>NC_064634.1:165015099-169815099 GCF_023864275.1 Schistocerca cancellata
AACTTCAGTCCAGTCATTTTTAAACCGTGTTAACGATTCGTAACACCTAGTACTGCTTAAGCACTCATCACCGTAGGCTTCCTGTCTCTGTAAAGGTTTTCTGGAGTTTCGCGCAAAATTTAATGCAGATGCGTTGCTCCTCTGCCATCTCGAAATTCGCAAATCGTGTGACACAGCGCTCTAGTCAATACAGCGTAGAACAATAACTAACGGAAACACAACAATTAAACTTCCGGCAGTTACACATTGAACGCAAGCGTGTGCAGGAATGCCAATCGCATTTCGCTCCAACACACCAGTGGCGCGAAATTACGGATGTCTGGAATTTTTTGAACAGACTTCGTACATGCTGACAATCTTTCATTTCGTGGCTTATTTCAGACTGATGAACGATTTGTGAATGTACAGCCACCTTTCAACACAAACAACTAAACCACAAAGTCACAACAATGTTTTACGGATTTCCCGTACTCGCTTTAAAATTAGCCTTGACTGAAATTATGTTTTCCTGGAATTGTTGAAAGCCAGGTATAAACCTATATGTAATTACATACGCTAAATGAGTTTGATTTGGAGCACTTCGAACAAATTAGGAAAATTCAGCACGCAGGCCAATTGTTTCACGAAGCGAAGTTAATGGTAGCTAGTATCAGCTTACCGGTCGAAACAAGAATTTGTGAAACAGCGTTTGGTGCGTAATAATTCAGCCGAGTGAAATTATATCGGAGGCAGGGACCACGTAACAGGCCTGCATTCCACATCTCGACATTAATACACCAGCGGCAGGCGACGCCCTCGTTCTGCCCGGCGCCATTCTCTGTCTATTGTGATGGCGCGCCGTTATATTCGTATCACAGGCCATTGTTTAGTGCGTATCCCGGTAATTATTCCGCGTAATGCTGCTCTGTTCCAATTACGAACGCCCGATACACAATGGCTTTTATGACAGGTGGAGTCGTGCATTAGCGGCTGAGAAATAACACGTGTTCAGCTGGGTCCCTGAATAACTCGTTCCTTTTTATTGATGTTTTCTTCGTTTCTTTTCTGGTGTGCTGCAGCTCTGAATTGCGAGTCGCTTAAACGTTCGGGAACTCCCGGCCACACAGAGAAGTCGTTTATTTGCCTATGAACTGACGTTCTGTAGCAATGGACGGTTCGACCACCACTGAAAAGAGGGCACTCAGAGTTAATGGGATTCAAAGGCTACTGTAATTAAGACTAACATTTCGATTATTGTTTTCTGTACTAGACTATCCATAGGGTAGAGACTGCGGCAGTTCTCGAATCGGTTCCATCCTTTTTTCCTTTTTCTTCAGTCACGAAATTGCAGTATCTGTTGCACATAATGAGTTTGCGGCCTTCATCCACATCAGAGAGAGATGATTATTTTCTGTCCTTCACAACACACTACATCTTTTCACTTAATTGCCTCATCCATTTCACTGATGACATTGCAAATGTAGGTTGTGGCCTCATAAGAATTTATTAAGAAATACAAAGAAGATTATGATTTAATGTCCCGTCGACGACTGCATCATTATAAATGAAGCAGAAGCTCGGGAAAGAAAGCGAAAGATAAAGGCCGTGTCCTTTTAAAGGAAAAGTATCGGAATTAACCTTAAGCAATTTAGGGAAACCACGGAATGCCTAAATCTGAATGGCCAGGCGGGGTCTAGAAGCTCTGTCTATTCGGTTACGTGTCCAATGTGTAGTCGTCGAGTCACCAAGCACGGATAAGGATTTAAGTGATATGCAGGGTTCAATAACAATTACATTACATTTATCAGTCTAGATAAGTAATGTTTTTCGTCTGACTATAGACATTATTTACATGAAAGTAACCTTCTGTTACGTCACTTCAAGGCTAAGAAACGGACTAATAGGCATGGGAGGTTAGTGCACCGAACGGGATTTTCTTACAGTGTCTCATCTGACTTTCAGTCTGTGATCTTAGATACAGCCCTTGTACAATACGGGTGTATAATCATCACATCGAAAGTAAAACTGTGCAAATTAACAGTGAAGTGAAAGAACTGCATACAAGTTCTTGACCGTATGCAACTGAAGACATCGACTGAATGGACAGGAAAGAAAACGGCCAAAATTACAAAAATGACGCTGACGTGCTTTGACAACAAATATTCGATACTCAAATAAGGCGTAGTCAACTAGCATGTCGAAGCAACTCCCTTGTCGGATGGCCGACGCGAATGCATCAGACAGTTCCCAAAGTATTACTAGAAGTAAGTCGTACTAGAAGTAAAGCTGTGAGGACGGGGCGTGAGTCGTGCTTGGGTAGCTCAGTTGGTAGAGCACTTGCCCGCGAAAGGCAAAGGTCCCGATTTCGAGCCTCGGTCCGGCACATAGTTTTAATCTGCCAGGAAGTTTCTTACTAGAAACTTTTAAGATCATTATAACGTTCTTCAATGAACGTACGCTAGTGGAATTTTAACAGTAAACCACATTGTGATTCGCAACGCCTCTCTCATTGTTGGTGGTGGTAGAATCGTTTGAAAGTCAGCTTCAAATTGCGCTTCTCAAAGTTTTCTCATTCTCCGTAACGCTTACCTGTTGTTGAAACCTAGGGGTAACAAACCTAGTAGCACGCCTCTGAACTGCTTCGATGTCTTCCTTCAATCCGATCTAGTACGGATGACAAACACTCGAGCAATACTCAAGAATAGATCGCACCAGCATCCTATATGCAGTCTCTTATATCCTCTACAATTGAACCACTCTTTCTTAAAACTCTCCCAATGAACCGAAGTCGACCATTCGCCTTCCCTACCACAGTTCTCACACGCTCGTTCCATTTCACATCGCTTTGCAGCGTTACGTCCAGCTTGTTAGACGACTTCACTGTGTCAAGCAGGACACTAATAATAAAATGGTTCAAATGGCTCTGAGCACTATGGAACTTAACATCTGAGATCATGAGTCCCCTAGAACTTAGAACTACTTAAAACTAACTAACCTAAGGACATCACACACATCCATGCCCGTGGCAGGATTCGAACCTGCGACCGTAGGGGTCTCGCGGTTCCAAACTGAAGCGCCTAGAACCGCTCGACCACGGCGGCCGGCACTAATACTATTGCATCCGAACATTACAGGTTTGATGTTGCTACTCATCCGCATTAACTTACATTTTTCCACATTTACAGCTGGCTGCCATTCATCACACCAACTATCAGTTTTGTCTATTGAAACGCGTACGTTTCATAGGAAGCGATGGCGAGCCGCAGAATCTCTGACCAGAGAGCATGTAGTTCAGTGCTGTTGCGAGGCAGTAGTGGTACGTAGCGAGTCGCGAGAGCATGTAGTACAGTTGCGAGTTAGCAGTTGTGTGTGACGAGTCGGCGGGCGTCGACATGGCATTCTGGTTGAGATTCAGGACGAGGTATATTTTTTAAATAAGGTAATGAAGCAGCTTTGCGCTCAGCTAATAATGTATTGTAATGGATCTTAAGTGTAATTAATTTGTTCAAGAATCGCCCCAATAATAATTTTGTTTTCAAACCAAGCATTTTAACAAAACAAACATTTTATTGAAAGAAAATTTCCTTTGCTTTTTCTCCAAGAATCAATTTATCACGCTGGTTAATGCACAGGGCCTAAGGTTAGCGCAGCTGGCCTTATGAAATTTATCAGGTTTAGCATAACGTTAATTTTGTGTGGACTTAATATTTTTGCACATTTTTATTATCATTGACTTTTATTACTGTGGGAAGCTAGCATATGGGGCTATTTGCATTTTTTTATTCAATTCATATCATTAAAAAGAAAAAAATTACGGGGAGGTTACACTATGTCGTATCTTCCTACAGTCACTCGACTTCTACACCTTACCGTACACCACAGCATCATCAGCAAACAACAGCAGATTGCTGCGTATCCCATCCACGAAATCATTTATGTGTATAGAGAACAACAGATGTCCCATCACACTTTCCAGGTGCACTCCTGGCGATATCCTTCTCCGATTAACACTCGGTGTTGAGGAAAACATGGTTCTATTACTTAAGAAGTCTTCGAGCCACTCACATATCTGTGAACTTATTCCATATACTCGTACCTTTGTTAACAGCCTGCAATGAAGTACCGAGTCAAATGCTTCCATAAAATGTAGAAATGTGGAATCTGCCTGTTGCTCTTCATCAATAGTTCGCAGTATATCATGTGAGAAAAGGGCAAGCTGAGTTTCACACGTGCGATGATCTCTAAAACCACGCTTGTTCGGGGACATAAGCTTCTCAGTTTCAAGAACGTTTATTATATTCGAATTATTATGTTACAGGATTCTGCAGCAAACCAAAGTTCGGGAGATTGGTGTACAGGGTGGTCTATTGATAGTGACCGGGCCAAATATCTCACGAAATAAGCATCAAACGAAAAATACTACTTAGAACGAAACTCGTCTAACTTGAAGTGGGAAACCAGATGGCGCTATGGTTGGCCCGCTAGATGGCGCTGCAATAGGTCAAATGGATATCAACTGCGTTTTTTAAAAATAGGAACCCACATTTTTTATTACATATTCGTGTAGTACGTAAAGAAATATGAATGTTTTAGTTGGACCACTTTTTTCGCTTTGTGATAAATGGCGCTGTATTAGTCACAAACGTTTCAGTACATCTACATCTACATTTATACTCCGCAAGCCACCCAACGGTGTGTGGCGGAGGGCACTTTACGTGCCACTGTCATTACCTCCCTTTCCTGTTCCAGTCGCGTATGGTTCGCGGGAAGAACGACTGTCTGAAAGCCTCCGTGCGCGCTCTAATCTCTCTAATTTTACATTCGTGATCTCCTCGGGAGGTATAAGTAGGGGGAAGCAATATATTCGATACCTCATCCAGAAACGCACCCTCTCGAAACCTGGACAGCAAGCTACACCGCGATGCAGAGCGCCTCTCTTGCAGAGTCTGCCACTTGAGTTCGTTAAACATCTCCGTAACGCTATCACGGTTACCAAATAACCCTGTGACGAAACGCTCCGCTCTTCTTTGGATCTTCTCTATCTCCTCCGTCAACCCGATCTGGTACGGATCCCACACTGATGAGCAATACTCAAGTATAGGTGGAACGAGTGTTTTGTAAGCCACCTCCTTTGTTGATGGACTACATTTTCTAAGGACTCTCCCAATGAATCTCAACCTGGTACCCGCCTTACCAACAATTAATTTTATATGATCAATCCACTTCAAATCGTTCCGCACGCATACTCCCAGATATTTTACAGAACTAACTGCTACCAGTGTTTGTTCCGCTATCATATCGTGGTATAACGTAACATTCCGCCAGTGCGGACGGTATTTGCTTCGTGATACCATTACCCGTGTTAAATTTGACCGTTTACCAATTGCGGAAAAGGTCGATATAGTGTTGATGTATGGCTATTGTGATCAAAATGCCCAACGGGCCTGTGCTATGTATGCTGCTCGGTATCCTGGACGACATCATCCAAGTGTCCGGACCGTTCGCCGGATAGTTAAGTTATTCAAGGAAACAGGAAGTGTTCAGCCGCATGTGAAACGTCAACCACGACCTGTAACAAATGATGATGCTCAAGTAGGCGTTTTAGCTGCTGTTGCGGCTAATCCGCACATCAGTAGCACACAAATTGCGCGAGAATCGGGAATCTCAAAAACGTCGGTGTTGAGAATGCTAAATCAACATCGATTGCACCAGTACCATATTTCTATGCACCAGGAACTGCATGGCGACGACTTTGAACGTCGTGTACAGTTCAGTCACTAGGCACAACAGAAATTACGGGACGATGACAGATTTTTTTGCACGCATTCTATTCAGAGACGAAGCGTCATTCACCAACAGCGGTAACGAAAACCGGCATAATATGCACTATTGGGCAGCGGAAAATCCACGAAAGTTGCGACAAGTGGACTATTAGCGACCTTGGCGGGTTAATGTATGGTGCGACATTATGGTAGGAAGGATACTTGGCCCCCATTTTATCGATGGCAATCTAAATGGTGCAATGTATGCTGATTTCCTACGTAATGTTCTATCGATCTTACTACAAGATGTTTCACGGCATGACAGAATGACGATGTACTTCTAACATGATGGATGTCCAGCACATAGGTCGAGTGCGGTTGAAGCGGTATTGAATAGTATATTTCATGACAGGTGGACTGGTCGTCGAAGCACCATACCATGGCCCGCACGTTCGCCGTATGTGACGTCCCCGGATTTCTTTCTGTGGGGAAAGTTGAGGGATATTTGATATCGTGATCCAACGAACACGCCTGACAACATGCGTCAGCGCATTGTCAATGCATATGCGAACATTACGGAAGGCGAACTACTCGCTGTTGAGAGGAATGTAGTTACACGTATTGCCAAATGCATTGAAGTTGACGGACATTGTTTTGAGCATTTATTACATTAATGTGGAATTTACAGGTAATCACGCTGTAACAGCATGCGTTCTCAGAAATGATAAGTTCACTAAGGTGCATGTATCACATTGGAACAACCTACGTTCTGCATTTTAATTTAAAAAACCTACCGTCCGTCTAAAATTGTGATTATATGTTGGTGATTAGCGGGCGAACCCTAGCGCCGTCTGGTTTCCCCCTTCAAGCTAGACAAGTTTCGTTCTTTGTAGTTTTTTTGTTTGACGCTTATTTCGTGAGATATTTGGCCCGGTCACGATCAATGGACCACCCTGTATAGTTTTGCGGGTCTGTTCTTCTACCCTTCTAATGTACTGGAGTCACTTGAGCTCTTTTCCAGTCCCTTAAGGCTGTGTGCTGGGTGAGTAACGGTCGAAAGAAGAAAATAATGCTGAGTCCGCCCCAGGAACTGTGTTAATCAACATACATAGTGGATCTATTACAGTAAGCAGTACTCATAGGTTGTCTGCTGAATATGCTTTTGTATCAATATTGAATAATTAGGGGGGATAGCAAGACGACCAACAGAATATTTCTAGTTAGTATAGCGAATGTAGCAAGACCAAATGCTGGTCTGCATACAAGGATAATTTGTGATAAGTCTCAGTATTCTTAGACTACGATTACAAATGAAGGGCTAACTTTAGTATCAGACGTTTCGTGAAACGAACTATATTATACCATCCGTAGGGACCGCAGATAGTAGACTTCCTTTTATTTTGAGGAACATGAAGAAACATTGACGTATATCCGGACAACTTCTCATTGAAAACATTGTCACAGTGTATCATAATGTCCTGCATGGGGGTTTAGCAACGCCAAAAGCTTTAATGGAGCCTTAGTAACTGATTCATTCTGAGATGTGCTACTCAGTACGAAACTGTTCCACTCATCGCACAGTGCACAAAGATGTTCAGGGAATATAAAAGGATCCTATCTCCCAGCAAAATGGCTGAGGGTTGATTTAAAGTTCAAGTATCTGAAATGTATTTCGAAAACAAATATATTGCCTTTCTAGTTTAGGCATCGTAAAGAGGCTTCCCAATGCATGCTACTAATTATTTCTTCCCGCCTCATTCACGAATAGTATTAGTTTCGTTCACCAATTCTTAGGTCTTAAGTTGGTCTGAAATAAAATGTCAGACAAGAGTATTTATTTATTTATTGTGATATGTAGTCTCAGATTGTGAGTGGGAGCATAGAGGCATAAGGATTGAAGTGCGTACATGTTGTAGTGTTGAAAAACGTGACTCAAAACTTGGTTAATTTGATTTGAAGCGTAGAGCATCACATTCAGAATAGCCAGCTCAATAAATTTCCTCACTTTCGCTCTGGCACTACCCCGTTCGACGAAATGCTTTGGCACATTTTACAAGAGTGTACATCACGCCTGCTACAAGAATGAACCCGGTATTTATTGCATGCGTAAAATGTCGCAGAATATTTCTCTTGACATACAAAGGAGGAGGTCATCAGAATAATTGTAGGCACATAGTTAGAATACGTAAAACAGCTTCTCGGAGGAACTGGATGTTCGGCCTATACAAAGCTATGTCCCGAGAAAGGTTGCGACGGATGCTGTGATTCAATTGCAATATTATAAAGTTACGAAGAGAACAAGGGAAGCTTCATCACAGATAGAAAAGAAGTGAAAGCCTTGTTTACAACTAAAGCTGAAAGAAGGCAAATTGGCAATCATCGTACTGACCCCGAGATGGAGAATGATCCGGAAATCTCGAAACAGTTTGTCTACCGAATATCAGAGTACAGTTTCTCTTTTCTATCATAAAGTAAACTAAACTCCGTCCAAACAGGCTTCGGACTGTCTTGTCAGCCAGTAGGCATGCGGGTTTGGACGGGCGTGATGTGATCACACCGCCGTCCCTGCCGTGGTAAGTTTTCCTGATGGAGCCGCTACTTCTCGATCAAGTAGCTCCTCAGTTTGCCTCACCAGGGGTAAGTGCACCCTGCTTTCTAATAGGGGCAGACCGGACAGTCACCCATACAGGTTCAAGCCAAGACTGACAGCGCTTAACTTCGGTGATTTGACGGTAACAGGTATTACCACTGTGGCAAGGACATTGGTGCTTTCGATTATTATACGGACAAAATTGTTTCAGTATTAAAATTTTAACACGGTTTCTCCTTTATAAATATCCTAATTGGGAGGAAATTAAGACAAATTATTGAGGGATACACGGTAAAATCAACATAAATTGCTCAACGTGGGAAAGCCAGTTACACCTGTACGACACAGGCTAAGCCCAAACTTCACCGACAAATCTTTCGAGTTGGTTCAGGGATACTTTCAGCGTGCGTTGGTACAATGGACCAGCGGTTAAAGGTTGCTTGGATTCCCCTGCTACCTCTATTTATATGACAATACTTTCGTAACACGGGACAATCCTGTAATATGTGCTCATCAAAACGTACAACAATAAAAAGAAAGATGAACTGTAATAGAACAACCCTAATATGAAACTCACACACTGTGATGCGGAAACGTTTCATCATAGCTCCTTGCTGCTCTTGTATTGCGTTCAGGCAACCATGCACGACTGTTAGAGTACAATTGTCACTGCTGGAAAAACAAACTCGAGATCAAATCGACCACTACTGAACGCAAGCTTGAGGTTGAAGAGCCAGATGGGCCTTACAGTTGTCAAGAACAAGAAACGGAAGTGAAAGGAACAAGCCTGTTTCCAATCAAGATAGACAGCGCATTTCGTCGCCATTTGCTCGGTTGTATACAATTTTATTTTCAATACAGTTACAAGGTAAATTAAGGCAAAAAATCACGCTAATTGCAATTACTCTGTAACTTGCCTCGGTACCCTTACATCTAAATACTCTGAAAACTTCCTTTAAAAATTACGAAAGTCTTTCCTTGAAATACGCCTTCAGCCTGTGCGTAATGCGAAAGAACATGCTCCCCCCCTCTGACAGTATTTTATCGTAGCCTGCGACGAAGTATTAGAAGCTGTTGGACAAGGGAACAGTTTGTTCCTCCAGAAGAGGCGGACAATTAAGGAACACGTTTTAAGCTGTATTGTTAGGACATTTTTAGAAGAAGCAAATCATATTACAAAGAATCAATATGGATTCCGAAACTAACATACTTCTCGAAGTGAGCTCACCCATGAGGTACAGAAATTAGTAGACAACAGTGTTGTTTTCTTCGACTTTCGGGGTCTAATCTCGTTAGTTCCACACTGTTTCGCAGTGAACAAAACGTGGTCGAAAATGTATAGAACGAGTTTCGTCGTTTTTTGAAAACTTTCTATCACATAGAACTCAACACATCGTTGTTAACGGTGTGAAATACTCTGTTGTGTGAAGATACTTCACGCACAGCCCTAAGTAGTATCAAAAGGATAGTTATTATTCGAGATACAACAGACAACTTATAAAGCTCCGTTAAGCTTTTCGTAGATGATGCCCTTGTTCGCAGAAGTGTTGCAACGGCAGAGAAACAGCACAACGCACAGAAACAGAGGATCGACGTATAGTACAGCTACAGGCAGTAGACCTTCTACATACATTGAAGCTCCAAAAACAATGGTATAGGTTGCGTATTGACGTACAGAGATATTTAAACAGGCAGACTGGGATATTGTGGTCGGCAGCGCCTATATAAGACAATAAGTGTCTGGCGCAGTAGTTGGATCGGTTACTGCTTCTACAATGGCACGTTATCAAAATTTAAATACGTATGGAGGTGATGTTATAGTCGGCGCACGAGCGATGGGACAAAGCATCTCCTAGGTAGCGATGAAGTGGGGATTTTCCCGTACGACCATTCCACAAGTTTACCGTGAATATCAGGAAACCGGTAAAACATCAAATCTCCAACATCGCTGCGGCCAGGAAAAGATCCAGCAAGAACGGGACCAACGACGACGGAAGAGAATCGTTCAACGTGACAGAAGTGCAACCGTTCCACTAATTGCTGGAGATTTCAATGCTGGACCATCAACAAGTGTCAGCGTGCGACCAGTCAACAAAACATCACCGATATGGGCTTTTGGAACAGAAAGGCCACTCGTGTACCCTTGATGACTGCACGACACAAAGATTTACGCATCTCCTGGGCCCGTCAACAACGACATTGGCTGTTGATGACTGGAAAAATGTTGCCGGAATTAGTATCGTTTCAAATTGCATCGAGCGGATGGACGTGTACAGGTGTGGAGACAACCACATGAATCCATGGAACCTGCATGTCAGCGTGGGATAGTTCAAGCGGTGGCGGCTCTGTAATGGTGTGGGGCTTGTGCAGTTGGAGTTATTTGAGACCCCTGATATGTCTAGATACGACTCTGACAGGTGACACGTACGTAGGCACATTGTCTGATCACCTGCGTCCATTCGTGTCCATTGTGCGTTCCGACGGACTTGGGCAATTCCAGCAGGACACTGCGACACCCCACACGTCCATAATTGCTACACAGTGGCTCCAGGAACACTCTTCTGAGTTTAAATGCTTTCTCTCGCCACCAAACTTCCCATACATGAACATTATTCAGCATGACAAACTGCCTATTGGCTTCTGTCTCGGGTTCTTCGGCCGACGTTCATCTAACGATTTTTCTGACGTCGGCCGAAGAACCCGAGACAGAAGCCAATAGGCAGTTTGTCAACAAGTGGTCACGAAAGTCTCAACAATTTTGTATTACGCCTCTACGGGGAGGAGATTTGCAGATTGTACCGACGCCTTGACCAACGACGGAAGAAGAAAGAGCGACTGGTGTCGTCTCTCGCCTTTCTGTCACGTTGCCGCGATGAATGTGCTACACCGAAGTTCTTGAGATGTAAGCGCCTATTCACCACCGCCCAAGCACATCGTATCTACGACAGAATGGAACGAGCTTTTCTTCGTGAGCGAATACATACAACACGGAGAGAGTTGGCAAGAACGGATCAAGAACTTCTGGACATTTTCTATCATCTAAGTAGCAGAATGCATCGAGACGACTGGGACAAGATCGACAGCATCACTCACAGAAGCATGCAGAACGAACTCGAGCGCTGCACCGAGCGACAGAAGAAAAAGTTTGAAAGATGCCGGAAGCAGACCGACAAGGCGACTCCCGACATGTCACACACAGTGGTCAACCTCACTGAACGACAATTGACCGAAGAGGAAGTGTCTGTTCTTCAAAAAGGAGGGAATTTCGCTATCACCCCGAGAACCATACCTATGGAGGACATCATTGCCAACACCGAAGCAGCCATTCGTGCCCTTCCTTGTGAAAGGGCAGAGGAAATACGCACGGAAACAGCCAGGATAGTGCGCCGAGCAAAACCACCAGCTTGCAACCTGAAGACAGAAGAGGTACAAGCCATTAAGAATCTCAACGCCGACAAGAGTATATTGGTACTGCCTGCCGATAAGGGGAATGCGACCGTCGTAATGAAGACCGAAGATTATGAGCAAAAGATCCGAGACCTATTAGATCCGACGACGTACTGAAAACTAAGCGCAGATCCGACGCAACGTATCACACGGAATACGAATCGATTAATCAAGGCGTCTTCTCTGCCGGCGGACATACAGAGAAACCTTGAAACGTCCCCTTAGAACAAATTATACAAGACTGTGCTTAAACTGACACACAATATTATTTAGCGCAACGCAATCTGACTTTCAAAAATCCCTACAAAAGAATGGCCCTGAATAACATTAAACTATACCTTTCAGAAATCACTTACCTCACAAAAATCTTCGTTACACAAGATACTGCAATACAACGAACGCCACTACTGCCAGCTAAATAAAAGATTCAAACTACTGAAGGCACTAACTACTGATAGGGATAGTTAGCAAATGAAAGATATTAATAGAGAACAAACAATGTATTTACCTTAATATTCATAATATATACAGCAGTTCATGACATTTTTTAAAACTCCGCCATCTCTCTCCCCACATCCACCACTGCTGGCGGCTCACCTCCAACTGCCCAACGCTACGCGCTGTTAACATCCAGCTGCCCCTCTACAATGGCAGACAACAATGCAAACTAGCCACAGACTGCACACAGCACAGCCAGTGATTTTCATATAGAGCGCTACGTAACTTTGCCAATAAGAAAATATAAACAGCCTACTTACATAGCCCCCATGCTCCCCACAAAAAATTTTTACAAATGGTGTTGGGCACTGGCCAATACAGATTTGACAAAAATTTTTCACAATTACAGTAACAAAGATATAAAATGCACACACTTATTTATACAATGTTGGTCAAAAGCTAAAATTTTCTCACAGTCCATAAAGACAGTCCTGATCATTCATCACAGTAAAACTGCCGTTTCTTTTATCAAAGTCTGAGCAGTAAAAGACAATGCACACGGAAGTAGTGGATTACCATGCAGTCTTGAAGAAGTAGTGTTGTCCTTCCAACGGAAAGACAGTGCTGACTCTTGACATGCTGACAGGTAATGGGCCACAACCGAGCAAACCCACAGCAGAGTCAGTCGAAGTTTGAAGAATATTGGTAGGTAGGTCATCACAGAGCAGACCCACTGTAGTCCTGGTAGAGGTTACGGTATTGGTGGGCCACCAGAGGCGCAGACCCACTGTAGTCCTTGTAGAAATTGTGGTATTGGTGAGTCATCATAGATGCAGACCCACTGCAGTCCTTGTAGAGATTGCCAGCAGCCATCTGTTGTGACTGTGCAGGTGCACAATCACCATTGAAGAGTCTTGCAGATAATATAGCAAGTCCATGAACCACCACTTGTGCACTCACAAAGTTTTTGGAATTGTCCTTAGAACCAGCAATGCTGTTATCCAGTCCCTTGCTGAATTAGTAACACACGTGCAAACACTAACAGTCCCAACTTCTCACATAGTGTCCATATAGTATGACCAACAGAAAAGTGTGCAGTGAAATGAATGCTTACAAGTTAATAATATGATGAACGGGTGTCAATTACAATTATATAACATAAGAATACAATTACAAAGATACAAAATACATAATTAAAAACATAACAATACAGATAATATTTGTAGTAATAGGGGCTTTACAAAAGAATAGAAATAAACATATACATCAGTGTTACAGGAATGATGACATGAGTACAAAAATAAAAGATCAGAATCACTTTTGAAACGTCAACTTCACACATGAGCATTAAAACAAAACAGAATAAATAATGTCTAACATCTTTACAAAGAAAATACCATATTATTAATGCCAATTATATTTGAGGAGAACAGTATTCCTCATCATAGTGAATGTAGCTTAATATTAGAAGAAAAAATTCTATGAAACTACACAGAGACAGGAAGAAAACAAATACACAAGGGTACACAAAGACATAGTGGGATAACACAAGGAAAGGACAGGGTTTGTTTTACTGCACTATTTGGCAAACAAAACTTTCTTTGCTTCTTGGAGATCTCCCTTCATTCGTCATTATTCCCAAAAAGTCCTATCTATACCTCCTTCCTGTATTCTATTCATATTTCTTTCAAAATAATTATTTCTGATTGTACAATACTCATTTGGGCCCAAATCTTTTTCATATAACTTCGCATTGCATTCTTTACCTATTCTCCATAGTCAGTTTCTTATATAGTCTACCCCCTCTTAAACTAACTTAAATCTACTGAGCTCAGATGCTAAACTAAGGGACGAGGCAATGCAGCATCACATAAACAGTTAATATAAACAGCAATGAAAAAAAAACGCAGATTTGCGAAGCAAGCAGCATTAAGAAATTAGCAAAAGTCAAATTCAATAACACTATGCCTGGCAAACAGCAGCAGCAAATATAAAAATATAAAAAATATAGAACTTATATCTATACATGACATAGCTCAAGCAGAAAAATATTACAGTAAAAACAACAATGCAGAAAAGGGAAATGTCTATTCACATCCTAATGTCTATGTAATTAAAGTGGTGCACCACAACAACTTATTGTAAAAAAAATATTACCATGTACTTGAAAAGAAAATTATGTGTTACTGTTACTAGTTCCTTCTTATTGTTCTTTCCTTTCCAAGTGCTCCTTTTTTAAAGAATGTGGATCATAAAATAATTATTTAATAGATCTGTTGACAGAAAGAGTTCACATTAGCAAATGCATCTAAGTTTATAAAAGCAATGCTGCAACACAGCTGGAAACCAGATATCAAGTGAAATAAGCAACTACGAAAAGCAAAGCATAAAAATATCATTCAATAGTCATGTGGCATTTCGTAAGTCAGTAGCACTCAACTCTCGGAGAAAGACACTTGTCATAATCAGGTGTGCAGATGTACCAATATTTCCCATCAATTCATAAGCATTTCAGTAATTAGCACAAAGTGCGAGTAATCATATGTTTTCAAGTAACGAGGGTGTCGCATTAGCGATGAAAGGCACTCCCTAATGGCTTGTTCTCCAGGTGTTTGACACAGCTGTGTGTCGACGACGCACGTGCAGGTGGTCACTTAACTTTCTTACGGAAATATTTACGACAGCAGTTTCCGCTGCAGTGACAGTCTCATATAAAAATTTCACAGGTCGAGAATTTACGTTGCAAATGTGTAGAAACAAAATCCTATGAATATAACATTGTCCAAAGAAATTTTCGCCGCCATTGTGATACATTCACGCATTTACACGCACATTTCATAACTCTTAAAGTACGATTCTCGGTTTCCAACATCCTTTTTCACAAGTCAAGAGTCCTTAACTTCTTTCATTATTCATATACATATAAACACGTAATCACATTCCTCATATATGGTAGCATCATCTTATTGACATAAACATACCTCAACAGCATAATACACATCGTCGTCGTAAAAATAACATCATAACACCTCAGTCAAATCTCAAAATCGTTGTAGCTTTCTGCAATAATTTCAAAACCTAAAGAAAATTCTCTGCTCATGTCAATAGTGTCATCTACCTCAAACATACTTTAAAATCATGCTCCCTTACCAAATACATCATTCAAAGCTCTCATAGTATCACAATGGTACCAAAAAAATATGAACAGTTCACACAGTACAGACAAAATACAATTTCGTAAGTGTGAAGTTATCCAACGGTGTAATTGCGTAAACATGTGTCACTGACGTAGTAAAAAGATGTTTGTTTCTCTGTTAAATGATCAGATAGCTGTGTAATTTATGTGTTAGAGAAATATGGTACCCATGTGTAAAGTTGTATAAGCAAATACCATATTAGCTAGGGCTCCTTGTGCTTGCCAAACACATGGTACACAAAGTAGGCGTGTACCTCCCTGAGGTTTATTGTAATTATACCCTCAGGTGTTACAGATTACAAGAATGGAATGAAATGTATTACGGAAAACCTTTGTATCATTGTATTTCAAATATCTTTGAAAATAAATGTTTTTAGTACAAAATTAATCACTCAAATACGTGTCCTGTAGCGCTAAATATGCGTCTTGCTGTAAGATAATCTCTGTGGAAGTGTCGTAGTTATCGTCCTCCAAAAGCTAAGTTCTGCAGAAGTCAATGTACTGACCTCATGATAAACAAAGTGAAATGCTTTGCATATAGATTTCTTAGTTATTACGCTTATTGCCATTATGCTGAAAGTACTGTGCTGTAACGTATTGTTGTCCTACGGAAAAGGCTGTCTCCTTGTAGCAATAGCACAAAAGTCACCACTAAAACATGTCTCACTTTATAGAAGTATTCAGAAAAAACTGTGCAGATATAAAACAGATACACCGCAAAAGCAACATTGTAAATTGTCACGCATTAGCAGCGTCGTGATAAAATCGTGTAGCTGTCACATAAACTAACCACTGTGTCATCTGGCATTTCACAGAAAGCACCTCAAATCCAGAATCCACTCTCAAGCAAACCAAAATGTTGCATGAAAATTTCATTAGCAGTGCTGGTATATGTTCTAAGTATGTAAGCCGTATATTCATTATGTAATCGTGCAACTAACAAGGAGGAATGTATAAATAACAACACTGTGTCGTCTGTTTGCAATAACAATGCATTCGCAATTACTTGTCTAAGTTACCTATGTTCTTGACTGCATGGTTAGTTAGCTTTAAAACATAGTTGCATGTTAACAGTTTCTCAGTGGGACAAATTGTACAAGTAGCGTGAAGTGAAAATTGCAAAGACTAAGTTAAAAAGCAGATTATCTGTCAATAAATGGTTTTACATGAGAAATGTGGTGTAAACCTTTTGCTCTTCTCAGTACGCAGAGTTTCAACTTGAATGCAATTATTATGCGGTATTCGTCCGTAAAGAATACGGGAATTTTGCTCAAGGTTAGCGTCAATGTTATTTTTCCCTGAGCCAGCGGGCGCACGCGGCTGCCTGCGGTGCAAGTCATTGTCTGTTTCTTTGTTGGCGCGTGTCGTTACTGGGATTAGGAGGCCTAACTTCTACAAATTCCCATTGCCCAGAGGGCCCAGCACTGTTAGAAACCCGCCAGTTCTGATGAAATTCACGTCTGTCGTTTTTTCGGTAGTTTCCATAGTTTCTTTCTTGTCGGTCACGTGGTGGAGAATTTCTCCCTGAGTCGTAACTGCGCGCTGGACCGTTGCGTCTGAAATTATTCTGTCTCCCTTGATAATAGTTATTTTGGTTCCCATATTGTCTGTTTCTCTGATTGTATCTGTGATAGTCATTACTGCGGAGAGGTGATCTTTCCCTGTAATTATTACTACTCTGCCAACGGTTGTCATACGGGTGGTGTCTATTTTGGTCACGATTTGTGTGGTGAGAATAGCCTTGTCGCGTCTAGTTATCGTTTCTGTCGTCACGGAATTGTGACGGATGTGACCTTTAGTGATTGTTTTCCTGTTTTCGCATCCCGCGACTGTCTGTGTCAATTTCTAATTCTTGTAACAGTCCCTGAAAAGCTTCAATGTCGTCTTTGCAACGTCCTGCCAAAATAATATGCCGTAAATGTTCAGGTAATTTGATTAAGCAAATGCGGATGAGTTCTGAGGGGCTGTATGGGTTTGACAGGTACTGATTCTTGTGCAACATGTCTTCAAAATATTTGACAAGACTGGAAAATTCAGATTGTTCAAAGTGTTTCATCATCATAATGCTATGTTTTACCCGGTCTTGTGTGGCTTGAGACCAATATGCTGAGAGGAAGGCATGGTAAAATTCTCCTTCACTGTGGCAATCGTGAATGACCGATTCCATTCTTACAGCTGGTTCATTCTCTAAGTAGCCACACATAAATTCTAACCTGTGCTCCAATGACCAGTTGGGAGGGAAACAATGAGAGAATTGATGGAGCCACGCTTGTGGATGAATGTCGTTGGCAGAATTCTTAAACGTTTTGAATTTACGTGTAGTAATGAACAGCTTATAATCAAAATCATCGTGTCGGCGAGTAGCATATCGGTCATTGTTACGTCGTGTCGGCGGTTCCATCTCAAAATTTGGTGCACGTTGCCAATTTCTTTCATAACTTCCGAAATGCCCTGTGTTATTATTTTGTTTTTGTTCCGTATTTCTATGTCCCTCTTCCCGTATTGGGGCGCGAGTGTCCTCTGAAATACGTAATTCTTGTATTACCTGTGTCAGCTGTTCTTGTACTTCCCGGATTTCTCTTTGGTGTTGCGTATTAATTTGATTCAGATTTTTTTTCAGTTTCCTAATTTGTTCGCACTCTTCTGTGTCATTAAAGACTACCGGTTTTGTGTCACTCAGATTATCATCTACCTTCGTAGATAAGTTAGTGACCTGATCCGAAAGTTCGGCTACTTTCTCTGATAATGAACTAATTTCCTCCATGTGTCTTTCTGAACCAATTTTCAGAGTATCTACTGTGCCCTTTAAGTTTTCCTGAGTTTTTGCAAGTTGCGTAACCGAATCGGTAGATGCAACTGAGTCCATTTTAGCTTGCAAGGTCTCATGATTTTCATGAACAGTAGTTTGCAGTTCTTTTATGGCTGCTTCGTGATTCTGTAATGCATTTTCATGACGCGAAAAAATAGGTTGGAAATGCTCACAAATTTGTGTTTTTACGTCATTACACACTTTCTGACATTTCGATTCAATGTTATGTAACTCAGCAGTTAAATCTTCACGTGTTTGTTCGAGAGTTTGTTCCAATGAGTCTAACTTTTGAAGCTTTTGCTGTGTTTGTCTCTGATTTTGTTCCATTATGTGTAACTGTTGCTGTGTTTGTCTCTGGTGTTGTTCCATTGTGTCTAACTTTTGAAGATTTTGTCCCATTTGTCTCTGATTTTGTTCCATTTGTTGCATTAATTGCAATAATAATGTATTAGTGTCTGGAATCTGTTTCTCTATGCTTTTTGGCAGTGCATTTTCACCGGCAACATTCACATTTTGACAAGCAGAAAATGTGTCTTGACTCATTTGAGAAAACGGTGAGGACGCAAAACCTGAATCTACAGTATTTGCAAAATTGTGTCCTATCATTTCGGATTCCTGAGGCGAGCTGTTGCCGACCGATCGATCGATAATGCTTCCCTGTTCACTACCTGTTTGACTGTCTACACCATTGTTTGACGCCCGCTTCATTTCCCTATGCACAGTTACCAAATTACTACTTTGAATATTAGTTAATTCATTACATGGTGGGGCCAACACACTGCTTTCGTCTTCACTGTCATTTCTTAGTTTACTTTGGAGCCGAGTGTTACGTTTTTCACACGCCATTATCGTCACAATATTTCACACGATAACACAGAAAAGCACAATTTGAATGCCAAAAATAAGAGAACACATTAACATAGCACTGAAAATAATATGTAGTTAATTACAAGCGCAGCTGCGAAATACTTGGTGCAAATCTACATGCATGCCACAACTGTTTTACAGTACAACAATGAAAGACTGCAACTACAAAGGAGATTCTCTCTACAATTACGCGCTAGCAATAAACAAAAGCTACACTAAATACACAAACTACAAGAAAAAAATCAGAAGATTCCAGTGAGGTATCCTAGGCTAAGGGTCGACATATGAAACGTCCCCTTAGAACAATTTATACAAGTGAAACGTCCCCTTAGAACAAATTATACAAGACTGTGCTTAAACTGACACACAATATTATTTAGCGCAACGCAATCTGACTTTCAAAAATCCCTACAAAAGAATGGCCCTGAATAACATTAAACTATACCTTTCAGAAATCACTTACCTCACAAAAATCTTCGTTACACAAGCTACTGCAATACAACGAGCGCCACTACTGCCAGCTAAATAAAAGATTCAAACTACTGAAGGCACTAACTACTGATAGGGATAGTTAGCAAATGAAAGATATTAATAGAGAACAAACAATGTATTTACCTCAATATTCATAATATATACAGCAGTTCATGACATTTTTTAAAACTCCGCCATCTCTCTCCCCACATCCACCACTGCTGGCGGCTCACCTCCAACTGCCCAACGCTACGCGCTGTTAACATCCAGCTGCCCCTCTACAATGGCAGACAACAATGCAAACTAGCCACAGACTGCACACAGCACAGCCAGTGATTTTCATATAGAGCGCTACGTAACTTTGCCAATAAGAAAATATAAACAGCCTACTTACAACCTGCGCAACACAGAAGCCCTACCACCTCGGCTGTATGGATTACCCAAGATCCATAAGAACAACGTTCCACTGAGACCGATCGTTAGCGCTCCTGGATCACCGACATATAAACTGGCAAAACACTTGGCCTCTCTGCTCCAGCCACACGTGGGGAAGACCGTCACATACATTAAGGACTCAGGACATTTCATTGAGAAGCTGAAGAAACTGAAACTTGCACCAAACGACATCCTGGTCAGCTTTGATGTTGTTTCGTTATTTACGAAAGTGCCACTCAGTGACGCTCTGGAGTACATCGGTTCCATTTTCCCGCTAGACATCAGAAAGCTCTTCCATGCATGTCTCACCACGAGCTATTTCACGTGTAATGGTGATTTCTACGAACAGCTGGAAGGCGTCGCCATGGGTAGTCCTCTCAGTCCAGTGGTGGCCAACTTCTTCATGGAACAATTTGAAGCACAGGCACTGGACTCGGCGACTTGCAAACCTAAGGTGGGGTACAGGTACGTCGATGATACTTTCGTGGTGTGGAGCCATTGTGAAGAACAGCTCGGTGACTTCCTAAGACACTTGAACAGCCTCCATGCCAACATAACATTTACCATGGAAGTAGAAAAGGACAATAAACTGTCATTTCTAGATGTGCTGGTCACCAGAGACGGCGAAAACCTGGGACACAGCGTGTATCGAAAACCGACTCACACGGACCGATACCTGCACAAACTGTCAAACCACCACCCGAGCCAAAAAAGAGGCATGATTAGTACGCTCGTAACGAGAGCAGGACGAATATGTGAGCCGCAACCCTCAAACGAGAAATGCAACACCTGGAAACTGTCCTGAGGAGCAATGGGTACGTAACTGAGCCAAACACTCGGCGAAGTAAGGAACCAGAAAAAGAAATGTCGGGTACGGCCTTTCTGCCATACATTCCCAGAGTGACGCACAGAATCGGCCGTATATTGCGCAAACATGGCGTAAAGACGATTTTCAAATCGACAAGGAAGATCAAAGAGTGTCTTAGATCGGCGAAGGAGAAAAGAGACCCACTTGCAATGTCGGGAATATACCGCATACCATGCACATGCGGAAAAGTTTATGTCGGAATGACTGGACGATCCATTAACACCAGGATCAAAGAGCATAAGCGACATTGCAGGTTGGGGCAGGTGGAGAAATCGGCCGTGGCAGAGCACGCACTGAATGGGACCGACCACGTAATAAAATTCGCCGACACGGAAGTTCTGGCTGTAGAGAAGCACTATCACACGTGCTTGTTCAGAGAAGCTGTAGAAATACAAAAACACGCGAACAGTTTGAACAAGAAAGAGGAAAGCCTTAAGGTAAACGGATCCTGGCTTCCCGTACTGCAGCGAACGACTGTCGCAGGTAGTAAGAGGAGAACCGCACCGGAAATGACCGCGGAGAAGCCCTCAGACGTTGGCGCGCCAGGTACATATAGTCTGCGCCTGCGAGCTCGGCTCCAGTTCACCACCGGCAATGGAGGGTGAAGCTTTGACAATGCCAGACACTCGTGCTGGCGAAACGTCAGAAAAATCATTAGATGAACGTCGGCCGAAGAACCCGAGACAGAAGCCAATAGGCAGTTTGTCAACAAGTGGCCACGAAATCCTCAACAATTTTGTATTATTCAGCATATCTGAGATGCCTTGGAACAAGCTTTTCAGAAGAGATCTTCACCCCCTCGTACTCATACGAACTTACAGACAGCCCTACAGTATTCACGGTATGAATTTCCTCCAGCGCTACTTCAGACATAGTCGAGACCATGCCACGTCGTCTTGCGGTAGTTCTGCGTGCTCGAAGGGGCCCTACGCAATGTTAGGCAGGTGTACGAGCTTCTTCGGCTCTCCAGTGTAAAAATAATACCATGTATTGGTGACACGTAGCTGGAAAGACTCATTATTGTTCAAGTACACTTCACAGCTACAGTAACAGGCGAAATACATAGGACTACGTGTCTGTAGAAACGTTAAGTGAATCGACCACATGAATCTACTTTTAGTAAAAACGGACGCCTGACAATAGCGATTGGAAGTTTCCGAAAGAAATTAATTTATACATTACGTACCCACAAGCCACCATATGTTGCATGGCGAAGGGTATTTACAGTACTGCTATTCATTTGCATTCCTGTTTCCTCGCAAATGGTTTATATGCCGACGTACCGTCCGTAATTTCACTTACCTTGTCATCGCTGTTCTTACTCGAGAGGTACGTTAGTGCCTGTAGAATCATTCTGTAGTTAGCGGCAAATTCGTGAATAAAAGGTCTTGTTCCCTCCAGGGACTCCAGTTAGAGTTCATTGAGCGTTTCTGTAATATGCGCGAGGTGGTCGAATCTCCCCGTAACAAATATAGTGGCACGACTATGAATTGCAGCGATGTTTTCCTTTCATCTGGACTGCCCGGATCTCGAACACTCAAGCAGTACTCGAGAATGAATCGCACACGTGTTCAGTTCGTCGTCTTCTTTGTAGACAAGCTGCACCTTCCTAGAATTCTCCTAATACAGCGAAGACGACGATTCGCCTTCCCGCAACCGCCCTTAACCGCTCTTTCCATTTCATGCCGCTTTCATACTTAATAGTCGTGACTCTACCAAGGGGCGAGGCAGCGCAGTGATTGGCAAACTGGACTCGCATTCGGGAGGACGACGGTTCAAACCTGCGTCCGGCTATCCTGGTTTAGGTATTCCGCTATCTCCCTAAATCGTTTCAGGCAGATGCCGGGATGCTTCTTTTCAAGGACGCGCTGACATCCTCCCTTATCCCTTTTAATCTGATGGGACCGATAATCTCGCACCCCCCCTCCCCTCCCACCAACCATCCAGCCAGCGAACTAACTGTGTCAAGAAGCCACTACTAATAATTTATTAGTACATTACGGGATTTTTCAACTTTTCCGCATCAATTTACATTTTTCTACAATTAGAGGAAGCTGCCATTCATCACACCTAGTAGGAATCCTATCCGAGTCACGTTGTGTCCTGCTGCAGTTAGTTAAAGACCCATGAAACAGGTAACTTTATTATGGACCATGAGTATCGAACCTTTATCTCATGGGATTAAACTCGAAGAAAGAGCGTCGAGTTTCGTGAACTGTTCACGTAGCAAGCGCTATAGTGTCCCGGAGGTGCTCAGTGAATTCAAGTGGCGGCTTTCACAACAGACGCGTTTTACATGACGGAGAGGTATACTATAATACCGAGAGCTTACGTTCCAATACGGATCTGGCCACATATTTTTCCTGCAGTATACATTTGAACGAAATGACCGTGAAGGTAAAAGGAGAGAGGAGGAGGTTAGTGTTTAACGTCCTGTTCACATCGTAGTTATTAGGGACGGATCACAGTCTCGTATTAGGGAAGGATGGAGAAGGATATTCGCCGTGCTCTTTCGAAGGAACCATCGCGGTATTTGCCTTAAGTGATTTAGGGAAATCACTGGAAATCTAGATCGGAATGGACGGACGGGGGTTTGAACCGTCATCCTCTCGAATGCGAGTCCAATGTGACCCTGAAGGGAAAGGTGATCTAATTTCAGATATTCTTACCGTGGTACGAACTCGAGGTTAAATCGTAGGTCCCTTTATAAACTGGGTAAATCAGTTCACAGGTCGGAGGTAGGCAACAATAGAAGCATGCCCAGTAAAGCAGTGTGGTGTTCAAAACAACCTTGTCAGTTAATTACTGCACTATCTTAGACGTGGTGAGAGTCATTCTTCCTGACAGGCATTGACGAATGGAGTAGAAAATGACAGTGGCACCTAGAGTACCCTCCTCCATACAGTTAATGATTACCAGATTGAAATTTTCACTGTGCAGCGGAATGTGCGCTGATACGAGACTTCTTGGCAGATTAAAACTGTGTGCCGGGCCGAGATTCGAACTCGGGATCTTTGCCTTTAGCGGTAAGTACTGTACCGACTTGGCGTCAGTCCAGAACAGTTATAATCTGCCAGGAAGTTTCATATCAGCGCACACTCCGCTGCAGAGTGAAAATTTCATTCTGGGAACATCCCCCAGGCTGTGGCTAAGCCATGTCTGCGCAATATCCTTTCTTCCAGCAGTGCTAATTGTGCAAGTTTCGCAAAAAAGCTTCTGTGAATTTTGGAAAGTAGGAGACGAGGTACTGACGGGAGTAAAGCTGTGAAGACGGGTCGTGAGTCGCGGTCGGGTAAACCAATCAAGAGAGCACTAGCCCGTGATAGGCAAAGGTCCCGAGTTCGAATTTCGGTCTGGTACACAGTTTTAATCTGCGAAGAAGTTTCAACTAATGTTTACTTACGGAAAGTAGATGTTAGATGAATGGTGGCCACAAGACCGGAAGAAACAGTGTATGGTAAGGGACGAGTAATAACAGCAACTGGGTGTTATGAAATTGTATCCGTTACAAACCGCAAATAAAACCTACTTTTCATTAAAATGCTTTGCACAAGTGTTGTGGTGGCTCCCCGTCGGAATTTGGCACTTTTTCGAAACGAGCTTAATTGAGATAGACACAATTTTCAAAAGCGTTGCAGAAATATTTACAGAAAACAGCGTGCAGTCAACGAATTCCGTCCGAAACGCAAACAGCGTCAGTATTATTCGTTGGTCGCCGCGTGTTGTGCCGTTAACGAAATTCCCGGTTTTATTGATGAACGCCCGAAATATGCGTTCAGCTGACGAAGGAATTTTCATATGCGGTCGGCGGCAGATGCCGGCACGGCACTACACGGGCCGGCGGCCGCCATTGCCGCCTTGTCTTCCGAGCCGCCTGCGCTTCCGGTACCAGAGCAGCGGATCGCAGCTTTCTGATTTGAAAATAACTCTGCACAGCTCGTGCATCGGACAAGTGAAGTCCCTTGCTGCACCGGAAATCTAAATACGACGTCACCACGATCATTTCATTTCTCGATATACTAATCGATAGTGTCGCTATTTTCTCTGCTCCACTGAGAACGTAGCAGCTAAAAGTATTTAGAATCCTGTTGTGATATTTACCTACTTCACTGGGGATGCCGGAGTTAAGGAAACTTAGACCACTGTTTTTATATCTATCGCGGCCGTCAGCTTTGAAAAGCGCAAAAGTGAAAACAGAACATTAGATTCATTCAGCAAATCGGGATCGTAACCAAGGGCTGAATGCCCGCGTATGCGCACGCAGACTTTAGGTTTCTTTGCTTTTTGTTGAATCTAACAGATACCTTCCGTTTCGCTTGGGATGTTTTAACAACAAAAAGTGATTGTCGTTCCGGAAACGAGAACTGTCCCTAGCAGCTGATTCTCTGCTGTTTTACATCATGCGGCTCTAGTGATGGCGTATGTGTCGTATGGTATGACCTTGGCCCCGAAAAACGCTTACATAATTATATATGAAGGTAGTATCTGTTCCTGAGAGAACAGTTACCGTGGATGACCATGCGGTTTTCGTTAGAATGCGTTGATATACTTCATTGGGGACATGTTGAAAATGAATGCCCCGATCGGCACTCGAACCCGGGATCATGGCAGACGCTCTATCCATCTGAGGCACCGAGGGCACAGACGATAGCGTGCCTGCAAGGACTTATCCCTTGCACGCTCCCCGTGAGAGCCACATTCCCAACACGTCCACACCACTACATTCGTAGTGCGCCTAATTGATGTTTGCCCATCACACTCATTACTCGTGGCAGAATAATCTACTAAGTCCCGTAAGAATTTGGGCATACCATGTGCGTTCGCACAAGAAGGTCAATGGACGGGAAGCCGTATTTTAACTACACTCCTGGAAATTGAAATAAGAACACCGTGAATTCATTGTCCCAGGAAGGGGAAACTTTATTGACACATTCCTGGGGTCAGATACATCACATGATCACACTGACAGAACCACAGGCACATAGACACAGGCAACAGAGCATGCACAATGTCGGCACTAGTACAGTGTATATCCACCTTTCGCAGCAATGCAGGCTGCTATTCTCCCATGGAGACGATCGTAGAGATGCTGGATGTAGTCCTGTGGAACGGCTTGCCATGCCATTTCCACCTGGCGCCTCAGTTGGACCAGCGTTCGTGCTGGACGTGCAGACCGCGTGAGACGACGCTTCATCCAGTCCCAAACATGCTCCATGGGGGACAGATCCGGAGATCTTGCTGGCCAGGGTAGTTCACTTACACCTTCTAGAGCACGTTGGGTGGCACGGGATACATGCGGACGTGCATTGTCCTGTTGGAACAGGAAGTTCCCTTGCCGGTCTAGGAATGGTAGAACGATGGGTTCGATGACGGTTTGGATGTACCGTGCACTATTCAGTGTCCCCTCGACGATCACCAGTGGTGTACGGCCAGTGTAGGAGATCGCTCCCCACACCATGATGCCGGGTGTTGGCCCTGTGTGCCTCGGTCGTATGCAGTCCTGATTGTGGCGCTCACCTGCACGGCGCCAAACACGCATACGACCATCATTGGCACCAAGGCAGAAGCGACTCTCATCGCTGAAGTCGCTGTCGCGACACCACTGGAGGCGGGCTGCACGATGTTGGGGCGTGAGCGGAAGACGGCCTAACGGTGTGCGGGACCGTAGCCCAGCTTCATGGAGACGGTTGCGAATGGTCCTCGCCGATACCACAGGAGCAACAGTGTCCCTAATTTGCTGGGAAGTGGCGGTGCGGTCCCCTACGGCACTGCGTAGGATCCTACGGTCTTGGCGTGCATCCGTGCGTCGCTGCGGTCCGGTCCCAGGTCGACGGGCACGTGCGCCTTCCGCCGACCACTGGCGACAACATCGATGTACTGTGGAGACCTCACGCCCCACGTGTTGAGCAATTCGGCGGTACGTCCACCCGGCTTCCCGCATCCCCACTATACGCCCTCGCTCAAAGTCCGTCAACTGCACATACGGTTCACGTCCACGCTGTCGCGGCATGCTACCAGTGTTAAAGACTGCGATGGAGCTCCGTATGCCACGGCAAACTGGCTGACACTGACGGCGGCGGTGCACAAATGCTGCGCAGCTAGCGCCATTCGACGGCCAACACCGCGGTTCCTGGTGTGTCCGCTGTGCCGTGCGTGTGATCATTGCCTGTACAGCCCTCTCGCAGTGTCCGGAGCAAGTATGGTGGGTCTGACACACCGGTGTCAATGTGTTCTTTTTTCCATTTCCAGGAGTGTATATATGAAGGTAGTATCTGTTCCTGAGAGAACAATTACCGCTGATGACCATGCAGGTTAGAATGAAATGATAATTAAATGGATACCCTAGCTGCAAACATTCGTTGATATACTTCATTGGGGACATGTTGGAAATGAGTGCCCCGACCGGGACTCGAAGCAGGAGATCCCGGGTCTGAGTCCCGGTCGGGCCACTCATTTCCAACATGTCCCCAATGAAGTATATCAACGCCTGTTTGCAGCTAGGATGTCCATTTAATTATCATTTCAAGCTTGCATAATTATTGGCTAGCTGCAGTGCTCATTTTGGGAACCTCATAAGAAGATAATAAATGGAATTTGTGCGAAGGTTGGTAAAATTAATGTAGTGATTTAGGAGGTAATGTGAAGTGCACAGAACATATATACAATGATACTTGTACATGTGTGTTGATTGACAAGTAATTAAAATTTGTAAGGTGTGTGATTTAAGCTGAACTCATACCATTATCGGTTTCGAATTTTTACAAATCTATCTTCAAATGGCTTCTTACTGCTTTCCTTTCATTCACACGGGCGGGGGGGGGGGGGGGGGGGGGGGCGCTTGTTTTGCATTTGTTACTGGTGTGCTGCACTACGATAAACAAAATGTTTTCCATTCACAATACGGTGAAGTTACGACAAAATTTTTCATTTTCACCTTCACAGGCACCTATATGAAATGATTTTAAGCTAATAAAATAGCAAATGCAGAGAAAAAATACGTGATGGATCTCCTTGGGTGATCAATTCGTCCTGTATTTGTGTTCTACATTATAAAGTTAACACTTTACTGCACGAGTACTATGTTACTGCAGTTTAGTTGCCTGAAAAATGCTATAACATACAGCATTTTATATTTTATGGCACCACACACACTCAATGTTGGAAACCGTGACCAAGCCTCACAATTTTGAAGATGTTGGTGAAGGAAAGGTGTGAAGTTACGCATTTTGTATAGTGTGTCTGGGCATAGTAAATATGTCTTCGGTAGAACCTTGAAATTAAAAGTCGAACCGAGAAGTAAAATTATGTAGCCTACACTAAGAAGTTCTAATATGCCCTCCTATTCTCTAGTAGGGACTGGATAAGCAATTATTATATTTAAACTGTTAAAGGGTCATAAGTGTGAACTATTTAATCAGATCTAATGTTTGTTAAATTGTAAACAGATTAGGTACTTTCACATAGAATAGTATTAGAACCGGACATCGGCGTTGTCCAATAATGTGTAAAGTAAAAGAGTACAATAAAATGTTTCTTCGATATTTTGTTGTTAAAGTGATGAAACATAATGGAGAAAAAAATCTTATGCGAAAAGCTATTGAAGTTGCACTGTAGCCATCATGGACTATGGCAGTAT
Source organism: Schistocerca cancellata (assembly GCF_023864275.1). Lineage (NCBI taxonomy): Eukaryota > Metazoa > Arthropoda > Insecta > Orthoptera > Acrididae > Schistocerca > Schistocerca cancellata. The sequence continues at coordinate 165,043,598 of NC_064634.1, forward strand.
TGTGTTGATATAAAGAGTGCCACTAACAGTGGTAAGGATTGAACTCCAGCCAAAAGCTGAACAGTCTCTTCTGGTACTATCAATGATGTGAGAACAACTGACGTATGTGTCGAAGGCGCGTCACTTAAATTGGGGCACACAACGGTATAATTGGCTAATTTTATGCTAAATAACTGTGAACTGCGCAGCATACAGAATTTGTTTTTCCTAACAACCATTTCTCAGCACCCTGCAACACCCTTGCAAGTTTTTCAGGCTATCACTGAGCACTTTGTATATATTTATTTATTCAGCTTAAAAATGTCATCCTACTATCAATATTACAGAATGATACTTTAGATACTATTCTGCACGCACTTGTATCAATGTAGCAACATGAGAAGGAAACAACTGTTTTTTGCGCTCTTCTGCTTTATACGGTATTACTTAACGCCCATGGACTAAGCCGTTAGTACTCAATGTATCTGTTCACAATGCAACTCTCGTTAGATCTGACTAGATAGTTGGCACTTATAATCTATTTGCCGTTTGTATATATATTTGCTTGTGTAATACCCACCAGTCAGCTGAATGCCACACTAGAATTTAGTGCAGGCTACATAATTTTACTTCTCTGTTTCACTTTTAATTTCATCGCTCTATCAGAGTCTATTCTACTGTGTCCAAACTCTCTACACAACATCCGTAACTTAACATCTTACCTACGCCAGCATTTTGGAAAATGTTGCTTTTGTTATTCATATGAAACGGGGCCACATTTTGCAGATGTTGAGTTTGTGTGGTACCATAAAATACAAAAAGGCGTTTGTTACAGCAAGATGTAGGAAATTAAACGCATTTACAAGGTGCTTGGGCAAAAATGTGTTAGGTTCATAACGCAGAGCACAAATATAGGACGAATTCGCGGCATAGGGACATCCACCATGTAAGTTTTCGCCACATTTCCTATTTTAAAACTTACAGTCATTTCATGAATTCACCTGTGAAGATCAAATTGGAAAAAGAATCTCGTAACTTCGCTATACTGTGCACCAGAAACATTTTGCTTATCTTAGTGCATTGCACCCGTAACAGATCCAAAACGATGTCCCAGCTGGAAAGGATTGATAGCTGAAAGAAGTCATCTTAAGATGCCATGTAACTGTACTACAGCCACATCTGTCAACATGTCAACTTTTGACAACATAGCTCTAAGCACTTAACAGATTTCTTAAAGTAGCTCTACAAGTAGGAAGATCCAGGGTTTAACACTTCATCGAAGACGTTGAAAGACGGCAAGTACTTTGGGCTCTCCTTTCTTTCACTTTATTTATTCAGACCGTGTGGGCGTATGCAATTAGTATGCATATCTAATTAGGAAGGCACTGTGACTGCTTTGCCACTTATGAAAAAGGGTTGCCAGTGGTTGGGTAATGAGTTCATTGACATCTAATTGCATGAAGTAGCTGAGGTGACGGGACTGGGTTTGTGTTTGATAGAATGTTTTGTTGGACAGTTATGGCTGTAGCTGGGCGAAGAAAAGCGTGGTGGCCGGAGATATAGAAAATAACATTTTATTGGAGTCAGTTCAGAAGACAAGGTAAGGCTGCAAGCGCAAGTTTAGCGGGCAGACTGTGGGACTCGGTCGCAGCTTTTACGCAGAAGGTGTCAAGTATGGCACACGGCCAGAATAGCACGGGGTCCCTCAGACACGTGCAGGGAAGTGCTCTTAGCAGGCCACAGTACATGCTCCCATAGGCGTGCGGCAGAGTTTTGTTCCATCTTCTGTAATTGAGTCGAGACACACCGGGTTCAAAATGGTTCAAATGGCTCTGAGCCATATCTCCGGATGTAATTAACATTTTACAATGCAACAAACGGCACTGATTACGTATTTGTTTATATATTCAGATGTGCTAACAAAACTAAAGGGGTTCAATTTAAAAAAACGTAGGTTTGTGTTAAAAAACATACTTCCCTGCATTTTTTTATGGTTTGTATTAACCAGTTACACTAGCCCCTCTCCTCACGTTCGGCCTGTGGAATCGGTTCGTCAGTATTTGATGTGGTTTACGAAATATATCCAGCGGTAATTTTAGGTGACTCACCCTGTAAATATATATATATATATATATATATATATATATATATATATATATATATACACTCCTGGAAATGGAAAAAAGAACACATTGACACCGGTGTGTCAGACCCACCATACTTGCTCCGGACACTGCGAGAGGGCTGTACAAGCAATGATCACACGCACGGCACAGCGGACACACCAGGAACCGCGGTGTTGGCCGTCGAATGGCGCTAGCTGCGCAGCATTTGTGCACCGCCGCCGTCAGTGTCAGCCAGTTTGCCGTGGCATACGGAGCTCCATCGCAGTCTTTAACACTGGTAGCATGCCGCGACAGCGTGGACGTGAACCGTATGTGCAGTTGACGGACTTTGAGCGAGGGCGTATAGTGGGCATGCGGGAGGCCGGGTGGACGTACCGCCGAATTGCTCAACACGTGGGGCGTGAGGTCTCCACAGTACATCGCCAGTGGTCGGCGGAAGGTGCACGTGCCCGTCGACCTGGAACCGGACCGCAGCCACGCACGGATGCACGCCAAGACCGTAGGATCCTACGCAGTGCCGTAGGGGACCGCACCGCCACTTCCCAGCAAATTAGGGACACTGTTGCTCCTGTGGTATCGGCGAGGACCATTCGCAACCGTCTCCATGAAGCTGGGCTACGGTCCCGCACACCGTTAGGCCGTCTTCCGCTCACGCCCCAACATCGTGCAGCCCGCCTCCAGTGGTGTCGCGACAGGCGTGAATGGAGGGACGAATGGAGACGTGTCGTCTTCAGCGATGAGAGTCGCTTCTGCCTTGGTGCCAATGATGGTCGTATGCGTGTTTGGCGCCGTGCAGGTGAGCGCCACAATCAGGACTGCATACGACCGAGGCACACAGGGCCAACACCCGGCATCATGGTGTGGGGAGCGATCTCCTACACTGGCCGTACACCACTGGTGATCGTCGAGGGGACACTGAATAGTGCACGGTACATCCAAACCGTCATCGAACCCATCGTTCTACCATTCCTAGACCGGCAAGGGAACTTCCTGTTCCAACAGGACAATGCACGTCCGCATGTATCCCGTGCCACCCAACGTGCTCTAGAAGGTGTAAGTGAACTACCCTGGCCAGCAAAATCTCCGGATCTGTCCCCCATGGAGCATGTTTGGGACTGGATGAAGCGTCGTCTCACGCGGTCTGCACGTCCAGCACGAACGCTGGTCCAACTGAGGCGCCAGGTGGAAATGGCATGGCAAGCCGTTCCACAGGACTACATCCAGCATCTCTACGACCGTCTCCATGGGAGAATAGCAGCCTGCATTGCTGCGAAAGGTGGATGTACACTGTACTAGTGCCGACATTGTGCATGCTCTGTTGCCTGTGTCTATGGGCCTGTGGTTCTGTCAGTGTGATCATGTGATGTATCTGAACCCAGGAATGTGTCAATAAAGTTTCCCCTTCCTGGGACAATGGGGACAATGAATTCACGGTGTTCTTATTTCAATTTCCAGGAGTATATATATATATATATATATATATATATATATATATATATATATATATGTGTGTGTGTGTGTGTGTGTGTGTGTGTGTGTGTGTGTGTGAAAAAACAATTAATAGTTTTTCCTTCACCCCACGACATATTTGTAACCATGTATATACCACGAGATATTTGTAAGTGTGTGTGTAAAGTGAAGAAAAACTAACGTGTCAACACGATAGGTCTTTTAATATATTATTTATATATCTAAGTAGTTCACTGGTTTAGTAAAGTGCTTTACTTTCCAGTAGCTGAAAACATTAAAACTAAGACACATAATCCATTTATCTCTAGTGAATACTCAATAAATCCTGGTGAAATGTTACATCAAAAACAATAGTAAGATTTACAAACTTAGCTCGTATCGTTTTCTTTATACACTCCTGGAAATTGAAATAAGAACACCGTGAATTCATTGTCCCAGGAAGGGGAAACTTTATTGACACATTCCTGGGGTCAGATACATCACATGATCACACTGACAGAACCACAGGTCCATAGACACAGGCAACAGAGCATGCACAATGTCGGCACTAGTACAGTGTATATCCACCTTTCGCAGCAATGCAGGCTGCTATTCTCCCATGGAGACGATCGTAGAGATGCTGGATGTAGTCCTGTGGAACGGCTTGCCATGCCATTTCCACCTGGCGCCTCAGTTGGACCAGCGTTCGTGCTGGACGTGCAGACCGCGTGAGACGACGCTTCATCCAGTCCCAAACATGCTCCATGGGGGACAGATCCGGAGATCTTGCTGGCCAGGGTAGTTGACTTACACCTTCTAGAGCACGTTGGGTGGCACGGGATTCATGCGGACGTGCATTGTCCTGTTGGAACAGGAAGTTCCCTTGCCGGTCTAGGAATGGTAGAACGATGGGTTCGATGACGGTTTGGATGTACCGTGCACTATTCAGTGTCCCCTCGACGATCACCAGTGGTGTACGGCCAGTGTAGGAGATCGCTCCCCACACCATGATGCCGGGTGTTGGCCCTGTGTGCCTCGGTCGTATGCAGTCCTGATTGTGGCGCTCACCTGCACGGCGCCAAACACGCATACGACCATCATTGGCACCAAGGCAGAAGCGACTCACATCGCTGAAGACGACATGTCTCCATTCGTCCCTCCATTCACGCCTGTCGCGACACCACTGGAGGCGGGCTGCACGATGTTGGGGCGTGAGCGGAAGACGGCCTAACGGTGTGCGGGACCGTAGCCCAGCTTCATGGAGACGGTTGCAAATGGTCCTCGCCGATACCCCAGGGGCAACAGTGTCCCTAATTTGCTGGGAAGTGGCGGTGCGGTCCCCTACGGCACTGCGTAGGATCCTACGGTCTTGGCGTGCATCCGTGCGTCGCTGCGGTCCGGTCCCAGGTCGACGGGCACGTGCACCTTCCGCCGACCACTGGCGATGTACTGTGGAGACCTCACGCCCCACGTGTTGAGCAATTCGGCGGTACGTCCACCCGGCCTCCCGCATGCCCACTATACGCCCTCGCTCAAAGTCCGTCAACTGCACATACGGTTCACGTCCACGCTGTCGCGGCATGCTACCAGTGTTAAAGACTGCGATGGAGCTCCGTATGCCACGGCAAACTGGCTGACACTGACGGCGGCGGTGCACAAATGCTGCGCAGCTAGCGCCACTCGACGGCCAACACCGCGGTACCTGGTGTGTCCGCTGTGCCGTGCGTGTGATCATTGCTTGTACAGCCCTCTCGCAGTGTCCGGAGCAAGTATGGTGGGTCTGACACACCGGTGTCAATGTGTTCTTTTTTCCATTTCCAGGAGTGTATTTTCTCGGCCAAAAGCGACACAAAACACATTACAAATTGCAAACTTTGCGCGTAACTAAAACTTACAAGTTGCATTACATAACTAGTCATTTTTCTTTTTCTTCTTTTTATGTTTTCAGGTATAGTTCTCCGCTATCCATTCGTATACGAAGGGATACTATTTTTATATTCTTTTGTGCCGTCACCCCGGTCGTCCCGTCGAGATCTGGAACTTCGCGTACCCTAAATCGTTTGAACGAAAATACAAACAAAACAGAAATGTTTTCACTTATCTATAGTTGTTATTGGGTTATACGGGAAGTACCCCTAACGAAAAAATGTGTGTCATAAGTATTGGAGTTTACTGCGGCGTTTTCAGATCTGTAGGGTGGAGACGCCGCACCTTATAAATTCATGATCTTGGTAGCCAAGATGGACGCACTAGAATTAAAACACGTCCAGTAGAACTTACTGTTAATACAACGACTCAGACACTTGGAAATATTTGACTTTAGCATACACTAAGACCTAATCGTGACGCTGAAAAAGGTTCTGAAGGGATATTTATAGACTTACACCTGTTATTCACACAGAGCTTATTTAAAACTTTTTCGAGCGAAACGCTAATACTTTTATTATGGCCTGGCGTCCACTAAGCAACTTCAGTGCCAATAAGTACTCACTTTGTCGGTGTTTGCAGAAACCAAAGGGGTGCGCAGTCTACACCGTATGTGGCGTCTCTCCCGCGTTTACTCTACAGTGTCGAGTTTGTGTTGTTGTGGATGAAGGGATAGGAGAGGCCGTACCAGCATACAGCCAACTCTGGAATAGCAACTAAACGTCTTCATCCGACGAATGAGTCACCATCAACAGTGTCACACGCTCTCATATCATTAAACACTGCAAAGAGCTGCAGAATTTAATCCAGGTCATTGACGCGAGGACTGGTGATCAGAAGCTTGGCCCCACCACCCCTTCCTGACCAAATACTGGAAGTACAGTAGAATATTAGGTAAGAACAGGAACAAAATTTTGTTTCAAACTGACGGAGATGTCATTAAGTGGGGCACGTCAGCCGAATGTCAACACAGGAGACCCAAAGTAGAAACAAGTTGGGAGCTCGTTTCCTCAGACCTCGAGAGAGTGAAGCCAAGAACAAGTGATCCAGAACTATATATGACGGTAGCATCTGTTCCCTCAAAAACCAGAGCACATTCAGTCCCCAGAGTGTGTGTGTGAGGGGGTTGGGGGGGGGGGGTGAGAGGGGATATCTGTCACATCACCTGCTTGCAAATCCCCGCCCTCCTCAAAGATTAGGTCAGAGTTAGGCCTCTCCATCTGCATTACAGATACGATAGAAGCCCAGTTCTGTTAAGTTGCAAGATGCACTGGTGAATGCAATAAGTGTCTACAAGCTGCCCCCAACTTAAAGCCCACTGCTACAAATCGACAGCCATCCATCCACAGAAGAGACTTCTGGTATGCAAGCCACAGTCTTGGCAGTCGCAACGGTGACTGACCCAGGATGGGGGTCGATCTTCTGTGGATGAAGAATCATCGCTCCCGGCTGCATAAGGGGCCCCATACAACAGTTTTTAGGAGCGCTTGGTGAGGGGGGGAGGGGGGAGGGAGGTGGGAAGGAGGTGCGGGTCTGGCTGTCTGTCTCTCTTAGCCTCGGTATTGGCGGCTTTCCGTCTGCGAGCAATCTAACTTAGGCCATGCGTGCCTGTGCCACCGCTACTGGACCTTATCGGTTGTATGCTGGGAGCGCTGCTTGGGCTGCCCACTTTACTGCCGGGTCTTGGGGCGGAGTCTAGAAGCAGCTTCGCTCATTCAGAGCGCTGAGGCTCTGACGGACATCCACAGCCACGACAGGCAGCGGTGACGAGTGGCCTCCTTATTCTCATGTGACAAGGCCACAGCACTGACCACAGGCAAAGCCAGGACCCGTGCTCAGCAAATTCCTCCATGGGCACTGAGGTGCGGACCCAGCACGAACGCTGCTGGCCAGCGCCTTGAGGAAGACGGAGTGGTTGTAAAACTGTAACCTACAAGTTACTGTTAATTGAATCATGTTTCATTAGCGCCCCGGTGCTCTACAAGATCATTGAACCCGCTCTTCATTCAAGTTCCTGATAACAACGTGACCACGGCTCGGATCGTTAAAATGTTTTCGCCACCAAGATTCTGTTGCTTGATTTATTGAGAGGGGGGAGGGGGCGGTGATGGGACTAAACGGTGAGGTCATCAGTTCTATGAATCAAAAAATACTTATGTAAGACAGAGGTGTCCACTAAAAGTGGGCGGAGCCAGTCAGAGGCGTCAAACTAAAAGCTAAAAACACATAACGCCGAAGGCATGAAAGCTGTACACACCGAGAGATAGAGGAGCGGTCTTTCAAAGGGGGAGTGCACATGGCCCCAGACCCAGAAAACGAGGAGAGAGGCCCCAACAACAACCACCCTGTCCCTGCTCCAGGAGTCAAGCAAAACTCAATAACTGAAAATACGAAACACTTTGACGTAGGAAATTAAGGACCAGTTCAGACATCCGTGAATTGTTTATTAATATTTAAAGACAATGAATCTGGAGTGCTGCACTTAGTACGAAAGATCGAAAAGAAGGGGATGTCCACCAATATATGGGATACCGTCAGTCTGGCTCCACAGCCACATCGTGTGAGTTGCACCTTACGTAAGACAAAACAATGGGTGAGCTTAGTACGACCGATATATAGGCGGCATAAGACTGTGACCTCATTCTGAGAGGAGCAGACGGAAGTGCACCAAATTGCAGTCCTCCGTCAGGCATGGGTGTGTGTGTAAGTGTCGTCCTTAGCGTAAGTTAGATTAAGTTAAATATGGTTCAAATGGCTCTGAGCAATATGGGACTTAACATCTGAGGTCATCAGTCCCCTAGAACTTAGAACTACTTAAACCTAACTAACCTAAGGACATCACACACATCCATGCCCGAGGCAGGATTCGAACCTGAGACCGTAGCAGTCGCGCGGTACCGGACCGAAGCGCCTGGAACCGCTTGGCCACCGCGGCCGGCTACATTAAGTTAGATTCGGTAGTGTGTAAGCTTAGGGACCGATGACCTCAGCTCTTTGGTCCCATAAGACCTTACCACAAATATCCAAAAACTTTTATACAAGATTCTATATTACAAGGTACCCGTGGTCTAGGGGTGCACGGTAGCTCAGCGTGTTCGGTCAGAGGACTGCTCGCCCTCTGTAATAAAAGAACTGAGTAAAGGAATCAACGATCAACTTGAACGGATGTCTTGTGACGTCCGCCCAGACCAAACGCCACGAACAATATGCACAAAAAAAAGGGGGTAGCGTCTTTGATTCATAACCAAAACTTCTTCGGTCCCGGGTTCGATCCCCGCCACTGCCTAAATTTTGATAAATAATCAGCATTGGCGGCCGAAGACTTCCGGCATAAGAAGTCAGCCTCATTCTGCCAACGGCCATGTCAAAGAGGGCGGAGGAGCGGATAGAGATTCAGGGCACTCTCTTGTCCTAGGGGTGGGTTATTGCCCCTAAAGGCGGAAGAATCAGCAATGATCAACGACATGAGGACGCAGAAGACAATGGAAACCACTGCATTAAAGACACGTAACGTGTATCCACAGGACATGTGGCCTGTATTTGAAGAAGTGTCATGATGATCTCTCCATTGTCAAAAGATTCCGGAATAGTCCCCCATTCGGATCTCCGGGAGGGGACTGCCAAGGGGGAGGTTACCATGAGATAAAGATTGAATAATCTACGAAAGGACAACGTTCTACGAGTCGGGGCTTGGAATGTCAGAAGCTTGAACGTGGTAGGGAAACTAGAAAATCTGAAAAGGGAAATGCAAAGGCTGAATCTAGATATAGTAGGGGTCAGTGAAGTGAAGTGGAAGGAAGACAAGGATTTCTGGGCAGATGAGTATCGGGTAATATCAACAGCAGCAGAAAATGGTATAACAGGTGTAGGATTCATTATGAATAGGAAGGTAGGGCAGAGGGTGTGTTACTGTGAACAGTTCAGCGACCGGGTTGTTCTAATCAGAATCGACAGCAGACCAACACCGACAACGATAGTTCAGGTATAGATGCCGACGTCGCAAGCTGAAGATGAACAGATAGAGAAAGTGTATGAGGATATTGAAAGGGTAATGCAGTATGTAAAGGGGGACGAAAATCTACTAGTGATGGGCGACTGGAATGCAGTTGTAGGGGAAGGAGTAGAAGAAAAGGCTACAGGAGAATATGGGCTTGGGACAAGGAATGAAAGAGGAAGACTAATTGAGTTCTGTAACAAGTTCAGCTAGTAATAGCGAATACCCTGTTCAAGAATCACAAGAGGAGGAGGTATACTTGGAAAAGGCCGGGAGATACGGGAAGATTTCAATTAGATTACATCATGGTCAGACAGAGATTCCGAAATCAGATACTGGATTGTAAGGCGTACCCAGGAGCAGATATAGACTCAGATCACAATATAGTAGTGATGAAGAGTAAGCTGAAGATCAAGACATTAGTCAGGAAGAATCAATACGCAAAGAAGTGGGATACGGAAGTACTAAGGAATGACGAGATACGCTTGAAGTTCTCTAACGCTATAGATACAGCAATAAGGAATAGCGCAGTAGGCAATACAGTTGAAGGGGAATGGACATCTCTAAAAAGGGCCATCACAGAAGTTGGGAAGGAAAACATAGGTACAAAGAAGGTAGCTGCGAAGAAACCATGGGTAACAGAAGAAATACTTCAGTTGATTGATGAAAGGAGGAAGCACAAACATGTTTCGGGAAAATCAGGAATACAGAAATACAAGTCGCTGAGGAATGAAATAAATAGGAAGTGCAGGGAAGCCGAGACGAAATGGCTGCAGGAAAAATGTGAGACATCGAAAAAGATATGATTGTCGGAAGGACAGGCTCAGCATACAGGAAAGTCAAAACAACCTTTGGTGACATTAAAAGCAGCGGTGGTAACATTAAGAGTTCAACGGGAATTCCAATGTTAAATGCAGAGGAGAGAGCAGATAGGTGGAAAGAATACATTGAAAGCCTCTATGAGGGTGAAGATTTGTCTGATGTGATAGAAGAAGAAACAGGAGTCGATTTAGAAGAGATAGGGTATCCAGTATTAGAATCGGAATTTAAAAGAGCTTTGGAGGACTTACGGTCAAATAAGGCAGAAGGGATAGATAACATTCCATCAAAATTTCCAAAATCATTGGGGGAAGTGGCAACAAAACGACTATTCACGTTGGTGTGTAGAATATATGAGTCTGGCGATATACCATCTGACTTTCGGAAAAGCATCATCCACACAATTCCGAAGACGGCAAGAGCTGACAAGTGCGAGAATTATCGCACAATCAGCTTAACAGGTCATGCATCGAAGCTGCTTACAAGAATAATATACAGAAGAATGGAAAAGAAAATTGAGAATGCGCTAGGTGACGATCAGTTTGGCTTTAGGAAAAATAAAGGGACGAGAGAGGCAATTCTGACGTTACGGCTAATAATGGAAGCAAGGCTAAAGAAAAATCAAGACACTTTCATAGGATTTGTCGACCTGGAAAAAGCGTTCGACAATATAAAATGGTTAAAGCTGTTCGATTCTGAAAAAAGTAGGGGTAAGCTATAGGGAGAGACGGGTCATATACAATATGTACAACAACCAAGAGGAAATAATAAGAGTTGACGATCAAGAACGAAGTGCTCGTATTAAGAAGGGTGTAAGACAATGCTGTACCCTTTCGCCCCTACTCTTCAATCTGTACATCGAGGAAGCAATGATGGAAATAAAAGAAAGGTTCAGGAGTGGAACTAAAATACAAGGTGAAAGGATAGCAATGATACGATTCGCTGATGACATTGGTACCCTGAGTGAAAGTGAAGAAGAATTAAATGATCTGCTGAACGGAATGAGATGATGATGATGGTTGGTTTGTGGGGCGCTCAACTGCGTGGTTATCAGCGCCCGTACAATTTCCCAATCTTTGCTCAGTCCAATTTCACCACTTTCCTGGATGATGATGAAATGATGAGGACAACACAAACACCCAGTCATCTCGAGGCAGGTGAAAATCCCTGACCCCGCCGGGAATCGAACCCGGGACCCCGTGCTGCTGAACGGAATGAACAGTCTAATGAGTACACAGTATGGTTTGAGAGTAAATCGGAGAAAGACGAAGGTAATGAGAAGTAGTAGAAATGAGAACAGCGAGAAACTTAACATCAGGATTGATGGTCACGAAGTCAATGAAGTTAAGGAATTCTGCTACCTAGGCAGTAAAATAACCAATGACGGACGGAGCAAGGAGGGCATCAAAAGCAGACTCGCTATAGCAAAAAGGCATTTCTGGCCAAGAGAAGTCTACTAATATCAAATACCGGCCTTCATTTGAGGAAGAAATTTCTGAGGATGTACGTCTGTAGTACAGCATTGTATGGTAGTGAAACATGGTCTGTGGGAAAACCGGAACATAAGAGAATCGAAGCATTTGAGATGTGGTGCTATAGACGAATGTTGAAAATTAGGTGGACTGATAAAGTAAGGAATGAGAAGGTTCTACGCAGAATCTGAGAGGAAAGGAATATGTGGGAAACACTGATAAGTAGAAGGGACAGGATGACAGGACAGCTGCTAATACATGAGGGAATGACTTCCATGGTACTAGAGGGAGCTGTAGACGGCAAAAACTGTAGAGGAAGACAGAGATTGGAATACGTCAAGCAAATAATTGAGGACGTAGGTTGCAAGTGCTACTCTGAGATGAAGAGGTTAGCACAGGAAAGGAATTCGTGGCGGGCCACATCAAACCAGTCAGTAGACTGATGACCAAAAAAAAATATTACAACTGTGACATAATGAATGGGACTTTGCAGGCAAATCCTACCCTAACATTATGCAGAGATTAAAAATGAGATTTCTCAACCCAACGAGTGGACCGGTACTTTACGTGACTAGCCATGTCCCGTATGCTACGTATCGGTACAACAGCAAAAGATAAACGATAGTTTCACCTTCGGCAGTGTAGTCACTCCACACCACACAGTGTGGGACTGTACGCTCTACGAAGAGACAGCCTGTTACGGCGGTCAGACAGTAATGATGGTGTATCCGAAAGCAGCACAATGGAACAAGTCAACCTGGAGCATCTTGGACGAAACTGCACCCACAATACCCAGGAAGGTAAAGGAAGACTTCACGATGCGTTCAGGCATAGGTCAGTATACGGCTATCCCGGACGGCCAATATATTCAACACATGGAGAGAGGATAACTGAGGTCGACAGCAACTGAATATAATGATTTTTTCCCATAATTTACAGGGATAGGCAAAATAATGTGGACAGTGGCAGCAATGGGATGGTTGCGTTTGACGGTCAACACTGCAGGTAAGGCACGCATCAAGCTGAACTGTGCGTGTTCAGTAGCGACTAGGTATCAGTGCAGGTTGTCTACGAGTAGTGCACACTTCGTATTTGCATTCAGAGGCCGAGATCGACTTGCGATGAAAGACTTAACAGAGTTCCAAAGGGCGCAGACTATGAGAGCCCGATTAACTGGAGCATCAGTAACCAAGGCAGCCAACTCAGCGAATGTTTCAAGAGCAGCTGTTTCAACAGTCATGACAGCCTATACAAAACATGGAAAAACATCATCGTGCTAACGTAATATTGGGCGCAAATCAAAACTAAATGATAGAGATCGTCGTACGCTAACTCGAACTGTGTCAAAACAACACAATACTACGGTGGCTAAAGTGACTGCAGAGCTCAATAGCCATCGCATCTATCGACACTGTCCGCGGAGAACTCGATAAAGCGAATATTCATGAACGAGTTGCTATACCAAAACCATTAGTGGCGACAACCAACGCAAAGAATCATAAAACAAGGTGCAGAAAGCATAAATCCTGAATGGCTGATAAGTGGAAACACTTTTTCGTTATTTCCAACATCGCGCCGGGCTTACGTCTGGAGAATGCCAAAAGAAGGCTACAATCGTAATTGCTTGATTCCAACGGCTAAGCACGGAGCTGGAAGTGTGATGGTGTGGGGGCAGCCATGTTATGGTATTCTACTGGTCCCATCGTTACTCTTAAAGGCCATATTACAGCGAACGATTGTGTGAACAACAAACTTTAAAAAGTGTTCGAGACGTAAGAAGTCAGAAAAAGTTGTGAAGAAGAAGAAAATTTTGTTGTTAGGTAGTTCACATGGTAGAGCTGTTGATCAAATGTTGCAGGATGAACTAGGATTGGATTACAAGTCACAAGTTTTTCAAAACCTAGTGTAAGCCTGGGTCAGGTGACAGAGGATGTAGGTTCACTTTGCAAAGACACCACGGTAGTAGTGACTGGAGGCCAACGGCGTAGGCAGGGACCCTAATTACTCAACAGAGGGTGATAGCCGCAGCAACGAGACACACTGGTGTTGGGCATGTCTCTGTCCTGAGGCGCCATGGCAGGCCACATCTAACCTCTTCTGTTAGGAGAGTTAATTTAGATGTGGTACAGCTGCTTCGATCAGATATGGGGTCTGATATCGGTATGGTTCCTCCTGATTCCATCAGTAGGTGAGACAATTCTATGCATGCGCTTCATCTCAACAGGAAACGGAAGGGAAAACTGTCTGGTCTAATAATAAATAACTTAAAGGGAGTACCAGTGGTTAAAAGTAGTCTGTAGCGAGCCGAGGTATGAACCGGACATTCAACAAAGCTACGATCCCCCTTGAAAATGTCCTCCACAGATGGAGAGAAAACGTCGGGTTTTAAAACTGCATAATAGCTTGGAATATTTTATTAATTATGTCAATTCCGGCCGTGAAAATTTACATTTTAAAGTGGTTACAAGTGACAGAACAGTAGTTTTTAGGGTTGGGAGATGTTCAAGACGTTCACATTGACGAAACTGGCAGCCAGAAAGGAAATTTTAATGTACACGTTCATGTAAGCAACACCTGATTGAATCAGGAGATATTAAGAAATTGACAGAAAAATTAGTTTCATTCAGATGTAACTCAGAGAGTGCATTAAATCTGTTATCCTTACTGCATCAGAATATCCGAAGGCTAAGGGGTAAGCTTAATGAGTTGGTTATTTGTGTTGAAAAATTAAAGTTGAGCAAACGAGTTGATATAATCAGCCTGCCTGCGCATCATGTGACCACTGGTATAGATATGTTGAATGTACGGGATTGAAGTTAACTTCTTACTTCCGTAATACTGAGAAAGGAGGCTTTGCCACATTTGTCAGAAACTGTTTTAATTTCATTTTGCTCAGAGCAGCACTTAGAAGCTGGTGCGACATAAGCAGTATTCCATAATAAGTCCTTTATAATAGTAAGTATATACAGAGTACCTTCAGGAAACTTTAACCTCCTCAGAAAAAGTATGGAAGCTCTGTTGTCCCATCACACAGTAAGAGGCATGGGAATAGTGGCTGCTGGTGCTTTTAATGCGGATTTATTGAGAAGCTCTGTCAGTGAACAATTATTTCAATCAGTAGCACTGTCATTAGATTTAATTCCTCCTGTGAACTTTGCGACCAGGGTATGTAAATGCTCTGAGACTGCTATTGATATTCGACAGCTACCTCAAAAGCAGAAGTCAACAAGTCATTTGTGGGTCGGAAAAGTCATCATGGAAAAACGTGCGCTCTGGAGTTCCGCAAGGCTCCGTCCTTGGTCCATTACTCTTCTCACTGTACATTAATGATATTTCTTCAGTGATTCACTCCTGCAACTACCATCTATATGCCGACGACATCCAACTGTACATAAGTGCAAGCCCCAAGAACATTGCTGACGCAGTAGCGAGTATGAACGCAGATCTTTGCTCTGTTTCTCGATGGGCACGGAACCTAGGTCTGAAACTAAACCCCAAGAAATCCCAGGTCATACTTATATCTCATCCAAAGTTAATCAGTCGGTACTTTCGCGAAACAGTCCCTCAAATACTCCTCAACGGTACCCAACTACCATACCAAAAAACAGTAAAAGACCTTGGAATAATCTTGGATGAACACCTAAACTGGGAAGAACAAACAGTCACAGCTTGCCGGAAATCGCTCTCCTCCCTACATGCAATTCAAAAATTTAGAAAAATATTTCCAACCCACGTTAAACAAAAATTAGTCCAAACACTAGTCTTGCCTAATCTTTACTACTGTGATGTAGTTCAACACGTCACAAATAGTGAAAATTCGAGATGCCTCGAGCTAGTGATGAATACTTGCGTTAGATACGTATGAAATATACGGTTGTATGATCATATCAGTCCTTCATACTCCCAGCTAGGTTGGATACGCCCACATAAGGCACGCGATCTCCACACGATGTGCTTACTTCATCGATTTCTTAGCCACTGGTGCCCCCAATACTTATCTTCTCACATTAAACACCTATCATCATTCCACAACCGCAATACCAGACCGGATACGTCTAGCATCTTGGCTCTACCTTTACATAACACAAAATCTTTCTCCGTGTCATTCTCCATCTCAGCCATACGGCTATGGAACGCGCTCCCCTGTGATCTGCGTCTTATCCAGAACCACTTAACATTCAAGAGGGAACTCAAGACTTACATATTAGGGACGGTATAGCCACCATTGTCGTGCCCCTCTCATCTTTTTCTTTCTCCTCTCCATCATAGCTTCGAATTTTACCATTCTATTTCTCTTCCTCTAACCTATCTACCTCTTCTATATCTCTTTCACCCCATTCTATCGTCTTATGTCTCTGCTTGATGAGAATAACTCACAAGCTGCAAGAATATAACGAAAAAATTCCCAACTAGAAATAGGACTGAGATTCACAAAAGAAAAATATGTTTACTTTCATATACATAGTCATTACTATTATTATTATTATTATTATTATTCCTGATTGTTATAATTATTTTTTGATTGTTATAATTAGCATTGCACTACTTTTATAATCTCAAATTTTTTCTTTAACATTAATACTGTATGTTATATGTCCTTAATGTTCTGTAGAAACTGAAATTTGTTGAATCTGAGTATGCCTGGTTAGGTGTAAGAGAGGGCCTGAAGGCTCTAATCTTGCCAGGTAAAATAAATGCATAAATAAATAAATAATATCTTATAGGCAAACCTAGGAAAAAAAGTCATATCAGAAAACCAATAGTAAATGGGATAACTAATCATGACATGCAGCATCTTGTGTTAAATGTTGAAACTTGTTAGGATAAAAAAAATCTATTAAATCTGAGTACAGGAGCGTTATAAATCAGTCAAAAATTGATAATTTTAGAAGATTGCTCAAGACATGAGCTGGATACGTATTTACAATACTTATGACTTAAGTGGAAAACACAAAGCGTTCATTAATAATGTTAGCTACTTCCTCTTCTAAAAAAATTTTCTTCCCCTAAAGATATCTCAAATCAAACTGAAGTCTAAAAATAAACCATGGATTACGCAAGGAAAAAAGATATCATGTGGGACAAAAAGAAGGCTGTATCTACCGCCTAGCAAAAGCTCTAATGTTAGCATTGTAAGGCATTACAAAGAATACCGCAAAATACTGATGCAAGTAATCCAGAAATCTAAGCAGCTCTATTATGAGAAAAAGATAATTACATCAGACAAGAAAATAAAATCTGTATGGGACATAGTGGAGACAGAGACAAGAGGGGCCAAAAATGAAGAAGAACAGATAACTCTAAAAATAAATGAGAGATTGGTAACAAATCAATATAATGTCGAAAATCTCTTAAACAAATGTGTAAATGTCCTGTGACTAGGGCCTCCCATCGAGTAGACCATTCGCCGGGTGCAAGTCTTTCGATTTGACGACACTTCGGCGACTTGCGCGTCAATGGGGATGAAACGATGATGATTAGGACAACACCCAGTCCCTGAGCGGAGAAAATCTCCGACCCAGCCGGCCCTTAGGATTGACATCCTGTCGCGCTGACCACTCAGCTACCGGGGGCGAACCTCTTAAACAAGTACTTTGTTTATGTTACTGACAGCTTGGGGTTACCAGGTTCGGTAAACACTGCAATAGAGTAGTGGAGACAGTCTTTATGAGAAACTTCATTGAAGTTGAAATGACGCTCATGTCTCCCAAAGAAACATCATCCGTTACACAGTCCTTAAAATCTAAGTATTCTAGCTGTTATGATATCATATTAACGAAGTTAATCAAAAAGTGCTCACTCAAGTTGACTTGTATCTCAAGTAATCTGTGTAATCTATCGCTTATCAATGGAATATTTCCAGACTGGCTAAAATATGCTAAAGTTAATCCTCTTTTCAAGAAGGAGGCTACAGAGATACTGTCAATCTATCGACAAATTTCACTTTTGGCGGCTTTTTTCAAAATATTTGAAAAGGTTATGTTGAAGTGTCTCCTTAAGCATCTGACTGTAAGTAATATATTGTCCAAGTTACAGTTTGGGTTCCTTAAGGATTCCGATAGAGAGAAAGCTATTTATACGTACAGTGAGTACTTAATTCATTAGATAACAAATTAGTGGCTACTGGTATTTTGTGACGTGACGAAAGCCTTTGACTGTGTGAATAACAGCATTCTCTTAAGTAAATTACAACAATATTATGTCACTGACAGTACTGTGAAATGTTTCAAGTCTTACGCAACTAACAGGAAACAATGGGCGTCGTTGCGAAGTACCTGTGCAGTACGCGGTCAATCACAGTGGCAGATGGTAAGTTTGTTTGTTTGCAGATGATACAAACATTGCAATAAGTAGCAAGTCAAACACAAATTTAAAATGGCTGCTAATCAAAGTTTCACTGATATTAATAAATGGTTTAAAACTAATTCACTGTCATTGAGCTTTGAAAATACCTACTATATGCAGTTCAGAACCTGTAAGAGATTTCCTTCTAGAATGTGCATAACGTATGAAGCAGATCGATGAGGTTGACAGTGTTAAATTTCTGGTATTACAACTTGATAATAAATTGAGTTGGGAGGGGCATACCACAGAGTTGCTAAAGCACCTAAATAAGTCTGCATTTGCAGTGAGAATTATGTCACATGTAGGAGATATAAATATAAAAATGGTTGCATACTTTGCTCACTTTCATTCTATTATGTCACGTGGGATCATGTTCTAGGGGAAATTCGTCAAACCAAGTAAAAATTTTCGTGTGCAAAAGCGTGTGAAGAGGCTCATTTGTGGTGTAAATCCGAGAATACCGCGTAGAAACCTGTCCAAGAAACACTGTAGTCTAGCCATGGCTTCTCATTATATTTATTCTTAAATGATATTTGTTGTAAGCAATATATCTCTCTTCGCAACCAGTAACTCAGTACATAGCATCAATAATAAGGAATAAGAAAAATCTACATAAAGACCTAAAATCACTTACCTTGGTCCATAAATGGGTCCAATATTCAGGAACACATATATTCAATAAATTGCCAGCAACC
Source organism: Schistocerca cancellata (assembly GCF_023864275.1). NCBI lineage: Eukaryota > Metazoa > Arthropoda > Insecta > Orthoptera > Acrididae > Schistocerca > Schistocerca cancellata. The sequence continues at coordinate 165,062,403 of NC_064634.1, forward strand.
ACTAAGAACATGGTTTCAGATGAAGCACAGTTTAACAGAGTTTGAAAGACTTTTTCACAGACGATTCTTTCTACTCTAGACATAGCACGTTAACAAGGACTGTTAGAATAGCTTAAATAAAAATGGCTGTTATATTTATTTATTTATTTATGCATTTATTTTACCTGGCAAGATTAGGGCCTTCAGGCCCTCTCTTACACCTAACCAGGCATACTCAGATTCAACAAATTTCAGTTTCTACAGAACATTAAGGACATATAACATGTTATACAGTATTAATGTTACAGAAAAAATTAGAGATTATAAAATTACTACAATGATAATTATAACAATCAAAAAGTAATTATAATAATCAAGAATAATAATAATAGTAATGACTATGTATAGGAAAGTGAACATATTTTTTCTTTTATGAATGTCAGTCCTATTGCTAGTTGGGAATTTTCTCGTTATATTCTTGCAGCTTGTGAGTTATTCTCATCAAGCAGAGACATAAGACGATAGAATGGGGTGAAAGAGATATAGAAAAGGTAGATAAGTTAGAGGAGGAGAAATAGAATGGTAAAATTCGAAGCTATGATGGAGAGGAGAAAGAAAAAGATGAGAGGGGCACGACAATGGTGGCTATACCGTCCCTAATATGTAAGTCTTGAGTTCCCTCTTGAATGTTAAGTGTTTCTGGATAAGACGCAGATCACAGGGGAGCGCGTTCCATAGTCGTATGGCTGAGATGGAGAATGACACAGAGAAAGATTTTGTGTTATGTAAAGGTACAGCCAAGATGCTAGATGTATCCGATCTAGTATTGCGGTTGTGGAATGATGATAGGTGTTTAATGTGAGAAGATAAGTATTGGGGGCACCAGTGGCTAAGAAATCGTTGAAGTAAGCACATCGTGTGAAGATCGCGTGCCTTATGTGGGCGTATCCAACCTAGCTGGGAGTATGAAGAACTGATATGATCATACAACCGTATATTGCATACGTATCTAACGCAAGCATTCATCACTAGCTCGAGGCATCTCGAATTTTCACTATTTGTGCCGTGTTGAACTACATCACAGTAGTAAAGATTAGGCAAGACTAGTGTTTGGACTAATTTTTGTTTAACATGGGTTGGAAATATTTTTCTAAATTTTTGAATTGCATGTAGGGAGGAGAGCGATTTCCGGCAAGCTGTGACTGTTTGTTCTTCCCAGTTTAGGTGTTCATCCAAGATTATTCCAAGGTCATATTTCAGTTTTAACAGCACTTGGTCACAACAGTCAAGATTAGGTGTTTCGTATATGATACACTTATTAAAAGTGCATAACTGTGTTTCATTCCGACAGTGTATTAATTCTGCAAATATTAGCAGTTCTAGTTTAATGTAATGTATTAATCTATTTTGACAATCTTCTGTCAGATGATCATGGGAGTGACTATTATACTCAGACGTTTTATGGTTTTTATGTTATGTTTTCGACTTGTTCCACACCCACGAGAATCGTCTCACTTTTGTGTCTATGGAACGAAAACTGACTCTGATCCACTGATCTCCCGTCTCGTACTTTCTACACTCCAACGTGAATAGTTGTTTAGAAATTCCAACGGAATGTTATCTGTTCCTTCTGCCTTATTTGATCTTAAGTCATCCAAAACACTTTTAAATTCTAATTCTATACCGAATCCCCTATCCCTTCCCTGTGGACTCCTATTTGTTTCTCTGTCACGCCATCAGGCAAGTCCCTCTCAAAAGGCCTTCAATTTACTCTTTCCACCTATCCTCTCTCTCTTCTGCATTTAATAGTGTCGGTTCCATTAACTCTTGAAATTACCGGCATTGCTTTTAATTTCACCGATGATTGTTTTGACTTATCATCATGCTTAGTCAGCCCTTCCGTCAATCATTTCTTTTTCGTTTCCTTCAGATTTTTCAGGCAGCCGTTTCACCTTAGTTTCCTGGTACTCCCTGTTTATTTCGTTCCTAAGTGACATGTATTTCTTTATTCCTGCTTTTTCCTATACATTTTTTATTTCCTTATTTCGTCGATCAACAGACGTATTTCTTTTGGTTTCTTCGCAGCTACTTTCGTTGTATCTACGTTTTTCTTTCCAGCTTCTGTGATTGCCCTTTTAGAGACGACCTTTCCTTTTCAACTGCGCTGTCTTGCCGCAGTATCTATAGCCTCAGAGAACTTCAAGCGTTTCTCTTCATTCCTTAGTACTTCCGTATCCCACTTCTTTCCGCATTGCTGTTTCCTACTCAGTCTCTTAAACTCGTCTCGTTCTTCATCACAATTAAATTGTGTTCTGGGTCTATATCTGCTCCTGAGTATGCCTTACAATCCAATACCTGATTTCGGAATCGCTACCTAAGCACGAAGTAATTTTATTCTAATCTTCCCTTATCTCCAGGCTTTTTCTAGGCATACCTCCACCCCTTGTGGTTCTTGAACAGCATGTTCGCCATTATTAACTGAGGTTTGTTGCAGAGTATCGGCCTGTAAAGCTATAACTAACTTGCTCTAACTGGAAATGAACGGGAGGACACTTTCCAGAATTAGCTCGAGGTGTTACACACTTCCATTCTACCCAACTGCAGCGCTCAATATACAAATACAGCAATGAAATGGTGCTGCATTAATGGAGACGTAAAGCTTCTAAACAACTTGAGTTGATGGGCTTATTTGCAGATTAATGAAAGCAGCTGTAATGGCACCACTAATGAAATGACAGCGCCACCAGTTGCCGAGGAACTACTGTTCTGTGAAATGAGCAATTTGCGCCGTTTTGCAAACGCGAGCTCCCTAATCACCGTCACATCATAAGCTCCCGTCAGGTTTCCACAACGTGTGGATGGCCTATTTATAACATCACGACCGGATTCAGCAGACGGGCATTAATGCCACTGCTGCATATCCGTCATAAACTGCGCTTCGTTTGGCTCTGCCGTTCTCCCGCCAATACTTACAGGGTTATTACAAATGATTGAAGCGATTTCACAGCTCTACAATAACTTTATTATTTGAGATATTTTCACAATGCTTTGCACACACATACAAAAACTCAAAAAGTTTTTTTAGGCATTCACAAATGTTCGATATGTGCCCCTTTAGTGATTCGGCAGACATCAAGCCGATAATCAAGTTCCTCGCACACTCGGCGCAGCATGTCCCCATCAATGAGTTCGAAAGCATCGTTGATGCGAGCTCGCAGTTCTGGCACGTTTCTTGGTAGAGGAGGTTTAAACACTCAATCTTTCACATAACCCCACAGAAAGAAATCGCATGGGGTTAAGTCGGGAGAGCGTGGAGGCCATGACATGAATTGCTGATCATGATCTCCACCACGACCGATCCATCGGTTTTCCAATCTCCTGTTTAAGAAATGCCGAACATCATGATGGAAGTGCGGTGAAGCACCATCCTGTTGAAAGATGAAGTCGGCGCTGTCGGTCTCCAGTTCTGGCATGAGCCAATTTTCCGCGGGCTACGCGCGAAACTTGCCCGCACGCGTTCAACCGTTTCTTCGCTCACTGCAAACCGACCCATTGATTTCCCCTTCGCTACGGTCGCAGGTTCGAATCCTGCCTCGGGCATGGATGTTTGTGATGTCCTTAGGTTAGTTAGGTTTAACTAGTTCTAAGTTCTAGGGGACTAATGACCTCAGCAGTTGAGTCCCATAGTGCTCAGAGCCATTTGAACCATTTTGATTTCCCCTTACATAGGCATCCAGAAGCTTTAAACTGCGCATACCATCGCCGAATGGAGTTAGCAGTTGGTGGATCTTTGTTGAACTTCGTCCTGAATGTCGTTGCACTGTTATGACTGACTGATGTGAGTGCATTTCAAGCACGACATACGCTTTCTCGGCTTCTGTTGCCATTTTGTCTCACTGCGCTCTCGAGCGCTCTGGCGGCAGAAACGTGAAGTGCGGCTTCAGCCGAACAAAACTTTATGAGTTTTTCTACGTATCTGTAGTGTGTCGTGACCATATGTCAATGAATGGAGCTACAGTGAATTTATGAAATCGCTTCAATCATTTGTAATAGCCCTGTACAAACGCTCGCTTTTAAACTGGGCGTATCCGCGATGATAACTCAAACTTCCAGAAATAAAACAGAGGGATAGAATTGACAGGTAATGTTACGCCACTCGTGACCTGACAACGGTAACCACGCATAATCGAAGATCGATCCTCAGGTGAAGGAAGTACTGCTCAGCATAACAAAATTGTTGAAGCTAAACAATACGGTCACCGAGATATCTGTGGCCAATAGATTCGTATCCGATCAGACATAAGGCAATATACAGACTTGAATCAATCTGTAACGTGAGTGAGCTGTGCACGGCTCGCGTTTATCCCATTTATTGTTTGCCATCTTCTATTACGGTACTGCCGCCTCGTTTCCTTATTCCATTTACTGGCGTCACTAACTTCCTGCCTTACTTGCCCGTGAGCGGCATCTGCAGCACGTATCGAGAAGTGCACTATCGCACCATCTCTAGAGCGACCGGTAGTATTTTCGGGTCGTCGTGGGTCTGGAGTAGTTGGGGACGGACCAGCAGTGCAGTCGGGACGCAGCAGCAGTGAAGTCGGGGATGGAGCGCAAGTGAGGTGCCGACAACCAGTGCTCGCCGACCGCTGGTGACACACATGCACTGTCCGACGGACTGATGTTGGAGACGGACCAGCAGGGCAGTCGGAAAGCACCAGCAGTGAAGTTCGGACCTGGCAGTTGGGCAGTTGGGATGCGGCAGAAGTTCGGTCGGGTTGGAGCGGCAGTGAGGTTCGGATAGCCATGACTCGCCCGACCGTCGCTGGCACACATGGCTTGAGTGGGGACGGTCTTGGTTGATCGTCGGTTGGTCGCCTTACCGACAGACGTGTATTTGCTCGCCGATCGCTTAGGAGTTGGCAGTGTGCGTCTCAACTCGTGGTTCGTTGTTGTAATTGCGCGGTCACTGCTTTTAACATTCCAAGTGTTTGTGAAATTGTGTGTAGCCTGCGATGTCGACTCCCCAATTACTTTAGTGCCCTCTCCGTGTTGATGTGTAGCAGTGGGTCGGTTGGCGCAGTCGCGTCGTAGCAACAGTGGGGGATGCAGCGCCAGGGAGGCGCGGATAGCCATCACTCGCCGATGATTGCCGACACACATGATTCAGTAGGGACGACTTTGGTTTATCGTCGGTCGGTCGTCTTGTCGGGTAACGCGTATTTAGCCGGCGATCGCTTATGGATTGGCTGTGTGTGCCGACTCGTGATTCGTCCTTGTTATTGCACAGTCACTGCCGTTAGCATCGTCTAGTTCTTCGGGCATGCGTTCGTGAAACTGTGTGTAGTTTATGTGATTTTGACTGTCAAGTTAATTTAAATGTTGTCGGCTTACTGTCTCTGAATTGGCTGGTTGGAGTGGAGTAGCGAGGGAGGACAGGATAGCCATCACTCGCCTGACGATTGCAGATACACACGTTTGAGTGGCAACGACCTTGTTTGGCCGTTTGGTCCGTCGTCTAATTAGATGACGTGTATTAATTATTAACTTATGCTATCAACGGCATGTTTAATGGTAATCTCAAGAAATGTAATCACACAGATCGTTCATATTGAATCTCACATTAATTACGTCTACAAAGGCTCAAAATTTATGCAGCTTAGGGAGCTTTGTGAGTGATACAGCTGAAGTACATTTATTGATGTCAAGGAAATGAATTGAGTAGTCTGCTGCTCCTTTGCTGCTTAGCTCATCCTTCACGAACATCGGTGTTTTCATGTCTCTCCTACCTCTTCTGGCACACACTGTTCCGCAGTATCCGCTGCTCATAATGAAGGGGTCATACGTTCTACGATGGAACGTCAATCCTTAAGGATTGAGCATCTTGCAACAGGATGCCGAAATATTCTCTCGCCTCATCCCCTCCCTCGCAACTTCGCTTCCAAGTAAGACGACATCTCAGATTTCCTTTTCAATTTGGTGTGGTCGGCTTTTCATAGTGACCAGTGTCCGACTTCATATTTCGTGATACGTAGGGCCAGTGATCAGTTGTTGTTCCTTCCTCTGTCTCTAGTGGAATTCCGTGGTCCTTCCCGTTAATTTCGTGCCGTTTTCCACCAACGCATAGAAACTTCTAGCAGCCTAATCTGTTCTATGGGAGATGCATCTGCAAGCAACAAAATTCACAGGTATGAAATATCTCTCAACTGTGTGACGCAAAACATGTGGGCTCTGCACAAGAACACTTTCTTGGTAGCCCTGTTGTCTTCAGCGGTATGCCTCCGTAATGCATGCAATTGCTGTTGGTCAGTTAATCTTATCATAGCATGAGTCGAAGGCTTGTGGTTATCCACAACTTATGCAGTCAATGCTTAACTAATAACAGTCTAGTGTCGCCTTGTCTTTCACACTGACATTTGGTTGTTACAGAGCAACTTTCAATATTTAATTTGTTGTGTTTACAGCTCAGATATTCTGTCCACTAGCTACCTCAGGTTTACTGCAAAAATGCAGTTCTGTACATAGTATCGATTCCGAACAAGCCGTGTTTGGGTCAGTCTGTGAGGTATTTATGGAGTAACAAACCACTTGCTACAACGTCCAATCACAGCTATTCCAAACGACAAAAGCCACAACAGCTGAATCAAAATTTTTTGTTGATCACGAATGGTTTCGTGACACTATAATTACATCGTCAGGTAACGAACTGTTGATCTTAACGAAATACAAAACTCATAATTAGAATTATGTAACAACAGAAACTAACCAACTGATATAATTCAAATTGGCAAGAGAGACATACGGAATTTCCAGTACACAACGTCCTTATAAACTCCATAGAATAGATAATGGAAGTCCTCTATCTTCCAGCAAAAAATTGAAAATTTGCGACACATAATACGCAACCGTCCTGAATAAAATAACAATTGGAAGTAGAGAAAAATGTAACAGTAGAAACAAGATATACTGAATAAGAACCGGCATCATAGAACGTGGAAAAGTATCCCAAAGGTAATTCAACTTATTGGACATACTGTAGGTATGGTTTTTCGCTTTATACGTTGCTTTAGTTCAGCACTTCGGCGTTGCTTCTCACATTACTTTGTGGCATCTGGCCTCCAATATCGATTCCACTGGTTCCGCGCGTATGCTGCACTGTGGCCTTCCTACGATGTGCCCTGCTTATTCTCTCCATGTTGCACTCGTGTTGCTGGCCACTAGACCTCAGAAGACGTACTATTGATGTCCGGTAAGCTTGTTTAGCTTCAGGGTTCTTGTCCGCGTTTTAAGATGCAGGTTCTCTTTCAATATTTCTTGTTTCTAGTGATACGTTTCTTTCTAGTTTCACTTGCTGTTTTATTCATGACGGTTGCATACTATCTGACGACAATTTTGTGCCGAAAGACGGGGACCTGAATTACTTACCCATACGGAGTTTTTCAGGACATTACCTACTGAAAGGTCCATATATCTCACATGCCTTTCAGAATTACATCAATTCAGCAGTTCATATTTTTAGAAAGTTGTAACTGCCATTTTGGTATCTTCTTTAGGTTTACAGTTTATTTCCTGATGATGTGACTGTAATGTCATTCAACTACTCATGATTAATAAATCATTTTGATGCAGCTGTTGCGGTATTTACGAAGTTTTGTATGAGATGATGCCGTACCGACCAATCAACTGATATCCCACCTCACTGAGAATGCTAGAGAGTGAGTTTGAAGAAGGACTCTTGTGTTCTGTCGTGCTGGACGAGCTAGTGTTTTTGAGTCTGATACTACTCGCTGCTTTTTTGGTTTACGATGAGTTGGTTATATGTAGCTTGGCTGTGTGCAAGAAAGCACACTCGCAATACGATTTTGCTAATCATTCACAGTAAATACATGGTTCAGGCATTACTGTCTTCTTCATTCGCATTGTGTGGTAGCTGTGACTATCATGGATTGGAAGTATATCTCACATGTGGAAGTTTGGTTTTCGTATCTTCATAATGAGAGTCTGTTTCGTGGCTCAGTTCATGATCTGTTTGCTGTTGATCCGTGCAAAAGATAGAAGAGTCAGTTTTGTCATTCTTCTTGTCAATGAACCATCAATGCTTTGCGACCTATAAGGACTATACTACTACTGATTTTTCTTACGAATTCGAACTCGGTGTGCTACGTATTTTCTGAGCACTTATATTACATGTACTGACGTGACTGACTTACTTTCTGGCATTGAGTTATGTGTCAAATATTCAAATTAGTTTAACATTCGCTTTGCTGTGCCAACTTGCACTCAGCAGCTGGAACACAATAGCTTGATGTCAGATGTACTACTTGCATTCACCGGTTGGTAGAATACTTCAGGACTTCTTAACGCAAACAGTAACAACAAAAGTAGTGATCACAATGAATAATATATTCCGCATCTCTTTGCTTGCTTTTCAGTAGAAAAGGCAGGTAAGGGTGCTGACGCAGATGGCAATTTACTCTGTAGAAAATGTGATAATTTGATGCCCTGTGTTTGTGAGTTATTATAACAGATAGGAACATAAGCCCACTGCAGTGAACATGACTATAAATCACATTGCTTTAGACATATTTATACTTAGTGAGATATTTGGTACAATTTCTCATGTTCACATAAAGTAATTTACTTTTGCTGTGCCCATTGTAAACCATTGAGCAAAAGGTAAGTTTTCGCTGTGTATGCACGCTACTGGCCATTAAAATTGCTACACCAAGAAGAAATCCAGATGATAAACGGGTATTCATTGGACAAATATGTTATACTAGAACTGACATGTAATTACATTTTCACGCAATTTGTGTGCATAGAGCCTGAGATTTTGTACCCAGAACAACCACCTCTGGCCTTGATACGCCTGGGCATTGAGTCAAACACAGCTTGGATGGCGTGTACAGATACAACTGCCCATGCAGCTTCAACACGATACCACAGTTCATCAAAAGTAGTGACAGGCGTATTGTGACGAACCAGTTGCTCGGCCACCATTGACCAGACGTTTTCAATTGGTGAGAGATATGGAGAATGTGCTGGCCAGGGCAGCAGTAGAACATTTTCTGTATCCAGAAAGGCCTGTACAGGATCTGCAACATGCGGTCATGCACTACCCTGCTGAAATGTATGGTTTCGCAAGGATCGAATGAAGGGTAGAGCCGCGGATCGTAACACATCTGAAATGTAACGTCCACTTTTCAAAGCGCCGTCAGTGTGAACAAGAGGTGACCGAGACGTGTAGCCAATGGCACAGCATATCATCACGCCGGGTGATACGCCAGTATGGCGATGACGAGTACACGCTTCCAATGTGCGTTCACCGCGATGTCGCCAAACACGGATGCGACCATCATGATGCTGTAAACAAAACCTGGATTCATCCGAAAAAATGACGTTCTGCCATTCATGCAACTAGGTTCGTCGCTGTGTACATCATCGCAGGCGCTCCTGTCTGTGATGCAGCGTCAAGGGTAACCGCAGCCACGTTCTCCGAGCTGATAGTCCATGCTGCTGCAAACGTCGTCGAACTGTTCGTGCAGATGGTTGTTGTCTTGCAAACGTCCCCATATGTTGACTCAGGGATCGAGACGTGGCTGCACGATCCGTTACAGCCATGCGGATAAGATGCCTGTCATCTCGACTGCTAGAGATACGAGGCCGTTGGGATCCAGCACGGCGTTCCGTATTACTCTCCTGAACCCATCGATTCCATATTCTGCTAACAGTCATTGGATCTCGACCAACGCGAGCAGCAATGTCGCGATACAATAAACCGCAATCGCGATAGGCTACAATCCGTCCTTTTTCAAAGTAGTATGGTACGCATTTCTCCTCCTTACACGAGGCATCACAACAACGTTTCACCAGGCAACGCCGGTCAACTGCTGTTTGTGTATGAGAAATCGGATGGAAACTTTGCTCATATCAGCACGTTGTGGGTGTCGCCACCGGCGCCAACCTTGTGTGAATGCTCTGAAAAGCTAATCATTTGCTTCTTCCTGTCGGTTAAATTTCGCGTCTGTAGCACGTCATCTTCGTGGTGTAGCAATTTTAATGGCCAGTAGTGTAATATTCTTCAAATTGTTTGCAGTCAGACTGCATTACTAATTTGATTCATGGGTCGAAACTTAGGGTATTTTTCCTTATTCAATGCATATCTGGACTTACTTCCAAAGGTAATCCATTTTGAAGACCTAGCAAAAACCTAATAATATATTTCCTAGAGTAACGGTACAATATGAGCATTAGTGTGTTATAATTTTACCTCACGTGTGTCGCCAGTGAACCACTGGCAAACTGCAGAGACGAATCCCTGGCTGTAAATGGAGGAAAAAAGGCCCCACGTACGTGTGTCCGGAAATGTATCGTTACCACGGTAGATGAATGGTGCTGATGAATGGTGCTGAAAGTTCCTCTGACCCGTGTCGCGTCTCCCTTGTGTGTTGCAGGCTGTGTGAATGAGGCAGCGAACGGTAAGCAGCAGAATGGTCCGGTATCACCTCCGGAACAAGCCGAGATTGTGCTTGTGTACAGGAAAGCAGACGGGAATAGTTAAGTGACAGCACGGCTATAACAAAACAAGTAACTTCACGGACACCAACCACATCATACAATATTTCAAGCCCTGTTAGGGTGTTTCTGCGATCACGGGTCCTCTCAAACAGATGAACGTGAAATGAGTTGAAATGTTGTATGATCTAGTTGGTGTCTGTGAGGGTACTTTGTTTTGGTGTAGCTGTGATGCCTCTTGACCGTCTCTCGACTACTTCCATCTCGGCTTGTTCCCGACATGAATACCGTACCTTCCTGCTAATTACAGTAAACTGCGCCAATCACAGTGCCTATAACACACAAGGAACTCACGGCACGTGACCATTCGAGCTTTCATTCTTCAGCTTCAGCTACCGTGGCAACGATGCATTTCCGGGCGCTTGTTCATGGGCCTTTTTTCGTCCGTTTCTAATCAGGTATCCAACCTGAAGTTTGTGGGTTTTTATTCATGTTCACCCTGTATAAATAATTATCAATCATGAGAGTATGTACAAGGGAAGTCGAATTGATGAAAACAGCATAAAAAGAAGAGACCAAGTAGATGAAGACGAATTGGATGAAGTGATACTATGAGAAGAATGAGACAGAGAATTAAAACACAAAAGTTGAATAAGACTATGGTAGTGGATGACATTCCCTCAGAATTATTCATAACGCTGGAAAATCTGGCCTTAACAAAACTACTACACATGCTATGCAATATATATGAGACATCTGAAATACCTTCAGACTCCAAGAAGATGTAATAATATTCCAAACAAGCCGGGTGCTGACCCATACGAATGTTATGGAGGCATTAGTATTAGTAAATCACGACTGCAAGATACTGACATGAATTATTTACTGAAGAATGAAAAAGTAAAATCATACTTCGGAGAATATCAGCTTGGGTTTCCAGTAAATGTAGGAATATGCGAGGGAATATTAATAGTACAATTAATGATAGAAAAAAGTTAAATAAAGGAAAACCTATGTTTATAGCATTTGTACATATAGAGAAAGCTTTTGCCAATGTTGAATGCAATACATTCTTCCAAATTGTGATGGTAACAGGAATAAAATGCTGAAGGCACAAGATTGTTCACGACTTGTACACAAATTAGACTGCAGCTGCAGAATCAGAAATGTGGTAAAATCCAAGTGTTAGGACATCGTTTCTTAAGGTCTTGGTCTGGAGCGTAGCCTTGTGCAGAATAGAAATTGTGGAGGTAGCTAGTACAGAAAAGAATAAGAGTTTTTGAAATGTGATGCTACAGAATAGCGTTGAAGAAACGATGGACAGGTTGAATAACAAACGAAGAGGCACTTGTGCGGCTGGTCCCGGCGGAGGTTCGAGTACTCTCTCGGGCATGGATGTGTGTGTTTGTCCTTAGGATAATTTAAGTTAAGCAGTTTGTAAGCTTACGGACTGATGACCTTAGCGGTTAAGTCCCATAAGATTTCACACACATTTGAACATTTTTGAAGAGGCACTGAATACAACTGCACAGAAAGGAAATTAGGGAAATTATGAGTAAATTTAGGGATCGGTTAATAGCGTGCGCCCTGAGTCGTCAAGAAGCCGTAAGTTTGGTAATGACAGGAAATTAGGATGTAAAGTACGCAGGTGCGAAGGGATGTGCGTTACAGTTATAATGCAGAGGCAACAACAAAACAAGTTGCCACGAGTGACACGTACGATGCGACTAGGATGGGTAGAAATGACAAGAAATCTGGCAACTGTAAGATTATGTAGATGAAGTAATAATTCGACACACTCCTAAATATCTAGTTCAGTATTTAATTCTCTAATGCTGGTTCATCACCAGTGTAACAATTGTAATTTCACTCCCATTCCTCAGTCTCAGAGCTACTCATGATGTCCTCTGGGTCTGATGGGAATCTTTCCAATATATTCTGTTACTAACTGACATTGACGCTTATAAATAATAGTTTCGAAATGACAATTACATTAATTTTATGTGCCGAAACAATTGTTATTTAAATTAACAACGGTAATCAGGTATCAAAAATTGTGCACCCTGTGCAATAGTTTATTTATGACACCATACGCACAATCCCACAACATTTGTTTATCTTCAAATGATTATGAATCCACTAAGGTGGCAAAAATATTGAGATACCTCCTAATGTCATGTCGAACCTCCTTTTGCCCGGCTTAGTGCAGCAACTTGACGTGGCATGGACTCAACTCGTCGCTGGAAGTCTCCTGCAGAAATACTGATCCATCCTCCCTCTACAGAGGTCCCTAATCGCGAACTTGTTGATAGTGCAGGATATTATACACGAACTGACCTCTCGATTACGTCCTATAAATGTTAGATGGAATTCATGTCGGGCGCTCCGGGCAGCAAAAACGTTCGCTCGAACTGTCCAGAATTTTCTTCAAATCAATCGCGAACAATTGCGGCTCAGTGAAACGACGCTTTGTCATCTAAAAAAAATCCATTGTTGTTAGGGAACATGAAGCACACGAATGGCTGGCAATGGTCTTCATGTAGCAGAACATAACCCAGTCAATGTTCAGTTCAGCTGGACCAGAGGACCGTCCATTCATTGTAAACACAGCCCATACCATCATGGAGCCACCTCCAGCTTGCACAGTGCCATGTTGGTAACTTGAGTCCATGGCTCCAGATGTTTCGCGCCGCGCTCGAGCCTTGCCATCAACTCTTACCTACTGTAATCGGGACTCATCTTCCCACGCCACGGTTTTCCACTCCTCTTAGAGTCCAACCCAGGAGAGGTGCTGCAGGCGATGCCGTGCTGTTAGCAAAGGCACTAGCCTCGGTCGTTTGCTGCCATAGCCCATTAACACCAAATTTCGCCACACCGCCCAAACGGATACGTTCGTTGTACGTTCCACATTGATTTCTGCGGTTATTTCACGCACTGTTGCTTGTCTGATAGCAATGACAACTCCACGCGAAGGCTGCTGCTCTCCGTCGTTAAGTGAAGGCCGTCGGCCAGTGCGTTGTCCGTGATCGGAGGTAATGGCTTGAATCTGATATTCTCGGCACGTTCTTGACACTTTGGATCTCGGAATACTGAACCGTCTAACGATGGAATGGAATGTCCTACACGTCTGGCTCCAACTTCCATTCAGAGATCGTTAATTCCTGTCATGTGGCCAAAATCACGTCGGAAATCTGTTACACATGAATCAACTGAGTACAAATGACAACTTCGACAACGCGCAGCCATTTCATACCTCGAATATTCGATAGCAGCGCCACATGTATATGAGTATATCGGTTTCTTATTGAAGTGTTGGCAGAAGAGCCAACACTGTGTTGCTAGAGGAGGCCAAAATGCACGCGTTTAATTACACGCTGACTGGCGTGAGGTCTGGAACAGTTAAGGGAATTAATAGTAGCAAATAAAGTACGTAGTTGATATAATACTTAACTTTAATCCACAATTGGTGTACATCGCTCTTGACGGTACATGTTATAATCTCAATATCAAATGCTATGGCGCCTTGCTAGGTCGTAGCAAATGACGTAGCTGAAGGCTATGCTAACTACAGTCTCGGCAATTGAGAGCGTAGTTGTCAGTGATCCATCTCTGGCTAAGTCGGCTGTACAACTGGGGCGAGTGCTCGGACGTCTCACTAGACCTGCCGTGTGGCGGCGCTCGGTCTGCAATCACTGACAGTGGCGACACGCGGGTCCGACGTATACTAGCGGACCGCGGCCGATTTAAAAGCTACCACCTAGCAAGTGTGGTGTCTGGCGGTGACACCACACTTATGACATTAGTCAACCCACTGCAAATGACTCGTATCAAAATCAACATTAACAAAGCCAACGTCTCCTTGCAGCAGACTCGGGGTTGGGCTTCAGGAATATTAGTTTCCACTCAGCTTAGCGGTATATTGTATGTTCTTCATCATGTTGCCATTAAGCTTGGTTCTGACACGTTTAGAGCAAGTGTGCAACATTTTCGCTGTTTCCGAACTAGCTTGTGCTTATAACTTAATCCACTTCGATAGATTAACGCTAAAGGCTCATTTGAGTTTCAGTTTCGTAACTGCTAGCATTGTCCGAAATTCTGCACTGCCTTTATGGGACTTTAAAAATGTTGGTAATTATGCACGTTGCATCAATTACACAACAATTTTCATACTAGCTCATCTATACAGTATTCAAAAAAGCTTTCTAGTTCTGGATTACAGCCTATTTGCTATGGATTGTTACATCTGTTATTTAAATATAGTGAATGCCAAATTCTAAGGATCATTCACATAATATGAAACTACCTAGCAGATTAAAACAGTGTGCCGGACCGATACTCGAACTAGGGACCATTGCCTATCGCGGGCAAGTGTTCTACCATCTGAGCAACCCAAGCACGACTCACGCCCCGTCCTCACAGTTTCACTTCTGCCAGTACCTCGTCTCCTACATTCCAGACCGTACAGAAGCTCTGCTGCACACAGTTTTAATCTGCCAAGAAGTTTCATATCAGCGCACACTCCGCTGCAGAGTGAGAATCTCATTCTGGAAACATCCCCCAGGCTGTGGCTAAGCCATGTCTCTGCAGTATCCTTTCTTTCAGGAGTGCTAGTTCTGCTAGGTTCGGAGGAGAGCTTCTGTAATGTTTGGAAGGTAGGAGACGAGGTACTGGCAGAAGTGAACTTGTGAGGACGGGGAGTGAAAGGCAAAGGTCCCGAGTTCGATTCTCGGTCCGGCACACAGTTTTAATCTGCCAGGAAGTTTCATATCAGCGCACACTCCGCTGCAGAGTGAAAATCTCATTCTGGATTCACATAACATGTTGCTGGTTTTGCTGACTAGTTTGAAAAGACCGTATAACGTCTGGACAATAACTTCACTTACACGAGGCAGCTCGAATTCTCCGGTAGTGCGAATGAATACGATGCAAGAGTCCATTTTATTTCAAAATTCGACGTCAGAGGAAGCCCTGACATCCGCTGCAGACTTCAAATATGTCAGCGTATCCGACCGAAGGCGTTTCAGGTGGAAAGTCCCTTCAGTACAGTTGTGATGAAGGCAGTTATTAAGCACATTCACTGGCAGGATGAATCAGACTTGTTATTTGATGCAGTCTGATCACGGAATGGACGCGTGTCAAATTTTCATCCGGTTGGTTCAAGAATAGTAATCGTCAGTCTGAAACTCTTCCTGTATGCGATTAACGAAATAGATTGAAAATATTCAAAAGAGAGTTTCGTAATTCGTGTCAGTTTTGTTGCGTCACCGTGAGAGCCTCACAGGTATACTGAATACACTTCTGTACGAAACGCAGCATAAAAGATGAGATGCATCTTTATGTTTTACTCTTAGAGTAACCACAGCCGTAAAATTAAGAACATTACCAAAGAGTAATAACAGTCATTCTTCCGACGCACAACCAGTTATAGGAAATAGTAGTACATAATGTGTACCCTCCGCCACGCACTGTAGACAGAGTGCAGATACAGACGCAGATCGGTGGATACAGGCAAACAAATAAAAATAAGGAGTTCTAGAATTAGGTAGTAGCGCCCAGTGTCAGCATGTCATCATGTCAGCAGATCAATGGAAGACAGACCCACCAAGGAGAGTGGTGCAATATTTATATTTCGGACCCCCTCTCCATGAATGTTAGAAGTTTAGTCAGTATTGTGGTGAGCAACTGTTTATAGTTTACTTTGCGAATCTATTTATATAGTACTGGATTTGTCACATCATGTAGCTTGAGACGCAGGTTTACAATAACCCTAAAAACTACAACTGAAGATGCAATTTGTAGTCAATATCAATAAAATGATTACGTGTTCCACCTGTAGAAATGCGATCAAACTAATATTTCTCTTGTAGTGGACAACGGTTATAGTGATACCGTCTGTCCTGTAAGAAACTTATTCTGAAGAAATTTTCCTCTTTCCATATTACACCAGGGGTCTACTTATTCTGGCCTCATGAGCCGCAGACGGTCCTTGGATTCACTCAGTCCAGAGTTCCACACCTTGTGGTCAGCTGCATCTTCACCTCCCAGACCCAGTATCTATATATCCATCATGGCATTATTCCTCCATCTCGTTGGCCATCTTAGTGGTCTCCTTCCTTCGGCTTCTCCTTCCATTACTGCCTTTATTACCGTGTTCTCCCCTCTCCACCGAATATGTCCGTAGCACATGAGTCTTTTAGTTTTCACACTCGCTACGATGTCTGGTAGAGTATATAGTTCTACGAGTTCTCTGTTTCCTCCTTATTCTTCACTGTTCATTCTCTTTCACTGGTCCATACGTTTTTCTTAGTACTTTATTTTCAAAAGTGATGAGTTATTTTTTTTCCATGCCTCGCTGGCGTAGCACACTACTGCCTTGGTGATGGTGTGATATATTTTTAGTTTTGCCCGTCTGGAAGGTTGAAACCTTCCAAGGATGAAAGTTTGTTAAATGAAAAATAATGAAACATGGGAATTGAGCTAAGTGTAACCTCCCCTCAAGAATTTTTAAAGTCAATGATATAGAAACTGTAACCTCGTTGCAAAATTAAAAATGTCAATGTTAAGTAAAAATGCAAATGAGCCAGATTGTTAGCTCCCCACAGTAATAAAAGTCAATGATAATAAAATGTGCAAAAAATGTTAAGTCCCTACAAAATTAGCGTTAAAATGAGCCTGATAAATTTTATATAAGGGCAGCTGCGCTGTCCCTCGGTCCTGTGCGATTATTAAATGTGAACAAAAAAACCAAAATTCTTACATCAGTAAACTCCCTCAATATCTGCTCTTGTTTTGCGGCACAGCTCCGTGCAATGCTGGCGTATATTTAATTCTGATTCTTGGAGGAAATGCATAGGAAAAATTCTTTAAATGGGAATGATTGTCTTTCTTTAGAAGATTTACTTTATATAAAAAAAAACTTATTATTGGGGCATTTCTTGAACAAGTTAATTACAATTACAATACATTATTAGCTGAGCGCAATGCTGCTTCATTACCTTATTTAGCAATATACCTCGTCCTGAATCGTGACCAGAGACCCATGGCGACGCCCGCCGACTCCTCACACACAACAATACTGACTGACTACTTGCTCTCGAACTGCTAACTCGCAACTGAACTACATGCTTTCGCGACTCGCTACGTACCACAACTGCGTCCAACTCGGAACTGCACACTCGCGCGGTTAAGCACAGACTCGCAACGATAAATAACTCTCTGGTCAGAGATTCTCTCATGGCTCGCCATCGCTGGTACTGAATACATTCGTGTTTCATAACCCTCCACTGGGGGGCAAAAATTTGGCAGCGATGGTGAGTCATTTGGACTTACCATGAGCAACAAATTTTTTCTTAACTAATTGATTTTACAATTACAGAATATATACAGATGTAGAACACGAAGTAAATATGGTGCACATGCACCAAGTACAAAACATATCAGACAAAGACAAAATATATACAATGAGTACAAAACATATTCACAAATGGCAAAGGTGCACACGCACAGTAGTACAGAATATATCAGCAAATGACGAAGTGTATATACAATGAGTAACAAATGACATAAGTGCATACGCACTGAAGTATTGAACATATCAGGAAATCTCAAATGTATTGGCAACGAGTACAAATCATATTGAAAAATGAGAAAAGTGCACAGGCACTGAAGTTCAGTAGAAAACATATTAACACATGACATAAGTGCACATGCACTGAAAAATTCTTCAAAGTTTTCACAACAAATCTCATTGACAAATGACATAGGTGCACATGTACTGTAGTTTAGAACATATCAGCAAATAAATAAATATGTACATACAATGAGTGGAAATCATGTTAGAAAAATGACAAAAATGCACACGCACTGTAGTTCAGAACATATCATAAAATTAACAAAAAATGTATAGGTCATGAATACAAATCATGTTAGCAAAAAAATGATTTTTACTCTGTTACAAGAATTACGATATGAAAGGGAAGGATTGCATCGTGGTTGTAGCACTTTAGGTTGCACGCAGCTGCACTGAAAGTCCATATCTTTCCACAGAAGTACAACACCAAGTGAGACAATGTGAAGTTCTTTTCCCAGAAGTATTTATCAGCGTACCCAAGACCATGAAAGGTCGTAGTAATATTCCATGTTGTCGTTTTGGCAGTACATCAGATACACCAAACAGTGGGACCATGATAACGTCTCCATCGCTCACGGTGGTGGACAGCATGTCGTGTCAACACCACGCTCTTACAAGCCACACCAACGTAGAATTAGTGCAAAACCAAATATAGTGCTCCATGATCAAGAGGATATACAGGACAAATGGATATTGCAGTAATTCAGGGTAGTCAGGTCAGAAGGTGAAGTACATTAAGCCACATACTGGTCTTCATTGAGAATTACACTAGTAATGGGTGGCACTCATTGCCCAGTTACTGAACATTTCTGTACCATGTATGAAGTATTACAGAATAATGTTCATAAATCATCTGATTACAGTGAACAGTGGCACTCAATGGCCAGTTACAAACCAACAGAAGTCATTATTCAAAACAAGAGCTAATGAGTGTAGCATCAAGCTACTAGTATTCATATATATAGCATAAAAGTGACATAATACAAATTTAAAATATAAGAAACAGTGGCATTCGTTGGCCAGTTACAAAGCATCATTTTTTTGTATAATTAAGAAGTCATTATTGAAAATCAGTTAATTACTGTCATAGCATTAATAATCATGGGCATTATAAGTAGTCTTATTACAATAAACAGTGGCATTCACTGGCCAGTTACAAAGCATTATTTTTTTTGTATCATTAAGAAGTCATTACTGAAGTGACATACTATTCAGAGCTGATCAGTATTATTCATAATTCTCTTAAACTAGTAGCATTATTTAGGACTGGTAATTACTTTGTTTGCTTTTGAGTTATTGCTGCAAATGAAAATGTGTAACGTCATTCGTCATGAATCAGCTGTAGCAAGGTTATGAAACAAGGCAGTATATGTGATCACATTTATAAATGATAGACACAACTGGGTAAAAAAAAATACAAGTACTAGTACAGGTTTAATAGGTAACAGGTTTAGTAAGTATCATGAAAAGCTTCTCCTGGGAAAAAAATACAAAATGGATTATTGAGCTGAAAGAAGAAACGCATACTATGCTGAAAAGTAGTGAACTTCGAATTAACAGGTAGTGAAATGTGTATAAAAATGTGTTCCATAGCTGTCCCCCCCAAAACCTTCATTCATCCTACTATGCAATATAATACATACTGTCAAAACGAACTGCAACAAATACTTAAATAACTACATAGCATAAATCAACATCATCCTCATCTGTAAAGAAAATTCATTATCCATCACTGCAGATTCCTCGACTTGCGCCATAGGGTGGTGGGGTTTCGGGTTCCGCTGGATAGGTCAGGAGTCCACTACACGCAACAAGCGGCTACACGGTGGCGTGGGCTGGGCGGTTTTTTTAGGTTAGATGGCCTCGGGCAAGTACAGAAAGGGCAACAGCCTCAACGGGTGCGGGGCAAAGTCAGGACATGCGGGGACCAAGCAGCAATCGGTATTGTAATTGTAAACTGTCGAAGCTGCGTTGGTAAAGTACCGGAACTTCAAGCGCTGATAGAAAGCACCGAAGCTGAAATCGTTATAGGTACAGAAAGCTGGCTGAAGCCAGAGATAAATTCTGCCGAAATTTTTACAAACGTACAGACGGTGTTTAGAAAGGATAGATTGCATGCAACCGGTGGTGGAGTGTTCGTTGCTGTTAGTAGTAGTTTATCCTGTAGTGAAGTAGAAGTGGATAGTTCCTGTGAATTATTATGGGTGGAGGTTACACTCAACAACCGAGCTAGGTTAATAATTGGCTCCTTTTACCGACCCCCCGACTCAGCAGCATTAGTGGCAGAACAGCTGAGAGAAAATTTGGAATACATTTCACATAAATTTTCTCAGCATGTTATAGTCTTAGGTGGAGATTTCAATTTACCAGATATAGACTGGGACACTCAGATGTTTAGGACGGGTGGTAGGGACAGAGCATCGAGTGACATTATACTGAGTGCACATCCGAAAATTACCTCGAGCAATTAAACAGAGAACCGACTAGTGGAGATAACATCTTGGACCTACTGATAACAAACAGACCCGAACTTTTCGACTCTGTAAGCGCAGAACAGGGAATCAGTGATCATAAGGCCGTTGCAGCATCCCTGAATATGGAAGTAAATAGGAATATAAAAAAAGGGAGGAAGGTTTATCTGTTTAGCAAGAGTAATAGAAGGCAGATTTCAGGCTACCTAACAGATCAAAACAAAAATTTCTGTTCCGACACTGACAATGTTGAGTGTTTATGGAAAAAGTTCAAGGCAATCGTAAAATGCGTTTTAGACAGGTACGTGCCGAGTAAAACTGTGAGGGACGGGAAAAACCCACCGTGGTACAACAACAAAGTTAGGAAATTACTGCGAAAGCAAAGAGAGCTTCACTCTAAATTTAAACGCAGCCAAAACCTCTCAGACAAACAGAAGCTAAACGATGTCAAAGTTAGCGTAAGGAGGGCTATGCATGAAGCGTTTAGTGAATTCGAAAGTAAAATACTAGGTACCGACTTGACAGAAAATCCTAGGAAGTTCTGGTCTTACGTTAAATCAGTAAGTGGCTCGAAACAGCATGTCCAGACACTCCGGGATGATGATGGCATTGAAACAGAGGATGACAAGCGTAAAGCTGAAATACTAAACACCTTTTTCCAAAGCTGTTTCACAGAGGAAGACCGCACTGCAGTTCCTTCTCTAAATCCTCGCACAATCGAAAAAATGGCTGACATCGAAATAAGTGTCCAAGGAATAGAAAAGCAACTGAAATCACTCAACAGAGGAAAGTCCACTGGACCTGACGGGATACCAATTCGATTCTACACAGAGTACGCGAAAGAACTTGCCCCACTTCTAACTGCCGTGTACCGCAAGTCTCTAGAGGAACGGAAGGTTCCAAATGATTGGAAAAGAGCACAGGTAGTCCCAGTCTTCAAGAAGGGTCGTCGAGCAGATGCGCAAAACTATAGACCTATATCTCTGACGTCGATCTGTTGTAGAATTTTAGAACATGTTTTTTGCTCGAGTATCATGTCGTTTTTGGAAACTCAGAATCTACTATGTAGGAATCAACATGGATTCCGGAAACAGCGATCGTGAGACCCAACTCGCTCTATTTGTTCATGAGACCCAGAAAATATTAGATACAGGCTCCCAGGTAGATGCTATTTTTCTTGACTTCCGGAAAGCGTTCGATACAGTTCCGCACTGTCGCCTGATAAACAAAGTAAGAGCCTACGGAATATCAGACCAGCTGTGTGGCTGGATTGAAGAGTTTTTAGCAAACAGAACATAGCATGTTGTTCTCAACGGAGAGACGTCTACAGACGTTAAAGTAACCTCTGGCGTGCAACAGGGGAGTGTTATGGGACCATTGCTTTTCACAATATATATAAATGACCTAGTAGATAGTGTCGGAAGTTCCATGCGGCTTTTCGCGGATGATGCTGTAGTATACAGAGAAGTTGCAGCATTAGAAAATTGTAGCGAAATGCAGGAAGATCTGCAGCGGATAGGCACTTGGTGCAGGGAGTGGCAACTGACCCTTAACATAGACAAATGTAATGTATTGAGAATACATAGAAAGAAGGATCCTTTATTGTATGATTATATGATAGCGGAACAAACACTGGTAGCAGTTACTTCTGTAAAATATCTGGGAGTATACGTGCGGAACGATTTGAAGTGGCATGATCATATAAAATTAATTGTTGGTAAGGCGGGTACCAGGTTGAGATTCATTGGGAGAGTCCTTAGAAAATGTAGTCCATCAACAAAGGAGGTGGCTTACAAAACACTCGTTCGACCTATACTTGAGTATTGCTCATCAGTGTGGGATCCGTACCAGATCGGGTTGACGGAAGAGATAGAGAAGATCCAAAGAAGAGCGGCGCGTTTCGTCACAGGGTTATTTGGTAACCGTGATAGCGTTACGGAGATGTTTAACAAACTCCAGTGGCAGACTCTGCAAGAGAGGCGCTCTGCATCGCGGTGTAGCTTGCTCGCCAGGTTTCGAGAGGGTGCGTTTCTGGATGAGGTATCGAATATATTGCTTCCCCCTACTTATACCTCCCGAGGAGATCACGAATGTAAAATTAGAGAGATTAGAGCGCGCACAGAGGCTTTCAGACAGTCGTTCTTCCCGCGAACCATACGCGACTGGAACAGGAAAGGGAGGTAATGACAGTGGCACGTAAAGTGCCCTCCGCCACACACCCTTGGGTGGCTTGCGGAGTATAAATGTAGATGTAGATGTTCATTATCTATATTATCATAACGCCATTATTATCATCACCTGTAAAGAAAAAACTTCATTATTCATAGTAGCATATTCTTCATCGTTATTCATCATCATTCATTATCATCTGCAAAAAATCACCTCATTATTCATTATACAATTATTCCTTATTTCTATCATATTTCATCACTAAAACTAAGATGTGTAGTTCTGTCAGACAGCCTGCATCAATCGCCTCGTATTCTGAAAAAAAATTAGTTAAGACTGCTATTCTGCGATGTGTATAGTATATTCTTGTTAATGCTTGTCAATCCTGATCCATTTACTCTTCATCACAAGGTATTGTATTCTCTTTCGTTTATTCCGTAGGTGAAATTCCCATTTCTGTTTAATTTATTTCCTTTACACGTTACTTCTTTCTGAAAATGATGAACAAAGATTAATGTCTTGCATTTAAATCATATACTCATTAGATAAAAACTGGTTTATAGTAACATAACTGAGCAGACAGCATAACATTACAGAAAACGTAATATGTCAGAAACATAGACAGTGTTCAAAAGCAAAATGTACACAGAATATCATAATGCAGCAGCAAAAAAAAAGTAAAGTAGTCACGATGTTGAGATATCTTAAAGCAAAAATGTCAAAGTCAACTGGTGTTTGCTATGTCTTAGCTATTTCATAATGCATATAAACAAAACAGGAAAACAATCATACATACAAAAAAAAATGGAAAATGTGCACGGTCTGATGTGTAACGACAAGAAGAGCGACCTGCTAGCCTTACCTTGCCGGGCACTTGCTAAGAAAAAATACGATAACCATCAGTAAATGTTCATGTGAATATAATTGCATAAGTGGTCATAAATAAAAAATTAGGAAATGGCATTACAGTGTGATAAATCATAAAGTACGTTCATTCAATAAAAGGTTTAATGTTTGAGACATGGTGATTGCCTTTACTTTTTTTCGTTCTCAAAGTTTCGACGTGTACAACATTGGGGTGAGGAATGCTGCGAATCCGATATGGACCTGCGTATAGAAGTTCAAATCTACTGCACTTACCTTTTATTCTGCTGGATAAATAGTGTGTACGTACTAATATCTTCTGTCCAATGTGAAAGTCACGGCGTGTACAAACCTGTTTTTGCTGTCTTCTCCGGCGCTCTGCGGCGCGTTTGATGTTGTTCAGCGCAATGTTAATTATTTCGTGGTGTCGTAATCGACGAGATGTAGGAAAGTTTACTAATTCTTTAATTTTGTTAGGTGGTTCAACATTTTTCAGTAATACAGACGGAGATGGCATAGTTGATTCATTTGGTATGGAGTTAATTACATCCTGGAATGAGAGTATGTGTGTATTTGTTGTCGAAAAACTGGAGCCTGCTGTAAAAAAATTTTGTGTAGTTGCGTGCGTTCGTCGTCTGCACTTGCACTGCTTTGCTTAACTTTATCTGAAATCGTCTGTATTGCGTCTTAGTCGGCTTCGTCTGGAGTATTATAGTTATGTACGTACGTATCTGTGAACAATGTGGAATTACAGCTACGTGATACGGAAATGACCTCTGTACAGTTAATTGTTTGTTCTTCCCCAGATAAAGAGTGCTGAAATTCTAAAGCCAGTTGTACATTTTCATCCTTTAACATTAAATAGGAATTTTGAAAATCAATAATTGCGTCGTGTTGTACCAGAAAATTAGTACCTAAAATAACGTCTATTGTCAATAAAGGAACAATCCAAAAATTTGAGTGAAATGTGTGACCTGCAATACAAAATGATAAATGTGTCTGTAATTTAACATCTACTCCTTTACGCGATACTGCTCCTTTTATTTTTGTTTTGCCTAATGGTAACGTATGATAGGTATTCTCTTTGTTACACTCATTGAAAAGTTTCTTCATTCATAACTGACATAGGTGATCCAGAATCGATTACTGCTGAAAATTTCGATGATCCAATTCTAATTTCAATGACCGGATATGAAATGGTTTTCTGAACAATTGGTCTTTCCTGCAAAAGAGTGTCTCTGATGTCGTCAAAAGTAATAACATTTTCGTGAACAACATTATGCGTGTCAAAAGTAGTGCTTGTGTTACTCGAAGATGCGACCTGTACAGTATCTAGTCAGATTCTATCTGACGTGTTATTATTTTCTGGAGGATGTTGTGGCATTTCTACTATTTGAACTGTTCTATTATTTCTTCCAGACGTATTACGCTCTGGATGATACCTACTGTCGGGTTCATTCATGAGAATATGTTGTTGCTGATCATTTTGCTACTCGTAGAACCGACTGTTATTAAACGTACGTTGAAAATTGTGCTCATTAATTTTACGTCTGTCGTAATAGTCATTTGTATACGGTACATTACGATAGGAACTGAAATAGCGTGTCTTCTGTACGTAGTTATTTCCTTGCTGCCGTGCGTTACTATTTGTTGGAGCTGAGACTATACGTGCACGCGGCGAAACATTAAAGCTTGGTTGACCTTGTAGACTACATTGTTGGTTAGGTATGCTAACCGGCTGGCTTTGATGCTGTTGCGGAGAAAAACGCCTAGTGTTACCAAAATGCGTTCGCTATTGCTGAAAATTGTTTTACACATACTGATGATTACAATTTTTATCTGTTATTAATGTTCTCGTAGTTGTCATTTCTGGAGCGTCTAAAGAAAAATTGTCACTTTCGGTAAATACTTGTCTTATCGTGTTTTCTTGACTTATTTCTTAATCCTAGGTAGAGCAATAGTTAAAGAGCTGTTTTGATAGATATAAAGGATAGTAGAAGAGAAGGCAGCAGTGCAGAAAACTAAAGATGAAACAGCACTACTACAGCTCGGGGCCCTATGCACGCTACGGCACATACTCATTAAAGCGTAATGAATCCCCTGAGGTCTATCACGCACTGCAAATACATTTTAGCTTTTGCATTACAGGCAATGGCGGTAAAAATGCACAAACAAATTGCTGTATCCATGCTAATTCAGATGTCTGCATTACACGCAATGCTATTGAAAATACAAAAACAAATTGTCGTATACGGTTCAAAGCGTATACCTGTGCTCTGTCATTATTAAATTCCTTAGATTTTCTTACAGATACAAATTGCTTATAATCAACGTTATCGTCTCTGAATTTGAGAACACGTTCAGGTTTGTGTGAGAATCTGTTTGTCTGTGTCATTTCGGATTTCAGGTCGCGTAGCTTCTGTAAATTACTCAAGTTACACTGGCTGTACGAGTGTGAGAAACGATCGGAGTGTGCCGTACGCTGTGCTATGTTATTCAGTGAAACATTTTTCATTTCTGTTACTTAAACCTTCGTCATTCTGCTTGGTATGTTGTTCACATTTCTTATCGACTTTTGTATCCGCAGTGTGTGAAAGTTCTGGTGACTTTAAATTAAACTCGTCGTATGCCTGTGCTTTGTCATTTTCGAATACTTTAGATTTTCTTATGTATAAGAATTGCTCGTGATCAACATTATCGTCTCTCAACGTGTGAACAGGTCCACGATTGCATAAGAATTTGTCTCTGTCACATCGTATTCTAAGTCACGTAGTTTGTGTAAATTGCCTAAATGACACTGGCTATTTGAGTGTGACAAATACTCGCAACGTGGCGTATTCTGAGACGTATTAGTGACTGAAACACTTTTCATTTCTGTCATTTTAACACGTTCGTAAATTTGGTTGTTCTGTTGTTCACATTTATTATCGACTTCCGTATTCAGTGTGTGTGAAATTTCTGGTGACTTTAAATTAAACTCGTCGCGTATCTGTGTTGCGTTTTTAGGACATTGTTCAGTGACTGCATTAATTTCGTCTCTACGTGATTCTGTTGTGCCTACACGTGTACTACTTAATTCTTGTGCCACAGTTCCAACTTCTTCATTACTGTTACTAGCACAAGCCTTAGTATCCTCATTTAACTGTTCTTTCGTATCGTGACGTTGCACGCTAACAGCTGTAATCTGTTCACTAACTTGTTTGCTCTGTTCGTTAAGGTTGTCTTGTTTTTCGTTCGTCAGTTTGAAACCTTCATCAATCGTTTTGCTAACTTGTTTGAAATGGTTGTCGAAAATTTCCTTCTGTTGTTTGAAAATTTTGTTTAGTTCTTCACTGAGTTGTAGTAAAAATGCGATAACTTGATCCTCAGTAACATTACCTATTAGTTGTGCCAATGCTCTAATTTCATCCTTAGTAACATTACCTACTCTATTCTCTGTGCTGTTTGATGGCGTGTCTGCAATTGTCACGCTTTCTGTAACCACTTGGTTATTCTGTGATTTTTGGAAATGTTCGCCAGTCAGATGTGCACTGTTATTCACTAAATCGGAACTAAATAAATCCGACGCATTCTGATTACACTGTTCGGTTTTATTAGACAAATTTGTCTGTTCGTCACGTGAATTTTGCAAACCGGTTGTGTTGAGCTGGGCAGCGCTCATTGCAACAGAACGCCCCGCGTCATCAATTGTCGATAGATTAACAGAGGACAATTAAATTCGTCTGTTCATCACTAAGATCAAAATCATTATTAGTGGTTGGAACGCACTGATTGTCAGTGAACGCAGGATTGTCATCATTACACTGCGTGTCACAAGTGTTATCGGTGAAGTTGTTTAAGTCGGTAATTTCATTCATAATACCTCGCGATGCACTATTAATAGTCTTTCGCGGCATTTTTACACAAATCACAATTATTCACAAATGAAACAAAGACAATGCAAAAAAAGCAACAAACACAAATACAACAGAGCAACGAATTGCTGATGATCTGAAGAAAGAAAGTCATAAAATTAGTAAAAGCGTTGCGCCAAATGCTAATTATATTAAGTAAATAAGAGCAGATATATGGCTACTTTTCAGAAGATTCTCAAAGAAATACGATCCTGGACCGGATGTCGCCAAGTGTAACCTCCCAAGAATGAAAGTTTGTTAAATGAAAAATAATGAAACATGGGAATTGAGCTAAGTGTAACCTCCCCTCAAGAATTTTTAAAGTCAATGATATAGAAACTGTAACCTCGTTGCAAAATTAAAAATGTCAAAGTTAAGTAAAAATGCAAATGAGCCAGATTGTTAGCTCCCCACAGTAATAAAAGTCAATGATAATAAAATGTGCAAAAAATGTTAAGTCCCTAGAAAATTAACGTTAAAATGAACCTGATAAATTTTATATAAGGGCAGCTGCGCTGTCCCTCGACCCTGTGCGATTATTAAATGTGAACAAAAAAACCAAAATTCTTACATCAGTAAACTCCCTCAATATCTGCTCTTGTTTTGCGGCACAGCTCCGTGCAATGCTGGCGTATATTTAATTCTGATTCTTGGAGGAAATGCATAGGAAAAATTCTTTAAATGGGAATGATTGTCTTTCTTTAGAAGATTTACTTTATATAAAAAAAAACTTATTATTGGGGCATTTCTTGAACAAGTTAATTACAATTACAATACATTATTAGCTGAGCACAATGCTGCTTCATTACCTTATTTAACAATATACCTCGTCCTCAATCGTGACCAGAGACCCATGGCGACGCCCGCCGACTCCTCACACACAACAATACTGACTGACTACTTGCTCTCGAACTGCTAACTCGAACTGAACTACATGCTTTCGCGACTCGCTACGTACCACAACTGCGTCCAACTCGGAAATGCACACTCGCGCGGTTAAGCACAGACTCGCAACGATAAATAACTCTCTGGTCAGAGATTCTCTCATGGCTCGCCATCGCTGGTACTGAATACATACGTGTTTCAAGGTAACTTAGGTCTTATGATGTTATATAGGTGTCTGTCTTCTATATTATCAGGTTCCTGGTTGTAAGATGGTTTGGTCCTAACTGAAATGTTCTTCCTATTACCGTCAACTTTGTTTTACTTTCATTTGTACTTAAACCTAGCTTCTTCTATCAGTACAGTTCCCATTTCCAGCAGGTCTTACATGCTTTTTTCTGTCACCACAATATCATCGGCGAAAGGCAGAACATTTAGGTTTTTCCCTATGGTGACTCCTGCGCATTCACTCATGGTGTCGTTGAGTGACAAACTGAACAGGGTTGGTGATATATACCTGTCTCACTACTATTTTTACCTCAAATGTTTTTGAGAGCTTCCCCTGTACTTTGTCTCCACACTTTGACTCCTTCTTTTAGTTAGCTTTATCAGCTTATCAGGCATCCCACACGCTACCTTCATCCTCCATATCTCCTCTCTCACTATGCTGTTATTAACTTTGTTAAAGTCTTACACTAGGACTGTAAAATGAAACAACTGTTAGCCCATGGCCGGCCGGTGTGACCGAGCGGTTCTAGGCGCTTCAGTCTGGAACCGCGCACCCGCTACGGTCTCAGGTTTGAATCCTGCCTCGGGCATGGATGTGTGTGATGTCCTTAGGTTAATTAGGTTTAAGTAGTTCTAAGTCCTAGGGGGATGACCTCAGAAGTTAAGTCCCATAGTGCTCAGAGCCATTTGAACCATATGTTAGCCCATGGTGTTACTAATTGGCTTGTTGCTTTTCTGTATATTACTTACTACTTTGAGGCAAACAGAACGTTGATACGCAGATGTTAACTGGAGTGCTTTGGTGCAATTCACTGCCAGGCTTTGTGTGGTCCGTGTACTGGCGTCGAGTCATTCGCTGCGTGTCGTGGCGGTTCCTTTACTATACTGAATGACTGAGTTTATTAATAGGAAGATCAAAAGTCAGTTCTCTCAAGTGAACTGGCACTATTAGGGACCTAATATAAAAATTCATAGTGAAAGGACTTGTACGAAGATAAACTAAGACGAAACAAAAACGAATAGATTCAAATATTCTTTGACGAAAAATACAGTGTTTCGTAATGTTATCCAAATCGATCTCTTCGAATGTTAAATTCTCGGTACCGACTTCCATGCTGATTTTGATTATTCAAAAGTCACAGTTTACACATAAAAATCGAAATTACGCGTTTTCGTCCTCCTCAAAGCTTCTCCGCCACTTTACGGCCCTTCGTGGTATAGTTTTACTTATTATTCCGCTAATTATTACATCTGTTCAGAGCTCCTAATGTACGAGTCCGAACAAGATGATGGCTTAACTCCGAACTGCCCTTAGACTTCAGAAAGCACTTCTCTTAGTTTCACAAAGTACGTGCGAATATACTGTCCTGTGACTGCCTGGAATCAATCATAGCCAATCCTATATTAGTATTAAACTGCGCAATCCCGCGTCTCTTACATTTGACCCATCACAACTTAATAGCTTTTATGAGCAGTTTATAAAATGAATAAATTTAGAAATTCCTCAATTATCAAAATAGCTACCTCTGTAACTAAAGAAATTCTAGTAAAGCGTTTCTTGCTTCCCTAGCCCCGTAGACTAGCTTCTTGGACTTTACAGAATTCGGATGAGAATGTAACTCACTCTCTCTGTAAGACCACAATTCTCACGCTAAAGTATACTCAGTTAATAGAAGTAACAGGATTCATATCAGATATTATTTTCTACTTACACTAATAATTAAACTTATTAAATCGTCACTATTTAACAGAAGACGTAATATTCACAGGAAATACAATTTTGTTTTCGAAATATACTGTTTTAACAACGTAGAATTTCATGGTATCAAAGCGACATCTTTTCGACATGGCGTTAACTACACTGAAGCGCCAAAAAGACTGGTATACGCATGCGTATTCAAATACAGAGACATGTGCTGCGGTTGACAACGCCTGTGTAAGACAACAAGTGCAGACAACCTTGTAGGTGGGGCCCCCACAGTTATGAATATTCATCTTGGGTATTAAAAACCACTTCAGCTGTATTTTGATCCTTTATTACTCTACCAGAAGCGGTTTCGTGGCGCTAAAGCCACGTCCTCAGGTGACATATGATGAAAACATTCAGAGTGGAAAGTTCGGAATCTTTTATCCCAACTTTCGTTGTCCGTCAAACGAAACCACCACTAAAAGACGGTGTGTTATGGATAAAAAACTGCCAAATTCCAATATAGTGGATGGGTCCAAAACAAATCATATCATAGTGATCGCTTTTTAATCCATAACATACCGTCTTTTAGTGGTTACTGCTGCTGTAATGGCAGGTTATCAATATATAAGTGAGTTTGAACGTGGTGTTATAGTCGGCGCACGAGCGATGCGACACAGCATCTCGAAGGCAGCGAAGAGGTGCGGATTTTCCCGTAAGACCATTTCACGAGTGTACCGTGAATATCAGGATTCCCCTAAAACATCAAATCTCCTACATCGTTACGGCCAGAAAAACATTCTGCAAGAACGGGACCAATGACGACTGAAGAGAATCGTTCAACGTGACCTTCCGCAAATTTCTCCAGATTTCAATGCTGGGCCATCAACAAGTGTCAGCGTGCGAATCATTCAACCAAACAAAATCGACATGAGCTTTCGGAGCCGAAGGCCCATTCGCGTACCCTTGATGACTGCACGACACAAAGATTTAAGCTTCACTTGGGCCCGTCAACTCCAACATTTCAAACATGTTGCCTGGGCGGATGTGTCTCGTTTGAAATTGTATCGAGGGGATGGACATGTACCTCTTGAAACCAAGGACACAGCAGTCAACAGGGGACTGTTCAAGCTGGTGGAGGCTATGTAGCGGTGTGGGGAGTGTACAGCTGGAGTGATATGATACCCGTGATATGCCTTGATACAACTCTGACAGGTGACACGTACGTAAGCATATCTGATCACCTGCATCCATTCATGTCCATTGTACGTTCCGATGGACATGGGCAATTCCAGCAAGACAATGCGACACCAGACATTTCCACAATTGCTATAGAGTGGCTCCAGAAACACTCTTCTGAGTTCAAACACTTCAAAATGGTTCAAATGGGAATTAACATCTGAGGTCATCAGTCCCCTAGACTTAGAACTACTTAAACCTAACTAAGCTAAGGCCATGACTGGCAACCATGCCCGAGGCAGGATTCGAACCTGCGACCGTAGCAGCAGCGCGGTTCCGAATGAAGAGCGTAGAGCCGCTCGGCCACAGCGGCCGGCGTTTAAACACTTCCTCTGGCCATCAAACTGCCCAGGCATGAACATTATTGAACGTATCTGGGATGCGTTGTAGAAGAGATCTCCACCCCCTCATACTCTTACGGATTGATGGGCAGCCCTGCAGGATTCAGGGTGTCAGTACCCTCCAGCACTACTTCAGACATTTTTTCGAGTCCATGTCACGTCGTGTTGAGGCAATTCTACGTCCTCGCGGGGGCGCTACACGATATTAGGCAGGTGTACCAGTTTCTCCGATTTTTCAGTGTTCTTGATGCCACCTATTGGACCGGATTTCACATCCGTCTTGATATAACCATGTCTCTTGTATGAAGCTGTCTGCCCGCTAGAATCTGAGTTACATATGCGCAATACGAGGCGCTACGCCTCAACCCGTCCCTGTTACCAAACCACAGTAGCAGGAGCTTCGTGCCAAAAGTAGGTGAACAGCGCACGGTACCAATTAAAGAGTCGAATGCCCCTCGAGATCGATGGTTCGCAATGTGGCGGAAGTCCGCACGAGGAGGGTCGGAAAATCGTACTGCGTTGTCGTGCCGAGGCCTTGGGAGAGTCTTTGCCGGCCGCTATGAGGTCTAACTGGCCGCTCAAACTGCGACAAATTACAGAGTGGTGCGGTCGCCAGCTGGTCTCCTTTTTAGATATTTAGCAGTCAGTAATAACAACGGAGGCTGCAGGTGCGCCTCTGAATTATGCAGCGCCACTTGCCCGCGACGGAGGCGGGAGCCGGGGTTTGGGTGGGGGAGAGCTACAGCCACGTATTAAGCGGTCGGCGTTAACTGCGAGGCTACGGCGGGCTCGCTTTGGATGTATAATGGATGCCGCGCGCAGGACGCCGGCCGCTTTATTCCAGGAGCGGATATTTCCCAGCCGCCGGCCACGTCGCGCCGCTTGCGTGTGAAGGCCCGGCTAAATAATTGGTCTCGTCGAGCGCACTTCTGTTTTCACGGCTCCGGGTACGGCAAACGAATCTCGGATATCCTATGGCGTGATTGCGGCGCGTGTGTAGGTCGCGAAGAAATTAAGGCGAACGGCGTCCCGACATGCTACTGCAGTCTAATAGAAAAAAAGTGTTCAGGAGGTCGTCTGTACGTCGCCCGTAGTAGTTCCAGGAAACTACCAGGACAAATATAGCACAAAATTGCAGCCGCGCGGGATTAGCCGAGCGGTCTTAGGCGCTGCAGTCATGGACTGTGCAGCTGATCCCGGCGGAGGTTCGAGTCCTCCCTCGGTCATGAGTGTACGTATTTGTCCTTCGGATAATTTAGGTTAAGTAGTGTGTAAACTTAGGGACTGATAAGCTTAGCAGTTAAGTCCCATAAGATTTCACACATATCTGAGCATTTTTGAACAAAATTGCAACTTCAAAAAATCTCACTCCGTAAACTAAGAAGGCGACCGCGTCTCTCGTTTCAATGATTTCGTCAAATTTTGTGGTGTATACAGGGTTTGGCCAGAAATGAAAGTGACTGGAGTGGAAACACCAGACAAGCTGCGTGTAGGTTAAAAAAAGAAAAAAAAGAGACTCATGCCGCGTGTTGCGCGAGGAACGCCAGCCAAGTTTCGAGGCAGCCAATGCGGCAGCGAAAAGAGTATACACTGATGGAAAAAATGGCAACAATGAAACGTAATTAATGTAGAGTAATGAAAGTTTGGATACACGTTTGTCTAGGTTACGTATTTAGGTTCAAATGGTTCAAAAGGCTCTCAGCACTATGGGACTTTACATCTTGAAACGCCCGCTTAGAAAAATTAATGAATTACTGTGCTGATAAACCTCTAACATTATTTGATTTTCAAACAGCTGAGTAGAACTGAACGTACTCAGACATTTCGCTCTTTACCTATTCCGATCAACACTAAACTGACACACAATATTTTTAGCGCAACGCAATCTGACTTTCAGTAATCCCTACAAAAGAATAGCCCTGACTAACATTAACCTGTACCTTGCACAAATCACTTACCTCACAAAAATCTTCGTTAGTGGAACTACTGCAATACAGCGAGCGCCACTACTGCCAGCTAAATAGAAGATTCAAACTACTGAAGGCACTAGCTACTGATAGGCATAGTTACCAAATGAAAGATTTTGATAGAGAACAAACAATGTATTTACCTTAATAGTGTTCAAAAGTCATAATATATATAGCAGTTCATGACATCCAGTATTACAGATTTACTGTCCCTGATGGACACACGTCCAGATCATCCGCTCTCAAAACTCCGCCATTTCTCTCCACACATCCACCACTGCTGGGGCTCACCTCCAACTGCGCAACACTACGCGCTGTTAACAGCCAACTGCCCAACACTACAATAGCATATACTCCAACAACGCAAACCAACCACAGCCTTCACACAGCACAGTCAGTGAATTTTCATATAGAGCGCTACCTGGCGTTACCAACATAAAAACAAACCTAAACAGCCTACTTACAATCTGAGGTCCCCTAGAACTTAGAACTACTCAAACCTAACTAACCTAAGGACATCACACACATCCATGCCCGAGGCACGATTCGAACCTGCGACCATAGCGGTCGCGAGGGTCCAGACTGTAGCGCCTAGAACCGCTCGGCCACTCCGGCCGGCAGCGGTCTGTGGGCGAGCGTTGCACAGTTGGAAAAGTCCTTCTGGAATGCCGTTCATGAATGTCAGCGCGGGTCAAATCATCAGCCTGACGTTGAAATTCGCAGTAAGGGAGTGTGGGATAACCACAACAGTACTACCGCTGTAGTAAAAAATCGTGGCCCAGACCATAATTTCAGCTGTAACACGCCCACAGGATCGTTGCCGGCCCTCAATTGGTCTCCCTCTAACCCACACATGGCCATAATTGGTGCAGAGGCAGAACCAGCTTCCATGAGAAAACACAGCAGATGTACACCCTACCCTCCAATGCCACCATTGAACTCGCAGAGTGAACAGTGGAATGCTTACTACAGGGAATCTTGCTCGGAGCTATCCTTGAACTAACCGATTTATAATTATTTTTTGTGTTACTGTGGTGCCAACAGCTGCTCGACTTGTTGCTTCAGACGCAGTACTATGTGAAAGAGTCATATTTCGTACACGACGGTCTTCCCTCATGATACTGCCACTTGATCATACGGACCCCGGTTTTCTTGCGACCGTATATTCTCGCGATCTCCGCTGCCAGCAGTCATGTACAGTGGCTGCATTCCTGCCAAGTCCTTCAGAAATATCGCAGATGAAACATCCAGTTTCTCGTAACCCTATTACAAGACCTCATTTATACCCAGTGAGCTGCTGATAATGACGTCTTTAAGGCAACATCAAATCACTACGTCGAATCTCATAGGCAGCTAACGCTCACCTAAGCTACAGCGTGTATTTAAAGGAGAGCTGATTTGCATCCTCATAGTGGTGCTTCTAGGGCAGGGGCGGGCAAACGTTGCACGCGGCACATGAGCGCACAGCGCTGCACTTGTGCTGCTCGCGTGCAGGCGTCGACCGGGGCTGTGGCGACAGCCGGCAGGTTGCGGCAGTGTAGTGCCAGGCTAAGCTGCGGACGTTGATGCGAAGCGAGCACTATGTAGTGAACGTTGTGTTTCAAGAAACGGAGAAGTGGAGATTTGCTATCTTTTAAAAAGTAATGGGAGAATCATTTTTTCTTTGTGCAAAAACGTGAAAATTCGAAATGTTTAATATGTGGCAGTATTCTCGCTGGTCAACGGAAGTTTAGTATTGAAGGCCATTATAATAAATTTCACAAGGACGAGTACAATTTATTGTCGGATTCTGAGCGGATAGGGAATTGACTGAGCTTAAGAAGAGCGATCTGACGATACCAGATGAATATGTCGTAGTTGGCCGGCCGGAGTGGCCGAGCGGTTCTAGGGACTACAGTCTGGAACCGCGCAACCGCTATGGTCGCAGGTTCGAATCCTGCCTCGGGCATGGATGTGTGTGATGTCCTTAGGTTAGTTAGGTTTAAGTAGTTCTAAGTTCTAGGGGACTGATGACCACAGCAGTTAAGTGCCATAGTGCTCAGAGCCATTTGAATTTGTCTAGTGGCCGTTGTCACGAGAGATCTGTGACTTTCTCTCGTCATGTCTCTCATCTAACTGATTTAACATTTTATGGAGCACTGTTTTCAAGTTTTCAGGACGACAACAATAATAGCCCAGCGGTATGTGCAAGTTATAAGACTGCGCTTAATATAGCGAGAGCTGGAAAACCATTTGCTGAATTAATAAGTCTCGGTTAAGAGCAAACATCAGTGATGAAAATTTACTTAACTGTTTGTGTTTGTCTGTATGTATAAATTTTGTTCCAGATATTAAACGTATTGTAAACTCCACCTGTGATAATTAAATAAAACGTATCGTAGGTAATAGGTACTCTTTCAAGCCATGATTTCTTTCAAGCACTCCTACTAACCTTATTCATTCACTCAATAAAGCAAGCTAGGAAACTAAACGCATTACAGAGGAAGGAGCGGACAGAAGGTATGGTGGGGATGGGAGATAAGCGGGTGGCCAGCTTGCCCCTGTGTGCACGCGGAACACCTGTTAACTGCACGCGTGCAAGTGCACCGCACATGTGCAGGATTCCTGCCCGCCCCTGTTCTAGGGCCATTCCTATGCGATGGACGCGAAATTTGATTAGACATTATTATTCAATGTAGGAACATGCCTACCAACTTTGGTTTATATCGCTCAACTCCTCCATGATGTGATTCTTTTCCCATCTGCTGGAAATGCTAATCCGAAGGTCGTGGGTTCGACTTCCTGTACGATATTTCTCTTTCTAATTTTCAATTTTTTACGTTACTTACACTACAAACACGAGTAAACCGAAATAACTCTGAATATATTCTATTTATAAATGCCGGCCGTTGTGGCCGAGCGGTTCTAGGCGCTACAGTCTGAAACCGTGCGACCGCTACGGTCGCAGGTTCGAATCCTGCGTCGGCTATTGATGTGTGTGATGTCCTTAGGTTAGTTACGTTTAAGTAGTTCTAAGTTCTAGGGGACTGATGACCTCAGCAGTTAAGTCCGGTAGTGCTCAGAGCTATTTGAATTTTTTATTTATAAATATTTTCATGAAACTAAAGAAATGGAAATTTTTTGACTGCAAATAAATTTGGAGAAAGGTTACACATACACAGGAACCTCATGTATAAAATTAGGTACTTTCAATTGTTTTCAGTTGATTAATGCGTGTTGGCGCTGTTATTCATGACAGAAACAGGGAAAGCAGTAACTTTGTCGGTTCTTGCACAAGGTTTAAGCGCCGACATTGTCACTTTTACGTCGATGTTTTTAAGGTTTATACGAAAAAAACTTGAGTTATATTCATAAAAAAAATTCTCTCAAAGCATAGTTTGGCAGCAAATCACGCGTGGTGCATCTTTTCTCCAAATGAGATAAGAGCAGCTTTAAAGTTTCCCGATCAATTTTTATCAGCTGACCATGATAAAAGGCACCACAGGGTTGCACTAGCAGAGCGAATTTGGGACAAATCGTTCTTCATCTTGAAAATCTCGTCGTATAATTGTGAAGCTGCTTTCCTTCCCGCGAGCCACTTAACAGAAGAAAATTGTTCTCTTGCACACAGGGTTTCATCAGTTCTAATACAAAGTGTTGAGCATTGCAATGTAAGTAGCGTAAAAATTTCAAACAAAAGAAGCTTACAGCATAGGGACTGGATCCCACGACGTTCGGATTATCGTCTTATATTACTTCCGTTGCACCAATCACTAAGTGGAAACTACGATGACATCAGTGACTTACAGTCAGTTCGACCCGCGTCCACAATGCTGTTACCTCTAAACCCTCAGTCATGTGAAGCTCCCACTTCTCACACATTTCTGGGCAAACGCTGCGTATAGGCACCAGAAATTTCGACGAAATGGGTGACGACGAGTATGGTTCTCAGGTTTTCTTCTACAAGGGTATCTGCACACTCCACAAGTCATCGTACAATATGTGGCAGAGGGTAGCTCGTGTATCAATATTAATTTTCACTTTACTTTTCCATCACGGATGATGCAAGGAAATATACACGGTGAACATTAATGAAACCTAAAAACTGCTGAGACCGATTCCTTGCTCTAAATGGAGGAAAAAGGATTCTATAAACATGTGTCCGGAAACAGCCGGTGTGCTTGCAACGACAACAGATCTTCGCGGAACACAGTACAGTGTTGCGTCGCATCCACTTCACAACAAATGTTGAAAGGCCTCCATGGGATTGCAGGTGATAAAGATAGTAGTAGTCTGCGGACTCCCTTCATGTTCGTCTGCTTGAAAGGGCCCATGACCGCCCCCAAAAAGGAGTTGAAATGTCGTGGTATGTGGTTGGTTCCATGATGGTGCTTGTTTTGATATAGCTGTGCCGCCTCTCGACCGTTTCCACCTGCTTGGCCGCACACAGACACCAATTTGTCTTGTACCCGACGTGGGTATAGGACCATTCTGCTTTTTACAGTACGCTGCGTCAATCACGCAGCCTGCAATACTCAAGGAACACAATGGACGTGGTCGGAGGAATTCGTGTCTTTTATCGTGACAACGATGTCGTTCCTGACACATATTCTTTTTCTCCAATTCTAGTCAGGAATCCGTCCCTGCACTTTATCGGTTTTATTAGTGTCCACCCTGTAGACTGTCCGTATCCTGAATGAGATTTTCACTCTGCAGCGGAGTGTGCGCTGATATGAAACTTCCTGGCAGATTAAAACTGTGTGCCCGACCGAGACTCGAACTCGGGACCTTTGCCTTTCGCGGGCAAGTGCTCTACCAACTGAGCTACCGAAGCACGACTCACGCCCGGTACTCACAGCTTTACTTCTGCCAGTATCCGTCTCCTACCTTTCAAACTTTACAGAAGCTCTCCTGCGAACCTTGCAGAACTAGCACGCCTGAAAGAAAGGATACTGCGGAGACATGGCTTAGCCACAGCCTGGGGAATGTTTGCAGAATGAGATTATCACTCTGCAGCGGAGTGTGCGCTGATATGAAACTTCCTGGCAGATTAAAACTGTGTGCCCGACCGAGACTCGAACTCTGGACCTTTGCCTTTCGCGGGCAAGTGCTCTACCAACTGAGCTACCGAAGCACGACTCACGCCCGGTACTCACAGCTTTACTTCTGCCAGTATCCGTCTCCTACCTTTCAAACTTTACAGAAGCTCTCCTGCGAACCTTGCAGAACTAGCACTCCTGAAAGAAAGGATACTGCGGAGACATGGCTTAGCCACAGCCTGGGGGATGTTTCCAGAATGAGATTCTCACTCTGCAGCGGAGTGTGCGCTGATATGAAACTTCCTGGCAGATTAAAACTGTGTGCCCGACCGAGACTCGAACTCGGGACCTTTGCCTTTCGCGGGCAAGTGCTCTACCAACTGAGCTACCGAAGCACGACTCACGCCCGGTACTCACAGCTTTACTTCTGTCAGTATCCGTCTCCTACCTTCCAAACTTTACAGAAGCTCTCCTGCGAACCTTGCAGAACTAGCACGCCTGAAAGAAAGGATACTGCGGAGACATGGCTTAGCCACAGCCTGGGGAATGTTTGCAGAATGAGATTATCACTCTGCAGCGGAGTGTGCGCTGATATGAAACTTCCTGGCAGATTAAAACTGTGTGCCCGACCGAGACTCGAACTCTGGACCTTTGCCTTTCGCGGGCAAGTGCTCTACCAACTGAGCTACCGAAGCACGACTCACGCCCGGTACTCACAGCTTTACTTCTGCCAGTATCCGTCTCCTACCTTTCAAACTTTACAGAAGCTCTCCTGCGAACCTTGCAGAACTAGCACTCCTGAAAGAAAGGATACTGCGGAGACATGGCTTAGCCACAGCCTGGGGGATGTTTCCAGAATGAGATTTTCACTCTGCAGCGGAGTGTGCGCTGATATGAAACTTAATGTCCGTATCCTAGTCAATCACAGTCCATCCAAATTTAGTGTCACTGTTATTCCGTGAGATACGTGTTACAGAAAGCAGTACGATTCTTTCCTCATTTTGGAACCCACTCTCTCGGACTTTTTGTAAGAAGTTCTTCTGTGAGACTAACAAATAGACTCATGGCGAATCGTGGAGCCCTTCTTTCAGTCTCTTTTATCTCTTCATTTATTTAAACTTTTCACTGGAGTCAGGTAGACGAATATACTCATGAATTGTTCGATCGATGGTTTTGTAAGCCATCTCTTTCGCACGTAAATTACTCTTAAGGTTTTTCCGACCGTCTCTTATCCTTACTTATTCCTTTACCATCTTTTTCTCAACCTTCATTTGGTAACTCTGATATAAAAGCCCCTAGTACCCCAGGCTGACAGATTTGGCAACATAATATTCACAACGAGAATGGATGACTGATGACCAAGAACGAAGTGATCGGATTAAAAAGGGTGTAAGACAGCGATGTAGTCTTTCGCTCATACTGTGAAATCTATATATTCAACAACCAATGACGAAAATTTTTTAAAAAAAGGTTCAAGAGTGCGTTTAAAATGCAAGATGAAAGGCTATCGATGATAACATTCGCTGATGGCATTGCTGTCCTCATTCAAAGTAGATGACAATTACAGGATATGTTCAATTGAATGAACAGTCTGATGAGTACAGAATATGGATTGAGAGTAAATCGAAGAAAGACGGAAGTAATGAGGAGTAGCAGATGTGAAAACAGAGAAAAACTTTACATCAGAATTGCGCACCACGAAGTAGTCAAAGTTAATGAATTCTTGTACCTAGGCAGCAAAACACCAAAACGGTCGGAGCAAGGAAGTCATAAAAAACAGACTAGCAACGGCAGAAAGGGTATTACTGACCAAGGGAAGTCTACTAGTGTCAAACATAGGTCTCAATTTGAGGAAGTTGTTTCTGAGAGGGCACGTTTGCAGCACAGCATTGTATGGTAGTGAAACATGGACTGTGGGATGGAACAGAAGATCATCGAAGCATTTGAGCTGTGGTGCTACAGACGAATGTTGAAAATTGTGTGGATTGGCAAGGTAAGGAAAGAGGAGGTTCTCCGCAATGTCGGCAAGGAAATGTGTAGAAAACCCTGACAAGAAGAAGTGACAGGATGATAGCACACCTCTTAAGACACCAGGGAATAATTTCAATGATACTAGAGGGAGCTGTAGAGAGTAAAAACTGTAGATGAAGACAGACATTAGAATACATTCAGCAAATAATTGACGATGTAGGACGCAATTGTTACTTTGAGATTAAAGGGTTGGCACAGGAGGGGAATTCGTGGCGGGTTGCATCAAATTAATAAGAAGACTGATGATTTAAAGAAAGCTACCAGTCAGCTGCAAAATACTAACGCGAATTCTTTACAGACGAATGGAAAAACTGGTAGAAGCGGACCTCGGGGAAGATCAGTTTGGATTCCGTAGAAATGTTGGAACACGTGAGGCAATACTAACCTTACGACTTATCTTAGAAGAAAGATTAAGAAAAGGCAAACCTACGTTTCTAGCATTTGTAGACTTAAAGAAAGCTTTTGACAATGTTGATTGGAATACTCTCTTCCACATTCTAAAGGTGGCAAGGGTAAAATACAGGGAGCGAAAGGCTATTTACAATTTGTACAGAAACCAGATGGCAGTTATAAGAGTCAGTGTCTTGAAAGGAGGATATAAGATGAACATCAACAAAAGTAAAACAAGGATAATGGAATGTAGTCGAATTAAGTCGGGTGATGCTGAGGGAATTAGATTAGGAAATGAGACACTTAAAGTAGTAAAGGAGTTTTGCTATTTAGGGAGTAAAATAACGGATGATGGTCGAAGTAGAGAGGAAATAAAATGTAGACTGGCAATGGCAAGGAAATCGTTTCTGAAGAAGAGAAATTTGTTAACATCGAGTATAGATTTAAGTGTCAGGAAGCCGTTTCTGAAAGTATTTGTATGGAGTGTAGCCATGTATGGAAGTGAAACATGGACGATAGCTAGTATGGACAAGAAGAGAATAGAAGCTTTCGAAATGTGGTGCTACAGAAGAATGCTGAAGATAAGGTGGGTAGATCACGTATCTAATGAGGAGGTATTGAATAGGATTGGGGAGAAGAGAAGTTTGTGGCACAACTTGACTAGAAGAAGGGATCGGTTGGTAGGACATGTTTTGAGGCATCAAGGGATCACAAATTTAGCATTGGAGGGCAGCGTGGAGGGTAAAAATCGTAGAGGGAGACCAAGAGACGAATACACTAAGCAGATTCAAAAGGATTTAGGTTGCAGTAGGTACTGGGAGATTAAGAAGCACAGGATAGAGTAGCATGGAGAGCTGCATCAAACCAGTCTCAGGACTGAAGACCACAACAACAACAACAACAACAACCAGTCAATAACATTTCAGAGAGTTAACATACCTCATTGATCTTTTTATGATTCTCGAAGTGTGATGATTCTCTTGAACTCAGATGCTATGGTCAGATTGATACATTTTTGGTAATTTATGCACCACACTAGTTATTTAAATTACGTAGATATCTCATCTATTCCCTTGATCTCGTTCATCTTGGATATTCGTCAGGTTTCCGTCAGGCAGTGCCTACATTTTTGGTAGGTTTATTTTTTCCTTATCACTCTACTACTTTATTATGCTACTAGGTTTTCATTATCTTTTGCTATGCCAATACCATCCCTGTGACATAGTTTTCCATGTAGTTCGTTTGCAGCATCTGATTCCGTTCCTTCCCTTCTGCTGAAGTATGTAAATCAGTGTTTTGTCAGAATGTCGTAGCATTATACTGTAGTTTAAAATCTAATTTGTACACAACGGCTGTCCAGTTTCAAAGAAATCCAGTTCATGAAAAGTTACAAGATTTTTCTCTGTAGCCTGATTCGGATGTGTAAATCCACTTTTGTTTCCTAATTAATCTCGTGTTCCCGACAGAGCTCCTCATTATCCAGGTAGAGTGGTCTCTCCGTGGTTAGGAGGCAAGAGTGCAGCTTTAACGGATAAATCCTCGGCAGTGTGGGCTTAAGCCGCTAGCCGCGTGCCCATAGACCGAGAGTGGTAATTACCGAAGTTAAAGAGGCGAGAGAACTTTTACACGGAGAACAAAGTCCCCACGGTACGCTGTGAAAATTGTGGATACAAGTGCCGCTACTTTATTTTAGACATTTATTCCCTGCAAGCAAATACGGGAGTAGAAGAGGGGCAATACAGATTTAGAAGCCACGATTTGTTCTGTGTCTAGACCAAAACCTGGATGAAGAGTACATCGTGTGGTCACGTATTGCATTTGTAATACGCCGCTAATTTACACAATGCTTCCGAGAAAATGTATGTGTTCGGACAGAAACGTGATCAGGTTTACAGGCCCCTGAGTAATTCACGAGTACAGAATTCTAAAGTCACGTAAAAATATATTTTGGAAGACTCTGGATTTATTATTAGAATTCTCCACTTTTGTGGAGGTGTCTCAGTATAATGTAACAGACAAAGCGAATCCTCTAATCACACGTATTACAAGCAAAAACTCAGTTTTATGTTATTACCGTTACAAAATGTTTCAATAGATATCTGCAAAAAGATAACCTGTATCACCCATTTTTAACATTAATTTCCATAATACTATGCAAAATAGTAAGCAACTTGTTCACAAATGTGACAAAATAACAAGAGAAATTTTTTTCGAATATTTTATTCTGTACGGTAAATGTCATTGAACCGTGAACTTAGTTTCAAAACCTTTTCTTGAATAATTTACTTTATTTACTAGCGATTCATCAAGAACATTAACACTGCCGGCCGCGGTGGTCTCGCGGTTCTAGGCGCGACGTCCGGAGCCGCGCGACTGCTACGATCGCAGGTTCGAATCCTGCCTCGGGCATGGATGTGTGTGATGTCCTTAGGTTAGTTAGGTTTACATAGTTCTAATTTCTAGGGTACTGATGACCACAACTGTTAAGTCCCATAGTGCTCAGAGCCATTTCAAGAACATTAACACATTTGATAACACTAGGTGAGCGTGGAAGTAGTTTCCAGGGAGTAACTGATGAAAATGAAATTACCTTTAGCAAATGGCAATTTTATT
This sequence comes from Schistocerca cancellata, assembly GCF_023864275.1. NCBI lineage: Eukaryota > Metazoa > Arthropoda > Insecta > Orthoptera > Acrididae > Schistocerca > Schistocerca cancellata. The sequence goes on from NC_064634.1 coordinate 165,106,317, forward strand.
CGTAGAAGCCTTTTCTAAAACAGATTTAAAATTTATAAGCAGAAAAGCACCCTCGAAATATCAAGTTACAATTTTATTTCGAGGCGGAAAGAACAATACTGACAGTATGAGCCTTCGGGTCTGAGAAGCTTGCAGCTCCCTTTCAACACGGCCGTAATCACGATCGCTCACAACAACCTCTGAAAGACTACACTGGTGAAATGATACTGCGAGAAGAATGTGACAGAACTAAAAGATGTAAACTGAATAAGACTCTGGTAGTGGATGACATTCCTTCAGAATTATTCATAACACTGAAAGAGCTGGCGCCGGCCGTGGTGACCGAGCGGTTCTAGGCGCTGCAGTCTGGAACCGCGAGACCGCTACGGTCGCAGGTTCGAATCCTGCCTCGGGCATGGATGTGTGTGATGTCCTAAGTTAGGTGTAACTAGTTCTAAGTTCTAAAGGACTAATGACCTCAGACGTTGAGTCCAATAGTGGTCAGAGCCATTTGAATCATTTGAACTACACTGGCGCAAATCTGCAACACACCAGATTACTTTAAGCTAAAAATTTTAACAAGTCACACAAACCCATTAACTATGCACCCCGTAAGAGGCATGGAAATGGTACAAACACTTACTCTAAGAAATTATTTACCACCGAAAGTGCAATATGTTTTTTAAAAGGACTCTTACGGTGGAAGGGTGGAAACTTTATAAAAATCACTATTTTAATAAAACCCATGAAATGCAGACTTACATAAAATGTACAACATGCTCTACACTACACATATACCGCCTCGCAAGATGATAAAAATGGTTCAAATGGCTCTGAGCACTATGGGACTTAACTTCTGAGATCATCAGTCACTATAACTTAGAACTACTTAAACCTAACTAACCTATCACACACATCCATGCCCGAAGCAGGATTCGAACCTGCGACCGTAGCGGTCACGCGGTTCCAGACTGCAGCGCCTAGAACCGCTCGGCGACCCCGGCCGGCGCGCAAGATGATAGGCAAGATAAAAACATATTTCTGGAATTCGGCCTTTACACCTTAATTCAATAAATTCGTTAACACCAAATCCGACAAACATGACAGAGGCAGCTATTAACGTATGGCAGATTGATAGGGGGATTACTGAACAACTCGAACCGCAGATTGCTCTAACCCTCCCCAACTCTACAAGGGAAAAACGGACCACCCAATTCACAAATAACCACTTTCCCGTGGATGGGCAAACGGAGAAGAATGGTGGGACGACCCCAAAACAAAGTGGCTGGTGACCTCACCAAGAGAACAAGTAGAATTTAACAAGTAAATGAAACAACATATCTCCAATCACTTAACTTCTAATAAACTGCGATTTCTGGCGAAGACCTGGCGCAGCACCCCCAACGCTTTCCCGAACCGTCTGCTGCCAGCCGCCTCAACGGATGCAGAGATCTCCCGTCTCACGGCGTCGCAGCTCGCCCCGGCCAGCCCGATGTCGTGGTTTCACTCCTGTTGCTCTCGTCAACCGCGAAGCCACTACCCCTTTCCATACGGCGCGGCCCACTGGAGTCACATGGGGACCTCACATGAGCCGACGCTCAAGGCGGACAAGTCATCTCATGTCTCAGTGCGCGACCGACCAACAGACCGATCCAGCCGCCAATGACCGTTGCCCGAGCAACTCGAGCAGACTGGCGGCCTAACGCACAGACTCAGATGTAGGAACTCAGCCCCAACCGGGCGACCACTAACTGAGTTCTGTTACTGGCGGAGTGGCAAGACTCTCATTTTCTGGCTTAAAGTTTGATCCAAACGACAGACATACTCGTACTCCGATGACAGACAGACACTAACTGCCGCACAAATGCGAACGAGAGAGACAGACCAGCAACTGGTGACATGAGACTGACCTAGCCTCACTCTGACTGACCAACTGCCGAAACCTTTTTTTCCTTAATTGTGATTTCATTCCCCTGCCTCATATGGGCAGGGGAGGTTGTCAGTGGCACAATTCGCCACTCTTCATCCGAGCCAACTGCCAAACTGATAGCACCCCTTAAATGCACGTGAACAGGCGACCTTTCCGCTTTCCCACCAGAGGGAGACACCAAAGCTGCGATTGCCACAGCGGTGCCACCGCCAGATACGGAGGGCGACTGCTTCACACTATGCGCTTTGGCGCGCTCTTCAAAACAGCAAATTTTACCATGGCTCAGTGATAACACTGAAGAAACATAGAATGAGTTACAATATGAACCACATGAAACTTGTGCATAAATACCATGATGTTGAGATTTCTGAAAATAATCCAGACGTCGTGGGGTTGGGCGGCCATCCCTCATTGCAGATGTCGGCTGTCCTAGGCTAGGCAGACTGGTAAAACAGGACAGGAAGCGAACTGTGGTGGAACTAACATCAGACTGTAATGCTAGCAGAGTACAAGCCTGTCTGAAGACAGTGTGCACCGAACACTTCTATCGATGGGCCTTCTTAGCTGACCACCCATGTATGTGCCAATGTTAACACAAACACAGCTGAAATGGGCATTGACCATCGGCACTGGACGTTGGTGCAGTGGCAGGGTGTTGCAAGGTCTGATAAATCTTGATACCTTCTTCAGCGTGCCAATGGGATGGCGCAAATCCGTCGTCTTCCAGGGCAACAGCTCCTTGACCCCTGTACTGGGCGACGGAGACAAGCTGGCGGTAGATCCATTGTGCTCTGTGGAGCATTCACATTGGCATTCATGGGTCCAATAGAGCTTTCATTAGGCATCATGAAGGCCAAGAAATATCATCCATAGAGTGCAGATCACGTACACACTTCATGACGATCATATTTCTCGACGGCAGGGGAATTTTTCAGCAAGATAACGCACCATGTCACAATGCCTGGAGTGTGATGGAGTGGCCTGAGGAACACACTGACGTGTTTCACTTGATGTTCTGGCCCCCCAACTAGCCAGATCTGAACCCAATCGAAGACATCTCGGATGTGATTGAACGTGGCGTCAGTGCTCATCGCCCCCTCCCCAGGGATTAGGTGATGTGTGTGTGCAGATGTGGTTTGAACTGCCCCCGGCGACCTACTAAGGCCTCATGGCTTCCATATCACAATGCGTCGCCACAGTTACCCTTGCCAAAGGCGACCGTGCCAACTATTAGGTCTAATGTTCCAGCTGATCATTGTGTCGTTGTATGTGATGACTGTTTGTACAGAGTTGTGTTGGACGTGAGTTTTTATGGATGAAGGAAAGGGAGAGGGTGAATACCGTTACCGGCACATACCCTACTCCTCCCGAAAATCTGATGGACGAATCACCATCAAAAGAATCTCATGCCCTCAGTCCTCAAGAAACTGCTAGGAGATTTGGAAAGTAATCCGTAAAACTGGCGCGTAGAATGATGACCAAGCCGGCCGGAGTGGCCGAGCGGTTCTAGGCGCTACAGTCTGGAACCGCGGGACCGCTACGGTCGCAGGTTCGAATCCTGCCTCCGGCATGAATGTGTGTGATGTCCTTAGGTTAGTTAGGTTTAAGTAGTTCTACGTTCTAGGGGACTGATGACCTCAGATGGTAAGTTCCATAGTGCTCAGAATCAGCCAATGATGATCAGGAACTTTACGCTACCATCTCTCCTTCTCGTGAAGGCCAAATAACGGCGGTGATCTGGTTCTACGAACAAGATCGGAATCAGTTCACCTCCGAGTCGAACGCCGTCTCAGAGGCTTGCGTCAGCGATCTCGCCCACGAAAGCGACTGACAAAGATACTGCACAGCGTACTACAAATGAGACTGGGCGAGATACAAGAGATGTGTACAGAACTATGATTCTTCCAATGGTTCGAGACGGGAACGAATAATGGATACCAGCGAAGGGAATAAGTTGTGGACATGGAATATCTCAGCAGACCTAGTGGCTACTCAATCGCGGGCCACTAATAAATGTGATAAGGATGATCGGTGTTAGAGGCAGCACTAGTGTAACTTCTTTTCTAAGGTTAAATGTCATAGAAAACTCAAGTCTTATCACGTTAATCCAATACCTGGAGTGTAGAACAGGATAAGAATGAAAACAAAAGTTCCAAAATATTCAGCGTCATTTTAATTTCTTCCCCGGGTTTCCATAGCACAATCCAGCCGTCTGAAAGCAAAAGTTGACATTGGTTATCACTGTTAGCATTCAACCGCGATTCTTAAACATATATTTTAACAACGCGTTTCAAGAGACAATGCTCCCATCATCAGGTTGTAAAATCTATGTCATGAAATTAAACGGACTAAAAAGACAAAATACCATCACAAATAGTTGGGAAGTCCATATAGTAAAACAGAATTAAAAGTATATTGGACTGTGCGTCCTCGTCTTACAATGAAGTTGTTAACACAAGTCGATGGCCGTCCCATAGCTACCAAATATGCTGTCGCACTGTGCCGGCTCGGGAGATGTTGTGGACTGACGTGCCTAGGTGTTGTGGCGTGGTTACAACCGTCTGCTTGACTGTAGCGCTATGCTATTGGGCGCCTGATTTCCTTATTACATTGGTCTGCCATCGTTAGCCTCTCGCAACACTGTCAGTGACATGCTACAAGTTTAAAGTCGCATACCTACCCTAAAATAATTCTAAAAACCAGCTAAAAAATCTCATTTCATTACAATTATCTCGTGCATTTAGAATATTGCTTTGTTTCTTTTCCATAATGGATTATATTAAAAGTTGACATTATTTGTGCAAATACAATAAATGCTGATTGATAGTACACTCCTGGAAATTGAAATAAGAACACCGTGAAGTCATTGTCCCAGGAAGGGGAAACTTTATTGACACATTCCTGGGGTCAGATACATCACATGATCACACTGACAGAACCACAGGCACATAGACACAGGCAACAGAGCATGCACAATGTCGGCACTAGTACAGTGTATATCCACCTTTCGCAGCAATGCAGGCTGCTATTCTCCCATGGAGACGATCGTAGAGATGCTGGATGTAGTCCTGTGGAACGGCTTGCCATGCCATTTCCACCTGGCGCCTCAGTTGGACCAGCGTTCGTGCTGGACGTGCAGACCGCGTGAGACGACGCTTCATCCAGTCCCAAACATGCTCAATGGGGGACAGATCCGGAGATCTTGCTGGCCAGGGTAGTTGACTTACACGTTCTAGAGCACGTTGGGTGCCACGGGATACATGCGGACGTGCATTGTCCTGTTGGAACAGCAAGTTCCCTTGCCGGTCTATAAATGGTAGAACGATGGGTTCGATGACGGTTTGGATGTACCGTGCACTATTCAGTGTCCCCTCGACGATCACCAGTGGTGTACGGCCAGTGTAGGAGATCGCTCCCCACACCATGATGCCGGGTGTTGGCCCTGTGTGCCTCGGTCGTATGCAGTCCTGATTGTGGCGCTCACCTGCACGGCGCCAAACACGCATACGACCATCATTGGCACCAAGGCAGAAGCGACTCTCATCGCTGAAGACGACACGTCTCCATTCGTCCCTCCATTCACGCCTGTCGCGACACCACTGGAGGCGGGCTGCACGATGTTGGGGCGTGAGCGGAAGACGGCCTAACGGTGTGCGGGACCGTAGCCCAGCTTCATGGAGACGGTTGCGAATGGTCCTCGCCGATACCCCAGGAGCAACAGTGTCCCTAATTTGCTGGGAAGTGGCGGTGCGGTCCCCTACGGCACTGCGTAGGATCCTACGGTCTTGGCGTGCATCCGTGCGTCGCTGCGGTCCGGTCCCAGGTCGACGGGCACGTGCACCTTCCGCCGACCACTGGCGACAACATCGATGTACTGTGGAGACCTCACGCCCCACGTGTTGAGCAATTCGGCGGTACGTCCACCCGGCCTCCCGTATGCCCACTATACGCCCTCGCTCAAAGTCCGTCAACTGCACATACGGTTCACGTCCACGCTGTCGCGGCATGATACCAGTGTTAAAGACTGCGATGGAGCTCCGTATGCCACGGCAAACTGGCTGACACTGACGGCGGCGGTGCACAAATGCTGTGCAGCTAGCGCCATTCGACGGCCAACACCGCGGTTCCTGGTGTGTCCGCTGTGCCGTGCGTGTGATCATTGCTTGTACAGCCCTCTCGCAATGTCCGGAGCAAGTATGGTGGGTCTGACACACCGGTGTCAATGTGTTCTTTTTTCCATTTCCAGGAGTGTAGTATATACTCAATGTATATAAAACCAAAAGACAGAGTGCATGAACACGAATTAATAGACCTGCAATGAAAAAGAGGTAGAACCCTTCACGAGGATAACGTATCATCGCACTTAGAAATATGTGTTACATTTTGTGACATTTTTCATAACCTTGTTGCTTAGTTTCATGGAAATTTTGTGTTCGGTCGATGTAGCTACCGCTGGTTTAGCGGTGTGCACCATTTCAGAGTAATCTTTGCCCGACGACAATGCTTTGTTAGCTGTGGTTATCATTTCGCTTGCGTGCAGTCAGTTGGCGTGGCCCAGTAGTAGCTAACTCGCAGTGACAGCAAGTACTGGTCAGCCACATTAGGGACCTATGACCGTAGCAGTCTGGACCCTTTAATCCCACAAACCAACCAACCAGCTACATTAGCTGAAACGCTAGCATAGGACATGTACACTGATGAGCCAAAACATTGTGACCACCAACTGAAAAGCGTGTTGGTCCAGTCTGGAACGCAATTCAGCTGTGATTCTGCGTTCCATGGATTCGACAAGTATTTGATTAGCTTCCAAAGGCTTGTGGCACCTGGGACCTAAGCACAGGTGACACACTACCCGTAATTTGCAAGTGACTGGTTTGCCGGAGCTTCAGACCTCCATAGCTTTCCAGCTGGGTTTCATCGGACGCAGATAAACCATATTTGACGGCAACTACATCACGCTCCTCAAACCATTTTAACACGAATCTGATCTTGTGACACTGACAATTATTCTGCTCGAAGATGCCATCGCTGCTGAGGAAAATGTCAACCGTAGCTGGTTACAAGTGGTCCCTAATAACCTTCACATAGTCTACAGCTGTCATGGTGCCTTCAGTTACTATGGTAGGTCCCATAGGGGTCCAGGTGAAAGTCCCCCACAGCACAATACTGCTCCCTCCTTCCTACGTCCGTGGCGCGCTGCATGTTTCTGGCAGCTGTTCGCCTGGATGGCGGCGTATCTGTCCACCACCATCCACGTGGTTTAACAATAAACGGGAGTCATCCGACTAGGCGACACGATTCCACTGATCCGCAGTCCAATAGCGATGATCCAGCGTCAACTGCAATCAGAATCGACGCTGTTGTTGGGTCTACTTGGGAAGACGTAGTGGTCCTCTGCTGTGGATCACCATGTTCAACACAGTGCGCTGGAAGGTGTTCTCCAAAACGCCGCTGCCAGCACGAACACTGCTGTCGTCAGATCTGACACAAATCGCTGCTTATGCTGCTTAAGAGAACGGACAAGCCGTGTAAGTAGGCTGTTTATGTTTCCTCTGTTTATATTTTTTTATTGGCAACGTTACGTAGCGCTCTGTACGAAAATCACTGGCTGTACTGTGTGCAGTCTGTGGCTAGTTTGCATTGTTGTTTGCCATTGTAGTGTTGGGCAGCGGCAGTTGGATGTTAACAGCGCGTAGCGTTGTGCAGTTGGAGGTGAGCCGCCAGCAGTGGTGGATGAGGGGAGAGAGTTGGCGGAGTTTTGTAATTTGTCATGAACTGCTGTATATACTATGACTATTAAGGTAAATACATTGTTTGTTCTCTATTAATATCTTTCATTTGCTAACTATCCCTATCAGTAGTTAGTGCCTTCCGTAGTTTGAATCTTTTATTTAGCTGGCAGTAGTGGCGCTCGCTGTATTGCAGTAGTTCGAGTAATGAAGATTTTTGTGAGGTAAGTGATTTGTGAAAGGTATAGGTTAATGTTAGTCAGGGCTATTCTTTTGTAGGGATTTTTGAAAGTCAGATTGCGTTGCGCTAAATAATATTGTGTGTCAGGTTAAGCACAGTCGTGTATAAATAGTTCTAAGGGGACGTTTCAGCCGCTGTTTCCTATGTTCTGTGATGAGGTATGGACGTCCAACTATTTGTCCCCTACTCATGGTTTCAGCATTCTTCAGTTACTTTCCATAGGTGCTCAAGACGAAAGCACGGGCCGGCCGGTGTGGCCGTGCGGTTAAAGGCGCTTCAGTCGGGAACCGCGTGACCGCTACGGTCGCAGGTTCGAATCCTGCCTCGGGCATGGATGTGTGTGATGTCCTTAGGTTAGTTAGGTTTAATTAGTTCTAAGTTCTAGGCGACTGATGACCTCAGAAGTCAAGTCGCATAGTGCTCAGAGCCATTTGAACCATTTTTGAACGAAAGCACGCGAACAGCCGACCAGCTTCGTCGTTTGTGAAATGCTCGCTCCCAGGGACAGGGCAACGACATTCTACCTTTTGTCAAAGTCGCTTAAGTCAGCGGACTTCCGCATTTGCGCCACTTAGGGTAGCTTGAATGATTCCCCATTCGTCTCTGCTCCACTCACATACTTCTCTTACTGCGTGACGTGCTCTGAGCACCACAAGGCAGCATACAACACATTCAGTCCAGCTATTCGTAGTGTGATCTCATGTTGTTAAGTACAGTTGTGTGTGTGTGAGTGTGACTCTTTCGTTGTTTGTCAGTAGTGCCATCTAATATATGTTGGCTAATTATTTGCGTCCAATTTTTACAGTATTTAAGTTTCAGTGTGGAGAAATTAAGTGATATTGTGGCATACGCGACGTTGCTCAAACTCAGTTTAGTTAAAAACCTTTGAAATGAATAATAGCTTCAGTAACGTATCATACAATAGGTGATGTGCCAGTAACTGTTATCAAATGAACCACTGATGGTTCAAAATGGCTCTGAGCACTATGGGACTTAACATCTATGGTCATCAGTCCCCTAGAACTTAGAACTACTTAAACCTAACTAACCTAAGGACAGCACACAACACCCAGCCATCACGAGGCAGAGAAAATCCCTGACCCCGCCGGGAATCGAACCCGGGAACCCGGGCATGGGAAGCGAGAACGCTACCGCACGACCACGAGATGCGGGCTGAACCACTGATGTTTGATTCCTAAAGTACCAACAAGAAAAGTATGTGATTGGATATTTGGAAGTTTATTAATCCACACAACCGACATCGTCGCGTTATAGCTTTAAGATATTACTATCAAGTTTCCTCTAGCGACGAATCTACAATGGCCACATTTGTTTGTCCACCCCCCCTCGGTATAACCAAAGGATAAATGTTTTGCTGATGATCCTCTTAGTCTATGACTTTAAAAAAAATTATACAATCTGTGGAAACAACGCACAACAAAAACCCGCTCGGTCAGTGACAGATATATTTCATGTTTAACTAAGAATACGCTGTCACGTGCATCCACAGATCCTACAACATCACTACCAAAGTGCTTACTTCAATGATTGGCATGGGTGTTCTTCTGTTGCTTTCGTAGAACTCCCTTTTCTACGGACTCAAAAGCAGTCGACATGCATCCAGTAGGAGTGTCTACCAGTTTTTAACTCCCATTTCCCTAATTTATTCGTTCATCTTTTTCACACCAATAATGACTTGTTATTTACTAATAGTTATTAGACTATAACTTTTTTCTGTAATGATAAAAACAACACGGAGAACAACTATAGATGTACTTTCATCATCTTGTCAAATCCAATTTTATCAGTTTCGTGCTTCCGGCAACTGCGTCCGATATCTTCGTCAGGAATACGACCTGTCAAAAATACACCTGCATAAGTATTCAGTACCACTAAGCAATATGGGACTTCCAGAATATGCAGTCATGAAATTACGCAGATCGCAGTGACTTACACACAATGTTGTGGTGAAAGCAGGGCCACTGAGAGCTTAACAATTGTGTCTGTTGCTACATTCGTTGCACGTGGTTCAGTTCAAGTAATTTGTAGCACAGGCCAGAATTTTCGCTTGGTCGAGAAGACTCTTGCCATTTCTCTTAAAGATGACATCAACCATTACCAGTGTTCGTGCCGTGCTGAGCGTCACATTTCTTTGGCCTGCGGCCAGTATTATGTTTGGCGACTTGTTGCGCTGGTACCACAAGAGGGCGAGCTGCCCGCGCGATTGATTGATGTGAGAGCCACTGGGGTCGAGAAGGACTCAGCTGTAGAGGGATGCAATCAGTTGGTGGAGAGCCGAGAGCAGGAAGTGTTCTCCAGGCTGCTAGGCTGAGGGACCTCAGTATCAGCCAGTGCGGTGTGGCTGCTGCTTGGACACACACATCGCAGTGGGTAGTTGCTGTGTTTTCCTGAGCGAGAGGACAGGTATTGTAGTGGAGGCGCAGACAGGGGCTCCCAGATAACAAGAGGAGAGCCAGAGCACTTCAGTGATTCACAGCAGTATTTTCAACAGTCGAGCGATGCAACATAGCATGCAGTGAAGAATCCAGGCTGTGCACCGAGGGTATGGGATGATCAGTAATATTACACACGCGAGGTCCATGGGTACATTGTGCCGTGTTACGGTTGTTGCCTGGTGGCACACTGAGCATGTGCATATTTTCTCCAAAAATTAAAGCCATATTGATTTTGTTATTTATCCGCTGCTAATGTGAAATGATATTTTACACTCTGTGATCAAAAGTATCCGGACACCTGACTGAAAATGACTTTCAAGTCCGTAACGCCCTCCAACGGTAATGCTGGAATTCAATATGGTGTTGAGCCACCCTTAGCCTTGATGACGGCTTTCACTCTCGCAGGCAAACGTTCAATCAGGTGCTGGAAGGTTTCTTGCGATATGGCAGCCCATTCTTCACAGAGTGCTACACTGAGGAGAGGTATCGATGTCAGTCGGTGAGGCCTGGCAAGAAGTCGGTGTTCCAAAACATCCCAAAGGTGTTCTATAGGATTCAGGTCAAAACTCTGTGCAGGCCAGTCCGTTACAGGGATGTTATTGTCGTGTAATTACTCTATCACAGGCCGTGCATTATAAACAGGTGCTCGATCGTGTTGAAAAATGCTATCGCCATTCCCGAATTGCTCTTCAACAGTGAGAACCAAGGAGGAGCTTAAAACATCAATGTAGGCCTGTGCTGTGATATTGCCACGCAAAACAACAAGGGGTGCAAGCCCCTCCACGAAAAACACGACCACACCACACCATAACACCACCGCCTCTTAATTTTACTGTTGGCACTACACACCAATGCAGATGACGTTCATCGGACATTCGCCATACCCACACCCTGCCATCGGATCGCCACGTTGTGTACCGTGATTCGTCTCTCCACACAACGTTTTTCCACTGTTCAATCGTCCAATGTTTACGCTCCTTGCACCAAGCCAGGCGTCGATTGGCATTTACCGGCATGATGTGTGACTTATGAGCACCCGCTCGACAATGAAATCCAAGTTTTCTCACCTCCTACCAGACTGTCATAGTACTTGCATTGGATACTGACGCAGTTTGGAATTCCTGTCTGATGGTCTGGATAGAAGTCTACCTATTACACACTACGACCCTCTTCAACTGTCGGCAGTCTCTTTCAGTCAACAGACGAGGTCAGCCTGTACGCTTTTGTGCTCCACTTCACTATCACATCGGAAACACAGGACCTATAGGTGTTTAGGAGTGTGGAAATATCGTGTAAATACTTTTGACACACAGTCACATGAATACGTTCGAAGTCCGTGGGTTCCGCAGAGCGGCCCATTCCGCTCTGTCACGATGTCTAATGGCTATAGAGGTCGCTAATGTAGAGTACCTGGGAGTAGATGCCAGCACAATGCACCTAATATGAGAAACGTATGTTTTTGCTGGTGTCTTACTTTTGATCACATAGTGTATCTGCTGTCGTGTTGTAGAAAGTTTTCTTGTTATTGTACTGTGAGCATTACTGATTTTCTTGATGACACTGTATCGAAAATTATCTCGATATTTCACACTATGGTATGTAATATTACACAGAAAATTGCATTGAGAAATTTGTGTAGGTGTTCCTATTGGTGTTTGATAGTGGCTTTGCTTTAGTTACTAGATGGTGAATGGCAGTGGTCATAGAACTACTTATACGTAGGCTGGAACTTAAATAGTGGCAACTATATATCGACAACCGATACAAAGGAGTTATATGTTTGCTCCTGTTACTGTTCTTCAAAGTAGTCACCAGCGTTGTGTAGAAACCGTTGTCAGCGATGTAGAAGGCGTAGTATACCGTTAGCAGAGCCTGTTCTTTTGATGGCGTGAATGGAGCGGTCTACTGCCTATCGAATCTCTGCAATAGTTCTGAAGCGAGTGCCACGAAGTGGTTCCTTCATCTTCGGAATCAAATCAAAGTCACAAGGACTTAAGTCCGGGAGTATGGTGGATGGTACAGTACTTATCAATGCCATGGACCGAGCCGATGCATTGTCGTGCAAAATGATGGGTGGGTTGCCCCAAAAGTGTTGGCACTCCTTTCGCAAAGCTGGTTGCAGGTGATGCTCCAAAACCGATCGTGCGTATGTCAATAACAAATGTATTTTGCTTAATTCTGTCTCATATATGCAACCTGGTAAGTTTACAAAAAAAAAGTTCTCAATATTTACAAAAGGATCGTGTGTTCTTTCACCGTATGCTTCGATTACTGCTTCTGATTTGATTTACACTGGGATGAAAAGCTACCTCTTCTCTAAGGGAACTCTTTCTTTCAAAATTGGGTTTGTGACTCATGAATATTGGTTTCAAAGTTCTTTAATTCTACTTCTCAGCCATGGGACGCACAAATCATATCATTACCTGTTTCTAGTTTTCAGTAACTCATCATCAAATAATATCAATATGTTCTATAGTCCGTGAGACGAGTGATTGGTACTGGCAGTTCCGGCGGGCAGACGGCGCTGTTGCCGAACGTGGCTCACAGCACGCGGCGCCCCGTCTGCTACACGCATTCTCTAGCAGCAGAAATAGAAGCGAGACAAAATACAAGTCGTATTGGTACGCGTGAATTTATTTAAAGTTCATGCTTGAAATATATTAACTCGAAAACTGATAAGACCTATTTAGTACAAGTATCTAAGATGCTGAAACATAATAAAGTTATTTGTTAAACTTCACAACTGAAATGAAAACTATTTTCGCAAGTTGTTGAACATTAGCAGTTTTGGTTTCCATTGTTAAGTATTAGCATTATTAATTTGTTCTACTACAAGCTACAGAATAATTGGTCAGTGTATTAAGAGTTATAATCTGAAGAAAGTACTCACAATATGATGATCTGGTTGTAGATCGATAGCAAACTCCCTCCTTACATTCCTGAATACGTTGTAGTTACTGTAATGGAAAAACACCACTCACATCACTGTCAGAATCTGTTTTGACATTGTCTTCCTCAGCACTACTCGAACTATCACTGCTCTCTCCCAGATGTATAATTAAATTTTCGATGCATTCTTCCACAACCCCTTCGGTTTTGGCCGCCTCTCTGATGGCACTTGCAGTGCTGTTTACAATTTTAGCCCACGTCTCGCTTGTCACTTTATTGATAGCTGCTGGAAGGAGAGTTTCCACTTCAGAGATCGTGAATTTTTTATTGTTTGCAGCAATGTAATTTTTTATCTGCGCCCACACTCCTTCAATTGCATTGAAGTGACAGTGGTATGGAGGAACCCGAACGATTTCATGCCCGTGCCTTTTAGCAATCTCGTCAATTACATATGTTGGAAATTGGAGTTTCTTTTGTGCCACAATTTCGAGCAGTTCCGCCTTCCTTAAATCTTCTCTGAAATCTACTTTTCGCCGTTTCAACCACTGAATGATATCGTCTTTTTTTGTTGCCAAGGTTGGTGCCTTATCGTGAACAACGGAATGATAAGGCGCATTGTCCATAACAATCACTGATGGACTTGTCAGATTCGTCATAAGCGATGTCTCGAACCATTCTTGAAATACTACACTGTTCATTTCTTCATGGTAATCTCCCGTCTTTTTTGACCGAAACATTTTCAAGCAGTTTGGCACAAAACCTTTCGATGTTCCTGCATGTAAGACAATAATACGCCCTCTTTTGCCAACAGGCACTGCCGTTGTCCCCTCGGGCGTTCCATCATTCCAGCCTCTACGTAAAGAATGGCTGGCATTGACTCAAGTTTCATCTAACCACACTATACTTTCGAATTCCACACCCATGATCCTGCACAGAAATCTGCACTGCCATGCAACTACATCTGTCCTTTCCATTAATATTTTGCGTCCGTTAAACAGTGAATAGCTAAAGCCTATGTCTTTCAACACTGTATGCAATGAAAATTTGCTCCCTTTAAAAAGATCGTCTTTCAGAAGCGACACCAGTAATTTAGATAGAGTGGGACGTTCCCTTCTCTTATAATAGCTGTATATATGACGACGAATAGCGTCTTTCTGAAAATCGTCCAAAGCTGTCACCTGCTTATTTCTCGGTCGCTTCTTTCCTGGTGTGTGCAGCTTTGTTGTGCCACTCTCGTCACAGTCTACACTATACTGTTCTTTCCCTATCTTTACAACAGTGTTCTTACTTATTTTCAATGCTGCTGCAGTTCTCTTCACAACCTGAACAACAGGAATTAAGGGCCCACCTTTGTCCTTTTCTTTCTCAAAGTAATCCCTCACAGAGCACACGAATTCACGGGTCTGGGTGTGTAGCACACTTTTCTTCCTCCGTTTCACTTCTTGTGTTGGGCTGGTACCACCCGCCGCACTAGACATTGTTTACAACGAAACATAAACAAAGAAACACTAAAAACACTAAAAACAACAAAAACGAAATAAACTGCGAATTCAACTTCAGACAAACGAGGAACGACCGCACCGCCTGCACGCGAGACACTGGGAAGTTTCATAAGCGCGCGCGACCGGGTTTCAGAGCGGCAACGTGGCCCTTGCTACCCGCTCAAAGTCAGGCCGTCATTGGCTGCCTGCCTGCGGTCGCTAGGCAACGGAAAGACGCTACCGAGCTGTCAATACCAAATACTCGTCTCCCGGACTATATAGTAACACGTCAACTGAACAGGCCAGAAGACGCGGGCAGTTCGTGAACGTATCTCTACTGGTACTGAGGAGCACTGTGAACCGCACTCCTAGCCTGATCAGTTGATGAGATAGTACGTAACGTGATCAAAACATCTGATGATGACTTACTAAATGGTTCAAATGGCTCTGAGCACTATGCGACTTAACTTCTGAGGTTATCAGTCGCCTAGAACTTAGAACTAATTAAACCTAACTAACCTAAGGACATCACACACATCCATGCCAGAGGCAGGATTCGAACCTGCGACAAGAGCGGTCGCTCGGCTCCAGACCGTAGCGCCAGAACCGACTTACTAAATAGTATGAACTGATTATGATGTTATTTATGTGACTCGAGGCTGCGAAATAAAGTAAAATAATTTATGTGCAATACATACACCGAGTGCCTTTAAACAGTATAAATAGTCGGCGTAAAATTTGCATTCTAGGCGGTTTCAGAATTGAACTACGCATAACGGCTAGAATCTAACTCAAAATAAAAGCACAGATTGTTCGCGAGTGTAGCGTCGGCGTGCTGTGATGGAATTTTCTTTGATAAGTTACGTATCGTTTCTTTTCTTTCTATTATTTTTGCCATCTGTATAGTGTAAATTACAGAAACTTATACACTGTTTCGCCATCATAAGTTGACCCATTTTAGTGGTGCTTCTAGTAGCGGAGGAAATCGGTACTAGTTGGAAGATATTCATCTATATCTGACTGCTGCCAATATTTCAGATCGTGTTACCTCTGTTTTCGAGTAAGCGCAAAGCACGCCTGATTATGCCAGCACTGCGGGATGGAGTCGAGGCTGCCTTCCCCTCACCGTACCTCACGCCTCGGCAGTCGTATGCGGAGGCCAGCACACCTCCTGCCGTTCACAAGAGCCACTGCGTGGGATGTCGGGTGTATTTCCTACTGGATCAGTACTATACCCAGAGAAATTTAAATGAATGTAGAATCGCAGACACAGGGAGATGTAAACAGTTGAAAAACTGTGAGCAGAGAGAGTAATTGTGCGAGATTCCTGGATATCGAAGGTATGGAAATGATGATTTGAACGACTCAAATAATAACAGTGAGGAAGGAGTGCATAGATGTAGTGAAGAACGTATGACTCCAAGTTATTCGCTTATGAAAGTGATTTATGAGCATAATGGAGCTGATATTTTATTATATTTTAATTAATTTATTTATTTTTTAAGAAATTTCGTTTAAGAAAATTCTCTGCTTCTTATTTATTTTTGGTATTTTTAGTTATGATTTCCAGTGGTTTCATTTAGATTTTCGCTTCAATCTTTTAAAAGGTAAAGAATGTAAAGTTTCTGGCTTTAAATACCACAGGAGAGATAGATATACGTATGTCCCGCAGCGTAGGTCGCGCTGACACTCCTCGTTGAAACTACTGAATCTGAAATCTCTAAAATGTTTAATTCGCTCCGAAGATCGCTCGGCACAACTAGGTGCTATGTTGTATGATGCGTAAGGATTCATGTGTCCAACGTTTTTATCGACGAAAAGTTTATTCCCTCTGAGATCTTCTCTCAAAGAATATTGAACGTGAAAATATCCAGGCTCGCACTATCATTCCACACTGCACCTCCGATCGATTTAAGTCACGTGACATCTGAAGAATGTTTGTCAAATCTTTTATAAATTGATAAATACACACATTGAATGCGTATTATTTTCTGTACATTGTTTATTGTTCCACCAACTAACTTAACACTCACAATGGAGCTTAATAGCGTCGCACAACAATAGAAAAATCTCTCCAACATAGAACAAGTCCGGTAATAGCTTCACACAGAGTACTCAAATACACATCTTTGGTTACTTATTCCAGAGCACATAACGTTTAATTTTCGCAGGCAGTTCATACTACTCTCGGGATTAATAATTCGCGGCAGCTAAGTTGAATGGTTTTCACCATTTATAATCCATAACAATGCGTAAGTTATGTATGTCGGAGGAATGTGGCCTTTCACTACTTTCAGGGAGAAAGTATTGATAACGTTTGTCTTTCAGAATATCGCGTCTGTTCAACTACATTTTCGTAAAAAGAAATGGATGATGGAATATGTCATCTAGGGAATGGTGGATGTACTGATAATGGAATTCAACGTTGTCTGACAACAGACGCCTTAGTGGCGTAGATACCAGACCGTCATTTGTTTCTACCTATCAACAGGGAATACTGACAGCCAGAAGGGTCATTGTTGTATAAAAGTGTGAATAAAGCAGGCAAACATGCCACGAAGACGCACTCGTGCTTCATACAACCAAATGAGCGAGTTCTAAAGGGTTCAAATTGTGACCTTCCGAGTGGCGTGATGATCCTTTCGTAGAATTGCTACATTAGTCGGACGTGCTGCGTCAGTTGTGCAACAATGTTGGTATCAGTGGTCACGTGAGCATTTTAACACCCATAGACGAGGTTATGGACGTCCTCGTTGCACAGACGCCCGCCAGGATCGTAGTATTGTAAGAGCAGCAGCGGCAGATCGCACAACTACCACAGCACAGGTAAGAGGGCTTGTGAGTTCAGACGTGTCAACACGAACTGTGGCCAACCGGTTATTAGCCGGGGAACTAAGAGCACACACACCTCCAGCCCGACATCCACTCGAGCCATAGCACCGACGTGTTGGACTCGATTGGCGCCTCAGAGGATCACTTGGAAGATTAAATGGCGCGCAGTGATCTTCAGCGATGCAAACAGATTCTGCCCGCATGCAAGTGCTGGCCGTTTGCTCGTACGACATAGACCTGAGTTCTGTCTCGTAGAGTGTATTCGTCCAAGACACACTGGCCCCAGCCCAGGCCTTATGGTCTGGGATGTGACGAGCTACAATCTTTGTTCACCTTTGATGTTTCTAGAGGGGATGCTAACCAGCTTTCGGTACGTGCAGAGTGTTGTCAGACACACACTTTCGAAATTCTTTCTACGACGATGTGTTGTTCCAACAGCACAATGCTCGCCCACATACTGCCCGTGAAACTCAAAGATTTTTGCAATACTTGCACCAAGTGCTGTGGTCAGCGCTACATCATAACTATTCGAGCACGTGTTGGGTATAATGGGACGACCAACATGTTTTACGGATCTACGTACGCAGGTAGAGCAGGCGTGGTATAAAGTATCCCAGCACAGATTCGCCCTCTGTACGATCTACTGGATGCCAGAGCCTACATTGCCGCGCGTGGGGGATACACAACTTACTAATGTGGGTGCTTGAACAGGAGTCGATACCTGGTACCTCAGAACCGCTTGAGCTATTGACCTGTAAATTTAATCATTTCATTTATTGCATATGCATTGTTGCAACAATAAATCTTGAGTGAATTGGAAACCTCTAAAAGGGCGTACAAACTTTTTTTTTTTTTTTGTGTCAGCGTATATATCGAGCACTGCGCTCAAAAATCTGCGATTGTGTCTAAACTGAAAATACTAGTTCTTCCTGGATATTCCTTCATATACTGCCTCGAAAAAGCTGCTTGATTCAAGGTAATTTCTTGCATGAGAGCATCAACATATCTTTTAGTGTGTATTCGCACAAATTCAAGAAAGGCGCTTCCCCATGTTAAAACCAATGATGGAAGTGATAGCAGCGTTATTCGCAGTCATGATACGCCGCTAGACAGCAAAAATTTTCTTTTGTATCTTTGAGCATTTAGCAATGACATTAAAGTGTCACGTGTACAAAGCAGGAACCAACAAGATACAGGTTACGGTGATCACCTCTCGCAACTCCAGTACAGGAAAATTTTTGTTTGGAAGAAAACTCGCAGGTGAAATTACCTGTTGGTGTATTTATTTAGCCAATTGCCAATTGAGTTAGGCGTCGGACCCCAGCTTCCCACTGTACGGGACTACAAATCCCACCGCCACACCTGCACCTGCCCATGTTAGGCAATAAATTCTGCCTGACTCATGTAGTACTATCACCGTAAGAGGGTGGTACGGGACTACAAGTCCCACCGCCACACCTCCAAAGTGAATTGCAGTGACAAAGTCACTGCACAGTGGAAATTTACTGGCCCACCAACACAGTTAGACCGCAACAGACCGGTGATGCTGTATTGTAACCTATCACCTCGGACTACAAGTCCATTAAAAAAAAAAAAAAAATTGTAACCTATCACCTCGGACTACAAGTCCATTAAAAAAAAAAAAAAAAAAAAAAAAAAATGAGTTAGGCAATTTACTGACCAACACAGTTAGACCGCAACAGACCGGTGATGCTGTATTGTAACCTATCACCTCGGACTAAAAAAAAAAAAAAAAAAAAAAAAAAGACCGCAATAGACCGGTGATGCTGTATTGTAACTTATCATCCCAGACTACAAGTCCATTAAAAAAAATTAAATAAAATTCAGTAGTAAACTTACGGCGGCTAACATTTCGAAGATTAGTTGACGATACACTATGTACAGAAATATGTCTCAGCGCCCTAGTAACGTTAAGATGACCACAATGTTTCGAAGATTAGTTGACGATACACTATGTACAGAAATATGTCTCAGCGCCCTAGGAACGTTAAGATGACCACAATGTTCAATAACTGCTCACAGGCGCCATGTGGCAGCACTAGCAGTGGAGGCTACATAAAACTTATTGGGGAACGCGGAAAACAGTGCAGTTGTCGTAATGAGGAAATGGGGCGTAGTCCTTGGCTTTTGGGTCAAGAGAGAAGGCAGTTCAAAAAAGGATAGGTCTGTAAACTAGTCACGTACCGTCGTGGTTAAAGTACACCGTCCGTGCGCGGCAAACTGCCACTATCCAAAATCGGCGCTAAGGCAACTGTGGTGCACCACAGTCCATAGATGAAAGGGCTGAACGACGGCTGCCGGGATGTGTACGACCGAAAAGAGGTGCATCTGTTGATCAACTGACCGCCCAGGCGAACCAAGGAGCTACCAAGAGTGTCTCGTTATCGACCGTTCAGCGAAAGTTACTGCATATGGGCCTCCGCAGCGTGCGCCTGTTTCATGTGCCAATGCTGACTGCTGTTCATCGGCGACGAAGACTGGAATTCGCCCGCCAGCACAAAAAAAAAAAAAAGTGTTTGAAATCTTGTGGGACTTAACTGCTAAGGTCATCCGTCCCTAAGCTTACACACTACTTAACCTAAATTATCCTAAGGACAAACACACACACCCATGCCTGAGGGAGGACTCGAACCTCCGCCAGGATCAGCCGCACAGTCCATGACTGCAGCGCCTGAGACCGCTCGGCTAATCTCGCGCGGCCGCCAGCACAACAACTGGACGTCCACTACATGGCGATACGTGACTTTTCAGACGAATCACGTTTTGTGCTCCATCAGACATCTGGACATTGGCCTGTATATGGTAGGATGTCTGAAAGCAAACAAGGAGAAAGCATTACGGTCTTGTGAATGTTTTCGTGGAATTCCCTGGGTGATCTCATGGCTCTGGAAGGCACAGTGGATCAACGCAGGTATTCATCTGTCGGTGTGAACTATGTCCGCCATGAATGCAGTTTGGCATCTACCAGCACGATAGCGTCTACGAGCAGGACAATGCAACGTGTCACACATACCGGAGTGTACGCGCGTTGTTCGAAAGGCACCAAGATTTCACCGTATTCCCCTGACCAACAAACTCCCCGGATTTAAGCGCAATGGAGAATGTGGTACCACATCTATCGGGCTGTTCATGCCGAGGATCCTCAGTCGAGAAACCTGGCAATGGCACTGGAGTCTACATGGTTCCATAAACCATTTGAAACCTTCCAGAAAATCACTCTCTTCCTGCACGTCATGCAGCGGTCGGCGCTACAAAAAAAGGCTACTCAGGTTTTTGATAGGTTGCCACACTAACGTGCCTGGACAGTGTAGCAGCGAGTTCATGATGAAAGGGACCATCCAAGACGTTCAGCCTCTGTGAAGAAACTTTTAATGAAAGGGAGACTACAGCATAATGGGTTTAACAAAGCATATAGCTGGAGTGGGGAGATGTTGAATTTCTTTTGTCTCTTAAGAGGGCAATGTGTGAAGCAGTCAACATATATCGTAGCAGACTATTAAGGATGAATTACTTACGGAACACAAAGAGATTCCGATCATATGTAAGAGCTGCCAGTGGCAACGAAAGTAAAAATTAAATGGCTCTGAGCACTATGGGACTCAACTGCTGAGGTCATAAGTCCCCTAGAACTTAGAACTACCTAAACCTAACTAACCTAAGGACATCACACACACCCGTGCCCGAGGCAGGATTCGAACCTGCGACCGTAGCGGCCGCGCGGTTCCAAACTGTAGCGCCTAGAACCGCTCGGCCACTCCGGCCGGCGTGGCAACGAAGTTATTGTCCAGACGCTCAGCGCGAGATAGCGACTGAAATTGATGGTAGCAAAGCAAAAAGTAAAAACGCTGAGTTCTGTTTGCAAATGTTCCTTTACGAATGAAATCGATGATCTAACTCTCGAACCTATGCAAAGATGAATAGCATAGACATTAGTGTCAATGATGTTGAGAAACAGCTGAAATTGTAAACTGAACAAAGTTCCAGGGCCCTATGGATTCCCTATCGGATGCTATACCAAATTTGCTGGTCACTTAGCCTCTCTTTTAAACATAATCTACTGTGAAGCGTAGCAGAAGTGATTCACAAAACAAACGTCCAGTACCCTGGCATCCACTTGTTGTAGAATCTTAGTACATATCGGAGCTCAAACATAAGGGATATCAAGAACAGAATGACCTCCTCCATGTCAGGCAGCACTGATTCCAAAAACATCGATCATGTGAAACCCAACTGATACTTTTCTTGTATGACATCCAGAAAACCTTGGATCAAGACCGTCAAGTAGGTGCAGTATTTCTCGATTTCCGAATACCATACCTACGCTTATTGTCAAAAGTATGATCGTATGGGGTATCAAGCAAAATTTGTGACTGAAGTGAGGATTTTTTGGTACGGAATAAGTGGCATGTTAGTTTGGACGGAGAGTCAACGACAGAGGCATTTTGTAGCACATGTGTTTCGGGACGGTTATCTCAACTTATCACCGTGGACTTACAGATCTGTGTCGTGTGTGTTCCCTGTGTGCCTATGCTATTAGCGCCAGTTTTGTGTAGTGCCACGTTGTGTGGCACCACGTTCTGCAATTGTCCTTAAATTATGAGCGTGAGTGTATTATCACAGCTGTAGTTGCCTCTCGTACAAGTGCTTTGTAACAATTGAGAAAGAGAACCGGTGTTTGCTTAATGATCGTAATGTCACCAATGCACATCACGCTTAAGGACCGCGAATACAAGATGAGAGGAATAAGGGCTCGTACGGAAGCACATAGACAGTAGATTTTCCCTCGCTCCATTTGCAAGTGTATAAGGCAAGATAATGACTAGCAGTTATAGCCACCGCTTTGCAACATGCGTACCTTGCGGAATATGTAAAAGTAAATGAAGAAAAGTTAGATAGCGCGATAACGTTAGAAAGGAAATAAAAAAAAGATACAGTTGTACTGTCAAGACACGGAATTACCACGGTGTATACTATAGGCGCATTAGTACTGCGCGCGCTGGACAGTCACAGGCGCCCAGCGACTGCTCGGTTGCAGGGCGGCGGTCCTGCGTCTGCAATAACTCTCCCGCCTGCACGGGGGAGCGACGGCGTAGGAATTCTTGTCATCTCATTTCATTCCATCCCATCTCGTCTGGTCCCGCTCCCGCTTAGGGTGCGGCGCCGAAGCCAACCCCGCGCCCGCTGGCGTTCGCCCAATCCGGTAAATTGAAACACGGATTGTCTCACCATTTGTCTAAGCTCTCTGAAGGAATGAGCATCCTCGAAGCCAGTAATAGCACGAACCTTTCAGGTTTCCACCCGAGATCAAGAAAGAGCAGGAGTTAAGAGAGGGGTACTCCACCGCTCCGAGGTGGGAAGGGTAGCTGTGCACCACGCACTGTTATTGTTATCAGAAAATTGATCAGATACTGTTGTGCAATGCGATGCACTCTATCACTCGGAAAACGGCAAACAGATACAACTGTGGAAATGACAAATAGGAAGATATGAGTTGAGGACATTTTGCCTGCTATGGGTTTCAAACAGATGTAGAATGGATTCCAGTGTCTGGAGTATGCGCATTTGCACCTGAAATACGTAATATGTGAACAATTACACGACGAAGAAGCAGAACAAATGCGGCGTTATTGTGTTCCTTCTGTTTGTTTAAGAAACTGAATAGGCTCCATAAGTTCACTTCCAAGATGCTACTCCAGGCGGGTGTAAAATGAATGTGCGCAGCGGAAAGTAATAAACGCTAAAATGAAGATTTGGCCCTTCTGACTACCCCCTGAAGCAGATCTTGGGATCTCTTAATTCTATAAATTACAATCCAAACATAAATGAATAACGAAGGCAACTAATCCCACTAAATGATAAACGCTGTTCCTGCTTATATATTTATTGTAGATAAAAAAAACTTTTATATTACAAGGTTTACATTTCCTAAGTAAAATTACTAATAAATTGCCCAACTCTGCCCGTTATTATGACTGCGCTGGATGTCATCAATAACGCGAAATGACTGACATCATCCACGTACCACACACTAGAGGACACTATTTCCAAAGATGATCTCCGATGGTGTGGAACCTCAGTGGAAATAAACTAACGTGATCACAGCTCTTTAGCTTTTATAGCCCTAATAAGTCGAAGAAACTGCGTCCGGTGCGTCGAAGTGATGGTTCCCGTACACGTCTGCGACGATGGAAGAACTCCAGCCACAAATGAACTCTTTCAGACACTAGGACTGCTGAAGGCGGTCCTCTGAGTAATGTACTCTAATACTGTCTTCTTCTCTCCGTGTTCTACAGGCGAGAAATGCGAATTCCCAGCCACAAGGCCGAAGTTCACATAACGTATAGGCAGAGGAAGTGCTCTCAATTACTGAACGCTGCGTACTCAACAACGACTTCCAACCCGGAGGTGAAGTCCAGAATCGTATAGGTCCGAAACAGTACAGTGCCTAACTGTTCTAACTATAAACTCTCTTGAGAGCAAAGACAGCAAGTCAGTCTGTACCAACAAAGCTGATATCGAGCGACCATCACACACGGGTGCTCACAGCGAAGACCTAGTCTCCCCACCGCTGGCTTCCCAGCAAGGTTCAGCTCGTAATCCCGAAAACGAATCATATTCCCGAAACCACTGAATATTCTCCCTCTCTACAGATTCTTCCGATCGCCGACCAACCATATTTTAGTTTCTTTGTCGTCCAGCGCGGAAAGTTTGTGAGGAAAAACCTATACTCGTACAATGGTACGCTTATGAGTAAAAATCCTTGGAAATAACCCAGCCTGCGTGGTTTCCGAGGTGCCGTTTGTTCGTTCCTCTCATCTGCGTCCAAGATTTGCAGAGTTTGGAAGTATTATTCGGTTATCCTTCCGACCTTACGACAAGAGCGGCCGGCCATCACCCTATTGTGCTCCAGAGCTCAGATGCCACGACGTTCGTCTAGCTATTACCTGTGTTTAAGCAGGACCGACACACCTGTGCGGGCCTTCCACCCAGAGCTTGAGTCCTACCTGACGTTTCATCTCCACTGGCGTTCCAACCTCTACTAGTATAGGCAATCATTCATTACGGCATTTTTATAATAAAGTCACTACGTCACCTTTCACGCAATAAGCGCTAACAATTATTTACAAGGCGTACGTGACAATATCAGTCTCCTTTGAATATTCATATATACGATGTACAACCTATCACATGATATGTAATTCTGTTTGTAGATCACGGCAATGTACGTGGATGGGTGCTTGTGAAGTGCGAAATCGTAGCCACCTTGCACACTGCCTGATGTACTACAGACAAAAAAATCTGCTAAAATCTCTCTGCATTCTCTCTGTCCCTAAATTACACTCTGTTAACTATTAATCTGCTCGAATTCCATCTTGTATGACTAATGGTCCAGGAGCACTGAGTAAACTCGGTAAGTGGTTTGAAAGATGACTGAGCTGCGTTTTCAAATAGCAGGGACCCAAAAACTCTCGCCAAATCGGTTCTAAAACAAGTACACGATTCCGGTTCACAGTTGACAGATTAAAAGTTTGTTTATTCCTCCACTGTTCAAATTGTTCATGCGAAACCATCTCACTAACAATAATTAGGTGAATCGAACCAACCACTTTCCGATAAGAAATCATTAAAAAGTCAGTTTAGTAATAATCAAATGTTTACACGGTATTGAATCTCTAGTTACGCCCCATGAAATATTATTTTACTTATAACAGAGGATTTTATATCTGCATTTGTATTTAATTAAAATGTCTGTATATCCAACGTTTTTCTTTTGTTTCCTCATTTTATTGTGTGAAGAGTTTTTTGTATTTATATAAAATTGACAATAAACTGAAAATTTATTCTGTATAGTGCTTGTGTTCGAATAAGTGTTTGTTATGATTCTATGTAAAATGTGATGGAAAAACTTTATTGCCCCGTGGAGTGGGCAGCGTCGTTTGAGGCGCCATGTTACGAATTGCGTGGCGTTTCTCGCCGGAGCTTCGAGTCCTCCCTCGGACATGGGTGTGTGTATTGTTCTTAGCATAAGTTAGTTTAAGTAGTGTGTAAGTCTAGGGACTGATGACGTACCAGTTTGGACCATTAAAAATTCACACACATTTGAACATTCGAAAAAAAAACTTTACTAAAACATATTAATGACATATACAAAATTTTTATCAGAGCAGGAACACTAGATTTTTTGAAAACAAGAAAATGTAAACGGCCATACTAGGGTGCACATGCGAAAATGAAATGGTACGAGCTGCTTTCGGAAATCTTGATTCAGCTGTGCAAAAGTTTGCAATGAAGACTTAATTTCAATTGTGAATTCCCTGAGAGTAATGGACAAGAATAGTTTGGTAGTAATCTGCTGAAGTAAATCGACTTGGATACTGTTAAATCTTAAGTATTTTGCCATAGCGCCATGCAGGTGATGGACTGCTTCGTTGCTGAAAAAGACGTACCGGTGTCGAATTCCGCCTTGGCTCCCGAGCCAGCACCGTGTGTTGCTGACAACATGCCCGTGACAGAGCAGTAACCTTTATACGACGCGGCCGTTTACGCCAGTGAAGAGTTACTTGAAATCTGGATTCGCAGGACAGAGCGGATCAGGTTGTGGAAAAGGGGCCCAAATCAGATGCTGCTAGTTGCACAAACATGCAAACTTTATTTGCTAAAAACACTTAATCATACATGCCCTCAAAGGAATTCAGAAACAATACGGCTGGAGGCCAGAACACAAGTTCTTAAAATTGCGTTAAGGAATACACACGGCCTGGATAACAATAACTCCAGTAAGGAAGTTTTAAAAGGTTTTAAACAAAGACCTTTCAAATTTTAGTTTAAGTAGGCTGAAAGCGTAATCTTAAAGTATTTCACGTAAGGTTTGGCTGAAGGCCATATACTGAACATAGAAGAACTCAAGGCTTAACGCCTGAATAGCAAATTTAAATGGAGGGGAAAATTTTGAAATCTCAAATGATTTTTTCTTTGACGGCTGAAGGCCGTATCTTAAAATATTTAACATAAGATGAAGACGAAATGGGAGATAAGATACTGCGTGAAGAGTTTGACAGAGCACTGAAAGACCTGAGTCGAAACAAGGCCCCGGGAGTAGACAACATTCGATTTGAACTACTGATGGCCTCGGGAGAGCCAGTCATGAAAAAACTCTACCATCTGGTGAGCACGATGTATGAGACAGGCGAAATACCCTCAGACTTCAAGAAGAATATAATAATTCCAATCCCAAAGAAAGCAGGTGTTGACAGATGTGAAAATTACCGAACTATCAGTTTAATAAGTCACAGCTGCAAAATACTAACGCGAATTCTTTACAGACGAATGGAAAAACTGGTAGAAGCCGACCTCGGGGAAGATCAGTTCGGATTCCGTAGAAATGTTGGAACACGTGAGGCAATACTGACCTTACGACTTATCTTAGAAGAAAGATTAAGAAAAGGCAAACCTACGTTTCTAGCATTTGTAGACTTAGAGAAAGCTTTTGACAATGTTAACTGGAATACTCTCTTTCAAATTCTAAAGGTGGCAGGGGTAAAATACAGGGAGCGAAAGGCTATTTACAGTTTGTATAGAAACCAGATGGCAGTTATAAGAGTCGAGGGGCATGAAAGGGAAGCAGTGGTTGGGAAAGGAGTGAGACAGGGTTGTAGCCTATCCCCGATGTTATTCAATCTGTATATTGAGCAAGCAGTAAAGGAAACAAAAGAAAAATTCGGAGTAGGTATTAAAATTCATGGAGAAGAAGTAAAAACTTTGAGGTTCGCCGATGACATTGTAATTCTGTCAGAGACAGCAAAGGACTTGGAAGAGCAGTTGAA
Source organism: Schistocerca cancellata (assembly GCF_023864275.1). Lineage (NCBI taxonomy): Eukaryota > Metazoa > Arthropoda > Insecta > Orthoptera > Acrididae > Schistocerca > Schistocerca cancellata. The sequence continues at coordinate 165,133,699 of NC_064634.1, forward strand.
CGGAATGGACAGTGTCTTGAAAGGAGGATATAAGATGAACATCAACAAAAGCAAAACGAGGATAATGGAATGTAGTCAAATTAAGTCGGGTGATGCTGAGGGAATTAGATTAGGAAATGAGACACTTAAAGTAGTAAAGGAGTTTTGCTATTTAGGGAGTAAAATAACCGATGATGGTCGAAGTAGAGAGGATATAAAATGTTGACTGGCAATGGCAAGGAAAGCGTTTCTCAAGAAGAGGAATTTGTTAACATCGAGTATAGATTTAAGTGTCATAAAGTCGTTTCTGAAAGTATTTGTATGGAGTGTAGCCATGTATGGAAGTGAAACATGGACGATAACTAGTTTGGACAAGAAGAGAATAGAAGCTTTCGAAATGTGGTGCTACAGAAGAATGCTGAAGATAAGGTGGGTAGATCACGTAACTAATGAGGAGGTATTGAGTAGGATTGGGGAGAAGAGAAGTTTGTGGCACAACTTGACTAGAAGAAGGGATCGGTTGGTAGGACATGTTTTGAGGCATCAAGGGATCACAAATTTAGCATTGGAGGGCAGTGTGGAGGGTAAAAATCGTAGAGGGAGACCAAGAGATGAATACACTAAGCAGATTCAGAAGGATGTAGGTTGCAGTAGATACTGGGAGATGAAGAAGCTTGCACAGGATAGAGTAGCATGGAGAGCTGCATCAAACCAGTCTCAGGACTGAAGACCACAACAACAACAAGGATCGGCTGAAGCCCATATACTGAACATAGAACAACTCAAGGCTGAAGGCCTGGATAATAAATTAAGATACAGAGAAAATTTTCAAATGATGATTTTTTTTAATACTTCAGACGGCTGAAGGCCGTATCTTACATTATTTCACATAAGGTTCGGCTGAAGGCCACATATTGAACTTTAAAAAGACTAAATACACGGCTGAATGCCTCGCACAGTACGTGAGACAAAAGAAAATCACAATCCCAAACAACAGAACAGTGGTGCTCAGAAGTGTTCCAAGGGTCGGCCTGGGGAGAAAACTCTAACAACAGTTTAGGAGAGACAGGCAGCCAAGCGTAACACTAAATAATCGGGTGGCAACACGACCTAGGGACGGCTGAAGGACCAACCAACAACCTAATCAACACCCTTCCACCCAACCAACGGCACGACAACCGAAAATAACAGCGAGGACGAAGGTCGTAGCAGCACTACATCTTGATAATTGGCATCTAAACACACTCAAGGCACAACAACTACTCAAAGGAAAAAATGGAGAACAACATCAAGCTGTCGAACTACACCCCGTGCCGGACTGCATCAACACGGCGAGGAAAACACACTACGGGAAAACCACGCTGACGACCAGGGCAGGTAACCGGAACGTTAAGGGCCACAAGGCAGAAGATACCGCTGGTGCACTTCACTAATAAGTTACAATCATTTCAATAGTTAAACACCATACAGGAAGACGGCTTCAGAATGATGTCACAGCAGTTGAGGTTTCGCAACAGGTTAACTGATTCGTCAACTCTAGTACCCAGGTTCGCTGGGCGACCAACTTTGCTCAGGTCTCGCAACTAGTGCCCCACGACTCCGATCGCACTTGCTCACGACCAGCGGCCCAAGGCTGACCACACGCCGCTGATACTTCCTCGCTGCTCTGTCGCAACTGACCGGCTACCCACAGACACCACAATACGGAAAATACACTCCTGGAAATGGAAAAAAGAACACATTGACACCGGTGTGTCAGACCCACCATACTTGCTCCGGACACTGCGAGAGGGCTGTACAAGCAATGATCACACGCACGGCACAGCGGACACACCAGGAACCGCGGTGTTGGCCGTCGAATGGCGCTAGCTGCGCAGCATTTGTGCACCGCCGCCGTCAGTGTCAGCCAGTTTGCCGTGGCATACGGAGCTCCATCGCAGTCTTTAACACTGGTAGCATGCCGCGACAGCGTGGACGTGAACCGTATGTGCAGTTGACGGACTTTGAGCGAGGGCGTATAGTGGGCATGCGGGAGGCCGGGTGGACGTACCGCCGAATTGCTCAACACGTGGGGCGTGAGGTCTCCACAGTACATCGATGTTGTCGCCAGTGGTCGGCGGAAGGTGCACGTGCCCGTCGACCTGGGACCGGACCGCAGCGACGCACGGATGCACGCCAAGACCGTAGGATCCTACGCAGTGCCGTAGGGGACCGCACCGCCACTTCCCAGCAAATTAGGGACACTGTTGCTCCTGGGGTATCGGCGAGGACCATTCGCAACCGTCTCCATGAAGCTGGGCTACGGTCCCGCACACCGTTAGGCCGTCTTCCGCTCACGCCCCAACATCGTGCAGCCCGCCTCCAGTGATGTCGCGACAGGCGTGAATGGAGGGACGAATGGAGACGTGTCGTCTTCAGCGATGAGAGTCGCTTCTGCCTTGGTGCCAATGATAGTCGTATGCGTGTTTGGCGCCGTGCAGGTGAGCGCCACAATCAGGACTGCATACGACCGAGGCACACAGGGCCAACACCCGGCATCATGGTGTGGGGAGCGATCTCCTACACTGGCCGTACACCACTGGTGATCGTCGAGGGGACACTGAATAGTGCACGGTACATCCAAACCGTCATCGAACCCATCATTCTACCATTCCTAGACCGGCAAGGGAACTTGCTGTTCCAACAGGACAATGCACGTCCGCATGTATCCCGTGCCACCCAACGTGCTCTAGAAGGTGTAAGTCAACTACCCTGGCCAGCAAGATCTCCGGATCTGTCCCCCATTGAGCATGTTTGGGACTGGATGAAGCGTCGTCTCACGCGGTCTGCACGTCCAGCACGAACGCTGGTCCAACTGAGGCGCCAGGTGGAAATGGCATGGCAAGCCGTTCCACAGGACTACATCCAGCATCTCTACGATCGTCTCCATGGGAGAATAGCAGCCTGCATTGCTGCGAAAGGTGGATATACACTGTACTATTGCCGACATTGTGCATGCTCTGTTGCCTGTGTCTATGTGCCTGTGGTTCTGTCAGTGTGATCATGTGATGTATCTGACCCCAGGAATGTGTCAATAAAGTTTCCTCTTCCTGGGACAATGAATTCATGGTGTTCTTATTTCAATTTCCAGGAGTGTATATCGGTCACACCAAAGATGGTTCAGATGGCTCTGAGCACTATGGCACTTAACTTCTAAGGTCATCAGTCCCCTAGAACTTAGAACTACTTAAACCTAACTAAGCTAAGGACATCACACACATCCATGCTTGAGGCAGGATTCGAACCTGCGACCGTAGCGGTCGCGCGGTTCCAGACTGTAGCGCCTAGAACCGCTCGACCACCCCGGATGGCGGTCACACCAAAGATGGTACAGCAGTACTAGAATTGATAAACTCTGCTGCTGCCACTGGCGGAGGCAAGTGAGCAACGCGTTCAGATAGTAACTGAGGGAGCAATAAGGCGCCACTCGATGGTGAGAAAATGCCAAAAGTAAAAAACGGCATCAACGCGAGCCGGCTAAACCCATTACTTATTTGGCATCGTGGGGCCCACATAGCCCCTCGCTCCACTCGTGTCACCACAGCGGCTGTGTATGGGGTACAGCTCGCTATCCTCTGGCAGGGGCCAGACGGCGGCTAGGAACTCAGCGTTGGTGGCAGCAGGCATGGACTGCAGGACAGCGCGGCTGTGCCGTCAAGTCCACCCCTGATAGCAAACACAGCCCAGTCTAGAACCTACGGCTGCTGCTGACTAACGCCTAGTCGTATGGCTGCCTGGCATAGCCATGCCATGGTGGAGGTGTTGCTGATTTCTGGCAGCGGGATGAGAGCCCCGGCCCCGAAATTCAGACTTATTTATATACATACCTCAACAAAACTTTGAAATATCATAGAGTTTACTACAATGACTTTTTACACTACACCCATTGAAGTTTGTACAATACGTTATTAGCAAAAATAACGTAATTCCGTACGAAAACAAGAACGATTTTGCTTAGTTCCCAAAAATCATTACAAAACAAAGCAGACTTCCTCCCACATTCACATCTTGGAAACAAAATCAGTGAAAATCTTTATCTTACGATGACGATTATCAGTCTGTAGTAATAAGTATGAGTTGTTCCAATCTGCGAGGCATGCTCTGGATGACATTATCAATTTTATGTTGGCGTGTGAGGTCCCTCTCCACAATGGCAGCTTCAATGAGGCCCTGAAGATTGTCATATGGATTAGGGCACTGTGAAATAGCCCTTTCAACGGGTTCCGTGCATGCTCAACTGCATTCATGTCTGGGGACTCTGCTGGCCAATGCATTCGGTTGATGTTGCATCTTTGAAGATGCACTACTTGAGTATGGTGTGGTCTTGCTCTGTCATCGACTGAGATGAAGTTGTCAACAACTTCAAGTCTGTAGGGCCTTACAGTCTTTTATAGGACCTCTTGGAGGCATTGGAGACCAGTCAAATTGTCATAGATGGGAATTAGAAGGGTCTGCCGTCTCATCATTATTGCCGCCCAGAACACTACACTTTACTAGCAAACGGGTGGGCATTCTGAACGTTTCGGCGTTACTGTTGTCGTCTAGCACCTCTCCAAACCCTAAGACGTCTATGTATGGTCGTAAACCAATCCTGGTCTCGTCAGCAAACATGACATTGTATTGTATTGTATTGTATGTGAACCGGGGATCTAGAAACGACGGAGAGGCTCCGTCCCCGCCGCAGCCGCAGTGGTCCACAACCCCACGACGACAACCGCAGTCCACTTCACCCCTCCGCCGCCCCACACCGAACCCAGGGTTATTGCGCGGTTCGGCCCCCGGTTGACCCCCCAGGGAACGTCTCATACCAGACGAGTGTATCCCCTATGTTTGCGTGGTAGAGTAATGATGGTGTACGCATACGTGGAGAACTTGTTTGCCCAGCAATCGCCGACATAGTGTAACTGAGGCGGAATAAGGGAACCAGCCCACATTCACAGAGGCAGACGGAAAACCGCCTAAATACCATCCACAGACTGGCCGGTTCACCGGGCCTCGACACAAATCCGCCGGGCGGATTCGTGCCGGGGACCAGGCGCTCCTTCCCGCCTTACCTTCCCGCCAACCGGGCGGGCCTAAACATGACATTACTTCATTCTGCAATGGTACAACATTGATGTGCAAGAGCACAGATCCTTCGATTGAATCGGTTCCGTTGGTTCAGTGCTAAACTTCTCATTGGTCTTCTGGGATGTAGACCATGCTGATGCAGTCTTCTACGCACTGCTTGATCTGACATAAGAATCGCTGTTGCCCGAGAGAAGTCATTTCCAATCTGTCTGGCCGATGAAGTTGGAGCCTGCGAACTGACAATTGGAGGAAACGACCCTGCATTGGTGTTGTCATATGAGGATGACTACTGCGAGGTCTATTGTTCACATTTCCCATGTCTCTGTACTTTCACCATACCTTGGACACGCCTCTTTGAGTTATATGTAACTGCTCTGCAAGAACTTCTGTGTATGACCGTCTGAAAGTAAAGCTACCCTCCTGTGTCTATCAAAGTGTTGTATGCTTCTACATGGCCTGGTACTGTAGTGCTGAACACAAACTGAATGAAGCTGTTGTTGATACTGGACTGCTTGCGGTGTGCTACAGCGCCAGCGGTTTGCTTACATGACTGGGAAACGGCCACAAAGCATGCCAGCAGTAAACATTGTCCACTATGAGCGCTCCAATTGGGTAATGCATGAAGTGCCTGGGTCAATGAGTCCTATAGCATCCTAGACTACATTTTAATATTCCAAATTTTTGTTGATTAGAGTATCTCTGGCGCGTATTTGTTTCTCTAAAACCCGGTACCTAGACACGTCGCCCGTATCAAGCGACTTGCCCATGGTGTTGTGATGTTGCCCCACTGGCTACCGATTACTGTTGTGCGGAACAGTTTTACTGCTGCACCCGGCTATCCTGGCTCCACAGTCCTCTTGGGTGTCACCATACTGGTGGCTGCTGACGAAGTGTTGTTAACATAATGCTGCACAGTGGCTTGTTAATTACTTCCTATTACTTTTGCTAAAGGCTCATAACTTTTGCTCCAAGACTGGGTAGCAGCACTACAATTTAGTTAAGTTTAATATATCACGAGAGAATATGTCATCATGGTCGACTGCCATCTTCTTCGATCCAACGCATGACACAGACCTTACGGAGCCTCAATGAGCTGAAACTCAGAACACATGCAGTTCTGTCGCTTCCCAGGAGTCAATTGCGTCAACAAACGAATAACATCTCAGAGACTAGCATGGTGTCAAGGTGATCCCAGATTCAAGATCAGGATTTTTAACACCTACTCAACACCTTTTGTTTCAATAACTGACTAAAATATTCTCATTCATTTGAAACAGTCATGCAGTAAAGGACTTAGGTAGGGTTAAACACAGCAAATTACTTTAACTTCAGTACATCACGTTATGCAACAACAATAAATGCATTGCTTTATCACTTGAATATTTGTTTTTTTAGAATGAGACATTCCTAAAATATTATATTAACTGTTTTATAACAGTGATATACTCTCTTGATGCATAATATACTCCAGGAGTGCATCATCAATCAGTGGAGTTTTGTAAGATAATTTTCTCAATTATATTGCTGCTTCATTTATACAAGTAATGGAGAATTCACCTAGCTGATCATAAAACAATGTTATTCTATACGTTCTGTTGTTATAATACAGTACATTATTTGTTATAATACAGTACATTATTGTGATCAATTTTTACAGACTGAGGCCATGAATAAAGAGTGTGTGTGCATATGTACTATTTGCATAGCTGAGTCTGGTACTTGATACGATGACTGATGGGAGCTACTGAAAATCGGAAATGCTTTTACGATCGTTCCCATCAGCCAACAGGCTGAGTGTCGTAACAAGTACCATGAGTGCTTTCAACAGTAATATAAATCCAGAAGAGTAATAGAAAGAAAAATTGATCTTAAGGATTGATACAGGTTGTCACAGTGCAGTGCAAAGTCATACGAAAGACAAACAGTGGACAAATTCATAAGTAGTTTAACATCACAACTGTTAAGTTTATTGAATGATATATCCCACTGTAGGCAGTTACGTTATTAACGCAAATGCCTGTTAATAAGTGGAGATAAAAGTTCGTCATGGTTCATAAGTCACATTTTTATTAATTGCACTGATTGACTGTGAAGTTGGTTCTCGGTAGAAAATTTTGTACATTATGAATGAAAACACACATATCGCTTTCTAATATTCTACAACATTTATTTTTCATGGTACGAACTGGTTTTGCTGTCATACAATCATCAGGTTCAAAAATGAATATATGTGGTAGTGAAATTTTTCTAAGATCAAAGATTTTAAACAAGTGTATCTACAGAGTATCTCTGTTTCCAAAGCTGACATTTGTTGTTTGATTTAAGACTAAAATGAGTGGAATTGCGATGTAAGATTATTTAACTTATGCAAATATGTGACCCATGAATTAATGAACTATATAACAAAATACAGCAACTGTTCTGAGAAATGTTGAACAATTAACTTTGGTGACATGTTCCAAGGGAACGGCTGACAAAATAATCTTGCCTGTAAGAGGTTCTAAATTACAAACAGATAAGGTATACCGTTGAGATCAATCAAGTAAGTAAAGCAGGTCTGATTATACAAAGTAAATATTTTTATTGGGTCAAGTGAAATTATGGTAACTGAAATAAAGGGGGAGAATGTTGTATGTAAGAGGGGTGATTTACAACATGGATTGGATGGAATTACGAGCAGCATCTGCTGTTAGGAGTGGCGAGTAAGTTCAGTGTGTGTGATCAGGCAGCACAATCTGCATAAAATCATCATCATCATCATCATCATCATCATCATCATCATCATCATCTAAGACTGATTATGCCTTTCAGCGTTCAGTCTGGAGCATAGTCCCCCTTATACAGTTCCTCCATGATCCCCTATTCAGTGCTAACATTGGTGCCTCTTCTGATGTTAAACCTATTACTTCATAATCATTCTTAACCGAATCCAGGTCCCTTCTCCTCGGTCTGCCCCGACGCCTCTTACCCTCTACTGCTGAATCCATGAGTCTCTTGGGTAACCTTGCTTCTCCCATGTGTGTAACATGACCCCACCATCTTAGCTTGTTCGCCCTGACTGCTACATCTATAGAGTTCATTCCCAGTTTTTCTTTGATTTCCTCATTGTGGACACCCTCCTGCCATTGTTCCCATCTACTAGTACCCACAATCATCCTAGCTACTTTCATATCCGTAACCTCAACCTTGTTGATAAGGTAACCTGAATCCACCCAGCTTTCGCTCCCATACAACAAAGTTGGTCGAAAGATTGAACGGTGCACAGATAACTTAGTCTTGGTACTGACTTCCTTCTTGCAGAAGAGAGTAGATCGTAGCTGAGCGCTCACTGCATTAGCTTTGCTACACCTCGCTTCCAGTTCTTTCACTATGTTGCCATCCTGTGAGAATATGCATCCTAAGTACTTGAAACCGTCCACCTAACTTTGTTCCTCCTATTTGGCACTCAATCCGTTTATATCTCTTTCCCACTGACATTACTTTCGTTTTGGAGATGCTAATCTTCATACCATAGTCCTTACATTTCTGATCTAGCTCTGAAATATTACTTTGCAAACTTTCAATCGAATCTGCTATCATAACTAAGTCATCCGCATATGCGAGACTGTTTATTTCACATATCTTAATCTCACCCAGACAGTCTATTGTTTTCAACATATGATCCATAAATAATATGAACAACAGTGGAGACAGGTTGCAACCTTGTCTTACCCCTGAAACTACTCTGAACCATGAACTCAATTTACCGTCAACTCTAACTGCTGCCTAACTATCTATGTACAGACCTTTAATTGCTTGTAAAAGTTTGCCTCCTCTTCTATAGTCTCGTAGAACAGACAATAACTTTCTCCGAGGAACCCTTTAATATGCCTTTTCTAGATCCATAAAGCATAGATACAATTCCCTGTTCCACTCATAACACTTCTCCACTATTTGCCGTAAGCTAAAGATCTGGTCCTGACAATCTCTAAGAGGCCTAAACCCACACTGATTATCATCCAATAGGTCCTCAACTAATACTCGCACTTTCCTTTCAACAATACCTGAGAAGATTTTACCCACAACGCTGATTAAAGAGATACCTCTGTAGTTGTTACAATCTTTTCTGTTTCCATGTTTAAAGATTGGTGTGATTACTGCTTTTGTCCAGTCTGATGGAACCTGTCCCGACTCCCAGGCCATTTCAATCTGCATAAAATATGTTTATTAATTCAAATGTTGATGGTGTTGAGACAGCAACTAGCCACAAATTTATTTTAAGTTCCTTACCGTTACTGGTTTCGTATCATTACGATTCATCGTCAGACGGCTTTCATGCCTTCATTACAACATGTGCTGCGCTTTTTTACTGATTAGTTCTCCTAAAATATAAATAATATATAATTATAAGAATGTCACAAAGATGGTTGAGTCACAGATTTGCAATGGGATGTGACTCACGTGAAATGTCGTTTGTAGTACTTGTTTTCATCGTTTTAATCCATCAGACAACGTTTGTAGTTTCGCCGCATTCACATCATTGCACACATAAACTTGCGTAATTGGGATTTGTCACTGATTGCATTTCCAGCATATGTCTATCGTTAAACATTTAAATTTATATCACTGAGCACTTCAACTTAGTTACAGAACAGGCTTCTAACACGCACTGCATGTTTTGATAGATACATAGTGTTCACAAACATATGAGTGTCAAAGATGCTATGATACATCGTAATATTACAAAGACGCAACATCTTTGAAAAATAATCATATATTCACTTAAGCAACTGAAAAGCCTTTTAGACCAGTACAGAAAGATATTGATTTTGTGAATATTAGAGTGAATACTGCAACAGTAATTATAAAGATGCTCCATGTCAAAGCTTTGTGTGTGTGTGTGTGTGTGTGTGTGTAAGACATTATTCATTTACATTTAGCATCATGAGAATTGTAGTAACAGATAAATTTGCTACTTGATCTGCAGATAGGCGTAGGAATACTATTTACTTTGGCAACTTGAACAAATCTGCATTTGCAGCCTATATTGCTGAAGAAAACCATTCAGTGAGAAAGATTGAGAAAAACTTAAAAATTTTTCATCTACAAGAAAAGGGAGCCACTATTAATATATTGGAAGAGATAGAACACACACGAAAACAGCACCCCAGACTATATCCTTAATGAACAAACTGAGATGGCTAACACCCCTTTCCTGAAATATTTGGAAAAATTAATTTGCACCCTCCAAAGCAAATAGTATTCCTACACCTATCTGCAGATCAAGTAGCAAACTTATCTGTTACTACAATTCTCATGATGCCCGACGACACGTCTGTGACGCTGATGTACGATTGCTGATACAGTGTAATAAAAGAAGCGATTGAAATTGAAATATGCAATTGAAACTGAAACATCCTCCATAAACACTCTCAACAGAGACAGTGGCTTGCTACTTAGTACCGTGGGAGATTCGAACATAAGGTTAAAGGGGGAAACGCAGACACGAAACGTAAATTTTACCGTATTTGGCAATGAAGATGGAATAGGTACCCGGGCGCAAAAATTAATAGTACAGCTGCGTAAAGAGGGGATCTTCGGCGACGCGGAATCCAGTTACCTCTGTAAAGTGGCCCGGAGGGAATCGGCAGAGCGCTCGTGAGAATTTAAACACGTGATGTTGACGTGACTGGAAGCAGGAGAGGATTTTTATTAACGAAAGACGTTATTACAAACTTTTCCAATTAGGGGCTCTTCGTTGTTAACTCCCTATTGAGACTCTCATTGATTACCAAGATTACCCAGAATACTGTTCATGTAGTCTCGGTGGCAGAATTTGGGAGAACGATTGATAGAAGTACGTTTCCGAGAAATAGGCGCCAGTCGACATGACCTGCCGCCAGATGTATGCGTCTTCAGGGATGCTTTTAGTCCCCGTTTTGACGCAACAGCTAACTAGCAGCATATCACTGATGTACCCTATTCGCCGCAACAGAACTACGTATTGGTAGCTGTTAAAACAGAAAATAAATATTGTCTATCTTCTATAAATGAAATATCCCTTAGAAATCGAGGTGGATGCATGTAATCTCTCACAATGTGCCATAAAATCATATTTGTACCAGTCACACTTAATTCTCCTTTTTACACCAGATAGTAGCTCCTGATGGGCTGGAATGAGTTCGATTAAATGAAATGAATGTATGATGAAGTGAACTCAATAGAGATTCTGTTACGTGGAATAAAATTACTGAAATCCGTTCAGAAATGCTGTCAGTGTCAGTGTCAGTGTCATCATTTCACTACACTTCCCATCGTTTCGTCATTGTTTATCCCGTTTACGTCATTTCAGTGAATTTAATTCAGTTCATTAACATATCAGTTCACCGCAATGGGATTATTCCAAATGTTCTGTCGGAGCATCTATGAGTAGTGTCGTGAGAAGTGGCCAGTCATTCCGACTAGCCAGATCTCATTCATGTATGCGATGATGGGATGAATTAGCTCGTTAACGTGAATTTGACTCGATAATCACTACTTCGAGTGTACATGAAGCTTAAGACAGTGACTGCAATGTCACTATTAACACTTTGTGCTCCTTTACATTTTGGTTCGATTTGCTAAAAGCTGTAGTTATTGCGCGTTGAGATACACAAGTGGGCATTGACGACCAGCAGATGCTTTAATGAGAACGCCAACCGGACTGCGGGTTGATCCTGGAAGGTGTGTGTGTGGCAGGGGGGCGGGGGGGAGGGGTGAGGAGGGCAGGTGTCTATCATTGATCACTGAGGCTGTACAGTGCACTTGCGGCCAGGAAGGGAGTGGAACGTCTGATATTTAGTGCACTGCGTCGCAGAAGGCTGTGCTGTTGCCAACAAGGCTCCAGGCAACATTAAGTACAAGACAACTGGACAACAAACTGAGACTTCGATGCTGTGTTAAGGTACAGCTCCTTCACTGTTCCCTCAGCTTAACGTGCCTGCGCCCACATGACGAAATGAAAACCCTCTCGGAGTGGTAAGAGACTACGAAGAAGTGCGGTCGGCATCTCTGAGTTTCTGACAGCGTAGGCTCTGTTTGCAGGTAACATCTTCAGAAAGCATACCAAAACATTACGTACTATGTAAGTAGGCTGTTTAGGTTTTGTTATTGGTAACGCCACGTAGCGCTCTGTATGAAAAATCACTGGCTGTGCTGTGTGCAGTCTGTGGCTAGTTTGCATTGTTGTCTGCCATTGTAGTGTTGGGCAGCGGCAGCTGGATGTGAACAGCGCGTAGCGTTGCGCAGTTGGAGGTGAGCCGCCAGCAGTGGTGGATGTGGGGAGAGAAATGGCGGAGATTTGAAATTTGTAAGACTGGATGGCATGAACTGCTATATATATTATGATTATTAAGGTAAATACATTGTTTGTTCTCTATCAAAATCTTTCATTTGCTAACTATGCCTATCAGTAGTTAGTGCCTTCAGTAGTTTGAATCTTTTATTTAGCTGGCAGTAGTGGCGCTCGCTGTATTGCAGTAGTTCGAGTAACGAAGATTTTTGTGAGGTAAGCGATTTGTGAAACGCATAGGTTAATGTTAGTCAGGGCCATTCTTTTGTAGGGATTTCTGAAAGTCAGATTGCGTTGCGCTAAAAAATATTGTGTGTCATTTTAAGCACAGTCATGTATAATTGTTCAAAGGGGACGTTTCAACTAGCTTGGATTATTTTTGCATGGCTGGTAGTCAGCCAAGCCGATGCCAAGAGAAATAGGACGATTTTTTCGTTTTTGCTTCATATGGTGGCGGAAATGTGCCAGCTGGAATGACAGTACCACTCACTGGTCGTAGCTGCTGAGATCCACATTTTAGATTGAAGGGGCGGTATGTTAATTGACTGTTTCGTTCTATGGAGGCGCTGGAGGGAAGAGTACTGGCAGTAAATTTAGCGACTGGTCGAGAAACTTTAGATGAGTGGGAAGCAGCACCCAGAAGGAGGTGGGGGAGGGCAGTGACTGTTTTGAACACTTAGGACTGGTATACTGGAGAAGGAGGAAGACTTACGCTTGGTACGCTGGAAAGGACACTTCACCCGGGAGCCAGTCTCTGAGGAAAGATACGCCGGTCTCTGAGGAAAGTCGCAGAGTGCCTTCTGACTACCACGTGACTACTGTATAATTCCATCTATGTCGGGCTTGCAGTTGACCTGGCACTGTTTCATTCAGCGTCATTTGCCTTTGACTATGGTAAGAACACACCACAGCGACATCATGGAAAGGCACGTTGACGCGGGAAGCCTTGAACGGCTGCTCTGCCCTGATAATGTGCTTGATTTCAATGGCTGTCATCCTTCCTTTTTCTTCAATCACTGTGATGTCCGCCCCTGGTAGCTGAGTGGTCAAAAGAACCAAATATCTCTGTTCAAATAGAACAAACCCCTGAACCGATTATAGTCATTCAGAATGAGCAGTCTCCAGAAAACAACAAGGAAACTGACTAATCACTTTCCAGCGAACAGGACCGAGCGCAAGAAACCCAAGAGGCTATGGAAAAAGTGGAAACCTCCCCAAGGGTCAGTCCTCCAAGGAAACATGAAAAGAGGAGACTAGCTCACAAGAGGGCTGAACATCGGGCACCGCCTTTGCGAGAAAAAGCAAAGCAGATTAGCACCAAACTGCATGAAGAACAACATAGTAATCTGGTTCTGAGTATGCAGGCACCTGACCCCTTGCAAGACACATCCAATACACCATTCCCCATGTCAACGGACCATTCGTCACACGAAAGATTGAAGCTGCTAGCAAATTTCGATGCTGACAAGGTTTTCCCTGAGACCAGAAATGAAGAAAAAGAGACATCGACAGCTAATCAACACAAAAACTGACCACGCCGCGTACTTCGCCACAGTAAATTTGGAAAAACAAGAGACTTACCTAGTGAGGGGCGAATGGAAACTCAACATTACACATCTACAAGATGAGGAATGTCGCGTGGCATTTACTAATGTCTGGAAAGAATGCGAGAAACGATACCCGCTATATAGTTCTGCCATAGCTTGGAGGTTACAATGTGCAAGCCTAAAATAAGATAAATGCTGATCGATTACTCACGACAGAAAAGCTTCTGGATTAAAAAGACGACTGAGTTTTATTTTAGCTGCCTTAGAGACGTGTACACCCTGGACACACGATTAATGGACAACTTTAGCCGGATTCAGAAAATTAAAGCAAAACTTTTAGCACTGAAGCGGCGACAGTCAGAATGTTTTATAGTCAGAGCTAGAGTACAAAATATTGTAGAAGGGGATCAAACAGCTATGTACCATGTAATGCGTGAGAATAAGAGAGGAAACAGAAAACTACTGACAGAAGTTAAGTTACCTGATGGGACCAGTTACACAAAACAGAATGAAATTCAAAACGCTGTTCATAAATATATCTCAGAGATGATGTCCAACCAACCTACCGTCGACGAGGTTGTAACAACACTAACGTTATCCTACTGTATATGTAATAAATTTTTGTCTTCTGAATTTCGATAAATTAGTATAATCGATATTCTGGTTTCATTTCTTTTTTTTTTTTTTGTTTCATGACATTATGTTGAAAAAGCTATAAACAATTTTCGATGTAAATTTTAATATTTATGTCAAATTTCAAGTAATGTTGTAATCGAAGGGAAATGTACCTAATGTTCAAACTATTGTAAAATGTGAAAGTTGTATTTGTACGCCTGGTCCATACGTAGGCAATGTATTAGAATATGTGGAATGTAAAACCTTTGGTGAATACCCTGTCTGTGGGGGAGCAGGAAAAGGTGGAGGTAGGCGAGCGCGGGAAAATGCACACAGGCACGGTACGGCATAACGGGCTCAGCAGTAGTAGTCGGAGTTGGGCGTCGATCTGAGAAACACGTGCTGGATCGAGGGGGCTCTCCTGGAAAAAGTGGTTTCGTTGAGCCTCGGATGTGCTGTTTCCGACGCCTATACAGCATGGCAATATTCCATAGGCACTAAATGGAAAACCATTGTGACGCCATGAAGAAGTAAAGTGCCGATATTTCATGAGCCATTGCTGTAATTGCACGCGTGCTTTGTGCCTCGCCATCTCGCCACCTGCCGACCGCCTCATCGATACGAACAGGTTGAAACTTTCAGTACTGTATTCGTGTGGACCAGTGTTACTTTTGCTACATACTGTTCAATAATAACTTAAATTTTACCAGAACTGTCCTATCAATTAATTATCCTCACAACTAACCTAGACAGGGTCCTTTCCACATGTGGTGCAATCCAAGTGTCCCAAGATGAAGATTTAAAGTTTATGTTAATAATAATTACCTGCAGACCTATCAATGTTAGAATGATGTTTAAAGAACTTTGTTGTTAATGAATACTGGACGAATAATATAGGTATGACAAAGTTGGAAGATGAGGTTGAAATTGGGTTAGTAATGAAGTTTATTTAAATTGAGACAAAAATAACAGTAGTTAAATGTGCAGGAAATAAGGCAAAAAGAGTGGTAAATCATATTTTGGAAATCTTGAATACTTAATACTCTCAATAATTAAACTTTCACTACAGTGATCTTAACAGTTTCAGGGTCTCCACCCCCCCTCCTTCTTCTTTTCTATTCATTTGAACTCTGAAGTGTACTGAACTGATTTGACCAGTAAAGTTAAAGTCAATATAAAACCTAAATTTATCAGTGTTTTTCCCTTCTTAAAATTGACTTTGTATGTGTGTTTCAAAAGCGCTATTTCTAGGGTAACCTATGCCCAATTTCAGTCAGGTCAATAGACAATACGAAGTTTGTAGTAAACATTGTAGTGTAATGTTGTGTATTTATAGCTTGTCCATATTAGTAAAGAAAGTGAAAATATTAGTTCAGTAGATTTTTCTGGTTCTAAAATTTACCATATAATGCAATGTTACTACGTGTTGTTACGCCTGAACGTACTTCCTCTTGTACAGGGAAGAAACTCAGTTAATGCCTAATTAGGCTGGCGACCGTATTATTAACAATTGGTAGCATCTGCTGTGTATGTTTCTTGTCCATCCTAACGTGTAGTTGCACTTTAGACTTGCTTGACGTATCATTGTTGTTACTGAGTGGGTGTAAGTCTGATTTTGGCTCCATTCAGGTACACGCGGTGAACATATTTACTAAAATCCTTTCTTATAAGGTGAAGCCCGTCAACTTACCATAGTACAGGCTTTAAAGAGTTAACGTCCGCCCGAGCGTAGACGTTACAAGGTGAAGCGAGATCTTGTTAGAAACGTATCAGGACGAATTCGTACAGAGCAAGTAGAAAATCTCACCGCTGAAATAGAAGAGGACGAATTGAAAGACGCAGTAGCACAGAGTCCTAAAAATAAGTCTCCAGGACCTGATGGTATCCCCGTAGAATTCTACCAAGTGTCCTGCCACAAATGAAAATGAGGTTGCTATGCATGTACAACGAACTTATGAATGGAAATGTTGACGTTCCCAAAGAATTTCCAGAAGGGATCGTAGTTCTAATTCCTAAAAACTCACTTAGCAAAGCAATTGAAGACCTTCGACAAAATTATGGCCCGCATATTAGCAAGAAGAATAAAAATGGTTATTAACTCTGTAACAGGCCCGTACCAAACATGTGTAGGCAGAGACAGGAACATCTATCGGAATATATGCGAATATAGGGATATAATATCAACCGCAGTTGTATGCCGAATAAAATGTGCGTTAGTGTCATTAGACTTCGAGAAGGCGTTTGACAGAGTAGACCATAAGTCTCTCCTCGGAATCATGGAAGTAATGAGATTCCCACCACGATTCGTGAGAATTATTCAACAAATTAAAAAAAAAAAAACAGTGTTGCACGAATAGTGATAAACGGCCAACTAAGTAAAGAGATAGAGCTGACTGGATCCGTACGACAAGGTTGCCCAATGTCAATGGCCCTTTTCGCAGTAGCAATAGAACCTCTCCTCGCGACACTCACGCATCACCTGCAAGGATTGCGTATAAACGGCAAGAAAATAGTGTGCAACGCCTACGCAGATGATATGGGCGTCCTGATTATAAATGAAGATGAAGTGGCGAAAGCTCTTCAGATTGTGCACACATATGAACTTGCTTCTGGCGCCAAACTAAATTTAAGGAAGTCAGGCATCGCGAACGTAGGCAGAGGAATACGCATGCAAAATCGGGGACAACTGACGGAAATATCCACATTGAAATGTTTGGGTATTGAATTTAGGAGCAACATCCAACACACCATTGCCGTCAATTATAAAAAACTACTTGCAAGCATACGAGCATCTGTACAAGGAAACAGTATGAGGCAACTGGACGAGATACAGAAAACCACTCTAGTAAATGAGTATATAACATCCAAATTCAACAATGTTGTACAAGCTTTCCCGATGCCACTGGAAACAGCCATAAGAATTTTGTCCGTGATAGGAAGCTTTGTAAGCCAAGGCAACATTTTCAAAGTGAAGTTCAATACACTAACACTCCCAAAAAGGAAAGGAGGTTTAAACCTCGTTGATGTCAGTTACAAGACACGAGCGTTATATTTGTGTCGAATGTGCAAGCAGTGGAAACAGATGCCGGACAGCTTAACGGCCCACTTGCTGAATGAAATTGCTCCTGCAAGCATGCAGCCGCCAATAGATGTGCGGCATATACCAGCTGGTCTTTGTCACCTAAAAACTTTTCTCGTTGAGTACAGTTAAATCTCATCGAGGCTCTCAGAACAGAAGTTGACGAAAGTAAAGGACATCTATACATATTTGATGGAAGCTAAGGAAGGAAATACTACTGAAAGAAAATACCCCAGCAACGACTGGTCTGCAATTTGGAAAAATATCCATGATCGGAACTTATCCTCTAAGGTGAAAGCAACTTGGTACAATGCAGTCATCAGGAAAATATCAACTAATTCCAGATTGCATGCTATACATCTCACAAATTCGCCCTTGTGCGCGTCATGCAACCTCCTTGACACTGAAGAACACCGATTAGTGTGTGACAGAGTAAGAGACATATGCCATATAGTTAAGAAGAAATTAGCGACCGTTAACAGAACATCTCCAACTGTTTTCACCGCCGCAGATTTTCTGACTCCAGACGCAGTGCCATATCCTAATATGAAAAGAAATGCTGTTAACTGGCTAAAAGGGTACACGGTGCACTATATCTTGAAGGCAGAAAATATAAGCAAAGAAGATTACTGGGTGCATCTAACGACTCAGCACCAGCATCTCATGCGGACAAAAGACTACAAAAAAATTACGCATGCTTCCTAAATAGGATCGTGGAATAAAATTATACAGAGAACAATGATAGAGTAAGACCGGTACGGAACTGCAAGATTACAGATAACTGGTACCAGAACGTCTTCTATCCTTTCACGAGACACTACAGAAAAGAAATCAAGTCCGTGGCAAGACGCACCGGACTGCATCCTCATGAAGGAATTAGACATCAAATTTTATGTATCTTATGTATTTTATTTTTTTAATCATCCTATGCCGTAATCAGAGAAGTTTTACGTTCTAAAAAACATTTTTTTAGGGGATACAGGATTTTATGTTTTTCTTATAAAAATGAGAGACTTCACGTTTCATTTTATTTTAATATATTTACTTGTCTTTCCATTATCAAGAGGAAGACTAATATTAAGAAGGAATATTTATTCTCGTTTATGTTAGAAAAGGTAATTTAAGCATCCGGCTTACATAAAAAATAGGAAGCTGACAAAAAAAAGGTGGGCGAGTACTCACAATAAAGTAAGAAAAATGAGGATTTGGCTTCAAAATCATAAAAAAGTACATAAAATTTTATGTTTTTATATTTTTAATCATCTTATTCCACAAGCAGAGAAGTTTTAAGTCATAAAAAACGTTTTCAAGAGGATACAAGTTTTTCATGTTTTTCTTATGAAGATGGGAGACTTCACGTTCAGTATATTTTAATATACTTGTCTTTCCATTATCAAGAGGAAGATTCTTTTCCTTTAATTAATTTTAAGAAGAAATATTTATTCTCGTTTATGTAAGCAAAGGTAATTCAGGCATCCGGCTTACAGAAAAAAAATAGGAACCCGAAAAAAAAATGTGACCGAGCACTCGCAAAAAAGCAAGAAAAAATTGGATTTGGCTTCAAAAACGTAAAAGAAGTATATAGAATAAAAAAGTAAAGAAAGTTAAAAAAAGTGGTCAGCGCGACTGAATCTCATATCTGACGGTCCGGGTGCGATTCCCGGCTGGGCTGGAGATTTTTCTCCGCTCAGGGACTGGGTGTTCTTATCATCATCATTTCATTCCCATAAACACGAAAGTCGCCGAAGTGTCAATTTGAAAGACTTGCACCAGGCGAATGGTCTACCTGACTGTTTGTAACGAATGGTAGATTGCTTTAATTTTTACTATGTATTCATGTATCACGAATATGCTAGTGAACTCATTAACATCTTCCCGGAAAATTTGACACATTACAATAAAAAGCAGGGTGAAAGTTTTCACTAAGCTATTAAGGATGTGGAGAGGAGATAGTTGGGTCATTGGAATGCAACTATGATGACCGAGTACTGTGGGAAGTTGAAAAGGGAAAGTCACCAGGTACAAGGATCTGCAAGTAAGTCAAAGAAGAATAAGCTTAAAAATTAATGGAACACTATTGACTTCTTGTTTTTTACAAGGCAGTCACGAAATACATTAGGGGAGTTCTGTGGAGTATTTTTTAATGTATTTAATTTTTAAATGCGTTTTGATTAAAAACTCACCTTGTGTGAAATGGTGTCTGAATATGTATGTACGCTCAGAAGTTAAAATTAGTTCAAGAACACAAATAAAAAATCTTTCAACAAATAATCCGACAAAAAGTTTGAAAATTCCGACTAGTGTTATCAATCACAGTATACATTAATAAATAAAACTACAAAAACAGATCGGTACACATAAATATAAGATACTGTTCTTGCACTATTTTCACCCAATTATTCGACAAAGATATTACATTAAGTTTACCTTCCAACTACTGAAGGTTTTTACGTTATTTTTTAAACACTCATTAATGCAGGTTACACTAATAGTGACTCTTCCCTGCAGTACTCATACCTCCATCGCCCTTTTTTTTTTCTTCTAGTCCCTCTCTGGATAATCTTGTTGACTGGCACGGCACTTTAATCAAGCTGTGGTTTTGAAAGTGGAGCTGTTATGCTTTTCCCGTCTGTGGCAGATACTTCCCAGATAACGTCGCTAGCTCTGAAATGCCGGTGACGTGCCTGAAAGTTAGCAGTGAAGTACAGTAATCGTAATATGTTCAAGCCAAGTGATCCAGCAAACAATAATATACTATAATATGAAACATGCATTGATAAATTACATTCAAAACAAAACATGTCACTGAATAATTAGCAACTGCGAAATCCCGCCTTGGAATTGAGTGGATCGATGCCTGTCTCATTACATCGGTCTTTAGGAAATTTGAACACATGAACTTTGTTTCCTGCTGTGTAAGTTCAATTACTAATTGATACTCAACGCTTCATAAACGTAATGAAGATGAAACAGCATAACCGTTTATTATGTTGCGTTAAACACACGGAACCACAACGTAATTACATTCAGTATGAGTTCTGCATACTTAAATAACAATCTCGAAACGACCACATAGCACAACGAGTTTTCATGCCCAATGCGTTGTTGATACAATGCAAGACAGCTGTAGACTTTCGCCCTTCTCGCTGCCGTCACAACTTGGGAGTTCTCACAGCTGCTCGGCCGCTCCATCTAGGTGGTGTTCAAAAGTTAATATTTATTTTTCTTTTCAATTGAATACTTGTTTCTCAGTTTTTACTGCAAATTAAAAAAATGGCCCTGATCACTATGGGACTTAACGTCTGAGGTCATCAGTCCCCTAGACTTAGAACTACTTAATAACTAACCTAAGGACATCACACACATCCATGCCCGAGGCACGATTCGAACCTGCGACCGTAGCAGCAGCGCGGTTCCAGACTGAAGCGCCTAGAACCGCTCGGTCACAAGGGCCGATTACTGCAAATTACTTCGTTAGATATGTCATCAGTATTGACAATGATTCCTTCTCTAGGTACTTTTATTTAGAAACAAAATGTTATCATCAAAAAATTCTAAATTAGTCCTTACGATTCTGATATGCCAATTTCACTACTCTTTATATGAGTTTTATTGCTTACATCACAGTGAACTCATTTCGGCATATTACCATCGACAGATGTTCTGTAAATACATTAATAGGCGATAGTCTTCAATTGTAAACTGTAACTATGGTCATAAGGGTACTACACATTCGACTGGTATTTTTACCTTACGTGTAATATCGATGCTGCCATATGCCGTCTATGCTGGGATTTGTATTTGGACTTTACTTGGAGGTTCGTTGTGGACGTACTGTCGTATCTGACCTTTACATAGGGGTTAGTCCGTTTTTGCACATTATTTTCCCTCTAAACAGCTTGGAATGCAGTGGACCAGCGATATTTCATGTTTACATAGCTACCACTGTAAGTAGGTCGAATGTGAAAATTGGCCTATGTTTTATTTTCTTGAATTTGGTTCTGATTATGTTTTTATCTGGAATTGTGTCTGTTTTGTGTTGAACTTATTATTTTTTATTTTTATTTTTACCTAATGATGTTGCTATTGTTTATGATTTGTGATGTTTCCTTGGTGTTGTATCTTTCCTGTACCACCTCGCGCTCTGAATTTTACTGTACCAGACATTTTTCCTTGGGGAGCAGCAAAATCTGTGGCGTATCAGAATCGGTCACGTACGCTTTGTGACATAAAAAAGCTTAAATTAACTGCGTACCTGAGAAATAAATCACATTCGATCCGCAGAAAGTGTTTCCGGTAACATTATGAGGGTTCAGATGTATAGTTGCCTGTGGACGTCATTTCCAAGAAGTACCATTTGTGATAATTGCAACGCCCAGGTGGAACGGTCTGAATCACTTCAATATCGTGCGGCTTATAGAAAGTTGGAACCATAATAAGTGATCAAGAGTGCAGAGCGATGGTGGACACGTAGGCCCAGCAGAACACATTTTGTGCGAGGAAATAGATCAGTACTACGAAACCGTGAAACGAAGTGGAAACGCGTGAGCAAGTGCCGCAATGCCTCGTCAACGTTAAAGATTGTAATATCAGTATGTGAGTGAGTTTCAACGGGACAGAATGATTGGTCTGCGGGAAATGGGCTTTTTCGGTACATGACATTGGGGCTTGTACAGGACACGGTGCTACTGGAGTGAAGCAGGTGTAGAAACAGTGAGTAGAAGAGGATCGTACATAGTAATGAGTGGATACTGGACCACACAATGTGATCACGGCGAGAGATGACCGCCATTTTGCCATAACCGTAACTGACAGAACGACTTCGTCCATAGTGGTAGCTCGACGTTGGGGCGCTGTAACAGGTGTGGACATGCCTGCGTCAAAGGCTCGACGCCGTCTGCTGAAGGTTGGACTGGTGGCATGCATCCATTCCGACTTCCACTGACCTGAAAGCAACGTCTCAGACTGCGATGGACACGCGAGAGCCTACAATAATGCGCTGAGTGGAAAAATGTAGAGATTTGGGACGATCCCCACTTCAGGTTGTCCCACGGTGACGGATCCGTATACGTTAGACGCTACAGTGGTGAATGCAGTCTGTATTGTTGAGCGGCATAGCGGACAAACGCCAAGTCTGATGGCTTGAGACGTCATTGGGTACAAGATACTACTGTGTCTGGTGCATATTTCCAGCAGTCTGAAAGTCAACCGCTGCACTGAGGCACTGCCTTTTCTTCAGGCACAGCCACGTGTGGCGAGCAGTTTGCAATCTTTTTTGGAATAGTAGCATGTAACAATCCCTGGCCTGAACGTTCACCAGACATGTCTCCCATTGAACATGCCTATGATGTTGTCGATCGAGCAACTGTTGGTTCTGGTTCTTCTGCAACTGCTGTCTCTAGCTTTTGGTTCTACGCGTTGACCACGTGGCAGGGTGTTCTCCAGTAGCTTATCCAGGCCCTCTCTGATTCCATGTCACAACATCTAGAGGCTATGTTTACAGTGCCCGGCAGCTTTATACCGTACTCACGATAAAAGTGCGTGTACAGTTGTGTAACTCTAATCATTTGTGTAGTGTCACATCATGTCCAAAATCTCATCACCGTCATCTCCTTCCAATGATTAAGTGTTGTAATCATCTGTTCTGGTCTCTGTTATCAATCTATCCACCTCTTACGACGTCTACATACTTTTCTCTTTCCAGTCGGCTGTTTATTCATTATCTTTTTGGCAATCTATTTTCTGTTATTCTATCAACATGACTCACCATTTAAAATCCATTCTCTTCTATCTTGTCTTTAAATGAAAAGATTTTTAAATCTCATCTTATTGTTTCTGGCCTTACTTTCTCCGTTTTATTACAGCGTCTAACATATCTCATGAACTTTATGGCTGGTACTTGTAAACGTTGTTGTTCTTTCCTTTTTTGTCATTTTCCATGATTCTAAACCATATACAAGAGTATGTGCAGTGATCACTTTGTAGAATCTCGTCTGTTTTCCTTATTTTGTCTTTCTTCCCAAAATTCTTCGAATTGTTCCGCAGGTAGCTTGATATTTATTAGCTTTCTTCTCATAGTCATAGTTAAAAGTAGAAACACATCGTATATAGTTGAAGTGAGATATTTGCTCTAAGATCTTATTTATTATTATTTTCGATTTGGCTAGATTTTTTTCCTTTGAATGACATTATTTTCGTCTTATTTGCAGATATAGTTAAGCTGTAGTATACTGCGTTTTGACTCAACCTATATACTGATCTGAGGTGAATTATCTTTAGTTTCCTGTACTATTATCTGGTGATCAGTATGTAACAAAATTTAATCCTGTTTTCACTCCTAAGTGTATTTCATGTTTCCAACTCATAACTAGATCGTCAATATACAAATCAAATGAAGTGGGTGTCACACAGCACCCTTATCGAACACTTTTAATTTACTTGTATTAAAATTTCATCTGATATTTTCGAACTTGAACTTATAACTATTTTTGTATTTACGTATAGAGACTTTATGGCAGTAACAAGACGTTTATAAAAAAACATTTTGTTCCCAATATTTACCACTGAAGGGATCTCCTTACTATATCAACGCTTTCTCAGATTCAATAAATGCTAAATGTATTTCTAAGCCGACTTCGCGAAGTTTTTCAGTAATCTGTCTTATTATGAATAAATTTTCATTTCACGAACTTTTTTTTCTTTTTTATTTATTTTTTTCTAAAGCCAGATTGTTCTTCTTCAGTGATAGTTTGTAGTCTTTGAGTAAGAATTTTTATATAAACTTTATATCCTGCATTTAGTAAACTAATTGCTCTATAATTTCCTGCGCCATTCCTGTTGCCCTTTTCTAGATATAGAAATTATTTTAGCTGCGTTCTATTCATCAGGTGCAGAACACTTCTTCCAACACGTATTTCAAAGATGGAAGAAGCAGAATTCTAAAACGGTTCCTCGACAATTGAGTAATTCGGCAGTAATGTCATTATGCCACTGGATCTTCTATTTTTTATTATAAAATCTGTAGAGTAAAATTTATTGTAACCTCATCAAGTATAGTGGAATGTCAGGTCATAAAGGGCTACACAGGATAATTGAAATGGCGTGGGAGTCGGGACGGGTTCTATCAGTCTGGACGAAAGCAGTAATCACACCAATCTTTAAACATGGAAACAGAAAAGATTGTAACACCTACAGAGGTATCTCTTTAATCAGCGTTGTGGGTAAAATCTTCTCAGGTATTGTTGAAAGGAAAGTGCGAGTATTAGTTGAGGACAAATTGGATGAAAATCAGCGTGGGTTTAGGCCTCTTAGAGGTTGTTAGGACCAGATCTTTAGCTTACAGCTAATAATGGAGAAGTGTTATGAGTAGAACAGGGAACTGTATCTATGGTTTATGGATCTAGAAAAGGCATATGACCGGGTTCCTAGGAGAAAGTTATTGTCTGTTCTATGAGACTATGGAAGAGGAGGCAAACTTTTACAAGCAATTAAAGGTCTGTACATAGATAGTTAGGCAGCAGTTAGAGTTGACGGTAAATTGAGTTCATGGTTCAGAGTAGTTTCAGGGGTAAGATAGGACTGCAACCTGTCTCCACTGTTGTTCATATTATTTATGGATCGTATGTTGAAAACAATAGACTGTCTGGGTGAGATTAAAATAAACAGTCTCGCATATGCGGATGACTTAGTTATGATAGCAGATTCGATTGAAAGTTTGCAAAGTAATATTTCAGAGCTAGATCAGAAATGCAAGGACTATGGTATGAAGATTAGCATCTCCAAAACGAAAGTAATGTCAGTGGGAAAGAGATATAAACGGATTGAGTGCCAAATAGGAGGAACAAATTTAGGTGGACGGTTTCAAGTACTTAGGATGCATATTCTCACAGGATGGCAACATAGTGAAAGAACTGGAAGCGAGGTGTAGCAAAGCTAATGCAGTGAGCGATCAGGTACGATCTACTCTCTTCTGTAAGAAGGAAGTTAGTACCAAGACTAAGTTATCTGTACACCGTTCAATCTTTCGACCAACTTTGTTGTATGGGAGCGAAAGCTTGGTAAATTCAGGTTACCTTATCAATAAGGTTGAGGTTACGGATATGAAAGTAGCTAGGATGATTGCAGGTACTAGTAGATGGGAACAATGGCAGGAGGGTGTCCACAATGAGGAAACAAATTAAAAACTGGGAATGAAGTCTATAGATGTAGCAGTCAGATCGAACAGGCTTAGATGGTGGGGTCGTGTTACACGCATCAGAGAAGCAAGGTTACCCAAGAGACTCATGGATTCAGCAGTAGAGGGTAGGAGGAGTCGGGGCGGACCGAGGAGAAGGTACCTGGATTCGGTTAAGAATGATTTTGAAGTAATAGGCTTAACATCAGCAGACGCACTAATGTTAGCACTGAATAGGGGATCAAGGAGGAATTTTATAAAGGGGACTATGCTCCAGACTGAACGCTGAAAGGCATAATCAGTCTTAAATTATGATGATGATCTCTCCTGCTTGGCGTTGCTATATTCATAGTAGTGTTTGTTGTAGCTGAACGCCCTGTCTAACTGTACGAAAGGAAAGCAAAAACATTGGCCCGATGCGAGTATGCTCCCCTTTTGAGACTCTGTCGTCTTACCTGGGTTCCTCGTTACTTCATTCCATTTCCCGAGAGCAGTCAGGGATTCCCGTTCGCGCGTAAGATCCCTGTCGCTGCCCTCGGCTCCCCAGGTAAGGTAAACGGAAGCCCAGTACGTGAGTGCCAGAGGAACAAACGGCGCGTTATGCGTGTACAGGCGCAGCCGGCGGCGGCCGTGTGACTCAGCCGGACCTCCCGACGGCTGCTACAGCGGCGGGGGCCCCGGGTTCCGCCCACGCGCGTCCCAGCCGCAGCCAGCTCGGCAGCCGCCCACGCACGCTAATGAGGGGGCGTGCACCGGTCACACACACGGCACTGTGCCCAGCCCACTACACGCGCGCCTAATCTACATTCGCTTAGCGCGCGCCGGTGTGCCCGTGTGGTGTAAGGCATTGATTACCCCTTGTAAGCTACGTGTCACAAGTCTTGACTCACTCATTAAGGCACTGTACAGGCGACTTCTTAATGTAATCGCCTGACAACTACTTGCCTTCATCTGTGAAAGAAACATGCTCGATGCTTAATTCTGGTCCACTTAATAAGAGTGAACTGAAGTGAGATCGCCAGTGTTAACTGCAATTATTTACAAAGCCTGTAAGATGTCTGCTTTGACTTAATGCAAGCGAATACTACCATACCAAGATTTGAAAAAACTACTGTCTGCTGCAGATTAAGTTATCATCCATGTAACTGAGTAATGAACGCAATCTTTCTACAGCGCTAAATGAAGCTTACTTAAAAAGTACACGCTTATACACTGAAGAGCCAAAGAAACTGGTGCCCCTGCCTAATATCGCAAGGAGCCCCAGCGATCACGCAGAAGTGCCGCAACACGACGTGGCAGGGACTCGACTAATGTCTGAAGCACAGTTGGAGGGGATCGACACCAGAATCCAGCAGGGCTGTCCACAAATCCATAAAAGTACGAAAGGGTGGAAATCTCTTCCGAACAGCACGTTGCAAGGCATCCCAGATATGCTCAATAATGTACATATCTGGATACTTTGATATCCAGCGGAAGTGTTTAAACTCACAAGCGTCTTCTAGGAGCCACTCCGAAGCAATTGTGGATGTGTGAGGTGTTGCATTGTCCTGCCGTAATTTCCCAAGTCCGTCGGAATGCACAATGGACATGAATGGATGCAGGTGATCAGACAGGATGCTTACGTACGTGTCACCTGTTAGATTCGTAACTAGACTATCAGCGGTCCCATACGACTCGAACTGCGCACGTCCACACCATTACAGAGCGTCCACCAACTTGGACAGTCCCCTGATGACATGCATGGGCCATGGATCCATGAAGTTGTCTCCATACCCGTACACGTCCACCCGCTAGATGCAGATTCAAACGAGGCTCCCCCGACCAGGCAACATGTTTCCAGTCACCAACAGTCTAGTGTCGGTGCTGATGGTCCCCGGCGAGACGTAAAGCTTTTTGTCGTGCAGTCATCAAGGATAAACGAGCGGGCATTCGGCTCCGAAAGGCAATATCGATGATTTTTCGTTGAATGGTTCGCACTCTTAACACTTGTTGATGGCCAGGCATTGAAATCTGCAGCAACTGGGGGAAAGTTTGCACTCCTGTCACGTTGAACGATTCTCTTCACTCGTTGTTGGTCCCCTTCTTGCAGGATATTTTTCCCGTCGCAGCGGTGTCGTAGATTTGATGTTTTACCGGTTTCCTAATATTCACAGTACACTCGTGAAATGATCGTACGGGAAATCCCCACTTCATTGCTACCTCGGAGATGCTGTGTCCCATCGCTCGTATGCCGACTATAACACCACGTTCAAACTCACTTAAATCCTGATAACCTGACATTGTAGCAGCAGTAACCGATCTAACAACTGCGCCAGATACTTGTTGTCTTATATAGGCGTTGCCGACCGAGCGCCGTATTGTGCCTGTTTAATATATCTGTATTTGAATACGCATACCTATACCAGTTTCTTTGGCGCTTCAGTGTATAAACACTGCTACGATTAAATAATAGGCATAGAAAGTCACCATCAAAATCATTTGTAAGAGACCTGCGCTAGTGAAGGTGTTGCAGCAACGTGACTTATACTTACAAATGGTGAACAATAAGTGGAAACACTAAAAACATAACACATTATGATGCTTAATACGGTGTAGAAAAACCATTGGCATTCGAAATAGTTCCATTTCTATCGAAATGGATAATTACAGATTGTATATGATTTTCAAGCGAATCCTATATCATTCGTCTTACAGCACGGTGGCAATCTCACGTACCGATCACGTATTGAATAGCGGTCACGCACCATTGTCTGCAAGATAGACCACACAGGCTGCATAATATTTAGATCTGCTGACTGTGGTGTGCAATGGAGATAGTGTTCGCAAAACCAGTTCTGGACCATGTGAGCTGCTTGAACATGGCCTCTGACGACTTGGAACACAGCATTACAAATACTGTAGCATGAGATGCACCATATTAACGGAAGTGCTCACATAATGCTTAGCAGTAATGCGACATCCTGGAGTATCAACACCCTCCCCCCCCCCTCTCTTTTCTGAATACCACCATTTGGGTGCACAAATCACCATCGAGAAATGGCTCTGAGCACTATGGGACTTAACAGCTGAGGTCATCAGTCCCCCAGAACTTAGAACTACTTAAACCTAACTAACCTAAGGACATCACACACATCCATGCCCGAGACAGGGTTCGAACCTGCGACCGTAGCGGTCGCGCGGCTCCAGACTGAAGCGCCTAGAACCTCTCGGCCACTCTGGCCGGCTCACCATTGAACATCCACTATGTTTCACACCTGGGACGTAAACTTGGCCAGAAGTTGCAAACACTGTGAAACATGACTCATCCAACCAAATAATTCCCTTGTATTGCTCCATTGTCCAGGCTGTATGGCTTCGCCTCCACGTTTTCCTGTTGTGCATGTCAGGATGTGGCTGAGGTGGAAGTGGGGTCTAAAAAAGAACATGTGTCAATTTTTCAACTCCGGTCGGCAAACTGCCTCCCGTTTATTGAAAAAACATTTACTGATTGACCTAGCCGGGGTACGTTATATGAGTTTAGCGGCCTTAAGGCGCAAACAGATTGAGCCGGGGCTCGAAAAGTGCACGAAGGCAACCGGCCAATGTCTCTGATCTCGTCTGGGGCCTGTCAGTAAAAGAGGGCGATCCACACGCCTCGTCCGCGCAGCTCGGCGCGATGGGCGCTCACACGTGATCTCCTGGACCTTTCTGATTGGCTGCTGTAGGAGCTCTGCCTAGGCAAGCGATGCTTCCCTAAGCGTCACCCCGTCATCAGAAAGGTTGTTTGTTCGTCGAGCACGTGAACAAGCCGTGGGATAGGGGCACAAACTTGCAAAATCTGATGTGTCGCCAACCCAGGTCCCGTGCACGGCTTTGTGAAGATCCATTGCCATCCATAGCTCAAGCATTTTAAAAAAATCCCTTTTCTTTTATTGAAAATAAAGGACTCCCGTACTCAATCTGTCAGCACCTGTACACTGTTAACGGCAGTGGCATCACTGGTGAGTGGTTTTGGAATTATACCTTGCCCTGCAATTCCTCGCTTCTGGAGCTCCTTTCATTCTGTTTTGGTGCTGACAGGGTTCACTAATGCATATACAGTTCTGCAGTGACTTTTACAACTAGCCTCCTCTTATTTTTCGTCGCAATCCTTTTCAATGACCGTCTGTTTCGATTACTCAACCCACACTTTCTTTCGCTTTGTGATTTAGCGGATGATATTTCCCCGCTTTCACTGTATGCGGTGTAAATCTTCGATACGGTGCTTCTCAAAACAGGAAACGCGTTGGCTGTGGTGGTTACGAAAGCATCCATCATACGAGCACCAACAATTTGCCAACGTCCGGATTCATTTCGCTCCGACATAATGCACATACAACTACACAGGTGCCGATCGTGGTCAAATGCCACACCGCAACCACCAGGCTTGCCTAGCATCTGCATTTATGTTCAAGCGTACACGTTTTGCAGTTTTTCTGGCCGATCCCTGTGTTCGGTAACATGTAGATCTCATACTGTAACCATCGCAGCCACACCTAAAACATTGCATACTCCTCTGTAGAAGAGAATACTGCATCTCTGCAACTTGAAACAGCTTCACACTCATCTTATTTGCTATAAAAGGGAATACGTAGTATTTAGAATGAGGGGTACTATCAGCGGTATGAGATATTACTCAAGAACTGAAAAGGCATCAGTTATCAGAGACAAAGGTACCGTTTCGCAAACACGGGTTCATGTAATGGTGGCAGAATAAGTATTATGTCAATGCATTTCAATGTGAAGGAATCTGACCAAGGAGGTAGAAATTCCAGAGAATATTTTAATTCCAGTCATGCAATTATATCAAAAGTCAGGTGAACAAAGTAACACAAGACTTTTTGTCGGCACAAAAACGCGAAGTGCGGCAGGTCAGATATGCATACATCATATGAAACAGTTTTGCATTTACGACACAAAACATTTAATGAGCTTAGACGAATGTGAGGGTAACTGAGTTATATTGATTTTAATGAATAGATTCCTATTCCGTAAAAAGCCTCTTCGCTATTCGCCTAAGAAGATAAAGAATTGGCAGCAGCACCTGAGGCGTGATTCCACGCGCAATGTAATAATTTATACCTCTACAGTTACAGTGCAAACATGTGTGCAAAGAATGAAGTGCAAATACAGAGATACATTTATTTTGGTTTCATTATGATAAACATTGTTGGTGGCCACCTATTCCCGCGCAGTTGGGTGACCTGGCAAGTTCCAGTTCCTTTAATTGTCCTGTTAGCTGGACCGGTGCTTCTCGATGAGATAGTCACAAGGAATAAACGACATTAACGAAAGCAATTTTTAAAATAAAGAAACTTCTAATGAAAAGAAAATTGAGTCAGGCGCAGCTTCTTTTTGGAAGCAATGTTACCGCATCTCAGACAAGAGTTTATAAAGGAAATGCTGTTTCTAAGGTACACTTCAAAAGTGTCCTTTTCTTCGGGTGATATTGTAATGTTCTCCACGTAGGACGAATTATACCCTACCATCAGCTTCAACGATATCAGTTTCCTCTTAGTAATGAACCACTGTGTTCTTATCCTTTACATTTTCGTCTTAACTTCCCCGATTTTTCTTAAAGAGGACATCAGCCAATCGGCGCCTGCAATTTCGTTTTGTGTATTAACTTTGTAATCGATGTCAAGGCAATTAGAAAAGTAATAGGCCATGTTTCGAAAATCCGGAGCAGTCATAGGGATACGAGTTTTGGAGCCATTTTGATACGCAGAACTAGATTTCTTTCATTAGGTTCCATCAAGATGCATTCCAGGCTCGTTGTAAATGTTATGGAGATCATCATTAGAAATTGTTGTGCTCACTGCTAATTGGAGTAACCCCGTGAACCATATGTCTCCATCCCACACGGGATTAGAGTTTCCTGGAGAAGTAGACCACATGTCTTCTAAACTTGATCTACTCACCTTCTCGCTCCTCCCCCCTCGGACTTGTGCCCTCGATCTTCCCATCTATGATTATTTTCTCAGTATTTTCTCCGTCTATTCTCACAACATGGCCAAACAACTGGATAATTATTTAATAGACACGAGCAGAATGGCGTCTAGAGATACTGAATTGCACAATAATGGACACATTGGTTCTTCCTTTGGTCCATTTTATGCGCAGCATCCTGCTCCAGCACCAAAGTTCAGATGCATCAGTACGCTGCTTGTCTCTGACCGTAAGGGTCCATATTTCGCAACCATGAAAGAATACCAAAACCTCGAGTGATTCAACAAGCTGGTCATTTTGTGCTACTCGTAATCGCTCTTTTCTGCCAGATCTTGGTGAGCTTCTTCATAGCCACTCACCTTGGTGTGAGCCACCCTCTTATCTCATCTCATCAGCTTCCCATGTTTCAGATGAATAACCCTAGGTAGATGAAAGAATACACCAGTTCCTTTAATTGTCCTGTTAGCTGGACCGGTACTTCTCGATCAGTTATCATGAGTTTGGACATTGTGAGACAGTTGTGTAACGCATATGGCAGACTAATGCCCTTTACTTTCCTTTTTAGTGGCTCAGCAAGTTCATTTTCACTACTGGGTAAAAGCACAATGTCATCAGCCAACTTCAGGTTGTTAATGGTTCTACAACCAGCTGAGATGCCTTCGTTCCAACTACCAGGAGCGTTCCTAATGACATGTTTTGCGTAGCTATTGTACAGTTCCGGGGATAGGACACAGTTCTGCCCGAGAGCTATTGATACACTGAAGAAATTAGACTTGCCACCACTTTTTTCACAGTTGCTGTGTGATCATTGTATAGACCGTCAAATATGGTGGTACATCGAACTCTGCAAACGCCTGAGAAAAATTTTCCCAGACTACACAATCAATATCTTTCCCTATAGTCAAGAAAGCAGACGAAAACGGGAGGTCATAACACTAACGAGTTCTTTATTATTTGTTGTCTGTTCAGAATCTGTTCACGACTTCACTTTCCTCCAACAGAACCTGCTTGTTCTGTGGATATTTCTACGTCTACATCTACATCTACATTTATACTCCGCAAGCCACCCAACGGTGTGTGGCGGAGGGCACTTTACGTGCCACTGTCATTACCTCCCTTTCCTGTTCCAGTCGCGTATGGTTCGCGGGAAGAACGACTGTCTGAAAGCCTACGTGCGCGCTCTAATCTCTCTAATTTTACATTCGTGATCTCCTCGGGAGGTATAAGTAGGGGGAAGCAATATATTCGATACCTCATCCAGAAACGCACCCTCTCGAAACCTGGCGATCAAGCTACACCGCGATGCAGAGCGCCTCTCTTGCAGAGTCTGCCACTTGAGTTTGTTAAACATCTCCGTAACGCTATCACGGTTACCAAATAACCCTGTGACGAAACGCGCCGCTCTTCTTTGGATCTTCTCTATGTCCTCCGTGAATCCGATCTGGTACGGATCCCACACTGATGCGCAATACTCAAGTATAGGTCGAAGTATAGGTCGAACAAAGCCACCCCCTTTGTTGATGGACTACATTTTCTAAGGACTGTCCCAATGAATCTCAACCTGGTACCCGCCTTACCAACAATTAATTTTATATGATCATTCCACTTCAAATCGTTCCGCACACGTACTCCCAGATATTTTACAGAAGTAACTGCTACCAGTGTTTGTTCTGCTATCATATAATCATACAACAAAGGATCCTTCTTTCTATGTATTCGCAATACATTACATTTGTCTATGTGAAGGGTCAGCTGCCACTCCCTGCACCAAGTGCCTATCCGCTGCAGATCTTCCTGCATTTCGCTACAATTTTCTAATGCTGCAACTTCTCTGTATATTACAACATCATCCGCGAAAAGCCGCATGGAACTTCCGACACTATGTACTAGGTCATTTATATATATTGTGAAAAGCAATGGTCCCATAACACTCCCCTGTGGCACGCCAGAGGTTACTTTAACGTCTGTAGACGTCTCTCCATTGTTAACAACATGCTGTGTTCTGTTTGCTAAAAACTCTTCAATCCAGCCACACAGCTGGTCTGATATTCCGTAGGCTCTTACTTTGTTTATCAGGTGACAGTGCGGAACTGTATCGAACGCCTTCCGGAAGTCAAGAAAAATAGCATCTACCTTGGAGCCTGTATCTAATATTTTCTGGGTCTCATGAACAAATAAAGCGAGTTGGGTCTCACACGATCGCTGTTTCCGGAATCCATGTTGATTCCTACATAGTAGATTCTGGGTTTCCAAAAACGACATGATACTCGAGCAAAAAACATGTTCTAAAATTCTACAACAGATCGACGTCAGAGATATAGGTCTATAGTTTTGCGCATCTGCTCGACGACCCTTCTTGAAGACTGGGACTACCTGTGCTCTTTTCCAATCATTTGGAAACTTCCGTTCCTCTAGAGACTTGCGGTACACTGCTGTTAGAAGGGGGGCAAGTTCTTTCGCGTACTCTGTGTAGAATCGAATTGGTATCCCGTCAGGTCCAGTGGACTTTCCTCTGTTGAGTGATTCCAGTTGCTTTTCTATTCCTTGGACACTTATTTCGATGTCAGCCATTTTTTCGTTTGTGCGAGGATTTAGAGAAGGAACTGCAGTGCGGTCTTCCTCTGTGAAACAGCTTTGGAAAATGGTGTTTAGTATTTAAGGTTGAATGTACGACTTCAATGTTGGTTCAAGATGCAGAGCAGAATTTTGCTGGGGTGGGATACGAGAGCATTAGTTCGGTACTGTCAGCAATTCCTGGTCGACATTTTCTTTTGTAGGCGATGATAAAAGACCTGACCTGTCTTGGCCACTTCCTAGTTTCTCACGTTTTTGTACACAATGGATACAGCACATCGATATCATGCTGCCCCATTTTTTGTTCGTCTGCACAGATAAACCTGTAGTTCTTCAGACGTTGAGTTGGGTTTTCCATTTCGCTGTGTAAGATTGTAAGTTGTGATGAATTTTGCTCAGCTACTTGATTGCACGCACTATCTTTACTTGCAGAATACTGTTTCTATCTCGCAAGGTCTTCCTTGCTTCCGATAGGGTTGCCATTCTCTTCGTCTATCACAAAGGCACGATAGTAAATTCCACGGGTGATACTGTTGAGTATCGCGAAGAGATAGCGTACTTAATTGTGATTATGGTCTACCTCATCACAGATACTGTTAATGAAGCGTGATCTGTCCTTTCTACTAGCCGGCAGATGTGGCCGAGCGGTTCTAGGCGCTACAGTCTGGAACCGCGCGACCGCTACGGTCGCAGGTTCGAATCCTGCCTCAGGCATGGAAGAGTGTTGAAATGTCCCCTTAGAAAAATTATACATGACTGTGCTTAAACTGACACACAATATTTTTAGCGCAACGCAATCTGACTTTTAATAATCCCTACAAAAGAACGGCACTGACTAACATTAACCTATACCTTTCACAAATCACTTACCTCACAAAAATCTTCGTTACTCGAACTACTGCAATACGGCGAGCGCCACTACTGCCAGCTAAATAAAAGATTCAAACTACTGAAGGCACTAACTACTGATAGGCATAGTTAGCAAATGAAAGATTTTGACAGAGAACAAACAATGTATTTACCTTAATAGTGTTCAAAAGTCATAATATATATATATATATATCAGTCCATGATATCCAATATTACAAATTTACTCTTTCTGATGGACACACGTCCAGATCGTCCGCTCTCCAAATTCCGCCATCTCTCTCCCCACATCCACCACTGCTGGCGGCTCACCTCCACCTGCGCAACGCTACGCGCTGTTAACAGCCAACAGCCCAACACTACAATAGCGAATATTACAACAATGCCACCCAGCCACAGACTGCACACAGCACAGCCAGTGATTTTCATACAGAGCGCTACGTGGCTTTACCAATATAAAAACCTAAACAGGCTATTTACAGTGTGATGTCTTTAGGTTAGTTAGATTTAAGTAGTTCTAAGTTCTAGAGGACTGATGACCTCAGAAGTTAAGTCCCATAGTGCTCAGATCCATTTGAACAATTTGAATCTTTGTACGAGGGGCATTCAATAAGTAATGCAACACGTTTTTTTTTTCTGAAAGGAGATTGGTTTTATTCAGGATCCCCAAACCATATTATTCCCAATACTTTTGGCTACAAAACCCTATTTTCGAACATAGTGCATTCAGTGCGACGACCTTACGCCACCATACTGGGAGAGCCTGTGTGCCTCTACTGGTCGACGTCGGTGCCAACCACCTTACTGCATCAATAACCTCGTCACCCACGTACTTTTTCCACGGAGTGCATCCTTCATTGGGCGAAACAGGAGGAGGACCGAAGGTGCGAGATCTGGGCTTTGGAGTGGATGAGGAAGAATATTCCAATGAACATCTGTGAGCACCTCTTAGGTTCGCCAGAGATCGTACAGGTTTGTGCGACCTTGTTGTGATGGTGAAAGACGCTTTGCCCAACGACTCACCGTGCTTCTGTTCACTGCCACAACTGCTTAGACATTGTGCAAACAAATATCTGCGATGCTCTGGTTTTCCGATGAAAGAAACTCAAAGACAGCTCTCTGCTTGGAACGCAATTCCGTTACATACACCATCTTGAAGGTTACGAAAAGCGCCGCTATTTAGAACAATTCTGTTGCAATTCTTTGAACACATTCTTAAACATGTCTTGATCCTAGGACTGCGGATACTAGTTTTCTTCAGATTGCTTCTCTTTTCAATCAACTACAGTGTGGACTACCATACACATGATGTTTCTGCACTTTGTGATCGTTCTTACATTGGAAGTGACGAGGAAACAACCTCGCTCATTCGGCCCCACGTTTGCGTTTCTGGTGCTTCCTTACCGAGACTGGCGTTCTGAAGATATAACTGCCAGTTTGTTTTTCAAAATTATTCCTACCAACGCCGCAAATTTTACAAGCATCGTTTACATATGGTCTATATCTGTTAGTTCAAAAATGGTGCAAATGGCTCTGAGCACTATGGGACTTAACATCTGAGGTCATCAGTCCCCTAGAACTTAGAACTACTTAAACCTAACTAACCTAAGGACATCACACATATCCATGTCCGAGGCAGGATTCGAACCTGCGACCGTAGCACTCGCGAGGTTCCAGACTGAAACAAGTAGAACCGCTGTGCCACACCGGCCGGCTATGTGTCAGTTCTTACAGCACATCTCAAATTTACTTCGGGTATGAATCGTACGATTTATGGTTTTACTCCATTATTGTGTTGACATTTTCCTATAATAATTTTGAAGCATCGTCGATGAGAAGAAGAGTAAAAAATGATTAGCCCCCTATTCGTGAAACTTGGTGGCTGTCTCTCCTGAATAAATCGGAGAGATGGCGAGTTTGTGAAACAGTGACTCGTTAAAATTTTTACCGGAATTTTGACGTTAGACTAATTGAACTCTCACTAAAACGTTTAATTCAGAATCGTTTCATAATCCTCACACTGGCGAGAAATCTAGCGCACCTTTTGTTCTGATTTTCGTGAAACAAGTTACTCTGTACTATACGTCAGTTGACTCTGGAGAAGGGACAGAGCAATCTGTTCATTCATTTTATCAATGAACTTCCTTTCCTGAACCCATCTGTCTGCATTTGATCGTGAGTGAGTGGATATGTGTATGTCTCAAACTGAAATGGTTCTGCGAGCAACTAGGCACGAGCGGTAAGGAGTCATTGTCAACCTAGGGAAGCAGTTTAGGAAAGAACGCTAGATTCAGATTTTGACGAGCTATAGTTGCTCAGAGGCAACGGACGTCTCTCCCCTCTACCGAGGTTTGAAAGCGGAACCGTTTCCGGCTGGGGGCCACGCTCCACACCATGTCGCTGAATGAGCAAAGGACTGGTCGTGCTCTTGGGGGCTACCTCGTTCCAGTGAGAGTAGTGGTTTTTGAACATGCTAGTTCAAATTTTTAGAACTATGCTATCTACTCTGTTTTAGTATTAGTTTTGTTAAGGAGACGTTTTATATTCCATGTTAGAGTAATTTCAGTTAATTTTCCGAGGAAGGGATGTTTGTCAGTCTCATCTTTGTGTGAACTCGAACCATAATAATGCGTGTCCAGAATAATGTGCTTTAAGCGATGTTAATTCGATTTCTTGTTAAATCTAGGTGCTCAGTAATGTCATTGTTGTGTGAAGAATTTTTCGTGAAGATAGTGCTTGTTTTAAATAGTCATTCTTTGTGATTAACATCGTGGCCTATATCTACTATTATGCCACGTGTTCGTGATCTCGTGGCTTTTGCATAGTACTCACTTGGAGAGTGTAGCCCAAGATGTTCTATACTGAACGTACACAATTATTTATAGAGTGTTATAGCTATAAAGCTGTTCTTTTTGAATTTTTAATCAAATATTGAAACTGCTTACACACCATACAGCTGTGGCTGCGGACCTCTACTGTCGTTCTCTCGTTGCTTTTAAAAGTAATCGAGGGCAGTGTAAATCGTTTTCCTCTTTCTCTATGGTGGGAATGTGCATGAATAACAATTCTATGTGG
This sequence comes from Schistocerca cancellata, assembly GCF_023864275.1. Taxonomy (NCBI): domain Eukaryota; kingdom Metazoa; phylum Arthropoda; class Insecta; order Orthoptera; family Acrididae; genus Schistocerca; species Schistocerca cancellata. The sequence continues at coordinate 165,171,993 of NC_064634.1, forward strand.
TGATTCTGTTTGGAACCCTAATCTCTCTGATGCGAATCTCAATCCATGCATCGTTCCCTTTTCCCTTATTGCTTAACTAATTACTGATCAGTCATAACTTTATGATCACCTACCTATACGGAAGTGCCAAAGGAACTTGTACGCCTGCGTTTTATAGAGTAGGGCCCCCGCGAGCACGCAGTAGTGTCACAACACGACGTGGCATGGACTCGACTAATGTCTGAAATATGCTGGAGCGAACTGACACCATGAATCCTGCAGGGCTGTCCGTAAATCCGTAAGAGTACGAGGGGGTGGAGATCTCTTCTGAACAGCACGTAGCAAGGCATATCCCAGCTATGCCAAATAATGCTCATGCCTGGGGTTTGGTGGCCATTGGAAGTGCTTAAACTCAGAAGAGGGTTCCTGGAGCCACTCTGTAGCAATTTTGCACATGTGGGGTGTCGCATTGTCCTGCTGGAATTTCACACGTCCTTCGGATGCACAATGGACGTGAACGGATGTAGGCGATCACACAGGATGCTTACGTAGATCTCACATGTCAGAGTCGTTTCTAGACGTATCAGTGTTCCCATGTCAATCCAACTACACACGCCACACACCATTACAGAGCCTCCAGAAGCTTGAACAGTCTCCTTCTGACATACAGGGTCAATGGATCCACGAGGTTGTTTCCATACCTGTCCACGTACATCCGCTCGATACAGTTTGAAACCAGACTCGTCCGTCCAGGCAACATGTTTCCAGTCACCAACAGTTCAGTGTCGGTGTTGATGGTCCCAGGCGAGGCGTAAAGCTTTGTGCCGTGCAGTCATCAAGGACACACTGTAACGTCTACGCTCTGCCGTACGTTAACTCTTTAAAGCGTGTACTATGGTAAGTTGACGGGCTTCACCTTATAAGAAAGGATTTTAGTAAATATGTTGACCGCGTGTACCTGAATGGAGGCAAAATCAGACTTACACCCACTTAGTAACAACAATGATACGTCAAGCAAGTCTAAAGTGCAACTACACGTTAGGATGGGCAAGAAACATACACAGCAGATGCTACCAATTGTTAATAATACGATCGCCAGCCTAATTAGGCATTAAGTGAGTTTTTTCCTTGTACAAGTGGATGTACGTACAGCATTACAACACGTAGTAATACTGCATTATATGGTAAATTTTAGAACCAGAAAAATCTACTGAACTAAAATTTTCACTTTCTGTACTAATTTGGACAAGCTATAAATACACAACATTACACTATAATGATTACTACAAACTGCGTTTTATCTATTGATCCGACTGAAATCGGGCATAGGTTACCCTAGAAATAGCACTTTTGAAACACACATACAATGTAAATTTTAAGAAGGGTAAAATACTGATAAATTTAGGTTTTATATTGACTTTAACTTTGCTGGTCAAATCAGTTCAGTACACTTCAGAATTCAAATGAATAGAAAAAAAAGGGGGGGGGGACCCTCAAACTATTATGATCACTGTAGTGAAAGTTTGATTATTGAGAGCATTAAGCATACAAGATTTTCAAAATATGATTTACCACTCTTTTTGTCTTATTTCCTGCTCATTTAACTACCGTTATTTTTGTCTCAATTTAAATAAACTTCATTTCTAAACCAATTTCAACATTATCTTCCAACTTTGTCATACCTATATTATTCGTCCAGTATTCATTAACAACAAAGTTCTTTAAACATCATTTTAACATTGATAGGTCTGCAGGTAATTATTATTAACATAAACTTTAAATCTTCATCTTGGGATACTCGGATTGCACAACATGTGGAAAGGACCCTGTCTAGGTTAGTTGTGAGGATAATTAATTGATAGGACAGTTCTGGTAAAATTTAAGTTATTATTGAACAGTATGTAGCAAAAGTGACACTGGTCCACACGAATACAGTACTGAAAGTTTCAACCTTGTTGGTATCGATGAGGCGGTTGGCAGGCGGCGAGATGGCGAGGCACAAAGCACACGTGCAATTACAGCAATGGCTCATGAAATATCGGCACTTTACTTCTTCATGGCGTCGCAATGCTTTTCCATTTAGTGCCTATGGAATATTGTCATGCTGTATAGACGTCGGAAACAGCGCATCCGAGGCTCAACGAAACCACTTATTCCAGGAGAGCCTCCTCGATCCAGCACGTGTTTCTCAGATCGATGCCCAACTTCGACTACTACTGCTGAGCCCGTTATGTCGTACCGCACCCGTGTGCGTTTTCCCGCGCTCGCCTGCCTCCTCCTTTTACCGCTCCCCTACAGGCAGGGTTTTCACCAAAGGTTTTACATTCCACATATTCTAATACATTGCCTATGTATGGACCAAGCATACAAATACAACTTTCACATCTTACAATATTTCCGACATTAGTTACACTTTGATTACAACATTGCTTGAAATTTGACATAAATATTAAGATTCACATCGAAAATTGTTTACAGTTTTTTCAACATAATGTCATGAAACGAAAAAGAAATGAAACCAGAATATCGATTATACTAATTTATCGAAATTCAGAAGAAAAAAATTTATTACATATACAATAGTATAACGTTAGTGTTGTTACAACACGAGTGGAACCACAATTAACGCTGACAGGTACTGTGAGACTCTGAAAGAACTCAAACGGGCAATTCAGAACCGGAGAAGAGGAATGTCGAGCAAGGGCGTACTCATTTTCCATGACAACGCTCGCCCACACATCTCTCGGCAAACCGTTGCTCTCCTGCAACAGTTTCAGTGGAGCATCATCACCCGTCCACCCTATAGTCCTGACTTGGCGCCCAGTGACTATCACCTGTTCCATAAGTCAAAAGATCATTTGGCCGGAAAGCGATTCAGCTCCGACGACGAAGTGAAAGAAGAAGTTCATAACTTTCTGAACAGCATGGCGGCGAGCTGGTGTGACATGGGCATAGAAAAATTCCCACAGCATCTACAAAAATGCATCGACAGAAATGGATATTATGTCGAAAAATAGCTAGATGTTCATGCTATAAACTGATATAAACCATTGTAGAAATAAACACGTCTATGTACCTATAAAAAAATTGGAAACCTTACTTTTGGAATTACCCTCGTATGTTATTGATTCTGTTGATGGAGAAGACTTTTGGAGGAATATTTTTTGGGTAACAAATACATGCACATAATGTATGTTTGCTTGTCAGAACTATTAATTCAAGGAAATTTTTCTCCCTCAGATAACTAATAATATTCATGATTAGTTGTTAATTTGACCTCTTTGTCTTCATTATGTCGCAAATAATGCAATTAGTGCAATTGTATGTAAATTTTGTGCTGAGAGAATTCCGTAAGTGTTAGGGTCTTCTTATGTCGAACAGTCTTTCTTGTCAATAATAGGAGTTTAATTTTTCAAGAACAGTTTCATTTAAAGTAAAACTCACCTTTTTCTTTCCTAGTAAAGTTTGAATACTTTTGTAGTGTGTGCATTACGCCTTACGCCACACTAAGTCACAAAATGTTTCCAACAAATTTTGTAGTGAGTTGTTTATTTTTCTTGAGCTGCTGCATCTGCTGATCTCTATCTGCTTCCGAGAACATCAGTACACCCCACACAAAACAGCAGGCTGAAAATGAGACAGGTTACTTTAAATTCAGGGCAGATCTCACTTTGCATTCCTCTGAGGAAACCGGAGACAGTCAGACATTGCACTTCATACAACGCAACTTTCATAATGTACTTCAGTATTAAGTTTTAGTTAAATAGTTTTCGCCAAGCACATAATGAGTTTCTTTTGTCATTTAATTAGATTTATTTTCATTATTTCAAATTTAGTATTTGATTAAGATTTCATTAAGACTTTATTTCGCGCGACTGTTCACACGCGCTACATAGAACCGTTCAACAGTCAGTACTGTTAGCAGTAGAACACCATATCTAAATCGCACGTTACACGAGGAGGACGTTTTTGGAAAAAGAATATTCAGTGTTTTAATACATAGACAACATTCTTATAGAAAGTTTACAATATAAATAAAATCACAAGACTGCAAATACCGACCGTGAAAGCCCTTATTGTATTATTCAGTCCAAGTGAATTTCAGATTAACATGCATTTTCTTCTTCTTCTTCTTCTTCTTCTTCTTCTTCGCTAGCGCTACAGCCCTTGGTGAGCTTTGGCTTTTTCAACAACTTTCCTCGACATTTCTCTGTGTTTTGATGCCCTTATCCACTACCGGACCCCCATGCTGGTGTGATCGACTATTATGTCGTCAGTCCATCTTCTTCTAGGTCTCCTTTTCGTCTAGCAGAATGGATCACACCTTTCATCATTTTCTTTGGAATTCTATCCTCTGCCAATTTCTCCACGTGTCCTAGCCATTACGTTCACTGTGATTTCACAAATTTTAGTATGTACCTACCTCGTTTAATATTTTTAATTTCGCGTTGTAGCCTGTTCTCCAGCCTTCTTCCTCCATTATTGGACCGTAGATTCTGCGTAGTATTTTTCGCTCAAAGGCCTTTAGTGCTTTTTTTATCATGCTGTGTCAATGACCAAACCTTTGACCCGTATATGATAACTAGGTGGTTTAGGGAGTTATATATTATTAGTTTTGTTTTTCGTGTAACAAAATGGGCATATTTGCAAAGTAAACTCCGTTTCCTGAATGTATTCTTTCCTTTATAGCCTTCCCAATACTGTTATCATTTGTTGTAACGGCTCCCAAGTGGTTAAAAAGAGGTCACTCTTTGAAGCATTTCTCATTGGTATTTAGGTCTTTAGGGGTTCTTCTGGCCTCAGATTGTGACAGTGGCACACATTTTGTTTTGTTTTCAATTACTGAGAAGCCTTTTTTTAATGATTTTGTTTCCATTGCCCCGTATGTTTCTTGGAGTGTGTTGATATATCGTCCTGCTATACCAAGGTCATCAGCGTGTGTACATATCTGGCTGCTTTTCATAAATATCGTGCCTCTTTTGTTGATTTTATTTAGGACACTATGCAGGGTTATATTGAACAGGACGGTGAAGGGACTATCATGTTGCTTCACGGCTTTATTAAAGTGAAAGCTTTCATATGTTTTGCTAAGGAACTTTACTTTGGCTCTGTCTTTGTAATTGTCATTCCGATTATTAGCTTAGCACAGATGCGAACTTCTTCCAATGCTCTGTATAGTTCTTGCCAGTTTATACTGTGAAATAGCTCGTTTGAATTCAATGAATAGGAAATGCAGATCTACATCATATTCATAGAACTTTTCCATCATACGTCTTATCACAAATATTTGACAAGTTCTTCTCTGTCTGGTCTAAAGCCACGCTGATATTACCCTAGTATGTTTTCTGCAGACGTCTGTATCTTGTATTTCTTACCAAGGGAAAATAAGTTATTTACAACGGCGTTTGGATATCAGATCCACAAGACGCAACTGCGACGTCTTGTACGAAAGTAAAGTAATGACCACGTTCGCTGTTATGTAGCAGCCGTGGTATCGTCTAGGTGATTTCGGTAGCGGGGAACGTGTGCCTCGGCAGCTACCATTCTCACAGAGAACAACGGCAGCGCGGGAACAGCGCGAAGAAGCGCCCCATTTGACGCATCCCGGGAAAAAGGGGGCGCCCTCGCGAGTGGCGCACGCATAATTCTTGCCTCTACGAGCTGCGGTGCGTGGCGAGGGGATGGAAGGGATGGGAAGGGGAGCGAAGAAGGGATGCGCAGCCGGCGGAATGACGGAATTCTTGTCATTTCAGCCGCCCTGGCGAGGCGGGAGGTGGCGGGGCACGCTGCAGCTTTTCCAGCTCTCCAGTCAAGGGCTCCAGGCGCAGGATGGGGCGGGAGCGGGGGTGGGGGGTGATGTCTGTGTGAGGCGTGCCGAGGCGGCAGGGGACGCGCGGGGGCTGGAACAATCCCGGCATTCGCTTTGTGACCGGCGCGGCCGCCCCCAGATCGATGTCTCAATCCACTGTGCCCGTCTACACTTCCCCGCTGCCCGGGCAGCGTTCATTAAGGCAGTCCAGGGTGACGTAAGTAACACCACAACTACCCACGAGGAAAGCAACTATCGACGCCTTTCATTATACGGCATTTGCCAAACCCTTAGCCTCCAGATTATAGCACTACACGAGGTGGTGTGGGATGATGATAAGCTCACTATTTAGAGACAGGGAATCAGATGACTATTTCACTTGGTATGAGGTATTAATGCAATAATGTGTAAGGGTAATGTTGTGGTCATGATTTGATTTTGTAAATTAATACAGATGAATAGGAAAAAGAATCCCGTAATGTTTGACTACTTCATTAGTAGTGTAGCGCTTGACACAGTCACCTCGATTAAATATTTGGGCGTAACATTGCAGAGCGATATGAAGTGGGGCAAGCATGTAATGGCAGTTGTGGGGAAGGCGGATAGTCGTCTTCGGTTCATTGGTAGACTTTTGGGAAGATGTGGTTCATCTGTAAAGGAGATCGCTTATAAAACACTAATACTACCTATTCTTGAGTACTGCTCGAGCGTTTGGGATCCTATCAGGTCGAATTGAGGGAGGACATAGAAGCAATTCAGAGGCGGGCTGCTAGATTTGTTACTGGTAGGTTTGATCATCACGCGAGTGTTACGGAAATGCTTCAGGAACTCGGATGGGAGTCTCTAGAGGAAAGGAGGCGTTCTTTTCGTGAATCGCTACTGAGGAAATTTAGAGAACTAGCATTTGAGGCTGTCTGCAGTACAATTTTACTGCCGCCGACTTACATTTCGCGGAAAGACCACAAAGATAAGAGAGATTAGGGCTCGTATAGAGGCATATAGGCAGTCATTTTTCCCTCGTTCTGTTTGGGAGTGGAACAGGGAGAGAAGATGCTAGTTGTGGTACGAGGTACCCTCCGCCACGCACCGTATGGTGGGTTGCGGAGAATGTATGTATCCATACAGAAATTGCACTGACTGTTACAGCTGAGTGTGTCGAACTAAATCATTTGCACCCACCACTAGGCCACCAAGATAGGGATCTAGAGTGAAATCTACAAGAAGATTGCTCAGTTCAGAGTCAGCATTACACACACCAAAAACAGTTTTGCATCACATCGATATCTCGTGGTAGCGTTCGTTATTACTGAGTTGTCTCCAAATACGTTGTCTGGTATTATCAGGGTACAAACAGATCCGAGTTTCTTCCATAAACAACACACGACGCCAGTCCTCGGGAGTCCATTTTGCATTATTTCTTACCCATCCGAAAGGATTCCATTTTGTTGCGGTGCACGATGTGGTGCTCGCCACGGTCGTCAACAAAGAATCTGCTCGTCGTGCCCGGTGGAGTCAAATCGATGTCGTGCGCAGATGGAATCGGTTTCATATGACAGGTATGTTGGGGAATTACGGCGAACAGGCCGTGCACGTTCGATGTGTGCACACGATGGCCGATATCTACTACTTCTGTGTCAAAGTAACTGTGAGTTGAGTACTTCTGAACTAGATTGGGCGTTCGAAGAGGCTATAGGAGGACATCTCCGTTAGGAGAAGATTGCATGATACCAATCTCCATTTCCGACGACCGTGGCGAGCACCACATCGTCCACCGCAACAAAAATTCACACAGTTGCCACGAACGCTACCTACGGATAGAAAGCCACACTTGAACGGTTTTCAGCATTTGAGTTGAATGTGAAACAGCAGTAGGAAGGCACTAGAAACGTCTGTGGCACAGTATAGTGAACAATCATTTTGTCAGCCGGACGCTGTGTTCTATCGGTTCTAGGCGCTTCAGTCCGGATCCGAGCTGCTGCTACGTCACAGGTTCGAATCCTGCCTCGGGCATGGATGTGTGTGATGTCCTTTGGTTTAAGCAGTTCTAAGTCTAGGGGACTGATGAATCATATGTAAAGTTCCATAGTGCTCGAGAAAGCTTGTCAACAAAGAAGCTGCTCGTCGTGCCCGTTGGAGTCAAATCGATGTCGTGCGCAGATGGAATCGGTTCCATATGACAGGTATGTTGAGGACTAACGGCGAACAGGCCGTGCACGTTCGATGTGTGAACACGATGGCCGATATCTACGACTTCTGTGTCAAAGTAACTGTGAGTTGAGTACTCCTGAACGGAATTGGGCGTTCGAAGAGGCTATAGGAGGACATCTCCTTTAGGAGAAGATTGCATGATAACAATCTCCATTTCCGACGACCGTGGCGAGCACCACATCGTGCACCGCAACAAAATGGACTCCTTTACGGATGGGTAAGAAATAATGCAAAATGGACTCCCGAGAACTGGCGTCGTGTGTTGCTTATGGAAGAAACTCGGATCTGTCTGTACCCTGATAATCCCAGACAACGTATTTGGAGACAACTCAGTAATAACGAACGCTTCCATCACTGTGTCACGCATGTGCAAGAAGGTGGTGATGAAGTCAGTTCTGGGGTAGCATTACATGGAGCCACCGTATATCTCTCGTGGCTGTTAAGGCAGTCTCACTGCTCTACAGTACAGGGAGGAGCTTCTGCAACCAATAATACGAACGCATCGCTAAAGTTTTCGTGACACATTCATTTCGAAGGAAGACAAATCGTGTTCTCGCAATGCTGTTTCCATGAAACGTTCATCCAAGATGCTACATTTACCAAAATAAAATGGCTTGCCGATTTCCTGGCCATGAATCCGAGCGACGTGTTTGGGATCGACTTAAACGAGCTGTATTTTGGACGTCGGGAACAACCATATAGTCTGTGCGACATACGCAGAAGCTCTGTAGAATGGTTCAAATGGCTCTCAGCACTATGGGACGTAACATCTGAGGTCATCAGTCCTCTAGAACTTATAATTACTTAAACCTAACTAACCTAAGGACATCACACACATCCATGCCCGAGGCAGGATTCGAACCTGCGATCGTAGCGGTCACGCGGTTCCAGACTAAAGCGCCTAGAACCGCACGGCCACACCGGCCGGCTCTCTGTAGAAGAGTAGGACAACTTGGGCCAGAGCTACCTTGATGATCGATGGTGTGACACGACGGATTCAAGCCTATATTCGATCAATGGGACGTTCCATCACGTATTGTCGTTGCTCAGGGGTGTCGAGGGAAACCGTTCGCGAGAAACAGACATTTTTTCGTTACACGGGTATATTTGTTTTTTATTTGATGATCTGGACACACTTCAACTGAATAAGCCTGTCTCAGAGCAAATTTTTCTTGCCCGTGCAATGAATTTCGAAATGAAGGAATGATAGATAAGTTTTGTTGAGGTGCATGTTTGCACAGAGAACAACTGTGGGTAGCTAGATGTATCCAAATTCAAACATGGACGAAACCTGCTGGATCTCTACCGCCTGGAGGTATTTTAGACTGGTCCATTTGTATGAACAGGATAAGATAAGGTGTTGGTAAATCCCGGGGCAAACTCATCAAAAGATTTCAAGAGACCGACATACTGAGTCTGCAGAGGAGAGTCTGCGCTGTGTCTATGCTGTCCAGAGTCATGCACTGGTGAAGAGCTGACGAGGGTTGAAAGCGGCGCAGTTACTGTTGCCCAACCCTGGGCGACGATCATTTTCATTTCTGCTGTTTTTCTGAGTTATGTGCACTATGCAGCTTGTTGTTCTATCACTATCCCATAATAAAGCATAGCTAATGTAGAACTTTATACGGCTTCTGACTCGAGTCAATAAATGCGTGCGTGTGAAGAGAGGTACGTTACCAACACTGTTGTAACAAACGGTGTGGGCTCGGAGTGCCGGGAAGCTTATGTCATCAGGAGGCTTTTACTTCGAGCTATTAAAGACTAGAGAGATTCCTTACAAAACTGGCAGCAAGATGAGTAACTACGACCAATAATTAGTAAATACTTATTAGAAAACCAAGTTTTCCATACGGGAGTATTCTAACGTTTCATATTTGCAATATTATTTATTAAAAATTAACTTTTGGAAAGACGAATGTAAAGAACATGTGCGGAGATAGCCGACCTACGACGAAAATCCGCCCTGATCGGGCAAGCCAGAAATTGTTAGGTAGTCATCAAGCAGTGCTGCTAGGTGCTCGGTGATGTGAACACGTGACTTGTTATCGAACAAATCATTTATAGTTTCATAGCTGATGGTGATATAATTGTTAAAGGGGCTCCAGGCGAGGACTACTTCGAGATTAAATGACTTTCAAAAAAAAAGAGAGTGATGTTAGGACCACCTAGTGTGGTGCTCGATATTATGTTTAGACATAGCGATCGGTATATTGACTTTTGGACTTTGGTCCTCCTCCATCTACATCTACATCTACATCTACATCTACATCTACATCTACATCTACATTACGTCCATACTCCGCAAGCCACCTGAGGGTGTGTGGCGGAGGGTTCCTTGAGTACCTCTATCGGTTCTCCCTTCTATTCCAGTCTCGTATTGTTCATGGGAAGAAACATTGTCGGTATGCCTCTGGGTGGGCTCTGATCTCTCTCATTTTATCCTCATGTTCTCTTCGCGAGATATACGTAGGAGGGAGCAATATACTGCTTGATTCCTCGGTGAAGGTGTGTCCTCGAAACTTCAACAAAAGCTGTACCGAGCTACAGAGCGTCTCTCTTGCAGAGTCTTCCACTGGAGTTTATCTATCATCTCCGTAACGCTTTCGCGGTTACTAAATGATCCTGTAACGAAGCGCGCTGCTCTCCGTTCGATCTTCTGTATCTCTTCTTTCAACCCTCCCACATCGGTGAGCAGTATTCAAGCAGTGGGCGAACAAGTGTACTATAACATACTTCATTTGTTTTCGGACTGCATTTCCTTAGGATTCTTCCAATGAATCTAAGTCTGGCATCTGCTTTACCGGCGATTAATTTTATATGGTCATTCCATTTTAAATTGCTCCTAATGCCTACTCCCAGATTATTTATGGAATTAACTGCTTCCAGTTGCTGACCTGCTGTATTGTTGCTAAATGATAAAGGATCTTTCTTGATATGTATTCGCAGCACATTAATCTTGTCTACATTGAGATTCAATTGCCATTCCCTGCACTAAGCATCAATTCTTTCAGATCCTCCTCCATTTCAGGACAATTGCCCATCATGCGGCCCCTGCAGTTCCCCTCGACGGTGTCCAGGCACTTGCTGTTTTACCTGCTCCAAAGGGATAACGGCACACTGGTCGAAATACACTCCTGGAAATGGAAAAAAGAACACATTGACACCGGTGTGTCAGACCCACCATACTTGCTCCGGACACTGCGAGAGGGCTGTACAAGCAATGATCACACGCACGGCACAGCGGACACACCAGGAACCGCGGTGTTGGCCGTCGAATGGCGCTAGCTGCGCAGCATTTGTGCACCGCCGCCGTCAGTGTCAGCCAGTTTGCCGTGGCATACGGAGCTCCATCGCAGTCTTTAACACTGGTAGCATGCCGCGACAGCGTGGACGTGAACCGTATGTGCAGTTGACGGACTTTGAGCGAGGGCGTATAGTGGGCATGCGGGAGGCCGGTTGGACGTACCGCCGAATTGCTCAACACGTGGGGCGTGAGGTCTCCACAGTACATCGATGTTGTCGGCAGTGGTCGGCGGAAGGTGCACCTGCCCGTCGACCTGGGACCGGACCGCAGCGACGCACGGATGCACGCCAAGACCGTAGGATCCTACGCAGTGCCGTAGGGGACCTCACCGCCACTTCCCAGCAAATTAGGGACACTGTTGCTCCTGGGGTATCGGCGAGGACCATTCGCAACCGTCTCCATGAAGCTGGGCTACGGTCCTGCACACCGTTAGGCCGTCTTCCGCTCACACCCCAACATCGTGCGGCCCGCCTCCAGTGGTGTCGCGACAGGCGTGAATGGAGGGACGAATGGAGACGTGTCGTCTTCAGCGATGAGAGTCGCTTCTGCCTTGGTGCCAATGATGGTCGTATGCGTGTTTGGCGCCGTGCAGGTGAGCGCCACAATCAGGACTGCATACGACCGAGGCACACAGGGCCAACACCCGGCATCATGGTGTGGGGAGCGATCTCCTACACTGGCCGCACACCACTGGTGATCGTCGAGGGGACACTGAATAGTGCACGGTACATCCAAACCGTCATCGAACCCATCGTTCTACCATTCCTAGACCGGCAAGGGAACTTGCTGTTCCAACAGGACAATGCACGTCCGCATGTATCCCGTGCCACCCAACGTGCTCTAGAAGGTGTAAGTCAACTACCCTGGCCAGCAAGATCTCCGGATCTGTCCCCCATTGAGCATGTTTGGGACTGGATGAAGCGTCGTCTCACGCGGTCTGCACTTCCAGCACGAACGCTGGTCCAACTGAGGCGCCAGGTGGAAATGGCATGGCAAGCCGTTCCACAGGACTACATCCAGCATCTCTACGATCGTCTCCATGGTAGAATAGCAGCCTGCATTGCTGCGAAAGGTGGATATACACTGTACTAGTGCCGACATTGTGCATGCTCTGTTGCCTGTGTCTATGTGCCTGTGGTTCTGTCAGTGTGATCATGTGATGTATCTGACCCCAGGAATGCGTCAATAAAGTTTCCCCTTCCTGGGACAATGAATTCACAGTGTTCTTATTTCAATTTCCAGGAGTGTAGAAGTCCCATGCTCATTTTGCTTCCGCATTTCCTGGTATGACCATCAGCATGGAAGTTATTACAATGACGAAGGGCAGGCCGTGCGATGATTATAGTGGTTGCGCTTATAGTAAAGTGAAGGATTCTGAAGCAGTTGTTTCTTGGTTGTACTTACAGTAAAAGAAAGGTCATTGTAAGGGAAGGATGCGTTCGGCGAACGTAGAAGTAAAGAAGCAAGTGGAGAGGGCGAAGAGGTGTACCCGAGAAGAAACTACGAAGTTATCCGTAATACACATGAATGAAACGCGAAATTTTCATAAGAAATGTACTACGTTTTTACGGTTACACCTAAGTCAGAAATTTCGAAGAGAACGTGACGTCGTCGGGGGAACCAACAAAAGCCCAAGAAATTTGATGAATTTTGTTTCAGTAGGATCCCTTAAAAATGGGAGATGGCAGTACTTTTCTCCTAGTACACGGTACATTATAGCAGAGGTTAATTATTTTTAGCGAAAGCAAAGGAGAAGAAACCTTAAAAAGTATTTCCATTTTTGTGGGGGTAACATTTAAGAGCTGCAGCAAGCAGTTTGGTCAAATCTATGCCACACACGCCGACTTAGGAGGCCGGAGTGACGAAACAAACATTCTTGCTCTTGTAGTTGCATTGCTCCCTAATAAGAAAAAAAGACACATATGTTCGCCTGTTTCGTCTGGTTAAACAAGTAGATCCTTAATGTTGTCCTAGAGAGGTGAACGTCGATTTTGAGACAGCTGCGATATCACCCTCAAATGACACATATGAGTGTTATTTCTATTTGAAGAAGAGTTTATGGAGAAGGTTTCAAGATCTCGATTTAACTGAGGATTATTTCCAGAACGAAAATTTAAGACTTCACGTCGGAATGAATACAGCGCTGGGATTTGTAAAATCGGCGGACGTTAAGTAACGGATGGGTTGAGGTTCATGCACAAGTTTCTGATAACCAAAGGCTCTCCATTTTTGACTACTTTGTAACAATTGGGTACTGAATAAGGATATCCCTATAGCGATGTGTAGCTGCAACGGAAGAAGTTACAAACGACAAATTCTGTTGAAGGGTGACACAAGAGAAAAAAGAAATTCGAAACCCACACATTAGAATCACAGATTTGGTGGAACGCGTGAAGAAGAAAGCGGAGCTCACAAACTGAATGTACATGAAGCTGAATCTTGAGGGGAAGAAGAAGAAATACTTACAACTGGATGACAGAATCTAGAGAACCGTAAACAATTATGAACAGACTGGCAACGTTGGGTCCTACTTGAAATTCACTGTTCATATTTAGAAACTGGACTAAAATATGTTGCATAAAACGTCCTCGGGCTTCTTGGCACGTCAATTCATTGTAAAACCTCAAGTTTCCGACGGTTACCTTCATCGCCTTCGTCAGGAGAAACTGAAAGTCAGAACTGCTGCTTAGCCTTGTACAGTCCATAGACGGCTTCTGATTGCACGGTAATTACGTCATGCTGTCGAAGATGGTGTCAACGTCTGCGCTGGTGGCGGCACCGCTTCCGCGGCAGCGTAAACATTGCGATGAATATCTCTGGCTATTCCCTGCATCAAGAGCTCGCTTCAGTGCTCCGCCAACATTGCAACCCCTGTACGGTTGAAGTTCAGGCATATTTTTATTTCGACAACCTCTTTGATTATATATCCCACTATGTAGAAACCTAGGACAAAACTTTTGTTTCGCCCTAAAAGTATTTTGTGTTTGTTTGTGAGGCTGTGCTCAGCAACCGCAGATATCTCCAGTTCTCGTATTCTAATATGCCGTTCATGTTCTGCACGGCGGTCGGAGACGGTGTGGATGGACTGGTCGATGTAATTGCTTCAGCACTCGCAACGGCTGTGAAAAATCCCAGGGATTCCGAGTCTGTCCTTAACAGGGCGCAGCATCTCCTTTATCTTCTCAGGGGCCCGGAAAATAGGTTTTATACCTCGTCTTCCCAGGACTATTGACTATTTTGCTGGTTGTAGCGCCGCAGGAAGTAAGGGATACAATCTGCGGCTCATCACGACAGTTTCTCGTTTCCTTTTTTTGGAAAACACTGACTTACTATCATGTGAACTACAGCTGTTATTCAGGTGCTTGACTGATCTCCTGGGAGCACTATCTGATTTATATACGCCCTTCGTTGGGCTGCTCCAAACGCGGTCCGCAGCCGTAAATTTAATAATGATATAACTATCGCTCGCTTATTGAATATCAAGGTAGCGCCATCGACGCGAAATATAAATAATTTATAATCACTTTGTAGCCATCACTTGATTCTTCTATTATAAAAAGAATTATGGAATCGATACATTAGAGCCTCTGAATAACGCCTTAAATTGTCCCTTACGTGAAGTTGCATATGGAGAGCTATGGTTGACAAACTGCGATGATAAATCATCACGACTGGGTGTTGACGACTTTGAACGCTATGATGTAAGCCAGTGTGCGTCGGCTTCCAGTACACTGAGTAACCGGGACGGCCATCTGACTTTCGTTGTATCAATACATCAAATTGCAGCCTTCTTTTTCTGTCTTGATAGCGAACTGGATGTTTGGGTGCATATTGTTCATATGTTCGAGGACGTGCTCAAGACCTTCTACGCCGTGTGGCCAGACCATAAACGTGTCGTCAACATAACGACAAAATGAAGATTGACGAAGGGAAGCCAAAACGGACTAAAATAAATTAAAAATTAGTAGTGTTAAAAAGCAAGGAAGATCACCGAGCTCTCGCATATTATTTAGTTACAATTTTTAAGTATATTGAAACAGCACTTCATCATTTCATCATCATTTATTGCCTTATCGGGCCTTTAAGGCCTACAGCAAGAAGAACAAAAGGAAAAGTAAAGACAAAAAGACTTACAAAAGTACTCTATACAGTAGTAAAAGTTACATATGTACATTACAGCTTAAAGAAGAAACGAAAAAATAAACAGGGCATTCAATCAAAGGTTTAAAAGGCAAGAGGGATACATTACAGAAACAAAAAACACGCAGTGTCTGTCAATTACACGAGAGGAGGGAGCTGTTGCAGATGGCAGTCCATCTCATCCGGTCGTTGGCGTCCTCCTCCACGGCTGCTGGTTCCACTTCTTTCAGGATCGTTGTTATCCTATCCTTCCATCGAGTTCTTGGGCGTCCTCTAGGGCGTTTTCCTGTGGGTTGAGAGTGGAGGACTCTGTTTGGAAGGGATCCGTCTGCCCGTAGGATGTGGCCAAACCATTGGAGTCTCTTCTGTGCCAATATTCGTCCAATGTGTGGCTTTCCATACCGCTGGTATAAATCTTCTTTTTTTCTTCGTTCCCATTTACCTTCCATGGCATTGTAGATGGGTCCATATATCTTCCGAAGTACCTTCCTTTCAAATGCACATATTGCTTCTTCTGCTGTTGCTGATGTTGCCCAAGTTTCACAGCCGTATAAAAGTACTGGTCTCACCAGTGTCGTGTATAGGTGGATCTTGTTCTTCTGCGATATCAGCCGAGATCTGAAAAGATTGTTCAGGCTAAAGAACATGCGATTAGCATTTGTTATACGTTGCTGTACTTCTTTCGTTACTTCACTTCTATTTGTTAGTATGGAGCCCAGGTACTTGAACTCTTCAACTCGTTCGAAGGTATGCCTGTCGACATCAATGGAAGGAGGGAGATCTCGGCGGCGTGATACAACAAGATATTTAGTTTTTTCCTCGTTCACCACCAGCCCAATTTTCTCTGCATTGTGGAGGAATCGGGAAGTATCCCTGCGTACTTGCTCTAGAGTGTCGCCAAGGATCACAACATCATCAGCAAATGCCAAGATTGTGTCTGCTCCCACCATCTCCATCTCTCTGGTTCGACAAGTGTCACGGCTTACTTTTTCCAGGGCCAAATTGAATAATATTGGCGCCAATGGATCTCCTTGTCTCAATCCATTTTGTATACTGAACTTTCGATGCTAATATTTATACCTATAAAAAGTATACTGTAGTTCCTACATATAAATGATGTAGTCCTGTAGACTGATTTCAAACACGCTAAAACGGTAAACGTTCATTTACCACTCTGTCCAGAGACTGTGCAAAGTATGTTGGGAATCAGCCTTTACTCGCTATTGATACATTGTGGACGTGGGACACAGCCTGGTCAAACATTTAACAATGAAATTCGCCAGACAGCGGTGCAATTGAGATTTTATTTTCGCAACCAGTTTCGGTAACTCGTTATGCCATCTTCAGGCTCCATATGCAGCTCTTAAAAATAATCGATATTGGCATACTGGGATCATATGTTTCTGTATGTCATGAATTCGTAGCTCAAGTGCTTCCTTCGAAAACTTGACTGCAGTCATGAATGGAGATTCGTAACTCCATCAATGATTCGTACCTCGTCAGTTTTTCATGGTAGAAAACAGTTGGAGCTGTTGAAAAGATCGTATTGTATCGATAATCGATCCTGCAGTGAATTGATGAAGGCAGTAATAAAGAGTACAGACACAGAAACTTTTGCAGTGGCCGTTAGCGTCTCAAGGTATCCTGACTTGCACGGTGTGCTCGCTCGGTACAAATGCTTAGTTGCTCGATTTCAACTCCATAGGCCTAAGTTAATTCTTTGGCGTCTTAGAAAATCCGGCTGGCATTATCATCAACATTTTCTCTCACTTTCAGCATGTCCCGTTTTTGAGATCCCTGGCAATGATGATTAACTCTCAAAAATCTATGCCTTGGCGTTGAAGTTGACGACAGATGGACTCACCCAGCGCGAACGATTCAGGAATTATAACCGAGCAGACAGTAGAATCTCCCTTCGTGATAGCTGCTAACAGAATCATGGCATCCTGAGATGTGGTCTTCTTGTCAAATTCTTGAATCTTCCCCAGAGCCGAAACAACGTTACCACATATTTCGTTTAAGGCTTGTGCGCTCCGAAGACACTCAGTCAATCCAGAGATCATGGTTTTTTCCAAACTACTGAGTCGATTATCAGTTAATAATTCAAGAGCCTCATTTAATATTTTCTTACTCTTCGGTGGCGCAAAGGAATTACGTGCAATTTTCAGTGTTCCTAGTGAATTCCTGACAAGTGGAATGCCGCATCAGTCGTTGTCTACAAAACTGAAATTATGAGCTGCACCATGAGAATTCATCGCTAAAGTACAGTCTTGTCGTATGAATGCATGAGCCCCACGGGCTTTTCCCGACATGGATGCCGCACCGCAATAGAACTGTCCTTATAAAAATGACACATCAAGCTCGTAATTTAGCGCGGACATCAATGCGAGATGCTTACAATCGTTTCCAAAACGAAACTTTATCTCGAAACCTCGCAGACAACCCAATGAGATTCTGGGTGAATGTGAAGCATGTTAGCAGCAAGACGCAGACAGTGCCTTTTCTGTGAGATATCAATGGAAATAACGTCGACAACAGTGCTGCGAAAGCAAAATTATCCAAACACAAACTTTCGAAGCTCTTTCATCAAAGAAGAAGAAGTAAATATTCCAGAATTCGAATCAAGGATAGCTGCCAACATAAGTAACTTGGATCACGTATCCTCGGAATGCTTAAGCAACTTAAATCACTTAATAAAAGCAAGTATTCTGCTCCAGAGTGTATACCAGTTAGATTCCTTACAGAGTATGCTGATGCAATAGTTCCATACTTAACCATCATATACAACCCGTCACTTGACGAAAGATCCGTACCCAAAGACAGGAAAGTTGCACAGGTCACATCAATATTCAGGAAAGTAAGTCAGTATGAGTGATGCACTAAATTACAGGCCCATGTCATTAAACGCAATATGTAGCCGGATTCTGGAACGTATATTTAGTTCGAACCTCATGAATTACCGCGAAGAGAACGATCTATTGACACACAATCGACACGGATTTAGAAACCATCGTTCTTGTGAAACACGACTAGCTCTTTACGCAAACTGAGTGTTGAGTGCTATTGACAAGGGAGTTCAAATTGATTCCGTATTTCTAGCTTTCCAAAAGGCTTTTGACACTGTACCACACAAGCGGCTTGTAGTGAAATTGCATGCTTATGGAATATCGTTTCAGTTGTGTGACTGCACTCGTGATTTCCTGTCAGAGAGGTCACAGTTCGTAATAACTGACGGAAGACATTGGATAAAACAGAAGTGATCTCTGGCGTTCCCCAAGATAGTGTTAAAGCCCTCTACTGTTCCTTATCTATATAAACGATTTAGGAGACAATCTGAGCAGCCGCCTTCGATTCTTTGCAGATGACGCTGTCGTTTATCGTCTAGTAACGTCATCGGAGGACAAAAACTAACTGCAAAACGATTTAGAAAAGATATCTGAATGGTGGAAATATTGGCAACCGGTCCCAAATAATCAAAAGTGTGATGTCATTCGCATTAGTGCTAAAAGGAATCCGTTAAACTTCGGTTATACGGTAAGTCAGTGTAATCTAACTTAAAACCTAGGAATTACAATTCCGAAGAATTTGAATTGGCAAGGACATGTAGGATATGTTGTGGGGGAGACAAACTAGACACTGCGTTTTAGTGGCAGAGCCCTTTGAAAATTAACAGATCTACTAAAGAGACTGCCTACACTACGCTTGTCCATCCTCTTTTGGATTACTGCTGCGCGGTCTGCGATCCTTACCAGATAGAATTAACAGAGTTCATCGAGAAAGTTCAACGAAGAGTAGCATGTTTTGTATTATCACATTATTACTATTCTATTATCGAGAGAGTGTCACGGACACAATACAGGATTTGGGATGGACACCATTAAAACAAAGGTTTTTTCCGTTGCGGTGGAATCTTCTTACAAAATTTCCGTCACCAACTTTCTCCTCCGAATCCGAAAATATTTTGTTGATGCGGCCTACATAGGGAAAAACGATCATAGCTGGCACGGACAGATATAGGTGTTTATTTTTTCCGTGCGCTGTTCGAGAATGAAATAATAGAGAATTATAGTGAATGTTGGAAAGTTGAAGGTACTAGAGAATCAGTTCTGACGTTGCGGTTGAAAATGGAAGCAAGATAGAAGAAAAATCAGACCTGTGAAAAGGGCTCCACAACGTCCGATGATGCCAGATGCTCCAAATTCTGGGAAAAGCAGGGGTAAGTTATAGGGAAAGACGGATAGTATTCAATATGTGCAATAGCCAAGAGGGAACAGTAAGAGTCGAAGACCAAGAATTGAGAGCTAGAATTAAAAAGTGTGTAAGACAGGAATGTATTCTTTCGCCTTCACTGTTCAATCTATACATCGAAGAAGCAATGACGGAAGTAAAAGAAAGGTTCAAGAGTGGAATTAAAATTCAACGTGAAACGATGTCGATGAAGACATTGTTATCTTCATTGTAAGTGAAGAAGAATTGCAGGATCTGGTGAGGGGAACGAACAATCTTATGAGCACATAATATGGGTTGAGAATAAATCGAACAAAGACGAGAATAATGAGAAGTAGCGAAAATGAGAGCAGTGAAAAATTTAACATCAGGATTGCCGATCACGAAGTAAATGAAATTAAGGAATTCTGCCGCCTAGACAGCATAATAAACCATGACGCACGGAGCAAGGAGGACATAAAAAGCACACTCGTAGTGTAGGGAATTCATGGCCAAGAAAAAAATATTAATAGCAAGCATAGGCCTTAATCTGAGGAAGAAATTTCTGAGAATGTATGTTTGGTGGGCAGCATAGAATGGTAGTGAAACACAGACGTCGGGAACACCGAAACAGAAGAGAATCAAAGAATTTAATATGTGATGCTACAGAAGAATGTGGAAAATTAGGTATACTCGTAAGGTATTGAATGAGGAGGTTTTACGCAATGTTAGCGAGCAATGTAATAAATGGAAAACACTAACAAGAAGAAGGGACAGGATGGTAGCACGTCTGTTAGGACATCACGCAGAAAGACGGCAAAAACTGTAGAGGAAGACATCCAGAAAAAAATTGAGGACATGTGTTGCAAGTGCTACTCTGAAACGAAAAGGTTGGCACAGGAGACTAATTCGTGGTGAGCCACATCAACCCAGTCAGAAGACAGATGACTCAAGGAAAAAAGAAAATCTAGCGAGAGTCCCCCCTGTGGCGCTCACTCCAGCACTACCAGTAGGCAACAGCTGGAGAATGAGGCGTGGAATAGAGACAGAGAGGACAGTGGTCGCGTGACAAGGTATTTTCCGTCTCTCTCTGTTCGGAAAATCGCGCGCCAGCCTATAGCAGCCAGCGATTTTACCACTAGGAAACGGAGAAGGTCGGCGCATGTACTGAGACTGAGGTTCGTCACTGAAGATCATAGCAACTCTTGAAGCGTTACTACAATTTTCAGTTGTAGCTACAAAGTGTAAGTTATTTGTGGAAAACACTGGATTACTCAATTAGGGACCTCTGTTTTCTGCATAATTCAGGGCCGAGAGATTTTGGACACTATAAATATACATATATCAAAAAAAGTTTTGCATCACCCCAGTTCCCAGAAATCCTGAAGATAGACGTTGACTGAGTGTATTGTATCACAGAGACAGTCCCTTTGACTGTTCGGAGATCTCACGAAACTAGCCCAAAGATACAAACAACCATGCACGAACAGCGTCTATTAGACGGAGGGGGTCCGACAGCCAATCAGTTCCAGTCATTCCTCCAGGAGGTACACGGCTCGTGTTGTCTGTAGTTCAACCATGCCTGAACGGTCAGTACCATAGTTCGATAGCGTCTGCATTGTTACTTTGTGCCAGGAAGGGCTGTCAACAAGAGATGGAACCAAACCGATGTTGTCCGACATGGAGGAGATACAGAGGGATGACACGCCTCGCTCAGGCCGCCCAAATTCTACTACAGCAGCGGATGACCGCTACCTACGGATTATGGCTCGGAGGAACCAAGACAGCAACACCACCATGTTGAATAATGGCTTTAGTACAGCCACAGGACGTCGGTTACGTCTCAAAGTGTGCGCAGTACACTGCACGATAAGCAACTTCACTCCCGACGTCCATGGTGAGGTCCATCTTTGAAACCACCACACAGCACGGTACAGATAGGCCCAACAACAAGCCTAATGGACAGCTCAGGATTGTCATCACGTTCTTTTCACCGATGAGTGTCGCATGTGCCTTCAACCAGACAATCGTCGGAGACGTGTTAAGAGGCAACCCGGTTAGGCTGAACGACATAGACACACTGTCCAGCGAGTGTTGTTTTGGGGTGCCACTATGTGGGGCTGACGTATGCCACTGGTGGTCATGGAGGGCGCCGTAACGGCTGTACGAAACGTGAATACCGTCCTCCGACCGATAGTGCAACCATATCGGCAGCATATTGGCGAGGCATTCGTCTTCATGGACGACAATTCGCGCCCACATCGGCACATATTGTGAATGACTTCCTTCATGACAACGACATCGCTCGGCTAGAGTGGCCATCATTGTCTCCAGACATGAACCGTGTCGAACGTGCCTGGGGTAGATTGAAACGGGCTGTTTATGGACGACTTGACCCACCAACCACTCTGAGGGATCTACGCCGAATCGCCGTTGAGGAGTGGGACGATCTGGACCTTGTGGATAGTACGCCACTAAGAATACAGGCATGCATCAATGCAAGAGGACGTGCAACTGGGCATTAGAGGTATCGGTGTGTACAGCAATCTGGATTACCACCTCTTAAGGTTTTGCTGTATGGTGGTGCAACATGCAATGTGCGGTTTTCATGAGCAATAAAACTGGCGGATATGATGTTTACGTTGATCTCTACTCCAATTTTCTGTACAGGTCCCGGAACTCTCGGAATCGAGGTAGTGCAAAACTTTTTTTGATGTGCATTTTATGTCTCATAGATTGATATCTGCTTTACTTATAGTAGCGTAAGCCCCTAAATTCTCGTCCAAAAAGAAGTAACAATTATCATGTTCATTTGTTACATACTTTCGGAATGATCAATGGGTAATTAATAGAAGCCTACTTTCTGGTAAGACAGATTCTTGACACTTCATGTGATATAACTCAGGATAATCGATGAAACACTGCAACGCTTTTTTTATTTATTTATTATTTAGCGTATGTGGTTTTCAAGTACAAATGGTTTAATGTTTAAATACATACAGACAGATGAAGATAAAATCAACATGCATTATAGCACATAAATAATGTCTCGTCTTATGGACATTCAATTAAGGATAAAGTAGGCATACACAGGTTGTTACAATAAGGTATCTAGTCATAGATAAGATAATATTATAATATAGAAATTGTTGCTGTAAGTTCATTCAGCAATCACATATATGGAATCTATAGAGTTTCTTTCAAGTTCTATGTCTAAGTTTTCCATCCACTCGACGGCTGCAGGGGAGGCTGCATAAGGTTCTCGAATGGATCCTTTAAACGCACGTCTAGGGCATTCCTGAATGATGTGCTGGATCGTTTGCTCTGGATGTCCACAATTGCACTGTGGTGAATCTCGTATGCCCCATCTACAGATCATCTCGCCACTTCTGCCATGACCAGTTCTGAGTCTATTGAGTATAACCCAAGTTCTTCTTGGCAGGTCTGTACCAGGTAGGTTCCCACCAGGTGATATTTCATTGCAGTTCTTGTATAATCCAGTCTAAGACCATTCATTTTTCATGAATCTATAGCATCGTAAGACGTAGCCATAAGTTTTTGAGCTGTTCTCCATGGTGGTCTTCTAGATCTTAGTCGGGAAAGATTTGGGGCAATGTCCTGATGGATTGGAAGGTTGGCATTGGAGGAGATTTTACGCCATTCATTAATTAAGGCGGTTTGCCGCCTAAGATGTGGTGGACCAATACTGCAGAGAACAGGAAGCCAAGGTAGTGGGGTGGATTTAATGGTCCCAGTTATGATTCTCATGGTATAGTTTAGTTGAGTATCCACTTTAGACGTGTGGCTGCTATTAAGCCAAACAGGACTGCAATATTCCGCAACAGAGTATACCAGCGCTACAGAAGAAATCTTCAGAGTATGTACATCAGCTCCTTAGCTAATATTGGCGAGCGTTTGAATAATATTATTTCTTGTACATATCTTAGCAGCAGTATCTATGAGGTGTGGTTTGAATGTAAGCGATTTATCCAATTTAATACCAAGATATTTTGGGTTTGGGTTATGCTTTAACTTTCTACCAGCAAAAGTAACGTCAAGGGATCGGGTTGCCTGTTGGTTGTTTAAATGAAACACTGTAACTTCTGACTTTACTGGGTTAGGAATTAATCTCCAAGATCTGAAATATTTACCCATTACGCCGAGGTCTTGGTTAAGGGAGTTTTCACACTGTTCAAAACTTTCATGTTGCACAGCCAGGGCCATTTCATCTGCGTAACAGAACTTCCGCGTATTTGTTTTTGGTATGTCGCTTATGTACACATTGAAAAGTAATGGTGCCAATACAGAACCTTGTGGTAAGCCATTGTTTGAAACAATGGTTCGACTCTTCTTTCCTTCTAGATGAACTTCAAGGGTTCTATTGTTGAGCATATCACTTAGTAATTTGT
Organism: Schistocerca cancellata; assembly: GCF_023864275.1. NCBI lineage: Eukaryota > Metazoa > Arthropoda > Insecta > Orthoptera > Acrididae > Schistocerca > Schistocerca cancellata. The sequence goes on from NC_064634.1 coordinate 165,196,048, forward strand.
ACAAGGTCTGGCAATGGATAATCTCAGGTATCTTACTAAGAAGACCATGCCTCCACACAGTATCGTATGCAGCGGTTAAATCTACAAATGCAACAGCTGTTTTAAGTTTCCGTTCATAACCGTTCTCGATATGTGTTGTTAAAGCAGTACTTGGTCGCAACAGTTACGTTGTGGTCGAAAACCAGCCTGCTCGATGGGGATTCTTTCATCCAAAGTCGTCCCAATACGATTACACAAGAGTCTCTCCAAGAGTTTGAAGCAGGTGCTCAGGAAAGAGATTGGTCTAAAATGTTCAGGCTTGTCTGGTGTTTGCCCAGTTTTTAATATTGGCAATACTTTAGATCTTTTGAATATCATAGGCACTCGGCCTTCTTCAAGGATGTTATTATAGAAGTTCACGAGCCAGTTGATAACATTTTTCCCACTATACATAATAAATTCTGGGTATAACTCATCTGGCCCAGCTGCCTTCCTAGTTTTGATGTTCGAGATAGCCGTTTTCAGTTCTTCCACTGTGAAAGCTGCTGCAGGATGTGATCTTTCAGTAGCTTGTCTCCACCGTGTTTTAGTTAGTTTCTTAATATTTCTGGCGGTTTCTTTGTCAAGAGGTGCCCTGGACATATTGGCTATACGGCCTGCAATTGCATTGGGAGTGGTTTTTGCTCTTTCACAGGGACTGTATGCACCAGATCCTAGTTTCCTGAGTAGGGCCCACGCTTTTCTACTGGACTTTCTAAAGTTTATACCTTCCACGTTTTTTTTTCCACTTTTCTCTTCGGGCGCTGTCAAGTGACTCGATAAGTTCCTCTGCCACTTCCCTGTCTCCCGATTCTTTGAACTCATTATAGAGGTGTTCAGTTGTTTCACTCCAGGCAGGTGTATATTCTTTCCTGAAACTGCGTGGTATGGTTTTCCTAGCTGATGCAATAAGAGCTTTACTAAATCGTTCATAGTTGTTAACGATTGGCTTTATCCACCGTACAGTGGCATCGGCACATATTGCGTATGACTCCCAAGCAGCCTTTTTCAAAATTCCATCTTGGTTTTGGAGCTGATTTTTTAAGAGGGACTTGTGTTCCAATGTGGACAATGACAGGTCTATGCTGGGAAGTTAGTTAATACTTTCCTGCTTGTTGGGTAACCCTTGTGGTCTCTCCTAACAAAGCACAGAACTGGGTTGAAACCGCGTTGCCGTCTAGGTGACCAGAAGGTGTGTCTCGCTTTAGCATCATATATTAGTTGCAGGTCTTCAATATCTGCCCACTCAAGTATGGCTTGACCATTATCATTGTTTTCACTATACCCCCATAAACTATTGAAATCGCCCATTAAGAGGGTAGGGTATTTTGTTTCAGGGAGTGCTTCGTTTGGCCATTGGATGTTAGGAGGCTTATATACAGTGACTATCGTGAAGTTACTTACTAGTGTTTCTATTAAAAATAGGTTATCCGAAGAACTTATTTTTATTGGAGCCCAGTTGTAAGGTGTCAGGCAAATCCAACACCTTCCGTGAAAACCCTGACATGATAGCAAATCCGGCAGTGTGTCACATAGCTCCGAATAAATCGTGACATTAAATTAACCAAAGTAATACGAGTAACGAGTGAGCAAATGGAATACCACAGACTAACACAAGAATGCCTAAATGCATGTCATACCTTCCCACCGTGAGACAGATGCAGTTCCGAGGGGAGAAACAAGAACAGAAGCCGAGAGCAGAACCGTGTTAATTTAGAAGGCCCTACGATAAGGGACGGACACCCACGTCGCCAGCTAACCGTTAGGACCACCCCCCAGCCCATGTTAAAAGCTAGAGCCTTAGCGTGAGACTTTGTCGCGTCTCTGTTACGTCAGGACCACCCCCCAGCCCATGTTAAAAAATAGAGCCCTGCAGAAGAACAGTATAGATCTTACAATAACACAAAAAGGGCTACACCACCCGCAAGTTTTAGCGTGAGACTTTTTCGCGTCTCTGCTACGTCAGGACCACCCCCCCAGCCCATGTTAAAAGATAGAGCCCTCCAGAAGAACAGTATAGATCTTACGATAACACAAAAAGGACCACACCACCCGCAAGTTTTAGCGTGAGACTTTTTCGCGTTCTGTTACGTCAGGACCACCCCCAGCCCATGTTAAAAAATAGAGCCCTGCAGAAGAACAGTATAGATCTTACAATAACACAAAAAGGGCTACACCACCCGCAAGTTTTAGCGTGAGACTTTTTCGCGTCTCTGCTACATCAGGACCACCCCCCAGCCCATGTTAAAAGATAGAGCCCTCCAGAAGAACAGTATAGATCTTACGATAACGCTAAAAGGACCACACCAGCTGCAAGTTTTAGCGTGAGACTTTTTCGCGTCTCTGTTACGTTGCAAACTTTAAAAAACATTGCTCCACCACGAAAAGTATAACGTTTCTCATTGGATAGACAGAATTTTTGTAGGCGGAGCTTAAGGTTAACATTGAGACCCTGATTGGTCAGATGAAAACACAGCCAGATAGTTTTTTTTTAAACCAACTTCGGTAAATTGTAGTAAGGAGAAGTTAGGAGAGAGTTGCTTCCGAGACGGCGAGGTGAGCGTAGCTGTGCTGCCCGTCGCCCCCTGACGAACACCGACAAGGTAATGAACGCACGCGATGCCGCATAACAGCGCATAAAGCTTCACTCAGAACTGCAGAAGTCTCATCTGTTACACCCCCTTTTTGCGTAATACTAGTGTCGATCGTCAATTAAAGCTCATGATGATCACATTTGCTACTTGAAGTAAAAATCTGAAACGCGATGATTTTTCTGTTATTTAATTATTGAGAAGCCATATCAGCCACTGTAATTTACGACAAGTTAGATAAGTAATTAAAGATGATTGAGGGTCACTGTAGACCATTTTGATAGTTTTCTCTTTTGTGAAACTTAATTTAAACGTAGATTATAGATGTGATATGGCATAGGTCATCCTTCGATCCATTGTAGAACTTGGAAACCCATTCAGGGAATATTCGTTCACATTTTTGTGGAACGCAGTTGGTTTTTACCATCCTGTATTAAAACACTTCCTTTTATCAATAGTGCAATTTATAAACGATGTATTGTGAGTAAATGGTAAACTTAATTGCTTTTTCGACGTTATTTTACCAGCTAACTAAAAATAGGAAAGCCTTGAACCCCTTCCACTAAACTGAGTTAGTATTAAGATTCTTTTACAGGGAATGCAGTGGAGCTGACGCTGAAATCATTAAGTATTTGGTTATATCATCGCTAGTCTCACTGAACTCTTCTGAACTCTACATGTCATATGTGTTCTGGCGTCTCCTCACCAGGAACAGGTCCCAGGTTCAAACTAGTCAATTCCCTAAAAAACACGCTCAGAGCGTCGTTGCACGAAAGTGGTAGGGAGACACGATATAGAACAAACAGACACCACGCTGAATGTTAGACAGTTATCAATGTCACTACGCATGTATGTAGCAGATCCATAGTTTTCATGGTGAATAGCTCCAGCAACGGTGTATCGACTTATGAGACCTCTTTTCATGAGATATGTCTCGTGGTTTACATGTGTTTCTTGGACCAGTATGACATGTATATTGTTATCCCGTGCTAGTCTTGAGAGGATATCACATTTAGTCTTACTTATACCTTCTATGTTAATTTGCAGTACTCGGAATGATGAGCCGAGGTCTCTTGTCATTGGGTTTTGAGGAGACTCATTATTTTTATTGTTTGCTTCCATTTGCACTTTTGAGCAGCGAGATGAGTTCACATTCGTTGTGCGACGCCACGATGGTAGTAGACTTTTAGCTACCTTTCGGCATTTCCCAGGGTGTACCACTTGGAGGCAGTTTACTTTTACATCCCTTTATTGACGCACACCTACGCACAATTTAAGTTTCACAGTGCGTCTACCACTATAATGCTTAGATATCGTGTAAGTTGTCAGTATTATAGAACAGTAATATTAATGCCAATGATAGGTCATTACCCTAAGCAGAGATAAGGCCTAATCACTACGTTGTCCTAGCTGGTATTAAGATAACACCACTTACGATCCATCTTCAGTGCTTTGATTTGGCCGGTGTAGCCTCTCCCACATTTTTAATTCAGTAGAAGGTATTTTGCTGTTGTACATGCATCATTGGAATAACACTCCTGGAAGAAAGTTTACCGTAGAGAGAGAGTCAAACGTCACCCAGGCGTCGCTTCCAGAATGATTCTTATACTCGGTAACGAAGTACACGCTGCATGGAAAATTCTCTATTGATTGAAACTAAATAGAGTATAAAAATGAATGACTTATTTGGAGCAGATGTAGAAAAGAAAGTGCAGTGCTGAGATACAGACAGCCATAAAAGCAGGCTACAATCAGAACAGGCGCGAGACAGTGCTGTTAGCTGCCATTTGTGTTATTTATTCTATACATACAAGAAACTTTGAAAGCTGTAAGGGAAAATTTAATTGAAGCTGGAATTAAGGTTCATAGCCATAAGATGAATGTTTTTAGAAAACGGTATGACAGTCTTGGAAAAGTATAAGGACCAGCTGGAACAAACACTTGATAAGAACTAGAACTAAATAAGACTAAAATAATAAGTAAAAGAAGAATACGTTTGGGTCATACGTTCCCAAAAATGTTGAAGAACTGACCAGTATCGGGAGCTACATGACGTCATATAGCAGAATAAAAGCAGAAAATTAATGTAGAGCACAACAAGGAAAATTAGCTTAGAAATAGGAAAGGGAAATGTTTCGTTCAGCAAAATGTTAAAACTGGAGTAGGAATTAATTAGCTGAAGACGTTTATGTGACACATAATGCTATTGGCGAGTGTGACGTGGACAGTACGAGCAGTGAAAAGAAAACAATCGTATCATTTCAAGAATTGTGCTCTTGGAGGAAATCTAAAAATAACGTGGGTAGGCCAAATAACTAAAGAAGAAGTTCCGTCAATTTTGAGTGTGACAGCTGTTCAATGGACACTAGGCAGTATTACTCGCACATCGAATGGTTATGTTTTCAACTGTTTTCATAATATACTGTGTTTATTCAGTCTGTTACAAGCAGCTCTTCCTGTCTTGTCGACATAATACGAGTGCACCACATTTCCTGCTGGTGGTAATGTAGGTTCATATTTGTTCATAGTGAACTGTTTCCCGAACGTTAAGCATTATACACTCAGAACCGGTGGAAATACGAATATTTCAGAGGTACACACTTTCTGCTCTAGACTAAGGTAACTTTTTCGGGTGGACGCATTTTAGTCTAAAACTCGAGCATCAATACCAAGAAACTTTCTATATATCGGGATACAAGAAGCCCGTATAGTCATCATAATAATGAAACCTGTGTTACACACATGAGGAAGAAATCTTAAGAAGCAGGGATGACACACAAGCTGCTTAGTAACTCCATTACACAAGAATATTTGGCAAGGAATAATTATGTGACTTGCTTCTTAAAGCAATGACCTTCAGAGTTAGTGATAACTGCATAAATCTTCTTCACTCTGATTCTGTCTTTTTCATGAGTAGAACAGAGCAAAAGCATTACTTTTGGATTCTGGTGGTAAGCAGGCCATGATCAGCATTGATTTTCGTAACTGCAAAGGAGAAATTAGTTAACTAGTAAAACATTGAAGGTTGCAGTACCATTTATTATACAGGAATTCAAATAGTATTTCTCGATGGTGGATAAATGAAACATAAATTCAAGTAACAAGGCACTCATGTAAAGAGTCATGCCATTAATTATAAACCAGTGAGAGAAACGAATCAAGTTAGTAGTAAGGACAAAGATACGATCCAGGGGCACGAGAGAAGGCTCAGATACAAGTGTCTGATGAGATTCTTGATGATACTCCATTGATAGTAGAAAAGCTTTGTTATAGTCATATTTGGGTAGAAAAACATATAAAACAAAAGGTATCGCACAAACAATAGTTGCACTGATTCAATATACCCAATATACTGAGATAGCTCAGCAATGAATTTAGGTTTGAAATTACTTCGGATCATACCATCACGCCCGATAAAATCTACGTGGATTTTCTGGCCATGCTAATAGCTCGAAACTACCACATAATTTGGACAGGAATGACAAAGAGTCTCTATGGACATATACATTTCATTTATGTGGCCCCCTAATTGGCTCAATATATCACGTAGCAAATCACACAAAGGAAGTATCATCAAACTGAACAATTCAATCGGCTGTTTATAGCAAAACTGGCAATTAAAACTCAAATGCAGTGTTTCGAAGAGCGAAAAAACACAGTGAAAGCACTTACTCGGTCTGTAGCATATTTTACTGACCTATATCAACATTGTTTACTATGCCAAAGAAAAGTCCTGAAATGAAAGAATTAAATGAGGAATTTATATCCCAACAATAAGTAAAATACATTTTGCAGTGTATCAGGGAAAATAACATCCCATTTAAGCATTTAGACGACACCCTGAGATACCCACTTTGTAATGGATCGGATCAAGTATACCCGTACGTGCAGTGTGGCTATGCATCCGCCTTGTAATTCTTCCAGAAAATTGGTTTTCATATTGGTTGATTGTGGTCTCATACACTACATGATCAAAAGTATCCGGACACCTGGTGAAAGTGACTTACAAGTTCGTGACTCCCTCCATCGGTAATGCTGGAATTGAGTTTGGTGTTGGCCCACCCTTAGCCTTGATGACAGCTTCCAGTCACGCAGGCAAACGTTCAATCAGCTACTGGAAGGTTTCTTGGGGAATGGCAGCTCATTTCTCACGGAGTGCTCCACTAAGGAGGCGTATCGATGTCGGTCGGTCAGGCTTGACACGATGTCAAAAAAATGGTTCAAATGGCTCTGAGCCTATGCGACTTAACTTCTGAGGTCATCAGTCGCCTAGAACTTAGAACTAATTAAACCTAACTAACCTAATGACATCACACACATCCAAGGCCCGAGTCAGGATTCGAACCTGCGACCGTAGCGGTCGCTCGGCTCCAGACTGTAGCGCCTAGAACCGCACGGCCACTCCGGCCGGCTGACACGATGTCGGCGTTCCAAACCATCCCAAAGCTGTTCTATGGGATTCAGGTCAGGACGCTGTTAGACCAGTCCATTACATGGATGTTATTGTCGTGTAACCCCTCCGCCACAGGCCGTGCATTATGAACAGGTTGTCGATCGTGCTGAAAGATGGAATCGCCATCCCCGAATTGCTCTTAAACGGTGGGAAGCAAAAAGCTTCTTAAACCATCAGTGTAGGACTGTGCTCTGATAGTGTCACACAAAACAACAAGGGGTGCAAGCCCCCACCGTGGAAAACACGACCACACCATAACACCAACGCCTCCGAATTTTACTGTTACCACTACACGCGCTGGAAGATGACGTTCACCAGACATTCGCCATACCCACACATTGCCATCGGATCGCCACATTGTGTACCGTGATTCGTCACACAACGTTTTTACACTGTTCTATAGTCCAATGTTTACGCTTCTTACACCAAGAGAGGCATCATTAGGCATTTACCGGCGTGATGTGTGGCTTACGAGCAGCCGATCGACATGAAATCGAAGTTTTCTCACCTCCCGCCTGACTGTCAAAGTACTTGCACTGGATTCTGATGCAGCTTGGAATTCCCGTGTAAAGGCCTGGATACATGTCTTGTCTGCGTATTACACATTACGACCCCCTTCAACTGTCGGCGACCTCTGTCAAGTCAACAGACGAGGTCGACCTGTACGCTTTTGTGCTGTACGTGTCCCTTCACGTTTCCACTTCACTATCACATCGGAAACAGTGGACCTAGGGATGTTTAGGAGTGTGGAAATCTCGCGTACAGACTTATGGCACAAGTGACACCGAATCACCTGACCACGTTCGAAGTCCGTGACTTCCGCGGAGCGCTACATTCTGCTCTCTCACGATGTCTAATGAATACTGAGTTCGCTGATACGGAGCACCTGGCAGTACGTGGCAGCACAATGCACCTAATGTGGGAAACGTATGTTTTGGGGATCGTCCGGATACTTTTGATCACATAGTGTATGTTCATTACTACTCAGAGATGCTGACCGTTACGTTTATAACCATACTCAGCTGAATGTTGCCTTCCAAACTTTTTTGGGCAACGGCTTGTGAGTATAAACACAGGACAAGACCGACACTGTTAAATTCCTTTCAAACTACTGGAGGATTGTAGAAGGAAGCTAAGAGAGGATTACACCTGCGATGTTGATAGAGAAAAAAAAAGTTCAAATGGCTCTGAGCACTATGGGACTCAACATCTTAGGTCATAAGTCCCCTAGAACTTAGAACTACTTAAACCTAACTAACCTAAGGACATCACAGACACCCATGCACGAGGCAGGATTCGAACCTGCAACCGTAGCAGTCCCGCGGTTCCGGACTGCAGCGCCAGAACCGCTATACCACCGCGGCCGGCGTTGATAAAGAAAGAAGAATGGAAAAACATTCATTTAAGTCCACAAAATACTAGTTATTTCTCCGTTCAAGCAAGTTTCTTCCGTGTGTGGAAGTTTAATTTGGATCGAGTGATAAAACTTATGGGCAAGACATAGCCAACGACTCGACTTTCGAGGGGTACGAAATTATTCCAAAAGGTAATGAATATTACAACTTCCATTTTTGCAAAATACCACAAAATTGTAAAAATAACCTGCTAAAAAAATACTGTGTTCGTATTCGATGTTTCGAATAATTTTTTTATTTACAGGAACAGTAAACGTCCATGAAATGATGCGACATTATTGAAATGCTTTTGGATTTTTGGAAAACAAAAAGCTGTGTCCTGGGAGAAAACGGTCTTTCTGTAGTCAATTAAAAAGGCAAAAGGTAAAAAAAGATAAGATCCTTATGTAAGACTGATCTGTAATTCATAATCAAAAACGTTAATGTTTCACTACGCCGTAAATGCGAAGAAGCACATAGTGTTTGAGTTTAAATAGGAATGATTACACTGGGGAAGAATGTTCATGACATGACCTGTCTACTTTAAGGGAAGGCGGACTTAGATGAACTGTTAAACAGGATGAATGGGCTGTTTAGCACAAAAATCAACAATACAGAACCAACGTAATGAAGAGTAGCAGGAACAAGAGCAACATACGCGTTCGCCTGTTTTGCTCCGTAGGTGTGGAAAAAATTCCTTGTCTTTAGAGTTCTGTCTTACTCCCTCTCTCCTTCTCTCTCTCTCCCTGTCTCTCCCAAGCTCGCGCTCTCACGACCTGTTTGTGTGTGTGAGCATACAAGCGGGGCATTTATGGGCCCTTTTTCTCGTTTCTGCGTATGAATGGGCTAGACAGAGTCTGAAAGAGACTGAAGAAGGAGAGAACGGATGGGAAAGGAGAGAACACCAGAGACAGAGTGGCGGTAGCGTGAATTACACGGCGACTCTTAGCGGCGCCACGTGTGGGCAGCGAGAGCGGACCGTGACGTCACGCCACCTACTCGGTGGCGCCCGGGCGGCGAGACAATACCGGCTGATTCGGCCACCGCCCTCATTGTGCCGGCGCCCAATACGGAGCGCATCGCGTCGGTGGACTCCGACCCCGGTGGCTCTGCACGCGGCTTCAGACCCATTGTCACCTTCCGCGCAGCCTCAAACGTAGCTGAGATCAGGGCCAGACAATGCGCCAGAGCACCGCCTTTGTATCTGCAGGACGAGCAAAACGAGACGCGATGCGGTCGTCTCAGTGCCTGCTCTCCTTGGAAGAGCCACACGAGTCGGCCATCAGCGCTGAACGCGTACTCAGTTGCCAGATATGCCACCCTACGAAGCATCAGTGGTGTTATGCAGAAATGTGAACTCTTAAGTTCGGTGGCCACTCAAATAAAGGGACTGTGATCCATGGCCGTATCGAGGGGCGATAAGATATAAGGCGGGGGGTGGGGGTGGGAGGGGTGGGAGGAGGGGAAGATGGATAAAAACATGATAACACTGCGAGAAATGCATGCTTCAGTATAACTGCAGATAAGAAACAGCAGTGCCTGTGTTGGTAAGAACTACGATGCAACGTTCCTTTCGGATATATTGAAGGAACAGCGACTACAGCCATCAAGAAATACAGGAAATGTATTCACAGGTGCGAATATAACGAAACTAGATATACCACTTTATGCGAGAGGTCGCCTTAATCGCTTCGCCTATGCGTGCACGCATCACGGCCTGGCCAAAACTTCCCTGTGTCGTCGTCCTTGTGTCACAACCTACACTCGTACATCCTGTTGAGGAAGGACATATTTATTGAGAGTCGGGGGTCTGGTATTGGCGAAAAATTGAAACAGCGGTGCCTATATAATTAAGAAGTACGATGCTATATTTCTTCGGACATGCATGTATACAGTTACGGCGGCCGCTCGGCTCCAGGTCCGGGACAAATTTTCACTGTCGTCATTCTAATACAGAGCCGACGGTGGTTCATATTTCCTGTACTTCCAGACAGCTGTAGTCACTACACCGCCCATTTCTTCGGAGCATGCATGCATGTCCAAGGAACATTGCGCCGTACTTCTTAATAACACAGCCACTGCTATTTTGAATTTACTCGCCAATACCAGGTCCTCGATACACAGTAAATATGTCCTTCCTTGACGGAAATATACGTAACGTAGGAATGCAGGTTGTGACACAAGGACTACGACATACCGAAATCAGAGTCTGGGCGTGATTTGTGCAGGGATAGCCGAAGTAGTTAAGGCGACCGTTCGCGTAAAGCACAAATTTTCACTGTCGTCATTCTAATATACAACCGAATGTCGTTCATATGTGCAAATGTCAATACATTTCCTGTCTAATTGCAAATGTTAGCCAAGCCAGCAGGTTCCACTGTTGTATTCGAGCAGTACCTGTGCAATGTCTTGAACACATTATAAGTGGCTGTCCTAGCCATAAAGTGTTCTGTGTAGTTGTTTGTACGTGTACTATGTCGGAGCTAAGTAAACTCGAACGTGCACAAATTGTTGGTTCTTGTATGGTGGGTGCTTCTGTAACCAAAAAACCCTAAGTGTTTGGTAATTCGAGAGGCACCGTACCGAAGGTCTATACACCGTACAGGGAAAGCGAACATTATTCTCTATGTTACAATTCGGACTACAGTGTGTGTTGAGTGTTCGTGGTGGGCGGCCATTGAAGAGGATTGTGCCGAAAAATAAGAGATCGGCAGCAGCAAAAGTCACTGCACAGGTGAACGTCGCACTAACGAACATTGTCAGCAGCAAAACAATCCGAGGGGAGCTCCATAACTTGGGAACTGTAGGGCGAGCTAAAATTCCAAAACCACTCATCAGTCATACAGATAACTGTAAGAGGAAAACGTTTTGCCGAATCCGTGAAATCTGGACTATGGAAAATTGGAAGTATTTTACTTGGTCGGATGATACTTGTTGCTCACTATTTCCAACTTGTGGCTGAGTTTACAGCTCAAGAGTGAAACATGGCATGGGTTCCTGGATCATCTGGACACCTTATCGCAGTATCCCATTGGCCCCACGGCTACTCTGCAAGGTTGCATTACTGCCAAGGCTTATACGACTGTTTGGGTTGATCTCGTCCATCTCTTGTTACAATGTTTGTTCCCCTATGACGATGCTGTGTTCCATGAAGATGAGACCGATGTTTACATCGTCTGGGACAGGTTTTATGAGTACAGAGATGAACCGTCACGTCTCTCGTAGCCCCACAGTCACCAGATCTCAATATTATTGGGCTTTTTTGGTCTACATTGGAGAGAAGGATGCGTGAGCGCTGACCACCTCCACCATCATTATCAGAACCTGCCAATACTTTGCAGGAAGAATAATACAGGGTGATTCAAAAAGAATACCACAACTTTAAAAATGTGTATTTAATGAAAGAAACATAATATAACCTTCTGTTATACATCATTACAAAGAGTATTTAAAAAGGTTTTTTTTCACTCTAAAACAAGTTCAGAGATGTTCAATATGGCCCCCTCCAGACACTCGAGCAATATCAACCCGATACTCCAACTCGTTCCACACTCTCTGTAGCATATCAGGCGTAACAGTTTGGATAGCTGCTGTTATTTCTCGTTTCAAATCATCAATGGTGGCTGGGAGAGGTGGCTGAAACACCATATCCTTAACATACCCCCATAAGAAAAAATCGCAGGGGGTAAGATCAGGGCTTCTTGGAGGCCAGTGATGAAGTGCTCTGTCACGGGCTGCCTGGCGGCCGATCCATCGCCTCGGGTAGTTGACTGTTTATACCAACGTTTAATACACCACCTATCAGGAGGTTTAACACCATACATCGTTCGAAATGCACGCTGAACAACTGTCGTCGATTCACTTCTGCCGTACTCAATAACACAGAAAGCTTTCTGTTGAGCGGTCGCCATCTTAGCATCAACTGACGCTGACGCCTAGTCAACAGCGCCTCAAGCGAACAAATGTACAACTAAATGAAACTTTATAGCTCCCTTAATTCGCCGACAGATAGTGCTTAGCTCTGCCTTTTGTCGTTGCAGAGTTTTAAATTCCTAAAGTTGTGGTATTCTTTTTGAATCACCCTGTATAAGATTCCCTCGAAAATCGTACAGGACCTGTACTTATCTGTTCAAAGACTACTGAAGCTATTTTTGCAACGATTGTCCTACATTTTGTATGCAGTGTTTGTGGTGTTTCCGCATTTTTGTTCAACCCCTGTAGGCAGCGACCAATAGTAGAGGCACGGGGGGGGGGAGGGGGGGGGGGCGCAGAAACCGATCGAAAAGAAAAGAGAAAGAAAGCAGGTGTAAGAGCTGAGGAGAAACCTTTCCTTCGACCCACAAGTGTAAACATACTCTGTTGTCAAAGTATCAATTCTAATGTGTCATTCCATCCACGTAGTATTGTAAAAAACGACTAGAGCTATACGTCTTTGTTGCAAGGATCGATCGCGTCAGAATCGACACTTCTACGATTCACGCCCTCAAGACGTTATCCTGTCCCCGGAGTGCATTGTGTCTCTAAAGTGAAAAAAGATTTGAATTCCACTGAAATGGGATTCCCAGAAACAATTTTGCGCAAAATTGTGCAACAATGGCAGTGTGAACGTGTTAATAGGAAGCTTGGCTCAGTCTGACAAGTAGTCGTCAGTATTACTTTCGTCGTTTGCCGTCGTATTTTATCTGTTTCAATATTGTGATGTGTGGCATTTAACATATTACACACATCAAAAAAGTTTTGCATCACCCCGTTACATAGACGTTGACTGTGGATACTGTATCACAGACACAGTCCCTTTGACTATTCAGAGATGTCACTCAGCACGCGCAAAGATGTAAACAACCATGCATGAGCAGCGTCTATTAAACAGAGGGGGTCCGACAGCCGATCAGTCCCAGTCATACCACCAGGAAGGAGGTACATGACTCGTCTGTAGTTCAACCATGCCTAGACGGTCAATACCGCGTTTCGATTGCGTCCGCATTGTTGCTTTGTGCCAGGGAGGGCTCTCAGCAAGGGAAGTGTCCTGGCGTCTCAGGAGATAAACAGAGAGAGGAACTGTCGATGACATTCTTCGCTCAGGGCGTCCAAGGGCTACTACTGCAGAGGATGACAGCTACCTATGGATTATGGCTTGGAGGAACCCTGACAGCAAGGCCACCATGTTGTGCAGTCACAGGACGTCGTGTTACGAGTCAAACTGCGCGCAATAAGCTGCATGATGCGCGACTTCACTCCCGGCGTCCATGGCGAGGTCCATCTTTGCAACCACGACACCATGCAGCGCGGTACAGATGGCGCCAACAACATGCCGAATGAACCGCTCAGGACTGGCATCACGTTCTCTGCACCGATGAGTGTCGCTTATGCCTTCAACCAGACAACAGTGGGAGACGTGTTTGGAGGCAACCTGGTCAGGCTGGACGCCTTAGACACACTGTCTAGGACCTTTTTTGAAACGAACTGAAGAGCTAGAAACCAACAACTTCTTTTACAATGGCACACATATCGAATAAAGGAACCGTGACAAACAAGAACAGCCTTTAAAACGTGTTCCGGGGAAGTTTGGCGTTGAACAGCGGAAATAGAAAACAAAATCATACTTTGGAAAGCTAGTATCGACGGGACGAAAGAAGTTGCTGGAAAGCAAAAAATAATTTTTGTTTTGGATATGAACATGTTTCTCCTACAGGTGAATCAGTCAAGATGAAGTCGTAGCATGACAATGATCAATATTAGGTACAGTAATATAAAATTAATAACTGTTATGATCTTCAAATAACTTTTATTTCTATAGAAATACAGCATAATAATGGGAGCATGTTAGTGGTTTTTTTCAAATCATTTCATCCTGCCAAGGCACTGAATCTTTACACAATATGAAGTAATATATAAATTAATTTTTGATTTCTTACATTTCATATGGAGATCTCCTAAGCACAGTTTGTAGCCGTAGAAACTGTGATTCTTGTAGCTTTAAGTCCCATGCTCCATGTCTCAAGTCCCCATTAAAATCTTCCTTGTCAAAAGTGCCAGGTGTATATAAGTTGCTTTTGAATGACATCGTAAAATATTATGCAAATAGGCTGTTGCAAGAGCCACTGTTTCCACTTTACTGGGGTGTAGCGCTATAGGTTTTAGTAAAACCCGAAATTTCGCGTCCTTTATCTGACAAACATTGTCAATAACGCGGCATGAACGGCTTAGATGGTAATTGAAGTTTCTGTCAGCAACTGACAATGATTGGTTGTTCTAACCAGGGTACGGCTTTAGCAAGATAGAGGAAAAGCGTCATCTGTTACAAACACAAACGGGACGGGGTTTAATCTCCCTGGCAATGAGGTTAGGTGAGGAAAACCCAATGTTCCAATATTTATTTTTTATGTGAAGCTGTATATTTAAAGACTCCGCCAACAGATATTTCTCTTTGTAGTTTGCATTAGTCACAGCAAGAACCACAATGCTGAATAAACCCTTTTAATAATAAAAAACTAAAAACTAATAAAAACATACTCCTACTATGTTTTGGAGCCACAATCGGTATGTGTTTCCCTTTAATACTGCCGACACAGTTAGGAAAATTTCATTTTCTTGATAAATCATGGTCCACTGTCAACCATTCAGTTCTGGTAATGGATATCTAAAACATTAAAAAGTATGAGTGACATGATATTACAACACACTCTAAAACACACACACACACACACACACACACACACACACACACACACAGACAGACATGCGACACTTCTCTTGGTGAATACAATTTCCTACGCGTTTCGGGGAATAACAATAATTATATCAAATCATGTTCTTTTGTAGCCAACACCTATACAGGTACGCAACCATCACCATCAGAGGCGCAAGACGGTGAAACTTCACTGTGTGAAAAGAGAGTGATGCTGCTTCCTTCCAAGAACATATTGTGCGCTTGAGAACTCGTAAGAAACACGATGTTTTAATAAATAAAACATTGGAATGTATGAAAACTATGTCCTGAACACTGACGCATTGGGATAGTTTTACGGTTTTGAGGATTTTGTTGTAGACTCATGGAGGACGAGCAATACAATGAATATGGAAATAAGTGGAGCACAAAAATGTATTACAAATATCCTACTAAATTTACAAGGAGAGGCTTATGAAGCAAATACACAATACACTTTATTCGACGGAATGAAAATGTAAACTCTTCTTCTCCACACAACTTGGACATTCCCAGCACGAGCCCAACAGGTATTAAGTCTCTAGGTATCAGTAACGATTAAAGTTATCCCTCTCTCAATCCCGAAAGCGGTTATTGCCCGCAATGTAACGTACAATCATATGTAGCCATCTGCAATGCGACATAAAATTCGTGTAGCCTACATTTGTATGTTACAATAAAGTAAAACAGTTCGTTTACGCAATGCTTCGCTATAAAGTTGATACGATACTTAATTATCGAGTTCCAAAAAGGTGTTTTTTCTCTGTTTCGTTACTGTGTATTTATTATATAGACATATCAAGAGAAGTTTTGCATCACCCGGTTCGCCGCCCGCAGTGGCCATGGGGTTCTATGCGCTTCAGTATGGAACCGCGCGACCTTTACGGTCTCAGGTTCGAATCCTGCCTCGGGTATGGATGTGTGTGATGTCCTTAGGTTAGTTAAGTTTAATTAGTTCTAAGTTCTAGGGGACTGATGACCTCAGATGTTAAGTCCCATAGCGTTCAGAGCCATTTGAACCATTCACCCGGTTCCCAGAACTCCTGAAGATAAACGTCGACTGTGGATACTATATTACAGACAAAGTCCCTTTGACTCTTCAGGGATGTCACTAAACCTGCCCAAAGATGTAAACAACTATGCATGAGCAGCGCCTATTAGCGGAGGGGTTTCATAAGCAGATCAGTTCCAGTCATTCCACCAGGAAGGAAGTACATTGCTCGTGTTGTCTGTAGCTCAACCACGCCTAGGCAGTGAATACCGCGTCCGCGTTGTTACTTGGAGCCAGAAAGAGCTCTCGACAAGGGAAGTGGTGCCCAGGAGTCTAGGAGTGAACCAAAGCGATGTTGTTCGAAACTGGAAGCGATACACAGAGGCAGGAACTGTCGATGAAATGCCTCGCTCAGGCTGCCCAAGACCTACTACTGTAGTGGATGACCGCTACCTACGGATTATGGCTTGCAGAAACCCTGACAGCAGTGCCACCATGATGAATAATGCTTTTCGTGCAGCCACAGGATGTCGTGTTACGACTCAAACTGTGCACAATAGGCTGCATGATGCGCAACTTCACTCCCGACGTCCATGCAGAGGTCCGTCTTTGCAATCAGGACACCATGCAGCGTGGTACAGATGGGCCCAACAACATGCCCAATGGATCGCTCAGGATTGGCATCACGTTGTCTTCACCGATGAGTGTTGGGGGCAACCCGGTCAGACTGAACGCCTTAGACACACTGTCCAGCGTGTGCAGCACGGTGGAGGGTCTTTGCTGTTTTGGAGTGGCATTATGTGGGGTCGACGCACGCTGCTACTGGTCATGGAGGGCGCCGTAACGACTCTGCGAAACGTGAATGCCATCCTTCGGCCGATAGTGAAAATACACTCCTGGAAATGGAAATAAGAACACCGTGAATTCATTGTCCCAGGAAGGGGAAACTTTATTGACACATTCCTGGGGTCAGATACATCACATGATCACACTGACAGAACCACAGGCACATAGACACAGGCAACAGAGCATGCACAAAGTCGGCACTAGTACAGTGTATATCCACCTTTCGCAGCAATGCAGGCTGCTATTCTCCCATGGAGACGATCGTAGAGATGCTGGATGTAGTCCTGTGGAACGGCTTGCCATGCCATTTCCACCTGGCGCCTCAGTTGGACCAGCGTTCGTGCTGGACGTGCAGACCGCGTGAGACGACGCTTCATCCAGTCCCAAACATGCTCAATGGGGGACAGATCCGGAGATCTTGCTGGCCAGGGTAGTTGACTTACACCTTCTAGAGCACGTTGGGTGGCACGGGATACATACGGACGTGCATTGTCCTGTTCCCTTGCCGGTCTAGGAATGGTAGAACGATGGGTTCGATGACGGTTTGGATGTACCGTGCACTATTCAGTGTCCCCTCGACGATCACCAGTGGTGTACGGCCAGTGTAGGAGATCGCTCCCCACACCATGATGCCGGGTGTTGGCCCTGTGTGCCTCGGTCGTCTGCAGTCCAGATTGTGGCGCTCACCTGCACGGCGCCAAACACGCATACGACCATCATTGGCACCAAGGCAGAAGCGACTCTCATCGCTGAAGACGACACGTCTCCATTCGTCCCTCCATTCACGCCTGTCGCGACACCACTGGAGGCGGGCTGCACGATGTTGGGGCGTGAGCGGAAGACGGCCTAACGGTGTGCGGGACCGTAGCCCAGCTTCATGGAGACGGTTGCGAATGGTCCTCGCCGATACCCCAGGAGCAACAGTGTCCCAAATTTGCTGGGAAGTGGCGGTGCGGTCCCCTACGGCACTGCGTAGGATCCTACGGTCTTGGCGTGCATCCGTGCGTCGCTGCGGTCCGGTCCCAGGTCGACGGGCACGTGCACCTTCCGCCGACCACTGGCGACAACATCGATGTACTGTGGAGACCTCACGCCCCACGTGTTGAGCAGTTCGGCGGTACGTCCACCCGGCCTCCCGCATGCCCACTATACGCCCTCGCTCAAAGTCCGTCAACTGCACATACGGTTCACGTCCACGCTGTCGCGGCATGCTACCAGTGTTAAAGACTGCGATGGAGCTCCGTATGCCACGGCAAACTGGCTGATACTGACGGCGGCGGTGCACAAATGCTGCGCAGCTAGCGCCATTCGACGGCCAACACCGCGGTTCCTGGTGTGTCCGCTGTGCCGTGCGTGTGATCATTGCTTGTATAGCCCTCTCGCAGTGTCCGGAGCAAGTATGGTGGGTCTGACACACCGGTGTCAATGTGTTCTTTTTTCCATTTCCAGGAGTGTATATCGGCAGCGTATTGGCGAGGCATTCGTCTTCATGGACGACAATTCGCGCCCCCATCTTGCACATCTAGTGAATGACTTCTTTTCGACTAGAGTGGCCAGCATGTTCTCCAAACATGAATATCGAACATGCCTGGGATAGATTTAAAAGGGCTGTCTATGGGCGACGTGACCCACCAACCTCTCTGAGGGATCTACGCCGAATCGCCGTTGAAGAGTGGGACAATATGGACCAACAGTGCCCTGATGAGGATAGTTTGCCACAACGAACACGGGAATGCGTCAGTGCAGGAAGATGTGCTATTGAACATTAGAGGTACCGGTGTGTACAGGAATCTGGACCACCATCTCTGAAGGTCTCGCTGTATGGTGGTACAACATGCACCGTGTGGTTGACATAAAGAGTAATAAGGGCGTAAGTGATCTTTATGGTATATCTCTATTCCAATTTCCTGTACAGGTTACGCAGCTCTCAGAACCGAGGTGGTGCAAAACTTTTTTTAATGTGCGTTCTATGTTTCATTACAATTTTATACCTACAACATATGAAGAAGAAAAAACACTAATGATGGAGTCATACATTTATGGGTAAAATAATGGTATAATTTGTTTAGAAATCTTGAAAGGATGCATGAGACTTGTAAAGAAATCTCCACTTGCATGGTGTCAGACGGTGGTTCCAAGCGCAAGATGGCGGATTCGAAATACTGAAATTCGTATTTTTGTTTAGTGATCTTGTGTCCAACATTTGTAGAAGATGTTCAAAATCACTGGGTGTCATCCTTCAAAAACTGACAAAGTCACCGCCATCTTCGAATTTCAGTGAATCCAAGAGATTGTGGCATAGTTCATTAGTACCACTGAATAGCTTACTTGTCCGCCATATTTTCAGGTTTTTTTATTTCGATTTTTAATCAGTTGTAAAAGTGAAACAGAGAGTCCGGGGTAGGCGAGTTCCAGAAACATTTTTAGCAGAACTTCCCCTTGTGGTGTGGACAAGCCTCTTTGTTGTGGGGCTGCCCCTGAATAGATGCGAGGTATTGACCGGGGCAGCCCCAGAGCCGCAACATTGTTCCGGCTTAATAAGGTCTAAGCGACAACAGTGCCATCTGTTCACACAGCTGCCACCTACAATACTTGCTGATGTTCAACAGTGGAGTTGTTATTGTTACTTCGCTATGGTGTCGTAGGATCTCAAACGTCAGAAAGCCTGTGACGAACCAAATATGCTATTTCACTGACAGACTCCGATTTTTTGCCCATTTATGCCTACTGAGGAGTGAGACGGCTTGAGGTATAGTGGGTCAAAGTATTTGATAAAATAATAAGAGACATCGAAAACAGGGCTTACATAAATCACACAATCTCATTTGACTTCAGTTTCCAGTCAAGAAACGCCTTAAATGGAAGTTCTGTACCGAATCATGAAAAATACCCAGCTGACTTTGGTGCCAAATACACCAGTGTTATCGATACAGTGGAGACAGCTAAGGAAATACTTGCTTTCAAGTTACATATGAAAGTGATGATGAACAGCAGTGATACGGCTGAATATCTGAACATTCCGAAGTTTTTTCAAGTATAAGTGTGTGTGTGTGTAAGGTTATATATATATACGTCAGCGCAAATATATTATTGCAGTTTTTTGAACGTTTTTGTGACACGGTCGCTCTGACATAAAAATAAAGAACAAAGACAAGTAGTTTATTCAGTTAAGTCATTCAGGTAAGAGTTCAAGACCGACAGAAAATACTCAAGACTTTGAGTAAGAAAGGTTTGTTAATTGCTTGAATGACATTTCTTTAATAGTTTTCCCAAAAAATCTGAGTCAAGTATCTGTCTCCTAGACAGTTTGTTTAATTTTGTCGCTCTGTCTAAAAATCCATCTGCACCTATTCCTAGGAACTTGACGGTTGTGAATAATACCAGTCACTGTTTACCGACATCGAAGTCTGACGATATCCGATCCTTATGTCTCTACATCTACGTCTCATTTACAACATACTCTGCAAGCCACCTAATGGTGTACGGCGGAGGGTACTTTCGGTACCACTCTCAGAGCTCTCCTACCCTGTTCCACTCACGAATAGTGCATGGGAAGAATGATTGTTGGTAAGCCTCTGTAGTAGCTTTAATTTCACGAATTTTCTTCTCGTGGTCAATAGGCGAGATGTACGTGGGGGGCCGACCGGAGTGGCCCTTGCGGTTCTAGGCGCTGCAGTCTGGAGCCCAGCGACCGCTACGGTAGCCGGTTCGAATCCTGCCTCGGGCATGGATATGTGTGATGTCCTTAGTTAGGTTTAATTAGTTCTAAGTTCTAGGCGACTGATGACCTCAGAAGTTACCTCGCGTAGTGCTCAGAGCCATTTGAACCATTTGTACGTAGGGGGAAGCAATATAGTGACTGACTCCTCCTGAAATGTGCTGTCCCGAAATTTCAATAGTAAATCTCTCCGTGACGCGCAATGCCTCTGTTGTAACGTTTGCCAGTGGAATTCGTTTTGCATCTCCGTAACGCCCTCTCGCCATCTAAACGACTATCCCGTGACGAAACACGCCGCTCTTCGTTGGATCTCCTGTATCTCTTCTATCAGTCCTAACTGATAGGGATCCCAGATAGATGAACAACAATGAAGAATCGGGCGAACAAGCGCCTTATAAGCCATTTCTTTAATGGATGAGTTACATTTCCTTAAGATTCTTCCGATGTATCTGAGTCTTGTGGATTTCTTTCCCTATGTATGCGCAATTTGTTTGTCAGCGTCAACTGGCAGGGGAAAAGGTAGCAAGCAAAGGACGAAAAAGGGAAACATGCGAAAAAAACTCAATCATTTTGGCTTGGTATCTGAAGTGGAGGAAGGGCCTCATCCAGATGTATTTGAAAGTAGGTTGAAGCAGAATATTAGCTTAAAGGAAAAAGACAGGTCGGGATCAAACCAGAATAGGAAAAGAAAAATTCTGCTTATAGGCAGCAGTCATGGGAGAGGCGTGGGCCAGCAGCTTCAGGAGAAATTAGGTGCAGGGAACCAGGCCACAAGTTCTGTGAAACCAAGTGCTAGCCTTAGCCAGGTGACAGAAAACTTAGGTCAGCTATGCAGGGACTTTGAGAAGGAAGATCAAGTAATTATAGCTGGGGGAGCAGGAAACAGCCTGGCTATGAATATAAGATACAGTATTAGAAGTGATCTGGGTAAAATAGAAGCAGAGACTGAGCACACAAATGTGGGGCTTGTGGAGGTCTTTCAGTGCCATGATCAGCCCTGTATAAACACTGCAGTAGGGCATGGTAACCACTGATCTGAACAGGATGCTCCAGACAATGGAAAAATCCCACGTAAGTGTTGTTCTAGTAAATGCTATTGGTAGGTGGTGATACTCTACACATGGCCTGTATCTGAATAGAAAGGGGAAAAATAAGTTAGCTTCTCTATTAGCAGAAACTGTAAGGGGGTCCAGAGCCCCACAATGTGTGATCCCTGTGGTTAATGGGCCCAGACACACAGGTTTTTTAGGTTAAAGCCAAAGTCCAGATAGATGACAATCAAGGTAAACAGAATAAAACAAACTTCATGTTCAGTAAATTGGGATAAAGCTAAGGGCAGTATCACCTTACTCCATTAAAATATCAGGGGAATAAAAAATAAAGTAGAGGAGGTATTAGCGTGTTTAGATGACCTCAAAAATAAGAATGAGGTTGATATACTCTGTCTGTCTGAACACCATATAACTGTGGGCATGGATAGTGTCAGTATAAGTGGGTATAATTTAGCACCTTACACTTGTAGATCTAGGATGTGAAACGTCCCCTTAGAACAATTTATACAAGACTGTGCTTAACCTGACACACAATATCCAGTGATTTTCATACAGAGCGCTATGTAACGTTGCCAATAAGAAAATATAAACAGCCTACTTACATAGCCCCCACGCTCCCCACAAAAAATTTTACAAATTTTTTTGGGCAGTGGCCAATACAGATTTGAAAAATTTTTTCATAATTACAATAACAAAGATATCAAATGCACACACTTATTTATACAATGTTGGTCAAAAGCTAAAATTGTCTCACAGTCCATAAAGACAGTCCAGATTGTTCATCACAGTAAAATTTCAGTGTTGTTTTTTTTTTTCAATGTCTGAGCAGTAAAAGACAATGCACACAGAATTAGTGGATTTCCATGCAGTCTTGAAGAAGAAGTGTTGTCCTTCCAACTGAAAGACAGTGCTGACTCTTGACATGCAGACAGGTAATGGGCCACAACAGAGCAAACCCACAGCAGAGTCAGTCGACGTTTTGAAGAAGATTGGTAGGTAGGTCATCACAGAGTAGACCCACTGTAGTCCTGGTAGAGATTACGGTATTGGTGGGCCACCAGAGGTGCAGACCCACTGCAGTCCTTGTAGAAATTGTGGACAGGCCCACTGTAGTCCTGGTAGAGATGGCCAGCAGCCATCTGTTGCGACTGTGCAGGTGCACATTCACCATCGAAGAGTCTTGCGGAGAATATAGCAAGTCCATAAACCACCACTTGTACACTCACGAAGTTTTTGGAATTGTTCGTAGAACCAGCAATGCTGTTATCCAGTCCCTTGCTGAATTATTAACACACGTGAAAACACTAACAGTCCCTACTTCTCACATATTGTCCATATACTATGACCAACAGAACTGTGTGCAGTGAAATGAATGCTTACAAGATACTTAATTTGATGAACTGGTGTCAATTACAATATTATAACATGAGAATACAATTACAAATGTACA
Organism: Schistocerca cancellata; assembly: GCF_023864275.1. Lineage (NCBI taxonomy): Eukaryota > Metazoa > Arthropoda > Insecta > Orthoptera > Acrididae > Schistocerca > Schistocerca cancellata. Next base: position 165,219,267 of record NC_064634.1, read on the forward strand.
AAATACATCATTAAAGAACATAACAATACAGATAACATTTGTGGTACAGGCTTTACAACAGAATCTAAATAACATATACATCAGTGTTACAGGAATTATGACATGAGTACATACATAAAAGATCAGAATAACTTTCGAAACATCAACTTCACACATGAGCATTAAAACAAAACAGAATAAATAATGTCTAAGCATATTTACAAGGTAAATAACATATTATTAATGCCAATTATATTTGAGGAGAACAGTATTCCTCATCATAGTGAATGTAGCTTAATATTAGAAGAAAAAATTCTATGAAACTACACAGAGACAGGAAGAAAACAAATACACAAGGGTACACAAAGACATAGTGGGATGACACAAAAGGAAAGGACAGTGTTCGTTTTCAGTGTAACATTTGGTACTGCAGTATTTTGCGAACAAAACTTTTCCTTGGAGATCTCCCTTCGTTCTTCATTATTCCCAAAAAGTCCTATCTATACCTGCTTTCTGTACTTTTCTCGTATAACCTCTCAGTGCATTTCTTCAAAGTCATCGCAACTCATTCTCTTATAGTCTACCCCCTCTTAAGTTAACTTAAATCTACTGAGCTCAGATGCTAAACTAAGGGACAAGGCAATGCAGCAGCGCAAAACGATTAACACAAACATCAATGACAAAAAAATTCAAATTGGCAAAGCAATTGCAATATTACAACTAATATAAGGCACTGTGCAGGAAACAAAAAAATAAATTAGTGGTGAAACTGGCTTAACAGCGTAATACAACGTCAAATTCAGTAACACTATGCCTGGCAAACGGCAGCAGCAACTTATATCTAAACATGACATAGCTCAAGCAAAAAAATATTACAGTAGAAACAACAATGCAGATAAGGGAAATGTATATTCACATCTTAATGTCTATGTAATTAAAGTGGTGCACCACAACTTATTCTACGAAAAATATTACCAAGTAGTGGAAAAGAAAATTATGTATGCAGTTACTGTTATTAGTCCCTTCTTATTTTTCTTTCCATTCCAAGAGCTCCTTTATCGAAGAATGTGGGTCATAAAATAATTATTTAATAGATCTGTTGACAGAAAGTGTTCACATTAGCAAATGGATCGGAGTTTATTTTATAAAACTAACGCTGCAACACAGCTGGAAGCCAGATATTAAATGAAATAAGCATTTACACAAACCAAAACATAAAAATATCATTCAGTAGTCATGTGACATTTCATAAGGTAGTAGAAATTCTCTCAACTCTCGTAGAAAGACGCTTGTCATAATCAGGTGTGCAGATGTAAGTATCCTTCCAAGTAATGAGGGTGTCGCATTTGCAATGTTTTCTCTAAAGGAATGTCAATGGCGAGGATAATGGCCTCCCTTTTTTTTTTCACCTAATGGCTCTCTTTTGTCAGACGACTACCTCTCAGCTGGGCGCCCAAAACGCATTACGTGCAGGTGGTCACTCAACTTTCTTACGGAAATATTTACGACAGCAGTTTCCGCTACAGTGACAGTCTCATATAAAAATATTTCACAGGTCAAGAATTTGCATTGCAAATGTGTAGAAGCAAAATCTTACAGCATAATACACATCGCCGTCGTAAAAATATCGTAACATCTCAGTCAATTCTCAAAATCGTCGTAGCTTCCTCCAATAATTTCAAAACCTAAAAAAATTCTCTGCTCATGTCAAAAGTGTCATCTGCCTCAAACGTACTTTAAAAATCGTGATCCCATACCAAATATATCTTTCAAAGCTCTCATAATATCACAATGGGTCCGAAAAAATATGAGCATTTCACAAAGTACAAACAAAATACAATTTCGTAAGTGTGAAGTTATCCAACGGTGTAATTACGTAAACATCTGTCACTGACGTTGTAAAAACGTTTGTCTCTCTCAGTTAAATGATCAGATAGCTGTGTAATTTGTGTTTTAGAGGAATATGGTACCGATGTGTAAAGTTGTATAAGCAAATACCATACTAGCTAGGGCTCCTTGTGCTTGCCAAACACATGCTACACAAAGTAAGCGTGTACCCCCCTGAGGATTAATGTAATTATACCCTCAGGTGTTACAGATTACAACAATGGAATGAAATGTATTACGGAAAACCTTTGTATCATTGTACTTCAAATATCTTTGAAAATAAATGTTTTAAGTACAAAATTAATCACTCAAATACGTGTCCTGTAGCGCTAAATGTGCGTCTTGCTGTAAGATAATCTCTGTGGAAGTGTCGTAGTTATTGCCCTCAGAAAGCTAAGTTTTGCAGAAGTCAATGTACTTACCTCATGATAAACAAAAGTGAAATGCTTTGCGTATAGATTTCTTTCTTATTACGCTTATTGCCGTGATGAAGAAAGTACTGTGCTGTAACGTATTGTTGTGCTACGAAAGAGGCTGTCACATTGTAGCTATACCACAAAAGTTACTATTAAACATGTTTTACTTTCCAGAAAAATTCAGAAAAACTGTGCAGATATGAAACAGAAACACCACAAAAGCAACATTGTAAATTGTCACTCATTAGTAGCATCGTGATAAAATCGTGTAGCTGTCACATTAACTAACCAATGTGTCATCTGGTATCTCCCAGAAAGTACTTTAATTCAGAATGTATTTTCAAGTAAACCAAAATGTTGCATTAAAATCTCATTAGCAGTACTGGTAAATGTTCTAAGTATGTGAGCCTTATAGTCGTTACGTAATCGTGCAACTAACAAGCAAGAATGTACACACACAATAACACTGTGTCGTCTGTTCGCAATAACAACGCATTCGTAATTTCTGTTTGAATAAGTTCTCTTGGTTCTTGACTGGATATTTAACTTTAAACATTGTTGCATGGTAACAGTTTCTAAAGCATACTAGTAACGTGAAGTGAAACGTTTTATGGCAAAGACAAAGTTAAAAAGCAGATTATCTTTCAATAAACGGTTTTGCATGTGAAATGTGGTGTAAACCTTTACTCTTCCTAGTACGCAGAGTTTCAATTTCAACGCAATTATCATGTGGTATACGTCGGATTCTGTAAGGTCCATTGTAAACTAGAAAGAATTTGTGACTCAAGTGTTTCTTCTTATGTGACAATGAATGAGCTTTTATGAGAACTTTCTGACCAATATACAATTTCTTTTCATTTGCTTTACCGTATAGTTTTCTCCTTTTGACTGCTGCAGATTTTATATTTTTAAGAGCCAAATCAATTATATCTTTGTGTCGAAGTTTACGTGTATTCGGGAAAGGTACAAGTTCTCTGATTCTGTTCGATGGTTCTTCATTCTTCAGTACAAGAGTAGGAGGTAAAGCAGTGGAGTCATGAGGCATTTCATTCAGCACGTTTTGAAATAAGTGTAAATATCTGTCCCAATGCTGATGCTTTCTGTGACAATAAAGTCTGCAAAACTTATTGATTTCTTTCATAATCCGTTCAGACGGGTTACAATGTGGTGAGTACAATGAAATAAAAACAGGTTTGATTTTATGATTCCGAAGCATGCGGGACCAAACAGCAGATCTGAATTGCGGTCCATTATCTGAAATGACTTTAGCAACGTGGCCAACTTTACGTAAGAAATTTTTAACAAAGGCGTTGGATACAGACCGTCCAGTGGCTTTACGTAACGGAGTGAAAGAAACAAATTTTGAAGTAAGTTCAACAGCGACTAGAACGTACGAAAATCCATTCGATGTTCTGACAAGCGGTCCCAAGAGATCAACATCAGCAAATTCTTTTAATTTAGAAGGAATAATAGGAAACAACGGAGCACGATGTGAGATAGTATATGGTTTCGCCTTTTGACAAAGTTTACAAATAGACAAGACTCTTCGAATTCTCTTTCCCATATTGTTAAAATAACAAGTCGTTCGAAGAATATGATAACATTTTCGTGGACCATAATGTGCGTAGCTGAGACGAATGTACCAAATGAGCTTATTAACAAAATCGTCTGGAATGCAAAGTACCCATAGCTTGTCATCAACAGTGCAGCGTTTGAAGAGTATGTTGTTTCTAACCAGGTAATAATGCCGAATCTGAGTGTGTGTCTTTTCATGCCATTTACTTTTGATGTCTTTCCAAATCGGATCTTTATCTTGTTCATGAGCAATGTCCTTTAAAGATGTGATGATCAAGTTTTCAAAGGCGACTTTCTGAATGTAGAGAATACTGAAATTTTTCTCGAGGGTGCCTTCTGTGTTACTTTTCTCAAGCCCAGCCGGTGCGCGTGACAGCGCGTCCGCAACAGTGTTCTCCTTGCCGGGAATGTAGACTATTGTGAAGCGGAATTCTTGCAGAAACAATGCCCAACGTTTTAACCTGTCATGATTTAATTTTGAAGACATAAGAAATTGTAATGCACGATGATCACTGTATACTTTTACGTGCTTACCAGAAAGAAAGAAACGGAATTTGTTAAATGCCCAAACGATAGCTAAAGCTTCTAATTCAGTAACGGAATAATTTTTTTCAGATTTTGTTAGCACTCGGCTAGCAAAAGCAATGGTTTTCTGAACAGTAGTGTCATTTTCTATGGCTTCTTGAAATAAGTGGGCACCAAGACCAACTTTAGAAGAATCCGTGCTAAGGCAGAAATCTGGTGACAGATCTGGATGAGCTAGTATTGGCGCGTGAAGTAACGCTTCTTTCAAAGAATTGAATTCCAACTGTGCTTGTTCGTCCCAGTTCCAAATAGTATTTTTTCCAGTGAGAGAACAGAGTTTTGGTGTAACTAGAATTTGCATATTCAGAAAACGACGGTAAAAATTTACGAGACCTAGAAAAGTGCGGACTTGTCTTTTTCTGGGTGGAACTGGAATGGCTCTGATTGCTTCTAACTTTTCAGGATCCGGCTGAATGCCTTCAGAAGAAATAATATGTCCCAAAAACTTCACCTTTGACCTACCGAATTCAGACTTTTCCAAGTTAACTGTAATTCCAGATTCTGAAAAAATACGTAACAAACTGTTGAGGATGCGGTTATGTTGTTCCCATGAAGCTTCTGCTATTAAAATATCGTCCACATATAAGGTAATGTGACGTTTTAAGAACTCAGGTAATATGGAATTTAACCCACGAATGAATGCTGCCGAAGAAATGTTCAAACCAAAAGGAAGTTTCCGAAACTGATAACAAACGCCGAAACAAAGGAAAGCTGTGTATTTTCTACATTCTGGATGAAGTTTGATCTGATAGAAGCTGGATCTGAGATCAATGGAAGACAACACTTTTACACCATTAAAATTTTGAAGAAGTTCTTCCATCGTCAGCGGCCTGTCTGTTTCAGGAATAATGATAGAATTGATTTGTCTCGAATCTAAGACAAGCCTGATCGATCCATTTTTCTTCTCAACAACATGTAACGGATTGTTGTATGAGCTTACTGCAGGCTCAATAACGCCCTCGTCAAGCATAGATTGTATTTCTGTACTAACTCGGCCCCTATAATGTGCTGGAATTACGTATGGTCTAACACAAAATTTAGTATGCTCACGAACACGAAATTGGTATTGAAATCCCTTGATTGTTCCTGTTTTGTGAGTAAAAACTGTGGAATGTGCTTGTAAAATCTCAAAAAGGTCCTGCCTATCAGTGTCATTACAATTCTCAATTGTTTGAATTTTATTCTGAATTAACTCATTAATTTCAAATATGCCGTCGATATCATCCCTGTCAGTACTTGCAGAGTGATTGTTAGTGTCTAGTTCCGTAGAAAATACCGAACTGTTGTCTAACAGAAGGTAAAGCCGATTAATTTCCTCATCATGGTTTGAGAGCCAGTCTTCAAATTTCAAAGTTATTGACTTACCTTCTTTCTCTAAACTTATTTCAGCATCGTGAAAGCTTAAAATTGCTTTGTATTCATTCAAAAAGTCTACTCCCAGTATAATTTCCGTCGACAATAATGGAACAATAAGAAAGGTCATAGAAAAGCTGTGGCTTTGGCAAAAGAATTCTAAATTGGTTTGTTGGCGTACATCTACACTTTTTCCAAAGATTGCACCTTGTAATTTAATCTTACGTAACGGAAGTGTGGGGCAATCGTTCGATTTGTTGCATTTGCTAAAAGCTGTTTCACTAATTACTGAAATGGGACTGCCAGAGTCAAGTACTGCCGTAAATTTTACGTCATTTACTGTAATGTGAATCACAGGATATGCAATGTTGTTATGTTTTACGTCGTGTTCCTGGAGTAAGATGTCCCTAATGTCTTCCATTTTTACGTAATTACTAGCTACGGCAACTGCGTCGTCAGTTTCATAAGTACGTCTTGTAGCTGCCAGCGGTGTGAGTCATTGCCTATTGTCTCTTTGTTGGCGCGCGTCGTTATTGGGATTTGGAGACCTAACTTCTACAAATTCATCGTGACGAGAATCCCGCCAGTTCTGATGCAGTTCAGGTCTGTCGTTACGATCATATCGTCTGTCGTCATGTCGGTAGATTCCATAGTTTCTTTCTTGTCGGTCACGTGGTGGAGAATTTCTCCCTGAGTCGTAACTGCGCGCTGGACCGTTGCGTCTAAAGTTATTCTATCTCCCTTGATAATAATTGTTTTGGTTCGCATATTGTCTGTTTCTCTGATTGTCTCTGTGATAGTCATTACCGTGGAGAGGTGATCTTCCCCTGTAATTATTACTGCTCTTCCAACGGTTGTCATATGGGTGGTGTCTGTTTTGGTCACGATTTGTGTTGTGAGAATAGCCTTGTCGTGTCCAGTTATTATTTCTTTCATCGTGGAATTGCGACGGATGTGACCTGCAGTTGTTGTGTTCCTGTTTTCGCGTTACGCGATTGTCAGTGTCAATTTCTAGTTCTTGTAACAGTCCCTGAAAAGCTTCAATGTCGTCTTTGCAACGTCCTGCTAAAATAATATGTCGTAAATACTCAGGCAGTTTGATTAAGCAAATGCGGATGAGTTCTGAGGGGCTGTATGGGTTTGAAAGATACTGATTCTTATGCAACATGTCTTAAAAATATTTCATAAGACTGGAAAATTCAGATTGTTCGAAACGTTTCATCATTATGATGCCATGTTTTACTCGGTCTTGTGTAGCTTGAGGCCAATATGCTGAGAGGAAGGCATGATAAGATTCTCCTTCACTGTGACAATCGTGAATGACCGATCGCATTATTACAGCTGGTTCATTCTCTAAGTAGCCACACATAAATTCTAATCTGTTTTCTAATGACCAGTTGGTAGGAAAACAATGAGAGAATTGATGGAGCCACGCTTGTGGATGAATGTCGTTGGCAGAATTCTTAAATGTTTTGAATTTACGTGTAGTAATGAACAGCTTATAGTCAAAGTCATCGTGTCGGCGAGTAGCATATCGGTCATTGTTACGTCGTGTCGGTGGTTCCATCTCAAAATTCGGTGCACATTGCCAATTTCTTTCATAACTTCCGAAATGCCCTGTGTTATTATTTTGTGGCTGTTCCGTATTTCTATGTCCCTCTTCCCGTATTGGAGCTCGAGTGTCCTCTGAAATACGTAATTCTTGTATTACCTGTGTCAGCTGATCTTGTACTTTCCGGATTTCTCTTTTGTACTGTGTATTGATTTGATTTTGATTTTGTTTGAATTTTCTTATTTGTTCATACTCTTCTGTGTCAGTGAAGGCTACGGGTCTTGTGTCATTCAGATCATCATCTACCTTTGTAGATAAGTTAGTGACCTGATCCGAAAGTTCGCCTACTTTCTCCGATAGTGTACTTATTTCCTCCATGTGTCTTTCTGAACCAATTTTCAGGGTATCTACTGTGTCCTTTAAATTTTCCTGAGTTTTTGCAAGTTGCGTAGCCGAATCGGTAGATGCAACTGAGTCAATTTTAGCTTGCAAGGTCACATGATTTTCATGAACAATAGTTTGCAGTTCTTTTATGGCTGCTTCGTGATTCTGTAATGCATTTTCATGACGCGAAAAAATAGGTTGGAAATGCTCACAAATTTGTGTTTTTACATCATTACAGATTTTTTGACATTTCGATTCGATGTTATGTAACTCAGTAGTTAAATCGTCAAGTGTTTGTTCAAGTGTGGTGTCTAACTTTTGAAGATTTTGTTCCATTGTGTCTATTTTTTTAAGATTTTGTTCCACTGTGTCTAACTGTTGCTGTGTTTGTCTCTGGTATTGTTCCATTGTGTCTAACTTTTGAAGCTTTTGCTGTGTTTGTCTCTGATTTTGTTCCATTGTGTCTAACTTTTGAAGCTTTTGCTGTGTTTGTCTCTGATTTTGTTCCATTGTGTCTAACTTTTGAAGATTTTGTCCCATTTGTTGCATTAATTGTAATAACAATGCATTAGTGTCTGGAATCTGTTCCTCTACACTTTTCGGCAGTGCATTTGCACCAGCAACATTCACATTTTGACAAGCAGAAAATGTGTCTTGACTCATTTGAGAAAACGGTGAGGACCCAAAACCTAAGTCTACAGTATTTGCAATATTGTGTTCTGTCATTTCGGATTCCTGAGGGGAGCTGTTGCCGACCGATCGATCGATAATGCTTCCGTGTTCACTAATTGTTTCACAGTCTACACCATTGTTTGCAGCCCGCTCCATTTCCCTATGTACAATTTCCAAATTACTACTTTCAACATTAGTTAATTCATTACTCGGTGGCGCTAACACATGCTTTCGTCTTCACTGTCATTTCTCAGTTTACTTTGGAGCCTAGTATTACGTTTTTCACATGCCATTATTGTCACAATATTTCACACGACAACACAAAAAAAAAACACAATTTGAAGAGCAAAAATAAGAGAACACATTAACATAGAACTGAAAATAATATCTAGTTAATTGCAAGCGCAGCTGCGAAATACTTGGTGCAAATCTACATGCATGCCACAACTGTTTTACTGTGCAACAATGAAAAACCACAACTACCAAGGAAATTCTCTCTATAATTACGCGCTAGCAATAAACAAAAGCTACACTAAATACACAAACTACAAGAAAAAATCAGAAGATTCCAGTGAGGTATCCTAGGCTAAGGGTCGACATATGAAACGTCCACTTAAAACAATTTATACAAGACTGTGCTTAAACTGACACACAATATTTTTAGCGCAACGCAATCTGACTTTCAATAATCCCTACAAAACAATGGCCCTGACTAACTTTAACCTATACCTTTCACAAATCACTTACCTCAAAAAAATCTTCGTTACTCGAACTACTGCAATACAGCGAGCGCCACTATTGCCAGCTAAATAAAAGATTCAAACTACAGAAGGCACTAACTACTGATAGGGATAGTTAGCAAATGAAAGATTTTAATAGAGAACAAACACTGTATTTACCTTAATATCATCAAAAGTCATAATATATGTAATTTCAAAACTCCGCCATTTCCTTCCACACATCCACCACTGCTGGTGGCTCACCTCTAACTGCGCAACGCTACGCGCTGTTCACATCCAGCTGCCGCTGCCCAACACTACAATGGCAGACAACAATGCAAACTAGCCACAGGCTGCACACAGCACAGCCAGTGATTTTCATACAGAGCGCTACGTAACATTGCCAATAAGAAAGTATAAACAGCCTACTTACAGATGGATAAAGGAGGCGTTGCCATTTTCATAAAACTAGGGTATAAATGCAAAACTGTAGAAGTAAGCAAATTTTGTGTTGATCAGCACTTTGAGGTTTGTGCATGTGAACCTCAACTAAATAATGTAGTACTGATATTAGCAACAGTGTATAGGTCCCCATTAGGAGACTGGGAGCTGTTATTAAAAAAATCCCTGTTATGCTGTCTGTCAGACAAAAAGCAGAAGTAATTAATTTGTGTTGATTTAAAAAAATCCCTGTTATGCTGTCTGTCAGACAAAAAGAAGAAGTTATTAATTTGTGTTGACCAGTATCCTTGCATACAGCATTTTCAAAAATCTTCAAGAAAGTAACGTACTCAAGAGTGGTTAGCCATCTCAACAGTAATGGGATACTTAGTAAACCACAGTTCAGATTTCAAAAATGCTCTTCCACTGAGACAGCAATATATAATTTCATTGTCCATTTAATAGAGTCTTTGTGTAGTAAAACGTCACCGATAGGAATTTCTGTGACTTGTCCAAAGCATTTGATTGTGTGAACCATGACATTATGTTACAGAAATTACAATTCTGAGGTATAAATTGAATAGCATATCAGTGGTTTAAGTCACACCTACAGAACAGTAAGCAACAAGTTTCCTTATATGGGTCAAGTGATTTAAATAAGCTTGCCACTTCATCTAACTGGGGTGAAATAACATTAGGTATTCCACAGGGTTCAATCATGGGTCCCCTTCTGTTCTTGATATATGTGAACGACCTCCCTTCCTATCTGAAACAGGAAGCTGAACTGACGCTGTTTGCTGATGATACAAGCATAATCATTAATCCAGTAAAAGAAACTCCAATTGAAAATGATACAAGTAAGGTCTCTGGAAAAGTCATTAATTGATTTTCTGCAAATGAGGTTGCTCTAAACTGAGAAAAAACACAGTGCAGCCAATTTTCTGCTGCAAAAAGTATAATTTCTTCAAGAAATATAACACATCAACAGAAGTCAGTAGACAGGGTAGAGCATACTAAGGTTTTGGGTGTACATGTAGATGAAAATCTTAATTGGAAAATTCATATTTTGGATCTTGTAAAGCGACTAGGTTCAGAAACTTTTGCAATCAGAATAACTGCGAATTCTGAGGATACAGAAATGAGTAAACTAATTTACTTTGCATACTTTCACACTCTGATGTCATATGGAATAATATTTCGGGGTCACTCAACATTTAGACAAAATGCTCAAAAATAAGTGGTTAGAATAATGTGTGGGATTAACAGTCGCACATCTCGTAGGCACGTTTTTAAAGGATTGGGAATTCTTACGACAGCCTCACAGTACATTTACTCACTAATGATATTTGTTCTCAACAACATGGATCAGTTAAAAAACAAAGGTGACATTCATGATTATAATACCAGAAAAAAGAAAGACTTACACTATCCTTTGCTCAACCTATCTTTGACACAGAAAGGGGTAAAATATGCTGCTATAAAAATTTTCTACAGATTACCAGACAGCAATAATAGCTTCAAAAATAAACTGAAATCATATCTCGTTGACAACTCCTATACCATAGATGAATTCTGGAACAGGAGTAAATAAATCTATAGATATAGTATATGCATTTTGTGTCATTTAAGGGAATGGGGTAAATAGTAGAAATATTAATATTTAACTCTGTATTGCAATATTAAGGGTGGTTCACCGATCGTGACCGGGCCAAATATCTCACGAAAAAAATACAAACAACGAAACTTGTCTAGCTTGAAGGAGGAAACCAGATGGCGCTATGGTTGGCCCGCTAGATGGCGTTGCCATAGGTAAAACGGATATCTACTGCGTTGTTTTAAATAGGAACCCCCAGTCTTATTACATATTCGTGTAGTACATAAAGAAATATGAATGTTTAATTGGACCACCTTTTTCGCTTTGTGATAGATGGCGCTGTAATTGTCACAAACGTGTAAGTACGTGGTATTACATAACATTCCGCCAGTGCAGACGGTATTTGCTTCGTGATACATTACCCGTGTTAAAATGGACCGCTTACCAATTGCGGAAAAGGTCGATATCGTGTTGATGTACGGCTATTGTGATCAAAATGCCCAAAGGGCGTGTGCTATGTACGTTGCACGGTATCCTGGACGACATCATCCAAGTGTCCGGACCGTTAGCCGGATACTTACGTTATTTAAAGTAACAGGAAGTGTTCAGCCACATGTGTAACGTCAACCACGACCTGCAACAAATGATGATGCCCAAGTAGGTACTGTACCTGCTGCCGCGGCTAATCCGCACATCAGTAGCAGACAAATTGCGCGAGAAGAGGGAATCTTAAAAACGTCAGTGTTGAGAATGCTACATCAACATCGATTGCACCCGTACCATATTTCTATGCACCAGAAATTGCATGGCGACGACTTTGAACGTCGTGTACAGTTCTGCCACTGGGCGCAAGAGAAATTACGGAACGATGACAGATTTTTTGCACGCGTTCTATTTAACGACGAAGCGTCATTCTCCAACAGCGGTAACGGAAAATCCACGATGGCTGCGACAAGAGGAACATCAGCGACCTTGTCGGGTTAATGTATGGTGCGGCATTGTGGGAGGAAGTATAATTGACCACCATTTTATAAATGGTGCAATGTTCTACCGATGTTACTACAAGATGTTTCACTGCATGACAGAATGGCGATGTATTTCGAACATGATGGATGTCCGGCACATCTGACGACCTCGTATTTCCTTCTGTGGTGAAAGTTGAAGGATATTTGTTATCGTCATCCACCGACAACGCCTGACAACATACGTCAGCCCATTGTCAATGCACGTGCGAACATTACGGAAGGCGAACTACTCGCTGTTGAGAGAAATGTCGTTGCACGAATTGCCAAATGCACTGAGGTTGACGGGCGTCATTTTGAGCATTTGTTGCAGTAATGTGGTATTTACAGGTAATTACGTAACAGCATGCGTTCTCAGAAATGATAAATTCACAAAGGTACGTGTATCACATTGGAACAACCGAAATAAAATGTTCAAACGTACCTACGTTCTGTATTTTAATTTAAAAAACCTACCTGTTACCAACTGTTCGTATAAAATTGGGAGCCATATGTTTGTGACTATTACAGCGCCGTCTATCACCGAACGAAAAAGTGGTCCAACTAAAACATTCATATTTCTTTACGTATCACACGAATAAATAATAAAAATGGGGGTTCCTGTTTAAAATAAGCGCAGCTGATATCCGTTTGACCTATGGCAGCGCCATCTAGCGGGTCAACCATATCGTCGTCATCTTCTAGTCTCTCACTCTGACTTCAGTGCACGTATCTGCGTCTTTTATGTGTAGCCTCTTTATCTGAAATTGTGACTTTTATCAGTGTGGTTTCCAAGCTTAATAGCACGCAGTTTGTGTTATACCATGATTATTTTAGTGTTTGTTGGATTCAGCGTTGCCAGGGTTTGAGCAAGAAGCAGGATTTAAACAGTATTAGTATTTTGTGCACATTATAACACACTGAGTTTCAAGTTCAACGTTTTCCCCATGTTCCTATGTCAATAAACGTTATTTCAGTTCTCGAAAGGTCTTTTTAGTGTTTCTGTGTGTGCGTTGTAGTAGTCTATTAGGCAGCTCCTTCATTCAAACTTCACGCGTTACCAGAATAGACTGTCACTGCTGGCAACGTGCGGTCCACAGATTTTTATCCGATTAATGGCTCACTACAATGACATGAATTTTTTTTCCCGTGCCTTCTCAGTACTAGCTGACACGAATTAGAAATTGGTATGGCAACTACTGCCTCTGTAGGAGAATAAATTGAGCAGTTTTAGAGGGGCTTTAATTCTTGGCGTATGGTTTAATTTATTCATTTATTTTCTAAAAGTAATTCCGAGAGAAAGTAACATTTCTTGTTGAGCAAAATAGCAAGCGTTGCTCGGAGTGTTTCCATCATTTATGACGCAATTTGTATTGGAGTATGGGAATTTGAATTGTTAGCAAGTATAACTGCTTAATGTATGGCTCAGATTCGATCCTCGGTGGTGCCAATTAACTTCCCTTAGTGACAGTTGTAGGGATGTACCAACCCTTATAAAGAACCATAAAGTCGACATCAGTGGTTGGGAAGGCGATACGTTAAGTGCACAACACTGAAATATTAGTGGGTCAAATTTCACTTCAGACTACGTGAATCAAAGTTAAACACTTGCCCTTGTCATCAGAGTACATTTCGAAAAAAACTAATTACTTTGTTGCAATAACTGCCCAATATTATCAACTGGCGTAAAAAATACAGCGTTCTTTACGTGGACGGAGTACCACAACGCGGAGGAATTTCAAGACATGGTGATCCACATACCGGTCCAAAGGCGTGTGGCTTACGACGCATTCGTCTACATCTACATCTGTATCTACATACAAACTCTGCACCCCATCTTACGGTACATAGTCAAGGGTACCCTGTACCCTTACTAGTCATTTTCTTTCCTGTTCCATTCGAAAACAGAACGAGGGAAAGCGACTATGTATACGCCTCTCGCATCATCTTCGTGATCTTTACGCACAGTGTAAGTTTTCGGCGGTAGAATCGTTCGGCGGCCAGCTACAGATATAGATTCTCTAAAGTTTCTCAATAGTGCTCAATACTGCCCTGGAAGTAGTTCTTGGATGATGGGGACGTTATTGATGCAGTATGACGTTGGCTCCGATGTCGGTCAGTAAAGTGATACCAAGCAGGCACACTGGCGATGCCAGTAAATTCGTATAAGGTCGACGCATTGAACGGAGATTATGTTGAAAAATAACATTTTGTAGGCAGAAGAGTAAAGAATGATATGGTGTATTGGAATTTTGAACAAAAACAAGCTGCTTTGAGAAACAAAAGTGTTGCAGTACTTATTGAACTCCCCTCGTAATATGGCCCATAGCGAGTTATGATAAATACTGGGATCATTACTTTTCAGACGTGCGGCAGGTTTCGCCCATCAGGTTGTGCTCCGCCCCTAACGACCTCGTCGTCGACGGGACCATCAACCTTGACCATCGTTCTTTCGTGTAGCGACCGCGTCAGTTCTTACATTCTGCGTGGTGTCTGTTTGTTCTATATCGTGTCTCCCTACCACTTTCGCGCAACGACTCTCTGAGCGTGTTTTTCAGGGAATTGACTAGTTTGAACCTGGGACCTGTTGCTGGTAAGGAGACGCCAGACCGCACATGACATGTAGAGTTCAGAAGAGTTCAGTGAGACTAGCGATGATGTAATCAAATACTTAATGATTTCAGCGTCAGCTCCACTGCACTCCCTGTAAAAGAATCTTAATACTAACTAAATTTAGTGGAAGGGGTTCAAGGCTTTCCTATTTATAGTTAGCTGGAAAATTAACGGCGAAAAAGTAGTTAAGTTTACCATTGGAATTTTTATTCTACTCACAAAACATTGTTTGTAAATTTCACTATTGATAAAAGGAAATATTTTAAAACAGGATGATAAAAACCAACTTCATTCAACAAAAGTGTGAACGAATATTCCCTGAATGGGTTTCCAAGTTCTACAATGGATCGAAGGATGACCTATGCCATATCACATCTATAATTTAGATTTAAGTTAAGTTTCATAAAAGAGGAAACTATCAAAATGGTCTACAGTGACCCTCAATTATCTTTAATTACTTATTTAACTTGTCGTAAATTACAGTGGCTGATGTGGCTTCTCAATAATTAAATAACAGAAAAATCATCGCGTTTCAGATTTTAACATCTAGTAGCAAATGTGAGTATCACGAAGTTTACTTGACGATCGACACTAGTATTACCTAAAAAGGGGATGTAACAGATGAGACTTCTGCAGTTCTGAGTGAAGCCTTATGGCGGCACCGAGTGCGTTCATTACCTTGTCGATCTTTAGGCAGCGTCAGGGGGCAGTGGGAGGCGCAGCTCCATGCACCTCGCCATCTCGGAAGCAACTCTCTCCTGACTTCTTCTTACTAGAATTTACCGAAGTTGGTTTAAAAAAAAAAGGTATCTGGCTGTGTTTACAACTGATCAATCAGGGTCTCAATGTTAACCTTAAGTTCCGCCTACAAAAATTCTGTCTATCCAATGGGAAACGTTATATTTTTCGTGGTGGGGCAATGTTTTTAACGTTTGCAACGTAACAGAGACGTGTATAGTCTCACGCTAAAACTTTCAGCTAGTGTGGTCCTCTTAGTGTTATCGTAAGATCTATATTGTTCTTCTGGAGGGCTCTATCTTTTAACATGGGCTGGGGGGTGGTCCTGGCGGTCGGCTGGCGACGTCGGTGTCCGTCCGTTATCGTAGGGCCTCCTAGCCTACACGACTCTGCTCTCGGCTTCTGTTCTCGTTTCTTCCCTCGGAACTGCCTCTGTTTCACGGTGGGAAGGTATGACCTGCATTTAGGCGTTCTTGTGTTAGTCTGTGGTATTCCATTTGCTCACTCGTTGATCGTATTACTTTGGTTAATTTAATGTCAGGATTTATGTGACACACTGCCGGATTTGCTATCATGTCAGGGTTTTCACGGAAGGTGTTGGATTTGCCTGACACCTTACACAGTGGCGTGCCTAATCGCGTGTTGTACACAGTCCCGCTAGGTCGGCACCACTGCTAGACGGCGCCGACCTGCGCACGCCCACGCAGTTCCTCCTGCTGGAGCGCCGCCAGAGGCCACGCCCCTCCGACCTCGCCTCTTTCCGGCCGCTGCCGTTGCTGGCGCCTGCAGGACGCGCACAGCCGCCTCAACTGCCGGCTGAGTCACACCGCCCGCAATAAACGCGCCGCGGACGCTACGCGCCCGCGCAGTGCGACCCACGCTCTGCGTACGGCGCCCGCTGCGAGCGACGCCCGGCGCCCACTCGTCTTCCAGTTGTCTATTGTTCCCCGACACGTCACAGACTTGCTGCCAGTTCCGGCTCCTTCAAACGTTCGCTGCAGAATATAAAAATCGCGAGCTCTACTGCGAGCAAACGTTTTCATTCCGTCTTTATGATACTAGGGCAGCCTGGCGCAAAGGAGTTCGCTATGAGCATTTCCTCCCACTGTCCCACTGTGTGAGTAACGGGAATAAACCCTTGCCAGCATAAAAAGAGATGTCACGTTCTCGTGAAGTAAACATCTGAATGAAGACAACGGAGGACAAAATATCTCCAGTGATTCTAGTTTCTTTCCTTTTATTTAGTCCCGACACTCCAATTCTTTCAACTTTTGGTCCAGTTTAAGCATCCATACTCCCTCTCTCCACTCCCTACTCCCAGAAACTTTCTTGCTTTAATATTTCTTCTTCTTTTAGGGCATCAGCCAGTTACAGCTCGACACCAAGACCCGTTGCTCCGGGGAGTCCTGTCTGAACACCCCTCCACCTAGTCGGCAACAGCTCCAGTCGTTCAACGTAATCAGCCCACTGACGTATGTACTCTGCAATGGACGTCCACGACTCTTCACAGAACGTAGGGTTCAGACGCTTGTCTGTTCTGTATAGTAGGACAGATGGTGATCTCTGGCATCTCTGCTGAAAGGGCACAAAACTGGTGCATGCATAAGTGTTTCAGTGTGCACCATTCATCGTACATTGTTAAACATAGAGATCCACAGAAAACCACAGGTACGCGTTCACATCTTGACCCAACGACATCCTCAGTGACAACTGCAGTTGCCGTGGGACCATCGGGATCTGACCGTTGATCAATAGAAACGTGTCGGCTCTTTGGGTGAATCACATTTTGCTACACTAGGTCGATGGTCGTCTCCACAATCGCCGTCATCGAGGTATGCGGTAGCTCGAAACGTGCTGCGCGCCTCTGCCGCGGGCTGGTGGGAGCAGTATCCCACCACATTTTACACGTTACAATAATATCAGTTCCTCTACAGAATAGAAGTAGCTGTCAATGGGAAACTTTTTTCGATTTGTTTTCAAATTTTACTTTGCTCTCTGTCACATTCTACATCACTGGTTACATGATCATAAATTTTAGTTGCAACAATGTGCAGCTATTTTTGTGCCAAAGACCACATAAATATGGAATAGTGAATATAAATTTTGTTCTGGTATTGTAATTACACTCCTGGAAATTGAAATAAGAACACCGTGAATTCATTGTCCCAGGAAGGGGAAACTTTATTGACACATTCCTGGGGTCAGATACATCACATGATCACACTGACAGAACCACAGGCACATAGACACAGGCAACAGAGCATGCACAATGTCGGCACTAGTACAGTGTATATCCACCTTTCGCAGCAATGCAGGCTGCTATTCTCCCATGAAGACGATCGTAGAAATGCTGGATGTAGTCCTGTGGAACGGCTTGCCATACCATTTCCACCTGGCGCCTCAGTTGGACCAGCGTTCGTGCTGGACGTGCAGACCGCGTGAGACGACGCTTCATCCAGTCCCAAACATGCTCAATGGGGGACAGATCCGGAGATCTTGCTGGCCAGGGTAGTTGACTTACACCTTCTAGAGCACGTTGGGTGGCACGGGATACATGCGGACGTGCATTGTCCTGTTGGAACAGCAAGTTCCCTTGCCGGTCTAGGAATGGTAGAACGATGGGTTCGATGACGGTTTGGATGTACCGTGCACTATTCAGTGTCCCCTCGACGATCACCAGTGGTGTACGGCCAGTGTAGGAGATCGCTCCCCACACCATGATGCCGGGTGTTGGCCCTGTCTGCCCCGGTCGTATGCAGTCCTGATTGTGGCGCTCACCTGCACGGTGCCAAACACGCATACGACCATCATTGGCAACAAGGCAGAAGCGACTCTCATCGCTGAAGACGACACGTCTCCATTCGTCCCTCCATTCACGCCTGTCGCGACACCACTGGAGGCGGGCTGCACGATGTTGGGGCGTGAGCGGAAGACGGCCTAACGGTGTGCGGGACCGTAGCCCAGCTTCATGGAGACGGTTGCGAATGGTCCTCGCCGATACCCCAGGAGCAACAGTGTCCCTAATTTGCTGGGAAGTGGCGGTGCGGTCCCCTACGGCACTGCGTAGGATCCTACGGTCTTGGCGTGCATCCGTGCGTTGCTGCGGTCCGGTCCCAGGTCGACGGGCACGTGCACCTTCCGCCGACCACTGGCGACAACATCGATGTACTGTGGAGACCTCACGCCCCACGTGTTGAGCAATTCGGCGGTACGTCCACCCGGCCTACCGCATGCCCACTATACGCCCTCGCTCAAAGTCCGTCAACTGCACATACGGTTCACGTCCACGCTGTCGCGGCATGCTATCAGTGTTAAAGACTGCGATGGAGCTCCGTATGCCACGACAAACTGGCTGACACTGACGGCGGTGGTGCACAAATGCTGCGCAGCTAGCGCCATTCGACGGCCAACACCGCGGTTCCTGGTGTGTCCGCTGTGCCGTGCGTGTGATCATTGCTTGTACAGCCCTCTCGCAGTGTCCGGAGTAAGTATGGTGGGTCTGACACACCGGTGTCAATGTGTTCTTTTTTCCATTTCCAGGAGTGTACATATATCATTTTTCCTTTTGAACAGCAGTGGACTATTTGAACTCCATGAAGGATTAAATATACTTTTTTGGAATAGACAGAGTTTTCAACTTCTTAAACATATGTCTACATTATGATAGTAAGTGCGCACCACATATCATTTTTGCAGCACTTTTGTGATCCAAGAAGTTCTTTCTCAGCCTGCTGGCTGACCCCACCATGAAATCTGTGATGATGCCAAGTGCAAATGTGGCTGGACTAAGCTATTTCATTATTTCCAAAATGTTCTTTTTCCAGTTTAATTTCTCTCCGATATGGGCACCTATAAAGTTGAAAGTTTCTACACTACATATTGTTTCTTTGCCATGTGTTACACGTACCATTGGTGTAGCACTTAAATGTGTAGAACTGAAGGATCCACTCACAGACCTCCAGTCAGTGAGACTGTTAAGGACATTGTTTGCCACTTCTTTGGTTGCTGTATGTGTTTGATTTGATTACAATATTAATGTCATCTGCAAAAATAACTAATTCTACGCCTAGTACATTAGATGGATGATTGTTTACATATGTAAGGAAAAATAACTGGCCAATGATTGCACCTAGGCGAATTCCATATCTGATTTCTCCCCTATGTGAGGCATCTCCCCAGGTTACATTGCTTCAATTACCAAGTACAACATTCTATATGTGTTGATTAGATGTGACATTATCTACTGGTTTCCTATACCAACAGTTCACAAAACCACATTTAATTGAGGAGGATATTGTGGCTCACAAAGTCAAAGCCCTTAGACAAGCTAGAGAAATTATCGACTGGTGCTATTCTGTTATTAGATGCTTACTAAAATGTAGACTTTCACGGCCGGAAATGTCATGCCCATTATAATTATCCGGGCTGTTATTGCCGTGGTCGGTTGATGAATTCAGTGTCAGTTCCCAACGTTTCGTCCTCGTCTGTGGGAGACATCTTCAAGGGGGTCTGTAGCTGGATGGAAGGTCTAACACGCCCACTGGCTCGCTACTGATTGAGGGGCGAGCTAATGGGTGTGTTGGAGCCTCCATCCAGCTACACTTACATTTGCGTGTGTAGTTGCTACACCTATTTCATCCAGATCACCCCTGACGCTGTAATTTATGTCTGTAGCTAGTCTCTCCCTGCTACGATAATGTGATCCTCCTTGTGAGAATCCTTGTAAAGATTCCATATGGCCTGGCTAAGGCCAGCACCGGACTCCACAGTACTTGTGACCTGTTATCCTCTCCCTAATTTGCCCTGTAGTTTCTAGCTTACATTAATTTCATGGCTACTACATAGCAGCAAGGCTCTTTTTTTCGTACTCTCATTTGGTACTGACGTGCACTTAGTTTCTTTGGTAGACGTCTGCTGCACCCTACTAAGAGCTACAGCTGGATGAAGAACTTCTCCCCTTACTTTAGATAACAAATCAAACTGATCTGATGCCGTAAAAGCTGTTCCGCTTCCGCCAATTACTTGTAACTTTCACCCAGTTGTCACGGTCTTTTTCCTCCTTCATCCAATCTAATCGAGGTTTGCACACTCTGATTCAGGATGATGACTGAAGGGCCCAAAACTTTGACTCCTGTTCGGTGAATCTCCTGTCTTTTCTGCAATGCCTACGGTTCTATGGCAGACCCGCGCAGAGTTGCCCATCTAATTCTCCATTGCAGTCGCCCCAGCGAAATTTCAGCATCAATCTCAACATACCACTCCTTGACTAACTATCCTGCCGCAACATCCACTCTTATCGTTCACTGCAAGACAGCTTAAACGTTTAAAAATGGAGTTAAAAATACTTAACACACTTTCCACTTTTGGAATTTTCGTAATTTCTAAGCCAAAGAAATTGGGCCTTCAGGCGCGTGTTATGACGTAAAACTTAAATACTTCCTCTGAAAAGAAGAACTCAGCACTCCCTCAAAGGGTCGTTCAAATTATTCACAATGAAATTTAAATTTAACCTTTAATCACTGCTCAGCACGAGTGTTACTTGCTATTAGACAATGTTTGCAACAGAATACGGTCTACTAAGCGCGATGCGATTTTACGTGATCATTTAAAGCCAAATCATCTAATCAGGAAAGCTTCAGTTGCCAGGATAAAGTAGCTATAAATGAACGAACTTACGTAAAATACGCTTGTGTGTGATGTTAGCTAAGTAAATAATGTTATCACCACGACGGAGCGTACGAACGCCTTCACTCTGGGTGAAGCCGACCTATGTCCAGAATCTTTTTTTCGGCCTCTGTAACGCAAATGACTGACCCACAAGAAAAATCTTGGAACGAAAGTCATCAATTTACTGCAACTCTAAAGGGTCGCTACCAGATTGTGTCTGGAAGTAGGAGTATTAGTTCATATCTATGACGTTACAGCACGCACCATCCTCAGTTATAAATCAAACTTAAATAGCGCATGAAGTCATCATTGCTGCACGATGAATACATCGTGAAGCGAACCTGACCCACATCTTATCAACCGCGTACTATGCCATGTCTGTCCAAGAGTGAAAGTATACATAGATGTCCAGCGTTTTATGAAATTAATAAGCTTAGAACGTAATGAACGTCCCCTCGCTCTTGTACGAGCGAAGGTTGTTCTGGCCTACTTTGCGCGTTGCATGGAGACTTATCCTGCAGTGTAGTTAATAAATTATTTTTCTTCTTTGAATCCTCTTTTAGCTAATAGACTGCGGGCACGTTCTACAGTTCATGCTCCTCACACCACCCTGTCGTCTGACCACATTTTGATTGTGCCTATGAACAGAATGCATAGGTTTCTCTTCTCAACTTCCAAGATAACTTTGCTAGACTATGTATCAACATTTAATTCCAGGAGAGTTGTTTCTTTAACGAAAACTTTCTCTTCAATGCCGAATCACTTCTAGAAACCTTCTTGCCTCGATCACCTTTCGTGAACTTGCTTGTTAGGTACTGTATAACTATAATTTTTCTATTCCACTTTTGTCTACATAAATTTTGATGTTGAGACTGTCACTATTCTTATTGATACTCTTCCTTACTTTCCATGTCAAACATTTCTTCTGTGACGCAGAAGTCAATGCACAATCGTATTTGCTGCTGCCTGCTTTACATCCTTCGTATTACCCGCTTTTCTTTCCTTGTCTTCTTCAATTGTTTTGAAAGTTTTTGGCTGAGTTGTATCTTAGACAGGAATCGATGTTAAACTTCATGTTCTCCAATATTTGTCTGGGGAAACCAGTTCAAAGAGGAAGGCTAGGAAAGGCCACCTCCAATAAGAGGATTCCAAATAAAGCACTGTAATTGTCAAATAAATCCCTGGATTCATGACAGTTTTGCCTTTCCTTCAAATTTTTGGACACACATTTTGGGTTGTGGGTCCATAGTTTAGTTTTATCTACATTCACTTCAAGATTTCGCCCGTGTTATTGCACCTTACATTAACGAAGGCTTTTGGTTTGGGCGCAAAAGGTATGAGGGATTTCTGATTTTCTGTGTTCTTCCTTTAATTACTAAGAGCAACGTCATAATCGATCACGGTATCTTTAGTTTTGCTAAGACCTGGTTGCTTTCCGGTCAGTACTCTTTGTACTCTATTCTGAACAACAGTGAACAGCATGACATATCAGACGGGTCCTTAACTACCTTTTACATTATTTGTTAACGGCAAAGAATATCTACTTCTTTTAAGTACTATTAGTTCAGGCTTTTCTACTGTGCATTATTTCAGTTTATGTTACTACTAGGTGTGCGTGGTCGTCGCTTTTGATAGCAGCCACCCGAAACATCGACGTTTATCTTCCAAAAAAAGAAACTGATGAAGTAAAAACTGGAGTAATGGTTCCCGTCGGAATGAGAATGGAGCATCGTCCATGTTAAGATGGCCGAAGCTCTTTATTAAATATTCAACAGCGATCATAATCTCCGTAAAACACTGTCAAGTGCGATCTCGTCCATTGCCTCGAACGAATATAAGCAGAGGATCAGCCGCCTTAAATTATATCCAACAGTGGTACAGAGATTTGGTTCTGATTTCAATTAAGCATGCGAGGCGCCGTATCTGAGCGCGATCAGAATCCATCTAGATTACGATTCCGGTCACGCAACTGGTGGATGCTGCTGCCCGCGCCATCGCCGCGGCCCAAACACGCGTGCGATCGCGGCAGCGTGGCGCTCCTGAGCGCCGCCATGAAATATGGCGCCATAATGAACTTGAAGCCTCGTATCCATAAATCTATATGCTAACGACCGCAGGTCTGACCGCTTGTCTCGCCCCGTCCCGGGCATACCCTCGAGGCGCTGCCACGCAGCCATTACGGCTTTCACAACACTGGGATGCATCCAGCCAGTGGACGCTGGACCCAGTCTCCACCGCTCGCAGGACATTTGCTGATCGTATTACACAATGTCTGTGCTTTGTCTCACCTGAGCAAGTCGATACCGTGATACAGAGCGGACAATTAATTTTGCTTACATGGATATGGTGTCTGTTCTTTCGGACATGTCCGAAAGAACAGACACCATATCCATATAAGTAAATAGTTCTGGCAAAACCGACCATGACCGTCTTCTTCTGTGCAGATCCACACATATTCTCCGAACTCTTACAGGACTTCGTAAGAATGGCTTCCACGAGTAATGAGTGTGTTGGGGTGGGACACTACCAATGTAGTGTGTGGACATACAAGATGAGAATGTGGGTATCGCGGGAGGCATGCGCGAGATAGTTCCTGCAGTAACACTATCCTCCGTGCCGTCGCTGGCTCAGATGGATGTCAATCCCAAGGGCCCGGTTTCGATTCCCGTCTGGGTCGGAGACTTTCTCCGCTCAGGGACTAGGTGTTGTGTTGTCCTAATCATCATCATTTCATCCCCATCGACGCGCAAGTCGCCGAAGTGTCGTCAAATCGAAAGACTTGCACCCGGCGAACGGTCAACCCTACGGGAGGCCCTAGTCACACGACATTTTGCTGGCACGGTAGCTCAGCGTGTTCGGTCAGAGGGTTAGCTGCCCTCTGCAATAAAAAAACTGAGTTAATCGATCAACAACGAACTTCAACGGATGTCTTACTACGTCCGCCCCGAGCAGATGCAACGAACAAAGGCGAACAAAAATGAGATTAAAAAAAATGGATAGAGCGTCTGCCATGTAAGCAGGAGATCCCTGGTTGGAGTCCCGGTCGGGACACAAATTTTCATCTGTCGCCGTTGATATATATCAACGCCTGTTAGCAGCTGAAGATATTAATATAATTCATAGAGGAGGGGTAGACGGTAACAAGCACCATTTCCCTTTCGCTGGGCTAGCAGCCTAAACGAATCGTCTAGTGGTAGGGATCGCAGAAAATCTCTGATGTCCTGGGAGTCGTACTCCATCCTCGTGGTGGATGAGGTTGTTTCTTCATCCAATGCAAAATTAAGAGTTAGTCAGTTAATTAGCTAGATACTCCATGGATCATTTTGCAAGATAGATCGTAATAATGTGGAACGATTCATTTTAAATTCACATCGCAAATTAATTTTTACATATGGTAACGTTCTTTAAAATACCTTACAAGAAGAAAAAATATATACGGATGTGAGATAGTAATTCCTACCAACCACATTTTACAGATTACAGTAACAGAAATTCTTCAACAGAATAAAAGGGGCTGTCGAAGAGAAACTTTCTCAGTTTGCATTCAAATTTTAATTACTTCTCAGACATTTGACATCACTGGTATGTGTTCAGACATTTTTGTTGCAACGTAGTGCATCCCTTTTGTGCTAAAGACTACCTTAATGCTGAATAATAAATGACATCTTTCATTCTAGTATTATGGTTCTATGCATCGATGTTCCATTTATACTGTAGTGGATTACTAACAACAAACTTTATAAGGTAGTAAATATACTGTACAGTGAAGCAGCACTCAGAATGCCCAACTCCTTAAACATGTCTACAAGATTATCATGTCTGAGCACCACGTATTGCTCATACAGCACGTTCTTGCGCAATGAAGACTTTCTTTCCTAACTGTAACTTACCCCACAACATCACCGAAATGAGATTATTGAATGAAAATATGAAAAGGAATGAAAATATAAAAAGTATGTCAACTTACTGATTAGATTTGCGACAATTCTAAGTACAAATGTGGCTGAACCAAGTTTTTTTAAGAGTTCTAAAACGCGCTTTTTCCAGTTTAAATTATCATAAATATGGATACATAAGAATTTCGAAGTTTCCACCTTAGTTGTTATTTCTCACCATGTGTTAGACTTAACATTGGTGTGGTACCCCTAGATGTACAGAACTGAATATGTTTTGTCCTTTTAAAACTTAGGGTGAGACCATTCACAGAAAACCAGTCAATGATACTTTCAAGAACTGTTTTCCATTTCTTCTGTTTCTGTATTTATGCCTCCATTAATTACAATATTCCTGTTACCTGCAAAATAGAAATAATTTTGCTTTTAGTGGTTTTTAAAATGAAAATACCCCATAGGTGATTTCTCCCCATTCATAATTATGTCCCCAAACTATATTGGTTGAATTACTGACAAAAGTACAGCTTTTTGCAATCATTCCGTTAGAAATGATATTATCTATTGGTTGTTTGTACCATCAATCCCATAAAATATTAATTTATCTAGAAAAATATTATGATTCACACAGTCAAATGCCTATGATAGGTCGCAGAAAATACTATCGGGTGCTATTTTATTATTTAATGTAAGTAAAATCTGATCAGTGAACATATAAACGGAATTCTCAGTAGAAAAACCCTTCTGGATGAAAACTGTGATTTGCTGAGGACATTATTCTTGGTAATGTAAGGTACTATTCCAGAATACTTCACCTTCTCAAACATTTTTGACAATGATGTCAGCAGTGCAACAGGATGATAGTTATTGAGATCTCTTTTATCACCTTTCTTAAAGAGGTGTTTAACAACGGCGTATTTCAAAGTCTCTGGAAAATAAGTGTGTGTGTGAATATCTAAGAGGCCAAACTGCTGTGGTCATCGGTCCCCAGACTTACACACTACTTAAACTACCTTATGCTAATAACCACGCACACACACACAGCCATGCCCGAGGGAGGACTCGAACTTCTGGCGGGAGGGGCCGCGCAGTCCGTGACATGGCGCCTCAAACAGCACGGCCACTAAACCCTGCTCTGGAAAAATGCCTTGGGTTAGTTCAAAAATGTTCAAATGCGTGTGAAATCTTATGGGACTTAACTACTTAGGTCATCAGTCCCTAAGCTTGTACACTACTTAACCTAAATTATCCTAAGGACAAACACACACACACACACACCCATGCCCGAGGGAGGACTCGAACCTCCGCCGGGACCAGCCGCACATTCCATGACTGCAGGGCCTTAGACCGCTCGGCTAATCCCGCACGGTCCTTGGGTTAGTGATACGTTACATATTTCGGATAACACCGGGCTTATTACATGGGAGTAGATCTTTAGTACTCTATTGGAAGCTCCATCAAAACCAGATGAACTTTTATTTTTGAGAGAATGTTTAATTTTCTTATTTTCGGAAGGAGAAAAATGGTTCAAATGGCTCTGAGCACTATGGGACTTAACAGCTGAGGTCATCAGTCCCCTAGAACTTAGAACTACTTAAACCTAACTAACCTAAGGACAGCACACACATCCATGCCCGAGGCAGGATTCGAACCTGCGACCGTAGCGGTCTCGCGGTTCCAGACTGACGCGCCTAGAACCGCACGGCCACAGCGGCCGGCTCGGAAGGAGACGTTGGTGATAAATTCGTATGATTTAATTATATTAGGGTTATTTTTTCAATGCACTGTTGTGATTTGTCTCTTGAACTGCCCGTATGCTTTCTAGTATAGCCTATTTAAGAAACGATTATTAAATGCTTGTGCTTCCTACGGCTTCTGACAAGAAATGTAAACAGTCAGAACCGCAACGTGCGGTACACATAGAATTCGGTAATGGGTAGTGTGCAATCGGCAGCTGACTGTGGCGCCTTGTAAATACCTTTGCCGGTATCTTCATTTCAAACCACGTCGCACCTAAAACGCCAAGATGGTGTGTCCGCTCTATAGCAAGATAGCGAAATGCTAAGTGAAACGCATTTGCTAAAAAGGGCAATGTGCGAAGCATTCAACGACTGCTGGAAATGTGTACAGGTCATACCAGTATTCAGGAAAGGAAATAGGAGTAATGCAACGAATTACAGTCCCATATCAGTGACGTCGATCTGTGGTGCAATTTTGGAACAAATACTGTATTTGTGCAACATGTCTGTTGACACATAGTCAGCAGGGATTCAGAAAATATCGTTCTTGTGAAACACAACTTGCTCTTTATTCACTCAAAGTAATGAGTGCTATCGACAGGGAACTTCAAATTGACTCCATATTACAAGATTTCCAGTACGCTTTTGGCATTGGACATTGTTCAGCGCAAGAGACTTAAAATCAAACTACATGCCTATGTAGTTTCCTGTCTGATGGCTCTGAGCATTATGGGACTCAACTTCTGAGGTCATTAGTCCCCTAGAACTTAGAACTAGTTAAACCTAACTAACCTAAGGACATCACAAACATCCATGCCCGAGGCAGGATTCGAACCTGCGACCGTAGCGGTCTTGTGGTTCCAGACTGCAGCGCCTTTAACCGCACGGCCACTTCGGCCGGCAGTTTCCTGTCTATCATATCGGAATTTGAAACAAGTTCCCGTGCTTTCAGCAAATAATGAGTTAAGGATGGGTCTGCCTTTTCGCAAGTACACAGTTATTATTATGCTTTAATACCCGAACACGTTTCACCACAGTTGTGCTTTTTTTCTTTTATTTTTAATTTATTTTACATTGCCTGTGTCCTGTGACTGCCAACGGAAAATAGCCACAGATCTAAAGGAGTACACCATATCATGTTTGCTACTGCCCATTTGTGAACACTGTGCCTTGCTAGGCTGCTGTGGTTTTATAACGTTACCGTTTCCGTAATTTGAAATATTGAACTTAGTTTCTGAATCCTGTAACTAACAAGCCTTATGTTACGTAAATCAATCATATAAAATTGTATCTTTGGAGGCAGTGTTACAAGAAAAATGCGGGCCAGATAGTGGAAATATTTCTGTTTGATTTTTCTAAATGAAATTCTTTTTAAATGATTTTCTTCTTACGCACTTATTAAGGTAGCTATGACTCACAGTTAGCTTAGCAGACGATTCGTGTACTAATTTTTAATCGACCGCGAAAGGAAATAACGTTTTCCCTTTGGAAATCATTATTTAGTAAAAATATCGTACATCGTAAAATTAAAGTAATTTCAAGTTCTATCGGACACGGTAAATGAATTACAGTCGTGCCCAAAATGGCACTTGAAAAGACCGCGAGCCAAACAAAAAGCCTCCATTTTTAAATAATTCGCCTTGGTCTAAAATAAACACTTTTACCATCACTTTCAATGAAAAGATTTGCATAATAACGTTTTCTACAATGAAGAAAATATTTTAGAAATTTTTTAATCGGAAGCAGTTAGCATGTAAAATTACTTTGTAGTTTGAACCGATACTGCAAGAGAACTCAGCATACCGAGGAATACAGCAGCAGTGTTCCTGTTTCATATCAGTATAGGTATTTGCGATCTAATGATAACAAGATTTTTGTACAGAATTTTTTTTGTTATTCACTTTAGGTTACGCGGGTCGTAGAATAACTCAGTGAAAGTGAATTTTTGTTTCATTTATGCGTACTAGACGCTGTTTTATAATACGTATTGCTCAAGATGAGAGTGGTAAATTTTAAAGGTACGGCCGTGACGCCACAGCTTGGGCACGCTTTTCACTGCACGCATTTACTTTTATGATGCTCTTTCGACTATCGTTTGTGTCACCGTTTTGTTTTGGTTTTACGTCCAACAACTCTGAATTGTTCCGCTTTTTGTTGCACACACAGACAATGAAAACAGACGAACAAATTCAGAGTTTTCGGACATAAAACCAAAACGAAACAGTGAAACAAGCGACTGTCGAAAGTGAATCAGAAATGTAAATTCGTACAGTGAAACGTGTATCGAAGCCGCAGCAACCTAACAAAACGCAGTACTCACAAGTGAACAGGAGCAAACATGACATGTTGAACTGATTTAGGCTTGTGGGTGATTTCGGTTGGCAACCGCAAGACACACACAATGTAAGACAAAGGAAAAATCGAAGAAGAGAAAAGCTGACTCAGGATGCCACTACACTGGTGAAACGTGTTTGGGTATTAAAGTAAAATAATAACTGTCTACTAGCAAAAAGGTGGAAACATCCTTAACACAGATGAGTATCGGCTCGGTTGTGCGACTGGATTCGTGATTTCGTGCAGAAAGGTAACGGAACGTAGTAACCGACGAAAATTCATCGAGTGAAATAGAAGAGATACCTGGCGTTCGGCAAACAATTGTTATAGGCCTCTGCTGTTGCTAATCTATACAAACGAGTTAGGAAACAATCTGAGCAGTCCTCTTAGATTGTTTGTAGATCATGCTGTAGTTTACCGTCTATTATAATCATTAAAAGATCCAAACTCATTGCAAAATGACTTAGGCACGATGTCTGTATTGTGCGCAAAGATACAATTAACTTTAAATAACCAAAAGTATGAGGTCATCCACATGAATACTAACAGGAATCCCTTAAAATTCGGTTACACGATATATCACAAAAATGTAAAAACTATAAACTAAGGTGACAAAAGTCATGTGATACCTCCTAATATCACACCTGACAATATTTTGCTCGGCGTATTGCAGCAACTGTACGTGGCATCAACAAGTCGTTGGAACTCACCTGCAGAAATACTGAGCCACGCTACCTCTACAGTCATTCATAACCGCTGAAACGCTGCCGGGGCAGGAAGTTATGCACGAATTGGTCTCTCCGTTACGTCCCACAAATGTTCGATGCGACTCATGGCGGGCGATCTGTGTGGCCAAACCATGAGCTCGAATTGTCCAGAATGTTCTTTGAACCAATCGTGAACACTTATGACAATTCTATAGTTGTTTGGGAACATGAAGTCCATGAATGGGTGAAAATGTTCTCTAAGAAGCAGTACATAACCACTTACACTCAATGATTGTTTCATTTGGACCACAGGACCCAGTCCATTAGATGTAAACACATCCCACACCAATCATGAGCCACAACGAGCTTGCACAGTATCTTGATGACAACTATTGTCCATGGATTCTTGGGTTCTGAGCCACACTCGAACTCTACCATCAACTCTTACCAACTGAAATCGGGACTCTACTGTACGGTTTTCCAGTTGTCTAAGGTCAAAGCGATGTGGTCACGAGCCCAGGAGAGGTGCTGAAGGCAATGTCGGGCTTTTATCAAAGGCCTGAAATTTGATTTTCTCGGCACACTCTTGACACTGTGGCTTTCGGAATTTTGAATTCCCCAACGATTTTCGAAGTGAAATGTCCCATGCGTCCGAAGTCTGTTGATTCCAGTTAGACGGCCATAATCACGTTGGAAACATTTCCACGTGAATTACCTGACTACAATTGGCGCTTCGCCAGTGCACTGCCCTTTTATACCTTATGTATGCTATAATAACGCCATCAGTATATGTGCATATCACTATTCCATGACTTCTATCGCTTCAGTGCGATTCAGCTAAAGAACTGGAGGTAAAAATAACGTGAAACTTAAATTGTAAAGATCACATATAACAATGTTGTGGGGAAGGTGAAACAAATTCTGCGTTTTCTTGGCACACTTAGAACATGCAATAGCTCTACTAAAGCGACGTCCTGCACTACGCTTGTCCGTCCTCTGTTGGAGTTTTGCTGGGATGGGATCGACACCAGAGAGGATTGACGGAGGACATCGAGAAAGTCCAAAGAAGGTCAGTTCGTTTTGTATCACTGGGTAAAAAGGGAGTGTGTGTCACGAATATGGAATGTTGGAATGACAAGCGTTGAAACAAAAGCGTTTTTCGTTGTGGCGAGATATCTACACAAAATTCAATTGCCTCTGCATGCGAAAGTATTGACTCCAGTCTACATGGTAAGAAATGCTCATCATAATGAACTAAGAGAAATCAGAGCTCGCACGAAAAGATTTAAGAGTTTATTTCTTCCGCGCGCTTTTCAGTAATGGGACAGTCGAGAAATAATCGGAAGGTGGTTTGATGTACCCTCTGCCAGGCACTTTGTAACGTCTACACTCGGGCGTACGTTAACTCTTTAAAGCCTGTACTACAGTAAGTTGACGGGCTTCACCTTATCAGAAGAGATTTTAGTAAATATGTTGACCGCGTGTACCTGAATGGGGGCAAAATCAGACTTACACCCACTCAGTAACAACAATGATACGTCAAGCAAGTCTGAAGTGCAACTACACGTTAGGATGGACAAGAAACATACACAGCAGATGCTACCAATTGTTAATAATACGGTCGCCAGCCTAATTAGGCATTAACTGAGTTTTTTCCCTGTACAAGTGGATGTACGTGCAAGCATAACCACACGTAGTAATACTGCATTATATGGTAAATTTTAGAACCAGAAAAATCTACTGAACTAATATTTTCACTTTCTGTACTAATTTGGACAAGCTATAAATACACAACATTACACTATAATGTTTACTACAACCTGCGTTTTGTCTATTGATCCGACTGAAATCGGGCATGGGTTACCCTAGAAATAGCACTTTTGACACACACATACAATGTCAATTTTAAGAAAGGTAAAACACTGATAAATTTAGGTTTTATATTGACTTTAACTTTGCTGGTCAAAGCAGTCCAGTACACTTCAGAATTCAAATCAATAGAAAAGAAAAAAAAGGGGGGGGGTGAGACCCTGAAACAGTTATGATCACTGTAGTGAAAGTTTGATTATTGAGGGCATTAAGCATTCAAGATTTTCAAAGTATGATTTACCATTCTTTTTGTCTTATTTCCTGCTCATTTAACTACCGTTATTTTTGTCTCAATTTAAATAAACTTCATTACTAAACCAATTTCAACATTATCTTCCAACTTTGTCATACCTATATTATTCGTCCAGTATTCATTAACAACAAAGTTCTTTAAATATCATTCTAACATTGATAGGGCTGCAGGTAATTATTATTAAAATAAACTGTAAATCTTCATCTTGGGACACTCGGATTGCACAACATGTGGAAAGGACCCTGTCTAGGTTAGTTGTGAGGATAATTAATTGATAGGACAGTTCTGGTAAAATTTAAGTTGTTATTGAACAGTATGTAACCAAAAGTGACACTGGTCCACACGAATACAGTACTGAAAGTTTCAACCTGTTCGTATCGATGAGGCGGTCGGCAGGCGGCGAGATGGCGAGGCACAAAGCACACGTGCAATTACAGCAATGGCTCATGAAATATCGGCACTTTACTTCTTCATGGCGTCGCAATGCTTTTCCATTTAGTGCCTATGGAATATTGTCATGCTGTATAGACGTCGGAAACGGCGCATCCGAGGCACAACGAAACCACTTTTTCCAGGAGAGCCTCCTCGATCCAGCACGTGTTTCTCAGATCGATGCCCAACTCCGACTAACTCTGCTGAGCCCGTTATGCCGTGCAGCGCCCGTGTGCATTTTGCCACGCTCACCTGCCTCCACCTTTTACCGCTCCCCTACAGACAGGGTATTCACCAAAGCTTTTACATTCCACATATTCTAATACATTGCCTACGTATGGACTAGGTGTACAAATACAACTTCCACATCTTACAATAGTTTCAACATTAGGTACACTTCCCTTCGATTACAACATTGCTTGAAATTTGACATAAATATTAAAATTTACATGGAAAATTGTTTACAGCTTCTTCAACATAATGGCATGAAACAAAAAAGAAATGAAATCGGAACATCGATTATAGTAATTTATTAAAATTCAGAAGGAAAAATTTATTACATATACAGTAGGAGAACGTTAGTGTTGTTACACATGCCCCTGTTTCCATTAAATTTCACTAAGTGCAAATTTGATGGGAACACTGAACTTTATATTTATACAGTGGTTCTGAATCTTTGTGTGATTGTCGCATCAAAAAAAAAATTTATACCACAAACTTTCTTTCACTCACTTTACATAAGTCTAGAATTTTTTTTTTTTACATATCAAGAACATTTACCTATCGTTTGGTTAAGTGCCTTTGGCACAGTCCAACCTCCTATCACAACATTATTTAAGTAGCAAACTACTCATCATTGTTCAATTTCTCAGACAAAAAAAAACAAATTTGGAACACAAACACTTATTTACAAAAGCAAATACAAATATCTATATACACTATAAAACAATTTTTTGCTGCTTGCATTGAATGGCAGTCCATTTCCTTATTTACTAAAAAAACACACAATAATATTTAGAAAATTACTACACACGTTTGCTGCCTATTATTCAGATTTAGGCAGTCCTTTTCACCTCATATTGTCACATCTCCTGTATCACACTTACAATTCTCCTTTGACTATTTATCTGCCCCCTTTGGTGTTTGGCAGTCCTTTATATTATGGCTCATACATTGCCCATTTTCATTTTTGACAGTCCCATCTTTTATCTGGCTGACAGCATTTATCCTTTCTTTTCAGCCCTTTTTCTCCATACCTCTTTACATTTATAGTACAATCGGTAATCTGAAACTCACATAATTACATTAGTACACTGATATTGGTCTACCTAAGTTACAAAGGTTTGTTTCATTTGGCATAAATTAGCTTCAGCATAATATACAGCATATTTACTGTAAATTGTTTTCTGATCGTACTTAGTTCACTCACTTCTATGAACATACAGTTTCAGGTCCACAACATTTCTTACACCTAAAGGTCTTTTGGATTTTGGGTAGATCAGGTAGTAAGCATTATCGTGTGGAATGTTCTGTATTATATACGGTCCATTATAAATATATTTAAATTTGGAAATTTCATGGTTCAGTTCACTAGATTTTTCGTGGGTTTTTAAAAGAACATAATCTCCAATTTTAAATTTTGGAACTTTCAGATTTTTATCATGTCTTTTAGATCTCGATTCAGCTTTTTGCTTTGCCCTTTTTCTGACTAATTCTTTCTTTTGACTCAACCCCAACCTTGTACAAGGCGGAAACTCTAGTTTTTCCTCAATTAAACTTTTACTTCTGCTGCCTAACAAAATTTCTTCCGGTGGGAACTCAGTAGATTCATGAAGTAAGGTGTTCATGTCCGTCTCAAAGTCCGATATAAACTTGCCCCAGGCCCTATGGTTATGACTGCAGTACGTTCTACACAATATTCCGATTTCTCGCATGTACCTTTCAACCGGGTTGCTAGCAGGATGATAAGCTGATATATATTTAACCTCCACACCATTTTGCTCCATTCCTTCTTTCCAAATTTTGGATATGAACTGGGGTCCATTGTCAGATAGTACTGCCTTGGGTTTCCCAATGGTTCTGAAGTATTCAACCATCCTATTAAATACAGCTTTTGCTGTTGCTCTTTTCAAGGGGTATAATTTCACAAACTTTGAGAATACTTCCAAAATTACTAAAATATATGCACAATTTCCCGAAGTCTTTGGGAGCGGACCATATAAATCTACCGATAATAATTCTAGGGTGTCTTCAGGTAATGTACTTTGCATTGGCCCTGTATTCGTTCTGTTCGGTACTTTGGCCCTTTGACAGACATCACACGACTTAATTCGTTCCTTTACCCTCTTACTGACACTACCAGCAATCACTACTACATTATTCAATTTATCCAAACATTTCTTTGGACCACTATGCCCCAATGCTAAATGAAAATAGTCTATGACCTCGGTATCGAACTGGTGTGGCCAACATACTCTCCATTCCTCAGTGGCTAATTCTTTCCTCCTATATAAAATGCCTTTAAAGATTTTGTAATACTTCTTAATTTGAGGATACTGCACACTGTCAAAATTTACTTTCACAGATTTCCATGTCGGATCCTCATTTTGATGGTATCTCATATTTTTACATATTTGTTCCATTTTCCTTTTTCCTGAAACCTCTTTCATATACCTTATCTGAAAAGTACCCTCTTCACCATTTTCATTGGGCACTTCACTCATACCATTAGGCAATCGAGATAACGCATCTGCCACATAATTCTCAGTACCCTTAACATAGAAAATCTCGTAATCAAATTGTTGCAGGTACAAAGCCCAACGAGTTAGCCTGCCATTAAGTAAACGACAATCCTTAAGAAAAGTTAAAGCTTTGTGGTCAGTATGTATGATGAGTTTATGGCCCCACAAATAATTTCTGAATTTCTTTAACCCCCATATAATGGCTAAAGCTTCCTTTTCTGATATAGTGTAGTTTCTCTCGTATTTTGTTAGAGTTCTACTTGCAAACGCGATAGTCCTGTGTTCGATTTCTTTGCCATCACAGATTTCTTGGAAAACTTCTATACCAATTCCATAAGCACTGCTGTCAGTACTCATATGGAAAGGTTTTGACAGTATAGGGTGATGCAAAATATTGTCATTCAAAAGTTCACTTCTTAAATTTTCAAAATCTCTCACGCACCCTTCGGTCCACACAAAAGCACTATTTTTCTTAAGTAGATTATTCAAATGAGGACTATTAAAAACTTGCCCCTTGACGAATTTTCTATAGAACCCACATAAACCCAAAAAGGCTTTCAACTGTTTTCTATTTCTAGGAGCTGGACACTCTGCTATTGCACTTAACTTTTCCGGGTCCTTGCCAATACCGGTAGTAGTAATTATGTGCCCCAGGAACTTTATTTCCGACTTTACAAATTCACATTTCTTCCACTTAAGCGTCATGCCACCTGCTTGTAGAGCAACAAAAACTTTCTGCAATAATTCACAATGCTCTTGCCATTCTTCTGTAGCAATCAGTAAATCATCTACATAAATGGTTAGCTGGGAACTCAATTCTCTCCCTAATACAAAGTCCAGTGCCCTAATAAATACTGCCACCGAAGTGCTAAGCCCAAATGGTACTACTTTATACTGATAGCATTTCCCGGCAAATAGAAAAGCGGTATATTTACGGGATTCTTTACTGAAAGGAATTTGCCAGTATCCGGCGGTCATGTCCAGACTGGTTAAATACTTCACATTATAAAATTTTTGAAGCATTTCGTCCAGATTTTCAGGTCTGTCTATTTTCTTTTTTACAATTTTGTTCAAAGTTCTGGCGTCAATAACTACTCTTACTCCCCCATCCCTTTTGTTCACGATGATAAGGGGACTATTATATTCGCTGCTACTCCGTTCGATTACACCCCATTCTATCATTTTATCTATTTCCACTTGCACAGCCTGCCTCTTTGATATGGGTATCGAAAACGGTCTTACAAAGAAAGGTTTATGTTCTATTGTCTCAATCTGGTATTCAAAGTTCTTAACTAGGCCAGGTTTGTCCGAAAATACGGTGTTGTTACTTTCTAAAATATCAAGCAATTCTGCTTTCTGTTCGGGAGATATTCGCTTCAAATTTTCCACCATTTCTTTAAAATCATGCCCCTGCTTGTCACTCTCATTTATTAACCTCTGGACATGGTACACCTCATACTTGTTTGTCAAACCATCATTCCCTTGGTCAATCTCCAACAATAAAGAATCAATTTCTGAATCGAATACCTTCCCATTTTCCTCAAATTTTACTTCTAAATTCCTAGATGCACTATCAATTTTGATCACTTCCTGGCTACAATCAATAATGACGTTTTCTTTATCCAACCAATCTATTCCTAGAATCATTTCAGTACTCAAGTCTGGCACAATCAAAAAATCGTGTTCAAAGTTTTGTCCTTTTATACTAAATTCAACCAAAATCTGGTTGTTTACCGGCTTGCTAGTCTTGCCAGTAGCACCAACAATTTTTACACCCGTCACTGACATAATTACTATTCCAGGCTCATCACAAATGTGTTCGAAAAACGACTGGGAGATTGCGCTTATCTGAGATCCCGTATCAAGAAGTACCTGCAATTTCACATTATAAATTTCAACTGGTATTACAGTTTGTTTCACCGTCGAATGTTTCTCATTGTTGTGATCTTCCCTAAGCAAATCCGGGTTGACGATAACATCGTCCCAAGATATGCTTTTAACATTCACCCCACCTATATCTGGCGGTTTCTTTGGTTCCGGGAGTTCAAAGTCATTGATTACTTGAACCCTTTGTAAAATAGACCCTGGGTCGTCACGTGGCTCTTTCTTTCTTTGTTCGGTCTCAACATCTGGATTTTGTTTTGAAACTCCGTCATCATTAGGTACAATATCGCAATTAGCTGAACCCCCATTATTTTCATCAGTACCGAAATATTCGTCATCTGAACGATCGTCAGAATCCGACCATTCTGGATCGCTTTCAGGTTCTAACATAAAAGCTTTTCTGAGACAGGCACTAAGTTCTCCCTCTGCATTTTCGTCAGGTTTTGATTTTAACTCAATATCTTCTTTCGGCAAAACGTCCTCATTATCAGCTTTACTCACATCTACTGTTAATTTATATTTCGTGTAATCCTCGTGGACTTCAATTACTTTCAGGTAATTACCTGCCTCTTCTTCACAGAGCCTTTTGGTAGCAGCTCGTACTGTTGGCGGATCGTTAACAGAAGTTACTTCCTCGTCAATGCTTAGGATTTCATCCTCTGATTCCTTCCTATCTTTATTCATTGTCCTATCGGCAGCACGCGTACTCAGCGCGGCGCTGTTTACTCTCTCCTCTTCAACTTTTGGGCCACGTCAGCTTATCGACGTCCCTATTATCTCCTTTTTCACTAATCAACTTCCTTGCCTCATACTCCTTCTTAAAATCCTCCCACTCACATTGCTTTAGGCCCTTGTACAGATCGTCGATCTGCACACACCAATCAGTTACTTCTGCTAGATCATTCTCGCCATTTACTTTTTTGCTAACACTGCTAACCGCGCCTCTCTGTGTCTCCACCGTTTCATCTACTATTTCCTTCGCCACGGAATTACCACCCGTAATGTATTCATCAGTTCTTACGGCAGTGTTCGTATCTAATGCTGCCGCATTGCTAGCGGCATCTCTCTGAACAGCTGTTCTGCTAGGCTGGGCCATTGCCCTCTGATGCTCCACTCGCCTGTTAACATGAATCGCTCTGCTCGCTTGCACCTGACGCATGTTTCGCAACAACACGTTGCGTCGTTCCACGCCTGTCTCTAACCTGTCTCATAACATTATTGTCTGTTCGGTACTTTTTCTTAAATCGGGGCCTGTATGTACTGTTCGCTTCCGATTGGCCCGCAACGTTCGCGGAAATCAGTTTCCCGCGTCATTATTATCTTGCGCGGTATACCCTCTGCCGCGACCTAGATAACTTCCCCTTCCTCTGCCTCTGCCTCTTCCTCTCTGTATCATGTTGACGCGAAACCCTTCGCCGTCATTTCTCTCGTCCCTATTACGATTATTTCTATTGCTAACATTCTGGTAATTGGCACGACTTTCGCGCCAGTGGCCTTCGTCTTCGACCCTTTCGAGAAACGCTTGGAAGCTGCGATGATTATTTCCCACGTATCTCTTTGAATCTTCTGGAAGCTTTTTTATAGCTCCCATATTATTTCAGAATCGGATCTTCTTCCTCTTAAATGCGTCAACTTCCGGTACCAATATTCGCAGAAATCTTTTAAAGAATTCCTGCCCCTGTTATCATGAAGTTTGGCCATGACAAACTCGCGCCACAAATGATCCTGTTTTTGTTCGGACCAATATTCTTCCGTAAACTTTCGCTTAAATTCTTCGAACGTCATTCGTTCGGTATTCAAATTAATTCCCCAGCGCTTAGCGTCACCTGCTAAGGCGCTAATTACTACGTTTATCTTTTCCTGATCAGACAAGTGTTCAGGAAATATTCTCTCGCAATTTTTGATGAAATCTAACGGATGCCATCCGTTATGTTTCTTGGCGGGATGAAGCGTTCCTCACCTTCCAATAGCTTCGTAAGTGGTGTGCCATTACAGACAACACCAGGCCTATCTTCAATTTTACCCTCAAGATTTGCCTTGAATTTTCGATGTATTTTGTTCACACTTTAGTACACATCCGGTCACCTTTTCGCCTAATTCTCTTTCGGTGTCTGAAACTGCCTTTTTCAACTGTGATATTCCGTGTTGACATTCGTTTACGATCTCAGTTTTAAGACCGAAAACTTTTTCGTCTACTTTCGTTTCAACTAGAGGCTCTACTTTCTCTTGGATGTTGAGAATTTCAACATCAAACCTACTGTTAATGTTGTCAATTTCCCCCTGCATAGTATCCATATTTTTGTTAATTGTGTCAATTTCAAATTTCATAGTATTTACCACAGAACTTAAATTACATACTTTTTGTTCTACCTGTTCTATTTGTTTACTAATTTTAATTCCTTGTTCTTCGACTTGTGCTTTAATCTGATTACTTTGTGTTTTAAGCTGCTCGTCAACGTGTGTTTTAAGCTGACTAACCTGTGTTTTAAGCTGATCATTCTGTGTTTTGAGCTGCTCTGCAACGTGTGTTTTAAGTTGATCATTCTGTGTTTTGAGCTGCTCTGCAACGTGTGTTTTAAGCTGATCATCCTGTCCTGCAATTTGTTTAGTTAATTGTTCAAATTAATCGTTCATGCTTAAAATTTTCACACTGTCTTGTTCTACGGAATCGGTGTGTTCCGATCCTACTTCAAAATTTTCTTTCGGTTCTTTCTTCCTCTGTGGAGAATCAAACATGTCAGTGGATTCGTTCACGTACCTGTCATCCCCTACTTCTTGTTTTATCCCTTGCTGTGTTCGAGTCAATCTCGACATTTCAACTGTTCATTAACATGTTCATGATATTGTATGTATGCCAACTGTCTTCCGCTAACGCCATCTGTTATCTGGCCGCTTAAACTTCTGCTATTGCCATGCGCATCTTCCATTACGCTCGGCACATCTACCCTGTCTACTTTCCTGTCCATACTGAATGCAAATTACACCACCCTACCGTACTTGGCGTTCACTGCTATTTATTTTACTGACTAATACTGCAATTCGTGCCACTGAACATCCACTGTTCGGTATTCACATTAATTTGTGACCGACAACAACTGGATGTCCTGTCACCGGAAAGCCACTTGTAACGTCTACACTCGGGCGTACGTTAACTCTTTAAAGCCTGTACTATGGTAAGTTGACGGGCTTCACCTTATAAGAAAGGATTTTAGTAAATATGTTAACCGCGTGTACCTGAATGGGGGTAAAATCAGACTTACACCCACTCAGTAACAACAATGATACGTAAGGCAAGTCTAAAGTGCAACTTTACGTTAGGATGGACAAGAAACATACACAGCAGATGCTACCAATTGTTAATAATACGGTCGCCAGCCTAATTAGGCATTAACTGAGTTTTTTCCCTGTACAAGTGGATGTACGTGCAAGCATAACCACACGTAGTAATACTGCATTATATGGTAAATTTTAGAACCAGAAAAATCTACTGAACTAATATTTTCACTTTCTGTACTAATTTGGACAAGCTATAAATACACAACATTACACTATAATGTTTACTACAACCTGCGTTTTGTCTATTGATCCGACTGAAATCGGGCATGGGTTACCCTAGAAATAGCACTTTTGACACACACATACAATTTCAATTTTAAGAAAGGTAAAACACTGATAAATTTAGGTTTTATATTGACTTTAACTTTGCTGGTCAAAGCAGTCCAGTACACTTCAGAATTCAAATGAATAGAAAAGAAAAAGGGGGGGGGGGAGACCCTGAAACAGTTATGATCACTGTAGTGAAAGTTTGATTATTGAGGGCATTAAGCATTCAAAATTTTCAAAATATGATTTACCATTCTTTTTGTCTTATTTCCTGCTCATTTAACTATCGTTATTTTTGTCTCAATTTAAATAAACTTCATTACTAAACCAATTTCAACATTATCTTCCAACTTTGTCATACCTATATTATTCGTC
Source organism: Schistocerca cancellata (assembly GCF_023864275.1). Taxonomy (NCBI): domain Eukaryota; kingdom Metazoa; phylum Arthropoda; class Insecta; order Orthoptera; family Acrididae; genus Schistocerca; species Schistocerca cancellata. Next base: position 165,260,270 of record NC_064634.1, read on the forward strand.
CAGTATTCATTAACAACAAAGTTCTTTAAATATCATTCTAACATTGATAGGGCTGCAGGTAATTATTATTAACATAAACTGTAAATCTTCATCTTGGGACACTCGGATTGCACAACATGTGGAAAGGACCCTGTCTAGGTTAGTTGTGAGGATAATTAATTGATAGGACAGTTCTGGTAAAATTTAAGTTGTTATTGAACAGTATGTAACCAAAAGTGACACTGGTCCACACGAATACAGTACTGAAAGTTTCAACCTGTTCGTATCGATGAGGCGGTCGGCAGGCGTCGAGATGGCGAGGCACAAAGCACACGTGCAATTACAGCAATGGCTCATGAAATATCGGCACTCTACTTCTTCATGGCGTCGCAATGCTTTTCCATTTAGTGCCTATGGAATATTGTCATGCTGTATAGACGTCGGAAACAGCGCATCCGAGGCTCAACGAAACCACTTTTTCCAGGAGAGCCTCCTCGATCCAGCACGTGTTTCTCAGATCGATGCCCAACTCCGACTAACTCTGCTGAGCCCGTTATGCCGTGCAGCGCCCGTGTGCATTTTGCCGCGCTCGCCTGCCTCCACCTTTTACCGCTCCCCTACAGACAGGGTATTCACCAAAGCTTTTACATTCCACATATTCTAATACATTGCCTACGTATGGACTAGGCATACAAATACAACTTTCACATCTTACAATAGTTTCAACATTAGGTACACTTCCCTTCGATTACAACATTGCTTGAAATTTGACATAAATATTAAAATTTACATGGAAAATTGTTTACAGCTTCTTCAACATAATGGCATGAAACAAAAAAGAAATGAAATCGGAACATCGATTATAGTAATTTATTAAAATTCAGAAGAAAAAATTTATTACATATACAGTAGGATAACGTTAGTGTTGGTACAACATGAGTGTGAACTGCGGAGTGCTCGTGTAGATGTAGATGTATATGTAAGGGATGCGAATGGTACCACAGTTAGGACCCACCGAATCATGAATGACACAGGAACTGAAATTGAGGGCACCCAGGCAAATCAGAAATATTGAACTGTGTTTTCCAACGTTTACTGTAGTTTCTTTAACTAGCGGAGACTATAATGCTTACTCTGTAAAGGGCACCGACGAGTTCGTGTTCCGCTCTTTTCCTTCCTGAACTTGTCCCACTTCGGTCCCTCGTCTTCCCATTTTCCCTTACTTTCTTTCAAAATAGACGTGATAAACATCACGTGCGTATTATTTTACAGGTTTTTCATTAAATTCTTTCACATGATTCTGTAAGGATCAAATTCTAGCTTCCCGTTTTCAGTTTACGTCTACATTTTAAATTTTACGAATGTTATCTCTCTGATCTTACCCTGTCACTTTTCCCATCTATTACGTTACCACATGTTGAACCCTCTACCGACGTTTATACAGGGTACTCAATATTCAGGGATCTGACAGGAAGTATCATCTGAAGCGAAAAGCATCATATGGACTTATACTATAAGCCGAATGGTTTCCGATATAAAACACAACGTACATTGCTATTTATTTTCTGTATTATTCAATACACTGTTAGGTTTACACACGTACAATAGTTAGTAAACATAACATACTTTCTAGAAAGTTTCAATTGCAACATACGTATTTTAACCTATTTACCTCTAAGCAATATCGTACACGTCACAATGCAGGTGTTGTATATATCACAATAGATGTTCGAATATTCCACTGTCAATTTCAGAGCATTTGCGAACTCCTGGGGGGATATGCGTTGCTTGTCTTAGTCTCTTCACGTTCGCTTACAAGGGCAGCAGCATCCATGGTGCGACCAAGCGGTCCATCGCGCGTATTCCCATTTCGTTTGTACACTTCAGACTTTATCCATTCACATAAACAAAATTCTAATGGTCTAAGGTCTGGCTATATTGGTGGCCAGACAATTGTGCTACTACTACGACAAACTGAGCGTATCACTATCCCGGAGATAAATGTGTGTTAAATGTTTTCTGTCACAGAAACAGTTAGGAATAGGACACATTGACAGCGGAAGATTTTTGTTTCAAATTAGCGTTCCTGTCACATCCTGAATATTGACCTTTCTTCCTGGGACGATCTGTACTGGCTCCTTCCTAAGTAATTTCCGACACCTCTGATCTAAACTATTGATAAATTTCTTCCCAAAATTAAATAAATTTTTATATGGTTGTATTATTTCTGTAAATCAGACTAAAGACAGCTAGTCCCATTTTTACGGGCCGGCCCGGGTGGCCGAGCGGTTCTAGGCGCTACAGTCTGGAACAGCGCCACCGCTACGATCGTAGGTTCGAATCCTGCCTCGGCATGGATGTGTGTGATGTCCTTAGGTTAGCTAGCTTTAAGTAGTTATAAGTTCTAGGGGACTGATGACCTCAGAAGTCCCATAGTGCTCAGAGCCATTTCAACCATTTTTATGTATCTGTTTACATTTTTCCCTATTATTATAATTTTTAATTGATTTTAATGTATAGCTTCCTGCTTTCATTTTCTTAACACTGTAAACAATGGAAAATTCTCTACATGGCAAACAATACTGAATTGGATAGCGAATTTTTGCCACACAGAATTTTTCAAATGTAGAATTTCTCTTATTATCCACGGTTTGTGCAATGAAGAGGCTGTTCGAGCGCTCCTGTACGGAGTACCTCTTAATGTTCTACTAAGGTGACATTTTCAGAAGCAACGCACATTCAAACTACGCATATTCCCAGTTTCATGGAACGCAGCTACGGTCTCGTCACGTACTGCAGGACATGACCCTAGAGCAACTAGATTTTGTGGAGAAAATGACGTAGGACGAAGCGCATTTTCACAGCAGCAATATCTAACGGGCATTAAGCAGACATAGGACTGCTGAACACACGTTTCTTTCAAAGGAAACTTCCCATCGCACTCCTCTCTCAGATTTCGTGGTAAAATAGCCCAGTGGATATCCTGTAAAAATCTGAAAACAAATAAAGCATGAAAACAGAAAGGAGGTGTACTGAATTGTGAACAAGGAAGCAAAATAGAAACAGTTAACGGTCCATGGTCAGAATGTGCAACTTCGAGTGAGCTGCAATGAGCACGGCGTCGTGGTTACGTGGTCACAGCGTTGGACTACACTTCCACCGATCTGCGTTCAGGTCTCCCTCGCGCCTCTTTTTTTCCAAAAAATTATGAACTTTCCGTTCCGTCACTGACGTGTCTGTTCCGCTTCCGTAGTCTTGGAAATTGTCGTACTATACGTTGTTTATGGAAAATGAGTCATGTAGTTAGAATATACACTGTACCATGCGTGTATTCCTAACTGAACAAGGCACTCAGTTGTTAAAAATCAGTGCTTGAGTTCAGTTGTAAATAAGATGTGGGATCCACTTCACATAGTGCTTAGAGACAGAAACTCAGTTTTGCCTCCATCACGTGACTTACACTAATTGTCTTCGAACCTTCAGACGCCAGAGATGGTTTCATGTGCGGCTAGCATATATCTGCAGCCTGAGGCTGCTATCGGATAGGCCCTTTGAGAATAATAATTGGAGGATTCGAAAACAAACAGGTCAGCACGAACTGTGTCCAGAGAAGAAGACATGCAACCAACGAAACTTTTCCGAATTTTCGAATCCGCTGAGGGCAACGAATTGGAACAATTTAGTAACAACTGTCTCGAGTAACGAAACATTTTTGGCTGTAACAAAATAGCATTTCAAGTTTCGTGACACATTCGTTATTCAGTGTCGTGTATGTACCACATCCTACAGCTCTAATAAATTACGTAATGGCATAATAAGTACTGTCATTTGTTCAAAAAAATTCATCAGATGTTCTGTCTTCTGCGTTATTACATGCAAGATGTTTAATTTGCCAGAAACGGATTCAGAAATTCCATTGTTTCCTTTAATCTAACTTATAAGTAGATACCCTATGTGTGCTGAAGCAGCTTAAAGCACTTAATAAGGGCAAGTCTTCCAGTCCAGATAGCATAGCACTGGCTCCTTTCAGAGTATGTCGATACACTACACGCAACAAGCAGCTACACGGGTAGCAGGGGTTGTGTGGCGTGGGCTGGCCGGTTTTTTAGGTTAGATGGCCTTGGGCAAGTACAAAAAGGGCAACAGCCTCAACGGGTGCGGGGCAAAGTCAGGACATGCGGGGACCAAGCAGCAATCGGTATTGTAATTGTAAACTGTCGAAGCTGCGTTGGTAAAGTACCGGAACTTCAAGCGCTGATAGAAAGCACCGAAGCTGAAATCGTTATAGGTACAGAAAGCTGGCTGAAGCCAGAGATAAATTCTGCCGAAATTTTTACAAAGGTACAGACGGTGTTTAGAAAGGATAGATTGCATGCAACCGGTGGTGGAGTGTTCGTCGCTGTTAGTAGTAGTTTATCCTGTAGTGAAATAGAAGTGGATAGTTACTGTGAATTATTATGGGTGGAGGTTACACTCAACAACCGAGCTAGGTTAATAATTGGCTCCTTTTACCGACCCCCGACTCAGCAGCATTAGTGGCAGAACAACTGAGAGAAAATTTGGAATACATTTCACATAAATTTTCTCAGCATGTTATAGTCTTAGGTGGAGATTTCAATTTACCAGATATAGACTGGGACACTCAGATGTTTAGGACGGGTGGTAGGGACAGAGCATCGAGTGACATTATACTGAGTGCACTATCCGAAAATTACCTCGAGCAATTAAACAGAGAACTGACTCGTGTAGATAACATCTTGGACCTACTGATAACAAACAGACCCGAACTTTTCGACTCTGTAAGCGCAGAACAGGGAATCAGTGATCATAAGGCCGTTGCAGCATCCCTGAATATGGAAGTTAATAGGAATATAAAAAAAGGGAGGAAGGTTTATCTGTTTAGCAAGAGTAACAGAAGGCAGATTTCAAACTACCTAACAGATCAAAACGAAAATTTCTGTTCCGACACTGACAATGTTGAGTGTTTATGGAAAAAGTTCAAGGCAATCGTAAAATGCGTTTTAGACAGGTACGTGCCGAGAAAAACTGTGAGGGACGGGAAAAACCCACCGTGGTACAACAACAAAGTTAGGAAACTACTGCGAAAGCAAAGAGAGCTTCACTCAAAGTTTAAACGCGGCCAAAACCTCTCAGACAAACAGAAGCTAAACAGTGTCAAAGTTAGCGTAAGGAGGGCTATGCGTGAACCGTTCAGTGAATTCGAAAGTAAAATTTTATGTACCGACTTGACAGAAAATCCTAGGAAGTTCTGGTCTTACGTTAAATCAGTAAGTGGATCGAAACAGCATATCCAGACACTCCGGGATGATGATGGCATTGAAACAGAGGGTGACACGCGTAAAGCTGAAATACTAAACACCTTTTTCCAAAGCTGTTTCACAGAGGAAGACCGCACTGCACTTCCTTCTCTAAATCTTCGCACAAACGAAAAAATGGCTGACATCGAAATAAGTGTCCAAGGAATAGAAAAGCAACTGGAATCATTCAACAGAGGAAAGTCCACTGGACCTGACGGGATACCAATTCGATTCTACACAGAGTACGCGAAAGAACTTGCCCCCCCTTCTAACAGCCGTGTACCGCAAGACTCTAGAGGAACGGAAGGTTCCAAATGATTGGAAAAGAGCACAGGTAGTCCCAGTCTTCAAGAAGGGTCGTCGAGCAGATGCGCAAAACTATAGACCTATATCTCTGACGTCGATCTGTTGTAGAATTTTAGAACATGTTTTTTGCTCGAGTATCATGTCGTTTTTGGAAACCCAGAATCTACTATGTAGGAATCAACATGGATTCCGGAAACAGCGATCGTGTGAGACCCAACTCGCTTTATTTGTTCATGAGACCCAGAAAATATTAGACACAGGCTCCCAGGTAGATGCTATTTTTCTTGACTTCCGGAAGGCGTTCGATACAGTTCCGCACTGTCGCCTGATAAACAAACAAAGTGCCTACGGAATATCAGACCAGCTGTGTGGCTGGATTGAAGAGTTTTTAGCAAACAGAACACAGCATGTTGTTATCAATGGAGAGACGTCTACAGACGTTAAAGTAACCTCTGGCGTGCCACAGGGGAGTGTTATGGGACCATTGCTTTTCACAATATATATAAATGACCTAGTAGGTAGTGTCGGAAGTTCCATGCGGATTTTCGCGGATGATGCTGTAATATACAGAGAAGTTGCAGCATTAGAAAATTGTAGCGAAATGCAGGAACACCTGCAGCGGATAGGCACTTGGTGCAGGGAGTGGCAACTGACCCTTAACATAGACAAATTTAATGTATTGCGAATACATAGAAAGAAGGATCCTTTATTGTATGATTATATGATAGCAGAACAAACACTTACTTCTGTAAAATATCTGGGAGTATGCGTGCGGAACGATTTGAAGTGGAATGATCATATAAAATTAATTGTTGGTAAGGCGGGTCCAAGTTGAGATTCATTGGGAGAGTCCTTAGAAAATGTAGTCCATCAACAAAGGAGGTGGCTTACAAAACACTCGTTCGACATATACTTGAGTATTGCGCATCAGTGTGGGATCCGTACCAGATCGGGTTGACGGAGGAGATAGAGAAGATCCAAAGAAGAGCGGCGCGTTTCGTCACAGGGTTATTTGGTAACCGTGATAGCGTTACGGAGATGTTTAACAAACTCAAGTGGCAGACTCTGCAAGAGAGGCGCTCTGCATCGCGGTGTAGCTTGCTCGCCAGGTTTCGAGAGGGTGCGTTTCTGGATGAGGTATCGAATATATTGCTTCCCCCTACTTATACCTACCGAGGAGATCACGAATGTAAAATCGGAGAGATTAGAGCGCGCACGGAGGCTTTCAGACAGTCGTTCTTCCCGCGAACCATACGCGACTGGAACAGGAAAGGGAGGTAATGACAGTGGCATGTAAAGTGCCCTCCGCCCCACACCGTTGGGTGGCTTGCGGAGTATAAATGTAGATGTAGATGTAGACAATAGCCCCATACTTAGCAGTTACATACAACCTCCCGCACTGAGAAAGATCCGCACCAAACTACTTTTAAGTTTTAGAAATAATTCAAAATCCAAGATCGCTTAAATACTGTTCACCATTTGTATATAACATCAGCTGGTCTGCCTCATGTATCGTTATATCCAAATGGTTTATGAATGTTAACCTGCATTCAGATCCGATGATGGCACCTTTAGTGTGTTGAAACGGGTTGTCCAGTGAACAGTATTTAAGCGATCTTGGCTTTTGAGTTATTTCTACAACACAGTGATAGCCCCACTACGCACTATGTGCTCACTGCAAAACTTTTAAGTTTAACAGGTCACACCAGTCCTCACGAAAGGAAACTGAAGTAATCCGCTCAATTACAGATCCGTGTCAATGACGTCGATTTGTAGTAGCATTTCGGAACATATACTGCTGTTGTGGTCGACAATTATGAATTACCTCGAAGGTAACGGTCTAATGACAAGTAGGCAGCACGGATTCAAACAATATTGTTCTTGTGAAACACAACTAACTTTTATTCGCACGAATTAGTTGGTGCTGTCGACAAGTAATGTGAAATTAATTCTGTGTTTTTAGATTTTCAGAAGAGTTTCTCTTTCTCACAAGAGACACATAATCAACTTGCGTATCTATGGAGTATCGATTGAGTTGTGCGACTCCATTTGTGATTTCCTGATAGAAAGGTCACAATATGTATTATTCGACGGAAAATCATGGAGTGAAACAGTAGTGATATCCGGCGTTCCCCAAAGAAGTGCTATATGCCCTCTGTAGTTCCTAAACTACACCGAAGAGCCAAAGAAACTGGTACCCCTGTCTAATATCGTGTAGGGCACCGGCGAGAAAGCGAAGTGCCGCAACACGACCACGCATGGACTCAACTAATGACTGAAGTAGTGCTGGAACGAATTGACACCATGAATCCTGCAGGGCTCTCCACAAACCCGTAAGAGAACGAAGGAGTGGATGGAGATCTCTTCTGAACACCACGTTGCAAGCTATTCCAGATATGCTCAATAATGTTCATCTCTGGAGAGTTTGGTGGCCAGGGGAAGTGTTTAAACTCAGAAGAGTATTTCTGGGGTCACTCTGTAGCAATTCTGGACGTGTGGGGTGTCGCACTGTCCTGATGTAACTGCCCAAGTCCATCGGAATGCACAATAGACATGAATGGATGCAGGTGATCAGACAGGATGCTTACGCACATTTCACTTGTCAGAGTCGTGTCTAGACCTATCAGGGGTCCCATACCACTCCAACTGCACACGCCCCACATCGTTAAAGAGCCTCCACCAGCTTGAACAGTCCTCCGCAGACACGCAGGTTCTATGGTTCAAAAATGGCTTTGAGCACAATGGTACTCAACATCTGTGGTCATTAGTCCCCTATAACTTAGAACTACTTAAACCTAACTAACCTAAGGACATCACACACATCCATGCCCGAGGCAGGATTCGAACCTGCGACCGTAGCGGTCACGCGGTTCCAGACTGAAGCGCTTAGAACCGCAAGGCCACACCGGCCGCCGCAGGTTCTGTGGATTCATGAAGATGTCTCCATACCCGTACATGTCCATCCGGTCGATAGAATTTGAAACGAGACTCGTCCAACCAGGCAACATGTTTTCAGTCATCAACAGTCCAATGTCGGTGTTTACGGGCCCAGGGAAGGCGTCAAGCTTTATGTCGTGCAGTCATCAAGGGTAAACGAGTGGACCTTCGGCCCCGTTAGCCCATATCGATTATGTTTCGTCGAATGGTTCCCGCGCTGACACTTGTTGATGGCCCAGCTCTGAAATCTGCAGCAGTTTGCGGAAGGGTTGCACTTCTGTCTCGCACAACAAATCTCTTCAGTCGTCGTTGGTCCCGTTCTTTTTCTGGCAGCAACAATGTTGGAGATTTGATGTTTTACCGTATTCCTGATATTCACGGTACACTCGTGAAATGATCGTACGGGAAAATTCCCGCTTCGTCGCTACCTCGAAGATGCCATTGTAGCAGCAGCAACTGATGTAACAACTGCGCAGACAATTGTTGTCTTACAAAGGGGGTGTCGACCGTAGCGCCGTATTCTGCCTGTTTACATATCTCTGTATTTGAATACCAGTTTCTTTGGCGCGTCACTGTATACAAACGAGTTAGAAAACAATCTTAGCAGCCCTCTTAAGCTGTTTGTAGATGATGGTGTCATTTACCGTCTGGTAAAGACATCATACGATCGAAATAATTGCAAAATGACTTGAACGTGGTATCTGTATGATGCGAAAAGTGGTGATTGTATCTGAACAAGAAAAATGTGAGATCATCCACATGAGTACCAAAATAAATCCGTTTAATTTCAGTGACATGATAAATCACACAAATTTAAAGCCATCAGTTCATCTGAATACCAAGGAAATAATATACGAACAGCTTAGATTGGAACCATCACATACATATAAAGTTGTGGGGAAGGCAACCAAAGATTGCTTTTTATCGACAGGACATTTAGAAGACGCAGCAGGTATGCTAAAGAGACTGCCTGTACTGCGCTTTTTCGTCGTCTGTTAAGGTATTGCTGTGCGGTATGGGATCCTCACCAGATAGGATTGACGGAGGACATCGAAAAAGTCCAGTGAAGGCCAACTCGTTTTCTATTATTGCGAAATGAGGGAGAAAATGGCACGAATGTTTATAATTGCGTAGGCTTCCGCCGCCAGAATCGCTTAACACGAAAGCTTTTTGAGTGCGGTACCACGTCATAGTGTAAGAAACTATCCTGGAGGAAACATTTCGGTTACCTATTCAGTTGCTGGGTAGTAATAGCTGCAGTAGCAAACATTAAAAGCATAGCATTTTGAGCTGCGTCGACATCTTTTCACAAAATTTCAGTCACCAACTTTCTCCTCTGAATATGAAAATATTTCACTTTGGCCAACCTACATACGGAGAAATGTTGATCGTTATAAAATAAGATAAATCAGCGCTTGCACAGAAAGATTTAAGTGTACATTTTTTCTACGCGCCGTTAGAGATTGGAGCAGTAGAAAAACAGTGGTTGGAAGAAACATCTGCCAGCCACATACGTGTGAATCGCAAAGTAGTGCTGTAGGTGTAGGTTTACATGTTGGTGATGAAGAAACTGTAAGTTCCAAGGTTCGTTTCTTATATTAAAATACCTTTTAGTTGAAGCTTTTGTGGGAATGACACGCCGACCATGCCTACAATCACTACGTGCTTTCTACTCAGCAGTTACGTTGCCTCACACAAACCTTAAAGTGTGTGGTTTGAAACTTCTTGTCTGGCTGTAGCGGCTTGGAGTTACGAGCGAGCGACACGAGCGCCAGAGAAGGCGGCGGTGACGGCAGAGCAGCGTAGCGTGTAACTCCCAGAATGACCAGTGACTCACTTGCGGGTTATCGCCTCATTCCCCCCACTCCCCCCTCTCTTTCCTTTCGAGCTCTGTTGGTCGGGTACTTACTTCCCCTCCTGCATAAGCAGAACCAGTTTAAGACCTATACACAGTCGCCAAAGTGACTTAGTCATCCCGTCTTGTTGTCCACGCAAGATGGCGAGAACCATAGACGGTCCGGCCGTATTATACATACAAATGACCATTTCCTCATGCGTAGCATAACTACGACGATGCAGGTATTTGTGGATGGCACAGTTTTGTTTCCTTCGACGTCAGAAAAATTTCAACATGGTACATATGAACTCGTTGTACTGTGCAAGATAATAGTGCTGAAATGCTTCATCTGTGGGAACTAAACAATATAAAGGGAGATCAAAAAGTTTACATTTGAGAACGTTACTGGAGCGCCTATGCAGCGTAGCGCGAATGTAATGCAGATATGTAAGCATCGAGATCTAGATAAGGGATTAGCGTGGCATTGATGGTCTTTCAAACGTGTGTGCGGTAAATGCGGAAACGTGAACTGTGGCACCGTTGTTAACAACTTCGTTCAAACAGGACCAACGTGCTGTTACCCTTTCCTTGACTACCGAAGGAAAAACACAGGTAGACATCGATCGGATAATGAAATCACCGTTGTGGAAGGGTGATCCAAGAACCGTGCTGCTGCTTCATGATAACGCAAGTCCACATATCGCAAAATGTCGTAATAACGCAGAAGTTACGCCTACTCGGGAGAAACTCGAGCATCCACCTTACAGTCCTGATTTCTCCATAAGCAATTATAAAACCTTCGGACAATTAAAAAAGGCAATGAAGGGTCCACGATTGCTGTCGGACGAGGATGAGCAGCAGGCAGTTACGGATTATGCAGCAGGACACGGTGTTTTTACAACCGAGTATCCTCAACCTCGTGGATCTGTTGGATGGTTGCCTCAGTGCTCATGGCCATTTTGCCTGATTGTCAAACCTATTCTGTAGCGTGCGGCGTTCGAACGGAAACATTTTGATCGACTGCTTACATACCAGGGGTATTCGGAAAGTAAGGTCCGAGGGGATGCCAAACGAAAACCACAGTAAAAATCCGATGAAGCTTTGCTCAAATACATTTGGCAGTGCCTCTAGCATGCCTGTCGATCGCGTCACGCCGCTGTTTTCAGTTCTGAGGACACAATGAGCACGTAAATGTGCTTAGAACAATAGTGTTTCCCGCGACGTATGAGTACCTGGTGTGAGATTTCGCCAGATGTCACGCAGCCCACATAACATAGCTGTCATGCATTTCCTTCTTCACGACAATTCTGGGACGGATTCTGCAGGCCAATGACGATGCTCCTGCAGCGTTTTCAGCTACAAAAGAGCCTGTATCTGACTCACCCTCAGATGAACCGCTGGCTGTGAAGACAATGTTCAGCCACAGACAACGAGTGTAGAGAACTGACAGGAGGCACAGGTGGCTGCCTTCTATGACGAGGGTATTGGAAAGTTGGTACTACGCTACGACCGATGTCTAAATCGGAGCGTTGACAATGTAGAGAAGTAGCTGGAAAGTGTAGCTAACATTTGCAAATAATTTTTTTTTATTTTCATACTGGTTTCCATTTTGCTACTGATCGGACCTTGCTTTCCCAATAGGCCTCGTATATAAACCTACTCTGTATGGCAGACGGTAGTGATTAAAAATTGCATTTTCGGATTTCCGTCAACAGTTGAGTCCTAGTATTTACAGCTATGTTCCTACTCGGCAATTGACGTTTAAATGTGTGGCAGAGCGTTCATAGAACCACTTTAAAACTATTTCTCTATCGTTTCACCCTCAAATAGATCGTGGGAGAAATGGGCACACAGATCTTTCCGTGTGAACCCTGATTTTTCTTGTTTTACTACCGAGCGAGTCGGCGCATTGAATGGCACACTGGACTCACATTCTGGAGGACGATGGCTCAATCTCGCGTCCGGCCATTCTGATTTAGGTTTTCCACGATTTCCCTAAATCACTTCGTGCAAATGCTGGTATGGTTCCTTTGAAAGGGCACGGCCGGCTTCCTTCCCCATCCTTCCCTTATCCGATTAGACCGATGACCTCTGTCTGGTCTTCTCCTCCAAATCAACCGAACCAATCTCCTTTTTACGATGACTTTTCTTCGTAAGTAAGCGAAAGTCAACAAAATTATATGGCATTCGGGAGAGAGTCGTTGATTGAAAAGAGATGAGCACATTGATACTTATCACATAAACAGTATAAATACATTAAAGTTCATTTGGAAAGCTGAATGGTCTATTCTAGAACAAATTTCGAATGTCGTAAATACGTACCGCCAGTTGCCTATGACACACAGAAATGGAGCGTAAGTGCGTAATACGCACAGAACCTGAGAGCAGTCTAGTGGATGGCGGAGAGAAAAATGTTGTCAAAACAAGGAAACGGAGATTATGGTTTAACATCCAGCACATGTCGAGATCGTTGGAGGAGCAAACTTTGACTGAGTATGTGAGAAAATTGATAGCTTACTTTCCAAGGTAGCATCTCTTCTTTTTCTCTTATTGAGTTAGGGAGGTCAAGGAAACCTAAAATTTAGTGGAGGACATTATAAATTCTAACTACTCCTTTTCGAAGTACAACTCCTGTTCCCAAACACTACATCAAATAGATCGGTAATATCAAAAACGGGCAATAATAAAATTAAGAACAATGCCAAGAGCTACTGCTATCCAAGTGACTGAAGTTTAAATCAAGTTGGATTTACAATCAAATGGACTTCTGAAAGATGTACTCAAGAAATTCTTTGCTCGTTATAAAAGACGACTTAAACTGCTGTCTAATGCAAAATATGTTGACGAGATTGGAAACCTGGAAAAGTGTACATACATGCGTGTGGCTCATTCCACCATTACTGTCGATGAAATGAGTACAGATCGGGTGCGTTATCACAGTTCTGTTTTATCTACTTAGTAAACTTTTATGTAGTGGCAATGTTACACACACCAAATGTGTACCATGCAGTCAAACTACACTCCTGGAAATTGAAATAAGAACACCGTGAATTCATTGTCCCAGGAAGGGGAAACTTTATTGACACATTCCTGGGGTCAGATACATCACATGATCACACTGACAGAACCACAGGCACATAGACACAGGCAACAGAGCATGCACAATGTCGGCACTAGTACAGTGTATATCCACCTTTCGCAGCAATGCAGGCTGCTATTCTCCCATGGAGACGATCGTAGTGGAACGGCTTGCCATGCCATTTCCACCTGGCGCCTCAGTTGGACCAGCGTTCGTGCTGGACGTGCAGACCGCGTGAGACGACGGTTCATCCAGCCCCAAACAGGCTCAATGGGGACAGATCCGGAGATCTTGCTGGCCAGGGTAGTTGACTTACACCTTCTAGAGCACGTTGGGTGGCACGGGATACATGCGGACGTGCATTGTCCTGTTGGAACAGCAAGTTCCCTTGCCGGTCTAGGAATGGTAGAACGATGGGTTCGATGACGGTTTGGATGTACCGTGCACTATTCAGTGTCCCCTCGACGATCACCAGTGGTGTACGGCCAGTGTAGGAGATCGCTCCCCACACCATGATGCCGGGTGTTGGCCCTGTGAGCCTCGGTCGTATGCAGTCCTGATTGTGGCGCTCACCTGCACGGCGCCAAACACGCATACGACCATCATTGGCACCAAGGCAGAAGCGACTCTCATCACTGAAGACGACACGTCTCCATTCGTCCCTCCATTCACGCCTGTCGCGACACCACTGGAGGCGGGCTGCACGATGTTGGGGCATGAGCGGAAGACGGCCTAACGGTGTGCGGGACCGTAGCCCAGCTTCATGGAGACGGTTGCGAATGGTCCTCGCCGATACCCCAGGAGCAACAGTGTCCCTAATTTGCTGGGAAGTGGCAGTGCGGTCCCCTACGGCACTGCGTAGGATCCTACGGTCTTGGCGTGCATCCGTGCGTCGCTGCGGTCCGGTCCCAGGTCGACGGGCACGTGCACCTTCCGCCGACCACTGGCGACAACATCGATGTACTGTGGAGACCTCACGCCCCATGTGTTGAGCAATTCGGCGGTACGTCCACCCGGCCTCCCGCATGCCCACTATACGCCCTCGCTCAAAGTCCGTCAACTGCACATACGGTTCACGTCCACGCTGTCGCGGCATGCTACCAGTGTTAAAGACTGCGATGGAGCTCCGTATGCCACGGCAAACTGGCTGACACTGACGGCGGCGGTGCACAAATGCTGCGCAGCTAGCGCCATTCGACGGCCAACACCGCGGTTCCTGGTGTGTCCGCTGTGCCGTGCGTGTGATCATTGCTTGTACAGCCCTCTCGCTGTGTCCGGAGCAAGTATGGTGGGTCTGACACACCGGTGTCAATGTGTTCTTTTTTCCATTTCCAGGAGTGTATCTCGAGGAGGTTTCACGTAATTTTTTACTAAAGTGTAGAACAGTGATATCTATCGATTATACAATCTCATTAGCTAGAAATGGAGCAACATATTTTGGTTGCATTGCCATTATCTCGACGAATATCTCTTATTCGTGAGGGTTCTGGGCAAGTCCTGCTAAATTCTCGCCGGATGAGGCAAGTTGTGGTGGCTCAGGCGTCGAATTAGCAACAACTCGTGCCTGCTGTTCAGACATAAGGGGACAGCCATGTGGCCAATATCCACGTTTACCTTCCACCCAGAAAATCTTGACACTCACATTGTCCACTGGTCATCTTTGAATGAAGATTAGGCAGAGAGGTAAAGCACTAGTATTACGGATTAACGTAGTTTCGTCTGATGACGCTCTATCAATACGGCTCGGATGTGGCTAATACTTGGAAGTGGGTGATGGGTCTGTAATGACATGGAACGCATTTCAGTACCATGGTTTAGGTGCTATGCGAAGTTAATGTCTTGTTAGGTAAAAATCAATAAGTTCAATACGTACAAGGTCAAGGGGATTTTTTATCTACTACTCAGAATACAGCATTTGTTACGACCATAAAGCTGCATCTCGTCTCCCAAACTTATTTGCCAATAGTTCTGAATAATATTCTGCACGTACTGTAATATTTGTTCATCTGGGTAAACATAATTATATTTAATGCATTTGTTTGTACATAAATCGATTAAAATCAGTTAGTTTCTATTGTCTATTATGCTCTTTTGCAGTCAGTTAAAGCTGTCTAACATCCAGGTTATTTCTATCCTATTCAAGTATTTTTTTATTATTTCATTTAGATATGCATAGTTTTCTACCTAGTCTCTCTGTAAGTCGTCATCTCATGTTAAATTGGATTGCAACGCGAGTTTTGATACACCAATTCGGTTTCACAGCATTACCTTGTACGTTTGAAACTTAATCCCTTTTCACCCTAGGGCAGTAAAAAGAGTCGCGATAAGGTTTTGACAGAGATAAGCATGTGTGCCTTGTGATGTAGAATCTTTTTAAGATTCCACGACGGTTAAGAGTTCACTGAATATGTAATAATTCCGCATTTGTATCTTTGTTTGTAAGTGAAATGACTGAAAACGAAACTATTTCTTGTTTTATTTGAATAGTGTGGAACCAACGTAAACGAATGTTTCCACTTTCGATACCCTCAGTTAATTAGATTACAAATAGGTTTCCTATAAACAAGAAATTTCCTTGCAAGACACGCGGTACACTACAGCAATATTCTGCAGCATATCAAGCAGTCCTCTTGAAAACTTATAATTTTAAGTCGCCATTGAAATTCCTACGCCTTATTCAAGGTAATTAAAGGATGGCGTAAGTCGTATACGTTAGCGGACGGCACCACATTCCGATGGAGTGACCCTTGAGAATTTACTGAGGACTTTTATGGCAGAGAATGAAATTCCTGTCTGGAGAATACCGCTGCAGCGTCTGCGAGGCTGATGATGCCAGGTCTCACAATGTCTGGAATATAGCGGCTTCTGACATTAAGGCCGGTTATATCAAGATACCGAGTGAGAAACGAAATGAAAGTTCGATATTTCAACTTACCGACAAAGCTGCCTCTGTGAGAAGTTAGGTATATTGTAAAATGTCAAGCACTATCTTTATTTAAATATCTTAGTTCCCGTACCGAGTACGAAATTTACTTTATATGTCTGTGGAAGGCACAGGAGTACAACTGGAAGCTATCAGCGACAAGTGGCTTCTACTGTCTGCTTTCGAAAGCTCAGGTGTAATAATCTATTTCATGTGAGACAGAAGTTGCTTCGCAGTTTTCCCTGAAGTTATCAGTGTCTACAGCTGAGCACATAATATTGTTAAGTACTTGACACCTTTGTATCATCTGACTTGTATATTGATCTCGACTCACAACTTCTTTACAACGATGACAACTAATCACTAAAATAATCAGAGAAATACTCATATGTAATAATATGAAAAGGCAGCGACAGGTCGTAAGAAGCACTAACAAGTGAATATTTGAGTTTTTGATTACTTCATTATTTACTTGCAGTGTAGCTACTAAGTAGTTTTAAAATCTTTCCAGTAATATAGACTGTAACGTCCTCATAGATGATTTATAAACACATGCTTGATGTTGCCCGTGAGTTAACTAGCATTGCGCTCTCATTTAAATATATGGCCGCAAGAGACAGCCTACATGAACTGTCAAACGAACCCTGTCGTCCAGGACCGTGTGTCACAAGGGGCGCCGATTCGTCACGAGATGGGGAAAATCAAAGGCGTCTATTGTCTACTGCGGCCTAAACGCTGTAGCGTGCGAGTGGTATGGACGAGAACCTTCGTCTTAGGGAAACCCAGTAGAAGCCATTGGTGGCCGAGGAGAGGTAGCAGTGTTAAACATGGCAGACCTAAGATCGGCTGTAAAGGGAAAGATTAATGAAAACTATTTAATTCTGTAGTAATGCAGGCAATCAAGCCGCAGTAATTTTAATCTGCAATCCTCCATAAATTTTCATGTTGATCCCAATAAAACTTGAATATTCATCGTATCTGTAATAGTAGGATTTACTGTTAAAGCGAAATTAACAAGTTTTGTAACAAAGGCCTGAATGGTAAAATCTGAGCGCTTTCGTCGATCTTAACTATCGACATTTCATATAGAAGCGCATCATTAAAATGACGAACGTTGTAAATATTAACTATGTAACTTCATTTGTTTAAAAGATATAGTAAATTTAAATTATCAGTATTTACAGATAAGCATGAGATCGTCATTTCGTCCACAGAAAACTCACTTAATGATGATGGCATGACACCTTATTGAATAATTAGGCAATAGAATATTTGTTGTAAAGTATAGTGCATAATAGTTGCTTTTGTACTTTATTTATGTATCAGAAAGGACTTTGGTGCAAGGCTACTGGCCGTGGCATTCAAAGTCAAGATGGAAATTGTATTGGTTTTATGTAAAAGAATTTAACGTTTACTATGTAATGGATGTTATTATTGTTGTGGCGTAGCAAGACAGCCACGCCACTCGGAAGTAGCCGAAATGCACGCGTTAACTCACGCCGGCTGGCGTGAGGTCTGAAACAGGATACGTAACGAATGCTATAAAGAAAAGTACGTAGCTTCTTTAATACTTAACTTTAATCCATCATTTGTATACAACATTCTTGATGATACAAGTGAGACTCTCTCTAGATATGGTTAATGGCGCCTTGCTAGGTCGTAGCCATGGACATAGCTGAAGGCTATTCTAACTATCTCTCGGC
The DNA here is from genome assembly GCF_023864275.1 of Schistocerca cancellata. Classification (NCBI taxonomy): domain Eukaryota; kingdom Metazoa; phylum Arthropoda; class Insecta; order Orthoptera; family Acrididae; genus Schistocerca; species Schistocerca cancellata. The sequence goes on from NC_064634.1 coordinate 165,278,352, forward strand.
AAATGAGAGAAAGGCTTCGTCAGTGTAGTCGCTAGCAAAGTCGTCGTACAACTGGGGCGAGTGCTCGTACGTCTCTCTAGACCTGCTGTGTGGTGGCGCTCGGTCTGCAATTACTGACAGTGGCGACACGCGGGTCCGACATGTACTAATGGACCGCGGCCGATTTAAAGCTACCACCTAGCAAGTGTGGTGTCTGGCGGTGACACCACAATTATTAATTTATTTAGAATGTGAAAGTGGTCAAGCTTTCAAGATTTGATTATTTAAATAATTTAAAATGTAAAATAATGTAGAATAAGCTGTCGCCAATCAGCTGGACGGCTTCAGGAAAGGGATCTGCCCTAGTCAGTTGGGCGACGATGCTTGGCACGCCGGAAACGCGGCCGAGGACGGGCAGAGACAGTGCTGGTGCAGAGGCGAAAGCTGACAGTTCTGGTCTAGACACCAAAGGGAACAGTTCGGACTGAGACGCGAAAGCGGACAGTCGGTCTTCAGGTAGTTAGGAAGTGAAACGACTAGAAAATTTCTCGTTCTGTGGTGTCGCGGGACTTAGTCTCTGAGCAGCCACGAGCCTGGTTAACGCATAGTTAACGAGATGGAGTATCGAACTTGTAATTCACGATGAGACTGTGAATAATCGAACTGTGTCAAATGGTTATGCGCTCAAGTGTAACAGTAACTCTAAACACGACCACTTTCGCTATTAGTTTTCTTTCTGAATAAACATTATTCTAACCAAACCGCAACTGTGTGGCCTACATCATTTATGGGTCGTTAACTTAGTTACCGTTATTATTTTTACTGTTATTATATGTTATATTAACTTTGTATTTCTCAAACTTGCCATTAGCCAGACAATTTAATCAAAGGGTCATAAGTGTCTAATTTAGGACGTGTAATGCGACACGTGCGGTTCATCACTTAGACGAGTTTGAGCCAAGGCATTTCAAGGAAGAGGAAGTGCATGTGAGCCCGAACATCTTTGGGATGTTAGCTCCCAAGCATGAAGAAAATTCCGAATGTAGTAAAACAATTAACGATGAACATGACAAGTCAGGCTTAATGAAACCGAAGTATGAAGCAAGTGACAAACCGTGAAAAATAATAATTTTCAGAAAGAGAACCCATTTTCGATTTGAAAGCGTAGTTCTAATGTCCATATAGATATAAGCATTTAATACCACGCAAATGGTTCAAATGGTTCTGAGCACTATGGGACTTAACTTCTGAAGTCATCAGTCCCCTAGAACTTAGAACTACTTAAACCTAACTAACCTAAAGACATCACACACATCCATGCCCGAGGCAGGATTCGAACCTGCGACCGTAGCGGTCTCGCGGTTCCAGACTGTAGCGTCTAGAACCGCTTGGCCACCCCGGCCGGCAGTACAGCGCAAGCGAAGTCAGTACGGACAGTCATTACTTTGAACAGGCCACAGAACCCACTCTTCTTATGAAGCAGCTAATCTACTGGGCACATTGCGTGCGTCCGTGCAATGAGGTTTATGGAGATTATCACTTGTTACATCGGTATAAAGATATGCAGAAGCCCGAAAAGTCACCTCGGCCCGGAAAAGTCAATGTTTCGCGTGGAACTTGTGATTATACTAAGGATATTTTGTACAGCAGATAACCGAAAATCTTGTAGAAATCTTATTTTCTTGTAAAATAATTATTCGAATTCATGTCTAATACCAAGAGTGAAATGTTAAATTTACAACCACAGCACTAAAAGTAAAAATAAAATTTTCACATGCACTATGAATTCCTGTTTAGGTTTCAAAATGAAATTTTACATTCTTGTACAAAAGCCTTAATAGGTTGCCGGTACATTTCACGCAGGAAATTTTCAGCCTTTTCTTTGGTTCAAAATGGCTCTGAGCACTATGGGACTTAACATCTGTGGTCATCAGTCCCCTAGAACTTAGAACTACTTAAACCTAACTAACCTCTCCCCTCCATATCTTGTTTGTAGTCTACTTACAGTAACTAAATAGTGTGGAGTAATTGAGTTATCTCATAACGTTTTATTCGACCCAGTCCATATCCCTCCTTCATAATACGATATATCTGAATGAATGAAAAATTCGAAGTTAATGAGTAGTAGGAGGGCAACAGGTGTTCTGGATAAGATTTGACCTCGAAATTCCCCTTCCTGTTTAGCCTTGCTACTATCTCTCAGCTCTCCAACCCCCCCCCCCTTCAACCCTCCCCTGATTCCACCTCTCCCCTCCATCCCTCTCTCACCAGCCACCCTTCATCTGCCTTGTGCCATTAACGTGAAATGTCTGAAAGCATACACTCTGCAACAATCGTCAAAAGGTTAGCCGAGAGGCCTAAGGCGCTGCAGTCATGGACTGTGCAGCTAATCCAGCGGAGGTTCGAGTCCTCCCTCGGGCATGGGTGTGTGTGTTTGTCCTTGGGATGATTTAGTATATGTAGTATGTAAGCTTAGGGACAAATGACCTTAGCAGTTAAGTTCCATAAGATTTCACACACATTTGAACATTTTTAAATCGTCAAAAGGTCTCATGGAAGAGGAGGGGATGTTATGGTTTGTGGAATATTGTCATTGCGTGATTTCATTGGGTGATCCTGCAATTCTTGAAAGTATAATGGGACAACATATTTATCTGTATTTGGGGACCATGTCTGATGGAGCGGAAGACGTGCTTCATCTGAAATGGCCACCTGTTGACAATCAGTGGACGTCCAGATGTGGTACTGGCTTGCAGATTCCAGCCTTCATTGCTGACTAGTTTATCAGCTAATCCAACCACATGTCTCTTCTCTGTCTTTAACCAAACAATTCATTTGAAAATAGCCCAATCAGAGAGCTTCTCACACATATTTAGTCTCACTGTAACAGCTCTACCAATAACAGTTCAGTATTTTGCTACCATAAAAATTAAACAGCTAATGTGGCAGTTAGCGGCAAAAAGTCTACCAAATTACGACACTCGTACTATAATTGTGAATCTCTATGAACAAGTGGAAGAAAATGACCCATATTTCTGCGATTGCGACGAATATGGCAAGTGTAAGACATTTAGTAATTCCTTGTGTTGCAAATGAAACCAATTTTTCCTGTTCCCACTTAAATTATTTTTCCTGCTGGCACTTTATTACCGACATATAAGCAGAACTTTGAGTTACGAACTTTTTCACCATACCACAAAAAAGAAGGAGAAACATGGTGAACAGCTTGAAAAATGTCAGAACTCAAAATTGTGCTTATATGTCGGTAAATAAGAGGTAGTGTGGATTCCAGACTAGATGAGAGGAAACGCATATCACAGAAAATCATCCCACTGATGATACCTTAGATCAGAAAGGCGAAACGCGTCTGGGAAAAGTAAATTAAGTGGCAGCAGGAAAAGGCGGTTTTATTTGCCAAACAAGGTTTTCTGTACTTGCTGTGGAAGAAGGCCACGCAAACAAACTTGGTATTTAGTGCTTCAGTTGCAGAATAACGTCACTGCTACATGAAATTCCGGTGTATAGATTCCTTCACCTTTCTGGTGTGTTGTTTAGAAATATGGGTGTCATATCTAAAACCTGATAAGTTGAAAACAACGAGAACATATTTCGCCAACAGCACGCACATTAATTTAGCTAATAAGAAAAGTGGTTCTCCATGTGGGTATGTAAATGATGAATCGGTTTTCTTGGATGAACATTTGCCTCAAGCCTTAAAAAATTTCCTGACTTCTGAAACAACCATTAAAGAGTATGAATGCCTAACATTATGCAAGGTATGGTGTTTATCTGAATGCAAGACGTAAGGAGATTTATGTTTGACAGCCAATATCTTTGAAAATGTATTAACTTTATCTGACCCATTATGTGACCTTTCCATATTTAAGTTGAGATGATAGTTATTACAGATATAGACAATTACAGTTTACTGAGCGTGGCGTCAGTGGTGGTTTTGTTCACAATTCACTAAGTATGTATCGATGTTAATAGTCTCTGCAGCTGGACAAAAGTTCAGTACCTACCAATCATTGATTCTGTATGGCAGTCTGTAGACAGTTTTGATATAGTGAACATACCAGACGATTTAGATTTAGTTTACGTTTCAGAAGCAGACGTTGAATATCAAGTTATTATCCGTGGAATTTACTCTGCTAACTTAAAAAATGGCTATGAGCACTATGGGACTTAACTTCTGAGGTCATCAGTCCCCTAGAAGTTAGAACTACTTAAACCTAAATAACCTAAGGACATCACACACGTCCATGCCCGAGGCAGGATTCGAACCTGCGAACGTAGCGATCGCGCGGTTCCAGACTGTAGCGCCTAGAACCGCTATGCCACTCCGGCCGGCCTCTGCTAAGTCATAATGCTCAGGGAAAGGTTAACGTAACACGAGTTACAAAGAAGCTGACTTCCACCCTACATGACTAAAAATTATGTGATCATGTACGGAACATTAAAGAAGTGTCTGAATAATAATCTTATTCTAACAAAATTCATCTTCTATTATCATTCTGTCGAGCTTCCTCGATCAAACTATACACCGATATTAGTTTTGAGAAAAGTGTGGATGTGATAAACTATTTGTAAGAGAATTTTTTCAAACTAATCAATAATGGTGCTTTTGGCAAGACTTTGCGGAGTATGTGAAAAATGAGTGATGTGAAACTGTTAACACACCAGGAAGGTAGACACAGAGCTGCTGCTTCAATTCCAACACCAAATTCCAGATGCAGTCTTGTATTAAAGGAATGCAGAGTTAGTATTCTTTTAGACAAATCCATAGATGCAGGAATGGCTGTTTTGGGTATCTGTAGTATGCTTATTAGTATATGTCGAAGAAATTTGAGACGAGAGTTGCACAGACGCAGACAGCCTAATATATATGATGTAATTACCTGAAATATTTATCTTGTTATTAAAAATAATGCAAGTAGATTGTTAGACACTTTGAGTTACCTTGATAACAACGTTCGTAAAATCATATGTTTCATTAAAGCTAGAGTGCATTTACGTTAAAAATTAAATAGCAAGGGAAATTATTACAGAATTCGTTAGACTGAGAGCAAAAATATACCCTATATAAACTGAAATGCACTGCCTGATGTATAGAACAAAGGGTGGGAAATGCTGATTAGCTAAGAAATGTATCATTGATTATTACTGAGAAGATATATTAAATATTGCAGATAAATTGACTGTTCTGTACATAATCCGATCCAAGTTACATACAGTTTTCACTGTGAAGCAATTTTAACTGGCATGACAAACGCTTAATGCTCAATGATGAAGTGAGCACTGTAGTAGGGGTCCAGTTTTGAGAAGACACGAATAATCAGTAGCTTTGCCTGTAATAGAATGTGATTTGAAATTGATTTGGCATTAAAATACCGGTTGTGAATGTAATGCATTGAAATTGTAAGTTATACGTTGCATATACAGAAAACATGTAAATAGAAATTGTAACCTACGTGCAATGATAATTTAGTGCACTGAAACAATAACATACATATGTTGTAGATGTGACGATTGCAGTAACTGATATTGTAACCTATATGTTATAGCTATATGTTATAGATGTGTTATGAAGGTGAATATGCGATATGTGGTGTCACCGCCAGACACCACACTTGCTAGGTGGTAGCCTTTAAATCGGCCGCGGTCCGTTAGTATACGTCGGACCCGCGTGTCGCAACTATCAGTGATTGCAGACCGAGCGCCGCCACACGGCAGGTCTAGAGAGACTTCCTAGCACCGCCCCAGTTGTACAGCCGACTTTGCTAGCGATGGTTCACTGACAAATTACGCTCTCATTTGCCGAGACGATAGTTAGCATAGCCTTCAGCTACGTCATTTGCTACGACCTAGCAAGGCGCCATTACCAGTTAGTATTGATGCTGTAAAACATGTACCGTCAAGAGCGATGTTCACCAATTATGGATTAAAGTTAAGTATTCCCGAAGCTACGTACGTTTTTTACTAGTCTCATTCCGTGTCCTGTTCCAGACCTCACGCCAGCCTGCGTGAGCTTAAACGCGTGCCTTTCGGCTTCCTGTCATAGTGGATTGGCTGTCTTGCCAATCCACAACACAATACACTGGTTGTAGATGTATGCTGAAAATGTAACACACTGTTAACATATATAGAAAATATATGACTAGTATATAGGCATTAAAACACTCCAATAATATATTATGAGTTACATATCTCACTGTTTATCTTGTGAACTATACTTGTCATACCTTTTTGAATCTTTATGACAGACAACACTTGTCTCAGTGTTGTTCAGATCTGCTAGGCAGTTGTCATCAGAATGCGACGAGAATTATATCGCGTTCCCCACTGGTTGTTCAGTACGGAGTAGTCTGATTCACTGTCTCTTTTTTTGGCGGTAAAATACTGAGCTTTTAGTGGAAAAAAGTGTGTGAGACACAATTAGGTTAAAAGATCTCTGATTGCCCTTTTTAAGAAGGAAGGAGTATGGCTTAGGAAGGAGTTAATAAAAGTGATTGTTGATTGTTTCGTTTTTATGGCAGTGAAATAGCGATCCGTTTTTATGAGAGCAAAGTATATGTAGCATAATTGGCTTAGGGACTCTCTGAGTGACCTACTTCCAAACAAGTGACATGAATTAGGAAGGGTGAGGGGAGGGGAGAAGATGGGTAGTTAGGGTCATATTTTATCCGGAATGTCTGTTACCCATTTACAGCGCATCCACGAAAGATATTTCTGCCTCACACACCAACACCGTCTACTTCGAAAGCATCCGTTTCACTAATGTTTGATGGATGGATAACAGTTTCGACTTTTGTCTGTACTCTACTCAGCATAAGAACAATACTGATCTAAACATTACCCTGTTTATTCTTCCGCATTTGCTGTTTCCTAATTGGATATTATTTTCCGCGAAACGTCAGCTGTATTTCGTTGAGTGCAGCAATAATAATCTTACATTTTATGCGGCAGCGTACCTCGCCTGTAATACTCAACGAAGATAAACCAACGCCCAACACTTCGCTGACGCATTTAATCAGGGAAGCTGGTCCATCAAGCCCGAAGAGATGTGAACAGCTGCACATAATCGTGTGGCAGGTTATTTGTTTCTGTTCGACACTCCACAACTGAATTTTAATAATGTTTTATTGAACCTGTTACAACTGCTTTATTGAAAACGTCTCACAATAGGTATTTGAAAACGCTGCAACAATGAAATTATTAACGTCAGATTACACCAAACGTTATACCTGCAGATTATGAATAAAAACGACAAACAGCTGACAAATAATAAAACTTAAAATTATATTCAAATTTCAAAAGGGATACATTAATATAAAGTAATACTCCGATAACACGCTTCCTAAGGGACCAGGAGGAAACAATATTTTAGCTTAGAAAAGTAGCATCAAAAAGTATTTACGTAAACAGTATAATCTACCTCTGAAAGAAATGCATGATTTTGATAGTGTATTGCGGAGATTTTTATGTATAATTAAATACTTATGCTATTTAAGGTAATACTCGCCTCAGGCGTGTAGTAACTTCTGAATTTCTTCCATCTCTGAATCCGAACAGGAAGAAGACATTTTATCAAAGGAACTGCCATCTTCAACACTGATGAGTAACCGATCAGCAACACAATCTATGAAACCAGCTAAGTGTCACATTTTTTCTCCTTCTTTTATTACAGTTTACAATATCTTGCTTCTTCCAAGATTTTTGTGGTCTACGCTCAACCTTAAAACTATTATTTGATGCAATTTCCGTCGTTATAACACTGTTGGGCTCCAATTTGGGTAGAATATCTTCGAACCGCCTTAGGAACACTTGACAGTTCATGTCTTCATGTTAATCTCTCGTTTTTTGACTGAAAAAACCAACTCAGCACCTTCCACTAAACCACAGTTACTACCTATATGCGCTACAGTTAACCTTTTTCATTTTCCCGTCGGAGTTTTTTACCCCTCTGATGGACCTACAACAAAAGCTTCTATCTTATCAGTCACTGTTTTGTCAGTCCACACTTTTTCTATCCTACATTAATCCATGTTTCTTCAAGATACTAAATCTATTTTTCGCATCTGAACTGCGGAATCTGCTGGAGATAACGCCTCCTCCACAAAGCAATATCCCCTCTCCAGAAGTGGAGTGCTCCCTGATACGAAACTTTCTAGCTGATTCAAACTGTGTGCCAGACCTAGACTAGAGCTCGGGATCTTTGCCTTTCGAGGGCAAGTGCTCTATCATCTGATCTATTTCTTTTCAATAGAAACCCAACACATTTTATAGGTCGTTAATATGTCGTTTCTTTGAAAGTAGGCACCCCATCTTCATTATTTACCGCTTGGAACACCTTGTTTATTGTAAACGCCGCGTTCTTCAAGAAAAATGTGTGCACCTTTGACCGTCCAGCATATCTAACGAAATCGTCACACTCTCCTACAACACATTACTGACTTTTTCTTGTCTAGCCTGGAGGTGACAGGTTATACCTATTGCGTCTTTCTAAAGAAAGGCGCATAAGTTACACTTAACACATAAATGCCGGAACACTTGGATGACACTGCAGCAAGTTTCTTTACCAGTAGCGGCAGATATTTTTCCGATAGCGTCTCAAGAACGATAACTATCAGTTCTTCACCGCTTCTTTAGGGTGTACCTTTTCAGTGTTACACAAAATAACATGATGTGATTTCAGTTAGTTTCACCGAACGCGTAGGAAACACGAATGAGGGTGAAAGCTTCTCAATGACTGCCTCCAGTGTGAATATTGAGATGCAGTTGTGGTGGGGCGGTGGGGATTAGTCACAACAGGAGAGGTTTTCTGCACCATCCTACCCTCTGGATGTTTCTTCAGAATGACGTATACAACTGTACGCTCCGGTACAGGAAGATCACTATTTGCAGACTGAGAAATGATGAGCAGTGCATTGTCGCAAGCAAATGTTGTTTTTACTCCGCACACTACATTTACCCTCAAGCGTACAGCACAGGATTTCATTTAGATAACCAATTTAAAAAATAGCTTAGAGTGAAATCAAACCCACAACTATGTGGATACAAGTCACTTGCTATATCCACTATGCAATTACTACTGTGGAGATTTGGCGATATTTTTGAAACGATACTATACCGTATTTCTCAGATTGATTAAAAAGCTAGGTGAAAACTTACGCCTATCGTAACTTCATGTCCCAAGGTGAAATTGAGGGAATATTTATAAGCCTAGCCGAGATGCAGCGACCGGAACTAGCTATAAAGTCGTGCACACAGTTGTTCAGAGAAAGCAATTGTACACAGAGTTTTGAAGTAAGAAAGACATGGCGTCGGCATTCAGCGTACGTATCAGCTAAAGGTCTACTTCCAGTGACGTACTAACACCCGTGCTGCTGACCAAAGAACGCTTCATTATCGTTATTAGGATGAGTAGGGAATAATTACAAACGTTTCCATTGACTTAGCAAACTGGAGCTATTCCGCGAAAACAACGGTTTTAATTTTCCTACACTCTGGTATACTTGATGATCCGCCCATAAAAAAAAAAGCTTTCTCCTACGACCATTGCCCATTGGCACCCAGGTGGCTGTAGCCTTGTACACGCTACCATCATTAAAACTTCCGTTCGGGCATTTGTTGATTGCGCTCTACTGCTAACTGCAGAAATTTCAGACAGGTGTTAGAAAAGGTCTGGAGGCATATTCCTCCGATTTTATAGCGCTAAATTTTGGCTTTGGCCACTCCTTGATTAAACCTTATTGTTTAGAATATATGCTTACACATTTTTGACCTTGCCCAGAGGCAATCGAAGGATAAACATTTAGATAAGTGGGTGTTTTTCATATTGAGTTGCCTCCTATTTAAAGGTGACCTCCCATTGTCCAGAACGTTATGCGGCAACATCGTTTGAACATGGTAGCCATTCCAATTGTGGTCCTTCATTGTAGATAATTAGTTGCTGTCCTACATTGAAACATGTAGTGCTCTGTTCTCTTTAGGATAAACACAAGGATTCTTTTTCAAGCAATTATTTTAACCACTACTACTGTAGTAGTGGAAGTACATTCAACTTCACTGGCATCCGATTTGTATTAAAGAGTTATTGAGTCTTTTGTGGGTCCCCTTTAAATTTAGGAAAGCAGCATAGCTGCAGATACCACACATTTTTCAGTTCACAGTAGGCCATAACAGTGGACAAGGGTTAAATATTCTCCTACTGGTTTCTCGCACCTTTTGACTTGTTAGGATTAGAAAATGTTATAGCGGAAGAAGCAACGGTTTATTTATTTACTGAAGTATTGCTCTTCCAATGTTTCGCTGCTTGTGAACACTGTGCAATGATGGACATTCTCTGAATTAAGATGAAATGAAGTCCCCCGTCTCTTTTAAAATGATAACATTGCCACCTAGTGTTATGACCGCCGAAACTCTCGATGGCAGCAGCGACTCGACATAGCAGCAAAATTTGGCCAAATACTGCACTGGGCCTGGAGATTCTGTGGTCAGCAACGAAACTTTACACTACAAGTCCCCTTTGCCTAGTAGAATAACTGGTTTGGGAGAGCCACAGAGGCAAATGCAGAGGAAGGGAAGGGAGGATGGTTGAGGGGCTGCAGCCCCCCCCCCCTCCTCCAGAACTGCAACTGAAGGACATACAAGACGCATAAGTAGTGTCCAATTGATTGTAATCGTTTTAGAACAACTGGATAGCAAAAACACCATATCAATCCAGAGTCGGTGATTTTCATTTTTTATGCAAAAATAAAGCGTTTTCCGAAAAACTACTTCAATGTGGGATTCATCTGTGCTTCATTTACATAAAGTAAGTTTACCACAACGGGTGACTCAGCTTTCAGCTTTCTACTTTTCTTGAATCAACCACAAATGTGAACACCATTTACCGCGCGGTACGGCGACGAAGGTCAGCGACAAGGAATTGCATCGTTGAGTCTCAACAATGAGTCTGTGGATATTAAGCTTGACATGAGGGGGCTATCACGCACACCATATTTATATCAAGCGAGATTTTATGTTTTTCATTTTATTTTCTTTGTGGCCTTCAGACATGATCCACTCAGCCAACCTCCACTGCCTGATATGCCATAAATTAACATACAGATCCTATGATACATACACTTACATCGACCGGTCGCATACATTGTTCACTATTTCAGTAAATAGATTAATTAAATCATAATTTTTTCCCATAATTACCAAATGTGTATTAAATATGGAGGACTTTCCTGGAATTTGCTGCTTAAATCGCTTAAGTTGTATGAAACTGTAACAGGTAACTAACATTGTTCTCTGAATTTCAAACATTACTCTACATACACTCCTGGAAATTGAAATAAGAACACCATGAATTCATTGTCCCAGGAAGGGGAAACTTTATTGACACATTCCTGGGGTCAGATACATCACATGATCACACTGACAGAACCACAAGCACATAGACACAGGCAACAAAGCATGCACAATGTCGGCATTAGTACAGTGTATATCCACCTTTCGCAGCAATGCAGGCTGCTATTCTCCCATGGAGACGATCGTAGAGATGCTGGATGTAGTCCTGTGGAACGGCTTGCCATGCCATTTCCACCTGGCGCCTCAGTTGGACCAGCGTTCGTGCTGGACGTGCAGACCGCGTGAGACGACGCTTCATCCAGTCCCAAACATGCTCAATGGGGGACAGATCCGGAGATCTTGCTGGCCAGGGTAGTTGACTTACACCTTCTAGAGCACGTTGGGTGGCACGGGATACATGCGGACGTGCATTGTCCTGTTGGAACAGCAAGTTCCCTTGCCGGTCTAGGAATAGTAGAACGATGGGTTCGATGACGGTTTGGATGTACCGTGCACTATTCAGTGTCCCCTCGACGATCACCAGTGGTGTACGGCCAGTGTAGGAGATCGCTCCCCACACCATGATGCCGGGTGTTGGCCCTGTGTGCCTCGGTCGTATGCAGTCCTGATTGTGGAGCTCACCTGCACGGCGCCAAACACGCATACGACCATCATTGGCACCAAGGCAGAAGCGACTCTCATCGCTGAAGACGACACGTCTCCATTCGTCCTTCCATTCACGCCTGTCGCGACACCACTGGAGGCGGGCTGCACGATGTTGGGGCGTGAGCGGGACCGTAGCCCAGCTTCATGGAGACGGTTGCGAATGGTCCTCGCCGATACCCCAGGAGCAACAGTGTCCCTAATTTGCTGGGAAGTGGCGGTGCGGTCCCCTACGGCACTGCGTAGAATCCTACGGTCTTGGCGTGCATCCGTGCGTCGCTGCGGTCCGGTCCCAGGTCGACGGGCACGTGCACCTTCCGCCGACCACTGGCGACAACATCGATGTACTGTGGAGACCTCACGCCCCACGTGTTGAGCAATTCGGCGGTACGTCCACCCTGCCTCCCGCATGCCCACTATACGCCCTCGCTCAAAGTCCGTCAACTACACATACGGTTCACGTCCACGCTGTCGCGGCATGCTACCAGTGTTAAAGACTGCGATGGAGCTCCGTATGCCACGGCAAACTGGCTGACACTGACGGCGGCGGTGCACAAATGCTGCGCAGCTAGCGCCATTCGACGGCCAACACCGCGGTTTGTGGTGTGTCCGCTGTGCCGTGCGTGTGATCATTGCTTGTACAGCCCTCTCGCAGTGTCCGGAGCAAGTATGGTGGGTCTGACACACCGGTGTCAATGTGTTCTTTTTTCCATTTCCAGGAGTGTATATCCCATGAACATTGTTAGTGCAAGTCCAGAGAAGTCGCCCGGCCATATAGCCCAGTCAACGAAGACTAAGAAATGTCGAATAGGGGAAAAATCCTGCAGTAGTAAATTTTTGTACCGTTTTAGGAACAATATACCGAAAATCCAAACCGGTGTTTTGTGAGCGTAGGGTCGGGGAGGCCTGTAAAGGTAACTTTTTACGTTTTTCTTGAATAATTCGAAAATTGTGTCTTTTAGGGAAAATGTTTCCGAGTACAAAATTAAATTACATTAAATTTCCTACAAAACGGTCCCCTTCATTTCTTCTCTTCTAATAGTTTCCGCATTTCAGTGTTTTAATGGTATAAAATTATTGTTTACTCCAAAATAATTTAAATTAAGAATAAATATCAAATCTTTGTACCGTGTCTTGGTGGAGATGACTTGTATTGGGGAATGAATTGTGTTCTGGGGTTGTGAAATGGTGGAGGGGGCTAGGGTGGAGGGGAGAAGAGGGATGGAAAATAGGTCGCCGGTTGTGAGCATGCCCTTCTCTTGTTCATTGATCATCTCACGGAAGGGCGAGCACGTGATTTTCGACTCTGTCTATGTCAACACGTCACAACAAGCAGCTGTAGAATGCTTCACAAAGTTGGACCGAAACTCCGCAACATGACATGAATCACTGGCGGCGCAGTGTGCTGACATTCCCAGGCAGCATCTATTTTGCACATAGTACATTAACACAGATGTGAGTTGTGTGGGAAGTTGCCTTTCTCGGAAGAACGCCACAGCTGCCGTACAGGAAAATTAAGAAGCGATTTCTCCTCTAGCAGTGTACACAGTGTGCGGAGATTCGTATTGATTCTGTCCATATGTGTTTATTACGTTATTATTGCCAGTAGCTCATATCTGCATTCCATTTAATGTTAATACACTTTGTTGAAAATAAACGTCCCCGGCCACGTCTGTGCACTGCGACGTCATTGATTCATAAGGTACGCTGCAAAGTGTTGGTTTGGCTTTGTAAACATCCTGTAACTACTGGAATGAGGTTTTTACTCTGCAGCGGAGTGTGCGCTGATATGAAACTTCCTGGTAGATTAAAACTGTGTGCCGGACCGAGACCGGAACTCGGGACCTTTGTCTTTCGGGGGCAAGTGCTCTCGGTCCGGCACACAGTTTTAATCTACCAGGAAGTTTCATATCAGCGCACACTCCGCTGCAGAGTGAAAATCTCATTCTGGAAACATCCCCCAGGCTGTGGCAAAGCCATGTCTCCGCAATATCCTTTCTTTCAGGAGTGCTAGTTCTGCAAGGTTCGCAGGAGAGCTTCTGTAAAGTTTGGAAGGTAGGAGACGAGGGACTGGCAGAAGTAAAGCTGTGAGGACGGGGCGTGAGTCGTGCTCGGATATCTCATTTGGTAGAGCACTTGTCCGCGGCCGGCCGAAGTGGCCGTGCGGTTAAAGGCGCTGCAGTCTGGAACCGCAAGACCGCTACGGACGCAGGTTCGAATCCTGCCTCGGGCATGGATGTTTGTGATGTTCTTAGGTTAGTTAGGTTTAACTAGTTCTAAGTTCTAGGGGACTAATGACCTCAGCAGTTGAGTCCCATAGTGCTCAGAGCCTTGTCCGCGAAAGGCAAAGGTCCCGATTTCGAGTCTCGGTCTGGCACATAGTTTTAATCTGCCAGGAAGTTTCATCCTGTAACTACTTGTTGTGACTTACTGTGGTAGCCGGCCGCGGTGGTCTAGCGGTTCTGGCGCTGCAGTCCGGAACCGCGGGACTGCTACGGTCGCAGGTTCGAATCCTGCCTCGGGCATGGGTGTGTGTGATGTCCTTAGGTTAGTTAGGTTTAAGTAGTTCTAAGTTCTAGGGGACTTATGACCTAAGATGCTGAGTCCCATAGTGCTCAGAGCCATTTGAACCATTTTTTGAACTTACTGTGGTAGACAGAGGGGGGAGTCACGTGCTCATTCTTCATTTTGCAGTCGTTTGAAGCGGTGAACGCTGATTACAATCCGTCGACCTACCTTCCTTCATGGTTCTACTCTTCATTCTTCTTCACCAGCATTTTACAGCCCGAGAACAGAATTTATTCGTTAATACGTCTCTGCTGCATTTAGAGGTGTGATACACACGTTTAATTATATGTCTTAAGCCATTCTAGTTATCAATAAACAGTTAATTTTATACCATTAAAATTTGGTAATCTGTAGTTTCTCCATCTCCTGCGACGCAGAAAATACGAGTATTAATCCTAGAGAAAAAATGAATAGGACCTTCTTTGTAGAAAATTTAATTTAGATCAATTTCTTACAGGAAAAAATTTCACTAAAAGCGTCGGTCTTCGAGTTATCACCCCAGCGCTCACCATTTTGTGTCGTTTCGTTGTCACTGTAGGCTTGTACCACAGGAAGCAAGGAAATGATGTTGTTTCGTGGTTGGTATCCTCTTCCTATAACACAACTGCAAGCATGTACTGATAGTGTTCTTTGTTAACTTAAACAGGAAGCTACTTCAGATAGTCCAGGTGTTGTGGTTCAAGTTCTGCCTTAATGGTTCACATTAGTCTCACTTTTGGTGAAGTACAAGTCCGCTACATACACTCCTCTGGTCGCTAGGTATTGACTGACTCTGAGCTAGAGGCTGACGTAACTGTGGCTGGGACTCCCACTGGGCTGTGACTGAAGACTCAGTGACTCACTGGATGGCTGACTGTGCCACAGACCTGTGGCAGCAACCTAAATACTGGCTGTCGAGAGAGCATTGGCGGCACGTTTCTTGGGAGTTTGTCTTTGGCATCTCTCATGATAAGCTCGCTTGCTCCGGTGCCTCCTATCGATCTTCTCGCAGCCTCTTTGCCAATCGGAGTGCTAGCGACAGCTTACACCAGCACACACCGTATACCGACAGGGATTTTAGTATGTTGTTCATAACACTCTCTCTTACCACTGCACAAAATTTTGCAGCTACACGTTTTTCCCCTAATTTTCCTTCGTTGACCCTACTAAATGTATGAAACCAGAGCGAGTTGCGAGCTGTGTTTACATGCAGGTATCATTGTATAGGAGTATCAGTCACTGCCTTCGTATTATTCGTTTTTTGAAGTAACTGTTCATATTTTACAGTAGGTAGTCATAATGTCAATAATTCAAAAACAGTCTTGATCGCATTTATTGTTATTATTGTACCGCCAACCGGTTTCAACCCGACGTAAGGGTCATCTTCTGGGCGTTTACACCAGCAGTCGACCAATGGTGTAAACGCCCAGAAGATGACCCCTACGTCGGGTTGAAACCGGTTGACGGTACAGTAGTAATAATAAATGCCATTAAGACTATTTTTGAATTATTGATTAATCATACTAATCGCTGCTTCTCTCCACAACCATGTTGTCCAAAAATCTAGTTATAGTGTTCCTACGATGTCGGACTGGTTGTGTGTGGGTTATATTTGAATTTCTATGGTGATATATAAGCATTAAAAAGACTGTGTCAGAAAGTAAAAATGGAAGAATTTCGTCTCTACGACTATTTCTAATTATGACTAATTGCTTATTCGCTACATGTCACAGCTCCAAAATGGAAGTTCCGTATTGCTGCACCGCAGTATAAGCCTAAAAATAGAGGTGGCTATTCTTTCATTTCCTATTTTAGAAAAGAGAGAAAAACAACATCTAAGCTCTGATCGTTGTAGGTAATCTGCGAAATGACCTTGTATTTATCTTCTTTTCTTTCTTTGATTCCGACGGCTTTCATTCCCTACTTCTGAGAATTGGGCGCGCTGTTGTGCAACAAACGTAGTTCTTTTCAGCCAAACATACCAATAGCATACGAGGAGAAGAGAAAGGATTGTAGGTCATCCGTTAAGACATTGCGGGATAACTTCCATGGTACTAGAGGGAGCTGTAGAAGGTAAAAACTGTAGAGGAAAGCAGAAATTTGAATACTTTCCTCAACGAGGACGAGACTCTGAAAGGAAGTGGTTGAAACAGAAGATGAGTCGGTGACTGGCCGCATCAAACCGATCAGAAGACTGAAAAAAGAAGAGAAGCACAGAAACAGTAGGCTGTGAAGCGGTCTGAGGGCATTCAACAGGGAAATCAGCTTCAGTGACAGCCTTCGTTTGACAACGTAGGGACTCTGAGAACTTTAAATATTTGAATTTATTCCATGGTGAGTCATCGCCATTGCTCCAGTTTCAGATTTAAGCTGGGTTCATTACGTAATGTAATTTGTTAAGATTCCTACGAGAATTGGGTACAAAATCCACTGTCCTTTTGAATGGGACTTGCTTGTACTAGCGACGTAATGACATTCAAACTCTGAAGAACGCTTACAGGTACACGTGATGCCGCACCATAGTCACGTGACTGTCGGAGTTGATGTATGTTGGCCATAAAAATTCGATTCTCCGCATCTGAATTCTCACTCCAAAGGTATCCCAGCTCTATGAAGGAGACCAGAAATTACGTGGACACCAACAATGAATTGTCATTCACAGAATCTTTGTTTCTATGGCAATGTTTAATGTGGGACATACACCTATGCAGGAACTTGGTGCGTTTTTTCAAAAGCTTGGATTTTTATAACGAATTAATGTGTCACGTGCGTCGTGAACATTTCAAACAACGAACGTCTCGGGAAGGACATCGCTACGATGCCACAAAGATGATCTTTAAGTAACACTGGGATCTTTCAAAGTTCATGTTAGTGGTGCAGTATCACATACTGACAGTACCCTTCCGACGTTTCACAGTTGTCAGTGGGATGGAAAGTTCCTGTCTGACATCAACTGTCGTTAAATTAAGTGTGGACATGATTTGACTTTGTTTGTTCATCATTTGAAATGAAATCATTACTGGTGGTCGGCACGCACTGATTATCTATAATTGGAGGATTATCATTATGGCGTTGAGTGTCGCTGGTATTATCAGTCAAATTATTCAAGTCGCCTTTTTCACTCACTACGCATCACGATGTACTGTTAGCAGTTTTTCGCGGCATATTCACAAGTCAAAGGTAAGCACAAAATCAAACAAAGACAAAGCAAAAATGGAACAAATACAATAACAACAAAGAGCAATAAATTGCCGATGATCTGTGAAAGAAAGAGTGCCAAATTAGTAATTGCGTTGCACCAGATGAAAACTACATTTAACATTAAGTAAATAAGAGCAGATATATACCTGACTACTTCTCAGAAATTCACAAAAATATACGATCCTGGCCGGTTGTCGACAAGTGTAACCTTCCAACAAATTATTATTCCGTAACCTCGCAATAATAACGTGACAATTCTTCCAACAAATAATGTGATTATATATATATATATATATATATATATATATATATATATATATATATATATATATATAATTAACTGACTATGAATCTAAACTGATAAATTTGGACGTCAGCAGTGCTGCGTAATGGCCCTGAAAATGGCCTTATGTATCTGCTCCTATAAGAAATTTTTCTGGCACAGCTCAGTGCAAACTGGCCGCTAGCTTTGTCATGTATAAAAAGAAACGACTGATTTTTCTTTACAATAATCGGTATGACCATGGATTGAAGAAATTAGTAAATTCTTTAAATTGAGATGACTGATTGTCAAAAGTTAATTTTTATAAGAAAGATTATTATTTAGAGACTTTTTTTTAAACATGTACATGGGACTTGATATAACAATAGTACATATGCGCGAGGCTGCTTTTACCTTATACTACATCGCGCAGGCATCGCCATCGCTCCCCACGACCGGCCCAGCGAACTCGATACACCAGACTGCTAGCTACTACTTACTCCTACTGCCACACAGTTCCTACTGCAGCCAACACTGTTCTCTGGTCTGAGATTCTCTTATAGCTTACATATCGCAGGCAGCGCATTTCAATCATCGAAATTACATCTGCTCGAGTGCGCTAGCAATAAATTCCTTAATCATGGATCTCTTACAACATTGTATTCTTCAAGATATATATATTTTACACACACACACACACACACACACACACACACACACACACACACACACACATACGTACATACATACATACGGAAAGAATATCTACCAAAAATCTCAAAATATACCTTTCCGATTTACTTCAAATTTTTACACTTTACCGTAATAAGAGTATAGACACACATAGACAGTTGTTGTGGTCTTCAGCCCAGAGACTGGTTTGATGGAGCTCCCCATGCTACTCTATCCTGTGCAAGCTTCTTCACCTCCGAGTAACTACTGCAACCTACATTCTTTTGATCTGCTTTTTTTTTTTTTTTTTTTTTTGGTCATCAGTCTACTGACTGGTTTGATGCGACCCACCACGAATTCCTTTCCTGTGCTAACCTCTTGATCTGCTTAGTACATTCATATCTTGGTCTTGTGGGGCGGCGGGTGGAATTATTGTTAATATATGTTGTTTAATGTAGAAAAGAAAAGATGCTTTTCCCGGCCGATTAACCATATGTCGGGCGGCGGGTGGAATTAATTGTTGTTATTTAAATGTTCCTATTATTTATGCTGTCTTTTGCCGTTCTCAACACTGGCTCTCTAACTACAATATTGGCAACCAGAAAGTGATTAGCAAAACGTGAAGCCTGTAAGTAGAATTCCTAGTGCCCACTTCATTTGAGAAATACACTTATAGCTTAGCTACAGCTTATAGCTCTGAGGAATTAGGAGATAGTCTGGGATTCATAATCAAAAACGATCCTGTAAAAACGTTCTTTATATTCTGAAAGTGACAGATAAAAAAAAAGGAATCCACACAATCCAACTACCAGAGCAGTTCAGAGTCTAGTGCGCTGATGCAACTATAAGTGTCCAAATTAAATGTTTAAGTGAATGCTCGCCATAATTTGATGAATATGCTCATCAAACGCCACGCTAAATAATGGTAGAATGTCTGTCCCGCGGCGGCACGTGAAAATACGACATACGCAAACTGAAGATAGATCATTAAAGTCATCCCAGAATTAACACTTCACTCGAAAATGATTTCATGGTTACGCGTATCCCGAGTAACTTAATACGGCATCCGAGGCTGTTTATAGCAATGATACCGACGCGACGCGACGCGACTCCCGACACAGATGGTGTGCTACTCAGCGTCTGGAGAGAACTGGGGCCTTTTTTCCTCACGCAGCGTTCTTATATATAAAGCCGCGGTGCGGACGGCTAAGGGAACGCCTGATCAAATCGGCTTTCCCAACTAGCCGCTGGGCTAGTAATGCACCACTGTAAGTTATTGAATAAATCATCGCTTCCTTTGCTGATGGCCGATGAAGCTCTCAATTTAAATGTGCATTCAGCACACAGGTAAGTAATCATAATAAAAGTCTGACGTGGCTAAGTCAATTATTTTGGGCGAGAGAATTAATTTAATTACACTACACGCAGTAGACGAGCTCTGAACTTGCCCTTTGGAGATACGCTATCGCTATAGTTTTACAGTTATTCAATTGAAACTTCTCACTTCTTTATGATTATAGCGGATCTCCATTCTACTTAAATTTAAACATCCTAGCCTTATTTATTAGCCTACTTAATCTATCTTGCTTCCTTAATTTTTAAGACAAAAACCAGAAAATCATGAATTTAGACTAAAATTTTAATTTGTGAGATCCAAAGTACTGTTTTTATTAAATTATTATGAAAAAGGAATCTAAATATAAATTTTTAAGTTTCTAGCTCTTTTCTGTCACGCCAATGATTTTTACAGAAAAACATCCAAATTTCGAAAATGGTTAAAGTTATTGAACTGACATTCAACACATGTTGATTTAGTATTACTCCTGACATGCTAGAAGCGTTTCAGGTTATTTACTTGATTTTAAAAGTATTGCGCAACATTTATGACGTCAGAGCTAGTTACAGCGGACTAGGCTGGCACACAATGGAACGACTGATGTGAATTTTATGCAGCGTGAGTAGGCTGCTTCCCTACATCCTCCCTCTACGATTCTTACCTTCCACGCTTCCCTCCAATACTAAATTGCTGATCCCTTGATGCCTCAGAAGGTGCCCGACCAACTGATCCCTTCTTCTAGTCAAGTTGTGCCACAAATTCCTCTTCTTCCCAATTCTATTCAATACCTCCTCATCAGTTACGTATTATGCCCGTCTAGTCTTCAGCATCCTTCTGTTGCACCACATTTCGAAAGCTTCTGTTCTCTTCTTATCTAAACTGTTTATCGTTCAAGTTTCACTTCCATATATGGCTACACTCCATACAATTACTTTCAGAAAACACTTTTTGATACTTACTCTATACTCGATGTTTACAAATTTATCTTTTTCAGAAATGCTTTCTTTGTCATTGACAGTCTACATTTTATATCGTCTCTACTTCGATCATATTAGTTATTTTGCCTCCCAAATAGCAAAACTCGTCTAATACCTTAAGTGTTCATTTCCTAATCTAATTCCCTCAGTATAAAATGATTTGATTCGACTACATTCGATTATCCTCTTTTTACCTACATCTTAAATATACAATAGTGAAACGTTGTTAGCAAACAGGAAAATTGTACTATGGCTTATTGGTTTATAAATATAATAGTATTATAGAATATGCATTAACAATAAAACGACACTCATGATGAGAGAGAGGGGAGAAGAGGAGATATATAGAGGGATAGAAGCAATTTGACATAGAAAACTGGAAGGAGGAAAGGAGGAAATGGGAAGAGAGAGAGGGGCAGAAGGAAATGGAGACAGAGGTAGATGGAGAAGATGGACGGCGAAAGGGAAAGAGGAAATGATGGACTGAGAGAGGACGAAAGAGAAGGGTCAGGAGTAGATGGAGAGAGAGGGTGGAGGAGAAGATGGAGAGAGGAGTATTTGGCAATGGGCACGGAGAGGGGGGACAGGGGTGATAGACAAGGAAAGGGGGAGGGAGAGATAGGCAGAGACAGGGGAGAGAAGGAGACTAGGACGTAAATTCAATTCTTAGACATGTTAAAAATGTGTGCGTTCTCTTTTCTTTCTTTTGCGTTTAAGCAGACCAAGAAACAGCAAAATGTGGACAGGTAACACTAGTATTCTACATCCAAACGGTACTTGTACAGATATGGATTCCTAGTCACCATTATACGTAACAAATCCCCTCTGCAGCCCCTAAAAACATGTAATAGAAATTGTGAAAAGCCTTGTGTAATAATGTGCGCCTCTTCTTGAGCATCCGAAAAAAGTGGCTTTGTGTGTCATCCGTTGTGTTTTGTTAACATTATGCTTCGTTTTAGCTACCAATACTACCTACCCGATCAGCATTAAATTAATCGTTAACACAAATGTAGGTGATCTGAAAGACTGACTCTCTGAGAGTTAGTCTGTCGTGCCGCTCGTAAGTGAACGAGATCTTTAACCCCGGCAAAACAGTCTGTAAGGCAATGAAAAAGCCATTTTATGGGCGGCGGGAGCTGTCCGGTAGTGAAACGCGGCGCGGGGCGGCGGCGACAGGTTCTCCGAGGAAGGCCGCTGTCACGTTTCGGGAGTCGCTGGCTGCCTTCTGGACGGGCATTCCAGGCGGAGGCAGCGCGCCGCTCATTATGGCTGGAATGCAGCCAGCAGCTCCAGCGGCATCCAGCGTCCTCCAGCGGACCTGCCCTCGCCGGCGGCTCTGCGTCCTCGTCGCCCGAAAGGTCAGCTGCATACTTTACCGAGCCGCTCGCGTCCCTGCTGAAATACCTCAGCACAACTTGTCACCGCGCAGTTTTCCCCGATATCCCGTAACTCTAGCAAGGACGTCAACACAGCGTTGCAAAAGAATCGTCGTATTTAAACAGCCGATAGTTATGCATGCAGGATGTTAGGAGATTCCCATTGCAAGCTTCTAGGACTTGTAGAGGGGAGTAAACATACAATATATTGAATAGGAGCCCATTTTCGAAAACGTAATGTCACTCTTCTGCGACGGTTTCCATTTAGAGGTGGAAACGTCAACGTCTGCCGACGGAAAGACTAGAGTATCAAAGATGCTAGTCCTGGTGTGCAGTAGGGTGGACAGGATGACGCGTACTTCATCAGATGGTCCCCTGCAGTCACTTAACTTCTGCCTTTCTGGGAGACCTATTCAATGCCTGTGCACCCCCTGTAATTAAACATGCTGCGGTACACCTTTTCGGAGTACGAAGACGTGCTGTTTGGATACGGCGAAGCTCGAGGTAACGTTTTCCGCAACGTAGGACGTCATCGCACAAACCTTTTTTGGCCAAGAAACGCAGCAGCTCCCAGAAACAGGTACCTTCACCGTGAGTAATCAGGACTGTGGTGTTCCACGACACCGCCGCATATACAGCATCGAGTTTAAGAGAACCCGGCAACGACTACTCGAATATTTGCACTGCAATGGGTTTTAGTCACAGTACAATCCGGGGTGAATAACAGTTACATCCGTACCACCTACCGAAGGTACACGTTATGGCTGTAGATGATTTTCCACAACGCGTTGCCACTGTATGTGGTTCCTACATCGCTGTATCGACACGCACCCGTTTTTACGTAGAATTATGTTCACAGATGAATGTAAGTCCTCTAGTGTCTGTGATCTGAGTTCGCAAAACAGCCATGTCTGGGCAGACGAAAACCCTCGTGTCATGTACGTTCAGATATTTCCGGCTTCGTATTAACTTGTGGGCAGGTATTCTGGACGGTCATGTGATTGGGTCACACCTCTTTCCACTCAAGTTTAATGATCCTACATACTTGATCCATCAGCGAACGGGGTGGCGCAGTGGTTAGCACACCGGACTCGCATTCGTGAGGACAAAGTTTCAAACCCGTCTCCGGCCATCCTGATTTAGGTTTTCCGTCATTTCCCTAAATAATTCCAGGAAAATGCCGGGTTATTTCATTAGAAAGGGCACGGACGATTTCCTTCCCAATTCTTCCCCAAGCCGCGCTTGTACTCCGTCTCTTATGACCTCGTTGTCGACGGGACGTTAAAACACCAGTCTCCTCCATTTGATACTTCTACAAAACGTATTGCAGCCGTTCATGTAATCTGCGCCACTGAATGACCGTTAGAAAATGTGGCTTCACCATGATGCATCACCCCACTACACCACACTCCGTTCAGAGGCATCTCAACTGACAGTTTGGTGAATGACGCATAGGCCGAAGTGATCCAACCGCGTGGCTGCCACGATCATCGGATTTAACTCCTATGACTTATTTCTTGTGGGGTCAAATGGAGTGTTTAATTTATGATACGCCTGTAGGGACAGAGGAAGATCTGCTGGTACGAATTGTGGCCGCTGCATTAGAAACTGAAGAAACACCAGGTGGGATGGAGAATGTGTACCAGAACATGCGTCGTAGGTACAATGTCTGCAACAACGTTGATGGTCGCCAAATCGAGTCGCTGTTTTAACGCATCAGTACTGTTCTGTATGTACAGTATGCTGGATTCTTTTTTGTTTTGGAATAATGTAAACACGTTGAGAGGTTCTAACATTCTGCGTGGTGTCTGTTTGTTCTATATCGTGTCTCCCTACCACTTTCGCGCAACGACGCTCTGAGCGTGTTTTTTAGGGAATTGACTAGTTTGAACCTGGGACCTGTTGCTGGTAAGGACACGTCAGACCACACATGACATGTAGAGTTCAGAAGAGTTCAGTGAGACTAGCAATGATATAACCAAATACTTAATGATTTCAGCATCAGCTCCACTGCACTCCCTGTAAAATAATCTTAATACTAACTAAATTTAGTGAAAGGGGTTCAAGGCTTTCCTATTTTTAGTTAGCTGGTAAAATAACGTCGAAAAAGCAGTTAAGTTTACCATTGGAAATTTTATTCTAGTCACAAAACATTGTTTATAAATTGCACTATTGATAAAAGGAAATGTTTTAATACAGGATGGTAAAAACCAACTGCGTTCAACAAAAATATGAACGAATATTCCCTGAATGGGTTCCCAAGTTCTACAATGGATCGAAGGATGACCTATGCCATATCACATCTATAATCTAGGTTTAAATTAAGTTTCACAAAAGAGAAAACTATCAAAATGGTCTACAGTTACCCTCAATTATCTTTAATTACTTATCTAACTTGTCGTAAATTACAGTGGCTGATGTGACTTCTCAAGAACTATATAACAGAAAAATCATCGCGTTTCAGATTTTTACTTCAAGCGGCAAATGTGAACAGCATGAGCTTTAATTGACGATCGACACTAGTATTACGCAAAAAGGGGGTGTAACAGATTAGACTTCTGCAGTTCTGAGTGAAGCTTTATGCACTGTTATGCGGCATCGCGTGCGTTGATTACCTTGTCGGTGTTCGTCAGGGGGCGGCGGACAGCACAGCTCCGCTCACCTCGCCGTCTTGGAAGCAACTCTTTTCTCACTTCTCCTTACTACAATTTACTGAAGTTGGTTTAAAAAATCTATCTGGCTGTGTTTTCATCTGACCAATCAGGGTCTCAATGTTAACCTTAAGCTCCTACTACAAAAATTCTGTCTATCCAATGAGAAACGTTATACTTTTCGTGGTGGGACAATGTTTTTAAAGTTTGCAACGTAACAGAGACGTGAAAAAGTCTCACGCTCAAACTTGCAGCTGGTGTGGCCCTTTTAGCGTTATCGTAAGATCTGGAGGGCTCTATCTTTTAACATGGGCTGGGGGGTGTTCCTGATGTAACAGAGACGCGAAAAAGTCTCACGCTAAAACTTGCGGCTGGGGTGTGGTCCCAGCGGTTAGCTGATGACGTGGGTGTCCGTCCCTTATCCTAGGGTCTTCCAGCTTAACACGGTTCTGCTCTCGGCTTCTGTTCTCGTTTCTCCCCTCGGAACTGCGTCTGTCTCACGGTGCGAAGGTATGACATGCATTTAGGCGTTCTTGTGTTAGTCTGTGGTATTCCATTTCCTCACTCGTTACTCGTATTGCCTTGTTTAATTTAATGTCACGATTTATTCGGAGCTATGTCACATACTACTGGATTTGCTTATCATGTCGAGGTTTTCATGGAAGGTGTTGGATTTGCCTGACACCTTACAAGGTTCCATGGCCTCTTTTGCTTGTCACCTCTCATTTTCATCAGTTTTATCAATGTTCTATGTCATTTCACGGTAGTAACAGAACGAAAGTATTTGTACTGAGAGCTCAAACAATACTTTTCATTTTATTCCTATACATGTTGCGTTAGTTCTATGGGTGGCCTGTGCGAGGCGAGCATCGGAGGACGCGGCACACTGCGTTTCCGTTTGGGGGCTGCAATTCCCTGAATTCTGTGGTGTTCGCAACAATGGGCTTCAGCGCCTGGCGGAACGATTGACGTCGGTCGAGTTTCGCCTATTGTATGCAAGGCGATATGACCTACGAGACGTGTGAGTGTCGCCGCAGTTTATGTGTTTACCGTTCTGGCGCGCCCGGAACGAAGATTCCTGGCACCGAATGACTGCATTGTCCTCTTCATTCGGAGAAAACTTGTGGACTGTGCCCTGCTGAGTGCGACTTTCTGGCACCGGATGGCCGGTGGTCTAGGCAGGTTGTTTTCGTAGCCGGTAAAAAGGCGAGTTCAGTGCCCTCAGCTGAGTAGCAGAGGCATGATTGGTCAATTTAAACTGAGGCTAGTTAACGTCATAAAGCTCTGCTCAGGATTGGAGGGAACGGTCGCTATTGGCGCGAATGATGTTCTGAGACACTGTGGGGGAATTTTGGAATCAGAACTGAATGCTGATTTGCGGTTTTTCGAGGAGAGTAGGGAGTAGAGCAATGTTGGCTTCGCCCTTGCGTTGCACGGGCAAGGAGATTCTTGATCTGATCTTCCTCGGTGTCGGACGGTATTGCGACTTTGTCGCTCGTTTTCGGAAGAACTCAGAATTCTCGGACAGCTTTCGAGGCCAGGGGTCGACAGAGTGTTGCTGCACGGCAGAAGTCGGCGCCTGCATCATCAGGACGCTGCCTACCGACGACGTGGTGCACATTTCAGTTCTGGTACAGTATTTTGCGGCTCCGGCATTGTAGGACCTTATCAATTTTATACTGAATCCCTCAGCAGCGCGCGTGCTCGCTTTACTACAAGTCCACCTTGTTTGTTTCTCTATGTGATCCCATTTGAGCTCTCACTACTAATTGCGATAGTGCTATATAGTCGGGAGATTAATATTTGATTCATTAGGACCTCCAGTCATTATCGTCAATCTGTTGACAGACAGAGAGTGGGAGCCCCTTGTTCTCGAGCCAACTATTGTTCTCATAATAGTTCAGTATACCCTATCCTTCAATCTACTGTGTGTGTCGACAATCATGTGCATTTATGTTCTGATATATAATAAATCTCACTGTAATATTTATTCCATATGTCATTTCGTAAATATAGGCAGAATCCCATTTCCTGTTGTTCGTTATGATAAAGTTCTCTTTTTTTAGTAGATCACGATTTTTATTAATTTATTATGAGTGTGCATTCCTTATTTTACCAATTTTCCACCATCATTTCCTTCTGTTACCGTTGCGCGCATAATTAATTAGCTGGTAGATAAGGAGGGGGTCGAGTGCATTTCTCGTCTGAATTAAAGAGGTACAAACTCTTCTCCACCCCGGCACCTCACAACGTAATGCATAAACTTTAATATACACAAATGTGCCAAAGTGATAAATAGACGTTTCGTTATGTTTCCTTTCTAATCGTTACCTAATAATTGAACTGCGTCACGCCTAATTCAGTTGCTCAAGCCGAAGGGGATGAGTTAAACATCTGAACTCAAACCTTCATAGGACGGAAACGGTACGTTTCCTGACAGGGGTTCCCATTCAAAATATTATGTACTCACTCTCCTCCTCAAGTCCTGGAAGTTTGTAATGGAAATCAGCAAACACCCCTGTATTCTCCACTGCCCATTAAAACTGCAGAATGATGAATCTGGAATTAATAAACGTCGAATGGGAACGAAGTTGTACTACCTGCTTGGATATGCAAATGCGTAGTATTTCAATGCAGCTGCGTGAAGTAAGTGGAAATAACACCACATGAATTCTACAGGGTGCGGAGAAACAGATTGAGCAAAAGTGGGACAGAAAGACAGCATCAAACGAAGAAATTTAATTGTAGGAACTAGGAGTCACAGTTGCATATTTCCGGCTTTAGAGGAATATATTTGAAATATGACGTATGGACGTCTTTACTCAAAGTGAAAAGTGTGGTGTCACCGCCAGACACCACACTTGCTAGGTGGTAGCCTTTAAATCGGCCGCGGTCCGTTAGTATACGTCGGACCCGCGTGTCGCCACTATCAGTGATTGCAGACCGAGCGCCACCACACGGCAGGTCTAGAGACACTTCCTAGCACCCGTCCCAGTTGTACAGCCGACTTTGCTAGTGATGGTTCACTGACAAATTACGCTCTCATTTACCGAGACGATAGTTAGCATAGCCTTCAGCTACGTCATTTGCTACGACCTAGCAAGGCGCCATTACCAGTTACTATTGATGCTGTAAAACATGTACCGTCAAGAGCGATGTTCACCAAATGGATTAAAGTTAAGTATTCCAGCAGCTACGTACGTTATTGGCTATTATAATTACCTTGTCCTGTTCCAGACCTCACGCCAGCCTGCGTGAGCTTAAACGCGTGCCTTTCGGCTTCCTACTAGTGGATTGGCTGTCTTGCCAGTACACAACAAAAAGTAGTTCACAGAAAACGTGTACGTAAAGATAATGTTCGGGCAGTCACAATTAGAACAAGAAAAACTCTAAGCATTACACACACATGTATCGTATTTAGCTGATGTAGCAAACATTACTTCTTTAGAAATGAAAACAATTACATGTCCACGTTTCATATTACAACATGTCAGGTCCTGCAGAAAGTGTCATCATTTCTGCCTCTGTGCTGTTCATTTCTGGAACACAACCTACGACTAGCTTAGAGACAGAAGTGATGACACTTTCTGCAGGACCTGACCATCATTTTGCAGCACAATGCTCAAGCACGTACAGTGCAAGCAGTTATTGATTTGTTTGAGTGATGGGGCTGCTATGTGCTATACCACCTACTGCACTCCCCCTACTTAAGCCCATGTGAGTTCTACACGATTTCTGATCTGAAGGAAACACTTCAAGGCATTCGCTTCAGAACTGCTGCAAATTCGTCGGGCAATAGACCGCACCGCTCGAACTGTCAACACAACTGTCGCTGCTAAGAGTATCCTACGACCTCCCCATTGCAGGCAACGGGTTATACGTAATTCTGGTAAATACTCTGAAGGTCAGTAAAACTTTGAAACACGTATCTATTTTGTACGAGCTGTAAATAAATACTTCCAACCCTCGTAATTTACTCGTATTATGCATGATTTTGATTATGGTATGTTATTGTTCGGCAGACCATTGGATTGAATATATTGCGATTAATGTACCTCAATGCTCATTTTTAAGGTGTGTCACAAGCATTTCAATGTTAGCGACATTACCCGCAAAGTATCTGAAAAACCATAACTGCTCCACTTTCAAAACCATTAATTGATTCAAATGTCAAGCCAGGCACTTTTCCGATCAGTCCAGCCCACTTTCCTTGAGTTGCAAGACCACTGAAAGAGGGACCAGAAGAAAAAAACACGTTAGAGTCACCTGTATTGCAGGAAAGTTTCAAGAGTGGTGCAGCCAGCCAAAATGACTATTTAAAAATTGATTCGTATAATAGTCTTCAGGAAATGATAGATAAAGTTGGTGTAATATCTTCGCAGACGATTTCGCTGAAAACAACTAAAGAAGGGATTCATTATTTTAATCTATATCGATCTTCCTATGGTTAGCGTAATTGACATCTATCTAAATGTGGTCTGTTCAAAATGTAAGTTAAAGAGCATTTCGCTCTCATTTAAATATATGGCCGAAAGAGTCAGCCTTCGGGAATTGTGCAACGAACCCTTCCGTCCATGACTGTTTGCCACGAAGGGTGCAAATTCATCACGAGATAGGAAAACTCACAGACGTCTATTGTCTATTGAGGCGTAAGTGCTGCAGTGCGCGAGTGAGACAGACGAGAACCTACGACATAGGGAAACCCAGTAGACGTCGTTTGTGGCCAGGGAGACGTAGCAGTGATAAATATGGCGGACCTAAGATTGGCCATAAAGGGAAACCTTTATGGAAACTATTTAATTGTGTAGTAATGCAGGGAATCAAGCAACTGTAATTTTAATCTACCATCCTTCATAAATTTTCATGGTGATTCCAATAAAACTTGGATATAATGTTAAAGTGACATTGAAAAGTTTTGTAACAAATACCTGAGTGCTACAATCTGAACGCCTTAGCCGATCTTAACGATCGACATTTCACGTAGAAGCGCATCATTAAAATGACAAATGTTGTAAATATCAACTCTGTAACTCCATTTGTTTAAAAGATATAGTAAAATAAATTATCAATATTTTCAGTTAAGCATGAGATCATCATTTCCTCCACACAAAACACATTGAAAGATGACAGCATGACACCTTATTCAATCATTAGGTAATAGAATATTTGTTGTCAAGTTTACTGCATGATAGTTATTTTTGTTCTTTATTTATTTATCAGGAAGCACAATGGTGCAAGGCTACTGTCGGTGACATTCAAAGTTAAGAAGGGAATTGTATTGGTTTTATGTAAACGAATTTAGCAATTGATATTGTTCTTACTTTATTTAGAACGTGGAAGTGTCAAGCTTTGATTATTTTAATATGTTAAAATGTAAAATAATGTAGAATAAGCTGTAACCAATAAGTTGGACGACTTCACGAAAAGGAAATGCGCTAGTCAGTTGAGCGAGTATGTTCGGCGCGCGGGAAGCGTGGCCAGGGACGAGCAGACAGACAGTACTGGTGCAGACAGGAAAGCGGATAGTTCGGGTGGAGACATCAAAGAGTACAGTTCGGATTGAGACGCGAAAGCAGACAGTCGGTCTTTAGGCAGCTAGGAAGTGAAACGACTTAGAAATCTTCGCGTTGTTTGGTATCGCGGGAGCAGCCGCGCACCTGGTGTGAGCTCTAACTTTTCGTGTATATGACGAGGTGGAGTATTGGACTTGTGTTTAGTGGTGAGATTGTGAATGATCGAAATGTGTCAAATGTATATGCGCTCGAGTGTAACAGTAACTCGAAATACGACCAATTTCGCTATTAGTTTGCTTTCTGAATAAGCATTATTCTAACCAAATCGCGACTGTGTGGCCTACATCATTTATGGATCGTTAGTATAATTCCCGATACTGTTATTATGTGTTATATTAACTTTGTATTTCGCTAACTTGCCATCAGGCAGACAATTTAACCAAAGGGTCACAAGAGTCTAATTTAGGGCGTGTAATGTGACACGTACGGTTCAGCCCCTAGACAAGTTTGAGCCAAGACATTTCGACGAAGAGGAACCGCGTGTGAGTCCGAACATCTTTGGGATGTTAGCTCTCAAAAAGTAGCTCCATTCTACAAAATTATAGTGAATGTATTTACTCTATAAGTTATACTAGTAACAGAATGTGGTATCGATAGTAACGATGCCACATAGTTTCAAAGGTTGGCATTCCCACGAGTCACCGACAACAGTGCCCTCTAGCTGGTGCTGTGCAGCTCTACGAGCTCCGCTACAGATTCTGCCCATTTCGTCATATGCAGCCAGCCAGGACACTTCGCTTCAGCTTCGCACCTCATTCCAAGTTATGTATTCTTATTGCTTGAGTAAAGGGGATTTAAATTCATACAGCAGTACCGACGTGTTTTACCTTTTCCTGATCCAACCCACGCACCGCCTTCCAGGCGGGATACAAAACAGAAAATTGTTCGAATACAACTTACTGTGATGTGCATGCCCCCATACTTTTTTATAGAAATATTGCTTGGAAATACGTGAATGTGTTACTAAACTACCAATGTAGCTTTAAAATAACCTAACAAAGCATACACACGAAAATGACGCATTTTATTCAAAGACGGCAGTAGTTTTGTTTACAAATGAGCCAATATATTTGTATATTCGACGCACAAAATTAATCGAAGTTGTGCGTTGTTAATTGTTTTAGCCTCGTTTCCAAGCAACTATACGAGATTTTTCAATTAAGTAACATCATTCAAACATCAACTCAAAATCACTCATTTCACTAGCTACACAATTATTTTGTTGCTCGTTGCTATATATTATGATCGCCGCTCGGGTGTGACGTAACAGTAGGGCTGTTTGGCCTTGCGGTGGTGTTTCTGCTAGTCCATCATTTTGCGTAGTGTAGTTCAGGAGGGGTCTTTTGTTCACTCATTGCTTCGTGAGTGATTCCCTTCAGTATATTTCTTTATAATCTCCAACTTCTCCGATGATAGCATCAGAGACAGAGTCGAATTCGTGCCAGGTTGTGTCGCTATGTCTCTTGAAGGTCCCCTTGAACACGACGCACCATGATCAGGTCATTATACGACTCATAAACATTTGAAGCAGTCGTAAATACATTTTCTCCCCATAGTTTGCGCAACTGACATCAACATTGCTTGCGTCTCCATTACTATTTTCCGCGATTCGTACCATTACATGTTTCTGCATCAATCTACTGCGCTGTGATAGAAATCTCCAAGCTCAGTATGGTCGACCGGACACAGGACGTTAATTCTGGTGTCCTGAAATTCGCACCCATTGAATTTCGCACCCAGTGAAATTCGCACCCAGTGAAATTCACACCCAGAAAAGATCGAGGAAATGTCCTTTAGCCTCTTCGTCCGATCTCCGCCCGGTAGGTAGAACCACCGATCGGCAAGTAGGAGAACCGTCCTTATTTTACGGCAATGTGTGGCCGCTATAGTATTTCCAGCAACACTGCTGCAATGCGTCAGTGTCGAGGCCATACCCGTCTCAGTTCTTGTCTGTATGTGTTTGCCTTTCACTCTCTCGATTCTCCTTCCTCAGCCGATAGTGCTGCTGTGTCAAGTGACGTGAAACAGCATTATTTCGTTCTTAGAAATTAGGTTCGTCAAACGAATTACACGAATCACTGCTCCAAGAGTATAGAAGCATCTACAGGTATGTAAAATTAGGCAAACGAGACAACCAACGAGTAATCCATGAATGTGATAAATACATCTACGACTAGAAAGAAAGAAACAGAAAGTAATGTATACAAAGAGCGAATTCTGAAAAAGGACGTTCTCACTGGTAGTACTCAATTAACTGTGGATGAAGCCCAACCAACAGGCATTACATGCACTGAACAAAAATGATAGTGCATTGAGAATGGCTAGTTTCTAGCTGAAATCTAGATATACCAATAAAATTTAAAAAGGAAGACTGGTAGCTGAAATCTATTATTTACAAGTCAATATAACAGTTGCTGCGTGCAAAAGCCTTCTGAATGGAAGGCTACCTTATGTTCTCACTGCTCTCGTTTCAAAAGATCTGCAGTAGTGAACGGAAATCTTATTCAACAACGGTTATTAAGACGCCTGAACGTTTTTGAAGCTTGATCACGCGTTTTAAATTGGCATCAATTTGCGAACTGTTACTATTTTATTGCGTTGGTTGTATACTTTACTGTACACGCCCTATAACTCTGGTCAACTCTGGTCTACTACTTTAATAAATTCTTTGACCTCTTCCACCAAAGCATTACAAATGCCTTGTACCCAGAACATATGGATGAGAAATGAACTTTAAAGATATAAAATTTTTTAGTGAGTCGCGACTGGCAGCTCAAAAATGTGGAAGAAAAGACATTTTTAATAATTTCCAACAAAGTTGTTAATTAATGAATTAGTATTGGGTAACTGGTTTTGGACTTCGCCCGTTTTCACAAGACACTTCTTACACAACACAAAATCTGTTACGAGTGGATGCGTTATTTGTAGATAATAAAGGTATCATAAATAATATGGTTTATACGGTAACTATTTATATATTTAGTATTTAGGATGTGTTTGGTGTGGACAGTTCTATTTATGTCACCACACTTGAATGTATCTCAGATCTGCGTTCGAAGATGTCACAGTTTTATTTACATCTTACTGTACCGTATTATGTTAATTTATGTGCAATACATATATATTTAATTATAGTACCTTCATTACCCAGCATGATGTGATCCACGTGACAACGATATTTTACATACAGCGGAGAATTTGTTGTCATCTGATTACGCTGGCTTGTTTATTGAGGCATTATCGCAGTTTTTACAGAAACACACTCCACACCAACATCATTTATAAAGTAGTCAAAAAATGACGATATAACTATTCTGACAGTTAAAGAAACGAATGCAACGAATGTTATAAAACCTACTTTGGACAGACGAACGTTTAAGGGAACCTGGACGTGAAATGAATGAAATTTTCGGAAACATGTTTTTGTCACCATCTGAAAAACCGATTTCTTCCGTCCAAAAAAAAAATATTTTTATCTACTTTTCAATTGTTGATTTGGTCTTAAACGCTCTTTGAACAAATGCCTGCGAACCAGCCACGCTCATGCGACAGGCAAGAAATATCACCATAAACACTTCTTGCCTGCCACAGTCATGGAAACAATAGAGCCAATATACAGATACAAAATTACGTACCAGATGTCTTTGTGGCCATACACCAAACCCTAATGAGAGTTTCAACAGCTACATGTGGCAAAAAGTACCAAAAGCAGTGATTGTTCGACTGACAGTACTCAGGTGTAATGGATGCTGTCATCTGTTTCAGTGATGGTGTAATTAGCATGACAAAACTAATAGACAAATTAGGCATCCAACCAGGAAATAAGATGATAGCTGTGTTGAATGCCAAAGATTACCAGGAACTAGTTGAAGCTGAAGAGATTGCGAAAGTCAGCACTAACTGCCAGAGCAAGGAAAAGGTTCCTGAAAAAGTCTACAGAGGATGAAGAAGCAGCTGGCCAGCAAGAATAAAGCTGCTGGAATTTTCTGAAAGAGGCATACGCTGAGGCAAAAACACTGAGAACAATTTTTTCTCATTTTCAGGACATTAGGTTCATATATCTTCACAATGATTTGAGCTATGTTCAACAGATTCCTCCAAAGTGAACTGTCTATTATACAGAATGTCGTAGTTCTTGAACTATGACAGATAATTAAATAGCTTTCCTTGTACAGCTTTAGTTAATAAAATCACAATTTACTTCGCATTGTAGATCAAGCGTAACACGGGATGGAAGCGAGGCATAGATATGCAGTCCGTTGAACTGCCCTTAAGACGAGATATACAGAATACATGAACAGAAGCGAAAATAATCTTTCAATTTTCAGCAATCACCTCAGAGAATAATACATACTCCACTGAAAATATCGAGAAAAATTTCACTACTTTACAGATATCTTCAAAGGCCAATTGGTGGACATGCTAGAAGAAATACCTGTATAAATCAACATTCACACAGCAGAAAAATCATAGAAAATTTCCATAACACCTTAATTAGCATATGAAAGGCTAAAAATCAAACACGCGACTACAAACGATTCATAGAAATCTTCAAAAGCACTTTAATCGGGCTGTGAATCGCAATCTACACAGTGATAATTATAACAGCAGAATACTATTGTATGTAGATTTCATTGAAATACAATTTAAACAGTATAGTTTCTTTCAAATTGTGCTGCTAGGAAATGAAATATGTATTGTACAACTGTGAGGTGATAGAACAGTGTCTTACACTGGATAGGGTCATTGAACTTAATACAATCGCGAAGTCTTACACTGGGTAGGGTCATTGAACTTAATACAATCGCGAAGTAAATTTAATACATCAAAGATTCTATAAGACATAATAAAATTCGTTGCATCAATATATGTCAAAATTTTGATAATAATTACAATAAATAAGCCAGCGTGACCCTCAGTGTAGTTCATTGAGGAACTTCTCCTTTATATATCAAATATCGTTGTTACGTGAATGACCTCATGCTGGGTAATGAAGGCATAACAATTAAGGAAAATATGTAATATGCAGATATGTTAACATAATACAGCAAGGTGTAACTACAATTGAGACATATTTTAACGCAGATCTGAGATAAATGTAAGTGTAATGACATAAATAGAACTGCCCATACAAAACATATCCTAAATACAAAATACGTAAGTAGTTACCATATGAACTATACCGTTACTGATAGGGTTTACTTATTATCCACATTCGACGCATCGACTCTTTACAAATTTTATTCTCTGCAAGTGATGGCATCTGAAAACAGACAAAGCGTGAAACTTATCAGCCAACATTAAATAACTAGCAGCTATAGTATAAACTTTTAAAAATGTATTTTTTTTTCAGCTCTTGAAAGAGGAATATCAGACCTCTTTATCAACCCCCACTAGCCGAAAACTGAACGGCTGCAACTTGTACACAGTAGATAATACTGGTATTGGTTTTACCAATTCTCGGACGAACTACTTTTAAACGATATATTCGAAATCTGATTTCAGCATTCTGGAAAAAGTGTGTTCCCAGTATCAGTTAATAAGCTAAAGTTTCGTAAGCAGTTCGCCTGCTTTAAAAAATAACGCAGCCATGATGACCTATTTCTTTTGTTCATGCTAATTTTTTTCTTTGTAGAGTGAAATAGTCGGAGAGTTCCATTTACATCCACTATCTTGCTTTTATTCATTACGTGGCCTTTGCTTGGCTCTTGTAAACACATTTGGTCCGGAAATGTCTTGCCTCAAACATTGCAGGGCAACAGTGGCAGTAAATGTTGCCGTACATTTGGCTGTAATTCGTGTGGCCTTGACATTGGTAGACAACATCGGTGCCCTGTATTGTCAGCAATAGAAAATTTTTACAGTCCGTGTTCGCGAACTTCTATGTAGTGTACAGGAGAAGGAGACTAGTGAGGATCGAATAAGATTCTTTATGCCACATTACTTATTATGAAAAGTGTTCATTTCTTTCTATTAGGTGATTTTTACTTAGAACTATATCTTCAGAGACTGCAATCAAAAACAGGAAAACCAGTTTACAAACACAGAATTTAATGATATAACCATTTTTAGTTCACAAAGAATAATTTAGTCATCATCATCATCATCATCTATAACATCTTTTAAGACTGATTATGCCTTTCAGCGTTCAGTCTGGAGCATAGCCCCCCTTATACAGTTCCTCCATGATCCCCTATTCAGTGCTAACATTGGTGCCTCTTCTGGTGTTAAACCTATTACTTCAAAATTATTCTTAACCGAATCCAGGTACCTTCTCCTCGGTCTGCCCCGACTCCTCCTACCCTCTACTGCTGAATCCATGAGTCTCTTGGGTAACCTTACTTCTCCCATGCGTGTAACATGACCCCACCATCTAAGCCTGTTCGCCCTGACTGCTACATCTATAGAGTTCATTCCCAGTTTTTCTTTGATTTCCTCATTGTGGACACCCTCCTGCCATTGTTCCCATCTACTAGTACCTGCAATCATCCTAGCTACTTTCATATCCGTAACCTCAACCTTGTTGATAAGGTAACCTGAATCCACCCAGCTTTCGCTCCCATACAACAAAGTTGGTCGAAAGATTGAACGGTGCACAGATAACTTAGTCTTGGTACTGACTTCCTTCTTGCAGAAGAGAGTAGATCGTAGCTGAGCGCTCACTGCATTAGCTTTGCTACACCTCGCTTCCAGTTCTTTCACTATGTTGCCATCCTGTGAGAATATGCATCCTAAGTACTTGAAACCGTCCACCTGTTCTAACTTTGTTCCTCCTATTTGGCACTCAATCCGTTTATATTTCTTTCCCACTGACATTACTTTCGTTTTGGAGATACTAATCTTCATACCATAGTCCTTACATTTCTGATGTAGCTCTGAAATATTACTTTGCAAACTTTCAATCGAATCTACCATCACAACTAAGTCATCCGCATATGCAAGACTGCTTATTTTGTGTTCACATATCTTAATCTCACCCAGCCAGTCTATTGTTTTCAACATATGATCCATAAATAATATGAACAACAGTGGAGACAGGTTGTAGCCTTGTCTTACCCCTGAAACTACTCTGAACCATGGACTCAATTTACCGTCAACTCTAACTGCTGCCTGACTATCCATGTAAAGACCTTTAATTGCT
Source organism: Schistocerca cancellata (assembly GCF_023864275.1). NCBI lineage: Eukaryota > Metazoa > Arthropoda > Insecta > Orthoptera > Acrididae > Schistocerca > Schistocerca cancellata. Next base: position 165,316,070 of record NC_064634.1, read on the forward strand.
TGTAAAAGTTTGCCTCCTATTCCATAATCTTGTAGAACAGACAATAACTTCCTCCTAGGAACCCGGTCATATGCCTTTTCTAGATCTATAAAGCATAGATACAATTCCCTGTTCCACTCATAACACTTCTCCATTATTTGCCGTAAGCTAAAGATCTGGTCCTGACAACCTCTAAGAGGCCTAAACCCACAATGATTTTCATCCAATTGATCCTCAACTAATACTCGCACTTTCCTTTCAACAATACCTGAGAAGATTTTACCCACAACGCTGATTAAAGAGATACCTCTGTAGTTGTTACAATCTTTTCTGTTTCCATGTTTAGAGATTCGTGTGATTACTGCTTTTGTCCAATCTGATGAAACCTGTCCCAACTCCCAGGCCATTTCAATTATCCTGTGTAGCCATTTAAGACCTGAAATTCCACTGTATTTGATGAGTTCCGACTTAATTTCATCCACCCCAGCCGCTTTATTGCACTGCAATCTATTGACCATTTTTTTCCACTTCCTCAAATGTGATCCTATTTCCATCATCATTCCTAACCCATTCTACCTCGAAATCTGAAACATTACTGATCACATTTTCACCTACATTGAGCAACTCTTCAAAATATTCCCTCCATCTGCCCAAGGCATCCACAAGATTCACCAGCAGTTTTCCTGACCTGTCCAAAATACTTGTCATTTCCTTCTTACCTCCCATTCGAAGACTGCTAATTACACTCCAGAATGGTGTTCCAGCAGCTTGACCCATAGTCTCCAACCTGTTTTCAAAGTCTTCCCACGATTTCTTCTTGGATGCTGCAATTATCTGTTTGGCTTTGTTTCTTTCTTCAACATAACTTTCTCTGTCTACCAGGGTTCTGGTATGTAGCTATTTTTGATACGCCTTCTTTTTCCTTTTACAGGCTGCCTTGACTGTGTCATTCCACCAAGCTGTTTGCTTCATCCTACTTTTACACACTACTGTTCCAAGACATTCTTTAGCCACTTCTAGTACTGTGTCCCTGTACCTTGTCCATTCCTTTTCCAATGACTGTAATCGACTACATTCAACTAACTGGTACCTTTCTGAGATCGCTGTTATGTACTTGTGCCTGATTTCCTTATCCTGAAGTTTCTCCACTCTTATCCTCCTACATATGGACCTGACCTCCTGCACTTTCGGCCTCACAATCCCAATTTCACTGCAGATTAAATAATGATCAGTGTCATCAAAGAATCCCCTGAATACACGTGTGTCCCTCACAGCCTTCCTGAATTCCTGATCTGTTATTATATAATCAATGACAGATCTGGTTCCCCTGCCTTCCCAAGATATCCTGGGAAATATGTTGTTCTATGTCTCGAACAGCAACATATCACAGTCCCATCTGCTTTGGTTCTCTTTACGATGTACGAGTAACCATCATAGTGGGCACATTCTTGACCGTGGGTGGTTGTTGACAGCTCTATATCGAACGTATAAGCACACAGAGACACAAGGCGAACGAGCTGAACACTCGGAAAGCTAGACTCACACTGACAGTGGCTAGACAAGCGGTCAGCCTTATGAGTGGACGAGCATTTCCTGAGTGCACGTAGGCCGTGCCGCACAGGGATCGTTTCCAGTGGATGTCAACTCCCGGGGGCACACGTAGGCTCTGCCCTTGAGCAGGAAGCTTCCAGAAAAACTGGGTACGAATTTCACAGACTTCTGGCTGGGTGCGAATTTCACACATCCGTTAATTCCCTTTGTCTGTTTAACGCTACGCGGCGATTATTCGCCTTCATATGATTGCTACCGTATGTTGTTCTTCATTTTGCTGCCTGTTCCTCCACCTACGACTGACTCTGTAAGGAACTTTATGGTATGTGGTGGAGAGTGCCCCTAATACCACTGTCTTTTCCATATTTTCCTGTTCTATTGCCAATGGTATGCGGAAAGTTCGACTGTCAGCGGATCTTCGTATGAATAACTTCACTGATTTTATCGTCGCTTACATTTTGCCTTTGCGTCCACGTTATTAGCATTGAAGCTGCCCATTTACGGGTCAGTGTTGAAGCACCAGCAACCTTGATTGCTGCACCAAGGGTAGCATTGTCAATGATTGGTAGCGTTGCGTACACGCTATCCTTGACGTACCACCACAAAAAGAACTCTAACGGCGTGGCATCGGGAGACCTCGGTGGCCATCAAAAGGGAAAGAAATGCGAGAGAAAGGGACAGGTAGCGTAATATGACTGCTGGTTACCTACCCTGCAGTGACAGTCTGGGGGCGAACAATTCATCTTACAACCACATTAAGTACTAATGTAACTTAGCGTCTCATGGACAGTAAACGTGAAATAGTTGAATGGTGTATAAAGCCAGATCACCACATATCTAGGAACGTGAATGCTGTAACCGTAAGAGAGCGAAACCCTTCGCTTGTGAACGGTTGGATGTCAGTGTCCAATAGCACAATAATTCGTCAAAAGACCACATTGTCATCGTAAGGTGTGCTGCAGAACTGTTCATCAGTGCACCTGCTACTGGTAAATGTTTCGTCCCATCAACTTACTTGCATCTACGTTGCCGTTGTGTTAGAGAGATCGCCAGCGACTGGGTTTACACTAACCTTTGTGGTCAAACATGAGTAATGGGCTGCAGCTTGATTGACGAACAATGCAGGAGGAGGCGTCTGTCGTTAACTCTGACGTCAAACAGCGATAGATACGGTCCTCAGCTGTATGCTTAGAGGTAGTACACTTATTAAACTATTGCCTGTCCAACACCAGCATCTCATCAGTTAAACACAATATCCGCCAAAAAATAAATACAGAACCATCCATTTCAGCCTTTCCCCACCAGCTTGTAGGTGAAGGGTAGAGTTTGAGTATGCCTGCCACTAGTTTCGAGTGGTATTGTGACTTTTTTCCCAGCAGAATAACACCAGTTGTATGGCATCGTCAATTATGTAGCTGTATAGTGATTTTAGGTGCTCCTTGTGTAGCGCTACGTATACAGTTATGCAATTAGCCCTGGTCTTTGTGATTAATTAAGAAATGAGGATCGATCTTTACTTCAGTTTTCCAACCAAAATAAATGAAGAGTACTAAACGAACCATCCATCCTGCATCAGGGCAGTTTCCATGTGTTTAGCGGTGCACTTGGGCTTTGAGCCCAGAAAGCCCAAGGTTTGAGTCTCGGAAAGGGTGCCCCCATTTTTAATTTCCCACCAATTCCAGGGTAAATGTTAGGGTGGGACGTCAGCGCAGCCCACGGAAAAACAAATTCCACCAAAATTTGAAATTCCCGCGCATGGGGTAGGTGACGGACGGTGAGGGGTGGGGAGGGGTTCCGGGTGGCTGCACACGTGCCGCTGAGGAAAACGCATGACATCACCTCGGATTGGGAATGGGTGGGGTTGGGGCTTTGGGGGGTATATAATTGATCAACTTGATTAATTTGTATATCAATATGATATCAAAAGTGGGCTCTTACTACCATTTCCCTACTACGTATTCTCAGAGCTTCATTGAATTTAGGTCGTTGTTTCTCAACGTTGCAACTTTCACATACGTTAGTACATAAAAATACTCCTAAACGTTCAGTTAATCAATTGATGTCTAAATGGAAACGTGTGTCAGAAATGCGTACATGCGAATTCGCATAGGAGAATATTTCTAAAAGCGCCGCGACATGTGGAAGAAACACCGAAAATTCTGCTAGAACAGAAAAACGTTTGAGAGCTGCTAAGTGTCTTGCAACAAAGCAGGATGACGTATAGTAGCTCCCACGTCAAAATTGTTTTTAAATGTTAGGGGAACATTACAGACATCCTAAAATTTGTAGAAAACAGCAATTGTCATGCTGAGACTCACTGAAATGATCATATGGAAACCACAAAGTAACTGGCTGACAAAACACTAGCTTTAGCGTTTCTTGAACACTGCATGTCAGTCTGCAAGCAGTATCGGGTTGCATTAACAGAAGAATCAGAGTAAATCCAAGGAGAGTAGCACATTTCTACGCGAGTTAGTTTTGTAAGGACGAAAGCTTTATGGAGCTGCTCACTTAACCTGCAGTGGCAGACGCTACGAGATACATGATGTGCATTACGGAGAGGCTTGCTATTCAATTTCCGACAATGCAGAACCGAAGAGGATTCGCTCGACATATTACTCTCTCGTACACACATCTTGTGAAATCATCACTACGATAAAATCAAAGAACCAGAGTTCATACGAAGCCTGACGGGTGTCGCGCTTCCCACAGTCTGCAAATATACCAGGAAGAGACGGGATTGATAGTGGTTTCTGAAGTACTCTCCGCTACGGAACGTAAGGTTTCTCGCAGAGTTCAGGCGTAGACGCAGACGCAGCAAAAATAGGACGTTCCTATGCACGGCAGTATGGAGAGCAACATACGGTAGCATGCGTATGAAGTCGTATAATGGCAATTTCACCTTTGCGTCCACGTTATTAGCATTGGAACGCCGAGACGATGCTGGACGGCAGGTCTCGCCCATCTGGAGATCGAGACGGCCTCCTGTGGCACCCGGCCAGCATCCTGATTACTGCCTACCCTAAATTGCCGCTCACACGAAATGAGCAGCGGCCGTCAAAGATTAAACACGAAGTGCCCGACGACATCACGTCTATATGACAGCGCGGGAAAAAAAATAGTTCAGGGAGTCAAGGCTGTACTTGTGAGCTGTTTGCATGTACCTCATTTGCAGTAATGACTACCCTGTCTCTAGAGAAGTGAACTTGATTACACTGCAATGGAAATCCATTACATTACGTGACTCATCGATGCTGCTCTGCTCCTTTGCCTTTGTTTGAGATGCAGCTCTGCTAGAAACATAGCGTTCACCATAGGAATTCTTAACGATTGATTTACTTGGTGGGGACATATGGTAGCCAAGTCAAATATTTTCCTCGTTATTGTTCGATTCTCTGGAACAAAATTTTAAGCAGTTCGTGGATTTGTGATTTAAGGTACTAATATTACATACGCATTGAAGCGGTACTGTTCGTACACTCTGTTCAAGCCTACCCGGTTGGTAATACAAGAAACTGTTATACTGGATATCGGATATTGTGGTAGCACAAGGAGAAGCTATGTGAGATAAATCGTTCTCACAATGGCCATCCCGGTCTGAAAATGTCTTTGGACTGTGATTTATTTTACTAGTCACACCTCCTTAGTTCTCTCCTTACCGTCCAATGAAAATGATTGGTTTGTAGAGAAGACAGGACTAACCACAGATGAATAGAGGATGGTGCTTTCGTGAAGAGAAATATGGGAGTAAAATTAAGCAAAATTTTTGCGTATCTATTCACAGCTTATTGATAGTTTAGAGGGTATCAGGTAGGTCAGCTAATGAGAGACTTCTTCCCCCTAAGGGCTTTAGGGCTCAAAGTGCGAATGTCTCCTAGTCGGACGTAATGGTATGTAAAGGAAAATAGGAAAAAATGTGCTATATGATCTTGGACCACGCTCGAAATGTGTTTAGTTTTAGTCCACATAAATAGTAAAACCCTCGAAGACATGGTAATTTCCTTGCTTTTAACAATTTAGATGATTGTAATAGTATAGTTACAGTTATCGTGTGGTGCTGGCTCTCAGCTTGGAACTTTTATGTTTGGAAATCACTAGGTCAAAGTTTTTCACTTAACAGAGCGGATAAAATAATTAATTTCTACGTACAGGATTACATATTTTTCTTGGTTTTGGTGATCTTTTCCTTGTGTGATAGTGCTGAGTGCACTTCGCGCTGAACACTTAAAGAAGTCTCGAGCTATAAAATTTGAAATCTTTACCAGCTCTTACTCACCACTAATCATTGTTGAATATTTTAAAAAGTTAATCCCAATGGTTTAAAGAGGTCAATTTTAATATTCCATGGGTTTATTTTGCGACCCCGCAATGAATATAGTTTTGCACCTCTACTGCTAGAGAGACTAAACTTTGACAAAACGCAGGTATTATGCGAGAGTGATTGTTGGAGCAGTTATTGGATGGGATATAGAGTGATTTGAGACAATTTTCCGTATTATTTTGCTAACGTGGGATTGTTTACTTTGTACTTACTTCACAACTCCTGTTTCACGCCAAGTTTCGAAGCCAGTTCTCAGTCGTCAGTAATCATTAGCGTGTGTTGTCTATTAACCTTGAGCCACTGCTAAGGAAAACAGCAGCCCAGAGTGTGTATTTTTATTGATAAATGATAGTTTTTCATGTTTCCTTTGTGATGGATGGCGGTACCACATGGTCTGCAACGTGTGGCTACATGATTATGTTCTGCGCAAAGTAATGATGTTCAGAGTGCAATATTAGCTCGGTTAAGAATCTTTGTAGTTTAGCTATGCAATCATTACTGCGTGGTGCACTGTGCTTGAAATTTGAGTGTTTCAATTTTAGTTTAATATCAGAATCCTGGTTGTAGTTAAGATAAGACAGCCTTGTAACTTTTGTTTGAGTTATTTCGATAAACCGCCACACTAAATTCTCTAAGGCAGCATCCAGATTTAAAGCAGTTTTGACAATTCCAACTATCTATATTTAGCATATGTATGTATATGTGGTTTCTGTTCTTTTTGACATGTCCAAAAGAACAGACACCATGCTGATGCTGCAGTCATAATGTATCAAGACACAAAAGGAAATAAAGACATCAGCTGCCAGTGGCCACTGATTTATATCAATGGGAAAGATGAAAATTTGTGCCAGACTGGGATTCTAACCTGCTTCTCCCGCTTACTAGGCAGACCTGCTGACCACTAAACCATCCAGGCACAGTAGTCACACAAATTCACAGACCACCCTAGCATCGTTCCTGTTGGACCCAAATTCTCAATTTATCCACACACTACTGATGTATTGCCCTGAATAGTAAGCAGGAGACCCAGGTTCGAACCACAGTCTGGCACAAATTTTCAACTTTCCCTAAAGATATAAATTAATATCCACTAGCAGCAAATGCCTTTAATTCCTTTATGTCTTGATTCATTGTGGCTACAGGATCCACACGGTGCCTGTTCTTTCAGACATGCCTGAAAGAACAGATAACACATACGTGGAATTAATATGACGATGATCAGTGGTCTCTTCACCCTTCAGTGCAGATGTACACCACGCTCCAACTCCTACGAGAATCGGTGAGGTATCGCGAGTAATGAGGACCATGAGCAGGCGCACCCCATTAGTAGTGTGTGGATAAGCTGAGAATTAGTCCGTGCAGTTTTTTTGACCACTGTGTCTGGATGGAGTAGTGGTCAGCACATCTGACTAGTAAGCAGGATACCAGGGTTCGAGTCTCAGTCCAGGCACAAATTTTCAGCTTTCTCCATTGATATAAATGAATGCCCAATGGCAGCTAATGTCTTTAATTCCTACATGTCTTGACATTTAACACAAAACGCGAGAGTGGTCATAGAGCCAGTTAACGTTTAAACACTTTATCGGAAATAATTACTACACTTACATTTTATTCAGTTCATTTTTAATGTACGAGGGCAGTTCAATAAGTAATGCAACACATTTTTTTTCTCGGCCAATTTTGGTTGAAAAAACCGGAAATTTCTTGTGGAATATTTTCATACATTCCCGCTTCGTCTCGTATAGTTTCATTGACTTCCGACAGGTGGCAGTGCTGTACGGAGCTGTTAAAATGGCGACTGTAACGGATGTGCGTTGCAAACAACGAGCAGTGATCGAGTTTCTTTTGGCGGAAAACCAGGGCATCTCAGATATTCATAGGCGCTTGCAGAATGTCTTCGGTGATCTGGCAGTGGACAAAAGCACGGTGAGTCGTTGGGCAAAGCGTATGTCATCATCGCCGCAAGGTCAAGCAAGACGGTCTGATCTCCCGCGTGCGGGCCGGCCGTGCACAGTTGTGACTCCTGCAATGGCGGAGCATGCGAACACACTCGTTCGAGATGATCGACGGATCACCATCAAACAACTCAGTGCTCAACTTGACATCTCTGTTGGTAGTGCTGTCACAATTGTTCACCAGTTGGGATATTCAAAGGTTTGCTCCCGCTGGGTCCCTCGTTGTCTAACCGAACACCATAAAGAGCAAAGGAGAACCATCTGTGCGGAATTGCTTGCTCGTCATGTGGCTGAGGGTGACAATTTCTTGTCAAAGATTGTTACAGGCGATGAAACATGGGTTCATCACTTCGAACCTGAAACAAAACGGCAATCAATGGAGTGGCGCCACACCCACTCCCCTACCAAGAAAAAGTTTAAAACCATACCCTCAGCCGGTAAAGTCATGGTTATAGTCTTCTGGGATGCTGAAGGGGTTATTCTGTTCGATGTCCTTCCCCATGGTCAAACGATCAACTCTGAAGTGTATTGTGCTACTCTTCAGAAATTGAAGAAACGACTTCAGCGTGTTCGAAGGCACAAAAATCTGAACGAACTTCTCCTTCTTCATGACAACGCAAGACCTCACACAAGTCTTCGCACCCGAGAGGAGCTCACAAAACTTCAGTGGACTGTTCTTCCTCATGCACCCTACAGCCCCGATCTCGCACCGTCGGATTTCCATATGTTTGGCCCAATGAAGGACGCAATCCGTGGGAGGCACTACGCGGATGATGAAGAAGTTGTTGATGCAGTACGACGTTGGCTCCGACATCGACCAGTGGAATGGTACCGTGCAGGCATACAGGCCCTCATTTCAAGGTGGCGTAAGGCCGTAGCATTGAATGGAGATTACGTTGAAAAATAGTGTTGTGTAGCTAAAAGATTGGGGAATAACCGGGTGTATTTCAATGCTGAATAAAACAACCCCTGTTTCAGAAAAAAAATTTGTTGCATTACTTATTGAACTGCCCTCGTAAGCAAAGCATTGACTTAGACCTATGCCTTTTTTAAGCATTCAAGTAGCAAGATAGAATTTTAAGTACAGTTACGTTCTTACGAGATCTGTTAGTCTAAACTGTACTCTGCTGATCTGCAGTGCTTAGCCGCCACGCAGGGTAGCCGCGTTGTCTGAGGCGCCTTGTCACGGTCCGCGCGGCTCCCCCCCGTCAGTTAGATTTGGTAATGTGATATTCAGATCGCATAACTAAGGAATATAGTATCTTGCATTCCAGTGAGAACTGTGTGCTGTGAGGCGAAATGACTTCCATTATATGAAAACTTCCTGCTAACTAGTAGTGTCACGACCTTATATTAGACCTAGGAGCCCAAGATGAATCCCAATTACATGCAACCTTGCAGATGTAAAAGCTCTTATCTGAAAGGGATAAAAATTATTGCCAATTTGAGAAGTAAATTCTGCCTATAGCAAGATCTCTGTGTTGATCTTGTCGAAGGAAACCTTCGTTCATTCCCAGTCAAACTGAATTCCAATAACTGATTATATCTGACTGAGGTGCATAATTAAAAACCTAAGAGAACTGGAAAGCTATAATCTGTTGTCACTAGCAATAGCAATCAGTGAGAGGTAGCTTCAAGCGGTAACTAGTTGGGGTTGAGGTTGGGTTGTTTGGGGAAGGACACAAGACAGCAAGGTCATCGTTCTCATCGGATTAGGGAAGGACGGGGAAGGAAGTCGACCGTGCTCTTTCAAAGGAACCATCCCGGCATTTGCCTGCAGCGATTTAGGGAAATTACGGAAAACCTAAATCAGGATGGCCGGAGGACGCGGGATTGAACCGTCGTCCTCCCGAATACGAGTCCAGTACGCTAGCCACTGCGCCACCTCGCGGTGTAAGCAGTAACTACCAAAAATATAATGAAAAGCACGAGCGCCCATAGTAGGTATCAATGAAACCTAGACTCAATAATAGCAAATGATAAAATCAAACAAGCAAGTAGACGAGAGTTTGCAGTACGATATAACTTATATTTACATACATCGAAGAGCCAAAGAACTGGTACACCTGCCTAATATCGCGTAGGGCCCCCGCGAGGACGCAGAGGTGCAGCAGCACGACGTGGCATGTACTCGACTAATGTCCGAAGTAGTGCTGGAGGGAACCGACACCAAGGATCCTGCAGCGCTGTCCATAAATCGATAAGAGTACGAGGGGGTAGAGATCTCTTCTGAACAGACCGTTGCAAGGCATCCCAGATATGCTCAATAATATCCACCGCCACATGTACTCTGGACCCTGCCTTCTGTTAAACGGCACCAGGGTTGTCGTGGGACTCCATGCTAAAGAAAAGGAATGGCAACATTGAGCTTTAGATCAATGTTGACATACTTCTTTTCTTTGAATGAGGGACCTGCGAGGTGCTTTGCCAATGAGTGCATAGACATACCAAGACGAATAACCGACGTACGGGTGAGAGATTGAATGCATCCCTTGATTTTGGCTACATCATGTACTTATATGTCAATAACGTATATAAGCATGCCATGCAAGAATCTCTACCGATAGCGAATTGCGATGGGTGCCTGAAAACGAATGCAAGGGACTGGGTGGAAAAAATCGAGGGTATGGTGGCTGATGCTGTTGTACAGGGTGTTGTGGAGATAGACCTCGCATACCCTAATATTTTTATGATGCGCAAGCCAGTGTGCTGCTATGTCCAGAGCAACTAGTTCCACAAAGCAGGACAATCCCTAAGTTGATGATAAATCTGCAGTGAGCAGAGATACATCATGCATTACAGAAACATCCAGCAATATCTCGATTTAGGGATCGACCTATTTGCAGTTAGATGCGCTCAGTCACCCTGGTTGACGGAGTATATTGATTTGAATATTAAATGGAGGGCATCCACGAAAAATTATTTCGAAAAAGATTTTTATAAATCGATAAATAATGCAATTTTCAGCAAGACAATGGAAATTTTGAGAAAAAAACTCGAAATTCTTATCAGGTCTTGTTGGAATGGGCATTAGGGCATAAGGAAGTGTATCGCCAGACCAGATTTCCGACAGGTCACTATCTTCAACAAGAACTTATTTGCTATTGAGATGTCGAACACTGCAGTCTTGGAGTTCATGATGCCTGTGCATGTGGGGATATGTGTACTAGATCTATGTACATTCCTCATGTACCGTTTCCGTTAGAAATTTGCAAAACCTCATTTCGTTGATCCTAAGTTACTTTATACGGTTACAGATAGCTCCATCTATTGTGTGCAGAACTAATGAGATGCCATGGTGAAGTATTCGACACATCTTCATACACGGTCGATAATCCTTATAGAATTGTTCGACAGAACAAAATGGTTATCGGCCTGATGAAAGACATGGAGAACTGGTTACCCCTGGTGAACTTTGTGGGCCTAAGATACAAAATGTTGTGTATTGCATTTTGGAAGGTCACCCCCCCTCCCCCCAGTGGCAGGCAAAGTGCGTGCATCAAGCGACATCAAGCAGCCTTGAGACTGAAGACCATTTTCAGTGACTGTACAAGGGTGTACACGCTGTTCCACCACACATGGTGCAGCAAACTAGTAGTTGGCCTTGAGGGCATGAGGTGTACAGTGTGCTGCAGTCTAAAATCGGTTTGTCGGCACATGAAAATAAACTATCCATTTGTGATGACTTGATTCAAACTCGCCCATAGACAGAGTATTGACTTGATGAGAGTGGTGTGTGAATGAGAGAGAGAGTGAGAGTGCGTGTCATAGTCGCTGTGTATCTGGACTAGCATGGTTCACTGATCAGAGTAAATGTGTGTGTGTGTAAGTGTGTGTATGTGTGTGTGGATGTAAATAAATATATATTCACACACCACATGCGATTTGTAAATAGCCCTTCATGTGAAAAAAGCAACTTGTTTACAGTTTAGTGCTTTTTTTTAATTTCAACTCCAGCCAAGCGTCCAGTCTGATTACCTTTTTTTAAAATGTAGATAGCATCCTGGCCATATAAAAATATTTTTCACCAGCGCTACTGCTGTGTTGATATGTAAATACTCTCAACCAGTGCTTCTGAAAATTGTAAGCATTCTCAGCCATTAACACTGACAACTCTAAAATATTCTCGGCTCGTGCTACTGAAAATTGGAAAAATACTTTAAATCAGCGCTACCGCTGGATGGACTGTGGAAGGTTATTTATTGTTAGTCTTTGTTATTAGTAACAGTAAAAGAACTAGTAAAAGTACCTCAGCAATAAAAAATATTAGAACCAAATTGAAGACTTAGTGTAAATAAGTCTCTACAAGGTAAAGAAAAATACGCGCACTCGGACTTCGCATCGTGGTTCCTCACATACTGACAATACAAAAATGTTTGTCACAAAATTTCGTCCTGCGCATATTTCGGACAGTAAATGGACGTTAAAGATTGGCAATCTGGCAACATTGTAATCACATTAAGTACATCTGACAGGAAGTACAGTGGAGCTGTGCAGTTTGGTGCGGTGGATAGTGTTTTGGGTTGGCATGCAGGAAGTCGGGGGCTACATTCTGGATTGAGGCGTATTTGTTTTTATTAGTTAAAGGTAGTCTGCGTGGTACGGTATCTGGCGTCTTAATCGTTATACAGCGATTACAGTGGGTCTTCTACAAAATATTTGCAGTTACGTACTACGAACACAGAAACGAGAGTACAATCGTTATCATTGCTCAGCTTTTAAAGAAGCCTTTCGCACGTCGTGGGCGCGAATTGTTCCACGCCACTGCATCTACTAGATTCCAAACCTGTTTCTTGTGTACCTTCCTTCAATGGTGCCGTCGTCATTATTTGCAAAGTCCGTAGCTATCCCTACTGGTGGCGAAAGGCCCTAACAGGTGCAATAGACCTGAACGTGGCAAGAATAATGTTGGTATTAATCGCTAGGACCATTTGGGAGGGTAAACAGAAAACATGCAATTTAGGTATAGCACCTGTACTATGTATGGTTCCCGCAATCTCCACATATCTTCACAAATTCATTGAATGGCATGTCAGTTCCTACATGAGCTATGTAAATGTCCTTTAAATTCAAATAGTGTTGATTTGCATTATCCCACACCAACTGTTTTCAGATTTTGGACTATGTCTGACTCAAATAAAATATGTCAACATATAAATGTCGAACAAAACAGAAATATCTTCGAATTGGGACCTGGTTTTCCACGGCAAATCATCAAATGTGAACGCTGTGTTTGGGTTTACTTTTTCTGGTAGGGGAATACCACTGCTTTGATTGAATGTCACGTACGTTACACCATCGACACCTCATAATGGCTTTTGTAAAAGTTGATTATTTAGACTGTAACAACGTTTCTACAAATACACATACATGCTGAAAGTGGAGCCCATCTAAATGTGTTAAAAGCGACATGAAAACATTTGTCTGGCTACTGCTGGATGGACCTACAGTTATAGCTGATATATTATCAGGACTAAGTACCCCATTTTTCTTCTTATTACTCTGTTGGTCGTCTGCACTATCACAATACCAGTCAAATACAATGAAGTCATTGTTTCAAGGATTCTTTGCCCACCCTGCTTTGATACCAACTGCGTCAGGTTTTGGTGTGCAGTGGGAATTTATAGAAAAATCAAATAATAACATATGTAGCCACTGTAGCACAATCAATTTATGAACTGATCGACAGTGGCTACAGAAGTATATATATCCCTGAAGGTTTCATCTGTCATTCAGTTTGACAGTGAGTGAAGATGCTGGTTGTGATGGTGAGGATGTGTTTCAAGCAGTTTGATGCTGTTTTGGCATTCTAGACATTGCAGTGAAAATACTGGTATCAACAGCATTATTTACTTTTGCTATTCCAGACATTCCACTGAAAGTACATACAATATTATGGGAGTTTTGAAAAAATAAACACACATTGTTTGCAATAATATCTTTTTTTTTTAATTTAGCAATCATACATTGGACGTACTACATCTAAAGTATGCTCTGGTTACTCCTTTATATTCGTCACACTTATACAATATTTACCAAATACACCTTTCTTGTATGAACAAAATTCGGTGTGTATGTCTCTTAAACAGATAGGTGTATCATAAAACTTAGGTATGCCATGAAAATTTAGGTACAGATGGCTTCTACATCTATCGAAGTTGACTTTGGCATTGCGCTCATACACGAACTGATGCACTGTTCTAAATCACCCACATGTACACTACACACTTTAAGATTTTTCACATCACTGTACGGAGCTTGAATACCTGGCAACCAGTAGTTTAGTCTCTCCAACATAAGAGATGACATCATACTTAATCTGTATGAGTTCATAATGGTGGTGTGCTGTAGATAAGTGGACAAGCCCCCAGATTTCACCCAGAGTGCAGCGTCATCATACATTGTTATACTGAATAGTGTTAGGCCAGCATAGTAAATGTCCAGGGAACAAGAATATGGATAATACTCGGTAGTCGTCTGTACGCTCATGCAGGGTATCTCTCTACATAGTTCATCCTATCAAGCTCAGTAAACCACACATTAATATTATTTGGCACATTTTCGACCTCAAGTGCAACACTCTGCTCACAGCTTGCTGATTCTTCTAGGCCAATATTTAGTCACTTTCAGCAGCTAGCAGCTAAATTATACATTGCAGTGAAAAGCATTAGCACACTGTGACCAACTGGCACCTTGTCATCCACAGCACCTGCACTCTGTATCTGCCTAACCAACAGAAGGTTCTGGGACAGCGTGTATGTCCAGTACCGCCTGTAACTTGCTGTTTAGGTCTACCAGCACACTTCTGCAAGTTGGGGGTAGGCTGAGTGTCTTGTGTCTTCACATACAAATCGATGGGCGGAACAGTCATTGGAGTCCAGCACTGACTTGCTTGTTGATGTTTAGAACTACCAGCAGCACACTTCTGTGAGTGAGGAGTAGGCCAAATGTCTCTGTCACACAAACTGATGAGTGCAAGAGACGTTAGCAGCTCCTTGTCCTTCTCCAGCATGCTGAACAGGTGCGCTACAGGACCCCACATGATCGCTGCAGGTCCAGTCATTTTGGATACTGGTTCACGTGCTGACACCCTGCAGCTCGGTACTGGTCCCAACACATTAGCGATCACCTCTGCAGGCCTTGACAGGTCGAAGGCAGCTGAACAAGGAGGAAGAGCTGTCATATGCAGAACCAAGACCTGAACATGCAATAGCAATAATAATTATAATAACTACAGACAAAGATATTTTTGCACCTCTTCCCATTCTGCTGGGTGGCGCAGGTGGACCTCAGCTGCTGCTGCTGACGCTTCATGATTCTTCTTCCTCTTCTTCTTCCATTGACTGGCTACAAGTGAGAGTGAGGAGCTGCCACACCTGCCTTACATCCCCTCAAGTTGTGATCACGTGACCGAATCCAGCAGTGCCACCAGTTTCAAGGAGAATTCAGTGTTCCAGTTGGCTCTCACCTTTTCCGCCATTTTCCAAATGGGGGAGATGGGTGGAGGAGGGGGGAAGGGAGAAGTGGGGAAGGAGAGGAGAAAGTGGATGAGGGGGTGAAATCAGCAGGTGATGTCACCATGTGATGTAACCAGCGCAGTGTTGCCGCATCTACCACCAGGGAGAGGAGGTTGGGGAGGAGCCAACACCTTACTAAATTTAGCAACAATGCAGACTGTCGGCTTTATTCCCGAAAATACTCCCAGATCTTTCTTCTTCCGCTCGTTTCGGGCATCCACGGATGGCATTAATTCGGATCAGCTCCTTTTCTTCTCGTTTTTACCCTTCTCCAATATTATTAAATTATAATACCTTTCGACTTTCTTTGCTTTCCTCTCCAAGACGATTTTGCCCTAAAAATCTATGACAGCATGAACGTTTGGTTTCAACGACACCCTGTTGTAAATCTCTGTTTCCTGTACCCCTATTTCTTCCTGGTCCCTGTGTGCTTTGTTGCTGGAGCTTACTTTGGTTCTCCTCCTCACAAGAAACTGATGTGTCTACCTCTCTTTGTCCATTCTGTTTTCAAAGATCATGGTCTGTTTCCTGCGTGCATTTGAGATTAGCTTTAGCTGGGTTTATAGTAGTTGATTTGCTCATCCTCTAGATTGACTGCCTGCTATACTTCGGGATGCCAACATCTTCGTGAGATTGCTTTGTTCCATAAGTTCTACCATCTGGAGTAATCTTCTAATGAGTTTCAGACTTTCTGCTGCGAATAAAGCTTCAGGGCTGATCGTTGCCCAGCAGTGTCTCAGTTCTACATTTATCGAGAGATTCTTCTTATTCTAGATGCTCACAATGGGTTCGTATGCTAAATTCATATTTTTTATTCTTGTTTCCTTAGTTTTCTTTGTGACAACAGTTATCTATTGTACTAGGAATTTAAGTCTCTCTGTCAGCTGAATTTCCCCTCCCTGTTATTGTCATCAATCTAGGAGGGATTTATTTAACTAGTAACGATTTATGAAACATTTGTTTCCTCACCCAGTCAGTCTATTAACTCTTTCATCCCTCCACACCACAAAATTTCAAATGGTTACAGTTGCATCTTCTATAGTCCATGTAAAGTCGATTTATCACTTTCACGTGATAATGTGTGTTAATTTCGTACCTCCACAGTGGTATGTTATACTATTTGGATTGCAATCTAATTTACGCCTGCCACACATATTATTTTCGTATATTGTATTAGAGTGGGTAAAATTCTAATTGGAAATACTATTTAAATGACGCATCTGAAAGCATCATTTGCAGTTTTAGTGATTAGGTACATTGTTAGCATGAATATGATTATAGAGTACTTCATAATTGTTTTTATTTCTACAGGATGATTCCGTGATGATGTTACAAGCGATCAGAGACGACGGAGGAGGATGAGAGTATCAATTTGGGGTAAAGAACTCTGGTAAGAAACGATCGAGTCGAAGGTTATAAGCGAAATTCGTTCTGATATCTCCAACAGTGGGCCCCTCCTACTGCAAGTTCTTTGAGAAAATGTGCGTTAAACATGGGCTCTAAAAACAATATCTTGAGAGCTATTAGCACATATTTAGCAGAAGAGATTCGTTTCACAGTAGCGAAACAACCGCGCGTTTTATCCTCATACGTTTTTGGGACTGGAATAATTCTAAGGTAAATTTTCCTGATGCGAATATAAAATTTGCACGAAGCAGTATTGGTCTTTTAATAAATGTGTGAACGGAAAGTTCTTTTTTTCTGCAACAAGTAAACAAGTGTTTACCGTTGCCACATTTCTCGTAATGATAGGCAGCTGGAAACAAATACACGTCACACAGCAGTAAACATTTTACGATAAAACCAAATAACTGTTCTCATTCTGGTCTCGAGAACTGTGTACACGAACCGATCCGCAAAGTAAACTGGAAGTCTTATTCTCGGCTGCAGCACTGGAATTGTGGATATCTCTTCTCAAGAACACGGATCACACGCTGGACCGGAAATCTGTCACTTACTGAGATCTTTCAACTTCTCTTAGCCCTTTCATTGCGCAATAGTTCACTGGTGAACGGCTGGATGTCAGTATCCAACGGACACAATGTTTCGACAGGCTAGCACAAGTCTTCAGCGCACCTGCCCCTTCATTGCGCAATAGTTCACTGGTGAACGGCTGGATATCAGTGTCCAACGGACGCAATGTTACGACAGGGTAGCACAATTCTTCAGGACACCTGCCCTTCCATTGCGCAACAGTTCACTGATGAATGGCTGGATATCAGTGTCCAACGGACGCAATCTTCTGACAGGGTAGCACCATTCTTCAGCACACCTGCCCTTCCATTGCGCAATAGTTCACTGGTGAACGGCTGGATATCAGTGTTCAACGAACACAATGTTTCGACAGGCTACCACAATTCTTCAGCGCACTTGATGATAGTAACGTAGTTGTCTGTCGCAATATTGTGCCCGTTGGACGCTGACATCTAGCCGTTCGCCCCTGTCGGTTGTCAGATCTCGGAAGCTATGACAGGCAAAAATGTCTCGCAAGGCATGTGAAGACATTTCATTAGCGATTAAGCCCACGTCACGAAATATTTACTGTTTCCATTCTTTTGCTCTTTTTCCCAATCTGTATAAAATATTATGAAATCTGAAGAACAGTGCAGTCATAGTTCGAATTTTAGTGTTCGCTTTGGTGTATGATGTGATATGTGTATACTGATTCGTGATTCAGCTTGAGGACGACCGCGTTTCGTGACGACAATCTCTAAGGCGGATCGAGAGTAGATACATGAAGCAGCATACCGAAATTCCGTTCGTGTTCCGTCTACTCTCAGAGAAATTTAAGACTGTAGTTTTCTTTACAGGCGACGATGACGAGGCCCCTCTACGCCGTTCCACCTCCGCTTACGTCAGACCCTGCCTGTTCGAGAAGGAATGCCCCGTCCCGTACGGAGCCGCATTACTCTGCGTCTCCTTAAGCAAGCAGAAACCACTCCCGCCGCCGCATCGCGCCACGAAACGACCTGTGCTTAAGTAGCGCCTTCTAAGGCGCCGATGATCTGTTTGCCGATATTTACGTCGCTGTCGCGCGGATTACGAGCCGCCCAATAAGGTGGTGGCGCCGTCTGCCAGACTCTTAAGCCGTCCCTCAAGACAACCTGACGACCTAGGACCGGAGCGAACGGACCCAGCAAAGGGGCACCGCAAGAGGCGTGCGGATTTGGACGGCGAGCTGCCACCCAGCACTTTCCTTGATGGCACTAGATCATTTAATGGGAGAATATCGTGCCCTCAATAACTCAAGAGAATAGCATAAAGCTGGCCGGAGTGGCCGAGCGGTTCTAGGCGCTACGGTCGCAGGTTCGAATCCTGCCTCGGGCCTGGATATGTGTGATGTCCTTAGGTTAGTTAGGTTTAAGTAGTTCTAAGTTCTAGGGGACTGATGACCTCAGAAGTTAAGTCCCATAGTGCTCAGAGCCATTTGAACCATTTTTGAATAACATAAATTTCAGAGATGCTTACACACGGTGCACGGCAAACAACGTGACTTGTTGTTCTGATATTTTGGCTGTGTTCTTCGGCGAAAGAAAAAATTATAAAAATCCAGCAAACTGAGCAGGCAAAATGGAATGCAGACGTCCAAAAACGATATGCACAGTAAGTGCAAAATGATGAAACGGGGAAGGTTAGAGGAGAAATGCAAAGCTATAGAAGCGTGTTTAGCTACGGGAAAAACAGTTGCCGCCAATAGGAAAATTAAAGAGACCATCGGAAAGAAGAGATGGAGTCCTACGAATGTAAAGAGCTCTGACGACAAGTCTACAGGGTGAAAAGTATTTAAACCGACAAACTCTGGGAGGTTTTAGGGGATATCAAAACAAATATTTTTCCCTAGTGTCATTTTTTCCTATGAGGTTATTTAAACCGGTGGAGTCCGCATTACGCTCTTCAGTTGTTAGAGGCCGTATTACGATCTTCAGTTGTTAGGGGGCGTATTAAGCTCTTCAGTTGTAGGCAACTGCTGTACACCAGTGTGGTAGTGCATTGTCTCTGTTTACTAATGGAGCGATACACCTGGAGTGAGTGCACTGATATGGTTGGTGCGTACTACGTAGCGCACCACAACGGACGAGCTGCACTGCGGGTTTATCAACAACAATATCCTAAGCGCCGTATCCCGCATCATACGACCTCTGCTGCTGTGTACCAACGTCTGCTTGAGTCCGGGTCATTTAGCAGATTACCTGGACAGGGACGCCGTCGCACGGTAAGAACGCTGCAATTTGAGGAAGCTGTCTTTGCAGCATGTGGAGCGGGATCCTTCAATCAGCACTCGTGCAATTGCAAGTAACATGGGAACGAATGAGACGAATGTAAGAACAGTCCTAAGAGAGCAGTTGTTCCGTCCATTTCTCTTACAGCGTGTCCACAACCTGGAACCAGTTAATTACCCACCCAGAGCACAGTTTTCGCAGTGGTACCTGGAACAGTGTCAAATGCATCCTACATTTCCATCCTGTGTGTTGTTTACCGATGAAGCAACGTTCGGGCGTGATGGAGTCTTCAACATGCACAATTCGCATGTTTGGAGTGAGGATAACCCACATGCCGCAGTTACTAGCGCTCATCAAGTGCGGTTCTTTGTTACTGTGTGGGTCGGTGTTGTTGGGGACTGTTTAATTGGGCCGTATCTGCTACCTAGCCCATTAAATGTCAGGCACTATCACAATTTTCTCGCCAGAGCATTGCCAGAATTGCTGGAAGACGTCCCGCTCCCTACAAGACAACGCATGTGGTTCCATTACGGCGGGGTGCCGGCACATTTCAGTCATCGTATGCGTCGATTCCTGGACCGACGGTCCCCAGAAACATGAATTGGCAGAGGTGGTCGTGTACCATGGCCTGCTCGATCACCAGATATGTCCCCTCTGGACTGTTTTGTGTGGGGAGAGATGCACAACTTTGTTTATGCAACTCCTGTTGCATCAGAAGAGCATCTGGTTGCCCAGACAGTAGCAGCAGCAGGAACAATTCAGGATGCTCCTGGGGTTTTTGCCCGTGTCAGACAGATCATGATCCGACGGTGTAACCTTTGTTTATGTGTCAATGGAGGCGTTTTAGAAAATCTACTGTAATTGAAATTGGGTTGTGTTATGTGTTGTCTCTTGGTCATAAAGAAATGGAAAAGTGTTTGTTGGTTTAACTAATTTGCCACCAAAGAAATCTTCCTCTACCAGTTTAAGTACTCCACATAGTAAAAATTGACAATAGGGAAAAATATTGGTTTTGATGTCCCCTACAACCTCCCAGAGTTTGTCGGTTTAAATACTTTTCACTCTGTATACTAAGCAAAGAAACGTAGGGCGAAAAGTGCAGGACATGCATAGAATGTCTACACGCATGAAACGAACTTGATGATTATATTACACAGAGTGGGCCAAACGAAATTGGTCTGGAAAATATTTGGCACTCCTTAAGATATACAACCCATCCCACGTCATCTTCTTAAGTGAAAATGATATAAGATGGGTTGGTTATGTTTATATGCACCAAACATTTCCCAGGCCGGTTTCGCTTCACACGCCCAGTGGAAATGGAATGGCATGTTGATGAAGAAGAGAAGTAAGACCTAATTCTGCTAGATGAACCGGAAACAGCACAGAAGTACTAGAGTCGGAAGAAGGCTCGAGAGTTAGATGACGTTCCTTCAGATTTATTGAGATCCTTTGGATAGCCACCGACGACAAAAGTATTCCTTGTGGCGTCCAAGATGTGTGTCAGGCGCAAGGAGCTTTAGACTTCAAGAACAATGTATTAATTCCAGTTCCAAACTGGAAGCAGGTGCTGAAAGATGTGAATATGATCGAACCATCAGCCCATTCCTCAACGACTTATTACGTGCTGCAAAATTCTAACACTAACTATTTACAGAAGAATGGAAAAACCTCGTGGATGGTCATTTTGGGTTTCGGAGAAATATAGGAATACGCGAAGCAATACTCATCCTACAACTTCTCTTAGAAGATATGTTAAAGAAAGGCAAACCTACGTTTACAGCACTTCAAGATTTAGAGAAAGCTTTCGATGATCTTGAAGGGAATGCACTCTTTGAAGTATCTAAATCTATCAGGGATAAAATGCAGGGAGCTGAAGGTTATTTACTACTTGAACAAAAGCCAAAGACCAGTTGTAAAGAAGTGAACCGCGTGAGAGAAAATTAATAATTGAGAATAGGGTCAGTGTTGTAAGGTATTCTCAGTGTTATTCAGTCTCTTCGTTAAACGAGCAGTAATGGAAACCAAAACGGTGCTAGGCAATGAAAACCTCGTAACTAAATTTTGTTAAATTTTACAGGAGAAACTAAAACGATTTGTTATAAAATATATAAAGTGATACAGATAAAATTGCTACATGTGTAATTATATAGTAGAAGCCTAGTTATTGAAAGATTAAAGAAATCCATACATTTTCAAATCTCTCTTTGATAGTGGAGCTACTGGTTACTGGACTTAAGAGTTTTCACAGACAGATGGACTTACGAGGGATGGACTTAAGAGGTTTTCATTGTCTACCATCGAAGATATACCTGTAAATGGAGTTTTACTTCAGGAAGAACAAATTAGAACTTTGATATTTACCAGTGATTTTGTAATTCTGTCAGAGACGTAAAAGGACTTGCAAGGTCAGTTGAACGGAATGGATAATGTCTTGAATGAGCATATAAGATGAAAAGCAAAACGTTAAGAGAAGAATAATGGAATTAGTCGAATTAAATTACTTGGTGCTGAGTGAACTAGATTGCGAAATGAGACACTAAACGTAGTCGATTAGTTTTTCTGTCTAGGCAGCCAAATAACTAATGATGACGGAAGTGGAGAGAGTATGTAGTGTCACAGTAATTAGCAAGAAAACGTTTGTGAAAAAGATAAATTTGTTAAAACGGAGGAGTTTTTGAAAAATATAAATTAGTTAACATACAACGCAAACTTAACTGTTAGGAGCATTTGCCTGAGGTATAGCCTTATACGGTAGTAATACACGCTGCATACTAGAAGAAAATAGAAGCTTCGGAAACGCTTTACCACAGAAAAATGCTTCAGGTAACTTGGGTAGAACCGATCAGTTTGGATCCATTACTGAATCTGCTTGGGTAAAATATTGTGGTACATCTTGACTAATAGAATGGATAGGTTGGTAAGAAACATCCTGAGGCATCACGGATACGTCAGTTTGGCAATGTAGGGGAGTGTCGGGAGGAAAATTTATAGCGAGAGATGGCGACCTGGCTACAGTAAACAGATTCAAATAGATGTACGCTACAAAAGATATGCAGAGATGTACCTGAGGCAACAAAAGTCATGAGGAAGTGATATGCACGTGTACAGATGGGTGTAGTATCGAGTACACAAGATATAAAAGAGCAGTCCATTGGCTGAGCTGTCGTTTGCATTCAGGTGAATCACATGGAGAGGTTTCCGACGTAATTATGGTTGCACCATTGGAATTAACAGACTCTGAACGCGGAATGATAGTTGGTACTAGAAGCGTGAGATATACGAGTTCAGAAATATTTAGGGAATTCAAGATTCCAGGGCCACAGTGTCAAGAGTGTATCGAGTATACCATATTTCAGGCATTACTTCTGACCATGGACAACGCAATGGCCGACGGAATTCACGTAACGACCAACAAAAATGGTTCAAATGGCTCTGAGCACTATGCGACTTAACTTCTGAGGTCATCAGTCGCCTAGAACTTAGAACTAATTAAACCTAAGGACATCACACACATCCATGCCCGAGGCAGGATTCGAATCTGCGACCGTAGCGGTCGCGCGGTTCTAACGACCAACAGCAGCGGCGTTTGCGTAGAGTCGTCAGTGCAATCAGACAAGCAACATTGCGTGAAATAATCTCAGAAATGAATGTGGGACGTAATATGAACGTACCAACTACTACAGTGCTGCTAAGTTTGGTGTTCATAGGCTATGGCAGCAGACGACCGAAGCCAGAAAATATCCCAACAGCACAGCATCACCTGCACCACCACTCATGGGTTCGTGGCCATATCGGTTGGACCCTGAACCACTGTGGCCTGGTCAGATGAGTAGCGATTCCAGTTGGTAAAAGCTCATAGTGAGGTCTGAGTGTGACGCAGATCCCACGATGACGTAAACCCAAGTTGTCAATAAGGCACTTAGCGAGTTGGTGGTGGTCGTATAATGGTGTGACCTGTGTTTACATGGGATGGACTTGGTCCTCTGGTCCAACTGAACCGATCAGTGACCAAAATTATTATGTTCGACTAGTTGGAGACAATTTGCAGCTATTCGGTGCACTTCATGTTCCCAAACATCTATGAAATTTTTATGGATGACAATGCGGCGTATCACCTGGCCACAATTGTTCAGGAATTGTTTGAAGAACATTCGGGACAGTTGGAGCGAATGAGTTGGCCACCCATCGAATGTTTATGGGACATAATGAGGAGGGCGTTTCGTGCACAAAATCCTGCTGAGGCAACACTTTCGCAATTATGGACGGCTGTAGAGGTAGTATGTCTTAGTATTTCTGCAAGGGAATTCAATCCTCCATTCCACGTCGAGCTACTGCACTGTGCTAAGGAAAAGGAGGTACGACACCATATCACGAGGTATCCCATGATTTTTGTCACCTCAGTATAGAGACTTGCACGGACAAGCCACGACATCTGCATCAAACCTGTCTTCGGACTAAAAATTACGACACCATCTAGAGAGAGATTGAAGATATATATAAGAAACCTGAAACAATATCAACAACATTTTTAATTGCATCACGGTCTGCCGCCTCAGGTGAGATTCTCTAATTTGCTTTCCGTATGTTATGAAACGTGTTGTAGTGGGGTCGGAATCACCACTTTTGGCTTGTTTGGGAAGAGCTTAGCCGGACGAGAGGTTCGGAAGGTCTCGGGGCGGTCATGCGAATACGAGTCGGGTCGCGGGAGCGATTAGCAATCAATCTCTGCGCGTGACAGCGGCGCTACCTTTCCCTGGGGCGCATTTGCACCACCGTCCGCGAGAGCGCAGCGCGGCCCTCGGTCACCGGCCTACACACACACACACACACACACACACACACACAGAGAGAGAGAGAGAGAGAGACGAACAAAGAGAAAACTCTGCTCTGTACCTGGGATGAACGTGCACGCCTAGTTATTCAGGTCTGCCTATCGGGCCAGGTCTGAAAGCGACATTTACTGGGAGTTATCGCACGCATCCGTCCGTCCATCGGCGCACCCTGTTCGTACAGCTGTTGCGTCGCACAACGCGCCGGTCTGTGGTCCCCCCGTCGATCCCCTTTGGCTCCCTCTGATCCGCCATGTGTCCATCCTCACGCGTCCACCCCACGCGCGGACATGCATAAAACAAACCGTTGCCAACTGAATGGAGCCGTCGCGTTGCCGCCGTGTCCCGGTGCTCCCCGATGGGGGCCCACAGTCGACAACTGTTGGGGGACTGGACCACGCAATACACGCGTCGCTCTGCTGTCAGCATCTGCTGTAGAACAAGGCACTTCAAGTAAATTTCGACATTTCGACTAGAATATGTTTTTCTGGCGAGAACAAGTGATACACACATAGGTAGGTGCTCAATATGCAAGCAGTGTTGAGAAAAAGACTAAAGATCTACTGATGAAAAGTCCCCTGTCGCACGATATTACCTTGAGTCGTAATTCTTACTGTGGTCTCCCCTTAGTTTATAGAGCCTTCCGACTATCCGCAGGGAAGGTGTTGCTACTAGGTCTATTATGAGTAACACTGTTGCTCCGATATACTGTGTACCGGAGCGCCTTGCTACTCTGTTGATCCCGCTAGTACGTTGGTATGAGCATCGTACTACCAACTAGGCGGATTTCTTACATCGATAGGAGGCTTTGTATTTAGATTGATATTTTTGTCAGTTTTGATGTGGTCTCTCTCAGCATTCGCCTCTCTTACTTTTTATTTAATGGCCAGTACAATGAACAGACAGAGGGAGCGGCGATGTGCCGATGAGCGTGGCTTGGATTCAGGGCCATTGAAACCTACGTGTTTTTTGGGGCTCCGTGCCTCAGTCGGTAAAAACGGAACATTATGGGAACAATTTCTCGTCCATCTGTTTTCCTGCTCTCTGTCCAAATGTTAAGAACCACTTTTCACAAGAACAGATAGACGTATCAAGATGAAATTGATGTCACATACTAATGTCCGTGGCCACCTCGTGGTGTACAAAATTTGAGCTTCTGAATCAATGGAATCAAAAGATACGTTGAGACTAACATATTTACTCATCATATCTTATAGGTTGCGTTCCATGCACCAAAAATCATTAAATTTGGGACTAGATACTCTTCCACAGTGCAAGTAAAGCAAAAATCCTAAAATTGCTAATCTATAGCTATTTAATCTGTTATCCGACTATGAAGTGCGCCTCTTACGAAGCCTCTGACTCTCGAATGGGTGGACGTAACAAACTGTAATTTATGTCACATACTATGATATATGGTCCCTTGGCGGTGTAAAATTGTTTAAACCTTGCGTCTATACTCGCACTTATGAGATATGTACAGGGTTATTACATATGATTGAAGCGATTTCACAGCTCTACAATAACTTTATTATTTGAGATATTTTCACAATGCTTTGCACACACATACAAAAACTCAAAAAGTTTTTTTAGGCATTCACAAATGTTCGATAAGTGCCCCTTTAGTGATTCGGCAGACATGAAGCCGATAATCAAGTTCCTCCCACACTCGGCGCAGCATGTCCCCATCAATGAGTTCGAAAGCATCGTTGATGCGAGCTCGCAGTTCTGGCACGTTTCTTGGTAGAGGAGGTTTAAACACTGAATCTTTCACATAACCCCATCACTTCATCACTGAAAACAAGTTTCGCACTGAGCGCATCCTCTTCCATGAGCTGTTGCAACCGCGCCGAAAATTCAAAGCGTTTGACTTTGTCATCGGGTGTCAGTGCTTGTAGCAATTGTAAACGGTAAGGCTTCTGCTTTAGCCTTTTTCCGTAAGATTTTCCAAACCGTCGGCTGTGGTACGTTTAGCTCCCTGCTTGCTTTATTCGTCGACATCCGCGGGTTACGCGTGAAACTTGCCTGCACGCATTCAACCGTTTCTTCGCTCACTGCAGGCCGACCCGTTGATTTCCCCTTACAGAGGCATCCAGAAGCTTTACACTGCGCATACCGTCGCCGAATGGAGTTAGCAGTTGGTGGATCTTTGCTGAACTTCGTCCTGAAGTGTCGTTGCACTGTTATGACCGACTGATGTGAGTGCATTTCAAGCACGACATACGCTTTCTCGGCTTCTGTCGCCATTTTGTCTCACTGTGCTCTTGAGCGCTCTGGCGGCAGATACCTGAAGTGTTGCTTCAGCCGAACAAAACTTTATTTCTACGTATCTGTAGTGTGTCGTGACCATATGTCAATGAATGGAGCTACAGTGAATTTATGAAATCGCTTCAATCATTTGTAATAGCCCTGAATGTCATTCCTTTGTTGTTTGGCCTCTTGGAATGGGGAATTTAAGCAAATTTTTAGAACTACTTCTTTCAATCGACCCAAACATTTGTTTTACGGTGGAAAAGGAAGGCTAACTTCCCATCTTCAATGCCTTAGTCAGGAAGAAGGCTGGTGGCACATGAGACATGTACTTTACAGGAAACCAATTCACACCGACTTGTATCTACAGACTGATAGTTGTCACCGTTCGGCTCTGCAGCATGTCAATTTATGGGATGGAGTTCTGTGCCTGTTGCACAATACAGGGAAGGTTTATGCTGTATGTGAATGATGCTGGAGTTGTCGTCCGATGATGTCCAATATATGCTCGATTGGAGACACGTCTGGTGATCGAGCAGGCCAAGGCAAAGCGTCGACACTTTGTAGAGCATGTTGGGCGGTAGTGGGTGAGCGTTATTCTGTTGGAAAGCACCCACTAGAATGTTCTTCATGAATGTCAACACAGCAGGTCGTATCACCAGACTGACGTACCAGTATCCAGTCAAAGTGCTTGGGATAACCACGAGATTGCTCCTGCTGTCATACCAAATGGTACCCCAAACCGTAACTCCAGGTGTAAGCCCAGTGAGTCTGGCACGCAGACATGTTGGTTACACGCCCTTCTTACCAACACATCGCCATCCTGACACCGAGGAAGAATCAGCTTTCACCAGAAAAGACAACAGCTTTCTGCAATGAACTCTCGCTTGTCACCACTGGAGTCGAGAACTGCGGTGATATGGTGTCAGTGAAATGCACGCTATGTGGCATCTAGCTCGGAACTGTTGTTGAAATAACCGATCTGTCAAAGTTCGATGTGTCACAGTGCTGCCAACTGCTCCTCAGATTGCCGTTACACAAGCAGTACGGCGCGCCGGAGTCACACGCCGAACATGGTGGTCTTCCCTCTCGGTAGTGCCACGTAATATTCTCGTGACTACCGCTGCCAGGAAGCATGTGTAGTTCCTTCATTCGTGGCAATTATTAATATTCACTATGGACAACTTCTAATGCCGGTTATCTTTGATTATGTGGTGGCGCTAACGTTTACAAACACACACACACACACACACACACACACACACACACGCACACACGCAGAGAGAGAGAGAGAGAGAGAGAGAGAGAGAGAGAGAGAGAGAAAGAGAGAGAGAGAGAGAGAGTGTGTGTTATGTGCAAAACGAAATTTTACATTTCCTTGCATGGCGCTTCTTCCTTCATGTGTGTTTTAAAAATGACAAGTGTGTGCAGCTATCGAAATATCGACGATTGTTGAAGACGTCATCCAGCTGCATTCCTATTTGAACAATGTGTTGAGTGCTACACAACTTAATTTGAAATCTCGATCGAAAATTGCCGTAATATGTAGTTAGTGTAACAAAAGGAAGACCGTGGTAAAGTAATGTTTAGGTCACTGAAAACGAGAATCTCCTGAGCTATTGCCACTACTATTGTGCTGAAAATTCCAGTTTTTGCAGTGAGACAACATACGTTTGATACTGTTCCTCTCCCGAAAAATTAATTACTAAATTCAAAATCAAGCTGTTATCTGGACTGACTTTGGCCATGGTTTTCACCATTACTTAATCACACAACAAGACACATAAACTATTCAACTTTATACTCACCAAGATATTGCACACAAACAAATACAAGAAAGCAACGCTGTCCATTAAATTCATGTCAACCAGACATACTTTATGCCTATGATTGTAATCGTACTATGTTAATTATAAATAGCTGAACAACGCAACCCAGCCTATTAGGACCATCAGTAAATATAAACGCGCAGAATTCCTGATATTATCATTCACGTAGCCCTTGAAATCTTTCTCGCAGTTCCTCTCGCTGGAGGTTTTTCAGCTTACGGGTCTAAAAAAGTAACTCAATGACAAATAACACGTCCTTCGAGCTTTTTCCAGCTAACTCATTCACTGTTACGTGCTAACCTTCGGCCGGAGACAGACTATACGGAATAAAGATTTACGCTAATTTTTCGTATTTCTAGGCAATCTGTGGCTCCTGATAAACCTACAAGTGAACTATTGTTATGGAGCTGCGTTCTTCATGTTTTCATGCGGAAACCTAAAAAGGGTGATTCATTTATTCCTACCGATGTCGTTTTATGCTATCCGCAATTTTGTTTCTGAATTCAAAACCCATCTCGCTCGCAACGTGCATGCTAGTAGTCTTACAGCAAAAATTTACAGGATATTTTCCTATTAAATTCAGTGTATTGTATTGTATTGAACTGGGAACCTAGAAACGACGGAGAGGCTTCGTGCCCGCCGTAGCCCTCAGTGGTTCACAAACCCACAACAGACTTACAGGCTACAACACTCGACTAATTCCACCGCCGCCCCACACCGAACACAGGGTTATTGTGGGGGAAGGACGTCTCACACCAGAAGAGTGACGAGCGCAACCCCTATGTTTGCGTGGTACAGTACATCTACATCTACATCTACATCCATACTCCGCAAGCCACCTGACGGTGTGTGGCGGAGGGTACCTTGAGTACCTCTATCGGTTCTCCCTTCTATTCCAGTCTCGTATTGTTCGTGGAAAGAAGGATTGTCGGTATGCCTCTGTGTGGGCTCTAATCTCTCTGATTTTATCCTCATGGTCTCTTCGCGAGATATACGTACGAGGGAGCAATATATGGTTGACTCTTCGGTGAAGGTACGTTCTCGAAACTTTGACAAAAGCCCGTACCGAGCTACTGAGCGTCTCTCCTGCAGAGTCTTCCACTGGAGTTTATCTATCATCTCCGTAACGCTTTCGCGATTACTAAATGATCCTGTAACGAAGCGCGCTGCTCTCCGTTGGATCTTCTCTACATCTTCTATCAACCCTATCTGGTACGGATCCCACACTGCTGAGCAGTATTCAAGCAGTGGGCGAACAAGCGTACTGTATCCTACTTCCTTTGTTTTCGGATTGCATTTCCTTAGGATTCTTCCAATGAATCTCAGTCTGGTATCTGCTTTACCGACGATCAACATTATATGATCATTCCATTTTAAATCACTCCTAATGCGTACTCCCAGATAATTTATGGTATTAACTGCTTCCAGTTGCTGACCTGATATTTTGTAGCTAAATGATAAATGATCTATCTTTCTGTGTATTCGCAGCACATTACACTTGTCTACATTGAGATTCAATTGCCATTCCCTGCACCATGCGTCAATTCGCTGCAGATCCTCCTGCATTTCAGTACAATTTTCCATTGTTACAACCTCTCGATACACCACAGCATCATCTGCAAAAAGCCTCAGTGAACTTCCGATGTCATCCACCAGGTCATTTATGTATATTGTGAATAGCAGCAGTCCTATGACACTCCCCTGCGGCACACCTGAAATCACTCTTACTTCGGAAGACTTCTCTCCATTGAGAATGACATGCTGCATTCTGTTACCTAGGGACTCCTCAATCCAGTCACACAATTGGTCTGATAGTCCATATGCTCTTACTTTGTTCATTAAACGACTGTGGGGAACTGTATCGAACGCCTTGCGGAAGTCAAGAAACACGGCATCTACCTGTGAACCCGTGTCTATGGCCCTCTGAGTCTCGTGGACGAATAGCGCGAGCTGGGTTTCACATGACCGTAATGATTCCTGCAGAGTAGATTTCTAGTCTCCAGAAAAGTCATTATACTCGAACACAATACGTGTTCCAAAATTCTACAACTGATCGACGTTAGAGATATAGGTCTATAGTTTTGCACATCTGTTCGACGTCCCTTCTTGAAAACGGGGATGACCTGTGCCCTTTTCCAATCCTTTGGAACGCTACGCTCTTCTTCAGACCTACGGCACACCGCTGCAAGAAGGGGGGCAAGTTCCTTCGCGTACTCTGTGTAAAATTGAACTGGTATCCCATCAGGTCCAGAGGCCTTTCCTCTTTCGAGCGATTTTAATTGTTTCTCTATCCCTCTGTCGTCTATTTCGATATCTACCATTTTGTCATCTGTGCGACAATCTAGAGAAGGAACTACAGTGCAATCTTCCTCTGTGAAACAACTTTGGAAAAAGACATTTAGTGTTTCGGCCTTTAGTCTGTCATCCTCTGTTTCAGTACCATTTTGGTCACAGAGTGTCTGGACATTTTGTTTTGATCCACTTACCGCTTTGACATAAGACCAAAATTTCTTAGGATTTTCTGCCAAGTCAGTACATAGAACTTTACTTTCGAATTCACTGAACGCCTCTCGCACAGCTCTCCTCACACTACATTTCGCTTCGTGTAATTTTTGTTTGTCTGCAAGGCTTTGGCTATGTTTACAGTAATTATGGTGTACGCGAACGTGGAGAAAGCGTTTGCGCAGCAATCGCCGACATAGTGTAACTGAGGAGGAATAAGGGGGACCAGCCCGCATACGCCGAGGCAGATGGAAAACCGCCTTGAAAACCATCCACAGGCTGGCCGGCACACAGCACCTCGACACTAATCCTCCGGGCGGATTTGTGCCTGGGACCGGCACGCTCTCCCGCCCAGAAATCAGTGCGTTAGACCGCACGGCTAACCGGGTGGGCAAATTCAGCGTACCTAAATTTTGTACTGGCACACGTTTTCGCTAGACGCCATAATTATAAGTCTCCGGCTTAGTCGCGCACTTAAAAATTGTGAAACTGACGTTTGTGTAAAATTTACCTACCGAATTTGTGAATTTTAACGGCATAAAATAAACAGTTACATCGTTGTATTCGCCAGGAGTTCTGACTACGAAACCAGTGTGCTCGTAAGGGCTAAGTTTGAATCGAATTTCCAGCAATTTAGTTTAGCTTAATGTTCATAAAAGTCGTTTTTCTGTCATTACTCTCACGGGACGTTAAAATTAATAATTTTGACGGAACAGGCAACTACGCTGATGGCGTAATAGACCAATCAATAGAGGCAAGAAAGGTCGAATATCCGGAATACTTCATGTAGTGGGAAATTTTTGTACATTGCTAGATGTGACTGCCACGAACTGCGTAGTATAAATCGTTACTGATGAGGAACGAGTGTGAAGGTGTAGATGCGGTTGAAGGTCACTTCTGTAAGTTTTTCTTGAATAATTCGAAAACCGTATCCTCCAGCAAGAACCTACCCCAGTAGAAAATTTAACTACATTAAATTTCGTACTAAAAAGTTGTGAGAGAATATGAAAATTTCGCTCGTGGTCTTCAAGGCCAGTTACAGAACTGCGAGTTGCATCAATCAACATCGGTAGGGGAAGATGAATAACCCTGTTTACAGGGTGGATCTGAGCCCCACCGACAAACTTTCAAAGGCTGTTCAGGGATACTTTCTGAGCATTTTGGTACAGTTGACCCACGGTCTGCGGCGGCTCGTTGCATGGTTACAGCATTTCGTTCTTTGTCTTGCACCAATTAGCTTCGTGTCTGTGTCAACATTAAAAGTAGTGCTCAACAGCGCAAATGTTAACAGTATGCGCTGTGTGACTTCTTTCTATTCCATCACAGTACCTGTTGTTGACAACAGTAGTGCTCAACTTTGTATTTACTGCTGCTCAGTTGTGTCTTGGGTTTGTATTTTCGGCAGTGCACGCTAACAGCAATATTCAGCTATATGAATAGGTTCACTAATGAAGGGCTGGCAGATATGCATCTCGTGTATGGGTTGGCCGAATGCAGTGGAAGAACGGCTCAACACCGCTGTGCTGTTCTGTTCCTACAGCGATGGCAGCCACATCGCAGTAAGTGTTTTGTGCGAGGTTTACAGCATTGTTCTGCATTGTGACGAAAGAATGTGGTTATGGTAGCAAACCAAGTAAATCGTAACTACGTTATTACTCTGTAAAGAGCTGCCAGAGACCGTGGTTACCTTATACCAAAATACTTTTAATGTATCCCTGAACAACCTTTCAAAGTTTGATGATGATGATTATGATTATGTTTGGTTTGTGGGGCGCTCAACTGCGTAGTCATCAGCACCCGTACACTTTCCCTTTGTCTGAGTTCTTGTTCAATGTGCATAGTGCTTTGAGTAGTAATGGAGGTATTGGACATATGCCACTGATTCTACTACGTCACTGAAGTTTAAAAAAATGTTCAGGCAGTATCTTTGGGCATGTGCCACTTATCCTATTATATCACTAACGCAACACAGACTTCTTTTTCGGCACTTTCCAAGTTCTGTAAACACCTGATCGTCATTCAACCATAACAATACTACGCATTACGTTTAGCGATTAACTGAGTTTTAGCATATACACCACTAGATATGAAAATTAAAGTAAAATGTTTTAGAAAGTTATATTACTTGTGAACAAACGATAGAAAACCGAAAAACAATTGCAGCAGTTCGTCGACTCCTTATACAGCATGTATGTTAGACCGAAGTAAATGAGCAAATTTCAGGAGATGGGTCCTGAAAGGAAAAAGAACAGAATAGTTTCTGACAATATGCAGATGTCGGACTAAAATATGGAAACACCGTGGAAATGGACATACAACGAGGTGACCAAAGTAATGGGGCAGCGAATTGCACATGTGCAGATGGCGGTAGTATCGCGTACACAAGGTAAAAAAGGGCAGTGCACTGGCACAACCGTTATTTGTACTCAGAAGAAAGTTTTGTGAAATTTTTTAGAAAGTTATGTTACTTTTGAACACGCTATAGAAAACCGAACAAAAACTGCAGCAGTCCGTCGACTCCTTAAACAACCTGTGTATTAGACCGAAATAAATGTGGAAACTTCAGGAAGGTGAATGGCCTTTCAGACCAAAATGCACAAATTTTTAACACTAAAAGGCTTTTGTACTCAAACAAATGTCACATATAGTAACAAACTATGTAGGAAAGTCAAGCCAACAGCAATAAATAGTTTTTTAAACCTTGTCAACGAACAAGAGTGGCAGGATGTTTATAGTGCCGGTAACATAGGTGATAAATATAATACTTTCCTTAACACATTTCTCATGCTCTTTGAGAGTTGCTTTCCATTAGAATGTTCTAAACGGGTGGCTGACTAGTGGGATAGGGATATCATGTAGAATAAAGAGGGAATTATATGAAAATATAAGAAGTAGTCACAATCAAGCTACAGTACACCATAACAAACAGTGTTGTAAGGTGCTTAAAATGTTATTAGGAAGGCAAAATAGCATGTGGTATGCAAATAGAATAGCTAATTTAAAGGATAAAATTAAAACCATATGGTCAGTTGTGAAGGAGGTGTCTGGTCAGCAGTACAAGGTCGCTGATTTAAAGTCAGTTCGCAGCAAAAACGTTTCTGTTACTGACAAATCAGATATATGTACAGTATTTAATAATCATTTTCTGAGCTTTACTGGTGAATTAAATAAATATTTAGTTTCTGCAGAGTACCGTATAACTATCTTGGCAAATGCCTTTCCGAGACTGATGTCCAAAATACTCCTCTGTGATACTGACAAGGGGGAGATTAAGTCAGTAATTAAATTACTGAAGACTAAGGACTCTCATGGTTATGATTGAGTGCCTAGCAGAATATTAAAGTAATGTGCTGCACATGTTAGCCCTGTATTTAGCCATATCTGTAATTTTTCCTTTAGTAATGGTCAGTTTCCGGAACGCTTAAAGTACTCAGTAGTAAAGCCGCTTTATAAAAAGGGAGAAAGGGATAATGTAGATAGTTTTAGACATATTTCTATGCCCTCAGTGTTTGCTAAAGTTATTGAAAAGCCTGTGTATGTAAGGATAATTGATCATTTTATATCTCACGATTTGCTATCAAATATACAGTTCCGCTGTAGAAGTCGTTTAACAACTGAAAATGCTATGTTCTCTTTTCTCTGTGAGGTACTGGATGGGTTAAACAAAAGGTTTAGAACGCTAGGCATATTTTTTGATTTCACTAAGGCGTTTGATTGTGTTGATCACAAAATATTGCTGCAGAAGTTGGACCACTACGGAATACGGGGAGCAGCTCACAATTGGTTCACCTCTTTCTTTAGCAACAGACAGTAAATGGTCATTATCCACAATTTTGAGAATGGCTGTGATGTGGGGTCTGAGTGGGGTACTGTGAAGTGGAGAGTGCCCCAGGGATCAGTGTTGGGGACACTCCTGTTTCTTATTTACCGTAAATGATATGCCCTCTAGTATTATGGGTAACTCTAAAAAATTTCTGTTTGCTGATGACACTAGGCTGGTAGTAAAGGGTGTTGTGTGAAACATTGGATCTGTTTCAAGTAGTTCAGTTCATGATCTAAGTTCATGGCTTGTAGAAAATAAACTAACGCTAAATCACAGTAAGACTCAGTTTTTGCAATTTTTAGTACACAATTCAACAAAACCTGACGTTTTAATTTTACAGAATGGTCATATGATTAGTGAAACTGAACAGTTTAAATTTCTAGGTGTTCAGTTAGATAGTAGATTGTCATCTTGTTCAAAGATTTAATGCTGCCATTTTTACTATTAGAACGGTACCTGAAGTGAGTGATAGTTCGACACGGAAATTAGTCTACTTTGCTTACTTTCATTCGCTTATGTAGTATGATATTACATTTTGGGGTAACTATTCCCATTCTAAAACGATATTTTTGGCTCAGAATCGCGTGGTTCGGGCAATAAGTGGTGCAAGTTCACGAACCTTTTGTCGATCCCTGTTCTCGAGTCTGGGTATTTTGACATTGGCCTCTCAGTATATATATTCCTTACTGTCATTTCTTGTTAACAATACTAGCTTATTCTCAAGAATAAGCAGCTTTCACTCAGTTAAAACTCGGCAGAAATCAAACCTGCATTTGGATGAGAACTCTTGAGCAGAAATGTGTGTAGTATACTGCTGCATCCATTTTCAATAAGCTACCACTCGAATACAAAAATCTTAGCAGTAATTCACGCACTTTCAAATTGAAACTGAAGAGTTTCCTCCATGGGTCACACCTTCTATTCTGTCGAGGAGTACCTTGAAAAGTTAAGCTGATTCTTGTTGTATTGTTGACTACGTTTACTTAAACATCTGGACTAACTTTTTTTCGGATTCATAAACATTTTATTTTTATCTGGTATTACTTTCATGTTGTAATTTCATGTACTGACACGTTCCATGACCTTGGAGATTTGCTCCTCAATTTGGTCCTACGGAACTTGACGTTAGAACAAATAGATAAATTCGTGTAAAAGGTTTCTGACGTTGTTAAGGACACACGAAGAAATTTAACAAACTTCGAACGCGGAATGATAATTGGAGCTAGACGCATAGGACATTCCGTTTAGAAAATCGTTAGGAAATTCAGTATTCCGAGGCCCACAGTGTCAGGAATGTGCCGATAATATCACATTCCACTCATTATCTCTCACTAAGGACAATGCAGTGGCCGACGGCCTTCACTTAACGACCAGGAGCAGCGGCGTTTGCGTAGCGTTGTCATTGCTAACAGACAAGCAACTCTGCGTGAATTAACCGGAGAAATCAACGTGGACGTACGATAAATATTTCCGTTAGGAGAGTGCAGCGGAATTTGTCGTTAATGATCTGTGACAGTAGATAACCAACAGCCTTTTCTAACAGCATAATGTCCTCTGCAGCACCTCTCCCTGGCTCACTACCATGTCGGTTGGACCCTAGACGACTGGGAAACAGCAGCCTGGACAGATGAGTCCCGATTTCTAAGAGCCGAATGTAGGATTCGAGTGTGGCGCAGAATTCACGAGGCCATGGAATCAAGTTGTCAACAAGGCACTGTGCAACCTGGTGGTAGCTTCATAATGGTGATGACTGTTCTTGCATGATATTGATTGGACCAATTGAACCAATCACTGATTGGAAATGTTCTGCTACTTGGAGACCATTTTCAGCCATTATTGTACTATTCATTGCCAAACAACGATGAAATTTTTTGATGCCAATGTACCATGTCACTGGGGCACAATGCTGCGCTATTCGTCTGAATAATATTCTGGATAATTCGAGGGACTCACTTGGCCACCCAGACGGCAAGACATGAATTCTATTGAGCATTCGTTGGACATAAGCAAGAGGTTAGATCGTGCACTAAATTCTGCACCAGGAACGCTTTCACAATTATGAACAGCTGTAAAGGCAGCATGGCTCAATATCTCTGCAGGGGACTTCAGTCGACTTGAGTCCATGTCACGCTCAGCTCACTGTGCCAGGAAAAAGGTGGTCCAGCACGGTATTAGGAGGAGTCTCATGAGTTTTATCATCTCATTGTAAATGCAGATGCTAGTCTGCAGGTTGTATTTTTGTATTTGACCACGAAGAGCACCTCTGCAATGTCCTCAACAGGTTTCAAGCGTCCGTCTTGGACAGAACAGTGTTCTGCGTAGCTTCGAGTGGATTATGTCGGAAGTATGTAAATTCGAAGGTGGGAAAATTGTTGGTACTCTTGTGATGGGTGTTTCCTGGGAAGTGTTTGGCGTTTCAAGAGGTCTACATCACATGCAGATGAAGCGGAATGACATCATCTGCTGCATGTTGAATTATACTTCCAAGGTAGCCTATAGTGGCAGCAGTTCTCCGTCTGCCAAATAACTAAAAAGTCATAACCACCATACTCAAGAGGTGCCACATTTATCAATAGCGCAAGGGAGCCTGACATTGAACAGTGGCCCCTGAGTTGGCTAACTAGACATAACATTAATTTAATTACTTCAAACCCACAGCAAAATAAATGACATCGTAGAGAATGAGAATGGGTGTCACTGAAAATTTAATAACAAGGACCTTAATTAATATCAAGGTCAGGAGAGAACCAACATACAAACAGAAACTTCAACTCTGTAACATGTCTTTAACACAAACCCAGGTTGATTGGCAGCAGAATTTGGGAACCTAACTGGAATTTGCGCGTATACGAGACTGGCTTCCGTGAGTAGAAGGATGCCAATCAAGGCAAGCACACTATGCTGTATCAGTCCACTGATTGGTCTCTCGCGTCAAGATGCAGTTAAGCATGCAGTGGGAGTGACTACAGCGAGTACAAGGCTGGTATGAAGAAAATGTGGTCGTGAATGCAATTGATAGGCTTCTGAATTTGCCGAAGCTGCGAATCGTTACTGACATAGCCGGTGAAAGACAAGGCACGGTCGTCTGAGTGTGGGCGCTGCTGAAGCGTCATACTGTGACAGATGACACCACACCCACTGGTGATTGTCTCACTTCCGCGAAATTTTAAAGTTTCCCCCGGGTATCCAGACGTCTTTACAACTAACTGCTCTCTCCGTATAAGTGGAAGAGCTCTATGGACTGTACTCCACGATGGTCAAGAAGCATGTCCACCTCTCCCTTTTGGCCATAATCTTCTGAAAAAACAGCTGTTCCTCCTGATGTTCTCGAATAAGCCTATCTTGGCCAGCTGTGGTTATGTGCCAGTCATCTTTTCCAGCAAGGAGACCCGATCTTCCTCAACCAATCACTGCAGTGCAGTACACAATCTGGTCTCCGAGAAAACAACACAATGCCAGGAGGTCCTGCACCCAAACCCGTGACGCATTTCACAAGATGATGAAAGCTTCCTAGTGAAAACATGCTCCGTCTCGTCCATAGAACGATTTAGTGGGTGCCGTGTTGGTGGGGCGCTGTGCCATCTAAGAAACACGCCATCCAGAGACATTCGTCGTCCCAAACACTGTTCTTGTAATAAACATATTAGCTGGGCGCCAGCCCGACGCCGCTTTACCTGGACCCGCACAGGGAATAAGGAGAGCAGACTCCCACATCACGTCCACCCACTAATAAAGCGGTTAGCGCGGCACCAGGATACCCGGGGCCGCCAGTTTCTATATAAGCGTCATTTCTCATTCAGTCATGGCGTTCCCACCCTCTTGTTTGGCCGCTAGCAGAACAAGGTCGGCCATCAGGTTGGCGGGCCATAAACCACCGCCCTGCCAGGCCTATAGCGCGTTTTGGTGACTCCAAAGGAATCCACGAACTGGCTTGCAGAGCTCGGGGAAAGTTCTAAAGCTGCCCCTAATGCAAGAGATAGCTCCAGTGTCCAAAAATCTGTCCCTATAGCCGAGTTTAATTGGCTCTGCGCACTACGGGACTTAACATCTGAGGTCATCAGTCCCTAGAACTTAGAACTACTTTAACCTAACTAACCTAAGGACATCACACACATCCATGCCCGAGGCAGGATTCGAACCTGCGACCGTAGCGGTCGCGCGGTTCCAGACTGACGCGCCTAGAACCGCTCGGCCACACCGGCCGGCCGAGTTTAATTCTACTACTCCACTTAAGTCATGCACGTATTGTAAGATCAGCCAGTAGTTTACACTAACACTAGTAGTCCATCAGATTAATATCAGTCAGGGAAAATTTCGATAAAGCAAAGGCAAATGGAGTTGTATGATAATCACCGAAACAAAATGAAAGGGGAGGTGCCTGGCAGGTGTTACCACAGCAGTGGCCTGCCCAGAAGGCACCACCATCTTTAATTCTAACAGACGGTCATTGAAGATAATTGCGACAGCTGCAAAGGTCACTGAAGAAGAGAATGTCGCACTCACGAAACCTGTCAGCACCAAAAAAGGCATGAAGAGATGTCCTTAACCAGGGAATTGCAGTGCGAGCTCGAATTCCAATACCAGACTGTGATCCAATGGAAGAATGTTACTTGGTCGGAAGAATCTTGTGTCACAATATTTCCCAATACTAGCTGAGTTTACATCCCTAGAGTTAAACATGGTGGGGGTTCGATGACGATTTGGGTAACCGAATCAGGGTATTTTATGGGCCCTATGGTTCTCTGCCAGGACGCATTACTGCCAAGGAGCATGTGACCGTGTTTGTGAATCATGTCCATTCCATGGTATAGCGTATGTTTTCCAATGAGCCTTTATGGTCTGATCCAGAGAGAGAAATTCACTATCGCTAACCACCTTCATCATTGTTACCCGAACTTGTTGCTATTTTGAAGTAATGATAGTATAACATTTCCTTTAAACCCTACAGGGCCTGTATTAGGTAATCAGAGATGGCTGGAAGCTGTTTTGATTGCCAAAGGTGTTCTTACACCGTATTACACATGACAATGCGTTGTGTTTTTAGTGTTTACATATTTGTATCCACCTACCCATATGTCCGAAAATGAACGGTTAATCTCCAACCAAGCAGTTATTATTGGCAGATTACATTACGTTTTACGTGGTATTAATTCATTTCATGTTACAAAGTGGCTTCCTTGGATTGCCTAGCTGATTCCAATGTTACAGGCTTTGGCCGAATATGATCACCAGCTACACAGACACGCTGTTCAACGATCTGCATGTTCGGGACCGATTTGCATACAAAATACTTTTCATATGACTTGACAGAATAAAACCAAGTGTGTTAAATTCAATGACCGAAGCGGCCAGGCACAATAGCTTCCGGTCCATTTTGTTGGGAAGATGTCGTGGAGGTGTTGATGATGTCGTAAAGACACAGCTCGTGCGTATTTCAATTAAGGTGTTATGGAAAATCAATTGGTCCATATACGTGGTCGTCATTTATCCTTGTCGAAACATCTATGTTAAACTGTTGATGACACGACTGTTCAACTACTTCCCTGGGATTTTCCGTAAACCACAGATAACGACTATGTACGTGTACGGTCTGTTTCCATCACTATGAAAGGTAGGTTTATCTGTGACGAATACTGACTACAGTAATCCCATAGTGGTGGTGGTGTCTTGCAACAAGTTGCAATTAAACCTATCTCGTGGCAGAAAACCCGCTGCCAGTAATACCTGTACATATGGTAGGTGGTAGGGATAGTACGGTTTTTCATGCAGGACACAAAACACAGGCGTTTTGGTTATTCATTGATAGCGGACCATGTGCTTGGAGTTTGTACTTCAGTTGGTTTCAGCATCGTGTAGGACTGTTGTTCTACAGCTGCTGTGCGAACATCCTGCTGCCGATCAGAATTCTTAATCTCTCTGAAAAACTCAACCTCACACAAACGCCAAAAAATAGATGTAAAGGTCTGTCTCATTTGGGTGGTAATGTCTATCACCATAAGTGCCTCTGCAAACCGTGCCGCCTTTCGACCGTTACCATGTGTTTAAGCACAGATAAAATCCATTTCGGCTCGCTCATTGATTGAATAATGGCACAATTGAACCTCGAGTTAACTGAAATTGCACACAGAGAATAACGTAGCTTAGTAGTGCGATTCAAGTTTGCAGTCATTCAGTTATTAAATACCATGTAATGTGTAATGTAATATATTTGTACTAACTGCTTTATTTCAAACTCGCCGTCCATTTATGAATATACGTTTGTATGAACATTTTTGTTTCCTTCCCAGTCAGGAATTACCACCTCACTTAAAATTCACCCACACATCAATTAAAAAAGAGGAAAAAATTGCAATACTCCTTGACTCATACATGAATTCAAAAAATGTTTGGGAGAAAAGTAGATGTGTAAAATATGGCTGATATACGAGCACGGTTCGGTGTACTCATCATTGCAGTAACAGTGTAATCAGGGATGGTGAATGTGAAGTTCAAGACCTAATTATTTTAACTTGTCTTTCTGTTCTGCTTCTACGCTGTCCAGATTAGGCATCAAGTTAACACAAGTTTTGCTTTGATAACAGCAATATGGGGAAAGAAGCCGACGAATTGGAAAATATCAAACTTTGTTCTTCGAAAATGATGTTATAATTACGAAAACCGGACTTTAATACAGGAATAAAAAAACATAGTGGCTTAATACTCAATGTAATTACTGAAATAGATTTATGTTACTTTAAAGAAAGAGCAAGATCTTTGTGTGTTGCGTACTTTTTGCCTAGACAACGGTTTTCTAAAAAAATAATACAAAACGAAAAGGTGTTAGCTGAACGATGTTCTTTAAATGTGAAGTTTAAAATTTCTTTGCTGTAAGGGAGTGTAAACGTTTACAAGCTGCTATAGGCATGTTGCGTCCCAAGCTCTCACGCTATCGCATCAAGTGGATACACTTTGAGACGCGAAGTTCTTGAGATGTTCCTGACAGACCTTCCTTTGCGCTACTGTGTACAGCGGTGATTAATTACACCCCGTTGATGGGCGTGGAGTTTGGGAGTTAACGACTTCCTACAGTCGTTATAGGATCAAGAATTTTCGGGCTGCTTAATAAATGGTGGGGTAATCTGTTGCTGCTTCATATAACAGATAAAATCGCACGTAAGAATTCTATGTACATGTATGTCTCCCCAGACCTATTGCACTTTTCTTCTCTTTCATACCTCATTGACTATCCAGAGTTACTGTGGCCAGTGTTTCCAGAAAGCAATGTGAGATTAGTATGATAACAGCGTAAGAGTTCTCTCACTACGCGGCCAGAAAGAAGTACATCGCAACACCTGTACAACTTTACGTGTGGAAGTCATACTGAAAGTAGCCAGCAACAATTTTAAACCTGTTAATAATTATTTAATGAAACACGTATTTCATAATAATAGAGAGACTTTTCTTTCACTTTTCAATACAGTCTCTAGTTCTTTGCACACATTTTCCCCAACGTTCTGCAATTTTAAAATATCCTAGCGATGGAACTCTGTAGCACATCAAGATAAGAAACATCAGTTACAGTTGATTCACCGGAAAATAAAGGCCCATATACTTTCTCCGAGGATATTTCTTGGTGCTAAGTGTGAAAGACTCGCACTCGTTCAAGATGTTTTTCAGTCACTCTTTGTCGTTCCATACTCTTCCCCTTGAACACAGGTATGCAAACAAAACTGTTTGAGTTGCTTTTCATTTGGTGTATTATTTACAATTGTAAGTTGAACGTAATAAATGCTACAACTCCTTAAAACCAGTATGTTCTTTTGAAACACCCTGTACATATAAAGTTATATATATGTCACTTAGTATGAAAAAATGATCAGAATTTATTTACACACAAGCATACATATTTACACAGGCATTCACACTCAAATCTACTCACATGCATTCACACAGATACTTAAGTTATCACACATTGAGTCACACCATACATCACACACATGCAATATTTACTCTGTGGTAAAAGAGCCATACCATTCAGCACAAGCTCTCACACATGTAGTCACTCACTCTCTCTCTCTCATTCACGTCGTTGGAGTCCCCATCCCCTCTTGCACGTCAAGCAAATAGTGTGAATACAGGAGGGTTTCTTTTCATCCTCACAAATGGCTCCTTTATCATCATGAGGTGACAATACGACTTAAGACTGCAGTACAGTCTACACGTCATCGCCTTGTGATCGAATGCTAGTTTGCCATACCATATGTGGAGGTTGCAGTGGAGCACTGTGAACACCACTGTACAGGCACTGCAAGTATTCTTCGACAATGAAGACACATGATGCCGCACATCAGATACTCTTAGGCCGCCCCTGGGTGGCACCATCTATTGTACGATATGCATACACTATGTGTCTTAGACCTACAAACTCCATAGTGGGCAATCCATTCGCCTCATCTATTGCTAAGCCAATAACATTCTTGTTCTGAGGAACAGTACTAGAGGGATTATTGATGACATAGCCTGATATGTCACATTCATTACAATGATGCATGCATCACTTCATATGAATCACAATTCTTCACCCAATAGATGAAGCTACTGTATCTGTATCCATATAAAGTAACTTTGGTTCCATGAAATGAGTTTAGCAAACTCATAGTGGAACCAGTACATGTGGAGACTGATGTCCAGTATACACATCCCCAAATAGATAGGTTTCGTAAACTCCACTGAAACCTTCGACATTTCCACAGCAACAGAGTTCTCATTGAAAATAGTGACCCATTTAAAATTCGGTCTGGTGATGCAATTCCTTATGCCATAACGCCCCTCCCATTCGGTTTTAATCAAAATATAGCATACATATTGTTATATCCTAGCCAGTAATGCCAACCGAGCCCGCTGCCAAAAGGTTGGCAGCATCAAAGTCCGGACGCCGTCCGCATAAGCAGCGCCAGCGATACAGGAAATCGCCGCAAGTCTGCGCGCGCCACCGCTGGCTTCTGGCTTCTGAAGCGCTGGAGTCGCGAGCGCTAGGACAGTTCTGTATTCGCCGCTCAGTTGTATACTCGCCACCGATTAGTGTACTTGCTAGTCAGTTGTGTGTTCATCGCAGCAGAGTTGTTGTTTGTCGTCAGCCGACGCTGACCTAGCCGCTCCGACTCGAGCTAGACAGATTTCTGTAGACACGGAGTTCACTATTGTGTTTCTGTATCTTCGTTAATAAAGATAAGTACCGACTTTTATTTAATCAGAGTGTTTGGGTTTTCATCTTTCTGTTCACTGTTCCAGCGGACCGGTCGGCCCGCTATTAAAAGTGTGGCGGTGACTTCGTAAGCCGTTTCTACAGCGAAGTGTTTGTCGCTACGAACGCCGCCACAAAACATATCTTACATATGCATGGTTTCACTGAAAATGGCTTTAATCATTAATCTATAAAAATCTTTTTCGAAATCACTAGTCATGTGCCCCCTCTCTTTGGTATTTAAATCAACTGGCTGACTGATTGAAGGAGATAGGCCAGGTGATTCTGCCTAGCTCCATCCCTAGGCTGAGACACTGATGGAGATTATGATACTGAATTATATACCTCTGCTTGTGCCCAACAGTGGTCATCAATTTAGGGATAGTGCTTCCTCGTGGAACTTGTTGCTCTGGACATAACTGCAAGTCACTTGCCATTTCATGCATGCAAGGGGATATGCAAAACAAACCGGAATTATTTTTTAAAAGCTATATATTTTCAAATTGTTTACAAAACAATCTTACCTCTTCAAAATACTCTCCATTACAACTAACACATTTGTCCCATCAGTGCTTCAACTGTTCTAAACAGATTTTGTAGTCATCTTCAGAAAGGACTGAAAGTTCCTCCTCCATTTTTTTAGTGACTTCCTCAGTACTGTTAAATCAGTGCCTTTCATGCCCATTTTCCTACACAGAAATCGGAAAAAGTGACATGGAGCCAGGTCAGATGAGCAAGCAGCATGGGGCAGCGGAACCATGCCATTTTTAGCCAAAAACTGTCGAACTAGCAGGGTACATGCGGTCTGCCTCCACCACATATCCTACAACACAGTCAGTTACCAGATCCATTATTTTTC
The DNA here is from genome assembly GCF_023864275.1 of Schistocerca cancellata. NCBI lineage: Eukaryota > Metazoa > Arthropoda > Insecta > Orthoptera > Acrididae > Schistocerca > Schistocerca cancellata. The sequence continues at coordinate 165,360,931 of NC_064634.1, forward strand.
CATCTAATCCCTTTAATTAGTTCTCAGACACCCAATGTAACACACCAGATGGCAATGGCTGCATCACGGCGTGACTACATAACTTATTCACGCGGAAATATCGAATATAACTTACATGGAGGGATGCATTGAACCGCACACAACATACATTCGTTACTTGCCTTGGCGTGTCTGTGGACACGCTGGCAAAGTCCCTCACGGATCACATGTACAAAGAAAAGAAACATATCAGCATCAGTCAAAGTTCGATTCTGCGCCTCATTTTCTTGAGCACTGCATCCCAGGACACCCCAGGTGTCATTTAATAAAAGGCGGGGTCCCGAGAGTACATGGCCATGCACACACTCAAGAATTTTTCAGAAGCATCCGCAAGCAAGCAAACGTTGGTGTCCATGTATAGTCTTGTATATTTACTCACATTGGGTATGTTGAATTCCCACCAGACATTCACAGCATTCTCATAATCTGCACTAGTTATATCATCTCCTGTGAGAGTACTGGTAAATTCATATATGTCAGGTAGCCTGGTTTCGTCGAGATTCACGTCATTATCTACATATTCATAAAGAAAACTCCTTTCCTAGTCACAAGCTGAAACTTTTCCTCATCAGGGTATGCAAGTTAGGTGATGTGCATATCCCCCTGTGATAGAGTGTCAACAAGTTTCTGGAGTGAAGTCTGCATGAATCGTAGCGAGTCAAGGAAGCAGAGCACAATTTTTTGTGGCATTCATTTAGAGGAAGAATATACTTCTCTACATTCTCAGGCAGTACAATTACCTGATCTTTTCTCATACCGAAATAAGCCAACTGCTCAGCTAGAAAGTGAGCATCATACCCATTCAAATTATGAAAGAAGATGGTTATGTACCATAGTAAGTTATACTTCAGATTAAATGCATTGTGAGTTGAACCACAGAACTTCCCTGTAAGATGACAATGATTTCTATGGGGAGTTGCAGTTGCTCTATCTAACAGCAGGCTGCAACTATGAGAGGGAACCACATCATTGTATAACTTTTTATCCTCCTCCGATTTGGTCATGGGCATGCTGGCACTCATACTATAAAGGCTGTCAACATCGTATGAAACTTGTTAATGCTCAGTGAACAACCAAACCGCAGGATTATACCTAACATGAGATTCACAAGATGGTACGCTGCCACATACGGCAGGTGACAGGAGCAAGGAGACATTTAAAGTAAGTATAGACAACAAACGAGCATCACTCGTGGCGGTGAGCATTCTCGAATTTAATGAACTCGTTTCCTTCTGAAGGCATAACACTTAGATTCACCGTCTCTCACATGCCTTTTTAAATGCTTTTCTCCTGGAAAGGTATTTAGGCACCTGAAGCAAATATATTTTTTTGTTGTGTTTATTGAGTTGGGAGTTAAAGAGATGGGACATGTCTTTGATCCAAACATAATACTGATTATCATCTTCAGATAAGAGCAGCATGTTTACATGAAGATCATGCTCACCCACATATTTCGAAAAATGGAGTTGTCCACCTATAGTATGCTTGTTCTCCTTCTGTTGGTGACTGTCATCATCATCAGCAGCAGCAGGAGCAGCAGCAGCAGCAGCTTAATCTGGCTTGCATTTCTGATACTGTAAGTCATAAATGTGAATCAGTATTCTGGAATTTTGTGCCTCAAATTTTGATATTTACGAAATCATCATGGGGAAGTTGATGCAGTAAAAGCATAGACAACAAACGAGTTGAGGTCTTTTCTGTATCGAGTTGTGGATCTTATTTAACTTTTTTCAGGCAAGACAGGATTGACCGTGCAAAACAAGCACTGTCCTCTTTATTTTGTACGTTAATACAAGCTACCTTGTTCGTAACAGCAATTGCTGTGCTCCGAGATATAACGACACTATCGCACCATATGCAGTGCAGGCTTTTCTCCTGAGCGACTCATAGCTGTTCGGGTTGGTGAGTCAAATGTGAGCAGAGTATTGTGTTACATTTAGTGGCATTAAATCTCAGATCATCTAGGGCTTTGAGGAGGTCCATCTCCAGCACTGGGAGGCACACTTCTAGAAACCTGACTGGGTCATGGTAACTCCCAGCCAGATTCTCAATTCTAGTGAAAGAGATACACTCCTCAAAGGCCCTAGGAACCGCTGAATAGTCTAGACAGGCCATGGCGCCGCTAATTTGATTTTCTTCACTATCAGGAGGGGAGGAGCACTACCGCTAGCTCCAGGTTCTTTATCATTAACATCATAAATATATCTTGGGGAAGCCGACGACTGTGGCCACGCGGTGGATGAAGGCATTGGGAAGGAGGCGCCTGCTGGGGTGAGGGGTATGTGCTGAGGCACACATACCTTCCGTCAGCGAGTGTGATCAGTGTGAGCTGCAGTAGGAAGAGGCGGCGATGGTGAGGCCCAGTGGGAGCATCCAGGATGACGATGCTGCTGCCGCATGCTGGAGCCTTCACCACAGTGAGCCTGAGGGGTGAGACATCGTTTCTCTTCTTCTTCCTCCGACAGAACCATCCACGGACGTCATAGTGTATACGGTGGTGCGGTTGCGGTAGTGGTTTGTTGAGGGCAGGCCGCAGCTGGCACGGTCACCTCCCTCGCAGACACGAACGGTGCCTTGCATGGCAGTGCACGCCGCTCGGACGCATGTTTCATTTCTGCCCCGCAACCACCGCTCTAGGAAGCCATTCCGCAGCTAGCTGTTGTTGTGGCAGTGTTGGTGACCCAACAGACGAATTACGAAAAAAATTGAGTACAACGCTGAAAATTTTCTAGAACTATATGCCATAAACAAGTAACAACAATTAAGTACACCAACAGTCCACAATAATAATTATATGCTGTAATGATGACGGTTGCATTATAATCACTTTTTACACTCTGGATCCAAAGACTGAGCAGTTCAGTCTCGCCTTTTGGTAGTTCTCGCGCCCAATCCAGTATTTCCTCCTCCTCCTCCAAAAGGGCGAAACGGCGATACCTTTCAGCATGCTCAGCGACTGCCATCTCATGTACGCACTCCGGTATTTCATCGTCTCCTTGGAGACAGCTATCTAGCTCACTGACACTGCCTACAACAAAGTACGGAGCGTAATTATGTTTTGAAAATGTTAGAGACATACACAGCAAATCGTACTGAAATACAAACATAAAATCGTATTCTTTAGTTCACTGAAATACAAAGAGGAATTAGTATTCTCTAATCCACTGAACTTACTTAAATATGGGGCACACATACTGAATTTGATACTCGCACTCTAGTACTTACAACACTCAATCAGTAGCTCCTGACCTTCTGCCTCGACGCACATCCCTTCTTCTTCTTAGACAACTAAATGTAACATTTTAAGAGAAATAGATGTATATACGTTCCCTGTCTCAACATTAGAACATCAGTATATTGCGTTAATAAAGGAAAGCAATTTATTGTATAATAGCTACATGTTACAGAACAAAAATGTGGTTACGTTCTTGCTGATCCAGATCGATTATTATTGCTAGAGGCTGCTGTAGTGCTCTGTGGGGGAGTGAAGGAGTGGGGTTGTCCGGAAGTGAGTGAGTGGGGTCGTGTGGTAGTGGGGGAGTTGGGGTGCCCAACAGCTTCCTCTGGTGATAGTGCTGTGAACTAGGTCACTTGGTCTCCAAACTTCAAGGTCTCAAGCAAAATGAGATATTTTTACCAATAAATTTGAACTACCAGCCAGTTTTTTATTTACTGCCATTTTGAAAATTTCCCGCCAAAATTTCAATTTCCCGCCATTTCAGTGGGAGGGTGGATGTGAGAGGAACGTGTGGTCCTCCCTATGGAACAGCTCTACACATATTGATTCAATTACTCGCCATTTTTTCCGGGCCGCCATGTTGAGTTATGTCACGGGAGGGGAAGGGGGAGGAGAAGGTACTGAGAGATCCCTGAGGAGACTCAAGCGCCAGCTGGGAAAAATCCATAACGCCATCAAGATGTGGGAGGCAAAAAATTGATCAATTTAATAAAATTGCGTAATTAATTTGATATCAATATGATATCTAAATCGCACTTGGAGTCCCTTTGTCCCATTACTTTTGTGGTGGGCTTCATAAAACAAGTCACAAGCTGTTTTTGAGCAATGAGAAAGCATCCAGGTCCTCGTGGAACACGTTGCAGCTGTGATAAACTAGTCCGCTGATGCATCCATACCAAATAGAGATCAGCAACAGCCTGTCCCTTGGTGGAATGTTGCTTATAATTCCAGAACTAGGTGCAGCTGGGTTGCTATGCAGTGGTTGATGCAGTGCCCCGCGGGTGTGGACGTTACAGTCTTTCGTGTGGTTAGGACAGAAGTGAGGAGAGTAATGAGACGGAGTAAGAGGAGATCATGGCAAGTGTTCCTGACGTCCGTAAATAGACGTCATTTTATAAGAAAATTGTAGTCGTTTAGCAACAGGTTCCAGTTATTCGTTGCTGTCTGAAGAAACAGGAGGGGTATGGTTGAGATCTACGTTCCACCAGCATCGAAGAATGCAGCAGACTACTAAGTTGTCCCCAGGTCGGGTTCAGAAGACATCACCTTACAGTAAGCTGCGTGTTAATTCAGTTGAATAAAATACCGGCAAGGGAAAGTATTGTGAACCTTGTGGGTTAAAAAGCAATCATACAAGGAACTAGCAATCTTCTCTGATTGTTCCTCAATCGTAAGCGTGCATTTCAGATGTATAGTATGATACATTTGATCTTGAGTGCGACAGAAACAGTGTAAAGCACGTGGAATAGTATAAAGGACGTTTATTGTATACGAAAATAAAAAGACAAGAACATGAATTCTATCAACGAGACACGCTCACTTAAACAGCCTCATCATCAGTTTCTTAGGCAGTAGGTAATATATCATACAAGTAACAAAAAGGTGCGCGCTCCAGACGCGTATGGAAAATTTGAGATACAAAAACATAAGGACACTCTTAATTACACTACGTCGCACGGAGGAATGGCTCACTAAGGTAATATATGGGAAAGAAAAATGGCAAAGCTACTGTACACTCAATTACTTCACTAGTTCAACGCAGGAAGGGGTAACCCAGTGGTGGATTCGAATAAAAATGTTGTAGACTCCAGACTGGATTCTTCCAAGATACAGATCACGTGCATTTCCGGACAAAGGAAACGCCCCAACGCCGATCAGTTAAAACCACAGATTACACAGTAGTATCAAGTAAAACATATTCTCCACCATGTGAAGAAAAAGAAAGCCCTACGAAAGCATTTGTTTAATACAGAGCGCCACTAGCTCTTGGTTATTACACAAAGAAAATATCGTGAAGTTAATCTATTAAACCAGCAACATGTACTGTAATATCAATCAAAAGACATTCTGCACCGTACTGGAGGAGAAGGAACCTTGTGAAATCATCCATTTAAGGTAGGTCTCATCTGACTATAGATTCAACACTTGGATTATCACAAAGAAAATGTCACGATGTTAATGAGTTAATCAGCGCTTCTGTGAGAATAGTAAGCAAAATACATTCTGCATCGTATGGGTGGAAAAAGGACCCTGTAAAAGCATTTATTTGATGTGGAGCTTATCTAAACATTCCTGTAACAAATAGCTCATCACACACAGAACGTATCACGACATTAATCAGTTTTGTCTAGAAGGAGTTGTAAATTATACGAGAAACTACACTGCATTCGTAAACATTGCTACTGTCGGCAGTACATTTTTCTTCTATCGGTAGGTTGTCAAATTTAAATGTGAGCGTGTGAACCTAATATATAACTGTTATTACTTTCTTTTGTCCTTTCAACACATTTTGCCTAAGTGAAATGTCACCTTAGTAAATAACTCTGCAGAACATGAATGCACTAAAATATGCAGACTATTTTAAATGACCGAGTTCTATATCCCAAAAATTGGCGATTATTAGTATCTAAATGGCAATTTAACTTAAAAACTTTATCAGGTATACTACATCTTTCGTCTAACATTAATGTTCATCAGTAAGCATGCCCAAGAATTTCTGCCATTTTCACATTTTTTATTGGTGATTCAGTACATACGTTACGACAAAATAATTTAAGCAGTAGACAATACGTCGATGATCAGCGAAGTGTTTTCTGGAGTTTCTCAGCGTCTGAATTTTTCGTGTTTGTGTGTCACGAGACGATAGCGACGTGAGATGCTATGGAGGTGTGAGATCTGTCCGTCGAACTATTTGTGGTATGCTCGACGCAGGAGATCGAAGTATTCGTCTGCTGAGGAGGCTTAGCACGTCGCACTGGAATTGTTCGGAGGAGTCACACTTTGAATGCCAGCACGAGACTTCCTTCCGCTATTTCAGCTGTTCCATTCTTCAACACAATTTACCGCTGTGTCTTTTGAATAGCTAATGAAGGTCTTATCCTCCCCGATCCAGCGACACGTACTGCTGGTTCACACTTTCCCGATTGTCCTTCTTTAATCAGATGCAATTAGTGTACGTCTACGCCAGCTATATATCTTCCTTTACGTCAGACGGACATATTGCTCATAAAAACCAATGATATAATTTATTTTGGTATATGAGAATTTGCATCAAAGCAAATTGCATTGCTGTGTGAGATTCACTAGCAGCTTAAAATCCTATTGCATCGCTCTTCTTTGGTATAAAGGAAATCATAAAGTTGCTAACTATAATTAATTCAATTTTAAAATCTTTCAGTAAAATAATATTGCATTATCCAGACTCACGTTTTGATATAAGCAGTGGTGGTTTACTTAGGATATGTCAGTAACCGTCGTATTACATCTGCTTTAATCTTATGACGGACAGTTCGACAATTAAACAAAGCATTATTCTTCTGTCACTTCGGGTGTCGTGGGGTAGTTACAGTTCCCACCTGTAAACAGTATCACAGGTTTGCCTGTTCCATATCTCACATAATTATGCTAACACCTTAGAGTGCTACTACTGCACTGAACGAGGATGGCCTTGCCAATCTAATTCACGTTCTTCACATTAAATAGATAAATAAATATGAAGAAACTTGAAGGTCTGTTGTAAGCAGCACAAATCAGGCAAAGGTGACTTCTTCAAAATCAAAAGAGTTAAAACAGCCACAATGTTACTTCCGATCACGAAGAGCTAAATAGAATTGTAGTCTCGCACAGATTGCATGCCATGCCTCACACAGAAAGCCTGCGTACGCTGCTTCGGAAGTCTTGAGTTGTGTTCTCGAATGCGGACGCCGGAGGAAACGCACTGCTTTCTTACAGACTTTAATCGACTAGAGGCTAAAAAAGGCTTGTTGCTTATCTCAAAATTATGAATAACTTTTCCAACTAGTACTGAAAGGAGTACACTTTTACGTGGCGCTCGAATATGATAATTATACTATAAACGATGCATGTCTGTTATAGGTTTTATAAAATGGATCACTGACTGTGCACGATCGCAGAGCCAAAGATACTGCTTCTGGTCTGAGATTCTAGTGTTGGAGTATGAGAGCCCTTTGAGCACAGTAGTGGGTAGCTGTCTGCGAGAGAAAGAGGATGGTGTAGGCAGTTTTTGTGGTGTGCTCTGTAAAGCTAACAAGTGTTAGACGAAAACGTAGGAATTAAGAGTTCAGGAACGTGGAAACAGAAATCTTCTCGCATGGAAGGTAAATATGTTAAATATTTATGGCTTTCGTTTTTACAGGGAATTAGTACAGATAAGTTGGCTGATAATTTGTAATTTTTGAGTAATCTCAGAATGTACGTAAACTGATTTGATGTAAAGGATACTTAGATATTTCCCATTTGTAATGTTTTTAGGATTTGTTATCACAGGTATATATAATTTGATGATTTGCATGTATGGTTTTTTTTAGTGAGGTTTGATAATACTTGGGGTACAAATCTCATTGTTTGTGAATCAATTACTTCATCTTTTTTATGAGAGATCAAATATATCGCGTTCCACCGTTGTTGCCTTAGAGGTAAGACAATTTCATTTATTTTTTACGTGCACAGGGTCCAAAGTTATCAGTTTTGAACCGGGCCAGAGGATTCATTGTCTAAGGGCCTGAATGTATTTTGCAGGGACTATATTTCTTTATTGGTATTGGAAGTTGCATTGCCTAATCAAGTCGTATACTGTATTGTATTGTATTGAACTGGGGACCTAGAAACGACGAAGAGGCTTCGCCCCCGGCGTAGCCTCAGTGGTACACAACCCCACAACAGGCTACAGCAGTCAGTCCACTTACCCCTCCGCCGTCCCACACTGAACCCAGAGTCATTATGCGGTTCGGCCCCAAATTCTATTCAATACCTCCTCATTATACTTGAAAAAAGAGACAGCATTGGTCGTATACTTTTTACTATCGCAAAATCGATTTTCTGTCACTGAGTGACCATCTTCAGTGCTATATTGTATAACTTAAATTAGGATGCACTGTTGTCACTAAGTTTACGGCAATCACAGTGACAGAAAATCGATTTTGCGATAGTAAAAAATATACGACCAATGCTGTCTCTGTTTTCAAGTATACCTGTTATCTGGTCGTAGTGCACAAGACAACATGGAGTCGCCAATCAATAAACCTCCTCATTAGTTACGTGATCTACCCATCTAATATTCACTCCTGTAGCACCCCATTTCGAAAGCTTTATCTTTCTTCTTTTCTAAACTATTTATCGTGAACTTTTCACTTCCATACATGGATACACCCAATACAAATACTTTCAGAAATGGCTTCCTGACACTTAAATCTATACTCGATGTTAACAAATTTCTCTTCTTCAGAAACGCTTTCCTTGCCATTGTAAGTCTACATTTTATATCCTCTCAACTTCGACCATCATAAGTTATTTTGCTCCTCAAATAGTAAAACTCATTTACTACTTTAAGCGTCTCATTTACTAATCCGATTCCCTCAGCATCACCCGATTTCACTACATTGCACTATCCTCGTTTTGATTTTGTTGATGTTCATCTTATATCCTCCTTTCAAGACAGTGTCCATTCCGTTCAGCTGCTCTTCCAGGTCCTTTGCTGTCTCTCACAAAATTACAATGTCATCGGCGAACCTCAGAGTTTTTCTTTCTTCTGCATGGATTTTAATTCCTACTCCGAAGTTTTTCTTTGTTTCCTTTACTGCTTGCTCAATATACAGATTGAACAACATCGGGGATAGGCTACAACCCCGTCTCTCTCCGTTCACAACCTCTGTTTCACTTTCATGCCACTCGACTCTTTTAACTGCCATCTGATTTCTGTACAAATTGTAAATAGCCTTTCGCTCCCTGTATTTTACCCTTGCCACCTTCATTCGGAGTTTGAAAGAGAGTATTCCAGTCAACACTGTCAAAAGCTTTCTCTAAGTCTACAAATGCTAGAAACGTAGGTTTGCCTTTCCTTAATCTATTTTCTAAGATAAGTTGTAGGGTCAGTATTGCCTCACGTGTTCCACTATTTCTACGGAATCCAAACTGATCTTCCCCGAGGTCGGCGTCTACCAGTTTTTCCATTCGTCTGTAAAGAATTCGTGTTAGCATTTTGCAACCATTGCTTATTATACTGATAGTTCGGCAATTTTCACATCTGTCAACACCTATTTCCTTTGGGATTTGAATTATTATATTCTTCTTGAATTCTGAGGGTATTTCGCCTGTCTCATACATCTTGCTCACCAGATGGTAGAGTTTTGTCAGGGCTGGCTCTCCGAAGGCTACCAGTAGTTCTAAGGGAATGTTGTCTAGTCCCGGGGTTTTGTTTCGACTTAGGTCTTTCAGTGCTCTGTCAAACACTTGACGCAGTATCATATCTCCCATTTCAAAAATGGCTCTGAGCACTATGGGACTTAACATCTCAGGTCATCAGTCCCCTAGAACTTAGAACTACGTAAACCTAACCAACCTAAGGACGTCATACACATCCAGGCCCGAGGCAGGATTCGAACCTGCGACCGTAGCGGTCGCGCTGTTCCAGACTGAAGCACCTAGAACCGCTCGGCCACCAGCGGCCGGCTCTTCCATTTCATCTTCATCTACATCCTCTTCCATTTCCCTAATATTGTCCTCAAGAACATCGCCTTTCTATAGATCCTCTATATACTTCTTCCACCTTTCTGCTTTCCCTTCTTTGCTTAGAACTGGGTTTCCATCTGTGCTCTTGATATTCTTGATATTCATGCAAGTGGTTTTCTTTTCTCCAAAGGTCTCTTTAATTATTCTGTAGGTAGTATCTATCTTACCCCTACATCCTTTCATTTCTCCTATAGCCATCACTGCTTAGCCAATTTGCACTTACTGTCGATCTCATTCTTAGACGTTTGTTTTCCTTTTTGCCTGCTTCATTTACTGTCTTTTTGTATTTTCTCCTTTCAGCAATTAATTTATCTCTTCTGTTACCCAAGGATTTCTATTAGCCCTCGTCTTTTTACCTACTTGATCCTCTGCTGCCTTCACTAGTTCATCTCTCAAAGCTACCCATTCTCGTTCTACTGTATTTCTTTCCCCCATTTTTGTCAATCATTCCCTACTGCTCTCCCTGAAACTCTCTACAACCTCTGGTTCTGTCAGTTTATGCAAGTCCCATCTCTTTAAATTCACACCTTTTTGTTGTTTCTTCAGTTTTAGTCTACAGTTCATAACCAATTGATTGTGGTCAGAGTCCACATCTGCCCCTGGAAATGTCTTACAATTTAAAACCTGGTTCCTAAATCTCTGTCCATCATTTTATAATCTATCCGAAACCTTCTAGTATCTCCAGGCTTCTTCCATGTATACAACCTCCTTTCATGATTCTTGAACCAAGTGTTAGCTATGATTAAGTTATGCTCTGTGCAAAATTGTACTAAGCGGCTTCCTCTTTCGTCCCTTCCGCCTTTCCATATTAACCTTCTACCATTCCTTCTCTTCCTTTTCCTACTATCGAATTCCAGTCACCCCTGACTATTAAATTTTCGTCTCCCTTATCTATCTCAATAATTTGTTTTATTTCATTATGCAATTCATCAATCTCTTCGTCATCTGCGGAGCTAGTTGGCATTTAAACTTGTACTACTGTGTAGGCATGGCCTCCGTATCTATCTTGGCCACAATAATGCGTTCACTATGCTGTTTGTAGTAGCTTACCCGCATTCCTATTTTTTATTCATTATTAAACCTACTCCTGCATTACCCCTATTTGATTTTGTATTTATATCCCTGTATTCATCTGACCAGAAGTCTTGTTCCTCTTGCCACCGAAGTTCACTAATTCCCATGATATCAAACTTTAACCTATCCATTTCCCTTTTTAAATTTTCTGACCTACCTGCCCTATTAAGAGATCTGACATTCCATGCTCCGATCCGTAGAACGCCAGTTTTCTTTCTCCTGATAACGACGTCCTCTTGAGTAGTCCCCGCCCGGAGATCCGAATGGGGGACTATTTTACCTCCGGAATATTTTACCCAAGACGACGCCATCATCATGAACCATACAGTAAAGCTGCATGCCCTCTGGAAAAATTACGGCTGTACTTTCCCCTTGCTTTCAGCCGTTCGTAGTACCAGCACAGCTAGGCCGTATTGGTTAGTGTTACAAGGTCAGATCAGTCAATCATCCAGACTGTTGCCCCTGCAACTACTGAAAAGGCTTCTGTCCCTCTTCAGGAACCACACTTTTGTCTGTCCTCTCAATAGATACCCCTCCTTTGTGGTTGCACCTACTGTACAGCTATCTGTATCGCTGAGGCACACAAGCCTCCCCGCCAACGGCAAGGTCCATAGTTCATGGGGGATGGTCCATTGCATATACTCATCCATTTCGTATATTTTGCAGCACCGATGTACCGATATCTCATTGTATCAAAACGAGTCATTATGCTCATAAATAGAACCACAAGAAAGTGTTAAACATGCCACCCGCAAAGGCGTGCAGGAAACACATTACATAGGAAGCACGACATAAGCAACTTAGATGGAATACTGAACCCCACTGACAATTCTCACACTGTTTCCTGGCAGGCCTTTATAAACATTTTCTTGTTGGTGTACAAGGGAAATAGTGCAGGCTGCCTATAAAGATTTAGGATTAAGGATATTTTTAATCTGCGTTTTGTGTTAGGTATAAGAGTACTGTTAGGATATTTAGTGTGTGTTTATGCCCTGAGAGGCACCATTTTTTTAATAATGATAGAATGTTGATGTTTAATGAGTGTTCATGCCCTGAGATGCACTCCAGCGATGAGGACTATATTGATATATTTGTATATTGTATGATATTAATAGGTATTTTGTGTATGTTGTAACCTTCGTAGGAAAATCTGTTTCACCTTGTGCCACATGGCTGGAGGTATTTGTGGAGGACTATCGCAGAATCTTTGCACCTAAAAAAATTTTTCATCATTCCTTATGAGATTGCATATGATACTGCCTTCTTATGTTAGTATGCATGACTCTTTCTTTTTTCAGGTTAATAATCACATTTCCAGGTTCCACTATTTCTGCAATTCATCCCCATGTTTGCATATTTATCTCATGATTTACTATGATACGTTACATTTACCTAGTTAGAAAGCTATATTGCACTTACTATTCCTGTCTTTCCGCTTGTACGTACTATAATCTTGTCGGAAAGACTCAGCACAACCAGGAGCACCTCCGAAGATGTCCAACGTAGCTTTGGACGAAACGTCAGGGATAGGAGAGTTCCGTGGACCACGGCCATACAACCCGGAAGAATTCTCGGCAGCTGAAACATCCGGTCGTTAAAGCCTTCATTACATAAGTTGTAATCGCATACATTAATAGGGTCCTTGGTTCCGTAGCCGGGGCAGGCCACACACATTGTGCAGTAATGCTCAGTCTACGAGCAGTCGTTTACAGCTCTTGCCGTGGAAAAAAAAATTATTTTAGGGGTATGTGTGGTAGACGGCTCAACTGATGGCTACACATATGCACCACACATTTATCCAACCCAAACCACGGGCACTGCTGTGATTCATGACGTAGTCTCGGGCTGTTCATGTTGCCAGATTCGAAATTAAATAATTGGGTGTTGTGGCATGGTATTGTCACAGTTCCTGCATTCCTTCAAGGTTTTTCAGCTCAGCTAGATATACCGGGTGATCAAAAAGTCAGTATAAATTTGGAAACATAATAAACCACGGAATAATGTACCTAAAAATTGACACACATGCTTGGAATGACAAGGGGTTTTATTAGAACCACCCCATATTGCTAGACGCGTGAAAGATCTCTTGCGCTCGTCGTTTGGTGATGATCGTGTGCTCAGCCGCCACTTTCATCATGCTTGGCCTTCCAGGTCCCCAGACCTCAGTGCGTGCGATTTTTGGCTTTGTGGTTACCTGAAGTCACAAGTGTATCGTGATCGGCCGACATCTCTAGGGATGCTGAAAGACAACATCGGACGCCAATGCCTCACCATAACTGTGGACATGCTTTACAGTGCTGTTCACAACATTATTCCTCGACTACAGCTGTGGTTGAGAAATGTTGGTGGACATATTGAGCATTTCCTGTAAAGAACATCATCTTTGCTTTGTCTTACTTTGCTATGATAATTATTGCTATTCTGATCAGATGAAGCGCCATCTGTCGGACATTTCTTGAACTTTTGTATTTTTTTGGTTCTAATAAACCCCATGTCATTCCAAGCATGTGTGTCAATTTGTACCTCTCTATCTACATTATTCCGTGATTTATTCAGTTTTCAAATTTATACTGACTTTTTGATCACCCGCTAGAACAGGAACCTGCAACTCTATGTGACATAGAACTTCAGCATAGACCGATGAGACAAAGCCCGATGTCCACTGCTCAGTAATGTGTTAGTGTATCTTTTAGAGGCAGTACAGCAACTATTCTGCATGTACAGCTGTAACTAGATTGGAGCAAAAGGAGCATTGTCTTTGAGCCCCCGAGGATGAGAGGCTCCCCCAGTCGCCCGAAAAAGAGAAAAGAAAAAACACAAGCAAAGAATTAAAGTGCACATATTAGTTACATGAAGTCTTACAGTGTATTAAAGTAATCATAAGTTTCTGACGTAAAGGTATAAGAATCACTTTTGTCAATTTAGCACAGCGGATGCTGCGTTCAGCTCATAAAAGAAAGCAGACGTAGCAGAGTTAAAGACGATAGAAATGTTAGGTTTAACTGTCTAAACTTCTTGATACGTTCAACAAAGATACCTTTTTGCGCGCATTATTGAAAGTTGAAATTCTTAAACGACCGGAAAGAAGTGAACACCAGACCGAAGTGACAAACAGTCTTTCGGCTTCTATCGAAACTGCTACTCCCGTCAGACACTCCTCCGAGTTTCTTCTCAGTGTGAACGATAAATGCTTTTGTCACATCAAGGGCGAACACAATGGCGCAAAAGCCCATACACAAATTACTTGTCTCCAAAATGAAACTGAGCTGTAACACTACGACGACTAAAGTGTCAGGCCTGTAGCGCGCAATCTCATTTGATCGCCAAAGTTCGCAAAGAAAGAGGCAACATATTATAATTCCAGTGATCCCTACTGATTAAGCTCTGTATTGGGACTGCGAACTGCAGTAGCAAAAAGGAGAGAGTTCTTGAACTATGCCTAAAACAGTTTCAAATCTTATTTTTGTAAAATTTCAGTGATTTAAAAGACAAATTCGTTCCCTGACAAAAATACAGATTAATGCTTTCAATTTGTCAGTAGTCGTTAGAAATTGTTATAAAAATGTAGTATTTCGCATCAGATGTGCTTGGAAAGCGTGTATTCCAGAACAGCACAACGGTGATACATTATTTGACGAACAATGTCTTTAGGAGTGAATAAATAAGGAATTTGCGATGGAGACATCGTGCACTTGTGTGCAAGTCGTAAGCAACTTTCACATGGTCTGTTACGACAACGAACATAGCTCGACGAAACGTGGATCATACATAGAAAGAACTGCTACATTGTAGTATAGAAAGTATCTTAAATAAATACGCAATGAGACGAACAGAAATGTCACTTTTATTCAAAGAAAATAATTGTACTACTGAAGTCACTGAGATTCTTAATCGTAACCTGGGCATTACAAGAGGGGGAGATTGATTCTTAATAGGCTTTTCTAGCACTACTTACGGCAATGCATGATTTACAACGTGCTCCCGTGCCTGCCAGAAGGTTGAGGTGGGGTTGTTTTGGAAGAGAGGCGGACAGGGGGAAGGGGGGGGGGGGCAAGAGACCAAACAGCGAAGTCATCGGTCTCATCGGATGAGGGAAGGACGGGAAAGGAAGTCGGCTGTGCCCTTTCAAAGGAACAATCCCGGCATTTGTCTGAAACGATTTAGGGAAATCACAGAAAACCTAAATCAGGATGGCCAAACGTCGTCCTCCCGAATGCAAGACCAGTGTGCTAACCACTGCGCCACCTCGCTCGGTCACAAGGTTGGATAGGATATTTTGTGGACGAGCGTTGCGTTTATCCACCAATGCTGTTGACAACTGCTGGATGGTCGTTGATGCAATACGTCTTCTCTAGTCGTCACACTCGATGGGGTTTAAGTCGGGAATGGGCAGCCCCGTCCATTCGCCGAATAACCGAGAACTCCTCCGTTTACGCTGTTCGATACGGCCGCGCATTTGTCATCCATACGAATGCAGTCAGGACTGAACATACACTTCAAAAGACGTACATAGTGAAGTAGTACACTGGCACAATAACGCTGACCGGTATCATGTTCAAAGATTTATAGGTCAGTACGCGGATGCAATACTACACTGAAGCACCAAAGAAACTGATACAGGCATGGGTATACAAACACAGAGATGTGTGAACAGTCTATATAAAACAACAAGCGTCTGGCGCAGTTGTTAGGTCGGGTACTCCTGCTACAATGGCAGGTTACCAAGATTTAAGTGAGTTTGAACGTGCTGTTATAGCCGGCACACGAGCGATAGGACACAGCATCTCCGAGGTGGCGATGTAGTGGGGATTTCCCCGTATGACCATTTCCCGAGTGTACTGTGAATATCAGGAATCCGGTAAAACATCGAATCTCCGACATCGCTGCGGCCGGTAAGATCCTGCAACAACTGGACCAACGACGACTGAAGAGAATCGTTCAACATGACAGAACTGCTACCTTTCCGCAAATTTCTGCAGATTTCAATGATGGGCCATCAACAAGTATCAGCGTGCAAACCATTCAACGAAACATCACCGATAAGGGCTTTCGGAGCCTAAGATCCACTCGTTTACCCTTGTGAGTGCACGACACAAAGCTTTGCGCCTCGCTTGGTCCCGTCAACTCTGGTATTTTATGAAACGAATGGACGTGTACGTTTATGGAGACAACCTTGTAATATTGTAACTTTACTTTTCTTAGCTGATATCGGTGCTAATTGACAATGAAAGTGGGTTCAAAGGCGTGATCTGTCTGGGGATGTTAACCGTGGATTACTGGGCAACTGTTTCATCAGATATTTAGTCTAGGTTTACCAAGCAGACTAACATCAATGATAATCTTTTAATAGTCATACAAAACCGGTAATATATATATATAATTTAAATAAAAGGAAAGAAATCAGTTTATATTTGGAATTTTATTTTAAGATTGTTCATTGAAATTTCAGCATATTATACGTGAGTTATAACTGAGCTGGTGCCTTATTTACGATTAAAAAAAAATGTGAGATTGTAATTTTACGGAACACATAAAATATGGACCCAAGATTGGGAGACTGGATACAACACTGCATTCATAAAATAACACACGAAGAACATTGAAACATAAGCAAGAAGAAATTAACCACAACCAACAGATTCAGCTTTTACCCAAAGAAATTACGTTCATACCACAATCCTGTCCGTCATGTAATTACCACACACTGGTATACTAAATTCATATTAACTCTTTGTGAAGACTTCGCAAAAAGAATAGCTGAGGGCTACTTTGATGATTACACCACATGCTTCACGTGGTCAACTTGGTTTACACAAAGCGTACAACTCCACAATAATTTTGATAATTAAAATAAATTAGATCGAAAAGCAATTGACCAAAGAAAAACCTTGAACTGGTTACTAACGTCTTACTATTCACCTGATGGGTCAAACAGTTATATAAGCACGTGGTAGTGGTCTCGCAAAGTACACCCCACGTGGGCTGAACATAAAGAAAAGTTGCTATATTGAAAATATAGTCAAGACGAGACGTTATAATCACACAAGCATTCGCATTTAAGATTGATGAACTTAGTTAGAGTTACTGATCAACACGTGGTTCCACTTTACTCACAAAGTAGTAACAAACCAACTACCGCAAAATAATCTGAATTTAACACGAGAATTACACTCCGCTGCACTTTAAGATAGCATTAGATATTTTAGAGCTAAACCTGAAATCAAGGTGATTAAATTTTCAGTTAGGCTGAACTTAAGAAATCCATTGTCCTACGGTCTTAACAGACACGCGCTTAGCCGGAGATCTTACCACTTCAGACGCTCGCCACGGCCACACTGCAACTGCCCTACTGCCGAGCGTGCTTCCTGAGGGTGGCTCACAAAGACCAACGGAAGTGGCCAGAGGGGCAGCTTCCTATACCAACATGACAACGGACGGACAGGACCATACTAAGGATAGAAACCTCTTTGCTTTTAGGAAGCGTAGCTACCTGTTCCGACGTTGGTCCTACTGTTCTCTAGCAGACAGCCTTGTCTGCTACCCTCAAGCATGCAACTAGAAATACATATGCTCATTCATCCTCCCACACAAAAGGGAAGGGGGATGACAGTATCTTATCATATACAGTATATAAAAGAAAGCGGATGTAGGTTCCGTATGAGACTGTGTGACATGAATTACATATAAGAATTACATATAAACTGTGCTTTAAAGTGTAGTAGTGTGACAGATCGTTCTTGTTTATGTGTAAAAGTAACTCGTTCCACTGCTCAGTCTCCTCCCAGATAGTCAGAAACGCCACAGTACATTTAGAAGAGGAATTTATTCCATAAATGGCAACAGATTTAAGAAATTAAACATGAAAGGAATCCAACAGAGACCTTTCAACCTCATCAATCTATTTACCCTACATGTCAGCAGGGGAATGTTCAAGCTGGTGGATGCTCTGTAATGGTGTGGGGCATGTGCAGTTGGAGTCCCTTGGGACCCCTGATACGTCTAGATACGACCCTAACAGATGACACATACGTAAGCATCCTGTCTGATCACCTGCACACCTGCATCCATTCACGTTCATTGTGCATTTCAACGGACTTAGTAGATTCCAGCAGGACAATGCGTCACCCCACAGGTCCAGAATTGCTGCAGGGTGGCTCCAGCAACATCTTATGAGTTTAAACACTTCCGTTTGCCACCAAACATTAACATCGTTGAGCACATCTGAGATGCCTTGCAGCGAGCTGTTCAGAAGAGATCTCCACCCGCTCGTACTCTTACGGATTTATGGAGAACCTTACAGGATTCATGGTGTCAATTCCCTCCAGCACTACTTCTGACGTTAGTCGAATCTATGCCACGTCGTCTTGCGGTACTTCGTGCACTCTCGGCAGCTCCATATGATATTAGGCAGGTGTACCAATTTCTTTGGCTCTTCGGGTAAATGTTCCTTCACATCATAATATCGGGAGCACCAAAACTATCATGTTCGACAAAGCTGGACGCACCTTCACATGGCGAATGTACTCAGGAACATGGTCGAACATGATCGTTTTTGTGGTCCAGGTTTTATACTGTGAGAAGGCGCAAGAGAAGGCGTAATGTTGCGTGGGCGTACTGACCTCATATCTTTGAACACGGTACACTTACCAGTGAACGTTATTGCGACACGGTAATTTTCCCCATGTGTGTCTTTTCAGGAGTGCATTCAACCCTGACTTAATTTTTATGGACAGCATGCGACCTGACCGAACAGAGTAGCTCAAGTAGCGATAGAATATCCGGCGAATGTGTAAGGTGGCTACAATTTCGCACCATACGAACACTCATCTACATACTTTGCAGTTATTTACAATCGGAGTTAGGTATCAGGTTGTACAGCGTATATATGAATATTTAAAAAGGACTGACATTGTCAAGTACACCATGTAAATAGTTGTTAGCGCTTATTGCATGAAAGGTGATGGAGTGTCTTTATTATCAAAACGGCGTAATGAACGACTACATTCTAGTAGAGGTTGGAACGTCAGTGGAAAATCCCGCACTGGTGTGTTGTCCTGCCTAACACAGGAAGTAGCCCTAGCCAGGCGGTCGGGACATCTGAGCACTGAAGCACAATACAGCGGCGGCCGGCCGGTTTTGTAACGGAGCCGGAAGGATAACCGGATAACACTTCGGAAACTCTGAAAATCTTGGACGCAGCAGAGAGGAACGAGGAAGCGTTACGTCGGAAATCACACAGGCTGGGATATTTTCGAGGATTTTTACTCTGAGAAGCGTACCATTGTATGTATTCCTAATTAACGAGGATACGTATTTCCTTGCAAACTTTGCACACTGGACGACAAAAGACTAAAATATGGTTGGTGAGCGTTCGGAAGAATCTGTAGAGAGGGAGAATATTTTCGAGAATATGATTCGCCTTCTGCAGTTACGAGGGAGGGGAGCCGATCTTTGCTGGGAAGCCAGTGATGGAGAGGAAGAGATTTTCCATTTAGAGTGCCCGTGTTTGACAGTCGCTCAGTATCAGATTTTGTTGGTACAGACGGACTTGCTGTCTTTGCTCTCAGGTTCAAAATGGTTCAGATGGCTCTGAGCACTATGGGACTTAACATCTGTGGTCATCAGTCCCCTGGAACTTAGAACTACTTAAACCTAACTAACCTAAGGACATCACACACATCCATGCCCGAGGCAGGATTCGAACCTGCGACCGTAGTAGTCGCGCGGTTCCGGACTGAGCGCCTGAACCGCTAGACCACAGCGGCCGGCTTGCTCTCAGGACATTTTATAGTTAGAACGGTTAGGCACTGTACTGTTGCGAACTTATACGACTCCGAACTTCGTCTCTGGTTAGGGAGTCATCATTGAGTGCGCAGCGTTCAGTGATTGAGAGCACTTCTTCTGTCTATACTTGATGTTGAGACGTTATCTGAATTCTGTGCTTCTGACTGGGAGTTCGCGTTTCTTGTCTGTAGAACACAGAGAGGAGAAGACAGTATTAGATTTTATTAGAGGACCGCCTACTACCTTCCTATTGTTTGAAAGAGTTTATTCTGGTGGCTGGAGTTCTTCCATCGTCACAGACGAGTGCGAGAACCATCACTCCTACGCACCGGACGCAGTACATATGGTGACGTTGCTAATTGCTTTGGCTTATTAGGGCTATAAGGCTAAACAGCTGTGATCATGTAAGTTTTATTTCCTGTAAATACATTATACAAAACTGCAACCAGTCACTTTTTTGAGTAATTATGTTTTATTTCATGAACCGTGTAACGTTGTTGCTTTATTTTGTGGTGTACGCGGAACTGATAGACAATAAAAGCGGGTTAAAAGCTGTGAGCTGTCTGCGGAAGTTAACCTTGCATTACTGCGCAACTGTTTCACCAGGTATTCAGTCTAGCTTACCAAATTCCCAACCAGACTAACATTAATTGTAATCTTTTAATAGTCATACGACAACCGGTGATATATATATATATATATATATATATATATATATATATATATATATATATATATATATATATAAAGAAATAAATCAGTTTATATTTGGAAATTTATTTTAACATTGATCATTGAAATTTCAGCATATTAAATTTGATTCATAACTAAACTGATGCCTTATTTAGGATTGTGGAATATGTGAGTTTGTAATCTTACGGAACACATCAAATATGGAGCCAAGATTGGGAGACTGCATACAACACTGCATTCATAAAATAACACACGAAGAACGTTGAAACATAGGCAAGAGGAAATTAACCACAACCCACCGATTCAATTTTCACCCAAAGAAGTTACGTTCGTAGCACAATCCTGTCCGCCATGTAATTACCACACACTGGTATACTAAATTCATACTAACTCTCTGTGAAATCTTCCCGAAAAGAATAGCTGAGGGCTACCTTGATGATTACACCACATGCTTCACGTGGTCAACTTGGTTTACACAAAGCGTGTAACTCCACAATAATTTTGATAGTTAAAATAAATTAGATCGAAAAGCAATTTACAAAATAAAAACCTCGAACTGGTTACTAACGTCTTACTATTAACCTGATGGGTCAAACAATTATGTAAGCACGTGGTAGTGGTCTCACAAAGTACACCCCACGTGGGTTGAACATAAAGAAAAGTTGCTATATTGAAAAATATTGTCAAGACGAGATGTTATAATCTCACGCACACTCGCATTTAAGATTGATGATCTTAGAGTTACTGATCAACACGTGGTTCCACTTTACTCACAAAGTAGTGACAAAGCAACTACTGGAAAATATTCTGAACTTCACACTCGAAATACACTGCGTTGCAATTTAAGATAACATTAGATATTTTAGAGCTAAACCTGAAATCAAGGTGATTAAATTTTCAGTTAGGCTGAACTTAAGAAATCCATTGTCCTACGGACTTAGCAGACACACGCTTAGCCGGAGATGTTACCACTTCAGACGCTCGCCACGGACAGACTGACCTGGTCCCTTCCTGAGGGTGGCTCACAAATACAAACGGAAGTGGCCAGAGGGGCAGCTTCCTATACCAACATGACAAGGGACGGACAGGACCATACTACTGGATAGAAACCTCTTTGCTTTTAGAAAGCGTAGCTACCTGTTGCGACGTTGGTCCTACTGTTCTCTAGCAGACAGGTTTGTCTGCTACCCTCAAGCATGCAACTAGAAATACATTTGCTCATTCATCCTCTCACACAGAAGGGAATGGGGATGACAGTATCTTATCATATACAGTATCCAAAAGAAAGCGGATGTAGGTTCCGTATGAGATTGTGTGAGATGAATTACATATAAACTGTGTTTTAAAGTGTAGTAATGTGACAGATCGTTCTTGTTTATGTGTAAAAGTAACACGTTCCACTACTCAGTCTCCTCCCAGATAGTCAGAAACGCCACAGTAAATTTAGAAGTGGAATTTATGCCGTAAATGACAACAGATTTAAGAAATCAAACATAAAAGGAATCCAACAGAGACCTTTCAACCGGTTTTCGAACTTTTTCAGGTTCGTCTTCAGATGGTTTCAGGAAGTTGTATCATTATTACTAGCATGATGCTGTGTGCTGGCTCTATGACAAAAGATGGAACACACTTTAATGTATCGCCATGACTATAGCTTATCTGTCGATATGGATGTAAATTTTTTTGGTTAGTGTCCATCTGTCTGCCTCCATGCTGATGTCCAGTTGTTATATCACTACACACACTTCCACATAAACTATATTAATTTACACTCTGACAGCGTGACTTTTCCAGCATCCAGCATCCGCTTTACAACTGTTGCTTGTAACAAAGATCTTGATAGAAAGATATGACGTAGGCATACTCTGCACAGAGATGAAATTTGTTCTTCTTTACATGTATTAAAGTCGATATAAGGGCAAATATTTTAATCAGACTGGCGATAACATTAGAGTACAAAATAAAATAAATAAATAAATTACTACAAGAACAAACTTCAGATGATCTGATATCTTATTTCTATTTGTATATTACGTATAATACAGGCAGTTTATAGCTTTTTTTAATGTCATTGGCATTAACATGAATACCCAGGAATCAATGATACAGAGTTATTGTATCTGCAGTGAGATACAGCTGTCTGTTAGACTAGGACCTTTATATTTGAATTTAAATAAATAAGAAACCTTCAGATGAACTGTTGACTTATTTTTATTCTAACATTAAAGTGATCTGGAATATTGGTAAAGGCAGCTTCCGTTTGTTCCAGCTAGAAGTAATATGCATAAAAGTACTGATGTATGTTAGCAGTAGAGGGCTTTAACATTTATAAATATAGTACAGGTTTTATTCTGTGGTAGGATATTACGTTGGCACCGATGTAGTTAGGCTGTAAGGAGAGGGGGTGGGGGGGGTGGGATGGGGAGGCGGTGTATGGTTCGTTGAGTGGTTATTTGTTTTGAACTAGTAGATCTTTAGATCTTCAAAGTTCAAGCCTAATCAGTTTTATTTCCACTGAGGTTGCACACCACCGTAGATCATCTTTGAAAGTACTGTGTTCTAGTGTTTGGTACGAAGTTGATGTCAGTCACCTTGCATTATTTATATTAGATCGTGTAGCCATGAAAAAGAATGATTTGGGCAATTGATCAGTAATATTAGTTATGAAATGTAAACATTTGTAATATAAAGGGGTTCTAAATCAACAATAAATGTATAAACAGAAACAACATTTATCATTTAGTAGTTCCCATAATCACTCATTTATGTTTAGCATGTAATTTATAAGTTGAAGAGCAAGAAGGAGGAAAAATTATCACAATTAAGAGATAATAAGATCTGCTTCCGTGGGTAGTCAGACAGGGCTAAATATTGATTTTCGCGTTCAGTATTTTCCATTGCGCACATTCATTTTACATCTGCCTGGAGTAGCGTCTTGGAAATGGACTGGTCTGCCCGTTCCCTCGACTTAAGTCCCATCGAGCATGTCTGTGATGAGTTGGGAAGAAGTAATTCAGCATATCCACGTGCACCAACGACCGTCCAGCAGTTGTTAACACCGCGCTGGTGGAGGAGTAGAACGTTCTGTCACAAGAACTCCTTACCTCCCTTGTGGTCGGCGTGGGAGCATGATGCAGGAGACGCATTCCCTCTTTGGTGATCACATACCGCATTGAGAACCAGGTTCCGCTTTTAGTAATATCAAGGGTATCAATCCGAATCACGATAAATTCAGTGTAATTATTATCTTTCAATGAAACGGTCATTTCTGTTCGTCACTCTGCGTACTTCCTTCAGTTACCTTGTAAACTATTTTGCAGCAGCTGTTTCTAGGTACAGTCCAAGTTCCTTAGAGCTACGTTAATTAGCAGTGACACATGATAAGAAAGTTGTTTTGGTCCTTAAGTTTCGCTGGGCATTGTATATGGCGTAAATGTTTGATTATGTTCATTTATGTTGTGTATAATACATTGTATCCTTCCGTTTCAATTTTTTCCTTTCTAAGTTGCCGACTGATTAACTTGCTCATGTAAACTTCATGTTGTTTATATGCAGTATCTTATTTGTGGTTATTTCCGACACGCATAAAGAAGAAGGAAGAGTGTGAAATACAAGGCAGTTATAGTTAAACTTTCTCTACTTGAGGTGGCCCCCATGAAAAACGAGTGATTATACGACTACGAAATTTCGTGGCAGCGTTAGTAAGGACATGCGGAAGGAAAATAACGAATAAACTATTGAAAGAAACACATTTTAATTTTCACATCAGTCAGTAACATTTGTTAGTTGCGTACCATGTCTGCGTTCCAGATTACAAATGTTGCTCAATGTGACGACAATCTGCATCGACAACCGCCTGGAACCGCACTAAATACTGCTCTACTGCTGCTGGCAACATCTGAGGTGGGATGTTGGCTACATCCCTCTCTATGCTCAACTTCAACTTCCACACTGTGTTAGCGTTACATTGATGTACTTCGCGTAACTTAAGAATCATAAATCACAAGAGGTCATATCCGGCGATCTTTGTGGCCACACAATTTGGTACGACAGGTAAACGAACAGAGTCGCGCTCTTTAACCCCGATGTGGCAGGTCTCTCCGTGCTTCTTTAATGCGTCGATACTCGCGAAGAGGACCAGCCCTGTTACTATTATTTTGATAAAACAGCTTCCTCAGTAAGTCCCTACTCATCTTATCCAGGTCGCAGCATGTGGTCTAGTGGCTGGGGTTGCTACCTCTCGATTACGGGTTCCTGGGTTCGATTCTCAACTCGGTCGGGGATTTTCGGCGCCCGACGACGGGATGTTTGTGTTGTCCTCATCATCCTAACATCATTCGGGTAAGTGGCGAGACTGGACAGTGAAAAGATTTGGAATTTGTATGGGCGCTCATAACCACGCAGTTGAGACCCCACAAACCAATTACCATCATCATCTAATCCAGTCCAATTATACTGTCTGCAACTGTAATTCACGGTGATGTTTGTATTTCAAAACTACATCGCCATAACAGTACCAGTACCTATCGGCAAGTCATGACACCAACACCACTAACAACGTAAATCTTCCAGCACACCGACTCAGTATCTCTAGATATTATAAAAATGAACCTGAAGAGCCAAAGAAACAGGTATACCTGCCTAATTCGTGTAGGGCCCCAGCAAGCACACAGAAGTGCCGTCACGCGACGTCGCACGGACTCAAGAAATGTCTGAAGTACTGCTGGAGGGAACTCACACCATTAATCCAGCAGGGTTGTCCATAAATCTCTAAGAGTACGAGGGAGTGGAGATCTCTTCTGAACAGTACGTTGCAAGGCATCCCAAATACTGGGATGCTCAATAATGTTCATGTCTAGAGAATCTGATGCCCAGCGGAAGTGTTTAAGATCAGAAAAGTGTTCCTGGAGAAACTCTGTAGCAATTGTGGACGTGTCGGGTGTCGCATTGTCGTGCTGAAATTGTCCAAGTCAGTCAGTATGCACAATGGACATGAATAGATGCAGGTGATCAGACAGGATGCTTACGTACGAGTGACCTGTCAGAGTCGTATCTAGACGTATCAGGGGGCTCATGTCACTGCAACTGCACACGCCCCACGCCATTACAAAGCATCCACCAGCTTGAACAATCCGGTGCTGATATGCAGTGTCCATGGATTCATGAGGTTGTCTCCATACCCGTACACGTCCATCCGCTCGTTAAGATTTGAAACGAGACTCGTCCGACCTCTTTAGAATCATCAACAGTCCAATGTCGGTGTTGAAGGTTCCAGGCAAGTTGTAAGGCTTTGTATCGTCCAGTTATCAACGGTACACGAGTGGGGCTTCGGCTCCGTAAGCCCATATCGATGACGTTTCGTTGAATGGTTCGCACGCTGACACTTTTTGAATGCCCTTCATTGAAGTCTGCTGTAATATGAGGAAGGGTTGAACATCCGTCACGTTGAACGATTCTCTTCAGTCGTCGTTGGTCCCGTTGTTGCAGAATTTTTTCCGGCCACAGCGACGTCTGAGATTTGATGTTTTACCGTATTCCTTATATTCACTGTACACTCGTGAAACGTTCGTACTGGAAATTCCCAAATTCATCGCTACCTCGGAGATACTGTGTCCCATTGCCTGTTCGCCAAATATAACATCACGTTCAAACTCAGTATAATCCTGATAATCTTTCATTGTAGCAGCAGTAACCTAATAACTGCGCCAGACACTTCTCTTATACAGACGTTTCCAACCGCAGCACCGTATTCTGCCTGTTTACATATGTCTGTATTTGAATACGCATGTCTATACTAGTTTCTTTTGCGCTTCAGTACGTGTGTGTGTGTGTGTGTGTGTGTGTGTGTGTGTTATATCTCCTGCTAAACCAGTTGGCCGATTGCGATCAATCTTGGCACACAGGTACCTTACCGTCAGTCGACAATCCCTTTGTGGGTAAGAACAGTCTACCTATCCAAGGGGTGGGGATGGGGGAGGAAAAGGAAGCATGCCCCACCACGCGTGAATTCCTTGTCTTCATTCAGCCAGTATTTGAGAACGAGAGGATTTACCGAAGTGAAACTAACTTTGGACATCATTTGAAACCCTTTGTGTCGTTAAAACCCCTACAAAATGACAGAAGTACCGCATGGGACATGACGTTATAAATTATTTCTTCTTTTTACTAACGTTAGTCGCGACTCATTTTAGAGACAACATGCACATACACCACAGAACTTAAGCGCAAAATTATATCATTGTTCGAAACATAATTCGGGAGGTATAACGTCATTAACAATGAGCTGTGTGAAAAACTGCAACATCATGCAAGACGTTTAGATTTCTTATTTCTTTGCTACATTCGCAGTAAATTTCGCATGCAGTATCGACATAAGCCGCTGAATGTATCTACGATATTATATCGCTGCCCGACATATTGTTCAGGAGATATTACGTCATAAACATTAAGCACGAGGCCAGACGCTGGGTGGTACGGGCGTGGATGCACAGTTATAAATAAATACCTGGGCAACACCGGGCTTTTCAGCTAGTGATTTCTACCAACCCATCCCTCTACACAGGCTCAAGTAGCTAAAATTGATCGCAGTAACAACTATGATGCTTATTATTACAGTACATCGTCGGTGTCTTTTCATCTCAACAGTCCACTGGTACACTGTTGCTTGTTTGAGACGGAGAAAGAATCTTTGTGGAGGAGGCAACACCTTGCGGGGATGGCTAACACCAAAACAGTGATCGCATGCGTGGCAGCAATACGAGGAATCAATGAAACGGAACACAGCGCCATCAGCAATCCCATCACTGTAAATGATGAGTTTAAATGTACAGCTCATCAGTCATCTTCGAAGAGCAGTTTGGTAACGCTCCACAATGCCTCCAAACTCTTCCAGTTTCCTTTCTTTGTGACTATCTTCTATTTCAATCACCCAGTGTGTGGGTGTGTTTTGGGGTCAGCAGCACCAACATGATTTAAACAGTGTGATGTCTAGTTTTCTGGGAGAGCCAATGGACCAAAACTTGTTAATGTGAGTTTACAATCTGACACAGACGTCGAAGTCATGGCAGGGACCCTCTCTTGCGACTGATAACCTGTGGGAGAAGGTTCTCGCACAGTACAGACGATGAAACTTTACACTGGCCTGTGCAAGCGACGTCGATCACTGCCCACCTGTTACACTGGATAAATACCTGTATATTTAATAGGATCGCCGCATATGCTCGATGCCGGCACGTAGACCGTATTCGTTTTCAATATCAACTGTGGTGTGTATTACAGCAAATCGCCCCATATCAGTGGTATCTTTCTCATCCTGACCATCCACTGGGTAAGCTGTTGACTGTCGCACAATGATTGACTGACGCCACTCCTTTTAGATGGAGTGAGTATAGTACCTATGTGTATGTTGTGCCAAATATGAATTTAACATACAATAAGCGTTACCCTCTGTGAGGAATTCTGAGGTTTGACCGTGTGATCACCTAATGGACAGAGGGTATCGAACATGAATTTCATATAAGTGGCAATCAGTAGAGACACTTTAATTTTGGAAATAATGGAAGTAGTGAAAGTTTTCTTGAATGACATAATAAACGGTCGCCAGTCTAATTAGGCATAATAATGTAGGAGCATTAAATTCATAGAATTTAATTACAATTTTGCAAAAAGGACTCTCGTTATTTCTCTCTTTGTAAAGTGCAATAAGCACACACAACCACTGGACGACCTGAACAATGATTAGCAGTAGTTTTCACTCGCATAAATTAGCAGTCACAGAAATATAAATGGTACTTGACTCCTGTTCATAATAATCATCATCTCAACCATTAACCAATTCAGCACCAAAAGTTATCAAAGACATCACGAGGCTAAGTGAAGCATGACAGGAGTACTGGTTTAACTAACACAGTTATAAATAAATACCTGGGCAACACCAGGCTTTCCAGCTAGTGATTACTACCAAGTTGGGTACCCATCCCTCTATACAGGCTCAAGTAGCAGAAGCTTAATCATAACAATACTGTACGAATTATCGTTAGGGTTCTCTGTCTGCCCGCCCCCCACACCGACTGTCCACTCCCCTGACTTGTCGAAACCAACACGAACCGCCAGTTACGTTCAGCCCAACTGCGCACAAGCAGGAAGCCTTCGAGTAATTGGACTCTGCCTGTCACGCAATCGACATTCAGCAGGTGATGAGCGCCGGCTATCGCTCCCTCCTGGGTGGTCTCGCAAGACGCGCAGCCCTTCGTTCCCCGCGGCTCGGCGGCTGCATCCGCGGTCCGTAATGACGCGCGCATTGCGGCTAATGTGGCCGGCTGTGGGGACGCTAAGCGACCAGAACCGGAGCCCAATCGGCCGCCGGCATCCGCGATTAAGAGGAACAAAGCCACCCTCCAGCAGCGGTCATTACGCCGGCCGGTTGCTGCTCCTCCGGCTCCTTCTCTCTCCTGCCGGCCTCTGCCCGCTCTCCCTCTCCGTCTACGTTGCCGTCTTCTGCGAAATGCACGCACTCCGTGCGTCGAGACCGGTCGGAGGAGAGGTCTCCTCCGAGACTCCTACCTGCGAAAGAAATGGAACTTCTCTGGCGTGCAGCGCGTATGAATAAAGCAAACGGAAACGGCGCAACTCGTCATTAAAATTTATCAGGCTCTCTCGGGGCAAATACGCTCCGCAATCTCCGGACGAGCTCTAGAATGAGAAATGTATAGGTGAATGAAATTCTTCGGGTGCAAACCACATTTCTGTGACGACTGCGTTTTGCTGTTCGTGCTCTTTCACAGTCAGTGAGATTGCTACCTGTTTACTGGAGCGCGAACGCAGCCTATGTACCCAACCATTAAGACACATGCAGTCTTCGTTCTGCCTTTTTCTGCCACTAATAAGGATCTGGCAGTAATCAGTCATAAACTAATATGTCCTGATAATTTACCGCTGAGTCAACTCCTTAATGAAGAGGATAGAGGTAGACGATCGGAATGTTTCCGTTGAGCGTTGGCAAATAACCGAAGAATCGCGTTAATACTGTTTACGAGGTTTCGAGAGAAACGGAAGTGATTTCTGGCGTTCCTTATCTACGTAAACGATTTGGGAGACAATCTGAGCAGCCGTCTTAGGTTGTTTGCAGATGACTCTGTCGTTTATCGGCTAATAAAGTCATCAGAAGATCAAAACAAATTGCAAAACGATTTAGAAAATATATCTGCATGGTCCGAAAATTGGCAGTTGACCGTAAATAACGAAAAGTGTGAGGTCATCCACATGGGTGCTAAAAGGAATTCGTTAAACTTCGGTTACACGTTAAATCAGTCTAATCTAAAAGCCGTAAATTCGACTAAATACCTAGGTATTACAATTACGAACAACTTAAATTGGAAGGAAGACATAGGAAATGTTGTGGGGAAGGTTAAACAGAGACTGCGTGTTATTGGCAGGACGCTTAGAAAATGTAACAGACCTACTGCGGAGACTGCCTACACTACGCTTGTCCGACCTCTTTTAGAATACTGCTGCGCGTTGTGCGATCCTTACCAGATAGGTCTGAGGGAGTGCATCGAAAAAGTTCAAAGAAGGGTAGCACGTTTTTTTTGTATTATCGAGAAATATGAGAGAGAGTATCACAGAAATGATACAGGATTTGGGCTGGACATCATTAAAAGAAAGGCGTTTTTCGTTGCGACGGAATCTTCTGACGAAATTCCTTTTACCAACTTTCTCCTCCGAATGCGGAAATATTTTGTTGACACCAACCTACACATCGAGAAACGACCATCACGATACAATAAGGGACTTCAGAGCTCGTCCGGAAAGATATAGGTGTTCGTTGTCTCCGAGCGCTATACGAAACTGGAATAATAGAGAATTGTGAAGGTGGTTCGGTGTACCAATGCCAGGCACTTAAATGTGATTGTAGAATGAAGGCTTTCACGACCGGGTTACAGGACTGTTGATATACTTTCCGGGATGTGAGGTCGTGGTCCAAGAACTTTTCTGCTCCTTACGTTTCGTCCAGGACTGCGCTGGACTTCCTCAGAGGCTCCGCTGAGTCTTGCCGACTGACTCAGACTCTGGGGAAGTCCAGCGCAGTCGTGGACAAAACGTAAGGAGCAGAAAAGTTCTTGGACCACGACCTCACATTCCGGAAAGTATGTCAACAGCCACTTAAATGTGATTTGCAGAATAAGTCATATCGATAACCCATATTCATTTTGCGGCAAATGAAACAGTCCTGGAGACAGAGTTCCAGGGTACAAAGAAATACAACAGAGAAAAGGAAATACAGTACTAACCCGACTATAGCAGATGTTTAAAGTGATCACTATTCGTCTCTTGGCAACATTGGGCCTTGCTTAGCAAGCTGCCGAAGGCGGAGGGAAACTGGACTGCTGAAATGTCTCTTCTGAAATGTTCTGCTGCAGTTCTTGAAGGCTATGAGGGTTGTTGCGATTTACCTTGGACTTGAGGGCTCCCCACACAATGTAATCGCACACTGGCATGTCAGGTGACCTGGGCAGCCTGCTAGGGCCGTGACCAGGCTGCAGGTGCAGATGAAGTATTCGTCCTCACGATCTACGCTATGTGATATAAAGTATCCGGACACCCACTAAAGCATACGTTTTCAGTATTAGGTGCATTGTGCTGAAAATCTACTGCCAGGTACTCCATACCAGCGACCACAGTAGTCATTAGACATCGTGAGAGAGCAAAATGGGAATATCCGCGGAACTCTGACTTCGAACGTGGTCAGGTGATTGGGTGTCACTTGCGTCACACGCCTGTACGCGAGATTTCCACACTCCTAAACATCCCTAGGTCCACGGTTTCTTATGTGATAGTGAAGTGGAAACGTGAAGAGACACGTACTTCACAAAAGCGTACAGGCCGACCTCTGTTGACTGACAAAGACCGCCGACCGCTGAAGAGGGTCGTTATGTATAATGGGCAGACATCTATCCAGACCATCACACAGGATTTCCAATCTGCATCAGTATCCACTGCAAGTACTATGACAGTTAGGCGGAACGTGAGAAAACTTGGATTTCATGGTCGAGAGGCTGCTCATAACCCACACATTAGGCCAGTAAATGGCAAACGACTCCTCGCTTGGTGTAAGGACGTAAATATTGGACGACTGAACAGTGGTAAAACGTTGTGTGGAGTGACGTATCATGTTACACAACGTGGCTGTCCGATGGTAGGGTGTGGATATGACGAATGCCCGGCGAACGTCATCTGCCAACGTGTGTACTGCCAACAATAAACACCGGAGGCGGTGGTGTTATGATGTGGTCATGTTTTTCATAGAGGGGGCTGGCACCCCTTGTTATTTTGCGTGGCACTATCACAGGCCTCTATAGATATTTTAAGCACCTTCTTGCTTCCCACTGTTAAAGAGCAATTTAGGGATGGCGACTGCATCTTTCAACACGATCGAGCACCTTTTCATGAAGCACGGCCTGTGGCGGAGTGGTTACAGGGCAGTGACATCCCTGTAATGGACTGGCCTGCACAGAGTCCTGAGCCGAATCCTATAGCACACCTTTGAGATGTTTTGTAAAGCCGACTTCGTGCCAGGCCTCACCGACCGACATCGATACCTCTCCTCAGTGAAGCACTCCGTGAATAATGGGCTGCCATTCCCCGAGAGATCTTCCAGCACCTGGCTGAACGTGTGTCTGCAAGAGTGGAAGCTGTCATCAAGGCGAAGTGTGGGCCAACCCCATATTGAATTCCAGCATTACCGATGGAGATCACCACGAGCTTGAAAGTATTTTCAGCCAGGTGCTTAGATACTTTTGATCGCATAGTGTACATGATATGTCTGTTGTGACAGGCGTCGGGTTGTTTTGTTAGGGCTCTGAAGCATTTTCCGATGAACTGCAGCCACATTTTCTGGTGTGTGGACACGTTTCGGAATGTTTTTTGACTCATCCAAAACAGATTCTGTCTGACCCAATTTTCGGACTAAGCGTTGCATGGCATTCTTTGGTGGCACTTTGACACCTTTTAAACTTCTCAGAAAACAACTGACCACAATGGTTTCACGACATTGTTTTCTCTTAACTTTCCACAACATACAACCGTCGCTTCACTGTAAGTGCCATCGTTCCCTTTGCACTGCTCAATGACACAGCCCGCACTACGCTCTGAACTGGTGTAGAGCACGAGTCCAGGCCACGACATGTGATTGTATGCATACATTCACGTCAAGTCGTAATCACTCGCTGGAGACACTTTTGTATGCTCTACCCTCTCTGTACCTTTGTGGAGATAGATTTTCCAAGAAAGTTTGAAAGCGTCCTCCATAAACAGAGATTTGCAGGGTGACCTACAATTCCAAAACCTTTCATCGGTGGTTCAAATGGATGCAACAAGAAAACGTGGTGCAGAGGCTATGAAACCTAGAGTATGGAGTGACAGAAGAATGTCACTGATCGGATCGCTCTTATGACAACCTTTTTTTAGCTTTTGGCCTGGTTTACGTCCCAAAAATGAAACATGGCAGGAGTTCGGTGGTGATTGGGCTGCCATATCGTGGTATTTCATGGGCCCCATGTTTACTCTGCAAGGTCGTGTTACAGTCAAGGATTTTGTGACCATTTTGGCTCATCAACTTCGTCCCGTAAGACAATATTTCTTCCCAAATAGTGATGCTGTGTTTCAAGAACACACGGCCCCTGTTCCCACCCCTTTTAACGTCCAAGACTGGTTTTGTGAGCACGAGGATAAACTTTCGCATCACACCTGGTCACTACTGTCACTAGATCGCAGTATTACTGAGACTTCATGATTTACTTTGCAGAGAAGGATGATTAATCGCTATCCGCTTCTATCATGATCCTCTGCACTTGTCACTATTTTGCAATAAGAATTATATAAGCTTATCTTGAAAACAATAAATAACCTGTGCTTTTCCATGGCGGGATGACTGGAACCTATTTTGAATGTCAAAGCTTTTGTTACACGATATTAGACATGGTAATGAGTTGTGATTAAGGTGTATCCATGCTTTTGTCCACCATCTTAGACTTCCTGATAAAAAATTAAGTACACAGTAGACGTGGTCGGATGTAGATGTAACTTCGTACACGTACACACCATTAGCGGGTACATAGAAGACTATAGTTGTGGTAGGTAGAAGGGTCACTTGCTTAGAGGTCTAATTCTTCCAATGGTTGGAGACGCACTTTGGTGTCACTCTTGGCGTCATAGTGTGGGGAGCAATCGGATATAACGTCAGATGATTAAGGGAACTCTGGCGGCACAATGGTATGCGATGGACGTCCGGTGCCCTAGTGTACACCTCTCACTTGACAGTGTTGCCATGCCATTTTCCAACAGGACAACGCTGCTCCACATATGGCATCTGCCGCTATGCACTGTCTGTGTGATATTGAGGTTCTCGTGTGGTCAGAGCTCTCCAGACCTTTCCCCAAGAGAACATGTATGGGGACCAGGTCGGATGCCAGATCTGTTCCAGCGTCAGTATTCAGTAGATGAAGGATCATTTACAGTAGTTACGGGCCACCTTTCCTCAGAAAGGAGGCTCCACAATACCTTTTCCATTCGACTCAGTGCATGAGCCTATGCCAGAGGAAGTGCAACGTCATAGTGATAAGTGGGCTCATTGGCCAAACTTTTTTGTAAATTTGCTTCGATTTTATGATCACTGCAATTAAATCACACACCCTCCCAACCTGTGCAGTTTCATTTCGTTTTCTTCTCCCCTTCAGGGTGCTGCACTTTCTTTTCAGGCAGTATGTGTCAAAATATGGCAGTAGTAATTTTTTTAATGCTACACTCTATTAACCTTGCCAGTGGATAAAGTCATCATAGATCTTAATTTCTTCAGGCCAGTTGTGCTCACACACCTTACATGAATGTCTTATCAGAGGAAGTCTGTTCCAGCGTCAGTATTCAGTAGATGAAGGATCATTTACAGTAGTTACGGGCCACCTTTCCTCAGAAAGGAGGCTCCACAATACCTTTTCCATTCGACTCAGTGCATGAGCCTATGCCAGAGGAAGTGCAACGTCATAGTGATAAGTGGGCTCATTGGCCAAACTTTTTTGTAAATTTGCTTCGATTTTATGATCACTGCAATTAAATCACACACCCTCCCAACCTGTGCAGTTTCATTTCGTTTTCTTCTCCCCTTCAGGGTGCTGCACTTTCTTTTCAGGCAGTATGTGTCAAAATATGGCAGTAGTAATTTTTTAATGCTACACTCTATTAACCTTGCCAGTGGATAAAGTCATGATAGATGTTAATTTCTTCAGGCCAGTTGTGCTCACACACCTTACATGAATGTCTTATCAGAGGAAGTCTTGAGCCTCCGAGGCGCTTCATTCAGCCAATGGGTGTTGATGGACGATATAGACAAGCATCGGCCACATGTTCAATAAAATGCAATACATGTACAATCAGGTAGATACTAAGGTTCAAATAAAAACAGCTTATGGTTTAAATGGGTCTATCCAATTATTTATTTTGTTGCTAGGAAAGAAAGTAGAGCCGTGCCTAGTGGTCAGACGTAATCTGTGTGTCATAGACGAATAACGGATGGCAGTGAGACCCACCTGGGTAGCCGAGAGCACTAACGCGCTGCTTCCTGGACTCGGGTAAGCGTGCCGGAACCGGAACGAATCCGCCCAGCGGTTTAACGACTAGGGCTGGTGTGCCGGCCAGCCTGGATGTGACTTTTAGGCAGTTTTCCACATTCCCCTAGGTGAATACCGGGCTGGTCAGCACGTCCCACCTCAGTTACACGACTAGCAGACATTTGACACACATCCGCACTATTTCATGATTCACACTAGTCATAGACAGCTGGAGAACACTAATTCCATTCCAGGGGTATGGGGTGGCGGCAGTAAGGGCATCTGGCCACCCCTTAACATTAACGACGCCAAATTCGAACTTATCCCTGCCGATCCTGCGCACAATGCGGGACAATACTGAAGCAAAAGAAGAAGAAGAAGAACTACAGGTAGCAGTGTATTTAAAGTGTAGCGAGACGAATTTGCCCCAGGGAGATATCCATGTTTGGGGATGTTGTCTGACCTTTCTCGCACCACGTCCTAGCAAAGCTATATTTCGTCGTCTATGGCTACTGAAGCAGGAAGAGTATGTGAACAATCTAGCCATCAAAAACAAGTGTACCGACAACGAACTATAAAGGCACATTTGCATGCCGAGCGTGAGTTTCCTCGGAAACGCGAAATATTAATTAAATAAATAATCAGTGACAAATAAATAAAGCCTATGGCACACAACTGCAGCGCTGTGTCGCTGATAAAACAAAAGCACAATTACGTTACTCTTATGTTTGATTAAGAAATGAGAGAGCTCTGGTAGAAGTGGTGCGAGAAGCACGTATTTTATTCTATTGTCTGGCACACCACCATATTTCATGTTATAGAAGAATACTGCGAGTTGCAACCAGACTAGGCACTCGATTCTGTAAATAATTTATATTTATAAAATAGACAATCACCTCTGTACGACGTATTGGCATGGCTGGCAAATTATTGAAATATTGAGATTTAGATTATGAGTCCGCACCTACCGCAGCAGTCTTTGGAAACGATTTATTTACGAAGTCCGATTATTTCAGTTTTATTTCACGGTCAACTACGAGTAACATTGCCTTTACGAGAAAGCCATTGTCAAGCGTCTGATACCGAATAATTAAACGTCCACGTTCCAGATAAGCAAATATTTATTACAATTACAATCACAATCACCATCATACAGATAGAAAAATTAATATTTAAATAATATTTTTTATTTTATTTATTTTATATTGGCGACTGCGTGTCGGACTTGTTATTTTGTCATTTGTTACATTGTTCTCTTTGTTTCATGTGAAAAATCAACTTTCTGGACCTGGACGTGAATGTATGAGAGATAACAAAAAATCTGAAGATATTTTCCAATTCTAAAATTTTGCGGGAAGACGCAATGAAACTTCCAGCAAAATAAGGTAAGACGCAGCATCTTTGCATTAGCAGGCTTGACCAGACGTATAATTCAGTGTATTAGCTTTTCAGTAGATTCCGTAGTGTTTCTTTCGTGCATAACAGTTTTCAGTGATAAATTTCATTCTCAGTACTTTTCCTTAAACAATAACGTATGCAACAATACCAATACACGAGTGTACAATATGGCCGACTTCTGTACGATACGTAGTAACATGGACAGCAGCCATTACCAATAATCTCAAATTCAGTTTATATTTTTAAATTAACAGACAGCCATTGTTGCTACGAGCGATTCATGCTCAACTGCATTTTATTTTAAAATCAGTGTCAAATATTTTCTTGAAACATATATCACGTGTAGCATGGTAATAACTAGAAATCAATACGCAAAAATGGAACAGCAAAGACGTACTATTCAGACGCAATCCGACTCGGACGAGAGACAAATGTTAGAAAATGACTTTACGACAGCAACCGGTAGTGACGATTTATCAAACATTGACGCAAGTGTTGACGGAAATTTTGGCAATAGGCCGTCCACTACAAAAATTTCAAAGTCTCAGTCAGAGCCCATGTTGATGCATGACGTCACGTCTAATGACGCGACGGGGGCACAGACCTTGCAAACAGTAAACATTGCCGACATGTTACAAATGCTAATGAAACAAAACGCCGAAAACATGGCACCCTTACAGACACAAAATGACGCAATTAAATCTGACCTCATAGCACTCAAGACAGGTAATGACACTTTATGTAAACGTGTGGAACTTATAGAGGCCACACTGACCAAACAGATGACTGAACTCAGTACTAAATTTTCCCAGCTTAATACGAGACAAGAAAAGACTACAACTGACGTAGCACTTTTACAGACACAAGTAAAAAACCTTAATGTCACGTGTGAAGTTCTTACTGAACAAATTCAAACATATCCTTCAGTACATGACAACCTTGAAAAACGAATTACTGACGTACAGAATAAATTTGACAATGTTGAACAACACCTGACTGACACCTTACAATCTGATGCCACAGCTCATTTTCAAAATATTAATAAAGAATTTCATGATTGGGTAGTGAACAAAGACAAACATTTTGATAGATGCTTACGTGAAAATTTACCAACAATTGTGCACGACTCCGTAGCGCAATACATTACTAATAACAAACAGCTGATCAGTGACGCAGTACAATCCGTCACTGCACCCATGAGACAATTCACCGATCGACCACAGTCTGAATGTAACGAAAATATCAGTCAAAATGCACAGTTCAGGAACCAATATACATTCGAGTATGACACACACATACCGCACACGACAAACACACAAGAACAAAACACACCACGACTACAACACATACCACGATGTGCAAACACAAACACAAGCTATTATCATGGTAAACCACAGCAACATTATCGTAATTACTCGCCAGCTGAACATACCAGTAATTACAGTGGAATAAATCCATATCACAATACGAAGGAAGAAGAAAGCTTAATGAAACACAGGCAATTTCAGATTTTTATCCCAGAAAAACGAACCATTCATCCGGTGATTTTTCTTAAATCTTTTAGTAACGCATTTCCACGCACTTGGAGTGACCGGAAAAAGATTTCATATATTGTCGGTTACATCCAAGGCGATGCAGCTGTCTGGGCATACAGTCAAGCTGACGTATGTACCACGTACAGTGAGTTTGAGCGTGCTTTTCTGAACAAATTCTGGTCGCAATCCGTCCAGGAGCGACTCAGAAGGCAAATTTTAGAACCTGAAACTTTTAACAGTAAAAATGGCAACTTACGCAGATATTTTGAAAAATACTTGAACATGGGACACTTTTTAGACGAACCAGTCGCAACGCGTGATATACTCCGTGCGTTGAAGGCCAAATTGCCTTTCAACATTAAAGAAAAACTCCTACATATCCCGGAAGACGATTCAGATTATTTTTTAACAGCCTTAGATTCGGTTGACATGTTACTTGAAGATCAGCGCTTCGCGCGGCAAAACAGCAGCCACAATGTTTACACTAGTGGTATGCAAAACATGCAGGCTTGCCAACTCAATTCTGGCGCGCCCACAGTTGGATACGCGGTACAGCAAAAACAGCAAACTCACATGCCGTTTCAATACGAAAATCAAAATCAACACGCGTATTCCAATACAAACAATAGTTACAACAGTAATAACACTTCATGCGGCAATCCATACAAAAGGTACCGCGGTAATAACTACAACGGTAACAACGGATACAAAGGCAACAACAAAAACACAAACAGAAATAGAAATAATAATAACTACGAGCCAAGACAGCATCAAGGTTGGACTCGTAACGATCAGTACTTCCATTCAAACTCTGCTTTACCACAGCAGCCACCAGGACAAAATTGGAGCATACCTTACGACCGACAGGTAAGTTATAATGCGCAACAGCAACAACAACCGCAAAAGTTTGGAGATCATAATAGGCAATATCCGAATGTGAATATAATAGAAATGACACCTGATGCACAACCTCAATCTGTGTCAGTACCTAGTACAAATGCTAATCCGACAAACTAGAAACAGTCACTTCTATGCCCCAGGTCGTGGCTGAAGAATTCTTGCGGGGCGACTGCAATGTTAATCAGTTATTTGACACCACACTTGAACAACAGAATAATGATATGCCGAATAATTCTAAACAAAAATTACCTGTTTTATTTATAAAATACAACCACAATGAGAATATATCAGATGAACTTTTACAAGACAGTGCACAATGTCGTTCAAACACAAATGAAATTGTTTTAGCATCTACTACTGGTGTAGTAGGTGGGATTCCAACTACTATTATCCTAGATACAGGTGCAGCTGTGAGCGTTTTGTCTTTTAATTTCTATAAAAAGATGTGTGAATTGGAACCTGTGCCTGAGTTTCCTGCCCAAAACTGTAAAATAACTACTGCACTAGGTAATAAGTCATGTAGGGTTACGAAGCAAGTTTTTGTAAACATTAAAGTAGGTAATGGAACCGTACAATGGCCATTCCTGGTTGTACAAAACCTTGCGACAAATTGCATATTAGGATTAGATATTATGAGCGAGAAGGACTGCATTATAGACTTCTCCAAAGGTAAATGTATTTTAAATGATAAAGGCAGTGTAATTATTATTGATTTGGACAGGAGAACTCTAAAGCATGACAAACACTGTACAGGGTACAAGGTTCAGTTAGTACTTGACAATGACATTCAAGATATGCAAACACACTCATCTGACACAGAGCTAATGGACTTGAAAACATTGCTTGATCATAAGATAAGTGAAGCTACAGCTCTCAGTGTACATGAACGTATAAAACTACAGGAAGTGTTATCCAAATATTTACAAGTTTTTACCAAACGATTAGGTGTTATCAACACGTATGTATACAAGATTGAAGTTAAGCCTCACAAGATATTCTACCACAAGACATATAACGTACCGTTATCTCAACGACCTGCTGTGTGGCAAGAATTAAAGCAAATGTTAGACTGGAAGGTCATTGAACCATCCACCTCACCTTATTGTAGTCCTCTACTTGTTGTCAAAAAATCAAATGGAAGCATTAGGTTAGTGTTAGACGCACGAGCAATTAATGAAATAATTTTACCGGTTCACACAAAACCTGAAAATTTAGAAGAGCAATTACAGAAATTTCTAGATGCAAAATATTTTTCCACAATAGATCTCGCTAATTCGTTTTGGCAGGTGGGTATCACTCCTGATTCACGGAAATATACTGCATTTATGTTCGGGGGGCGAACCTATCAGTTTTGTGTTCTACCTTTCGGACTGAATGTCAGCTCTGGGGTATTCATTACAGCCCTGGATACCGTGCTTGGCGACGATTTAGTTGAGACAGTCACACACTATGTAGATGATATACTGATAGCTACACAGTCTTGGAAGGAACACGTTGGCACACTTCAAAGAATTTTAGAAAAATACGCACACCGAGATCTTAGAGCATTTCATGCTGAATAATGTCAAAGTCATACCCATCAAAATATTGCTAAGCAACTCGAAAAACTCTGTTGTTACAACACATATAATAAGTAGTGTAGAAATTTTCATTTCAGCGGTTCCAGAGTCGCAGTTGAAGGCAGAAGAACTCTTCTTTCAGCGCGCGCCACCACCTGGAAGACGGAATATCAAAATAAAATTTATGATTACGTAGCAGTGAATGATATATTAATTTCTCACGGAACATTTGTTATTGTAGGTACCACTGACTTGGTATGACACCTGACGAACCGACAGACGTCATCTGTGAAGCGATCTTTTACTTTGAGAAATAGATTAGACGCACATCTCTCAACACGAAAAGCATCTATCAGCAGTCAAGGCCACACAGACACTCTACACACACGCACAAAACGCGAGGAATCGA
Organism: Schistocerca cancellata; assembly: GCF_023864275.1. NCBI lineage: Eukaryota > Metazoa > Arthropoda > Insecta > Orthoptera > Acrididae > Schistocerca > Schistocerca cancellata. The sequence continues at coordinate 165,401,907 of NC_064634.1, forward strand.
ACATTTTCTCTCTCTTACTATTTTGAATATTTATTGAGTAGTGAAAACGCCTGGTCTTGCCTACTGATGTAATGAATGTTGTGTCTAACCTATCTTAATTTCAGATGACATCACGTGACACAATGTAATAACCTATAGCTATGTAATGATGATGCAAACATGTTTATGTGCAACTGTATTATGTTTATGCTAAGAAAATATGTGACGTGTGTATGTATAATTACTTATTTTTTTTAACTGATGTATCATGTAACTGTTACTATGTAAAAATTTGAACAAAACGAGTGCCAAAAAGACATTGCATAGTGAACCTCTGTTCACGGACATTAACGAACATTACTAACTCTGCAACTACGCAGAAACCTATGTGAAAGAAACGGTTAATGCCATTCATTATGCAGCGTATCTATGTAAAGGCGATGAATGATTTCTTTGATTAATAACTACGAACATTTAGGTGAGCTATATTCAGCAAAAAACTGAAAATGTGAAGGGCATAATTCGTGCATCGTCTAGTGACATTACTACAGTACCTAACTTCAAGATATTAACTGGATTAAATGGACACAAAGTGCCTGTCCAGAAAACAACACGACGGGTGGAAGAATTTTGGTTGGAACTTCAGGGAATGAAATGTTCACGAAATGTGACGGACACTCTTACCTGGACTGTCCAAGGATCGACGCCAGCTATGTGCCGTCCGAGGTTCTGCAACCAAGCTTCCACGGAATGTAAAAAAAAAAAAAAAAAAACGAACTGGACGTGGACCAATTACTCGATGGGTCACGTCTGATCTGTAATGAGCAATGCCTTTAGTCACAACGAACTGCATCACAATGACTATAATGGAAATGGGAAATAGACACGCTTATGTATTAATCACGTTGTTATACAACAATGTTACTGTGATCAGAAAAAAACTTTACCACGACGATACTAACCTGTAAAAAAAAATTATTGTGCAGCAGATGAATATGAACTGTAATAACGACACGATGTGTATAGGTCAACGCACCTGAAACATACGGACATTTTTCTTTGAAGTATTTCAAAACAATACTATGTAACTAAGAACATTCAACAATCTAAGTTGTATTGTGTTATAACAAATATTGTAAATTTAAAACTAAGTTACCTGTCATAGGATGTAGTCTTCATATGTAATCTTGGTTGAATATTTTCTTTGTGCAACGACTGAGAAACGCGCGCACACGAACAATATGAACTGCAATACTGTGCCGCGTGATCTAACTGTACGATATAACGACAGTGCCGGAGTCACACAGACGCTTCTGCGCATGCGCGCACTCTATCTGCCAACATAAGAACTTTTACGGCGCACCCGCGTCATTCAAATTTTGTATATAATGTGTATAATGTAGGTCATGTAAATAGTTGTAGATAACTTAGATTTTCTTGTGCCTTTAGGTGAATTGCTCGCCTGCAGGTGTGTCCTTTCGCCTCGCAATTCAGGGGGCAATATAAAGGCACATTTGCATGCCGAGCGTGAGTTTCCTCGGAAACGCGAAATATTAATTAAATAAATAATCAGTGACAAATAAATAAAGCCTATGGCACACAACTGCAGCGCTGTGTCGCTGATAAAACAAAAGCACAACTACGTTACTCTTATGTTTGATTAAGAAATGAGAGAGCTCTGGTAGAAGTGGTGTGAGAAGCACGTATTTTATTCTATTGTCTGGCACACCGCCATATTTCATGTTATAGAAGAATACTGCGAGTTGCAACCAGACTAGGCACTCGATTCTGTAAATAATTTATATTTATAAAATAGACAATCACCTCTGTACGACGTATTGGCATGGCTGGCAAATTATTGAAATATTGAGATTTAGATTATGAGTCCGCACCTACCGCAGCAGTCTTTGGAAACGATTTATTTACGAAGTCCGATTATTTCAGTTTTATTTCACGGTCAACTACGAGTAACATTGCCTTTACGAGAAAGCCATTGTCAAGCGTCTGATACCGAATAATTAAACGTCCACGTTCCAGATAAGCAAATATTTATTACAATTACAATCACAATCACCATCATACAGATAGAAAAATTAATATTTAAATAATATTTTTTATTTTATTTATTTTATAGAACGATGTGTTTTGGGACGCTTGAACCAAATGTTAACTACATCTACGAAATACATACACCGCTAGCGACTCTACAGTACATGTTGTAGGCTATTTTGTACTAATGTTAGCCATTTTGTTCTGTCCCATATCTCGCGTATGGAGCTTGCATCCATCCGTGAACACTCTTGTCTCTTTCATTCTATTCTTGTAATCTGTATGCAAGATAATCGACAGAGCATGAAGAATTGCTGCACTTACTTTTTTGACTACATGTTCGTTAAATTTACCCAAGAGAGTTTCGCAAGAATAGCGTCGCTTTTCTAACAAAAATTCCTGTTCACATTCTCTGGTTGTATCTGGTACCTTGATTTATGTACTGTCCCAGCGCTTCCCTTACATGCTATGATATTTCTCACCAACACTAACTGATAATAACACCAAACTCAGGAACATTGTTCTAAGAGACGCAAGCGTCATGCATATTATTTTTTGAATATATCCTCCGCAGTTTCCCAGAATCCTACAAACAAATTAAAATACTAATTAGTGTGTACTGCGGCACAGTAGTAAAACACTGGACTCGGTAAATTAGGGTTCAATTCCCCGTTTGGCCATTAAGATTTTGAGCGAGCTACTAATAATATCGTCTCAGACTTCCAAAAGATTAGTACCCATTTAGAGTTGAAATTGGGAGACACCTCTTCATATATCTGGCTAAAAATCTCAAGTATGAAGGACGCACATACAGTTAGAAACGAGAATGAAGTTGTTCGTCAGTTATGTTTTGATTGACCATCATCGGAAGTTTACGTACTGAAACTTGAATGTGTTCAATTGCCTTTTGTCGACAAGAACGATAGCCTAAATCATCATGTTGTCGAGACAGTTCTCATCTTACCAAACGTTTTAAGTTATTGTTTAGAATTTGTTCGGATATGTTAATATGGATACTTTAGTTTCATACACTTACTTAGAGAAGGAGTGGTAATTGAAGTAAAAAATTATTTCAGTGCGAAAAGTGCTTTGTTTGTTCCACAGACGGAGTCTCAGGAAGAGATGTTCGTAAAGGACAATCTGCTGTAGTTGATCGTGCTTGTAGTGACAGTCCACTGTATGCTATTTAGTGATGCGACTGGTTTTATAAGTTAGTTTATTTACGAGTGAATCTCATGTTATTCGTACTCGAACTTTAATATTCCTTCTCTTGCAGTATACACACTTATTACGGGTTAGTACCTGAGCACAATTCTTGAGTGTTCATTTCGTTCTTAAAGTACCCCATTAATGCCAGTAGGAACTCCCCTCTTTCTCAAATACTAGCGTCCCTGCACTGTATCTTGCTGTACTGCGATGAACGATTCTTCATTAATCTGTTTATTTACGCATTTATTTCAGTTGACCAGATTTAGCCTTCAGGTCCTCTCATACATCGAAAAGACATGCATAGTGAATCAACATTACATTTCGAGTAGTATACGATCAATATACGGGGTGAATCAGAACTCCGCCGACAAATTTTCAGAGTCGGTAGTATTGGACAAAAAAAAATTTTAGTAAACATGGTCTCTACAATGGATACTGTAATAGCTATGCGCATTTGATCAGTAGAAGAGATTTGTTTCACAGTAGCTAAGTTCAACAAGAACTCATAGCTCATAAGGTACGCACAGTAGAGCTCATGTTTACTAGAACTTTTTTCTTGCTTTGGCCCTAACTATACCTCTGAAAGTTTCTCGGTGGAGTTCTGGTTCACACTGAATAATAAAAATGATAATAACGTCGACATGTATAGCAATGAACATATGAAACTTAAGAAATGTCACTTTCATTTCCTCATTATGTTCTTGTCGAATGTGAGGAAAGACGTTGAGAGGTGGCATGAGCCCCCTCTCATATTTCTATCTTACGATTTTCCTCTCTAATTGCATGCAGTGAAAAGTAGCTATTCCTTCACATGCAGACTTCCCACGCAGCGTCTCTCATCACCCAGGTGGTCCGGTGACAGGCGGGCTCTGCTGATCTGGAAAGCGTTAAGCCGACGGGTGTGAGGAACTCGAGTGAATGCTTTGCAGACGCCGACATTGTCAAAAGACATGCCCGGAGGGGTCTGAAGTAGCGGCTGGGCTAGAGGTTCCGTTACTTCGCAGAAACTTAGCGAAAACACTTTCTGGTGGGCTACCAGTGAGGCGTGGGAATGACTTGTGTACCCAGGCAGTTGTAGCGGGAAAATTCCCGCGCTTTCTGCAAAATAGTAACTGTGATTGGCTTGATCAGGGCATAGCTCCGTGACGTAGCAAAATCAGCGCAGAAATTGGCGCCAAGAATCTCCATTGGTGGAATGGTAGTGCTCCGGCAATAGAGTGGAATTTTCCGCCGGTTTTCGAGTTGCTGATTGGAACGTTTAACCACGGCCACTGTCGTGGGGGCGGGAATGTTGTGTGTTCGGCCTGTACGGGTGCTCTAGGCAGTCGGCTCTCGCCTTTCGGTCGAGGACGTCGAAGCAACCAGCCATCGCCTCCGGTACGCCAGATCGTGTTCTGGCAGTTAAGAAGACAGTTTGGTAATGTATGTCCGCAGCACCGGCAGATAGGGATTTTCCTAGGTGATAATCAGAGCTCAGCAGAGCGCGCCTGTTCGTCTTTTTCTAACTTTGTTCTGTCTTGAGTAGCAGCAATTAATGTTGGGTTAGCTGTGTGTCTCTCTTAAGATTTGAGTGGCAAGGAATTGGCTCCACATACCACTTCGTCTTAAACCTCACAATCTAGTTTAGGGACAACTTCACCTTCATAGCGTTTGTTTGAGTATCCAATTTGTGCCAATTTGATGTATTATAAATGTTTCATGTGTTTTTGTTTATTATTTTGTGTTTAGTCTTAATAAATCATATTGTTATTTTGGACAGAACTTTCATTCTGTTAATCGGTGGAGCAACCCATCATTTCTCACTACGTTAATGAAACCTTCCTTTATTTAACTTATTTATCAAATTAAATTATTGCAGGTGCCAAACTCTTTTCTACTCCACTTGCAGGGTTGATTACAGTCAGTTCGCGTATATTTTTTAATCCATGTGCAACAGCAAAAGTCGGAGTTAGAATAGGGGGGGCTTAGAGCATCATTTACATATGGAGATTCTAGAAGAATTTAGTGTTAAATACACTACTTGCCCCGGCACCTCGCAACGTTAAACAAAGATGTATGGCAGCAGTACAGTAGATTTCAAAGGTGGAGAAGATGTTGACAGGACAAAAGAAGAACGAGATATAGTAGAGTAAGATTATCAGAAGGGATAGACGGAAGAAACCATGAATGGAAAGGGATGCGAAAAACACAGATAATTCACAGTTTGATAGAGATGTAAACTACGGCTATGATAACGGGTCACGTGTTACACCTTTTTTAATCGTTTTAACGTAATGGTACAATCGTATCACACCCACTTCACCATCAACATCACATTATTTTCTCAACATTTTTCTTTATTTATACCGTAATCAATACCAGTATTTACAAGAAATATCGAAACGTTTACGTGATAACACTTTCGGTAACTAATTTCTTATCGTAATTTGTACAAGCCGGTACTTGCTGGTGTGAATCAGTATACACCGTTGACGTTTCGTATAATGTGTGGACCATGGAAACTTTCTTTTCATACATAAATCAATGAAAGTACAGGGTTAGCAGGTAAACTAGTGGGCATTAATTAAGCCATGGACTGCCACACACTGAGGCCTGAGTCAGTACAGCGACGCCTCTCCGGCTCAAAGTGCACCACATCGCGGCGGCCGCTGCAGCCGGGAGCCTGGGGGTGGGGGCGGGAGGGGCTCTGAAATATGGCTGTCACTCGCGACTGATGGAACCTCGTTGTATATAGATTAGGTGGTTATGAATATTTACGCTCGCTTATGCATATTGTGTGAGCAGCGAAGAATGGGAAGAGTTAATGAATGCTGATGGGGACGAGTTTCGGGGTACCGGGCGACCGGTTGGGACAAAGTTGGGAGGGGAAACGGGGGGGGAGGGGAAAGGAGGAGATGTTGGAGGGAGGTTGTGGTTTTTCTTGAGGAGGAGGGAGGAGAAAGGAGGGTGCTGCCGGAAGGAAGTGGCTGTCCCTGCTGCGAGCGGCAACAACCGGCGCTGCGTTGGTAGGGTGTCCGCCGTCTCAGGGAGAACGCACTGTGCGCTGCCGAGTTCACCGACCCGCTGCTCGCCCGGTTCATTGAACCTGTGAGGAGGCAGCGCTACCGTGGCGCATCAAGCTAACAACCCAGCAGCGTCGAGGAACACAATTGCTCACACTTATACTCAAAAGTGGGGAACCCGCAGAAATTTGTTTGCCGGTACATGTCTTCCGTCACGATACACATTAAAATTCCTGTACCGCAGTACTTTGTCACGTAGCTAGGGAAGCCAAAGAAAATTGAGGTTGTCCAGTGATCAGTTTCTAAGATTTTATGTGCCGGAACGGACCTCTTCAACCATACAACCTCCTCCCACCACCCTCACCGTCCCAGCCATAAAAATTACGACCATTCATAGTGAACAAAATACAACAATAACAAGATGGATTTCAACCAGATCGATTGAAAATAGATCACATTTTTTCTCTCAGACAATTGTTTGAAAAACACTGGGAGTATGATAAAGATGTCTATAGTCTGTTGATCGACTTTTGACTTGCGAAAGACAGCATCCACAAGAATAGCCCTTACACTGCACTGCGTGACTTCAGCATCTCCGAGAAGCTACTGAGAATAGCGCAGACTTGTTAAAAGTGTCAAAAGTAGCAGTGCGTTTTGGAGGCGTCACGTGAGAAACGTTCGAGATTGAGGCAAGTCTCCGACAAGGGGATGTTCTCTCGTGTTTTCTGTCCAACGTCATCCTAGAGAAATTGTTAAGGGTATGTACGCAACAGGAATGGACTGGACTACAGGCGGATGGTAATTTCAGTTGTCTCGCATATGCTGGTGATATAGAACTGCTAAATGAATCAAACCATGAACTGAAAGTAATGTACCAGAAAATGAACAACTACGCACAGAAAGCTAGGCTGAAGGTGAATCAAGAATAGTCCATGCAGTTAGGAGGTAGACAAGAGTAGCAAGAGTTTCTGGAGATAGATGCCATGAGCTCAGGAGAGCTCACCACTCCAGGCACTTCAGGCACTTGGGGTCTTGGTTCACCAGCAACAACGGTATAGAAATGGACACCAAAGAAAGTTCAGCTGTGGGAATGAAATGCATGTATTCCCTCAGGGAGACGCTCAGCTCACAATCTGTATCACCGAATACTAAGATAAGGATATATAACGCAGTGATATGCTCAGCAGTCATGTACAGTCCATAAGCCTGGAGCATGACTACACGAGAAAAGAGAAAACTGTTAACATTTGAAAGAAGAGTAATGAGGAATATATGGGGACCGATCTTAGATTAAGGAGAATGGAGAAAGAAAGCATGAGGAATTCTACCTCTTGATGCAACACTCAATATTGCTGCAGAAGTTGAAGAGCAATAGAACCCAGTGGGCCGGTCACGTAGCCCGCATGCCAGAGGAAAGATGAAGGCAGCACTTGAGAGTAAACCAAACGCCAGACGCCGCATAGGTCGACACATTGGAAAGCCAAAAGCTGGCAGTAGAAAAGATATGTATGTTTTCCCTAACACGTTTGTTTCATAGTATCGAAGATCAAGAATTCTTCATGGCTCTTGAGGTAAGCGTTTTAGAGCCCATGTTTACTTGACTTTTTGGTTTCAAATGATCATTCATTCCTGTCACATCCCTGAATACTCACCATGACTTCTGAAACCCCTGTATATTTAAAACATCGACCAGCTGTTGTTGCCTGCCTTCGAAGACATACAGTTCTGCACATTGTGCATGACAATTCCGCTAGGAACTACAAGGCTACAACGTTCTATGAGTGGACCGTTAAGAGCAGGGGTGTTCTGAAGAAACATCCACATTACTTGGTACGTTATGCAGGACTGCTAAATAGCTATGTATAAGGGGATTTCCTGTCTATAAATGAGGCTCATTGTGGCAATGAAATTAGAGAATCACGATGGCGAAGGTTTCAGATACTGTGTTTAGGTTCGTAATTAGTTATGCATTCCGTTAATCACCAGTGTAAGATTGATGTACGGGCTGTGCGTGAAGAAATCTTAGCGCGTTAAGTGGTATGGTAAACTACTAATATTTCAATAGGATGGGGCGAGAAGATTTCGGAATGCGCATTTCAGACAACACTATCAAAAGCCTCCTCTTAACCTACAAATGCTACAAACGTAGTTTTGCCTTAACCGAACAATCAGCATTGCTTCGCATGTTCCTACATTTCTCCTGAGTCCAAACTGCCCTTTCCGGTGGTAGGATTCTACCTGTTTTCTCCATTATTTTGTAAATAATTCCTTGCCAGTGTTTTGGAACCAGGACTTACTAATCCGATAGGTCGGTAACCACCCTTCACTGCAATTGGAATTACTACATGTATAAATATTATACGCAGTGAAATTTGAACTCATATAAAAATCTTTGAACTTTGTGCCCGTTTTTCGCGGAAACTAAGTCACGACCTACCTGCACCACAAGACTCGTCGTCCACCGAACTTATTTTGAAAATGTTATCCGCCTTTGGGAATGCTACCTTAGCTTTTAATGGATAATCCGTCTGACCATGACATAAGAGCCTGGTATATATTATTAATTGTGATATTTCTGGCTTTGAAAGTTTACATTTTACAGTCTACACTCTACCTCCACTCCGAAAGTCCTCCTCCTGCACAGTGGATGGCTGCTTAAACAATCACCCGTAGCAAACTCTGTTGACGTGGCCGCAGACGGGAAACCTTCAGAATCTACGCACGGCGCACGCGCCACATAGGAAGTGCTATATAACACAATCCGCAGATCTAGAGCACTGCAGCGGCAGCTGTCGGCTACATCGGGCTCGATGACCACACCGTTTGCTTATGAAAATGGATATGTATAAAATTCATACATTAGCTCTGTTATAATGTGCCTTTCCTCCCTTGTCCATTGCGTTCTGTCAGTAAAATACACAAATAAAGAATTCTGTATCCACGAACAGGTTATAATACAGAAACGGATGTTCCATGTCCAGCCAGCAATGAAGTCAGCTTATAAAAGTTCACAAAATCGAAAAAACTCAGTCTATCGACTGCACTTTTATTTACGTAACAAGGAATATTACAGAAAAGAAATTTGGGTTTTTAAACTCCGTCTTATGCGAAACACAATGTATAGTGTGACGCAAAAGTTCATTAACATTTGGAAATTAAGTACTTCACAGAATAACGTAGGCAGAGAAATGAAAAGTGACACACATGCTTGAAACGTTTGGATGAGGTTATATTGAAAGCAAAACGAAAGTATAAAAAATAACCAGCAGATCGCGTTCCATATGATACTAAAGCAATAATTAGCATAACATCTGATTCTAGTAAAGTGATGTTCTTTTTAAAAAATGCTTAACATGTCGGCCATCATTCATCAATAATACCTGTAGTCGAAGTATATTGTGTTAGTGGAATATATTACTATTTTTTTGTTAGTTATTTTGTGTCTTTTGGAAGGAGAAATTATTATTGTTATGGACACAAAATGTTTTTACAAGTGGTGTACGTTATAAATGATTAAAGGATGTTTAACACTTCGTCTATAAACTTGAAAGTAATTGCATGGATTTTTGTTAGTACATACACAAACGCATTACACATAGGTCACAGAAATAACATCTATCCACGTTTCTACTCAGTACTTTATATATTTCAAGGAATTGGAGCTTAAGTCTTTAAAAGTAGAAGTGAAAATAAACGTGAAACAACAAAAAATGACTAAAACAATTTAGTCTGTCTATGCAAGAAAGATAATCTCGTGACGTTAAGCGTCTGTACCCACGTGAGCAGGAAGTACGAATTAGACACCATAAAAACAAAGTTTGAGTACTGCAAAATATCCACCATCAGTCAGAAATGTTGTTAAGGTTCAATATCTTCCATTTTTACACCGGCTTAACCTGAGAATTAATTATTTTACCTTAAACCTTGAGCCAAGACCTTATCGATTCTGGACTTTTTATTTACACTAGGTCTATACCATTTGTAGAAAAAATATTTGTGATAGTAATATCTCAGGACTCCGGTGTAATGTTAATGTAACTGTCTGTGCGCTTTACGTTCCTGTATTTCATAAATAATTACTGAAAATTAAAATTTCCGTGTAATGGTAGATAACAGACCAGCAATGCTACGTTCCTCTCCGCAACAGCGTGTGCAAAAAATGCTGAAAACTCAAGAATGTGGCAAATGCGAATTTCATTTCTGTAAATGAAGACTATCATATTTAGCAGAATTACATACTTGAGTACGGAAATTCGTTAATACTCACATCGAGTACATCAGATCAGTAGCCAGCGAACAGTCAATAGAAACAGAGAGCAAAACAAACAGAACCGAGAGCGATAATCTCATTGCACACTTATATATACTAAGTGACAGCAGCCAGCTATTACATGTTGGCTTTTTCTATATACATCCGTGTCAAAGTCTTAAGCAGTCATAAACGAAATATTTACTGAATATACATAATTATAGATTTCATCACTGTTTCTAGTATCAGAATAATATTTCAGTTTTGACAAAAATCCATATAGTTCGCATCTTTTGTATTTAGCTATCAAAAGTATCCATGGCGACGCTATAGAAGAACAATATTGTGAACAGCACTCTGCAGCATATCAGTAGGTATGTTGTCTTTTTGCATCCCTCAGCCGGCCGGAGTGGTCGAGCGGTTCTAGGCGCTTCAGTCTAGAACCGCGCGACCGCTACGGTCGCAGGTTCGAATCCTGCCTTAGGCATGGATGTGTGTGTCGTCCTTAGGTTATTTAGGTTTAAGTAGTTCTAAGTTCTAGGGGACTGATAACCTCAGATGTTAAGTCCCATAGTGTTCAGAGCCATTTGAACCATTTGCATCCCTAATGAGGTCGGACGATCGCGGTAGACTTCCTACTTCAGGTAATCCCAGAACCAATAATCACACGAATTGAGGTCTGGAGACGTGGGAGGCCAAGCATTACGGAAGTGGTGGCTCAGCATGCGAATCTCACCAAACGATGCGCTCAAGACATCTTCCATACGTGTAGCAATATGGTGTGGAGCGCCATCCTACGTATAAGTCGTACCTTCGAGCAGGTTTTTATCAGCCAGGCTAGGGATGGTGGGATTCTGTAACATATCGGCGTACTTCACACCAGTGATATTGACAGTTTGAAAAGCAGCACCCAGAATTTCCTTGAAGAGAAATGGTCTGATCACCATTGATGTGTCAAATGTTCACCACATTGTGAGTTTCTAGTCATGCAACAGTTTTTTCACGATATTTTTAGGATATTCGGTGGCCCAAATTATGCATTTGTGGGTGCTGACATGTAGCGAAACAAGCGCTGTTTTATTTGGGAGATACATAGGTGAGCGAGTGTGCCGGGGCTTATCCCAGTTCAGTGCTAGTAGCGCCACGTCACCACAACGAGTCTCTGCTTAGCACACCATAATTTAAGAATGGAATTAAGAGTTAAAGTTGATTTTCCAAACTTTGTTGGCAAATGCTTTAGTATATTAATTTGTAAACTGTCAAATCTCAGAATGATCAGGTCAATATTTTCCCTAAATGAATCGCTTTAAGAGAAAAATAAGTGGCGCTAAATAACGAAGCTAGGAACCCGAAAATTGGTTATAATGTGCAGGTGTATGCCAAAATTAACTGGTACAAGTCTCAATGTGATTAAAGAAATATTTTGGTCAGAATCCGTGTTTTCAAGAAAAATTAGACCTAGAAATATGAAAATATGTACGAAGCTTCAGCTCAACAAGAAAATACTAACTATGTAACCCCATTAAGCTGTCTCTAATAGTTTTCGAGTAACTTGCTGAAAACTAAATTTGGAACAAAAACGTCCTTAATTGTAGTAAATTAAGTATCTATTATATTAATGTTAGTAAGTTTTGGTTACAGCATGTGATGAAACCTATTAAGTAACAGAGCTATAACAAGTTTCAAGGCCCAGATGTAAATAATAACAAATACAAGGTATCTTAAAGTGGTAGTACAGAGGTGATGTTCTACTGTCAGCTCCTTTCTAAAAATTTTAGACGGAAAAGTTTATACGTAGGGGAGCTAAACTTTTTTCTGTGATTTTAGCCAACGTAACTACATGCATACAAAAATTACGAAGGTTCTAAATTGATTTTTGACATCGTTATAAAATGTTATGTGTCCGAGAAAGCGATCGTTTAGACTTAGAGGCTGCTACCGCAGGCATAGAGCGGATAACAGCAGATATTCCCTTGGCCGTTCGCTGCGCCATTATATAAATACAACCCAACGGTCCGATGGGGAAGACTAGGCTTCACTTCGCACCCAGCCACCGTAAGATCCGCGTCAAACAGCGGAGTACGCGATGCGTCGGATGTCGTCAGAGACAAGATGTTAATAAACGTATATTTTCAGCAATAATAGAAAGTGAACTCTCGAGTACTGTGCGGCGTCCATGATCGCTTAACTTTCACGGAAGTAACTGTAGTGTGCCACCCGGAATGTTAACAAAGCCGTCTGGCAAGTGGCGACAATTATTTTCCACTTTTGTGTTGTAATGTTGCTGCTTTAATTTGCTATGAAAGCGGTGCTGATAGCCAATAAAAGCGGGCTAAAAGCTGTCAGCTGTCTGGGGAAGTTAACCTTGCATTACTGAGCAACTGTTTCACCAGGTATCCAGTCTAGCTTACCAAATTCCCAACCTGACTAACATTAATTGTAAAATTTTAATAGTCATACGACATCCAGTGATATATATATATATATATATATATATATATATATATATATATATATATATATATATTTTATGAATGCGGTGTTGTATGCAGTCTCCCAGTCTTGGCTCCATATTTAATGTGTTCTGTAAGATTACAAACTCACATTTTCACAGTCCTAAATATGGCACCAGCTTAGTTATGATTCACGTTTAATATGCTGAAATTTCAATGATCAATGTTAAAATAAATTTCCAAATATAAACTGATTTATTTCTTTTTATTTAAATTCTCTTATATATATATATATATATATATATATATATATATATATATAAGAGAATTTAAATAAAAAGAAATAAATCAGTTTATATTTGGAAATTTATTTTAACATTGATCATTGAAATTTCAGCATATTAAACGTGAATCATAACTAAGCTGGTGCCATATTTAGGACTGTGAAAATGTGAGTTTGTAATCTTACAGAACACATTAAATATGGAGCCAAGACTGGGAGACTGCATACAACACCGCATTCATAAAATAACACACGAAGAACGTTGACACATATGTAAGAGGAAATTAACCGCAACCAACCGATTCAATTTTCACCCAAAGAAGTTACGTTCATAGCGCAATCCTGTCCGTCATGAAATTACCACACACTGGTATACTAAATTCATACTGACTTTCTGTGAAATCTTCCCGAAAGGAATAGCTGAGAGCTATTTGATGCTTACACCACATGCTTCACGTGGTCAACTTGGTTTACACAAAGAGTGTAACTCCACAATAATTTTGATAATTAAAATAAATTACATCGAAACGCGTTTTACTAAAGAAAAACCTCTAACTGGTTACTATCGTCTTACTATTAACCTGATGGCTCAAACAACTGTATAAGCACGTGGTACTGGTCTCACAAAGTACACCCCACGTGGGTTGAACATAAAGAAAATTTGCTATATTGAAAAATATTATCAAGACGAGACGTTATAATCTCACGCACATTCGCATTTAAAATTGATGATCTTAGTTAGAGTTACTGATCAACACGTGGTTCCACTTTACTCACAAAGTAGTGACAAAGCAACTACCGGAAGATATTCTGAACTTCACACGCGAATTACACTGCGTTGCAATTTAAGATAACATTAGATATTTTAGAGCTAAACCTGAAATAAAGGTGATTAAATTTTCAGTTAGGCTGAACTTAAGAAATCCATTGTCCTACCGACTTAGCAGACACGAGCTTAGACGGAGATCTTACCACTTCAGACGCTCGCCACGGACAGACTGCGCTGGTCCCTTCCTGAGGGTGGCTCACAAATACAAACGGAAGTGGCCAGAGGGGCAGCTTCCTATACCAACATGACAAGGGACGGACAGGACCATGCTAAGGATAGAAACCTCTTTGCTTTTAGAAAGCGTAGCTACCTGTTCCGACGTTGGTCCTACTGTTCTCTAGCAGACAGGCTTGTCTGCTACCCTCAAGCATGCAACTAGAAATACATTTGCTCATTCATCCTCTCACACAGAAGGGAAGGGGGACGACAATATCATATCATATACAGTGTATAAAAGAAAGTGGATGTAGGTTCCGTATGAGACTGTGTGACATGAATTACATATAAACTGTGTTTTAAAGTGTAGTAGTGTGACAGGTCGTTCTTGTTTATGTGTAAAAGTAACACGTTCCACTACTCCGTCTCCTCCCAGATAGTCAGAAACGCCACAGTAAATGGTTCAAATGGCTCTGAGCACTATGGGACTTAACTTCTGTGGTCATCAGTCCCCTAGAACTTAGAACTACTTAAACCTAAGTAACCTAAGGACGTCACACACACCCATGCCCGAGGCAGAATTCGAACCTGCGACCGTAGCAGTTGCGCGGTTCCGGACTGAGCGCCTGAACCGCTAGACCACCGCGGCCGGCTACCACAGTAAATTTAGAAGAGGAATTTATGCCGTAGATGACAACAGATTTAAGAAATTAACATGAAAGGAATCCAACAGAGACATTTCAGTGTCGAGCATTTATTTTGACTATCAGTAGTCAAGGCGAAAGACAATTTAGTAGGAACGTACCGTAGAAATCGCCTCTGAACTGCTCATAGTGCTGTTTAGGATAGAGAGATCTACTGTCAGTATTAACATAATGAGTATTGCGTTGTTGCGCTTGTGAAACCTTACCAAATATATCTTTCAATTAGAACTCAAAATCTTCCATTTATAATCATAGTCCTGATACCACGAGAGTCGAAACATTTCTTTCAGTGGGCTGGACAAGAATGTGGACTTGTAGACTCGGAACTATGGGCAGTATGTTCTCCATCGCTTTCTGGCTGACTACAGAAATAGTTTCCAGGCTATCGTAAAAGACGGCGAACAGTATTCCAATTCTTACAGCAATATTCAAATATTTTCGATTTCCTACTACTTATGATATATTAATAATAATAATTATTATTATTCCGATAACCCGCAGCCCCACAGGCAAACTCTCAGAGTGTGAAATGGCCTTCGTCGGTCCACGACACGTTAGACAATCAATCGTCATCATCCTCCATTTTTTTAAGTTCCCATATCGCAGATGTTCTCCGCGTCACTAAATCGACGCCTAACAGTTTATGATGACGCTGGATTTTGTGCGGATAGCAATGGAGGGTACATGACTCTTAACGGTAGTACATGACTCTTAATGGTAGTTAGCGGAATGCTGCTGCGATGTGCTACTTCACGAACGCTGATTTCACCATGCGGAGATGAATCCGATGAAGTCTACATTTCCTCCTGACCTGTCCGAGCAGCAGCAGCACTCGCATCTGGTCGCCCACTTCGGGGCCGATCGCCTAAACAACACGTGGCTTCGAACTTTGTGATAATTTCCTTCGCAACGACACATATCATGGGATCTTTAGCCGTTCCAACAGCCTTCTTATGGTGACACAATCGTAAATCTGTAGTGGCGGATTCCGCATTATGATACTAAAGTTTCACTAACAGTGCCTTTTCTGATAAAAGTCTACATGCTGCTATTGCTGGCGCATCTTATTCCCTCTCTTACTACACAGTTCTCAAGCGGTGTCACTGACCTGTTGATGCCCAGCGCCGTCCGCTGGCCGGTTTTATGCTCTCATTTTTGGTTTCAATAAAACTCCATATCATCTCAGCCATCATATGTCAAGTTTTGTCTCTCTACCTATATTATTCAGTAACACTGCATTTTCAAATGTTAACAGACTATAGGCTCACTTCATGTTTCGACACCTATTTGTTATCTTCTGTTGGTCGCGACTGTTTTCTGTAAAGGTACGTCCACACTGCTCGTGGCCGCCAGACTTGTGCTCGTCATACTCGTCTGTCAGGAGACTTGTCTGACTTGTCGACTTGCGCTCGTGCTACTTCTTTCTTCGTCTACACTACTCCAGTTCCTTGCCAAGCTTAGGCTCACGATGATCCGCATTGTAGTCGCAGTCGTGACTAGTGCCAGCTTCCTAATTTAAAAATGGACGAAGTAGTTATAACAAGTGCCAGCTTCCTTGTGATGCGCCTTTTAGCTGAGGAAGAAGACGGAAGAAGACGCTACAAAGGCCCAAGAAAACGTAGGTGGTGGATGACCACAGTTTTCAGAAGCAGAAAAAGATATAGTGGGTCAGATATGATAGTCGGATGCTTCTATAGACCACCTGCATCAGCAACCGTAGTAGTTGAGCGCCTCAGAGAGAACCTGCAGAACGTCGTGAAGAAGTTTCGTGATCATACTATTGTAATAGGGGGAGACTTCAATCTACCAGGTATAGAATGGGATAGTCACACAATCAGAACTGGAGCCAGGGACAGAGACTCTTGTGACATTATCCTGACTGCCTTATCCGAGAATTACTTCGAGCAGATAGTTAGAGAACCAACTCGTGAAGCTAACGTTTTAGACCTCATAGCAACAAATAGACCGGAACTTTTCGACTCCGTGAATGTAGAAGAGGGTATCAGTGATCATAAGTCAGTGGTTGCATCAATGACTACAAGTGTAATAAGAAATGCCAAGAAAGGAAGGAAAATATATTTGCTTAACAAGAGTGATAGGGCACAAATCGCAGAATATCTGAGTGACCACCATCAAACGTTCATTTCTGAGGAAGAGGATGTGGAACAAAAATGGAAAAAATTCAGAAACATCGTCCAGTACGCCTTAGATAAGTTCGTACCGACTAAGGTCCAAAGCGAGGGGAAAGATCCACCGTGGTATAACAATCATGTACGAAAGGTACTACGGAAACAAAGAAAGCTTCATCATAGGTTTAAGAGTAGTCGAATCATAGCTGATAAGGAAAAGCTGAACGAAGCGAAAAAGAGCGTAAAGAGAGCAATGAGAGAAGCATTCAACGAATTCGAACATAAAACATTGGCAAACAATCTAAACAAGAACCCTAAAAAGTTTTGGTCATATGTAAAATCGGTAAGCGGATCTAAATCCCCTATTCAGTCACTCGTTGACCACGATGGCACCGAAACAGAGGACGACCGAAGAAAGGCAGAAATACTGAATTCAGTGTTCCGAAACTGTTTCACTGCGGAAAATCGTAACACGGTCCCTGACTTCAGCCGTCGCACGGACGCCAAAATGGAAAATATTGAAATAAACGATATCGGAATTGAAAAACAACTGCTATCACTTAGTAGCGGAAAAGCATCCGGACCAGACGAGATACCCTTAAGATTCTACAGTGATTATGCTAAAGAACTTGCCCCCTTTCTATCAGCAATTTATCGTAGATCGCTGGAAGAACGTAAAGTACCTAGCGACTGGAAGAAAGCGCAGGTCGTTCCCATTTTCAAGAAGGGTCATAAATCAGATGCGAATAATTATAGGCCTATTTCGCTTACGTCAATCTGTTGTAGAATAATGGAACATGTTTTGTGTTCTCGTATTATGACGTTCTTAGATAATACAAATCTCCTTCATCATAACCAACATGGATTCCGCAAACAGAGATCATGTGAAACTCAGCTCGCCCTATTTGCCCAAGAAATTCACAGTGCCGTAGACACTGGCGAGCAGATTGATGCCGTATTCCTGGACTTCAGGAAGGCATTTGATACGGTTCCGCACTTACGTTTAATGAAAAAAATACGAGCTTACGGAATATCGGACCAGGTTTGTGATTGGATTCAGGATTTCCTAGAAGAAAGAACTCAACATGTCATTCTTAACGGTTCAAAATCTGCAGATGTAGAGGTAATTTCGGGAGTACCGCAAGGAAGCGTGATAGGACCTTTATTGTTTACAATATACATAAATGACTTAGTTGACAACATCGGTAGCTCCGTGAGGCTATTTGCAGATGACACGGTTGTCTACAAGAAAGTAGCAACATCAGAAGACTCGTACGTACTCCAGGAAGACCTGCAGAGGATTAATGCATGGTGCGACAGCTGGCAGCTTTCCCTAAACGTAGATAAATGTAATATAATGCGCATACATAGGGGCAGAAATCCATTCCAGTACGATTATGCCATAGGTGGTAAATCATTGGAAGCGGTAACGACCGTAAAATACTTAGGAGTTACTATCCGGAGCGATCTGAAGTGGAATGATCACATAAAACAAATAGTGGGAAAAGCAGGCGCCAGGTTGTGATTCATAGGAAGAATTCTAAGAAAATGTGACTCATCGACGAAAGAAGTAGCTTACAAAACGCTTGTTCGTCCGATTCTTGAGTATTGCTCATCAGTATGGGACCCTTACCAGGTTGGATTAATAGAAGAGATAGACATGATCCAGCGAAAAGCAGCGCGATTCGTCATGGGGACATTTAGTCAGCGCGAGAGCGTTACGGAGATGCTGAACAAGCTCCAGTGGCGGACACTTCAAGAAAGGCGTTACGCAATACGGAGAGGTTTATTATCGAAATTACGAGAGAGCACATTCCGGGAAGAGATGGGCAACATATTACTACCGCCCACATATATCTCGCGTAATGATCACAACGAAAAGATCCGAGAAATTAGAGCAAATACGGAGACTTACAAGCAGTCGTTCTTCCCACGCACAATTCGTGAATGGAACAGGGAAGGGGGGATCAGATAGTGGTACAATAAGTACCCTCCGCCACACACCGTAGGGTGGCTCGCGGAGTATAGATGTAGATGTAGTGATTTGATGGACTGATTGCCGTATGTCCGCGTCAGATTTTGAATATCGGATAAATTTGGTTGCACCGAATATATCAAAGGCTGACAGCAAATTTAGGAGAGCTATACCAGTTACTGAGCGGTTGGCACTTACGTTCAGATACCTAGCAACTGGCGATTCCGACAACAGTTTCAGTTTTTTATTTAAAGTCTGCAAGCAAGTGAGGTATGTGCAGCTCTTACTGGCAGCTTGGAGGAGTTTGTAAAGGTAAGTTAATAAATCAAGCAAATTTTGTTATTAATGCACTTTTATTCATCAGTTAATAAGCAAAAGAAATAGAAACATATAGACTTACAGAATGAGAAACAGCTTAAACACAAACATTTTTACTTTTAATTATTATAAATCAAGCAGATCCAGAAAATATGTAGAACGTTGTTCGCTGTTGTCAGAAGTAGAAATAGATGTCTGTTGGAAGTAGCTTTGCATCTGCTCATGGGCATGAAAATGTTGACTTGAAGAAATCGGCAAATGCGACGAGCAACGTAGTCGCTGTTGGTTGAACTTGGCCAAGAATGTTCGAAACAGCCGACTTCCTGCTTTGAAAATCGTGTCGGAAAATTCTTTTTTAACCAAAGCACGCGTTCTTTTGTCCATGGACAGTAGAACGTTCGCTGTGTACTCTCCTTAGGCGTCAACCTCATCTCTAGTTTTACATAGAGCAGTTTGTAGTGCCTCTGCTGTACGAAGATCTTCAGCCCTTTTTCTCTGATTTTTTTCTCGGTGAAGCAAATCCCGTTGTGCGTTTTTTCTCTTTTCTTTGGTGTGTGTGGTAGTCTCTTGCCTTGCATTGTGTGATGATCGACATCTTGACTACTAATTTCTTTGCAAGTGCTCGCTGTACCTCCGTTTGTATCCATGCTAACAACCCTCTGTTCTTCCAAATCGTCCTTAAATTCCTCCTAAAACAAAGGGACGACAATAGATTGATATAAACAATAACAAAGTAAGCAAAATAAAAGAAAGAATGGATGTAGTAATAGGGGGATGTACAATAATAATGTTAAAAATTGGGAACAATGTGAAGTTGATAAGTGAAACGCATAATATTCATTATAATGATTAGCTACATATTATTACGCAATATTATTGATTTTAATTAAATTTAATGTTCATAATTATTAGAATATCTATTACTGTCAATGCTATTAATAATTACTTAAAAATAGGTAGAAACCGAACTCGGGGAACATCAGTTTGGATTCCGTAGAAATATTGGAACACGTGAGGCAATACTGACCTTACGACTTATATTAGAAGAAAGATTAAGGAAAGGCAAACCTACGTTTCTAGCGTTTTTAGACTTAGAGAAAGCTTTTGACAATGCTGACTGGAATACTCTCTTTCAAATTCTGAAGGTGGCAGGGGTAAAATACAGGGAGCGAAATGTTATTTACAATTCGTACAGAAACCAGATGACAGTTATAAGATCGAGGGACATGAAGGGAAGCAGTGGTTGGGAAGAGAGTGAGACAGGGTTGTAGCCTCTCCCCGATGTTATTCAGTCTGCATATTAAACAAGCAGTAAAGGAAACAAAAGAAAATTCGGAGTAGGTATTATTTTATTATTATTTAGCGTATGGCTAATACAGACATATCATGAAATTAAATTACCTATACATATGTACATATTGACACACAAGAAACTTAAGTTTGTCTTTACATCTGAATATCCAGTCCTTCAATCCAGCGCACTGCATCTGGAGTTGCTAGCAGGAAGTCCTCTTTGGCGCCGTGATAGGCTCGAATCCTGCATTCACTGACAATGTGGTAAACAGTCTGGTATGGAGCCCCACAGTCACAAGCTGGATCAGGCAGCTTCTTCCACTTAAAGAGAGCATCCCTGCATCTGCCATGACCGGTACGGATTCAGTAGAGAGTAGTCCAGGTCTTGCGTGGTAGGTCGAATCCACTTGGAAGTTTAGCACCTGAGAAGATGTTGTGCAGGTGCACATCTGTCACTGCTTCCCACCGACCTTTCCATTCTTCAAGTGGTTTGAAATTCTTAGCAACCATGTCAGCAGCATCGCACAGAGTTGGATGGCGTGATTTCAGTCTCTTGCGATTTAAATTCCTGGAGATCTTGTAGAATTCTCTCATAAGGGCAGTACATCTGCGTAGATCAGGAGGCATTATACCGGTTAACAGTGGAAGCCAATAAACTGGAGTAGATCTGATTGCGCCAGATATTATGCGCATTGTCGTATTCAGCTGGGTATCAACAAGCCGTGTATGATGACTGTTCATCCAAACAGGTGCACAATACTCAACACTTGAGTACACCAAGCCCAGAGCTTAAGATCGCAGGGTGGTTGCTGAAGATCCCCAGGTAGTTCCGCATAGCTTACGGAGGATATTGTTTCGAGTCCTCAACTTTTAAGCTAAGTTAAGAAGGTGTTGTTTGAAGCATAGTGTACGATCCAGGATGGCACCAAGATATTTTGGGTACCAATTATGACGAAGAATTCTGCCTCTGAAACTTACTTCCAGTTTTACGTTCGCCAACTGGTTATTTAGATGGAAGCAACACACTTCTGTTTTACTCACACTGGGTTGGAGTCTCCAGATTTTGAAGTAATTACCTAATGCAGACAGGTCATTGGCTAGAATCTCTTCTGTTGTCTTCATTTCCTGGTGTTTTACGGCTAGAGCCAGATCATCGGCATAGCAGTATTTTCTGGATGATGTGTCAGGTAGATCAGATAGATATAGGTTGAACAGTAAGGGTGAGAGAACTGATCCTTGAGGCAATCCGTTGTTTAGCTTCCTCTCCTTACTTATGTTGCTTCCACTGATTACCTGGAACTTCCGATCACTTAGCATGCCGCTAATCAGTCGAGCCATTGTTCTGCGGGGTATGATGCGGAGAAATTTGTAGATAAGGCCTTCCCTCCACACAGTGTCGAAGGTGGCACTTAGATCAACAAATGCCACAGATGTTTTCTGCTTCATTTGGTATCCTGACTCTATGAAGGATGTGAGAGACAATACTTGGTCGCAGAAGCTACGCCCTGGTCTGAAGACTGCCTATCAACTGGAACGTTCTCTAAGATAGCGCTACTTATTCTGTTATATATTAGCCTTTCAAAAAGCTTGTAGCAGCAGCTGAGTAGGGAAATGGCGCAATAGTTTTCTACCCTGTTGCTGGGTTTGCCAGGTTTCAGAACAGATATTATCTTCGCCTTTTTAAACTCCGATGGAAGTTGACCAGTCAGCAGGATCTCAGTGAAGAATTCTGCCAGCCATTTCTTAGCTTTTCCTCCCATATGGATCAGGAATTCTGGATGGATACCATCGAATCCAGGCGCCTTAAGATGTTTGAGATCCTTCAGTCCAGAGTCAGTGTCTGAAACTGTGAAGGGATGGGTATAAGATGAGGGAGATGCCTTCTTTTTCAGGTCACGAAGCTGTCGTCTGATATGTCTTGTATGTTTCTTGTCAGGAGGTACTCTTGAGGTAGTAATGATGTGGGAAGCAATTTGGTCTGGTGTTACTTCGGAATTTTTTCTGCATGCTGGTGCACTTCCTCCCAGTTTTCTCAGAAGACTCCATGATTTCCTGCTCGAGTGGGTAAAGTCCATAGTTTCGACTGTTTCTGCGCATTTCTGCCTCCGAGAGACGTCTAAGCTGGACAATAGTACCGTAGCTATCTCTGGGTCACCACTTTGCTGGAAGTATTGGTACAGTGTTTCACTTTCATCATTCCACCCTGGAACATATTCTTTTCGGTATCCTCTTGGCATATACTTTTTAGCTGTTGCTGTTACTGCACCAACGAAGCGTTGATAGTTATTATGTGATGGAGGTATCCATCGAATGGTCTTATCCAGTTCCGTTGAAAACTTCATCCAGTCAGCTTTCTGGAAACTCCATCGAGCATGCGGAGTTGATCGTATGACAGGAATCGTGCAGCCAATTTGTATTATTACAGGTCTGTGTTGGCTGTGAGGAAAGGCACCTATCTCTTTCCTTGTGGTGTTGATGGGAAAGCCAGTTTCGTTGCAGCTAACAAAGCATAAGGCAGGATTTGAATCCTTGTCCCAAGCAGCTGACCTGAAAGTGCCTTGATCTTTGGCATCAAACACTAGATGAAGATTATTCTCTTCGACCCATTCTGCAAGCATGCTCCCATTTTCATCATTTTGAGAGTACTTCCAAAGTTCGTGGTGACTATTGAAGTCTCCTATGTAAATTGCAGGATGTTCTGCTGTGTGTAGGACAAAATCGGGCCATGTTGTTTTGGGTCTTTGTAAACATTTGTAATAGTAATGCCGTGCAATTGCATGACAACTGTATGTATATCTGCCTCCACACTTTCAGAAATCAGTGAAGCTTTGTTTATGTTGTTACGGACATACGTAGCAATTCCATACACCTCGTGGTAAGTTACACCAAGTGCAGAATATCCAGGAATTCGCCCTCGGCTTCGGAATATTTCTTCGCTGGAAACACGAGTTTCCTGAATAGCGACGACATCGATATTGTTGTCCAGCAAAACTTTTCACAGGTAGTCACACTTTGCCCTGCTAATGCTTTCGTTATTCAGTTGAAGGAGTCTGATAGTTGGTCCAATGTTTCTTGTTAATGAGCTCTGAAAAGAACTGTTCTGCTATTTAGTTGATATGTCATTGCCAGGAGATCCTATGGATAGTGTGGCTGCCTGTAATCACTGTTGCTCAATTAGCACCACCCAGGAGGCACGTGTAGGGTATTTTAAGGTTAAACCTACGGACGTGAGCAACGCTACCTCCAGGAGTAGGTATTAAAATCCATGGAGAAGAAATAAAACTTTGAGGTTCGCCGATGACATTGTAATTCTGTCAGAGACAGCAAAGGACTTGGAAGAGCAGTTGAACGGAATGGACAGTGTCTTGAAAGGAGGATATAAGATGAACATCAACAAAAGCAAAACAAGGATAATGAAATGTAATCGAATTAAGTCGGGTGATGCTGACGGAATTAGATTAGGCAATGAAACGCTTAAAGTAGTAAAGGAGTTTTGCTAATTGGGGGGCAAACTAACTGATGATGGTCGAAATAGAGAGGATATAAAATGTAGACTGGCAATGGCAAGGAAAGCGTTTCTGAAGAAGAGAAATTTGTTAACATTGAGTATAAATTTAAGTGTCAGGAAGTCGCTTGTGAAAGTATTTGTATGGATTGTAGCCATGTATGGAAGTGAAACATGGACGATAAATAGTTTGGACAGGAAGAAAATAGAAGCTTTCGAAATGTGGTGCTACATACGAATGCTGAAGATTAGACGGGTAGATCACATAACTAATGAGGAGGTATTGAATAGAATTGGGGAGAAGAGGAGTTTGTGGCACAACTTGACTAGAAGAAGGGATCGGTTGGTAGGGCATGTTCTGAGGCATCAAGGGATCACCAATTTAGTATTGGAGGGCAGCGTGGAGGGTAAAAATCGTAGAGGGAGACCAAGAGATGAATACACTAGACAGATTCAAAATGGTTCAAAGGCAGATTCGGAAGGATGTAGGTTGCATTAGGTACTGGGAGATGAAGAAGCTTGCACAGGATAGAGTAGTATGGAGAGCTGCATCAAACCAGTCTCAGGACTGAAGACCACAACAACAACAACAGAAGATATTAGTTTCTATTAACTTTTTTGCAGATGACACAGACACAACAAGAGTGGTTGCTTGTAGAAGAGGAATATGAGAGAAAATGGAACCTTCCTCACTGCTTCGATAGGTTCGGTGTAATGGATGGTAAACATTGCGAAGTCCAACGCCTAGTTAATTCTGGACGCGATTTTTTCAATTATAAGACGTTTTTCAGTATTGTTCTTTCTGGTCTAGCGGATGCTGACTATTGCTTTCTATGTGGTGATGTCGGCTGCCAAATTTCAGGCGGTGATGTTTCTCGACATACATCTTTTTTTTAAGAATATGAGTGATGGTACCATCGTTTTTCCGGACGATCGTACCGTTCAAGGTAGATAGAAAAAAGTACCCTATGTTACTGTCGCAAACGACTTGTTTCCCTAATCAATCATATCATGAGAAGTATAGTGGACAACAACCTTGGAGGTCAATGAAAAGAATTTTTAACTATAGACTTTCAAGAGCACGGCGGATTGTGGAAAACTCGTTCGGTTATACTTTCTACCGTATTCCGGATACTAAGGAAGCCTTTGTTACTACAGCTTGAGAAAGCCCAAAGTGTTATTATGAACTGTATATACCTCCATAATTTTTTGCGAAAAAGTTCTGCTTCCAGACAAATTTATAACCCTATAGGAGCAGTGGATCAGAGGAGAACGGGCATTTAAAGCTAGGAACTTGAAGAAATGAGGTAACTTCTGCCACAACGTTTACATGATTAGCGATGATTCCACGACATTCAACGCAGACTGCCCAAGATATTAGAGATGAATTCGCTGCTTATTTCATATCCGAAGAGGGAAAATTGCCGTGGCAAGATGATTACCAAGAACTTATTGAAGAAGTTTTTCAACAGCTAGCTACGTACGTACTAGTAACTGCCTGACTGGACACATTTCAATTACCTATACATGAGAAGTTTTACCTTCTTCAGTTCCTATTTTATTATTTTTATTTCCTGAAATTACATAATATACAACTAAAATAGATATAAATGTATGTGCTTAAATATATTGTGTTAGAAAAACAAATGTTTTTCATTATTATTTATTTATTAGTAGCTGAATACCCAGCGTTGCCCCAGTATGTATACCAATCCTGTTAATCCATTTCCTCCTTTCCCCACTGTGACGTTCAGAGCTCATTTTTCCATAATCCCTATAATTTTATCACAATTAGAAAATTTTAATTTTTTAATTTGAAAACTATAAGCAATTACTAGACATATTCCTAATAGAAATGGCAGTAAGCTAAAATAAATATGAAAAAAATATCTTAATATAAGGTATGATATGATTAATAGTACATAGCCGGCCGGGGTGGCCGAGCAGTTCTAGGCACTACAGTCTGGAACCGCGTGCCCGCTACGGTCGCAGGTTCGAATCCTGCCTCGGGCATGGATGTTTGTGTTGTCCTTGTGTTAGTTAGGTTTAAGTAGTTCTAAGTTCTAGGGGACTGATGACCTCAGAAGTTAAGTCCCATAGTGCTCAGAGCCATTTGAACCAATAGTATATAAGGGAATAACACCAAAAAATTTAAAAATAACAAATGAGCAGGGACCGAAATTTAAGCTGAGAAATACAAAAAGTTAAGTAGCTATGGAGACAGAACCCATTTGTTAATAGGTCTTTACACATTTCCAGAAATAAATATTTTTTACTTCATGTGTGTTGATTGTCTTCTGCGGCTGATATATGCGGTGCAGAAATTCAATCGCCTTGCAACTGAGCCAGTTTGGAACGTTCAGTTCCCTAACCCCAGCGCCAGACTTCCCAGATTTATTTTTTTTTTCTGGCGGGCTTTCCTGTAAATGGCTAATAAGCTGATCATTTTTTTAATTCGGCCACATCAACGGGGAGTTCTGTTCGATGGAATC
This sequence comes from Schistocerca cancellata, assembly GCF_023864275.1. Taxonomy (NCBI): domain Eukaryota; kingdom Metazoa; phylum Arthropoda; class Insecta; order Orthoptera; family Acrididae; genus Schistocerca; species Schistocerca cancellata. The sequence continues at coordinate 165,428,532 of NC_064634.1, forward strand.
CCATGCTTCACTTCTTTTTAATTTTATTTTATAAATGGTTCAAATGGCTCTGAGCACTATGGGACTCAACATCTTAGGTCATAAGTCCCCTAGAACTTAGAACTACTTAAACGTAACTAACCTAAGGACATCACACACATCCATGCCCGAGGCAGGATTCGAACCTGCGACCGTAGCGGTCGCTCGGTTCCAGACTGCAGCGCCTAGAACCGCTCAGCCACTCCGGCCGGCTCACTGTTTTGCACACGTTTTTATATTTCAATCTCGCCTACATTCACACTCCGAGATTTGAGCGAAATTGTATGTATGTACGACGGGGAGGTTCCGTCCCCGCCGCAGCCGCAGTGGTCCACAACCCCACGACGACTACCGCAGTCCACTTCACCCCTCCACCACCCAACATCGAACCCAGGGTTATTGTGCGGTTCGGCCCCCAGTAGACACCCCCACCCCCCCTCCAGGGAACGTCTCACACCAGTCGAGTGTAACCTCTATGTTTGCGTTGTAGAGTAATGGTGGTGTACACGTAAGTGGAGAACTTGTTTGCGCAGCAATCGCCGACATAGTGTAGCTGAGGCGGAATAAGGGGAACCCGCCCGCATTCGCCGTGGTAGATGGAAAACCGCCTAAAATCCATCCGGCTCACAGGACCTCGACACAGGTCCGCCGGGAGGATTCGTGCCGGGGACCAGGCGTTCCTTTCCCGTCCAGAAAGTCGTGCGTTAGACCGCATCGCTAACAGGGCGGGCAGCGAAACACTTACTTCGCTATACTCATGGTCGCCGGTCGCTTGCTTAGTTTCTGTTCCGTGTAACGCTCATTTTGAAAATCCAAACACACAACAGAGGATAAAACTGCTTATGGTGGTCTCTAGGGCGCTTTCCTTCACTAGACTGAAGTATATATATAATATGCATTAGCCGTGCGCGGTAGCCCTGCAGTCTAGGGCGCCTTGTCACGGATCGCGCGGCTCCCCCTGTCGGAGATTCGAATCCTCCCTCGGGCATGGGTGTGTGTGCTGTACTTAGCGTGAGTTATTTTAATTAGTGTGTAAGCCTAGGGACCGATGAATTCAGCAGTTTCGTCCCATAGAATTTTACTTCAAATTTTTCAAATACATTGCCGTATTTTACGGGCTATAAGACGCTACGGACTATAAACGGGCGTTAATTTTAAGCATTTCTGCATTTCTATTAAATGTCATATTTACTGTTTTTATTATTAGACTGCGAAGCTGGACTAAAACAAAAACGTTCTTAGTTTATGAAACCGAACTGCCTTCGAAATCCCTCAAAATCGTCATCAGAACGTTCTTTTTTTTTTCTTCTTCTTCTTCGTCACCGTTGTCCTCTTCATATATAATACGGTCTTCACTGTCATCCAGAGCGTTACTTATGCCGCACTTCTTGAAAGATATAACTTTGATGTGTTCTCTCTAGTCCACGACTGTTTTATCCAATGATTAACTTGTTTGATTGTAGGTAGTTTTAAAGCTCCCTTCGGCGTGAATTCATGTTGGGTTTCACCCACCATCCATTTGTTGCATTCTTCTCTAATACAAATTTTAAATGGTTTATTTATCGAAACAACAAGAGGTTACAATTTTGACGTAAGTCCTCCCGGAATAACAGAAAGCTTTGTATTTCCGTGTCTCAATTTTTCTTTCATGGAATTTTTCAAATGGTTACTAAATTGATCTACCACAAGAAGAGAACTCTTCTTCAACAAAACACCTTTCCTTCTCTCCCACACACTGTTAATCCATAATTTCATACCAGACTCCTCCATCCAACATTACCATATACGTGCACAACACCACCTGGAGGTATTTCAGAAAATTTTGGCATTGTTTTATGCTTGAAAATGGTCATTGAATTAAGTGTAATACCATCATCAGAGCGTGGAACGACAACAGTGTAACGCATTTCTCCATGTACACTTGTTTTTATAGTTACAGTTTTAGTCATTTCAATGTCAACAATTCCAGTGCTTTGCATGTCAAAGGCATTTCATCCATATTCGCTGTTTAGCTTCGTTCCACACTGGTTTTCTTTTGATGCTCAATAATAAAGCGGTAGAAAGATAATACACACACCAATGTAAACAAACATGCATGAGCAACGCCTATTAGACGGAGGGTGTCCAACAACCTATCAGTTCCAGTCATTCCACCAGGAAGGAGGTACACGGCTCGTGTCGTCTGTAGTTCAACCATGCCTGGACGGTCAATACCGCAGTTCGATCGCGTCCGCATTGTTACTTTGTGCCAGGAAGGGCTCTCAACAAGGGAAATGTCCAGGCGTCTCGGAGTGAACCAAACCGATGTTGTTCGGAAATGGACTGTGCAGCGAGATGACACGCCTCGCTCAGGCCACCCATGGGCTACTACTGCAGTGGATGTCCGCTACCTACGAATTATGGCTCGGAAGAACCCTGACAGCAACGCTACCATGTGGAATTCTGCCTTTCGTGCAGCCACAGGATGTCGTGTTATGATTCAAACTGTGTGCAATAGGCTGAATGACGCGATAATTCACTCCCGTCGTCCATGGCGAGGCCCATCTTTACAACTACGATACCACGCAGCGCGGTACAGATGGGCCCAACAACATGTTGAATGGACTGCTCAGGATTGGCATCACGTTCTCTTCCCTGATGAGTGTCGCATATTCCTTCAACCAGACAATTGTCGGAGACGTGTTTGGAGCAACCCGGTGAGGTTGAACGCCTTAGACACACTGTCCAGCGAGTAAAGCAAGGTGGAGGTTCGCTGCTGTTCTGGGGTGACATTATGTGGGGCCGACGTACGCCACTGGTGGTTATGGAAGTCGCCGTAACGGCTTTACGATACGTGAATGCGATCGTCCGACCGATAGTGCAACCATATCGGCAGCATATTGGCGTGGCATTCGTCTTCATGGACGACAGTTCGAGCCCCTTTCGTGAACATCTTGTGAATGACTTCCTTCAGGATAACGATATCGCTCGACTAGAGTGGCCAGCATTTTCACCATTCATGAACCCTATCGAACATGCCTGGGATAGATTGAAAAGGGCTGTTTATGGACGACGTGACCGACCTACTACTCTGAGCGATCTACGCCGAATAGCCACTGATGAGTGGAACAATCTGGACTAACATTTCCTTAATGAACTTGTGTATGGTATGTCACGACGAATATAGGCATGCATCAGTGCAAGAGGACGTGCTACTGGGTATTAGAAGTACCGGTGTGTATAGCAATATGGTCCACCACCTCCGAAGGTCTCACTGTATGGTGGTACAACATGCAATGTGTGTTTTTCATGAGCAATAAAGAGAGCGGGAATTATGTTTATGTTGATCTCTGTTCCAATTTTCTGTGCTGTTTGCGGAACTCTCGGAACCGAGATGACGCAAAATTTTTTTCGTGTTTCTTTTTTCTTTTTTTTTTGCTTCATACTCCTGTGGCATTTTCCGAAATATTTTGGTTCTGGTTCGCATGCTACGTCCATGATGTTTCATAAACCTGTGGCACCATTCAACTCCACCCTTAAAATGCATGACGCTTCATAAAGCTATACCACCAACCAACTGCACTTCCTAGGTCTGTTAAGTTCCACTGTAGCGCTAGCTCACCAGTGTGTATTTGAATCACATTTGCATTAAATCCTGTGTCATTTTGTCGGTGTTCATTAATCCATTTCAATGTGTCACATTCAAGTTTTGGCCATTTTGCATTCAGTCCTCTGTTTACACATTTAGTCTTTCGCATTATTTTCAGTTCATCTTTACTAGCCCGCCAATCGCGAATGTTTTTGTTTTTCTGTTGGTGGAGGGTCAAAATGCCACTCAGCTGCTTTATTTGCATGTTCTTCTGCATATGCTGTTACTTTCAATTTATTGCCCACGTCATACGAATACCTTTTTTTCCGTTCCGAATCTATCTACTAACAAAAATATCGTCTTCTTACTGATAACACGATTCACTTACAATTCAAGTTCACTGGCACCGTTGATTGCAATGACACTTCATAGGCAAAGACAGTGTTCTGAGTTTGTGATGGCATGACGGGAGGGAGACAAGTTAGCAAGCTTCTGAAACCCGCAACACATGTTGGTCGCGTCGGTACTGTGACGCTGCCAGTCGAATCCATTGTTGCCGGATAGAGGTAGTTCCCACGCTGTGTCAAATATATGACCATTTTTAAAACTGGTGGGAATTTAAACCAAACACTGGACATGTTTACGTTAATTTCGAGTATAAGACGCATATGAAACTCCGAGGCAATTTTTCGAAGAAACGATAGCGTCTTATAGCCTGTAAAATGCGTCATGTGTTCCTTGGTACAGCACCCCCTGGGTACAAGAGCCCCCCTATTGTTTCCGCAGCCTGTGCTGAGACTGGCACACATGTTCCAAAGGACGAAGCACGGCCCGTGGGAGGGCTCTCCAGCAGTTGCTTTTACGGCGACGTGCCGGCGGCCAGCCCCTGAAGCTCTAAAACAAGCCGCCGGTCGTGTTTACTCCCCAACACTCTCCCTGGCTCCCCCCACCCAACTCTCCCCGACAACCAAACAGGGTACGACCACTACCCCCGCTTCCCACCCCCCCCCCCCCCACCTGCCGCCCCACTGCCCTGTTACTGTGGGCCGACAACAAGCCGCTGAAGGAAGCCGGAAACAAAAGCGGCAACCCTGACAACAACAACAGCAACACCGACAACAACAACACGGACAGCTCGGCTGTGCCGACCTGACGGCGGTAAATCCCGCGCGCAGACGCCAGCACAGTGGCTGCTCTGTGTGTGTGTGGGGTGGTGGGAGTGCGTGCTGGCACACGCCCACGCCCACCCCTGGTGTATGCTAATGCGGGGCGGTCTTGATTAAAACCTGCCCTCCCCCGCCACTCCCGCAGCCGCCAGCACCGTCCTGCGCAGTGAGTGTCCCCGGTTCGCGTCCCGCCACGGTCGGCCTCCCGCGCAGCCCGAACTGACAACTCAATTACTGCCGGTCAAGAGGCGAGTAACGGCGGCCGGCCTCGGCGAAATTAATTTAGCGACACGCCGCCGGGCGCCGGGCGCCGGCCGTCGCTCAAACACTCCGAGTGACGGCCGGCCGGCCAGTGCGACCTTTGTTCCTCGACCCCTGACAGGCCGGTTTCACGGCAGCTAATGACGTACGTGGCAAACGCTGGTGGCAGCATACAGCAAGTGACGTAGCAGTCCAGCTACGCGTTTAGGACAGCTTCAGCCTGCACCCAGAGACTGTGACCAAACGGAGTTCATCAACAGTAGCACTGTCCAAATGCCATGCTACACAAATTGAATGAGTTTATTGCTCGTAATACGAAGCGTTTCGGATTTGACCATCTTCAGATATCTAGAACGTAGATATGAAGATGTGCACGTAACAATTGCAAACATTCACGAATCTGTTCGGAAACGAGCTTAAATGCACAGTGATTATGCGGTTTGTAATGCATTCCGTGTGTTAAGTTTCTGTTTATTATAATCCTTGGACATCTGTGTTGCACATGTAATCTGAATTACGGAAAGTGGGTGTGACCTGCAAAAGCGCCTATCGTCCATCACAGGTTTTTGAGTCTGGTACTACCCCTGGTTTACCCTTTGTGCGTTACAGGGGCTGTGTGCTGGTAGTTGTTGCTGATAGGAGTATTTCAAGTGCTCGTAATCACCATGTGTTGTTCACTAGGCCACATCTGCCTCTTCCACATGGAAAAAGAACGAGATTTTTCTGCAATATTTTCGAAATTTAAGAATATTCTAAAATGTTAATGAACGTTTTCGAATGTTCTAGAATATTCTAGAATGCTTGGAAAAAGAGTATCCGCTTATAAAGAGAAACTACATATACTATAAACGGTCGTGTGAGCGAAATACTGTAACACCAAAATGTAGTAAGGTTTAACATGTTGATCAGGGAGCAAAGATTTTGATACCAAGGAAAGAAAAAATATTTAAATCCGCTGATACACTCATGCACCAAGAAGAAAGCGTAAATTTCCCAACGTAATGCCTAAATTCACTTAATGTTTCGGTATGCCCCGCAAAGAAGCTTCTAAATAATGTAGAGTTGTAAAACTACCACGGGCTACCGTGCATTGTCATCAACAAGCTTCCTAGTAGCTTAGGTCAAAAAATGGTTCAAATGGCTCTGAGCACTATGGGACTTAACTGCTACGGTCATCAGTCCCCTAGAACTTAGAACTACTTAAACCTAACTAACCTAAGGACAGCACACAACACGCAGCCATCACGAGGCAGAGAAAATCCCTGACCCCGCTGGGAATCGAACCCGGGAACCCGGGCGTGGGAAGCGAGAACGCTGCCGCACGACCACGAGATGCGGGCGAGCTTAGGTCAGTTAAGGTCATACCCACGTTATCTGTATGCTAGATGTGTTGCATATCTACTGGCGTTACCTCGTAATTCTCTTTCTACTTTTTGTATGCGATCAGTGTCTTACTAGAGTCCCCTAAAAACCAGGAATGGTGACCTGTCTAGACACTGAGTAATGATACATTATAAGGCGTTGGGTAACCTACCTTTGTGTTCAATATACTTATATATTCCTCTCTGATACTTAACAATAAATAGTATTTATGCGTAATTGAAATTGTCAATGTTTAATTCAGGTGTTAGTAGAGAATTGTTGATCTGTAACGTGAAACAGAGGAATGTTCTGTAAAAATAAAGAAAACAACAGAGATTTATCGTATAGTACTAGAAAACGCAGTTTACTCAAAGTCAGGAAAATTTTTTAAAAAATAAAAGAAACTAAAGTAACATTAAACGAAACATCCCTTTAACACTTTTCTTTCATAAACTAGTTACGCATATATAAATAATAACAACGAATTCTTGCCTGTGATCGAGATGACGAATGTTCTACTGAGTGCAAAATAACAACAATAGCTACAGATATTCTTTTATGTTCATGCATGTAAGCTGTACTAGCATCAAAAGTAATTTCTTTGGTTACTTACAATGACATGATTTACGCGATCAGCTTATAAAATGCAGTTTATGTTTCGTAAGGTGTGAAATACACAATTAACTGAGACTGAACTATATGCGGCTCGAATTATGTGCAAAAGAAATAAACAAACAAATAAATAACAAACAGAAGTTGTTGGTTCTCAGTTTTTCTCTCACGTATTCATTTATGTTTCTTTCCCTAGCAGTGCTACCAATGCTACTGGCAATCCTACCATTCTACGACATTTATGCAGTGTAACAGAACTACTGAACTGTAGTTCAACAACGTTGTAGAAACTGAAGCATCAACTAGAAAAGATAAAAGTCACATCAGTATTCATACCACGAAATCCACTCATTTCAGCAGATTTACCATTGAGCTCTAAACGGCTCGATTTTCGAGTTAATTTATCGTATAGTATGACTGCCAGCAAAGAACAAGGGCAAAGATTCGAATGATGTGGACTGAATTTAAATGAATCATGTCACTTAAACTGACAACTTTACGCAGCGCATTTGTGTGTTCGGCAAGTAAAAACTTATACATCTTCTCATCCGAAAGGGAGTCACAAAGCCTAATTTATAACAATAAGTTCTGGATAACTAAAATGCTATACTAATAAGATGGTTAACTGCACTTTTTTAAATTCAGATACAAAATAGAGAAAAAGATTCGCTAGTACATATGATAAAATATCGAAGTGTATGAACTGCTTGATTACGTAAGAGGTGATACGTCTTACAAACTGATTCTATGTAGCATTCTCGACGTACAGTGTTACTTTCCGTATCAATTACCCTTGCGAGCCATTAACTAAATTGTTAACATGGATGAGCCACAATGCCGTCATCTGCTCGTAATTTCTCCCACACAGGGAACTGAATAAGAGATTTTGTTCATTCCCCCGCCTGAGCCGGCCAAATGTTACAGACATCCACCCATAGCACACAGGGGAGCTTATTCTTTTGCTCTTGCTCATCCATCTCGGAAAGTGGTCTTTGTCTCACCGCAGAAGCGTCCGCTGTAAGAATCTCGCCCGCCATCTTCGCCGTGACAAATATTTGCCCTCGGGGAAAGCCAATTAGTTGGTGACTGGGGATGGTGAGTCTTGCGGGCGATCGCCAGATAAATCTATTCGTGCGTGGGCGGCAGTGGGTGGTAGTGGGTGACAGGGTCCGGCTCGCCCTGGAACGGCGGCAGATGGCTTTACGGCCTCAGGGGGACTCTTGCGTGCAGTTGCCGGGGCTGTCGACGAGAAGAAGAACCAAGATACGGGTTGGGCCATTTAGCAGCGGAAAATTCTAAGGGGGAGACTAATAACATTTTAGTAAATGCACCTACATGGGCTGGACAAAAATATGGAAGCACCGGGAGCAGTGCATGCGTGCTCATATGTGGGGCGTCTAAAAAGTAGTGCAACACTTTCGTTTTCGTGGGATGCTTCGTTTGAAAACATGTAGAATTTGTTGTGCGACATCGTGGGTTATTCCCTATAGTTTCGTGAAGTTCCGACTGGTGGCGGCTTTACCGTAGCCTCCAAAATGACGTCTATAACAGAGATGCGTTCCAAGCAGAGAGCTGTCATTGAGCCTCTTTTGGCAGAAAACCAGAACATCGTAGGTATTTATACGTACTTGCAGAGTGTCTACGAAGACCAGGCAGCGAACAAAAGCACGGTAAGTACTTGGGCGAGACGTCTGTCATTATCTCTATAACGTCGATAAAACCTTCATATCTCCCGCTCGTCGGTAGGCCGCAGACAGCTGTGCTATCCCCCTGAAACTGAAGAAGCGACTTTAGCGTGTTCGACGCTACAAAGATGTAAACGACCTTCTCTTTCCCCATGACAACGCAAGGCGTCACACAATTCACTACCCTCGAGAGGAGCTCACAAAATTTCATTGAACTGTTCTTCCTCATCCACCACACAGCCTGGATCTCACACTTCTGACTTCCATGTGTGTGGTCCAACGAAGGATGCACTTCATGAGAAGCACTGCATAGATGATGGGGAGGAACAATGATGCAGCAATACTCTTACTCCGACATCGATCAGCAGAGTGGTACCTTGTGGGGATACTAGTGTTCACAGGAAAGGGGTGTAAGGGCGTCGCACTGAAAGAATATTATTGTAGTCGTATCAGACGCCAGATGTGTCGTATTGACACCAAACGTAGTGGAAGGGTGCCAGGAGTTGCCGTATTAAAATTCGTTTGAGCTTTTCAGATAATTCATTTTTTCCACTACAGAGCTCCGTTCTCCTCGGTCCGCGTCACAGGCCCCGCATTGCTGAGGCCACTGCCCCAGCGACGTGTGCAACGCAATGCTGTGTTGTGCCGGCCTTGTTCGCCAGCTGTAGAGTTCCAGTTATGTCAGGATGGCTGCACTAGCAGCCGACTCAGCGGCCAACAACCCCCTTTGACTCCGCGCTGCTCCGCCGGGAGCTGCAGGTTTGCCCCGCTCCTGCTTCTTCATCGGCTGGCGTAGCTGGGAGCTGGGAACGTGGTGGCAACCACCACCCCTGTTCCGGCGTCCGAACCTGCGGCCCTCGCCTTGTAAGTCTCCGGCGTGTGTCAGGAGACGAGACGACTATCCACGGTAGCGACCTGAAGAGTGGCCCAATCTGGCTGGCTGCGGACCCCGTGTCAGCCTCAGAGGGTTGCACCAACGACCCGCCGTGGACTGGGGCGCTGGCGCCCCATCTGCTGCCGTGTGTCGCCGGTATTGTGACATGCCCCGCCGTCCAGGAGAGCTGCCACACTTGAATCCCCCACATTGGCCTCAGAGGGTCGAACCAGTGACCCACTGTGGACTGGGGCGCTGGCGCCCCATCTGCTGCTGTGTGTCGCCGGTAGTGTGACATGTCCAGCTGTCCAGGAGAGCTGCCACACTTGAATCCCCCACATTGGCCTCAGAGGGTCGAACCAGTGACCCACTGTGGACTGGGGCGCTGGCGCCCCATCTGCTGCCGTGTGTCGCCGGTAGTGTGACATGCCCCACCGTCCAGGAGAGCTGCCACACTTGAATCCCCCACATTGGCCTCAGAGGGTCGAACCAGTGACCCACTGTGGACTGGGGCGCTGGCACCAAATCTGCTGCCGTGTGTCGCCAGTAGTGTGACATGCCCCGCCGTCCAGGAGAGCTGCCACACTTGAATCCCCCACATTGGCCTCAGAGGGTCGAACCAGTGACCCACTGTGGACTGGGGCGCTGGCGCCCCATCTGCTGCCGTGTGTCGCCGGTAGTGTGACATGCCCCGCCGTCCAGGAGAGCTGCCACACTTGAATCCCCCACATTGGCCTCAGAGGGTCGAACCAGTGACCCACTGTGGACTGGGGCGCTGGCGCCCCATCTGCTGCCGTGTGTCGCCGGTAGTGTGACATGCCCCGCCGTCCAGGAGAGCTGCCACACTTGAATCCCCCACATTGGCCTCAGAGGGTCGAACCAGTGACCCACTGTGCACTGGGGCGCTGGCACCAAATCTGCTGCCGTGTGTCGCCGGTAGTGTGACATGCCCCGCCGTCCAGGAGAGCTGCCACACTTGAATCCCCCACATTGGCCTCAGAGGGTCGAACCAGTGACCCACTGTGGACTGGGGCGCTGGCGCCCCATCTGCTGCCGTGTGTCGCCGGTAGTGTCACATGCCCCGCCGTCCAGGAGAGCTGCCACACTTGAATCCCCCACATTGGCCTCAGAGGGTCGAACCAGTGACCCACTGTGGACTGGGGCGCTGGCACCAAATCTGCTGCCGTGTGTCGCCGGTAGTGTGACATGCCCCGCCGTCCAGGAGAGCTGCCACACTTGAATCCCCCACATTGGCCTCAGAGGGTCGAACCAGTGACCCACTGTGGACTGGGGCGCTGGCGCCCCATCTGCTGCCGTGTGTCGCCGGTAGTGTGACATGCCCCGCCGTCCAGGAGAGCTGCCACACTTGAATCCCCCACATTGGCCTCAGAGGGTCGAACCAGTGACCCACTGTGCACTGGGGCGCTGGCGCCCCATCTGCTGCCGTGTGTCGCCGGTAGTGTGACATGCCCCGCCGTCCAAAAGAGCTGCCACACTTGAATCCCCCACATTGGCCTCAGAGGGTCGAACCAGTGACCCACTGTGGACTGGGGCGCTGGCACCAAATCTGCTGCCGTGTGTCGCCGGTAGTGTGACATGCCCCGCCGTCCAGGAGAGCTGCCACACTTGAATCCCCCACATTGGCCTCAGAGGGTCGAACCAGTGACCCACTGTGGACTGGGGCGCTGGCGCCCCATCTGCTGCCGTGTGTCGCCGGTAGTGTGACATGCCCCGCCGTCCAGGAGAGCTGCCACACTTGAATCCCCCACATTGGCCTCAGAGGGTCGAACCAGTGACCCACTGTGGACTGGGGCGCTGGCGGCCCATCTGCTGCCGTGTGTCGCCGGTATTGTGACATGCCCCGCCGTCCAGGAGAGCTGCCACACTTGAATCCCCCACATTGGCCTCAGAGGGTCGAACCAAGGCCCACTGTGGACTGGGGCGCTGGCGCCCCAACTGCTGCCGTGTGTCGCCGGTAGTGTGACATGCCCCGCCGTCCAGGAGAGCTGCCACATTTGAATCCCCCTCATTGGCCTCAGAGGGTCGAACCAGTGACCCACTGTGGACTGGGGCGCTGGCGCCCCATCTGCTGCCGTGTGTCGCCGGTAGTGTGACATGCCCCGCCGTCCAGGAGAGCTGCCACACTTGAATCCCCCACATTGGCCTCAGAGGGTCGAACCAGTGACCCACTGTGGACTGGGGCGCTGGCGCCCCATCTGCTGCCGTGTGTCGCCGGTAGTGTGACATGCCCCGCCGTCCAGGAGAGCTGCCACACTTGAATCCCCCACATTGGCCTCAGAGGGTCGAACCAGTGACCCACTGTGGACTGGGGCGCTGGCGCCCCATCTGCTGCCGTGTGTCGCCGGTAGTGTGACATGCCCCGCCGTCCAGGAGAGCTGCCACACTTGAATCCCCCACATTGGCCTCAGAGGGTCGAACCAGTGACCCACTGTGGACTGGGGCGCTGGCGCCCCATCTGCTGCCGTGTGTCGCCGGTAGTGTGACATGCCCCGCCGTCCAGGAGAGCTGCCACACTTGAATCCCCCACATTGGCCTCAGAGGGTCGAACCAGTGACCCACTGTGGACTGGGGCGCTGGCGCCCCATCTGCTGCCGTGTGTCGCCGGTAGTGTGACATGCCCCGCCGCCCAGGAGAGCTGCCACACTTGAATCCCCCACATTGGCCTCAGAGGGTCGAACCAGTGACCCACTGTGGACTGGGGCGCTGGCGCCCCATCTGCTGCCGTGTGTCGCCGGTAGTGTGACATGCCCCGCCGTCCAGGAGAGCTGCCACACTTGAATCCCCCACATTGGCCTCAGAGGGTCGAACCAGTGACCCACTGTGGACTGGGGCGCTGGCACCAAATCTGCTGCTGTGTGTCGCCGGTAGTGTGACATGCCCCGCCGTCCAGGAGAGCTGCCACACTTGAATCCCCCACATTAGCCTCAGAGGGTCGAACCAGTGACCCACTGTGGACTGGGGCGCTGGCGCCCCATCTGCTGCCGTGTGTCGCCGGTAGTGTGACATGCCCCGCCGTCCAGGAGAGCTGCCACACTTGAATCCCCCACATTGGCCTCAGAGGGTCGAACCAGTGACCCACTGTGGACTGGGGCGCTGGCGCCCCATCTGCTGCCGTGTGTCGCCGGTAGTGTGACATGCCCCGCCGTCCAGGAGAGCTGCCACACTTGAATCCCCCACATTGGCCTCAGAGGGTCGAACCAGTGACCCACTGTGGACTGGGGCGCTGGCGCCACATCTGCTGCCGTGTGTCGCCGGTAGTGTGACATGCCCCGCCGTCCAGGAGAGCTGCCACACTTGAATCCCCCACATTGGCCTCAGAGGGTCGAACCAGTGACCCACTGTGGACTGGGGCGCTGGCGCCCCATCTGCTGCCGTGTGTCGCCGGTAGTGTGACATGCCCCACCGTCCAGGAGAGCTGCCACACTTGAATCCCCCACATTGGCCTCAGAGGGTCGAACCAGTGACCCACTGTGGACTGGGGCGCTGGCGCCCCATCTGCTGCCGTGTGTCGCCGGTAGTGTGACATGCCCCGCCGTCCAGGAGAGCTGCCACACTTGAATCCCCCACATTGGCCTCAGAGGGTCGAACCAGTGACCCACTGTGGACTGGGGCGCTGGCGCCCCATCTGCTGCCGTGTGTCGCCGGTAGTGTGACATGCCCCGCCGTCCAGGAGAGCTGCCACACTTGAATCCCCCACATTGGCCTCAGAGGGTCGAACCAGTGACCCACTGTGGACTGGGGCGCTGGCGCCCCATCTGCTGCCGTGTGTCGCCGGTAGTGTGACATGCCCCGCCGTCCAGGCGAGCTGCCGCACTTGAATGAATCTGGTTTATACTCGGCTTCGCGGCTCCGTTTCGCTAACGCATCGCTCCGAGTCACGTACGCCTCACACCCCGGTTGCGCCAGTCGACCCCTTTGCCTATAGCTTGCGACATGCAAACCGCTGCATTTACACTTTTCAGCAGTTCGATGGCCCCCTGGCCTCCATGCCACTTTGCAACCGCTGGTCAGCATAACTTACTGAATTCATCCCGTAACTGGCTGTAACTTGTGCTCAGAATATCGCACAAAACAAACTTTCCCTATCCTAAACGATGGTGCCGCAACATTATGTTGAAAAGTAGGGTCTTGCAACCGAAAGAGTGGGGAATAATATGGTGTATTATAATCCTGAATAACACCAGAAAAAGACTTGTTGCATTACTTATTGGACGCTCCTCGTAAATATAGATTCTAGCCAAGCCTTCAGCTAGCGTCGTTGTATTTGAACGCCAACGGAACCTTTGCAATGTCCTCAATACGTTCCAAGTGTCGCTCGTGATCGCAACTGCGTTCTGTGTAGATGCGAGTGCTATGTGCCATAACTAACTGAATTTGAAAATGGGCAGATTTTTGATGCTCGTACGGTTGGTGTTTCCGTAAGAAAGGTAACCAAGGTGTTCGATGTTTCAAGACATTTGTACTGTATACGGTGAAAGCGGAAAATCATCATCTGCAAAGTGTGAGTTGAATGACCGTAAAAGTTTTTAATGGAAGAGTATTGTGACGAATATTAAGAGAACGACAACTGCCAAAGTCACTATAGAACTCAGTGTCGCACTGGCGTACCCTGTCATCGTCAACACAAAGGGACATCCAGAGTCAGAAAATCCAAGGCAAGCTGGAATTTCAAAACCAGTCATGAGTAATGCAAATGCCCGTAACAGGAAAACATGGGGCCAAAGCCATGAATCTTGCACTACGAAACTATGGATGAAACTAATTTGTTCGGATGAGTCTTGTTTCACACTGTTTCCAACTTCTGGCTGAAGCGTGGAGGGCATTCGGTTATGATCTACGCAGTCATATGGTGGTACGCCATGGACCCCATGGTTACTCTGCAATGTCACATTACTGCCGAGGATTATGTGACTTTTTTCGCTGATCAGGTCATCACATGTTACAATGCATGTTCACTAAAGGTGATGCTGTGTTCCAAGACGTCGGGGCCTCAGTTCACAGAGCTCCCGTCGTCCAGAACTGGTTTTCTAATCATGATGCTAAACTGTCGCATTATCCTTGGCCACCACAATCACCTTTTTCTAGTATTATTGAGCCTTTCTGGTCTACTTTGGAGAGAAGTGTGCGTGGTCGCTATCTACCTCCATCAACGTTATCTGAACTTGCCACTATTTTCCAGGATGCATGGTGTAAGATTCCCTTGAAAACCATATTGGATTTTCAGTTTTCCGCTCCGAGACGACTGATTGCTGGTTTGAATGCCAACGGCTTCTTTACACCATGAATGGTATGGTAATGTATTTATTTAATTGTTTCTGTATTTTTGTCCAACTCTTGTACATTTTACCATACACCAGTTTCCAAATTTCAAAGCTAAATTTCAGAGACTAAAGTAGCATGAAAACTAATGTGTCTGGAAAAAGGGAAGGAATCATGGGGCTTATAAGCTACGTTAACATAATACACTTTCCAGTTCCTTTAGTGGGGTCGTGCAAACGTTGATGGGATTTCGGGCCGACGGTTAAGTTTGAACTAGGTGAAGACACACATTCACAGGCTCTCAACAACAAATCCAGTACGACTCCTGACTCCACAGCTGGAACTGGGAAACCACGAGATACTGAGTATCGGAAGACAGGAGGGAAAGAACCTTCATCGGGGATAAAGAAACTGACTACCCCATATAGGGGGATGTGACTGAAAGAAAGAGCATTCAACTCGTTTACACGCTCGCACAGCCGTGATCTGCAGACCTTTGTTCCTAGTCGTAGACATTTTTGAAATACTGATGACAGGAAGTCCACACTTACAGCGTGAACATAAAGTCTTTCCCTGACTACAAAAATTTAATTGTAGCTAATTGTATTAGAAGGACGTATACGAATCATTGCAAATTGCAGTTTCGCTCATAAAGTTTTTTTGTGGATACACTTCCACATGTCTATGCGATTTTTGTCGGGGAGCCTACCACTACGGTAACAGTTACATAGACATTGTAAGTAGGCTGTTTATGTTTTCTTATTGGCAACGTTACGTAGCGCTCTGTATGAAAATCACTGGCTGTGCTGTGTGCAGTCTGTGGCTAGTTTGCATTGTTGTCTGCCATTGTAGTGTTGGGCAGCGGCAGCTGGATGTGAACAGGGCGTAGCGTTGCGCAGTTGGAGGTGAGCCGCCAGCAGTGGTGGATGTGGGGAGAGAAATGGCGCAGATTTGAAATTTGTAAGATTGGATGGCATGAACTGCTATATATATTATGATTATTAAGGTAAATACATTGTTCTCTATTAAAATCTTTCATTTGCTAACTATGCCTATCAGTAGTTAGTGCCTTCAATAGTTTGAATCTTTTATTTAGCTGGCAGTAGTGGCGCTCGCTGTATTGCAGTAGTTCGAGTAACGAAGATTTTTGGTGAAGTAAGTGATTTGTGAAAGGTATAGGTTAATGTTAGTCAGGGCCATTCTTTTGTAGGGATTTTTGAAAGTCAGATTGCGTTGCGCTAAAAATATTGTGTGTCAGTTTAAGCACAGTCGTATATAAATTTTTCTAAGGGGACGTTTCAACATGATGCAACTTCATACTGCATACATCAATTTCAGCTGTAGGTAGTGATCCAGAGAGACTATGCACTGCTAGACTAAGGGTTATTTGTTCGTTAGTTCTTGGATCAAACCCTTCCACACAGATACATCGGTAGAAATGGCCCAACGTTATGGCCACCAGGTTCACCAAAGATAAACCTGTCACGTCATTTTTTCTGATCTTCCATTAAGAATAACATGTGTAGTTGACCAGCCGCTGATGTCCAGGATCCTACGGCACCAATAGGAGATGCTGTAGACGCAGTGATGGAAGACACATTGGCGAAGACATGGAGAGGCTGAGTGTCACCTAGGCGTTCTACAGCTAGCATATGGATCACGTATGGAAGTGTATTCATAAAACCTTCATAACACGGCTGGTACAGGTCGCTTCACCATTCTGTATTGGTTGAGTTACATATATTTCTCAAATAAAACCTGACGTTGCAGAGTGTTTGGCCGTGGCTGACAGGTTCTTATGTAAGAAATCGGATTTCAGGACTACCGGTGCTCACTGTCTTGTACGACAAAAAGCTTTGCTCAAAAGTTGGGTGGTACTCTGGGCTGGTTCCCAGAGCCTGCTCAGAGTATTCTGAAGTTGTGGTTCCTGGGAGTTAATCTCTGAGATGTAGGAAGCATCTATTTAGTACGTCTCAATTATAATCCTGTCTTACCGTTCCCAAGAAACACGTGAAATTAACACCTTCTCAACAGCATTTACTGTTCTACACACTGTCTATGCTCCATCAGCCAATAGTGAAGAATCGTTCAAGCTCGGTACCAAGCTTAGGAATCCTCTATGCGTGTTTATACACCTTTTTACAGAATTTTTTGCAGCGTTACCCTCTATTTTCATGTTTTGAGGCACATTTACGTTTTTCACATGCCTACAAGCTTGCTATTGCTCCTGCATTGAGAGTTTGTGCAGAGAGCAGAAAACACGGCATTCTTTACATGGGTTTCCTTGGGATCGTCCAGTGTCAGCCATCAAGCGCTTCCTGGCTGTCACCACCTACTTATTGTGCAGTTCGAAGAGGTAAGTGATGCTTTTTACTGTATCGGGAGACGTTAGTTTCTTATCTCAGACTCAGTGCTCCTAACAGCTCGCTTTTATCTGATTGTCTGTGCATCTTTTATGTGGAGTTAATTGCGTTATTTATCTTGTTTATTTGAAAATTCGAGTTTCACAGATGAGGAACTCTGATTTGTTCGTCTTCAATTTTTCTAAGTCAAAGCCCCATATAATTAGCCTTAGTTTCTCACCAAAATATTCTGTGTTTTTCTTGCCCAACAATTACGTTTTAATAGGTTCCCATGTGTGTTTGAATGTGTATGAAGGTTAGTACTTTGCACAGTCTACCTCCATTTAGGAAGTCTACTTCCTATAACTTCTCCCACAATGAGGAGACCCTTATTTCACTGTTATAATCTGGAATACACTAAGTTGTTTCAACGTGCTGGTGTTTTCACCTATGCACAGTGGCCAATTTGTTGATGGACTTTTCCATAATGTGCAAAGCTGTTGATTGTGGTAACGAGTGGCTAGCTCTCGTATGTTTATTGCAGAGAACAAACCAGTTGCTAACGCGGGCTAGAGTGTCAGATCACATAAATTAAGTTACCATTTGGGACAAACCGCAATGCTGTAGGCAGCATAGTTCCTGAGAAGTAAAGCTTTGTAATCAGAAATATTTTGTTGTTGAAACCGTAGGTATCTGTTTCACGCTAAAAGTGAGCGTAACGATACGTCACACGTTATATTTGTGTTTATGATGGAATGTGCGATTGAAGGGGCGAGGGGCGGGTTACAGTAATACAAGGAAACTTTCACCTCCCTCTCACCACCCAGAACCGAATCCTGGATCCACGCTTGGAACTAAGGCACACTACGGTGAATTGCTGTGAACTATCCGTTTCTCACGTTGGCTGGTAAAGTTCTATTATAGGAGTGGTAGTCATGAAATTCGAGTAGCTCTAACTATAGGTTAGAAGAAATGTAGTCATGAAGTTCGAGTAGTTAAAACTATCGCTTAGAACAGACATAGTTAGGTAATTAACTTTTAGGTTGCAGGCAGGTACAAGTCTGCAGCCCTAGTAAACACTGAAATCCTCGCGACGCATGTCGCAAGGGGAGCCAAAATAAACTGGCGCACCTGGTTGACAAAGTTGAGTATCACGCGACGATTCGTTTTATGTATATGAGGCGGAACAACACTGAAACCTTCAACGCTGTACAAGTGAAAGTGTACAGCAACAATGCTCCATCGGGTGACACCGTGGTTATGTGGTACAGACGTTTACATTGGGCTCAGACAAATCTGAATGAGGAAAACTGAAGTGTCTCTGTGAAGAGTCAGGTGTCGCAAGAGAAGTGGAGATCAGGTGGCTAGAATAACATAGCGTCACGATCGAGGCTATAGTGGACAATGTAAAAATAAGGCACCCCGTCGAGGGTAAAAACTGAAGAGGAACACATTTGATCACATCGAGCAAATAATCGGGTATGTTAGATGCAACTGCTACTCTGAGATGAAATGGTTGACACAAGGAGAGGAACTCGTAGAGGGCCTCACCAAACCAAAGACTGGTGGCTCCAGGGAAAGAAGGTATGGATCAATATTCAACATCTTGCACAATATTTTGAAGATGACGAACGTCTCCACCCGATGGTTTCCAAGTCTGCTCACACCCATTCAGAAACCTCGCCGAATTGAGACAAGAGGCATCAGCGGAAATGTTGCAGATAAATGAGACCAATGAAGACAAGTTCTTTAGCTGCCTAATCACGATCGATTAATGTTGGGCTTTATTGCTCTTACCATGAGTCAAAGGAGTAAAGCAATCAGTGGAAACCTGAGTAGTCACCAAAGTTGGAAAGGACGAATCTACCATTATCGGTCAATGTGTAGTTGAATGTTTGCTGAAGTGCCATGGCGTAGTGTTAACAGATTATGACAAACCGTCAGAGGAGCATGCTACCCAAATCTTTTGATAAGTTTATAGGGGTTATCAAAGACAAATGTCACGGAAAGTTGACCAAGATGCGAGCTAATATCCCAAAGATGTTCGGGCTCACATGCGGTTCCTCTTCGTCGAAATGTCTTGGCTCAAACTCGTCTAGGGGATGAACAGTACGTGTCGCATTACACGTCCTAAATTAGACACTTACATCCTTTGGTTAAATTGTCTGGCTGATGGCAAGTTTGCGAAATACAAAGTTAACGTAACATATAATAATAGTAACAATAACATCGGGAACTAAATTGACGACCCATAAACGATGTAGCCCACACAGTTGATATTTGGTTAGAGTAATGTTTATTCAGAAAGCAAACTAATAGTGAACGTGGTCGTATTTAGAGTTACTGTTACACTCGAGCGCATATCCATTTGACACAGTTCGATCATTCACAATCTCATCGCGAAATACAAGTTATCTACGCCGAAAGTTAAAGTTCACACCAGGCGCGCGGCTGCTCACCGCTCAGAGACTAAGTCCCGCAAAACCACACAACGCGAAATTTTCTAAGTCGTTTCATTTCCTAGCCGCCTACAGACCGATTGTCCACTTTCGCGTCTACATCGGAACTGGTCTCCATCCGAACTGCCCCTTTATTGTCTCGACCAGAACTGCCCTCTGCACGTCTCCGATCGCGTTTTCCGGGCGCCAAACATCTCCGCTCAACTGACTGGCGCAGTTCTATCTGATTGGCTACAGCTTATTCTACATTTCTTTACATTTTAACATATTTAAATAATCAAAGCTTGACCATTTTCAAGTTCTAAGTAAAGTAACAATAATATCCGTTACATAATAAACGTTAAATTCTTTTACATAAGACAAATACAATTTCCTTCTTAACTTTGAATGTCACGGCCAGTAGCCTTGCACTAATGTGCTTTCTGGTAAATAAATAACGAACAAAAGTAAGTATTATGCACAAAACTTTACAACAAATATTCCAGTACCTTATGATTCAATGAGGTGTCATGCTGTCATCGTTCAATGTGGTTTGTGTGGAGGAAATGATGATCTGATGATTAACTGAAGATACTGATAAGTTCAATTTAGTATATCTTTTTAACAAATGAGGTTACATAGTTGACATTTACAACATTTGCCATTTCAATGATGGCTTCTATATGAAATGTCGATCGTTAAGATCACATAAAGTGTTCAGATTTTAGCATTGACGTCTTTGTTACAATACTTGTGAATTTGTCTTTAACAGTAAATCCTAAACTATAATTGGGTTCACCATGAAAATTTATGAAGGATGGTAGATTAAAATAACTGTGTCTTAATTCCCTGCATTACAACAGAATTAAATAATTTCCATAAATGTTTCCCTTTACAGCCGATCTTAGGTCCGCGTATTTAGCACTGCTACGTCTCCGCGGCCACAAACGCTTTCTACTGGGTTTCCCTATGAAGTAGGTTCTCGTCTGTCTCATTCGCATAATACAGCGCTTTGGTCCCAATAGACAATAGACGCCTGTGTTTTTCCCCATCTCGTGGTGAATCTACGTCCTTTGCGGCACGCTGTTGTGGACGACAGGGTTCGTTTCACAGTTCCTGTAGGCTGGCTCTTGCGGCCGCATATTTAAATGGGAGCGCAATGTTCGTTAACTCACAAAGGGAATGTTTTTGCTCCACGACGACGTCACAGCTCATTCTACGCAGGACACAGACAGATATGCTGTTTCTTTGGGCGACCTAATTTTACCCCATGTCCTGCATTCTCATGACGTGACAGCCAGTGACTTTTTCTTGTTCTAACCTCGGATGAAAAAACTTGCTTTTCAGACATTTCCGTAAAGACGATTATGTGATTTTAGAGGTGGAACGTACCGTGAACACCAAAACGAAGACTTCTATAATCATTTCCTCCACCAAGTCGTCCACTGTGCCGACAAGTGTCTCTAAATTAAGGGTGAACATGCAGAGGATTAACACCACCAATGTTTCTAACTGTTGACCTAGGAAACGTAGCCTCCATTCTTTGCTGATAAACTGTTTCACCTAAATTGTACACCATATAAATCTTATAATACTGTTTAAGTTTTTCATATCCTTTAAAACCAAAATAAATTTTAATCAGTTTAAATATTTGGTACCTTTTCTTGGAGTCTATGCATATATTTTCATATTGCTTTCGTCTACTTCTCTTCCTCCACATCTTATTTCAAACTCTTTCTTAGACTCCTTTTCTTCCTCACACTGTTCCTCAACGATTGGTAGCCAGGACAAGGATCTATCACATCGTTGCCCATTCCTTTCACATACTCAGTTGGACATCTACACTACTACAGAAACATGGCCCATCTAATTAACTAATTCCTGAGCTGTTTATATTCTTTGAGTAAGCTCAAAGCTTTATGGTCAGTAAAGGCAACAAGCTCCCTGCCTCCATACAAATCCTAAGTTTTTAGCAGCCAAATATCAGAGCCAATAACTCCTTTACTAATCTTTCATACATTAGTACATGCTTAGATAGCATCTGACTTGTGAATATTAAAGTTTTTCTCTCTAGCTTCCCTTCTATCATTTTCCCCTGGAACAAGACTGATCTTACACCATAATCTGAACTGTCAGATGCAAGGCATAAACGCAATGACCAGTTTGAATGTTATAATACTTTACTATTAACAAAGCTGCCCTTGAGAACTTCAAATTCTTTATCACACTCAGCAGACTAGCTCCAGGCAACATTATTTTTAAAACCCTACATAGGTTTGGTAAATTCTTACTGTAGTCACCTATGAATTTCCGATAAAATCTACATATATCAATAAATGACTTAAGTTCCTTCTAACCTGAACGTCCATTGCGCTCAGCAATAACCTTCATCTCCTTGATATGCAGTACACCCTCAGAAGTTTACAGATTACTTAAGAATGGCAACACTGACTGCACAAATTCACATTTATTCAGGTTAAGAGTCGTCCCTCCTTTATGTATAGTTTTGTTCACCTCCCTCAATATCTGGTAATGTTCCTGCCATGAGCTGCTAGTTATCAGTATGTCATCAACATACACAGTATGTTTTCCAACAACTCATATCCAAGAACATGGTTCAGTGGCATGATAACATAGCCACTGACATATAAATCCACATGAAACCACCGTAAACATAGATGTCCTCCCATCAAATAAGAGAGCAGTCTACTCTACACTGTCTTTGGCTAGCCTCGCCTGTCAGAAAACGGAAGTTAAATTGGCATTAGATATGAGGAGCATATTGTTAAAGTTTTGCAAAGTTCATCCATGTTTTCTGGTTGGTCATTCTCTTTTACAATTATTTTGTTCAATATTCTCGCATCTGAAACAGTCCTCAAATGACCATCTTTCTTTTTGACTACAATAATTGGGTTACTATACTCACTCATGCCGAACTCAACAACCTTCCAATCTAGAATTTTCTTTACTCTTATCCTTACTGCTTCCTTGTCTGTCACAGCAATAGTGAAAGGTTTAACCCTGATTACTTCATGGGGCATTTCCCTTTTTGGGGCTCTACCTTTAACTGATATTTAAAATCAGCTACTTCCCTAGGCTTCGCTGAAAACACATGTTTATATTTGCTCAATATTTTCTTAAGATCTGAGTGTTGTCATTTGACAAATGCTTCATCTCTTATTTTATCATTCATTTGCTCTAGAGAGCATGCCTCCCCACTATGCTAATTACTCCTTTTCAGGTGGGCCATCACTTTACATTCAGTCAATTCTTTTCCTAATTTACATTTCTTTCTGATCCTTCCATGATCAAATTGAAGAACTCTGCCAGTCCAGTAATACTGCAACCATACTTCCTAAGAAAATTCATCCTGAGAATAATGTTCATAGCAAGGCCAGGCAACAAAACGCAACCTGTATCGAAATATTGATTCACAATCTCAATAGGTAATACAATCTGAATCTTTACTGGCTTGCTACATCTCCCAGTTGCAGTCTTTATTTTAACCCCAGTTACAGTCAGATCCACCAAATGTCTTCTTATTTGTTGCTATAATGATTCAGTTACATTTGACACACTAGACCCAGAATCTAATAATGCAATACATTGCCCACTTTGATAGCAATGACTGATTGAACTTCTTCAATAATTGACCTCTTTAATTCAGTCTCTTCCAAAAGATGTGCTTCAGTGTCTTTCCTGCTTTCTCTGTCCACTATATGAAGACTTTTATTCATATTCCCACATTCTATATCTGTACCTTCGTCAAACAAGTCTTTAACCACTTCTCTTATATCCTGTGCACCCCTTCATTCTTCAATTTCCTTTGCCACTTTAAACTTTAAATTATCCCATTTCTTAGGAATTAACATTTCATTGTTCTTACCACAAGGTACCCAGTCATTAACATCATATTCATCTTCCTCTTTTCCCACCCAGTCACTACTAATATTCTTATTCAGAACCATCTGGTTATCTTCCATAAAAATGTGTCTCAAATTCTTCCTCAGGACAAAATAATATTTTCGTTATTGAAATCAACGTCAACTTCACTCACCAATTCATTATTACCACACACAACATTATCAGGTGCACCCACAAACCAGAGTCACAGCATTTTCAAATACATGCTCCACTTTGAACACGCTCACATACATTACTATCTGAAGAACTTCCCTCATTACTCATCTTCATATTCAGACACATAACCTGATAACAAATAATTAAACTTACAGAAGCCCTCATTTCCACATCCGCACTTGTTTCTACTTCTGACAGAGTGACTGCCTCTGTTTCAAAATTCACTGTAATTTTTAATGAAGCTAAACCCACTCTATTTTCTTCAGTTTCTTACAACTCAACCATTTTATTTCCGGCAAATAGTTCCCCAACAAAATAGCTTGAATCCTCATTGCCACATTTATTCAAATTGTATGTATTATTAATCTTCTTCTGCCAGTTCCATTTACTGTAGTTATTAAACTTACCACACATTTTCATTACCTATTCTTGGATCCATGTAGCATGTAGCGATCTCTCTTTTTTTCTCACTACAATTCTCTTCCCTACTGTAACCTTCTCTGGTCCTATTCTTTGTAATCCATTAGGCCCCCTGTCGACTTTGAGTAAGATTCCCATTAGTTTTCTGATCGTCTGATCTGAAACATTGCCCCTCTGCACTCTCATGTCTTGGCTCTTGCCTTAAACCTCTCCCCTCTGTTCAGAATTCTTCCTTCTTTCACTATAATTCCCATTATCTTTCTCCTGTCCGTCTCTCCTACTATGATTAATATGTCCACTCCTATCATCTCTTCCCCCACTGATATTATTTCCATTAAAATTATTATTGTAATTACCTTAGTCATGGTTTCTGTCACTCCTCATCTGCTCAACAAATTTTGGTGTGTAACACAGAGCCCTATCCCTGTTTTCTACGAAATCCAAAAACTCTTCTACAGAATCTGTAGGTCTGTCGATGAATTCCGACTACACTGATTCTGGAAGTTTCCTCTTTAATATACAGATTTCTGGAAACGCCCTTACTGGCATGTCGAGATCTATTAATTTATTTAATTCTATAATTCTCTTGCACAAAATTCTCTCATGCTCTTTACCACTCTTATGTTCTGGTCCATTAAAAAATTCTGTTTTTAATGTTGCGTTTTTAGCTTGCACCCAGTATTTATTTAAGAACATCACTCCTAAACTCCTGAAATCAAGAAATTGCTCTGCAAGCTGATAACCCCATGTCTTCACCCCTCTCAAATTGCCTATCTATAAATTTAATTTTAGCCATCTCACTCCAGCCAGCAACAAAATTGTCTTTACATGCAGCCAACAAATCGACTGCATGATACTTATCTTCCCACTCCTCGCCCCATAGGATGCACCATTATTAAATTCCCTTGCCCAACTGCTAATTACGTATAGATTCCTTCAATTCATTTATCGGTTTCTCTCTTTTTAACTTATCCTTCCAGCTTCTGACCTACACTTTTATAACAATCAGCAATGACTAAGTTCATTGATTTAAACTCTGCAACTTTTTGTATTTCATAGTTTATACATTTCTTTTCTTGTTCCTCAATTCGTTTCACAAGATGATCTTTCACAGTTTCCACTTTGACTGCTGATCTCTTTTCTACCTCATCAACTCTGAGAATAATTCTCTCAACCATTTTAACTCTATTCTCAACTTAATTTGCGATCTCGTTAAGTTTACTTTCTAGCTGAAAAATTTTTTCTCACTGCATTTGTCATCAAGCTTCTATTTCATTTCCTCCAATATTGAATCTATATTCCAACTATTCCAATTTTTGTACTCCCAGTTTTACTCTCCATTTTTGGATCTTTACCTCCAACTATCTCGTATTTTATACTCCCCATCTGTAAATCTGTCTTTTCTAATAACTTGCTCAGTGTTTCATAAAACTCGTTTAGATCACTTCCTGGCACACTGCCTATTTCTTCCCTCCCCCTTACATGCTATCGTTACTAATATCACTCCCTGCAACCTCCGAGCCACAATCACTTTGCGAATTATTAATTTCGTCGGAAACGACTGGCTGTGAGATATATTTACAATGTAGCCGCTGACTGTACTTGTGTTTCCCCGTCGACATGGACCGTAGTTTGCTCCGTGTGACGGTGTATGAAGCCGCTATCTTTGCTACTTGGGGCCGATGCTATGTCTCCCAAGTGGACTGCTGTACCAGTAACGAAACACGGCCCCGTCGTCTCCCGCTGGAGTTATTAAAACGTGCTATTACGCTTATCATCTGCGCTAAGTAGGTTACTACCACTGTTGCTGCTTTTCCCACTGCCGCAATATGCACAACATCGCAAGCACCCCCGATAACTGCCCGCATCTCGTGGTCGTGCGGTAGCGTTCTCGCTTCCCACGCCCGGGTTCCCGGGTTCGATTCCCGGCGGGGTCAGGGATTTTCTCTGCCTCGTGATGGCTGGGTGTTGTGTGCTGTCCTTAGGTTAGTTAGGTTTAAGTAGTTCTAAGTTCTAGGGGACTTATGACCACAGCAGTTGAGTCCCATAGTGCTCAGAGCCATTTGAACCATTTTTGAACCCCCGATAACTGCTCACTACTACAGCTTCTAAACTGGGACAACCAATCTGGAATATCTATAGAATGAAAGTGCAGTCCAATCCAGGAAGAGCCAACCCAATTACAACATTTTTTCCCGTTCCTCGGGGTGTGAGCTATGTAGGGTCATTAACTTTGAGAGTGACTCGCTAACATCAATAGAGAGCGGCCATACACTGTCGCTCTTTAGCCCAACAACACAACATAATAATGTCATTACAAAAGCTTTATATCAGAAGCCAGACATTCGCAAATAATTTAATAAAAGATAAACTGAGGCAGGATCTGTTGGTCGAAACACCAAACCATAACGACACTGCTCGAAACAGACTGATTTTAAGTTTTATATAAATCCCTTTTAATTATATTTGTGAGAATCACAACAGATGCCAGTTGTGGCCAGTTCAGCACAAGAGTGAAACCTTCTCCCTTAAAATGCTTAATGCTAAGACCAAAGTTACTCTCTGACGAATTTGTTGCCTCGGGACAGGCACCGTCCCACAGCTGTCCTCGCCTCGGCATGCTTCATTTCTCACTCAGCCGACCTCCCCACAGCCACATGAAAAATGGGGAATTTGCTCTTTGTCGGCAGCCAGAGGCACGCTGGCGAGAATTCATGGGCTTGGCAGATACGAGGGCACGAAATTGTTCCCGCCTGCAAACTGCCTCTCCCACTCCCCTTCAACCACCCCCCCCCTCCCCTCACCATGGAGTAATTGGGTCTTGGTTGGTGATGCGTCTCATCACCACAATAAGCCGTCTGGAATACCGGAAGTGGCGCGCTAACTCTGCAGCGGACTTCAGTGACTACTCCCCAGAGTCTCGCTCGATTCCTGGAGCTGTGAGTATCGGCAACCGATTGCAGCTACACCGACCGGCTATTGTCGGCTGCATGGGATTTCCGACCATGATCTTTCCGAGCACTTTGTAGTAGAGATGGGGGATCCGTTCTTGAACTAATTCATAGAGTTCAATCTTTCAAAGGAGTGAACAATCAGTGATTCAGAAAAAAAGAACGGTAGCTCCAAACGTTTCCCACGGCAGAGAGAGAGAGAGAGAGAGAGAGAGAGAGACGGAGCATATCAGCCTCTGCTGGTCAGAGCACAGTGCACGCCACACAACACAGCCAGCGCCGGCCTCTGCCCTGCTTCTACCTTGGCTGCCTGCATTGTGCAGTGCCCCATTGGATTTTGTGTTTCACATATGCCGTGCCATCTCTGTGCATCGTCTGCCGTGTGCACTGTGCAGTGTCTGGCACAGCTTAACTTCGCATCGCACTCTGTCGGCGATCGTTTCAGTCGCACGTCCTGCCCTCTGGGCAGTTGATGCGAGCAACAGGACAGAGAGCCACCTAGCAGATAACATAGGAACTACTTGCAAAAACCTGCTCGCAAGGGAACGGACGATTTGTCTCAGAGCGGGTGAGTTCACCGCTCCCCCCCACCCTCGGAACTCGCCCGCTCAACGCTCACCCCACCATCTCGACTCTAGCCAGAGCGTCGAGCAAAGCAACTCAGGTGTCACTCTGGTCTCTGCGGTCTCAGCTCACGCAGTAATACAGCTCGCGGCTCGACCTGCTCGACTCAGCGCCTCTGCATCGGAGTTCGTCCCCACTGGATATTGTTCTTC
The DNA here is from genome assembly GCF_023864275.1 of Schistocerca cancellata. Taxonomy (NCBI): domain Eukaryota; kingdom Metazoa; phylum Arthropoda; class Insecta; order Orthoptera; family Acrididae; genus Schistocerca; species Schistocerca cancellata. The sequence continues at coordinate 165,456,365 of NC_064634.1, forward strand.
GTAGGAATACCGCTATGTATATTACATTATTATGTTATGTATACATCAATTGTTTTTATTTTATTTTTATTTGTTTAAACTGATTAGATTAGGTTCCTGATGACTCCTCTTACTATAGGATTTTTATTATGGACACTCGAATTTACGCTTTAATTACGAGCGAACCGATAAATGTATCGCAAAATGTGATACACCAATATTTTCCTTGTTTTATTCTGCGTAAGGCTATATGCAGCACTTTCGTTTTACAGTCAAATTTACATTTTTTTTTCTTATTCTGGTACGGATTTTGCGATTTTAGGCGTCTTCGAAAGGAAACGTTCACTTTAAAATACATGGCTTGCGATGTATTTGTATGAGGTTAATGAAATTTTAATACATTATAGCTAAATATATTGTTAATGTAAATCTCAAGTTACAACATTTTCCGATCACCCAAAAAACCACGATAGTGCAAAATAAATCAATAATCAAAAACTTTGTCATATCGTGGAAATTTCAATAAACAATACAAAATTATTACTCATTATCTGTGTTACTTCAAAATAGGATCAAATAAGATCAAAATACAGGTATTGTACTGGAATAAACCAAGTTTAAAGGGCAATGTGCCTTCCATTTATTTTCTATTGTAAATGAGTGGTGAGTCATGAAAAAGAGCTAATTCATTTCAGGGAGTGAACAGTTCTGATCCAATCTCTGAAAAGAACAGTTTTGCCCATCTCTACTTTGTAGGCGCAGCGGGTACCGTGGCTCTTCCAGCCAACCAGTTTTGCACGGGGCCTCCCTCACTGATGTTTACGCAGGTCGTTCACCAGCAGCGGATGTGATGTAACCGTCAGTCAGGCAGCGCTCTCGTTGACAGCCTTCGTTACCGTATGGTTTTTCAGGTCTGAGCTACTTGAGCTCTGTATACTATGAGTAATGGAATTATCGACAACAACGAAAGGGAAACTGTGTATCGTCGACGTGTGTCATTGCTGCAGGCTGCACATAAAATGCGATAAGTACACAAACTGGTCGAGTGTGAATTACGGAAGCAGTAACTGCCGTGGCCATTCAAAAACTTTAAACGACAGAATCGTGGCTGAATTCGTGGAAAAGAGCCCACGAAAAGAGACGGGGAGTGCTCTCCGAATTTTTAAAAAGAAGCTTCAAGGTTTAAAACGTAAAGGTTTAAATATTTGAAATGAGTCAAATTATGAGAATTCCAATACCGCACAGTGTAAAGTAACAAGTGGAGCTGCTGGGACGATACAGAACCGTGACACAAATTCGGAGATTCTGCTGAGCATAGACATTTTGAAATTAACTAAAGGTAACAGTTTTATGAAAACTGATGATGGGTCGGTTTCTGACAACAGAATTCTGGTGTCCGGTTGTCAAGGAGCGGAGAAAATCCAATGTAAAAACAAACCGTTCATATGGACGGGACATTTGACAGTTGTTCGACACAGTTCAAACAACTGTACACGATACCCGTTGACACTGGAAGCACAAATGAAGAGCTGAGGCTGTTTCCTGTTTCATTTTCTTCTCTTGCAGACGAAAGTCATTTTACAAATGAGAAACTTTTTCACGATTCAAAAGTAATATGGCGAAAGCATCGCTGGAAACTGCAGTATTAGACATTCAAATAGCTATAATTAATAGCTATGAAATCAGTATTCCTCGAAAGACTCCTCTGCGCTTGAAATATTCGTTTCCATCAATAACTGTGGAAGAAAATACAAGAACTGGAATTAATGGAGGAATGCAGGGACTGAGAGTGTTTTGCCGCATTTCTTCTGCAGTGGAATTAACTTCCATCAAACAGTGTTGATGAAACGTGGATGCTAATAATTGAGGAAAAGCCCGTATAGAGAAGGCCACGAAGTTCGCAGAGTATATGATCAATCAGTGAACGGAAAATCTCAGTATTCCTGTTGCTCTGTGAAATGGTTTTAACAAGCAGCCCAGAACCAGAAATACTGTCCAAGGTCGCCATAGGAATCTAAACTCCTCAATTAATTACAAACATCAGAACGTGATACTTAAGTTGAAGGAAGAAGCAGTAACTGTTACATTTCAAATTAAATATATATCACGTTGTCCTGCCTCTTCAACATGGAAGAAAAAGATATGTAGATCTCGACAAAAGGTTAAAAGACATTATAACAAATTACGAAGACTTGCGGGTATTTCAGCCGACATTCTTTCTTACAAAAAATGAGTCAGAAATTAAAATTCGTAACATAAAATCAGAAATTTGGTCACTTGCTGCAGCAAATTTGTAGAAAGAAAAACGTTAAAAATAAAAAAGTGTAAGTAAAAGGCAAAAAAATAAAAAATTATTAACAGAAAATTTGTTTGGAGGGTACTGGCCCTTAACGACGAAGTTAGCAGCGCATTTAAAAATATACTTACGTAGTATGTGCATAAACAGTCTCCGGCGTGGATTAAGTGTGATGGACAATCTTCTTACAAAACGATTGCCAGAGCCTCGCCATGGTTTCGGTTTCCTTTACCACAACTAAAGTATCTGCGGCCGGAAACACCATGTTGAGGTCACAGGGTCGGAAATGCTACGACATCTTAATACTGCCCGCAGGTATGTACGCCGTTCGCAAAGGACTTGAAAAACGTGTAAGCTTTCTGTAATGTGGCCCGTTATTTTATCCTTACTGTACAGTAACGATGTAGAGGGATATTGCACTAGGGGTAAGATAGATACTGCCTACAGGAAAATTCACAGGAAAATTAAAGAGACCTTTGGAGAAAGGAGAACAACTTGTATGAATATCAAGAGCTCAGATGGAAACACAGTTCTAAGCAAAGAAGGGTAAGGCGAAAAGTGGAACGAGTATGTAGAGTGTCTACACAAGAGCGATATATTTGAGGACAATATTGTGGAAATGGAAGAGGATGTAGATGAAGATGAAATGGGAGATATGATACTGCGTGAAGAGTTTGACAGAGCGCTGAAAGACCTAAGTCGAAACAAGGCCCCGGGAGTAGACAACATTCCATTAAAACTACTGACGGCCTTGGGAGAGCCAGTCTTGACAAAGCTCTACCATCTGGTGAGCAAGGGGTATGAGACAGGCGAGATACCCTCAGACTTCAAGACGAATATAATAATTCCAATCCCAAAGAAAGCAGGTGTTGACAGATGTGAAAATTACCGAACAATCAGTTTAATAAGTCACGGCTGCAAAATACTAACGCAAATTCTTTGCAGACGAATGGAAAAACTGACAGAAGTCGACCGCGGGGAAGATCATTTTGGATTCCGTAGAAATATGGGAACACGTGAGGCAATACTGACACTACGACTTACCTTATAAGATAGATTAAGGAAAGGCAAACCTACGTTTCTAGCACTTCTAGACTTAGAGAAAGCTTTTGACAATGTTGGCTGGAATACTCTCTATCAAATTCTGAAGGTGGCAGGGGTAAAATACAGGGAGCGAAAGGCTATTTACAATTTGTAAAGAAACCAGATTGTAGTTATAACAGTCGGCGGGCATGAAAGGCAGGCAGTGGTTGGGAAGGGAGTGAGACAGGGTTGTAGCCTATCCCCGATGTTATTCAATCTGTATATTGAGCAAGTAGTAAAGCAAACAAAAGAAAAATTCTGACATTGTAATTCGGTCAGAGACGGCAAAGGACCTGGAAGAGTAGTTGAACGGAATGGACAGTGCCTTGAAAGGAGGATATAAGATTGACATAAACAAAATCAAAACGAGGATAATGGAATGTAGTAGAATTAATTCGGGTGATGCTGATGGAATTCGATTAGGTAATGAGACACTTAAAGTAGTAAAGGAGTTTTGCTACTTGGGGAGCAAAATAACTGATGATGGTCGAAGTAGAGAGGATATAAAATGTAGACTGGCAATGGCAAGGAAAGCGTTTCTGAAGAAGAGAAATTTGTTAACATCGAGTATAGATTTAAGTGTCAGGAAGTCGTTTCTGAAAGTATTTGTATGGAGTGTAGCCATGTATGGAAATGAGACATGGACGATAAATAGTTTGGCAAGAAAAGAATGGAAGCTTTCGAAATGTGGTGCTACAGAAGAATGCTGAAGATTAGATGGGTGGATCACATAATTAGTGAGGAGGTATTGAATAGAATTGGGGAAAAGGGAAGTTTGTGGCACAACTTGATTAGAAGAAGGGATCGGTTGGTAGGACATGTTGAAAGGCATTAATCAGCAATTTAGTGTTGGAGAGCAGCGCGTAGAGTAAAAATCGTTGAGGGAGACCAAGAGATGAATTCACTAAGCACATTCAGAAGGATGTAGGTTGCAGTAGGTACTGGGAGTTGAAGTAGCTTGCACAGGATAGATTAGCATGGAGTGCTGCATCAAACCAGTCTCTGGACTGAAGACCACAACAACAACAACAACAATAATCATCAGTGAATGCATAATTAATTAATTAATTAATTAATAAGGACTGTATGAATCATGGACCTCACATAAAATTCGTTTATTTGTCTGTATGTGGCAGTACCAGTGTTTTGCTATGCACAGAGTGTGTAGCTGCATACTGTAACATTGTTTGCTACGGCGACAGGGCGCATGGACCCGGTGTCGCAGGAAGAGGTTCATCCTTCACAAAGACTGTTGCACGACACGTCTGTCCTCTAAAACGCTGTGCGCCTATGAGTGAGCCCTTGTACCACCCCGAAATCTGTTCGCTTTTCTTAGGGGACTGACTTTAGAGGATCTGCCTCACTGGCTGCTTCTTCGTTGTCAACTGAGTTGATGTCGCAATCACGTTCCTCACACATGAATGACAGAAGAATTTGCCTCTATTAACTTTGCTGGTAAGGTCGATTTTGGCGAGACGTTGACTGACAATATCTCACCAAGTCGGCGTCTGTGTCAGTTTATATCCGAAGAAGCAGTCATACAAAATTCCTCTCAATATGAACGGCCAAGAGCCACGAGTCACCAAATATGTGCCGTGTCATTCCCCTGTCATCTCTCTCACGTCATTGGACGCATATGCAGGGGATGGACAAATATATGGAAATACCAAACACAACAAACCAGGTACCAGTCATCACCAAATGGATAAATGCAGGTCCTTTCTGTTATTCAAGGACATCTTATACCATCCTTCCTGCAAAATAGTGGCGACTTCGGGTAGCGATGATGAATGTGGATAGCGGTCACGCACCCTTCTCTCCGAAGCGGAAGCCTAAGGTGGCCGTGGTGGCCGGGGGAGACACGGCAATTCATCGTATTGCATAAAAAACCGATCCTTGATGATGAAAGCTGTGTACAGGGGCCCCTTCGACTTAGTATAGGATAACCGTTATACCTGCGGATGCACCTTGACAGTCAAAATTGTCGCATAATGCTCGGCAGAGACGCTACCCAGCACAGTATTATGTGTGGTGTCACCGCCAGACACCACACTTGCTAGGTGGCAGCCCTTAAATCGGCCGCGGTCCGTTAGTATACGTCGCACTCGCGTGTCGCCACTATCAGTGATTGCGACCGAGCGCCGCCACACGACAGGTCTAGTCTAGGGAGACTCCCTAGCACTCGCCCCAGTTGTACAGCCGGCATTGCTAGCGATGATTCACTGTCTACATACGCTCTCATTTGCAGAGACGACAGTTTAGCATAGCCTTCAGCTACGTCATTTGCTACGAACTAGCAAGGCGCCATATTCAGTTACTGTCATTACTATCTTCAAGAATGTATTCTGAACAGATAATATTGTGAATCATGTACCGTCAACAGCGATGTTCATCATTAATGGATTAAAGTCAAGTATCAAACTAATTACGTCCGCTTTCTGAATTCTCATCCTTGTCATGTTCCACACCTCACGTCAGTATAGTTCTTCCCTCCTCACGCCAGGCTGCGTGAGCTAAAACGCGTGCATTTCGGTTTCCACTCGTAACACGGTGTTGGCTCTTCTGCTAACACAAAACTATGGTGTCCATTTAATACCAAATCATCACTGAACCCCGCCATATTTCATTCACACTTGCGACACAAAGGCGGCAAGAAGTTGGAAACAGTGTGAAACGAGACTCAAACGAACAAATAACTTTCTTTCATAGCTCCGTAGTTGTTTTAGGCTGACGAGGTTCGCAAGTGTGGTATTCAGTTCTGCGTGAGTTTTGCAGGTGTCCTCACAGTCCTCTCCAATGACCGTCCCTCACGATCATTCAACACAGAATTTCGTCCGCGTTATGACTTAGCGGGTGATGTTTCTCCACCTTCCCCGTATGCAGTATAAATTTCCGATGTAATGTATCTTGAAACATCAAACACTTCTGCTATCTTGGTTACAAGTATCAGCCAGAACAGAAGCAACTATTTCTCCTCATTCGAATTAGCTTAGTTCCGACATAATGTGCTCACAACTACACAGAACGTTTCTGAACACGAAATACCCATCTCCTCCTCCTTCTCCCTTTCTCTCTGTTCGTCTCCTACTTGTCCCGTTTCCTGTTCAACTTCTCTTTCACCTTCTCTATATCCACATCCTACTCGCCCCTCTCTTTGTCCACCTCCTACATTCCTCAGTCTGTCAAAATAATGTTCAAATGTGGTGTGTGAAATCTCATGGGACTTACCTGCTAAGGTCATCAGTCACTAAGCTTACACGCTACTTAACCTAAATTATCCTAAGGACAAACACATACACCCATGCCCGAGGGAGAACTCGAACCTCCGCCGGGACCAGCCGCACAGCCCATGACTGCAGCGCCCTAGACCACCCGGCTAATCCCGCGCGGCTGTGTCTCTGTCCATCGGCTCCTGTCCATTTGTCTCTGTCCATCTCCTCCTCTCCACTCTCTCTGTCCATGTCCTCCCCTTTACTCTCTCTGTTCATCTCCTCCTCGCCCTTTTTCTGAGCATCCCCTCCTACCCTCACTCTCTGTAAATGCCTTCCTCCACCCTCAAGCTCACTCACCTCCTCCTCTTTACTTTCTGTGTCTACCTCCCCCTTTTCACTTTGTGTCCATTTCCCCTCGTCCCACCCCTCTCTCTCCATTCTTCTCACCCCCTAAATAAGTCTACCTCTTCCTTCCCACTGTCAGTGAACTCCTCCTCACCCTTCTCTCGCCACGTCATCACCCCCACCCCAGTAGGATGTTGCTGGTTCTTACTTCCAGTGTATTTCTTTACAGTTATTAAGAAATTTCGGCTGAAGTTGATGCACAGGTTTAGGAGGAGATTTTTATCCGTGGCATCGCCCCTAAACACACAGGTAGCATGTATTTCATGCATATTTAGCAGATTGTTGTACATATTTTGGTTGAAAGTCACAATTCACAAACACTGGATGAATGTAGTCTGGCTACTTGCGCGTCGTCAGACATGCTCCCTTTTCATCCGCTCTGCATCGCAATGAGAGGTGGGTGGTTGTTATACGCACAACGGTTCTTTCCAGTCAGGGCATTGCACAGGTACTGCTCATTGTCAAATACAAAAGCACAACCTCCACGCAGTGTAGTATCTATATTTATGCCGAAGCATATCTGACGACTCTCTGCCTTCCTTAGTAAGCTTCTTTCAGTTTGCAGTCTTGCCTCCTTGAAGTGTAAGCTCATATACCAGCTTCAGACTGGTGAAAAATTGGTCATGACAGATCGAATGTCCAGGGGTAAGCCTTTCAGTCAACTGGATTACAGCCGTTTCACCTAAGCCAAATCCTTGGTTAGTATAATCAGGGCATGTGATCTTCCAATGTTAAAATGTAAAGTCTATCGCCAGTCCATTGGGATTTGCAAGAACAAACACTTTCAGACCAACAAGATTTGGCTTGTTTGGGAAGTGCTGCCTCAGACTACTTGTATCGATAAATGGTACCATTATCTCATCTACTGCCACATCTGTCTCTTTTCCTTGTTTCAAACACACTTCTTTAATTTTCAATAGCCCGTCCATTTTTCTTTCTTCTTCTTTGACATCATCATCATCATCCAACAAATCTTCCGAACTGGTCCTGATTACGAAGACTCTGTTTCTAGTCATGTCATCACTTATCATAGGTAGTCTCCATCTGTTATCCCAATACATAGAGATAACAGGAAAATTTAAGAATCTCATGATCAGGCGTCTGCCAATAAACATCTTCAGCTGAGTCAAATCTAAAACTAAAGGCCTTCCATTCACTTCAGTGCAAGTTATAATAGAAATTTGTCATCGTTCAGGTACTGTCTAAAATAATCAACGTGTTTGTAGTAGCTAATGTGTGTTGGAAGCAGTGTTGGTTGGCAATTGTTACTGAAGCTCGGCTGAGAGATCTTCTTCGCCAGTGGCACCTCGGTGCAACCGGAAGAGGAACCTAGAATTTAAAACAGATTTATTTAATTTATTTGAATACATGTTGATTCTTTGTTATCTGTTCATAGATTAGTCGTTTTTACAGAAAGCGGAAAAACTTTCCAAAATTTTGGGACAGTAAAATTATTGTTTAATTGCTGTTCTACAAATATGTTACCTCAGATTCCTCCTCTGATTCTTCACTGTCAGATTCATTTTCATTAATATTCTGTAGCAGTGGCGCAGTCACTATTGCGCTGGTGTTACCTTTTCTGAAACGTCATCACCGTTAGAAATGTCTCCTTCAGACTCATCACAGCGGCCTAGCAAATCCTCCAGATGTGGTAAATTTTCATCATCTCATTTGAAAGTAATTACCAGCATTATATTTACATATTTTAATTTTACGGTCAGTATTGTGATTATTAACAATACTATTAACATATTATTATCGAATATACTGTTTAATAAATTAAACAATCACATTTTGCGTATGGCCGAGCGGTTCTAGGCGCTTCAGTCTGGAACCGCGCGACCGATACGGTCGCAGGTTCGAATCTTGCCTCGGGCATGGATGTGTGTGATGTCCTTAGGGTAGTTAGGTTTAAGTAGTTCTAAATTCTAGGAGACTGGTGACCTCAGATGTTAAGTCCCATGGTGCTCAGAGCCATTTGAACCATTTTGAGTAATTCAAAATTTTACTAATGAGATCAGTTAAACTGAGTCCCAAAGTGCAGAATACTGAACCTCTCGATAGGGAAGGTTATTACCTCAAGTAAAACTGGAAAGAAAATTATTCTTTTCTTCTTGAAATAGTCCTCAGACATTTATAAATAAGTATTGCTTTTTTATATGTGCTAAAACTAAAGCGATAGCTTGTAATTCACACTTACCTCGAAGGATGTTTGTTTCACTGCGCAAACTGGTAGCTGCTATTTTCTAAAAGGATAGTTTAGAGAGACACTGTGAACAGAAGATTAGGTTCAAGTACACAAAATACTGTCAACAGAAGATTAGGTTCAAGTACACAAAATGCTTCATAGATGTCAGCAGCAGCTGTTGAGCAAGGAAAGAGACAATTTCATGCTGTCATCCGGCGGAGAATTGTTTAAACTTGAAGTACAGTATACTGTACCAGGAATCTATTACTACTACTTCCAGCTGACGGGTCTGTGTGTGGTTATTGCACGTTTACGTCGAGCATAGGCTGTGGTCACATTAAAGTGACTGTACCATATACTTCGTTTGAGATTATAAGTACTTTGAGTAATCTATTATTGTGATTTCTATCACTGGATGTCGTTTCCAACCCATAATTAAGGAACACAGACTTCCAAGTCATAAATATACCGTTGCGGCAGGGGCACTGTTGTGTACATAGTTCTGCGTAGTCAGCGCGTACACAACTTTCCCACTAAAGCGCACACCGCTAAGCACAACAGCGCAGGCGCAGCGCTCGTTCGTCTCCGCACTACGAGATGGCGCTGCCATAGAGATGGACCAAATTCTGCTTCCGCCGATCCGCGTATTAATATGTAACGCAGACAATGAGAGTGCTGCTTACATAGAACCTTTTCTCCTTTCGGATCACAGTCGCGCAGTGATACATGAACGCGCGAGGTATTATAACGAGTGTACAGACCTCCGATTAGGCAGTCTGCAATTGTCTGCACCAGTCTATACCAGTCTGCATTAGTCTGCATTTGTCTGTACCAGTCTGCATTAGTCTGCATTTGTCTGTACCAGTCTATAGTCAAGTTGCAGTCTGCGCCTAATAAGATTACCATATTCCTGTACATAGCCATGAAGATAAATGTATATACACTTTTGTCAGATATCAGAGATATATGTGAGATTAAGATTAACGTACCAATACCAAAGGAACTTCAGATTGTCAATTGTAAATAACATCCAGAACCAAGTTAAGTAACTTTTATGCTTGTTATTATTTTAATAAATGTGTGTGAAAATTAATCAGGTTCTGTGTAAAGTTGGTCACCGTCAATCTGCTACTCTAAGCATGCAAGTGGCATTTCTATCGTCTGACCTAACGGCAGAAGATAAACACGCCACGATAAGAACACGAGACATATTGCTGACACTCGCCTACTTCGTTAGAGCGACGAGTCAAATAATCTGATGGTGTGCGTACTGACGGTCTTACGGTATGCACACCACAGGCACCGTCAAATTTTCTGTCGTGTGTAGTTGGAGCTCGATGCAACTTGCGAAAAGTCGAAAGGATACGCGAGGGTTAATCAACGTCACAATAAATTGTAGGGCAACAGCGCTAAATCTCTACGCCGGAGAGATTAGTTTCCGCACCACCGCCGCGTAGCTCAGAGTCCACGGGCGCGGGATTAACGCCGGAGTTTTGCCTCCCATTTCCACAATCTGGCCACGCCGACGTTCCGGACAGCGGGCCGGGCCGCCCCGCCCTGCCGAGCAGATAACAACATCGAATTTCGGCGTCATATTTCCCGTAATTAAATCATCGCGTGATGGATCCCTAGCCAGCGGGCAAACACGCCGCGGCCCGGGGACTGCGGAAATTTTAATATAAAGTTGCTGCGGAAAAGCGCAAAAGCGGAAAAGAGTCGGTTGCGGGCGGCGGCGCGACGGGAGGCGAGTGGAGGGCAGGAAAAAAAAAAAAAGAAAAAGATAGGAGGAGGAGGGAGAGGTTTGGACGGCCACCGCGAGGGACGATATTGCCGCGTGGGCGTGTCCGGCCGGAATTAACCCGTTTGCATGTGCCGGCGCGGCGCGGCGCCCTCCGGAGGGCTGAAATAGTGCCCGAGCCGCCCCTGTAAATTGCCGCTCCAACCCCCGCAGCTGCGCCGTAATGTCCCTGCAGGAGCTGCTCCCCGTGCCCCGCCAAGGCGTTCTTGCGCGTTGCCTTGCCGCTCGGCTGGCTCACTGCTCGCGAATTATTTAGAGAGCTGTCAGCGCCGGCACTACCCCGTTCTCCCACTTCGTACGTCTCCGGCCGCCGGTGCAGAAGTCTTGAGATAGGGCGAGAATTTGCGTTAATCGTCGCTGACCAGTGACCTGCCTAGCCCGTCCGACCAGGCGAGCAAATTCAAGATAGCAAGGTATCGTGGGAACCGTGAACCCCATCCCTGCTCTACACAAACACACTGCAGTCGAGACGTTTGCGTTTTTACGTGCGCAGGGCGTCAATAAGTAATGAAAAACATTTTTTTTCTGAAAGAATATTGGTTTTGTCCAGGATTCCGATACACCTTACTGTTCCCCACTCTGTTGGCAGTTCTGTGGCGGTTCTAGGCGCTTCAGCCCGGAATCGCGCGACCGCTACGGTCCCAGGTTCGAATCCTGCCTCAGGCATGGATGTGTGTGATGTCCTTAGGTTAGTTAGGTTTAAGTAGTTAGTTCTAGGGGACTGATGACCTCAGATGTTAAGTCCCATAGCGCTCAGAGCCATTCGAACCATTTTTTTTTGTTCCCCAATCTTCGAGCTTTCAACATACTCTGGATTCAATGTGACGGCCTTATGGCACCGTACTGGGCGAGCCTGTATGTTCGCATGGTACCAACCTACCGGAAGATGTCGCAGCCAACTCTTGTTGCATCAGTAACCTCCCGATCATCGACGCACTGTTTCCCGAGGGGAGTGCACCCTTCATTTGCCCAAAAGATGCAAGTCGGATGGTGTGAGATCCCTGTTGCAGGGCAGATGAGAAAGAACGATCTAATGAAGTCTTGAGTTTCTCTAAGGTGCCCAGACCTGCGTGAGGCATTGCGTAGTTATGAGAAGAGAAGTTCATTCGTATTTTTGTGACTATGAATAAGCTGAAGTCATGTCTTCAATTTCATAGGGGTAGCGCAATAAACTTCAGAGCTGACCGCCGGCCGGAGTGGGCGAGCGGTTCTAGGCGCTACAGTCTGCCTCGGGCATGGATGTGTGTGATGTCCTTAGGTTAGTTACGTTTAAGTACACTCCTGGAAATTGAAATAAGAACACCGTGAATTCATTGTCCCAGGAAGGGGAAACTTTATTGACACATTCCTGGGGTCAGATACATCACATGATCACACTGACAGAACCACAGGCACATAGACACAGGCAACAGAGCATGCACAATGTCGGCACTAGTACAGTGTATATCCACCTTTCGCAGCAATGCAGGCTGCTATTCTCCCATGGAGACGATCGTAGAGATGCTGGATGTAGTCCTGTGGAACGGCTTGCCATGCCATTTCCACCTGGCGCCTCAGTTGGACCAGCGTTCGTGCTGGACGAGCAGACCGCGTGAGACGACGCTTCATCCAGTCCCAAACATGCTCAATGGGGGACAGATCCGGAGATCTTGCTGGCCAGGGTAGTTGACTTACACCTTCTAGAGCACGTTGGGTGGCACGGGATACATGCGGACGTGCATTGTCCTGTTGGAACAGCAAGTTCCCTTGCCGGTCTAGGAGTGGTAGAACGATGGGTTCGATGACGGTTTGGATGTACCGTGCACTATTCAGTGTCCCCTCGACGATCACCAGTGGTGTACGGCCAGTGTAGGAGATCGCTCCCCACACCATGATGCCGGGTGTTGGCCCTGTGTGCCTCGGTCGTATGCAGTCCTGATTGTGGCGCTCACCTGCACGGCGCCAAACACGCATACGGCCATCATTGGCACCAAGGCAGAAGCGACTCTCATCGCTGAAGACGACACGTCTCCATTCGTCCCTCCATTCACGCCTGTCGCGACACCACTGGAGGCGGGCTGCACGATGTTGGGGCGTGAGCGGAAGACGGCCTAACGGTGTGCGGGACCGTAGCCCAGCTTCATGGAGACGGTTGCGAATGGTCCTCGCCGATACCCCAGGAGCAACAGTGTCCCTAATTTGCTGGGAAGTGGCGGTGCGGTCCCCTACGGCACTGCGTAGGATCCTACGGTCTTGGCGTGCATCCGTGCGTCGCTGCGGTCCGGTCCCAGGTCGACGGGCACGTGCACCTTCCGCCGACCACTGGCGACAACATCGATGTACTGTGGAGACCTCACGCCCCACGTGTTGAGCAATTCGGCGGTACGTCCACCCGGCCTCCCGCATGCCCACTATACGCCCTCGCTCAAAGTCCGTCAACTGCACATACGGTTCACGTCCACGCTGTCGCGGCATGCTACCAGTGTTAAAGACTGCGATGGAGCTCCGTATGCCACGGCAAACTGGCTGACACTGACGGCGGCGGTGCACAAATGCTGCGCAGCTAGCGCCATTCGACGGCCAACACCGCGGTTCCTGGTGTGTCCGCTGTGCCGTGCGTGTGATCATTGCTTGTACAGCCCTCTCGCAGTGTCCGGAGCAAGTATGGTGGGTCTGACACACCGGTGTCAATGTGTTCTTTTTTCCATTTCCAGGAGTGTAGTTCTAAGTTCTAGGGAACTGATGAACTCAGAAGTTAAGTCGCGTAGTGCTCAGAGCCATTGGAACCATCTGATTTGAAGAGCTGATCGTTGCACTGTGAGAGCGGATATCAAACACAATAACGCCTTCAGAGTCCCAGGACACCATCACCACGACTTCACCAGCTGAGGGTGCGGATTTCAATTTCCCTTCGGTTGGGTTTGGTATGGCAAAACTCCTTGGATTCTCGCTTTGTTTCCGGTTCTAAGGGATGAAACCATGTTTCATCACCGGTGATGATGTGCGCAAAATATTGCCACGATCAGCCTCGTAAAGTGCAAGCAATTCCGCTCAGATTGTCCTTCGTTGCTCTTTATGGTCTCGTGTTAGGGATAAATCCAGCAGATAAACGCTTTGAGTGTCCCAACTGATGCGAGAGTATGCCAGCACTACCAACAAAAACGTTCTGTTGTGTAACGAGGTGTCTGATTATGATCCATTGATCACCTCCACCAACAGCGTCCGCATGCTCCAACAGTGCAGAAGTCACCACTGTGCATAGCTGACCTACACGTGGGAGACCGGACAGGTTTTCACAGCGTCGTTGCCATGATGACTGGACCCTCGCGCAACGAGTCGCCTTGCTTTTGTTTACTGCCAGGTATTCGTAGATATTCTGCAAGCGCCTGTGGATATATGCGGTACTGTGGTTTAACGCCGAAAGGTACTCAATGCCAGGTCTCTCCTTGGAACGCAACTCCATTACAAACGCCATTTTGAAGGCTACGGCCACCAGTAGAACTTCAAGAACTACGGGGTTGAAGCGGAAATATTGCATTATTTTTTGGACGCTCCTCATATATAACTTTCACAGCTAGCTTCGAACAATTGAGTAACATAGAAACTCAGTCTTGAAAGTGTCAAGGGATTCTGTAAATTGCAAACTACGAGGAAGTAAGTTACACATTATTATGGTTGACCAAACAACTTTTACTGAATGTTGCACTTAATTTCAAAGTGACACAGATTTACGACATTATTTCTCAACATAGTATCCAAGTCACAGTAAACAATGGTCGGAAATTTCTACCGAACACTTAATTGTTCGATGAAATTTGTGGCTTACAGCCGGTCGATGTGTGTGAATTCTTAACGAGCCAAACTGCTGAGGTCATCGGTCCCTCAGCCTACACCACGGCCGGCCAAACGCTGCACAGGGTGCAGACGTGCGGAAGTGCTGCACATGTGCGCACGTGTGCGACAGCGACATCTGTTGTTAGACATGTGTCCTAAATGAACGGCGGCGGCTCCACTTCCCTGTCTATGTGGTACAAGCAAGAGCGCGACATACCCAGTCTCGTTTACCCCCTGTGACAGTACCCTTAACACAGAAGTACTGAGAAATGGTAGGTACTGTGAAAAAACAAAGGACGGGAAATCTACGTTCTCAGTCGTTTAAAAATGACTGGGAACTGCAATTCTCTTTTGTAGCCGTTGGTGAAAACTCAGTGTTTGCTATGCCGCCGAATAATAGGCGGCCAACGTAAGTTTTCAATTGAAAGACACTACAATACAAATCACAAAGACGAGTGTAGTGAACTCAAGAGTGAAGCAAGGCAAGCAAAATTAAATGTCATTAAGAAAATGGATGGGAGACAAGTCGATTTTACTGTACGTCGAAGTAACTGATACATCTTCAACTCTTAGTTTCTTGTGTTACATTTATGTCTATTTTACTGTACGCTGTACAATTTACTGTTTTCAATTTTCGAGAATGACAACCACATTAAATCTTCACTGCGAGCAAGTTTTAAAATCCCATTAAGAATTGCACAATCTGGGAAACCCTTTTCCGAAGGGGAGTTTGTGAAAGGGTGTCTGTTTGATGCTGCAGAACTTGTGTGTCCCACGAACGTTAGCAGGTTTCAAGAAATCAGTCTATCCAAACAAACAGTGACAAGACGTATCAGTGCTATAGCTGGCTATCTGCACAGGCAGCTAATAAATAAGGCTAAATACTTCGTTGCTTTCTCTGTTGCGCTCGATGAAGCAACAGATCCTTCAGATACAGCCCAGGTTGTGATATACATACGAGGTGTCGATAACGCACTTTGTGTAACAGAGGAGCGACATCTGTGCGTAGAAACATGCACTACATGAACGGTGACGGCTGCGGCGTGCACGCTGTGACCCGGAACTTGCACATGTGCAGGAGCACCGCACGCGTGCAGAATTTCTGGCCGGCCCTGGCCAACACACTACTTAATCTAACTTACGCTAAGGACGACACACACACGTCCGTCCCCGAGGGAGGACTCGAACCTGCGACGGGGGCAGCCGCCCGGGCGACTGCAGCCGGTAGTCGTCAACAACACTAAGATATTTCGACTGGACACCTGACTGTCATTCTCAGGCGAGCCATTGAAAACTGACAAAGACGTCCTCTGTTCCCTCAAAAATGGCTCTGAGCACTATGGGACTTAACATCTGAGGTAATCAGTCCCCTAGAACTTATTACTGCTTAAAACTAACCTAAGGACATCACACACATCCATGCCCGTGGCAGGATTCGAACCTGCGACCGTAGCGGTCTCACGGTTCCAGACTGTAGCGCCTAGAACCGCACGGCCACCCCGGGTGGCCTCTGTTCCCTAATAGAGGGTGAATCAAGAGGAAAAGTACATGCTTTGAATGGGAGTAGTACTAGTGATTCTGAACATGTGGCCAAGAAATGATTTCCAAGCAACGGATCCAACGCCCAGCACATGTTTCAGTGATGTACTGTGTTACAGGCCATAGGAAATGCGCGGGAGCTCCGTCGATCTGACAGTGCACAGAACGTCGTGTTACCAAAGGAGTATCCTCCAAGTATTTTAGTTACATATTTTTAAGGAAATAAAGACACCGTCTCGATTAGGAGACTTATCTAAAACAACTGGACCGATGAGTTGATGATGAATAACGCCGTTCATTGAGAAACACTGAAATGGTCAGTAGAGACAATATTACGTAACGTAATGTCGCTTTAGTTGTATTCACGTTTGAGTGCTGGTGATGAAGGACATGCTATTGATGATCATGATTTTCAAACTGCTGTATGACGGATACGGTCAAGGAAACGGCATATGTTCATTTGATGTCTTTTGTTCGGTATCACCAGTAGTATCAGCCTTCAAAGTATGTACTTTTCTCCTGATTCACCCTGTATATAGCACGCTATGGGTATTCCGCGCATGCGTAGAATCAAGTTGACAGATGGGCCACGCTACCAGGCTGCAGCGACCTGGTTGGTGGAGCCGCGCAACTGGGCAGTCCTCTACCTCACAGCTCACCGCGGTCGCCGGCGCATCTCGTCGTCTTCGATTGGAGCAAATTGCACAGATGATTCAACGCATTGTCCAGCTGGTAGCCCTTATCGCGGTCACCATACTTTTCACAAAGCGTATTTCCACTGGTTCTTTAATAGTGGGGCCCCAAAGTACAGGGCTATTACAAATGATTGAAGCGATTTCATAAATTCACTGTAGCTCCATTCACTGACATATGGTCACGACACACTACAGATACGTAGAAAAACTCAAAGTTTTGTTCGGCTGAAGCCGCACTTCACGTTTCTGCCGCCAGAGCGCTCGAAAGCGCAGTGAGACAAAATGTCGACAGGAGCCGAGAAAGCGTATGTCGTGCTTGAAATGCACTCACATCAGTCAGTCATAACAGTGCAACGACACTTGAGGACGAAGTTCAACAAAGATCCACCAACTGCTAACTCCATTCGGCGATGGTATGCGCAGTTTAAAGCTTCTGGATGCCTCTGTAAGGGGAAATCAACGGGTCGGCCTGCAGTGAGCGAAGAAACGGTTGAACGCGTGCGGGCAAGTTTCACGCGTAGCCCGCGGAAGTCGACGAATACAGCCAGCAGGGAGCTAAACGTACCACAGCCGACGGTTTGGAAAATCTTACGGAAAAAGGCTAAAGCAGAAGCCTTACCGTTTACAATTGCTACAAGCCCTGACACCCGATGACAAATTCAAACGCTTTGAATTTTCGGCGCTGTTGCAACAGCACATGGAAGAGGATGCGTTCAGTGCGAAACTTGTTTTCAGTGATGAAGCAACATTTTTTCTTAATGGTGAAGTGAACAGACACAATGTGCGAATCTGGGCGGTAGAGAACCCTCACGCATTCGTGTAGCAAATTCGCAATTTACCAAAAGTTAACGTGTTTTGTGCAATCTCACGGTTTAAAGTTTACGGCCCCTTTTTCTTCCGCGAAAAAAACGTTACAGGACACGTGTATCTGGACATGGTGGAAAATTGGCTCATGCCACAACTGGAGACCGACAGCGCCGACTTCATCTTTCAACAGGATGGTGCTCCACCGCACTTCCATCATGATGTTCGGCATTTCTTAAACAGGAGATTGGAAAACCGATGGATCGGTCGTGGTGGAGATCATGATCAGCAATTCGTGTCATGGCCTCCACGCTCTCCCGACTTAACCCCATGCGATTTCGTTCTGTCGGGTTATGTAAAAGATTCAGTGTTTAAACCTCCTCTACCAAGAAACGTGCCAGAACTGCGAGCTCGCATCAACGATGCTTTCGAACTCATTGATGGGGACATGCTGCGTCGAGCGTGGGAGGAACTTGATTATCGGCTTGATGTCTGCCGAATCACTAAAGGGGCACATATCGAACATTTGTGAATGCCTAAAAAAACTTTTTTAGTTTTTGTATGTGTGTGCAAAGCATTGTGAAAATATCTCAAATAATAAAGATATTGTAGAGCTGTGAAATCGCTTCAATCATTTGTAATAACCCTGTAATGTTGTTCTGACCCGAATTATTGATTTATCAACCGTTCTTCCACAGAGCACGTGGTCTTTTTGATATAAGGTATTCCTCACCTTTCTCCAAATTCGAGCCTCCCGTAGTAACAAGTTATCCTTCATATGTAAATTAAAGTTGGATTAGGGTGGGGGGGGGGGCGGAGAGAGAGAAAGGAAGGGTTTAAAATGTGTGACGGATCAGGATTCGAAGCCGTGACCTCCTGCTTACTTGGTATGTGCGTTAGGGATAGATTGATATCACAACTGGAAGCACCAACTGAACACGCCTCAAGGCCGACCGTAATTCCCACTGATCGCCACCATCCGCAGTCCCTGTCAATTTCTTCCATGCTCACTACTCTGAGATTGCCACAGGTGGTCGGACGTATTTGTACATCCACACTAAAGAAGCTTAAACCATTGACTATCCAGGCGAATAAATTATATTCTTTTTTCCCTAAAACTTACTGAGAATTCTTGCTATTTTAATCTAAGTATTGCCAACGAAGGGAAGAAAAGCTAGATGTTTGCCCGACGTGCTGTCCTCTTTATGCACTTCCTGGTTCTAGTTTTTAACTTATAGTGCCCTTTTAATCCACCGTGTAGAATATGCACTTTACCTGAACACACTGGACTCGCATTCGGGAGGACGACGATTCAATCCCGCATTCGGCCATCCTGATTTAGGTTTTCCGTGATTTCCCTAAATCGCTCCAGGCAAATGCCGGGATGGTTCCTTTCAAAAGGGCACGGCTGACTTCCTTCCCCATCCTTCCCTCATCCGATGAGACCGATGACCTCGTTGTCTGGTCTCCTTCCCCAAACCAACCAACCAACCTGAACACTGTCGTTAGGCGGGCGGCCTCTTTAAGACAAACTGTATGCATCTGAGACTTTGTGAGCCCTGTGTACGAGCGTCTTAAGCACATTTTTGACGGCAACTCGACGGCTGTAAATACAGATCGGTATGTATGAGCTTTGTATAAACTGAATGCCCCAGAGAGCTGTAGTTCTTCCATATAACCAAAGAACCCTACAATTTTTCGACGAAAATGCTGTGAGGACCAGGTGATCGTTGGAAAATTTCTTTCACCAAGATGATCTTTCAGCATGCTGAAAGGATTCTCTCGACATGGTTGTCTGTGGTGGGTACCGATGTACTTTTTTTCCGGTCAGCATTACTATGTCTTCGCGGGCTTGGTCAAATTGTAAGCATCATCTCACTACTGCTGGACACGACGTTGCGTTTGGTTCTTATACCACCAGAATATCGCAGTGGATGTCGTGCAATTTAGACGTTTCGCCAATAAGAACAGTTCTGTACCGCGTACTGCAACTTTGGAGTACGTTTCCAGTTGCGGCGCCGTGTCACTCGCGCACTGTGATACCCATGTTATCGGCACCACAGCAGAACTGTGTCTGTAGGAAACCGGAACTTGTAATCCCTTTCGACAATGCGCCACTTTTGTTGCGCGAAGATCTTAACGTGAGATGACATGTGTAACTTAGTTTCAAAAGTCCCAAAAACATTTAGGACATAAGACGTTTCAGTCGCTTGTCCAATGACCTGCTACAGGTAAATCAGTCATTACCAAGTTGACTGTGCCTCTCAGCGATAACCAACAAATCCTACGCCGTTCACAATCCCTTAGGTAGAACCGACAAACCACAGGGAACTGAGAGCAGGAGGACAGAAAGGGAAAGACCTCTCCCACTAAAAACAAAAATCACAACGACTGGTTTCCCGAATTTGGTTGGAAAACGACTGAAAGGAACAGTAGTCTCCGTATCTACAGCTACAGTCTGCAGACTAATGTTTAAAATCGTAGGGGTAACTGATAAACGTGACTTAACATGGCCGTTTTTTATTCTGTAAATTATGACGTTGTCAAATTTCTGGGAGTTTTTTTAACATTACAGTTCTTAAACTAATGGCACGATGTACTTTTTTTTTTTTTTTTGCTCCCCTGGACAGGAAAGTTAAACTAAAATTAAGTATCTACTTGCCACCGCCACTTGTGTCCTACCAAAAATATAAAATCACATTTACGCCTATCCCAAAACAACCAACATATTACTATAAGGGTGTATAAAAGGAAGAAAGTAGGGGCAAGAACATAGAGAGTATCGATGAAAATGAAAGTAGGTGTGTACGGGCTTTTGTTTTTTAGTTTATTTTATTACATTTTTTGTTTTCTTTTGTGTTTTTGTGTGTATATTTTTATTTTCTTTTATTCATGATGCTGTATTTTTTTTTGTATTCGCTGTATTTACTAATTTTTTTTCATTATTTTAGTCTATGTACCAGAATTCCAGGAGTCGGTAGGACCTTCCGATTGGCGGAACATCAAAACGTGTCTTCTCGAAATTAACGGAGAATTAATGGAGATCCCGGTTGTAGTGCGTTCAGAACATCATGTCAGCAAAAAAAGCATCAGCATCTCATGGCTTGGACGTTCCAGCTGGAAGGCAGGTCATGAAAGGCGCTCTGTAGAAATTTGGAAAAGAATTGCCTGTGTCTGGGGCTGCAAACTAGTGCAAAGTTTCGATCGTTAAGGTACGTCCAATAACCTAGCTCTGATTTCTCATAGGGCGCCAATGACCTCGTATCCAATTCACAACATTAGTTTTTGTTGTGGTGTTATGAATCACATCCGGGAATAAAAGCGTCAGGAAAGTGACCTGAGCAGGTGTCTGCCGGGTAAGGAAAGCCAAGATACGCTGAACGAGCCTCCAGATGAAACTTCCTGGCAGATTAAAACTGTGTGCCGGACCGAGACTCGAACTCGGAACCTTTGCCTTTCGCCGGCAAGTGCTCTACCAACTGAGCTACCCAAGCACGACTCACGCCCCGTCCTCACACCTTCACTTCTGCCAGTATCTCGTCTCCTACCTTCCAAACTTTACAGAAGCTCTCTTGCGAACCTTGCAGAACTAGCACTCCTGAAAGAAAGGATATTGCGGAGGCATGGCTTAACCACAGCCTGGAGGATGTTTCCAGAATGAGATTTTCACTCTGCAGTGGAGTGTGCGCTGATATGAAACTTCCTGGCAGATTAAAACTGTGTGCCGGACCTTTCTTTCAGGAGTGCTAGTTCTGAATGGTTCGCAGGAGAGCTTATGTAAAGTTTGGAAGGTAGGAGACGAGATACTGGCAGAAGTAAAGCTGTGAGGACGGGGCGTGAGTCGTGATTGGGTAGCTCAGTTGGTAGAGCACTTGCCCGCGAAAGGCAAAGGTCCCGAGATCGAGTCTCGGTCAGGCACACAGTTTTAATCTGCCATGAAGTTTCATATCAGCGCACACTCCGCTGCAGAGTGAAAATCTCATTCTGGAGCCTCCAGATGTCATACGACGAACCACATGAGACTCGATGAGCGTCTGTGTCCTCCACACCACAGTGAACACAGAGGTGTGTGTCAGCGATGCGGATGTGGTGCAAACGAAACTGGTTGACCTTTATACCAGGAGGACTGGACGCTGTTGTCGAGATAACCAGCATGCACCACTTTCCACACACGTCGCCATATGATCTGAGGAAACCTGCGTTCGATGGGGTTGGGGGTTCAAAACATCTGTAATGTGTCATGTAAAGCCTTTGTCTGGAGTATATGTGGAAGGGGTAAGGAGTGCAGGATGTAAATTCAAGAAAGAAGTGCCGAAAGTGATAAAAGCGGGGTGGAATGTCGCACAACATGACTGGGGTGACATGGAGACTGGCGCTTATTCATGCAAAAACAGTCCGCTCAGGCTCGTCGGGCAGTGGCGCCAGACTTTCAGTTGGGAGCTAACAAAAAGTGCCGTAACTTTGTCTGGCACATGGAATAAGCCCACTCCACCACGCTGCCGCGGGAGGGTAAGGGGGGAATATTGAACTTTAAATAGCATCCCGCTTCAGACAAAGGATCTGCTCGCCACAACATACGACGCGTGACGGTAATCGGAACCGTGGACACTTGTGGCACATGGGGGATGCGTGAGGCGTGGTAAACATTCAAGTATTGCACACGCTGTAAAATGTCGAGGGATCTATGCCGGTGGCCCACAATCGTTTGGAGGAGACGTCTACTGCTGGTTGCCGCTGAACGACGGAGGTCACTCATAAAATCAATGCCCAAACAGCGGACGCTGGTGGTCACACCTAGAGGAGTGACATATCTCTCAGGTAGACCCTCACCAATGAGCAGAACCTTCGATTTGGAAATGTTAAGAGAACTGCCCAATGCCTCCCCATACGTCACCACCCGTCAGATCAGCAAGAACATCGTCTTCATTGCGGAGGTAGAGGACTAGATCGCCAGCGTAGGCTGTACAACAGAAGCGGTACCCATGCAATATCATGCCAACGAGGCGTTGGCAAAGCCCGTGAAGTAGGTGCTCTAATGCTAAAGCATGCAGTATCGTGGAAAGTGGGTAACCTTGTCGGACAGAGCGCTCGATCGTTAGAGGCGCAGTGAGGCGGCCATTACAATTCTTCTGTCGTCCCCCTCAAGAGCCGGATTACCACTGTTACTATACGAGCCGGAAGACCCATGTGGTCGAGGACCAATTTTAGAAAGGCATGGTCGACACAGTCGAATGTTTGACTGAAGTCAAGCGATGCTAATGCGCCAGGCTTGGCTCTGAGCACTATGGGACTTAACATGTATGGTCATCAGTCCCCTAGAACTTAGAACTACTTAAACCTAACTAACCTAAGGACATCACACACATCCATGCCCGAGGCAGGATTCGAACCTGCGACCGTAGCAGTCGCGCGGCTCCGGACTGAGCGCCTAGAACCGCTAGACCACCGCGGCCGCGCGCCAGGCAAATGTTACGACTGCGTGAGCGCGATCATGTCTCTGTAACGGCAAAGGGCCATATGGATGTTGTTGTCATCACCCAGCGAAGTCTGATCAAGGGAGGTGACATATATTGCTGCCTTCTTGAGTCGTGAGGCCAACAAACAGGTAAAAATTTTCATGTAACTGTTGAGTAGAGTGATGGGCCGGTAATCACAGATCCGTGATCGCACATGTGACTTAGGGACCAGTCTGATGACTCCATCAAGGAAGGTGGCTGGGATCGTCGTCGTGTGTGACATCAGTTCATGACAGATGGACGTCCAAGTAGGTACCAAAAGATAATTAAAACACTTGTGAAATTCGGTGGGGAGGCCGTCAGGTTCAGGAGAGCTGTTGGCAATTCTTACCTTGATAGCATCGAGGACTTCATCGGAGGTTACTTGTTCCTGAAGTTCTTGAGCCACGTCCTTTGTTGTGGTGTTGACAGTCAGTGCTGCTACCTCCTCAATTAAGGTCAGGGGATGTGGGATGGCAGCGAACAGCCGGCGGAAATGAGATCAGAAAGCGTGCCCAATGGAGCAATCCCTAGTGTATCGCTGTCCTTCCGCATCGGTGAGGTCGTGGATGAGAGCTCGACGACGACGTCGTCATTCTGTGAGGAGGTGGTTAATCAATGGCGTTTCGTGAGGCATATGATCACGAGTGCAGGATCTGAAAAGGGTCGCCTGATTGAAGTGATCTGCGCTTTAGCACGATGCACTATCGTCTGTCACACAGGAGAGAATGCCATGCCGGCCGCTGTGGCCGAGCGGTTCTAGACGCTTCAGTCCGTAACCGCGCTTCTGTCATGGTCGCAGGTTCGAATCCTGCCTCGGGCATGGATGTGTGTGATGTCCTTAGGTTAGTTAAGTTTAAGTAGTCTAGGGGACTGGTGACCTCAGATGTTAAGTCCCATAGTGCTCAGAGCCATTTCAACCATTTTTTTTTTAGAATTCCATAAAAGTGCAGTCACGAAGCACCACATAATAAATGTCCATGGTATTCGCTTGCCTAGTATTGAAGTTTTTGCCATATCCCACATGTGCCCTGTGTACAGTTGGTTTCGCGCAGTATAGCCAAGAGGATAAGATGGATGTGTATGTGGGGCGACGTCAACGACAAACGGCCCACTCAACGATTCGTCGGCAGTCAGGGACAGTCATGTTAGACACGTTTAATGTCCAAAGGCCGGTAGGCGGGCGAGGACGACATCGCAGATGTAGGCGTCGTGGTCAGAGAAAGCCAGAGGCCATACTTTGGCATGTCGGGTGTTGGCAGCAAGGGAACGTGTGAGGTATATACGGTCGAGGCGACTGGATGAATTCGCCGTATAGTATGTGAAACCTGTACGGGTGCCATGAACCTTTGTCCATAAGTCAACAAGTTGAAGTCTGTCGATGATGATTCAGAGTGCCGGACACGCGGAATGATGTGGAAGGTGGTCAGCAGGCCCTTGTGTGGAGTTGAAATCGCCACCGAGGACCATTTCATCCAGGGGACCTTCAAGAAGGGGCGTTTCCTCGTCAGCAAAAAAAGGTTTGTCGGTCATGACTTCGACTGGAGCCAGACGGCGCATATACATTGAGGAGGCGGACGCCAAACATGTCTCTGGCATTAGGAAGGTACATTACATCTTCATCAGGGAGTCCAGAATAGAGCAGGATGGCGACTCTACGACCATTGTCAGAAGCCTGGAAGATGTGTGCCGTGTAGCCAGTGGGGGCCTAGAAGTTAGCGACGATCACTTCTTGGCAGAGGGCAATGACGACATCAGCAGAATAAATGGTCTCTCAGAACATTGCCAGTTTTTGGGAGGCCCGAATGGTGTCCTGTTCTATCGTTGCCTTGCGGTAGTGTTGTGGGCGGACTCCCACCATTGGCACAGATGTTGTGGCAGAGATGTCTGGCCAGCGTGTAACATCTGATGCAGTCACTGTAACCGCAATCACTTGGTGAAAGGTGGGTCAGTCACCTCCAAGGGGCACTGCCTGACGTGAGGGTGACCATCCCGATCTGCTCCATCGTCGACATCATCAGCCAAGGAGACTGGAACAGGTGGCAAGCGACTGTTTCCCTCATCGAGGGCGAGTTATGGTGACACTGCTGAAGTGGGGTCCAGGCACTCTCCCTCTATGAAATCCATCGTTGTCGGGTGGGATTGTTCCTCAGATGGGACATCAAGAGCGGCCATTCCTGTCGGCAGGACGCTTGAAGGGAGATCACTGTCTTGTATCCGCTCCATTGCCTGTGACGCCACATTAAGAAGTGTGTCGTCATATGGCGTTTGACTTCTCTTCTTCCATTTTCGGGGTGACCGCCTATTTTGGAGGTGCTGTTCTCTATCAGAATGTGGAAGTTCAATGTCCATAGGTCGCTCCCGTCTGAAGAAAAGTAGAAGCAGGCACCGCACTTCCATCGATGCCAATCGCAGTGGACGGGCTGGTCATCAAGGTCTGGAGGGTTGTTGGTATAGTAGCCGTCGGAGGAGATGGTGCCGGAGAGGCCATGGCAGCACCGTCATTTCCAGTGGGGAGTGCCGGGGGGAGAACAGGCGCTTCCTGAAGTGACGCATCGGGGTTGCATACGGCTGTGGCGTACCTGCCTGGTAAAGAAGTGACAGTGGCTTTGGGAGCTGAGTCACTGGTCGGGACCTGGAGCAAACGTCGGCGGAGACACAGTCTGGCCGATCATGGCCCTCTTGTCCGCAACCGGCGCACGTCCGCGGCTGGCCATCAGACATAACGATGGCTCGCACGCCACCTATCGGCAGAGAGGTTGGTACATGTTTAGAGAGAGAGATTTTGATTTGGCATACACCATTCAACACGTCGCAGGACTTGAACGTCTGCCATTTTTCCGCGATGTGCCACACAACATTGGCGTACGGTCGGAGAGCTTCGATGACGTCTTGTGGCGCTTCGAAGGGGAGCACAAAGACCCGAATTGTTCGAAGATCGAAAGCAGCGTGATTTACCGTTACCTTTCCAATATTCCCTTAACAATGCTCGAACTTGAGTCCGTGTGCGTGCCGTCGAACAAACTCAGGACATGCTTCCTCCGTCGTCATCTTAATATAAACGATACTGCCAGTGACATAGAAGTGAATACCTATCACTTCCTGGGTGCCCAGACGTAGCTCTTCGCGAATGAATTGTTCAATTTCATAAGCGCGTGGTCGTGCATGTTCGGCTTGGAATGTTACTTTAAATGTCACTCGACGGTAACAGTGCAGTAGTAATGGACGTTACACAACACGAAATACCGCGAGGCAGAAGTAAACAACTGCAGTGCGCTGTCAGGCGCGGGGACCCGGTCCGCACGCGACCACGGCCGAAAGCTGAATGCCCGTCTGAGCTATCCAAGCACGACTAACGATCTGTCCTCACAGCTTTTCTTCTGCCAGTACCTCGTCTCCTACATTCCAAACCTCACAGAAGCTCTTCTGCGAAGGTAGGAGACGAGATACTGGCAGAAGGAAAGCTGTGAGGATGGTGAATGAATCGTGCTTGGGTAGCTTAGACGGTAGAGACTTGCCCGCGTAAGAGAAACGTCCTGATTTCAAGTCTCGGTCCGGCACACAGTTTCAATTTGCCAGGAAGTTTCATATTAGCGCACACTCCACTGCAGAGTGAAAATCTCATTTTAGAGAGAACGAGTGCCTTTCGAATGATATACTTCACTAAACTGTAGTTTCTTAAATGTTGCGTCAGAGCGGAGTAGTAAGTACTAATTTAAATGTTTTTTTTTCGTAGAATTAAAAACAAAGAACCATGAATGACAAATTGTTGTTTTGTTACAATGCATGATGCATTTAGAGCCCTGAGGGCTCATCTTCAGCTGCTTCACAAATATATGTAATTTTTCAAATTTAGGTTAATACTTGCCCTGTTAATATCACATAGGTATAATTACCAAGTGTCACTCTATGAATACTAGTTTTCCCAAAACTAAGACAACGTGGAAAAATTTTCAACTGTTTCCAGTACCTGTTACATGTTTTTGATGTATAGTATGAATAGTCATATGTTTATGTACATTATGTACTTATATACACTTTTCGTCCTGCAGCACATTGGTGAACACGATTCAAAACATGTCAGACAATATCAAAAAGTAAAGATGATGCCAATAAACACGTGTACAGTTGTTTTTATTTCAAGGCAGATACAAATATGTTTCATCTTTAATTATTTTTCGTTATTAATTACACACAGATGCCTTTTGTAAAGCAATTATTTGTAAAATATTATATGTGACTATTTATTATGAAATGGTTCCGCTATTAAATATTTGCTTGTTTGGGAAAAAATAAACTTTTATAATTGCTGAAAAGGGTGTGGCTGTTAAACTTTGTTTAACATTAGTAGATCAAGTTTTCTACCGTTACTTTCTCTGTGGACTACAGTTGGACTGTTGTGTATGTCACTTAGCCCGTCTGTGTTAAGGTACATACTGTTGGCGATAGCGAGTTTGTCAAACTGGTGAAACACACCGATGCTTTCAGGCTCATCTCATTTTTTTAGCTTGTATTCCATTGTATATATATGTTTGTGATTGGTTGTTGTCTGATCACCATCTGTCGATCTGAATACGGCTTTGACCAGCGTTGTCACATTTTGGAAGGGTATACTAACATTGCTCGCTGTGAGAAGAAAAAGCCGGAAGGGAGTATCGTAGGGATTAGACTGGGGCAATGTGAGAAAGTGTGTGAGATACGAGTTGCAAATTATGCAATAAGTGCACACAAAAAGCTAAACGCACCTCCTGAAAATTAGAGCTATGGACGATTCGGCAGCCAAGATGAATGTAGAGGAAGACACGCTATGTCTCATGTTGCACAGAATGTACAGAACACTGTAAATAGAACGGATAATGAGGTAAGGAGAGAAAGACAGGATAGACATTTCAACAAGACGATACGAGTGAAGATGAAAATCACCTTGGCACAACGAGCGTTTGCTTCAAAAATTCAGAAACTAACAAACGTTTAGAGGAGAGAATACGCAGGAGATTGGAGACTCAGTTGAGTATACCAAGTACATCAACCAAAAGACAGAAGAAGGAAGTGAAACAATCCTGTGTGGACTCATGAGTTTTATTGGAAGAAAAATGGAAACTATTAATAAAAGAAACTCATGATTAATTGAGAAAGGACCTAGATGACTGGGAGAGGAAGAGAGAGGATGAAACAGCTGTGTGTGAGATGAAAAGAGAAAAAGAAACAGCTGACTGGGAAATGAAATCAGAAAGACGAGAGGAAACAAGGGCAAAGAAACTACAGCTGCTGATGGGACAACTGCTGGCAAACATTCCGGTCATAAATTAAAAAGTTAACACCATAGAGGAAGGGGAGAAGAAACAGGAAAAAGAGGCAGAAGAGATGGAAAGGAGCATAAATACAGTACAAGACTGAGCAAAGTTCGAGAACATAATGAACTGCAGTTGTGTAAGGCAACAGGTGACATGCATATAGAGAACAGAAATATTATCCAGAAATGAATACGGAATGAGAGCACAAAATCAGAGTGCACAGCCACTGTTCCAATAGCTGAGGCACAAGAAGTACCATTGCTATCGGAATTCAAAAAGAAGCAGGAGGGTATTAACAAGTAACAACAGAGACAAGTAGAGCAGTTACTGAAACAGTACAACAGATTGAAAGCACAGGAGATGGGCAAGACATCTACAAGAAGTAGTATGGAGCGAATCAATGACTTTCTACACTTAGCACTTAGAGATGGGATAGGGGATGGGAACATGTGGAAAGAGTGATTATATTGGAGTCGTGAGGGAATAATGAAGAGTGTATTTAGCCAGACAAAGAGATACTGTTGACCACATCCACTACGTGTCACTATATACAAACCATGTGCTCAAGGAGTAGGGTAACATATTCCACCCCAAGATTTGGATTTAACAGTTCAATAGTTTAAATTCACTATCAAGGGCATCGATGCGCAAACTTGAATATGTTGGCAGTTTATATGAGGGAGGATTCACTGTGAAGATGCAGCCGATATCATTAAATCGCACATTGTCTCACGAGTTAAAAGAGGCGTTATTGATCAAATACTGGTCTAGACTGAAGCAATCTTGAGTCAAAAATAAGACTATTACGAGCCGTGACATTGAAAGGTCAGAGCTGCAGAGTCCGGTGAAATTTTTGGAGAGATGCTGAAAAATAACAAGTGCAACAGTGTACTGTATAGCACAGAGGAGGTGATTAAGGTTTGTTTCCAAAGACAACCGTGGTAACACACGGTATTCTGATTGGCTGCAGCAGTAACGATTTAGATGAATTTAAGCACCTTCCGCAGGAAATTTGCATCGTGACGATAACAAATCGGATCTGCCATTAGCTTAGGGACATAAGTTTACCAGACCACAGAGACCACACCATTAATGGAGGTGGACATTACAGAGCCTACCAACAGAATCATGGAAGATGGAGTAATTCAGATGGCCAACGAAGGAGTGGTTACAATGGTTATAATAACTGGAACCTGGATATTAGACAGGAGAGGAATGATCAGATACAGCCTTGACAAGTGGAAGAAGTTACTTAATTGTAAGAACAATTCAACTTCACGAGCGCAAGAAATATGAGACCTTTTCATGACCTCTGACCACATAAAGCACAAATTACTCGTATTTGTGCCTGAAGATTTGTGGAAAGTATTGTTAGAGGAGAAAGAGTCTATGCAGAAGCAAATGATACGTCCAGTAATAATGATATTAGTAGGTTTTGAAGCCACTCTCAACAGTTGCAAGAAAATTCCAGCAATATCGGATGGTGTATTAGAAGGCTGTATCAATATAATGAATGGTCAGTACTAAGTTTATGGAAGACGAAAGCAAAAGGATTGTTAACAGAAAGGAAATGAATGTGTGGCACAAATGTAGTTGAGGTTAATGTGTTAAGGCACAACCTTGGAATGGAATTCCTTGGTTGTACCAAACCTCTTCATATCAATGATTTTAGGAATTTACTTTGATGGACCTTGGAAAAGGTGAAATTATTCCACAAAAGAACAATTAAATACACATATATTTTGAAAATCACACAGTATGGAGTGAACTACTGTAGAATTGTTTAAAATTGTACGTCCAATCAGAGGGCCAAGTAATAAGATAGAGAACACGACAACCAGACGAAGGAGAGTATTTTCAACCTGACCTCCATAAAATGGAAACTGAAATTAGGATATAAGTTGTGGAAAAGGTGGGAGAGATACAGGAAATGGAGACGTGTACCAAAGCCAAGATAGAGAACATTCGAAATCACAATGTGGAGGTATATTCACCCAAACTAGCACTGTGTGCAATTTGTGATACAGATTTATGGTGAAACCAGATACAAATTTGTTTGGAAGACCCACAGCAATGCTACTGGCATACAAGAACATGATGAAATGCAGTGATAGATCAAAGAGTGATCGAACTGACAGTATCATTGTATAACAACCCCTTCAGAATTCTAGACTAAAAGAGGGGGACAATTCGTAAGGTACTAGAGGCCAGACAAATTAATACAGTATTTGAAATGGAGACAAATGAGGCAGATAATCTAGAGGAGTTGCTACAAAAGCTTCACAATGGAAGACTGTTCTCTTCCTTAGACTTGTGAACCAGTTATTGTCAAAATGAATTGGAGCCATTGTACCAAATGTATAACCATTCTTCGTTTTGGATCTCTTTTACCGAGTTAGACACCTATTTTTCAGCCTTATCATATCAGCCAGCCATATTTATTAGAGCTTTAGACATCTTGGATGACTTGCTACAGCGTCATATCACATGATACGTAAACGACGTGTTAATAGCAGAATCTTCATGGGAAAATCGTAATTGTACATTGTAGGCTCTACTCACAACAATCAAAGACCATGAAAAAAAACAGAAAATATTTAGAAATCGCAATTTGGTGTTGCTACAGTCAATTTTTAGGACACATAATAGACAGCAGCAGGATCACTCCAAATCCTCAGAAGTTAAATATCGTACTATGTTATGCAACTCCACAAACTGAGTGGCAACTATGGAGATACTTTGGCCAATACATTTCTACAAGCGTTTTGTGCGTACTGAGTATATGGACTCACTGAGACTACGTGAGCCATCAGGGAAAAAAATAGATATGGAATGCAAATGCTGAGAAATAAATGGAAACACTAAAAAAAGCAATGGCAGTAATGCCAATTTATTCCACCTGGATCTGTTCATTGAGTTCTGCGTGATAATGGATAGTGTAAATCGTGTTTAAAGAAATTGAGGAAGCAAAGGAGACAAGAACTAAGAGAACACCACTGGCCAGTCGGGTGGTAGAAAATAATTTTTCAGTGACGGAACTAGAGACCCTCGTCATTGTGTGGTAATTGAAGAAATTTAATTTTTTTTTTACATATAAGGAAGATGCCTGTTTGGGATTATTGCCAAGCTGTAGTAAAAACCCACTACCAATAAATAATTTGCCATATAAAACTATATTTTTGACAAGTATCCTGTTGTATGCTTCGTTCTCTAATCTTCCATTAGTTCTCACTAGATCACTGAATTCATTACACCCAAAACATCCCCTAACCATGATTGACTCCTCCGTGCTTCCCCATTGGTCTCACACACTGGCTCTTCATAATTTCTCCATGAAATCGACGAACAAACATTCGACGATGGTTTCCAAATGCTTCAAACTTAGATTCGCCCGTTAACAAAACTTGGAGAATTGCTACACTCTCCGGTTTTTACGTTACGGCGCCCATTGCAATCTGCTCACCTTTCTTTGTTTGTGTAATAAAGTATCTTCCACGCTATTCAGCCCTTTAAACCTTGTTCACGAAGACAGTGTTGCACCTTTAAGACAGAGATTGGAACTGATCACGTAGTATTTACTTCCTCGCCAATTTTATACGCAGCGCGAGTCCTATGACTTTTATCCTGTTCACATGGAAACTGATCTGCCCTGTATTATGTTACTCGTGGTTTTTCAGATCGCGGAAAACTTGCTGTGGGACCAATTTGCTTAAAACGCTGCAATTTATACACCACTATAGACTGGGCTACGCAAACGTTTGTTGCTATGTCCTATTAGAACAGCCTCCATGAAGCTGAGCTGCAATTACAATTCAGTTCAAATCTCCTGCTTCCACCCCATTAGGAGGTAATATGGCATGAATCGGATCGGGTATACAAACAAAATGCTCGATGTACGCTATGTACTCTAATCTAATGCAAACTGATTGCTATACAGACAGATTGAGGAATGAAACCAAATCGATTGGAACCATCTTAGGCAAACGCATGTCAGTGTTGCTGCGGACGCTTTCTATAGGAACAACCAACCAAATACACAACGGAGGTGCTTTGTCTTTATGTGCTTACACGAATGGGGATATGATAGGATATGCTAACCAAAATTCCTGTTTTAACCACAAATCCACTGTTGTAACAGGTGATCGAAATATTTTGACCTGTAGTGTGTGTAATTATATTAGTATCGGTCTCCAGTAATAACGCAGACACTTACGCAATGCTCCGATAAGATATAATTCGGTTCCGCTACGAGTACCAAATGTTTTGTAATACTATGAAATTTTCGTTGTGTTGATTCATGATTTCTTAAATTGAGGATGCAAATACAATTGATATACAAGTACTATTTTTACCAAAAAAATTTTGAATGTGGTAACATGTAAGTAAGTGTGGCTGTACATTATATGAGTATCACCAGCCATGTATTAGTTGAGCCAGATGCAAGACTTACGTTACTGGAGGCCACCAAAAGTTTTGAGGAACTGGAAGATAGATATATTGGAATAGCAAATTTTGACTTCCACTAACGTGTCAATGCATTTAGCAACCAACTGCGCAGGGTTTAATTTTATTTCGATTTATTACTTAGATGTTTCTTGGACGATGGTGGTGAGATTACAGTTCTTTAAAGTAAACGGCCTTGGGCAGTGTCCCCAGGATTAAGTGTGGGTGCAATGTACAGGGCAGTTGCCCAATGTGTGAATGAGTAATTTTCATTGATATAGTTGGGTTTTCGGTGTGCTGGCAAGTATAAAATATGTAACCCTTTCCCCTGTCCTTGTCCACAGCTCGTGGTCGTGTGGTAGCGTTCTCGCTTCCCACGCCCGGGTTCCCGGGTTCGATTCCCGGCGGGGTCAGGGATTTTCTCTGCCTCGTGATGACTGGGTGTTGCGTGCTGTCCTTAGGTTAGTTAGGTTTAAGTAGTTCTAAGTTCTAGGGGACTGATGACCATAGATGTTAAGTCCCATAGTGCTCAGAGTCATTTGAACCATTTGAACCCCTGTCCTTCACCATTCCAGTACAGGAAGATAATATCACACATATTACGAGGAGGCAAGGGCGTTCAGATGTTTCCTGTGGAGATTCCACGGTAGCAGTTTTTCCGTATTTCACCTCCTGTGCAAAATTTAAATTGTGAGCAGGAAGTCATGAGGAGGCTACCCATTCCAGATAGCCGCATCTCACCCATGTAAGCGGTGACAGTGTACATGTTAATGGCAATTAAATGCAACAATTACACTTAGAATCTTAACGAGAGACATGACAGCGATCTCAGCGGCAGTACTAACACTAAGTGTTTTTCCGTTTTGATAAGAATTTCATACATGTCATATAAAAATTTACAGACATTTACAAGCTGCACGCCCCCACGGCTGACAGAAAGCAGAAGAACTGGTCACTGTGCAGGCAGCCGTGAAATCATTAGGCAGAATGCCAGGTCTGAGGGAAATACAGTGGGACGCAGGCAACCCCCACTGTTCTCCAGTGTAATCTGTGGAATGCACTATGCGCCCTTAGGTTAACAAAAAAAACTTGCATGATGGTGTGATGGATTTCAGAGAAACACTACTCTGGGTTGGCAAAAGCATGGGTTCCAGCCGCAGATAATATCTTTAGAAAACAGAAACGCTACCGGCTGTGGCATTGCATGGCTGGTGGCCCACCAATCTGATTCCCAGGAGGTAGACATTTTTTTACTCTTTGTATCTCACGCTGGAGAAATGTGAAATCGCGCTAGTGGAAAATCCCAGTCTCTCATTCGTAGACGGTCTGTGACATAGGCCATGAACTATACCTTTTAGAGTGAGAGGGGTGGTAAGGAAGTTGACTGGGGAGAAGACTTTTGCTGGAGAGAGGATGCGAGGCATTACAAAATTATACGATTGGCCAAAGTTGGTCGGAAATCAGATGATTGGCCAGAAATTTTAGGCATGCAAAAAACTGTCACCAGGCGTGGACAAGTGTGTCTTAGGAGATTCTCACAGATTCAGGCACAGTATGAAAAACAGGACAGTTGCAGACCTTTGAGATTTGAACGTATGGATTGGGAATTTCACGTACAGTTGGTCTTTGAGTCCGGAGCAAGATACACACTTAGAAGATGCAAGAGGTCTACCAAACAGACAGCCTGCACTATACTTGTTTGTTCTCTCCTGGAGTATTGTTGCATTTTGTAGGATCCACATTAGATAGGAGATTGATCGTCATGATGTTTGGTTTGTGGGGTGCTCAACTGCGCGGTCATTTGCGTCGCAATTTTGACACTGTCCAATTTTTACATAATCCAATATAGCCCCCGCCACGAATAATGATGATGATGATGATGATGATGAAATGGTGAGAAGAACACAAACACCGAGTCCCCAGGCAGAGAAAATCCCCAGACTGGCCGGGAATCGAACCTGGGACCCCGTGATCCAGAGGCAGGAACGCTAGCCACTAGACCACGTGTTGTGGACATCAGATGGAAGACGGAAGATGGAAGACAAGCTCATGGAAGGGCAACACGTTTTGCACTATCATGAAATAGGCGAGTGAGGGCCATGGATATGATACGAGAATTGGGCTCGAAGTAATTAAAACAATGACGTTTTTCGTTGCAGCAAGAACTTATCATGAAATTTCTATCACCAGCTTTCTCCTCTGAACGCTAAAATTTTTTGGCACATACCTTGCAATAAAAAAGCGAAATCAGACCTTTCATAGTGTGACATAGAAAGTCGGGATTAGCATGGAAGGCCAAGGCCCCTATAATGTCACTCTTTAAACACAACAACAAGTACATTAATAATTTATTCAAGACCACATTGATAAAAGCAGCTAACATACAACCAAAATGTGGCCATCATGAAGACAATATCTAAAAATGACAGCTCCTTTTCAAGCAAGCAGGAAATTACAATTACTTAACGAACAATAAATTACATCAGAAGTGATTCAAGGAAATGTGGAATGTGGTACCAAATGTGTATATATATAACACACACACAAAGACACACACACACACACACACACACACACACACACACACATATATATATATATATATATATATATATATATATATATATATATATATATATATATATATGAGATACAGTTAATATAATTTATTGGCAAGCAAATTTCAAAATATTTTTTTTAATTATACTTGCGAGTTTATCAGACGGGCAGTGACGCCAGGCTGACCTGGGCAAAAGGTGACTTAACTTAAAATGCCGGAAGCATCAGACCACCCGTCCAAAGCAACACGTAAACGCCGGGGCCCAGCCGGGAGTCACTTCCCATTAGACGGCACGTCACAGCTTCTGTGCACCGAAGCGGGATGTGGCGCCGCCCCCACGCATCCTAACTCGCAGAAAAGCTGGAACACAAACAGACCGCTGAAAACCCGGCAAACACCAAGCAAACATCAATTAATATAAAAGTTAAGAACCAATAAATAATAATTTTAAGAAAACCAATAAGTACTTTCAATAAAACGTCTAAAACATCAGATTTTTACACTCTCATAGGCAAAGAATATTTGCACATATCATTAAGGCCGACAATGTGTACAAAGATGAAATGGAAATAATTTCAAGATGATAATGTTATTCAAATGCACAACTGCAGCACAAACTAGGTTTTGTGCACTTTAATATCCTTGCATAAGTCTGCAATTTACTGCCAACAGTGTAAGCTTGGTATGCAGAAAATTACAACAAGACTATGACCTAGTATCTTCAGTAACTTACAGTTACTACATCTTTTGTGGACGTTGATTTCCTTAAAGGAAGTAGTGATCGCTGGTCTCCTTGCGATTACACACCTTGCCGGCTGCTCTTACTTCAACAACACACATTAGGGCAACCAGCAAACCAACAAGTAACAGTCTCTACAACGCAAATGGTTCCACGAAACGAAGGCACCAAAACCACTTACAACTCCGATAGAGAGCGTTGTTCTACATGGTCTCGAGGAAATTGTCTTGTCCGAGAAAACAGCTACCAAAGCAAGGCAACGAACAGCGCCCGGAGTTGACATCAGGGAGGTCCACCACAAACTCGGGACCGTCCTGCGAGGCAGACCGGCCGCGCCACTGCTGGCCGAGCCCGCGTGTTTTGCTCTTTCGTCCCCTCAATCACGTGCTAGCGCCTCGTAGCGAGTCCCACGACCAACTCAACCGACCGCAAATACCCGCCGCCAGATCACAACAGGGACAAAGATCGTAGTACAGCCGGGTAGTCGATAGTCATCCAAGGAGCTGGTGTGACAGAAAAGGCGCACCACGGCTCACATAGAAAGATTTAAGTGTTCGTTTTTACCTTGGACTTTTCTGGAGTGGAATGGTAGAGGAACCATATGGTGAGTCGTGAAGGAAGTGTCCTGTCAGCAGGACGACATAAAGTCAGTACGTAGTAAAAATGTTTTAGTTATTGATAACTCAGATATATGTACAGTACTTAATAACCACTTTCTGAGAATTGCTGGTGAATTAAATAAAAACATTGTTTCTACAGGGAACCATATAACTTTCTTGGAAAATGCCTTTCCGAGACTGACGTCTAAAATACTCCTCTGTAATACTGACAAGGGGGAGATTGACTCAATGATTAAATCAATGAACACTAAGGACCCTCGTGGATATGATGGAGAACCTAGAAAAAAATATTAAAGTACATTGCTGTACGTGTCAGCCCTGTATTTAGCCATATTTGTAAGTTTTCCTTTAATAATGGTCAGTTTCCTGAGTGATGAAGCCGCTTTATAAAAAGGGAAAAGGAGGTAACGTAGACGTTTTTACACCTAAGTCTAAGCCTTTAGTGTTTGCTAAAGTTACTGAAAAGGCTGTGTGTGTAAGGATAATTGATCATTTTATTTCAAATAATTTGCTGTCAAATGAACAGTTCACTTTCAGAAGTGGTTTAACATCTAAAAATGCTATATTCTCTTTTCTCTTTGGAGTGCTGGTTGGATTAATCAACAGGTTTCGCAGTAGACACTGTTACAAATATTGCAGTTCAAGACGTAAGTCCATGGCTTGTAGAAAAAAAACTAATACTCAGTTTTTTACTGTTGTCAACAAATAATTAAACAATTCACAGAATCGGAATATGATTAGCGAAATGAACAAATTTCTAGGTTTTCAGTTAGATAGTAAGCTGTCATGGAAAGCCCACGTTCAGGATACTGTTCGAAGACTTAATGCTCATTTTTACTATTTGAGCGGTATATGAAATACATGATACTTCTACACTAAAAGAGTCTAATTTGTTTATTTTGAGTAGCTAATAACGTTTGGTATTATATTTTGGTGTAACTCTTCCCATTCTCAAAGGATATTTTTGGCTTAGAAACAGGTGCTTCGGGCAATAAGTGGTGTAAGTTTGCAAACCACTTATCGAACCCTGTTAATTAGTCTTGCTATCCTCACAGTGGCTTCTATATACATACATACATATATATATATATATATATATATATATATATATATATATATATATATATATATATATAATTTACTGTCGTTTCTTATTAACACTATCAATTTATTCCCAAGAATTAGCAGCTTTGACACAGTTTATACAAGGTAGAAATCCAGTCTACATTTGGATCGCACTTCCTTCACTCTTGTGCAGAACGGTGTGCAGTATATTGCTGCATGCATTTGCCGTAATCTACCTTAAGAATTCAAAAATCTTAGCAGTAATCCACTCTCTTTCAAATCCAAACTGAAGAATTCAAAAATCTTAGCAGTAATCCACTCTCTTTCAAATCCAAACTGAAGCGTTTCCTCATGGGTGACTCCTATTCTGTAAAGGAGTTCCTTGAAAAACTAAGCTTATTCTTGTGTTATATTGTAGACTGCGATTACATAAACTTTTGGCCTGTCGTTTTCATGTGTTCATAAAGATTTTTATTTTATTGTCATTAATTTTATGTTGTAATTTCATATACTGAGACGTTTCATGACCTTGGAGGTTGCTCCTTAATTTGGTCCTACGGAACTGTAAAATAAAAAATAAAGGAGTAGCCTGATTGTAGCTCAATCAGCTCTCCGCCAGGCACTTAATTGTGGATTTCAGACTAGTCATGTACATGTAGATGTATATGTAAATACATTCAGGGTCAGACTTTCAGAGTCTGAGATGTGGAGGCATGATATTGTTTAATATTTAGAGTACCATATTTAGAATGATGATATTGAGAAGTGGGATTAGATCAGTTAAATATTGCAGCAGATTACCCCAAAATTATAAATAGCGGTGGATGGTCACTATACATTCCAGTGCTTGCAGAAAATGCCGTTGTTTTTAACATACCACAGTGCCATCCATTAATAATGCTGAGACATCTTCCACGAAGACTTCTGATCTAACAACCATTTCTTTGTTTAAATAATCCACTGTGGTAAATATTAAACACTAAAAGTCTTGCATTTATATGTGTCGTTGCTTAACCCTCTTGAAAAGTGGGAGAAAACTTGTTAAAAAGTGTAACAAATTACCAAATAACGATGGGAGGTGGTAATAATTTTGAGTGGTTATGGAAAGTGCGATGAGACCATTAAATTATACTATTTCAAACAACAGGACAACACACCCCTTCAAATTTCCCATAGCTTTTTACTCACAGACTATGATATGAAAGTCTCTTACATAATATTTTTATCATAAATTAAGATAATGTTTACTACCATTTTAAGTATAATAACCCTGTAGCTGATCTCTCTCTGATGCCCTTCGACTGCATTGTACAGATCTTGAGTAATGAGGCTCAGGCTATTGAACTAGAGTGAAAATGGGGAGTGGGAAGTTATCCTATTTACATTCCCCCCCTGAGCCATGGACCTTGCCGTTGGTGGGGAGGCTTGCGTGCCTCAGCGATACATATAGCCGTACCGTAGGTGCAACCACAACGGAGGGGTATCTGTTGAGAGGTTAGACAAACGCGTGGTTCCTGAAGAGGGGCAGCAGCCTTTTCAGTAGTTGCAGGGGCAACAGTCTGGATGATTGACTGATCTGGCCTTGTAACACTAACCAAAACGGCCTTGCTGCGCTGGTACTGCGAACGGTTGAAAGCAAGGGGAAACTACAGCCGTCATTTTTCCCGAGGGCATGCAGCTTTACTTTATGGTTAATGATGATGGCGTCCTCTTGGGTAAAATATTCCGGAGGTAAAATAGTCCCCCATTCGGGTCTCCGGGCGGGGACTACTCAAGAGGACGTCGTTATCAGGAGAAAGAAAACTGCCGCTCTACGGATCGGAGCGTGGAATGTCAGGTCCCTTAATCGGACAAGAAGGTCAGAAAATTTAAAAAGGGAAATGGATAGGTTAAAGTAAGAAATAGTGGGAATTAGTGAAGTTCGGTGGCAGGAGGAACAAGACTTTTGGTCAGGGGAATACAGGGTTATAAATACAAAGTCAAATAGGGGTAATGCAGCAGTAGGTTTAATAATGAATAAAAAAAATAGGAATGCGGGTAAGCTACTACAAACAGCATAGTGAACGCATTATTGTGGCCAAGATAGACACGAAGCCCACGCCTACTACAGTAGTACAAGTTTATATGCCAACTAGCTCTGCAGATCACAAAGAAATTGAAGAAATGTATGATGAAATAAAATAAATTATTCAGATAGTGAAGGAAGACGAAAATTTAATAGTCATGGGTGACTAGAATTCGGTAGTAGGAAAAGGGAGAGAAGGAAACGTAGTAGGTGAATATGGATTGGGGGTAGGAAATGAAAGAGGAAGGCGCCTGGTACAATTTTGTGCAGAGCATAATTTAGTCATAGCTAACACTTGGTTCAAGAATCATGACAGAAGGTTGTATACATGTAAGAGCCCTGGAGATACTAAAAGGTATCAGATAGATTATATAATGGTAAGACAGAGATTTAGGAACCAGGTTTTAAATTGTAAGACATTTCCAGGGGCAGATGTGGACTCTGACCACAATCTATTGGTTATGAACGGTAGATTAAAACAGAAGACACTGGAAAAAGGTGGGAGTTTAAGGAGATGGGACCTGGATAAACTGAAAGAACCAGAGGTTTTAAAGTTTCAGGGAGAGCGTAAGAGAACAAATGGCAGGAATGGGGGAAAGAAATACAGTAGAAGAAGAATGGGTAGCTTTGAGGGATGAAGCAGTGAAGGCAGCAGAGGATCAAGCAGGTAAAAATACGAAGGCTAGTAGAAATCCTTGGGTAACAGAAGAAATATTGAATTTAATTGATGAAAGGAGAAAATATAAAAACGCAGTAAATGAAGCAGGCATAAAGGAATACAAAAGTCTCAAAAATGAGATCGACAGTAAGTGCAAAATGGCTAAGCAGGGATGGCTAGAGGATAAATGTAAGGATGTGGAGGCTTATCTCACTAGGGGTAAGATAGATACTGCCTACAGGAAAGTTAAAGAGACCTTTGGAGAAAAGAGAGCCACTTGCATGAATATCAGGAGCTCAGATGGAAACCCAGTTCTAAGGAAAGAAGGCAAAGCAGAAAGGTGTAAGGAGTATATAGAGGGTCTATACAAGGGTGATGTACTTGAGGACAATATTATGGAAATGGAAGAGGATGTAGATGAAGATGAAATGGGAGATATGATACTGCGTGAAGAGTTCGACAGAGCACTGAAAGACCTGAGTCGAAACAAGGCCCCCGGAGTAGACAACATTCCATTAGAACTACTGACGGCCTTGGGAGAGCCAGTCCTGACAAAACTCTACCATCTGGTGAGCAAGATGTATGAGACAGGCGAAATACCCTCAGACTTCAAGAAGAATATAATAATCCCAATCCCAAAGAAAGCAGGTGTTGACAGATGTGAAAATTACCGAACTATCAGTTTAGTAAGTCACGGCTGCAAAACACTAACGCGAATTCTATACAGACGAATGGAAAAACTAGTAGAAGCCGACCTTGGGGAAGATCAGTTTGGATTCCGTTGAAATATTGAAACACGTGAGGCAATACTGACCCTACGGCTTATCTTGGAATCTGGATTAAGGAAAGGCAAACCTACGTTTCTAGCATTTGTAGACTTAGAGAAAGCTTTTGAAAATGTTGACTGGAATACTCTCTTTCAAATTCTGAAGGTGGCAGGGGTAAAATATAGGGAGAGAAAGGCTATTTACAATTTGTATAGAAACCAAATAGCAGTTATAAGAGTTGAGGGGCATGAAAGGGAAGCAGTGGTTGGGAAGGGAGTAAGACAGGGTTGTAGCCTCTCCCCGATGTTATTCAATCTGTATATTGAGCAAGCAGTAAAGGAAACAAAAGAAAAATTCTGTGTAGGTATTAAAATCCATGGAGAAGAAATAAAAACTTTGAGGTTCGCCGATGACATTGTAATTCTGTCAGAGACAGCAAAGGACTTGGAAGAGCAGTTGAACGGAATGGATGGTGTCTTGAAGGGATGATATAGGATGAACATCAACCAAAGGCAAAATGAGGATCATGGAATGTAGTCGAATTAAGTCGGGTGATGTTGAGGGTATTAGATTAGGAAATGAGACACTTAAAGTAGTACACGAGTTCGCCCGCATCTCGTGGTCGTGCGGTAACGTTCTCGCTTCCCACGCCCGGGCACCCGGGTTCGATTCCCGGCGGGGTCAGGGATTTTCTCTGCCTCGTGATGGCTGGGTGTTGTGTGATGTCCTTAGGTTAGTTAGGTTTAAGTAGTTCTAAGTTCTAGGGGACTGATGACCATAGATGTTAAGTCCCATAGTGCTCAGAGCCATTTGAACCATTTTGAAGTACAGGAGTTCTGCTATTTGGGGAGCAAAATAACTGATGATGGTCGAAGTAGAGAGGATATAAAATGTAGACTGGCAACGGGAAGGAAAGCGTTTCTGAAGAAGAGAAATTTGTTAACATCGAGTATTGATTTAAGTGTTAGGAAGTCGTTTCTGAATGTATTTGTATAGAGTGTAGCCATGTATGGAAGTGAAACATGGACGATAAATAGTTTAGACAAGAAGAGAATAGAAGCTTTCGAAATGTTGTGCTACAGAAGAATGCTGAAGATTAGATGGGTAGATCACATAACTAATGAGGAGGTGCTGAGTAGGATTGGGGAGAAGAGAAGTTTGTGGCACAACTTGACTAGAAGAAGGGACCGGTTGGTAGAACATGTTCTGAGGCGGAGGGCAGCCTGGAGGGTAAAAATCGTAGAGGGAGGCCAAGAGATGAATACACTAAGCAGATTCAGAAGGAT
Source organism: Schistocerca cancellata (assembly GCF_023864275.1). NCBI lineage: Eukaryota > Metazoa > Arthropoda > Insecta > Orthoptera > Acrididae > Schistocerca > Schistocerca cancellata. The sequence goes on from NC_064634.1 coordinate 165,499,169, forward strand.
GTAGACTGCAGTACGTATTGGGAGATGAAGAAGCTTGCACAGGATAGGGTAGCATGGAGAGCTGCATCAAACCAGTCTCAGGACTGAAGGCCACAACAACAACAACTATTGACATTGTGAGAGAGGGGGTAGAGAGAGGGAGAATGACGTTGATTTTGGGGTCAGACTGTCACAATGGATAGCTGACCATTTTCTCGTCATTTTTATGTGATGCCATTGCCCTACGGGGGGATGGGGGTTGGTGGTAGCTATACCACATACAACTGCCTGAGAGGTGTGGGTGATGACATTCAGATTGGGTCGGTGTCCGCTCGAGAAACTACCCCGACCCATTACTTCGATTACCAACGCCTCTTTGACAACCAGATTCCAGAAATTATTGGTGGCGGTTCCTTTGGCTATAATGATGATTATGTTCTTCCATCAGGTCAGAGCCCCTGCCAGTTCTGGTTGTCAGATGACATATTTTCCTTACCTTAGATGTCCCGTGAGATAGATAGGCAAAAATGGTCACTTTTCTTGACCGCCTAGGTCCACGGATGTTACACATTTTGAATTCTGCCTGTGAATGGGTTCAAAGGTGAAGTTCACAAAGAAAAATTATTCACAAGAGACTAATTGATCTTTCAGATTGTGAAAATTGCTTCCTCATTGAACAACACCAAGGCGACTGCAGAAGAGCTACAGATGGATTTGTCAAGAGAATTCGAAAGTACATCAAAGTCGGAGATGGAATATATCAAAATCAACTTTAAACTTAATCATTTGCCTTTGAGTAACATTTTCTGTGAGTATTTACTTGGCTGAATTTATCGCTGACATCCCTAAAAATGGGACGCATATTGTTGTGAATTGACAGGAGCCAATTCACGGAGTTTGGAGGAAGCCGAAAGGCACGCGGTTAAGCTCACGCAGGCCGGCGTGAGGTCTGGAACAGGTCAGAGAAGACTAGCAAAACAAGAGTAACTGGTAGAATACTTAACTTTAATCCACAATTGGTGACCATCTCTCGTTGCTTTACAGGCTTCACAATAATAATTATCAAATGCTATGGCGCCTTGCTAGGTCGTAGCAAATGACGTAGCTGAAGGCTATGCTAACTATCGTCTCGGCAAATGAGAGCGTATTTGTCAATGTAGCATCGCTAGCAAAGTTGGCTGTCCAACTGGGCGAGTGCTAGTACGTCTCACTAGACCTGCCGTGTGGCGGCGCTCGGTCTGCCATCACTGACAGTGGCGACACGCGGGTCCGTCGTATACTAGCAGACCGCGGCCGATTTAAAAGCTACCACCTAGCAAGTGTGGTGTCTGGCAGTGACACCACACATGTCATATAGAAAGTTTTCTTGGAATTAGTCAAAATTACAACCTCCTAAAGCACTAACCGTTCCTGTGAAACACACTGTACGTATGTGGAGGTAGCCTACCAGTATATATAAAATCCGTCACCACATGGAAGAGCGGTTTCGAAACAACAACCTCTGACATATGAGGATGTATCGATATTCTGAAGGTCGAAGGCAAATAACCTCAGCTCTGAGGCAATAACACAATGTGCAGTAATATCACAGAAGTAATTAAATATATCGACACCGGTCTTCTAAGCAGTACGAACCATCAGAAACAAAATCTAACCATTCTATTATAATACAAAAGCAGGTTATGCACAGACAGCGAGAAATCCAAAAGGGGTAGTTGGGGATCGAAATTAGTAGAAAATACTTCGGCATCCCTTCCTGCATTGACATTCTCTACCGATAAAATGACAGCGAGAAGAAGTAAATTGTTCAAACGCACGCCTGAAGAGTGAATGCTGGTTCCGTTTAGGATAACAGACTCCTCTCGTGCCGTGCAATCTTAAATGTACGCAGGCTGCTAACCAACGGCCGTGCGTTTAGGGGCGGCGCGGGTGCGGTGGTTTTTTTGCTATGCACAGGTCGTTACGTCCGCGAGAAATGGTAGTAGCCCTCCCCTGCCGTGACTCGACGTTTATACGCCGGAGCCCGCGCGTAAACCTCGGAGTAAAAACACTGCACGGTCTGCGTAAGTTAAAAAAAAGGGGGAGCCGAGCCAATTCTGCATGAGTGACCAGATTCTCTGGAGCTATGATAGTATCGCACGCACAGCAGATGTCACCAGCAGCGTTTCGTCTCGGCCTCTTCTGCAGAGCAGCAAAAGCAGAACTGGTGGAACCTTCGGAAGTGCGATACTACAGGCTCGTACGAGGCGCGTCTCGCAGAAGGCTCTCCAAATACACTAACAGAAGAAAATCGCAGGACAATAACACACTTAATCTAGAATAATGAAATTTCGGGAATACATTTTTCTAGGTAACATATTTAAGTGATTTACCAAGCTGCGACATCGTCGCGAAAAGGCACAGTAACCCGTATATGTAATAAGTTTCCTTTAATTTACGTCTATGGTCACAATCTTTTCTGTTTAACAGATTACCGGTTTCGGTCTTTAATGACCATCCTCAGATCTGTCTCATAAAAACCAAGTCCAGATGTGATGATGGTCATTAAAGACCGAAACCGGTAATCTGTTAAACAGAAAAGATTGTGACCATAGACGTAAATTAAAGGAAACTTATAAGTGATTTACGTTACAAGATCACAGGTTAATTTAAGCTTGGGACAAGCCACTGCAAATGCGAAATGCTGGTACAATAATAACCGGTGTAACCGCCAGAATGTTGAATGCAGACATGCAAACGTGCATGCATTATGTTGTTAAACTTGTGGGATGGAGTTCCATGCTTGTTGCACTTGTTCGGTGAATGCAGGGATGGTTAGTGCTGTTTGTCGATGACGCTGGAGTTTTCATCCGATAATTACCCTTGTATGCTCAATAGGAGACAGCTCCGGTGATCGAGCAGGACAAGGCAAAATGTTGACACTGTGTAGAGCATATTGGGTTAAAACAGCGGCATGTGGACGAGCATCACCCTGTTGGAAAACACACCCTGGAATGCTGTTCATGAATAGGAGCACAAGAGGTCGAATCACCGCAGTTGCCTACAATTTTCCAGTCAGTGTGCGTGAGATAACCACGAGGGTGTGCGAGGTACCGTGGTGGAGAAGAGTTTGTACCCCTTTCATTCTGACGAGTTTTGCATGAGAAGGAGACATGCACTCGACCCCCTCCTTATCTACCAGCTACTTAATTATGCGCACAACGATAACGGAAGGAAATGATGGTGAACCCAGCCAGTTGGTTAATTAAGAAGTGCACACTCACAACAATGTGATAAAAATCGTAATCTAATCAAAAAAAGAGAACTTTATCATTATAAACACAGGAAATGGGATTCTGCATATATCTACGAAATGACATGTGGATTAAATATTACAATGAGATTTATTATACATCAGAACATAAATGCACATGACTGTCGGCACAAACAGTAGGTTAAAGGATAGGGTATACCAATTATTATGAGAACAAGAGTTGGCTCGAGAACAAGAGGCTCCTACTCTCTGTGATGCAATAGATTGACTATAATGACTGGAGGTCCTAATGAATCAAATATAAATCTTCCGACTATATAGCAGTATAGGAGTTAGTAGTGGGAGATCAAATGGGATCACATGGCGAAACAAGCAAGGTGGATTTGTAGCAAAGCGAGCGCGCATGCTACTGAGGGACTCAGTATAAAACTGATAAGGTCCTACAATGCCGGAGCCGCCAAATACTGTACCAGTACTGAAATCTGCAACACGTCGTCGGTAGGCGGTGTCCTAATGATGCAGGCGCCGACTTCTGCCGTGCAGCAACTTTGTGTCAACCCCTGGCCTCGAAGGCTGTCCGATAATTCTAAGTTCTTCCGAAAGGGAGGGACCAAGCCGCAAGACCATCCGACTCCGACGAAGATCAGACCCCGAAACCACTGCCCGCGCAACGCAAGAGCGAAGCCAACATTGCTCTACTCCCTACTCTCCTCGAAAACCGCGAATCAGCGGTCAGTTCTGATTCCAAAATTCCCCCACACTGTCTCAGAGCATCATTCGCGCCAATAGCGAGCGTTCCCTCCCATTTCGAGCAGGGCTTTATGACGTCAACTAGCCTCAGTTTAAGTTGACCAATCATGCCTCTGCTACAGCTGAGGGCATTAAACTTGCCATTTGACCGGCTACGAAAACAACCTGCCTAGATCACCGGCCATCCAGCGTCAGACAGTCGCACCCGGCAGGACACGGTCCACAAGTATTCTCAGAATGAAGAGGACAATGCAGTCAGTGGGTGCCAGGAATCTTCGTTCCGGACACCCAGAACGGTAAACACATAAACTGCGTTGACACTCAGACGTCTCGCAGGTGGTTTCGCCCTGCGTACTATACCCGAAACTCGACCGACGTCAGCCGTTCCGCCAGGCGATTAAGCTTATTGTACGAACCCCTCAGAATTCAAGGAGGTGCAGCCCCCAACCGGAAATGCCGAGTGCTGCGTCCTCTGATGCTTGCCTCGCACAACCCACCCAGGGAAGTAACCCAACTTGTATAGGAATCAAGTGTAAAGTATTTTTCTTTTTGAGCTCTCAGTACAAATACTCTCATTACAACAGCCTTATTCGGTCTGATACTACCGTGCAATGGCATAGAACATTAATAAAATTGATTAAAATGATAGATGACATGTAAAAGAGGGCATGGAACCTCTCAAGCGCTCCTGCTGTCTTACGAAATCGCACCCCGGACCATAGCTACAGCTGTAGGTCAAATGTCTCTAGCATGGTTGGTTGCTGGTCTTAAACTGTTATGCTTCTAACCGACACATGACCATCATTGACACCGAAGCAGACCCAGCTTTCATTAGAAAACATAACAAATTCCCATTCTGCTGTCCAATGAACTCTCACTTTACACTAGTGAAGTTGCTTATGGCTGTGGTTTTGGGTCAGTGAAATTCAAGCTACATGTCAGCTGTCTCAAAGCATTGCCTGACGTAACCAATTTGTAACGATTCGATGTGTCACTGCAGTGCCAACTGCTGCTCATATTGCCGCTGCAGATGCAATACCATGCGCCAGAGTCATACGCCGAACGTGGTCTTCCCTCTCAGTAGTGCCACGTGGGCGTCTGGAGCCCTGTCTTCTTACGACCGTAAATTTTTGTGACCGCCGCTGCAAGCATCCATATACAGAGGCTATGTTCCTACGGAGTCTTTGTGCAATATCGCAGAAGGAACATCTAACTTCTCTTATCCGTATTACATGACCTCTTTCAATCTCAGTGGATGTGGTGTGTAACTTTCTTTAACTATGATAACTTTACGATTACGTAGAATGAAGTCTTAACTGTGGAATGGATACAAAACTCGAATTGTCGTGTGGCGTGTTGAAACTGCAAGTGGTGTGCTTACTCTGTGTTATTGTTAGCAAAACTTTACGCCAATTCACCAATTAATAGGGCAATGCAGCTCCCCATACAAATAAGGAAATGCAGTCACAGCAAAATACTTTCAGCCCCTTAGGCACTGAATCTTCTGGCCCTGTTCAAAATTGATAACTTTGGCTCCTGTCGACATAGCAAATAAATTAAATTGTCTTACCTCTAAAGCAGCAATGGAGTAACACGATATATTCTGGTCTCTCATAAAAAATATGAATATGCTAACTGCAGGCTCAGCAATGTGCAATGCTGGCCATAATAATTGAAATGCGGATGAGATTCTTTTTCTTAATGCAACAATTTACCAACAGTCTGTGTCGCCTGGCCACCAAGAGCTGTTGCATGACGATTTGATTCACGGATCCAGTTATATGGCTCCTTCCGTGTATAGCGATTTTACGACTATGACGTGTCGGGCCTGAACATGGCATCAATGTAATGCCGAAACTGATAGCACGTAAGAAGTTCATAAAATAAATTTCTACAATACATACGGCTGTTGGTAAATTATTCCATCACGAAATACATGCTAGCCGTTGTCCCAAGGTCCACAGTGGATCAACGAAGATGAAATTCCTTTGGCTGACAAACGACAACATTTAAGAAGATTCAACTTCTTTAAAAATTATATGACCTGGATTAGGAGGCGGTACTGATTACGGTGAATTCCTAACACTCAGTTTTTCGTTTTTAGCAAAATTATATCGCAAGTTAAGTTTGTCTTCTCAAAAACATCTGACAATTGAAGCTACATTGCTCAAAACTGATTCACAAACAATGACAATTAAGCAGCAAGTATTATCTAACTTCATTAATACAACATAAATGCAAAATACCAGATTTCACATAGCTCTGTTAACAAATCTTAAAAGCATTAAGAAAGTGAAATATCTAACTAGTATTCTTCTCAAAACCAGTTTACGTACATTCTGGAGTTACTCAACAATTACAAATCATCAGCCAACTATTTTAGACTAACGCGCTGGCAAAAACCAAAATGATACTCGTAATATTGAACATCTTCACCTTATTTGCCTGAAGACTTCTGCTTCCATTTTCAACAACATTGACATACCTTCATTAATTTAGCTCTTGGTGGCTTCACACAGCATACCACAGAAACTGCCTACCCCATCGTCTTTCCCTCACAGGCAGCTACCTACAACTGTGCACCTGCAGTCCACTTACTCCAACGAAGTACAACAGCAACTTTGGCTCTGTGGTCACGCTTTATAGTACACTAGTTTCATTTTAATTTATTAATATTCTTATCCTATTCTGGTGCCACATACAAGTGTATCCCAGTATACTTCAGCTGACAGCGACGTCTCTGTCGCATTAAAGGTACTCTTGCTTAACATCAGCTCACTATGTTCAGTCTCAAAGGTAACTTACGCTCACGACCGCTACACCTTGTGTTTAAAGGAATCTTGATTTGCATCTTCATAGTGGCGCTGCTAGCGCCACTCTTATTGTCATTGGCGCGAAATTTGCATAGACATCATCTCACAGAAGTAGAAACACTCCTAACAACTTTCATTTATGTCGACAACTCCTTCTTCGTGCTGCGATTTTTACCGTCTTTCTATAATACAAGGAAAAATTGCATGAAAAGCATCAGATCGGAACGTAAAGAATGAAGTGACGCGAAAGATGTCAATTTCCCGCAGAGTGTCACGTGATCTCGCAGATGAGAGTGTCTGGGGCATGCGTATCAGACAGAGAGGAGTACAGTGAGATTTCTTTGCACAGATGAGTCTGACAAAAGAATAAACTTGCGTTAGTAATTCTGAATGTCGAACCTGTGACTCAATACTGCGACCAATCGCTTACAATACTCACGTCACTTCACATGACTAGGCCCAGATAACCGCACTTAGTTGCAGGGCCCCTCTTTCACTGGATTCTGATTCCTGATTTCTGGCACTAATCCCCTTCAATGGCGATCTGCAGCAGGACCTCGTGCATTCCTCTTCTCAATCTTCTCTTTTCTCTAATGACAGGCCTTCTTCCACGGGGAAATCGATATTTGATCATCTGTAGGAGCTGGTCTGCTCCACATGCCATTTGCTCCTCATCGGCAGTACAATATTTATTTTATAATGCTTTCTTAGATAGTCTCTTTTTTCATTATCTAGCTTTTGAGCCACTGAAGGATCACCTTAGTTTTAATGTTAGTACCGATGTTATGTAATGTAATGGATTCACACCCATAGTTTTTATCCTCCTAAAAAAAAAAAAAAAAAACTTTTCTTAGCAGTTACATGTATGTTCTTCAGCTTATGAAATTACACATTGCTTACTATGGCTGGCGAAACACAGGATCAGGTACATTAGACTATAAATTGCAAGATGCAGGTATACCAATACATTGCAGCTATGAGAGCCCACTGCACTGGAATAGCGGTGTTCACTGAGAAAAGAGTGCGAGTGTGTTAAAATGTTTTAATTTACATGACTTTGAAGCTCCCGAATAATTCAAAAAACCAGTTCTCTTATTTTACATCCCTAACTCCGCCCAGGACATACACGCCTTTTTTGTGCTATGATAGGAGCGTTTTTCATTCTGATTCCGAATCTTTACCTTATAACAACTTTGACATTAGACCGTCATGGCTTGGCAACCGATTAAGATTTTAGTCGATTCGGGTGCGACGACTGAGCCGTTATGGTGGACGACCATCACTTACAATTATTTAAACTATCGTATCTCTACAATGGATAAAGATTATTGGATAAAAAAATTCATTTCCACTATATCAATTTATCTACCTTTTTGCAAAGTTTGAACGGATTTACACAATCTTAAACCATCGAAGTGGCACGCTTGGAGAACCTCCTATAGAAACGCGTTTTCCTCGAGTAAAATTCAAACGAAGTGAGAGTTTTTCAAACGGTTATGGTCAGATACACTGGTGGACCAAATTTGAACCGTCTGTTTCGCTCCCATCCGGAGTTAAAAGGTAACTGTTTTTGCACTTAAAATTCGAATGAAGGTGAATGTTTTTGCACTTAAAATCCAAACGTAAAGATACGAATGGTGTCATTAGCTAAGCATTAATTTCTGCTCAGTTAAAATTTTTCCAAAAAGAGTTAACTGAGTCCCACAATTTTCTTGGGCACCAGCTCCGGTTCGTCGTTCAACAGGCAGACAGACGTTCGAATTACTATACAAATGGCCGCTGACCCGGGATAAACCAAAATCGTTTTCCCCGTGTCCCTAGCTTAAGTAGGAACCGAGGACCGAGCACCATCCCCTCCAGCACCCCCCATCGCCCAACCCAAACCGCGATTCCGTGCGTCGCATCTTCCCACACTTTAGTTAGAGCCCTCTCACCTTAGATGTCACAACTATGACTGTACATTCCGATCGTTACTGCATCAACTCATAACTATATACTTCTTCCTTTTTATTGTGTTTATTAATGCATGTCATCTATTTAGTCTGTCATGGTCAGTATAAACTTAAAACTCGAGGGTATATTCAACACATGTTGGTGTTGAACTACAGCAGTTAGATCGTGTATCACAATGCTCTCTCTCTCTCTCTCTCTCTCTCTCTCTCTCTATATATATATATATATATATATATATATATATATATATATATATATATATATATATATATTGAGTAGTGACCATTGCCCTCCGAGGGACTGAATGATTGAATGCATCGTTTTTTAATCCCGTACACACGATCATTTGGCTAGATGAACTGCTGCTACCATTTTGGAAACTCACGTGTGATTCCTTACGCTGATCTCATGCGGTTTTTCACAACCACCCTCCGCAAAACTCGACGGTCGCTCTCTGTCAATACATGGAGTTTGGTTGTTCTTGGTTTAATTGTGGTTATTCACGTTTCACAGGCAAATCACCAAAAGGCCACATGGGCAGATTTAGGAGGCCTGAAATGTCTCTGATGGATTTCTTGCTTACGGATACGCAATGAGTAATTCACGCTATAAAGGCACAGTGCTTCTTTGGCCCACCTGTTCCCCTGTTTTTATGCCAGCTGGTCGGCCTGCCGTGACTTCTGGTGATCAATTCCCCACTTCATACGGGTGTCCGAATATTTTTGATCAGTGTATAAGCTGAGCAGAAACGAATGAATAATCGTTCTGGCGATGATACGGGCCGCGAATTTCGAAATCCCCATCCATGTGTGACTTTGACAAAGGACGGATTATTAAAGTCCGGTGCCTTGTAACGCCTGTAAGGGAAACGCCGAAGCTGCTCAATATTATTCGCTTGCTTGTCGTGAACAACAATGGAAAATGGTTAAAGGACTGTGAAACCACGAGTAGGCGAAAGGTGTTGGAAGACCACACTTCGTAACGAAACGTGGAGGTTGAAAGTTTACTCGCTCTGTAAAGCACGGTAGGCGGCGATCTGTGGCAGTTCTGACGACAGGCTAAGGAACATGTGCAGGGACAAGTGTTCCGGAGACAACCTTTGATCGTATACTGCTGAACTTGGACTTCTGAAGTGAACGACACTTACATGAGCCCATGATGACTCTATGACATGATTAATTCCGACAGCATTGGGCATGCGACTATCGAGATTTGACTGGGGCTCAGTGGAAACGTGTCTTCCAGGCGAATGAATCACATTTCGTGTTGTGCCTGGATACGCCGCAGTCCATGCGAATGGTGCTGGAAACTCTGCCTTCTTCATCTCGATTGAATAAAAATACCAAATGGTTTGAATGCACCTAATTTTACCCGGTTTACTGTCACACCTTGTACAGGGCATCGATGTAATATTTTTGACCAGGATGGACAGGAAGTAATACATAAGTGCATTTGGTCCCGGAGAGATTAACGAATCATAATGTCTCTGATGTGCAGGCACTGAGCTCTTCACGTGACTTCATGTCTGAGATGTACCAGTAATGTGAGTACGTAAAGTCGAGGACAACTGACTCTGTCAGTTTCACACATCGCAGGAGACAATGTATTGATAGTATGGATCCTCACCTAGTACTGTTGACTGTAACAGCAGGTAGAAGGTTGACAGTAGAGAAGATAGCTCGCTGTATAACTTCCAAACATCAGTGAATAGTCATACCACGCAGATCCACTTCTCCCAATGGTCCGTAGTAGTCATCATGGTCGCACAGTTACATATTTATTCATTAAATTTCACAGGGCACACAGAATAGCATGGAGACATCAGTACCGCCATTCATTGCGTAGAACATGGATAAAGCCCACCTCAAATGGAGTGTCGCAGATGACGTTGGTAAGGTCATATTTTGATGTTTTACCGCTAATGGCGCCGGCCGGTGTGACCGAGCAGTTCTAGGTGCTTCAGTCTGGAACCTCGCGACTGCTACGGTCGCAGGTTCGAATCCTGCCTCGGGCATGGATGTGTGTGATGTCCTTAGGTTAGTTAGGTTTAAGTAGTTCTAAGTTCTAGGGGACTGATGACCTCAGATGTTAAGTCCCATAGTGCTGAGAGCCATTTGAACCATTTGAACAGCTAATGGCCTTGCCACAGTGGTAACATTGGTTTCTGTCGGATCACCGAAGTTAAGCGCTGTTAGGCTTGGCTAGCACTTGAATGGGTGACCATGCAGCCTGCAAAACACTGTTGGCAAGCGGGATGCACTCAACCCTTGTGAGGCAAATTGAGGGGCTATTTGACAGAAGTGGCTGCTCATGTCACGAAAACTGACCACGGCTGGGAGAGTGGTGTGCTGATCACATACCCCTTCATATCTGCATCCAGTGGTGCCAATGCCTGAGGATGACATGGCGATCTGTCAGTACCGTTGGGCCTTTCGAAGCCTGTTTGGACGGACTGAAGAGTTTACAAATAACCGCTAGAATGTCATAGATGCACAGGCAAACGAAGGCTGGAGAAGAGGTTGTTCCGTATTGGTCTCCAGCGAATTCTGCTGTTCTTTGACGTACAGTTCGATGATAGGAGGGTAGCGTGGAAAATATGACCATTCAAGGCAAAAATGAAGCGAAAAAGTTGCAGGGAAGACCTTCGAGACTATGGATAGACCTGAAAAAGGATGAGACAAACCAAATATTAGGCCAGCTACTCCGTGAAGGAGAAGGCCGGGATCGATGGAGAGATACTGTTAAGAGGATCACATGATGGGTCACTATCTTTCAACTAAAATGGCGATAACGATAATCGCTAGATGACAATACTGAGATGAGACATTACTACCATTTTAACATTTGCCATTTGTTATTACTAAATTAATTGCAACTAAAAAGTGAACCAGCTATTTTGTTTCCAGTGGGTGTATAAAAACGAAAGAATGTTAATAAAAAATGGAAACTGAACTTCAAAGTGTCCATTGGAACTTTTTTAGGACTTTCAAAAAGGACTAAACTAATAACAATCAGTCAAATCACCTTGTTCAATTTTTAAGTAATCTATGTCTGTCAGAAAACGCCTGTGTTATTAAATGGCTAAATCAATCACACAGTCACTTAGATAAAATTGCCGGTTGTAAGGTGGCAGAATAAATGAAGGTCAGTTTCACACCTTACATAAGAGTTGTATACATCTTAACTTACTTTGGCGGTAATGAGCAGATTTGCCTGTATGTATGTAATGCAAAAGGGATGAGCTCAAACGACAGTATTAACACACCACTCCTATATAATGCATGTCAGTGTTCAGAAGGTGAAACAAGCAGCTAGAGGAAATGTTTTGTGTGGAAGACAGCATGGGCAGACACAGAGGCTGCGGCCCGGGAGGCCCTATAGAAAGCTCTTAAGCGGAGCGTTCCGCTGGGGATTTCGGCGACCAGACAGGTGATACATATTGCAGAGCAAGTAATGGCCCACCAAAAGTAGGACAGAAAGAAGCTTTAGAGAACTGCATCTTGGAATTCCAAACGGATACAGACAAAACCAATGACACAGTTGATCACATGAACAGCAAATGGTACACATCTGGGTGGGCATGGAATTTCCGATTGGCGGAAACGAACTAAGAAAGAGTCAAGTGCCGAGATTTCAACGCAGTTCAATGGTAGGTCCCTTGCGATTGATAGAGAGAGTTTCCACAAAATAAGAAAACTCCTATAGGTCGAAAAAATCCGTGATGTGGAAAACGAAAGAACCCAGGTGGGGAGAGAGTTTGGCTACGAGATAGGACGAGAGCGAAATTTTCGTTGAATTTTCTCTGAACTGCCGTCAAGTGCAGAATGGAGCGCATAATGCTCTGTACGATGCATGAGAAGGAATTTGAGTGAACACTGAGTTCACTACGGCTGACATTCTGCTAGATATTAGCTGTAGCATCGTTGAGCTCCCACTGTGGAGAAACAAACCAGCCAGTTAGTTAATTGTCCTTGCGAGGACTGAGTAGGCATTTTAATATGCACTCTGCTCCAGCAATGCGCGAGCATATCGCCATATCCCAAGACTAGGGATGAGTGCATGTTTTCTCGCATCACGAGAAACAGGAGAATTTCTGCTGAAAAAAAATCAGCAAAGGCTTAATTAGATTTTATAGGAATTTCAGTGGGCGAGCGCAGCGATTCAGCCGACAGCTCATCGCAACTAAGGTAAATACCGCGTGCAGAGGCATATACTTGTTGGTTCACCAGCATGCATCCACTGTAAACTCGGCTAACCTTGGGTATTCGTTTGCTCAACATGTCACGAAACTAACTATCTGCCATAGACTTGATTGTCATCATAAACAGTACCGATCTTTGAACCGGAATGGGATGATTTATCGTAGTACTGTCCAACATCATGACACAGTCGTAAAATAATTTTGTTAAGAAACTTCTAATTAAAATTTACATTGTTGTGTTTAGGATTATTTCACTTTCTGAGGACGAGATGCGTTCGTTTGACAACTGTCGTAACATTGTCACATTGCAAACTGTGTAAATGCGTGTATTTCTGTGATAAGTTTGCAACATTAAACCAAAGTTATTTACAGCTTACACAGTTGTTGTCGATCAGACACGAACCTTACAAGATTGCTTATATAACGGCTTCCAAGGAAAACAAAAATTTTATATTAAGTATTTTATAGACTCTAAGACTAAAAACATGACGCACTACGAAGGAGTTATCGGAATGGGACGGAAACCGTAGATTCTACTTATTCTGTTCGTGTTTGTATAACTGCTGATCGAAATGTATAACTCAAAATACTGTCCTTATCTACTTACTAGGAGGTATTATAATCTTATGTTGACCACAGTAAGAGAAGTGTTACAGTCAGAAATGGGGCATGCATCTCAAAACAGTGTAACTCACAGCCTCTGTGTTAGCCACACTGTATTCAATCGGTATTTGAGAATGTGACCATTAGCGACTTCCAACAAGCTTTACAGATGACCTGAAAACTTTTCTAAACTTTTTCTCGGTCTCATTCCCCCCTCCCCCTCCCAAACTACACCCCCACCCTCACAAACTAATGAAAGCAAGAAAGTTTATCGCTTACTACATTTGAACCGTACATGCAGTAAAGCTTCAGCTTATTGCTTCTACACAACTAACTCCATTCGCAATACAATTTACAGGAAACATTCACTTATACCAGTGGTTGCAGCAGCAAACTTTTATTATTGTACGAGACGTAGCGTGGAAAATATCACGTTTTATAAGTGGGAGTCCGATACTTCAAAGAATCTGGCATCAAATGATTGCTAGTAATTCACAATTTGTTTGCATAATTTCGTCGCAGCAGTGTTTCGATTGGAAATGAATTTCCAGACTGTCGATCAAAATCAGCTGTTCTTCCAAGAACATTGACTCTGTGCGCAGCATGACTGAAGAGTATCAACATTTACCTAACGTGAGAGAGAGGCATCCTCAGTTATAACGAAGACAGCAGCATATACTTTCAGTTTAGATAAACATTTAGCTGTCAAAGAGACCTGTCCACGATTGATTCCACACTATTTGATTTATGCTCAAAATGAGGCTGGTGCAAAGAAATGCACAGAAAAAGCAATCGATCAAGGAAACATTACAACATCGTAACAGAAATCGAAACCTGTACATTATCTGATTAAACGTATCTGGCCACACCATTATAATGCGAAACTGACCATTAGAAGTCACGAGAGAGAGAGAGCTACCAGTATAAAAGGTAGAGGCCGGCCGAAGTGGCCGTGCGGTTAAAGGCGCTACAGTCTGGAACCGCAAGACCGCTACGGTCGCAGGTTCGAATCCTGCCTCGGGCATGGATGTTTGTGATGTCCTTAGGTTAGTTAGGTTTAACTAGTTCTAAGTTCTAGGGGACTAATGACCTCAGAAGTTGAGTCCCATAGTGCTCAGAACCATTTTTTTTAAAAAGTTAGAGAGAGGTAATGTGTAGTCAGTAGAGAAGTTGTCAGTAGAGAAGCAGTAAGAGCAGAAGTGCTCGATAAGGAGAGCTTAGTGATTTCGAACGTCGACTGATCACTCGGTGTCACCCTAGAAACAACCACATGAGGAACATTTCAACCGCGCCAAAGCTCCCCAAGTCTACTGTTAGTACTGTGGCTGTGAAGCGTAAACGCGAAAGGACAACTACAGCTAAATAAAGACCACGCAGGCCTCATGCATTGAGCAACAGGGATCGTCGAGCATTGTGGTGGGTGACTGTAAATAATAGCATTAAATCGGCGGAAGGAATAACTCGATAGCCCTAAAATGCCAAACAGCCCAGTTGGCACAAAGTCTGTGCTGTGTACGGAGCTATAAACAGTGGGGTACAGTGGTGTAGCAGCTCCTCGTAAGCCACTCATTTCTGTAGTCAGTGCTAAGCGACGGCACTGAACAGCGAATGACTAAGAACGAGTGATTTGAGTGATGAATCATGCTATACTGGGCGGCAGTCCGATGGAAGGGTTTAGGTTTGGCGAATACCTGAAAAATGTTTCGTGCCATTATGCTTAGGTCGACAGTGAAGTGCGGAGTAAGTGGTGTCATGGTATGGGGGTGTTCCGGTTGTCAGCTCCAGACCCAACCATCCATCATCGCTATCTTCTCTAGTTGTAATCCTTGAGGGAGAATGGGCTTCGATTCCTACAAAGACATTCCAACAGAGTTCAGACCGTCATAATGGCGAAGGGTGCGCACAGCCCATATTAATGAGCACTAATAGGTGTCCGGATACTTTCGAGCAGATAGTGTATACTCATGCGAGTGGGAAGCGAAGCAAGAATCAACTGTGTGGTTATTCCAAGGTGAACAGAAACCAGAAAAAATAGTTTGTTCCTGAAGCACTTCCAAGGGAATGATCGCTTATTACTTTGGTTACATGGGAAATGCCACGACATTTCATTTTTTAAGTATCATCTACACTGGTTGAAAATGTTAAAATTACTTCAAGATCTAATAAACTCGGTAATCTTTTATATAGAAAGCTGTCAATTGCTGTGTTATAAACTGGAATGTATTGGTCATGTCCAGAAGAGGATGGGTGCCAGGTTGAGGAAACTGAAACAAAGTTTGACAGACAAACTTTCTGATGGTAAAACCATAAGAGGCAGGCTGACAGACAATATAATTGATGAACTACAGCAGTATTATGGGACGGCCATTAGAAATAATACTGAGGATTTGATAAAAATAAAGCAGGCAGTATGGGTTACCTTCTTCCACAGACTGTCAACTGAAGAAAAACCAGTACACCATCTTGCCCTCCTGGACCTGATTCATGGTGCAGTTAACGCAATGCTCGGTATTCAAAGAGTTCATACAGCCATTAACATTCCATTCCATCAGCAGTCATGGAAATTATAAAACCTATTTATAGAGACCTGATAAATCTTCAATTACTGAAGAATTGTCTGCATGGTCAGGCTCAAAATCCCAATGAGTCGTTCAATAGTCTTATATGGAATCGCTAACCAAAAAATGTTTTTGTTGGAATGAAGACGCTAAAGTGGAGGTCACTGATGCTTTTATTGCTTTCAATGAGGGCAACATTGGTAGGGTGAAAGTGCTACAGCATGTGGGAATTAATCCTGGAGCAAACTGCATCAGAGAACTTGAACGGATGGACAAGGTTCGCATTAATAAAGCAGAGTATGCAGCACAGTTGGCCACTAAGGAGTCCAGAAAGAAGAAAAGAAGAAAACAAAATTGGAAAACGATCAAGAGGATGATATACAGTATGGTTCAGGGTGCTTCTGAGAGACTAAAAATAAAAAATTAAGCATACATTAGGTGAGTTACAGTCTTTTGAAACTTTAGAAGCCGTTCGTGAAAATTTACATTTTCTGCTGCGTTTTTCCGTAAATCTCAGAAACCAATTCTAGTAGAGTATTCAGACTTTCATGTCAGTGGCTACAGTGATTCCTGAAAAACAGGAAGCAATATCACTAAATTAAACATTGTCGGGATAGGGCGTCCCAACTCCCCTTAAACAATAAAACAACAATTAATGTTGACTCGATAATAACAATTTGATTGTCAAATGTCATAGAAAAAATCGCAGAAACCATCATGACAATGTAGGATGTCGTACAATAGGTCAACAATTGATTATTTGACACAGGAAAAACATATTGTGTCCGAATGCCCCTATTCTCCTGATTTATCACCTTGTGTCAAACGAAAACACTTTTAGGCAGCAAAGAACGACGATTTCGACTGGAGACTCTACTTCAACTGTGCGAAAAGGAAGCGAGGTAAAAACGGAGAACATACACTGAGGGAAACGAACTAGAGGGGAAACCACCTGGTAGAACATACATCACAATCTTTTCGCCGCAGCTCATCGATCCAGTTACAAAATAATGGCAAAAAATATCACTTCAGTGTCCTCTATCTCATAGGACGTCAAAATGCTTATTTTTTACGAAAGTATATCACTTTAAATGACATTACCCCGTTCACTTGATCCACAACCTAACGTTTCTCTTTGTCCCCTTGACTCAGAACAAAATTGTGCGGACAGTGACTTTTACGTCATATCAAGAAGCTCAACCATGACTTTCAGAAGGCAACACAAAACAGGAAAAATTACTACCCAGATTTGACTTTCACGTGACCAAAGACTTATAAATTTTATGATGACTATTTTAAGAAACAATAAAAGGATTTGCACCAAATAGTACTTTTTCATTTATTGTTTTTGTGAAAACTATATATAGGTTAAACGTAAAAATTGCCAACCAAATACCAGTAAGTCAAAAACCACACTAGGCTGTGTGCGCCGCTTCGCAAGAGATCATACTTCAGGCAAGTGGTGGTTGTATTCTCGATTAGGGACTAATTGACATGGTATCCGTGTGTTCGCCTAGAGCACCATGCATTTAGGACTGCCCGGCTAGCCGCGCGGTCTAACACGCTGCTTCCCGAGTGGGAAGGCGTGCCAGTTCCCGGCACGAATCCAATGGACGCATTAGTGTCGAGTTCCGCTGCGCCGGCCAGCCTGTGGATGGTTTTTAAGGCGGTTTTCCATCTACCTCGGCAAATGCGGGTTGGTTCCCCTTATTACGCCCCAGTTACACTATGGTGGCGATTGCTGTGCAAACACTGTCTCCACATATACACACACACACACGCCATACTTACTCTACCATGCAAACATTTGGAGTTACACTCGTCTGGGATGAGACGTTCCCAGGGGTATCCACTGGGGGTCAAACAGCACAATAAGCCTGGTTTCGGCGTGGGGCGGTGGTGGGGTGGATCGACTGTTGTGGCCTGTTGGGCGGCTGTGAAACACTGAGGGCTGCAGCAGTACAAAGCCTCTCCATGGTCTCTAGGTCCCCAGTTCAAATACACAATACACCACGCATGTAACTTCATCAGTGCACAACCCAATACCATCCTCATTGTGTCTAAATTATGTCTAAAATTTGCACGGGTATAAGCATGCCTCTATTTGTCTGGTGAAGAGCCGGCCAGGGTGGCCGAGCGGTTCTAGGCGCTACAGTCTGGAACCCCGCTACCGGTACGGTCGCAGGTTCGAATCCTGCCTCGGGCATGGATGTGTGTGATGTCCTTAGGTTGGTTAAGTTTAAGTAGTTCTAAGTTCTAGGGGACTGATGACCACTGCAGTTGAGTCCCGTAGTGCTCAGAGCCATTTGAACCATTTTTGTCTGGTGCACCTGATGCCTGCCCTACTGAACTCACCTGCAATTCCACCAAGAAAAAGTGGTAAGCTTTCTTTGCCGCCAGCTCTGGACCGTCTCCGTGCGAAGCGAGCAGTATTCCAGACGTTATGATTCAGCAACGCTCCCTACCTCTTTTGATGTCTCTTGGAGTCCACTCCACGACGCACCATCGTCGAAATGGTGTTTTACTTATACAGATGCTAACGAAAAATTACAGGTACTGTTGAAAACCTCAAGCACTGCGGTTTGTCAGACATCTGCAAAGCGGCGACTAACACTCTCAGTTGAAGATACCTGCCGTAATGCAAGCATGTCCACACGGTGAATTGCAACCACAAAAAATTCTAACTTTAGCAAGATATACGACCATCAAGCTTTCGGACTATTGGTTGATGCTTAATAATGTTGCCTTGCATAGTGGCCGAGCATGCTCAGCAGAAAATTCAGGGAAGGCAAGACTCTACGTTTGCCATTTTTTATGCAAATGAATTGGTTAATTGTGAGACGGGTAAAGACAAAAGGCTAAATCTTACAGATGACACGAAAAACTTATTATATCTAAGAGATTTGTTATAGTATATAACGAACAAAAACTGTATTCCAGATTCTGAGGAGGGCGGGTACTTAGTGCCTCTCCTTGACCCCACTCCCTTGTGGGCGCCTCGGCAATTTGCATCCTGCTATGAAGTCGGATAATAATTGAAATTTTAGTTCTTCTAATGAAACACGATATTACTGGAAGCAGATGGGAGAGTGAAAGAAAACACACTTTCTAATAAATAACCCACTGCCTGATAGTTATCTTGTGTTAACAGGAAGCTCACAGAGTCAATTATCCTTAGAAAGAAAAAAGAAAAACCCAGAATAAGAATAATAAGAAGAATGAAATTAAAATTGATTTCCACTCACATACGATAACAAAAGGGACTGAAAATTATGACAATACTAATAATAATAATAACGACATCATTATGTTCATATTTCATTATTATGCTCTTGAATGTTCTAGAACTCGCTCATAAAGTAACACGCAGTTTCTTCATAGTTTGATAGAATTCTCGCGCCTTCATGATTCATATGAAGAAGAATCTAACAAGCCTCTGCGGTGATACTCAAGAAAGCACTGCTATAAAAGTGGGATGTTCAGTACATTTATACTTATCTCACAAGGCAAATATCAATATCACTGCAAAATTTTTTAGTTGCTGTCGTAAGTCATAAACTGAATCTCACTTTATGTGGTCGAAATTTGAAGAGAAAGTCCTTAAATAACATTTGTTAGCTTTTTCAATCTTTCTGATCATCTCCTTCGTTATCTGTTGTTGTTGTGGTCTATAGTCCAAAGAATAGTACAATGCAGACATCTGAGCTAGTTTGTCGTGTGCAAGTCATTCTTTCTTTGGATAAATACCGAGAAAGGAAGAAAAGAAGGTTAGGGTTTAGTGCCCCAGTGACAGCGAGGTCATTAGAGACAGTGCACTAGCTCTGATTGGGGGTTGCCAATGGTGTAACTCGGCTGTGGCCTTTCAAAGCAGCCATCCCAGCATCTTCCTTAAGTGGCGTACGGAAACCGAGGAAGACCTAAATGTAAATGGCAAACTACTCATTTGAAACGATGTCCTCCTGAATAAAAGTTCAGTGTGAGAACCAATGTGTCATCTTTCTCGGTCCTAACTATTAAAATCTGCATCCATTTCAACCTGCTTACTGTAGTCAAAGGTCAACGGCAATCCAGCGGTGGATACGCCAGTTCCTGTCAGATCACCGAAGTTAAGCACTGTCGGAAGTGGTTGGCACTTGGATGGCTGATTATCCGTGCTGCAATGCACTGTTGATCTAGCAGGCTGCACTCAGCCTCGTGATACCAGCCGAGGAGCTGCTTGTCCGAGTTGTAGCGGCTCCAGGTCACGGATACTGACAATGACTGGGAGAGCAGTGTGGCCACGTGGGGTAGCCACGTGGTCTGAGGCACCTTGCCACAGCTCCCGCCCCCCCCCCACCCCCGGGTCGGAGGTTCGAGTCTTCCCTCGGACATGGTAGTGTGTGTTGTCCTTACAATAAGTTAGTTTAATTTAGATTAAGTTGTATGTAAGCCTAGGGATCGGTGACCTCAGCACTTTGGTCCCATAGGAACTTACCACATACCTACCTAGGACGGTTTGCTGAGCTTACACCCCTCCATATCGGCATCTGATGACGGCAGTCGGCTGAGGATGACACGGCGCTCGGTCGGTACCATTGAGCCATTTCAGACCTGTTAGGACAGAGTTTACTGATGTCAGACCTTGATTTCTCACTACGACATCTACCGCCCAGCTTCTCTCATTTACCAAACTGATGATTCCTTCATGCCTCAAGATGTGCCCAACTTTCAGCCAAGTTGTTTCATAAATTTAATTTTTCCTCGATTCTATTCAGCACCTCGTCGCCAGTTACATGATTTAACAAATTTAACAAATTTTTCTGTAGCAACACATTTCAAACGCTTCTATTCTCTTCTTATCTGAATCTTTATCATCCACGTATCACTTCCATACAAGGTTTCAGTGCATACAAATATCTTCAAAAAAGACTACCTAACAGTTAAATTCATATCTGATGTTAACAATTTCCTCATTTTTCGGAAATGGTTCCCCTGCTGTCTCTCCTTCATATCCTCTCTACTTTGGCTATCCTCTGTTTCTTAGCTGACCAAATAGTGGAAGTTATCTACTAATTTAGTGTCTCATTTCTACTACAATTCTCACAGTATTGCCTGATTTAATTCTAATATACCTGCGTCTTTCGCCAAAGCTTGAAGCGAAGTTCGAAACTCAGTAATCACGATCACGTTTCTGATGATGAAGAATTGGTTTACGCAACCTGCACAAAATCTTTACTGAAAGCAAACTGAACCTTGCCATCCATGTTCTACGCACAGAGGAGCCGCGCTGAGACACCTGTCCATGAAGTCAGAATAGCTGTTGGGAAGCTGTGAAGCGTTTTCGACACTAATAGCACATTATTAGAGTTCAATCTCTTATTCACAGTGTGTACAAGTCGTAGTTCTTCTGCATCTGCCTTGTCTGTTGTTCATTCATCTGTGTGTTAGATTCTAGCTGACATATGTTTGATCAGTTCAGTGGCTGTACTAAAAAAGTAAACTCCGCCTCAACAGGCCAAGACGGCCTAACTGTACCAACCGACCGCTGTGCCATTCTCAGTCAACAGGCTGCATGAAGATAAGAGGGGCATGTGATTAGCAAACCACTCTCTTGTCCGTATGCCAGTTCACGAGACCTGCAGGTGTAGCCATTGCCAAGCACGAAGTGATTTTTCATTGATTGCGGGAGTCTCCTCGGTCCCACTCCAAATTCTACAATGACCCTCGGCGACCAGAAAGTGGTTTACCTGTGTCGGTGCTCATGTAGTCAGTTGATCTCTTCTCTATGGTCGGATAGGTTTCACTACCTGGTGGTATCTGAGTATCGAATAGGGACATGGACCCCAGAAGGCCCTGCTGCTCAGTTTTTAGATGAAGTTCTGTGCTGAGAGTATGCTGCAGTGTGGTGTTGTCAGAAGGCTAAGTTTGTCCATCAGTAGACACTAGGTTGCGAGCAGCATGAAGCGCTCCAGGTGAAGACAATCACATCGAGCATATCACTGGTCACTTCATAGAGTGTGCAGGAGCATCTAGGGCATAGATTTTCTACAGTATAGTAATAACGGAATTCTATTGTATACACCTAACAGGCTGTTAGCTGTTGTGTCACTTCATTACTAGGACTCTTGTGTAAGATATAGAGTTTCTTGTGTCATGTCTTCCTGTTGCAGTCTTCTTTCTTCTGTATGCCTATTCTCGATCATCAGATAGTGTTGTAATGTGCCTATTTGCTTCCTACTTCTGCCTGTGGCTCTGACTTGACTTGATTTTGCATGTGGCAGTGTTAAAGAGTTTTATTAAAATTTTATAGTTTCTGCCCGATGATATTCTGTGCCGAAACATGCATGAAAGATGCAAGAATCATAAAATCAGATAGATACAAAAGAAGATTTCATAACGCCTGTAAATGAGCTTTTGCAAAGAAGAATGAGATGAATGAGGAATCAGAAAACCTGGGAACTGACATAGTTCACTGGAGGAAACCTGTTGCCCAAAAAGTTACCTAGCATTAGAGATACTATATCTTAAGTAATAGTTGCAATTGGGAAAAGAAAGCAGATGTAGCACGTCTGTACAGAACAAATTGTAAATTTAATGTGGTCACCACTGCTATACATACATCTCGCTGCTTACAATGTATCGTTGCTAGCTAGGTAAATGTAGGGTGAATAAAACAATTTTTATGACCACTCCTGTGTGTATGCTATTGAAAGTGCCCTCAAGTTAAGAAGGTGATGTTACCATATAGGCGCTAAAAAAATAATGATACATGAAGATAGATAAATAGATGGAAAAATAGGTCGTTAAGTGTGTCATATGACACTCTCAACTCACAGCACACAATCTGCCAACTTCTCGTATGAATTAATAAGGAATTCATAAAGCACTATTTCATGTGACTGGAAGGAAACTGTAGCTGGTTCGTATCTCTACTTCCCATGTTCTGTATTTCCAACTGGAAGACGTTTCCAGTCCAGTGTTCCTGTTCTCAGTTCGTTCCTTCGCCCAATTAGTTGCTCCCCCACCGTTCCTCCATTCACAGAAATACCGTAAAGTTTTTCGCTCTCTCTTTACAGTTCCCATATTTCGGGTGGTTGCCTAATTCTGTGTAGTGCCGGCCGGTGTGGCCGAGCGGTTCTAGGCGCTTCAGTCTGGAACCGCGCGACGGCAACGGTCGCAGGTTCGAATCCTGCCTCGGGCATAGATATGTGTGATGTCCTTAGGTTGGTTAGGTTTAAGTATTTCTAAGTTCTAGGGGACTGATGACCTCAGATGTTAAGTCCCAAAGTGCTCAGAGCCATTTAATTCTGTGTAGCTGAATATCTCCTTTACCTGTTGCTGCAATCCGTAGCTCGCTCCGACAACAAGTAGCGATGTTTATTCTGATATACGTCCTCCCCTGGTAGCTGAGTGGTCAGCACGACGGAATGTCAGGCCTAACGGCCCGGGTTCGATCACTGGCTGCGTCGGAGAGTTTCTCCGCCCAGGGACTGGGTGTTGTGTTGTCCGTATCATCATCATTTCATCCCCATCGACATTCAAGGCGCCAAAGTGGCGTCAATTTGAAAGACTTGCATCAGGCGAACGGTCTACCCAACGGGAGGCCCTAGCCACACGGCATTTGCATTTATATTTCCGATATACCATTGTGTGTTTGTCGCCGATGGTGTTAACGTTTCGTTCTCCACGTCTATTATTGCATTGTAGTAAAAATAAACAGCTCTACACAGTTCAGTTGGAAGTCCCTCCACACGTCAGGAGAGACATTCTTCTAAGGTATTTCGTATGAGACAGTGAGCGAGCCTTGAGCTGCCGCTGGTGAAGTATCAGTACAGCAGCAGTACAGTAGCGAGTCGCATATTTAGCTTTCATATTTGTTTTGTAGTTTGATTCTTAATTTATTTCCGAGTTTTTGTGCGCTTGCATATTTAATTACATAAAATCCTTGCGTATTCTCGTATTGGAGAGGAGGAATAATCCTTAATTGATAGCCGTAGAGCATAAATTTGCGGAGTCGTTAGATATTAGCAGTAGGATGGATAGGCTGCGTGCGTGGTGTGTGCGGGCGCAGGAAGAACTGGCCGCGGTTCGCGAGCAGCTGAGGGTGCTGTTGGCCACGGTCAGCCGCCTTCAGGCTGCTGCCTCGATGTGCAGCGACGGCGGAGGGTCTGGCGCGTCGCTAGAAACACACCAGGTGTCGCTTGCTGCGTCCGCTGACTCAGCCGCCGAGGCACCTTCTAGTGCACCCGGCGCGTTGGGGCCGCCCTCACCTCAGGGTGAGTGGCGGACTGCAACGTGTTCGCTTCGCTCGAGGCGGAGGGCCAATGTGGAGGCTGGCCGGCTGGCCTCGCCCGTTCATCCTGTCAGTGGGCAGGTGGCCGCTCCTTTAGCAGGGCCCGAGCAGGCACACGGGGGCAAAGGCTTGCTGGTTATTGGGAGCTCCAACGTTAGGCGGGTGATGGAGCCCCTTAGGGAAATAGCGTACAGGGCTAGATGGAAATCCAACGTGCACTCGGTTTGTCTGACGGGGGACCTCATCCAAGATGTGGAGGCGGCCTTGCCTGCGGCTGTCGAGCGTACGGGGTGCAGTCGTCTGCAAGTCGTTGCTCACGTCGGCACCAATGATGCCTGTCGCTTGGGTTCTGAGGCGATCCTCAGTTCGTACAGGCGGCTGGCGGATTTGGTGAAGACCGCTGGCCTCGCACGCGGGGTGCAAGCAGAGCTCTCTATTTGCAGCATCGTTCCCAGAGTGGATCGGGGTCCTTTGGTTTGGAGCCGAGTGGGGGGTCTCAACCAGAGGCTTCGTCGACTCTCTGACGGTCTTGGCAGCAGATTTCTAGACTTGTGCTATTGGGTGGGGAATTGTAGGACGATCCAAGATAGGTCAGGGGTGCACTACACAAAGGAAGCGGCTACTCGGGTAGCAGATTACTTGTGGCGTGCACATGGTTTTTTTTTAGGCTAGGCAGTAGTGCGAGGTGTCCTGATGAACACTCACCAGTCGACGTGCAGGCAGGGAAATCAGGACGCGCTCAGTGTAAAGACACTTCAGCTATCAAGATATTAGCAGTAAATTTTCAGAGTGTTCGGAATAAAGTTCCTGAATTTACTGCCCTCCAGGAAGCGTGTGGCGCGCAAATTATTCTCGGGACTGAGACCTGTCTGAACCCTGAGATAGGAAGTTCTGAAGTATTTAGTGAGAGTTGGAACGTGTATCGGAAAGACACATTAGACACCGTAGGAGGTGGTGTCTTCATTGCAGTTAACAAAAATATTGTGTCTACTGAGGTCGGAGTAGAGTGTGATTGTGAAGTTATCTGGACACGTTTAACAGGGCTAAGGAAATAAAGTTAATTGTGGGGTGTTGTTACCGGCCACCACGTTCCACCGTGACAGTTCTAGAATCATTCAAAGGGAGTCTACATTCTGTATCGCAGAAGTACCCGGATCATGCTATATTAGTCGGAGGCGCTTTCAACCTACCTAGTGTACACTGGGATGTCTATGGATTAATTACAGGTGGTAGAGACAAGCCGTCTGTAAATTACTTTTGAACACTTTATCCTTAAACTGTCTTGAGCAGCTAAATCGACAGCCAACGCGTAATGGAAATATTTTAGATCTGGTAGCCACGAACAGACCAGACCTCACCGACGGTGTCAGTGTTGAGACAGGGATTAGTGATCATGATGTTGTCATTACGACTATGGTGACCAAAGTTAAAAAGTCGGTCAAGAAGGCTAGGAGAGTATTCTTACCAGAAAGAGCAGATAAGCAGTTGTTAGCATCCCACTTAGTAAATGAATCGACTTCATTTACTTCCGGTACGATGGACGTGGAAGAATTATGGGCAAATTTTAAACACATTGTAAATCTCGCATTGGACAATTATGTGCCGAAAAAGTGGGTTACGGACGGAAAAGACCCACCGTAGTTTAACATCGCAATTCGGAGAATGCTCAGGAAGCAAAGGCAGTTGTACTCGTGGTACAAGAAAGATCGAGAGAATGAGGACAGGCAAAAGTTAGTATAGATTCGTGCTGCTGTAAAAAGGGCGATGCGCGAAGCATTCAACCACTACCACCGTCATACCTTAGCAAAAGATCTTGCTGAAAACCCAAGGAAATTCTGGTCTTACGTAAAATCGGTAAGTGGGCCGAAGGCTTCCATCCAGTCACTCACTGACCAGTCTGGTCCGGCAACGGAAGACAGCAAAACGAAAGCTGAAATTTTAAATTTAGCAATTGAGAAATCTTTCACTCAGGAGGATCGCACAAACATACCGCTGTTTGAGTGTCGTACAGATTCCCGTATGGAGGACATAATGATAGACATCCCTGGGGTTGTGAAGCAGCTGAATGGGTTGAAAATAAATAATGCGCCAGGTCCTGATGGGACTCCAATTCGGTTTTACAGAGAGTACTCTACTGCACTGGCTCCTTACTTAGCTTGCATTTATCGCGAATCTCTTGCCCGACGTAAAGTCCCGAGCGACTGGAAAAAAAGCGGAGGTGACGCCTGTATATAGGAAGGGTAGAAGGACGGATCCTCAAAATTACAGACCAATATCCTTAACATCGGTTTGTTGCAGGATTCTCGAACATATTCTCAGTTCGAACATGATGAATTTCCTCGAGACAGAGAAGTTGCTGTCCATGCATCAGTACGGCTTTAGACAGCATCGCTTCTGCGAAACGCAACTCGTCCTTTTTTCACATGATATCTTGCGAACCATGGATGAAGGGTATCAGACGGATGCCATATTCCTTGACTTCCGGAAAGCGTTTGACTCGGTGCCCCACTGCAGACTCAAAACTAAGGTACGAGCATATGGGATTGGTTCCCAAGTGTGTGAGTGGCTCGAAGGCTTCTTAAGTAACAAAACCAGGTACGTTGTCCTCGATGGTGAGTGTTCATCGGAGGTGAGGGTATCATCTGGAGTGCCCCAGGGAAGTGTGGTAGGTCCGCTGTTGTTTTCTATCTACATAAATGATCTTTTGCATGGGGTGGATAGCAATGTGCGGCTGTTTGCTGATGATGCTGTGTTGTACGGGAAGGTTTCGTCGTTGAGTGACTGTAGGAGGATACAAGATGACTTGGACAGGACTTGTGATTGGTGTAAAGAATGGCAGCTAACTCTAAATATAGATAAATGTAAATGAATTCAGATGAATAGAAAAAAAAATTCTGTAATGTTGAATACTCCATTAATAGCGTAGCACTTGACACAGTCACGTCGATTAAATATTTGGGCGTAACATTGCAGAGCGATATGAAGTGGGACAAGCATGTAATGGCAGTTTTGGGGAAGGCGGATAGTTGTCTTCGGTTCATTGATAGAATTTTGGGAAGATGTGGTTCATCTGTAAAGGAGACCGCTTATAAAATACTAATACGACGTATTCTTGAGTACTGCTCGAGCGTTTCGGATCCATATGAGGTCGGATTGAGGGAGGACATAGAAGCAATTCAGAGGCGGGCTGTTACTGGTAGGTTTGATCATCACGCGAGTGTTACGGAATTGCTTCAGGAACTCGGGTGGGAGTCTCTAGAGGAAATGAGGCGTTCTTTTCGTGAATCGCTACTGAGGAAATTTGAAGAACCAGCATTTGAGTCTGACTGCAGTACAATTTTACTGCCGGCAACTTACATTTCGCGGAAAGACCACATAGATAAGAGAGATTAGGGCTCGTACAGAGGCATATAGGCAGTCATTTTTCCCTCGTTCTGTTTGGGAGTGGAACAGGGAGAGAAGATGCTAGTTGTGGTACGAGGTACCCTCCACCACGCACCGTATGGTGGATTGCGGAGTATGTATGTAGATGTAGATATAGTTTGAAGCATTCTCTTTCTTTCCTAATTGACAAAACATGTCGACCACAGTTCACTTAAGGGTTAGGTTGTATCTAAGTAGAAGTAAGTAGTGGTCCCTAATAGAGGGTAGTAATACACTATGTGATGAAAAGTATCCGGACACCTGGCTGAAAATATCTTACAAGTTCGTGGCGCCCTCCATCAGTTATGCTGGAATACAATATGATGTTGGCCCAGTCTTAGCCTCGATGACAGCTTCCTCTCGCAGGCATACGTTCTGACAGCTGCTGGAACGTTTCTTGGGGAATGACAGCCCATTCTTCACGGGGAGCTGCACTGAAGAGAGGTATCAATGTCGGTCGGTGGGACCTGGCACTAAGTCGGCTTTCCAAAACATCCCAAAGGTGTTCTGTAGGATTCAGGTCAGGACTCTATGCAGGCCAGTCCATTACAGGGATGTTATTGTCATGTAGCCACTCCACCACAGACCGTCCATTAACTGTAGCTCGATCGTGTTGAAAGAAGCAATCGCCATCCCTGAATTTATCTTCAACAGTGGGAAGCAGGAAGGTGCTTAAAACATCAATGTAGACCTGTGCTGTGATAGTGCCACGCAAAACAACAAGGGGTGCCAGCCCCTCCATGAAAAACAAGACCACACGATAACACCATAGCCTCCGAATTTTACTGTTGGCAGATGACGTCCACCGGACATTTTCCATGCTCACACCCTGCCACCGCATCGCCACATTGTGTACCGTGATTCGTTACTCCACACAACGTGTTTCCACTATTCACTCGTCCAAATTTTACGCTCCTTACACCAAGCAAGGCATCGTTTGACATTTTATGAGCAGCCACTCGACCATGAGATCCAAGTTTCCTCACCTCTCGACTAAGTGTCATAATACGTGCAGTGGTTCCTGAGGCAGTCTGGAATTTCTGCGTGATGGTCTGGATAGATTTCTGCCTATTAAACATTCCGTCCTTCTTCAACTGTCGGCGGTCTTTGTCAATCAACAGACGAGGACGGCATGTAGCTTTTGTGCTGTACGTGTCCCTCACGTTCCCACTTCATTATCACATAGGAAACAGTGGACCTAGGTATGTTTAGGAGTGTGGAAATCTCGCGTATAGACGTATGACACAAGTGATACCCCATCACCTGACCACGTGCGAAGTCCTTGAGTTGCAAGGAGCGCCCCATTCTGCTCTCTGACGATGTCTAATGACTGCTGAGGTCGATAATATGGAGTACCTGGCAGTAGGTGGCAGCACAATGCACCGAATATGAAAAACGTATGTTTTTGGGGGTGTCCGGATACTTTTGATCACATTATGTAGGTTGCACTATTTCGGGATACCCCAAATTCGACGTCAGTTTTTACAAACAGATGATCCAGGATTTTTTCCAGATGCCACCTTTCCAGTGTTTAAGAGACAAAGACGTTAGGCCACTCATGGGGTGGGCGTGCTGCAGAATCGCAACAATGGATGTGGCTACACATAGTTTCAAACAATATGGGGTCTATGCTTGTGACTCCCTGGTTTCTCGATCTATGGATTGTGCTCCCCAGAAATCTGTAGCAAATGCGGATAAGACCTTAGAAGCCACGCCAGGGCCTCTGCCGATTGCTGTTCATAGTATGCACGAAACAGTGGTTTCTATTTTCACTATAAAAACCAACACCAAGAGCATGTAAAGCAGTATTATTGACGTTATCACCCTTTAAAAAGGAGTCGCTGGACAAAGGGAGAAAGAAAGCAAGTACCAACGTGATAGGGAAGACACAGTCTCTCTGCCGATTGCTGTCATAGTATGCACGAAACAGTGGTTTCTAATTTTCAAAGTAGCCCATCTGCTGCACTTTCACTATAAAAACCAACACCAAGAGCATGTAAAGCAGTATTATTGACGTTATCACCCTTTAAAAAAGAGTCGCTGGACAAAGGGAGAAAGAAAGCAAGTACCAACGTGATAGGGAAGACACAGTCTCTCTGCCGATTGCTGTTCATAGTATGCACGAAACAGTGGTTTCTAATTTTCAAAGTAGCCCATCTGCTGCACTTTCACTATAAAAACCAACACCAAGAGCATGTAAAGCAGTATTATTGACGTTATCACCCTTTAAAAAGGAGTCGCTGGACAAAGGGAGAAAGAAAGCAAGTACCAACGTGATAGGGAAGACACAGTCTATAACAAAACATATTCCAGGAGCTTCATTTGATGCGTCTGATAGATCAACATCTGAGGTTACCAAGAGAAAGCTATTCGTTAGAAAGAACCAGAGAGTCACAAAGCAGCAGGATCATGGTGAGGAAAACTCAGATTCAAGCGTTGATGACACTATGCTGAAAGACGCATCATCCGAATATGAAGAGGACCAGCAGTGCATTAACTGTGAATAACTGTGGTCCACTGATACCTCTAAAGAGATCTGGATTAAGCGCATCGGTTGCTATCGCAGGTGTTACGACCTCTGTGCAGGAGTGGACGATGATACCTGGAACGTTTTTTAAATGTGACTTCTGTGTCAAAATCGACAAAAACCGAGAATTTTTCTTGTTATGACTGAAACGCCCGCTGAGTAACCGGCAGTTCTGCAGGACTCTTTCTTTACCTTCCAAAGAAACATTGGTGCCAATAAAGGCTATATTACTAATTCATTGAATTTAGTGTTTATTTATATAGGCAACCCGAAAATCCGAAATTAGGAACCACATTTTCGGAGGCAAAAATTATATGTTTAAATTCTTTGTTCAGCTATTACAGAATGAGAAAACTTTCGGAAGTGTAGTACTTAAATGTTCCCTTGCAGTAGTGTAGCATATTTTCCACAATTTAGAGATTTCCAGTTTACTGGAAACTTAAATTTGAAAACGGTTCCTGACAATATGACATTGTGCCCGATATACTATGTATTGAGTATCTAATGTTTCCAAGTAGATCCATACAAAGAAATTTTCCGCTTAGATGCACTCGTTACCAACATACGCCTGTTTCACGCTAGCAAGCTTGTAAATTGATATGACCGAAAGCTGATTAAAAAACCAGGCGGACGTCCCGTTCTGTGGCTGTACAACCCATTTGGCGGTGCGCATAAATTAACTGAAAGCACGTTCGTTTAGTTATTTTATTCGTAAATTCCACCGATACCGCGAGATAGCGCTAAATTGGAATTGACCGCCACAGCCGTTGCCGTCGCTGTGTATTTGCGTTCGTGTACGTGTGTGTGTGTATGTGATGTTATAAATCGGACGGCGCATATAATTTATCGGCTTGTCGATTCAAATTAAAAGCCGTAATCAGGGTGTTTATAGAATTATAATAGCAGCAGCGTTATCAGCTGACGAATTGCGCTAAGTGAATAGTTGCGCGCGCTTTGGAGCGGATTTCGACGCATCCGCTTCCGAACAGCGGGCGGCGCGTAATCTAAAATCTGTTATTCAGTGGCGCGGGTACGGAAAGAGCGGGCTACGGCAGGAAATACATAACAAACAGGCGCGATTGGCGACGGTGACGACAACGGGGAAAAAAAAAAAATTGAAGCCGAATAGCGAACAGAACGCTCGGCGTTTGGAACAAAACAAAAAAGGGGGGGTTAGGGAGAGTGAGAGATGCAAAATAATAATAACGCTTGCCACAGTGATTTACGTCATACGGACGCACGCCGCCAGTTTTGCGGAAACTGTCAAACGCGTGACAGAGCGCACCAGGAGTGCCGCGAAAGAAAACAAAGCGATCAGGCGGACCCCTCAGCAGCCATCACTCTGCCCGGCGGCTGTCGCGCTGAAAAATTGTTTCACCCGGGAGACGCGGAGGGTAAACGAATAGAGAGGACCGAGAGATGATGCGGGGAAAAAATGACTGCGGCCGTACTTACAAAACGGTAGTGTTAACTGCATTGCAGAACTGCGCCCGTGGTTAACGGTATTGTGGGAGCTCAGAACATGACCACGCAGAATTCGGCTGGAAAACATAACCGAAAGGCGAATAAATGGTTCAAATGGCTCTGAGCGCTATGGGACTTAACATCTATGGTCATCAGTCCCCTAGAACTTAGAACTACTTAAACCTAACTAACCTAAGGACATCACACAACACCCAGTCATCACGAGGCAAAGAAAATCCCTGACCCCGCCGGGAATCGAACCCGGGAACCCGGACGCGGGAAGTGAGAAAGCTACCACACGACCACGAGCTGCGGACTAAAGGCGAATAAATTGTATAGAAAGCCACAAGTATCTGGAGTGGAGTGCTGCAGCATTACACAAAGGATGAAATTCGAAACGACACGGTTTGAAAACTGAGGAAGGTTTAGTGCAGACAAATTATTGCCGGTATGAAATGCCTTTACCGGCGGAAAGTACTAGATAGTACTACGGAAGCCTTCCAGGCTGTGTATAAGAACCATGCGTCTTTCCGTGAGTGTTATACGGAGTGTTCCAGGAGGTTCAAATGGTTCAAATGGCTCTAACCACTATGGGACTTAACATCTGAGGTCATCAGTTCACTAGACTTAGAACTACTTAAACCTAACTAACCTAAGGACATCACACACATCCATGTCCGATTCTGCATTCGAACCTGCGACCGTAGCAGCAGTGCGGTTCCGGACTGAAGCGCCTAGAACCGTTCGGCCACAAAAAATGCCTCTGAGCACAATGGCACTTAACATCTGAGGTCATCAGTCCACTAGAACTTAGAACTACTTAAACCTAACTAACCTAAGGACATCACACACATCCATGCCCGAGGCAGGATTCGAACGTGCGACCGTAGCGGTCGCGCTGTTCCAGACTGAAGCGCCTAGAACCACTCCGCCACACCGGCCGACGTTTGGCCACAGTGGCCGGCTGTTCCAGGAGGAACGTTCAATATTCATTGTTACAGCAGGAACGAGATTCGAAGCAAACACGTCTAGTAAACATGGGATCTAAAATGCATAGTTCAAGAGAAATGAATTCTTCTACATTTTCAGTACTGTGAAAAAAAAACATCGCTTCTACTGCATGCTCTTTGGTTCCTATATTTTGAGAGGCGGTAGTATGCAGCAAAACAAAAATAAGTCCAGTGAACATGGACTCCAAACTGCATACCTTAAGAGCTATGAGCATTTCATCTTCGATGCTGTGGAACAAATTTCTTCTACTGAAAAGGCACTCATACCTCTGAAGTTATGTATTAGCCCGATTTTACTATACTGCTTTTGGTACATGCTTCATCCAATATGTTGAAAGCCAACAGTTTGCAGTTGAAGAAAATTTTTTCACAGTATCAGAGATGAAGAAGTAGTCACAGCTGTTACTGTTACTGTAAGCATCTTAGAGCCCATTTTTATTATACATTTTGCTTCGAATGATCGTTCCTGTGATTCCCCTGAATATTGCGCTTCTTCCTGGGACAGCCTGCATACTATACGACCAATAGAATCCGAACACTTGTTAGTGAACATTAATATGAAATGTGTACACCCTTCGCCTTCATGACGGCTTGAACTGTGCTGGGTATGGTTTCAGTGAGGTGTCTGAACGTCTATGAAGGAGTGGCAGCTCTGTTTTCCTCAAGAGCCGGAACTAGACAAGTTAGTGATGATGGACTGTGGACTCTAGAGCGATGTTGGCGTTCTAACTCATTTCAAAGGCGTTCCATCAGGTTCAGCCCGGGCCTCTGGACAGCCCTGTCTATTTCATGAATCATATTGTCCACAAACAATTGTCTTACACATGCTGCTATATGAGACTGTAAATTGCCATGCTGATACAAACAATCCACACGTTCGCACGGCTGCTGTGCTGTACGCAGTATACAGTTCTATAAAACGAGTTCATACCCTTCCGCATTTAGCGCTTCCGTAAGTGTAACAAGGGCACCACACCGCAAGCACGAAAAGGAACTCCATACCATAACACCGCCTCTTCTATACTTCATTGTTGGTGATACACGTAATGCCAGCTACCGCTATGCAGGAATTTGCCAAAACCCAAACCTTCCCATCGGATTCCCACAAGGTGCAATGTGATTCTTGAGTCCGAATCAGTTGTTTAAAGTCATTCGCTATCCACTGGCTTCGCTCTTCACACCACCTCAAGCATCACTTAGTATTGACTACAGAAATATGTGGCTTATGAGGAGCTGTACGACTACCTTTTAACTGGTTCAAATGCGTGTGAAAGCTTATGGGACTTAACTGCTAAGGTCATCAGTCCATAAGCTTACACACTACTTAACCTAAATTATCCTACAGATAAACACACACACACATGCCCGAGGGAGGACTCGAACCTCCGCCGGGACCAGCCGCACAGTCTATGACTGCAGCGCCCCACACCGCTCGGCTAATCCCGCGCGGCACCTTTGACTCCATACACGCTGTCATCGTGGTGGTTGGACTGCTGGTAACACCTGAGAGCTCACGAGTGATCCCATCCCCTGCTTTTCATGAGATCTTTTTTAACAATGACTCTTCAAAAAGCTCGGCGGTCCCTGTCTAACAGTACATGAGGTTTGTTTAATCTTGGCTTGGTTGTTTCTTTGCATTCCCACTTCACAACAACACTACCAACATCCTTCTTGAGCAGCTGTACAAGGGTTGAAATGTCCCTGATGGATCTGTTGCTCAGGTGGCATCCCATGACTGGTCAGCGTTTGAATGCACCGAGCAGTCCTGACCGACTATTTCTGCTGTTATTGCTTCTCTATTGACGTGCCAGTGCAGCTCATCGCGCCTTTCGGATTTTGAGAAAAGTTGGGTCAGTGGCGTGATCGAAGGAGGAACGTCATATCGACAGATCGCACAGGCCAAGGGTACAGCTCTGCAGGCCAAGGGTAGTCTCAGACGGCACTGTAGTTCCTTCTCTAGATTGTCGCACAGATGACACAGTGGTAGATATCGAAATAGATGACAGAGGGATAGAAAAACAGTTAAAATCGCTCAAAAGAGGAAAGGCCGCTGGACCTGATGGGATACCAGTTCGATTTTACACAGTACGCGAAGGAACTTGCCCCCCTCCTTGCAGCGGCGTACCGTAGGTCTCTAGAAGAGCGTAGCGTTCCAAAAAGATTGGAAAAGGGCACAGCTAATCCCCGTTTTCAAGAAGGGATGTCGAACAGATGTGCAGAACTATAGACCTATATCTCTAACGTCGATCAGTTGTAGAATTTTGAAACACGTATTATGTTCGAGTGTAATGACTTTTCTGGAGACCAGAAATCTACTCTGTAGGAATCAGCATGGGTTTTGCAAAAGACGATCGTGTGAAACCCAGCTCGCGCTATTCGTGCACGAGATTCAGAGGGCCATAGACACGGGTTCCCAGATTGATGCCGTGTTTCTTGACTTCCGTAAGGCGTTTGATACAGTTCCCGACGGGCGTTTAATGAACAAAGTAAGAGCATATGGACTATCAGACCAATTGTGTGATTGGATTGAAACGTTCCTAGATAACAGAACGCAGCATGTCATTGTCAATGGAGTGAAGTCTTCCGAAGTGAGATTGATTTCAAGTGTGCCGTAGGGGAGTGTCGTGGGACCTTTGCTATTTACAATATATATAAATGACCTTGTGGATAACATCGGAAGTCACTGAGGCTTTTTGCGGATGATGCTGTAGTATATCGAGAGGTTGTAACGATGGAAAATTGTACTGAAATGCAGGAGGATCTGCAACGAATTGACGCATGGTGCGGGGAATGGAAATTGAATCTCGGTGTAGACAAGTGTAATGTGTTACGAATACATAGAAAGAAATATCTTTTATCATTTAGGTACAATATAGCAGGTCATCTACTGGAAACAGTTAATTTCATAAATTATCTGGGAGTAGACATTAGGAGTGATTTAAAATGGAATGACCATATAAAATTAATCGTCGGTAAAGCAGGTGCCACACTGAGATTCATTGGAAGAATCCTAAGGAAATGCAGTCCGAAAACAAAGGAAGTAGGTTACAGTATACTTGTTCGCCCACTGCTTAAATACTGCTCACCGGTGTGGGATCCGTACCAGATAGGGTTGATAGAAGAGATAGAGGAGATCCAACGGAGAGAAGTGCTCTTCGTTACAGGATCACGTAGTAATCGCGAAAGCGTTACGGAGATGATAGATAAACTCCAATGGAAGACTCTGCAAGAGAGAGACTCAGTAGCTCGGTACGGGCTTTTGTTGAAGTTTCGAGAACATATCTCCACCGAGAAGTCAAGCAGTATATTGCTCCCTCCTACGCATATCTCTCGAAGAGACCATGAGGATAAAATCAGAGATATTAGAGCCTACACAGAGCCACACCGACAACCTTTCTTTCCACGAACACGACGAGACTGGAATAGAAGGGAGAACCGATAGAGGTACTCAATGTACCCTCCGCACGCACCGTCAGGTTGCTTGCGAAGTATGGATGTAGATATAGATGTAGAAACTTAGGTGGAAATAATATACTTAGCGTATCACAGATTGGATTCCTGAAAGTTACGCGACTGAGAATGCTAGTTTTACATTAATTCAAGAAATAGTACAAGCCTTAAGTAATAAAATGCGGATATTCTGCATTTTCTTTGGGTTTTTAGAGCGGTTTGATTGTGTAGATCATGTTACTCCCTTAGAGACACTCAAGTTTTATGGAACTGATGACTCTGCACACCGATGATTTGAATCATACTTAACATACGGGCTGGGAAAGGTTGTGCTGAAAAATTCAGACAACATAAGAAGGGTAGAAAATTTTAGTGACTGGGGAGAAACCACATAGGGAGATTCAAAGGGTTCAGTTTTGGGTCTAGCCCTGTACCTTATTCATGCGAACGACCTGTGGAAATTTTTGGGAATTTGTATTAAGTTCCTATGTTACCAAGCAGCTGAGGTCATCGATCCCTAGGCATACACACCACTTAACATAACTTAAACCAACTTACGCTAA
Organism: Schistocerca cancellata; assembly: GCF_023864275.1. Lineage (NCBI taxonomy): Eukaryota > Metazoa > Arthropoda > Insecta > Orthoptera > Acrididae > Schistocerca > Schistocerca cancellata. The sequence goes on from NC_064634.1 coordinate 165,535,988, forward strand.
GGACAATACACACACCGATACCCGAAGGAAGACTCGAACCTCCGACAGGACAGCCGCGCGAACCGTGACATGACACTAATTGGGTGCCAATTACGGGATGCCGTTGAGATGTTGAGTATACCCTTCCTGAGCCCATCGGTCCCGTATTCACATGACAGTCACTGGAACCCGACCGACAGAGGCGGCTACATCGCGCAATATAAAATGCAGTCTCAATAGGCCACCATGCTGCCGCTGTCGTTTTCCGACTCACCTTCCTTATTCCACGATGCATAACACGACGTTCTCACACAAAACGACATTCACCTGTGACTTTCGTATCACACATCCACTGCATGATCTTTTCTTATTTACAGAATATACACTGAAGAGCCAAAGAAACTGGTACACCTGCCTAATATCGTGTATGGTTCACACGAGCATGCAGAAATACCGCAATATGACATGTTATGGAGTCGACTAATGTCGGAAGTAGTGCTGGAGAGAATTGAAACCACGAATCCCCTAGGGCCGTCCATAAATCCGTAAGAATACGAGAAGGTGGATATCTCTTCTGAACAGCGTCTTGAAAGGCATCCCAGATATTCTCAGTAATGTTCATGTCTGGGGAGTGTGGTGGCCATCGGAAGGGTTTAAACTCAGAAAAGGGTTCATGGAGCAACTCTGTAGCAATTCTGGACGTGTGGGTGTCGCATTGTCCCGCTGAAATTGCCCAAGTCCGTCGGAATGCACAATGGGCATGAATGGATGAAAGTGACCAAACAGGATGCTTACTTACGTGCCACCTGTCAGAGCCTTATCTAGACGTACAAGGGCTCTTGTGTATCACCAAATCCACACGCCCGACGCCATTACAGAGCTTCTGACATGCCGGGTCCATGGATTCATGAGATTGTTTCCATACACGTACACGTCCATCCGCTCGATGCAATTTGAAACCAGACTCGTCCGATCAGGCAACATGTTTTCAATCATCAACAGTCCAATGTCGGTGTTGACGGCCCTAGGCGGGGTGTAAAGTTTTGTGTCGTGCAGTCATCAAGGGTAAATGAGTGGGCCTTCGGCTCCGAAAGCCTATATCGATGATGTTTCGTTGAATGGTTCGCATGCTGACACTTCTTGATGGCCCGCCATTGAAATCGGTAGCAGTTTGTGGAAGAGTTGCACTTTTTTCACGCTGAACGATTTTCTTAAATCGTCGTTGGTCCCGTTCACGCAAGATCTTTTTCCAGACGCAGTGAGGTCGGAGATTTGACGTTTTACCGCCGGTCGGTGTGGCTGTGCGGCTCCAGGCGCTTCAGTCTGGAACCGCGTGACCGCTACGGTCGCAGGTTCGAATCCTGCCTTGGGCATGGATGTGTGTGATGTCCTTAGCTTAGTTAGGTTTAAGTAGTTCTAAGTTCTAGGGGACTGATGACCACAGATGTTAAGTCCCATAGTGCTCAGAGCTATTTGAGCCATTTTGATGTTTTACTGGATTCGTGATATTCACGGTACAGTCGTGAAATGCTCGGACGGGAAAATCCCAACTTCATCGCTATCTCGAAGTTGTTGTATCCCATCGCATGTGTGCCGACTGTATCACCGCGTTTAAACTCGCTTAAATGTTCATAACGCGCCATTTTACCAGCAGTAACCAAGCTAAAAACTGCGCCATGTACATGTTGTCGTATATAGGCGTTGCCGATCGCAGGGCCGTATTCTACCTGTTTACATATCTCTGTATTTTAATACACATGCCTATACCAGTTTCTTTGGCGCTTCAGTGTATGTGGCGTGAATGCTATCTAGTTTGTGCTCCTTGGCCGAAATGCTAATTTTGTACATATCCAAGCAAGTGCTAGTGTTGTGCATAAGTTCGTTGCGTTTTTGTTTAGCATGTTGGTATTGCAGTTGATGAGGGTTCGTTTATCGACTACCATTTTTTATTTGTGATTCACTCAAGGTATTTGAGTTTATATTTTGCTATTTTGCCGTTTGGAGTTGGTAAGTAAAGGTATGGATGCTAAAAAGTAGAGTGCCAAATGGAGAAATCGGAACATTTTCTTTGAGTTCAATAGAGAAATTAGGGCAGCAGAAGCAGCCAGAACTATTTACTCCACGTACGGGGATAATGCCATGGGTAAGAGTACGCATAGAAAATGGTTTTCTTGTTTTATGGAGGATCGTTTTGGCGCTAGTGACTCTTCTTGTTCTGCAAGACCTTCGGGGTTTGATGAGGATCGTTTAAACTTATTAATCCACAGTGATCCAGGTCAGTGTACTCGAGAACTGGCCAATTTGGTGAACTGTGATCGTTCCAACATCGTGTGACGCTTGCATACAACGAGGAAAGTTCAAAAATTGGGTGTATGGGCCGCATGCTCTAAGCCAAAATCACGAACATCAGCGGGTGTCCATATGTGGTTTCTGCTAGCTCATTATCAACTGTTTCGTGAACAATAGCGATCATTTTCTATCCCGTGTCGCTACTGGTGACGAGAAATGATGTCTTTATGCTAATGTAAGGAAAAGAAAGGAGTGGTTGGACCCAATAAATAGCACCAACTATCCGTACAAAGACCTGCGCTCATCCACATAACACAATGTAACTCATCTGGAGGACCAGCGACGGTGTGGCGAACGACGATTTGCTTCCTCGAAGTGTAATTAACACAGCTAACATTTACTGGCAACAATTGAGACGCCTTGCAGACGTTATCCAAGAACAACGACGAGGAAGACTGCGTGATGTGATGCTGTTCCTCAATAACACCCGTCTGCATTCTGCTAGCCTGATGAAAAACCATACACAGGAGTTAGGTTGGGAAGTCTATCGGCACCCACTTTATTCACCTGATCTTGCGTCCTCAGATTTTCACCTTTTCTACTCTCTATCGAACAACCTTCACTCTACTTCTTTTCTGGATAAAAATGCCCTCCGAAAATGGGCCGACGTGTTCTTTGCCTCAAAACCACGTGATTTGTACAGTTGCAGAATCGAAAAGTTTCCACTGTTACAATTGCTGAAGGAGAATATATTACTGTTGTGTACATAGTTCCGCACAGTCAGCGCATACACAACTTTCCCACTAGAGCGCGCCCCGCTAAGCACAACAGTGCAGGCACAGCGCTTGTCCGTCTCCGCACTACGAGATGGCGCTGCCTTAGAGACGGACCTAATTCTGCTTCCGCCAATCTGCGTATTAATATGTAATGCAGCCAATGAGATTGCTGCTAACGTAGAACCTTTTCTCCTCGTGGATCACACTCGCGCGGTGATACCTGAACGTGCGAGGTATTATAACGAGTGTACAGACCTCTGATTAGTTAGTCTGCGTTAGTCTGCATTAGTCTGTAGTCAAGTTTCAGTCTGTGCCTAATAAGATTACCATATTCCTGTATATAGCCATGAAGATAAATGAATAGACACTTTGTCAAGTATCAGAGATATGTGAGAATAAGATTAATGAACCAAGACCAAAGGAACTTCAGATTGCCAGCCAGTGTGGCTGTGCGGTTCTAGGTGCTTCAGTCTGGAACCGCGTGACCGCTATGGTCGCAGGTTCGAATCCTGCCTCGGGCATGGATGTGTGTGATGTCCTTAGGTTAGTTAGGTTTAAGTAGTTCTAAGTTCCAGGGGACTGATCACCACAGATGTTAAGTCCCATAGTGCTCAGAGCCATTTGAACCATTTTGAACTTCAGATTGTCAACTGTAAACAGCATCCAGAATCAAGTTACGTAATATCTATGATTTTTATTATTTTAATAATTGTGTGTGAAAATTAATCAAGTTCTGTTTAAAGTTGGTCACCATCAATCTGCTACTCTGAGCGTGCAAGTGGCATTTCTATCTTCTGAACTAATGGCAGAAGATAAACACGCCACAATAAGACCACGAGACATGTTGCTGACACTCGCCTACTTCGTTAGAGCGACAAGTCAACCAATCTGATGGTGTGTGTACTGAAGGTCTTACACTACGCACACCACAATTACCGATGACGAAAGTCTCTGTTAAGAGTATTTGTTGTGTTTCTTAAACTTTTGGAGAATTGCTACGAACTTATGCGACAACCCATCAGTATAGTACATTTTATGCCAGTTTGATTCTGTTGCACGCCATCTCCATGACGCTAGAGTTTAAATGGCCAGCAGAGTGCAAACCTATCTTCCGGAGGCCGGAGTGCAATCGTGTTGCCCTTTTTTAATTCGCTAGTGTACTATTAGTGAGCTCTTCGACACTGGTGTGGAATCCTCGTGCGTTATTCAGTTTGTCACTTCGTTTAGTGGGTCTAAAGCTACTGAGGTCTGACTTTCACTTGTCTTGGAAGATATACTAACTGTAGCATCGCTCGATACAGTGCTTGAACCGTTAACTGGTTTCGTTACATTCAGAAATAACACAGAACAAGTTGTGGTACAATTTATTTTAATCGTAAAATGTGAATATTTACTTATTAACATCGTTAGCTCCAGTTCCTGGCGTCTAGGTGACAAGCACCGAATTCATCACAGACTTTAATTATGAAAGAAACGCTTTTTTCTTTAATGAAAATTATAGGTTAGATGACCCTCAGTTTTTATTGACCGTTCTTCATTGTGCAAGATGTCGACAAATGAATCCCGTTTACTGTAACGCAGGGTGAGCATACTATCATCTGATATGGATTAAGGCAGCAGATTAAATGCGTCTGTTGCCAACAGAGTGTATAATACCACACATGAAAACACAGCGTAAAGGAAACTTCATTAGTATCTCTCGTTAGGCCGTGACGCTCGCATCGGCCTCTGTTTCGATAGTCGACGTACGTGAAGGCACGACAAATAGAAACATAGATCGTTCGACATAAACCTATCCGACTGTGGTACCTGGTGCTCTTATTTGCGATGAGCATAATCCAACAGAACAAAATCAATATGCAGTCAGCTGCTACGATTTCACTCTGCTGGGAATATTTATAACTAAGCTGAATAACAGGCGTTGCCTAGGTATGACTTCTATTAGTCCCACCTCCACCTTCCCCCTCTCCCTGTCCATCTACTCCTTCAGCCCCTGTGTCTCTCCATCTCCTCTCTTTTCTCTGTCTGTCTCCTACTCTTCCTTCAGTCTGTTCATTTCCCCCTCCCTCTCTCTCTGTTCGCCATCTCTTCCTCTTTCCTTTCTTTGTCATCTCTCCCTCTCCCCTATCTGCGTCCATTTCATCCTTGGCCTTCGCTTTCTGTCCATATAAACCTTCGCTCTTCTTTCTAGACGTTATCAGCTGACCCGAATAAGAGGCTGGTAACTCTTACCCCCAACACAGAACGGAAGCCCAGGATTTTCCCGCGTACGTATATTCAACACACTTCACATGTGTTTGTACACATACTTCATTTAAATGTCTAGCAAATTTCGCATCGCAGTATCATTTCCATTCGCCTCATTGTTTCTGACGTCGTACCTCCTGAACCATGTGGCGTACAATGTCATAATTTTCCAAGTGCATCCAGTAGTATATGTGGTTATGAATAGAGCTAGCAGTAAAGAAGTAATAAATTAATACGTCATGCATTATGCGGCAATTTTTCACATATCTCAGTATTTGACTTCATAACTCATGGAATATATGTTGTGCAAAGATGTAATTTTGTAGGTATAATCAACGGCATATGAAGATCCTGTCTGCTAAAAGTATTGCGAGTAGAATTAGTAGCAACAAAGTAATACATACATCAAAAAAAGTAATACATACATCAAAAAAAGATTTGCATCATCCTGGTTTCCAGAACTCCTGAAGAGAGAAGTTGACTGTGGATATTGTATCACAGACACAATCCCTTTGACTGTTCAGAGATGCCACCAAACCCACCCAAAGATATAAACAACCATGCATGAATAGCGCCTATCAGACAGAGGAGGTCCGACAGCCGATCAGTTACAGTCATTCCACCAGGAAGGAGTTACACGGCTTGTGTTGTCTGTAGTTCAACCATATCTAGACGGTCAATACCGCGGTTCGATCGCGTCCGCACTGTTACTTTGTGCCAGGAAGGGCTCTCACCAAGGTAAGTGTCCAGTCGCCTATGAGGGAACCAAAGCGATGTTGTTCGGACATGGGGGAGATACAGAGAGACAGGAACTGTCGATGACATGCCTCGCTCAAGCCGCCCAAGTGCTACTACTGCAGTGGATGACCGCTACCTAGGGATTATGGGTCGGAGGAATACTGACAGCAACGCACTATGTTCAGTAATTCTTTTCGTGCCGTCACAGGACGTCGTGTCACTACTCAAACTGTGCGCGGTAGGCTGCATGATGAGTAACTTCACTCCCGACGTCCATGGCGAGGTCCAGCTTTGCAACCAAAACACCATGCAGCGCGGTACAGATGGGCTCAACAACATGCCGAATGGACTCCCCAGGACTGGCATCACGTTCTCTTCAGCGGTGAGTGTCGCATATGCCTTCAACCAGACAATCATCGGAGACGTGTTTGGAGGCAACCCGGTCAGTCTGAACGCCTTAGACACACTGTCCAGCGAGTGCAGCTAGGTGGAGGTTCCCTTCTGTTTTGGGATGGCATTATGTGAGGCTACGTACGCCGCTGGTGATCATGGAAGGCGCCGTAATGGCTGTACTACACGTGAATGCCATTCTCTTACCGACAGTGCAACCATATCTGCAGCATGTTGGCGAGGCTTTCGTCTTCATGGACGACATTTCGCGCCCCCATCGTGCGAATCTTGTGAATGACTTCCTTCAGGATTAAGGACATTACTCGACTCTGCCTCGTGATGACTGGGTGTTGTGTGATGTCCTTAGGTTAGTTAGGTTTAAGTAGTTCTAATTTCTAGGGGACTGATGACCATAGATGTTAAGTCCCATAGAGCTCAGAGCCATTTGAACCATTTGAACATCACTCAACTAGAGTGGCTCCAGACTTGAAACCTATCAAACATGCCTGGGATGGTTTGAAACGGGTTGTTAATGGACGACGTGACACACCAACCACTCTGACGTATCTACTCCGAATCGCCGTTGAGGAGTGGGACAATCTGGACCAACAGTGCCTTGATGAACTTGTTGATAGTATGCCACGACGAATACAGTCATCCATCAATCCAAGAGGACGTACTACTTTGTATTAGAGATACCGGTATGTACAGCAATCTGAATCACCACCTGTGAAGGTCTCGTTCTATGGTGGTACAACATGAAATGTGTGGTTTTCACGAGCAATAAAAAGGGCGGAAATAATGTGTATGTTGATCTCTGTTCCATATTTCTATACAGGTTCCGGAACTCTCGGAACCGAGGAAACGTAAAACTTTTTTATGGTGTGTGTAAATTTAAACCCCATGCATGATGCGGCAGTTTATTGCGCGTGTCTGTGTTTATGACGTCATATCTCCTGACGTATGCGTCGTACTGTAATATGATTTTGCTGTTACATGCAGCGTTATATGTGAACACTACAGTGCAAAATGCGAAGCGAATACAATTAGCAATCAAGAAGAAATATACTAAAACGTAATGCTTCATGCGATGTTTTTATTGCATTAACAGCGAAAGTGTAGCAAGCGATAAACTTTTTCATCTCATCATTTTCTTTCTTTTGTCAGCGAGAAAGCTTCTGAAAACGTTTGAAATGTGTAAAGTTTCTTGAAAGTCAGTAAGTGTCCTCATCTTAAAATTTTGGATGACTAAAATACGAATATTCGCGGATCGTGGGCTACACGGTTCTTTAACACCCGTCCCCACCCCTTTGACAGGTAGGTGGTCTTAAGCCCATAGTGTTTCTTTCCAGACAGTAAGTGATATATCTGCCGAGTTTGGTAACATCGTTCCAGTGGTTTAGGAGGAGCTGTGGAACATAAATACTTACACTAAAATGTCGAAAAGTCATGCGATGGCGATAAGCACATATACAAATGGCGTTAGTATCGCGTACACAAGGTATAAAAAGACACTGCACTGGCAGAGTTACCATTTGTGCGTGGCGCATGTGAAAAAGTTTCCTACGTCATTATGGCCACACGATGGACATTAAAAGACTTTGAACGCGGAATGGTAGTTGGAACTAGAAGTATGGGACCTTTCATTTCAGAAATCGTCAGGAAAATCAGTATTCAGAGTTCCACAGAGCGAAAGGTTTGCAGAAAATAACAAATTTTAGGCATTATCTCTCACCACGGGCAACGCAGTGGCCGACAGCCTTCACGTACCCTCAGAGAGTAGCGGAGTTTGATTGGTGTTGTCAGTGCTAACAGACAAGCAATGCTGCGTTAATAACCGCAAAAATCAATGTAGGATGTACGACGAACGTATCCATGAAGACAGTGCGGCGAAATTTGGCATTAATGGGTCTGGTAGCAGGCGACCGACGTCGCCGGCAACACCTCTCGTGCGCTGGTGAACATATCGGTTGAAGTCTGGACGACTGGAAAACCTCGGCGTGGTCAGATGAGTCCCTATTTTAGTTGGTAAGAGCAGGTGGTAGGGATCGAGTGTAGCACAGACACCACAAAACTATGACTCAGGTTGCCAACAAGGCACTGTGCAAGCTGTTGGTGGGTCCATAATAATGCGGGCTGTGTTTACATGGAATTGGGTGGGTCCTCTGGTCCAATGAAACAATCATTAACTGGAAATGATTATGTTCGGCTATGTGGAGACCATTTGTACCCATTCATTGACTTCATGTTATCAAACAATGATGGAATTTTTGTGAATGACAATGCGCCATGTCACCGGACGACAACTGTTTATGACTGGTCTGAAGAGCATTCTGGACAATTGGAGTACGCGACATAATCGGGAGGTCAATTCGTACCAAAAGTCCTGCCCCGGCAACAGTTTTGCAATTATGAATGGCTACAAACGTAGCATGGCTCTGTATTTCTGCAAGAGGCGTCCATTAACTTGAGTCAACGCCACATCTAGTTGCTGCAGTACGCCAGGCAAAAGGAGGTCCGACACGATATTAGCAGGTACCATGACTTCTGTCACCTCAGTGGACATATGTACATATATCCTTCCCATTCCCGCAGTCATCAGCATTAACGATCAACTAAACATTAGAAAGAAAAATAATTTTCTGTGAACACTTTTGTTTTCAAAATGACGGAAGGTAATTGATATTTACTTTTTGTAGACGTTTTATGAAACTACAAACTACTGAGACAATGATACAATGGGAAAGGCCTATTTGTAACAACTTTTTTCATACAGTTATGAAATAATTCACAGAAAACAAATGTCACTATCCACACCGAGAGTAAACACATGTTACAAAACATGTTTTCTCTGCAACACCTAGTGACACCTGCTTCACCCACTACCTGGACCCCCATTTCACATCAATCAAGTTAAAATATGTGCACTATACTTGTACTTTGTAGATAGCTGGTCTGCTGGACTCCTTTATTCCGAACTGTCAGTATCTGAGATTTCGCGCTGCCAATGCTTTGTGTCTGACCACCAGCACTCACACTAATAATAATAATGGTAGTAATAATAAGTAATAATAACCATCATAATAACTACAATAATTATAATGTGAACTCCCCATAGCAGTGTAGTAGTCAGTACACAGTTACTGTCGACTTCAATGGTCACTTATTTTCTTTAGTGTTGTGAGGTGAATAATGAAGCAAGTATGGCCCATTGCGGAAATGTTCATGAGATATATAAACATATATAACTCATATGTCGTAATTTTACTACCATAGATGTAAGGTCCAAACTATAACGTATGCATGTAGCAGATGGATTATCTCGGAAGATGATATTCAAACATGCGTTTTACAAGCTGAAACCTCCACCTCTGTGTGTGTTGTGTTAACACTAGTATTTGAAAAATAATAATTATTGCTGACTTACGTTATCAGTATTACTTACAGTCTTGCAAAACATTGATAATAGTAATGGTCAATTAAAGAAAATTTAATTTCATAACCGAGACCTAACTGAACACTTTTGTTTCTACTCCTTAGAAAATTTCATTTTGCCACCATAGGCTAATTACCCCCAAGTTTGAGACCACAGCTCTATGACTAGGTAACAGCATCTTTGTTTCATTGTGTCTCTCTTCTTTCTTACTTTCTCGTCTTTTCAGCCTATTCTTTGTTTTTTCTTCCGTTACTGTTCCTATTCCTTCACACACTGAACGAGAAAAGGTTACTTGAAGCCACTGTGTCAAGAGTCGGTTTTCGACTGCTGCAGCCTATACGGTGCACTTGTCTCACTACAGACCTCGTAGAAATGTGTTTCTGGCTTCCATATTCAAATTGGCGGCGGTCACCCGGTTCTGCAGACACTTGTGGTCGTGCTGTGCGGCTGTTAACGCGCGCGGATACATCGTCTCTACGATAATGAAGATCCACCCTAGGAACAGTCTACCGCAAACTCCGAATTCTAGTCCATTCTCCGATATCTCTGATCCCAGCATCCTTCACCTATTATCGTCTCACGTACAAAGTCTGTCACTCGCAACGCGCTGCCGCCTCCACCACACACCTGGTTGTAACTGACTGCTCAGATATCGTGTCTACACTCACGCCATGTGCCGCACCTAGTTGCAGTATTCGGGGTCATAAACGGCACATCTTCAAACGGAGCAACCATTCTTATGACTTACGACCAATCAATTTATTTTCTTCTCCTGGTTATTTCCCTTTATTCCGCATCGTTTCCTTCAGGACCTTCTAGTTTATCATGGCTCCAGCTGCCTCGATTCCTGTTAGCTAGAGTAAATCCCGTGCTTTAAGAAGTGCGATTTCCGATTTTCTGATAAGATTTCGTTGTTGACTTTTTATGTTATTATTACTATTATTTATTTTATGCCCTCATTGAAGCATTGTAGTCAACTATACAAAGGTTTTTACAAGGAGTTATTATTCAGTAATACATTTCAATAATACTTTAATTATACAATTGCTTAATACAGTGGTTATACAAAGAATTATTGTAATTCATTATTGCAGAAAAGGTTTTCCTACTGCTGTAAGCCCAATATGTCTTCATTCTTTCAGATTATTTTTCTACCTTCATTTAAGATCACCCTTTGTGCAGTTCTTTTATTGACCTTAGTTTGTGGTCTGCGTTGCTTGTCTTGCAGTATTATGGTTTCGTCTCGTTTGTTTTTTACGTCATTTGTTGTAATTTGGAGTGTTCTTGTAGTTTCCTTAATTTCTACAATCTCTGTAAAGTTGCTCTTGCTATTTCACAAATTGTCTGTTATTCTCTTATTAATTCTGCTTCGTGGTGTTCTGACGAGATGTTGTTTCCTGATCACGCTCATTTCAGATTCTGTTTTCTTGAATACTATTTCATTTGACGAAGTTCTCCAACGCGCGTTACCATGATACCGTTTTCTTATGCATGTTCTAATTGAATGGTATGTTTTTAAAGGGGTATCAGTCAGCGATTTTATGAGTTTTAGCTTTCTATTGCTTCAGTCACTTCTTATATTTCTGCACCAACTGACCTTAAAAGGACTGCAGTCCCCCAGTTAATGTGTATTTTATGAGGTACTGAGAAACAGTGTTACTTTAATGACGGCATCAGTCAACGATTACTGCCCCTTTACAAAAAAGAACCTTGACTCTTGACTCATGCCCCTTTAAAATGAAACACAAGTGGCAGCATTAGTTGTTATGCTTTCTAATCACACCACGAGATGCAGTACTGGCAGTGTTGAAAATCAAACGGTATGCTGCAATTCTTTGTACTATTGTTGACTGTTGTCGTTGTTGTCCCTCCTATTAAATGTGCATTGCATTATATCTTGCCGTTAGTGTCTACCGAGTATCTTATAAGACAATGGGTGTTTCCAAAAGTGACATTAATATTGAAGATCAAGATTTTTCGAAAATGCGAAACAGAATTATCAAGTGGAATGTTACAAAGCCAACGAAATAAAATCTACAAGGATACGAAGTGAGATCTATGTAAATCAACGAGGGAAAAGAACTTCAGCAAAAAAGCCTGCACTCGTTTGCAAATAAGTAATAATTTTTTAATGTGTTAGTAAATGAATAATATATTACGCCCTCTAAATCCCAGGAAATTTTATTTCGTAACCAGATCACATGATACCAGTATTGTTTGATGGTTTTTTTGCTTACTGAAACAGCGTGCAGTATACAGAGAATGTGAATAATTCCACGTTTCTTTTTTATGATCCTGTGTCCTTTACCTTTTGTGTGCTAAGTTTTTATTTAGATAACATGAATCTTCAATGTACAATTTTTTTTTTAATTCCATTCCTCTGTGTTGAGTCTGTGTATTGTGATTTCGGACCATTCTTAACCAGTAGCATTTATTCCAGTATAAGTTAGTAAGATTGTGTTAGAAGATATTCTACACTAAATGCCTCTAGATAATCAAATACGTTCATTTTATATACGAAGAGGCACATAATTTTCATTTTCGTGTATATACTACATCATCTGAAATTGATCTCAACAAAAATACATGTCTTATTATAGGTGTGCACAAAATTGCTAGGGAAAAACTGGAAAAGACAATTGGCTGGATATATTTACTGTTTCACAACATTACAGCAATTAAGTGATAAAATATATTTCTTCAAGGGCTGATTGATTGACATAATATAAAGTAGAGGCGCCCGAGGAACGACACTCAAGAATTAATTCTGCGAGTTTTAAATGTCACATACTTAGTGGAACTACAAGAGACAGATCATGTTTGGAACCATATGCAGGAGTTTTCAGCGTCAGCATGAAGAGAATAAGAAGACTACGAGCCCTGAAAATTGCTGGCAGACACCTGAAGACAAGAGAGGAAGGCCCACAGCCTACCAACAGCACTGTATGACTTAGTGCGAGATCATATATCAGCCTTTCCGTCGAAAGAATTCCATTATGTAGGTAGGCCAACACAATGCTACCTAAGCCTGATCTCAACATCAAACTGATGTGGAAATTATTCCTTGAAAATTACCCCCCAAAAAAGTAAGTTATTACTTTTACTAATCATCCTTCAGGGACAATTTTATTTATAAATTTGGAAGGCCACAAATAGACACTTTTTGCACGTGTGAGGATCGGAATGTTCAGCTGAAGTTTCCTCGACGTAAATGATGTAGCGAAGCGTAGAGCTGTGATTAAGCTGTTTCTTTATAAGCAGAGGAGCGGAAGATTTTACACTCCTCATGGACATGAGAAATCGGAAGCAAAGATATTAGAAGGTGGACATTCTTTCTTTGTCTTTCGATTTCTTCCTACCAAAACTTCCATTGCAAGATGCACTTTATTTAAGGCAACTTACTGTTAATGTATTTCGCATACGCAGTATGATAAAAGCACAGTACACAACTGTCTACCATGAAGGTGAAGGCAAGATGAAGGCAAATGAAATGTAATTACGAATGATTATATGAAGGATATACTACAAAAGTACACCGCACTTCATCTCTTTTCAGACAACAGTTCAGCTCAAAGTAAGAATTACACACTCAACGGGTTACTGTTGTACCAAATCCTTCCTGGGAGATGCAACAAAATCCAACAATAGTTTCCATTGAGGGGACAGAGTTTTCTGCCCTGTGATACGGATTTTGGTATAAAAAGAACGAGCTAAGGAAACAGAACAGATTGTTTACTGTGAATGATGTTACAAAGATGATTCTTACAAGTTCGAAGGAAGATAAATCTGCTGTTTGGAAAATTGGTGGTGCTGAGGTATTAGACTTCAAGTTATGTTGACCGCCGTATTACAGGACGACCATCTTTTCGAAGAAACTCAAAAGAGTGGACGACAAGGAAAGGTAATCTACTCTATCAGAACTTACTCAGATTTTATTTTTGATAGCACCAGAGTGGTTTGTGTTAGAGCTTCTACAGCGATGAATGGACTTATTAGTCACTTTACTTTAATATTACTGTTGTCAAATAATCATATTTGCATCATATAACATAAAAAAGTGAAGAAATACGCCTATACGTACTTATTTTAAAATTTAAACAGTTCTTACAGATTTACTACAAGTGTGTGTAAGTTGACCTAAGTCCATTTAAAAATATAGATTGAGTTACTCTTCTTTCTCTCCTCAGTATACTGTCAATTTCTGCTCTATTCGATGTTTTGAAAATGGTGTCAGCTCCATATGTTACTACTGCTTTTATAACTGTTTTAGAATGTTTTAATTTGGCAGCTATCGATACGCTTTTTGTTGTACATGTTTCTGGTAATATAAATTGCTTAGTTCTGTTTTTATTCTGTTTTTCCATGTCGGTTTCTCGTTTACATTGCAAGTTATGGTTTCACGTAATATTTAAACGCATCCACAATTTTCATTTCCTGTTCACATGTTGTAGTTTTCCTTGCAATTGATGGATCATTTAGCATAATCTCTGTTTTTTGAAACCACATTCTAAGGTCGATTTCTTGCTTTAAAACTTGTAGCGATTTAACTTGTTTTCCAGTTTCTTGAACATTGTTGACTAGGAGGGCAAGATCATCAGCAAATCCCAAGCATTTCAAGCGTGTATCGATTTCACACTTCCAGTTCTTATGCTATTTTACATATTTACATATTTCAGTGCACATTCGAATAGTTGTGATGACAGGCAGTCGTCGCATCTTAATCCTGTTTTTATGGGGGTTTGTCTTCTAAACTTGTCATTTAATTTGGTATTCGATGGAGTAAATTTTATTACTTTAATCAGTGTTGGATGAAGTTCTAGATTTCTTAGAATTATAATACTGAATTTGTTATTTTCATAATTGCTATTATTATTATTTTATTATTGCTAGTTAAGTTACGCTGATTATACCTCGAACACACAAGCATAATTCATTTCGGGTCTTCCTTCTACCGATAAGCACAATACCGGTCTATTTTCTGCACTTTCGACTGTAGATTCCCATGATTTCTATCTGTGGTGGTTTGGTTTTGTATTTGTCTTTGCAGCTATTCTTAATTGAGCTATGTACTTTGTCTATTCCGCTGATTCTGATTGCAGGGGCCTGTTTTTCTTATGTGTTTTCTTGTGTCGTTTATCTTGTATTCCGCAAGATAACTGATGTTTCTTCCTGTTGTTTCTGTTAGCATGTATCCAGATACATTGTTTACAGATATTTGTTTTTCTTTTTCAGCTGACGAGAATAACTCCCTGGGTGCCCAAACTCTCCCCCCGCTTATCCTCTGCAGCTTTGTTCCTCTACATTTTCTCAACGTGAATCCGTGTTTCCGTGTTGGGTACACCTGAGAACTGATTTGTACCGGACGTTATCTCAGACTCAGCAAAGAATTGACACAACAAACAAGACAAGAATGTCTTGCAGTGGCAGTGAGTGGCGATGTTACGGCCCTAGACGTTCTGGAAACTGGAGTGTCAGGCGCACCCAGCACCCGCCCGTTCTTATCCTGCTAGCCCGCCATTCTTCTTTGAGGAAGAAACGAAACAGGCGTGGAGGAGAAGAGCAGGTGATGTTTTAATTATAGATAAAGGGCACTCCACTCGTAGGTATAATTAAGGGAGAGTGCGGGTCTTTATCCCGGGCCAGCATTTCATTTTCGCCCCACAGACTGATCCTGACAGAAGATACGAATAATTAGAAAGTACACCGCACTGATACGGCAAGTCTTCACCCACTTCTTCACATTAGGTGCTGGTTCTGACAAAAAGGACATCGACGTAGTACCGTATACGTTCCTATTGTCAAAGTGATGCTATAGTCTGACCATATGCCAGTGTCTGCAGAAGATTTATGGAAAACCTGAATACATTTATGTTTTATATCAGTCGTCAACCTGAAGGTTGCTTTGGACACCACAGTGCTTTACCAGACACGGTCGTCTTGGAGGCAATTATTCATTGGCGTTTGCGTACACGTCAGATTCGGAATTTAAAACGAACATTAGATAAATAAAATTTATAAAATACTCGTGAACAAACAAATGTTATCTTCTTGACTGTGAGAGCTGTCAAAATAAGATTCGCTTTTTAAAATAAATGGAATGGCCTTGTTTCCTATAATGCCCTCCTCATCCTTTTTTATTTTAAAAAAATATAACATAGTGCCTAAAATTAATCATTTATACTCTGTTTGCTTTCTGTTCTTATCTGTTTGCTTTCTCGAAATTATAATTAATCCAAAATCACAAGGAAGAAACTAAAGCACACTTTTGACTTACAAGGGGAGGCCACGACGTTTGGAACGCGGATTTACTGTAAACTTTGTACACTCGTAGTAGTCCAAGAGGAGAACAAAATGTGTAAGCAGTAGCGCGTACTTCTCAAGCGTTACTGAGAAAATCGCAAGATAACTTACGGTAATTTTTTCTTGGTTTCTATCCTACTTCAGGAAATGCCGTCTACTAGCATATGTTTGCTTTCTTTCTTCATACTGATATTGGTAGTTTAATTTTCTGCTGCTTTGCAGAACTATGCATTTTTTACGTTTTACACAGCACAGTTTTCCATGTACCACTGTTTACTGTTTATCTGTATACTTCGAAATGTGTATTGTTTTCTGTAGTGTTGCCAACATGGTCACTAGTTCGTCTTTGCCCTTTGCTTTTTTGATAGTTAATTAGATGTGTTATTCTATTTATTTATGTTGCATTGTATTTATATATCATGCAAGAGTCATGAAGAAATAGCGATGGAATTTTTTTTTTGTCTATGTCTTGTGAGTAGGTGGGGAAGGGAGAAGCACAGATGAGTGGACATAATTGCACAATAGTGTGATGGAGAGTGAGTTTTCGTAGGAAAAGGGGAGGAGTAAGACGTGAAATAAAATTTGGGGGAGGGAGGGGGCGGGGTTGTGTAGGATTGGTTGACACATGGAGAAGGCTCTTTTTTTCAATTGGTACTTTCTCTCAGAATTTTAATTCCCTTTCCAAACTTCTCCTTGGTTTCCTTCGGTACATTTGTCTTACAGCCATTGTAAGAGATCTGTTAGTGAAACAAGAAACCAAAAGTATGATTTCCTGTACAACTTTGATTCGCAACCTGAAACTAATTACTCCTTGAAGGATAAAATGAAGTTTTGTGAGGAGTGTAAACGAAAAAAAGTTTGATTGTTCTTGATACAAGACACTGAATTGTTTTTGAAAAATGATTACTATTATCACAAGTTTATAGTACCCCAATACTGGTTACGCAAGCACTAGTAACAATATTTTTGACATAGTGGCTTTAATGCTTGACACAATGCGCTGAAGGTCACAGCTTAGAAAAGAATCTTTGAACATCTCCCTCGCATAGTCCACCCACTACACATGTACTTTGTACAGTGTGTCTGTGACAGCAAAGCTGGAACATATACATATATACACAAGAAATGCTAAATATCTGAAGAAAATATCTTCTCTGAGCTGTAAGTAGTTTCTGCTACATAGCAGGAATTAATATTTTTGCACTTAATTCGGTAATCGCATATATGATTACAATGGGTACCAATTCCATTCCGTTTTAGAACATCTTCAGAATAAATGTATTTGGTAATCATTACAAACGCAAATGCGATTATAAACTGAAAAGAAAAGTATAATAGCTGTGTATGTCTCCACTTCCCAGCATGTCGGGCTTTCATAAAAAAAGATAGTTATAAATGAGCAGTACTGGCGAATTAGTTATTGAGTTTTAGAAAATATCTACAAAAACTAAATATTATTTATCTTTGATGATTTAAAAAATAGAAGTATTCAAAGAAAATTCGTTTTAATTCTAAAGTTAGATTATATGCCAATGTTGTGGTGTTGGTGGAGGGGGAGGGGGGCGATGCTTGGCGAGAACTAGCCTTCTGTCTGACTGCACTCGGGGGTAATCATCTCAGGAAGATTGGGAACCACTACACTACAGTCTACAGCGCAGCTGCAACAGGCGGCAACGCAGACTTGCCCGCCGCGCACAGCAGCTGCGCGTGTTGCAAGCCTCTCCCTGCCTCTAGAGAATCCATCTGGCTGCGCCGTGGCCACGCGTAGCTCCGCTATTAATTGCCCACTCGGCCGTCACGAGACGGCGAACGGCAGATAAATTGCTCTAATTGTCGACTTAGTGCGCGGAATTACAGATAAGTGGCCGGACGCTGTTTGCGATTGCTATGGGGCGATTGATTAACGGCCGCGATTCCTCATCGCGGCTTCGAAGAGCCGTCACGGATTGCGAAAACAAGGCACTTTGTTTTATGCCCATTACAATCCATAAAACTGCAAGATTACCGTCTTGTCCGCAGCTGTGAGTGGTAATTACATGCTGGATTGGCTGCCTTAATAAGTGCCACGTTCCAAACACTAGCGAGGAAAATTGGTCTCTCCAATCACTTGGACGCCTTCGGTAAACCTCAATTTTTCTTCGTCGTGAACGGTCTTCCTGACGGCATAATCCGCGATCTGGCAACTTCTTGCGCGCTAGCTCCGAGTTAAATTGTCTTTGTATAGCGAAACCGGCAATTAGTGGGCTAGGCCGTTTTAGTTTTTCCGTGGGAACTGTTCGAGTAAGGGAGTGAACTCGTTAGCATATCAGTAATTAGCGCAGTTTATTTACAACAGCTGCAGGTCGTTACTTAAAGCAAATCTGCGGCTCGGATAGACTCTGTCAGACGCAATCGTCTCATTGCAGTGTCCTTCGTTCGAACAGTACACGTATGGACCGTGTAATACAGGGTCGGCAACAGCGTGCAAAATCTCACACGTACACAATGCACTAGTCGCGCGTGGTCGAAACTACTCGATACTGCGCGATATTTCATTTAGCAGTGCGATGTGACGCTACAGTTTCTTCCGGCATTGGGAGCCGCATTTTTTCGGTCGTCGTACCTTTCTACAGTCCGGAATAGTCGTAGTTTTAGCGCTCTTCATCCTCCACTATTTGCTCGTAGCATAAATGCAGTTGACAGATACAGTAGCTGTTTGCATAGAAAGATGCGATCTAGCGATCTATCGTCAGCAGCCTTTAAAAATGAACAAAATATCTGTTCTTTTCCGAAGAGAAGGATAGGATTCTCCAACATATATTACGCAATCACATAATACGAGTAATAGACTGGAATCAGGCAGCTGAATGTGTCGGAATCACACTCAAATAAAGGGAAATGCTAAGGAGAAAATACACATGGTGAGAAACTGTGACGATCAGAGAAAGAACGGCCCGAATAGGACCAAATTCTGTGGACGCGTAGCACAGTGTTATCGGCAACAGATAATGAATATTGAGAGGTGGCATGAGCCCCCTCTCATATTTCTATCTTACGATTCTCCTCTATAATTGCATGCGGTGGAAAGTTGCTATTCCTTCACGCGCGGACTTCCCACGCAGCGTCTCTCGTCACCCGGGTGGTCCGGTGACAGGCGGGCTCTGCTGATCTGGAAAGCTTTAAGCCGACGGGTGTGAGGAAGTCGAGTGAATGCTTTGCAGACACCGACATTGTCAAGAGGCACGCCCGCAGAGCTTGAAGTAGTGGCTGGGCTAGAGGTTCCGTTACTTCGCAGAAACTTAGCGAAAACACTTTCTGGCGGGCTACCAGCGAGGCGTGGGAATGACTTGTGTACCCAGGCAGCTGTGGCGGGAAAATTCCCGCACTTTCTGCAAAATAGTAACTGTGATTGGCTTGCTCAGGGCATAGCTCCGTGACGTAGCAAGATCGGCGCAGAAATTGGCGCCAAGAATCTCCATTGGTGGAATGGTAGCGTTCCGGCAATGGAGTGGAATTTCCGCCGGTTTTCGAGTTGCTGATTGGAACGTTTAACCACGGCCACTGTCGTGGGGGCGGGAATGTTCTGTGTTCGGTTTTTGTACGGGTGCTCTTGTGGGTAGTCGTCTCTCGCCTTTCGGTCGAGGACGTCGAAGCAACCAGCCAACGGCTCCGGTACGGCAGATCGTGTTCTGGGAGTCAAGAAGTCGGTTTGGTAATGTATGTCCGCAGCACCGGCAGATAGGGATTTTCCTAGGTGACAATCAGAGCTCAGCAGAGTGCGCCTGTTCGTCTTTTTTTTCCTAACTTTGTTCTGTCTTGGGTAGCAGCAATTAATGGTGGGTTGGCTATGTGTTTTCTCTAAGAATTGAGTTGCTAGGAATTGGCTGCACATACCACTTCGTCATAATCCTCACAATCTAGTTTAGGGACAACTTCAATTTCACAGCGTTTGTTTAAGTATCCAATTAGTGCCAATTTGATATATTGTTAATGTTTCATGTGTTGTTGTTTATTATTTTGTGTTTAGTCTTAATAAATCATATTGTTATTTTGGACAGAACTTTCATTCTGTTAATAGATAGAGCAACCCCATCATTCCTCACTATGTTAATGAAACCTTCGTTTAATTAACTTATTTAACAAATTAAATTATTGCAGGTGCCAAACTCTCTTCTACTCCACTGGCAGGGTTGATTAGAGTCAGTTCGCGTATTTTTTTTATCCTTGTGCAACAGGAAAAGTTGGAGTTAGAAAAGGGGGGGCTTAGAGCATCATGTACATATGTAAATTCTCTAAGAATTGAGTGTTAAAAACACTGCTAGCCCCGGCACCTCGCAATATTGCAGGGAGACGGCTCACACGTACTATCTTTTTTTACGAACGACATCTATAGCCGCTACTGAGATGTTATCTTAGACTACCAGTCTTTTAAAATTTATCATTTGTTATTACTAAAACAAGGATAGTTCAGAGAATGGTCAAATAGTTGGTTTACATGAACGTTTAAAGAAACAGTGTTGCATAAAAAATGATATGTCGAGTGAAGGTTTTCATTCGATTTTCGCTATGATTTTCGTATAGTCCTTACGTAACATCAACGCCTCGAATTATTTCTTTCAACTCTTGCAAATCAATTGCAACAGAAACCAGACTGTCGCCGTGTTTTTCATCGTGCCTGTATACGTCTTGTGTGCCTTCATCCGAATTGTCACCGCAGTGTTTTTATATTTTAAATTCCACAACTTACCGCCATTTTACAGTTTTTTTTATAATGTCACCGTTTTATCGTCTGTTTTTCTTGTTTGCTTCTATTCCCATTATGTTTTTTAACTTTTCTGTGAGCTGTAGAGCAGCATATTACGCTGCTGCCAGCCCACCCCCTCTGGAGGGGGGAGGGGTGGGAATTGAAATCCAATAAATTAAAAAAAAATCAGACCACGTCTTTCCACGGATGATGTTTAAGCGTTGTCTTATGTACTGCAGTCATCGATAAGAGTAAGGATTCTTCTGCCTAAGAGTAAGTCACATGCCCATCTTCTTCTGTCAAGTAAATTTGCTATAGAATGGCTTTACAACATCATGCCCAAAGAATTTAAAGATTTTGTTGCCGAGAAAAGAGCAAAAAATTACAACGTTCGAATCACAATTTGTATGGGATACTTTGCATTGCACATCAAGTAGCAATTTGCACTAAATTTACTGTTACTGAACACACAATGAAATTATTGTGCGCATAGTTGTTTGCAGTCATATGCATCGTTGCACCGTCAGTTTCTCCAGTTTTTCGTGGAATAAAGGGAAGAGTATGGAGACGTTATACAGGGTTATTCAAAAGGCTGTTCCCTCAGGGTAAATGGGATGAACCAGAACTCTACCGACAAAGTTTCAGCGGTGGTAGCATGGGCCCAAACAAACAAAATTCCTAGTATTCATGGGCTCTAAAATGCATACCTTACGAGTTATGGCAACTTTTTCGTATTCAGTACTCTGAAACACATCTCATGTATTGAACAAGTGCCCATAGATTTTAAAGTACGCCCATATTACCACCTATGAAACGATGTAAAGCAAAGAATCTGCTGTAGAAGAGATTTGTTTTACCGTAACCAAGATAAAGTAGTGCTCCACAATGCCACCTCTGAAAGTTTGTCGGTGAAGTTGTACTCGCACTATTTATCCTATGAGAACGACTTTTGACTTTTGAATCACCCTTGATATTACTGCGTAGTACGTTGCTTAAACCAAGTGGAATTTCAGGAAGGATTTTTAGATTTAAGACCTGCTACTTCCTAATTTCTAAATGAAAATGGAAAATAGGAACCAAAATTAAAGGATCGTTATAGACTGCAAACCTCGCATCTGACGTAGGTTTTACTACTTACTGCCCCAGTAAGACTTTGCTGGGTGAGAAGCAATGGTGGGGAAAGTGGATGCATTTAAAAAGAAAATCGTGTCATCGAAGAGAAAACTTCTGACTAAGAACATCGTTCATTTCCCTAATGTCAATGGTGTTAGAGAAAATGTGATTTTTGAAGAATAGATTGTAGGGTTTAAACATGTTCAGAAACAGTTTTCTAAACGTTTTGAGGACGCTGCCTGTCTCACATCAGTTTTGGGACCGTTTGCTGCTTTGTTGAAAGCACCACGTACATGTGCAGATGGAACTAATCGACCTGCAATGTAATACCTGTTCAAAAGAAAAATTCTTTTACGTTGAAACTGTCCAGGAAGTCTAGGACGTTTCCCCGGAGATAGTTACCAAATCTCCATAATGAGGTTGCAAACATGATACCAAAGTTTCTCTCAGCCTGTGTGCGTGAAAGGCGTTTTTCTACTATTGATTTATGTATGTCACGATTATGTAGCAACCTGAGTGGCGAAAATCAACGAAACTGTCAGCACCCGTCTGTACGCCTAAAGCCTGTGTCAGATGTAAATTTTGTTAAGTCTTCATCGAGCCGAATATGATTAAATAATGCTAAAATTTGTTTAGTTTATGATTTACGTTGTAGACAGGTATGGAACCATTTCACAAGCCAGCCGTTCAGTGTTCCATGGTGACGTTATTGCCATCTAACACGGCGTGTCAGCTGTTTCTCCATCTCCCCGCCCAAATAGAGTGACGTGATAGTGGGAGAAGCGTGTAGTCAGGCGAGAGAAATCCACACGCATGCAGAGTTCTCGGCTGTCCCTGATGTACCTTCTTTATTATCTCTAATCGGACACAGCATTTTTTAAACCGATTACGTTAGAAAGTGCATACAGATTTTACGTGACGTGGGGGATGGCAAGGAAGAATTATCCTCTTGGGCAGGCACTTCACGTTCAAATAGTTGTAAGTGTTATCGCATGAGAACCACCTACTCAGTTGAGGCTACGAGCGTGTGCGTTAGTTAGCTTCGCTCGGTACGTTTGATCAAAATTTTGCAGAAAGAAACGTTGTCTTAAAGGTCTTTGATATAAGTTATTTGTACGTTAAAATTTTGTATGCTGCTATCACTATCTCTGAAATGAATTGTGAACAGCTGTCTATTACAACCAGCCCTTGGGATAGTCCGTCCCATATACCTTCAATGGAATTTATTACACTTATTGTCTATCTAGGGTCATAGGCGCTCCCTTCCTTATAGCCAGCCATTCTATGTATTTTATTGTATGTTGATTACGACAGACATGGTATAAAAAGTCTTATATTTAGGATATAATACTTAGAAGTAAGTATTACGTAAATAGCGGAAACAGTAGTAGGTATGACAGAAAAAAAGAGACTTTGTATAGCTTTAGACAGATTACTAGCGGGACACGTAGATTAAAAATGATACCGCTGGCAGCAATGGACATGAGAGTGAGAGAAACGCGCAGAACACCTGTAATGAATAGAGGAGGAAGGAATGTGTCGTAACTGACAGAGCACCATAGACAGAGGCGACTGGAATGACGCTGTGTTGCTAGACCTCCAGATGTCGTTCGATACAACTCCACACAGTGGTTTAGGGAACGAAATACGAGCTTAGTGGATGTGGGGCCAGTTTTTGACATGATTCAGGACTTTCTGAGAGACAGAAACCAACATCTCCTTCTTAACGAAAGAAAATAGATGTAGACGTAAGTATGGGAGTACCGCAATGAAGTGTTAGCGAGTCGTTAATGTTTAAAAATTAATGATCTGTATAATAGGGCCGACTGAAGGACCACGCTGACAGCTGACATTAATGTGGCCAGTTTTCAACTGCGAAGCACGAACAGGTGCAGGCAAAATCAATAATAGTTTATAGAGATGCGACAGTACTGAGGCGTTAGGCGTTGCCATACAGACTCATACAAAATCAAGTGTGTGACTCCTTGAGGCAGCCACACGAAACAGCCGCCTACGCTGCTATAATCGATAACGTCGAAGACTCTGTGAGGCTACTTGCGGACGACGATGCTGCTGTCTATATGATGGGTGCAACGCTGGAAGACTGTCGCAAAATCCAGGGAAATTTGCGGTGAATCGAAGATTGGTGCACGCACAAGCAGTTTTCGCTAACAATAATAAATGTAGCGTGTCGTACGTAAATAGGCGAAGAGATCCACTGCTCTTCGATACACTGCTGGCTATAAATCACTGAAACCAGTTGAAATTGATCTTTCAGATCGATTCCATTTAGTACAGCTCTCGATATGAGTATTTCTCGATTTGACTATCCTCAGAAGTCGATACCTTAAGTTGCCTCTAAGTGAAGGTAATAAGCCTCTGGAAGAGAAACGAGCTCTTGTGCACGCCTATTGTCTTTATATTTCTGTGTGCTTATACCTCCTCCTTTGAACGAAACCCAGTATGCGTGACTGTGTTGAATTTGAAACGTTTGAGGGTGACTCGAACCTGTAGTGTGATGTGGTAGTTGTGCCAACTTTGAGAAGGGGTGGGGATAGTACGCAGACGTGTGTCGACACCATTACTGCATTTCTGTCTTCACAATCGCACCGTTAGCCTCGCCAGAGGCTGTGTATTTACTCTGTGTCATTTCCCTACTGCCGCTACAAACGGAGAACGTTCTGATGCGACCAAGTAACACCTTCTATCGTAGGAGGTAAATATAGATAGTTGGGCTCTCTTGATGCTCCGTCTTGACCACGGATTCATGTATTCAAAAGTCTCATCTTGTAAGCAATATAATGGAACGCCTAAACCAACAACTAACTCTTCCTGTGAACTACGGTGCCTTCCGTCTCAACTCCTCCGAGGATGACCAATTCCTGTACCTCTTATATCTCCCATTCCATCAACTTACCTACAAAATGACAGAAAATCCACAGCTTTTGCGTCCCTAAACTTCGCAAAGGCCTGCGGACTTCTATGGAATACTTGTGTCCTCTTCAGCCTCCAGTCGTATGCACCTCGAATTAACTATGTTCATCCAATTTCTTCCTTACTATCTAGCCATCCAATCCTTTTCACTATTAGTAACACCATTTTTTTTTGAGTCATCAGTCGGCTGACTGGTTTGATGCGTCCCGCCACGAATTCCTCTCCTGTGCCAACTTCTTCATCCCAGAGTAACACTTGCAACCTACGACCTCAATTATTTGCTGGATGTATTAAAAACCCCTGCCTTCCTCTACAGTTTTTACCCTCTACAGCTCCCTCTAGTACCATGGAAGTCATTCCCTGATGTCGTAACAAATGTCCTATATCCTGTCCCTCCTCTTTATCAGTATTTTTCACGTATTCCTTTCCTCCCCGATTCTGTGCAGAGCCTCCTCATTCCTTACCTAATCAGTCCACCTAATTTCCAACATTTGTCTGTATCACCACATCTCAAATGCTTCAATTCTCTTCTGTTCCGGTTTTCCAACAATCCATGTTTCGCTACGATACAATGCTGTGCTCCAAACGTACATTCTCAGAAATTTCTTCCTCAGATTAAGGCCTATGTTTGATACTACTAGTCTTTCTTGCCCAGAAATTCCCTTTTCGCCAGTGTTAGTCTGCTTTTGATGTCCTCCTTGCTCCGTCCGTCATTGGTTATTTTTCTGCCTAGGTAGTAGAAATCCTCAACTTCATCTACTTCGTAATCATCAATCCTGATGTTAAGTTTTTCCCTGTTCTCATTTCTGTCACATCTCATCACTTTCGTCTTTCTTCGATTTACTCTCAATTCATATACTGCACTCATCAGACTGTCCATTCCATTTAGCAGATCATGTAATTCTCCTTCGCCGGCCGCGGTGGCCGTGCTGTTCTAGGCGCTGCAGTCCGGAACCGCGGGACTGCTACGGTCGCAGGTTCGAATCCTGCCTCGGGCATGGATGTGTGTGATGTCCTTAGATTAGTTATGTTTAAGTAGTTCTAAGTTCTAAGGGACTGATGACCTAACATGTTAAGTCCCATAGCGCTCAGAGCCATTTTTGAATTCCTCTTGACTTTCCCTCAGGATAAAAATGTCATCAGCGAATCGTATCATTGATATCCTTTCACCTTGAATTCTGATTCCACTCCTGAATCTTTCTTTTATTTCCATCATTCCTTCTTCGATGTACAGATGGAACAGTAGTGGCGAAATACTACATTCCTGTCTTACACACCTTTCATTCCGAGCATATCGTTCTTGGTCGTCCACTCTTATTACTTCCTCTTGGCTCTTGTAAACATTGTATGTTACCTGTATCTCCCCAACGTTTACCCCCATTTTCCTCAGAATTTCGAACGTCTTGCGCTATTTACACTGTCGAACCCTTTTTCCAGGTCGACAAATCCTATGAACACGTCTTATTTTTATTTAGTCTTGCTTCTAATATCAATCACAACGTTAGAATTGCCTCGCTGGTACCATTACCCTTTCCAAAGCCAAACTGATTGTCATCTAAGACATCCTAAATTTTCTTTTCCATTCTTCTGTATATTATTCTTGTGAGCAACATTGATGCATGAGCTGTTAAATTGATTGTGTGATAATTCTCGCGCTTGTCAGCTCTTGCAATCTTATGCTTGTATGGATGACGTTTATCCGAAAGTCAGATGGTATGTCACCGGACTCATACATTTTACACTCCAACGTGAAACCTCGTTTTGTTACCACCTCACACAACGATTTTAGAAATTCTGACGGAATGTTCTAATAGGGGATTCCCTATCTCTTCTAAATCGACTCTTGTTCTTCTGGTGCCACATCAGACAAGTCTTCCTCCTCATAGACGATTTCTATGTACTCTTTCCACCTATCCGCTCTCTGCTCTGTGTTTAACAATGGAATTCCCATTACACTCTTGATGTCACCACCCTCGCTTTTCATTTCCCCGAAGATTGTTTTGAATTTCCTGTACGCTGAACCAGTCCATCCGACAGTCATTTCTTTTTGATTTCTTCATATTTTTCACGCAGCCATGTTGTCTTAGCTTCCCCGCACTTTCTTTTTACTACATTACATTACTTGTATTTCTGCATTCCTGAATTTACCTAAACATTTTTGTTCTTCCTTCTTTCATTGATCAACTGAAGTATTTCTTTTCTTACCCATGGTTTCTTCGCAGTTACCTTCTTTGCACCTATGTTCTCCTTTCCAACTTCTGTGATGGCCCGTTTTAGAGATGTCCATTCCTCTTCACCCTCTACTGCTTATTGAGCTGCTCCTTATTGCTGTATCTATGGCCTTAGAGAACTTAAAGGGTATCTCGTCATTCGTTAGTGCTTCCGTATCCCACTTCTTTGGGCATTGATTCTTCCTGACTAATCTCTTAAATTTCAGCCTACTCTTCATCACTACTACATTGTGACCTGAGTCTTTATCTGCTCCTGGGTACGCTTTACATCCCAGTATCTGATTTCTGAATCTCTGTATGACCATTTTGTAATCTATCTGAAATTTTCCCGTATCTCCTCGCCTTTTAGAAGTATACCTCCTCCTCTCTTGATTCTTGAACAGAGTATTCGTTATTACTAGTTGAACTTTATTATAGAACTCAATTCGTCTGTATCCTCTCTCATTCCTTGTCCCTCGCCCATACTCTCCTGTAACCTTTTCTTCTACTCCTTCCCCTATAACTGCATTCCAGCTTCCAATGAATATTAGATTTTCGTCTCCCTTTAGATAGTGTATTGCCGTTTCAGTATCCTCATCCACTTTCTATATCTCTTCATCTTCAGATTGCGACATCAGCACGTATACCTGAACTATCGTTGTCGGTGCTGGTTTACTGTCGATTCTGGTAGGAACAATCCTATCACTGAACTGTTCATTGTAGAACACTCTCTGACCTACATTCCTATTCATAACAAATCCTATTCCCATTATACCCTTTTCTGCTGCTATTGTTATTACCCTATACTCATCTGACCAGAAATCCTTGGCTTCATTCCATTTCACTTCAGTGACCCTTACAGTATGTAGACTAAGTCTCTGCATTTCCCTTTTCACATTTTCTAGCTTCCGTACCATGTTATAACTTCTGACATTCCACGCCCCGACTCGTAGAACGTTATCCTTTCGTTGGTTGTTTGATCTTTTTCCCACGGTTACCCCCCATTGACAGTACCCTCCCTGAGATCCGAGTGGGGGAATATTCCAGAATCTTTTGCTAATGGAGAGATCATAATGATAGTTTTTCAATTACAGGCCACGTGTAGAGTGCATACACGTTATGTGCCTTTAATGCAGTGGTTTCCATTGCTTTCTGCATCCTCATACCGTTGATCATTACTGTTTCTTCCGGCTTTATGATCAGTTTCCCACCCGAGGGACAGGAGAGTGACCTGAACTTCTGTTCGCTTCTCCACCCTCTTTGACAACGCAAGTGATATCTCATATACCACTGAATGTGTGCCCCAACTCTGTTCTTTTCCTCTTCTTTACATCTTCTACACAGCTGATATTTCAAAACGAATGCTTCATATTTTCATTACAGCCTAGTGATGGCACGGAGATTTTTTTGACTACATCTATATCCACATGACTACTCTACCATTCACAATTAAGTGCCAGGCATAAGGTCATCGAACCATGTTTAAGCTATTTCTATACCACTCCATTCTCGATGAGCGCGTGGGAAAACGCACACTTCAATGGCTCCGTGCGAGCTCTGATTTATTTTATTATGATGGTGATTTCCACCTACTTAGGTGGGCGCCAACAAAATATTTTCACACTCTTGAGGAGAAAGCTGGTGACTGAACTTTCATGACAAGGCGCTGCTGCAGCGAAAAACGCCTCTGTTTTAATGATTGCCAGCCCAATTCGTGGCGCTCTCTCGTCTTTTTCGTGATAATGGGAAACGAGCTGCTCTTCTTTGAACTTTTTTCTGGTCCTCTGTCTATCCTATCTGATGCGGAGCCCGTACCCGAGAGCAGTACTCGAAAAGGGAGTGGACAAGCGTATGGTAAGCAGTCCCTTTAGTAAACCTGTTGTATTTTCTAAGTATTCTGCCATTGAATCAAGTACATTTGGTTACCTTTGCCCACGACATTATCTATATGATCATTCCAATTTAAGTTATTCGTGTAGCCTCTAATTATTTACTTAAGTTTACAATCTTTACATTAGTGTGATTTATAGTGTGACTGAAATTTAGCGGAGTATTTTAGTGTTCATGTGGATGACTTCACACTTTGCCATTTTTGCACCATGCAGATGTCTAGTTTAAGGCATTTTGCAATTCAGTTTGATCATCTGATGACTTCACATGGCGGTAAATGGCAACATCATCTGCAAACAATCTAGAAGGACTGCTAAGATTGTCTTCTAAATCGTTTATGCAGATCGGGGACAGTAGAGGGCCTATAACACTTCCTTTCGGAATGCCAGACATTAATTCTGTTTTACTCGATGACTTTCCGTTAATTGTTACGAAATGTCATCTTTCTGACCGGAAATCACGAACTAATCACACAACTGAGACGATACTACGTAGGCACGCAATTTGATTAGAAGTCGCTCTTGAGGAACGATGCCTTCTGGAAATCTAAAAATATGGAATCAATTTGACGTGTCCTGTCGATATCACTCATTACTTCGTGAGAATAAAGAGCTAGCAGTGTTTCACAACAACGCTATTTCTGGATCTATGACGGTTATTGGCCAATAAATCGTTTCCTTCGAGGTTATTCATAATGCTCGAACACAGTATATATTGAAGAATCCTGCTGTGGTTTGCTTTTCTTTCAGTTCTTCCCACGACTCGAAATAATTACAGCTTCCACGAGAGCGGTTTTCTCTTGTATGAACTGCCATCGCATGACTTGTGGTCCAGCGTGGTCATGCTTTCTCTGATCTTGTGGATAGCTAAATTCATCGCGATTTTCAGAGATTCATGCAATATTAATTCCAGGCCTCCATATACTTTGAAACGATTGATGGCTTGTAGAGACTTGTGCCTTTGTTCATCAATTTCCCACATCGTGTTCGCTGATGTCTGAGCCTTCCGCTCATCCAGTAAATATCAAATGCTCGTCCCTTCATCGCTTATCTAATAACGTAAATATCCACATCTGCTAATAGAGTTTCTGCGAATCTTCACACTAGCCCACAACGTGTCAAAAAAATGGCTCTGAGTACTATGGGACTCAACTGCTGAGGGCATTAGTCCCCTAGAACTTAGACTAGTTAAACCTAACTAACCTAAGGACATCACAAACATCCATGCCCGAGGCAGGATTCAAACCTGCGACCGTAGCGGTCTTGCGGTTCCAGACTGCAGCGCCTTTAACCGCACGGCCACTTCGGCCGGCCACTACGTGTCACCACGAGGCCTTTAGGCTCGAAATTTTCCTTAGATTGTTATTAAATGTTCCCGTTACCTTGTGCAGATCCAGGATAGAGTTAACGAACAAGTATAGCGAATTTTAATCCAAAACTTCGTATCTTTGCATGAAATCCACATATAGACTGAAAAATTATCGCCATCTGGCTATTGAGTTCCTGAATCAGTTTTTTCAGTTAATAGTACTCAGCTCTTCAAGTCGAATGCGTTCCTATATGCCCAAGTATTGTCCTCTAATTTGATTGCATTTGCATTTGTCATATTTCTGTGACGTCGTGCCTGGGCATGGAATAGTCACACTCCTTCTTCTTACGTTATTGCTGACACGTTGTTGATAGTGCTTGTGAAGCATGTTGTTTCCCCTTATTCTGTGGATGAACCATTGCATGGTTGATTGCTTTGTGTCCGCCCTTTCAATGTTCAGGTGTTCCCCAATCTTTCTCGCGCAGGCTGATTAGTGCGTTTCAATTCATTAGTGTTAATGGATCGCCAAGTCCGTTATATGTTACTTCATACTCTTAATAATCTACTTTGTTTGTCTGTTTCTGTTTGGATGACAATGAGAAATTCGTGGCAATAGGGCCATAATTAAAATGTTAACAAACCTATTTTTGAGTTGCACCGCCTGTTCCATTCCAGAAGATTCGTGTCAGCTTATCATTAGTAGTTACTCAGGGAAAGTTTGTGAGAAAGTAATGCCAGGTAAGAGGAAGTCCTCTTCTTTAAACACGTGCTCCTATCTGCAGTGTCATAGTCTACATTCATAATTGCAGTTTCGTGTTTGCTGTTGCACGCCATATAGTACAAATATTTATTTCAAGCCATGTAGGTCTATATTTGTTGAATCTCATCCTAATTAACGCTCCTTAAGAACAACAAGGATCATAGTTTATCTCATGTTATGTGTGTAGAGCGAGTGTGAGCGAGTTGCAGTCTACGTTTATCTACCGACTCAATACTGGGAAATTTAACACTGCCGTTTCACAGTTACTACAGTAAAATACATAGGAGTAAACATCTGGAGCGATGTAAGGTGAAATGAACACGTAAAACAAATAACACGGAAAGTAGATGCCAGCTAAGATTTTTGTGGAGAAACTCAAGGCCACATAATTCATAAGAAAAAGAAGTGGTATGCGAAACACTCGTTCGTCCGATTGTTGTGTATTGCTCATCAGTCTGGCATCCTTACCATGTAAGATTAACAGAAGATGGAATGAAGATCCAGCGAAGAGGGCCGCGGGATTGTTTAGTCTGCGAGAGAGTATTACGGAGATGCTAAACGAACTCAAGTGGTTTGCAGATAGCACCGGGAAAGTTATTAAGCTCTTCCCACATACCTCCCGCGAATGACCATGAATAGGAAATCAGAAAATTTTGATCTAATACGGAGGTTTGTCGATAATTATACTTTGCTCACTCCAGTCGCGAATGGAACAGCGGAAGGCTGAAAAGGTGGTGGTATGAGAAGTACCGTCTGTAGCGGAGTATAGGTGTGGATGTTGAGTTCATCCATGCTGCATACGGACAACGGGACACTGATTATGAAAAGCTCTTAAATCAGTACGGATAGAGCTGTTCACTGAACCAACACAGCTAACCCTCGAGGACAACGGTAAGATTAAGGCGTGCTATTGCCAACCAGTGCTATCAGTCTACGGAGCAGAAAAAAAATTGTATTTACTTAGGAGCTGCCCTCGCAGATATTCCGTACAAGGAGACAGCCAGCGCATTCTGAGTTTACGGCGCCAGATTCGACCAGAGAGGGCGACAGACGCGTCTCTATTCTCGACCGGAGGAAGTCCATCAAGCCTCGAGAGGATACACGTGGCGAGGCCCTCGAGATAGCGGGCGCTGCTCGGGGCCCACCTATCTGACACGCGTCTCCCACGTGAGTGACGACCGCGCCTCGGGACACGGGAACCTACTCTGCACGGATACTGTACAGCCCAGCCCCAAAGTCTTGTAGCGCGGGTCCTGTGCCTCGACGTGGCACTCACACATCGGCAGCGACCAGAAGGCATCGTCTTGCGTGTCTCCAAGCAGTGCAGACGCGACATAGTCAGCAGGTATGAGTCGGCAACACGTCATTAAAAACCACATAATTCAGGACTACATGTTACAAAGTGATATACGTGGGGGAAACAAAAAAAGTATAACAGAAGACACGCTATTGTTGTACAGATACAAAACAATGATAATAAAGAAAAATAAATAAAATGTACTGTGGAATACACTGACTGTAAAACAAAGCGAAGCATTTGGAAGGGGAGGAGGAAACGAAATGAAACTGCAAGCATTGAGACGGTATGTAATGTTGTATCAGTCAGATCTGCAAAGAACTTAGCAATGTGAGCCAATTTCTCCGTATGACGTTGCACCCCATTTAAGTTGGGTGCATCCACTACTTCGGTTGGAAATGATGTCATAAAGCCGCTGTATCTTCCCCTGAAGAAAGGTGGCTGACAGCTGTTGTGAGCAGGCCTTGATATCTCGAATAACGGCACTGGGATGAAGTTGACATCCGAACTGGTCCCACAAAAGTTCTAAAGGGAATACCTTTGGGTATCTTCCTGGCGATGGCAGTACCTCAGAATCACGCAGTCGGTTCATAGAGACATGTGCGTTCTACTGACAAGCATTGCCTGGTGAAAAATGACACTGTCACATGAGACATGTCTGTAACTTACCACTGGCCCATAAGTGTTCCGTCAATGACTATCAGTTGTAACCTGAAGTCACACCCACAAGGACGCCATTTTCTAACTATGTCACTTACTGCTAACACTGGCTCGCATGAGTACGACGCATACGAGTTTCCATAGCAGTGATCATTCAGCATCTGATGTTCTTCGCGCCTTTTACATCCTGAACTAGCCCTGGTAACAACACTAAACATAAACAATACTAATGCACTCTGTTTCTCACGGGCAGTTGCACCATGGTGCGTACGTGTATATGAAGTTACGTTGACATCCAGCGATGCCTTCTGGATGCTTCATTTTCATTTATCAGATAGTCTGTTTTCGATGTATGGTACTATAGTTTACAATATTATATTTAATTTCTCAGTCCAGTCAGCAGTATCAGGGGTCAGTGTGCGGAAATTACTTTCATTGATGGAACATAAAATTAAGATAGATGATGTCATAACATAGGTTAACGTGGATTGTATTTGTGCTATACATCGAGGCAGTTAGGGGCCTGCTCGGCTATCGTGGACTTGTAGGTCGGGTTGCACGCTTGATTCTGTCCGCTGGATCGATGTCTGCTCCTCTCTATGACCTATATCAGATCCTTCACCTATAATGTCTGCAGCATTTTTATCGTTAATTGTGTGGATTTTAGACTGCTCTTGGGGTAAGGTAGTCAATGCGGATTTCGAAATTGTGCATAATCTTCTTATACTCATGTAACAAAGCTTCGTTTCTGAGTTTAGATAAAGAGATGTTGTTTAGTGTTGGGAGCCAGCAATTTGGTGTACTTCATAGACAGGCTATGATGGTCTGCAACGGTGTATTAAGCTGAGTGTCGAAATTTTCGTACTATCGCTGTTTAGTAACAGTGGAGGACTAGGTTCTGCTATGCTAACAGTAACACTGACACTCAGCAGGCCGTCGTAGTGGCAGTTGCTCTTCAAGTAATACGACACAAAGTCCGGAGGACACTGTTCGTGGAGAAAACTTTGTCTGTAGTATTAGTCAAGCGTGATTGATAGCTGAAGAATCGGTCAAGTATGGCACCCAAGCACAGTGCCAGGCAAGCACAAGGAAACGTGGTTAGGTACCGCTGTAACTTCGTGTACATGTACAGCATGTGGGGGCTTTATGGTAATGGGAGCCATCAGGATGACTTCAGGTCATGGTTGGTAGTGATTGAGGAATCGTGACGGCACAATGGGTACACCCGAACAGCCTGCATCTTATTTTGTGATCTCCGATCCAACAGTACCGTGGTCACATTTTTCATCAGGGCAATACTCGCCTCCATGAACTGTGTGCACGATGTTGAGGTATTCCGATGGACAGCCAAGATCACTAGGTCTGTCACCGATAGAACATGTACTCCGTACTCCGTCTCAGAGCCAGTTTTTGGGATATCAATGATCAGTTCAACATTGGTGGGCCAGTTTGCCTCAGGAGAGAGTGCAATGACTTCATGTTATCCTTCCCAATCGAATCAGTGCATACACCCAGGCCAGAGGGAGTTCAGTGTCATACTCAGAAGTGGGCTGATAGTGTCGCGATATTGTAACCACTGAAAAAGTATCACATATCCTCTAAACCCGTGAAGTTTCAGTTTGTTTCCTCCTCCCTTTCCGAGAGCCTCATTTTTCTGCCGGGTAGTGAACATTACACTTGTGACTCTTCAAGCTTTCCCGGCTAATGTGTTGTAAATAGTGAAGACTATTTGAGAGATTACACTTGTCTTCTTAATAATTCTTTCCATATCTCAGAGGAATTGTTGAAGATGTCTAATTAAAATGTTACAAACATATAAACAACCAACATATGCAATATTTTGTTCAGGTGACATGTTCCACATCG
This sequence comes from Schistocerca cancellata, assembly GCF_023864275.1. Classification (NCBI taxonomy): domain Eukaryota; kingdom Metazoa; phylum Arthropoda; class Insecta; order Orthoptera; family Acrididae; genus Schistocerca; species Schistocerca cancellata. The sequence continues at coordinate 165,570,904 of NC_064634.1, forward strand.
TGAACATTATCAATGGAACGTGGAACTAATTACAGAGACTTACCGAGAAGCTCATGCACCATACGAGAACGGGGCACGAAATGGCAAAAATGATAGTGGTACTGAAAGTAGCCGTCTCCACGCGCCGCAAAAGGGGTTAAAAAAGTATAGATGTAGATGATCTATCCAAGGAGTTCGACAATTCTGCCCGAAGAGCACGATCCGTGAAGTGTCTTTGTGTAAAACGTTTATGAACGTCTTTGACACTACACATTGAAGAGACTTTCTAGGTTTATATCAATTATTATCGTTATTGGAGTCATGTGCTTGTTTCGTAGTTCAGGGTACATACCTCTTTGCTGTGGAGATAGCACAGTACTCGTTTGTAAGCAGTTGCTGTACCCCTGTTTATCATATTAGTCTTTGCTTTTGGACACTGCTAAAATAAACCCAGGAGATTATCACTAATGTGTATCACGCGCATTCGTTTAAAGCCACATCTTATTACTCTCGTTTGTTTTTGCGTGCTGTTATGGGAACCAAGTCTTCTGCTGAACAATCGACAGCTGGAATTGCTGGACGCCGTAACTATGAAGCTGACGATGAGCTATTTTCTCGCTAGGCAACGATCAGCCTTGGGTTTTGCTCAAGTTTCATCGACAACGGTCAACACTGCTAACGTCATTTGTTCTCCATATTGTTGGTGTTGGATTTACTTGTATGTATCAACGTTTTCATCTACGAACTTATACCTTCCTTCTGAATTTCTCTTTGCCAAGAGGGTATTGAACCTTGATCGTAATGACTACTTTAATAGCTTATGACACATTATGACGATACTACTACTGAAGGAACCGTAGAAGACAGCCTCATAGAGAATGAAATGAGGGACATATGTACATACCAGAGGTAGTCATAAAGCTTCAGTCGTTGTTATTGTTGTGGTGTTTAGTCCGAAGACTGGTTTGATGCAACTCTCCATGCTAGTCTGCCCTGTGCAGTCCTCTTCATCACTGCGTAACTACTGTAACCTACATCAATTACAAGTTGCTTACTGTGTTCAAGCCTTGGTCTTACACAATTTTAAGCTCCGTATTTACCTCCATCCTTGTCGTCTCAGGATGTGTTTTAATAACGTGCCCCTCTTTCCATTCGACGTGTGCCACAAATTTCTTTCCTCCAAGACTTGTTTCCGTAGCTCTTCAATGGTTACGCGATCTACTCATCTCTTCATAGCCATTCTTTAGCTCCCGAACTGTTAATCGTCCAGATTTCACATCCATACAAAGCTCCAAAAAACTGTCTTGGCAAAAAACTTCCTAGCACTGTAATTCATATTACACTACTGGCCATTAAAACTGCTACACCACGAAGGTTACATGCTACAGAAGCGAAAATTGACCGACAGGAAGAAGATGCTGTGATATGCAAACGATTAGCTTTTCAGAGCATTCACACAAGGTTGGTGCCGGTAGCGACACCTACAACGTGCTGACATGAGGAAAGTTTCCAACCCCTTTATCGTACACAAACAGCAGTTGACCGGCGTTGCCTGATGATACGTTGTTGTGATGCCTCGTGTAAGTAGGAGAAATGCGTACCATCACGTTTCCGACTTTGATGAAGGTCGGATTGTAGCCTATCGCGATTGCGGTTTATCGTATCGCGACATTGCTGCTCGCGTTGGTCGAGATCCAATAACTGTTAGCAGACTATGGAATCGGTCCATTCAGGAGGGCAATACGGAACGCCGTGCTGGATCCCAACGGCCTCGTATCACTAGCAGTCGAGATGACAGGCATCTTCCGTATGGCTGTAACGGATCGTACAGCTACGTCTCGATCCCTGAGTCAACAGATGGGGACGTTTGCAAGACAACAACCACCTGCACGAACAGTTCGACAACGTTTGCAGCAGCATGGACTATTAGCTCGGAGACCATGGCTGCGGTTACCCTTGACGCTGCATCACAGGCAGGAGCGCCTGCGATGGTGTAGTCATTTTTTCGGACGAATCCAGGTTCTGTTTACAGCATCATGATGGTCGCATCCGTGTTTTGCGACATCGCGGTGAACGCACATTGGAAGCGTGTATTCGTCATCGCCATACTGGCGTATCACCAGGAGCGATGGTATGGGGTGCCATTGGTTACACGTCTCGGTGACGTCTTGTTCGCATTGTCGGCACTTTGAATAGTGGACGTTACATTTCAGATGTGTTACGACCCGTGGTTCTAACCTTCATTCGATCCGTGAGAAACCCTAAATTTCAGCAGGATAATGTACGACCGCATGTTGTAGGTCCTGTACGGGGCTTTCTGGATACAGAAAATGTTCAACTGCTGCCCAGGCCAGCACATTCTCCAGATCTTTCACCAACTAAAAACGTCTGGTCAATGGTGGCCGAGCAACCAGGTCGTCACAATACGCCAGTCACCACTCTTGATGAACTGTAGTATCGTGTTGAAGCTGCATGGGCAGCTGTACCTGTACACGCCATCCAAGCTCTGTTTGACTCAATGCCCAGTCGTATCAAGACCGTTTTTCCGGCCAGAGGTGGTTGTTCTGGGTACTGATTTCTCAGGATCTATGCACCTAAATTGCGTGAAAATGTAATCACATTCTAGTATAATATATTTGCCCAATGAGTACCCGTTTATCATCTGCATTTCTTCTCAGTGTAGCAATTTTAATGGCCAGTAGTGTAGCTGTTAACAAATTTCTCTATTTGAGAAATGCTCTTCTTGTTGTTATCTGGCTGTAGTTTACCCTCTCTACTGCGCCCATCGTCAGTTATTTTGCTGTTCAAATAACAAAACGACTACTGTCTGTGTCTCTTCTATTAATCTACCAGAATGAAAGTGCTCTTATCAATTCACTCCGTCTTCAAGCCACGAGTGGCCTACCGGGACCATCCGACCACCGTGTCATCCTCAGACAAGGTTGCGGGTAGAAGGGGCGTGAGGTCAGCACACCGCTCTCCCGCTCGTTATGATGGTATTCTTGACCGAAGCCGCTACTATTCGGTCGAGTAGCTCCTCAATTGGCATCACGAGGCTGAGTGGACCCCGAAAAATGGCAGCAGTGCATGGCGGCTGGATGGCCACCCATCCAAGTGCCGGCCACGCCCAACAGCGCTTAACTTCGGTGATCTCACGGGAACCGGTGTATCCACTGCTGCAAGGCCGTTGCCCAAAAGTGCTCCTATCACAGCCATAAGAAGGTGAATACATCCCGGCCAGAGTTGGGGATGTAAAAGAAGGGAATTAGCTTTTCGAAATACCCGGCAGCTTCAAAGATCTTATGATCAAAACAATTAGAGTACGCTAATTGAATCCCATCGACATGGGACATAATCGAGGCGTAAGTTTGTGCAAAAATCCTGCACCGGCAACACTTTTGCAATTATGGACAGCTACAGAAGCAACAGGGCTCCATATTTCCGCAGGCGACTTCCAACGTAAATCCAGTTCCTGTACTACGCCGAGCAAAAGCAGATACGACGTTAGTTTTATCACATCAGTCTGTATATCTATAAATGTAATAAAACCTTTGGTGGCGGTAACCTTATATATACACTCCTGGAAATTGAAATAAGAACACCGTGAATTCATTGTCCCAGGAAGGGGAAACTTTATTGACACATTCCTGGGGTCAGATACATCACATGATCACACTGACAGAACCACAGGCAAATAAACACAGGCAACAGAGCATGCACAATGTCGGCACTAGTACAGTGTATATCCACCTTTCGCAGCAATGCAGGCTGCTATTCTCCCATGGAGACGATCGTAGAGATGCTGGATGTAGTCCTGTGGAACGGCTTGCCATGCCATTTCCACCTGGCGCCTCAGTTGGACCAGCGTTCGTGCTGGACGTGCAGACCGCGTGAGACGACGCTTCATCCAGTCCCAAACATGCTCAATGGGGGACAGATCCGGAGATCTTGCTGGCCAGGGTAGTTGACTTACACCTTCTAGACCACGTTGGGTGGCACGGGATACATGCGGACGTGCATTGTCCTGTTGGAACAGCAAGTTCCCTTGCCGGTCTAGGAATGGTAGAACGATGGGTTCGATGACGGTTTGGATCTACCGTGCACTATTCAGTGTCCCCTCGACGATCACCAGTGGTGTACGGCCAGTGTAGGAGATCGCTCCCCACACCATGATGCCGGGTGTTGGCCCTGTGTGCCTCGGTCGTATGCAGTCCTGATTGTGGCGCTCACCTGCACGGCGCCAAACACGCATACGACCATCATTGGCACCAAGGCAGAAGCGACTCTCATCGCTGAAGACGACACGTCTCCATTCGTCCCTCCATTCACGCCTGTCGCGACACCACTGGAGGCGGGCTGCACGATGTTGGGGCGTGAGCGGAAGACGGCCTAATGGTGTGCGGGACCGTAGCCCAGCTTCATGGAGACGGTTGCGAATGGTCCTCGCCGATACCCCAGGAGCAACAGTGTCCCTAATTTGCTGGGAAGTGGCGGTGCGGTCCCCTACGGCACTGCGTAGGATCCTACGGTCTTGGCGTGCATCCGTGCGTCGCTGCGGTCCGGTCCCAGGTCGACGGGCACGTGCACCTACCGCCGACCACTGGCGACAACATCGATGTACTGTGGAGACCTCACGCCCCACGTGTTGAGCAATTCGGCGGTACGTCCACCCGGCCTCCCGCATGCCCACTATACGCCCTCGCTCAAAGTCCGTCAACTGCACATACGGTTCACGTCCACGCTGTCGCGGCATGCTACCAGTGTTAAAGACTGCGATGGAGCTCCGTATGCCACGGCAAACTGGCTGACACTGACGGCGGCGGTGCACAAATGCTGCGCAGCTAGCGCCATTCGACCGCCAACACCGCGGTTCCTGGTGTGTCCGCTGTGCCGTGCGTGTGATCATTGCTTGTACAGCCCTCTCGCAGTGTCCGGAGCAAGTATGATGGGTCTGACACACCGGTGTCAATGTGTTCTTTTTTCCATTTCCAGTAGTGTATAAATGTAATAAAACCTTTCGTGGGGGTAACAGGAAAAGAGCTAAATCATAATTGTGCCCGTAGTGCCCTACGGTACACAGAGTGTGGTGCACGTCTCTTGTGAAAAATCTCGTCGGAGGGATAGAGACGAGATGCGGTGTTCACCCTTCCACAGCACGCGTGCCGGTCAGGAGCGTGATGGCGGCGTCGGCGGAGGAGCCGATAAGTAACGCACTTGTCGCGCGACGCTGGACACTTCACGCGTGACGTCCCGGCATCCTCCCCCGCGTGCCGCTGCTGATAAAGCGTGACGCTGAGCAGCCGCAAGCCGGCCAGACACAGCGCAGGCGCGCCCGAGCTCTCGTGTGCCGCGGCGGCGGGCCCGCTCTTGCAATTACTGGACACAGCGCGAGCACCCGCCTCAAGTGCCACCCTTCCCAGATGAGCACTTCCTTCAGAACAGAACACTTCGAAAGGGTTCTGGAGAAAATACAGCACATGTGTAAAGGTTATCGCACACGTCCATCAAGAATGGTAATAGACGAGGGATATCTCACAGTAGTCCAAAACAAGACATTATGCCGCAATACAGACGATAATTCGGCGGAAAACGTGGTTCTCACAAATAAAGCTATCTAGGGTCCTATCGCTATTGATCAAAGAAGGAATTCTCCAACCTATTTCTGTGCGGACCTGCTTCGACTCCTGTCCACAACAGACTATGTCAGTATTGCGCCGTTTCTACAAGAAGAGGATATCCAATTATAAGTCAGACACAAAAGCTCCAGCGTAAAAAGTTGTGATATATGGATCGTGTTGTGTGTGTCAGCCGGCCAGAGTGGTCGAACGGTTCTAGGCGCTACAGTCTGGAACCGCGAGACCGCTACGGTCGCAGGTTCGAATCCTGCCTCGGGCATGGATGTGTGTGATGTCCTTAGGTTAGCTAGGTTTAAGTAGTTCTAAGTTCTAGGGGACTGATGACCTCAGATGTAAAGTCCCATAGTGCTCAGTTTCATTTGAACCATTTTTTGTGTGTGTGTCAATGTTGAATGTGTACCATGAAGTGTACCTGCAATTAATAAAATTTTTAATGTCTTCGCTGTATATATGATATTGTATGCCATATTAGCTTCAGAATCAGTCCCACACTTGTCACTGAATAATGGAGGCAGCGTAGAGAACCCAGTGCATTACATACAGTCCAACTACGTTAATGAGACCATAACCTGTGTGTGGCATCAATGTGCAATAATCTTTCACAGACGGCAGGTGGGAACAGTAGTAGTGGAGGCTATACAAAGCATGTCAGGAGAACCTGAAAAACAGTGGAGCAATTGTCGTAATGTGGGAACGCAGAAATTTATTGACGTCCAAAAGACCAATGGAGAGAAGTCTTCTGAAGTAAGAGTGATTTCAGGTGTGCCACAGGGGAGTGTCGTAGGACCATTGCTATTCACAATACGCGTAAATTACCTTGTGGATAACATCGGAAGTTCACTGAGGCTTTTTGCGGATTATGCTGTAGTATATCGAGAGGTTGTAACAATGGAAAATTGTACTGAAATGCAGGAGGATCTGCAACGAATTGACGCATGGTGCAGGGAATGGCAGCTGAATCTCAATGTAGACAAGTGTAACGTGCTGCGAATACATAGAAAGAAAAATCCTTTATCATTTAGCTACAACATATCAGGTCAGCAACTGGAAGCAGTTAATTCCATAAATTATCTGGGGGTAGGGATTGGGAGTGATTTAAAATGGAATGATCATATAAAGTCGATCGTCGGTAAAGCAGATGCCAGATTGAGATTCATTGGAAGAATCCTAATAAAATGCAATCCGAAAACAAAGGAAGTAGGTTACAGTACACTTGTTCGTCCACTGCTTCAATATTGCTCACCAGTGTGGGATCCGTACCAGATAGGATTGATAGAAGAGATAGAGAAGATCCAACGGGGAGCTTCGTTACAGGATCATTTAGTAATCACGAAAGCGTTACGGAGATGATAGATAAACTCCAGTAGAAGACACTGAAGGAGTAGCTCGGTACGGGCTTTAGTTGACATTTCGAGAACATACCTTCACCGAAGAGTCAAGCAGTTTATTGCTCCCTCCCACGTATATCTCGCGAAGAGACTATGAGGATAAATTCAGAGAGATTAGATCCCGCTCAGAGGCATACCCACAATCTTTCTCACCACGAACAATACGAGACTGGAATAGAAGGGAGAACCGATAGAGATACCCAAAGTACCCTACGCCACACACCGTCAGGTGGCTTGCGGAGTATGGATGTAGATGTAGATGACCTTAGTCCGGACTAGTGAAAGAAACAACATTCCCCTCTACCCCTTTTAACATGCTCGCTTAGCCATTATCTGTACACCTGAGTTCTCAGTAATATTCCTATGTGACAAACCGCTGGTGGTGAGAGCACAACGGATTACATGGTGAGTGAGTAAATTACGACGTTGTCAAATTTGTCAAAGTATAATTCAAATGATATATTTCTCTGATTTGTAATTTTTCTCTGATTTGTAATTTTTGGAAGTTGTGCTACAGTAAAGTAAAAATTGAACTATGGTACTAAATATCTAACATTTCTTATTACGAGTATAGAGATTTGGTTGTTGTTGTTATTAAAATCCTACGTACCAAGTGGGACTGACAGCAAGCAGTATTTCAGATGGTGGTGGGGCAGACGGTAACAAGTTTTGATGCACCCTGCCCCGTCCCCAACACTGAACCATGGATCCACACCTGCTTCAGGCAATAAATGAAGCAACTGAGATATAGTGGCATAATAAATAAGTCTCTTCCCAGCGGCGAAGCGCTATCTGCTACATGCCGCAACGGACCTCTGGCACTACTGTGTTCAGAATCTTACCATGCAGTCAGGAACCAAGCTTCGATATCGCATGTTCATTATACAATAGCTTCCAGCCATTTGGGAAACAGGTGAACGTGAATTACTTCACAGCCCGAAGACTCAGGAACCAATATATTTGTGTCACCTGAAATTAGATTTCCTCCGCTTTTTGATCACTATAATAATTCCTTTCTTCACCTTTTTCCAGAGATCATTGTCACGTGGCGAAAAACGAAAATGAGTACTTTGTGAGTTTTCATTGTATTTAAATTTTAGTTACTAAATATTGTCGTTAGTAGACAGTTACGTAAGACATTTCAAAGACGGTGATTATAAAAAAATTATAAGATCTTTAAAGTGGTCATTGATCATAATGTCCTAATTAAATAAAAGTCCTGTTAAGGCCGCACTTTTGTTTATCCACATCAATTGTAAATTACGCTTTTAACAATCTGTCATCACCTGTTTCTGATGCGAAAATCAGACAAAAGGTGAGAAATTCTATTATGTCTATTACTTCCTGGTTGTCGACTAGGCAAACAGGTTGGTGAAACAGTTTAGCTGTAAAAATGTTACATTAAAAGAAGCCACCATAAACTGTTTAAGGAACAATCTCAGCATTTCCCTTTGATGATTCAGAAAAGCCTAAACCAAGATCGCAGGATGTAAGTTTCAATCACTTTGTTCTGAAGTAAGAATCCAGCATTTTAAAACATTTTGTGGCTATTAAAATTAATCTGTAAGTAGGTTCTCTCCACAATAATATGTTCTTCAAATCCCAAATTCTCATCACGTCTTTCTTGAACCGATGAATAGTGTTCTAAGTAATTCTACATCTACGTGAATACTCTGCAATTAAACCCTTAAGCATAATAATTGACGAAAATATTTAGTCATAAAACGTGTTTATTGCTGTAGAATTTTATTAGACTAGGGATGGTGAAAATAGTGTAAACGTTGGCGTCTATATAGTGGATATATTTCGGTTTTCATTCAGCCAGTATATCAGATTTACTGCCATCGGGGTCTGGAAAGGAAAGAAGCAGGTACAGGGCTACTGAGGAAGAACAAGAAGTAAAAATTAAGACGTAGTTTATGGGGCGGATATCCCTTCACTTTGGTCTCTGTGGACAAGTACATCATCGGAAAAGTATCTCACCACATAATTTATCGTGGCAGACAGCGGATACTTTGTAGGATTTACAAAAATGACGTTTGGTATTTGTCTCCAGTTAGCGAAATAGTAGAGAATAATATAATTACAGGCAGAGTTAATATCTGGAAAAGAGTACTGCTGACGTCACTGCCACCAAGAATGGTGACGAGTGGGACGATGCGCCATTGGTAGAGGAAACATGACTCGCGCTGTTTAACGGGACAGACGTATGCCGAGTGTCATTACGAATTGATTGCACAATAAGTTTTGACAGTGCAAGTACTAATGAAAGTCGCGCAGGCAGTCTAGTTTTAGGCGGTATTTTATCCATGTTCCTGCAGGTGCCAAACTGCTAAGGTTTAGATGTGAATAGTTAACGCACACAAATTATGACGAGTGCAACGCATCACTACCATCTGTGAAGGTAAGTAAGGGCAGCGTACTGCGAAACTGTTAACTACTGAAGTAATTGTAGTTGAATAAAAGCGCAAACAGCTGTTAGTTGATGATTTACTCACACGACCGGTTCGCTGTGTTAAAGTAGCATCTTCAGGTGATGCTACATAGAAAAGAAAACACCCTTGTAATGTACATATGTAAAAAATTAAAAACACACAATGAAGAGTGAACATAAATTTAATGTGGCTACAGTAATGCCACATGGATTAGCACACAGAGACGCCCCCAACGTTTGTTAGTCACGGAATCCAACCCCATGAACAGGGGAAGTCGTCAACAAATAATAACCAACAGAATATAGGAGCGAATAATATAGGGGATGAGGTTCTACGGCATAAGGAATCATAGTTAATGTAATAAATTCATAAGGGGTCAGTTATTATCCGATATGTTTAGTCTCGGTTCCGATTAGTTTGTTATTGGTAAATGCCTTAAATCAGGTTTATAACCAGGTAGGTCTTTCTAATACTTTCAGTCGTTCATCTGCATTCAGATTGCACATGGATGCCAGTAGGCTAAGTAGCTTACTTAACTTACCGGTTTTATTCTTGCATAACGTTTTTATTCTGAGAGTTTTTGTCTTTGTACTAACGGGGATGGGTTATTAATTTTTTTAGGGATGTATATTACAAGGATGATGTAGTATCACATGAAAGTGCTGCTTTAGCACAACAAACCGGTCATGTGAATGAATCATCAGTTAACAGCTGTTTATGGTTTTTTCAGGTTCAGTTCACCATGAATTTCAACAGCTATGGCTGACCATGTCACTAACCTGTAAGTGAACTGTTAGAAGTACTGTGCTGTTGTCGTCAGGGATGACCCTTTGATCGCGACGCGCAATTTGTGGTAATTGTTGACTAGGAGAACACCAAATAATTTATTTACGGCTTTCTTAACATTCATGGCGATGTGTGAGAAGCCACGCGTGGCAAAAAGCATTAACTGCATCTCCCGAAAACAGATTAGCTGTCTTGTGGCATCTATAAAACATTAACTCTTACACGAGCTGTGTTCCGCGTGTGGCCTTTGTACCGTTGGTAGCAGCACCCTCGTATTTTAGTAAGATCTCTGAATTCTTAGAGCACCATCTTTTATTTTCTTTCTATTTAATTAAAACTGCACAGTCACTTATTTAGACGACTCTTGGCCTCCACAATACACTTCACTTCTACCAGAATTAGTTACTCTTCAATCTTACCGGTATTAAAATCCCCCGAGTGTGTATTACTACAAAATTTATCTAGGTGAAATTCGCATGCTGGTGTTCAGCATACGGACAACTGCACTAGAGATAAGATCACGTGTGTTTCACATATTGTAGAAGTGCAGCTGGCTTTGAAGGGTGCTTTACTGGGAGAAAGGACAGTGCCTGTACAATGTCGCCTGTAAACTGTCTGTTACTGTTATAGTGCTTTGCGTCCAACTGTACGTTTTCAGTTAGAGTCTGTCAGTCCACATTCTCTCAGGGTCAGCCGATGTAGTTTTGTCGTGTTCGTAACAAATACAATTGTTAGATTCGTTGTAAAAGTTAATCGGACCGTGAGAGGATATTGGAAACGTTACAATGCAACGATAGATACTCCATAGGCACACAATTTGATTAGAACCTCCTTGTAAGGAACGGTGTCAAAATCCTTCCGAAAATCTAGAAAATGGAATCAATTTTAGGTCCCTCGACCACAGCAATTATTACTTCGTCTGAATAAAACGCCAGATTTGTTTCACAATAACGACGCTTTCTGAATCCGTACTGTGGTAACAGATAGTTCCTTCGAAGTAGTCCACAACATTCCAGGACAGGATACATTTCAAAACGACTAATGTAATCCGAAGTCAGTGATACGTTTCTACAATTCAATAGTTTGCTTTTATTTCCTTTCTTGTGTATTGGTGTTACCTGTGTAACTTTTCACTCCTTAGGTATTGTTCTTTCGTAGAGGCAAACAGTTGTACGTGATCAAATCTTCTATACTAACAACAAAAGTGGAAAACCGTCGTGTCTTCCTGTTTGAACACGCGAATGCTCAAAACTGCTAGACAGATTTTCATGGGGTTTCCACAGGTAACTGGAGCGTAGCTTAGCGCAACGTATAGCCTTTATGTCATCAAAATAGGATTTCATAATTTAAAGACTGATCTAAAAAAAATGTGTCTGTTTGTTTGAACATGCTAATATCCATAACTGCTACGCGTAGATGAATTTTCGTGGGGTTTTCACAGGCAAGTAACACACGTAGGCTTTATTTAATCAAAATCAGAACATGGCAAGAAGAATAGAAATCGTAATTCAGAATATTATCTAAAATTCTATCATCAGGTTAATAGTTCGAATGTTTAATCATCGCAGTCTCGTGCACGAAAGAACCAATAGATGGCGTTGTTAATGGTTTTAACTCAGTGAACGACGTATTTTCGGAAGTTTACATCAGTGACAGACTTAAGCACCACAACCTTATCTTTACGAATACAAGCACAGGGAACTTACTTGGCTAGGATATACGGATTTACTAATTATGATTTGTATCTTAAAATTCAACGACGTTGTTTTGCTTCTTTCGATAGGTTTCATTTATATTCTGTGTTAGGAAAATCGATCTTGTGCGTGAGAGTTCAGTATTTTTTAGGTGCTACGCAAATCGCCATCTGTGTTTTTTAACTTTATGTGAACTTTTTAAACTGAATGTCTCCGTGTACGTGTATATTTTAACCATCACTGACTCCCCTTACTATGTTCTTATGTCCTCCTTTATCGCCTTTTTTATTTCACGTTTTCATCTTTTTATTTAATGTCACTCGGCTGAAGAGCGGCGGAACCTCTGCCAGCTCTCCCCTGCCCATGTGGAGCAGGGAAATAAAATCACAATATAAAAAATCTAATTTATGGAGTTTGCTTTGTGAGTTGTTTGCCTACCCACTACATTTTTTATTTCGTTTTGTTTGCGATTAAAAATGCCTAGGAAACAACTGTGTCCTTGTGAATAAACCATAATGGCTAAAAGAATGACTGTACAGTCCCAAGAATCCAATGAACATCGTGAGGTGAGGATTACTGTGGCTCGAGGGAACCAAGCTTCCAATAGTTCTTTGGAAACTTCTTTTGAAAGCAAGACGATGTAAATCTGATCGAGAGTTATGCATTACGTCGCTCCTCAGAACTCTTCAGTCAAGAAGGCTTGAAGTTACTTTCTCCAATGTAACACCATAGAAGTGGAAATCTTGAGAGGAAGTGGCGCAAGTGAGCAAGTCTTCAGACCCAGAATCCTGCTTCTTCCTAGAAGTGTAATATATCACTTTAAACCTGTACAATTCCTGGTGAGCTGATGGTATGTGATGTCCACAAACAAAGGACAAGGCCAGACGTTGGGTTTTGCAGGCTTGGACGTTAGTGCCAGTTACTTTTCACATGACCAACTCTACGTTGCTCTGTCTAACATTAGTGATGCAAACAAGCTCTTCGTTCGTGTTTCCAATCATAGTGCATCAGACGTTGTATACAAAGAAGTTTTGTAAGTCAAAAATAAATTCCAGGCATACGAAGTCCCAGGCACAGTGTAACGTCCCCTTCGAAAAAATTTATAAATGACAGTGTTGGAAAACCTCTACGTTATTTGATTTTCAAACAGCTGAGCAAAACTGAACGTACTCAGACATTTCTCTCTTTACTTATTCTGACACACAATATTTTTAGCGCAACGCAGTCTGACTTTCAATACTCCATACAAAAGAATGGACCTGACTAACAATAACCTTTACCTTTCATGAATCACCTCACAAAAATCTTCGTTACTCGAACTACTGCAATACAGTGAGCGCCAATACTGCCAGCTAAATAAAAGATTCTAACTACTGAAGGCACTAAGTACTGATAGGCATAGTTAGCAAATGGAAGATTTTGATGGAGAAGTAAATAAATAAAAGTGAGAAATGCTTTCGAAATATTAACTTCACACATGAGCATTAAAACAGAACAGAAAAAATAATGTGTAAACATCTTTACAAAGTAAATATAATAGTATTAGAAAAATTCTACAACATAACTCTCGTCAGATAAGCACATAGAGACAGGAATAACACAAATACACAAGGGCACACAAACACATAGTGGGATGACACCAAAGCACAGGACATAGTTTGTTTTCAATATGATATCTGAACTGCGGTATTTATCGTATATCATTTGCAAACAAAACTTTCTTTACTTCTTGGAGATCTCCCTCAGTTCATCATTATTCCCAAAAAGTCCTATCTATACCTGCTTTCTGTATTATATTCATATCCTCTTTGAAAATAATTATTCTTCATTGTGCACTAATTTTTTCTGCGAAACCTTTTTTTATATAACTTCTCAAATAATTTCTTCCAATTCATCGCTACTCATTCTCTTATATAGCGTACCCCTCTTAAGCTAACTTAAATCCACTAGGCTCAGATATATATACAAAGGTACGAGGGATTGCAGCAGTTCAAAACAATTAACACAAACAGCAAAGACCATAAAATGCAAATTGCCAAAGCAAGCAGCAGTATTCTAAATAAGCAAAGCAAATGTAACATTAAAACTAATATGAGCCAATGTGCAGCAACAAGAAAAATAAATCAGTTTCGTAAAACTGGCTTAATACAATATAAAATTCAGTAGAATTATGCTTGGCAAACAGCAGCAACAAATGCAGTAATTTATACCTAAACATAATAAAGCTCAAGCTGAAAGAATATTACAGTAAAGAAAGGAAATGTGTAATACCTAAGTCAGATCCTAACACATCTACATCTACATTTATACTCCGCAAGCCACCCAACGGTGTGTGGCGGAGGGCACTTTACGTGCCACTGTCATTATCTCCCTTTCCTGTTCCAGTCGCGTATGGTTCGCGGGAAGAACGACTGTCTGAAAGCCTCTGTGCGCGCTCTAATCTCTCTAATTTTACATTCGTGATCTCCTCGGGAGGTATAAGTAGGGGGAAGCAATATTTTCGATACCTCATCCAGAAACGCACCCTCTCGAAACCTGGCGAGCAAGCTACACCGCGATGCAGAGCGCCTCTCTTGCAGAGTCTGCCACTTGAGTTTGTTAAACATCTCCGTAACGCTATCACGGTTACCAAATAACCCTGTGACGAAACGCGCCGCTCTTCTTTGGATCTTCTCTATCTCCTCCGTCAACCCGATCTGGTACGGATCCCACACTGATGAGCAATACTCAAGTATAGGTCGAACGAGTGTTTTGTAAGCCACCTCCTTTGTTGATGGACTACATTTTCTAAGGACTCTCCCAATGAATCTCAACCTGGTACCCGCCTTACCAACAATTAATTTTATATGATCATTCCACTTCAAATCGTTCCGCACGCATACTCCCAGATATTTTACAGAAGTAACTGCTACCAGTGTTTGTTCCGCTATCATATAATCATACAATAAAGGATCCTTCTTTCTATGTATTCGCAATACATTACATTTGTCTATGTTAAGGGTCAGTTGCCACTCCCTGCACCAAGTGCCTATCCGCTGCAGATCTTCCTGCATTTCGCTACAATTTTCTAATGCTGCAACTTCTCTGTATACTACAGCATCATCCGCGAAAAGCCGCATGGAACTTCCGACACTATCTACTAGGTCATTTATATATATTGTGAAAAGCAATGGTCCCATAACACTCCCCTGTGGCACGCCAGAGGTTACTTTAACGTCTGTAGATGTCTCTCCATTGAGAACAACATGCTGTGTTCTGTTTGCTAAAAACTCTTCAATCCAGCCACACAGCTGGTCTGATATTCCGTAGGCTCTTACTTTGTTTATCAGGCGACAGTGCGGAACTGTATCGAACGCCTTCCGGAAGTCAAGGAGAATGACATCTACCTGGGAGCCTGTATCTAATATTTTCTGGGTCTCATGAACAAATAAAGCGAGTTGGGTTTCACACGATCGCTGTTTCCGGAATCCATGTTGATTCCTACATAGTAGATTCTGAGTTTCCAAAAACGACATGATACTCGAGCAAAAGACATGTTCTAAAATTCTACAACAGATCGACGTCAGAGAGATAGGTCTATAGTTTTGCGCATCTGCTCGACGACCCTTCTTGAAGACTGGGACTACCTGTGCTCTTTTCCAATCATTTGGAACCTTCTGTTCCTCTAGAGACTTGCGGTACACGGCTGTTAGAAGGGGGGCAAGTTCTTTCGCGTACTCTGTGTAGAATCGAATTGGTATCCCGTCAGGTCCAGTGGACTTTCCTCTGTTGAGTGATTCCAGTTGCTTTTCTATTCCTTGGACACTTATTTCAATGTCAGCCATTTTTTCGTTGGTGCGAGGATTTAGAGAAGGAACTGCAGTGCGGTCTTCCTCTGTGAAACAGCTTTGGAAAAAGGTGTTTAGTATTTCAGCTTTACGCTTGTCATCCTCTGTTTCAATGCCATCATCATCCCGGAGTGTCTGGACATGATGTTTCGAGCCACTTACTGATTTAACGTAAGACCAGAACTTCCTAGGATTTTCTGTCAAGTCGGTACCTAGTATTTTACTTTCGAATTCACTGAACGCTTCACGCATAGCCCTCCTTACGCTAACTTTGACATCGTTTAGCTTCTGTTTGTCTGAGAGGTTTTGGCTGCGTTTAAACTTGGAGTGAAGCTCTCTTTGCTTTCGCAGTAGTTTCCTAACTTTGTTGTTGTACCACGGTGGGTTTTTCCCGTCCCTCACAGTTTTGCTCGGCACGTACCTGTCTAAAACGCATTTTACGATTGCCTTGAACTTTTTCCATAAACACTCAACATTGTCAGTGTCGGAACAGAAATTTTCGTTTTGATCTGTTAGGTAGTCTGAAATCTGCCTTCTATTACTCTTGCTAAACAGATAAACCTTCCTCCCTTTTTTTATATTCCTATTAACTTCCATATTCAGGGATGCTGCAACGGCCTTATGATCACTGATTCCCTGTTCTGCACTTACAGAGTCGAAAAGTTCGGGTCTGTTTGTTATCAGTAGGTCCAAGATGTTATCTCCACGAGTCGGTTCTCTGTTTAATTGCTCGAGGTAATTTTCGGATAGTGCACTCAGTATAATGTCACTCGATGCTCTGTCCCTACCACCCGTCCTAAACATCTGAGTGTCCCAGTCTATATCTGGTAAATTGAAATCTCCACCTAAGACCATAACATGCTGAGAAAATTTATGTGAAATGTATTCCAAATTTTCTCTCAGTTGTTCTGCCACTAATGCTGCTGAGTCGGGGGGTCGGTAAAAGGAGCCAATTATTAACCTAGCTCGGTTGTTGAGTGTAACCTCCACCCATAATAATTCACAGGAACTATCCACTTCTACTTCACTACAGGATAAACTACTACTAACAGCGACGAACACTCCACCACCGGTTGCATGCAATCTATCCTTTCTAAACACCGTCTGTGCCTTTGTAAAAATTTCGGCGGAATTTATCTCTGGCTTCAGCCAGCTTTCTGTACCTATAACGATTTCAGCTTCGGTGCTTTCTATCAGCGCTTGAAGTTCCGGTACTTTACCAACGCAGCTTCGACGGTTTACAATTACAATACCGATTGCTGCTTGGTCCCCGCATGTCCTGACTTTGCCCCGCACCCGTTGAGGCTGTTGCCCTTTCTGCACTTGCCCGAGGCCATCTAATCTAAAAAA
This sequence comes from Schistocerca cancellata, assembly GCF_023864275.1. Taxonomy (NCBI): domain Eukaryota; kingdom Metazoa; phylum Arthropoda; class Insecta; order Orthoptera; family Acrididae; genus Schistocerca; species Schistocerca cancellata. Next base: position 165,587,999 of record NC_064634.1, read on the forward strand.
CCGCCCAGCCCACGCCACACAACCCCTGCTACCCGTGTAGCCGCTTGTTGCGTGTAGTGGACTCCTGACCTATCCAGCGGAACTCGAAACCCCACCACCCTATGGCGCAAGTCGAGGAATCTGCAGCCCACATGGTCGCAGAACCGTCTCAGCCTCTGATTCAGACCCTCCACTCGGCTCTGTACCAAAGGTCCGCAGTCAGTCCTGTCGACGATGCTGCAGATGGTGAGCTCTGCTTTCATCCCGCTAGCGAGACTGGCAGTCTTCACCAAATCAGATAGCCGCCGGAAGCCAGAGAGGATTTCCTCCGATCCATAGCGACACACATCATTGGTGCCGACATGAGCGACCACCTGCAGATGGGTACACCCTGTACCCTTCATGGCATCCGGGAGGACCCTTTCCACATCTGGAATGACTCCCCCCGGTATGCACACGGAGTGCACTTTGGTTTTCTTCCCCTCCCTTGCTGCCATATCCCTAAGGGGCCCCATTACACACTAGAGTGATGTGTCACCTTAACTTACTCTACTAAAAAAGTTACCAAATCGTTGACAAAATTATGTATACAATTCCTGTGAAGGGAAATGTCTATTTGTGCTCTCTTTTCTAAGAAAGTATATCATAAAGTTATTCTTTACTGGGTCTATAGACAGAAAACTTTTCTGTTAGTACATCTATTAAATTTTATTTCAACCAATGCTGCAGTGCAGCTAGAAACTAGAATTTAAACAAAATGAGCAAATATATACATAAAGCAAGGTGTAAAACGTCATTCACTAGCCATATGGCATCTCCTAGGGCAGTAAAGAAATCTCTCAACTAGTAAGACAATAGATGTAAAATGTTTCACATAATTTCATAATGCATTTCGGTAAATATCAGAAATTATGAGCTCCAAAGTGTAATCATATGTTTTAAAGTATGAGCGTGTCATATTTGCAATACTTTTTTGCAAAGAAATGTCAATAGCAAGGTTAATGGCCTATCCTTTTTTTGTTGTCTCTGAAAGGCACGGCATTTTTCCCAAGTGTCTGTCATGTAGCTGGGTGCCTACAGTGCATTACGTCAAGGTCGCTTAGCTTTCTTACCGAAATGTTAACGACAGCAGTTTCTGCTACAGTGACAGTCTCATATAAAAAAATTTCAGAAGTCGAAAACTTACAGTAGAAATGCATAGAAAGGAAACCTGATGAACAGCAGTGATGTGATACTCACATTCACCCATGGACACACATGTCATAACAATTAAAGTACAATTATTGGTTTCCTACATCGTTTCTCACAAACCAGAATCCCTAACCACTACTCATTATTCCTTACCTTATTACACACACACATATTCATCAACACTTCTTAAATATTTCATCATAATAAATATGTAGTATAATCAAATTCCTCATATAGCATCAGCTTATTGATCATAAACATACCTCATCAGCATAATATACATCGTCGTCGTAATAACATCATCATAACAGATCAATCACAACTCAAAATCATTGCAGCTTCTTTCAATAATTTCAAAACCTTCAATAAAGTCATCTATCTGAAACGTACTTCAAAAATCGTCATCCCTCACCATATACAACATTCAAAGCTCTCATAGTATCACAATGGTTCCAAAAAATATGAAAAGTTCACAAAGTACAGACAAAATACAATTTAATAAGTGTGAAGCTATCCAACTGTGTAATTGCGTAAACATGTGTCACTGACATAGTAAACAAATGTTTGTCTCAGTTAAATGATCAGATAGCTGTGTAATTATGTGTTAGAAAAATACGGTACCGATGTGTAAAGTTGTATAAGCAATACCATATTAGCTAGCGCTCCTAGCGCTTGCCACACGCTTAATACACGACGTAGGCGTGTACCCCCTGCGGATAAATGTAATCATACCCTCAGATATTACAGAGTATAGCAATGGAATGAAATGAATCATGGAAAACCTTTGTATCTTTGTAATTCCAAAATCTTTAAAAATAAATGTTTTAAGTACAAAAATTAATCACTCAAATGCATGTCCTATAGCGCTAAACTTTGAGTATTGTTGTAAGACAATCTCTGTCATTAGTTAACGGTAAAAATGTGCCAAGTGTCGTAATTATCGTCGTCCGTAAGCAAAGGTCTGCCCGCTTAGAAAAATTTTATAAATGACTGTGTTGGAAAACCTCTACATTATTTGATTTTCAAACAGCTGAGCAAAACTGAACGTACTCAGACATTTCTCTCTTTACTTATTCTGATCAACATTAAACTGACACACAATATTTTTAGCGCAATGCAATCTGACTTTCTATAATTCCTACAAAAGAATGGCCCTGACTAACAATAACATATACTTTTCATGAAGCACTTACCTCACAGAAATCTTCGCTCCTCAAACTACTGCAATACAGCGAGCGCCAATACTGCCAGCTAAATAAATGTTTCTAACTACTAAAGGCATAAGTACTGATAGGCATAGTTTGCAAATGAAAGATTTTGATGGAGAACAAACAATGTATTTACTTTAATAGTGTTCAAAAGTCATTAGTTCATGACATCCAGTCTTACAAATTTCATTTTTCTGACGGACACACGTCCAGATGTGTCCACTCTCAAAACTCTGCCATCTCTCTCCCCACATCCACAATTACTGACGGCTCACCTCCAACTGCGCAACACTACGCGCTGTTCACATCCAACTGCCCAACACTACAGTAGCAAATATTCCAACAATGCAGACCAGCCACAGACTGCACACATCACAGTCAGTGATTTTCATACAGAGCGCTACATGGCGTTACCAACATAAAAACCTAAACATCCTACTTACAACAGCTATAAAAAAAGTACCTGGACAACGCCAGATTTCCCGTATAGTTTGTTAATATAGATCAATTACTTCAGAATTCTTCAAAAAGTACGCAACTGCTGTATAATCTGAACTAAAAGACTTAAATTACTTCACTAGACCAAGGGAATCTACTTCTAAGGAAGTCATGTTTGCAGCTGGTTTCGATTAGAGTTCTGGAATAGTTACTACCTCTTCTTTGGTGAAGAAATTTCGGAAAAGTGTTTTTAGTAACTCTACTATATTATTGCTGTAATCAGTAATATTGCCATTGTTATCGTGTTGTGCAGGAATCGGCTGTGTCTTGTCGCTGGTGGGCGTTACATACGAGCAGAATCTCTCTGGGTTTTCTGCAGAATTTCGAGACTCAGTTTCGTCGTGGAAAATATTCGTTGGTGTGAATAGATAAGCAGAACTGTCAGTTTCAGATCCACTGTTTAGTTCACTGTTTAGACATTTAACTAAATTTTGGGAATAAAGATTTAACAGTGGAATCGATTCAGCATCGAAAAGTAATTTTTTATCAAAATGGTTGGGTCTGAGCACTATGGGACTTAACAAAATGGTTCAAATGGCTCTGAGCACTATGGGACGCAACTGCTGAGGTCATTAGTCCCCTAGAACTTAGAACTAGTTAAACCTAACTAACCTAAGGACATCACACACATCCATGCCCGAGGCAGGATTCGAAGCTGCGACCAGGCGGTCGCATTGCTCCAGACTGAAGCGCCTAGAACCACTCGGCCACACTGGCCGGCTATCAAAATGGTTCAAATGGTTCTGAGCACTATGGCACTTAACTTCTGAGATCATCAGTCTCCTAGAAGTTAGTACCACTTAAACCTAACTAACCTAAGGCCATCACACACATCCATGTCCGAGGCAGGATTCGAACCTGCGACCGTAGCGGTCGCACGATTCCAGACAATTTTCTATCGATTACGCCGGAAAGCTCACGTCTTTTACATTTATTAATTATCTCTACGTTTATAAATTTGTTTCAACAGACAATATAAGGTCATGCTTTACATCTAAGCAGAAGTTCTTAAAGAGAACATAGCAGTGCGCTTAGTACATGAGCTTCACTTAATTATAAGGGGCGATTAAAACGTTTATGTTCGAAAACCATACAGTCAACAATCGGTATTCAAATCAGGCAAAATCATCGTGAGCATTTTGACAATCGTACAACCAAATGCACCAGGTTGAAGATACCCGTTTGGTAAAACGTCGTGTCCTGCTGCGTGTAGAAATTATGGAAATTTGTGGTAAGGACTTGGGACCAAACTGCTGAGGTCATCGGTCCCTAGGCTAACACTACTTAGTCTAACTTAAACTAACTTACGCTAAGGACAACATACACACCCATGTCTGAGGTAGGATTCGAACCTCCGATGGGGGGAGCCTCGCGGGAGCCGCGCGAACCGTCACAAGTCGCGCCAGACCGCACCGCTAAGACGCGTGGCCACTGCGTGAAGAGATCCGTAGCCACCAGATGCACATTCTTGTCCGTCGGGAATCGTCTACTCTTTGGGCCTTTTTTAAGGGACCGAAAGCTTGATAATTGCATGGGTAGAGATCAGGAGTATACGGTGGGTGATCGAGTGTCGCCGCTTGAGTTGGCGTAACTTCTGTTTTTACGACATTTGAGATATGGGGACGTGGGTTATCATGCAGCAGCACCTCTTCTTGCAGTTTTTCCACAAGGTTTGTTTCGACAGACATACTGACCTATAGAAATTCTTCACTCTGGATGTCTGCCAGTGTTTGTCCCTCGGCAGCGATTAAAAGAATAACAGCAAGTCGGTCCTGTTTGGACGTGTTTGGTAATAACGTCGTCATAGTTCACTTTTCGACGTTTACCATGCGCACGGCGATAAGACAGGAATGCCAGATTATAATCCCTTGCCTATATGTTGGTGCTTTTACTCCAGCACCGGGTCGCGCTGCGTTGCATATGCGCTGCAGCAACGTCCTCAGACGAAACCTTTTTAACGCCCCTTTACCACGTAAGTGTCAATCAATTGTGAACTAGACAGACGGAAAAGAAGTAAGTAAACTGTTTATTATTTCAAAAGTATTCCCAATATCTGTTAATAAATTTACGCCTCAGAAAAAAGTAGACATGGAAGTGGAGAGGAATGAAGAAAATAGGGATATTGTTGACAATGAAACAGAACTACTAAGTCACATTTGGGGAGAAGGAAGACGCCTCGAATACGACGAGAGGGAAGTCACACCGTTGATAACAGACACATTTATAATCTCCCTTTGAATGCTACGTGATTTTGGAGCAGGCTCAGATTACTGTGTAGTATGACTGAAACTGAGAATGAGATTTAGTATCACGCCTAGCTACAGCCAAAAAGCTCGACTTACGGTGTCCTGGTATGCAGTTATGGACACCAGTGATCAAGATATCGATGAAGGAAACGGAGCGTGTGAAAATCGCATCAGTAACGGAGCGCAACCATCCTAACGGCGCGTGGGAAGGACTGACGTGATTCAGCAACCAAAATGATGCCCATACTGAATCACAGATTGTTTTTAGTTTTGGCGAGTTACGTGTGAGTGATACTTTACAGTCAGAGGGCGCTTATTATGCCCAAAAATCCATTGGCTGACGGTGAGTTTTGATTTCTACCTCGAGAAACAAGAGAATACAGATCGTCCCCAACAAGAGAGCGGTACAAGAAGCATCGTCATACCACGTCCTGATCTCCAGGCTGCTCGGGGCAACGTAGCGAGGCAACAGTTTTTTGTGCAATAAAAGCCGCAACTTAATCTGGCTTAACGTGGCCTCATCTCCACAACACGCGCTCCTCGCCTTCCTTTTTCCCCTCCAGGCAGAACAGGTGTCGAATATTAATGTCACCCATTACGCTGGTGTCGACACGGTACACGGGAGACATTTTTTCTTTTTTTTTCTGGAAGATGCCTCTCTACACACGGGTATTGTACGTCCTTCGTAAATGCTCAGCATCCGTCCAAAGTCCCCAGCTACATCGTACATCGTGTGTGTGTGTTTTTGTATGTAGATTAATGACAGAGGAGGCGAGAGTCTGTCACAGACAAGCATGTATTTAGGTTGGACGGGCACAGTTCACTATATTTATACACGGTGAGAATTGCGTGTGTTGTAAGGTAGCTGTTAAGATCGGAGATCCAGCCAGATTTACGTGTCTGCCTCTAATGTATGCAGCAGGCAAGAAGTTTCGAGAGCCATGTTTTTAATGCTGTCGCATGAAGCGAGTGAACATGTTCTTGAAACGCGTTTTCACGTTTTAGTGCTCCGTCCGTAGCCTCGATGGCGCAGTGGAGGCATCGCGCGATGTCATCCAGAAGGATTGCCTCTCGTTCTCGTTCTCGCTGCCGAAGTGTAGAGTGAATGTTCCAGTTCCGTGCAGCGTCAGCATTGTGGACTCCTGCTTAATGGGATCATTTATAACAGGCAATGTTACCTCACAAATATCTCGATTTCTTCTTTCAGAACCTGTTTGTAACGTATTTCACTATTCGCTTTGCTCTGACAATCGCCCATCCATGCGACGGAAAGTAGAAGGATTGCATCCGCTGTAGAGTGCGGTACAGAATCCGACGAGAGGAAGTTGTACACACATGTTAACGATCGACTTAAATTGTTTGAAACCTTAGTTTGGAATAGTAACTGAAATCAAAAAACTAAAAAAAAAGAGACTAACACGTGAAAATATACTTTATAATGTCAGACAAGACTAACAACCGGGCAAGATAATGCAGTTAGTTAGTTGATATGGGGTAGGGCACCGAACAGCGAGGTCATCGGTCCCAATGGATTAAGGAAGGATGGGAAAAGAAATCGGTCGTGCCCTTTCAAAGCAACCATCCCGACATTTGTCTGAAGCGATTTAAGGAAAACACGGAAAACCTAAACCAGGATGGCTGGACACGGGTTTGAAGCGTCACTCTCCTGAATGTGAGATAACGCCCTATAAGTAGCAACATTGTGAGCAACGTGTAAAGCGATATGATTTAGGACCTTCGAACTGCGTATCTACACAATAGTTACAACTGGCGCATGAAGCAACTAAGAAGCTGCACCCTCACTTCGTAGATTCTACGTCATGAGACAGTGTCCACTGTCAGCAATCTTTGTGTGGTACGTAGCGAGCTATACGTGGCTGACAAGCGTTGTCCTTGTTCACTATTATTCTACGTTTTCTAATGTCGTAATATATTTACGTTATTTGTACAATTTTGAATTACGAAAATTCATGTTCGGATTTTCACTTTTGCTGATTTGTTATTAAACTTTTGATGTGCAGTACTTTTCATGCAACAAACGTTATACATCTTTTCAGTTCGAAATTTCACCATTTCTGTTTCTGTCAGCTCATGCTACTGTCTGATCTGTTTATTTTAAACCAACCAATTGAATTAAAAATCATTAACTGCTTCTTTCTGCAGCCAGCACGACCACGAGAATGGCCGCTTCTAAATGCTGTCAAATGGTGGTCATGTATGGGACCACTAGCTCTGATAATTTATAACTAATTATCTACAGTGCTCCTCATTTACTGTATGATCAATTTTATTTTGGACTACTATGAAGCGAAGATTATTAATAAGCAAGAGAGTAGTTAGTATTATGTCTAATATGACTGTACTGATTTAAGATCATCTGGACATTCTTAAGTTTTATAACATTAATCCACATCTACGTGGCTACTCTGCACTTCATTCTTAAGTGCCTGGCAGAGACCTCTTGCAAACACCTTCATATATTTCTCAACGTTCTACTCTCTAACAGTGCGAGGAAAGTGAACACTTAAATCTTTCGGTATGATTTCTGATTTATCTTATTTTATTACGATGATCATTTCTCGCGATGTATATTTGGCGGAAAAATAATATTTTTGAATTAAAAAGAGGAAGTTTGTGACGGAAATTTCGTTAAAACATCTTAACGAAATGAAAGGCGCCTCTGGTTTAGTGATTCTCAACCCATCTTGCGCTCATATCCGTGATACTCTTTCCCCTAGTCCGCGATAACACAAAACGATCCTTTCTTGGACTTTTCCGATATCCTCTTTCAAACATAACTAGTAACGATCCCATGCTGCATAGTAGTATTCTAACAAAAGACGAACAAACGTCACTTTAATAGACCTGTTGCAACTTCGAAATGTTCTACAACAAAACACAGTTTTTGGTTAGTCCTCCCCACAACATTATCTATGTAATCGCTTCAATTTAAGCTGTTCGTAACTGTAATTCCTAGGTATTTTGTTAATTGACAGCCTTTAGATTTCTGTGATTTATCGATTATCCTAAATTTAATGGATGTCTTTTAGTGTTCATGTGGATGGCCTCACAATTTTCCTTATTAAGAGATAATTACCACTTTTTTCATCATACAGATATCGTGTGTAAGTCATTTTGCAATTCGTTTTGATCTTCGGACGAGTTTACTAGGCGGAAAATAAAAGCATCATCTGTAAACAATCTAAGGGTGCTGCTCGGATTCTGTCCTAAATCGCTCGTATAGATTGGAAACAGCTGAGGGCAGCAAGGATTTCTTGCGGACTGTCAGAAACACTTCTGTTCTATTCAATTCCTTCTGTTTTTGTGATTATTTATACTTTATGTACAAGGAAAACTACGTAAATGAGGAATCCTGAATATTTCTTAAATGCTTAGGGGTATCGGAACGGAATTTCCGGAAATAGATAGCGACATTTTGTAAGTTTTCAAGTGAAATTTGCCAGAGAATATCGGATTAATTTTCTAAGTGGCAAGAGTGGACATCTGACCGTGTTAACTTCGCTAAACAGTGCTCATTCCGCTGCTGGTAACAATACGTTGTTCAGGATACAGCGTCTAAACACCTGCCACTTGTATTTAGAGAAGTACAAATTTATTCTTGCGAAAATCTTATTCAAACGTTGTTTCATTGAATTCCTATCTCCAAGAGCTTTCTAATAACATTAAAAAATACCACTCAATTAAAAATATGCGAAGTCCCGCTCGGACAAATTGTTAGTCGTCCCTCTATACAGCACAGTGGTCACTTCGGAGCGATACAGGTTGCCTATTGCTGGTAGTAGACCTTCAGCTAGGCCTCTACCCTTAACATCATGGCAGTGAAGTTGTAAGCATGTGGCAGTCGGTTGTACGTAATTATCGCAGTAACAGGGGTCAACGAGAAGATATGACAGAATGGCAGAAAGGAGAACTATTTCCTTCAGACTTACTAGTAATGACATTGTAAATGAAGTTGCCCCGTTTGATGGTGTATGAAAGGCGGTCGACAAGCCATGGTGTACGACTCATATCTGTGTAACATGGCGTAAGAATAGTAGTCGTAATAATATACTAACCGACATACCTTCTTTGCTTGACGAACACTCAAGCAACCTATCACACTTAACACGATCTGCCAAATTATGCGGTCTTATTGCCATAGAAAATGCCTGTGACTGTTTGAAACAGCGTGTGAAATGTAACAGTCAACAGCTCTAATTTGGCTGCTCTACGGGATCTAGTCACGGATGAGCAACTTCAGCTGACATACTTGAAGAAACGTGTGGGCTCTCTTCCTCGTTGAACGAAGTCAGTATCAAGGATATCTGCCATGTTGCATGGGATTAGTGTGTTGTTTCCTCAGGGTTACCAATTTTTTCTGGTCTCCTTAGTGGCATCATTATTTCCGTAGTTGAGTAAGACGTCATTTTTAAAACGCAGCAAGTTCCTTGCCCTTGAGTGCTACCACTTACCGGAGACTTTACTTCGTTACCTAGAACCGTTTACAGAATAATCTGTTTACGTGGTTCACTCTCTATTCGTTCTTATTCTAGCAGTTATATACAACCGCTCGCTTACAGAAAGATCCGTATCTAAATACTGGAAAATTGCTCAAGTCACACCAATAAATAAGGGAAGTTGGAGTAATCCGTTGAATTACAGGCCCATATCACTAACGTCTATTTTCAGTAGGGTTTTGGAACATATACTGTATTCGAACATTATGAAGTACCTCGAAGAAAACGATTTATTGACACGTAGTCAGAACGGATTCAGAAAATATCATTCTTGCGAAACACAACTAGCTCTTTATACTCATGAAGTAAAGAGTGCTAACGACAGGGGCTGTCAAATTGATTCCATATTTTTAGATTTCCAGAAGGCTTTCGACACCGTTCTTCACAAGAATCTTCTAACTAAACTGCCTATGGAACATCGCGTCAGCTGTGCGACTGAATTCATTATTTTCTGTCAGAAAGGTCACAATTCGTAGTAATAGACGGAACGTCATCGAGTAAAACAGGAATAATATTCGGCGTTCCCCAAGGAAGTGCTATAGGCCCTCTGTTGTTCCTGATATGTTTTGACGACATTGGAGGCAATGTCAGTGGCCGTCTTAGATTGTTTGCAGATGATACTGTCATTTACCGCCTCGTAAAGTCATCAGATGACCAAAGCGAATTGCAAAATGATTTAGATAAGATATATGTATGGTGCGAAAAGTGGAAATTGACCCTGAATAAAGAAAAGCGTCAAGTTATTCACAGAGTACTAAAAGAAATAAAGCTAAATTTCTATTACGCGATAAGTCACACAAATCTGAAGGCTGTAAATTCAACTACATACTTAGGGATTACAATCACAAATACCCTAAATTGGAGTGATCACATAGATAATGTTATGGGTAGAGCGAACCAAAGACTGCGACTCATTGGCAGAACACTTAGAAGGTGCAACCGGTCTACTAAAGAGGCTGCTTATACCACGCTTGTCCGCCCTGTTCTGGAGTACAGCTGTGCGGCGTGGGATTCACATCAGATGCGACTGACGGATGACATCGAAACAGTACAAAGAAGGGCAGCTCGTTTTGTATTATCGCGAAGTAGGGGAGATAGTGCCTCAGACATGATACGTGAATTGGAGTGGCAATCATTAAAACAAAGGCGTATTTCGTTGCGACGGGATCTTCTCATGAAATTTTAATCCTCAGTTGTCTCCTCCGATTGCGAAAACATTCTGTTGACACCCACCTACATAGGGAGAAATAATCATCACGATAAAACAAGAGAAATTAGGGCTCGCGCAGAAAATTTAAGAGCTGGTTTTCCGCACGCCGTTCGAGAGTGGAACGGTAGAGAGACAGCTTGAATGTGGTTCACTGAACCCTCTGCCAGGCACTTTATTGTGAATAGCAGAGTAATCACGTAGATGTAGATGTAGATTCTCAGCGAGGTCATATCTGATGTAGCGATTATATAGAATAATTCTGTCATCATGTCAAAACAAGAGTTGAAGTTATACAATCCTTCACTGGCATCTGGATATGGTTTGCAGGATATGTTGCACTGCTGCATATGCAACTTTCACAAAATTTTGTTTAGCATCTCCATAACTATCTCGAGCTTACTAAAACAACCAGTGACTATACACATCTTCTTCTCTGCGTCATCTTTATTTCTTTTATGAGAGTCGTTCAGTAACTAATGTAATTCCTTTTTTCTTCTCTCAAAGCGAGATTGGTTTATTCATTGTTTAAAAATACAACATTGTTCCCCAATTCTTTTGCTATGTAGTTATGCCTCCTTAATATTAGAGCCTGTATGCTTTCGTGGTACGACTCTACTGGTTTGTGTCTTGGCCATGTTATTGCTGCATAAGCAACTTCCACGGCATTACTGTAATGCTTCCCGCGGACATCATCCTTCAGTGGGCCGAAGAGATGGAATTTAGAACGTGCGAGATCATGGCTGTTCGGCATATTCGGAAGAACAGTCTACCGAAGTTTTGCGGTGACTTCTCGGGTGGGCAGACTTGTGTGTGGCCTTGTATATTTGCGCAGGAGGAGAACTACATTCGCCTTTTTGCGGCCGCGAACTGCCTGCAATACTTTCTTCAGTTTCTTAACTCTCATAGTAGTCTTCAGAGTGGATTGTTTGACCACCGAGGATGATTTCGAACATAATGAACCCTTCAGAGTCCCAGAATACTGTAGCCATGACTTCACCAGCTGAGGCTATTGTTCTGAATGTCTTCTTTGAAGAGGACGTTGAGTGGTGCCACCCCACGGAATATCGTTTTATTTCAGACTCAACTTGATGAATCCATGTTTCATCGTCTGTGACAATGACGAGCGATCGTCAATATCAACCTGATAACAAGCAAACAGTTCCACCCTAATGTTCCTTCTTTCCCTTTTCTGATTTTCAGTTAGGCTTCGAGGAAGTCAGCGGGCACGAACCTTTGAATACGGTAACTAGTGGACGAGTGTGTCAACACAGCCAACTGAGATGTCAAACTGAGCACTGAGCTTCTTCAAAGTCATTGGTCGATTACCTCAAATAAGTGTGTCCGCACGTTGCAATATTTGAAGCGTCACAGCTGTGTGCATTCGCTCTAGGGGTTTGTACTGACGAGAGACGATTCGCTGAGCGACGTACACTGCTTTTATCCACTGACCAGTGTCCGTAGACATTTTGTGAACGCCTGTTAAGACTTGTCACGGTCTGGTTATCACGCAAAAGATATTCAATAACTGTTCTTTGTTTGCAACACATCTAAGGTGCTAACCCAATTTTGAAGACTGGCTACAGCACTGTCATCTACAGGGAGTTATTCAATATATACGAGATGACGAGGAACTATTTAATGACGTCGCAAAGAAAGCATAGATTTTTCCGACAACAGTAGGCTGACAAAAAAAATATGTTGAATTACTTGTTTAACGCTCCTCTTATTAATCGGACCTGATATGAGTCCCAGAATGACGAGAAATACTCAAGAATCAAACAAACTATTGTTATGTAAGGCATTTCTTTCGTGGATTGATTACATTTTCATAAGAGTCTTTAAACGAATCTAAGCCTGACATCCGATTTTCGTATAACTACACTCATGCTCATATATTAAGGATAATGCTGATACACGGTGAAATAACGCTCTGGTGGGCGGTTTTCGGGTTTAAATCACCTCGGGGTATGACCATGCGCTGCATTTGACCTGCGGTCGTAGCACGGTGGCGTTGGCAGCAGTCCACATACGCAGAGGTGTGTTAACGCACGTCAGAGTACGGTGCAACGAGTAAATGTGCAGACGTTTTCAGACGTGCTACTGGTGACTGTTGAAAATGGCTCAAAGAACACATATTGAAGACTTTATGAGGGTAGAGTACTAGGGCGACTAGGGTCAAACACAGCAGGTCGTAGCACGGGCCCTCAGTGTGCAACAAAGTGTGATCTCAAGATTATGGCAACTATTCCAGGAGACAGGAAACGTGTCCAGGCGCTACAGTACGGGACGTCCACATTGTACAACACCACAAGAAGACCGATATCACACCAACAGTGCCCGCAGATGGCCACGGAGTACTGCAGGTAGCCTTGCTCGGGACCTTATCTCAGTCACTGCAACAGTTGTCTCCAGACACACAGTCTGCAGACAATGAACAGACATGGTTTATTCGACCGGAGACCTGCAAGGTGCATTCCACTGACCCCTGTAAAGCCTGGCGTCAAGAACACAGTACACGGTCATTGGAACAGTGGTCCCAGGTTATGTTCACAGACGAATCCAGTTATAGTCTGAACAGTGATTCTCGCCAGGTTTTCACCTGGCGTGAACCAGGAACCAGATACCAAACCCTCAATGTCCTTGAAAGGGACCTGTATTGAGGTCGTGGTTTGATGGTGTGGGGTAGGATTATGATTGGTACACGTACACCCCTGCATGTCTTTGACAAAGGAACTGTAACAGGTCAGGTGTATTGCGAAGTCATTTTGCACCAGTATCTCCGCCTTTGCAGTGGGTCCCACCTTCCTCCTGATGGATGATAACGCACGGCCCCACCGAGCTGCCATCGTGGCGGAGTACCTTGAAACAGAAGATATCAGACGAATGGAATGACCTGCCTGTTCTCCAGACATAAACCCCATCGAGCACGTCTGGGATGCTCTCGATCGACGTATCGCTGCACGTCTTCAAACCCCTACGACACTTCAGGAGTCCGACAGGCACTGGTACAAGAATGGGAGGCTACACCACAGCAGCTGCTCGACCACCTGATCCAGAGTATGCCAACCCGTTGGGCGGCCTGTATACGTGTGCATGGTGATCATATCCCATACTGCTGTCAGGATACATGCGCAGGAAACAGTGGCGTTTTGTAGCACAGGTTTTTCGGTACGGTTTTCTCAACTTATCACCAATACCGTGGACTTACAGATCTGTCTCGTGTGTGTCCCCTATGCTATTAGCGCCAGTTCTGTGTAGTGCCACGCTGTGTGGCATCACATTCTGCAATTATCCTTAATTTATGACCATAAGTATACTATGATGGTTCACCTTACGTCACTTCTGACGGTAGTTCTTTGGAATTGTGCCAATGTTACTGTTTTGTTACTTTACAGCCGACCTGTAGGGTATGGGGATGGCTACAATGTAGGCAATGTAGGCTGCAGGTGGTGGCGGGTTGAGACTGGATAGCAGGCCGGGGAAGGTCCAGCGGGACTCGGCTGTCGAAATTAACTCTTTATTTTATTTTACTGCTACATTTGTGCTAGGTTAGTGCAGTGTTACGACTATGCCACCCCCCACACCCTCCTAACCCCACCCCTCCACCGGCCGGACGGCCAGTGAGATGGTGATAACCAGCGTCCAGACAGCGGCTACAACACACGCACCCAGGTTTGCTGACGCCTAGTTCAATGAATGGCACGCGACTATGTCGTCATAAGCGCATTGCGTCATCGGCACGCAAAGCCGGTGGGATATTTTGTTACGGTAGCCATCTCTAAGATAAATGACTGCATCCCAATGGCTCTTGGTGTGCTGCGCGCGATGGAGGAAGTCGGTTGCCGTGCAGGTTTCAAGTGGCTCTGAGCACTATGGGACTTAACTCAGTTCCCTATAACTTAGAACTGCTTAAACCTAACCAACCTAAGGCCATCACACACATCCATGGCCGAGGCAGGATTCGAACCTGCGACCGTAGCGGTCGCGCAGTTCCAGACTGAAGAGCCTAGAACCGTTCGGACACACCCGCCGGCCGCCGTGCAGGGGATGCGACCTGCTGCCCCTGGGCATGAGCATGGCCTGCCGACAGAGTGACTCTCGAATGGTCAGCGTCTCCATCGCACCAAGTCTCGAAGGTGGACTTAGTGCAGGAGGCTGATACCGCGAAGGAGACACGTACTCCGTTGCCAGCAGCGTTATGGTCTCCTCGCCCAGCGTAGCGCCTGGTCGTCCCAGTACAGTTGCTGAGCTGCAAATGAAACTGCTACCAAAATGACAGCTCTCCATACAAGATAGCATGGTACCCGTTATGCCAAAGCACCACTTCCAGTCGCGTTCTCGGCAACACCACTGGGAGTCGTTGGTGGAAAAAAAAGAATCCCTTGCCTGTTATGCTAAAACCGCGCATTGCTATTGCACTGGCTGATTTTACTGAGCTAGCCTTGCCCATCTCGCAGTATTTTAACTTCTACTAGAAAAAACGACTCCACGCTATGCCTACCATTTGCCAGCGCAGAGGCGTTTTTATTGAGTTGCCAGGGCTTACAGCAAGCAATGCTGCGTGAAATTACCAGCAGAAATCAACTGGGACATAACGACGAACGCATCTCTTATAAAGGTACGTTTACACTGGGATACATGTATCGCAACATGTATGAGCGACATGTCAATTTGACATGTCGCGACACATCACCTCATACAAAAATTCACGGAACCTGTATGCGGACCCTCGAGCTCATACATGTCGCGTATACATTTTGTATATCGCTTTTTGGCCATATACGCGACATGTATGAGCGACATTTGAACTCGCGCATGCGCAGTACTATCATTTCCTGTAGTTTTGTCGCCTGCTGCTTATTCTGACGATTAGCGCATGCGTAGTACCAGGCTCTTTGGCGGCTGTTTGAGTTTTGGAGGTGCCGACTATCGTTTCGACGTTAATGTATCTGCATAGAACATCAAAAAGTGCCATATGCAACATTATTCTTCGTGTTTGCGAGGCCATTGTGCAAGTTTTATTCCAAGAAGTGAAGGTAAAAGTTTTATATATATCAGAGCATGTAATACATTCTATAATTTTTTTCACGCATCTGGCACATATATCAATTTTTTGCTATTATTCCGGCGGCCTCGCGTGATAATGTTGACAACGGATGCCGACAATAGTGTGTGAGACGTTGGCATTAGCAATCGTGCGACAATGCCAATGTTTTGTAATGAAATCTTCGTTTCAAGAGGAATCCCCAGTGGCCAAAAAACGGAGTGTTACTGCCAACTGATCCTCTGGTGGAATCGCTTCCCGAAAGTTTGTGTTGGTTTTGGACACAAGAGGAGCCACAAGTGATAACACGCCGCGGACCTCCTCCATACTCATCCTAACATAATTTCTAAAATATGCGCCATCCTTTAGCGTTAATTCGCGAGAAACTCTCTCTGCCACCATCTACGCTTCCTCCGCCTTTTCTTCCTATCATCTTCCAAAAGAGCAAGTGTACCAGAACACAACAATGTGAAATCTTCCAAATCGTCGTCGAAAGCTATCGCACAGTGATACATATCAACCAGTGTAAACGCACGCTCATACGTGTATGAGGTTGATACTTGTCAACTCATACAAGTCGCGATACATGTCGCAAAGTCGCATATACATGCATCTCATACATGTGCCGATACAAATGGCAGTGTAAACGCACCTCAACAGCGACATTTGGCGTTAATGGCCTATGGCGGCAGACGATCGACGCGAGTTTCTTTGCTAGCAACATTCGTTTGCAGTGTCTCTCCTTCACTCGCCCTCTAGACTACTGGGAAACTGGCCTGTTCAGATGAGTCCCGATTTCAGTTGGTGAGAACAAATAGTAGGATTCGAGTGTGGCGCAGATCCCACAGCGCCAGAGCAAGTTGCTGGTGACTCCACAGTAGTGTGGCTGCTTTATATGTGATGGACTGCGTCCCCTGGGTCCAATTGCACCGATTATGGACCGGAAATGTTTATGTTCGGCTGCTTGGAGACCATTCGCAGCCATTCATTGAGTTCATGTTGTGGCGCGGAGTGGCTGCGCGGTTCGAGGCGCCCAGCTACTACCGCCGGAGGTTCGAGTTCTCCCTCGGGCATGGATGTGTGTGTTGTTCTTAGCATTAGTTAATTTCAGTTAGTTTAAAGTATTGTGCAAGTCTAGAGACCGGGTGACCTCAGCAGTTTGGTCCCTTAGGAATTCACACACATTTTAATGAGTTCATGTTCCCAAACATGTCACAGGGCCTCAGCTGCTCGCCACTGGTTTGAAGAACATTTTGGACAATTCGAGCGAATGATTTTGTCATCCAAGTCGTTGGACATGAATTGCATGGAACATTTTGGGGGCGTAATCGAGAGATTAGTTCGTGAACAAACTCCTACACCGGCAACACTTGCGCAATTATGTATGCCTTATAGGGGCAGAATGGCCCAGAGTTTCTGCAGGGGACTTCCAATGGCGTGTTGAGTGATGCCACGTCGAGTCTCTGCACTACGCCTGACAGAAGAGTCCGACAAGATATCAGGAGGTATTCCATGAGTTTTGACACTCCAGTGCAATATACAGTGTGAAGCGAAATTCGCGCACTTGGGCTTCTCAGCGCGACTTCCCACATGCCAGCGATGAAAAAATGTCTCTCACAAAATTGCGTCTGGCGAGTACATCCGGCAGAAAAATGACGTTAAAGGGTGACAATCTGGCAGCACTGTAACCACATGCATGGTAACTACCTCTGTAAGTACATCTGACTCGTGCTGTACAGTCGGTGCAGTGTATAAAGTTTTGGGTTAGCATGAAGGAGGTCGTTCGTTCTATCCTGGGTTGCGGTATATGTTTTTTATTTGGTAAATGTAGTCCAGGTGGTACAGTATCTGGCATCTTAATAATCAACAGCGATTGCAGCGGGTCGTCTAGAAAACATTTGCACTTCCATTCTACAACCGTAGAAACGGGGGATTGGACAGCTCTGAAAGAAGCTCTTTCCACTTTGTGGGCGTGAATTTATTTGCACCAATTCATCTACCACATGCAAAACCTGCTTTCTTTGTACCCTCCTCCAATCGTCCCATGGATTAGTACCAACTATTGTTATTGCCTCGTTCAGGCCCATTACATTTAGTTGGGGCCTTACATTAGCAGTTGGTCTAGCAAGCTGCTTTGCGAATAATGCCCAAACTCAGTTACTATTTGTATGTGTTATCACCATAGTCCCACTACTTATGCATTCCAACATTGAGTGTGCTAACCGCATGCTGTTTCGTACGTATCTCGATGCATTATTATTATTATTATTGTTATTCTGTCGATGGGATTGTGGAAACATTACGTCTATTACCGTTAGGGAAACAGTGTATTCGAAACCGAACATTTCACAATTAGCGGTGTTGGGATGAATCATGCAGAGTAATATCTGTCAGAGGGTTAATGCACTTTAGGTGGAACAGTGCGCAGGACTGACGGCGTGTTTATACTGTATGCAAGCGGTTACAGTGTTGCCAGATTGCCATTCTTTAAGTACTTCTTCTGTCGGATGTACTCGCCGGACGAAATTTTGTGAGAGAATTTTTTTTATCGATAGCATGTGAGGATTCGTGCTGTGCGCGAATTTCGCTTTACCCTGTATTGTTAACAGCAACGCCCCTATAACACTCCTGTGGGCTGCTTCCGAAAATACTGTTGCATTTGTTTTTCCTTTAAGAACGACGTATTGAGTTCAGTCTGCAAGTACAGGGTTATTACAGATGATTGAAGCGATTTCACAGCTCTACAATAACTTTATTATTTGAGATATTTTCACAATGCTTTGCACACACATACAAAAACTCAAAAAAATTTTAAGCCATTCACAAATGTTCGATATGTGCCCCTTTAGTGATTCGGCAGACATCAAGCCGATTATCAAGTTCCTCCCACACTCGGCGCAGCATGTCCCCATCAATGAGTTCGAAAGCATCGTTGATGCGAGCTCGCAGTTCTGGCACGTTTCTTGGTAGAGGAGGTTTAAACACTGAATCTTTCACATAACCCCATAGAAAGAAATCGCATGGGGTTAAGTCGGGAGAGCGTGGAGACCATGACATGAATTGCTGATCATGATCTCAAACCACGACCGATCCATCGGTTTTCTAATCTCCTGTTTAAGAAATGCCGAACATCATGATGGAAGTGCGGTGGGGCACCATCCTGTTGAAAGATGAAGTCGGCGCTGTCGGTCTCCAGTTGTGGCATGAGCCAATTTTCCGCGGGCTACGCGTGAAACTTGCCCGCACGCGTTCAACCGTTTCTTCGCTCACTGCAGGCCGACCCGTTGATTTCCCCTTACAGAGGCGTCCAGAAGCTTTAAACTGCGCATACCATCGCCGAATGGAGTTAGCAGTTGGTGGATCTTTGTTGAACTTCGTCCTGAAGTGTCGTTGCAATGTTATGACTGACTTACGTGAGTGCATTTCAAGCACGACATACGCTTTCTCGGCTCCTGTTGCCATTTTGTCTCACTGCGCTCTCGAGCGCTCTGGCGGCAGAAACCTGAAGTGCGGCTTCAGCCGAACAAAACTTTATGAGTTTTTCTACGTATCTGTAGTGTGTCGTGACCAAATGTCAATGAATGGAGCTACAGTGAATTTATGAAATCGCTTCAATCATTTGTAATAGCCCTGTATGTTCTGAATCCAATCACAGATGTAGTCCTACACCTGATATCTCGCTTTTTTTCAGTAAATGACAGACTAGAACTTCACAGAATACCTTTTGGCAGTCAGGGAGCATTGCATCAACCTGTGATTGTTGCTCTAGATCTCGTGGAGGATCACAGCCAGAAGAGCATCACCCGAGGTGTGTTTCCAGAATCCATGATGACTTTTGGGATGGGGATATCCGTTCTACAAAAAGCTCATAATGCGTGAACATAAAACTTAGAACACAATTTTGCCATAGCTTGACATTAGCGGTATAGGAATGTAATTATGTTCATCTGTCCGATGACCCTTTATGAACATGGAAATGACTATTGCCTTTTTCAACCTTGCTTGGTACCCTTCGTTGTCGCAGAAACCTATCGCAAATTGCTGCTAGAAGGGGAGTAAATTCTTTCGCATGATATTTACCTAATCTTACAGTTATCATATCACATCCAGATGACTTCCACAACAACAAATGAAACACGTGATTACCCAGAGGTGCCACATATGGTTGGCAGTGACGAGCTGTAGTCTCATTCTGATGATTCAATATTTGCATTAGCAGTTCATCCCATTTCCTGGGAAGTTCTCTGAAGATGTATGGAACAGGCTGCAATTCGTGTCCTAAGAGCATCCTAGTCTTTTTCTACTTCATGGAGATCAGAAGATGTAAAAGGCCAGTCATTTCTATGAATATCTTTCCTTTGATAATTTAATTCACCAGAGCACACTGAGCGTTATCGTCCACGAACAGAATTCATGGATTGACTGAATCTGAGAAATGCCTGCAAAGTTGTTGCAGAGTATCGTCTCTGTGCAATTCATTATCACCAGAATTCCTCTCATCAGTACGAACACGTGAAACCCGAGATTATATCTTCCCAAACTGACCCCACTACCAGGTTGTTACTGTGACTGTACTCGCTGCCAGTCTCACTTTGGACGATTCATCTGTGATGAACATACGTCCTGACTCACTCAGCGTGAAGTTTAGATGCAACTGAATACATCATACACACACATGAATGCACTGTCGTTAGCATGAGATAAGCGTATCTTGTTTTACACCATGATCTGCATTTCAAAACTGTTTCAAATCAAATGGCTCTGAGCACTATGGGACTTAACATCTGTGGTCATCAGTCCCCTAGAACTTAGAACTACTTAAACCTAACTAACCTAAGGACATCACAAACATCCATGTCCGAGGCAGGATTCGAACCTGCGACCGTAGCAGTCGCGCGGTTCCGGACTGAGCGCCTAGAACCGCGAGACCACCGCGGCCGGCGTCAAAACTGTTTATTAGCCAGAATGGTATTCAGGCAGACAGATCGTTATCGACGGACCCTATACAAAGAACAAACAAATGTAATGTAACCATATTGATGTCGACAACACAAGGGTCGTTTGCATACATTAATATGAAATTACTTACATACTGTGCACGTCTACAACAAACAGAGCACAAGCATTCTGCTAACAAAAACACCGAGACTACTGCTATTCTTCACAGGTCATAAAAAAGATAGTTTTTTGAATATTCGGAAAGAAATACAGGTATTTACTCACATGGCGAAAACTATAGACAACGTCCTTAAGCTGTCGGCACACGGACCGTGCATCCGAACGTTGAGCGTTGAACGTGCCGAGTTTCTGACGTCACAGCGTGGAATAGCACGCTCGGGAGTCTTTCCGAACGTGCAGAGCAGTATCTGGCATGTCAGATATTCTGAGCGTGAGTCTGAGCGTTGACCAATGAGATGGCCCAACGCCACCTACGTCACAAACACGCCGTCTCCCTTCAGTACAGAGTTGTGAGGCGCCATATTGGCATTCATTTAAAGTCTATACGTATATATGCCGTTTCGAGCACCAGCAAATTGAGAATCACTGCAAAACCCGTTGTTAACTGTGTGATTCGTTCCAATAAAATAATGAGAAACATCATATTCGCGGCAAAAGAATTATTGTAACTTGCGTATAATGAGAGTAGGCTATTTGAAGACAGCGACACACTGAACATCTACACAAAACGCATTGTTCTTGGTACAATTTGTTATAATTAAATTTCAGTTAGTAACATATCTACGATTAATATTTGTAGCATGTGGTAAGATACTATGATTAGTGCCACTATGGGAGATGTTGGTTTAGCGTAATGCAGAGCGTCAGTCCTCTAGAAAAAGTTCTTTTTGTTGGGGCGGTGGTTCGCGTCCTGAGACAACCAATTTTTTTTTCTTAACATTCACGTTTTTATTAGGTTCCGATACTTTATTATTAGTTTAATACAAGTTTAGACTATAATATTTGATGTTATGTAAATACAAGTTCACCTTTTTTTGGGGGGTGACTTTGTTCGATTGGCTTAATCTAAAGGACAGCTTGCGCCACTTGTTTAAAGATATTTTACTCCTTCTTCTTGTACGCTTCGTAATTCACATGTTGCAAAGATTCTGCTACTGGGTAGGAACAGAGATCAAGTAAGACTGACCTTGGAGTTTTACTAAAATCTGGGAATCATGAAATAACGTTTATCTTACGCGGAGAAGTATTCCAAATTTGTAACGCACTGTCTGTAAGGGAACTTTTATAAGCCTGTGTCCTTACTGATTGGACATGGTACTTTCCTTTTCGTGGACGATGGAAGAAATGTGCGTTTCAATAGAGCTAACGTGGGAATTACGCGCACCCGTTGAGTAAACAGTGTGATTTACGAACTAGAAACATCCTTCGATCGCGTATACCACGTTGGGGCCCACGTACCGTATGCATAAGTCGCATCGTTCCTGAGCGTTCAGCAGCACGTTGAACTTGGCACGCTCAACGTTAACGTTCGACAGCACGGTCCGTGTGCCGACGGCTTTAATAAACAGACAGACATAGGAAGCAAGATGTACATATGGAACTTTAACAACGTTTGAACCAGACAAGTACAGGTTGGGATTATCTCCGTTTTCCAGCAAGTAAAGGGGACTTTGACAAGATATATTCGTACAGCCTTAGATCCAGGTCTCATATGCAACCTCTTTTTATAGGAAATCAGGTGCTATTACATTTACTGACGCGGGATTCAACGTGCATGGTGGTTATAATTAAACTTCCGCGACGATCACGTGTTTTTCATGAGGGCTGTCTCAAATAGCGAAAGTTTGATTACAACCACTAAATTAAACTAAACTAACTCCGTCCGAACTGGGATTGGTGACATTAATACTTGTCCCAGGGCCTCATCAACACAAGACACATTTTTCAGCAAATAGCTAAATGAAAAGTAAAAAAATTATATAAGTATTAAACATATAACTACTATGATTTCATACACTAAAAGATCAAAATATTACCTTTCGATATATGGTTACAACGCATAGGAATATTTTATGTTCCACTTTTCTTCAGTTGTGCTTCTGTTCATAATTTTACTTCTCCCAACAGTTTTTTGACAACCTTTGCAAATATATAAATCTCTTCACAAGATTTGTTATCACTGTTTACAAATATTTGGAGTTCTGCTTTCCGTAAGCCTGCAGAGCATATGTCTCTTGTTCCACTCCACTTGTTTTTCATAAGTGAAAAAACTCCCTCCACAAAAGCACTCGAACCTGGCACACTAAACGAAAACCGACGACTTTAAACAAGTTTACGACATTATGGTCAAGCACTGTTTAGAAAAAAATGAAGCCAATTTGATATGTCACAACGTTCCCTGTTCACACTTTCTGAGAGATTATCACTATAGCCGCTGAATTCTTCACATGTGTCACCAACACACACATTATTTCTAAGATGAACTATTTCCATGGCATTCTCGAAAGACTGAAAGCAAACTTCCATTCGTGGATCAAATGCTTCTAATGATGCATGCTTATTATTTTCACTAACATCAAATACTTCAGCATAGAAGTGTACGAGCTGGTGACATCCGTAGACATCTACTTTTGCAATGGTAAAAACAGCCCGTTAATTTGTTACTTTGCCTTGTTGCCGTAAGAGTTATCTTTCTTTCTTTGTTGGATCTTTATGGTGAGAAGTTTCATTTGTTTGTATGTTTTCAAAACACTTAAAATCATATCTTCTCAGAGTTATAGTCATTTCCAACTGCCTTCCAACATCCCTAATGCCATGTAAATAAATTTCAGGCAAAACCACTTGCTCAGAGCCATTATTAATGGATACTGTTGACAATAATTTAGGACAATCATCAGTACTCCTGAAATAGCTTTTAACTGCATCCCAGTCATCTAGCTGTCTCATTATTGCAGGAGGCAACAAAAGCCATCTGGTGGGAACGTGGCGTAGAAACTCAGCCCATGCCAAAATCACAAATTGAAAAATAATTCAGCTGGTCCCCTCTCTTGGTACAGCCTGAAAAATGATTCTAAATATTCACTGTAGTGTTTTCCACATCGGTATCTATTTTATTTACAGCAAATTTCTTTCCATTGTGCACAATAAGGTTAGAACAGTCTCATTTCTACTGAGCAGCTACTGCTGATAAATACTGATACACTGAATGAGCTTTTTTTTACTGATGATACTACAGTCAGGTTATGGATTTCCAAGCTCTGCAGCAGCATGTCAGTTATTGCTACAGAAGTTTTATCAGATTTCTCAACAAAGTCAAGTATTTTATTTTGAACTTGTTGCGGAGGTTCATAGTAGCGCAGACATGATGGAAACAGTTTTATGTTGTTTCTGTTCGATGCATGTGCTGCCAGAGAAAAGAACTTGGCAGTATTTTTCGGGCAATTTAAAACTTATTCAAAGTCTTTGACACCCCTGGGATCCTGCACATTTTTCACAAGTACTTCTGTCTTCGAACATCCACATTACAGTTTTGATGCAATTGCTGAATCAGTGAAAATATGGGATACTAATTTATTCCCACAGTCAAGGCTGTAATAATTTAAATTATGGTCTACAGTATGATAAACTGAACGCAACCCACATGCTGCAACACCGTCACACTCATTTTTTATTTAAGTTTAGAAAATAGTTCGAGAGTGCACTTGAACTTCATTTTACTTCCTTTATAGACAGGGTGTTGTTTGAGGTCACTTTGTCCACTACAAACAACGCTAAAATCCTTCTGCATCTTTATATCTCCACCCCCGGTTTTACATATGAAAATAACTTTTTCCACTTCCTCAAATACACCTGCCGATGTTGAGATTTTACTTTCTTCGAAGGAGGAGTTTTTGAAACATCTTTTCACTATCACTGATTTTTAATTACCACCTGTTAATGACTGTAAAGTTGATCCACACGTTTGCATGAAAACAACGCAAGTTATGAGCACAGGACACAAGAAACGCCAAAGTCGGTGAGGGGGATTACACTACAATGAAGGGCCGAAAGGATGCTACTTTCTAACTAATATTAGTTTGTTTTGCTTGGAACTGTTGCCAACATTGGCATAAATAATAGAAAAATGGTCTCTGGCAAGAGATAGTTTCACTACAGTCTGAAAAATTTCTTTTACTGGCCCTATTCAAACGTTTTTCGCAACTTAAAAAAAAAAAAGAGAGAGAGAGAGAGAGAGAGAGAGAAACGAAAAGTTAGTGACTCGGAGTAAATAAAAACGTAAGGTCGAAATTATCGCAAAAAAACCAGAAGAGTTCATTAAAAACGGAGGTATCACATCTGGTAGCCCCAGTCCACTATGACTAGGAAGTATATCCGTTCAACGTTTCATATTTATAAAATGTACACACGATTGTCTGGTTACTGCATGGGTAAAGCAGATAGTGAACAACATCACGGGCATGTAGGAATCCTTATGCAAGTGGAGTAATTACTTTGTAAATCCTTTCACGTTTTTATATTTTCTATGTCCACATAATTTTTAGCTACATAAAGTATTTATACCTGACAAACACATAGATGAATGTAGACGAGCACATTTTGTAAGAGACCTTATGTTTCTGTTTTAGTGTATAGAAAATGTTCTTCCGTTATCCACATCGATACGCATACATTTGTTTGTTTGTCCTCTGTACTGCATGCTAATGATGATGAGCTACAAGCCCAAATACCGGTCTGGCAAATAAATATGTTTCAAGTGAAGCTCGTGGTGTGCAACGATACGTCCTTTGTCAGAAACATACAAGCTGCACGGTATCCAACACTGAATATTTTCGCATTAGCATGTGGTACTGTGTGGTAAAGATACCAGCTGAACAGCCTACACAAATTTTGATGAAATACTGAAACTCGTGATGCGCCTGTAATCCCTCCACACAGTTATCATGCAAAAGCTATTGAATTTATTCGCGTAATTAAAAACAGATAATTACTTAGTCATGAAGGCGTTACTCTTTTTTGTCTTTTTGATGGCTTACATCGAACATTTCCTTTGTCTGACGAATCATTATCATAACAAAATATCCAGTACGAGCTGAACTGTCATGATGCAACAGCCTTATTACCAAAAGACTGATCATTCAGACACGTCTGAACTTCATCGCATGCAGATAATTAATTTTCCTTTTGTCGTGACTGCTGTGTATGCCAACACCTGCTGTTCACATTTCCAATCTGTTTGATGTCTCTTCAGTGATGTACGTTTGGCCATTATGAACACACACGGGATGTCGTTCCCGGGATTTACGTGTATTTCCCTTCTCTACAGTCTCAAACACTTAATGCTGACATTCTAATTGACAGAAGCTCCAAGTTTTGACTCGATCAGTTTGTTCTTTGTAGACGTTTCATATTTCACAAATGACAGTGGGAACCAGCCATGAAGCCTGGTTCCACTGCTTGCTGACTGTGGAATTTTTGTAATAGCATCACATTACTAATTTTTCGGTTATCAGTGCGTTCTCATGACCGGGTAATATTCTTAGCGATTTTAAGTTTCCCTTTTCCTCGATTTTCAACCGCTCATCCCTCCTGGCTTCTTTTCTTCAAACTTTTTTCTACGCTGTGGTGCTCCTTTCACGTTGTCCAGATGATTAATAGCTGTCTCTCCTTCCCTCCCTCCCACCCTCCTTCTCTCTCTCTCTCTCTCTCTTTCTCTCTCTCTCTATCTCTCTCTCTCTCACACACACACCCAGATGAATAATGCTCTTTAATTGGTCGTTTACTGCTTTCAGTGGGCACAACAAAGAGCCAGTAAGGATTTATTTATTTGATTGTGTTTCGCTTTTTCTACATCTTGAGTAATGCACTCGGTCGTTAGAGAAGTAATTTGAGCAGCAGTGTCCCGTTATATAAAACCGATCTGAGTGTCAGCCAGTCTTTACATTAAGCACGTAGCATGTACCAAATTTTAAATCTCGCATTTGATACCGGCAGCTGAGAATAAGTACTCTACCCTGTACCAACCCAAGTACCATTTAATATACATACTATAATAACCAAGCAATTAAATCGACGATTTCGAAACCTCTGAGGAGTTATAGCAAATACTATAGGCCTCTTTTTCTGTAAACAAGGGCTTCTGACTAATTGCGAAGCTTCTACTTCCTACCAGAGAAGTCTTTGGTGTAATAGAAATTGTTCTCCTGCTACCTTATGTTTGATCCCTTTCAGTGAGCACATTCCAGAGGTGATTACTAGCTGATCTATGTTACTCAATGGCTAAAAACCTTTCAGTCCCGACTCCATGTTGCCTATGTAACTGTTTCCAGGGGCAACAAAAATTTGATTTTCAGCATGTCATAACATTAGGCTATTGACCGAATTTAATAATTTAAAATACTGTCATAATCTACTCATTAAGTGGTATAATTTTACGTTAAATGTTTAACACAGTAGTCCAAATTTTAAGGTAAGAAATTATATATCTGATGAGGCAGCGTGACTCACGGTGCGCAAATTACCAAGACAATATGTATCCAGTATTTAAGAATGAGAGCAGTTAGCAACTTCTAACAAAGTTTACACGTTACTTGAAACGTTTTGGAAACTTTTCCTCACTGAAATAATGAAAGAAATAATACATTTTCTCAGTTCTTGCAGTAAAACTTCAGCACCATGCATGACGTTCTAATTTAATATATTTTACTATTAACCCTGTTAGAATCATATATTAGAGGTAGTAACCACATGCACCACTGAATATATCTGTAATGCATAGTTTAGGAAGTATGACGTCACAAATACTGAGATGCATAACAAACTAACTTTCTTTGAAACGTACAGGATGACTCAGGAGAAAAGGTATATGATTTGATGGGTGATAGTGTTAGTGAATATGGACAAAAATCTTCGTATAGACATCTGTCCTATTCCGAATGGTTTTCGAGATAGAACAAATTTAATATCACTTTTGTAAGATTTTTTCAATAACTCGAAATTCGCACCTTCCAGCGAAAACTTATTGCTGTACAAAATTAAATTATATTAAATTTCCTCCAAAAGAAGTCCTACTCATTTTTCCTCTAGGACTAATAGTCTGCGCGAAAAGAAAGTAAGATTGTTGAAAATCTCGCGCGACGTGCAAGCGCTGTAACGTAGATAGTTTTTGTGGGCCATTTTGTTTCCCCACTTAATAGACTAAAAGTATCCTGTATTAAATCCTTCCGCTACACTACTGTGGTACGCTGTCGAAACTGCCTCTGTTTGAATACTACGGAAAATGAAGGACAATGTACATTAAATGCGTTCTGTCATGGAAAAAAATCAGAATAGGTCATATGCCCATGTTATATTTTTAGTTCATATGTCCATATGACGTTTTTTGTTCATATCACTAATACTATCATCCCTTAAAACACGTACTGACTCACCATGTACAATCTGATTTGCAAAGTAATCTATTGTTTCAGACTATTTTGTACACTGGAGCTCGGTTCTTTAAATTTTAATTATGTAATCACTGATTATGTGTCCAGAATGAGATTTTCACTCTGCAGCGGAGTGTGCGCTGATATGAAACTTCCTGGCAGATTAAAACTGTGTGACCGACCGAGACTCGAACTCGGGACCTTTGCCTTTCGCGGGCAAGTGCTCTACCATCTGAGCTACCGAAGAACGACTCACGCCCGGTCCTCACAGCTTTACTTCTGCCAGTATCTCGTCTCCTACCTTCCAAACTTTACAGAAGCTCTCCTGCGAAACTTGCAGAACTAGCACTCCTGAAAGAAAGGATACTGCGGAGACATGGCTTTGCCACAGCCTGGGGGATATTTCCAGAATGAGATTTTCACTCTGCAGCGGAGTGTCCGCTGATATGAAACTTCCTGGCAGATTAAAACTGTGTGCCGGACCTTTCTTTCAGGAGTGCTAGTTCTGCAAGGTTCGCAGGAGAGCTTCTGTAAAGTTTGGAAGGTAGGAGACGAGATACTGGCAGAAGTAAAGCTGTGAGGACCGGGCGTGAGTCGTGCTTCGGTAGCTCAGATGGTAGAGCGCTTGCCCGCGAAAGGCAAAGGTCCCAGTTCGAGTCTCGGTCGGGCACACAGTTTTAATCTGTCTGGAAGTTTCACTGATTATGTGGATCACTGTCATATAAACGATTTAGTTCCGAAAGTGTAATTGACAGCGATGGGTAACTTTAACAACAGCAAGCAGTTCATCTACCAGAAAAGCTCGACTGTGCATACAGCATCACCCATGAAAAAGAAAATCTAGATCAACTATTCGTAAAACTCAAAAATGTTTCACATGTGATTCCAGCTATCTGGACTCAGACAACGCTCCTGCGGCTAGCAACGAATATTTATATCCCAGGCGCCCATCCGCTATGAAGCCTACCCATAGCAGGACGACACCACTGCCAAACTGGTCTCATTTCTCGATATTCATGTTTTTACCACCACTAATTTACCTACACAGCAAAATGTTTATCTATATTCTGCAAGCCGCCTGATGGGGTGTGGCGCTCGGTAATTATGACTGTTGTAAATACGTCGTGTGAGGTCGAATCGCTCTAATTTCATCTTCGAGGTCTTTTCGCAACGAAGGAGGATTCCCATATATTTGGTGACTCTTCTAGGTACAAACGTTCTCAAAATTTTCGACAGTGCACTTACCCGTGAAGGTCCTCCCTTCTAACGTCTTGCATTTATGTTGGATGACCAAATTAGGGACACTTTGGCGCTCACTAAAGATTGCCGTAGCGAAACGCTCAGCGGTTGTTGTTGGAACAACGAACTGACACAGATGAAACACTCAACTATCGGCCAAACGAGTGGTACGTAAGTTACCTACCTCGTGGGTTGTCTACATTTCCTCTAGAGTCTCATTCTGTAATATGCCTTTCCTATCACTCCTTTTACGTGGTCCTTCCACAGTGAAGCACTCCGTACGAATATTCCAAAGTTTTTAATGGCTGTAGCTTCTTCCTGTGATTGTTTGAGAGTCGCATAACAAAACATTAACTCGATTTTCTTCCTCTTTGTGATCGGTGATTGTTTGAGAGTCGCATAACAAAACATTAACTCGATTTTCTTCCTCTTTGTGATCAGCATGTCGCGTTTGTATATGCCGGGTTTCAACTGCCAATCCCTGCACCAATGTAGATACTCCACTGATCTTCCTGCATTTCGCAACAGTTTCCCAGCGTCTTGACATACCTGTAGGCAACAGCATCATTCGCGGACAGCGTTATAGAAATTCCTACTATATATACTGTGTCTTTTAAGTATGTTGCGAATAGCAATGGCCATGTAATCCTCTCTTCGGACATTCCTGAACATACTTTTGCTCTTAATAACTCTCCCTGTTGAGACTAATATCCTATGTTTCATTTGCACAAAACCCCGTAGATACATGGAAAGATAATGCGTCTACCGACCAAAGCAGAATTTCTCAATGAGAAACATACTCCTGTACAAGCGGTCGCTTACTTTAATATGAATATATGTCCTACCGATGCTAAATGTTATTATCTTTACATAAAGAAAAGTATTATCTTCTCCCCAATCTTAAAATGTAGAGCTGCACCATTAATTCCTATATATGAAATTACTGAATTTACTCATGGCACTTTTGAAGCCACTCTCTGCGGTCATCTTCAGAACTCAAATTAATAATAATTAATTTAATATGACAGAATTTTAAATTGCTGGTCTATCCGTGTATCACCACAATACCATAAAAACAGTGAATGGTTGGAGGAGTATGAATGAGAACAGTGGCGTATTTAAGTTTACAAAAATGACAAGTTTTTATTCATTCTTTTGTAACTAAAATCGAATTGATAAATCATACAAAAATATGACAAACATAAAATCAGATAAAGGGATAGTGCTTCATTGGCAGCGCAGGAAACTACACAAATTTTTGCCTGAATTAATCCTTCTTAGAACACAATCTTTGTTTACTTGAAACCACTATGAGACTCAATACTATTCAAATATAATCAGCTATGGCAAAGTGCAACACAAACTATGGTTCACGGAGAACACGGAGCTGTAAATATCATTTAACAACAATATGCCTGTGCAACAATGCTTTGCCCTTTCAACCTGATCCAGGCAGCGGCAGAAAACGTCATACTGTGCGTGATTAGCAGTGCGCTGTAGCAGCTGCAATGTTCTGACGTGTCCATGAAAACTGACAAACCATGTGGACTGGTATTCTAATTATTCGAACGTAAGAAACTTCACTATTACAGCCCTGAAAGCCTGTCAGATATCAGTGTGTGGTGTATCTGATCGCCGGTCTGGCCAACTGATTTGACTCACAGGCGCGAAGGCACCTGCTGGAATTGTCGAACGTGAGACGCCCGACCCAGGATATGTCCAAAATGATGTGCAGTTGCACTGTCGGTGTAGTTGGAAACTGCCAATGGCTGTTGGTCCACGACAAGTTGCATACCACAAGTCTCACCCACTAGGGGAAAACTTGAAGTTCTCCACCAGGTGAGGACCAGAAGATGAAGAAGGTAAAGAATCACAATCATTTTCTACCAAGCCTCAGTGTGGGAGCCGCATTAGCATAAGAAAACCGCCTCCACATTGTACAAACCAATCAAACTATCCTCCACTCATTGAATCTCCCCTCTTGGCTGTTCTGCTGGCCTGGTAGCCAATTCAGACCCACCACTGGGATTCCCTTGCTTTGCAGATCCTGAGATGAGCCAATCAGCATCTCAGAATCTCTCTTGTCTGAAAAAAGAGGATTTTAGACCAGGGAGACGTCGTTCCTATGGTAAGCATTGCCATGTTACGGCAAAAAACTCCTACCAAGATGGGACCACAGTCCCTCATTTATGGAGAGATCTAATCTTTGCCGGCCGACCATTTCCAATTTCTGAAAGCTTTCTACACAGTCGTGCTGTTGAAATATATCTTTTTGCTGCTCGCTAAAGGAACCTGGCGACTTCCTGGGTCGGGGGAGTTTCAGTCTTGCCTCCACTAAACACATGCACCAGCCTCTCTGTTTGTATCGTCCCAGCTTATAACATGAGAATCCTTGTAGATTTATGACCGTCCCACCGTTAGCACAAAAATACAGACTACAGCAGTCTCTCTCAAATGGCTTCCTCCACCCATTCTCCACCAACTGGGCACTTTGGCGATGGTCTGTTGTCTGGCCCAGGTAAAATGTTTTGCGAAATGGTGCCCTCCTGTACTGCCTCTAAGTGGAAGGAGTGGGGTGCGACGACCCGAAGTCCCTCTGCAGATACAGCTCAAAGAGCGCCGCTTCCCCGAATCACTCATACAGTCAGGTCACTGGACACAACATCTATGGCCCGCAATCCATCTTTCTCTCTGCTTTCCATCACCTCCCTACAGCCCCTCAGGTTAAAGTTCTGTACAGGCAACACATGCAGTTATACAACCATTCTGCCCACAATTCCGTTATGTAAAAGAGTCATGAACCACACATACCAAATGTAATACTGGGGAACATGCAGATCGTGACGTACAATATGAATATTAATCTGATCGACAATTAGTCACCGGCCGCTGTGGCCGAGTGATTCTAGGCGCTTCATTCCAGAATCACGCGGCTGCTACGGTCGTAGGTTCGAATCCTGCCTCTAGCATGGATGTGTGTGATGTCCTTAGGTTACTTAGGTTTAATTAGTTCTAAGTCTAGGGTTCAAAAATGGTTCAAATGGATCTAAGCACTATGGGACTTAACTTCTGAGGTCATCAGTCCCCGAAAACATAGAACTACTTAAACCTAACTAACCTAAGGACATCACACACATCCATGCCCGAGGCAGGATTCGAACCTGCGACCGTTGCGGTCGCGCGCTTCCTGACTGTAGCGCCTAGAACCACTCGGCCACCCCGGCTGGCAGATGTTAAGTCCCATAGTGCATAGAGCCATTTGAACCATTTTTGACATTAGTCAAAGGGCTGATCCTCTATTGTTGCATCAACCAGGTGCCCTCTTGTAAACAGCTCAGTGTGACAGTTAGGTTGTCACTCAAGACACACATTTACCGTCGACACAGGAAAACTGGCGTGGGAGTCGACATGCCCATAAAAATGCATCAATTCTTGGACCACCTGTCTGCCATAGGTCAAACCATGCTAACCCGTCATGGCGACTGTACGAAATGTTATATTTCACAAGTCGATATGGCGTTCTCAGCAAGGCCCATGGGAAAATATTGTTTGTGCTACCTGTGAAAGCTGAGACGTGCTCTATAGTGCCTCTGCACAAAGATGCCCCACGTCCTGTTAAATGTACGTCCCTGTGGGACATTGGCAAAAGCCCTCAGGGGGAAGCGGTGACCAAGACTCCTTGCCCACCGCCCCAGTATAGCTGAGCACAGTCCTACGTGCTCTCTAAATTGGCAGCAAAAAAGTGACTGTTCTGGTACCTATGTCGGCGGCTGCCCAGGTGCAAGACACGCTTCCATCATGAACACAATTCCTTGACCTAAAAATATTGCGCGCAAAATTACCTTCCAGCTGACACCGTGCCTAATCACCATCAGTCCTCCATAATCTTCATTGAATTTGCCTCTGTGCCTTCCCAACATGACACAAGTGCCCTAATCTGCACACAGCCCACAACTGTGATAAAATATTTGATCAGTGGCGAGCCTAAAGGACTGGTCACCTTTCAGATTGTGTGTTTCTATTACTTATTCAGGTTTCTTCAGTGAAGTAATGATTAATCATGTAATCTCCAATAATCCCACAACAAATGTTAACATTCCACTGGCTCTGAAGTTCAACCTGTCTCAGCCAGTGGGGATCTTAAGTAGCCCAATAAGGCATATTTGTTACATTCAACTTCCCTGGATATATAAAGCTAGCTTCAGTGTTAAAGAGAATTATCTGAACCTATTGTCTTGATGTAGCATTGGACCTGTGAGATGGAATCCGTATGCCATCTGCAGTACAACTGGTGAAATGACAAATCAGACAAAAGGAAGCTGTTTGTGTGATGTGCAAAATGTGAACAACTCTAGTCTGACTGATTTCTGAGTCATTTGCCATATTTTGGCACTAACAGGTGGATGATGAGCAAAATTTCGCAAAGCATTTATTTCTTTCACTTCGCTTGTTGTACGCATTCTCCTTTCCCTTTGGATCACTTTCCACTGCCCTTTCAAACACATTTTTTTTCCATATTGGCTGAATTTTCATTGCTTCTGAATAGTACCCATCTGAAACATTACTACATACAACTAACCTGTTCTCTTTGCGTTTCTTCTGCATTCTCCATAAACAAATAGCATCTCTAGTTTCTCTTAATTTATAAAAAACATATGTTTCTTTTTTTTCGAACTGAAAACCACTCGACACACCTGAACGACAACGAAATAATGCAAGTTAAATTTTCCCTATGCCCGATTATATCGTTACTGACTTTTAGCCCACGGCTTCACTTGCATACGTGTATGCCACATATATTGAACACATATATATCTGATGCCTTGCTGTTTTACACTCTATGACTTCATAGAAGGTATTAAATTTATATGTAGTATTCAGCCCGTGGCACATTGAAAAATGTAGGCTGTCCCAAGAGGAATGGCCAGTATTAATGGATATGACACGGACAATCTTCGAGGCAAAATGTCTGGTAAACATGTACATCAAAAAGCATACCTTAAGACCTATGAGAACTTCTTCATCTCCCATAGCGTAAAACGAATCTCTTCCACTGCAAGCTTTTTGCCTCCCATGTAATGGGAGAAGGTGTTTTAGAACAAAACAAGAAAAACTGTCCATTACACTTGTAACCTCCCCACAATAAAATATTATGAATAATATTCACATTTAGTGTAACCTCCCAAAAAATAAATTGCGTAACCTATCAATAATAAAATGTGACTAATCTCTCAATAAAAAATTGTGGCTCACTTATAACCTTTCAATAATTGACTGTGAATTCAAACAGGTAAATTTTGGACGTCAGCAGTGCTGCGTCTGAATAAATAGAAAATTCTTATCTCAATTAGGTCGCCGGATAACACGTATACATCTGCTCCTATAAGAAATTTCCCTGGCACACCTCAGTGCACTGCTGGCCGATAGATTTGTCATGTATAAAAAGAAACAACTGATTTTTCTTTTCAATAATCGGGAGGACCAAGGATTGGAGAAATTAGTAAATTCTTTAAATTTAAATGAATGATTGTCAAAAGTTACTTTTATGAGAAAGATTATTATTAAGAGATTTATTTTTAAAAGCATTTGCATGGGATTTGATATAACAATCTACATATGCGCGAGGCTGCTGTTACCTTATATTACAACGCTCAGGCACCGCCATCGCTCTCCACACGACCGGCCCAGCCAACTCGATACACACGACTGCTAGCAACTACTTACTCCTACTGCCATACAGTTTCTACTGCATACAACACTGCTCTCTGGTCTGAGACATTCTTATAGCTTACATATCGCAGGCAGCGCGTGAGCAATCCATCGAAATCACATCTCCTCGAGTGCGCTAGCAACAAAGTCCTTAACCATGATCCTCTTACACACTTGTTCAGTAGAAGGGATGTATTCTGCAGTATCTAAGATGAACAATTGCTCATAGCTCTTAAGGTATGCACTTTAGAGCCCAGGTTTACAAGGTGGTTTGCTTCGAACGATCATTCGTATCACATCCCCAAATACTGACCATTTCTCCTTGCACACAAAGAGAGCACGCAAGAGGCAACTTGCACTTTGTACTTTTAAACTATTGAAAATCAACTAAATCCATGATGGTAGATGTTAGCTAAGTTTTCATCAAATTGTTGTTGTTGTTGTGGTCTTCAGTCCTGAGACTGGTTTGATGCAGCTCTCCATGCTACCCTATCCCGTGCAAGCTTCTTCATCTCCCAGTAACTACTGAAGCCTACATCCTTCTGAACCTGCATTGTGTATTCTCTTGGTCTCCCTCTACAATTTTTACCCTCCACGCTGCCCTCCAATGCTAAATTTGTGATCCCTTGATGCCTCAGAACATGTCCTACCAACCGGTCCCTTCTTCTCGTCAAGTTGTGCCACAAACTTCTCTTCTCCCCAATTCTATCCAATTCCTCCTCATTAGTTATGTGATCTAACCATTTAATCTTCAGCAATCTTCTGTAGAACCAAATTTCGAAAGCTTCTATTCTCTTCCTGTCCAAACTATTTATCGTCCATGTTTCACTTCCATGCATGGCCACACTCCATACAAATAGTTTCAGAAACGACTTCCTGACACTTAAATCTATACTCGATGTTAACAAATTTCTCTTGTTCAGAAACGCTTTCCTTGCCATTGCCAGTAAACATTTTATATCTTCTCTACTTCGACCATCATCAGTTATTTTGCTCCCCAAATAGGAAAACTCCTTTACTCTTTTAAGTGTCTCATTTCCTAATCTAATTCCCTCAGCATCACCCGACTTAATTCGACTACATTCCATTATCGTCGTTTTCCTTTTGTTGATGATCATCTTATATCCTCCTTTCAAGACAATGTCCATTCCGTTCAACTGCTCTTCCAATTCCTTTGCTGTCTCTGACAGAATTACAATGTCATTGGCAAACCTCTAAGTTTTTATTTCTTCTCCATGGATTTTAATACCCACTCCGAATTTTTCTTTTGTTTCCTTTACTGCTTGCTCAATATACAGATTGAATAACATCGGGGAGAGGCTACAACCCTGTCTCACTCCCTTCCCAACCACTGCTTCCCTTTCATGTCCCTCGACTCTTATGACTGCCATCTGGTTTCTGTACAAATTGTAAATAGCCTTTCGCTCCCTGTATTTTACCTCTGCCACCTTTAGAATTTGGAAGAGAGTGTTCCAGTCAACATTGTCAAAAGCTTTCTCTAAGTCTACAAATGCTAGAAACGTAGATTTACCATTCCTTAATATTTCTTCTAAGATAAGTCGTAAGGTCAGTATTGCCTCACGTGTTCCAATATTTCTACGGAATCCAAACTGATCTTCCGCGATGTCGGCTTCTACCAGTTTTTCAATTCGTCTGTAAAGAATTCGCGTTAGTATTTTGCAGCTGTGACTTATTAAACTGATTGTTCGGTAATTTTCACATCTGTCAACACCTGCTTTCTTTGGGATTTGAATTATTATGTTCTTCTTGAAGTCTGAGGGAATTTCGCCTGTCTCATACATCTTCCTCACCAGATGGCAGAGTTTTGTCAGGACTGGCTCTCCCAAGGTCGTCAGTAGTTCTAATGGAATGTTGTCTACTCCCGGGACCTTGTTTCGGCTCAGGTCTTTCAGTGCTCTGTCAAACTCTTCACGCAGTATCGTATCTCCCATTTCATCTTCATCTACATTCTCTTCCATTTCTATAATATTGTCCTCAAGTACATCGCCCTTGTATAGACCCTCTATATACTGCTTCCATCTTTCTGCTTTCCCTTCTTTGGTTAGAACTGGGTTTCCATCTAAGCTCCTGATATTCATACAAGTGGTTTTCTTTTCTCCAAAGGTCTCTTTAATTTTCCTGTAGGCAGTATCTATCTTACCCCTAGTGAATAAAGCCTCGACATCCTTACATTTGTCCTCCAGCCATCCCTCCTTAGCCATTTTGCACTTCCTGTCGATCTCATTTTTGAGACGTTTGTATTCCTTTTTGACTGCTTCATTTACTGCATTTTTATATTTTCTCCTTTCATCAATTAAATTCAATATCTCATCTGTTACCCAAGGATTTCTACTAGCCCTAGTCTTTTTACCTACTTGATCCTCTGCTGCCTTCACTACTTCATCCCTCAGAGCTACCCATTATTCTTCTACTGCACTTCTTTCCCCCACTGCTGTAAATTGTTCCCTTATGCTCTCCCTGAAACTCTGTACAACCTCTGGTTTAGTCAGTTTATCTAGGTCCCATCTCCTTAAATTCCCACCTTTTTGCAGTTTCTTCAATTTTAATCTGAAGTTCATAACCAATAGATTGTGGCCAGCGTCCACATCTGCCCCTAGAAATGTCTCACAATTTAAAACCTGGTTCCTAAATCTCTGTCTCACCATTATATAATCTATCTGATACCTTTTAGTATCTCCGGGATTCTTCCATGTATACAACCTTTTATCATGATTCTTAAACCAAGTGTTAGCTATAATTAAGTTGTGCTCTGTGCAAAATTCTGCCAGGCGGCTTCCTCTTTCATTTCTTAGCCCCAATCCATATTCACCTACTACGTTTCCTTCTCTCACTTTTCCTACACTCGAATTCCAGTCACCCATGACTATTAAATTTTCGTCTCCATTCACTATCTGAATAATTGATTTTATCTCATCATACATTTCATCAATTTCTTCATCATCTGCAGAGCTAGTTGGCATATAAACTTGTACTACTGTAGTAGGCGTGGGCTTCGTGTCTTTCTTGGCCACAGTAATGCGTTTACTATGCTGTTTGTAGTAGCTTACCCGCACGCCTATTCATTTATTCATTATTAAACCTACTCCTGAAATTTCTTCATCATATTAGCCAGCAAAACTTTAAATCTCTTCCCTAATCTACTTTCCCTTCCAATTTCTCTCTCCTTTCATCCACTAGCTTTATCACACCCTGTTCCTTTTCTATCTGCCTCCACGGAACCTGTCGTTCTTGCACCTATCTCAATACTCTCCTTCAGACTTCCACCTACTCACATCCTCTCCCTCTTCCCTCTTACACCCTCTCCCTCTTCTACCTGGCTCCTAAAACCTTTTCCCATTTCCATGAGCTCACTACCCTCATACTTACTGCCTTCACCATCCTCCATCTGCCTGCTATTCGTATACCTCTGGCCCATTCCCTCAGTCTACCTCCTCCACACCCTTCTGTCCTTCCCCTCCACCCTCTGTCCATCATCTCCTCCCACTCTCTCTGTTCATCTCTTCCTGTTCCCTGTATCTCTCTATTTCCTACTCCCACATACTCTGTCCATCTCTTCCTCCATCATCCCTCTGTTCATTGCCTTCTCCCCCCACCTTCTGTCCATTTCCTCATTGCCCCTCTTCCCTCTCACTGTACAATTCCTTCTCTTCCCTTTCACTGTTCATCTCACCATCCCTAACACTCTGTCCAGCTCTTCCTGCCTCACTGTTTGTCCACTTTCTCCCTCTTCTCTCTGACAAATACCTCTTTCCCCTCTTCTGCCTGCGCATCTTCTCCAACTGCGCTCACTGTATACATCTCCTCTCCCCCTTTTTCTGTCCATCTCATCCATCCCCAGCTCATTATCCATCTCCTCCTCTCCCACTGCTTGGCTTTGCCGATCCACACATAAACTCCCTGGTACATATTCTGAGACTACAGTCATAATACATCAGTCAGCCTCAAAGTCAGGTATTACAAGCCCTTTTCACCCCAACCACACCTCTATGGGAGCTAGATGGTGCAGACTCTCCCAGCACTTCTTTCCAGACGACAGGTAGCATGTGTACCAATATTGGTTGAAATCAGTCCAGGTATACTGGAGGAAATGTGGAACTGTGGAACATCGTATGTATATATATATATATATATATATATATATATATATATGTATGTGTGTGTGTGTGTGTGTGTGTGTGTGTGTGTTTGTGTGTGTGTGTGTGTGTGTGTGTGTGTGTGTGTGTGTGATGAACTGGTTGCTACTGTTTCTAATAGGAACAGAACTCATAGAAAATTCCTATCAAGAAGCATGCTAAAAACTTCACACATTATTTATGGATTGTTAGAAAGCTTTTTTTAACTTGATTTGATGATTAGTTCTATAACATCATTTGGAATGAGCAAATTATAAGTTACCTTCGTCTGTATGAGGACATGTTGTAGAATGTTCTTATAGAAACTTAATTTACGGAACAGTGAATGCTCTCAGCAGACCCGCTTACGCACGGGAACTATTACAGAGCAGACACCGTGTAAATTACCGCAGCTGTCTTCGCTCAAGAGTTAACCTCTCCGGCAGGGCGTTAATTTTCCCAGGGATTTGCAAATTAAAAGCACACAGTTTTATAAAACTGCTGTGTTTAAAGCGATGTTAAGAGTACAGTGCAGTATTTTCATTTATAACCAACTGGTTCCGGCTGAAATAAATAAGGCTTACGTTTGTAATCCAGTAACGAGATTTTCTTGTATCCGCAAGTTATTCAGTTTTTAAAACTCTCTTTGTGCAAAGTTCTCTTCGTCGATAAAATAATTCCGCTAAAGAGGATTCAGCGAATATTGGGCTAATTGTTAAACATGCAGGAAATAAATTTTTCTCTTGCCAGCAACTATAAGAAACACTATCTTTTATCTTACATCTGTCTGTAAGGCATTTACTTTACTCGAAAGCACATCGCGGGAAAAAGATATCAGATAAGAGAGAACACAGTGTCTACAAGCATCAACAATTGCACTAAAATGGAGTTTACTTTTACGTACATTTTCTAGCGGTGTTAAACAAAACAATTTTATTCTATAGATCCTACATTTCAAAAGCTTCAGCGTGAAATCTTCTGTTACTGCACACAAACAGAGAATGCGCCATTTGTTATTAGAATGCGCAAGGACGTTTTAAATACAGAATATTCATTTACAAATGAAAGCTACGGTTAATAATTGCTGCCACATGGAAGAGAAGATATTATAATAACGTTTCTCGTTTTACATTATGTTATACAAAATTCTTCTACCAAATTCCCTTTTAAAAAGACATGACCAGTTTCCTTCAACATGCTGAGTTTTTTCTTTTTTTATACTTTTCGTTCTCTTTCTATACCTTTAATTCTCTAACCGATAAGGGGTGTTTTTAGTAACGACCCACGGCAGAGTCATCGACTTTACCGGTACTCGTAAATACCCTTTCAGGTAAATACTAGATGAGCTTCCAGTTGCGAGTATATGGGAATAATGTTCCAGTTCCAGCATCTGGCATTATAACGAAGAGAAACTTCTTGAAACCTCCTGAAAACATTTTAATTTAAGGAGCTACGATAAATCTCCCACAGTAAATTGTTAAATTCTACTTTACGTGAAAGTGTATTTGTTTTTGTGTACACAGTTTAAAATCGAAGACTCCACTGTGTGTGCCATTAATGAGTACTGCATTATACTAACATGCTTACTATTATATATCGAGCGTGGGCTGTTCGAATAATGATCCATACACAGTCAAGGACTTTTCTACCAAATACAAGCGTAGCTTTTGGAATGGTGAGTAAAAATATTTGGTTTGTTCATTCGTTTTTGAACGTTGTAAGTTGAAATTTTTGGTCGTCTGTTACGATTTTTGGGTACCGCAACCTTTTACAAGGCTCTTAAAACAATTTGTGCGAATAGCAAGAAAGCGTCTGAGAACGTGCTGTTCAATAATATTCAGTCCACAGGTCCACAATTCATCTCGCCAAAAGCGAAATAATTTTCTAACTGTCTAACAATAACGCAGAGGACTTAGGAAACACGACAGTAAATAAAAGACAATTATGATTTAATTGAGTCATACTTTCTGACAAAAATTGTCACACATAAGAATAACTTTGAAACTAATTAAAGTTGGTTCTATCGTACTCAGCATCTGACACAGTTCAGAGACAATTTCTACTCTTTTTTCCTAATTACATTAAGTTAATTGCTCGCCTTAAAAG
Organism: Schistocerca cancellata; assembly: GCF_023864275.1. Taxonomy (NCBI): domain Eukaryota; kingdom Metazoa; phylum Arthropoda; class Insecta; order Orthoptera; family Acrididae; genus Schistocerca; species Schistocerca cancellata. Next base: position 165,629,462 of record NC_064634.1, read on the forward strand.
TGGAGAATAATCTCAGACACAAGCCACGAGGTTTTCTATAATGTAGCAGATGCCACAAGAAACTGCACTTCGAAACCGAAAGAACAGCTTTCCGGTTAAACTGTTAATCCAAGTTAAGTTCACTTTTACAACATTTCAGGGGATACACGCGATATCTCATTCGATCGAAAATTGATCATACTGTAGTTATTAACGCCGTCCGTGGCCAGCAAGCTCCGATACGGACAGAATCCCGGCACATGCTTTACAGGGTACATCCCCTATTGCTGACGACGATCGAATAACACCCTCAGTGGTTTTTATGTAATCGTGGTGCGGCCACTGTACTCGCTAAAAAACTACTTCAAGCATCAGCAGATATGCTCACCCAGCTTTTTGATTACATAATTATATATAACCCTGTTAGTTGATGACCTAGAAAGATCCCAATTTTTACCCAATATACGTTCTTTTTAAATTGTCTAATTTTCTCAACCTGTTAAGTTTTAAGCCTTAATCTTCACAATTTTTCAAACGAAACCGAGGGTTGATAGTGGTCTCTGAACTGTCTCTTTTGTTAAATTACAATATCATAGTGGAAGCTGGTACGGTTTTATTCAAAAATGGTTCAAATGGCTCTAAGCACTATGGGACTTAACATCTGAGGTCATCATTCTCCTAGAACTTGGAACTACTTAAACCTAACTAACCTAAGGACATCACACACACCCATGCCCGAGGCAGGATTCGAACCTGCGACCGTAGCGATCGCGCGGTTCCAGACTGAAGCGCCTAGAACCGCTCGGCCCTACCGGCCGGCGTACGGTTTTATTATTACTTATTTCAAACATAGTGCTGTCATTTTTGTTTTACGTCTCATTTAGTAAGATAAGTGGATCTAAAAGATAATCTAAAAATTTAGTTTTGGCATGGAAATTGGTTTTTACTCAATGATTCGAAAAGTAAAGAACGTAGCTTCATGAAAAATTTGACCACTTGTTTTTATGATAAACTGAACCCAGTTCTTAGGTAGAGCTCTCTAACTTCACATTCTTTCGAGATTTCGAAAAACGTGGAATGGTTCAAGAAGTAAAAGAGCTACCTTCATGAAGAGCTCTATAGAATGTTTTTATAACTGACTGAACGTAATTCCAATATTACACCTTCCTGTTTTTAATATTATGTACTTTTAAAATTATCGAAATAATTGAATTTTTAAAGATATTGACTATCAGATCAGGCAGAGACTCAAAACATTTAACATTGGCTTAGTTTTACATAAACAGGCCAAGTTTTATAACAGTATTTAAACATGTAATTTTACTTAAGGTTACAAGGCCTGCTCTTTGATATTTGTCGAGCGACAGAGAAAAATTATTAACCCTCTCGCTTCATTATACGCATTGATAAGTGCTTGCTTCTCCACAAGCTGGTAGTACAGCAGAAGGTATCCCAATTGGAAATATTTTGAGAGGGTATTTTTCAGTTCTTACACTTCTATTACAACCAATAGAAACCTCCTGAAAGCGTTGGTCAGAACTGGGTTATGGGAACTATTTTTAATTTTATTGTCGGACAATTTGTCACAGATGAACAATATGAGGGAGGAAGATATTAGTGTTTAACGTCCCGTCGACAACGAGGTCATTAGAGACGGAGCGCAAGCTCGGGTGAGGAAAGGATGGGGAAGAAAATCGGCCGAGCCCTTTCAAAGGAACCATCCCGGCATTTGCCTGAAGCGATTTAGGGAAATCACGGAAAACCTAAATCAGGATGGCCGGAGACGGGATTGAACCGTCGTCCTCCCGAACAATATGAAGATCTAGCTGTTGCAGCATAGCCCAGGATGGCCATTATAACCAGCCAAAGGGCATACTGGCCAGCCAATTGCATAACTCTTCAATTTTTAGCTAGAGAAATCCTTGTGTAGCATTCTTCAATGTAACAGTCTACCATAGTGGTGTAACAGATTACTGCATGCTGTAATATAATCCAACTATTCATAACTCCATCACAGAAAGAGGAGATGCTGGCTCAAAACACCATGGCAGAAACAGTATAAAATACTCCTAGCTCAGATGGTAGCAGTACTTCACTAGTCCTGTGTATTCATTAAAAATCAGAAATGGAGCGAGTACTAGTCAAACGTGGAGGGTTGCATTTCTTAGGAGTCAAGGCGCTACTGTGACGTTTCTGCTATACTGGCTTCCTTTCTTTCTAGTTCAGTTCTGTGAGTATCACAAATCTGGGAAAGGTGGCTCTGCTGATCGCTGCCTGTTTGTCGACTCTTTCTCTCTTACTGAAGCGTGTAGTGGTGTAAGGCAAGTTGTCTTTTTGGGTAGAAGTTCAGTGCACGATCCTGATCTTGCTCTTTCAATGTAGGATTGGCAGTGCCATATGACCCATTGTTGGGATCAGTTGGCCTCCAAAAAAGCTACTTACTGTGAGGCTGTGCCGGGTGCAAGACTAAAATTAAGTGACGCGGTATATGTGCTTCATTACAGGAAAAGTGATGTCTAGAAAAAGTCCGATACTGTGGTTCACTCTTCAGACAAAAGACATACAAAGGTCGCAGAATGCAAACAAAATGCTTGTACTCTTGTTTACTCCACCTCCATCAAGAGGAAACATGTTTGCTCCGCCGAACTAAAACGGGCTGCTGGATAACATTAATGTTGCGTCCCTGCGACCGAAAAGCGCGCTATTTCCGTACACTTTCAAATATCACAACTTGTGTTTATGGGCTAATATGGAGTTTGGTGCTTATCAAACATTTCTGTATCGTTTCTAAGACTGCTGTAACTTTATTTTAATAATTAATCACCATTTAGAGAAAACAATTCGTCCTTATGTGCTGTTTTATGCACTGTCATCTCAGATTTAGCAGCTCGTCAAATCTCTGAGTAGAGGTCAAATATTAAAATTATTCTTCGAAATAGTCTTATACAATACATACACATCGCTATTTACATACACATACATACATAGGGGAAGCTCGATCAGAACAGAAACTTGGAGGAGAAAGGGACTAGGTGTTTGCACCCTAGAATCACTTTGCAGAACTATCATCCAAGCCACAAGGTTGGTAAGAAGCCATTGTCGAAGAGTTCATCTTTGCTTGTGGTTCCAGTAACCTGTTTGCGCTTGCTTTTCGCGTGTGTATTGCAATATTAGTGGCTCTTTATCTGCTGTGTAAGAGAGAACAGTTTATCTACTAGTCTTCTCTTTCTTAAAATCTCAAAACGCACACTAGGTCGTTTATTTTAGTGCGTTTAGAGATTTTTTTTTACATAGCGCTTTGTGGGTTTTGAACTGTACCGAACCTTACAGAGCTGGGCGGAACAGACAGGGCCGCACAGACCGACGTTTCGTTTTGCCTCACATAGTAGAATATTCTTTGCCAGTTTTGATTTTTTAGTACTCATGTTTATTCTAAAACTTCTAGGATACATAACTGTATTTTCAGGTATTCCATATTTTTTTAATAGTGACGATTCTTCTTTTTTCGTAGATGACCAGAAGATACGAGCACAAAACTAATCGTAAGAGTTGGTCTAAGGCAGACGTGGACGACTTAGCGACTGCTGTTTGGAAAAGGAAATGGGCTGTATTCAGTTCAATGTACGTAAAAGAACTCTACATTGGGCAGTTCTGAATGGTTTTAAAACGAGACATTTGAAGCTGACAAATCAAAAGAAATTTTTGTTGTGTTTTCTACAATAAGCAAGAGTTAGAGCTTGTTGGTTATTTATAAGATATGATAGATCGTTAGGACTGAAAACAAAGACGCTTAGAAGATTAACTTTTCAGTTGAAAGAGGGAAACAAACTGAAGCATTCGTTTAGTAAAGAACTGAAAATGGCGGGTGAAGACGTGATGGATCAGTTTCCTTCAATGCGTCTATCATTTTGCCACTTATAAACTCATATAGTTTTTGCGTTTTTGTGTGTAAGGAAACGTAAATTAGTGATAACCCTTACACTATATTAAAGTTATGAACATAGTTCCGTTCTGCCGATGTCCTGGGGCACAATGGACCAATTTTCAGATTTTTGTAATTTTCTTGTACCGCACTCTTGCCTGTGTGTCTTCGCATCTGATGCCTTTGTTTCATTGTTTAAAGTAGGTATTAGATGTCAGATACTTTTTAAAACTTTCTCGTTGCCGTTTTAATTTAACTATCATTTTAATGTTAGCGTTACTACCCTGCCTGGAGTTACTCTACATGGCAGGTATAAACTGCGCAACAGAATTACAGGTGGGAGTCCTAGGTGCCTTCAGGTAGGCAGCTACTATACTTCCTTCCGATACCAGGTGCCTACCTATAAGCATCTATTGCTGTTTAACGGGTCCTCTCTGTAAGGGCACATTTTTAAATTATTAATAAATGTCGGGAGGTGCAGCTGAGGTACTGCCAAATTGAGTGGTGGGGGGTGGGGGAGGGGGGTCTTCAGAAGGACCCTTTGCCGTTGCATTTTCGCCTGTGTCAGCGTCCCAGTCCTCCGTGATCACGCCACAACAAGGTGTAAAACAGGAGGGCATAAAAAGCATAAACACCCTTGGCCGCTTCCGATCGAATTTCGTCGTAGGGTTCTGAACGGTGGTTCCAACCTGTATACAACAGCAACCAATGAGGTCACAATGCACTCGGGAGGGCTGCGATCACGTTCAATGGAGGCGCAGCCCCACAATGTCCTTAGGGAAAAACTGAAACCTTTGGGGATGTCACCAGCGTCAAAGGCTGTTAAGGAAAGGACATCGTCCTGCTGCTCACTGCGCTGAGAACCGTCGCTTTCGACAGCGAAATGTGCGGAAATCAACGCCACAAGGAAACGAGTGATTTCATTGGCGTCATTTATGCCACCCTCTGAGGCCTACTCGTGCCGATCCTCAAAGACGGTGTGTGTGGTGCATTTTCCTCGGCCACCCATAAGAAAACCGCGTGATTTCAGCAGTGGGTGTCGCCGTTCGGACCTCCACCACAAAGGCGTCAAAAGAAGGAGTGAAATGTGGGTAAGAGAGTATTGACATTCTCATCGTGTGAAACGTCCACGGTGGCGTCAGGTATAATTGTGATGAAATATAGTGCCAATGTGACATCATTAACCTATTTTACAACTCACGTGAACTTCTGAGCCCTGGCCTTCCGTTTTGTGTGTGTGTGTGTGTGTGTTTGTGTGTGTGTGTGTGTGTGTGTGTGTGTGCGTGTGTGTGTATCGACGAGTGGTTGTTTGAAGCGTCGTCGAGCCAGAGAATGTCATCGCAGGGCGCCATGATTTTGCAGCATTAACGACGAAGGCCTGTAATGTGATTTACTCACGTAGACTGTATAGTCTTCACTGATCTGTTTTTCCTTGTTAATCGAATGTTTATGTTGTTCGCGAACTGCAGTAGTTCCTACACTTTTCACGATAATTAAGGCCATAGAAGCATAATCTTGTCATAATGTACTTCTGACAAAAAGCTATTATGGTAGATCGAGTCCGACGTTTTGGGCACTGGGTTGTGTTGTTTGGGGGAAGTGACCAAATTACGAGGTCATCGGTCTCGTCGGATTGGAGAAAGACGGGGAAGGAAGTCGGCCGTGCCCTTTCAAAGGAATCATCCCGGCATTTGCCTGGAGCGATTTAGGGAAATCACGGAAAACCTAAATAAGGATGGCCGGGCGCGGGATTGAACAGTTGTCCTTCCAAATGCGAGTCCAGTGTGCTAACTACTAGGCCACCTCACTCGGTCCGGCGTTTTGTTAATCAATTCTCTGTATGTTCATCTATTCAGAGATGGTTGCGGGACTCGGTTGTTCGATATAGTATGTCAAATGAAACACCTTCCAGCCGCCTAGTTTACAAACTTATTTTATTTGGCTACCAGTTTCTGCGATTTACTACGCTATCTTCAGGCCCCTGGCCGATGTGTTGGAAGATTCCACTTAGGTTCTGGTCAAACCAGCGACCAGCAGTACTGGTATTAGTAATACCTGAACCCAGGTAGAATCTTCCTACACGTCGGTCAGAGGCCTGAAGATGGCGTAGTAAATAGCCGAAACTGGTAACCAAATAAAATAAGTTTGGAAACTAGAAGGCTGAAAGGTGTTTCATTTGAAATGTTGTTAAATATGCCTTTTGCGCTCTCGTGGAGGTATTTGCAGAGAAACTTTATTCCCTCACACATATTTCTTTATATCTAACAGAGAAGTACCAGTTTTATATATGAAGCTTTAAGAAGTTTTTAGTATATGGGTAACGAAATATTTCTTTCATTCCCTATTTCCCCCCTTAGGAGTTGAATTTTTGGAAACATTGAAACAAGTATTTTCCCCTTTCTAACCGAGAAGTTAAACACCAATTTTCAATTATTTAGCATTAAAAATGATTTCACAATGAAATATTTTCATTAAATATTTCACCTCCTATTTCACCCCCTTATGGGTTGAATTTATAAAATCACTGAAACACAGAATTTTTTATTTCCAACGGAGAAGTCAAATTCAGATTTTCATAAATTTATCTTTAAAACTGCTTTCGTAATGATATATTTTCGTAAAATGTTTCATCACCTATTTAACCCCTTTAAGGGTTGAATTTCCAAAAACACTGAAACACGTTTTTTTATTTGCAACCGAGAAGTCAAATTCCAATTTTGATAGTTGTACATTTAAATCCATTAATGATTTCTTTATTGAAAAAAAGACTTTCATCCACATAGGGATTAAATTTACAAATATACTGAAAAACGCATTTTTTTTATTTCACACTGAGAAACCAAATATCAGTTTTCGTAGGTCTAGCTTCAAAACTGCCTTGTTGTTGTTGTTTGATGCAGCTACCCTACCCTGTACAAGATTCTTCATCTCTGAGTAACTACTGCAACCTCCATCATTCTGAATCTGGTTAGTGTATTCATCCCTTGGTCTCCCTCTGTGGTTTTTTCCCTCCATCCTTCCCTCCAATACTGAACTGGTGATCTCTTGATGCCTCAGAATGTGTCCTACCAACCGATCCCTTCTTCTAGTCAAGTTGCACCACAAATTCCTCTTCTTCCCAATTCTATTCAGTACCTCCTCATTAGTTACGTGCTCTACCCATCTAATCTTCAGCATTCGTCTGTAGCACCACATTTCGAAAGCTTCTATTCTCTTCTTGTCTAAACTATTTATCGTCCATGTTTCACTTCCATACATGGCTACACTCCATACATGTACTTTCAGAAAGGACTTCCTGACACTTAAGTGTATACTCGATGTTAACAAATTTCTCTTCTTAAGAAACACTTTCCTTGTCATTGCCTTAAAAGCGACATATCTGAAAAACATTTACTCCCCCGTTTCGTCCCTTAGACATGGAATTTCTAAAAATTCATTCATAGGCGACGCCTACAGTATAACATCAACGCCCTCTACAAATTTAAAGTTAAAACCGACAAACTGGAGGGACGGATTACAGACGGGAAATGGAAGAAAAAAGGTCCTTTTAACATGTGTCCCGAAATGAACGGTTGCATGCAACAACAAATCGTCCCGAAACGCAGTATAGTGCTGAAACGCACCCAAGTCACAATAAATGTTCAAAGTGGCCTCCGTGGGATGAAATGCACGCTTTTACACGTTGCATTGCGGACCACCGTCTCTTTCACACTTTCTGGCCTCTTTCCAAATAGCATCCAAGGCGTCATGAACACGCTGTTGAAGGGTTTGCACATCAGGAACTAGTTCAGCATACACAACGCTTTTTAATTGTCCCCAGACGTAGAAATACCCGAAGTTTAGGTCCGGTGATACAGCAGGCCATTCCTTCATGCAGAAACCACATAACCTCTCATGTTGCCAAAGGTACATCATCAAGCAGCCTAGGTAGAAGTCCAGGTACGTTCTTCCATCGAGGAGTAGTGGAATACCCAGTCCAAGTGCATGGTCACCGAGAATCCCTGCCCACCCATTGATGCTGAAGCGATGCTGATGAGATGCCTCTACCATTCCCCGAGGATTGTCTGTAGCTCACATATGACGATTATGCATATCGATTAGGCCTTTTCTGGTAAAGGTTGTTTCGTCAGTAAAGAGCACTGATGACAGAAATCCGATAATTGTTATGGTCTGATGCAAAAACCATGAACAAAATCCTTTTCGTAGAGGGAAATGCGCTGCTGATAAACCTCGCACTCGTTACAGCTGATAGAGATAGTAATGGTTATCATGCAGGATACACATAATCCTACTTTGGCTTACAACTACTTGATGGACCACTTGCCTGAAGCTTGTACTAGGGTTCGTCTCTGTATCCTGTAGAACCCGGTCCTCCAGATCTGTTGTACCCACAGCCTGCCCCCTCATTACATGTTCGCCTGTCTTATAGGACCCATGATGACACAGATGGCCAAAAAGGGCTTCAAATGATATATGATGTGTTTTGTGTCTGTGAGGCTACTTGTTTTGGTGTAGCTGTGCTTCCCCTTCACCACTTCCGTCTGCTCGGCCGTTCGCAAACACCATCTAGGCTTGTTCCCGACGTGAAACCCGGACCATTCTGCTGCTTACAGTACGGTACGTCAATCGCACAGCCTGCAGAACACGAGGAACACACGGAAGGCGGTCAGAAGAATTATCATTCGTGAGCACCATATAACGTGGTAACGATGCATCCTAAGAGACATGTTCATAGGGCCTTTTTTCTTTCATTTCCAGTCAGCCATCTGCCCGTCCAGTTTGTCGGGTTTGTTAATGTGCACGCTAACAATGGTCACTACTATCCAATCAGTCACTATATAGCTATTTACTAACAGCCATGCTCAATGCTTGGTAATATAGCTGCAATATCGCAAGTCCTCAGTTATATTACTGACTCTCTATGCTGGTAGAGTTCACTTGAACCCTGCAAAACGTACGCAACGATTTTACGGTTATATCTGGGCGGTGGCGGTAACCTGTGAGTCAATTTTCCGAGTGTACAGAAACAGAGACTGTGGAGATGACGTCACAGGGTCCCCCGGCAAATTTAAAGCGAGTACACACAGCTCATTTCTGATCTCTAATATTCATCCGGCATAGTCTTCGCGACAATCATCAGTTGGTGTGTGGCTAAGCAGCCGCAGCCACAACGAGCAGCATCTTCAACTGGGTCAACCCACTGATTTGTGCGCCGTCAGCTAGCCCTGATGCTTCCAGGCCTAGAGCTGACACCACCGGGGCGGGGCCATCCTTTGGATGCCATTGGCAGGCATCGAGAGTACTGGGTTCGACTCAGAGCATCTCCACACCCCTGCCAAACGCCGTTTTGGTGTTCACCATTCAGCAGTCTCACCATACCTACTGCAAAATGGACATCCAGCTTGCGTCGCCCACGCCGCGTCGCTGGGAGCCCTTGCTACACTGACACAGCATTCTGCTGCCTCAGTGAACCCATTCGCTGGTGCAGCCACTGTCAGCACCTGGGTGAAGCTATCGACTTACAGTATCAAAGTACCTTATAATAAGGAATGTTTTATTCTGCAAGCATCCTTCACTCCGTGCTCGCCTCGATACTGGAACGTCTCGTCTCACAGACTCTTGCACAACCCATTCTGTAGACAGATGTGATCGTCCTGCAACAGTGATTTTAGCATAGCTCTCAATGGAAGCACGAGACCATTACATCATAGTGTAAATACAGAGGTTTTTGTTTATTTTTCTTCACAGTAAAGCTGGTGACTTAATGTCCAAGGTACCAGGCTAGTTATAATTTAACTGACGGTACTCTGAGAGTTGCAGTGCGGGCTTTATACATCGCAGGACGTTGAAACATCGTACGTATGTTCATTAACTCGTGTGCTCACAGTGTATGCCAGAAAAAGTAGTGGTCCCACTTTCTGCAACCAGGTGAAAATATGGCCTTCTAAACAGTCAGAGTGTGGTGTGGGTGCAGGAAAGTGGGAGGAACGGTCCAACACGTCATAACGGTTGTTCTGGCACTTTTATAGGATATGATCACAAGTTACAACATGTCTCCCTAGCTCAGTAACATGCTGCGTCCATAAGCTCCCAGCATATCCGCTGTAGTTTAGAGCTGTACGTCATCGTACGCTATCCTTTATATCAGGACGAGGCCGCATACTTCTGTGATAAACATGATTTTTCAGATATCCCCGCAATCAGAAGCCTGGGCCACACATTTAGAAATTTCCTAGAGATAACGCGGTTTTTACTGAAGTCTTCTAGAAGCAAGTCTTTCACCTGACAAGCGACATGTGGTGTCGCCCCATATCGTATGAAAATACTGGTGTGGATACAGTTACACTCTCGCAAAACTGGAATCACTTGTTGCACAAGGAGGTCCTTATGACTTACAAATGTCACTGTATAGCTGTCATGTCCATGAGGTGTCATCTCACCGAAGAAAAACGGATCAGTAATGAAGGAGCCACTGAAACCACACCACACAATCATATAAACTGAGTGCAGCGTATATTCCTGCCAAAATGTGAAGGAGTAGAATACTGTATGCGACAGTTCTGTTCAGTCACGCCACCGTGCAGAGATAAATGTGCTTCGTCCATCCAAAGAATATTCCCTGGCCACATGTCATCCACTCCCACGTGTGCGAAAAATCGAAGGGCAAAGTCGCAGCCTTGTAGTCTATCTTGGGGCTTCATTTGGTGCACATTCGGAATCTTGTACGGATACATGTGTAAAAGTGCCGCAAAATCTTTTGAACTGTTGACTAGGGGAGAGACAATTCCCGTGACGCATCTCGAGCACTTGCTGCAGAATTTGAGGCGTGTGCTGCACGGTCGGCTATAGCTTCAGCAAGTTACACAACAACTGGAATGAGAATGGGCCGCCTCCCTCTCTCTACTGCACTACCTAATTCACCTGTTTCTTCAAATTTCTTTACCATATTCTTTAGCCCATTATTGGCGTTGGGTCTCTTCACAGTTGTTTCTGTCGGTGACATTCGCGCAACGCAGTGCTGTTACTGTTGCCCTTCTCGTGAAACAACTTTACCAGTGGTGCACGGTCTTTCTTCTCAATTTCCACTGCATTTCACACGAAATACTTCAATCTTTTTAACCCTTTATGACAGTAGTCACTCCACAAAAGAAATTAATATGCATCGCCAAGCGACATATAACGTGTTGACATTAAAACAGCAAACATTTCAGATTCTGACTGCTTTCAGCTTCGTATTTTCACCTGGTGGCAGAAAGTGGAACTATTTTTTATTTTTTTTTTTTTCACCACACTCCACGAGCGAACCGATTAATGAACATATCAAAGGCGTTCAGCATGCTGCGATGTGTACAGACCGAGCGTCATCACGCAGAACACCATCTTTAATTATAACTACCGAGTACCTATCTGATTAATCCAGTCGGCAGAGGAATACTTTTCTGTGTGTTTGATTATCTACAGCTAAGAGCAGGAACAGAGCATTATGTCTTAGATACGGCCCGTTACAGAGAGTTGCGATTCGTTGCAGCCAAATGTTCCAGCAGGCTGGAAGTGGGATATAGGGTATACGTATAAAGAATATTTTGGAAATTGACTTCAATTCCAGCACTCATCTGGTACCCAATGGAAGCCTCCTAATAACCATGGTAAGAACTTGCAGACTGAGATTATTTTTATTTATTTCTGGGCCAATGTTATCACTTTCCCAATAGCAGATATATATATATATATATATATATAGGGTGTTACAAAAAGGTACGACCAAACTTTTAGGAAACATTCCTCAGACACAAAGAAAGAAAATATGTTATGTGGACATGTGACCGGAAACGCTTACTTTCCATGTTAGAGCTCATTTTATTACTTCTCTTCAAATCACATTAATCATGGAATGGAAACACACAGTAACAGAACGTGCCAGCGTGACTACAAACACTTTGTTACAGGAAATGTTCAAAATGTCCTCCGTTAGAGAGGATACATGCATCCACCCTCCGTCGCATGGAATCCCTGATGCGCTGATGCAGCCCTGGAGAATGGCGTATTGTATCACAGCCGTCCACAATAGGAGCTCGAAGAGTCTCTACATTTGGTACCGGGGTTGCGTAGACAAGAGCTTTCAAATGCCCCCATAAATAAAAGTCAAGAGTGTTGAGGTCAGGAGAGCGTGGAGGCCATGGAATTAGTCCGCCTGTACCAATCCATCGGTCACCGAATCTGTTGTTGAGAAGCGTACGAACACTTCGACTGAAATGTGCAGGAGTTCCATCGTGCATGAACCACATGTTGTGTCGTACTTGTAAAGGCACATGTTCTAGCAGCACAGGTAGAGTATCCGGTATGAAATCATGATAACGTGCTCCATTGAGCGTAGGTGGAAGAACATACTACGAAACTAAAATGAGCTCTAACATGGAAATTAAGCGTTTCCGGACACATGTGCACATAACATCTTTTCTTTATTTGTCTGTGAGGAATGTTTCCTGAAAGTTTGGCCGTACTTTTTTGTAACACCATATATATATATATATATATATATATATATATATATATATATGTTTTAACTTTTCGATGATTCGATGAGAACTGTATGCACTGTCCACTCTGTGTCATTTAGGCTATACAGGCGAGCTGTGAGTGGGAACTCCTCGCTGTGTCATCCAGAATGCTGAAGCACTTGCAGATAGGAAATTTCGTTCTTAGTCTCTAATTACACGGCACATGTGCTCGTGTTAAAACAATCTCGCCGTTACTGCAGGAAGAGTAGCGAGTGGCGGAAATGGCAGCAGTCAGCCCACAGGCTGGCCACAGCTAATTACAAGTCTGGGGCCGGGGCGGGCAGGAGCAGCGGTGACCGGTTCCAGCTCCAGCCTCCAGCCTCCGGCTCCAGACCACCAAGGCCACACAGCGCCCAGCCAGCCGTCCACCTGGAGGAGCGCCCGCCGTTTGTTCGGCGCCCCTCCCCCGCATCCGGCCGCCGTGTTGTTGCACGTCCCGTCACAGGGACCGCGAGCATACTTTACAGCCTCGGTAAACACGGCCGAAAACCAGCCGGGCATATTAATGCCCGCGATCGACCAATCGCCAGGATGTCTTATATCGCGCAGGCCTCGCTTTATTTTGTGGCGGAGAGGGCGTCCGCGTGACGTTGGAAAACCCCGCGGTCGCGGCGAGTGTTGTCCGTCCAGTCGTCCGGTACTAAATAATACTCTGGTCGCTGGGCCGTACGTCTCACTTTTCCATTACGCTTCTCAGATCGAATATTTATCGTCTTCATTATAATGGAAGTTCCCCTGCGAGAGAGGTCCAACTGGCGGACAGGGGACGGGCAGGCTGGTCCCTCGAAAGGTCTAGAAACATGAGCAGCGCGAAGGAGCTGTTTCACCGTTCACTCACTGCTGCTCGGCAACTATTCTGAACCTGATTCTCTGCGATTTATTGTCTGCTGCACCTATATAAAAGTAATTAACATATGACTTGTTCAGTCGCTGGAGATAAAATATTTGGCTGTAACGTTGATGAACAGCGCATTGAATTTATGCCTACCGGAAAGCTGCATGGCGGCTATCGGTGTAGCAGACCGTGCCTCATTCACATCCTGTCACTTACATCACACTTACTCCTACATTCAGTTGTAAGTGATACATGGTATATCTAGAAAACAGTTACCTCCGGTTTGTTCAAATAAAGCGGTATACAGTAGATCTTACGTGGAGAATAATGTTTGGGCTATCTTTACATATAAGTCCCATCCGCTCTAAGAAAGCGGGCATTCCTTCCCCTTTTGAATAATGATGCCGCTTGCTATGATAACCTTGTTGCAATATTTTATTTGATAGCTATGTCATTCTGGAATCCGTTGCCGCATATGATGAATAGGCTAGTATGGATGTGACATGTGTGATAACATCAGGATGTAATATCTCTTTAGTCTCCGCCTCCGAAGAAGCTATAAATCAAATGAATAATTTTGAAATAAATAAAGCTACAGTCAGTAACTAAATGCAACCTACTATTACATGGACCACAGATCATAACAGTGATTCATCTCTGGCATCCATTTGTTTTGTCTTCCTCTTTCCGAAGACGGAGACAATGAACAAAGAGAGTCAGTTCTAGTACACCATTCTAACAGATAAGTGGCATTAGCCTTCTCGTCCGACGTTAACAGTAATTTAGTGAATGGAAAATACATTCGGCCATCACGAACAACTTTATGGAAATGGTGGAACTTGATATATAAATATTAGAAGAAATTGTTATCCAGTCGCACATCATCAAGGAAGGTTAAATAACAAAACTTTTTAAAGGACAGAATTCAAAGAACTGAATAATAATATACAATGCGAAAAAAGATTATTATAAAGACAAATGTCGATCACACATGAGGAAAAACTGTCGCTGTTTTTGTTTTACTATTCATTTCTCCTCTGCGACCTGATGAAGTATTACATCATGGTCAGACAGAGAGCTAGAAATTAGATATCGGATTGTAGAGGTGTCCAGTTGCGGATATAGATTCAGGATATCACGTGGTCTTCAGGGCCTGGTCGCGCTGTTTTAGTTCTTAGTGAAACGTAGGAAGAGGTTCAAGAGAATCGTCCAGAGCACGTAAATGTGGGATTCTGAAATACCTACTGATAAATGACGATGCGTGTCTCAATTTCTCGAAGACTGTAAATACTGTGTTAATGACTACCACATTAGGCAGTCCAGTTTAAGACGAATTGACATCTGCAAAAAGTGCCATCAGAGAAGCTTTACACTCGAAAATATGTACAAGGAATGTAACGGTATTACACGTTCCCACCTCTCGCCGTTTAACTCCGTTTTAACAGGCCTCGGAAGGCCCAACGGTACTGACCGACCGCCGAGTTATTCTCAGGCTTCAGGCCGGCCGCGGTGACCGCGCGGTTCTAGGCGCTTCAGACCGGAAATGCGCTGCTGCTACTGTCGCAGGTTCGAATCCTGCCTCGGGCATGGATGTGTGTGATGTCCTTAGGTTAGTTAGGTTTAAGTAGGTCTAAGTCTAGGGGACTTAAGACCTCAAAGGTTAAGCCCCATAGTGATTAGAGTCATTTGAACCATTTTGAACCTCAGGCCTCAGACGTCCTTGGATGCGGATATGGGGGTACGTGGTCAGTACACCGCTCTACTGGCCTTTGTCAGCCTTCCTGACCGTAACCGCTATTTTCTCTATCAAGTAGCTCCTCAGTTGTTCTAACAAGGGTTGTGTGTATCCCGCTTGCCAACAGCGCTCAGCAACAGGATAGTCCACCATCCAAGTGCCACTGCGCCAATACCATCGGCTCTCGGCATATGAGGACACGAAATTCACCCAGGAACATTGTCGAACATGATCGATTTGGTGATCTGGGTGTTAAATATGGTGTGGGAAGGCACAACGTCGCACGCGTGTTGTGACCCTCCAAATCCTGGAACATAGTACATTCAATATTCAATGTAACTGCGTCCGTCCTTTAGGCCTGCATAGGGACCTGGTTTATTATTATGGATGACATCCCGCGACCGCTCCGAATAGCGCAGGTAGAGGAGCTCCTTGAACGAGAGGATATTCGGCGAACGGACTGACCTACCAGTTTCCCCCAACCTAAATCCCATCAAGCAAATTTGGCGTGCGGTGTGGAGACGAATCGCAGCACGTCCGCATGCACCAATGATCGTCCATTAGATGTCAACTGTGCTGATGGAATAATGGATCGCCCTGCCGCAAGTACTCCTTACCAGCCTCGTAGCCAGTATAGGAGCACGTTGCAAAGCATGGTGCGTTTTTGTTCGTGATGGTCACTCACCCTAACAAAAATCTGTCCGAAAGAACAGATACCATCTTCATATAGTTAAGGCTAACCGGCCATTGACCTTCTGTGCGGGTGCACACGTATTGCCCGAACTCTTACGGGACTCGGTAGGATTGTCTGTCGCGAGTAATGAGTGTAATGGGCAGGACACTACGAATGGTGTTTGTGGACACTAAGTTGGGTATGTGGCTCTCACGGGGAGCGTACAAGGGATAAGTCCCGCCAGTCGCATTATCCTATGTGCCCTCGGTGGCTCAGTTGGATAGAGCTTCTGCCATGTAAGCAGGAGATCCCGGGATCGAGTCCCGTTGGGGGCTTACATTTTCAACTGTCCCACGTTGATATATATCAACACCTTTCGGCAGCGTAGGGTCTTGATTTATCATTTCATCAATGATTGCGGTGACTTCAGTGTAATTGGTGTAACTGTGGCCTTTGAATCAAAGCGTCATTTCTGTTCGTCTCACTGTGTAATCTTTCAGTTACTTTCCGTGCCATATTGTAGCAGTTGTTTCTACGTATGGTCCAAGTTTCACGAGCTGTGTTCAAAATGGTTCAAATGGCTCTGAGCACTATGGGACTTAACATCTATGGTCATCAGTCCCCTAGAACTTAGAACTACTTAAACCTAACTAACCTAAGGACATCACACAACACCCAGTCATCACGAGGCAGAGAAAATCCCTGACCCCGCCGGGAATCGAACCCGGGAACCCGGGCCTGGAAAGCGAGAACGCTACCGCACGACCACGAGCTGCGGACCGAGCTGTGTTACTTAGCAGTGACACATCATGCCAAAGTTACTTCCGCTCTTAAGCTTTGCACGCCAGTATATTTTTAACATTTCGTTTAGCCCGTTAAAGAGCACGTAGAACAACCATTTAACTAGAGGCTATCCGTTCTCCTTATCTTCCCTAAATTTCTTCATCCTATCACTATGGATCCGTCGACGTTCTATCGACCATGTGTTTGCTATTTTTAGAGTTTTCTCTGTCAGTCGTTTGGGCGGGAGAGCTTATGAGAGTCGATCTTCTGTTTGTATTGCGTCCGTGTTGTTGCCGGCGACGGTATCCTTCTGCTTGGCGGCTTACCATCGTAATTTAATTTTCTGGTACCCGTTTATGGTGACGAAAATTTTCTTGGCTAGCTGTGGATCGTCCATTCGGATCATATGTCCCTAAAATTCAGGTGTCTTTTCAGTAAACGGTACACAAATTTTCTCCATTTTTGCCTGTCTTTGTACCGTTTGGAATTTGCATCCGAATACTTTCCGCAACATACGTTGTTCCAGTTTCTCGATGATACTGACGTATAGAACTTCTGAGAGAGTGACTCTTTGCGAGCAAATTATTTTTATTTGTGTGCTAAAGGATATCTTGTCATAAATATTCTAGGTGATTGTGTAGATTTTACACAGCTTTTCTGTGCAATGGTACCTAATGGTCAATGCTGAGTAGTTGCTATTCTACACAACAGTCCATACAAGCAAACCAGTTGAGACTTTGCCTAATGTTCCTAGTACCTTAGGTAATTGGGTTATGCACGGATTCGTTTAAAAAGATTGGCCCGATGTAGTCATAGATAGAGCCGCACACGTCTCCTTTCATGCGCCACAGCTAGTTCGCTGCAAATAATCACCTGTACCTGTGATCCTTCAGTCAAATAGTCTATGCACAGGCTAGAATTACGAATTAGTAAAAGACACAGAAATATAAAATAAAAGATAAATGAATAATTTAATAAAATGGTTATATTCTAACGTCTAAAATTGATGTTAGATGACAGAAAATTATTTGGAAAATGTTTATTCAAGAAAAGACATCTCAAATAGACGGAAACTGGTCGTACGATAACCAGTTGAGAGCATTACGAGATGGTAGCAAAATCCCCTAACTGAATTATAATAACGTGAAAATGAACTCCGTTTCGTAATCACAACACACGAAATGTTTACCAACTCAAAACAGTTTAGTGCTCAACGTGATGATATACAGTTTGACACATGCTACACAAAGAACAGTAACTCATACTTTGTGTAGCCTCACCTCCGTAATACAAGTAGAAAAAGTTAAAATGCTACACCAGACACCTCTCGAAATATAAAGGCTTTCAGAGAAATGTAGCAGCCGTTCATAGCCCAAAATCAGTCATCTACAAGACTGAATCACGCACGTCTCCATAGACAGGTCTACTTTCTTCCTGCACTCGATATGAAGAGTCCACAACCGTTCCCTTGAGCTCTTCGTTCGCAAATCTCCGGCCTCCACTTGACTCATGTAATGCTATGCTACTGTTTGCTTTTCCGTTGACTAAAGGCTGTCACTACCAAAAATAAATCGTTGTTAAGTTCTACAGACATGGTCTGACTCAACATGACCACTTCCTTATCCAAACTAATGTATTACAACAATATTTAAATAAAAAATGTTATAAAGATTTAGTTGCAGTCGGATCATTTGCAGTAAATATAAATAACAGTTGATTCATAAATTAATAAGCCAGTATTCTTGCACAAGTGTGCTCGTGATAAACGACAACATGCTGTTATTAAATATTGTTTAAACAATTATGTATGCCTTCTTGACAGAAGCGCCATTTGGTTCCCTTTTCAATTGTTGTGTCCGTTAACAACGCGATGGAAACTTTTAAATTAGTACAATTTTTAAATAACATTTGTTATCAACATTTACATAAAGTTACTGGAAAAATACACTCCTGGAAATGGAAAAAAGAACACATTGACACCGGTGTGTCAGACCCACCATACTTGCTCCGGACACTGCGAGAGGGCTGTACAAGCAATGATCACACGCACGGCACAGCGGACACACCAGGAACCGCGGTGTTGGCCGTCGAATGGCGCTAGCTGCGCAGCATTTGTGCACCGCCGCCGTCAGTGTCAGCCAGTTTGCCGTGGCATACGGAGCTCCATCGCAGTCTTTAACACTGGTAGCATGCCGCGACAGCGTGGACGTGAACCGTATGTGCAGTTGACGGACTTTGAGGGAGGGCGTATAGTGGGCATGCGGGAGGCCGGGTGGACGTACCGCCGAATTGCTCAACACGTGGGGCGTGAGGTCTCCACAGTACAACGATGTTGTCGCCAGTGGTCGGCGGAAGGTGCACGTGCCCGTCGACCTGGGACCGGACCGCAGCGACGCGCGGATGCACGCCAAGACCGTAGGATCCTACGCAGTGCCGTAGGGGACCGCACAGCCACTTCCCAGCAAATTAGGAACACTGTTGCTCCTGGGGTATCGGCGAGGACCATTCGCAACCGTCTCCATGAAGCTGGGCTACGGTCCCGCACACCGTTAGGCCGTCTTCCGCTCACGCCCCAACATCGTGCAGCCCGCCTCCAGTGGTGTCGCGACAGGCGTGAATGGAGGGACGAATGGAGACGTGTCGTCTTCAGCGATGAGAGTCGCTTCTGCCTTGGTGCCAATGATGGTCGTATGCGTGTTTGGCGCCGTGCAGGTGAGCGCCACAATCAGGACTGCATGCGACCGAGGCACACAGGGCCAACACCCGGCATCATGGTGTGGGGAGCGATCTCCTACACTGGCCGTACACCACTGGTGATCGTCGAGGGCACACTGAATAGTGCACGGTACATCCAAACCGTCATCGAACCCATCGTTCTACCATTCCTAGACCGGCAAGGGAAGTTGCTGTTCCAACAGGACAATGCACGTCCGCATGTATCCCGTGCCACCCAACGTGCTCTAGAAGGTGTAAGTCAACTACCCTGGCCAGCAAGATCTCCGGATCTGTCCCCCATTCAGCATGTTTGGGACTGGATGAAGCGTCGTCTCACGCGGTCTGCACGTCCAGCACGAACGCTGGCCCAACTGAGGCGCCAGGTGGAAATGGCATGGCAAGCCGTTCCACAGGACTACATCCAGCATCTCTACGATCGTCTCCATGGGAGAATAGCAGCCTGCATTGCTGCGAAAGGTGGATATACACTGTACTAGTGCCGACATTGTGCATGCTCTGTTGCCTGTGTCTATGTGCCTGTGGTTCTGTCAGTGTGATCATGTGATGTATCTGACCCCAGGAATGTGTCAATAAAGTTTCCCCTTCCTGGGACAATGAATTCACGGTGTTCTTATTTCAATTTCCAGGAGTGTAGTAAACTGTTCGTGAAATGACTACTCAAGAACGACAATATGTGAGGTACTCCGCTGTATTCGTTCGGTGGAGAATACAATGTTGTGAAAAGCAAAATCTAATGGTTCAAATGGCTCTGAGCACTATGGGACTTAACATCTATGGTCATCAGTCCCCTAGAACTTAGAACTACTTAAACCTAACTAACCTAAGGACAGCACACAACACCCAGTCATCTCGAGGCAGAGAAAATCCCTGACCCCGCCGGGAATCGAACCCGGGAACCCGGGCGTGGGAAGTGAGAACGCTACCGCACGACCACGAGCTGCGGAGTGTGAAAAGCATTTTAGTAATAAGAAAACCTATAAAAGATGTCATAAGTCAATATATATATATATAAGATACAGATGAGTGGCTTTCGGGAATGATAGCTATCATGCAATGCCATGGTTTGAAATATCGTTTGTTGAAGTCACATAACGTGTTTAAAGATGTTAACTCAGAGGTTCATTGTGTAAACGTTTATATATTCACTGTGAAATATTGACTTCTGTAGTTTTAAATGTGTTGAAACATTGTTGTGTCACTGGATGCACCTCATTTTTCAGGCATCACTGATAATTTGATATTTGGATTAATATTCGAATTTAAATTATTAGAGACTCTCAGAGAGATGTAAGAAGCCATTTTTCAGCTTGTGTGGCACCCTGCAATTTGTGGCGCATCTCTTGCACAAAGGCCATGCGAACATTAGCCATCCAGATTATCAGTTATTATACCCATTTCCAGAAACACGCTCCTTTTCTCTGCACCTGAGCTCGCCTGGGGCGGCCGCGTGACTCCTCGTCCCACCCACTCGCACCCAGGCCAGTAAACAAATTCAGCTCTCCTCAGTACCAGCCCTGGTAGATGAATAAGTCACCCACATACTCGTAACGTTACATCTTCATGTGTTTTATAGCTTAATTTGACGTTGTCAGTATTTGAAATAATTTCATCTAAGTACTTGATTTTATAAACCTCAGTGGAATAGCCATATTCGTGGTGTGGAATCCCAATCTGCCTGTTTGAAGTCCATGTAGTATGTCTTCTCCTGACAGATTTGGAGATCAGTTTTGACAGCGGTCTCATGAAGTTTCTCGGGGTGTGCCTGATTTCAACAACAGTCCAGGAAACAATTATTGTTAGATCACCAACAAAGGCAAGACACTTGAAACTGATTCTTTTACTATTTGATCTCATATTTATTTCAGATATTTCTTTTGCCGTGTTTTGATGATACCATTGAGTACTTTTTTTTTACTTACTCGTTCAGCATTTACAAAGTCAATCATCAAATTTAATGGTTAGTTCAATGTATTAAGTGCAATATTTTCACACGTCCTGTTTGAATTACAATATTTCTTACAAATTTTCTCAGAATTCTATCCTATATTACAAATACTGCTTAGCCTTCCTGTGACTGTGGTAGGGGATCTGTGTGTGTCCATCAGTCACCCTCACAGGCGTATAACCCCCCCCCCCCCCCCACATGTAAATGGTTCATTGACTGGTTTTCATCCAACTCACATCCAAAACTGCATCCAAAACTGCTCGATAAGCCCTATTTCTTAATTATTTGCTTACATCTATTAACTGACGTTGCGACACTATTCAAAGCCGCTCAGGAGTTCCCCTTTAGGTACAATTCTTCATTCTTTTTGTTGGCATCACCCATCCAATTTCGATTCTTATTTCCATTTACAGCTCAAATTTATTTCCAAGCTGCCTTGAGTCCAAGCCTTGCAGTTCTTCGCCCATTTTCCGGTAGTTGTGAGGTAGGCTGAAGTCGGTTTGTAGACGTCAGATCTTGGCGTACAAGAAGTACAGGGATGTCTAGGATTTTTCTGTATGCTCTTGCAGCTAACTGTGATCGCCTAATTTCAAGCTAGGACCTGGAGCCAGGCGAATGGAGTGGCCCTGAGTGTTATGGAATTTTTCCAAATAGCCTTCTCCACTTGGACGTTCACTTTAGCTATGTGTGCATTTCTCATTCAGACCGTTCAACACTATTCAGTCACACTAGGCACAGCGCCTAGAGCTGAAGTCCTCAATGTGCTCCTTCAACATCTCCACGTCATTCCAACCAGTTTCGACAGGATAGCGTTGCGGGATTTTAGTTTCTGTTTTGTATCTTACAGTTGTGATCTATACGTTTGAGTGTATTCTACGAGGGTGAGTCAAATGAAAACCTTAAATTTGTAATAACAAATCGAAATTTCACTCCGTTATCCTTTAAGTTGGTAAGCTTGCTAGAAACAGCGTGCAGAATGGCCTGTAGGTGGCAGCATAGTAGAGATGCACACATACCGTCGCACTATCAGTATAAAGATGGCCGTCCCACTTGCGACTTGGACCAGGGAAGAACAGCGTTCTGTTGCAACAATCACAGACCTGCATTTTGAGTGTCTTCCTCATCCACCATACTCACCAGACCTTGCCCAAAGGGATTTCCGTATCTTTGGAGCACTCAGAGACGCAATGGGAGGAAAGACGTTCCGTTCTGATGAAGAGGTACGCCACGCAGTGCATGAGTGGCTGTGTGGACTACCAAAGTACTTTTTTCTAAAGAAATTTATGCACTTTGTAAGCGCTGGAGGACTTGCATTGAGCGAGGGGGAGATTATGTTGAAAAGTGATACAGCTTTGTACCACTTCTGCACAATAAATAATTGTTGTTGTTGTTGTTGTTGTGGTCTTCAGTCCTGAGACTGGTTTGATGCAGCTCTCCATGCTACTCTATCCTGCGCAAGCCTCTTCATCTCCCAGTACCTACTGCAACCTACATCCATCTGAATCTGCTTAGTGTATTGATCTCTTGGTCTCCCTCTACGATTTTTACCCTCCACGCTGCCCTCCAATGCTAAATTTGTGATCCCTCGATGCCTCAGAACATGTCCTACCAACCGATCCCTTCTTCTAGTCAAGTTGTGCCACAAACTTCTCTTCTCCCCAATCCTATTCAATACCTCCTCATTAGTTATGTGATCTACCCACCTTATCTTCAGCATTCTTCTGTAGCACCACATTTCGAAAGCTTCTATTCTCTTCTTGTCCAAACTAGTTATCGTCCATGTCTCACTTCCATACATGGCTACACTCCATACAAATACTTTCAGCAACAACTTCCTGACACCTAAATCTATATTCGATGTTAACAAATTTCTCTTCTTGAGAAACGCTTTCCTTGCCATTGCCAGTCTACATTTTATATCCTCTCTACTTCGTCCATCATCGGTTATTTTACTCCCTAAATAGCAAAACTCCTTTACTACTTTAAGTGTCTCATTTCCTAATCTAATTCCCTCAGCATCACCCGACTTAATTTGACTACATTCCATTATCCTCGTTTTGCTTTTGTTGATGTTCATCTTACATCCTCCTTTCAAGACACTGTCCATTCCGTTCAACTGCTCTTCCAAGTCCTTTGCTGTCTCTGACAGAATTACAATGTCATCGGCGAACCTCAAAGTTTTTACTTCTTCTCCATGAATTTTAATACCTACTCCGAATTTTTCTTTTGTTTCCTTTACTGTTTGCTCAATATACAGATTGAATAACATCGGGGAGAGGCTACAACCCTGTCTCACTCCTTTCCCAACCACTGCTTCCCTTTCATGCCCCTCGACTCTTATAACTGCCATCTGGTTTCTGTACAAATTGTAAATAGCCTTTCGCTCCCTGTATTTTACCCCTGCCACCTTCAGAATTTGAAAGAGAGTATTCCAGTCAACATTGTCAAAAGCTTTCTCTAAGTCTACAAATGCTAGAAACGTAGGTTTGCCTTTTCTTAATCTTTCTTCCAAGATAAGTCGTAAGGTCAGTATTGCCTCACGTGTTCCAACATTTCTACGGAATCCAAACTGATCTTCCCCGAGGTCGGCTTCTACCAGTTTTTCCATTCGTCTGTAAAGAATTCGCGTTAGTATTTTGCAGCTGTGACTTATTAAACTGATAGTTCGGTAATTTTCACATCTGTCAACACCTGCTTTCTTTGGGATTGGAATTATTATATTCTTCTTAAAGTCTGAGGGTATTTCGCCTGTCTCATACATCGTGCTCACCAGATGGTAGAGTTTTGTCATGACTGGCTCTCCTGATGCCATCAGTAGTTCTAATGGAATGTTGTCTACTCCCGGGGCCTTGTTTTGACTCAGGTCTTTCAGTGCTCTGTCAAACTCTTCACGCAGTACCTTATCTCCCATTTCATCTTCATCTACATCCTCTTCCATTTCCATAATATTGTCCTCAAGTACATCGCCCTTGTATAAACCCTCTATATACTCCTTCCACCTTTCTGCTTTCCCTTCTCTGCTTAGAACTGGCTTGCCATCTGAGCTCTTGATATTCATACAAGTGGTTCTCTTCTCTCCAAAGGTTTCTTTAATTTTCCTGTAGGCAGTATCTATCTTACCCCTAGTGAGATAAGCCTCTACATCCTTACACTTGTCCTCTAACCATGCCTGCTTAGCCATTTTGCACTTCCTTATTTGCAATAATATTTAAAAAAATATTTAAGGTTTTCATTTGACTCACCCTCGTAGTAGCTGACTGAAAATAAATGGAGGTAACACCTGCTTTTATATAAAAATATTTTGAGATACTAGTAGACAAATGGATAAATAGTAGTTGAAGAACAGCAGTTTAAGTACTTTCACCTTTAATGTGGAATTCTATTATGGAGCAACGAATGGCTCATTGACAAGGATGATAGCCGCTCCGATGTTGTTGATTCTCAGGCGAAATACTCGATATGTATTTAAGAGCGTAGTGGAACTGCGACAAAAGATCTGCGTGAGAGTTATGTACTCCTTCGATTTATATCCTTCTGATACTGCCTGCTGAATAAAAGCACCGATAGTATAGTGTATGCATACAGGCGAGCGATTACTTCCTTTCCACTGAAATGCAGATACTGCCACACATCTTTATTACAAAAAGGGAACGTAGTGAGCAGTAAAGCCTTTGTGTGGCGCGTCATCAGGAGACATAATGGCAGCCGGATGCCAAAACCGGTTCCCCTGGCGAGCCGCTATTTACATTCTTACGGCTCCACAACATCTCGCGCAGGAGAAAAGCGCGACGCCGTAAAGGCATTCCCCCGGCCCTTAATACGCGAGGCGGCGATTCTGCCGACCTCGAGATACTGCGCCACGTCTTCGTTGCTGGCCAGCGACTCTTTCGATCCTGAGGCCAAGCAACTCGCTGAGCTGTTTTGTTTCATTTGGCGGAGAGCTGTTTGTGAAATATTTCCTCTGCCGCGCATCTCTGCGTGTGTCCCGCGGATTACGGCCGTCGGCCAGAAGACGTCTGCTGATTGCTTCTCCCCGGAAAATCCATTACTGCTGCCGACTGGCCCCGGCAAAGCAACGCGCTCGGCCAGTTACGCATCTTGGACGGCCGAGATGTAATTTCCTGGCCGCTGACTACTCGCCAACGTGCCTGCGTCGATTTTCTTGCCCTCCCGCATTTCGCACTGATTCAGCATCTCGGAGATCTTAATCTGCAGGACGCAACGGCGTCTTTAAGCCTCTATACGGCGGTTTCCGTGGCCAGTATCGGACGAATTTGCCATCGAAAAGTTGGTGGTGAAATTGGAAGCGATGGCGTAAAGATATTATCGAGATTCGTTATCTCTTCAGTCTTGATCTTAGATTTTGTGAGTGAAAAATTTGTAACTGTGGTCAGTGCATTTCTCTGGGACAAAATAAGAGCTTCTCTTTCTCCTCCTCCTCTACCTCCTTCCCAAGCAAGGACTAGACCATAGGGCCTGTTCCGACAGAACCATCTCTTCCTCGGCCACTCACATTCCTCAAAAGGACACGCATAAATCTTAGTAGCCCCTACTTTGAGAAACGTTGGTCCCCCTCAGTCACTCCTCTTACTCCTATGTATGTGACTATCTCTCTCTCTCTCTCTCTCTCTCTCTCTACCTCTCCCTCTGCCTCCATTCTCCCCTTGATATTTTTCATTAATCACTTTAGTTATTTGCTTGTTGCCTTTGATATTCTCCAACTTAACAATAACTTGCTTAATTCACAAAACTCAGTAGATCCACCCAAATAAAGCCGACAAGTTTTACTGTATGTCTACCTGATACTACACGTATTTGTTCACATTATTACGACTATGTCTATCAGCTAATGTTTAACTCGTTATCAGTGTATTGCTTCAGCATTTACTTTGTTATAACACGTAACAGATGTCAGTTTAACAAACCAACAGCTCTAGCATACCCAAAATTGAGCTCCCTGCGCCGCAGCCCTTTCGGCCTTTATCTCTGAACCCCAGCCAAAATTGTTATTTATGTATAATTTTACAACCATTGACAACATAATTAAGGCACTTAAGGTTTCCAACATAGCACCTGGTTACATAAATGAATACGAAATTTAAGCTATATGAACGTGAGTGAAAAGCCTTTGCATACCACTTGAAATATCCACTCTAACATTTCCATTAATCAACTCTACCGAAAATCTCCACAATTCTTTCAAACTTACTCTGAAATAATATGTTCTTTTGCTATATGTTCTTTGCACTTCGAAACATCCAGACACCATCCTTCTTTACAAAGAGTAACTGTAACAGTTTACATGTGATGAATTACTACAGAGAAAATAGCCTGTGACCACTAGAGGTTTTCTGCTTTCATTGTTTTATTTTTAGGCAAAAAAATCCCCTAAAACTTGCTCTGAAATAGTGTTTTGTTTCCCTACCAGACAGCACTACAGGTACTCCAAAGTCGTAACACAACTCATACATGTCATATTAACACATATAAATCCACCTGACAGTGGAGGTGTAAACCTTTGAAATGCGTTGTGAATAGAAGCAAATAGTGACGGCAACAGTAAACTTGTTGTATTATTCAAAAAATACTGAATTAAAAAAAAAACTGATTTAGCAAATTTCAGGACATGGTCAGAGCGAATACTATTTAGGTTACAAAATAACTGAAATAAATGCAACACTTGTTGTTGTTGTTCTTGTCTTCAGTACGAAGACTGTCTTGATTCAGCTCTCCATGTTACTCTATCCTGTGTAAAGCCTCTTCATCTCCAAAAGACTACTGCAATCCACATCCACATCGATCTGCTTACTGTTGTCGTCTCTTGTTCTTCTTCTGCAATTTTTAACTCTTCACACCCCCTTCATTGATGTTACAAAATGTGTCCATCAACCGATCCCTTCCTTTAGTCAAGTTAAGACAAGTTAAACTCAGAATTAAACACTTGAAAATTATGAAGACAGTGTCACTCGAACGTGAAAACGTATGTCGTAGCCGATTGTGGATCTAGGGCTACATAGAAAAGAAAACTATCTCTCTGTTTTTAGTGATGAAAGAGGCAATAGCTTATTTGATCTCTCTGTTTTTAGTGATGAAAGAGGCAATAGCTTATTTGATAGTGTATGGTATATTAACACATATATTGCATCACATTCTAAACACATTTTATTCGGAAATCCTTAATAATAAACTGAAATTACCATTATTTCTCGAAGGCATGAAACTAATATGGTTTTACTTTTAGCAGTTGCAAACTGTGTTGTGGGTGTATGTGTGTGCGCCAAATCCCAAAGCAAATTCTTTTACAATTCCTGTTACTGTGTCTCTTCTAGAATGGCTTTGCATAACCTACTATTAAACACAGAAATGACAGTGCAAATTACTTGATGTGTGTGATATCAAGTAATCTAAATTTCGTCTGATTATCTCCAAACAAATGTAAAGAACGATTATCAGTTATACTCCGAATGACTTTCTTGTGAGACATTCACATACAATGGCTAGCTGTTGCGTAACAAAAACTGTGCTCTGTTACAAAATGCATCCGTTAAATTTATATGAGATTTTGTAAATGAACACTGTTGCCAATTTTCTTTCATAGGTTCTTTAGGTCCTAGAATTGTTTTTCCCTTCGCAGTGGATAACTCGGCTCTGCTGTATGCACTGAAAAAATGATGAGCTGAATGATGAACTGTAATAAATCAGTGTGCGGCATCTTGCGTTTTTAATTCTTTTACCAGGCTGCATTAGCAAATTGAACTTTTTTAACTTTTTGTTTTTCTTTCATGATGATCACTGTTCATGCAATGGTGCAATTCGCGAAAGTGCAACAACATTTTTCATTTCAACAGTGAGGAGAATCTTCAGTGAAATGTTACGTAAATAAGCTGAAGAGTATTTTTCAATTAGATGGAAACCTTTTAAAAACACAGAAAAATTTTTGAATAATCTGAACTATTACTGTTTCTTAACATTTACTTTCTCAGCGTTTTCATACGCAATACTGAATACTTTTTACAGTCATATACTTTTTTTAGTTACGAAAAATTTACTCTTTTAGATTTCTAATGAAATATCTATAAGTTAATCTTGCTGGGGGAAACTAATTAGAATACTGAGTACATGACTGATAGTTCTTCCTGGTTAGCCAGACGTAGATTTCATAAAACACAATGAAATACTTATACTACAATAATTAATAAACTAGTATTTGCAGCAAAATAAACTCAACGCAAATTATCTCTTGTTTGAAATGAGCTGTATCACTCTACAGTCCTATCAACTCATCTTCTATCCTCAATTAAGCATCCTGGAACATATGAAACAAAATTCTGCCCCACAAAGCCGCCTTCCAAGGTTCTCATTCTGCAGTGAAATAACAATCTCTCTCACTCTCTGGCCGACAACTGGTTCCCACTCGCTCGCTTGCGCAACCTCTACTCAATTTTACTACAACATCTGGTAGCCAAAGAGCACATATCACTCATGTGTTCTGACGCACTGAAATGATCGTGATGGCAAGCATTACGAACGCCTGTGATTTCTTTTGATATTTTCATTCAAAGATACACCAAGTGGCAAACATAGCAGACAAACTGCAATTTCTCCTTATATTTACATTTTTACAACCATTTCTCCTGATACAGATACATTTCAGACAAATTAACACTGTGTTAAACAGTACATAATGAAGCGAGTAACAATAGTTTTCTGGTTGGGGTGTGGTGGGTACAAAATATATTTACCACAAAGAAATATTTTTTTCTTTGTTACTCCGACACAGTATTCATATTACCATCTGGTCTTCTTATCACAATAAATCAGTCACAAGATCGACTGCTACTTTGCTCAAAGAAGAACCTACCCCAAAATCCACACACATTTGTATGCAAGTTTCTTCTTTCAAGGCTCTCTTCCATTTCAGAAGGCTTAGAGAAACAGTCCTTTCTCGATCGTAATATCCTGTATTCTTTGAAGAATTTTTGCCTGCTGCCTCCAATTTCACCTCGGAGCTTATTTCTTGGTAGACATCAGTATGCTTCTTGCTCCACCTGACTTCTCATTGTTTTGACATTCTGGAGTTTTTCACTTTGTGCTGTTGCAGAACTCAACATACTTCGGAAATTGCAACCTGATTTGGTGGGAAAATTCCACTCAATGTGAAACATTCTGTAGCATTTGGGACTGTAATTCCATTTTCTCTGGCCTTTTACAAGAAAATACCAAACTGCGTTTTTGTTATCGCCTGCTTTTGGATGTCTGAACACCCGTTGATGGCACGTTCGATTATAGAAAGATGTTCAGTGGCCTGAAAACTGTCTTGTTAAAAGGTGAGAGTACATGTGTTGCATGATTGGAAAAGGTATAAACCCACAATTTCATGTTCATTTCAACATTAAAAAACTGCTACCGATTCTGTGTGGTTCGTGTAGCATTCCATCAAAGGCCCTGCAGGTCCCGCTGGCTTGAATTTCGAACAATGTTTTATGCATGGAAAAAATGCTTCCTTGTCAACCATATTAGTAACACAGAAATTTTTTAATGTTTCTCTTAATTGACCATTTTAATCAAAGTAAACAACGAATACAAGAAGAACCTGGCAAAAAGTTAACAGTCAATTGTTTTAAAGAGGTGGTTTCACTTTGGTACCTATCAGAGAGACAGTTTTCAACCACCCATCATTTAATGAGATATATTGCAAACCCCAGTGGTAGCTATACTCATAACCCCTCAAAACTAATTGAGGGGAGACCGCTTCTTTAATATCCACCCCTTAAATTTCAGTTGTGCACAAAGTTAAATGGATAATGCGAAATAACAGCCCTCAGCTTAGACCTTGAAGTTGGCAGTTTCCATAAATCTGATTGTGATTAATTCTATCTGACTGGAACAGTATTTATTTGGATGTGATTTACTGCGAGTGAGGGTATCTACCTCAACACAGGTTTACTGAATTCAACTTAATATAGCTAAGGTACCGGCCGGCCGGAATGACCGTGCGGTTCTAGGCGCTACACTCTGGAACCGAGCGACTGCTACGGTCGCAGGTTCGAATCCTGCCTCTGGCATGGATGTGTGTGATGTCCTTAGGTTAGTTAGGTTTAAGTAGTTCTAAGTTCTAGGGGACTAATGACCACAGTAGTTAAGTCCCATAGTGCTCAGAGCCATTTGAACCATTCGAACCAGTTAAGGTACCAAACAAAATCGCTGATTAGTTTGATTAGTTTAAGCCTCAAGAATATTCACAAGCTCATATAATTATTAAACAACATATGCATTTTACTATGATAACTGTAACAAATCTCTTTCGAAACACAGGCGTAAGTTTCAGTGGATAGCAGTGTTACTTGCCCACCTACGGATTTACTGCTTGCCCGTCTGAGAATTTACGTTCTAATGCAGTACAACGATGATTGCAGTCTACATTATTCTACAAATAGCTAAGCAAGACAATGGCTGTGTGTCCAATTCTTACTGTTTCCAATGGCCTCTCCACACACTTGGGCTTGCATTTGTACATAGCGCCTTCGCAGTTCTGCAAGTGGGAATGTGGCATCTACGAAAAGTGATTTAAATTTAAACACATAACGATAAATTTGGCATGCAATTTCGGTTACCGTGTTTCTGACTCACGTTACTCCACACTAATTACAACCTTTGGCTATCCTCACAACACTTCTACTTCCGTGTTTCTGACTCACGTTACTCCACACTAATTACAACCTTTGGCTATCCTCACAAAACTTCCACTTCTAAAATATTGTAATCAATGCACTCCTTTAAAATTGTGTCTTAGCTATGTGGATAAATATAATATTATTATTCTTTTGTTATTTGGCACAACTATAACATCGATGTTGCGTTTAAAAAATCAGATACTGTAACATTAAATTTCGCATTTGATGTAACACTAAAGCAGAGCAGAGCAGAGCATGCTAGTTCATATGCGGCAAGTGGCCAGACAAGGTGAGCATTCAAAACGCACTACAGGGTGCCAACATGACACGTCTGCGATAGTTGCACATCAGCACTTGGAGCAAACAGAGGACACGCGTATGGGCAGGAGAGCAAATTTAAGGAGGGGGCGCGGGGGAGGGGGGAGGTATTGCAGTGTAGCGAACGAGGAAAGGGGTTAGGAGCAGAACGAGCATACATGAGAAAATGTAAGCGGTTTATTTTATATAGCCATATGAAACTCACAATTTGGTCGTAAACAGTAGCTTCATGTGAAGAAAACGTTCACAGAAATTTAGAGTAATTACAGACACAACTGCAAATTACAAATAATAAAATTCATCGTTCGACTTAATACTGTTGATCTTTCTCTGTAAGTATTTCCACACACAAAACGTATTTAGAAAATGCTCCACCCAACGTTTCTTGATTTTCAGTAGCCGTCTCATATATCCGTTTGTCTAATCTATTACATTAGTTCCCAATTCTGGTTGTGATTTACGGTTAGCTCATTTCAAAGATTGTAATGTTACATAATTTCTATGGAAGGAAGTGGAATACCTCACTCCACCAAAAACAGAGGTGAAGTGAGAGGGAGAGGAGAGAGCGAGACTATTCATCAATAGAACAACGGGGAATTCGACAGTATTCTATAAACTCTCAGTATATGCAGTATTTTTGTCAGCCTCTCCTAAAAGTACTGAGAGTGTCATATGGAAAAGCCACAGCACATATAGTGAAGAAGAAATATGGTTAGGAAGTGACGACACGCTTTCAACTTAAGAAGTGCCGACGCACAGTGGTTCTTTTTTTTTATTTTATTTTCCTTTTCTTTGGCAAGTGCTGCACAGCACTCACCGAAATTCTGGGAAGCGCTGTCGTTAATCTGAGTGAATGGGCCGGGACCAAACAATGAAGGCCATTAGTTGCAAACAACAAAGGGAATCGAAGCAACGGCGTTGCTCCTATAGCAAGGGAGAAGTGTCAACTGTAGCTGAAATAACGCTCCTTTCTTGTCTCTCGTCCTGCTTCTCTGGACCGGAGAATACGTGCGTTTCTCTTCTTCTGCTCCCACTCTCTGCCGTTCCTCATGTGATGTCGTCTGTCTCCTTCTCTCCTGCTTCCTTTCACACTTCGCCTGATATGGATCTTCATGCTTCTTACAGCTGATGTAATGCTTCCAGTCCTAATTCTCTTACAGTAACTTAATCTTAGCATAATTTCAACGAAAGGTTGTAATGCGTAATTTATTAGTTAGTCTTTTCCAAGTCGACGAAGACTGGCAAATTCTACGGTTAGATTTTTGAGAGAATGCTAAATTTTTGTACCGCCTCGTGGACCTTCCTTTATTTTTAATGTTCGAAACCTACATTTACATTCTCCAAACATTAAGTTGAAGTTTTAGACAGTGTAATTATATATATGAACTATGACTATTTATGGAAGAGACAAGAGTCCCAGCCCATGTGCTAAATGCTGTTAAAAAGCCTCTTTCGCTAAATGAAGGCCAAAGCAGCAAGCTAATAACTGTAAACAAAATTGTCTTTTATCGTCTGCTCTCGAATTTACCCTCTGTAGGTGACCAAGTAATCATAACAATCTGAAATCATCCAAGAATTATGCTTAAAAATGTAAACGTATGTTTTGCAATATCTGTGCATAAAACTATGAGACAACAATTCATCAGGAAATTCTTACAAGAGTACTACCTTAATAGGAGACAAGTCACTCAAAATGTAGACAATTTCAGAGACAATGACATCTAAGCTAAATCACCGCGTAGCTTACGGAGCACAGAAAATAGCCTCTTGTTGGAAACCCGAAGTTGGGCAAGTGATAATACTTTTATAGTGTCACGGCAGTTTCTACAATCTTTCGTGGAGCAGAGTAAGTATAGATCACTAATAGAAAAACAAAAATGAAAACTCTATGAAACACGAATGCGGTCTCGAACTTCGATTTTAGGTTTGGCGTGAGCTGATCATATACGAAATGAACATGTACGACTTAGACGAAAATAAGATGCTGCAACAAACTCAAACGCATCAAATAAAATGCACACTTGCATGTGTGTGCGTGCGCGTGCGCGTGTGATTAGCACATAATTATGAAACCATAATGAAATTTAAATGAGGAAAACCACGGGCTTTGAATACCTTGTTGCTCTAAAAATTCGACAAGACTAATCCCTCAAACTGATGATGACACCGTGAGACCTGAGTTTCTCCTGGCGTACATAACTTTCAAATAACGTCCGGGAATTCATCCACGTAACACTTTCAGCGACTTTGCCAGCTGAGCTGTCCCATCTTGAAGTTACATTTCGTCAAAATGGTAGCCAGATTGAACGTGCGTTGCGCTATCGACCAACTGTACATCGGGTGATTGATGATAATTCTGAGTCAACACCTGAGTCTGCTGCCTTTTTGCCTTACGCAGGAAACACTTCCAACAAGAACGGTCGTATTTTACGGAAACGCGATGTGAAATGTGTTTTCCGACCTCCATCTAAAATTAGAGCGCTTTTGAGTTCTGTTAAGGATGATCTTGGTCTGCGTAAGGTGGGTGTATATCGTATTCCTTGTAGCTGCGGCATGGTATATATTGGTCCAATTATCAGGACCGTGGAGGACCGATGTACTGAGCATAAACGGCACACACGATTACAGCAGCCAAGTAGATCTGCTATTGCCGAATATTGCTTGGATACTGGTCACCCCATGTTATATAATAACACCTAGATTTTGGCATGCAAGTCCAGCTATTGGGGCAATGTTATTAAGGATGCAGTTGAGATTAAATTAGCGAGCAACCTCGTTAACAGGGATGGAGGTTTTTGTTTAAACTCTATTTGGAATCCGGCTCTCTCCCTTGTCAAAAAACAGGGGAGACAGAGTCAATGCTACCTCACCTGCGAATTCGTAGTCTCACTATCGATAGCTCTGACTTTGGTCATCATTGGTGGCACTAGTGTTCAGTGTGTGTGTTATCTTTCCTGCTTCAGTCCGAGAACCGAGGTTTTAAATTTGCGTGTACGTCGCCTGTCCGCTGCAGTTTGTCTTGAAAATGGCGGGGTGTTCTCCCGCCGAAATATCGGCGGTCGCTGAAAGTGTTACTTGGCTGAATTCCCGGAAGTTATTTGAATGATGATAACGCTGACTGACAGATACTATTCTTTCAGCTTATTTTCCCACGTAAATTGAAATGAAAAGTTTAGCAAGTGTGTGGCCTGTATGTTTACATGTGTTCATACGAGTACAACAGGTGAACTGGTTTTCCCTGCGAGAAATAATACCTATACAGTGTGATTCAGGTGTCCCTACGTATGGGTTTCATACAACCCACAACACCTTCAAATATGACATCCAAGATTTTCGTACCTTCTCTATCGCTAGAGGCCATGATTTCCGAATTATTAAAGAAAAACGTACAAATATGAGCTTAAAACGTCTTTTTTCTCAAATAGCTTGGAAATAGTGGCCCCTAGCGAAAGTGAACAGAACAAATTTCAACTAAATTAAATTTCATATAATAAGGTCCTGTTCGTTTTTCCCGTGAGCCTAATAGTTTGCACATAGCGTACGAGAGAATATGAAAATCTGACGTTTGGTTTTTTAAGGGGTTGCGAATTGCATAAAACCCATAGGTTTTGGCAACTAAAGCAACCCTTATGATGAAAAATATTTCATACAAGCATGAATCACTCTGGTGAGTGATTAACACTGTAACAAGTAAATTGAGAGAAGACTGTTTAGGGATTCCAGACGTACAAGGTTACATTCGCAGCTCATTTGCCGAATGAAGGTCACTGCCAGCAAATAGAGTTTTAAGTACTGTAATAAGCTGATAGACAGCAGGCATGTATTCTTTGTGATTCTCTTAATACTGGAAAACATTTTGATAGTAGCCCTCACTTGCTTTCAAATGATTTTGCACAGTTAAATGGCGCCTATACTCGGTGGTAAGAGGGGGCGGGGGCGGGGGCGCGGTCCCTGCCTAGCTCTCAGGGAAAGGAAAATAAATATTGTTATCAGGTGTTTTTCTTTCAAGAAAAGGAAAGAAAGAAATACATTGTTATCAGGGTTTTTCTTTCAAGAAAACCGATTAAGAATTGGTATTCTCATGTCTTTAACACTGTCGAAACTGGAACTTTTTTATGGACCCTTACAAGTAACTATTCGTCTTCCAAAACATTGTAAGTACTCCATTTCTCCAGATCAATCCACGCTCACCCCTTACAGTTTGTCGTATGGGCACCATTGGCACAGTTTATCAAGTTATTTTTAAAATGGCCTAATCGTCTCACACTGTTGCCAACACTGTTGTTGCGATTACCAAACCATCTATTCCGCTCTCGTAGCTCCTCCGATATTCTATTTTAAAGTATTTTAATGTTTAACATTCTGTATCAAATTATTATAATGTTTGTCAGTCTTTCATTTTTTCTCGAAAATTTGAGTTTGCACCTCAAGTAACGTTAATTTCAAAAACTCTTACTTCGTTTTATTCTCATGGCACAGTTTGATTCTACATTTGTAAACACGTTTATCTCTTACATTGTGCCTACATACACACAATATCTTAATATTCCTTCTCTGTTCAGCCGCTTCCATTTCACAATTAAGTTTACTGTTACGTCTCTAGATAACCCAGTCATTGTAGCTGTAATAAGTAACGGGCTAACACGAAGTTCTGTAGTTACACTGCCGTCCGGAGTGGCCGAGCGGTTCTAGGCGCTACAATCTGGAACCGTGCGACCGCACTTTGTAAGGCATCCCAGATATGCTCAATAATGTTTATGTGTGGGGTGTTTAGTGGCCAGTGGAAGTGATTAAGCTCAGAAGAGTGTTCCTGGAGTAACTCTGGAGGAATGAGTATGAGGTGTCGTATTGTTCTGCTGGAATTGCCCAAGTTTGTCGGAATGCACAATGGATATGAATGGGTGCAGGTGATCAGATAGGTTGCTTACGTACGTCTCACCTATCAGAGTCGTATCTAGACGTATCCTATGTCCCATGTGAGTGGCCCACACCATTACCGAGCCTCCACCTTCTTGAACAGCAGTGTCCTGCTGACATGCAGGGTCCATGGATTCATGACGTTCGCTCCGTACCCATACAAGTCCATCCGCTCAATACAATTTGAAATGAGACTCGTCCGACCAGGCAACATGTTTCCGGTCATTAACAGTCCAATGTCCGTGTTGAGGGGCCCAGGCGAAGCGTAAAGGTTTGTGTCGTGCAGTCATCAAGGGTACACGAGTGGGTCTTCGGCTCTGAAAGCCCATATCGATGATGTTTTGTTGAATGGTTCCCACGCTGACACTTATAAATGGCCAGTATTGAAATCTGCAGCAATTTGCGGAAGAGTTGCACTTCTGTCGCGTCGAACTATTCTCTTCAGTCATCATTGGACCCGTCCTTGCTGGATCTCTTTCCGGTCGCAGCGATGTCGGAGACTTGATGTTCTACCGGATTCCTAACATTCACGCTATACTTGTGGAATGGTCGTACGACAAAATTCCCACTTCATCGCTACCTTGGGGTACTGTGTCCCATCGCTCGTGCGCCGAGTATAACACCACGTACGAACAGTGTGACTATGTTGTTTTTGTTTTTTTGTTTTTTTTGTGATATCTATAAATGACGAAAGAAAGAGCTTTGAAATTCTTTTAATGGCACAAAAAAGAACTACAATAATACATCCAATCAGCATTCTTTCTCTCCTATTTGTCATACTCGTTAACGTCTGCTTCTACAAAATATTTGTATTACAAAAAGATTTTTCGTGACTTTGTAATGCAATATCATTTAAATAATCTCAATGGTGTAGGGTTAATTAGAATACTGAACACATACTGACCGTTCTCCCCGACTGCCAACGCTTAGGTACTATTAATCACAATTAAATCCTTGGACAGCATTAATTACTCAACTCGTGCCTGCAGTTTCCAAGCCGCGCGGGGTTAGCCGAGCGGTCTTGGGCGCTGCAGTCATGAACTGTGCGGCTGGTCCCGGCGGAGGTTCGAGTCCTCCCTGGGGCATGGGTATGTGTGCTTGTCCTTAGGATAAATTAGGTTAAGTAGCGTGTAAGCTTAGGGACTGATGACCTTAGCAGTTAAGTCCCATAAGATTTCGCACACATTTTTTGAGCAGTTTCCAAACTGCAAGTAAGCATTATTTTTATGAATTGTTGTCTCTTTACAGCCTGAAGCGCCAAAGAGACTGGTATAAGCAAGCGTGTTCAAATAAAGAGATGTGTACACAGGGAGAATACGGCTCTGCAGTCAGCAATGCCTATATAAGACAAGTGTCTGGCGCAGTTGTTAGATCGGTTACTTCTGCTACAATGGCAGGTTATCAAGATTTAAGTGAGTTTGAACGTGGTGTTATAGGTGGCGCACGAGCATTGCGACACAGTATCTCCAAGGTTGCGACAAAGTGGGGTATTTCCCGTACGACCATTTCACGAACGTACCGTGAATATCATGAATCTAGTAAAACATCAAATCTCCGATATGGCTGCGGCTGGAAAACATCCTGCAAGAATGGGATCGGCGACGACTGAAGAGAATCGTTCAACGTCACAGAAGTGCAACCATTCCGCAAATTGCTGCAGATTTCAATGATGGGTCAACAACAAGTGTCAGCAAGTGCAACCACTCCGCAGACTGCTGCACATTTCAATTCTGGGTCATTAACAAGTTTCATCTTGCGAAAAATTCAACGCAACATCATCGATATGCGCTTTCGGAGGAGAAGACTGACCCATCTACCCTTGATGACTACATGACACAGAGTTTTACGCCTCGACTGGGCCCGTCAAACACAGACATTGGACTGTTGATGACTGGAAACATGTTGCCTGGTATGCCAAGTCTCGTTTCAAATAGTATCGAGCGGATGGACGTGTACAGGTATAGAGAAAACACCATGAGTCCATGGACCCTGCATGTCAGTAGGGGACTGTTCAAGCTGGTGGAGGCTCTGTAATGGAGTGAGGCGTCTGCAGTTGGAGTGGTATTGGACCCTGATACGTCTAGATACGGCTGTGACGGGTGACATGTACGTAAGCATCCTGTCTGATCACCTGCATCCATTCATGTACATTGTGCATTCCGACGGGCGTGAGCAATCCCAGCAGGACAATGCGACACCCCACACGTGCAGAATTGCTACAGAGTTGCTCCAGGAATATTCTTTCGAGCTTAAACACTTCCGCTGGCCACCAAATTCACAGACATGAACATTATTGAGGATATCTGCGATGCCTTGCAACTTGCTGTTCAGAAGAGATCTCCATCCCCTCGTACTCTTATGGATTTATGGCGAGCTCTGCAGGATTCATGGTGTCAGTTCCTTCCAGCACTACTTCAGACATTAGCCTTCATCTTCAGGTTATATATCACAGAATAACTCAAAAAGAGATCTCTGTGCGGCACATCTACTATCCAAGCTGCCCATTCCGCCATGATCCAGCATCCTTTCTCCACGACTCCACAACTACCGATTCGACACGATTGCTGTTAGCTTGCCCACGCTTTTTCTCAATAATGTAACCTCTATAAACCGGAGACTGTGTATCGCTCATGTGTTCAGCATGCAAAGACGTTGTAAGTGACAATATTCCGAACAAACGGGAAATTTTCATTAAATTTGAGTATAAAGGTGCACCAAATGGTAGTATACCAAGCTATGTGTGATTTAATACTTCCCGTCTACACCAAATCCTACTTTGTGCTTCCTCCGTAACGACATCGAAGTTGAAGCAAAATAAAATCTGTGCTTCTTTTTTCTTTCGAGATAGGTTGTTCAATAGTTTTGCTCCCTCCGTTGTATATCTCATTTACGGATCGTAAGAATGGAACAGGGATAGGTTGGTGGCTGAATCATTGCAATTTTTTGGGTACTCAAGTTGCAGGCCTTTTTACCGACGCTTACACAAAAGAATATGAAGGCGTTGGATCTCATCAGAAAGCTGTTTACATCATCATATACCGTCTTTTCTGAATTACATCACATTGTAATCGAGTTTCCTGTACCCACAGTGGTCGCTATATCTGGAGACACTGTTCGTTCAAACTATAGCCGCTGGACACAGGTATGGGGGCTAAAATTAAAGAAAACAGAAGCTTTTTGTTGAGCCATTCATCATTACGGGAAATCAAGAGTCCCTGTCTAAAAGACTCGAAGAGACACTCAAACCCCAGAGTACGAGCCCACCAATCAATCTTGCATAAAGTAGCAAAAATCTCAAATACATCGTGTTGGGGGTGTAACTGCAGATAGCTCTACTGATGACCGAGGACGGTGTCTAACAGTGTTTACTGAATCTGCGTGACTAATAATTATACCTATTATGAGCAGTATGTTTTTAGGTTGGTTAGTACCTCCAAGTACCCATTGCACAACCGAATCACTAATGCTTATTTTTCCTTGGGTTGTAGGTTAGTTATTGAGATGTGGATGCATGGACATCAAATGGATAGCCTATACTGACAAGTACAGTCCCCTTCACAGTGCAGTAACGACATTGCACAGAACGCCAGGTAGTAATTAGTGTCGTTTGTTCGCGGGAACAGAGTTGTATGAAGAGAAGAAACATTTAACACACTGAAGCAGGCACGTAGTAAGGTACCAATTATCACAATATCTGTACCTATGCCCCAAACATTCTGCATACCAGAGTAGTTTTTAGAAATTAGTTGCATAAAAGACTCTGAAGGGGAAAACATCGTAGATTTATCAACATCACAAGACGTGCAGCCCTAAACCAAATGGAACTAAAGAAACCAAAGAGAGATTGGGCAACTATCACGAGCAACTTAAAAAACGGAGCATTACCGACGCACATGATAATCGTTTGGTATGAAGTTGCTACGCAAACGATCCCTCTTTGCGAGAAGTATGCATCCCTAGCTCACACGTTTGTTTGTGAAGATCAAACCCGAGTTAGGAAATGGACTTACAAAACTTTAGTGTTCAGATATTAAATTTCGTTACATGAGTCATACTCCATGGATCATTCGAAAATGAGTATTTGCGATGAACAATTTGCTCAAGGGAAATGTAGTAGGCTGACTTTAATTTGTTAAAAATCCTGCTATTAGACTATTAAATTGAACTGTAAGTAAAAATAATTTGTTCTAAAATCTCCATGCTGGTATTCTTCAACAGTGTAGAACGTATTTTAAAATTCCACTCTTATTTTCCATAAGATATTTAAAATGCTATCGAAACATATTTAAAACATGTGTACTTGTGTATCGGAAATCTTCATTAGTTAGAGTTAAACCCTTTAAGCATTCGCAAGGGCTACAATTAGTGCAATTGCAACAATCATAGTTTGAAGTATTTTTCAAAAAGGATAATACTTATTAAGACTAAGGCCATTTATGTGAATCTGTATTGTGAAATAGTTTTCAAAACACCAAGATGTTTAAAGAGATCTCTGAAGGACGTTCTGCAACAGAAACCAAATATCATTCTAATTACATGCTTCTTTATGATGAATATGTATCTTTCTACATCGAATTTCTTCAGTAAATTATTCCGTAACTGATTATCTATTGCAAATATGCTAAATAAAAGTTTATTCAGTATTAATTCGTTAGTGTAGAGTTACAATCAAACATACTGCAAATGTAGCTGAATTAAGACATTTCATTGACTCTAGAATGCAGGTTGTTCAATCAGGTTGCGACGCATATATAGTCCCAAAACGTATCTGATTCTTCATTGTTTCGTTGTTTGAGGAAATCATAATTCAAAATTGTTAAGGCTTTCGTGACCACTTGTTGACAAACTGCCTATTAGCTTCTGTCTCATCAGTAAAATCATTAGATGAACGTCAGCCGAAGGTCCCGAGACAGAAGCCAATAGGCAGTTTGGAAATCATAATTATTGGTTGTGCGTTTTGTTACAAGTCCCGAAATGATATTTTAAGCTTTGTCAAACAATTCCACTTGTCTTGAAACACCTGTTTTAAGTACAATATTTAATTTGTGGTCTACTATCAAGAGCACTACTATCACTTTTATTCCCACGTTTATGTCATTCACTTAAAGAACGTCTTCTAACGAGACGTATTTAATCTTCAGCCAGGCGCAAGAGTTGCGGCAATTAACGATTTTATCTTCGTTCTTCAAAAGAACTCTTACCAAGATGTAGCGCTTACTACTCTTTCTAAACTCGCGAATAGTGGTTACGACAACAGTTATTCCGTGAAACTGTTATGAAATGACTACGAAGTGGCATAACATTGAACAATCAAGCAACACGCAGATTTGAATATAAAATGTTACCGAAAGTCCTCACGCCACCAAGAAATATAAAGCCACTTAACAAATAGGAACTAAAGCCGGTTCATTAAACAATAATTTAGTGCGGTCGTAACATGTTTTTATGGCCGCACTGAATCAGCAGAGTCGTAATCCTTGAGCGATACTACGGAATGGTGAGCCACAAATTTTCGTGCGCGGACTGTAACTGGCGCATTAAAAGCTTCTACATTCTCCGTCCCCGCATTCGGAGACGGGAAGTTTCTTGACATATGATTATAAAACCTGTTGATATGATCACATCCAGCAATAGTTCCACGAAATTGCTCCTTGCTCCAGGAGGCGCTTTCGTTACCAAAATAGAGATATTCCTGGTAGGACAAGGGAAGTAATGGTTCTGACCTAGAGAACACTATTTACTACTCACAAGAACACTGTTTACCACTCACAAAAACCGAATAAAGATTTGCATTAAATTTCGAGACCCCATATTTCCTCTCAAGTAACATATGCTAAACATTATCATCTCTTTTACCTACGCATACGTTCTGTGAAAATATTCAGAGGTCATATTCTCCTCGAGTATTATACCTACGCACGTTGAGAAACGCCTGACAATTTTTTGTGGTAACTTTACATTTAGCGGACAGTTGGAGCTAAGGAAATTGATCAAGCGGAAGTTGCTTTCCTTTTCTGATAGAGCAGTCTTTTCTACAGTCTGTCGCAGAATTTTCGGAATTATGCAGATAATATATAGGATCATAAACTGAGGACTTTGAGGAGAGGGCCTAATAGCAGGGAATTAATATTTAGTTTGTTACTGACGTAAGCAGTTTACACAGTTTACACCCTGTAGCAGCTACTGGGGCTCAAAGTAGCTTTCCAAGGTGACGAGCGCCCGTCTCATTGTATGCTTTACAACATAATCCATTCCATAATTGAACTATGGGTTCGAAATCTCATAGCGCTGTGGTTTCCACACGTTACTTATGACTAGTAACCGCTACCCCCGGTTCTTAAAATTAGCGAACAAAATGTGTTGCGAATAGAGTTTGTAGGAAAGAAGCAATAAGTTAAAATGCCATGCCTGTTTTAGTTCTTGAACAGCAAGAATGTTGTAATCGATAAACTTTTCACTTTTCGTATTCTTGTGCGACGTCAAAGAGGAAAAGTTTCGAAAGGTTTGAAATTATGCGTAAGGTTTGTTTGGAGTATCTACACTACTGGCCATTAAAATTGCTACACCACGAAGATGACGTGCTACAGACACGAAATTCAACCGGCAGGAATAAGATGCTGTGATATGCAAATGATTAGCTTGTCAGAGCATTAACACAAGGTTGGTGCCTGTGGCGACACCTACAACGTGCTGACATGAGGAAAATTTCCAACAGATTTCTCATACACAAACAGCAGTTGACCGGCGTTGCCTGGTGAAAAGTTGTAGTGATGCCTCGTGTAAG
Organism: Schistocerca cancellata; assembly: GCF_023864275.1. Taxonomy (NCBI): domain Eukaryota; kingdom Metazoa; phylum Arthropoda; class Insecta; order Orthoptera; family Acrididae; genus Schistocerca; species Schistocerca cancellata. The sequence continues at coordinate 165,672,321 of NC_064634.1, forward strand.
GAGGAGAAATGCGTATCGTCACGTTTCCGACTTTGATAAAGATCGGATTGTATCCTATCGCAATTGCGGTTTATCGTATCGCGACATTGCTGCTAGCGTTGGTCGAGATCCAATGACTGTTAGCAGGATATTGAATCGGTGGGTTCAGGAGGGTAATATGGAACGCCGTGCTGGATCCCGACGGCCTCTGTATACTTTGTAGCAGGACGTACAAGTGATGAACGCGGTCAGGGAAAAAAGCGAGTGTCAACTGACGATATTGTTAAGTGAATGGATCACGTGATACGAGAAAGTCGTCTACGAAAGGCAGTTCAGAACGAACGGAGAGGAATCTTGTCATCAGGTATTGTGCTTCTTGACAATGCTCAGCTGAACACGGCAGCTGCAACAAAGACGCTCCTACAGCGTTTCCGATGGGAAGCTCTTGATGACACACCATTCATGCTGGACTTGGTTCCCTCTAATTCTCATCCCCTTGCTCACATGAACCGCTGGCTAAGAGAACAGCATTTTGGCGCAGGCAACGAACTGCAAACCAGCATCGAGACTTGGTGGTTGGCTGCCTTCTGTGACGAGCGGATCTGAAACTTGATTCCACGCTAGGACAAATGTCTGCAGGATGTTTCCGCAATAGCGTGCAAAAATGTAATATGGCATAGGGAATGCTCCACTGAACAATTTGAGGTAGGAACCTGGGGTCGTTGAAGCCAGCTTAAGCAGATATGGAAGTAAATTGTCTACTGCTTTGTCTAGCATTACTGTTTTCCAGCTTATTTACAACTAACATTAGTACGAGTGTAAACGCACTGTGCTGTTTATTTAAATGTACATTCTTTATTTCCTGCAAGGAAACAAGGAGGACGAACTTCATTACTAGGGTCATGATGCAGGTTTTTTTTTTTTTTTTTTTTTTTTTTTAGTTCCCTTGTCCACAAGATGGCTGTGTTGTATCGTATTTACATTGTCCAGTGAAAGAACGTCTTATGAATCAACGACAGACCCATTCGTTACTCAGTGCTATTGAGAGACGACAGAACAGTACGATTGAGCAGTAGCGGTACATTATTTCCTGGTCGCTGGACTGGAAGGGAAGGTCCCATTCCATGGCCTGCCAGGTCACCTGACCTGGAACCGCTTGATTATTTCCAATTGGGGTATCTAAATTCACTTGTGTATGAGACCCCAGTGGATAAGGAGATAGAATCAGTTGCCATAATGGTAGCTGCATCTGAAATGATCCAAAACAAACCAGGAATATCTTTCAGGATGCGTCAGAATCCTGTTCGCCATTGTCTTGGTTGCACTGAGGTTGATGGCCGTGAGTTTCAGTACATTTGGTAAAATTCAGTACAAATGGTACGTTTATTGTTTCAATGATGATATTTGCAGTCAAATGTAGCTAATGTAAGTAAAGAAAGTACACAGTTATGTGATTTTATTCCTGTTATCTCCTTAAGCTGGTTTCTCCAACCCTATGTTCCCTACCTTAAATTGTCCCGTGGAGTATCTTCTATGTATTGTTAAATTTTTGCACGCTGTTACGGGAACACCCTGTATAATCGGAATGGCGACTGTGTACAGAAGTAAGTGGAAGGTGGAGCCAATGTTGCAAATAAAACATTCTTTATTTAATTAATTTATTTATTCAACCCGACTTGGTAAAGGCCATCAGGCCTTGTCTTACATCAGACCAGGTTTTCACTCATAACTGACGTAATAGTTACCTAAGAAATAAAAATTTCGATATGACAAATAGTATTAGAATGATTTGAGTGTGTGAGGTGGCAATATGAGTAAATTATGTTGACAATGAGCTGATAACGTTAATATTGGAAGATTCGTACTACTGTAACTGCTGCCACTAATAGTGATGTTAATAATAATAATAACAATAATAATAATGACAATAATAAAAATAATGATTGTGGCAGGTATATGAAGAATTTATAGGTGCACAAAATCGATGTTTTCTGATATAGCAAGTTCTGAACAAAGGAAATGAGAAAGATGAGGTTTGAAAGAGGCATGTACTAGGGTAAAAAGTGTGTACAGTGACAATGATAATGCTTATTGTCGCTTTAGTAGATACGTCACTGACTATCTTCTAAAGCTGCAGATATTACTCAATTCTCTGATACAATGCGGGAGATTATTCCTGATTCGGGTATCTGCTACTAAGAAGGATATCAAGAACGGTGGAGGGGAACAGAAAGAATTTTGCTCTGACGGTAACGGTCGTTTCTTCCACGTTGTTGATACGAGAGCGTTAAGGTCGAGGAGAAAGATCAGAGACATTCTTCATTCACAAAGCAGTGGAGCAGACAGAGGATATGGAAATCTCTATGCTTGTCGCACGCAGCCAGTAGCGCTGTGCACACAATGGTGAAATACGAGCAAAAAGTCAAACATCACACATAATGAACACAGGCATTCAGCCGGCCGGAGTGGCCGTGCGGTTGTAGGCACTACAGTCTGGAACAGAGCGACCGCTACGGACGGAGGTTCGAATCCTGCCTCGGGCATGGATGTGTGTGATGTCCTTAGGTTAGTTAGATTTAATTAGTTCTAAGTTCTAGGCGACTGATGACCTCAGAAGATAAGTCGGATAGTGCACAGAGCCATTTGAACCATCTGAACCACAGGCATTCACAACCAGTCCCAAGCGCTGTGAGCTTTCCTCAGAAAGGCATTGCACGATAACCTCGCTGTAACCAATAACTGAAGGTATAAGTGTTAGTACAAGCTTCTTTTTCAGGTGGAAAAAATGGATGGGGCCCCTCCTCGCCCACACCAACATGGTGACCAAACCAAATATTCTACTGTCACATCCGTATAACATGTTAGTTTTCAAATCGTGAGTCACAGGATGCGGGCTGTGATGTTGTCCTTGCGTCTGGGTAGGATTACCCATTGACATGGTCCAGCAGGAGACAGGAAGTGGACGAAAGCAATCGAAGGGTAGCGGTTTGTAAGGACAGAGGGGAAAAAAAGTGCCAAGGCACGCGACAAGGAGAAAAAAAGACCTCTGCGACTCTAGGACGGGTAGTAAGGGCAGTAGCGGCTTGCTAGCTGCGACAGTGCATGCAAGGTGTGGTTATGTTAGTGTGAGGTATCGTGCACCGTTACCTTTGTCGTTGCGGGTGCTCGTTGTAGGACATGCTGCGGCTGCTGCGTCTCTGTAGCAGTTCAAGATCGTCACTCCGTCAGGAGAGAAGTTGATATTTGTATCATTTACGGTCAAAGATGGTAGAGAGTCCCGATATTTCGGATTAATTAACCTAGGATGACCAGACAGTACTGCTTGGGTTTGCATGTGCTCTGCTATAACACTACATTTTGCGCCCATTTTCATAGAGCACGTAGGGCTTTTTAAAATTTTCACTGTGGTTTTCATTTTGGGACCAACTGGACCTTAATAAATATTGCACCGTGTGAAAAAAAAGTTGTTTGCGTAATAGAGGGACCTGAAATTCCATAATTTCGTCTGCAAACACAGCTGCAGCTGAAACTTCAAAATCGAATGATTAATATTCCTACACTGCTGGCTGACCGGAACAGCAAGAATGTTGTAATCGATAAACTTTTCACTTTTCGTATTCTTGTGCGATGTCAATGAGGAAAAGTTTCGAAAGGTTTGAAATTATGCGTAAGGTTTGTTTGGAGTATCTACACTACTGGCCATTAAAATTGCTACACCACGAAGATGACGTGCTACAGACACGAATTTAACCGACAGGAAGAAGATGCTGTGATATGCAAATGATTAGCTTTTCAGAGCATTCACACAAGGTTGGCGCCGGTGGCGGCACCTACAACGTGCTGACATGAGAAAAGTTTGCAAACGATTTCTCATACACAAACAGCAGTTGACCGGCGTTGCCTGGTGAAACGTTGTTGTAATGCCTCGTGTAAGGAGAAATGCGTACCATCACGTTTCCGACTTTGATAAAGGTCAGATTGTAGTCCATGTCAATTGCGGTTTATCGTATCGCGACATTGCTGCTCGCGTTGGTCGAGATCCAGAGACTGTTAGCAGAATGTGGAATCGGTGGGTTCAGGAGGGTAGTACGGAACGCCGTGCTGGATCCCAACGGCCTAGCATCACTAGCAGTCGAGATGACAGGCATCTTATCGGCATGGGTGTAACGGGGTCGTGCACCCACGTCTCGATCCCTGAGTCAAGAGATGGGGACGTTTGCAAGACAACAACCACCTGCACCCACAGTTCGACGACGTTTGCAGCAGCATGGACTATCAGCTCGTAGACCATGGCTGCGGTTACCCTTGACGCTGCATCACAGACAGGAGGGCCTGCGATGGTGTACTCAACGACCAACCTGGGTACACGAAAGGTAAAAAGTCATTTTTAGGATGAATCCAGGTTCTGTTTACAACATCATGATGGCCGCATCCGTGTTTGGCGACATCGCGGTGAACTCACATTGGAATCGTGTATTCTTCATCGCCAATCTGGCGTATCACCTGGCGTGATGATATGGATTGCCATTGGTTACACGTCTCGGTCAGCTCTTGTTCGTATTGACGGCACTTTGAACAGTGGACGTTACGTTTCAGATGTGTTACGACCCATGGCTCTACCCTTCATTCGATCCCTGCGAAACCCTCCATTTCAGCAGGATAATGCACGACCGCATGTTACAGGTACTGTACGAGCCTTTCTGGATACAGAAAATGTTCGACTTCTGTCCTGGCCTGCACATTCTCCAGATCTCTCACCAACTGAAAACGTCTGGTTACTGGTGGCCGAGCAACTGGCCCGTCACAATACGCCGGTCACTACTCTTGATCAACTGTGGTCTCGTATTGAAGCAGCATGGGCAGCTTTACCTGTATACTCCATCCAAGCTCTGTTGGACTCAATGCCCAGGCGTAGCAAGGCCGTTATTACGGCCAGAGGTGGTTGTTCTGGGTACTGATTTCTCAGGATCTATGCACCCAAATTGCGTGAACATGTAATCACAGCCGGCCGAAGTGGCCGTGCGGTTAAAGGCGCTGCAGTCTGGAACCGCAAGACCGCTACGGTCGCAGGTTCGAATCCTGCCTCGGGCATGGATATTTGTGATGTCCTTAGGTTAGTTAGGTTTAACTAGTTCTAAGTTCTAGGGGACTAGTGACCTCAGCAGTTGAGTCCCATAGTGCTCAAAGCCATTTGAACCATTTTTTTTTGTAATCACATGTCAGTTCTAGTATAATATATTTGTCCAATGAATACCCGTTTATCATCTGCATTTCTTCTTGGTGTAGCAATTTTAATGGCCAGTAGTGGAGTTAGTTCAAATTTGTGCGGACAGCACAGTGTGAGGAGGCCTCCAGCTGTGTGAGGTACGGGCCAGTATGGGAGCGATCGCAGAAGTACAGCCGCAGCCCGCTGGTCAGCAGAGGCAGACAGCAGACCGGTCGGGGCCGGGTTCGCGTGACAGCTCATTACCGGACCGGCTGCGAGGCTCCTGAGTCACCGACCAGCCAGCAGCTGACGGATGGCCCGCCGCTGCGCTGACAGGCGCCGCGCCGGCGCACACGCGCTGCCGGCCCACCGACCACCGTGCGAAAAGCGACCGCTGACTCGTTCCCACCGGCACCACCACCGACACGTTAACCACGTCCCACACTCATTTGAATAATAAACCACCGCTAACGCAGTGTCCTGTAAATTGCACCCAGTGAAATCCGCATCCAGTGAAATTGTTGTCCAGGGACTGGTTTGATGCAGCTCTCCATCCTACTCTAGCCTGTGCAAGCCTCTTGATCTCCCAGTACCTACTGCAGCCTACATGAATCTGCTTAGTGTATTCTAGAGATGGGCAAAACTGTTCTTTTCAGAGATCAGATCAGAACTGTTCACTCCCTGAAATTAATTAGCTCTTTTTCATGACTCACCACTCATTTACAATAGAAAATAAATGGAAGGCACATTGCCCTTTAAACTTGGTTTATTCCAGTACTATACCTGTATTTTGATCTTATTTGATCCTATTTTGAAGTAACACAGATAATGAGTAAGAATTTTGTATTGTTTATTGAAATTTCCACGATATGACAAAGTTTTTGATTATTGATTTATTTTGCACTATCGTCGTTTTTTGGGTGATCGGAAAATGTTGTAACTTGAGATTTACATTAACAATACATTTGGCTATAATGTATTAAAATTTCGTTAACCTCATACAAATACATCACATGCCATATATTTTTAAAATGAACGTTTCCTTCTGAAGACGCCTAAAATCGCAAAATCCGTACCAGAATAAGAAAAAAAAATATAAATTTGACTGTAAGACAAAAGTGCTGCATATAGCCTTACGCAGAATAAAACAAGGAAAATATTGGTGTATCATATTTTGCGATACGTTTATCGGTTCGCTCGTAATTAAAGCGTAAATTCGAGTGTCCATAATAAAAATCCTATAGTAAGAGGAGTCGTCAGGAACCTAATCTGATCAGTTTAAACAAATAAAAATAAAATAAAAATAAATGATGTATACATAACATAATAATGTAATATACATAGCGGTATTACTACGAAGAACAATATCCAGTAGAGACGAACTCCGATGCAGAAGCACTGAGTCGAGCAGGTCGAGCTGCGAGCTGTATTACTGCGTGAGCTGAGACCGCAGAGACCAAAGTGGCACCTGAGTTGCTTTGCTCAACGCTCTGGCTATAGTCGAGAACGGTGGGGTGAGGTGGGGTGAGCGTTGAGCGGGCGAGTTCCGAGGGTGGGGGGAGCGGTGAACTCACCCGCTCCGAGACACATCGTCCGTTCCCTTGCGAGCAGGTTGTTTCAAGTAGTTCCTATGTTATCCGCTAGGTGGCTCTCTGTCCTGTTGCTCGCATCAACTGCCCAGAGGACAGGACGTGCGACTGAAACGAGCGCCGACAGAGTGCGATGCGAAGTTAAGGTGCACCAGGCTGTCACAGCACGCGGCAGACGACGCACAGAGACGGCGGCACGGCATATGTGAAACACAAAATCCAATGGGGCACTGCACAATGCAGGCAGCCAAGGTAGAAGCAGGGCAGAGGCCGGCGCTGGCTGTGTTGTGTGGCGTGCACTGTGCTGTGACCAGCAGAGGCGCCGCTGATATGCTCCGTCTCTCTCTCTCTCTCTCTCTCTCTCTCTCTCTCTCTCTCTCTGCCGTGGGAAACGTTTGGAGCTACCGTTCTTTTTTTATGAATCACTGATTGTTCACTCCTTTGATAGATTCAACTCTATGTATCAGTTCAGGAGCGGATCCCCCATCTGTAGTGTATTCATCTCTTGGTCTCCCTCTACGATTTCTACCCTCCACGCTGCCCTCCAATTCTAAATTGGTGATCCCTTGATGCCTCATAATATGCTCTACCAACGGATTCCTTCTTCCAGTCAAGTTGTGCCACACATTTCTCTTCTCTCCAATTCTATTTAGTACCTTCTCATTAGTTATGTGATCTACCTGTCTAATCTTCAGCATTTTTCTGTAGCGCTACATTTCGAAAGCTTCTATTCTCTTCTTGTCTAAACTATTTATTATCCATGTTTCACTTCCATACATGGCTACACTCCACAGAAATACTTTCAGAAGCGACTTCCAGACACTTAATTCTATACTCGATGTTAACAATTTTCTCTTCTTCAGAAACGCTTTCTTTGCCATTGCCAGTCTACATTTTATATCCTCTCTACTTCGACCATCATCACTTATTTTGCTCCCCAAATAGCAAAACTAATTTGCTACTTTAAGTGTCTCATTTCCTAGTCTAATTCCCGGAGCATCGCACGATTTAATTCCACTACAATCCATTATCCTCGTTTTTCTTTTCTTGATGTTCATCTTATATCCTCCATTCAAGACACTGTCCATTCCGTTCAGCTGATGTTCTAGGTCCTTTGCTGCCTCTGACAGAATCACAATGTCATCGGCGAACCTCAATGTTTTTATTTCTTCTCCATGAATTTTAATTCCTAGTCCGAATTTTTCTTTTGTTTCCTGTACTGCTTGCTCAATATACAGATTGAATAACATCGGGTATAGGCTACAACCCTGTGTCACTCCCTTCCCAACCACTGCTTCCCTTTCATGCCCCTCGACTCTTATAACTACCATCTGGTTTCTGTACAAACTGTAAATAGCCTTTCGCTCCCTGTCTTTTACCCCTGCCACCTTCAGAATTTGAAGAGTATTCCAGTAAACATTGTCAAAAGATTTATCTAAGTCTACAAATGCTTGAAATGTCGCTTTGCCTTTCCTTAAACTATTTTCTAAGGTAAGTCGTACGGTCAGAATTGCATCACGTGTTCCAACATCTCTACGGAATCCAAACTGATCTTCCCCGAGGTCGGCTTCTACCAGGTATTCCATTCGTCTGTAACGATTTCATGTTAGTAATTTGCAGCCGTGGCTTATTAAACTGATAGTTCGGTACCAGTGAAATTAGCACACACAAAAGATCGACATAGCGTCCACTAATTCCGCCCGTCCAAACTCCGCGACTTGCCCTACAGGTAGGGGAGCTGAGGATCCGTAACTGCAGGCTCTTACGTCGTGTGCTCATGAAGTGGAATGGAGACACTCGAACAAGAACAGTTGTAAAACTTAGATTTGTTACAATCAGAGGTGACGATAATCTTTCTTAATTTTATTTACACTGAAGCGCCGATGAAACTGGTATAGCCATACGTATTCAGATACAGAGATATGTAAACAACAACAATGCGTCGCAGCGCTCGGCAGCGCCTGTATAAGACAACAAGTGTCTGGAACAGCTGTTTGATCGGTTACTGCCGCTACAATGGCAGGTTACCAAGATTTAAGCAAGTTTGAACGTGGTGCTATAGTCGGCGCGCGAGCGATGGGACACAGCATCCCCAAGGTAGCGGTGAAGTGGGGATTTTCCTCGTACGACTATTTCACGAGTGTACCGTGACCACCAATAATCCAGTAAAACATCAAATCTCCGACACCGCTGCGGCCGGAAAAAAGGTCCTGCAAGAAGAGGACCAAAGACGGCTAAACAGGATCGTTCAACGTTACGGAAGTGCTACCTTTCGATTTCAGTGCTTGCCCATCAGCAAGTGTCAGCGTGCGAACCGTTCAGCGAAACATCACCGATATGGACTTTCGGAGCCGAAGGTCCACTCGTGTACCCTTGATGACTGCACGACACAGAGCTTTACGCCTCGCCTTTAACACCGACAATGTGCTGTTGATGACTGGAAACATGTTCCCTGGTCCGACGAGTCTCGCTTCAAATATTATTGAGCGGATGGATGTATATGGGTATGGAGATAATCTCATGAATCCACGGGCCCTGTATGTCAGTAGGGGACTTTTCAAGCTGGTGGAGGCACTATAATGGTGTGGGGTGCATTCAGTTGGAGTGACATGGGACCCCAGATACGCCTAGATTATTGTGCATTCCGACGGACCTCGGCAATTCCAGAAAGACAATGCGACACGCCACACGTCCAAAATTGCTGTTGAATGGCTCCAGGAACACTCTTCAGAGTTTAAACACTTCCGGTGGCCAACAAATTCCCCAGTTATGAACATTATTGAGCATATCTGGGACGTCTTGTAACGTGCTGTTCGGAAGAGATCTCCACCCCATCACAATCTTACAGATTTATGGACAGCCCTGCAGGATTCATGGTGTCAGTTCCCTCTAGCACTACTTCATACATTAGTGGAATCTAGATCACGTCGTGTTGTCGCACTTCTGGGTTCTCGCGGGACCCTACATGATATTAGGCAGGTGAACCAGTTTCTTTGGCTCTTCAGTGTATTTATGTTTTTATTTCTTTTTTCTTATATCCAAAGCTTTATCAAAAAGCAATGGAAATGATTCAAATGGATTTTCACAATCGTTTATCTTCCACTCGACAAAGCATACTTCAAAATAAAGTGTAGCCTATGCCCATCCTACAGCATATGGTACACTTGAAACTTCCTGGCAGATTAAAACTGTGTGCCCGACCGAGACTCGAACTCGGGACCTTTGCCTTTCGCGGGCAAGTGCTCTACCATCTGAGCTACCGAAGCACGACTCACGCCCGGTACTCACAGCTTTACTTCTGCCAGTACCTCGTCTCCTACCTTCCAAACTTTACAGAAGCTCTCCTGCGAACCTTGCAGAACTAGCACTCCTGAAAGAAAGGATATTGCGGAGACATGGCTTAGCCACAGCCTGGGGGATGTTTCCAGAATGAGATTTTCACTCTGCAGCGGAGTGTGCGCTGATATGAAACTTCCTGGCAGATTAAAACTGTGTGCCCGACCGAGACTCGAACTCGGGACCTTTGCCTTTCGCGGGCAAGTGCTCTACCATCTGAGCTACCGAAGCACGACTCACGCCCGGTACTCACAGCTTTACTTCTGCCAGTACCTCGTCTCCTACCTTCCAAACTTTACAGAAGCTCTCCTGCGAACCTTGCAGAACTAGCACTCCTGAAAGAAAGGATATTGCGGAGACATGGCTTAGCCACAGCCTGGGGGATGTTTCCAGAATGAGATTTTCACTCTGCAGCGGAGTGTGCGCTGATATGAAACTTCCTGGCAGATTAAAACTGTGTGCCCGACCGAGACTCGAACTCGGGACCTTTGCCTTTCGCGGGCAAGTGCTCTACCATCTGAGCTACCGAAGCACGACTCACGCCCGGTACTCACAGCTTTACTTCTGCCAGTACCTCGTCTCCTACCTTCCAAACTTTACAGAAGCTCTCCTGCGAACCTTGCAGAACTAGCACTCCTGAAAGAAAGGATATTGCGGAGACATGGCTTAGCCACAGCCTGGGGGATGTTTCCAGAATGAGATTTTCACTCTGCAGCGGAGTGTGCGCTGATATGAAACTTCCTGGCAGATTAAAACTGTGTGCCCGACCGAGACTCGAACTCGGGACCTTTGCCTTTCGCGGGCAAGTGCTCTACCATCTGAGCTACCGAAGCACGACTCACGCCCGGTACTCACAGCTTTACTTCTGCCAGTACCTCGTCTCCTACCTTCCAAACTTTACAGAAGCTCTCCTGCGAACCTTGCAGAACTAGCACTCCTGAAAGAAAGGAGCACCGAAGCACCGAAGGTAGGAGACGAGGTACTGGCAGAAGTAAAGCTGTGAGTACCGGGCGTGAGTCGTGCTTCGGTAGCTCAGATGGTAGAGCACTTGCCCGCGAAAGGCAAAGGTCCCGAGTTCGAGTCTCGGTCGGGCACACAGTTTTAATCTGCCAGGAAGTTTCATATCAGCGCACACTCCGCTGCAGAGTGAAAATCTCATTCTGGAAACATCCCCCAGGCTGTGGCTAAGCCATGTCTCCGCAATATCCTTTCTTTCAGGAGTGCTAGTTCTGCAAGGTTCGCAGGAGAGCTTCTGTAAAGTTTGGAAGGTAGGAGACGAGGTACTGGCAGAAGTAAAGCTGTGAGTACCGGGCGTGAGTGGTGCTTCGGTAGCTCAGATGGTAGAGCACTTGCCCGCGAAAGGCAAAGGTCCCGAGTTCGAGTCTCGGTCGGGCACACAGTTTTAATCTGCCAGGAAGTTTCATATCAGCGCACACTCCGCTGCAGAGTGAAAATCTCATTCTGGAAACATCCCCCAGGCTGTGGCTAAGCCATGTCTCCGCAATATCCTTTCTTTCAGGAGTGCTAGTTCTGCAAGGTTCGCAGGAGAGCTTCTGTAAAGTTTGGAAGGTAGGAGACGAGGTACTGGCAGAAGTAAAGCTGTGAGTACCGGGCGTGAGTCGTGCTTCGGTAGCTCAGATGGTAGAGCACTTGCCCGCGAAAGGCAAAGGTCCCGAGTTCGAGTCTCGGTCGGGCACACAGTTTTAATCTGCCAGGAAGTTTCATATCAGCGCACACTCCGCTGCAGAGTGAAAATCTCATTCTGGAAACATCCCCCAGGCTGTGGCTAAGCCATGTCTCCGCAATATCCTTTCTTTCAGGAGTGCTAGTTCTGCAAGGTTCGCAGGAGAGCTTCTGTAAAGTTTGGAAGGTAGGAGACGAGGTACTGGCAGAAGTAAAGCTGTGAGTACCGGGCGTGAGTCGTGCTTCGGTAGCTCAGATGGTAGAGCACTTGCCCGCGAAAGGCAAAGGTCCCGAGTTCGAGTCTCGGTCGGGCACACAGTTTTAATCTGCCAGGAAGTTTCATATCAGCGCACACTCCGCTGCAGAGTGAAAATCTCATTCTGGAAACATCCCCCAGGCTGTGGCTAAGCCATGTCTCCGCAATATCCTTTCTTTCAGGAGTGCTAGTTCTGCAAGGTTCGCAGAAGAGCTTCTGTAAAGTTTGGAAGGTAGGAGACGAGGTACTGGCAGAAGTAAAGCTGTGAGTACCGGGCGTGAGTCGTGCTTCGGTAGCTCAGATGGTAGAGCACTTGCCCGCGAAAGGCAAAGGTCCCGAGTTCGAGTCTCGGTCGGGCACACAGTTTTAATCTGCCAGGAAGTTTCATATCAGCGCACACTCCGCCGCAGAGTGAAAATCTCATTCTGGAAACATCCCCCAGGCTGTGGCTAAGCCATGTCTCCGCAATATCCTTTCTTTCAGGAGTGCTAGTTCTGCAAGGTTCGCAGGAGAGCTTCTGTAAAGTTTGGAAGGTAGGAGACGAGGTACTGGCAGAAGTAAAGCTGTGAGTACCGGGCGTGAGTCGTGCTTCGTAGCTCAGATGGTAGAGCACTTGCCCGCGAAAGGCAAAGGTCCAGAGTTCGAGTCTCGGTCGGGCACACAGTTTTAATCTGCCAGGCAGTTTCATATCAGCGCACACTCCGCTGCAGAGTGAAAATCTCATTCTGGAAACATCCCCCAGGCTGTGGCTAAGCCATGTCTCCGCAATATCCTTTCTTTCAGGAGTGCTAGTTCTGCAAGGTTCGCAGGAGAGCTTCTGTAAAGTTTGGAAGGTAGGAGACGAGGTACTGGCAGAAGTAAAGCTGTGAGTACCGGGCGTGAGTCGTGCTTCGGTAGCTCAGATGGTAGAGCACTTGCCCGCGAAAGGCAAAGGTCCCGAGTTCGAGTCTCGGTCGGGCACACAGTTTTAATCTGCCAGGAAGTTTCATATCAGCGCACACTCCGCTGCAGAGTGAAAATCTCATTATGGTACACTTGACGGCAAAAAAAGTGGGTCACTGCCGAATACAACCAACATAACGTAGCTGTGTTGCAGATCCTCTAAACACCAAAACCCCGTGGGGTACAGTCGTTTGACTACACACAATGGGTATCGCAAGAGACTACTAGAGACCAAAGGTCTTTATGGCAGTCAGTCTAAGCGTCAACTATTATCGTCATACAAAACATATTAGAAAACCCGTTCTTAGTGATGAGACACCCCATAACACTCATAAACTAACCTTAATTACAACAAGTGATATTCCAAAAGTTCTGAGAAAACGGATTATTTTAAATAGATCGTACAGTAATCCTTAGTCAAAATTAAATACTTGAGCCAATATATGCAGTTACAAAGCTGTACGGCAATTGGAAAAAAGTTTTTTTCTCTCGAAAAGGTTTTCCATCCACGTGCTGAAAGTCGTTCAATGCCGAGTGGCCCTGGAAACAGGATATTGGACGAACCAGTAAAAAAACGCGATTAACGGCAACAAGCACTCTGTGGAAATCTCAACATTACCAACTAATCACCAGTAATATCATCGTTCTCGTAACACATCAACAGCTACGTGTACACAAATTTGAACTTTAAATGACATGACCAACGTCGTCGTTCTGGACCTGGATTCAAACCCAGCACCTATAGCCATTGCCACCTAAGCTAAGCTTTGTTTGTGCCTTATTGAGACCCGATCAATAGGCTTAAACAGACGTGAAGTATAGACGTTTGCACCAGTATCAGATATCACTTCAGATCCTGAAAATAAATGACGAAAATGTTTGTACTGAACTGGGAATCCTGTCATAACTAAGCTAAGCTTTGTTTGTGCCTTATTGAGTAGGCACAAAGAGACGTGAAGTATAGACGTTTGCACCAGTATCAGTTATCAATTCAGATCCTGAAAATAAATGACGAAAATGTTTGTACTGAACTGGGAATCCTGTCATAACAGTTACCTTCCTTGGAACTACCCCCAACGACGTTTAATATGGTGTCATTCACAAGGAACAAGGTGCGCTCATGTTTAAAATTGAAATGCCATCATGTAAAGCTTGTGACAGGGATGCGAACCCAGCACCTAATCGGATTGTTAACGAAGTACGTAAAATCAGAAGTTAAATATCAAATGTTTTCACCAATAGCGAGATGTTGGAACCTTAAATGACTATAGAATAGTTTTTGCCTGACTGGAATTCGAACCCAGCATATAGCGCCGTCGTTTTCTAGCCAGGAACAGATGGTAAATAGCTATCGTTGGTTCACCAGTAGCGAGATGTGCGCATGTTTAGCTAGACATTAGGTGACGAAAAGTTCTGTGCTGAATGAAATTCAAACCCCGCACACGTGGATATGAAGACACTTTAACTATCAAATTCTTTTCCAATAACAGCTAGGAGTGGCATGTTTGTACTTCCAATGATGTGATGGAAAATACTTTGCTGGCTAGAAATTGAATCTACAACATATCGTCGTTGGTGATCACAACGAACACAGCGTCAAACCCAAATCCGTTTTCGCCAGTAGGATGGAGAGGAATGTTTGAACTTGAAAAGATGTAAGGAAACGTTTGATCTTGTAATGTTGTGATAAAAAGCTGTGAGTTGAAACGAACACGTTACAGCTGACAACGCACGAAGAGACGTTGAAAATGCAACTATTTTTCACTAGTAGCTCCGAGTCCACATGCTAGGGCTTGAAATGAAATAATGAATATTTTGTGCTGATCAGGATTCGAAACCAGATAGGTGCCTTTCGAGGAGGCCTAGAAGAGTTTGAAATCTTGGGGAACACATTGAAATCGAATTCGAATCCCAGTCCAGCACCACAATTTTCAACGTCTCAGTCTCAAATAAAGCAAGAGCATTGTGAACTTACATGACCATTGGTTCATTAAATTAAATACGTTTTCTAGTTTACGACGGCTTGCTGGTGACAGAGTCTCTGCCTTCCGGGGTTTCTCCATCTGTCACAGCTCAAACGAATGCCGCTCTGTCCCAGTCGGCAGCGAAGGGATGTTATCTTTACTGCGGATATTGAACTACGGAGCTTACTGTCGTTCTGCACTTGGCGTTACTAGGGGTGAAGGAGAGTTACTTGTGTGTGTTAAAAATCTACGCCTGACGTGAGATGTGAATCTACACGTTTTACACATCAATACAAAATTAATCCACCAACCACTGAACCCCCTGCCAAGCACATAATTATGAATTGCAGAGTATTCCTTAGATGTAGATGCACATGTCAAGGGACGGGTAACAGGAAGGGGGGCGGGATCTGGGAACGGATAGAAGTGCAAAAGTGCAAAATATGAGCGTGAAATGCTTGCAAAGTATTGCTTACTTATATGTGTGCCACAGTTCGTTTTATCTTAGGACCGAGAGATAAGGAAGGACTGTTTTCAGAACGAAGAATGGGTTATAGGGAAGGAGAGATCAAAGAATACGATTTCATAGGTTTTGAGAGGAATGATAGAGAGTAAAGACAGCAGCAATTAAAAGAGAAAATGTAGTGTCAGTGGAAACCACTAGATTTGTTTGTAAAGTTTTGGGGGAATGGAATAGAAGGGCACTTGCGGCGATAGTGTCAGGGAGAGTGTGAGAGAGAATAGAGTAGATATTAACAACGAGTAAACATAATATGAAATCATTTGGGTATTGTGTGGAGGACGGAGGGTGTATTCATGGATGAAGGGGAAGAGAAAGATATATTTGAATTAACGAAAACTACTGTGACCGAGTCCATCTACGCTGATTAGTTTGTAAGTATCTAGACAGGGTATAAATGAAATCAAAATAGAGTATTTAACGAACTGTATATTCAAAAGAAACCCACTTGAATTACAAGGCAACTCAAAGGAAAACTAACCCATATTGTATCTTTTCTGTCGCCACGCGATCTTCCAATAGCTTCCAATGAGGAAAAATGACGTAAAAGAAGACATAACAAAACATTTTAAGGACTCTAATATTTTATCCAGAATCCTCCATTATTTTGTACTCCTATCATGCGTCTTGGCATAGAATGTATAAGCCTTCGAACGTAAGAGCCTGAAGAAACAACTTCCTCCCAGGCTTCCAGGACGCAGTCCCAAAGAGCGTCTGCAGTAGTTGGTTGGTTTCGTGGCCAGTTCTCTTTTAATTTTCTGGCGACCTCAGCCCACATGTTTTCCATGGGGTTCATATCAGCTGCCCGTGGCGACAAGTCCATGGCGTTGACGCCAATCCTGGAGAGCCGCTGCTGAACAAATGCAGACTTGTGAATGGGAGAATGGCACTCTTGCAATGTGACGTCCCCTTCTGCGTACAGCATGCGCACTGACGGAAGCATCACATTTTTCAATATGTGGGCATACTGCGCGCTGTCCAGAGTTCCTTCTATGCCGTGAAGAATTCCCGCCCCTCTCGCAGAAATCCAACCACAGCAGGTAACAGATAGCCGGCCACTTCTTCTCGTCTTGGTTACATATTTGGGTCGATGGCGAGTCCCTTGCGGCCTGTAAACGATTCGTGGACTGTCGTTACTGGTGGAAAACACCTTCTCACCAGTGAAAATGACGTTGTCTCACGACGCCCTCATATGGAGCTCCGCAAATGATAGCCGGTATAAAACGTTGTCTTTGATGAGCTCTTGTTTCACGGAAGATCGTCGTGCATGCAGTCCAGCATCCCTCAGCCTTCGGCGAATCGTGTCACTGGAGCCGGGGAAGTTTGTCTCCCGCCGCAACTGCTTCACGTTCAGAAAGGGACTTTCTCTGCTCCTAGACACTAGATCCCTTCTTCCTGCTCTGAGCTCACTCGCTTCCTGCCTGAACCAGGAGCCCTTTTGGTGGTGCGTCTTTCAAGGCAGATCCTCCACCATCTCGTTGCAGTGGTATGTGGTACGCCATACCGTCTGCCAGCTTCTCTGATGGAACATCCTCCTTCCTCAATGAGAGCGACGACTCTATCTCGAATAGACGTCTCCCAGTGAGCCATTACGGCAGACAGCCTGATATGTATTTCTGCTTGCCGCTCTTATATTGATGCCAGGAGAGGAGGTCAAACGGAGCGGCAGAGGCAGAGGCATGTGGCGCAGCCGTGCTGGCTCGTTCCAGGCTGTTGGCTCACCAACGCCACCGCCAGCTCGCTCACTTCCGTCTCGCCTCGGCCAGCCTGGCTAGTCCGTAGCTCGCGAGCCGTGGTTAGTACAGACCCGGGCCGCAAGGCTACGATCACCCCTTGAAAGATCAAAAGTTACACCCAACCTACCCAAGTCTGTAGTATAAACTAACGCAGCTACAGCTGTTATGCTGTAACATGTGCAGGCACACCTACAGTTGAGGATTCATTCAAATATTTGACGAACAATACGTTCAAAAATACATTCTTTTTAAACATAGCTACCACAAAATATTTCACCTAGCTAGCAATAGCATGACGCAGGAAACTATTCTTTCTTGTAAGCGCTCTGCATTAATGTAGCCTTAAGAAAACGTGTATTCAACCACGACAACTAAGCGGAATGTAAAAGTAAACAGGTTTGGCGGCAGCTTCTCCAAATAATAGTATATACGTAGTATATAATACATGGTTTGTGCACTTATAACATAAACTCAGTGTCTCTGAAACAATACGTGCTGCACGACGGAAATTACTTTCTCCTGAGGCACTCCATTTACATCTCAATGATACACGACTACGAGAGAACATTGCTCTTTACGGCAGTCAATCCACTTGTAAATTAACACCATGATATCGCAGATAGGGATGAGAAAGGCCTTAAGGTTTGCAACTAAACATGCTACTCCTAGCTACTACTGAATAAGAATTTGATTCTTAATGTGTCTTCATAACCGACTCTCAGTCAACATAGAAGTTTTCGCCGCCTTATTTCTAGTCAAACGTGCGCACATCTCGCTAATGGTGGACCAACATTCGACATTTCTCGTCTGTTCTTGGTTAGACAACGACGGCGGTAGGCGCCGGGTTTGAACCCCGGTCAGGCAATACAACTTCAGTAGTAATTGAAGGTTCCAACCTCACTACTGGTGACATACAGTGATATCTACATTCTGATTTTACGTACCTATTCAACAATCCGATTAGGTGCTGGGTTCGCATCCTTGTCACCAGCATTATATGATGGCATTTCAATTTTAAACGTGTGCATCCTTTGTTCCTTGACAATGCAACAATATACAACGTCTTTTGAGGTTAATTACCAAGAAGGTAATTGTCATGTTAGGGTTCCTGGTTTCGAACAAACATTATCGTCATTTACGTTCAAGTTGAGAATTGATAACTGATACTGGTGCAAACGTCAATATTTGACGTGTCTTTCTGCCTAGCGATCGAGTCTCGATAAGGCACAAATCTTTGCTTGGTTAAGAATGGCTTTACATTCTGGGTTTGCATCCGGATCCAGAACTAAGACGTTGGTCATGTCGTTTAAAGTACAACTTTGTGTACAAGTAACTGTTGATGAGAAATGTGAACTATGATATTACTTGTGATTCGCTGTTAATGTTGGGATTTCCATAGAGTGCTTGCCGCCGTTAATCACATTTTCTTTTAACTGCTCAGTATTACATAAAGTTGATGCGAAACCACTCCCCGTTGAACGTTGAAGGACAGCAAAGAACTTGTTTCCAGTTGCCATACAACTTTATAAATCCATATACTGTCTCAAATATTTAATTGTACGTAAGGATTACTGAACGATTTATGTGACAAATTTAGTTGTGCCATAATGTTTGAAACGTCACTTATTGTAATTAAGTTTAGTTTACAAACGTTAAGGACTGTCTGATCTCTTCTGTACTATCGTGGTGTTACTTTACATCTGGACGGACTGTCATAAAGACTGGTGTTCTCTAGTAGTCTCTAGCGGTACCCATTGTGTACCTTACAACGATTGTACTGTGGAGGGTTGCGACGATGTGCAACACAGATATGCTATATTGGTTGCATACATTCAGGTGCAGCCTACACGTTGGAATTCAGGTGTGACCCACTTTTTTGCTGTTCAGTGTACATGTTATGTCCATAAGAGGCGTTATCATTCTAAAGAAAATGCCATTTTGCAAGTATTCATAGCGATAAAAATTCGAATAAAACAATTATTTGTGTCAGACACTTTCTGTTTAATTCCACGACGCGTTTTGAGCGTTTATACTTTCATCTTTAGGTGGAAAACAGCGATATTTTCTTACATGAGTACTAGCTGGATACAGCTAATTGTTTGTTTTAGTTTCATTTTGAAGCTGTTCCAGTGTACCGAACGCTACAATTCGTCATAAATGAACATTTTCGACTTGATTTTTCACACAGAAACACGAACCACTAATATTTATTTTAGTGATTCGTGTTTCTGCAACTAGTTATTTGTTTTGGCTACATTTTGAAACTGTTCCTATGTACACAGCGCTGCAGTTTGCCGTACATTGACATTTTTTACTTGATTTTTCTCACTGATAAACGAACCACTAATATAAATATTAGTGATTCGTATTTCCATTTGTGTGTGTGTGTGTGTGTGTGTGTGTGTGTGTGTGTGTGTGTGTGTGTGTGAAAAATCAAGTCAGAATAATTCATTTATGACGAACTGCTGCGTTCTGTACACTGGAACAGATTCAAAATGGAACCAAAATAAACAACTAGCTTCATCCACCTGGTACACATATAGCAAGATATCGTTGTTTTCCACCTCAAGATGAGAGTAGAACCTCTCTAAACGCGTCGTGGGAGAAAATAAAAAGTGACTGACACAGATAAATTGCTTTATTTGAACTTTTATTGTCAAAAAAGTTGCAGTTTCCTTAAAAAAAACTCCCCAACATGGACGACATAAGGTTATTCAGGGTGAATCAAAACTCCACTAACAAAATTACGGAGGTTATCCAGAGATATATTTAGAGTGTTTTGGAATAAATGACATATGGTCTTCGGTGGCTGGTTACAGAGTGATTACCATTCGTTTGATTTCTTAGTGCTGTTATCGGTATTGCATTGAAAATACCTGCACAACAGTGAAAATGTCGGCGGTATGCGCTGTATGTCTTGTTTGGAAACAAATTTGTTTTCACTCACGGTAACAGCAAAACCTACTCTACTCTTCGCCCTCAAACTTGCGCTCTGTTTGCTCGGTCCAGTCTGAGGTGGGAGTTTGCGTTAGTGTTAGTTGTACCTCAACGATGATACAGCATAGGTTTACTGACGAACAATCCACCGATATGCATCTCGTCTATGGGTTTACAGAATGGAATGGGAAAACGTCGCGATGACGATATGATCAGCTGTTTTCGCAGAGGTGGCAGTCACATAACAGCAGGTTTTGCATCACTTTCTAGTTGTTCCATTGTGGTGATTCCATATTACCAGGCTCGTAGTATTGTGAAACGATTTTCACAGACACAAAGAAAATTCTAGTAACAAAGTCATAATTACATTATTATTTTGTAGCGAGCCACTAGATAAAGGCGGAACCTCATACCAAAATACTCAGAAAATATACCTGAACTAGCTCCGAAATTTTGTCGCTGGAGTTTGGTTCGTACTGTGTAGGTGACATGACTTCTTCTCGCACTCATACCTCTGTGTGAGTCCTCTATGCGAAACTTAAAAACACGAAAACAATTTTCTTATAACAATAATTCTACATCTACACCTGTACTGTACAAACCACTTGAATTGCATGCCAGAGGGTACTTCCTGTTTTACCAGTTACTAAAGTTTCGTAACATGTCACTCTCCTAAGGAACAGGGGAAGAATGGTTGCTTAAACGCATCAGTGAACGCTTTTATTAGTCCAAATTTGTCTTCGCTATCCCTACAGTATTCCTAAATTCATCGTTTAAAGCTAGTTCTTGAAACACTAATTAGGCTTTCTTCAGGAGTCTTCCTGTTCAGTTTCTTCAGCATTTCCATGACGCTCTCCCGCAAAGCAACCAAACCTGTGACCATTAGTTGCTGCCTTGACATCTACATATACATCTATACAAATACTCCGAAAGACACCAAACGATGCGTGGTGGAAGGTACCATGTACCACTACTAGTCATTCCCTACCCTGTTCCACTCGTAAATACAGCGACGGAAAAACGTCTATCTATATGCTTCCATGTGAGCCCTGATTTCTCCTATCTTATCTTCGCGGCCCTTACCCGCAATGTATGTTGTCGGCAGTGGAATCGTTCGGCAGTCAGTTTCAAATGCCGGTTCTCTAAATCTGCTCAATACTGTTCCTTGAAAAGAACCCCGCCTTCCCTCCAGGGATTGCCATTTGAGGTCCTGAAGCATTTTCTTAACACTTACATGTTGTTCAACGATAACAAATCTAGTAGCCCGCCTTCTGAACTGCCTCGATGACCTCCCTCGCACCAGCGTCCTATATGGGGTCGCCTTAATGTGTGAACCACACTTTCTCAAAATTTTCCCAATAAACTGAAGTCGACCATTCACCTTCCCTACCACAGTTCTCACATGTTTGTTCCATTTCATACGACTTTACTGCGTCAAGCAGTACGCTACAAATACTGTATCTGAACACTACAGGTCCGTTCTTCCTATCAATCCGAATAAACTTACATCTTTCCACATTTAGAGCTATCTGCCATTCGTTACACCACCTTGAAGTTTTGTCTGAGTCGTCGTATACCTTCCTACAGACATTCAACTTCTACACCTTACCCTACACCACAGCATCATCAGCATATAACTGCAGATTGCTGCCCACCTGTCCACCAAATAATTTATGTATACAGAGAACAACAGTGGTCCTATCACAGTTCCCTGGGGCACTCCTGACGATACGCTTGTCTCTGATGAACATTCGCCGTCGAGGACGACACATTGGGTTCTATTACTTTCGAAGTCTTCGAGCCACTCACATATCTGTGAACTTACTTCGCATGCTCGTGTGTTCGTTAACAGCCTGCAGTGGGGTATTGTGTCTAGTGCTTTCCCAAAATCTAGAAATATGGAATCAGCCTGTTGCTCTTAACCCATAGATCGCTGTATGTAATGTGAGAAAAGGACAACCTTAATTTCTCTGCATACGTTCAACATCCAACGTCATTCCTATTTGATGCATGTCCCATGCATTTGAGCAGTATTCTAGAATGGGTCGTACGAGTCTTCTGTATACAGCCTCTTTCGTTTACTCATTGCATGTCATAGTATTCGACCAATAATCCGAAGTCTGACAGCTGCATTACTACAACTGGGCCTACAAGTTCTTTCCACTTCGTATCCCTCCAAATTGTCATTCCCAGGCAATTTTAGCAGTTGACCGATTCCAATAGTGACTGGTTGGTACTGTAGTCACAGGATACTGCGTTGATTTCGTTTCGTGAAGTGAACAATTATACATTTCTTAACATTTAAAGCAAGCTATCAACCTTTGCACAATTCTGAAAACTTATCAAGGTCTAACGGAATACATTTGCAGTTTTCTTCGGATACTACATTATAAACAGTCAGAGGGCAAGATACTGCATAGGCAACCCGCAGAACGACACCACATAGTATCGTTGTGTGCGACGCTATAACGCAATCGAGCTGTGATCCACAGGGGCGCAAAAGGTACGTCCCCACAGAGCATCCCAGGGCGCCTCTGAGAGCTACATCACCAAGAATCGCTTCTCTGCATCTGGCAAGACCAATATCACAAACAAAATTTACAGTTTCTCACACACCATGTCCTATGTGCTATACATACGTTGCCTCATCAGGGTCAACCTTACGTCGACCACGTGTCCTTATAACAAAAGTCATAGTAGCATTTGAAAGCAATTTAGGTATCGTGCCTTAATGACATAGTGTGTGTGAAACTGTAAATTTTGTTGGTGATATGACTGCATATTTTCATAAATAAAGTCTATGATCTTAGAAGAAAACTATAAGTTGATCCTACTAGAAGCCGAGAAGCGATTCTTGGTACTGTAGCTTCCAGCCACACTCTGGGATGCTCTCTGTGTGGGGCACCCCTGTGCATCTGTGTGATGCCTGCAACGGCGATCAGCAATTAGAACCTCTGTCATAAGAAACACAAACAGTGGGATAAATACATCTACATCATTATTAATTCCCTAACAAACTATTCTACATTGTTGTTTCCACTTTTGGTAGTAAAGCATGAAGATCCGCCAAACAAAATTAAGGAATTAGTAGCAATTCCTGCTTCACGACGACTAGGTCACCATGAAGCCATCGACATTGTAATCACCAATATTAAGCGTGCAGCTGAACCAAGAAAGAAATACCAGAAACAGGTAAGTCATCTCCACGAATTCAAAATCGGTGAAAAGGTATTGGTATGTATTGTGAAGGTATTGAACAGAATTGGGGAGAAGAGGAGTTTGTGGCACAACTTGACTAGAAGAAGGGATCGGTTGGTAGGACATGTTCTGAGGCATCAAGGGATCGCCAATTTAGTATTGGAGAGCAGCGTCGAGGATGTAGGCTGCAGTACGTACTGGGAGATGAAAAAGCTTGCACAGGATAGAGTAGCATGGACAGCTGCATCAAACCAGTCTCAGGACTGAAAGCCACAACAACAACAACAACAATGTACACATTATCTTTTCAACGAAGCTAAAAAAAGCTGGAACAAGTTCGAGTTGCCGTGAAGTAGTCCCTACAGAATAGCACATATTCTGCATCCAAATGTTGTTCACATAGAAATTCTGCTTAGGACAAAATCACGACGGAACCATCATATCAGTAATGTAAAACGTTTCATAGAATGAAATCATTTTTACTACATTGTCACAGCGTGACATAATAATGCCTTCGGTATTTACCTCTAACTTTAGCACCTTTATTTCCACTATGCACCATGTATTTGTTATTTGTCTTGCAACTCAGTACCATTTTATGCACTACTATGTTGTTACACATAGCACCTTTTAGGTAGAGACAAGATTTCACATGCTTACTCTATATTGTCATTACTATTTACTCATCATCCTCATTCACTGTTCAGAATAAGTTGTTATCATGTAAAGTAGAATAAAAATAAGTAAACAAATATACATTTTAAAGCATCTAGGATATGCAACACATTAATGAAAAATGAACGAAACAAGAAGGTCATCGTTTGTTATATACCAACAATTTTTTTTCTTGCAAGTTTTGTAGATAACAACAAAGTATAAACTTAAGGATAACATCTGTATACTAAAAACTTATTTATATGCTTTCACTAATCAATTCTTGATAGTAATACCAAGACTGACATGTACTAATGAGTTTTCTATGTATGCTACATACAAGTTTTAACTTGATTGTGGCAGTATTTTATGAAGTGATAATAATGAAGACACAGTGATGTTCTGTTAATGATAAAATGATTATATTTGAATGATAAGTGATGACACAGAGGTCACAATGTTATAATGAGAAATATTTTATGATAATTTGAAGTTAATGAAAACAATAATGGATTAATAGAGATACAGATATTATTTTTTCAACTATTCTAGAAGAACATGACATTATTTGGTACACTTATCTATTACTCCTTGTATTACAAAGAAAAGATTTGCTTTTGAATGGTAGAGTAGTCATGTATGTTCTACTGCATACATGGCATTTTTCTTAACTAATCATGCTTTTACATAATATGTACACTAACATTTACCACCTGCTGATATTACTTCTGTTTGCATTAACTATGCCATTAACAATTCCAGTGTAATAATTTCCTCATGCTTTATAGGTACAATAAGCCATTTCTCATCACCCATTTTTTTTCTTGTGTATACTTTGCAATCTATGCTTGCACTATATGCTTCTAGTTGTTAAGTTATTCTGATTTCTTCAATATTTTCGTTTATGTGCTTAGAATAGTCTTATGGCCACACAATTTTAACTTGATTTATTTTGGCTTACCAATTAAACAACTATGGACGATAATGATTTTCTTTCGCAGAAAAAGTGCACTTTTCTTTGCCTTATTCCTACTTTTCCCAGTAGTTGTACACATTCCTTACACCTAATATTATCATTTTATTTTCACTTCTCTGTATGAGGTATATTACTTATGTATAGTCAATATTTGCAACAAATACTATTTTCAGATCTCAAGTGTTGTAGAGATGTTCTACTATATTGATCTTTCTTATGAGCTCTGACAGCATATAGACTAGTTAATTATGAACTATGTATTTTGTCATTTATGACTGTCAATTTTCACGTACTGTTCTCTAGAACTATTGCCTGTATACACTACATTTTCAAGTCTACTTGCTGACACTGCCACTGTTATCCTACATATAATCACTACTGTTTTGCAGACAGTCACTACTAGGAAATGTTTTTATCACTAATACCTCAACTATGAGTCTAAGACATACTCTGTGTACCAAATTGTTAGATACTGAACTATGAACACAATTTCTCACTTAAATATTGATGGCACTGAAATAAATAATGCAGTTGTTACATGCATAATTTTGTATTTATATCCATTACTGTCATACTTTGCAATCTTAAAAGCATTTAATGTCTCTTTAAGTCCCATTTTCTCTTTTAGTTTTTGTCCTGCTCTACCTTATCCACTGAGATGTCATGAAACATATAGTTGTTTACTTGTCTGCAACAAAATAAATATATGCAAGATTACTGATGTCGACGATATTACACTACGAATGAGTGGTTTTTAATGACACCATTCACTGCACTCACAACTGTACTAAAAAGAACTTAATATATAATTGGCTGAGTTGTCGTTGGGCACCATACCTACCACTGCCGCCAGTGAGTCTGCTCAGTGCAAAACCTCATTACTTTGACATACCTAGCAATGTTCAAAAAAAAAATTCAAGGTAACATGACTTAAAAAAACTATTCTCTGATGAAGATATATGAACCAATGTCTATGGCTCCTCGATTTGAAGACCATCCAGACTGTTACTTTACTTCAAGCTTAACTTTATTCTTGCCTTTTACACTCTATATTTTATACTCATGATATAGCTACACTGTGCTTTGTGTAATAATGTCTATAACTAGTCATAACTATGGAAATGAGCGTTATAAATGGATGCTTGAACTCTGCACAAAAGCAGTAGATTTTTTAACAATTTTGTAAATACTTAGTAATGTTTTTCTATTGCTCCATACTGTATTACTCAGGTTGTTTTAAATCCCACATATTTAGAAAAGAGCGAGTTGCTCATACTATTGTATTTTTCTTAGATATTAAGATACATTTTAAAGTTTCATAGTGCACATGAGCACTGTCATACCTGACAATTTGTACATTCATGATTCCTAACTGCAGGTGTTAGATGCTTAAAGAAAATGTTTCACAAGTTAACCATGATACTTTCATGTTATTCATAGAGCCAGATGCTCACAAAGATTTGTATTCCTTTATTACTTCTCTCTTTCATGCTACGTTTCCGAACTTTTATCAGCCTGTAATTATTCAATGTTAAGGAACTGTTGTGTTATTATGGCCAATTCCCATAACAACCCTGACAAATTCTTCAGAAGGAGGCAGCAGGGCTATGAAAGGCATATACACACAGTAAAATTTTGTAAGAAAATTTTATATTGAACCACAGATGGTCAAATGTAGTATCGATTGTGTAGTACCGTCGCTGCTCAGCAGCGATCTCTTTTGTTTAAGGTGTTATGGGTATTGTGTTAGAGTAACTTTAGATAAGAGATGGATAGGGGACTCTCAGGCGTAAAGACGTCCAATGATTTTGTAAAGCTAACGTATAATAAGTTTACTGTGAGTTAATTGTGAGCATTATTAATTTTCAAAGGGTCAAAATACAAGTTTTAAGGTTAGTGCCATATTGTGACTTACCACAAGTCAATATCATTTCGCAGATCCATGTCGTTTTTGACTAACTATTTTGCTCAAGAAGTTATTGTCTCAGTCATATTCGATTTCATTAAAATATATGCTAAACAACAGCCTTGCACAATAGTTGTATGCTAACTATACAATTACAGTACTAACAGAGATGAGTGCAAAGAGCGTTACCATTGCGGAAATAAAGGTAGGAAATTTTATTATTTCAGGGATAGTATTAATGAAGCACATTTACCATTATCTTCTAATTGATAAAGTTTTGTTTTATTACCAGGGCCAATTCCAAATTAATAGTGTTGCACGAGATTCATTTTTTGTTTACGTAAATGCATACAGTTATGATGTGGTTATTGACAATTTACATTTTCGAAGTCAGAAAAGTTCAGTACAGGGCAAGGCGCATAAGTAACGAGATAAAATACACGTTCGCATGCCATTCCCATTCAAACAGATGTGTTGGAGGCTACTGTCGATTACTTAACTGGAGATGTACATATTTCAAGTTGTCTGCAACCAAACTGTGTTCCCTGTCCTCAAAGAACTATCAGACAACACCAACCCATAAACATCCTGAACCCTCCCCTTTCCACACACGCACAAGCACACACGCAGGCTCAGACACACACACACACACACACACACACACGCACACACACACACACACACACACACAAACTGTACAAGTTCACCGCTATTTACATACACGAACACACACACGAAAAATAAGTAAAATGAAACAAATAAAGATAAAAGTAATAAAGTAGTCCCCAAATTTAAACAAACACCCATTCACCTATACCAAATGGCAGATACACCTCACAAAGATTCAAAACTCCGCCTTCCCGAATTTTAATTACCTTTCCAAATTTCCACGCTCTTCCGTGCCCAGCTTGCTCAACGCACAAACTGAAGAGCTTCGGAGCTAGGCTAAAACCCTGTCTCACTCCCTTCTCTGTTTCTGCCTCCCATTTACGTCCTTTGCTTCTTTTTACTTCAGTCTAGTTTCGGTCCCTGTATTTTACGCCAGCTACCTTCTGGATTTCAAAAAGTGTATTCCAGCGTACATTGTCCAAAGCTTTCTCTATTTTTACTAGTGCTGTGAATGTATGTTTACCTTTCTTCAGAATACCTAATGAGATAAGTCTTAAGGCTATAATATGTCCTCTCGTGTTCTAAATTTCTGCGGTACTCAAACTGATCTTTCTCGATATGGTCTTCTACCAATTTTTCCATTCTTACATAAATGATTTGTGTCAATATTTTGCAACCGTGAGTTGTTCTGCTGATATTTCTGTGCCATTCTCTTCTGCAGTAACTAATACTCAGTAATGGGAACGATTTCATTCTTCCTTAAGTCTGCGAGGATTTCGCCTTTCTTGCACGTGAGGTGGAGTAGTTTTCTTCATGGATGACTCACCAAGAGTCTCAATAATTCTGAGGGAATATCGTCTACTGCAGTAGGTTTGTTTAGACTCAGGTTTTTCAGAGCTATGACAAAATTTTATCGCTCTATAATATCTCGCATCTCATCTTCATTTACTTTCTCTTCTCTTTCTGTGACTTTTCTTCAAGTTCATTCCTATTTTATGGGCCTCTTATACATTTCTTCCACCTTTCAGCTTTCTCTTCTTTACTTGCCGTCTGAGCTTTTGGTAGCCACATAGCTGCTTTTCTTTCTCCAAAGTCTGCTTAATTTTCCTTTAGCCGCCATCAACCTTTATCCACCCATTAATAAATGAAATAACTGTTCTGCATCAGTCCGCGATCATTGGGAATGTTTTATGCATAAACCCGTAATTTTCTTTGTTTGTTACTCTCCTTCGGCTACTGGCATCATCAGACATCAGAATGCTTAGAACTTGCAGATTGACAATGAACTATGTTGTGCAAATTCAAAGATTTGTTGAGCAGACTGTAAAAACGTGTTTTGTGTCACGTGTCTGCAAGCAATGCAGACCAATTACATCCCATGAAAGTTTTTTTTGGTGCTCCGTTATTGTATGAAAATCATATTAATTACATCTATGGACCGTTCTTGCATGTGAATTTGTGGACCGACTACCGATGTGAGTACGCGATTTTGCAATGACTGTGGTTTTATTCTTTTCCACCAATGTCAACTTAGTCAATAAAATAGCTCGCATTCCATTTGAAATCTCAGCTGTAACAGTTTCCTTCAGCCAAAATACAGAGTCACGTACAGCAGCAGTTCATTTCAGCCAGTGGTACCTGTGGAAGATCTAACTCCTCGTCTTTCACTGCGCTGGGACAACTACTTGGACTGCAGGCATCAGGTCAGTAGAAATTAAACTGTGATCATTCCTGAGGTGTAAATAACCAACTGTGAGCTCCACACAGACTCGCAGTTTCAGTACAAATGAGGTCAGTAGCGTGACACAGAGCAATTTTCGTAGGGAGAGGGCTATATAACCATAATTTAAAACTGAAACCTTCGTGCTAGGCTTACATACGATCGACAGAATCGAGATACACTCACACGGCATATATTCGAAAATACTTAATTTAATCAAACTACTTTTGTATAATAGACCCCAATACGCTACTTCGTGATGTGCGTGCTCTTCAGAAACGAAGGTAAAGGCGTGATAGCAGTAAGAATGAAGAATGAGGAATACAGACACTGCAGTGTTTTCTGGGTAACTGCAAATACCGCTAAAAATGTAGGAAGGCGCAGTTTATATTCAAAGGAGACCTTGTACGAACGCCTTTCAGCACTTCAGCACTGCTTGCATGTTTGAATTTCCACCATATTTATATATTTAGTGGAAAAGTGAAAAAAGAAGAAAACTTAGAGTTTTGTGTCTCGTGGAAAACAAGGCGATGGGAGACAGGGACAAAGTTCAGGTTGGGGAAGGATAGGACAGAATTATTTATCAAAGAATCTATCCTTTTATTTGCGTTGAGCCAATCAGGGAAATCACCAGGTACCTTGTAAGGAGTGTTTCAGAACTCTCCATTACGTTGATTAAATATTACATTGAGTATCTAAAACAATATAGCCAACTTAAGACTATTCTTCGCATTGTGTAAAATTGGAAATAAATAAGCACTCAGATATCGATAGTAATAACCTGAGGGTGAAACATGGGAGCGCAATTCCAAGTATTGTTATGAGACGAGTCAGTAGTGTTGGTCGAGAGCTCGGGAGACACCTCGGTGATGGCAGATCTTACCACAATCAAGGCCTGATTTCATTTATGTGGCCAGGAAATATTCAGATAACTTAACTACGCCTGAAGATGGAAATCAAGACAAAATGACAAGGATTTTCGTAGAAAATTTAATGTAGTAAAATTATGTACTGGGGTTCTTTTCCACTGGAGGCCTCAGTTTTCTAATTATTCATAGAAAACAAGTTTGAAGGTAAATTTTGTATGTTTTTCTTCAATAACTCGAAAATTACAGCCTCCACAGTAAACGTATCCCAGTACAAAACCTAATTACCTTAAGTTTCTTACAAAAATATCCTGTTCATTTTTTCTGTAGGACGAATACAATGAAGCGCCAAAGAAACTGGCATAGGCTTGTGTATTCAAATACTGAGATATGTAAATAGGCAGAATATGGTGCTGTGGTCAGCAAAGCCTAAATAAGACATAAAGTGTCTGCCACAGTTGTTAGATCGGTTACTGCTGCTAAAATGGCAGGCAATCAACACCGGGCCATCAAGAATTGTGAGCGTGCCATCCATTCAAGGAAACATCATCGAATATGGGCTATCGGACCCGAAAGCCCACACCTGTACCACCTGTACCCTCAATGACTGCGCGACAGAAAGCCTTACGCCTCGCCTGAGCCCGTCAACGCTGGCATTGAACTGAAAACATGTTGCCTGGTCGGACGAGTCTCGTTTCTAATTATATCGAGCGGACGGTCGTGTACTGGTATTGAGACAATCTCATGAATCTATGAACCCTGGATGTCAGCAGGGGGCTGTTCAAGCTGGTGGAGGCTCTGTAACGGTGTGGGACCACGGATACGTCTAGATACGACTCTGACAGGTGACACGAATGTAAGCAAACTATCTGATCACCTGCATCCATTTATGTTCACTGTGCATTTCGACGGACTTGGGCAATTCCAGCAGCAGAATACGACACCCCATACGTCCAAAATAACTACAGAGTGGCTCCAGGAACACTCCTCTGTGGTTAAACACTTCCGCTGGCCACCAAATTCCCCACACATGAACATTATTGAACACATCTGTGATACCTTGCAACATGCTCTTCAGAAGAGATCTCCACCCCCTCGTACTCTTACGGATTTATGGGCAGCCCTGCAGGATTCATTGTGTCAGTTCCCTCCAACACTATTTCTGACATTAGTCGAGTCCACGCCATGTCGTTTCACGGCACTTATACGTACTTGCGGGGGCCTTATACTACACTCCTGGAAATGGAAAAAAGAACACATTGACACCGGTGTGTCAGACCCACCATACTTGCTCCGGACACTGCGACAGGGCTGTACAAGCAATGATCACACGCACGGCACAGCGGACACACCAGGAACCGCGGTGTTGGCCGTCGACTGGCGCTAGCTGCGCAGCATTTGTGCACCGCCGCCATCAGTGTCAGCCAGTTTGCCGTGGCATACGGAGCTCCATCGCAGTCTTTAACACTGGTAGCACACCGCGACAGCGTGGACGTGAACCGTATGTGCAGTTGACGGACTTTGAGCGAGGGCGTATAGTGGGCATGCGGGAGGCCGGGTGGACGTACCGCCGAATTGCTCAACACGTGGGGCGTGAGGTCTCCACAGTACATCGATGTTGTCGCCAGTGGTCGGCGGAAGGTGCACGTGCCCGTCGACCTGGGACCGGACCGCAGCGACGCACGGATGCACGCCAAAACCGTAGGATCCTACGCAGTGCCGTAGGGGACCGCACCGCCACTTCCCAGCAAATTAGGGACACTGTTGCTCCTGGGGTATCGGCGAGGACCATTCGCAACCGTCTCCATGAAGCTGGGCTACGGTCCCGCACACCGTTAGGCCGTCTTCCGCTCACGCCCCAACATCGTGCAGCCCGCCTCCAGTGGTGTCGCGACAGGCGTGAATGGAGGGACGAATGGAGACGTGTCGTCTTCAGCGATGAGAGTCGCTTCTGCCTTGGTGCCAATGATGGTCGTATGCGTGTTTGGCGCCGTGCAGGTGAGCGCCACAATCAGGACTGCATACGACCGAGGCACACAGGGCCAACACCCGGCATCATGGTGTGGGGAGCGATCTCCTACACTGGCCGTACACCACTGGTGATCGTCGAGGGGACACTGAATAGTGCACGGTACATCCAAACCGTCATCGAACCCATCGTTCTACCATTCCTAGACCGGCAAGGGAACTTGCTGTTCCAACAGGACAATGCACGTCCGCATGTATCCCGTGCCACCCAACGTGCTCTAGAAGGTGTAAGTCAACTACCCTGGCCAGCAAGATCTCCGGATCTGTCCCCCATTGAGCATGTTTGGGACTGGATGAAGCGTCGTCTCACGCGGTCTGCACGTCCAGCACGAACGCTGGTCCAACTGAGGCGCCAGGTGGAAATGGCATGGCAAGCCGTTCCAGAGGACTACATCCAGCATCTCTACGATCGTCTCCATGGGAGAATAGCAGCCTGCATTGCTGCGAAAGGTGGATATACACTGTACTAGTGCTGACATTGTGCATGCTCTGTTGCCTGTGTCTATGTGTCTGTGGTTCTGTCAGTGTGATCATGTGATGTATCTGACCCCAGGAATGTGTCAATAAAGTTTCCCCTTCCTGGGACGATGAATTCACGGTGTTCTTATTTCAATTTCCAGGAGTGTATATTAGGCAAGGGTACCAGTTTCTTTGGTTCTTCAGTGTAGTTTGGTCGTAGCAAGGTGAGAGAAGATGAAAATCTTGCAGCTGGTGTTTGAAAGTGTTGCAGATTGCATAACACCCACAGGTAGGGCAACTGACTCACTATACAGGGTGGTCCACTGATCGTGACCGTGCCAAATATCTCACTAAATAAGCGTCAAACGAAAAAACTATAGAGAACGAAACTTGTTTAGCTTGAAGGGGGAAACCAGATGGCGCTATGGTTGGCCCGCCAGATGGCGCTGCCATATGTCAAACGGATATCAACTGCGTTTTTTTTTAAATAGGAACCCCCTTTTTAATTACATATTCGTGTAGTACGTGAAGAAATATGAATGTTTTAGTTGGACCACTTTTTTCACTTTGTGATAGATGGCAATGTAATAGTCACAAACATATGGCTCACAATTTTAGACGAACAGTTGGTAACAGGGACGTTTTTAAAATTAAAAGACGGAACGTAGGTACGTTTGAACATTTTGTTTCGGTTGTTCCAATGTGATACATGTGCCTTTGTGAACTTATCATTTAAGAGAACGCATGCTGTTACAGCATGATTACCTGTAAATACCACATTAATGCAATAAATGCCGCACCATGCATTAACCCGCCAAGGTCGCTGATGCTCCACTTGTCGCAGCCATCATGGATTTTCCGTTGCCCAATAGTGCATATCATGCCGGTTTACGTTACCGCTGTTGGTGCATGACGCTTCGTCGCTAAATAGAACGCGTGCAAAAAAATCTGTCATTGTCCTGTAATGCCGGCCTGTGTGGTCGAGCGGTTCTCGGCGCTTCAGTCTGGACCCACGCGACCGCTACGGTCGCAGGTTCGAATCCTACCTCGGGCATGGATGTGTGTGATGTCCTTAGGTTAGTTAGGTTTAAGTAGTTCTAAGTTCTAGGGGACTGATGACCTCAGATGTTAAGTCCCATAGTGCTCAGAGCCATTTGAACCAACCATTTGTCCTGTAATTTCTCTTGTGCCCAGTGGCAGAACTGTACACGACATTCAGATTCGTCGACATGGAATTCCTAGTGCATAGAAATATGGTACTGGTGCAATCGATGTTGATGTAGCATTCTCAACACCGACGTCTTTGAGATTCCAGATTCTCGCGCAATTGTCTTCTATTGATGTGCGGATTAGCCGTGACAGCAGCTAAAACACCTGCTTGCGCATCATCATTTGTTGCAGGTCGTGGTTGACGTTTCACATGTGGTTGAACACTTCCTGATTCCTTGAATAACGTAAAACGTAACCATCCGGCGAAAGGTCCCCACACTTGGATGATGTCGTCCAGGATACCGAGCAGCATACATAGCACACGCCCGTTGGGCATTTTGATCACCATAGCCATGCATCAACACGATATCGACCTTTTCCGCATTGGTAAACGGTCCATTTTAACACGGGTAATGAATCACGAAGCAAATACCGTCCGCACTGGCTGAATGTTACGTGATACCACGTACTTATACGTTTGTGGCTATTACAGCGGTATCTACCACAAAGCGAAAAAAGTGGTCCAACTAAAACATTCATATTTCTTTACGTACTACACGAATATGTAATAAAAAATGGGGGTTCCTATTTAAAAGCCGCAGTTTATATCCGTTTGACCTATGGCAGCGCCATCTAGCGGGCCAACCATAGCGCCATCTGGTTTCCCCCTTCGAGCTAGACAAGTTTCGTTCTTTGAAGTTTTCTTCGTTTGACGCTTATTTCGTGAGACACTTGGTCCGGTCACTATCAATGGACCACCCTGTATAATATCGAAACCATGGTTCTGTTTGTTTTTTTCCCTCTTTTTACTCAGTTAAGTACTATCTAACTGCTTATTAAATAACGTTTTTCGTATTAATTATCGCACTGTGAACACATTTCCATTAACAGGCCACTGTTCTGGCCGACCGCAGTGGTGAGATTGTTAAGGAAGGCTGGTCCGGCCATTTCGATCCGTCATGTCATTTAGCTGGCTGTCGAACGGAGCTGTCGTTTCCAGCGCAACCAGACCGAAGAGTGCATGATGTGTGCCTCTGTCAGGAAGCCTCCATTTGCTATAATCTATCGCATTTTCAGCCGAGCGGTTAATGTTGATGGATGCTCTGCACTGCACAATATCCCAATACGGTCCCTAATACTCCATTATCACGGCCCGGTCTCAAATGTACCCTCAAATGTACTGAGAGTCGACAAGTGAGAAACGATGGTGAAATGGTCTTCACCGACTCCTCGTTCTAAACTATATCTGCTTTTCGTTATTTTTTCTCCGCATAACTACCATCAGTTTATTATACTTTACTTTTATCTTCGATACACAAAATGAAGACCGGAAATCGTCGATATGGTCCTTCTGTCAGCTGGTAATGGGTGTAGTGTTGCAGTGTTACACTATGAAATATTGTTTCTATAGTGTGTTTAGTGTCTAGTAGTGAAAAGTGAATTAATAGTGTAGCGCTGGATGTTTGCATTATTAAAAAACATGTTTACACAACTCTATTGTACGCGCCGAATGAGGCAGCGCTGTTTTAAATAGACTGGCCTTGTAATTTGAAGCCATATTGATCATTACACGACCGCTAGATTTTCAAAAATATGAAAATGCTTTCAGACACGGCTACGAGTCACAAGATTTGGTGACTACTAAATTATTTATTTGGCAACATGTTTCGACATGATACCTCATCATCAGGCTATACTGACATTACAAAAACTTTAAAATTTCTTTGTATGATTTTTGTGATTGTACATTGATCTGCTGTTCACATGAAAATTTTGTAAAACGATCACCGACTTTGTTCTTGTGGCGTGGCATTTTTCTTGTGGTGTGCTGATGTTATTTACATGACTCTCTTGGATATCTTCACGGTGATCACAAACTTTACAAGAGTGATCTCGTAACACGATAACACAAAACAAACCAGCAGTGCAGGAACAAGATGGCGGTCAAAACAAGGTTAGTTTCGATTTGATTATCGGTTTGTCGATCCTGGTGTTGTCAGTTGCAATATCTTCCGCAGGTCTTCCTGTCGTAATACATTACAGAATGTGCGACTGTGACAATTTTATAATACAAATGACTTTATAAAGACTTCTTGTTTTAAGAATTACAAAGATATTTCTGGGGTATGTACTCACATACAACCTTAATGTCCTGTACTTAATATTTTAAGATTACTGAATTAAAATTCGGAAAGAAGCATGAATTTTGAACTCTGTCATTTCATTTAGAATCTCGTTTTTCGACTTTTAGGTAGGGGGTGAATATTTCCATATTTCCATTCCCCATCTCTTTTCCAAAGTATACAGTACTTCCAGGTCGTTGCCTATTGGAACCTCGTGTCCTCTTTCATTTACATGTTTTGCTGCAGCAGACTTGTTACATTTATCCGGTCTGTAACAGTCAACGTTGAACGGAATGGACAGTGTCTTGAAAGGAGGATATAAGATAAACATCGACAAAACTAAAGAAGGATAATGGAATGTAGCCCAATTAAATCAGGTGATGCTTAGGGAACTAAGTTAGGAAATGAGACACTTAAAGTAGTAGATAAGGTTTGCTATTTGGGGAGAAAATTAATTGTGATGATCGAAGTAGAGAAGATATAAAATGTTGACTAGCAATGTCAAGGAAAGCGTTCCTGAAGAAGAGAAGTTTGTTAACATCGATTATAGATTTAAGTGTCAGGAAGGCTTTCCAGAAATTATTTGTATGGAGCGTAGCCATGTATGGAAGTAAAAGATGGACTATAAACAGTTTAGACAAGAAGAGAATAGAAGGTTATGAAATGTAGTGCTACAGAAGAATGCTGAAGATTAGATGGGAAGATCACGTAGCTGATGAGGAGGTACTGAATAGAACTTTGAAGAAGAGGAATTTGTGGCACAATGTGACTAGAAGAAAGGATTGGTTGGTAGGACATGTTGTGAGGCATCCAGGCATCAGCAGTTTAGTACCAGAGGCCAGCGTGGAGGGTAAAAATCGTAGAGGGAGACCAAGAGATGAATATACTAGGCAGATTCG
Organism: Schistocerca cancellata; assembly: GCF_023864275.1. Classification (NCBI taxonomy): domain Eukaryota; kingdom Metazoa; phylum Arthropoda; class Insecta; order Orthoptera; family Acrididae; genus Schistocerca; species Schistocerca cancellata. Next base: position 165,709,116 of record NC_064634.1, read on the forward strand.
GAAGGATGTAGGCTGCAGTAGGTACTGGGAGATGAAGAAGCTTGCACAGGACAGAGTAGCATGGAGAGCTGCATCAAACCAGTCTTTGGACTGAAGACCGCAACAACAACAACAGCAGTCAACGTGTTCTTCGCAACGGGTTTTAAAGTTTCTTCCACCTTGGACAATGTTGTAGTGGTGCAATGACTGTATGTAATTTCATAAATTTCTGATTTGCTCAATTTCTCTGTAGGTCGTATGATGTCATGGACAAGTTTCTAAGTTTTTGTCGGTGACAAAAGTGATCCTGATCTCTGTATTTTAAACAGGCTGGCTATTTTGCCTGAAAGAACTCCTAAATATCTCATCGTTAAATACCTGGATCTCTGCATGTTGGTTGGGTGTGGGAGGGGGGAGGGCGGTTTGGCTGACGTAGCCACGTTATTTGTTTGGTTCGTTTTTAATTATGATTTGTGAAAGTGTTTTATTTCATGTTTATGATATCCTTTGCTGTGTGCAATGTATCTGATAGTGTTTATTTCTGTCTCATATTCAGCAGCATTGAGTGGAAATTCCTATGCTCTATTTAAGAAGGACCTGACTGCAGCTTGTTTAAGTGACTTGCGGTGCGTGGAAGATTTATTACACGTAGTGTCTGTGTTTGTTGGTTTCCTGTGTACATCGATGTTCACGGTCTGGTTTGTGTTGATTATGGTCATGTCTAAAACATTTATTTTGTTATCTTTCTGTTGTTCTATGCTGAAAAGAATGTTACTGTGTAACATTCAATAAGTTACTTGTAATTGCTTTTCAGTGCAAATTTTCTGTGTGTGGGTGGCGGAGGGGGGCGGTGGAGGAGGGAGGGGTTACGTATGTTTCTTGCCGTTATTAAATGTCTTACTTAAGCGCTGTGACTTCTTATCTATTCCTGGTGCTAATAGGTATATGTTACAGGTATCAAAGTCATTCTAAGCAGAAGGATCAAGAGACGGACTATTGTCAGGAGAAAGGTCAGCAAGTACGCTGAAGGACCAACCATTTGTAAAACTAATACGAATGTGGCCCATAACCCCTCCCCCTCCCGCCATCCCCCACCCCACTGCCCACCAATTTAAGTACTGTTGTTTATCCCTTGGTTGTCAATGGATTCGTAAGGATTGTATTTGTTGTTTAGTTGATAGTCTTGGATTATTTCTCGAGCCAGCCATTTGTTAAATTGTGTGTTGCAATTATTTATTTTAAGGAGAAAACGTCATACCTGAAGATTCTTGCAATTCTTTGTACATATTGTTAATTGCCAAAATTATTTTACTGTCAGCAATCAGAGTTGTAAAGCTAATAATTTTCTTTAATGCTGGTTATCAGAGATTCTTTAAAGTTTTCTGAACTTTCTTTGTTCAAGTGTTTAAAAGTTTTGTAGACACTGACAATAAATCTGTTTTTAAGCAGCGTTTGTAAATTGGCTTGGCACATTAGCACTCTCCTGCTGCTCCTACCATTTCATTTTCCCACTGCTGGTCTCTCTTCTCACTGTCACTATCTCTCTCTTCCTCGTTGTCATTTTCATCTATTTTACCTGTCAACCACTTCCACTTTCTCTTTCTCACCCACTGGCACTGTCTCCTTCACCCTTTCCCTGGCTCTGTTCTCACACTGCCACCTGTGTTCCACTACCACTGTCGTCCTAACTTCCTCTTACAATGCCGTTGTTTCCTCCATTCTTTCTATACCACAACAACTGTTAGTATCTTCCAGTATTTACTACTTTTCCGTCTCTTTCCCACTGACACTGTCTCCTTCTCACTTAGCATGAAAAAGTGGGAATACTTTCGCATGTCAAAATTTTTGAGAATATTTTTAAAGGAGCTGAGGAAGATAATCAGAGTTTTCAGTCAGTGTTCCTTAAAAAACGGGAGCATATTCGCCTTTTTTGAGCTCCGATAGGAGCATTTATCCGATGGTTCTTTTCTTTTCCAGCTGCAGTAAGGCATGTCATTCACAAAAAATAGCTTTATGGGTCAGTAAAATTTTGGTAATTTACTTGTGAGAAATTGAAAGAATGCAAACTATATAATTTAACACCGCATATCGGACTTCATATGCACAAATATTTTCCATGTGCTTCATTTTTATAATAAAATTGGGTTCCCAGAACCCTTCTAATGATACTGGAGATACTTTACAGCACATTTCCTCAAGCTACGTCACTTTATAAACTAATATTTCACCTCACACCGCATTTTACGCGTAAAAGTAGGGTAAATATGAACCTCTAGTTCTCAAAACGGATTTGATACACAGCAAAATAAAACATTACGCACATCTGCTAAGCGGAACATGTAGACATGTGGTAGTCATTTTCAGTGCATTGCTACTGCAATAGCCCGCTGTCAACAGCCATAGTGATCACATTACCGAATGATGTACATGAACAGCATATTCATAACGAAATCTCCCTCGAACATGTTAACATAGCTCTTTATCTCGAAGCTGAAAGTTCGTTGTAGATAACAGAGTAAGACGCGTGACGAAATATCGATCATGTAATGTGATCTGCGGTTTAGTGGGTATTTTCCCGTACGACCATTTCACGAGCGTGCCGTGAATATCAGGAATCCGGTGAAACATAAAATCTCCAACATCGCTGCGGCAAGAAAAAGATGCTGCAAGAACGGGACCAACGAATAATGAGGAGAATCGTTCAACTTGACATAAGTGCAACCCTTACGAAATTGCTGCAGATTTCAATGCTGGTCCATAAACAAGTGTAGCGCGCGAACCATTCAACGAAACATCTTCGATATGGGTTTTCGGAGGCGGAGGCCCACTCGTGTACCCTTGAATGACTGCACGACACAAAGCCTTACACCTCGACTAGGCTCGTCAACACCGACATTGAGCTGTTGATGACTGGTCGGACTTGTCTCGTTTTAAATTGTATCAAACGGATGGACGTGTACAGGTATGGAGAGAACCTCATAAATCCATGGACCTTGCATGTCATCAGGGGACTGTTCAAGCTGGTGGAGGCCCTGTAATGGTGGGGGACGTATGAAGCTGGAGTGATATGGGACCCCTGATACGTCTAGATAAGACTCTGACAGGTGACACGTACGTATGCGTCCTGTCGGATCATCTGCATCCATTAATATCCATCGTGCATTCCGACGGACTTGGGCAATTCTAGCAGGACAGTGCGACACATCACACGTCCAGAATTGCAACAGAGTGATTCCAGGAACACTCTTCCGAATGTAAACACTTCCGCTGGGAACCTAACTACGCAGACATGAACGTTATTGAGCATATCTAGGGTGCCTTGCAACGTGCTGCTCAGGGGAGATCTCCAACCCCTCGTAGTCTTACGGGTTTATGGAGAGTACTGCAGAATTTATAGTCTCAGTTGTGTCCAGCACTACTTCATACATTAGTCGAGTCCATGCTACGTCGTACTGTTGTACTTCTGCATGCTCTCGGGAGCCCTATGCGCAAGACGCAATCAATACCTTCACTGCCCGATAACAACGGTGAAGTCACTGATGACAGTGCCACTAAAACAGAGTTGCTAAACACGGTTTTCCGAAACTCCTTCACCGAAGAAGACGAAGTAAATATTACTGAATTCCAATCAAGAACAACTGCCACGATGAGAAACATACTGGTCGGTATCCTCCGTGTCACAAAGCAGCTTAAATCACTTAATAAAAGCAAGGTTTCCGGTCCAGAGGTTGCTCTCCGACTATGCTGATACATTAGCTCCATATTTAGAAATTATATACAACCGCTCGCTCACAGAAAGATCCGTACCTAAACACAGTAAAATTGCTCAAGTCATATCAATACCCAAAAAGTGAAGTAGGAGCAATCCGCTGAATTACAGGCCCGTATCACTAACGTCGATTTACAGCAAGGTTTTGGAACATATACTGTATTCGAATATTATGAAGTACCTCGAAGAAAACGATTTGTTGACACACAGAAAATATAATTCTTGCGAAACACAACTAATTCTTTATACTCATGAAGTAATGAGTGCTATCGACAGGGGATGTCAAATTGATTCCATATTTTTAGATTTCCAGAAGGCTTTCGACACCGTTCCGCACAAGTCTTCTAACCAAACTGCGTGCCTACGGAGTATCGCCTCAGTTGTGTGACTGGATTCGTGATTTACTGCCAGAAAGATCACAGTTCGTAGTAATAGACGGAAAGTCATCGAGTAAAACAGAAGTAATATCCGGCGTTCCCCAAGGAAGTGTTATAGGCCCTCTATTGTTCCTGATGTATATTAACGACATAGGAGACAATCTGAGTAGCCGTCTTAGATTGTTTGCAGATGATGCTGTCATTTACCGTCTTGTAAAGTCATCAGATGACTAAAGAGAATTGCAAAATGATTTAGATAAGGTACATGTATGGTGCGAAAAGTTGACCCTGAATAAAGAAAAGTGTGAAGTTTTTTACATACTTAAAGAAATCCACTAAATTTCGATTAAGCGATAAGTCACACAAATCTGATGACTGTAAATTCAATTAAACACTTAGGGATTACAATTACAAATACCCTAAATTGGAACGATGACATGTATAACGCTGTGGATAGAGCAAAGCAAGGACTGCGATTCATGGGCAGAACACTTAGAAGGTGCAACAGGTCTACTAAAGAGACTGCTTACACCACGCTTGTCCGCCCTATTCTGGAGTATTGCTGTGTGGTGTGGGATTCTCGGATGACAGATGACATCGATAAAGTACAAAGAAGGTCAGCTCGTTTTGTCGCGAAATAGAGGACGTAGTGCCACAGACATGATACGTGAATTGGAGTGGCAATCATTAAAACAAAGGCGTTTCTCGTTGCGACGGGATCTTCTCATGAAATTTCAATCACCAATTTTCTCCTCCGATTCCGAAAGTATTCTTTTGGACCTACCTACATAGAGAGAAACGATAATCACGATAAAATAAGACAAATCAGGGCTCGCACAGAAGAATTTAAGTTCTCGTTTCTCCCGCGTGCCATTCGAGAGTGTAACGGTTGAGAGACAACTTGAAGGTGGTTATTGAACCCTCTGCCTGGCACTTTATTGTGAATAGCAGAGTAATCACGTAAATGTAAATGTAAAAAATTTGGCAGGTGAACCAGTTTCTTTGGCTCTTCAGGGTATTACCGTTCCTAATACGGTACAGGAAAACCGTTGACATTGAGACAGCTTCTAGTCGTGTCGGAATGGATAAATACAGGTCCTGTAAAATTTGCAAGGGAATCTTATAGCAATCCTTCTTGAAAACAGTGGAAATTTCAGGTCACAATGATGGAAGTGAATAGCGGTTACGCACCCTTCTCTGGCGACCGTGGTGGCCAGGAATGGTGTGATAATTCGTCCTGGTGCTCACTAAACCAGTACTGGACAATGCGATGCGTGTGAACAGGGGCCATGTCTTCTTGCAGCACAGAATCTTCACAGGGAAACTAAAGTTGTGCCATGGGATGGACCTTATCAGCCAAACTGGTAACATAACCATTGACAGTAACACGATCTTGCATCGTAACCACGGGGCTCATGGAATACCGCGATATGGCTGCCCAAATAATCCAATCCCCGACTTGTTTCTCTCTTGGAACATAGATTCTCCCAGAAGATGGAAACAGTGTGAAACAAGACGCGCCCCACCAACTTACAGTCCTCCATTGCTCCACTGTCCAGGATATACGCCTTTGGAACCATCTGTTCCTTTTACGTTTATTTGCATCGCTGATGAGTCGTTTTGAAATTCCAGCTGGCCCTGCAGCCCGCTGCTTATGTAGTTCCCTTCGAGTTGTTTTGGCTCTAAGAGGATTTTCGCGAGTGCGACATTCACTTCTGCAGTGCCAAGTAGGGCTGCTGTCGCTAATTTTCCGTCACAATTCTCTTCAATGACCGTCCACCACGATCACTGAATACACATTTTCATCCGCGTTATGACTTTGCGGATGACGTTTCTCAGCTTTCCTTGCAGTCGGTATAAATCTTCGATACGGTGCCTCTTGAAACACCAAACACTGTGGTTACATTGGTTGCGTAAGCACACACAACACGAACACGAACAATTTCCCGATGTTCGACATAATGCACAAAACCTTGTTGTGACCACGAGTGACACTCGCCACATACTGAGGACGTTGCGCACCTGCTGTTTGTACTCAAATATAACGAACGGCCTGACCTGCTGGCTTGTCTAGTATCTGCGTTATCGTGCAGGTGTGCCTTTCTCCAGATGTTTCCATATTTTTGGGCAGCCCCTGTACGTCCTGAATGTGGCACTAAATGATTGTCTCTGGTAGCAAATACATTCAAATATCGATCGTACATAAATGTTTTAGAGGTAAATGTCTTTTATGTGTGGCAAAAGGGAATATCTACGTATTTAAAATCGCTTTTATTGCACGTTAACCTTTAGAGCTAGAGTACATCACTTGTTAGTGAACAAAACAACAAAGTACGAACTTTCGAAACAGTGGACCAACTTCGTGACTGTAGAAAGGTTTTTAAGCAGATAGATCTCAATATGTCGTTTTTAGCTGTGTGAAATCGTCCAGTCTACATGAATGTTAAAATCCATTACTATTCGTGCTACGCTGTATATAAAGAACTTGGTGGATATTGTCGGAGGCTCCGTGGGGCTGTTATCCACTGACCCTATTGTATACAGGATCATTAGAACTGCAGGAAACCGGAGAGAGTTGCAGGGAAATCAGCAGGGGATCGGCGACTGGTTAACCAATTGGCAGCCAACGCTCACGTAAATACATTAGGCTTATTCTAAAGCTACATCTACGTACATACTCTGCAAATAACCGTGACGTGCATGGAAGACGGTACTTAGCGAAGTAGCACGCACAAGGGTTCCTACCCTTTCCAATGGCGTATGGGGTGCGGGAAAAATGGCTACTTAATTCTGAAGTAATTAATCTAATCTTGTCTTTGTGATACCTAAGGGAGCGACATCCACATCTATATCTACATCTACATCTGCATCTGTACGCTGAAATACACTGCGAAGTGCATGACAGGGGATGCGTCCCATTATACTGTACCAGCTATTAGCCCTTTTTCCCGTTTAATTCACGTATGGAGCGCAGCAAGAATGGTCGTTTAAATGCTTAATCTAATGTTGTCCTCACGATCCCTACGGAAGTTATATGTAGGGGGTTGTAGTACATTCCTAGAGTCATCATTTAAAGCCGGTGCTTGAAACTTTGTAAGGAGGCTCTCTAGGGATAGTTCACGCCTTCAAGATGATGCCACTACAATTTCTTCACCATCACTGTATCGCTCTCCCCGGATCAAACAAACCTGTGAACATTCGTACAGCTCTTCTCTTCATACGTTCATTATCTCCTGTTAGTTCTACTTGTTACAGGTCTCACACATTTGAGGAATATTCTAGAATGGGTCTCACGAGTGATTTGTAAGAAACATCCTTTATAGACTGACTGCATTTCCCCAGTTTTCTGTCAATAAGCCAAAGTCTACCAGTTGCTTTGCTCACGACAGATCATTCCATTTCATATGACTACAAAGTGCTGCACCCAGGTATTTCTATGAGTTAACCAATTCAAATAGAAACTCAGTGATATTACAGTCATGGGATACTACGTTTTCTTGTTTTCTGAAGTGTTCAGTTTTCCGTTCCTGTACAGTTAAAGCAAGATGCAAATAGTTGGACCGTTTGGAATCTTATCAACGCCTCAGTGAATATCTATGCAATTTCATTATAGATAACTGCAACATCCGCAGAAAATCTGAGGTTACTTTTAACATTGTCCAGAAGGTCGTTAATATACAACATGAACGGCAAAGGTCTCAACACACTTCTCTGGGGCACAGCCGAAGTTACTTCCCCGTCTGTTGATGACTCTCAAATGGTTCAAATGGCTCTAAGCACTTTGAGACTTAACATCTGACGTCATCAGTCCCCTAGACTTAGAACTACCTAAACCTAACTAACCTAAGGACATCACACACATCCATGCCCGAGGCAGGATTCGAACCTGCGACTGTAGCAGCAGCGCGGTTCCGTACTGAAGCACCTAGAACCTCTCGGTCACAGATGACTCTCCATCCAAGAAGAGTTTCACCGTCCTTTCCACAAATTTCACTTTTGATTTGCGTCGTTGTGATACTGAGTCAAATGTTTTTCAGAAGTCAAGAAATCTTGACTGCATTTATCCAAAGCTTTAATTATGTCACGTGGGACAAGCGCGAGTTGGATTCCACACGATAGATATTTTCGGAAGTCATGGTGGTTAGGAAGAAGGAGGTAATTCTGTTCGGTATATCTCATTACGTTTGAACACAGAAAGATTTTTTGGATTCAGCAAAAAATCGGTTACAGCTCGATTACACTACTGGCAATAAATCACTGGAAATATTAACAAGCATAAATTTAGTTGGAATATCCGTCTCAAGTCACTTAAAGCGGAACGATCGCGTAAAACTATCTGACAAAAACCACCCGAACCCCGCTACGGAATGCAGAATTGACCGCTAGATCACACGAGAGGCGCACCTGCGAGAATAAGAGGAGGCGGGGAACATTCTGCTGTCGGTAGAGAAGCAGTAACGCCTGAACGGACCGGTCGGGATCGCTCAGTGACGTCCAACATGGACTAGACAATGGACGCCACCTGAGTAACAAATCAGTCACAGACGTTCCAATCCTTCTACAGTGACCCAGATCAACTGTTGGTCATTTGATTTTGAATCTGAAATGCGAATGAAGAGGGACAGCTATAACAAGACAGGGGCCGGCCAGAGTGGCCGTGCGGTTTTAGGCGCTACAGTCTGGAACCGAGCGACCACTACGGTCGCAGGTTCGAATCCTGCCTCGGGAATGGATGTGTGTGATGTCCTTAGGTTAGTTGGGTTTAATTAGTTCTAAGTTCTAGGCGACTGATGACCTCAGAAGTAAGTCGCATAGTGCTCAGAGCCATTTTAACCAATTTGAACAAGACCGGGCAGGGCTCATGTGCTGACGGACAGGTATCGTGGAGCGTTCCGGAGGACAGTTCCAAAAATCACATGAAATCAGCGAAATGAATCACTCTTGAGTTCCAGAGTCTACCAGCAATACAGTTAGCGCAAAGACTCTACGTATGGAATCATAAAGAATGGCGTACAATGGTCAAGCAACTTCTCATGAGCGACACATTTCTGTAGTCAATGCTAAGCTCCGTTTAAGATGGTGTGAAGATGCTGTGAAGAGGGGCACCACTGAGCAGTGTGTGACTGGGAACGAGTGATCTGGTGTGAGGACTCACGCTGTAGCATTTGGCAGTCGGACGGAATGCTGTTTATTTGGTAAATGTCTGCAAGACTTTACCAGTCATCGTGCAGAGTGGTAACACTGAAGTACAGAGCAGGTCGTAATACGGCATGGGTGTGTTTTTTGCAGTTACGTTGTGGGCCCTTATTAAGCTTAAGAAAACACTAAATCCCGAAGGATATAAATAACTTTTATTGCATTGTGTAATGCCTACAGTAGACTAACAGTTCGGTGACGATGACTGTATCAGAATGCACAACTCGTGTAAGCCGAAGGTTTGTGGACAATAACAGTCTTGAAATGGGCTGGCCTGCCCCGATTCCCGACCTAAAAAGTTAGAACCCAATAAAGTTAGAATTAGGACTGTTGATAATCTAATATCGGGTGCCCGATATGGTGCCATTAAAAGTGTGGAGACGTAGAACCACTGGCACTACCCCCCACCCGCCACCCCACCCCTTATAATATCGCTGCCCTATCGCAGCAAGAACAACTATATCTTTGCCATGTCAGTACACTGTAATAGGCGCTCTGTGCTACCAGCATTGTGTATACGCTACGAGAATAAAACTATTCGTAGTAAGTGACGGGAGTGCGAGCGATTATTTATCGACGTAATTACCACGCCCGTTCCCCACTACCTGCAAAAGCATATCGTTATCGGCTTTCGCCATATCGAAGACAGGAATCGATATATTGGAGAATTAAATATCGACGTACCGGCCTATAAAAATATCGGTTGTGCGTTGTAAATATAATGCCTGTTTTAGAGCTGTAAATTTAAGCACTGATTTTTATTAGACATTTTGCACGTCAAAAAGCTAGCAGTCTGCCTATCCCCACTAGAACAAGAATTGAGAGGAAAACGATGCATGTTCACGCTTGGCGATAACCCCTTTGCTAACAATGGTAACTGCATGTAAGTGGCACAATAAAAGGTGTCCGTCGTTCAGTTTCGTCATCTATCAGATTTGTATGGAACACTTCATGTCGGCATCCCTGTTTTTTTCATTTCTGCCAACGCCAGCGACCTAGCGTTGGTAGCGTCAGAATTGCGTCTTGAAGTTAAAACTTTCCGTTTTATTGGTATCGTCGAACACCGATTTCATCAGCAGTTCCCCTCACACGCCTCCCCCCACCACAAAGACCAGTCTTGTAATTTAGATCTTTCCTCGTCATTTTCAGGAAATGTTTTTGAATAATGCTGATGTGAACAAATAGAACGCTGGTTCGTTAATTTTTATTTATTATTTAATGCAACTGGTGTACTACTTCTTCAAGTCGGCCATTTTGTTTTACCATTCACACTGCCACGTCCCACTCACCCGGATTCCTTCTTTCTGGCTGCGTGGGGTAGCCATGCCGTCTTAGGGGCATTGCCACGGTTCGCGCGGCTCCCCCCGTCGGAGGTTCGAGTCCTCCCTTGGGCATGGGTGTGTGTGTTGTTCTTAGCGTAATTTAGTTTAAGTTAGATTAAGTAGTGTGTAAGCCTAGGGAACGATGGCCTCAGCAGTTTCGTCCCATAGTACTTACCACAAATTTCCAAATTTTCCTTCTTTCTGCCACCTATATTTGCTTCTCACAGTCAAAGAGAAAGATTGGAAGCGATGAAAGCTCAAGAAGCAGTAAGACTCGTTCACACAGTGAAAGTAAAATTGCATTATCCTGCAATTTCAAAAGAACAATTTCAAATATTTTCCAAAAATTGAGAAAAAATACAATATAAAATAAAAGCATCGGCCCTAGATGTAGCTAATTCTATATCGATATAGCGCTATATCGTGAAAAACGTAACGCATATATATATATATATATATATATATATATATATATATATATATATATATATATATATACACCGATATCCCTATGGAAAAAAAATCGATCTATCATTAATCGATATTTTATCAACAGCCCTAGTTAGAACGTCGACTTCGGTCCAGACCCACACATCCAACATCACTTACTTCTATCGTTTGTCGCGCGAAGTGGCCGCGCGGTTAGAGGCGCCATGCCACTAATCGCACGGCCCCTGCCGCTGGAGGTTCGAATCCGAACGAGTGTGTGTGTGTGTGTGTGTGTGTGTGTGTGTGTGTGTTGTCCTTAGCGTAAGTTACTTTAAGTGGCGTGCGTGTCTAGGGACCGATGACATCAGTAGTTTGGTCCCTTAGGAATTCACACACACATTTGAACATTTTTTCTGTCGTTTCGGTTCTTGGGGAGGAACGGGCTGCCACTCCTCCACAGGCATTTACACATCTGACTTAAAGTATTCCCGGCCGTCATAAAGGTGAACTTTTGACACTACCCATATTAATGTCCGCTAATAGGTGTCCGAATACCACAGGTCAGACAGTGTAATCGTAGCGAAAGCAGATACCAGTCTGAGGTTCATTGAAATAATAATAAATAAGTTCCTCATATAGACCATGAAGGCCCAAGGGACGTCTACGGGCCCCCGTGTCATCCTCTGCGTTCCGCAGTCATGCAGATGCGGTTTGGAGGGGAACATGGTCAACACACAGCTTTCCCGACCGTTCTGCCGACTTTCCAGACCATGGAGCCGCTACTGTTCGGTCAAGTAGAATCTCAAGTAGCATCACGAGGCTGAGTACACCCGGTACCAGTTCTCCCACGAATAAGAAGTCCGTGGCAGTAACGAGAATCGAAGCCGGGCCCTCCACGGGGCAGACATCTACGCTGACCTCTCACGTACAGAGTCGGATTTCATTGGAATAATCCGGAGGGAATACGGCTCATTAACGAAACAAGTCTCCTGCAAACGATTCGTTCGAACGATTCTTGAGTACTGTTCATCAGTCTGGGACACGTACAAGGTAAGATTAATAGAAGGATGTACACAACTGACCCGTGGAATAAATTGCTGTTTTGAAGAGCGCGCCGCAGCGCGTTGTCTGAAGCAGTCACCCTCCGTTTCTGGCGGTGGCGCCGCTGTGGCTATGGCAGCTTTGGTGTCTCCCTCTGGTGGAAAAGGCGAAAGGGTGCCTGTTCACGTGCATTTAAGGGGCGCTATGGGCTCTCTAGGACAGGATACGGATCCTGTACACCTCCCGCAAACTCGATCCTCTTCACCCGCTTGTCTCACCCATCCTCTCCCACCCCCGCCCGCTGCCGTGCCTGTATTCCCACGTCCCACCCGGTCTCCATCTCTCCACCCTCCTTACCCTCTCCCAAGGTGGCTTCCGCCAGTACCCCCTCCCTGATAATGTCCTCCTCCCCTCCATCTACCCGTCCTATCAACTTTGATCCTCCCCCTCACTTCCTGTGTCCTTTCCTTTAGGCACCCTCCCTCCCTTCTCTTTCCTTTTCCCCCGTCCCCCTTCCTCCGCCCCTCTTCCGCCGGGCTTCCCCTCCCCCATCCTCCCTCCCCCTCTCTGCCCTGCCCATGGCATCTCTGCTCTCCCCTCTCCCTCTCCCACTCCCCTTCCTCCCCCTCCTCTCTTGGCAGGTCCTCGGACTCGCACACGCTCAGTGAACATTCGCGCGCCGGAGATCATCACCATCAGTGTCTCGTGTGTGTGCCTTCGTTTGTGTTTAGTGGTCTTTCGCAATCACGCCACCACTGTTCACGTGTGCCGTCACCGTCATCCATGCTATGTGCGCCGTGTCAACAGGTTTTAGTGTTTTTTCTTGTCCAGCGTGAACGGCTTCATGTATCTTGATTTTGTGTCTACAGTTTTTACCCGCCATTTTTATTGTATTATCTGTCACTACTTTATGTCATTTATTGTACCACTCGCGGCTGAAGAGCAGCGTACTATGCTGCTGACAGCCCACCTTTGTACATGGTGTTGAAAATAACAATAGAGGAAAAAAAAAAACTCTCTAGGACGGAGTCGGGTTAGTTGGTCAGCCGGGTCAGTGTGGGGCAGTCAGTGTCTGTCTGTCGTCCAGAGTGCTAGTATGTGTTAGGCCGCCAGTCTGCTCGAGTTTGTTCAGGCAATCGGCATTGGCGGTTGGATCGATCGGTTGGTCGGTCGCGCACTGGGACACAAGATGACTTGTCCGTCTTGAGCGTTCGCGCATGTGAGGCCGCCACGTGAGTCCAGTGGGCCGCCCCGTATAGCGAGGGGTAGTGACTTCGCGGCCGACACAAGAGCAACAAGAGTCAACCTACGACATCGGTCTGACCGGTGCGAGCTGCAACGCCGTGAGGCGGGAGATCGGCGAGCCTTCCTGCGTCCGTTGAAGCGGCTGGCAGCGGACGGTCCGGGAGAGCGTTTTGGGGGTGCAGCGTCAGGTCTTCGCTAGACATTGCAGTCTATTAGAAGTTAAATGATTCGTGATATGTTGTTTCATTAACCTGTTAAATTCTACTTGTTTTCTTGGTCAGTCTCTCGTCCCCAGCTTGCTCGTCTGTCACCCGTCCGCATTTGTTAGGCAGTTAGTCTCTGTCTGTCTGTCTGTCGGTCTGCCATTCGTTAATAGCTGCGTCTGTCATGTTTGTTGGATTCGGTGTTAACGAATTTATTGCTTAAGGTGTAAAGGCTGAGTTCCTGAAATATGTTTTTATTTTGTCTATCATCTTGAGAGGCGGTATATGTGTAATGTAGACCATGTTTGTACATTTTATGTAAGACTGCATTTCATGGGTTTTTATTTAAATAGTCATTTTAGTATATAAAGTTACCACCCTTCCACCGTAAGAGTTTTCTTTTAAAAACAAGTTGCACTTTCGGTGGCAAGTAATTTTTTTAATGTGAGTTTTTTGTACCATTTCCATCCCTCCTACGGGGTGCATAGTTTATGTGTTTGTGTGAGTTGCTAAAATTTTTAGTTTAAAGTAATCTGGTGTGTTGCAGATTTGCACCAGTGTTTTTAAATCTTGTTTTTTTTTTTAAAGAAAGGGTTTTTTAGGAATAAAATTTCCATTTGTTGAAAGAAATTTGTTTTCATCACTTACCCATTGGCAACTACTTCCACGCTCACATAGTGTGATTAAATGTGTTAATGTTCTTGACGAATCGCTAGTAAATAAAGTAAATTCTTTAAGAAAAAGGTTTTTTAAAGTAAATCCACAGTTCAACGACGTTAAGCGACACGTTTCTGCACGGTTTCACTGAATAAGAGCGAGAGCGCTACGAAAGTGTTTAATGAAACTATAGTGGAACTCGCTATAAGAAAATCGTTGTTACCGTGATGAAAATTGATGTCAAAATTCTGTGAGCTTAAGTTCCAAGCAGCGTCAGTCAACGTGTTACTTTCTCCCACATTATGGGAATATCAGCGAAATTAGAGCTTATGCGTGGAGCTTACCGACAGGCGTCCTTTCTGCGTACCATGCTCGTGTGGGAAAGAAAAGGGGTGGGGCTACGGGGTGGTATTGATGTTGAAAGTGCCACATGCTGTAGGCTGGGTTGCTAAGTAATGACGTAGATACTGATGAGCTTATCTGAATAGTCCGATAATTCTACCTTCCACATCACTTCCTTTCAGCATAACAGGATGATCGTGTCTTTGCGTCATTACGTTAGAGCGGGAAAATTCTCTTACTGAAACACAAAAAAGGCGAATATGCTTCTGTTTATTAAAAGACACCGGTTGCAAAGTGGGTAACAGTTGCCTCATTCCACCTTCCTCAGTATCTTTGAAAATTTACCCCGCTGCTTCTGTTATCACCCCAATGTCACTATCTCCGTCTTCCTCGTTGCCATTGTCATAGACTCTGTCTCTCCTTATCTATGACTTTCACCCACTTCCACTTTCTCCTTCTCTTTATTCCTCTCCCACCGTCAATGTCTCCCCTTCTTCTCTCTCACTGCCATTGTCTCCTTCGCTCTTTCTATACCACAATCACTCTGTACTACCTTCCAGTATTCCAGTATTTACTACTTTTCCGTCTAATGGCACTGCCACTGTCTCCTGTCTTAACATAAAAAATCGCTAAAATTTTTGGAAAAATTTTTGAAGGAGCTGATGAATGTAGACTGAAGCAGCTCCTACCCCAGTTTCCAGTCAGAATTGTTTAGTAAACAGGGGCATATTCGCCTTTTTTGTGTTCCAATAGGAGCATTTTTCCTCAGGTTCCCTTGTTTTCCCTGATACATCAGGGCGCGTCACTCATAGAAAAACACTTCATGAGTCAGCAAATTTTTATAGTTTACATATGCGAAACTGAAATAGCGCAGAGCTATATAATTTCAAACCTCATATCGGATTTCATGTGCTTTAGCACTATAACTACATGAGGTTCTCAGAATACTTCTTTTGATAACGGACGCTTTAGAGCATATTTCTCTGTGCTACGTCACTTCATAAACTACGTTTTCGCTTCACACCGGATTTTACGTGCATATTTTACTTGTACAAGTGGGTTAAATTTGAACTTCTGTATCTCGAAAACGGACAAAGATATGAGTAAAGTTTCAAGTCCATTCGAGATCGCGATCTTAGGGATGTATCGTAAAATTTTCACCCGTTTGCTGTGTATAGCCGTCCTGGAATCTGTGGCTCGTTTTGGAACCCAAAAACCATATTTTTCGTGACTCCTCAGGAGCCGCCTATGAACTAAATGATTCCTCTATAAGCCCCTTTAGGCGTGCTTTAGACCACGTCTGATGCAAAAAGAGCCAACTGGTTTGCTACATTTGACTGAGTTGGAGGAAGTATGTAATATTCAGACTTTGATCCTGTTGTGGAGGATAGCTATCGTAAGACGACCTTCGGTTGGATTTACAATAGTCTCTAGCCCAAGGGCCTTCCAAAACACTTGACCCTACCTTTCTATTACCAGTAGAACCCAAGGCATGAGTGCTGGAAAAAATCCGTTTTCACATGCGGCGTTTTGGAACATATATGCACATAGGCAGCGCATGTGTCACATACGTACCGATAAACACCCTGTGAGGCAATAAACGATTGACACCTGAGGCGTTTACGAAGTGTGTAAATAAAGAAATGAGACGATTTTCTCAGCTGTTCCATACCGATAACGTTGCAATCTCAAATTGCCCCACTTGAAGTGCTTGCCCTGGTAAGACTCACAGCGCTTGAACTGTTCTTCCTCTCCTCATAGAAGTGCTGGAACTGGGTTACTGGAAGAACTTTCATCTAGTTGGTTACAGATATTTGAATGATGCCCAGAAGCATGTTTTCAGCCTCAGAAAGAGAAAAGATCATAGGAGTTCCTGTCGGGCGAGTAAGGGAACCGAGGAGCCAAAGGAATGTTCTTATTGGACAAAAAACGGTTTACTGAAGTTGCTGTGTGACAGCGTGCGTTGTCATGGTGCAACATCCAAATGTTTTTCATGTTTGGTGTGACTTGCATAACCCTTCTGCGCAGTCCTTCAAAAAGTTTGCGGTAAAGTGTTTTCTAACCCCTTGTCCTTCATGAATGATTTTGTGACCATCACAAATGCATATCAGCCAATTTCGAGCAGATTTTTCTCATCGCCAATTCATTGGTCAATATCAGAGGAACTGTGACGTTGGTGTTACTTAAATTCAGCTCTCTCTCAATCATTCTCACTGTCAACCGTGTGGATCTTCACCCGCGAGGTCCCGGATTCTGTCGAAAACTGCGTCGATTCTTGAAACCGAAGGACTTCAACTGCAAGGTTCATCTTCAATTGACTGTCTTACTCCTGAAAATGCCCAAACCGCCAAAACACTTGGGCCCTTGGCAAGTCAAGCATTCTGTCCAAGTCTGAAACCCGATCGCACGCGGTTGTTCGAGATTCGTGCCAATAATTGTCAGAACGCACAAGCAAAACCCACATGACTAAAAGAAACATACAGACAACCAACGTAACGCTAGCACGTTCCAACGCGTGCTGATGACGTATCGTACTTTCACCTGTCTCTCCTCCAAGTCCGGCGTCACCAGCGTTGCTGGATCAAACGCTTCGCCGTCGGCCACCTTAATTTATTTACACACCTTTTCATTCATTGTTTATCGTTATGTGAAACACGATATTATGCGGCGTGAACAGTATTTCTTTCCTCCGCAGTAATACAGTTCCGAGGTGATAGTAACGGCACCCAGTGAGAATCGCTCAGTTTTGTAATCATGGTTGTCACAAATGATGGAAGTGGACTTACTGTGTCGGTGTTTTGGGTGACGTGCAAATTTTCATAATGATCGGATGAAGACGGCCAGTCATGAGCCCCATGAAGATAGCCATAGTGATTCTTCATTTGCTCACTTCGTAAACTAATCTGCGTTGGAGCCGTGCTTTCTGCGATGTATTAATGTCCGACTCTGTAAATATGAGTGTTGTGCTATTAGGTTCCTGCTTAACCACGCACTAGCAAATCGTGACACGTTCGTAAAAAAAGAGCATATTATTTATGTCACACAATGGTGTAAATATGACTCCTACTTTAGCTGTACTATTAGGTTCCTGACGAACCACATACTAGAAAATCGTGGCATATTCGTAGAAACACCATTCCACTAGCTCATTTTTCAAATGAAATCGATCCTATATGAGTTATGAACGATCACGAAAACTCATTAAATGTTCTCACGAATAAAGAACAAGCTGAAGAATACGAAAATACCTAACTTTAAAATCCATCGTGACCAAGTTAGCGTACATAATCTTGAAACAATCCATCTCGAATCGAGACTAATGAACTACCATCTTATTCCGAAAAAACGAACAAAACAAGAAATATACATTCAGCAGATATCATTACCTACTGTGGACTCTGCATATGAATAAATAACAAACTAAAAAATTGTATCTAGCATAAAACCTAATAGTACAGCACTAATAAAACTCAACATAAATTATAAATTCCTACGAGGCAAACGAAATATTAGCTAACTTTATTTACTAAACCGAGGAAATGAAACACGATATTCTCATTGATTATCAACATCTGTGTCAACACGACACAAATAAAATAAAAACTATTTCGTTTACGAAACGAAAGAAATGAAGACCTACATTCTCAATGGCTATCTCCATCTGGGTCACGATTGGCCGTCTTATTGCGCCGTTAGCAACATCTACACGCAATAAAAGACTGTGATTAAATTGGGACCTAAAAGCGCAGCTTAAATTGGTACTAGTGAAAAGAGCAGCAATAAAATTTATAACCTTCGTTATACCAAATATTTGACTGTTTTCTTCCGAATGTGTTACCATTTCCGAGGTATGGTTATGTTGGGACCTAATATCTCAGCTTAAATTACTGCAAGTGAAAGAAAATATTAGCTTAATTCATATTGGAATTATAGGAAGTTAAGAACGAGCAGTGTGATCGTCTACCCACGTCCGACTCATGGGTCGCTTCGCATTATTCATCACGCTACTAACAGCAGCACGCAACGTAAAAGCTGCGCACACCGTGAGTACACTTCACGCTGTTCCTATTAGTTGAAAAATTAGAAATTAGATTAGTACTTGTTCCATAGATCATGAATACGACACTTCCTAATGATGTGGAACGTTTCAGGTTAATAAAAGGTGTCTATACGAGATATTACATTACACAAAATATTACATGACACTTTTTTGTGGGGGTTGGGGAAATTACCCACTTACTCTATCCAAAAATTCATCTAGTTGTTTCTGATGACTGTTTACTCTGACTCTGACTATTTCTCTCTTCTCTTTCTGTGGGACACGAGAGTATTCGAGGAGTTGGTATCTATAATATGCACAGCGGAATATAAATTTCTCACCTTTGACTCCACGTGCTGTACGGGGAACCACCCCTGATGGCTACTGACGACCGACGGTGCTGAAGGCTCCACGTACGGGGCTGCACGATGAACTGGACCATCGCTAGGCAACGGCCCGCTCGGAAGTGATTGTTTGTCTCAAGCATCATCGGCAAAAGACAACAAAGCCGACGTAATTTGTTCTCCGTGCTGTTGTACTCACTTTTGCCCAGCACATTTCTTTCACTCCGAATTGATGCTATATCTCTAAAGCCCACGTTGACAAGCGGCCTTTAAGACCTAATCTTTCTCCCTACCTTAATGACTTTTGAGATAATATAGTGACCGTATGAACGTAGTAGTCAAGGAACACTGCTATATATATATAAATGTGGAACAAAGGTACTACCTATCTTGATCACTTCCAGTCAAAACCATGATCTTTTCAGCATACACAATCTCATCAAAAGTATCCGGACATCCCTTTCTAAGACGGAATTGAGCACTAGATATCACGACACGCGGAACTGCCTGTATAAAAGGAGACCAGGAGTATTGTGCTCTCTGTAGAGAAGTACTAACAGAACAATGGATCCGTTAGCAGAGCTCAGTGGTTTTGAACGTGGACTAGTCATTGAATGTTACCTGCTTAACAGATCCATCAGAGACATTTCAACTCTTTTAAAGGTGTCCAGGTCAGCTGTTGGGATGTGACTGTGATGTGGAAACACGAAGGAACAAACACAGATAAACCAAGACCGGACACACCTCATGTACTGATGGACATGAACCGTCGAACATTGGTGAGGACAACTGTAAAAAGTCGTATGAAACCGGAGGAATGAATAACTCGTGGGTTTCAAAGTGTTACCATCAGTCCACGTAGACCAATGTCCGTGTGGAGGGAGATAAAAAGAATGGGGTACAACGGTAGATCAGCTGTACATGAGCCACACATTTCTGTACTCAGTGCTAAGCGGCGTTTGAGGTTGTGTAAAGAGCGACGCCACTGGATAGTAGATGGCTGGAAGGAGTGATTCGGAGCCATCACTCCCGCTGTACCCCGTGGTGATTCAGTGGATGCGTGTAGATTTGGCGAAACCCTGGAGTACGTTTCCTGCCATCATATGTGCCAGCAAGTTTGCCAACAGTGAAGTACGGAGGAGGTGGTTTACTGTATTGGGGTTTCTCCATGGTTAGGGTATGGTTCCTTTATTGGGCTTAAGAAAACGTTATATGCGGCAGAATCTTACAGCAGTGTGAGTTGAGCACAGTCGAGAAACAGCGCCAAGTCGACGACAATTTATATCAGCACAACATTCGGGTCAATTCTAGTGTCCGATACAACCCGTCGGCTTTGACCAATGATGTAATGTGTGATGTTATTTTGTTTATGCGGCAGATATCTGTCGATGAACGTTAAATGATTTTTCTGGATTTCCTCGTTACGCGCGTATATTAAAAAATTCGATGTCGGTTGTTTTGTTTTCGTCTCGTAATTTGTTTTTGGCATCTTTTCTTAATGCAAGTAGCTGTGATTTATAAGTAGTCGTGATTTATAAGGTCTTGATTTCTGACGCTCTTCGTTATGGATGAGTCAGTTGTTTTTACTGCGAAAATTCTGCTTCAGAAAATGAGTGACTGTAAATCAACTATAAAATTTTTTCCATCATTGGGTGTAATTGCTGAATTTTGCAAGTGCAGTGTCTGTGGAAATTATATGGTTATGACGAAGGTTGCGTCATCACGAACGTCCGACGAATTCATGTGGAGGTGCAGAAAAAATAACATATGGAGATCCATCCACAGGGGGACGTGATTCAAAAGATCGTGGCTGAATTTAGAAGTAATTGGCTTGCTAACATACAATTTTTGCTATGAATATTCTTGCAAATCTGTCATGCACGAAGCAGGGGTTTCGTGTGGCACTGTAGTCGACTGGTTCTCGTTTTGTGCAGAAGTCTGCAGGGAATTTATAACGTATAGGGGGTCATTGAGGGGGCCAGGGGCTATAGTTGAAGTAGATGAGTCACATTTTGGAAAGTACGAAAGGGGGCCAGAGGTGGTTGGGCTTTAGGTTTTTGGAGTAGTAGTTTCTGGAGGAGATTGTGCTGATGTTGTATTTGGGATTGTACCAGATCGGACAAAGGAAGTCTTGACATATTTAATAGAAGAATATGTGTAAGAAGGTTCTATATTCATGTCGGATGGATTTGATTCGCAGAAGGGGTTGGGCGAATGGGGTTATCATCATTTGATCGTGAATCACAATATTCAGTTCAAAGATTATAAGACGTGAGCATGTACTAATATTATCGAGGGTTATTGGAGGGCTGTAAAATCTGTTGTCGGTCGGGGAAAGAAAAGGATTTCTGTGTTGAATACTGTTATTGTTTATTTCTTGCATTTTTGAAAGTAGTCATCAAAATGTACAAACCTCGTTTTGTTAATTAGGTGTTGGTGGGTCTGATACTTTTTCTAGTTTTACGTTGCGTTTTTTTATGTTACTGTATTGTGCGAGTATTGCGTTTTTGGTTTCTCTGGAGGGAGGTTTTCTGTTGTTTTAATATTTCCTGGTTACAATCGTGAGCCGAGAGGTACTGCTGTGTCTTTGCCGGAGGGTTTATGTTATTGACTCGTGGTTTCATTTTTTTACTATTTTAAAATTTTGCGTCTGGTTGAATGCGGGTGATAGGGAAGAACTGATTTGGGTGGTACCACATTTGTGCTTGGCAATTTGTGATCCCATTATTTTTTTCATTAGTTATTCTGGATTTTGGTTCTTTCGTTACAGTTTGACCTTCTAACATTATTACTTCCTGTTATGACCTTATTTAATTCTTGTCAACCTCGATCTTTGACTCCTTTCGAAGTTCATATGCGCTAAGTTTCTTTTTATGTAGCCACTTTTATGTTTTACTTTCCGATGTTTCCGCTACACTTCTCTTATGTTTACTGTCACTCCTTGTGTATCGATTTTACTGAGTGTTATTTGGAGCTACTGTAGCTGGTGTGAACTTCGTGTAGTATAGCTATCGGTTCCAAGGTTTGGTCATTTTTGCGTTTCATTTCTTTGCGTGTGCAGTAATGTGTGTAAAGAATTCATTTTTTAAGTCTATTCGTATTCTGTAGTTCACTAACGAGATCATTTTTTAAGCACGTTTCTGATATGTTATAAGATTCTTGCCCAAAAAAAAAACAGTAAAATTGGAATCGGTAACTAGAAATGACCTCCTACATAAGTTGCTTCTAGTTACCGATTTCAACTATTCGACGGTTCATTATTTAGATCGTTTTTGCAGTACGTGTGGAAAATATAATATAATATATGTGCTCTTAATTGCTCTCGTGTTCTTATTTATTTCAGTCATCTTCAACTCGTTTAAATGAAATTCGCGCGTAAATAACAGTCGCGTTAAATGTATTATTTTATGGCATGCTACATTCTTTTGTTAAAGGTTCTGAACAAGAACTGCAATGTTCTGTACACAGTCTTAGCCAGCACTGCCGAAAATGTGGCATAAATATACCCACTTGGAAAACTAAGATAATGATTTACTGCGAAAAAGAGTCGCCATGATCCAAAATAGACTTTGAGAACAAAAACGTAGAACATGTTTCCACCTTCAATTACTTAGGGTATAAAATCGCTCATGATAAAGCAGAGTCACCGAGGAAAAAATAAGCTGCATGATGTCAAGCAATATGTGGAACAATACCTAAAATGTTAATAAACAGAAATAGGTAGAAAACCAGAATTAAGTTTTTCAGTAGCATGACAGCTATAACACCGCTGAATGGATGTAAGGACTAGTTACCTACAACAAAGAAAATAAGTGCAGAACCGTGAAATTATACGCCTAATGAGAAGTAAGGTGTGTAAAAAGGCAGACAGGTTTATGAATGTAAATACAAAACAAGATTTATAATAACGATCAATCAGCATCTACCTGTACCCACTGTAAGGCATCTTCGGTGTGTGGCTGAGGGTGCTTCTTATACCACTGCCACGCTCCCCTTTATAACTCAAGTAGCGAACTGTGCAGTGGAAAAATGATGTTGGTAAGTTGCAATATGAGTTCCAGTATCTTCAATTTATGGTCTTTTAGCGATGTAGAGAGAAATAAAATCTTGGTTCACTTTCCGATGGACGTACACTTTCAAAATACACACATAAAAAAAGTTTGTAATCACACCAGTTCCAATACCTCCTGAAGATAGATGTTGACTGTGGATATTGTATCACAGACACAGTCCCTTTGACTGTTCAGAGATGTCACAAAACCAGCCAAAAGATGTAAACAAACACCCATGAGCAGCGCCTATTAGACGGAGGGGTCCGACAGCCGTTCAGTTAAAGTCATTCCACCAGGAAGGAGTACACGGCTCGTGTTGTCTGTAGTTCAACCGAGCCTAGAAGGTCAATAACGCTATTTGATCGCGTCCGCATTGTTACTTTGTGCCAGGAAGGGCTCTCAACAAGGGAAGTGTCCAGGCGTCTCGGAGTGAAACAAAGCGATGTTGCTAGGACATGAAGGAGATACAGAGAGACGGGAATTGTCATGACATGCCTCGCTCAGGCCGCTCAAGGGCTACTATTGCAGTGGATGACCGCTACCTATGGATTACGGATTGTAGGAACCCTGACAGCAACGCCACCATGTTGAGTAATGCTTTTCGCGCAGCCACAGGACGTCGTGTTACGACTCAAACTGTACGCAGCTTATCTCCCGACGTCCATGGTGAGGTCCATCTTTGCAACCACGACACCATGCAACGCGGTACAGATGGGCCCAACAACACGCCGAATGGATCGCTCAGGATTGGGATCACGTTCTCTTCACCGATGAGTGTCGCGTATGCCTTCAACCAGACAATCGTCGGAGTCATGTTTGGAGGCAACCCGGTCAGGCTGAACGGCTTAGAGACACTTTCCAGCGAGTGCAGCACGGTGGAGGTTCCCTGCTGTTTTGGGGTGGCATTACGCGGGACCGACGTACGCCGCTGGTGGTCATGGAAGGCACCGTAACAGCTGTGCGATACGTGAATGCTATCCTACGACTGATACTGCAACCATATCGTCAGCGTATTGGCGAGGCATTCGTCTTCATGGACAACAATTCGCGCCCCCATCGTGCACATCTTGTGACTGACTTCCCTCAGGATAACGACATCGCTCGATTAGAGTGGACAGCAGACTCTCCAGAAATGAACTCTAGCGAACATGTCTGGGATAGTTTGAAAAGGTCTGTTTATGGACGACGTGACCCATTAGCCGCTCTGAGGGATCTTCGCCGAATTGCCGTTGAGGAGTGGGTCAATCTGGACCAACAGTGCCTTGATGAACTTGTGGATAGTATGCAACGACGAATACAGGCGTGCATCAATGTAAGAGGACGTGCTACTGGGTATTAGAGGTGCCGGTGTGTACAGCCGTCTGGACCACCACCTCTGAAGGTCTCGCTGTATGGTGGTACAACATGCAGTGTGTGGTTTACATGAGCAATAAAAGGGACGGAAATGATGTTTATGTTGATCTCTATTCCAATTTCTCTCGGAACCGAGGTGATGCAAAACTCTTTTGGGGTATGTAATAACAATATTAAGTCACACCACTGTCCACAATACCTCTCCTGTAACATAGACTTCTAGAGCATAAGCTAACCGCGACGCTTTCGCGTTTAATAGACTAACTCATGATGAGATCAGCTGCTCTTCTTAATATCTTCAAATGTTCTTTATCAGTCCTACCAGCTATCGGCCGAACATGGATTTGTAAACTAGCTCTTCCGACAATGGGCCATTTGTCATGAGGAATCTTCTAATAAATCTTAGTCTGATATCTGTCTTTTCTGTGATTGTTTTATGTGGTCTCTCTACTGTAAATCATTGCATACGCATATGTGTCTCACTGCTTCAGAAATGCGCTTCATGCTATTGTATGATTCCTACCACCTAAAACCTGCTCCAGCATTTTCCGCCACTGCCATCTACTGCCAAACGCCGTAAGCAAGATTGTAGACCTGATACTTCCTAATTTGCCTCATTGTTTGTTGCGGTGACGATTGAGGAGGTTTATTCTGTGGTACGAGAATACCTCCTCAATTATTGGGACACAATTAATTATGTGCAAATAGTGATACAATGTTTTTTGATTCTCCCACGAATGTGAGATTTTGCACTAAGTACGTATGACTTTTCCACTCTTCACTTGTCTGGAATGTAGCCTTTTACGGAACTGAAACGTGGACGATGATTATTTCAGATGGGAACAGAACAGAAGAGCTTGAAATGTGGTAGTAGAGAACAATCCTGAAGAGTATATGGGACAATTGAGTACCGGTAACTAAAGAGGTGCGGAAGCTAACTGGGTGAAATGTGAGGGGTAAAAATTGTAGAGAGAAGCCGAGGGAGGAATACACTGAGCAGGTTCAAATGAATGTAGGCATCAGTAGTTATTAGGAGACGAAGAGTCTTATACAGGATAGAGTAACTTGGAACGATGCATCAAGCTAGTCTTCGGACTGAAGACCACAACACTTCCTGCAACTGCGCCTTCCGTGAAAAGCTTGGGATACTCAACAGCTTCCTTCTTTTTTTTTATTTCGTTTTTATTTCACAGCTTACTGCTTCATTCTTTTACCGAATGAAAATCCAGAGTTTAAGACAAAGGTACACAAAATCGATGAAATTCAGAAACGAAAGTATAGTGTTAACGATCAAATTACGAAAATAAGTCTCGGTCATCCGAAAATTCCATTAATTACTGTCAGCAGACCCTCTCTAAAACTTAGTCGGTATCTAGTTACTCGCACGATTTGGAGTTGTCTAAATTGAGTACTCCGGCAAACGAACGCGGACTGCCGCTGTCACCCCGTGTGCGATAAATTTCAGCTGTCCAGCCGTCCAGCTGACTGAAGAGACGTCTGACTGCATTAAACGCGACGCCCGTGACGCTGGGCTTAATGGAGCCAACAGTTCACATGGTGCAGATATACTGTACTGGTTGCGCGCTCTGAATGAGCAGCGCCCGAGCCCTCTGTCAGAATCGCAGAGATCCCACACATAAGCTTACTGTTAATCCGGTGATATAGATCGTGTTGTAACATACACTGACGAGCCAAAACATTATGATCACATGCTTAATAGCTTGTTTGACCGTCTTTGGAACGAAATACATCACTGGTTCTGGATATCAGAGATGCGACAGTTTGTTGTTAAGTTCCTGGAGGTATGTCTACACACAGCTCATTAAACTTTCCATATTTATCACGTTATAATGCGGAAACTAATTACCATAACAGTACCAAACGTGGTAGCATTAATGTCCACAGTATTGGGTGGATGATTTTCATGTGTCACAGCGCCACCGTCCAGTTCCTACTGTAGCCATCGGGTGCCGTGATCAGTCATGGCGACTCATAGTCTCACTCACCTGACCAGTCGCAGTGTACTTATAGACGTGTCAGCATAAGCTTGTACAAAAGGAGCAGGGCATTATTGGTGAGCCCTATTACCAAAACTTAATGCTCCAGCTGCACTTCGAGAATATCGCCGGCTGAAAGGATTACTGGAGGGTCCTGATTCTCCACCTGCTGCGCAGAGCATGATGAAGAAATTCGAACCAACTGGAGAACTGGGCGTCGCTCCGGAAAGAGGCTGACAACAAGTTGCACCACAAGTGGTTGACGGAACAGCTGTTGCTATGGCAGGCAACACTGCTCGCGATTCCCGATCGTCAGGCGGTGCGCTTGCTGTGTCACGACAGTTGGACATCCCGTGGTCCACTGTATGGAAGGTGCTTCCAACCATTCTCAAGTGGTGTCCATACAAGATCCTTATCATACAGCAGCTTGGGCTACAGCAGGCACAATGACGTGGTGATTTCACTCTCCACTTTCTCGTAAGGGCTGAAGTTGACAAGGGCTGGCCCTTGACCATCCTGAGGACAGACGAAGCTCATTTGTCTCTGACGGGTGAGGTGAACACACATAATTGCCGATTGGGAGGATCTAAACCTTCAGTCACTGTGCATAAAGTTCTTCTGTATGGTGAATGTGTCACATTATGGTGTGGCTTCACGACTATGTTCATCATTGGCCCATTATTTTTTGAACAGGTTTGTAATCAAGAACCATAGACGTGCAGTGGGACTGACCAATGTTACTGTGAGGTGCTTCGCCAGCATGTCATACTCGCCCTACAGGAGAGAGACGCATTGAACTCAACAGTTTTCATGCAAGATGAGGACCCAACGCACATCGCTCGTGAAGGTCATCTGCTTCTCCGAAACACATTTGGAAACGATCGAATTGTCAGGCGATCGTTTCCAAATACTTGGCCAGCACGATCACCTGATCTCACTCGCTGTGATACCAGGTTGTGGGTCTACCTAAGGGATAGGGTTTACCAGGGGAACATTCACACATGCGCTGATCTGAAGCGCAGCACATCAATAGACGCAGCCAGAATACCCACGGACATGCTTCGTTCTACTGTACAGAATACAATCCTGCGCTTTCGGACTCTTCTGGACACATAAGGGCGCCATTTTGAGCCCCTTTTGTAGCAGTAATGTTACCAGTATGTAATGGTATGATGTATCGTAGAAGCACATTACAAGTGTTTCAGTTGAACTGATTCTGCATTATTTCTCTTCCCCATGTCCTTGACATTAATGGTACCCAGTTTAGTCCTCGTACCGTAATTAATTTCCGTGTTATAACGTGTTAAATAGGGAAAGTTTAACTACAATCACCCTGTAATTCCCGCAAATAAAGGGCCGCTATTTGCGTACGCGATGATGGCGCCCGATAGCTAATCAGATGGATTCCATAGAATTTATGTAGGTGAAACTTGTCACCGAGACATTAACGTGAGTTCACTATAGTGTTCGTCAGACCACTGTAGCACGGTTCTGGCTGCGAGACACGGAAAATTATACTGCTGAAAATGATATCGCCATCGGTGAAGACATCAATTATGAAGGGATCAGGCGGTTCGCAGATGTCGGCGTGTCTTCGATTGCTGCCACAGGTTGCACGCAAGCTCAATAGAATATCTCCCATAGTATAATACTGCTTCCATAAGCCTGCTTCCATGGGGCGCTGCACACTTTGAGCCGTCGTTCACTTCCAAGACGGCGTTTGTGGAGACGACCAGCAACCTAGAGTAGCAAAAACGTGATTGACCCTAAGAGTCGACACGTTTCCATGGGTCGACGGTCGAATTCCGATGGTTCCGTGTCCACTGCAATCGTAAATGACGGTTTTGTTGGGACAATATGTAAACACGTAAGGATACCTGCCACAAAGCTCCGTGTTCAACAATGTACAATGAATTTTGTGCTCCAGAACACTTGTGCTCTATCGACAGAGAACTCACAGATCACCATCTATCCTACTTTACAGAGCAGAAAAGCCTCGGAACCCTACGTTCTGTGAAGAATTGAGGACGTCCAACTGGGAGTTTCACTTTTCTGTCTCTTTCCGAAGATGATCACGACAGTAGCACGTGAACATTCGACCAGCTTCACCGTTTTCAAGATACTCGTAACAGGGTCTGAGTAATAATAATCTGCCCTTTTTCAAAATCTCTTATCTCAATGGATTTCTCCATTTTCAGACCATATCTTCACCAGGGAGATCCCCCTTCCGCGTATGCTCCCCTGACACACTTTTGCTACCGAGTCACATGCCTGCACCGCCACCAGGAGGCATCCAACGTCGCGGTGGGCAGTGGTCATAATGTTTTGGCTGATCTCTATATTTCCACAGTCTAGATAACTTAATTGTGGTACTCAGTAAAATTAAGTAATTAGAAGAAAAATAGTTTAAAAAATGAAAACAATGATGATATGTATATTTTTGATCGAGCAGCAAGTATCTGAAAACTGTGGCTGCACAGTATTTCCATGAGCGACATATCTACTCATCTAATATCTGGACTAAAGCTATGTACACTGACGAGGCAAAACATTGTGTTCTCCAGTTTAATAACTTGTTGATCCATCTTTGGAACGCTATACCTCACCGATTCTGCGGATCATCTGTTCTACAGTTTGATGGTAGATGTCCACCCACAAGTCACGTGATTTCCTTAAACAGCTGACCGCTGATTTGTGTAAGCAATGATGGTGCCTAATAGCGACACAAATGGGTTCTATTGGACTCACATCAAGCGTATTTTGTGTCCAAGACGTCAACGTGGTTACATTATCATGCTCCCCAAACCACTGTACCACGGTTCTGGCTGTGAGATACGGACAATTATCTTGCTGGAAGATGACATCGACGACGGAGAAGACATCAAGCATGAAAGGGTCCAGGTGGATCGCAACTGTCAGTGTGTCTTCGAGTACTACCACAGTTGCCATGCGAGCAGAGCAGAATGTATCCCACAGCATGTGATTGCTCTCACCATCCTGCGTCCTTGGCGCCGCGCGCATTTCGAACCACCGTTCGTATGGATGACGGTGTTTGTGGAGACGACTATCGACCTAGTGTAGCAAAAACGTGAGTCATCCGACGAGGCGACGTGTTTCCGTTGATCCAAGCTCCAACCTCTACGGTCTCTAAGCCACAGGAATCGTAATTGGCGATGTATGTAAAGTACACCAGTGGCAAAAAACAGTCAATACCGTCACTGTGCGACAGCGATGGACATGTTACCGATGATTGTGCCACTAAAGCGGAGTTACTAAATACAGTTTTCCGTAATTCCTTCACGAAAGAAAATGAAGTAAATATTCAAGAATTCGAAACCAGAACAGCTGTTAGCACGAGTGACATAAAAGTAGATATCTTAGGTATTGCGAAACAACTCAAATCACCTAAGAAAGACAAGTCTTCCGACCCAGATGGTGTACCAATCAGGTTCATTCCAGAGTATGCAGACACAATAGCGCCCTTCTTAGCAATCATATACAACCGCTCACTTGACGAAAGGTCTGTTCCTAAAGACTGGAAAGTAGCACAGGTCACAACAATATTCAAGAAAGGAAATAGGAGTAACCCATTCAATTACAGACCCATATCACTGACCTCAATTTGCAGTAGGATTTTGGAGCATACACTGAACTCGAACATTATGAATCGCTTTGAAGAAAATGACTCATTGATACATAACCAACACGGATTCAGAAAATATCGTTCTTGAGCAACACAGCTAGCTCTTTATTCCCATGAAGTAATGAGTGCTGTCTACAAGGGATCACAGATCGATTCCCTATTCCTAGATTTCCAGAATGCTTTTGATACCGTTCCTCACAAGCGACTATTAATCAAATTGCGTGCATATGGAGTATCGTCTCATTTGTGTGACTGGATTCGTGATTTCCTCTCAGAGAGGTCACAGTTCGTAGTGATAAACTTTAAATCATCGAGTAGAACAGAAGTGATATCTGGCGTTCCGCAAGGTAGAGTCATATGCCCTCTGCTGTTCCAGATTTACATAAATGATCTAGGTGATAATCTGAGTAGCCCCCTTAGATTGTTTGCAGATGATGCTGTAATTTACAGTCTAGTAAAATCATCTGACGATCAATTCCAATTACAAAATGATCTAGAGTGAATTTCTCTATGGTGCGAAAAGTGGCAATTGGCACTAAACAAAGAAAAGTGCGAGGTCATCCACATGGGTATTAAAGAAATCCGATAAATTTTGGGTACACGATAAATCGCACAAATCTAAGGGCTGACAATTCGACTGAATACCTAGGATTTACAATTACGAGCAACTTAAATTGGAAATACCACATAGATAATATTGTGGGGAAGGCGAAACAAAGACTGCGTTTTGCTGGCAGAACACTTAGAAGATGCGACAAACCCACTAAAGAGACAGCCTACATTACACTTGTCCGTCCTCAGCCAGAATATTGCTGCGCGGTGTGGGATCCTTACCAGGTAAGATCGAGATCGACGGAGGACATCGAAAAAGTGCAAAGAAGGCAGCCCGTTTCGTGTTATCGCGCAATAGGGGTGAGAGTGTCACTGACATGAAATGCGAGTTGGGGTGACAGTCACTGAAACAAAGGCGGTTTTCTTTGCGGCGAGATCTTTTTACGAAATTTCAATCACCAACTTTCTCTTCTGAATGCGAAAATATTTTGTTGACACCCACCTACGTAGAGACAAATGATCATCATAATAAAGTAAGAGAAATTACAGCTTGGACGGAAAGATTTAAGTGTACCTTTTTCCCACGAGCCATTCGAGAGTGGAATGGTTCGAGGACCCTCCGCCAGGCACTTAAGTGCGAATTGCAGAGTAACCATGTAGACGTAGATGTAGATGAACTCGTAGGGGTCGTCTGCTGTGGAGCCACAGGTTCAACAGTGTGCTCCGAAACACTTATGCGTGCACCAGCATTATGCTATAGTTGTACTTGAACATTCGACCAGCTACGCCGGTTTCGAGATACTCGATCACAGGCTCCGTGTAATAATAAAATCACCGTTATCGAAATTGTTTATGTCAATAGATTTCCCCGTTTTCAGGCGCGTGTCGCCGGTGGAATAATTCCCCATCCGTCTTTGATCCACTTATATACTTTCCTAAGCGTGTCATGTCCCGCAACGCCATCAGGCGAAATCCAACCTCGCGGTCGGCAGTGGTCATAATTTTTTGGGTTATGAGTGCACATAATGTTCTAGTCTTCTCTCTATTTTTCTCGTAACGGCACTTAAAAATCTAGTAGCATCTGACTACGTGATTAATCAGTGACAACTTAAGTTAGCCATGTCTTTTAAACACCTTTTTTTTCCTTCTTGGGGGACTACAGTCATTTAGAACTTTCCGGGAAAATTTCCCTCATTCGATTATAAATTACTATTCATTTAGTTCACGCATTTATGACTTCGGCTTTATACACATTCTCAAGCGCATGTTAGAGTGAAAATTTACATAGTACGTATATAATGTAGGTCATAGGAAGAAGAAATAATTACCTGTTTGAAAACGGCATTTATATGTTACAATACCCCTGGCGTAAGTGACATGTCATCGCCAAAAAAACATATTTTTGGTCTTATAAACCAGTTGTCGTAGTACACGATAGGAGGACATATCGAAGATACATGATATGGCTGACACTGTGCACAATGAATAGCAATTAATACACAGCATGGTATATTTAACAAATTAGTACATTGCTGTGACTTGCATTCACCTCAACTGTCGTTAACTTTAGTCGAAACGGCAGCATATATCTTAAGAAAGCAGGACCACCGTGTGAGGTACATTATCTTCGAATTACTAGAAGCGTTACCAGGAATGGGAAGGTAGATATTTATTTGGCTGAATGCTTAATATAGTCTTGTAACACACGTTCATAACATACTCTTAAAGAGATACGATGCAATACACCTCCTCAGAGTAAAAATATAGCCGTTTTAGATGAACAACAAAATTTGATCTCGAAATGATCACGTTTTCTAGGACTGTGTAGGTAATGTCATTGAGCAGGTTCCGGCTCAGGATTTTTCAGATGTGACAGTTTCTGAGTTGAGTCCTGTGGCACTGCCGTCAATTCACGTGTACCCTGCGTGTTACTGCATATGTGCGATTACTTTTATTTTAGACTCCAGGAATCGGTTACTTACGAATTTATATACAGCAGAATGCTGAAGATTAGATGGGTAGATCACATAAGTAACGAGGACGTACTGAATAGAACTGAAGAGAAGAGAAATTTGTGGCACAACTTGACTAGAGAAAGGGATCGGTTGGTAGGGCATTTTCTGAGGCATCAGGGGATCACCAATTTAGTACAGCGTCAAGGGTAAAAGTCGTAGAGGGAGACCAAGAGATGAATACACTAAACAGATTCAGAAGGATGTAGGTTGCAGTAGGTACTGGGAGATGAAGAAGTTTGCACAGGATAGAGTAGCATGGAGAGCTGCATCAGATCAGTCTCTGGAGTAAAGACCACAACAACAACAACGAATTTATAAATTCGCATTTGTGCGATCAGTTTCGAGATCTAATTTTGTTGTATGTACAAAATGGCTATATATACACTCTGACTACGCGGTATTACATTGTATCTCTGTAAGAGAACGTGTATTACAAGGATATGAGAAACACATTGCCAAATAAACATCCGTCTTTCCTTTCCTGATAATGCGTGTGTTTCTAAGAATTTAATTATAACCACCTGATAGAAAGTGCGATTATTTAATGTTTTGCATTTGGGCGCTATCATACCCAAGTGACAGCACACGTCTGTAACCCATAATGCTTACATATTTTCACGCGAAGTTAGATATTTGTTACACCCTTCCAGGTTCATGTATCTTCAACTCGTTTTTGATACAACTGTCATATACACTGCAAAAAGTAAGTATTTCCTTTTTATGTAATGCTCCATAAATTTCACTACCTGGTTACGTTATTAGTTGATGATAACATTGTGCATAACACAGCATTTCTTTTAATTCAGGCCAAATCCGGATTAACTTTCATAGGTAATCTGCATCGTCTATGAAATCCATAGTACGAACTTTTAATCCTCTTGTACATCATAAATACAGGAGAGTTTCTATTATTATTGCTCAGCGGTTAAGACCCCTAGAATATCCACTGCAAACTATTCGGACTGAGTTTTGTGCGTAGGCTTTAACCAATATCTACATCTACATAGATAATCCTCAAGCCGCCGAACGGTGCCTGGCTGTGGGTACCCTGTACCATTACTAGCCGTTTCCTTTTCTGTTCCACTCGCAAATAGAGCGAGAGTAAAATGACTGTCTATATACCTCCGTACGAGCCCCAATTTCTCGTATCTTATCTTCGTGGTCCTTACGCGCAGTGTAGAATCGTTCATCCGTCAGCTTCAAACATCGGTTCTCTAAATTCTTTAATTTTTTTTTCCTCGAAAAGAACATCGCCTTCCCTCCAGCGATTCCCATTTAAGTTCCTGAAGCATTTCCGTAACACACACGTGTTGTTCAGATCTACCAGTAGCAAAAGCTAGCAACCTGCCTCTGAATTGCTTCGGTGTCTTCCTTCAATCCGACATGGTACGGATCCCAAACACTCGAGCAGTATTTAAGAATAGGTCGCACCAGCGTCTTATATGCGGTCTCTTTTATAGATGAACCACTCTTTCCTAAATTTCTCCCAGTAAACCGAAATCGACCATTCGCATTTCCCTACCACAGTTCTCACATGCTCGTGCCATCTCAAATCGCTTTGCAAAGTTACTCTCAGGTATTTACACGACTTTACTGTGTCAATCAAGGCACTAGTAATACTACATTACAGATGTGATCTTTCTGCTTATACGCATTAACTTATATTTTTCCACCTTCAGAGCTAGCTCCCATTCATCACACGAGCTAGAAAAATTGTTTAAGTCGTCTTGCAGCTTCCTCCAGTCACTCAACGTTGACACTTTACCGTACACCACGGCATTATCATAAAACAACCGCAGTTTGTTTCCACTATGTCCACCAAATCATTTACGTGTACAGAGAACAACATCGGTCCTGTCACTCTTCACTGGGGCACTCCTGACTATACCGTTGTCTCTCATGAACACTAGCCGTCGAGGATAACATACTGGGTTCTATTATTTAAGAAGTCTTCCAACCACTCACATATCTGAGAACTTTCTCCATATGCTCGTAGCTTCGTTAACAGCCAGCAATGAGGCACCGTGTCAAACGCTTTTCGGAAATCTAGGTACGAGAGCTATTTGGAAAGTAAGGAACGATAGGTCGCGAAATGGAAATCACAGTGAAAATCAAAACTGTTTTATTTGCAACAGTTGGCTACAACTTCCAGATACTTATCTCCATTGTCGCAGATCCGACTTAGACGTTTGTCGTAGCGTTGTACCAACTTTCTAATACCCTCGTTATAGAAGACAGCCGCCAGTGCTTCCCGCCAATTCTCTATGCTGGCTTACAGCTCGTTGTCTGTGCCAAAATGTTGTCTTAATAGGCAACGGTTCATGTGAGCAGAGATGAAACTCAGAGGAAGACAATTACGGACTGTATTGTGGGTAATCAAACATTACCAATGGAAAAAGATGCAGGAGCATCTTCATTGCCCCTGCAGAATGCTGCTGATAATTGTCTTGAAGAAGAAACCGCACGACAGTTATGTAGTGTTGGCTGCATAGCTTCAGGCGAAATTCCTCGCCAGGCTTGGTGGGAGACACTATTGTTCTAGGTGTCTTAATGTGCTCCCTGTGCGTTCGGAACTAAAAAGAACGACGTAACGCGATAGACGGGAATACTAGAGACACTGCCCAACACACCTGTGCAAAACTTCATCGTATTTTCACTGTGGTTTCCATTTCGCGACCGATCGTTCCTTACTTTCCGAATATCCCTCGTATATGGAATCCATAGTTCGCAATATATCATGTGAGAAAAGGGCAGGCTGAGTTTCGCACGAGCGATGCGTCCGAAAACCATGTTGATTCGCAGACGTAAGCTTCTCAGTATCAAGAAAGTTTATTATACGTGAACTGAGAAGATCTCAGATCTCTAAGACGGTAATCTGGAAGCCGAGCCCTCAGTATCAGTTGCCAATTAAGATAGGCACTAAATTGAAATAACAGTCACATCTGGCAACACGGATGAGGCAATGTAGTAGAAGGGATGGGCAAAGCAGCTGCACATAGTGTTAATATAGCCTTAACCTCCTGTGCA
This sequence comes from Schistocerca cancellata, assembly GCF_023864275.1. Classification (NCBI taxonomy): domain Eukaryota; kingdom Metazoa; phylum Arthropoda; class Insecta; order Orthoptera; family Acrididae; genus Schistocerca; species Schistocerca cancellata. Next base: position 165,744,698 of record NC_064634.1, read on the forward strand.
AGACATTGTGCACTGTTGGTCGCCCTTCACAGCTCTCTGAATGGCATACGCACCGATTCTGACTGACCCCTGGCAAACGCCTTTTTTGGGTGGTCCACATTGACGTCTCAAACAGACAGGCAACCCGCCCCTTTTTTGTGTAGAACAATCCTGTTTCCACAAATAATGTATGGCAAGCCCCAATAGTTGGTCCAGAGAGTGTTTACCTTCCATACCGTGTTCGAGAGTTTCGTTGCACTTGCGTTGTGGACGCCGTCTGTATGAACCAGGCTACACACTGAGCTTTCTCCTGCGGCGTCTACAGTTGATTAGGTTTTAAAATTCAAATTTGCATCAAAATTGCGTCACCTAGAAAGTAAAAGCAGAAACTTCATGATTTATCTGATTACATGTTGAAAATCATTTGTTAATATCTGGTATGTCTAAAAGTTATTAAGGTCTTAAGCTGTGAAGATAATTTGTGAACACCCTGTTCTTCGTACTTCTGCGTCTTCGTAAGACACACACAAAGTATCTTCCCAAATATGGACCTGGGGTTCGCTACATTTTAACTGGTAGGTGCAGTATATGGTGTGACGCTTTTTTCTTTTTTCATCAGTCTTACGATTGTTCATTCCTCTCTTCTCTCGGGCCAACCTCTTCATCTCAGGGTAACACTTGCACCCCACGTTCGTAATTACTTGTTGGATGTATTCCAAACTATTTTTCCCTCTACAGTTTTCTAGCTTGGCTGTTTTACTCAAGCAGTTTCTCATTTGGCTTTGTGAACCGCTTTCCAAATCTTACAGATATGGAATCCAAGCCCTCAGGGTCAGTCACCAGTGAAGATAGGCTCTCAAGCAAAATAACAGTCACATCTCGCAACACAAATGAGACGAGGCGATAGAAAGGATTATCCTTTTTATTATTTACTCTCAAAATATCCACACCTTATTTCTGCAGATTTTACAGTTTCAAAAGCCCTGCTTTATAGAACTGATTAGGAAATGGGTTTATAATTTTTTCACAACTTGCTCTAATTATTGATTATTTTCATTTTGTTGTCAACGAATGAATGCAAAAAATGAATGCAAAGCATAGATGTCAGTCAGCGAAGATGACACGACACAGAACACTATGGAGGTGCAGAAGATACATTTCCTGAGCCCTAAATACTGCCGGAGATTCTTTTGGACCACTAAATTGCTAATGTTTCCCTTGAACTGTATGTAATTACGGCGATTGATTGGTACGGAAACAGCGAGGGAAGGTAGTACTTACAAGGAGACGAGCGTTTACTTATAAATCAGAAAAAGGTGGCTCGAATATACGGTAGAGAAGGGAACAGGTCAGCTGAGACGCTTATCCAAGGACGGCGGAAGTCCGTGAGCTTTATATTAACTGCATGATTAAGGCTGTTCCGGGAGAAGTGGATAAAATATTCCGTTGGGATGTTTCCGTTCGTCTTTCATCATCCATAGAGCCGTGTTCAGCGGAATGACAAAGTCGCGTGAATTGTAGGGTGCTACCGGAACAACTCTTTCTCATACCTCTCCGCAACGGCTCAGTATTTCACGGCAACCACTGCTTAGAGTATAATAAAGTGTGAGAATTAATAAAGTGTGAGAATAATTTGATTGAAGAGATGAAACGAAATATAAATGTTTTCCCCAATCAATCACGTATCAATACTGGTACGAATTTAAAATCTTAAGCAAGCAGTTGTGCAGGAGATTTTCACTATTTCCAAAAAAAAGAAAAATGTTTACAGCTGTTGGGGGAATTTTCTTTCACATCCAGGATATACCAAAATTTTCAAGTCAGTTACTAGCACATAACAGCTACTTTGCGAACAAAAACATAAAGTTATTGCAAAGAAAAGAAGCGGCATTTAGGACATGTATCTGATTTTCCGGTATACCGAAGCCACAAAGAACGTGTATTTGAATTAAACAACAGGGCCACTATTTGAGTTGATCACTATGACACTTTGACACTATGTTATTTAGCGATGCGCTGTAAACCGTGTCTTAGCTTTCTGATGTGTGGAAATCTGGGGAAGACATGTTGGCGAAATGAATTTTTGCGTAGGACAGTGATGCCTAATCGGATGGCTCAGTTGTAAAGGTCCGATTTTGAGCCACCATTCGGCACACAATTTTGCTTATCAAGAAACTTTAGCTTATTTTTCTATCAAATACGTAACCTACATTGTTCCGAACAGGACTCATGTAATAATCTCCTCATACATTAAACATTCGACATCAAGAATAATACATCCGTCAAGCATCTGAAACACAATTCGATTTTGATATGGAATTTTATGCAAGGTAAACAAGAGCTATCTGATATATGACGTCATTTCGAGCGGCAACTGCAAAACACCTTCATGCACAGCTACAAAACCTCCAGTTGGTTGTTCAAATATTTCTTTAAACACAGCGATTACTGTTCCACGTGCATTTAGCACAGTATTACAAGTTTTAGATAACTTTGTTAAATATTCGAAGTGACAAAAATAAAACCGAAAAACCAAAAATAAAATTAAAAGTTAGAACAAAAAAAAAACGAAATAGGTCCATGCCATGCATGGCTCGCTTATGATCCTGGGTCTTTCTCACGTGTCTGCAATACATATCAGATATGATATAATTAAAATACAAAATAGAGAGAACCATTGGTTCTTTAATCGTCAGAATGAAAGAAAACCTTACAGAGTGTGCTCTCTAAATGCACGTACTTGGGTTATAATCGAAGTACTTTACGTCACACAAATGTTATTTTAACCACTACTTATTTGTGTGGTAGAGCAGTGTGGATAGGGCCCCCTTATGAATCTTGTTTAGTACACGTTATAAAGAAACAAATCTTTCCTTATCTTTCTACGAGTGTATTGCTCTACGTCACTTTCGTGGTTAACATATATTAGACATACAACATAACCTTCCGTTCAGGTTTATCTCTGACCAATCACGCATGAGCTGTCACTGTCATAGTTCAGTACACTCTTATATCTGTAAATGACAATGTTCTGTGATTACTGTTTTTTAACACTTGGTGTCATAACTATGATTCTAAAGTCCGATAACGTAGTGAAACTACGGGTATTTATCGTAGCATGCTCTCCCTCATTGTATAGTTAGCGCTTCTAACATTACTTAATTTGTTATTAAGTTTATTATATATCAGGCTGAGCTTTGTGACAGCGCATAACAGAATGTCAGTCATTTGTGCATATAGCCAACAGGCTACGCCCAAAATATTTCTCTTATAGTACTTCAGAAGTCTACCACACTATGATGTGCTCGATAGAGACATAAACTGTATTATGCATGTGATACTCCTGACGAACATGCACTGACGTACAGTCGTGGACAAAACGAGCGAGACCCCTCGCCTTTCCGGTATGCTGATCCGCACAGCTTTAAAGTCTGCTACACAGCATAACAGGCAAGACGACGAAGTGCTACCAACATACTATGCAAATTCGCTCAGCTGATGTGCTGAGCTAGCTAGCACTGGAGAATCTCACGCTTCGAAGACGCCACGGCATCGTCTGCCACCACTTCGTGGGAAACGAAATACCTCAAGTGTAAGCCAATGTGTTGTATTCGCATATCTGTGACTATGAATCTAACGTGTGGTTATGGATAGCACGTATGCTCAGACTGCGAAGCTAACATCATGAATAAAGACAAGGGGAAATGAATTAGGCGTCCTCACTCTTCCGTAACATCATATTTTAGTTATTGAATAACTTTTTAGCATCACCAGACGATATTAACAGCTTGCCGGCGCGGGTTAGCCTTGCGCTCAACGGCGTCATATCGCGGACAGCGCGACTGCTTGCGCTGTCAGTTCGAATCCTTCCCCGGCCATGGATGTGTGTTAGGTTAGGTAGGTTTAATTAGATCTGGGTCTAGGGGACTGATGACCTAAGCAGTTCGGTGTCATAGTTTTTAGAGCCATTTTTTGACCTTTCGCGTAAATTTTCTTTACATTAACGGCCGTATCTTTAGATTGCGTTGACATAGACGCTCACTTTTTTACAGCACCAAGGGACCGTCTACCGCAGGAAGTGCGATACCTTTCCGCTTATTATGTCTACCCGTACTCGAGGTAAACGGGTTTTAAGGTTTGGGTGGACAGACAGACGGTCAAGAAAGTGAGACTAGTAGGGTTTCATTTTTACCGATTTAGGTGAAGAAATCCTAACAACGAAAATAGCTACGACAGTTACTGAAGATGATGACCGCATAAATCATTACCCCTACTCTTTATTCGAAATGTTCCAGATGCAGTCGATACATCAGCATATTAATCGTAGCTACGCTTTCGATCCAAATCACGTTTACAGGAATGCAAATAAAATCCATTTGCCTATACACGTTGTAATTCAGATCCCAGTATTAATGCCACCGAGTTTTAGATGTGCGAGCATTCCCATTGCTAGCTATCTTAAGGAACACTTCGGCTAATGAACGTTTTCTGGCTGTAGCACGTCTTATGGAGAATTCGAAACATTGTGGAATACGTTTGGCAGCTACGTCGCCGTTTAGTTTCTGGGGTGGTGCAGAATTATCCTTCTAAATTTACTCCCTAATAACATTTTTTTGTTATTTCGATAAACATCCCGAATGACTGTCACATAAGTGGTGACATAAAGATAGAAAATTCATGTTTTTGAGTCCAGAAAGCTCTGTGCAACAGAAACTGCAGATCATTTTGCCATTTTCATTGCGAAATTGCCGGTTTATTCGTGTCTGGAGTAATAATAGAGTACTGTTTGCCTGGGGTGTCTGCTAGCGTAGTATTCGGCTACGGTCGCAGGTTCGAATGCTGCCTCGGGCATGGATGTGTGTGATGTCCTAAGGTTAGTTAGGTTTAAGTAGTTCTAAGTTCTAGGGGACTGATGACCTCAGCTGTTAAGTCCCATAGTGCTCAGAGCCATGTGAACCATTTGCTAGCATAGAGAAAGGTGTTTGCTACTGCAAGGGAGGTCTGGTTTGTTTTCGGTTCTAATCTCGATGGAGGCAGATGGACTATCAGTAAAGGAATTTTAAGAAATTATCGCGCCCACAATACGTTTTATTGCTACCTTTATTCTGTACCCTCTGTGGATGTCGATATGAAACTCTTGTAGAATTTCATACTTGTTACTGCCTACTTTTTCCGCTTCTGTCAATAATTGAATTGACTTAAGTGTGGCACTGAATGATTTTTAACTGAATTTCGTTATGAATCTTCACGCATTACTAAATTTGCACACTTTCATGGTAGGTCAGCAACGGTAATTCAGTATGACTGGTCTGAACTTTGACACAGACCATTTCGCGGATGAACGCACATAATATTTTGCTAATTCGTAACGATCTGGGTACTTTGTCTTACTAAAACAGTTATATTATCTCGATAAGCTGAAATTCATTTTTATTAGTACAGTTAATACTAATTATCATTTCTTCTTTCATTTATATCTTATATTTAGGTGTTGTGGTTAACACACTAATCAGCATTAAGATAGTCTTACACATGACTGAAAACAGTCTGACAAATTTCGGATAGTTTTTCAATTTCACGCCTGTGCATGGTATGTTGGCAGCACTTCGTCTCCTTGCCTGTTATGCTGTGTAACGGACTTTAAAGCTGTGCGGATCACCATAAAGAAAAGGCGAGGGGTCTCGCTCGTTTTGTCCACGACTGTACATCCCAGTTTTCCAGCATGAACCAGTAGAGGCTATCTATGTTAGACCATGGTATGGTAAATTCTGTTTGGTGTTGGTCATGATTAAAAAAATTTGTAAGGGGGCTATCCGGGGTTACTTTGAAGTTTGTCAGCCAGAAATTGGATTATTTATATTCTTTACGTAATCAGAATATCCTTTTCTTCTCCTCTCCCCTTTTTTTACGCGTGAATTTGTGTGAAGCCCATCTAACAGCATGTTCAGATTGTCACGTAATTACACTCAGACTAGAAAACTGAAAAAGTGACTAATAATTCAAATTCACACAGTATGGTCCCTAATGCTGTACATGTGGATATGGAATCAACACGAAGCACAACTTCTTCAGCCTCATAACTCACAGAACATAAAGAATTTCGATCTTGCATTAAGCGCGATTACTTTTCCTGACGTAGTTCTCAAAGACAACAGCGAATTTACTCCACATGACCATGTGACATGGGCCACTTGGCCTCATCATCACAAAGCACTTCGGCGAAACTGAAACTGAAAGAGGTCGTTTGATTACAAAATCATAGGCATTTCAACAAATAAAAGACCAACTAACATCCTGAAGTTTTAGGTAAGATGGTTAGCCAGAATATTAGCACATTTAAGGAACATTGCAATATCTTCGTTGGGCCCACACCTCCAGTGGCCACCAAAGTTCCCAGACATGAACATTATTGATCATATCTGGGATGTCTTGCGTCGTGGTGTTCAGAAGAGATCTCCACCCCTTGTACTCTTACAGATTTTTGGACAGCCCTGCGAGATTAGTGCTGTCAATTCCCTCCAGCACTACTCCAGACATTAGTCGAGTCCACGCCTCGTTGTGTTGCTGCTCTTCTGCGTGCTCGCGGGGGCCCTACACGCTATTAGTCAGGTGTACCAGTTTCTTTGGCTCTTCAGTGCATTTATGTGCGTTTTTATCACATTGTGGCTATGTGGTTAAATTTTATCATGTGTGTGTTTTAGAATAACTAATCAGAGTTACCAAGCGATGTCTGAGCTAAGCTCAAGTTGGTTACCTTAAGTCCGTGCTTGAGAAAATTTGAAATGTATTTGTTCCAGGTCGTTGAATGAGAATTTTAATTTGTCCCTATTTTCACAGTTTAAACTTTGTTATAATTAAATGTGTAATGACTGGAACTGTAGTGACCTGGGTTGAGACTTCCACTGTTGTCGGGATGATGGAGTGTAGAGTGCAGAGGAGCAGACCAGTCGGCACACTGGGTGCTAATGACATAACATTTATTCATTAACATATGCAGCTATACATATTCCCTCCTGTGTAAGTACCTAGGTCAGCGGCGGTGCAGCATCGCGTCCTCGTTAGTTTCTGTGGTCTCTTAGAGAATTCCTGCAGCCGTCGCCCTTGGAATGCGGCTCAAGTAATCAAGGTATTGTGCATGCAGGTGGCAGGCCTCAGAGGCGAACGGCGCAGCCCGTTCGAAAGGCGAGGCTGACCAGAATGGACACTGCCAATTACCAGAGCACTCTCGTTGGCGTCGAAGGCTTTGTGTTCTGACAACCCGTCAACAGCTCTATATGGTGTGGAGATAGTCCACAGCAAAGCCTTTGCACCAGAGAAGGACGGTTTGTCGACGACTGCTTACAGGTACCAGTCAAGTGCAGCAACAATTAGGATGCATGCTAAATAATGCGACAGGTGTGCAGTGTGTCAAGCAGCAGACTTCGGCTCAGCAAGCTGTAGGGAGAAGGCTTCCAGCAGAAGACTTCAGTGGTTGTGTGGTCGGCAGTTCACAGTATCTGAGTCTGGTAGAACAGACAAGTAGCATACTCGAAGGTGGACGTCATCTTGGCGACCGGTAGCAGCGCACCACAAGCTTCACCTCATAGCTGGTGGCTGGTGTACTGCAACGTAATTATTGAATTCAAAGGCTTGGAAGGCCAAGTATTTATTACTACTGGTTTGGGGCTGTGAAGATATGTCACGTGGCAATGGGGCTCTCGCAGACGGAAAAAAAATCACATTTCCAAAAAATAATTAATGTAGAGTAATGAAATTTCGAGAATACATTTGTCTATGTGACATATTTAAGTTATTTACATTGCAGGGCCAGAGCTTAATGTAAGCGCGAAATAAGCCATTGCAAATGTGAAATGCTGGTACTTTAATAAATGGTGTTGAAACGTCCCCTTAGAACAATTTATACCGGACTTTGCTTAACCTGACACACAATATTATTTAGCGCAACGCAATCTGACTTTCAAAAATCCCTACAAAAGAATGGCCCTGACTAACATTAACCTATACCTTTCACAAATCACTTACCTCACAATATCTTCGTTACTGGAACTACTGCAATACAGCGAGCGCCACTACTGCCAGCTAGATAAAAGACTCAAACTACGGATGGCACTAACTACTGATAGTGATAGTTAGCAAATGAAAGATTTTAAAAGAGAACAAACAATGTATTTACCTTAATATCATCACAAGTCATAATATATGTAATTTCAAAACTCCGCCATCTCTCTCCTCACATTCATCACTGCTGGCGGCTCACCTCCAACTGCGCAACGCTACGCGCTGTTCACATCCAGCTGCCGCTGCCCAACACTACATTGGCAGACAACAATGCAAACTAGCCACAGACTGCACACAGCACAGCCAGTGATTTTCGTACAGAGCGCTACGTAACGTTGCCAATAAGAAAACATAAACAGCCTACTTACATAGCCCCCATGCTCCCCACAAAAAATTTTACAAAATATTTTTGGGCAGTGGCCAATAATGATTTGAAAAAATTTTTCATAATTACAATAACAAAGATATCAAATGCACACACTTATTGATACAATGTTGGTCAAAAGCTAAAATTTTCTCACAGTCGATAAAGACAGTCCTGGTCATTCATCACAGTAAAACTGCCGTTTCTTTTATCAAAGTCTGAGCAGTAAAAGACAATGCACACGGAAGTAGTGGATGTCCATGCAGTCTTGAAGAAGTAGTGTTGTCCTTCCAACAGAAAGACAGTGCTGACTCTTGATATGCTGACAGGTAATGGGCCACAACAGAGCAAACCCACAGCAGAGTCAGTCGAAGTTGATGAATATTGGTAGGTAGGTCATCACAGAGTAGACCCACTGTAGTCCTGGTAGAGAGTATGGTATTGGTGGGCCACCAGAGGTGCAGACCCACTGCAGCCCTTGTAGAAATTGTGGACAGGCCCACTGTAGTCCTGGTAGAGATTGTGGTATTGGTGGGCCACCAGAGATGCAGACCCACTGTAGTCCTTGTAGAGATTGTGGTACTGGTGGGCCACCAGAGATGCAGACCCACTGTAGTCCTTGTAGAGATGGCCAGCAGCCATCTGTTGCAACTGTGCAGGTGCACAATCACCATTGAAGAGTCTTGTGGATAATAGAGCAAGTCCATAACCACCACTTCTGCACTCACAAAGTTTTTGGAATTGTCCTTAGAACCAGCAATGCTGTTATCCAGTCCCTTGCTGAATTACTAACACACGTGCAAACACTATCAGTCCCTACTTCTCACATATTGTGCATTACTATGACCAACAGAAAAGTGTGCAGTGAAATGTAACTTACAAGTTACTTAATTTCATTAACTGGTGTCAATTACCATTTTATAACATAAGAATACAATTACAAAGGTACAAAATACATCATTAAAGAACATAACAATACAGATAACATTTGTAGTACAAGCTTTACAAAAGAATCGAAATAACATATACATCAGTGTTATAGGAATTATGACATAAGCAAATACGTAAAAGATCAGAATAATTATTGAAACATCAACTTCACACATGAGCATTAAAACAAAACCGAATAAATAATGTCTAAGCATCTTTACAAAGTAAATAACAGAGTATTAGAAAAATTCTACAACATAGCTCTCATCAGCTAAACACATAAAGACAGGAAAAACACAAATAAACAAGGGTACACAAACACATAGTGGGATAACACAAAAGGAAAGGACAGGGTTTGTTTCATTGCAGTATTTTGCAAACAAAACTTTCTTTGCTTCTTGGAGATCTCCCTTTATTCATCATTATTCCCAAAAAGTCCTATCTAAGCCTGCTTTCTGTATTCTGTTCACATCCTCTGTCAAAAATAGTTTTTCTCCACTGTGCACTACTTTTTTGGCCGAACTATTTTCTTATAGCTTCTTAATGCCTTTCTTCCAATTCATCATAGTTAGTTTCTTATATAGTGTACCCCTCTTAAGCTAACTTAAATCTACTGAGCTCAGATATATATACCAAGGGACGAGGCAATGCAGCATCACATAAAACAATTAATATAAACAGCAATGTAAAAAAACGCAGATTTGTGAAGCAAGCAGCATTAAGAAATTAGCAAAGCAATTGTAATATTACAACTAGTATAAGGCAATGTGCAGCAAACAATAAAAATAAATCATTAGTAAAACTGGCTTAACAGAATAATACAAAGTCAAATTCAGTAGCACTATGCCTGGCAAACAGCAGCAGCAACTTATATCTAAACATGACATAGCTCAAGCAAAAAAAATATTACAGTATAAACAACAATGCAGAAAAGGAAAATGTCTATTCACATCTTAATGTCTATGTAATTAAAGTGGTGTACCACAACAACTTATTGTAAATAAAATATTACCATGTACTTGAAAAGAAAATTATGTGTCCAGTTACTGTTACTAGTCCCTTCTTATTGTTCTTTCCTTTCCAAGTGCTCCTTTTTTAAAGAATGTGGAGATCTGTTGACAGAAAGTGTTCACATTAGCAAATGCATTTAAGTTTATTTTATAAAACTAATGCTGTAACACAGCTGGAAAACAGGTATCAAATGAAATAAGCAACTACGAAAAGCAAAGCATAAAAATATCATTCAATAGTCATGTGACATGTCATAAGTTAGTAGAAATTCTCTCAACTCTCGTAGAAAGACGCTTGTCGTAATCAGGTGTGCAGATGTACGAATATATCCCATCAATTCATAAGCATTTCAGTAATTAGCACAAAGTACGAGTAATCATATGTTTTCAAGTAATGAGCGTGTAATATTTGCGATGCTTTCTACAAAGGAATGTCAATAGCGAGGTTAATGGTCTCCTTTTTTTTCTCTACCTCTGCCTCTGGAAGGCGCACACACTAATGGCATTCTTTTGTCAGATGACTACCTCTCAGCTGGGCGCCCAAAACGCATTATGTCAAGGTCACTTACATTTCTTACTGAAATGTTTATGACAGCAGTTTCCGCTACAGTGGCAGTCTCATATAAAAAATTTCACAGGTCAAGAATTAGCGTTACAAATGTGTAGAAACAAAATTCTGTAAATATAACAATGTCCAAAAAATTTTCGCCAGCATTGTGATACATTCACGCATTTACACACATTTCATAACTCTTAAAGTACGATTCTCAGTTTCCAACATCCTTTTTCACAAGTCAAGAGTCCCTAACTTCTGTTCATTATTCATATACATATTCGTCGACACTTTTTCAATATTTCATCTTAATAAGTATGTAGCATAATCAAATTCCTCATATAACATCGGCTTATTGATCATAAACATACCTCAACAGCATAATACACATCGTCGTCGTAAAAATAACATCATAACACCTCAGTCAAATCTCAAAAACTTCGTAGCTTCCTCCAATAATTTCAAAACCTAAAAAGAATTCTCTGCTCATTTAAATAGTGTCATCTACCTCAAACGTACTTTAAAAATCATGATCTCATACCAAATATATCATTCAAAGTTCTCATAATATCACAATGGGTCTAAAAAATATGAACATTTCACAAAGTACAGACAAAATACAATTTCGTAAGTGTGAAGTTATCCAACGGTGTAATTGAGTAAACATGTGTCACTGATGTAGTAAAAAGTTTGTCTCTCTCAGTTAAATAATCAGATAGCTGTGTAATATGTGTGTTAGAGAAATATGGTACCGATGTGTAAAGTTGTGTAAGCAAATACCATATTAGCTAGGGCTCCTTGTGCTTGCCAAACACATGGTACACAAAGTAAGCGTGTACCCCCCTGAGGATTAATGTAATTATACCCTCAGGTGTTACAGATTACAGCAATGGAATGAAATGTATCAGGGAAAACCTTTGTATCATTGTACTTCAAATATCTTTAAAAATAAATGATTTAAGTACAAAATTAATCACTCAAATACGTGTCCTGTAGCGCTAAATGTGCATCTTGTTGTAAGATAATCTCTGTGGAAGTGTCGTAGATATTTCCTCCGAAAGCTAAGTTCTGCAGAAGCAATGTACTTACCTCATGATAAACAAAAGTGAAATGCTTTGCGTATAGATATCTTAGTTATTATGCTTATTGTTGTGATGAAGAAAGTACTGTGCTGTAACGTATTGTTGTGCTACAGAAAAGGCTGTCTCCTTGTAGCTATACCACAAAAGTTACTACTAAAACATGTTTTACTTTCCAGAATAATACAGAAAAACTGTGCAGATGTAAAACAGAAACACCGCAAAAGCAACATTGTAAATTGTCGCTCATTAGTAGCGTCGTGATAAAATCGTGTAGCTGTCACATAAACTAACCACTGTCTCATCTGGCATGTCACTGAAAGTACCTTAAATCCAGAATCCACTCTCAAGCAAACCAAAATGTTGCATGAAAATTTCATTAGCAGTGCCGGTATATGTTCCAAGTATGTGAGCCTTATAGTCGTTACATAATCGTGCAACTAACAAGCAAGAATGCACACACACAATAACACTGTGTCATCTGTTCACAATAACAATGCATTCGTAATTTCTGTTTAAATTAGTTCTCTTGGTTCTTGACTGGATATTTAACTTCAAACATTGTAGCATGATAACAGTTTCTAAGTGCGACAATGCATACTAGAAATGTGAAGTGAAATGTTTTATGGCAAAGACAAAGTTAAAAGCAGATTATCTCTCAATAAATGGTTTTACATGTGAAATGTGGTGTAAACCTTTACTCTTCCTAGTACGCAGAGTTTCAACTTCAACGCAGTTATCATGTGGTATACGTCGGATTCTGTTGGGTCCATTGTAAACTAGAAAGAATTTGTGACTCAAGTGTTTCTTCTTATGTGACAATGAATGAGCTTTAATGAGAACTTTCTGACCAATACATAATTTCTTTGCATTTGCTTTACCGTGTAGTTTTCTCCTTTTGTCTGCTGCAGATTTTATATTTTTAAGAGCCAAATCAATTATGTCTTTGTGTCGAAGTTTACGTGTATTCGGGAAAGGTACAAGCTCTCTGATTCTGTTCGGAGGTTCTACATTCTTCAGTACAAGAGTAGGTGGTAAAGCAGTGGAATCATGAGGCATTTCATTCAGCACATTTTGAAATAAGTGTAAATATCTGTCCCAATGCTGATGCTTTCTGTGACAATAAAGTCTGCAAAGCTTATTGATTTCTTTCATAATCCGTTCAGACGGTTACAATGTGGTGAATACAATGAAATAAAAACAGGTTTGATTTTATGATTCCGAAGCATGTGTGACCAAACAGCAGATCTGAATTGCGGTCCGTTATCTGAAATGACTTTACTAACGTGTCCAACTTCACGTAAGAAATTTTTAACAAAGGCGTTGGATACAGACCGTCCAGTAGCTTTACGTAACGGAGTGAAAGAAACAAATTTTGAAGAAGTTCAACAGCGACTAGAACGTACGAAAATCCATTCGATGTTCTGACAAGGGGTCCCAAGAGATCAACAGCAGCAAATTCTTTTAATTTAGAAGGAATAATAGGAAACAACGGAGCACGATGTGAGATAGTAGATGGTTTCGCCTTTTGACAAAGTTTACAAATAGACAAGACTCTTCGAATTCTCTTTTCCATATTGTTTAAATAACAAGTCGTTCGAAGAATATGATAACATTTTCGTGGGCCAAAATGTGCGTAGCTGAAATGAATGTACCAAATGAGCTTATTAACAAAATCGTCTGGAATGCAAAGTACCCATAGCTTGTCATCAACAGTGCAGCGTTTGAAGAGTATGTTGTTTCTAACCAGGTAATAATGCCGAATCTGAGTGTGTGTCTTTTCATGCCATTTACTTTTGATGTCTTTCCAAATCGGATCTTTATCTTGTTCATGAGCAATGTCCCTTAAAGATGTGGTGATGAAGTTTTCAAAGGCGACTTTCTGAATGTAAAGAATACTGAAATTTTTCTCGAGGTTGCCTTCTGTGCTACTTTTCTCAAGCCCAGCCGGTGCGCGTGACAGCGCGTCCGCAACAATGTTCTCCTTGCCGGGAATGTAGACTATTGTGAAGCGGAATTCTTGCAGAAACAATGCCCAACGTTTTAACCTATCATGATTTAATTTTGAAGACATAAGAAATTGTAATGCACGATGATCACTGTATACTTTTACGTGCTTACCAGAAAGAAAGAAACGGAATTTGTTAAATGCCCAAACGATAGATAAAGCTTCTAATTCAGTAACGGAATAATTTTTTTCAGATTTTGTTAGCACTCGGCTAGCAAAAGCAATGGTTTTCTGAACAGTAGTGTCATTTTCTGTGGCTTCTTGAAATAAATGAGCACCAAGACCGACTTTAGAAGAATCCGTGCTAAGGCAGAAATCTTGTGACAGATCTGGATGAGCTAGTATTGGCGCGTTAAGTAGCGATTCTTTCAAAGAATTGAATTCCAACTGTGCTTGTTCGTCCCAGTTCCAAATAGTATTTTTTTCAGTGAGAGAACAAATTTTTGGTGTAACTAGAATTTGCATATTCAGAAAACGACGGTAAAAATTTACGAGACCTAGAAAACTGCGGACTTGTCTTTTTGTGGATGGAACTGGAATGGCTCTGATTGCTTCTAACTTTTCAGGATCCGGCTGAATGCCTTCAGAAGAAATAATATGTCCCAAAAACCTCACCTTTGACCTACCGAATTCAGACTTTTCCTAGTTAACCGTAATTCCAGATTCTGCAAAAATACGTAACAAACTGTTGAGGATGCGATTGTGTTGTTCCCATGAAGCTTCTGCTATCAGAATATCGTCCATATATAAGGTGATGTGACGTTTTAAGAACTCAGGAAATATGGAGTTTAACCCACGAATGAATGCTGCCGAAGAAATGTTCAAACCAAAAGGAAGTTTCCGAAACTGATAACAAACACCGAAACAAAGGAAAGCTGTGTATTTTCTACATTCTGGATGAAGTTCGATCTGATAAAAGCTGGATCTGAGATCAATGGAAGACAACACTTTTACACCATTAAAATTTTGAAGAAGTTCTTCCATCGTCTGCGGCCTGTCTGTTTCAGGAATAATGATAGTATTGATTTGTCTCGAATCTAAGACAAGCCTGATCGATCCATTTTTCTTCTCAACAACATGTAATGGGTTGTTGTATGAGCTTACTGCAGGCTCAATAATGCCCTCATTAAGCATAGATTGTATTTCTGTTCTAACACGGTCCCTATAATGCGCCGGAATTACGTATGGTCTAACACAAAATTTAGTATGCTCACGAACACGAAATTGGTATTGAAATCCCTTGATTCTTCCTGTTTTGTGAGTAAAAACTGTGGAATGTGCTTGTAAAATCTCAAAAAGGTCCTGGCTATCAGTGTCATTACAATTCTCAATTGTTTGAATTTTATTCTGAATTAACTCATTAATTTCAAATATGCCATCGATGTCATCCCTGTCAGTACTTGCAGAGTGATTGTTAGTGTCTAGTTCCGTAGAAAATTCCGAACTGTAGTCTAACAGAAGGTAAAGCCGATTAATTTCCTCATCATGGTTTGAGAGCCAGTCTTCAAATTTCAAAGCTATTGACTTACCTTCTTTCTCTAAACTTATTTCAGCATCGTGAAAGCTTAAGATTGCTTTGTATTCATTCAGAAAGTCTACTCCCAGTATAATTTCCGTCGACAATAATGGAACAATAAGAAAGTTCATAGAGAAGCTGTGGCTTTGGCAAAAGAATTCTAAGTTGGTTTGTTGGCATACATCTACACTTTTTCCAAAGATTGCACCTTGTAATTTAATCTTACGTAACGGAAGTGTGGGGCAATCGTTCGATTTGTTGCATTTGCTAAAAGCTGTTTCACTAATTACTGAAATGGGATTGCCAGAGTCAAGTACTGCCGTAAATTTTACGTCATTTACAGTAATGTGAATCACAGGATATGCAATGTTGTTATGTTTTACGTCGTGTTCCTGGAGTAAGATGTCCCTAATGTCTTCCATTTTTACATAATTACTAGCTACGGCAGCTGCGTCGTCAGTTTCATAAGTACGTCTTGTGGCTGCCAGCGGTGTGAGTCATTGCCTATTGTCTCTTTGATGGCGCGCGTCGTTATTGGGATTAGGAGACCTAACTTCCACAAATTCACGTTGTCGAGAGTGCTCTGCTCTGTTTAAATCCCGCCAGTTCTGATGCAATTCAGGTCTGTCGTTACGATCATATCGTCTGTCGTCATGTCGGTAGATTCGATAGTTTCTTTCTTGTTGGTCACGTGGTGGAGAATTTCTCCCTGAATCGTAATTGCGCGCTGGACCGTTGCGTCTAAAGTTATTCTGTCTCCCTTGATAATAATTATTTTGGTTCCCATATTGTCTGTTTCTCTGATTGTCTCTGTGATAGTCATTACCGCGGAGAGGTGATCTTTCCCTGTAATTATGACTACTCTGCCAACGGTTGTCATACGTTTGGTGCCTGTTTTGGTCACGATTTGTGTTGTGAGAATAGAATTGTCGTATCCAGTTATTGTTTCTGTCGTCACGGAATTGTGACGGATGTGACCTGTAGTAATTGTTTCCCTGTTTTCGCATCCCGCGACTGTCAGTGTCAATTTCTAATTCTTGTAACAGTCCCTGAAAAGCTTCAATGTCGTCTTTGCAACGTCCTGCTAAAATAATATGTCGTAAATGTTCAGGCAGTTTGATTAAGCAAATGCGGATGAGTTCTGAGGGGCTGTATGGGTTTGACAGGTACTGATTCTTGTGCAACATGTCTTCAAAATATTTCACAAGACTGGAAAATTCAGATTGTTCGAAATGTTTCATCATTATGATGTCATGTTTTACTCGGTCTTGTGTGGCTTGAGACCAATATGCTGAGAGAAAGGCATGGTAAAATTCTCCTTCACTGTGGCAATCGTGAATGCATTCTTACAGCTGGTTCATTCTCTAAGTAGCCACACATAAATTCTAACCTGTGCTCCAATGACCAGTTGGGAGGGAAACAATGAGAGAATTGATGGAGCCACGCTTGTGGATGAATGTCGTTGGCAGAATTCTTAAACGTTTTGAATTTACGTGTAGTAATGAACAGCTTATAGCCAAAATCATCGTGTCGGCGAGTAGTATGTCGGTCATTGTTACGTCGTGTCGGCGGTTCGATCTCAAAATTCGGTGCACATTGCCAATTTCTTTCATAACTTCCGAAATGCCCTGTGTTATTATTTTGTGGCTGTTCCGTATTTCTATGTCCCTCTTCCCGTATTGGAGTGCGAGTGTCCTCTGAAATACGTAATTCTTGTATTACCTGTGTCAACTGATCTTGTACTTCCCGGATTTCTCTTTTGTACTGTGTATTGATTTGATTTTGATTTTGTTTGAATTTTCTTATTTGTTCATACTCTTCTGTGTCAGTGAAGGCTACGGGTCTTGTGTCATTGAGATCATCATCTACCTTTGTAGATAAGTTAGTGACCTGATCCGAAAGTTCGGCTACTTTCTCCGATAGTGTACTTATTTCCTCCATGTGTCTTTCTGAACCAATTTTCAGGGTATCTACTGTGTCCTTTAAGTTTTTCTGAGTTTTTGCAAGTTGCGTAACTGAATCGGTAGATGCAACTGAGTCAATTTTAGCTTGCAAGGTGTTTTTCATGAACAATAGTTTGCAGTTCTTTTATGGCTGCTTCGTGATTCTGTAATGCATTTTCATGACGCGAAAAAGTAGGTTGGAAATGCTCACAAATCTGTGTTTTTACGTCATTACAGACTTTTTGACATTTCGATTCGATGTTATGTAACTCAGTAGTTAAATCTTCACGTGTTTGTTCAAGTGTGGTGTCTAACTTTTGAAGATTTTGTTACATTGTGTCTAACTTTTTAAGATTTTGTTCCACTGTGTCTAACTTTTTAAGATTTTGTTCCACTGTGTCTAACTGTTGCTGTGTTTGTCTCTGGTATTGTTCCATTGTGTCTAACTTTTGAAGCTTTTGCTGTGTTTATCTCTGATTTTGTTCCATTGTGTCTAACTTTTGAAGATTTTGTCCCATTTGTCGCATTAATTGTAATAACAATGCATTAGTGTCTGGAATCTGTTCCTCTACGCTTTTCGTCAGTGCATTTGCACCAGCAACATTCACATTTTGACAAGCAGAAAATGTGTCTTGACTCATTTGAGAAAACGGTGAGGACCCAAAACCTAAGTCTACAGTATTTGCAATATTGTGTTCTGTCATTTCGGATTCCTGAGGGGAGCTGTTGCCGACCGATCGATCGATAATGCTTCCCTGTTGACTAATTGTTTCACTGTCTACACCATTGTTTGCAGCCCGCTCCATTTCCCTATGTACAATTACCAAATTACTACTTTCAACATTAGTTAATTCATTACTCGGTGGCGCTAACACACTGCTTTCGTCTTCACTGTCATTTCTCAGTTTACTTTGGAGCCTAGTATTACGTTGTTCACACGCCATTATTGTCACAATATTTCACACGACAACGCAAAAAAAACACAATTTGAAGAGCAAAAATAAGAGAACACATTAACATAGAACTGAAAATAAATCTAGTTAATTGCAAGCGCAGCTGCGAAATACTTGGTGCAAATCTACATGCATGCCACAACTGTTTTACTGTGCAACAATGAAAAACCACAACTACCAAGGAAATTCTCTCTATAATTACGCGCTAGCAATAAACAAAAGCTACACTAAATACACAAACTACAAGAAAAAATCAGAAGATTCCAGTGAGGTATCTTAGGCTAAGGGTCGACATATGAAACGTCCCCTTAGAACAATTTATACCCGACTGTGCTTAACCTGACACACAATATTATTTAGGGCAACGCAATCTGACTTTCAAAAATCCCTACAAAAGAATGGCCCTGACTAACATTAACCTATACCTTTAACAAATCACTTACCTCACAAAATCTTCGTTACTGGAACTACTGCAATACAGCGAGCGCCACTACTGCCAGCTAGATAAAAGATTCAAACTACGGAAGGCACTAACTACTGATAGTGATAGTAAGCAAATGAAAGATTTTAATAGAGAACAAACAATGTACACTCCTGGAAATGGAAAAAAGAACACATTGACACCGGTGTGTCAGACCCACCATACTTGCTCCGGACACTGCGAGAGGGCTGTACAAGCAATGATCACACGCACGGCACAGCGGACACACCAGGAACCACGGTGTTGGCCGTCGAATGGCGCTAGCTGCGCAGCATTTGTGCACCGCCGCCGTCAGTGTCAGCCAGTTTGCCGTGGCATACGGAGCTCCATCGCAGTCTTTAACACTGGTAGCATGCCGCAACAGCGTGGACGTGAACCGTATGTGCAGTTGACGGACTTTGAGCGAGGGCGTATAGTGGGCATGCGGGAGGCCGGGTGGACGTACCGCCGAATTGCTCAACACGTGGGGCGTGAGGTCTCCACAGTACATCGATGTTGTCGCCAGTGGTCGGCGGAAGGTGCACGTGCCCGTCGACCTGGGACCGGACCGCAGCGACGCACGGATGCACGCCAAGACCGTAGGATCCTACGCAGTGCCGTAGGGGACCGCACCGCCACTTCCCAGCAAATTAGGGACACTGTTGCTCCTGGGGTATCGGCGAGGACCATTCGCAACCGTCTCCATGAAGCTGGGCTACGGTCCCGCACACCGTTAGGCCGTCTTCCGCTCACGCCCCAACATCGTGCAGCCCGCCTCCAGTGGTGTCGCGACAGGCGTGAATGGAGGGACGAATGGAGACGTGTCGTCTTCAGCGATGAGAGTCGCTTCTGCCTTGGTGCCAATGATGGTCGTATGCGTGTTCGGCGCCGTGCAGGTGAGCGCCACAATCAGGACTGCATACGACCGAGGCACACAGGGCCAACACCCGGCATCATGGTGTGGGGAGCGATCTCCTACACTGGCCGTACACCACTGGTGATCGTCGAGGGGACACTGAATAGTGCACGGTACATCCAAACCGTCATCGAACCCATCGTTCTACCATTCCTAGACCGGCAAGGGAACTTGCTGTTCCAACAGGACAATGCACGTCCGCATGTATCCCGTGCCACCCAACGTGCTCTAGAAGGTGTAAGTCAACTACCCTGGCCAGCAAGATCTCCGGATCTGTCCCCCATTGAGCATGTTTGGGACTGGATGAAGCGTCGTCTCACGCGGTCTGCACGTCCAGCACGAACGCTGGTCCAACTGAGGCGCCAGGTGGAAATGGCATGGCAAGCCGTCCAAAGGACTACATCCAGCATCTCTACGATCGTCTCCATGTGAGAATAGCAGCCTGCATTGCTGCGAAAGGTGGATATACACTGTACTAGTGCCGACATTGTGCATGCTCTGTTGCCTGTGTCTATGTGTCTGTGGTTCTGTCAGTGTGATCATGTGATGTATCTGACCCCAGGAATGTGTCAATAAAGTTTCCCCTTCCTGGGACAATGAATTCACGGTGTTCTTATTTCAATTTCTAGGAGTGTATTTACCTTAATATCATCACAAGTCATAATATATGTAATTTCAAAACTCCGCCATCTCTCTCCTCACATCCACCACTGCTGGCGGCTCACCTCCAACTGCGCAACGCTACGCGCTGTTCACATCCAGCTGCCGCTGCCCAACACTACAATGGCAGACAACAATGCAAACTAGCCACAGGCTGCACACAGCACAGCCAGTGATTTTCGTACAGAGCGCTACGTAACGTTGCCAATAAGAAAACATAAACAGCCTACTTACAGTGTAACCGACAGGCTGTTGAATGCAAGCATCCAAACATCCATGCATAGTAACTTCCTGGCAGATTAAAACTGTGTGCCGGACCGAGACTCGAACTCCGACCTTTGCCTTTCGCGGGCAAGTGCTCTACCATCTTTTTTCGATTTTGTTCGTTGTTTATCGTTGTGTTTGGTCGTTGCGGACGTCACATGATATCCGTTCAAGTTCGTTTGTTGATTTTTTCACACAGTTTTTTTTTATTACAGAGGCCAACCGGCTCTCTGACCGAACACGCTGAGCTACCGTGCCGGCTTCAACTGAGCTGCTCAAGCACGACTCACGAACCGTCTTCACAGTTTCAGTTATGCCAGTACCTCGTATCCTACCTTCCAAACTTCACAGAAGCTCTAAAAATGGTTCAAATGGCTCTGTGCACTATGGGACATAACATCTATGGTCATCTGTCCCCTACAACTTAGAACTACTTAAACCTAACTAACTTAAGGACATCACACAACACCCAGTCATCACGTGGGAGAGAAAATCCCTGACCCCGCCGGGAATCGAACGCGGGAACCCGGGCGGGGGAAGCGAGAACGCTACCGCACGACCACGAGCTGCGCACTCACAGAAGCTCTTCTGCGAACCTTGCAGAGCTAGCACTCCTGCCAGGAAGCTTCGTATCAGCGCACACTCCGCTGCAGAGTGAAAATCTCATTCTGGATCCATGCATTGTGTTGTACAGATGCTGGATGTCAGTTTGTGCAGTAGAGTTCCGAGGCCGTCGGTCAGTACAGGGACGGCTAATGTAGTTTGTGAATCGCGCTCGCGTTGTTATCAGATGATGTCCCACACGTGCTCGATTGAAGACAGATCTGGTGACTCAACAGGTCAAGGCAGCATATCGATACTCTGTAGAGCATTGGGGTTACAACATCAGTACTTGGGCTAGCGTTATCCTGTTCGAAAACACCCCACGGAATGCTGTTCCTGAATGGCAGCACAACAGGTCGAATCACCAGATTGACATACATATTTGCAGCCAGGGTGTGAGGCATAACCACGAGAGTGCCACTACTGACATAAGAAATCACACACCACACCATAGCTCCAGGTATAGGTCAGACTGGTTAGGTGCAGGTCCTCAATTGACCTCCGTCAAACCAACACACGGTCATAAATGGCACCGAGGCAGAACTCACTGTCATCAGAAAACACAACAGACATCCACCCCACCCTATAACAGTTCTCGCTTGACACTACTGAAGTCCAAATGGTGATGGTTTGGTTTTGTCCTTGAAGTAACCGATTTGTAACAGTTCCTTGTGTTATTATGGTGCCAACTGCAGCTCAGTTTCCTACTGAGATACCGGACGGTTCAATCCCGCGTCCGGCCATCCTGATTTAGGTTTTCCGTGATTTCCCTAAATCGCTCCAGGCAAATGCCGGGGTGATTCCTTAGAAAGGGTACGGCCGAATTCCTTCCCCGTTCTTCCTTAATCCGATGAGACCGATGACCTCGCTGTTTGTTCTCTTCCCCCAAACAATCCAATCCAATTGCTACTGTAGTTGCAGTGGGACACTCCAGAGCCACACGCCGAATATGATGGTCTTCCTCTCGGTAGTGCCACGTGGTCGCCTGGAACCCTATCCTTTTAGAACCGCACATTCACGTGACCATCACTGCCAACAATCACGTATAGTGGCTACATTCCAGCCATGTCTTTCTGCAATATTTCGGAAGGAAGATCTAACTTCTCGTGGCCCTGTTACACGACCTCGTTCAAACTCAGTGAGGTTTTGACAACAGCATCATTGTAGCCTTGAAGGTATTCTTTACTAGCCTCAGCTCACCACGTCCAGTCTCAAAATTAACTAACGCTCACGACCGTTAGCGCCTGTATTTAAAGCAAACCTGATTTGCATCTTCGTAGTGGTGCTACTAGGGCCTGGTGCGAAAAGTGTGCAGAGAACATTTTTCATTGTAGAAAAACGCCTACTAACTTTCGTTTATGTCACACAATTCTTTCTTGGTGTTGCGGTTTAAATATAAATGAAAAATATGAAACTTTTACCTGTGAATTCTTTACAGAAATGTGTATTAGTAGTTGTTACCTGTTAAATCACCTGTAACATGTTGTGTATAAGGTGACTGGGTATCGTTTTGTGCGTGAAGTACACTCCTGGAAATTGAAATAAGAACACCGTGAATTCATTGTCCCAGGAAGGGGAAACTTTATTGACGCATTCCTGGGGTCAGATACATCACATGATCACACTGACAGAACCACAGGCACATAGACACAGGCAACAGAGCATGTAAAATGTCGGCACTAGTACAGTGTATATCCACCTTTCGCAGCAATTCAGGCTGCTATTCTCCCATGGAGACGATCGTAGAGATGCTGGATGTAGTCCTGTGGAACGGCGTGCCATGCCATTTCCACCTGGCGCCTCAGTTGGACCAGCGTTCGTGCTGGACGTGCAGACCGCGTGAGACGACGCTTCATCCAGTCCCAAACATGCTCAATGGGGGACAGATCCGGAGATCTTGCTGGCCAGGGTAGTTGACTTACACCTTCTAGAGCACGTTGGGTGGCACGGGATACATGCGGACGTGCATTGTCCTGTTGGAACAGCAAGTTCCCTTGCCGGTCTAGGAATGGTAGAACGATGGGTTCGATGTCGGTTTGGATGTACCGCGCACTATTCAGTGTCCCCTCGACGATCACCAGTGGTGTACGGCCAGTGTAGGAGATCGCTCCCCACACCATGATGCCGGGTGTTGGCCCTGTGTGCCTCGGTCGTATGCAGTCCTGATTGTGGCGCTCACCTGCAAGGCGCCAAACACGCATACGACCATCATTGGCACCAAGGCAGAAGCGACTCTCATCGCTGAAGACGACACGTCTCCATTCGTCCCTCCACTCACGCCTGTCGCGACACCACTGGAGGCGGGCTGCACGATGTTGGGGCGTGAGCGGAAGACGGCCTAACGGTGTGCGGGACCGTAGCCCAGCTTCATGGAGACGGTTGCGAATGGTCCTCGCCGATACCCCAGGAGCAACAGTGTCCCTAATTTGCTGGGAAGTGGCGGTGCGGTCCCCTACGGCACTGCGTAGGATCCTACGGTCTTGGCGTGCATCCGTGCGTCGCTGCGGTCCGGTCCCAGGTCGACGGGCACGTGCACCTTCCACCGACCACTGGCGACAACATCGATGTACTGTGGAGACCTCACGCCCCACGTGTTGAGCAATTCGGCGGTACGTCCACCCGGCCTCCCGCATGCCCACTATACGCCCTCGCTCAAAGTCCGTCAACTGCACATACGGTTCACGTCCACGCTGTCGCGGCATGCTACCAGTGTTAAAGAGTGCGATGGAGCTCCGTATGCCATGGCAAACTGGCTGACACTGACGGCGGCGGTGCACAAATGCTGCGCAGCTAGCGCCATTCGACGGCCAACACCGCGGTTCCTGGTGTGTCCGCTGTGCCGTGCGTGTCATCATTGCTTGTACAGCCCTCTCGCAGTGTCCGGAGCAAGTATGGTGGGTCTGACACACCGGTGTCAATGTGTTCTTTTTTCCATTTCCAGGAGTGTAGTTGGATATAGCTCACAGACTAAGGAAAGATACAGAGTCAGATACCACATGCCCGTCCCCTAAAATGAGGGGAAACGTCATACTGACAGTTAAAGAATTTTTGTCTGTAGTTATTTACGTTTTACAACTTCCATGTACTAAAACTACGCCGTTTTAAGGCAACGTGACATTAAAGATCCATCAGAAGTGTATCGTTCTCGGTAGTGTTTATTGTAATTTAATGTCGGCTAATTACATGTAAGTGATTAAAGCGTTCAGAAGATCTTGACATAAAATACAAGATCACCTGTTGTAGAAGTTAAGTGTAGCGTAGTTGGTAGAGGCGCCGATTTACAAAACGTCTTTCTGTCACTGAGACGTGAGCGGCTCGTGTCCATGCCGTTTCTTGCTTGACAGCTTCTGCTTACGTAACTGTCGCCTCGACTATCGCCTCGTTTCTTATTCGATTTACTGGCATCACTAACAAGGGAACCTCCCCATCGCACCCCCCTCAGATTTAGTTATAAGTTGGCACAGTGGATAGATCTTGACAAACTGAACACAGATCAATCGAGAAAACAGGAAGAAGTTGTGTGGAACTATAAAAAAAAAAAAATAAGCAAAATATACAAACTGAGTAGCCCATTACAAGATACGCAACATCAAGGCAAATGTGAGCTCAGGAGCGCCATGGTACCGTGGTTAGCGTGAGCAGCTGTGGAATGAGAGGTCCTTGGTTCTAGTCTTCCCTCGACTGAAAATTTTACTTTTTTTATTTTCGCAAAGTTATGATCTGTCCGTTCTTTCATTGACGTCTCTGTTCACGGTAATAAGTTTAGTGTCTGTGATTTGCGACCGCACCGCAAAACCGTGCGATTAGTAGACGAAAGGACGTGCCTCTCCAATGGGAACCGAAAACATTTGATCGCAAGGTCATAGGTCAACCGATTCCTCCACAGGAAAACACGTGTGATGTATTCTATTCGACACTGGTGACGGCATGTGCGTCACATGAAAGGAATATGTTGTCGACCGACCTAACTTGTACACTTGGCGAATGGGTAAAAAGATTCTTCTACCTTGCCTGATTTAGGTTTTCTTGTGGATGTGATAATCACTCCCAAAAAAAGTGATCGCATCGAACGGACAGATAATAATTGACTGAAAATAAAAAATTAAACTCTTCACCAGAGGGAAGACTTGAACTAAGGACCTCTCGTTCCGCAGTTGCTCGCGCTAAGCACGAGACCACGGCGCTCCTGAACTCACATTACCCTTGATGTAGCCTGTCCTGAGCATGGACTACTCAGTTTGTATATTTTGCTCTTTTTTTTTCATAGTTCCACACAACTTCTTCCTCTTTTCTCGATTGATCTGTGTTTAGTTTTTCAAGGCCTGTCCACTGTGCCAACTTATAACTAAATCTGAGGGGGGTGCGATGGGGAGGTTCCCTTGTAAGTTGTTGGCTTGCCTACCCGTGAGTGGCAGCAACAGCGCGTATCGATGAGAGCACTGTCGTATTATCTTTGAAGCGACCGCTAGTATTTCCGGCTCGTCTTGCGTCGGGGGTTCAGTCGGGTCGCAGAGCCAGTGAGGTCCGGGCAGCCAGTACTCGCCCGACCGCTGCCGACACACATGCACTGTCCGACGGAAGGAGACTGGAGCGGGAACGACCGTCGGTTGGTCGTTCGGTCGGTCGTCTCATCGGACGACGTGTATTTGGTCGCCGACCGCTTATGGAAACTCAGCGTGTGTCCACTTGTGATTCGTCCTTGTCGTTCCACAGTGATTGGTTTTAGGATTGTCGGAGTTCTTGGTGCAAGTGTCTACGTGGAACTGTGTGCAGCTTGTGTGATTTCCACTGAGCAGTTATGAATGCTGTCTGAGTACTGGAGTGGGTAGTCGGTCGGTTGGGGCAGAGCAGCGAGTGTATGTTTCCTGGCCGTGTTGGTGTTGTCCGGCACGGCGTGTAGTTCGACACCCTTTGGTGTTGTTCATATTTTTGAGTGGTTATTGTGGCTTGACTGTTTTTAGGCGCCAATTATTAAGACATAGCCCTACTGCGATCCTCGTCCTCGCTGATATTTTTGGTTGTCGTGCCGTTGGTCAGGTGGAAGGGAATTGATTGGGTTGTTGGTTGGTTCTTCAGCCGTCCCTAGGTCGTGCTGCAACCCCATTTTTTTGGCGTTACGCTTGGCTGCCTGTCTCACCTACACTGTTCTTAGAGTTTCCTCCCCAGGCCAACACTTGGAACACTTCTGAGCACCACTGTTCTGTTGTTTGTGATGGTGATTTTCTTTTGTCGCAAGTACTGTGCCAGGCCTTCAGCCGTGTATTAATTTTGTCTGTTCTATGTTCAGTATATGGCCTTCAGCCGAACCTTACGTGAAGTATTTTAAGATTAGTCCATCAGCAGTGTTTTATTTAAAATTCTTGTTTGATCTGTATCTAGGCCTTCAGTCGCATTTGTTTTGAAACTGGTCGCTTTCAGCCGTAATGTGTAAATTCCTGTCTGTAAGGTTTCTCTTCAATTACCTTGAATTTTTAAAATGGCATTCAGCCGCACTGTGTAAATGCTTATCTTAAGGTTTGTCTTTTATTATATTGAATAATTGTTTGGGCCTTCAGCCGTCAATATATTCCAAGTTTTCTTAAGATGATTTTCTGTTGTACTGTGTAAATGATTGTGTTTATAGGTTGCCTTTTACTATGTTGAAATATTATTTGGCTTTCAGCCGAGGAATTAATTTAAATTTTCTTAATATGGTTCTTGGCCGAGATTTGTAAATCCTTGCCTTTTAAAGAATTTCCTTTGCTGATTTGAAATATTATTTGGGCCTTTAACAGAGAAAATATTTTAACTTTACCTATGTAAGGCCTTCAGCTGTTTGTCCAAATTATTGTGCCTTAAAAGGAATTATTTGAGGTTATGTTAATTTTACTTAAGCAAGGGTTTCAGCCGTTTCTCTAAATCCTTGTGTTTTAAAAGGGATTATTTAAACTTTATTATTGAAAAGTTACTTGGGCCCTCAGCAGTGAATTGATCCTTGATGTTTTAAAGATAAAACTGTGCATTGGTTTTCGAGGAATAAAGTTGTGTGTTCTCGTGTAACTAACAGTAACTTTCCACAACCTGATACGCTATGTCCTGCGAAACCAGATTTCATTCACCTAGTTCTTTTTTCATCTTCACATTTTCAAAATGTTGTGGGACTTCCGTATTAAATTCACAGAAATATTTCGTGTAGTACACGATGTTATGCAACTACACAGCGTTTCAGAAAGTATGACCTGATTTCAAAAGTCCGTATTTATTGACTAAGGATATGCTACAAACATGGAATAAGTTGCAAAATATTCAAACATCAGGAAATTTTAGATATGTATTACAAATGCTCTGTGTGCCCAGCAGCACGAACGGCATCTAGACGATAGCACGAACAACATCAAGACGCTAGCACAAACTTCACACGATGTATCTGCTTTTACAGAAGTTATGGCGGCTGTTATTCTGTTCTTCACATCTTCTGTTTCACGAAATAAAGGAGATATGAACGCACTTTCCTTCACACATTCTCGCAAGGAAACATCACATGCAGTCATGTCCGGCGATTTTAGAGGCCAACAATGCAAGGAAGAGTCTGGGGGTCCCTTGCGCCCCATCCAGCGTTGTGGCAGAGTGTCACTGAGAAACTGACGTACGTAGTTGATCCAATGTGGAGGAGCACCATCCTGTCGGAAAGTCATCGAAGTCCTCCAGAAGTTGTGGAAAAATCCAGTATTGGCAGATAATTCAACACAGGATAGGGCGCCGGGACCCCAGACACTGCCCTACGTTCTTGGCCTCCAAGATCGTCAGACATGGCCTCACGCGATTTTTTCTTGTGGGGATGTGTGAAGGAAAGTATGTTCCTCTCGCTTTTACCTCATGACATAGAAGAAGTGAAGAACAGAATAACAGCCGTCATAACTTCTGTAAAATCAGATACACTGCGTAAAGTTTATGACGGATTTAGCTATCGTCTCTATGTTGTTTGTGCTGCTGCTGGACATGTAGAGCATTTCTAATAACATAGTTAAAACTTTAAGATTTTGCGAGTATTTTGTAATTCTTGCCATGTTTGTAGTATGTTTTTACGAATAAATATGGTTTCTAAATCGGATCATTCTTTCTAAAACAGCCTGTATATGGGCGCCCTCTCTTTGCAGAGAGTTTGTCCGATTTTTTGCAGTTTTATAAGCTGATATTCTTAATGACAGGACATGGCTCGTTCCTGTTTATCTTATAACATGTTTATGTATATGGAGACTTTTATCTATACAGAGGGGTCCAAAAAAATGTATCCACTGCATAAAAGTTCATAGCCGGCAAACTAACTGATGGAGTTGTCTCATCTTTGGTAGTGTAATAGTTTGCAGTTCCAGCAATCGCCACACAAGCGTTGTATTGCGTTGTTTTGTTTTGTCAGATGACAGTCGCCAGATAGTCAGTGTTCTGTTCTTAGTTGCACCTAGTTACTCGGGTAAACATGGCTGGCGCAAGACTTACATTCGATGAAAGGAAGTCAGTTTTGAAGTGGTATTTTAAGTACGAAACCATTAATGAGGTTCAACGGCAATGGCAAAATGAGTATCAAACAGAGCCACCGACACGTTTAACGATTTGTCGCATTTGAGACAAATTTGAAGCCGAAGACTGTGTTAAAGATGTACACAAACAACGATCTGGACGACCTGTAACAGTAACAAGTGCAGCTAACTCCCATCGTTTGTTACAAAAATTCACTCGTTCACCACAGAAGTCTGTGAGACAGTGTGACCGTGAAACTGGAGTGAGTCGCTCAAGTGTTCGCGAATTTTGAAGACAGCAAAGTGGACGTGCTACATTCCACGATTGCTACACGCAATGAACGAGGACGACACAGATCGTAGAACGAACAACTGCGAGTGGTTTACTAACATGGTGCGCAATGAGGAAGAGTTTGTAGAAATGATTTTGTGGTCTGATGAGGCACAGTTCAAACTCAATGGTAGAGTAAATCACCACAGTTGCATCTATTGGGCCGCCGAAAACCCGAACGTACATGTAGACAAAGCCGTGAATTTGCCAGGAGTAAATGTGTGGTGTGGGTTGTCTTACCGGGGCTTGATTGGGCCATTCTTCTTTGACGGTACAGTTACCGGTGAGGTGTACCTCCAGAAGCTTCAGACATCCATTTTACCTGCCATCCGAGACTTTCAACAAGATGGTGCCCCAGTTCACTATCAAAATCGTGTTAGGGCGTATCTCGACGAAAATCTACCAGGAAGATGGATAGGCCGTAGAGGTGCTGTGGAGTATCCACCACGTTCCCCAAACCTAACTCCTCTGGACTTTCACCTAAAAAGGACGTCGTTTATCGACAAAAGCCACGCACATTGGATGAACTTCGAGAATCCATCGTAAATTCATGTGCAAATATCCAACTGAACACGTTGCAGTCAGTAGCTCGGGCTGCAGTTCGAAAAAAAAAAAAAAAAAAAAAGGTTCAAATGGCTCTGAGCACTATGGGACTTAACATCTATGGTCATCAGTCCCCTAGAACTTAGAACTACTTAAACCTAACTAACCTAAAGACATCAAACAACACCCAGTCATCACGAGGCAGAGAAAATCCCTGACCCCGCCGGGAATCGAACCCGGGAACTCGGGCGCGGGAGCTGCAGTTCGGCGGCATCGTTTGTGTGTAGATGTTAATGGTGACCATTTCGAACAGCTACAGTGATGTCTTTAAGTTGGACTTGAAGCTACACTTTCACCAAAAAAGAGATAACTCCGTCAATTAGTTTGAAAGTTACGGACTTTTAAACAGTGGATACATTTTTATTTTTTTATTTTATTTTATTTATTTTTTTCTTTTTTTTGCCCCGTCTGTATAAACTGCAGACAGAGCAATAGGAAGGAAATGTGCATTTCTTACGCAGTACTTTTACGAGCGTCTGTTTTTGTAAATAATTTCTCTTGCGAACCAAATAGATGTGGTTCATGGTGTGGGTTCCTGTAGTCATGTCCTAGTTCATGAACCACGGGCAACGTATGAGTGGCCAAGTAAGTGGTCCCGACAGTCGGGATACCAGTTACTTTGGAATAAGGCTGGGCATCTCGGACATATTCTGAGTCGTGGTCACCTTTGTGCTCATACGGCAAAGACTACCAAATCCACCGGTTAGTCCCTCAGCCGTTAGGGGTAAAACCCAATGGGACTCGGGGCAAGTAAGGCTAGCAACCTGCTTCCCTGGTACTTTAAATATGATGCTGGCAACAATCAGAGCAAAATGCCTCGGACCTTTGGAGGTGACGGAGTCCCACCTCTAACTGACAAACCAGGGACTCCTAATATACGACTTGGCAAACAAATGGTAATGAGATGGGGAGCTATTAATATCAATGGGGGCTACTCTGGGAAGAAGGTAGAGCTGGCAGAGGCCGCAAGTAAAATGGGACTGGACGTTTTAGCTGTTAGTGACATTCGGGTAAGGGGTGAGAAAGAAGAGGAAGTGGGAGAATACAAGGTCTACCTGTCAGGAGTCAAAGCAGGAATAGCACAATGGGGTGTAGGGCTTTACATCAGGAAAGAAATGGAACCCAGTGTAGTTGCAATAAGGTATGTAAACTAACGACTGATGTTGATAGATTTGACAGTGTCTAGCAAGAAAATTAGGATTGTGTCAGTATATTCGCATTGTGAAGGGACAGGTCAAGATAAGATGGATAGTTTTTATGAGGCACTCAGTGATGTAGTTGTTAGAGTAAAGGACAAGGACAGTGTTCTGCTCATGGGTGATTTTAACGCCAGGATTGGAAATCGAACAGAAGGGTATGAAAAGGTTATGGGTAAATTTGGAGAGGATATGGAGGCCAACAGGAACGGGAAACAACTCTTGGATTTCTGTGCCAGTATGGGCTTAGTAATCACAAACTCCTTTTTTAAACATAAGAACATTCACCGGTATACTTGGGAAGGCAGGGGAACCAGATCTGTCAATGACTATATAATAACAGATCAGGAATTCAGGAAGGCTGTGAGGGACACACGTGTATTCAGGGGATTCTTTGATGACACTGATCATTATTTAATCTGCAGTGAAATTGGGATTGTGAGGCCGAAAGTGCAGGAGGTCAGGTCCATATGTAGGAGGATAAGAGTGGAGAAACTTCAGGATAAGGAAATCAGGCACAAGTACATAACAGCGATCTCAGAAAGGTACCAGTTAGTTGAATGTAGTCAATTACAGTCATTGGAAAAGGAATGGATAAGGTACAGGGACACAGTACTAGAAGTGGCTAAAGAATGTCTTGGAACAGTAGTGTGTAAAAGTAGGATGAAGCAAACAGCTTGGTGGAATGATACAGTCAAGGCAGCCTGTAAAAGGAAAAAGAAGGCGTATCAAAAATGGCTACATACCAGAACCCAGGTAGACAGAGAAAGTTATGTTGAAGAAAGAAACAAAGCCAAACAGATAATTGCAGCATCCAAGAATAAATCGTGGGAAGACTTTGGAAACAGGTTGGAGACTTTGGGTCAAGCTGCTGGAAAACCATTCTGGAGTGTAATTAGCAGTCTTCGTAAGGGAGGTAAGAAGGAAATGACAAGTATTTTGGACAGGTCAGGAAAACTGCTGGTGAATCCTGTGGATGCCTTGGGCAGATGAAGGGAATATTTTCAAGAGTTGCTCAATGTAGGTGAAAATGCGATCAGTAATGTTTCAGATTTCGAGGTAGAATGGGATAGAACGATGATGGAAATAGGATCACATTTGAGGAAGTGGAAAAAATGGTCAATAGATTGCAGTGCAATAAAGCGGCTGGGATGGATGAAATTAAGTCGGAACTCATCAAATACAGTGGAATGTCAGGTCTTAAATGGCTACACAGGATAATTGAAATGGCCTGGGAGTCGGGACAGGTTCCATCAGACTGGACAAAAGCAGTAATCACACCAATCTTTAAACATGGAAACAGAAAATATTGTAACAACTACAGAGGTATCTCTTTAATCAGCGTTGTGGGTAAAATCTTCTCAGGTATTGTTGAAAGGAAAGTGCGAGTATTAGTTGAGGACCAATTGGATGAAAATCAGTGGGGGTTTAGGCATCTTAGAGGTTGTCAGGACCAGATCTTTAGCTTACGGCAAATAATGGAGAAGTATTATGAGTGGAACAGGGAATTGTATCTATGCTTTATACATCTAGAAAAGGCATATGACCGGCTTCCTAGGAGGAAGTTATTGTCTGTTCTACAAGATTATGGAATAGGAGGCAAACTTTTGCAAGCAATTAAAGGTCTTTACATGGATAGTCAGGCAGCAGTTAGAGTTGACGGTAAATTGAGTTCATGGTTCAGAGTAGTTTCAGGCGGCAACCTGTCTCCACTGTTGTTCATATTATTTATGGATCATATGTTGAAAACAATAGACTGGCTGGGTGAGATTAAGATATGTAAACACAAAATAAGCAGTCTTGCATATGCGGATGACTTAGTTGTGATGGCAGATTCGATTGAAAGTTTGCAAAGTAATATTTCAGAGCTAGATCAGAAATGTAAGGACTATGGTATGAAGATTAGCATCTCCAAAACGAAAGTAATGTCAGTGGGAAAGAAATATAAACGGATTGAGTGCCAAATAGGAGGAACAAAGTTAGAACAGGTGGACGGTTTCAAGTACTTAGGATGCATATTCTCACAGGATGGCAACATAGTGAAAGAACTGGAAGCGAGGTGTAGCAAAGCTAATGCAGTGAGCGCTCAGCTACGATCTACTCTCTTCTGCAAGATGGAAGTCAGTACCGAGACTGCCCGCATCTCGTGGTCGTGCGGTAGCGTTCTCGCTTCCCACGCCCGGGTTCCCGGGTTCGATTCCCGGCGGGGTCAGGGATTTTCTCTGCCTCGTGATGGCTGGGTGTTGTGTGATGTCCTTAGGTTAGTTAGGTTTAAGTAGTTCTAAGTTCTAGGGGACTGATGACCATAGATGTTAAGTCCCATAGTGCTCAGAGCCATTTTTAGTACCGAGACTAAGTTATCTGTGCACCGTTCAATCTTTCGACCAACTTTGTTGTATGGGAGCGAAAGCTGGGTGGATTCAGGTTACCTTATCAACAAGGTTGAGGTTACGGATATGAAAGTAGCTAGGATGATTGCAGGTGGGGAACAATGGCAGGAGGGTGTCCACAATGAGGAAATCAAAGAAAAACTGGGAATGAACTCTATAGATGTAGCAGTCAGGGCGAACAGGCTTAGATGGTGGGGTCATGTTACACGCATGGGAGAAGCAAGGTTACCCAAGAGACTCATGGATTCAGCAGTAGAAGGTAGGAGGAGTCGGGGCAGACCGAGGAGAAGGTACCTGGATTCGGTTAAGAATGATTTTGAAGTAATAGGTTTAACATCAGAAGAGGCACCAATGTTAGCACTGAATAGGGGATCATGGAGGAACTGTATAAGGGGGGCTATGCTCCAGACTGAACGCTGAAAGGCATAGTCAGTCTTAAATGATGATGATGATGAACCAAATAGATCCGACAGCTGACGCTGCGGAGGGCTACAGACGCAAATCGCGTTAACCAGAGCGTCCCACGTAACGCGGGCGCTGTTGTGTCGCCCGGTTGGATTTCACGTCCGCGTCCACAGCAATATTAGTTGTCTCAATCGAGTGTGAGGACGACTTTTCTGGGCGCTCACCAGCCACGCTGGAAACCACGTCCGCGTTAGTCTCGGCGTCCCGTGTGACTCTGGTTTGAGCCACGGTTCCCTGTATAAGCGCTTCCAGAGCTGAAGTTACGACCGGCGACCGCGTTAGGCATCCTCGTGTTTCTCGGAACGCCGAGGGTGTTCTACGGCTGCCTGCGCTGGGAGCCGCTGTCAGGACTCGCGACAGCGCATGCGCCGCGCCAATTTATCAGCGCGGACGGCGCGCGACAGCTACACGTCCCGCGCAGCGCCACATCGCAGCCTCGTTTGCAATTAACAGCGCGGCACAGCTCTGCCGCATGCTGTTGCTCCCCCCCCCCTCTCTCCTTCCCCCTCCTCCTACCACTCCCCCACCCCACTACTCCCTTCAGCATCCTGCCACAATCCTTCTGTTCTCTCTGCTCTTCTTTTTCCCCGGCCGCAAGGACGCCATTCCCAACACGGAGCTCTCTGTTCACAGAGAAATTTTACGTGATAAAAGAGTCGTCCACAAACCTGATTCGAATACGTGGGAAACGACA
This sequence comes from Schistocerca cancellata, assembly GCF_023864275.1. Lineage (NCBI taxonomy): Eukaryota > Metazoa > Arthropoda > Insecta > Orthoptera > Acrididae > Schistocerca > Schistocerca cancellata. The sequence goes on from NC_064634.1 coordinate 165,779,169, forward strand.
GTTTGTTCAGTCAAAATACAGCCTTCGAATTTATTGGTAATTTTCCGTGCACGTCTCAGGAATATTCACTCAAAGACATCCTACGCATTGCAATATCACAGGCAACACTGTTTCTCACTCTACGTCTCATTGACACGTTCATTATTTACCAGATTCCCCTCAGAAGTTTTATGTGGAACCAGTTTGCAACAGAAGATTGTAATTAACCCTCAGTTACAAGCGTCATGATTTCTGTTAGGCTCACTCGCATGGATGACAGGTATCATCTACAACATAAACAGTGTTGATGGTGTTGAGACAGCAGCCAGACACAAATTTATTTTAAGTTTCTTTATTCAAAAGGTACCGTTACCGGTTCCGAATCAACACGATTCATCGTCAGACGGCTTTCATGCTTTCATTACAACATGAAAGATGGTTGAGTTACAGATTTGCGTTGGGATGTGACTCACGTGAAATTTCTGTTTGGAGTACTTGTTTTTCATATGTAAACAAGTACTCCAAACCGAAATTTCACGTGAGTCACATCCCAATGCAAATGGGGGAAAAAATGAAAACAAGTACTCCAAACCGAAATTTCACGTGAGTCACATCCCAACGCAAATCTGTAACTCAACCATCTTTGTGACGTGCTTATAATTATGTATTATTTATATTTTAGGATAACTAAACAGTAAAAAACGCAGCACATGTAATCAAAGCATGAAAGCCGTCTGACGATGAATCGTAATGATTCGAAACCGGTAACGGTACCTTTTGAATAAAGGAACTTAAAATAAATTTGTTGCTAGTTACTATCTCAACACCATCAACAATTGTATTCAATTAACAGCAACGGTCTCCAACCATTTCGTCATATGACAAAATCGCAATAAACCGTGTGTTGGGAGACTTTTAACCATGTATGTGAATGCTATTAGGACTGTTTTAATCAACTATAAATATAAAACATTTAATACAATTATGCAGTAAGGTATCCAATATGTGAGAAATATGAGGGTCATTCAACAAGTGATACCCCACGTTGTTTTTCTCAGAACATATTTGCTGTTAACAGTCAGAATGTGGTGACAATATACAGGGTGTTTCAAAAATGACCGGTATATTTGAAACGGCAATAAAAACTAAACGAGCAGCGATAGAAATACACCGTTTGTTGCAATATGCTTGGGACAACAGTACATTTTCAGGCGGACAAACTTTCGAAATTACAGTAGTTACAATTTTCAACAACAGATGGCGCTGCAAGTGATGTGAAAGATATAGAAGACAACGCAGTCTGTGGGTGCGCCATTTTGTACGTCGTCTTTCTGCTGTAAGCGTGTGCTGTTCACAACGTGCAAGTGTGCTGTAGACAGCATGGTTTATTCCTTAGAACAGAGGATTTTTCTGGTGTTGGAATTCCACTGCCTAGAACACAGTGTTGTTGCAACAAGACGAAGTTTTCAACGGAGGTTTAATGTAACCAAAGGACCGAAAAGCGATACAATAAAGGATCTGTTTGAAAAATTTCAATGGACTGGGAATGTGACGGATGAACGTGCTGGAAAGGTAGGGCGACCGCGTACGGCAACCACAGAGGGCAACGCGCAGCTAGTGCAGCAGGTGATCCAACAGCGGCCTCGGGTTTCCGTTCGCCGTGTTGCAGCTGCGGTCCAAATGACGCCAACGTCCACGTATCGTCTCATGCGCCAGTGTTTACACCTCTATCCATACAAAATTCAAACGCGGCAACCCCTCAGCGCCGCTACCATTGCTGCATGAGAGACATTCGCTAACGATATAGTGCACAGGATTGATGACGGCGATATGCATGTGGGCAGCATTTGGTTTACTGACGAAGCTTATTTTTACCTGGACGGCTTCGTCAATAAACAGAACTGGCGCATATGGGGAACCGGAAAGCCCCATGTTGCAGTCCCATCGTCCCTGCATCCTCAAAAAGTACTGGTCTGGGCCGCCATTTCTTCCGAAGGAATCATTGGCCCATTTTTCAGATCCGAAACGATTACTGCATCACGCTATCTGGACATTCTTCGTGAATTTGTGGCGGTACAAACTGCCTTAGACGACACTGCGAACACCTCGTGGTTTATGCAAGATGGTGCCCGGCCACATCGCACGGCCGACGTCTTTAATTTCCTGAATGAATATTTCGATGATCGTGTAATTGCTTTGGGCTATCCGAAACATACAGGAGGCGGCGTGGATTGGCCTCCCTATTCGGCAGACATTAACCCCTGTGACTTCTTTCTGTGGGGACACTTGAAAGACCGGGTGTACCGCCAGAATCCAGAAACAATTGAACAGCTGAAGCAGTACATCTCATCTGCATGTGAAGCCATTCCGCCAGACACGTTGTCAAAGGTTTCGGGTAATTTCATTCAGAGACTACGCCATATTATTGCTACGCATGGTGGATACGTGGAAAATATCGTACTAAAGAGTTTCCCAGACCGCAGCGCCATCTGTTGTTGAAAATTGTAACTACTGTAATTTCGAAAGTTTGTCTGCCTGAAAATGTACTGTTGTCCCAAGCATATTGCAACAAACGGTGTATTTCTATCGCTGCTCGTTTAGTTTTTATTGCCGTTTCAAATATACCGGTCATTTCTGAAACACCCTGTACATCATGTTTTATTCATATCCTAGTTTTCTGACTAATCCCCATCGCGTTCTACGGCTGTACGCCAACGTTGTGGAAGATCATGTATTTCCTGTAGCCATGTTTACACTGCATGACTGACACTCTCGTCATATTCAAAGTGCGTTCCTCGTAGAGAATCTAGAGTGATGTGTTCCCGGATTCTCAGACGCGTGTGGGCGTGCATTATCGTGCATGACCGACAACTGTAGAGCCAATTGCCGAGCTGTGATGCGCCGGTCGGCACGAATAATGGCATCCGCTCAATTCAGCGTGTCTGGAGCAGTGGCTGTGACAGGACGTCCCGAGCGTGGCTGATCATGGAGCTCTGTCTCTGCATTTCCCGAGGCTTTAACTTTCTTTATCCATCGTCCAACTGTACTCCTATCAACTGCAGCATCGCCATACACACCACGGTTTCTTTTTCTGCACACAAGAATTCAATCACAGCACGTTGTTTGTAGCGTAGTCGTATGTAGACCCCATTTTGACGCTATAATACAGCTGTGCCATCTGCCAGAACTGTTCAAAACATCAACGGCGCACAGAACAAACATCAAATGTGAAGCACCAACAAGGACGTTTTTCTATGCATCTTAATGGCTATTTTTTTAAAAAAAAATTGGGGCATTAATCATTGAACGAACCTCTTATTTATAATAGTAAATTGCTGCAGACCATCTCTGATAGCAGCCAACTTGCTAACCTCTCTACGAACACCTCGCCAAAGATACTACCAAATTTCAGACATCTCAAAAGCAAACCGAATCGGTTTTCATTCACGTGTAAGTAGCATGACCCAAGCCTGTTCCCTTTGAGTCATCCCAGAACCTCCATAAATTCTTTGTAGGATGTCTCAGAGATCCAAAAAATACATTAAAAACCAATTTAAGCTTTCACCTCTATAACATCTGTTCCTTTAGACATCCCTTTCCGTAAAAAAGTTACATGAGCCTCACTGATGTTAATACATGTTACTAAAATGTGTACTACACTCACACTCATAAATGAAGGATAATTGCAAAATGTGGTGCCACACAACGAGGCACTACACAAAACTGGCGCTAATAGCGTAGGCACATAGGGAGCACACACGACACAGATCTGTAAGTCCACGGTATTGGTGATAAGTTGAGAAAACCGTCCCGAAGCACATGTGCTACAAAACGCCACTGTTTCCTGCGCATGTACCCCGATATCAATATGGCATACGATCAACATGCACACGTACACAGGCCGCACAACGGGTTGGCATACTCTGGATCAGGTGGTCTAGCAGCTGCTGGGGTACAGCCTCCCATTCTTGCACCAGTGCCTGTCGGAGCTCCTGAAGTGTCCTAGCGGTTTGAAGATGTGCAGCGATACGTCGACCGAGAGCATCCCAGACGTGCTCGATGGGGTTTACGTCTGGAGAACAGGCAGGCCACTCCATTCGTCTGATATTTTCTGTTTCAAGGTACTCCGCCACGATGGCAGCTCGAGGGGGCGGTGCATTATCATCCATCAGGAGGAAGGTGGGACCCACTGCACCCCTGGGAAGGCGGACATACTGGTGCAAAATGACGTTCCAATACACCTGACCTATTACATGCTCTGTCAAAGACATGCAGGGGTTTACGTGCACTAGTCATCATCCCACCTCACATCATCAAACCACGACCTCCATACAGGGCAATTTCAAGGACATTAAGGGATTGGTATCTGGTTCCTGGTTCACGCCAGATGAAAACCCGGCGAGAATCATTGTGCAGACTGTACCTGCACTCGTTCGTGAACATAACCTAGAACGATTATTCCAATGGCCATGTACTGTGTTCTTGACACCAGGCTTTACGGGCTCTCCTGTGACCAGGGGGCAGTGGAATGACCTTGTACGTCTCTGGGCGAATAAACCATGTTGTTCAGTCGTCTGTAGACTGTGTGTCTGAAGACAACTGTTGCAGTGGCTGCGGTAAGGTCCCGAGCAAGGCTGCCTGCTGTACTCCGTGGCCGTCTGCGGGCACTGATGGTGAGATATCGGTCTTCTTGTGGTGTTGTATACTGTGGACGTCCGGTACTATATCGCCTGGGCACGTTTCCTGTCTGCTGGAATCGTTGCCATAATCTTGAGATCACACTTTGTGGCACACGGAGGGCCCGTGCTACGACCTGCTGTGTTTGACCAGCCTCCAGTCGCCCTAGTATTATGCCCCTCATAATGTCATCAATATGTGTCTCGGAGCCATTTTCAACACGCAGTCACCATCACCACGTGTTAAAACGTCTGCACACTTACTCGCTGCACCGTACTCTGACATGCACTAACACACCTCTGCGTTTGTGGACTGCTGCCAGCGCCACAGTGCGACGACCGTAGGTCAAATGCAGCGCATGGTCATACCCCGAGGTGATTTAAACCCGCAAACGGACCACCGGAGCGTTGTTTCACCACGTATCAGCATTATCATTAATTTATGAGCATGAGTGTATATTTCCTTCCAAGAATAACTCCAGAGAATCTATTTCTTCTTTGTTATATGTGTTTAATTTTTTAGTCCTGCCGAACGGGTAGTAATACACGACGAGTTAAATGAAAGTGGCCCGGAGAACAAAGTTCCATGGCACGAAGAAACAACAGAGGAAAGGGAATACAGTACTAACCTGACTATAGTAAATGCTGAAAGAGACGTCTTGGCTCTTTTGGACCCTCGTCAGCCAGTTGCTGAAGGCAGATCTAGGCTGGACAGCTACAATTCCTGCAGTCTCATCTGAAACGTTCTGCTGCAGTTCTTGAAATGGTTGTTGCGATACACCTTAGACTTGAGGGACTGACCTCTGCTAACAACTCTATCAGACATGGAGATTGTGTAAATGTGCTCCATGTTCCGGCCGGCTGTATGACCAGTTGCTCCATCCTACTGGAGGTAACTGTAGGTCTTTTCTTCCTTCGTTAATAATGATACAAATGGTCTCAAAATGTTGACAGTGTAACGCGCCGAGGTCAGCGTCTGATGAAAGGAGATTTGACTAGTAATAAGGCTCGCAGACACTGCACGCTATACCCCAACCTTCTGATTATTCAGTGGTGTCTCGTGGAAGTTATGTGGGTTCTCCGCTGTCCAGAAGCTGTGATTCTGTGAGTTGACATAGACACTCAGGTGAAACCAGGCTTCGTCACACATAAAGGACAGGTCCATGTCCAAGCTATTCGTCGTTATCTCAGTGCACTGCCACTCACAAAATCGAAGGTGCTGAGGAGCATTTGCTCATTTTAATGCGTGAACAACAGATACTTGGTAGAGATGCATGTGCAGGTCCAGGTGTAGTATTCGACCTTAGGATCGAACACTGTCTCTTGCGACAGGTGTCGGGTTGATTTGGTGGAACTCTAAAGCACTTTGTGGTGAACTGCAGCCTCATTTTCGGGTGTGCGGACACGTTTCGGAGTGTTTTTTACTTCTTCAGAACAGATCATGTCTTACTCTATTTTCAGACAAAGCTTTGCATGACACTCATTTCTGGCACTCTTGACACCTTTAAGCTACTCGGAAAACAACTGACCACACCGTCTCCACGACTTAGTTGTCACATAACTTCCCACAACGAACGCCCGCTTCTCCACTCTGTGGATCACGTGGCGGATGTACACGTGGTGTGCGAGTCACTGGATGTGGTCATGTGCATATATTCACGTCAAATCGTATCCGCTCGTCCGGGCCACTTTTATTTGCCCCATCCCGTGCTACAAGATCTGGTTTTAACATTGGTAGGAAATTTACTTTTCTGCCATTAAGTTATTCCATGTTTTGCTAAAACAAATCCGTCTTCTTGTATTAGTCCTTCCTATGATTCAAATTCATCATTTTCTGGCACTTCTCGTTCTGTTCCTGAATCATGACAGCTTTCATGTACACAATCCTCGTTTGCTGCGTCAGCAGTATGACTATCATTATTTTCCTCATCCAGCTCATGACACCATTCCAGCGATACATCAGGATCTCTGCTTAACTATGTCCTCTAACCTCTGACATTTATTCCACACACTAAAAGTAAAGAGGTAAGTATTCTAGAGAGAAACCAAGTTAACTGTAATTAGTTTCGATACCCTTAAAATTATATACATGAAAGTTGGGTTGAATATATGGGGATGACCAGTGCCCTCGGCGCAATTAACAATGTTTCATAAACAATTCAATACAAAACAATGACACCCACTAATGGCAGAAGCTAACATATAGTGAGTTAACGGAGAGTACTGAAAAGGTTGCGAACTCAGTCCAGTCCAGTCAGACAAAACAGAGCGGGAAAATCGTGGCATTGACGAGTGTCCTCGCACGAGCAACGGAGGGGTAAACACATGACATATTTCTGTGCATAAAAGCAATTAAAAACCCTTTAACAGCAGTCAACCACATTGAAATGCTAGCTGACAACCCCACATTTCCTGGGTATTCATTTTGCCAATTTTCAATTAGTAATGAAAACGCAAATTAACTGTGTTTCTAGTGCAACATCGAAAAAGTTTCGTTTCCATGTATTCGTGAAAATACCTGTGAAATTATGAAACAGTCATACAAAGAAACACGCGTAAAGTGCAAATGTACAGTTATAGTATCCAAAATAAGAAATGCAATACGAAAAACACAAATTCTCCCTAATATTTATTCAACTCCTAACTTGATTATGAATAATATTTCTAGTTACATGTCCAGCCAACTGGCCGCAGCTGCTTCGCGTGCCTACAAGGGGCTCTGTACCAGCGCCTCTTCATAGCTCACAGAAAGCTTCACAGTTGAAAGCTGTCAAAAGCGGCACAAGTGTCAGGTATTTCTTTAAGGTGAGTCAACTGTAGGAATGTATTATTAGAGAAGAATAAAATATTAAAACTGAAACGTCCCCTTTGAACAATTGTATACGAGACTGTGCTTAACCTGACACACAATATTTTTAGCGCAACGCAATCTGACTTTCAAAAATCCCTACAAAGGAATGGCCCCGACTAACATCAACCTGTACCTTTCACAAATCACCCACCCCAACAAAAATCCTCGTCACTCGAACTACTGCTAAACAGCGAGCGCCACTACTGCCAGCTAAATAAAAGATTCAAACTACAGAAGGCACTAACTACTGATAGGGATAGTTAGCAAATGAAAGATATTAATAGAGAACAATGTATTTACCTTAATAGTCATAATATATATAGCAGTTCATGACAAATTGCAAAACTCCGCCATCTCTCTCCCCACATCCACCACTGCTGGCGGCTCACCTCCAACTGCGCAACGCTACGCGCTGTTCACATCCAGCTGCCGCTGCCTAACACTACAATGGCAGACAACAATGCAAACTTGCCACAGGCTGCACACAGCACAGCCAGTGATTTTCATACAGAGCGCTACGTAACGTTGCCAATAAGAAAATATAAACAGCCTACTTACATAGCCCCCATGCTCCCCACAAAAAAATTTACAAATTGTTTTGGCCAGTGGCCAATAATGATTTGATAAAATTTTTCATAATTACACTAACAAAGATATCCAATGCACACACTTATTGATACAATGTTGGTCAAAAGCTAAAATTTTCTCACAGTCCATAAAGACAGTCCTGATCTTTCATCATAATAGTAATTACAGTTTTTTTCACAAAGTCTCATTAGTAAAAAAAAAGTTGCACACGGAAGTAGTGGATTTCCATGCAGTCTTGAAGAAGTAGTGGTGTCCTTCCAACGGAAAGACAGTGCTGACTCTTGACATGCTGACAGGTAATGGGCCACAATGGAGCAAACCCACAGCAGAGTCATTCGAAGTTCTGAAGAATATTGGTAGGTAGGTCATCACAGAGCAGACCCACTGTAGTCCTGATAGAGATTACGGTATTGGTGGGCCACCAGAGGTGTAGACCCACTGTAGTCCTTGTAGAGATGGCCAGCAGCCATCTGCTGCGACTGTGCAGGTGCACAATCACCATCGAAGAGTCTTGCGGAGAAGATAGCAAGTCCATAAACCACTACTTGTGCACGCACAAAGTTTTTGGAATTGTCCTTAGAAGTCTTGCAGACAATATAGCAAGTCCATAAACCACCACTTGTACACTCACGAAGTTTTTGGAATCGTCCTTAGAACCAGCAATGCTGTTTACGAGACTGTGCTTAACCTGACACACAATATTTTTAGCGCAACGCAATCTGACTTTCAAAAATCCCTACAAAGGAATGGCCCCAACTAACATCAACCTGTACCTTTCACTAATCACCCACCCCACCAAAAATCCTCGTCACTCGAACTACTGCTAAACAGCGAGCGCCACTACTGCCAGCTAAATAAAAGATTCAAACTACAGAAGGCACTAACTACTGATAGGGATAGTTAGCAAATGAAAGATATTAATAGAGAACAAACAATGTATTTACCTTAATAGTCATAATATATATAGCAGTTCATGACAAATTGCAAAACTCCGCCATCTCTCTCCCCACATCCACCACTGCTGGCGGCTCACCTCCAACTGCGCAACGCTACGCGCTGTTCAAATCCAGCTGCCGCTGCCCAACACTACAATGGCAGACAACAATGCAAACTAGCCACAGACTGCACACAGCACAGCCAGTGATTTTCGTACAGAGCGCTACGTAACGTTGCCAATAAGAAAACATAAACAGCCTACTTACAGTGTAACCGACAGGCTGTTGAATGCAAGCATCCAAACATCCATGCATAGTAACTTCCTGGCAGATTAAAACTGTGTGCCGGACCGAGACTCGAACTCCGACCTTTGCCTTTCGCGGGCAAGTGCTCTACCATCTTTTTTCGATTTTGTTCGTTGTTGATCGTTGTGTTTGGTCGTTGCGGACGTCACATGATATCCGTTCAAGTTCGTTTGTTGATCTTTTCACACAATTTTTTTTATTACAGAGACCAACCGGCGCTCTGACCGAACACGCTGAGCTACCGTGCCGGCTTCAACTGAGCTGCTCAAGCACGACTCACGAACCGTCTTCACAGTTTCAGTTATGCCAGTACCTCGTATCCCACCTTCCAAACTTCACACAAGCTCTAAAAATGGTTCAAATGTCCTTGAGCACTATGGGACATAACATCTATGGTCATCTGTCCCCTACAACTTAGAACTACTTAAACCTAACTAACTTAAGGACATCACACAACACCCAGTCATCACGAGGGAGAGAAAATCCCTGACCCCGCCGGGAATCGAACGCGGGAACCCGGGCGGGGGAAGCGAGAACGCTACCGCACGACCACGAGCTGCGCACTCACAGAAGCTCTTCTGCGAACCTTGCAGAGCTAGCACTCCTGCCAGGAAGCTTCGTATCAGCGCACACTCCGCTGCAGAGTGAAAATCTCATTCTGGATCCATGCATTGTGTTGTACAGATGCTGGATGTCAGTTTGTGCAGTAGAGTTCCGAGGCCGTCGGTCAGTACAGGGACCGCTAATGTAGTTTGTGAATCGCGCTCGCGTTGTTATCAGATGATGTCCCACACGTGCTCGATTGAAGACAGATCTGGTGACTCAACAGGTCAAGGCAGCATATAGATACTCTGTAGAGCATTGGGGTTACAACATCAGTACTTGGGCTAGCGTTATCCTGTTCGAAAACACCCCATGGAATGCTGTTCCTGAATGGCAGCACAACAGGTCGAATCACCAGATTGACATACATATTTGCAGCCAGGGTGTGAGGCATAACCACGAGAGTGCCACTACTGACATAAGAAATCACACACCACACCATAGCTCCAGGTATAGGTCAAGTGTGTCTGACATGCAGACTGGTTAGGTGCAGGTCCTCAATTGACCTCCGTCAAACCAACACACGGCCATAAATGGCACCGAAGCAGAACTGACTGTTGTCAGAAAACACAACAGACATCTACCTCACCCTATAACAGTTCTCGCTTGACACTACTGAAGTCCAAATGGTGATGGTTTGGTTTTGTCCTTGAAGTAACCGATTTGTAACAGTTCCTTGCGTTATTATGGTGCCAACTGCAGCTCAGATTGCTACTGAGATACTGGACTCGCATTCGGGAGGACGTCGGTTCAATCCCGCGTCCGGCCATCCTGATTTAGGTTTTCCGTGATTTCCCTAAATCACTCCAGGCAAATGCCGGGGTGATTCCTTAGAAAGGGCACGGCCGACTTCCTTCCCCGTCCATCCTTAATCCGATGAGACCGATGACCTCGCTCTTTGTTCTCTTCCCCCAAACAATCCAATCCAATTTGTACTGAAGTTGCAGTGGGACACTCCAGAGCCAAACGCCGAATATGATGGTCTTCCTCTCGGTAGTGCCACGTGGTCGCCTGGAACCCTATCTTTTTAGAACCGCACATTCACGTGACCATCACTGCCAACAATCACGTATAGTGGCTACATTCCTCCGATGTCTTTCTGCAATATTTCGGAAGGAAGATCTAACTTCTCGTGGCCCTGTTACACGACCTCGTTCAAACTCAGTGAGTTTTTGACAGCAGCTTCTTTGTAGCCTTGAAGGTACTCTTTACTAGCCTCAGCTCACCACGTCCAGTCTCAAAATTAACTAAAGCTCACGACCGTTAGCGCCTGTATTTAAAGCAAACCTGATTTGCATCCTCGTAGTGGTGCTACTAGGGCCTGGCGCGAAAAGTGTGCAGAGAACATTTTTCATATGTAGAAAAACGCCTACTAACTTTCGTTTATGTCACACAATTCTTTCTTGGTGTTGCGGTTTAAATATAAATGAAAAATATAAAACTTTTACCTTTGAATTCTTTACAGAAATGTGTATTAGTAGTTGTTACCTGTTAAATCACCTGTAACATGTTGTGTATAAGGTGACTGGGTATCGTCTTGTGCGTGAAGTAGTTGGATATAGCTCACAGACTAAGGAAAGCTACAGAGTCAGATACCACATGCCCGTCCCCTAAAATGAGGGGAAACGTCATACTGACAGTTAAAGAATTTTTGTCTGTAGTTATTTACGTTTTACAACTTCCATGTACTAAAACTACGCCGTTTTAAGGCAACGTGACATTAAAGATCCATCAGAAGTGTATCGTTCTCGGTAGTGTTTATTGTAATTTAATGTCGGTTAATTACATGTAAGTGATTAAAGCGTTCAGAAGATCTTGACATAAAATACAAGATCACATGTTGTAGAAGTTAAGTGTAGCGTAGTTGGTAGAGGCGCCGATTTACAAAACGTCTTTCTGTCACTGAGACGTGAGCGGCTCGTGTCCATGCCGTTTCTTGCTTGACAGCTTCTGTTTACGTAACTGTCGCCTCGACTGTCGCCTCGTTTCTTATTCGATTTACTGGCATCACTAACAAGGGAACCTCCCCGTCGCCCCTCCCTCAGATTTAGTTATAAGTTGGCACAGTGGATAGATCTTGACAAACTGAACACAGATCAATCGAGAAAACAGGAAGAAGTTGTGTGGAACTATGAAAAAAAATAAGCAAAATATACAAACTGAGTAGCCCATTGCAAGATATGCAACATCAAGGCAAATCTGAGCTCAGGAGCGCCATGGTACCGTGGTTAGCGTGAGCAGCTGCGGAATGAGAGGTCCTTCGTTCAAGTCTTCCCTCGACTGAAAATTTTACTTTTTTTATTTTCGCAAAGTTATGATCTGTCCGTTCGTTCATTGACGTCTCTGTTCACGGTAATAAGTTTAGTGTCTGTGATTTGCGACCGCACCGCAAAACCGTGCGATTAGGAGACGAAAGGACGTGCCTCTCCAATGGGAACCGAAAACATTTGATCGCAAGGTCATAGGTCAACCGATTCCTCCACAGGAAAACACGTGTGATGTATTCTATTCGACACTGGTGACGGCATGTGCGTCACATGAAAGGAATATGTTGTCGACCGACCTAACTTGTACACTTGGCGAATGGGTAAAAAGATTCTTCTACCTTGCCTGATATAGGTTTTCTTGTGGATGTGATAATCACTCCCAAAAAAAGTGATTGCATCGAACGGACAGATAATAATTGACTGAAAATAAAAAATTAAACTCTTCACCAGAGGGAAGACTTGAACTAAGGACCTTGTAACCTCCCCCTCACTTACCGACCTTAATGACAGTGAAAAATGAAACCGCGTGTACCTAATGGGAGTTTTGGAAAAGCAATCGTCACCGAAGTTAACCTGTCGGTAAAGAGGGAGGAAAGGGTTACATCTAAATGAAAGGAAATGTGCTAATGAAACTGGTGGAAATTAATTTTGAAAAGGGGTAAAGTTAATAAAGAAAGTAAATGTGCAGCCGTTACGTTAACAATTAACTAGCGGTAATTAGGTATTTGAGATTTGGGGGAAATCACGGTCGCCAGTCCTAAGGACAATTACTATAGTAACTGAAAAAGAAAGGTTATTACACATATAATTAGCACTAGAAGCGTGGCAACTGAAGGTTGACACGTGTAGTGTGAAAACTGAAAGTTTGTCAGAAGTAATAAATTTCGCTACACCCTGACTTAATTTAGCAAAAGAATTAATAAAACCGGAAAATCGAAAGTTAATTTAGTGACTGAAGTTAGTAGTGAGCTTTCTTTCTGAAGCACATCGAAATTCAGTAAAATACGGTTAGTCTTGGACTACCTCAACAATCATTTCAAAAGCTACTTGAATCTACGCAATTTAGAAAGAAGAGATTTAACTTTGAACTTGAATTAAATGATTCTGAACAATTAACAATAGTAAAATTTAGTACGTACCAAGCTGAGCTGCAGTCACAGGCAAGCTAAAATACGGTAACAAAGCTCGCACTCTTAATTCGTGCTTGTGTAATCTGAATATTGTAGCCAGCTATTAATGCCATAATTGAACTTTGAAATTAAAGCAGTGAAAACGAGTTAGCTATATTACTTTAATGCTGGCGTTTGAATTCAACGACACTCGGGTTCATTTCGGAAAAGGAAGGGACTCTGCTTGGTAATGCAATTGGGACAATGAGCAACAAAAGTTCATGCTAAGTTGCTGTAATTATAGTGACGAAAATGGAACAGTTTGAAAAGCTGAGGTCTGCCATACAGTTCTAAAACTTTACGTGCGTCCCGTCTTCCTTGTCGGTTGATTGAAGGTTTGAAGCCGTCGGTCGAGGAGGTGGCGACAGTCACTCATTGTCGGCCGTCGCTGTTGCAGAAGCTGGATGTTGGCGCGCCTTCTTCTCGACACGGTCACCAGACGAAACGGGCTCTTGATGTGCGCTAGTTAATGTTTCCCGTCCGCAACACCATGTCAGAAACTATCATCGCAAGTCGATCGCAATTACATGCTGCCAAACCCTGAAAGCGCGGCAACTCGCGGGAGCGTCACACAACACACCTGCTCCACTCGCTACTCCAGCCAGACTCCCTCTGCTCAGCCCGCGCTCCACGCGGCAGAGTTAACACTACCAAAGATCCTACACACTTTGATTCTTCACACGACCTATCGACGTAATCGTTCGATAGCAGTCTTCCCTAGGCAAGACCCAGCGTAAAAATACAAATAATATTTACGAAACAAACCAATTATACATCGACATAAATGTATAAATATATATATACAAACAGTAAAACAATTACAATATACAAAGAGACAGAAATGTCATATCTTGAGGTAACAAAGCAAGGAAAAAAAATAGTACAATAGATGGAAATAGGAGGCTATGCATTTCCGGCGTTACAACCTCTCGTTCCGCAGTTGCTCACGCTAAGCACGAGACCACGGCGCTCCTGAACTTACATTACCCTTGATGTAGCCTGTCCTGAGCATGGTCTACTCAGTTTGTATATTTTGCTCTTTTTTTTTCATAGTTCCACACAACTTCTTCCTCTTTTCTCGATTGATCTGTGTTTAGTTTTTCAAGGCCTGTCCACTGTGCCAACTTATAACTAAATCTGAGGGGGGTGCGATGGGGAGGTTCCCTTGTAAGTTGTTGGCTTGCCTACCCGTGAGTGGCAGCAACAGCGCGTATCGATAAGAGCACTGTCGTATTATCTTTGAAGCGACCGCTAGTATTTCGGGCTCGTCTTGCGTCGGGGGTTCAGTCGGGACGCAGAGCCAGTGAGGTCCGGGCAGCCAGTACTCGCCCGACCGCTGCCGACACACATGCACTGTCCGACGGAAGGAGACTGGAGCGGGAACGACCGTCGGTTGGTCGTTCGGTCGGTCGTCTCATCGGACGACGTGTATTTGGTCGCCGACCGCTTATGGAAACTCTGCGTGTGTCCACTTGCGATTCGTCCTTGTCGTTCCACAGTGATCGGTTTTATGATTGTCGGAGTTCTTAGTGCAAGTGTCTACGTGGAACTGTGTGTAGCTTGTGTGATTTCCACTGAGCAGTTATGAATGCTGTCTGAGTACTGGAGTGGGTACTCGGTCGGTTGGGGCAGAGCAGCGAGTGTATGTTTCCTGGCCGTGTTGATGTTCTCCGGCACGGCGTGTAGTTCGACAGCCTTTGGTGTTGTTCATATTTTTGAGTGGTTATTGTGGCTTGACTGTTTTTAGGCGCCAATTATTAAGACATAGCCCTGCTGCGATCCTCGTCCTCGCTGATATTTTTGGTTGTCGTGCCGTTGGTCGGGTGGAAGGGAATTGATTGGTTTGTTGGTTGGTTCTTCAGCCGCCCCTAGGTCGTGCTGCCACCCCATTTTTTGCTGTTACGCTTGGCTGCCTGTCTCACCTACACTGTTCTTAGAGTTTCCTCCCCAGGCCAACACTTGGAACACTTTTGAGCACCACTGTTCTGTTGTTTGTGATTGTGATTTTCTTTTGTCGCAAGTACTGTGCCAGCCCTTCAGTCGTGTATTAATTTTCTCTGTTCTATGTTCAGTATATGGCCTTCAGCTGAACCTTACGTGAAGTATTTTAAGATTAGTCCATCAGCAGTGTTTTATTTAAAATTCTTGTTTGATCTGTATCTAGGCCTTCAGTCCAATTTGTTTTGAAACTGGTGGCTTTCAGCCGTAATGTGTAAATTCCTGTCTGTAAGGTTTCTCTTCAATTATCTTGAATTTTTTAAATGGCATTCAGCCGCACTGTGTAAATGCTTATCTTAAGGTTTGTCTTTAATTATATTGAATAATTGTTTGGGCCTTCAGCCGTCAATATATTTCAAGTTTTCTTAAGATGACTTTCTGTTGTACTGTGTAAATGATTGTCTTTATAGGTTGCCTTTTACTATGTTGAAATATTATTTCGCTTTCAGCCGAGGAATTAATTGAAATTTTCCTAATATGGTTCTTGGCCGCGATTTGTAAATCCTTGCCTTTTAAAGAATTTCCTTTGCTGATTTGAAATATTATTTGGGCCTTTAACAGAGAAAATATTTTAACTTTACCTATGTAAGGTCTTCAGCTGTTTGTCCAAATTATTGTGCCTTAAAAGGAATTATTTGAGGATATGTTAATTTTACTTAAGCAAGGGTTTCAGCCGTTTCTCTAAATCCTTGTGTTTTAAAAGGGATTATTTAAACTTCATTATTGAGAAGTTACTTGGGCCCTCAGCAGTGAATTGATCCTTGATGTTTTAAAGATAAAACTGTGCATTGGTTTTCGAGGAATAAAGTTGTGTGTTCTTGTGTAACTAACAGTAACTTTCCACAACCTGATACGCTATGTCCTGCGAAACCAGATTTCATTCACCTAGTTCTTTTTTCATCTTCACATTTTCTAAAATGTTGTGGGACTTCCGTATTAAATTCACAGAAATATTTCGTGTAGTATACAATGTTATGCAACTACACAGCGTTTCAGAAAGTATGACCTGATTTCAAAAGTCCGTATTTATTGACTAAAGATATGCTACAAACATGGAATAAGTTGCAAAATATTCAAACATCATGAAGTTTTAGATATGTATTACAAATGATCTGTGTTTCCAGCAGCACGAACGACATCTAGACGATAGCACGAACAACATCAAGACGATAGCACAAACTTCACACGATGTATCTGCTTTTACAGAAGTTATGGCGGCTGTTATTCTTCACTTCTTCTGTTTCACGAAATAATGGAGATATGAACGCACTTTCCTTTACACATCCTCGCAAGGAAACATCACATGCAGTCACGTCCGGCGATTTTAGAGGCCAACAATGCAAGGAAGAGTCTGGGGGTCCCTTGCGCCCCATCCAGCGTTGTGGCAGAGTGTCACTGAGAAACTGACGTACGTAGTTGATCCAATGTGGAGGAGCACCATCCTGTCGGAAAGTCATCAAAGTCCTCCAGAAGTTGTGGAAAAATCCAGTATTGGTAGATAATTCAAGACAGAATAGGGCCGCCGGGACCCCAGACACTCCCCTACATTCTTGGCCTCCAAGATCGTCAGATACGGCCTCACGCGATTTTTTCTTGTGGGGATGTGTGAAGGAAAGTATGTTCATCTCGCTTTTACCTCATGACATAGAAGAAGTGAAGAACAGAATAACAGCCGTCATAACTTCTGTAAAATCAGATACACTGCGTAAAATTTATGACGGATTTAGCTATCGTCTCTATGTTGTTTGTGCTGCTGCTGGACATGTAGAGCATTTCTAATAACGTAGTTAAAACTTTAAGATTTTGCGAGTATTTTGCAATTCTTGCCATGTTTGTAGTATGTTTTTACGAATAAATATGGTTTCTAAATCGGGTCATTCTTTCTGAAACAGCCTGTATATGTGCGCCCTCTCTTTGGAGTGAGTTTGTCCGATTTTTTGCAGTTTTATAAGCTGATATTCTTAATGACAGGACATGGCTCGTTCCTGTTTATCTTATAACATGTTTATGTATATCGAGCCTTTTATCTATACAGAGGGGTCCAAAAAAATGTATCCACTGCTTAAAAGTTCAGAGCCGGCAAACTAACTGACGGAGTTGTCTCATCTTTGGTAGTGTAATAGTTTGTAGTTCCAGCAATCGCCACACAAGCGTTGTATTGCGTTGTTTTGTTTTGTCAGATGACAGTCGCTAGATAGACAGTGTTCTGTTCTTAGTTGCACCTAGTTACTCGGGTAAACATGGCTGGCGCAAGACTTACATTTGATGAAAGGAAGTCAGTTTTGAAGTGGTATTTTAAGTACGAAACCATTAATGAGGTTCAACGGCAATGGCAAAATGAGTATCAAACAGAGCCACCGACACGTTTAACGATTCGTCGCATTCGAGACAAATTTGAAGCCGAAGACTGTGTTAAAGATGTACACAAACAACGATCTGGATGACCTGTAACAGTAACAAGTGCAGCTAACTCCCATCGTTTGTTACAAAAATTCACTCGTTCACCACAGAAGTCTGTGAGACAGTGTGCCCGTGAAACTGGAGTGAGTCGCTCAAGTGTTCGCGAATTTTGAAGACAGCAAAGTGGACGTGCTACATTCCACGATTGCTACACGCAATGAACGAGGACGACACAGATCGTAGAACGAACAACTGCGAGTGCTTTACTAACATGGTGCGCAATGATGAAGAGTTTGCAGAAATGATTGTGTGGTCTGATGAGGCACAGTTCAAACTCAATGGTAGAGTAAATCGCCACAGTTGCATCTATTGGGCCGCCGAAAACCCGAACGTACATGTAGACAAAGCCGTGAATTTGCCAGGAGTAAATGTGTGGTGTGGGATGTCTTACCGGGGCTTGATTGGGCCATTCTTCTTTGACGGCACAGTTACCGGTGAGGTGTACCTTCAGAAGCTTCAGACGTCCATTTTACCTGCCATCCGAGACTTGTATGGAGACGGAAAAGTTTACTTTCAACAAGATGGTGCCCCAGTTCACTATCAAAAGCGTGTTAGGGCGTATCTCGACGAAAATCTACCAGGAAGATGGATAGGCCGTAGAGGTGCTGTGGAGTATCCACCACGTTCCCCAAACCTAACTCCTCTGGACTTTTACCTAAAAAAGACGTCGTTTATGGACAAAAGCCACGCACATTGGATGAACTTCGAGAATCCATCGTAAATTCATGTACAAATATCCAACTGAACACGTTGCAGTCAGTAGCTCGTGCTGCAGTTCGAAAAAAAAAAAAAAAAAAAAAAAAGGTTCAAATGGCTCTGAGCACTATGGGACTTAACATCTATGGTCATCAGTCCCCTAGAACTTAGAACTACTTAAACCTAACTAACCTAAAGACATCACACAACACCTAGTCATCACGAGGCAGAGAAAATCCCTGACCCCGCCGGGAATCGAACCCGGGAACTCGGGCGCGGGAGCTGCAGTTCGGCGGCATCGTTTGTGTGCGGATGTTAATGGTGACCATTTCGAACAGCTACAGTGATGTCTTTAAGTTGGACTTGAAGCTACACTTTCACCAAAAAAGAGATAACTCCGTCAATTAGTTTGAAAGTTATGGACTTTTAAACAGTGGATACATTTTTTTTTTTTTTTTTTTTTGGCCCCGTCTGTATAAACTGCAGACAGAGCAACGGGAAAGAAATGTGCGTTTCTTACGTAGTACTTTTACGAGCGTCTGTTTTTGTAAATAATTTCTCTTGCGAACCAAATAGATCCGACAGCTGACGCTGCGGAGGGCTACAGACGCAAATCGCGTTAACCAGCGCGTCCCACGTGACGCGGGCGCTGTTGTGTCGCCCGGCTGGATTTCACGTCCGCGTCCACGGCAATATTAGTTGCCTCAATCGAGTGTGAGGACGACTTTTCTGGGCGCTCACCAGCCACGCTGGAAACCACGTCCGCGTTAGTCTTGGCGTCCCGTGTGACTCTGGTTTGAGCCACGGTTCCCTGTATAAGCGCTTCCAGAGCTGAAGTTACGACCGGCGACCGCGTTAGGCATCCTCGTGTTTCTCGGAACGCCGAGGGTGTTCTACGGCTGCCTGCTCTGGGAGCCGCTGTCAGGACTCGCGACAGCGCATGCGCCGCGCCAATTTATCAGCGCGGACGGCGCGCGACAGCTACACGTCCCGCGCAGCGCCACATCGCAGCCTCGTTTGCAATTAACAGCGCGGCACAGCTCTGCCGCATGCTGTTGCTCCCCCCCCTCTCTCCTTCCCCCTCCTCCTACCACTCCCCCACCCCACTACTCCCTTCAGCATCCTGCCACAATCCTTCTGTTCTCTCTGCTCTTCTTTTTCCCCTGCCGCAAGGACGCCATTCCCAGCACGGAGCTTTCTGTTCACAGAGAAATTTTACGTGATAAAAGAGTCGTCCACAAACCTGATTCGAATACGTGGGAAACGACAGTTTGTCCAGTCAAAATACAGCCTTCGAATATATTGGTAATTTTCCGTGCACGTCTCAGGAATATTCACTCAAAGACATCCTACGCATTGCAATATCACAGGCAACACTGTTTCTCACTCTACGTCTCATTGAAACGTTCATTATTTGCCAGATTCCCCTGAGAAGTTTTATGTGGAACCAGTTTGCAACAGAAGATTGTAATTAACCCTCAGTTACAAGCGTCATGATTTCTGTTAGGCTCACTCGCATGGATGACAGGTATCATCTACAACATAAACAGTGTTGATGGTGTTGAGACAGCAGCCAGACACAAATTTATTTTAAGTTTCTTTATTCAAAAGGTACCGTTACCGGTTCCGAATCAACACGATTCATCGTCAGACGGCTTTCATGCTTTCATTACAACACGAAAGATGGTTGAGTTACAGATTTGCGTTGGGATGTGACTCACGTGAAATTTCTGTTTGGAGTACTTGTTTTTCATATGAAAACAAGTACTCCAAACCGAAATTTCACGTGAGTCACATCCCAATGCAAATGGGGAAAAAAATGAAAACAAGTACTCCAAACCGAAATTTCAAGTGAGTCACATCCCAATTTAAATCTGTAACTCAACCATCTTTGTGACGTGCTTATAATTATGTATTATTTATATTTTATGATAACTAAACAGTAAAAAACGCAGCACATGTTGTAATCAAAGCATGAAAGCCGTCTGACGATGAATCGTAATGATTCGAAACTGGTAACGGCACCTTTTGAATAAAGGAACTTAAAATAAATTTGTGGCTGATTGCTGTCTGAACACCATCAACAATTGTATTCAAATAACAGCAATGGTCTCCAACCATTTCATCATATGACAAAATCGCAATAAACCCTGTGTTGGGAGACTTTTAACCGTGTATGTGAATGCTATTAGGACTGTTTTAATCAACTATAAATATAAAACATTTAATACAATTATGCAGTAAGGTATCCAATATGTGAGAAATATGAGTGTCATTTGAAACGTCCCCTTAGAAAAATTATACCTGACTGTGCTTAAACTGACACACAATATTTTTTAGCGCAACGCAATCTGACTTTCAAAAAATTCCTACAAAAGAATGGCCCTGACTAACATTAACCTATACCTTTCACAAATCACTTCCCTCACAAAAATCTTCGTTACTCGAACTACTGCAATACAGCGAGCGCCACTACTGTCAGCTAAATAAAAGATTCAAACTACTGAAGGCACTAACTACTGATAGGCATAGTTAGCAAATGAAAGATATTAATAGAGAACAAACAATGTCTTTACCTTAATATTCATAATTGACATCCAGTCTTACAAATTTCAAAACTCCGCCATCTCTCTCCCCACATCCACCACTGCTGGCGGCTCACCTCCAACTGCGCAACGCTACGCGCTGTTCACATCCAGCTGCCGCTGCCCAACACTACAATGGCAGACAACAATGCAAACTAGCCACAGACTGCACACAGCACAGCCAGTGATTTTCATACAGAGCGCTACGTAACGTTGCCAATAAGAAAACATAAACAGCCTACTTACACATTCAACAAGTAATACCACACGTTGTTTTTCTCAGAACATATTTGCTGTTAAGAGTCAGAATGTGGTGACAATATACATCATGTTTTGTTCATATCCTAGTTTTCTGCCTAATCTCCATCGCGTTCTACGGCTGTACGCCAACGTTGTGGAAGATCATGTATTTCCTGTAGGCGTAGCCATGTTTACACTGCATGACTGACACTCTCGTCATATTCAAAGTGCGTTCCTCGTAGAGAATCTAGAGTGATGTGTTCCCGGATTCTCAGACGCGTGTGGGCGTGCATTATCGTGCATGACCGACAACTGTAGAGCCAATTGCCGAGCTGTGATGCGCCGGTCGGCACGAATAATGGCATCCGCTCAATTCAGCGTGTCTGGAGCAGTGGCTGTGGCAGGACGCCCCGAGCGTGGCTGATCATGGAGCTCTGTTTCTGCATTTCCTGAGGCTGTTAACTTTCTTTATCCATCGTCCAAATGTACTTCTATCAACTGCAGCATCGCCATACACACCACGGTTTCTTTTTCTGCACACAAGAATTCAATAACAGCACGCTGTTTGTAGCGTAGTCGTATGTAGACGCCATTTTGACGCTATAATACAGCTGTGCCATCTGCCAGAACTGTTCAAAACATCAACGGCGCACAGAACAAACATCAAAAGTGAAGCACCAACAAGGACGTTTGTCTATGCATCTTAATGGCTATTTTTTTTTTTTTAAATTGGGGCATTAATCATTGAACGAACCTCTTATTTATAATAATTGTTCGTAAATTGCTGCAGACCATCTCTGATAGCAGCCAACTTGCTAATCTCTCTACGAACACCTCGCCAAAGATACAACCAAATTTCAGACATCTCAAAAGCAAACCGAATCGGTTTTCACTCACGTGTAAGTAGCATGACCCTAGCCTGTTCCCTTTGAGTCATCCCAGAACCTCCATAAATTCTTTGTAGGATGTCTCAGAGATCCAAAAAATAGATTAAAAACCAATTTAAGCTTTCACCTCTATAACATCTGTTCCTTTAGACATCCCTTTCCGTAAAAAAGTTACATGAGCCTCACTGATGTTAATACGTGTTACTAAAATGTGTACTACACTCATACTCATAAATGAAGTATAATTGCAAAATGTGGTGCCACACAACGAGGCACCACACAAAACTGGCGCTAATAGCGTAGGCACATAGGGAACACACACGACACAGATCTGTAAGTCCACGGTATTGATGATAAGTTGAGAAAACCGTCCCGAAACACATGTGCTACAAAACGCCACTGTTTCCTGCGCATGTACCCCGATATCAATATGGCATACGATCAACATGCACACGTATACAGGCCGCACAACAGGTTGGCATACTCTGGATCAGGTGGTCTAGCAGCTGCTGGGGTACAGCCTCCCATTCTTGCACCAGTGCCTGTCGGAGCTCCTGAAGTGTCCTAGGGGTTTGAAGATGTGCAGCGATACGTCGACCGAGAGCATCCCAGACGTGCTCGATGGGGTTTACGTCTGGAGAACAGGCAGGCCACTCCATTCGTCTGATATTTTCTGTTTCAAGGTACTCCGCCACGATGGCAGCCCGAGGGGGCCGTGCATTATCATCCATCAGGAGGAAGGTGGGACCCACTGCAACCCTGGAAAGGCGGACATACTGGTGCAAAATGACGTTCCAATACACCTGACCTATTACATGCTCTGTCAAAGACATGCAGGGGTTTACGTGCACTAGTCATCATCCCACCTCACATCATCAAACCACGACCTCCATACAGGGCAATTTCAAGGACATTAAGGGATTGGTATCTGGTTCCTGGTTCACGCCAGATGAAAACCCGGCGAGAATCATTGTGCAGACTATACCTGCACTCGTCCGTGAACATAACCTAGAACCATTATTCCAATGGCCATGTACTGTGTTCTTGACACCAGGTTTTACGGGCTCTCCTGTGACCAGGGGGCAGTGGAATGACCTTGTAGGTCTCTGGGCGAATAAACCATGTTGTTCAGTCGTCTGTAGACTGTGTGTCTGAAGACAACTGTTGCAGTGGCTGCGGTAAGTTCCCGAGCAAGGCTACCTGCTGTACTCCGTGGCCGTCTGCGGGCACTGATGGTGAGATATCGGTCTTCTTGTGGTGTTGTATACTGTGGACGTCCGGTACTATATCGCCTGGGCACGTTTTCTGTCTGCTGGAATCGTTGCCATAATCTTGAGATCACACTTTGTGGCACACGGAGGGCCCGTGCTACGACCTGCTGTGTTTGACCAGCCTCCAGTCGCCCTAGTATTATGCCCCTCATAATGTCATCAATATGTGTCTCGGAGCCATTTTCAACACGCAGTCACCATCACCACGTGTTAAAACGTCTGCACACTTACTCGCTGCACCGTACTCTGACATGCACTAGTACACCTCTGCGTTTGTGGACTGCTGCCAGCGCCACAGTGCGACGACCGTAGGTCAAATGCAGCGCATGGTCATACCCCGAGGTGATTTAAACCCGCAAACGGACCACCGGAGCGTTGTTTCACCACGTATCAGCATTATCATTAATTTATGAGCATGAGTGTATATTTACTTCCAAGAATAACTCCAGAGAATCTATTTCTTCTTTGTTATATGTGTTTAATTTTTTAGTCCTGCCGAACGGGTAGTAATACACGACGAGTTAAATGAAAGTGGCCCGGAGAACAAAGTTCCATGGCACGAAGAAACAACAGAGGAAAGGAAATACAGTACTAACCTGACTATAGTAAATGCTGAAAGAGACGTCTTGGCTCTTTTGGACCCTCGTCAGCCAGTTGCTGAAGGCAGATCTAGGCTGGACAGCTACAATTCCTGCAGTCTCATCTGAAACGTTCTGCTGCAGTTCTTGAAATGGTTGTTGCGATACACCTTAGACTTGAGGGACTGACCTCTGCTAACAACTCTATCAGACATGGAGATTGTGTAAATGTGCTCCAAGTTCCGGCCGACTGTATGACCAGTTGCTCCATCCTACAGGAGGTAACTGTAGGTCTTTTCTTCCTTCGTTAATAATGATACAAATGGTCTCAAAATGTTGACAGTGTAACGCGCCGAGGTCAGCGTCTGATGAAAGGAGATGGGACTAGTAATAAGGCTCGCAGTCACCGCACGCTATACCCCAACCTTCTGATTATTCAATGGTGTCTCGTGGAAGTTATGTGGGTTCTCCGCTATCCAGAAGCTGTGATTCTGTGAGTTGACATAGACACTCAGGTGAAACCAGGCTTCGTCACACATAAAGAACAGGTCCATGTCCAAGCTATTCGTCGTTATCTCAGTGCACTGCCACTCACAAAATCGAAGGTGCTGAGGAGCATTTGCTCATTTTAATGCGTGAACAACAGATACTTGGTAGAGATGCATGTGCAGGTCCAGGTGTAGTATTCGACCTTAGGATCGAAAACTGTCTCTTGCGACAGGTGTCGGGTTGATTTGGTGGAACTCTGAAGCACTTTGTGGTGAACTGCAGCCTCATTTTCTGGTGTGCGGACACGTTTCGGAGTGTTTTTTACTTCTTCAGAACAGATCATGTCTTACTCTATTTTCAGACAAAGCTTTGCATGACACTCATTTCTGGCACTCTGACACCTTTAAGGTTCTCGGAAAACAACTGACCACACCGTCTCCACGACTTCGTTGTCACATAACTTCCCACAACGAACGCCCGCTTCTCCACTCTGTGGATCACGTGGCGGAGGTACACGTGGTGTGCGAGTCACTGGATGTGGTCATGTGCATATATTCACGTCAAATCGTATCCGCTCGTCCGGGCCACTTTTATTTGCCCCATCCCGTGCTACAAGATCTGGTTTTAACATTGGTAGGAAATTTACTTTTCTGCCATTAAGTTATTCCATGTTTTGCTCAAACAAATCCGTCTTCTTGTATTAGTCCTTCCTATGATTCAAATTCATCATTTTCTGGCACTTCTTGTTCTGTTCCTGAATCATGACAGCTTTCACGTACACAATCCTCGTTTGCTGCGTCAGCAGTATGACTGTCATTATTTTCATCATCCAGCTCATGACACCATTCCAGCGATACATCAGGATCTCTGCTTAACTATGTCCTCTGACCTCTGACATTTATTCCACACACTAAAAGTAAAGAGGTAAGTATTCTAGAGAGAAACCAAGTTAACTGTAATTAGTTTCGATACCCTTAAAATTATGTACATGAAAGTTGGGTTGAATATATGGAAGTAATAAAGCAACACATACTTAGTACGTTTCACACCGTACAGGTTGAATACTACCAGATGGCCAGTGCCCTCGGCGCAATTAACAATGTTTCATAAACAATTCAATACAAAACAATGACACCCACTAATGGCAGAAGCTAACATATAGTGAGTTAACGGAGAGTACTGAAAAGGTTGCGAACTCAGTCCAGTCCAGTCAGACAAAACAGAGTGGGAAAATCGTGGCATTGACGAGTGTCCTCGCACGAGCAACGGGGGGGTAAACACATGACATATTTCTGTGCACAAAAGCAATTAAAAACCCTTTAACAGCAGTCAACCACATTGAAATGCTAGCTGACAACCCCACATTTCCCGGGTATTCATTTTGCCAATTTTCAATTAGTAATGAAAACGCAAATTAACTGTGTTTCTAGTGCAACATCGAAAAAGTTTCGTTTCCATGTATTCGTGAAAATACCTGTGAGATTATGAAACAGTCATACAAAGAAACACGCGTAAAGTGCAAATGTACAGTTATAGTATCCAAAATAAGAAATGCAATACGAAAAACACAAATTCTCCCTAATATTTATTCAACTCCTAACTTGATTATGAATAATATTTCTAGTTACATGTCCAGCCAACTGGTCGCAGCTGCTTCGCGTGCCTACAAGGGGCTCTATACCAGCGCCCCTTCATAGCTCACAGAAAGCTTCACAGTTGAAAGCTGTCAAAAGCGGTACAAGTGTCAGGTATTTCTTTAAGGTGAGTCAACTGTAGGAATGTATTATTAGAGAAGAATAAAATATTAAAACTGAAACGTCCCCTTTGAACAATTGTATACGAGACTGTGCTTAACCTGACACACAATATTTTTAGCGCAACGCAATCTGACTTTCAAAAATCCCTACAAAGGAATGGCCCCGACTAACATCAACCTGTACCTTTCACAAATTACCCACCCCAACAAAAATCCTCGTCACTCGAACTACTGCTAAATAGCGAGCGCCACTACTGCCAGCTAAATAAAAGATTCAAACTACAGAAGGCACTAACTACTGATAGGGATAGTTAGCAAATGAAAGATATTAATAGAGAACAAACAATGTATTTGCCTTAATAGTCATAATATATATAGCAGTTCATGACAAATTACAAAACTCCGCCATCTCTCTCCCCACATCCACCACTGCTGGCGGCTCACCTCCAACTGCGCAACGCTACGCGCTGTTCACATCCAGCTGCCGCTGCCCAACACTACAATGGCAGACAACAATGCAAACTAGCCACAGGCTGCCCACAGCACAGCCAGTGATTTTCATATAGAGCGCTACGTAACGTTGCCAATAAGAAAATATAAACAGCCTACTTACATAGCCCCCATGCTCCCCACAAACAATTTTACAAATTGTTTTGGCCAGTGGCCAATAATGATTTGATAAAATTTTTCATAATTACACTAACAAAGATATCCAATGCACACACTTATTGATACAATGTTCGTCAAAAGCTAAAATTTTCTCACAGTCCATAAAGACAGTCCTGATCTTTCATCATAATAGTAATTACAGTTTTTTTTCACAAAATCTCATTAGTAAAAAAAATTGCACACAGAAGTAGTGGATTTCCATGCAGTCCTGAAGAAGTAGTGGTGTGCTTCCAACGGAAAGACAGTGCTGACTCTTGACATGCTGACAGGTAATGGGCCACAATGGAGCAAACCAACAGCAGAGTCATTCGAAGTTCTGAAGAATATTGGTAGGTAGGTCATCACAGAGCAGACCCACTGTAGTCCTGATAGAGATTACGGTATTGGTGGGCCACCAGAGGTGTAGACCCACTGTAGTCCTTGTAGAGATGGCCAGCAGCCATCTGCTGCGACTGTGCAGGTGCACAATCACCATCGAAGAGTCTTGCAGAGAAGATAGCAAGTCCATAAACCACTACTTGTGCACGCACAAAGTTTTTGGAATTGTCCTTAGAAGTCTTGCAGACAATATAGCAAGTCCATAAACCACCACTTGTACACTCACGAAGTTTTTGGAATTGTCCTTAGAACCAGCAATGCTGTTTACGAGACTGTGCTTAACCTGACACACAATATTTTTAGCGCAACGCAATCTGACTTTCAAAAATCCCTACAAAGGAATGGCCCCGACTAACATCAACCTGTACCTTTCACAAATCACCCACCCCACCAAAAATCCTCGTCACTCGAACTACTGCTAAACAGCGAGCGCCACTATTGCCAGCTAAATAAAAGATTCAAACTACAGAAGGCACTAACTACTGATAGGGATAGTTAGCAAATGAAAGATATTAATAGAGAACAAACAATGTATTTACCTTAATAGTCATAATATATATAGCAGTTCATAACAAATTACAAAACTCCGCCATCTCTCTCCCCACATCCACCACTGCTGGCGGCTCACCTCCAACTGCGCAACGCTACGCGCTGTTCACATCCAGCTGCCGCTGCCCAACACTACAATGGCAGACAACAATGCAAACTAGCCACAGGCTGCACACAGCACAGCCAGTGATTTTCATACAGAGCGCTACGTAACGTTGCCAATAAGAAAATATAAACAGCCTACTTACAAAACTTCATGCATGATACGGCAGTTTTTCACGCATTTCGGTATTTGACGTCATATATTCTGAACTATGTGTCGCACAACGATACGGATCTGTGGGTACAGTCGGTGACTTATGTGGATACTGTGCAGATATATGTAGGGTGTACCGGGTACAAGTTCAGATATTTTTACTAGCGACTGACATCACTATTTACGTGATTTGTTAACTATTTATTATAGCCATTGAATGTCGTATGTTTTTAAGTTGGGTAGTATTCCAAGTAGATGTGGCAAGAGCAAGCCATTAATGCTTATTTTTCCCTGAGCAGTAGGTCAGTTGCTGAATGGCTAACTTCACGCCTTGATGTTTTCAGCATTGTCATAGCTGCACCACTACGTAGATTACACCTGTCGGTGTAGACTAACCGTTTTGCATTGACACTTCAACACTTGACGTGCTGCCTGGGAAAAAATAGGCACATACTTGGAGATGCTACCGAACCGAAAAACACACGACTTGCAATAACTATAATTATTAATCTACAGATGACGTGAGTACTGATGTAATGTTGTTCAGTACACCATTATCAGTCACCAATAGAAATTCTGCATTCACACCTGTTACACGCTGTGCACGTACTGTATAAGCGATAACTGTCTACAACATACCACAGTAGTGTCGGGAGAGCTGAAGCAATCAATTTGACATACGGCAGAACACTTGCGGTGTGTCAAGCCAGGAAACAGCTTCAAATCGGTTGATGAGAGCCACATAGGCATATGTTGACCACACTAGATTATCAACATTCTCTGGCTCTCTTACGCCACTGACTTAATCGTCTATTTCATTAATATTATTAATTTTAACTTTACCATGGGGGTAATAAAAGAAAAAAGACGTGGTGTAATTACATTAACAAATGCTCATTAAAGCTCGATTTCAGCTTAAATCTCGCACAGAGGGTTGCGTTGTAGTTTAGGTGGCTTTTTTAGGCTAATTTGACAGTTTCCCGGCTCGATAGACCACTAGTGACATCTATCAATTTGTTCGTCTCGACTTCACTTCGACTTCAACTGTGGTACGTTGTAAACAGTTATCGTTTGCACGCTGTCTGCATGTATGTGTCTGTACATACATCTGTATACACCGAGCTAGGTCGCGCAGTGGTTACCACACTGCACTCGAAATCGGCAGGACGGCGGTTCGTATCCCAGTCCACCCATCCAGATTTACGTTTTGCGTGATTTTCTAAATCAGTCCAGGCAAATGCCGGGATGATTCCTTTGGAACGGCAGACTTTCTTCCTGGTCCTTTTGTAATTCAAGCTTCCGCTCAGTCTCTAATGACCGCACTGTCGACGGGGTATTAAACTCTAAACTTTCTTCCTTTTACGTGTGTATACACACACACAGGGTGTATCGTAATTAATAACGAAAACAAATACGGCTAAAGGTGTATCCGATAATAGAAACAAAACCATTCCAGTAAACATTAAAAAAAAGATTCACTGATCGAAATCGCAACCTGCTCTGCTTCATGTAGAAATTCTTGAATGTAGGATCAGTTTGAGGGAAAGCACAACATGTAACGGATACTGACTGGTAGCACGTGTACCTAGAGATCTTTGCAGTGAAATCTCAAATTTATTGTACCATTCACCACGACAATGATATATTGAGAGATTTAAGATAAGAAATCGAGAGGACGGCGCCGGATGACCGACTAGCAGGAAGAAGACAGGAACCAGAAGGAAGGAGTGTAAGTACAGCTGAAGTTCAAGGAAACGAGATTTAACCAAACACGATGACAGGACACTTACCCAAGTACATATAAGGATTCAGTGGATCTATATCGCCAGAACAGATGAAAGACCGTACTGATGTCCTGTAGAACTAGTTATTTATAAGCGAACTATACACCGTAAAAAAGGAGCAAAATACTTTAATTTTCTAGACAAGATTTATGGTTAGTAGAAATGTAATGAGGCATGTCAAGGATTCAGACAAACAGAGAGTGTTTCTCCAGTCGATACTCCATTCATGCCCAACTGACATAACTTACGTTCCGCAAATGGTTATATTCCTTTGATGCATAATTCTAGTTAGCATCTCAAGAGGAAGCAGCAAGTAGATTGTGTGGAGAATGTATTGCCCGCGCTGAATTGCCCTTGGTTTACGTGTTTGTTGCGTTGATACCATTATGTGATGCTCACATATGTAACAGTTGAGTATAAATTATTCTGCCTTAACGATTAGAATACAAAGCGATGTCCCATTTCAATATTACATTTATAAATAGGATAAGAAAACAGATCACATTATGAGAAACATTTTATAATGAATATTAGAATGCTAAATATTATCAAACAAGGTACATTTAGTTTTTTGTGCGTCAAGGAACTATTGACAGACGACGTGGATTGGATTGCAAGGGCAGTTGGACTGATTACTGTGGACGTACGTATTTGAGACTGTTGACACCAGGACGTATTAGAGATAATGAGTATAACAATTAATGAGGTGTAGTTCTCACTTAATTTCATATAAGCAATTTATAATTCATATCTAGTAGCAGCCAAGTAATACATGATCCTGCGATTTGTGTAACAAGGGAGAATGTATTCTGAAATAAATGACATTTTTTCTGTAGTGGTAATTAGTATAGTTCTCCATAGCTATTAGACGGCAAACATTACAGACGATGGTAAATAAACTAAAAATTGAAGTCACTTCTGCTGTCAGAAACTACAAATACAGAAAAGTGGTTTGTGTATCACATACGACATATGTAAACCACACATATTATAAAAATGTGTATGTGTGTGTATGTATGTATATTCCGTATCTCCTCTTAAACCAAACAAGTTCCAACAATACTTGGTACACAAATGACTTACTGTCTGCAAAGTATCGCTTCGGTTGTGAAAATCATCTACTTCTCAAAGGGGCGGGAAGGGGGTAAAAAGTAGTGCAGCCCAACGCGCGCGAACTTTATTCATCCAATATTTCAGAATGAGAGCTCTTATTGACTTGCAACAAATTGTACACATGATTTCAAACCTTTTCTCTCTGACAACAGCCACAAAATGATGAAAGGAAATAAGTTTATCGCTTGCTGCAGTTTCAATGTTCATGGAGTAAAACTGCCGCAGCAGGCATGACCTATTAATTTATTACTTCCTTACTACTAACTCTATTCGCAACATATTTCGCAGGAAGTATCCGCTTCTGCCACTGAATGTATCTAGGAAAATATACCTATGTACGACACATAGTTTGGGAGATATGACGTCATGAATATTGGGTTGCGTGAAAAACTACTGCATCGTTCATGATGTTTAAATCTATTACATCTTTGCTACTAATTCCATAGCACCACATTTGGAAGACACTATCCACATAGGCCGCTGAATGTATCTACAAAATTATATCACTGTGCAACACGTAATTGAGGAGACATGACGCCATAAACATTGAGCTGTGTAAAAACAAAACTGCAGTACGAAATGCGCTAGAGATCCAGGTAAACTAATTGTACAAACATATGTCAAATATATAAAATATATGTGACAATATGAGATATGTGCGTAGGCGGGTAATTCTACACGCGAAGAGCCCCCCATCAACTCCTGGATTGATTTAAGAATATTTCACAAAATACGTTTCAATAATTACGACAGGAAGTTGTAGATTAGCGAACGTCAAGGCCAGGACTCCCAAGAGCCGATGGAATTGAAGTGGTTTACAAAAGTTTCATATTTGCGGATGCAGAGAAAAGAACTGCGAATGCGGAACGGATGAGGGACTTCAGGATAGCATTCATCATTTTGTACCGACCTCTATGGTTAGACTATTCAAGTCTCACTCATTGACCTCTTATAATGCATGGTAGGCTGTCACTGGGCTTTTATATGGACCTCGGAAGTTTTACTTCTAATTTAACAAATTCAAAAATGGTTGAAATGGCTCTAAGAACTATGGGACTTAACATCTGAGGTCATCAATCCCCTAGACTTAGAACAACTTAAACCCAACTAACCTAAGGACATCAAATACATCCACGCCCGAGGCAGGTTTCGAACCTGCGACCGCAGCAGCAGCGCGGTTCCGGACTGATGCGCCTAGAACCGCTCGGCCACAGCAGCTGGCATTTTACAAATTCACATTTTTTTCCAAAACTAGTTTCTTCATGCATATTTTTACTTCGCTGAAATCTGAGAAGTCTGAACTCAAGGTCCTTCGGGAAAAAATGGGGCCTAAGATAATAGGCGGACAGTATAGACAGCGAGAAATAGACGAGCTATACGAACGTGAATGGCATCAATAAGCTGATGGCATCAATAAGCAAACGACGACTAAAGTTCTACAGACATCTTCTCAGGCGGGATGGGGCACGAGTAACGAATCAGACTTCTAATTTTCTAACAACATACTTCAGTCTCCAATTAATGGTTCAAGGAAATAAGGAAAGAACACAGGATCATTTGGCTGAATCAGAAGGACATCTCTAACCGACCAAACCACAGATCAAACAACAGATAAGGGATTGAGAACCTTAAGGGGGGTAGGACGTGAAACGGGCTGACTTGGAGCAGGAGAGGCACCGCAGGACATTTTAATTTACACTGTCTATACCTTTACAAATAAATTCAAAAACATATCAAAACAATTTTTTTAGCATGTGAAATTTCATCATTTTTTCACTTGGTATTGGCTGCATTTGTTGCTGTAGGTACACTTTTCTTTATAAATAAGAGATTCTTCGATGAATTTTGCACAGCATAAAAACCATACTTACAGGTGTATGAAACTCTAGAATTTACCCAAATCTGTTAAAAACTGTGGTAAAAATTGAGATAATTAACTATAAAATTCGTGTTTTCTCTAAACACGAAGTTTAAAATGTAACAGCCCATTCATTTTTCCATAGATTAAATAAATTCTAGAATTTAATACACCTGTAAGTATGGTTTGTAAGATGTGCAAAATTCATCGAAGAATCTCTCTCAGTTATGAAGAAAAGTGTACCTATAGCAACAAATGCAGCCAACAGTAAGTGAAAAAAATCATGAAATTTCACATTTAAAAAATATTATTTTTTCGTGTTTTTGAACTTCCACTGCTGTGAGTGTGAATCCTGAATCCTTCCTGGTCACGCTCACAAAGTTTTATGAATTGATTTGTAAAATTGTAGACAGTGCAAATTAAAATGTGCTGTGGTGCCTCTCCTTCTCGAAGTCGGCCCGTTTGACGTCCTACCCCCCCCCCCCCCACCCCCCTTAAGGGCTTCCAGTATGAGTAAAAGCAGAACAACGGCTGGACCCAGAAGAGAAAGCAAGTTGGCAAGAGAAAGAATGTTTTTGTGCAACGAGGAAGGCTTCCAAAAATGCCTTATAGTCGCTTGACGCGGTCTTCAGTGACCTGAAACGAAAAACAGATTATTGTCCTCGTAATACTGATTTTCAGAAGACGGACGCTGTGACTGACAACTGCGGTAACTCCTAGTAAACGCCTCGCAGTAGCCAGCTACACCCGATCGGGCACAGAGCCGCGCGGCGTCTGGTTGGCGCTGCACGCAGCGCCGGAGTCCCGCTGCGAGCTCCGCCGTGGTTGGCGGGCGGCGCGAGGGGTGGGGGAAGGCGGCCGCGACCGGTGCGCCCCGCCACGGCGACGCCGGGAAGCAGCAGTGGGACGCGACGCCTCGCGCCGTTCGGTTGTGTTCTCTGTGGAGTGCCGGTCCGAAGTCGCGCGTCCGCCGCGGTGTAGCTCTGCGACGTGTGCCGACACAGCGGTCGCGCCTCCACTGGATAAACTCGCACCACGATCCCGGGCGCCACAGCGCCGTAGTCTTGTATTCTGCATTTTGTAAGTACTCTCGCTAGGGGTCCAGCCTTCATAAACCACCTAATTTGTTTCTTGTTGCAAATTAGCCCTCTGCTTCTTCGCGGCACGAGGAACGGTTTCCGGTGTCAACCGGCGCGTCAGTATTCGAGAGAAGTGTCAGCATAGCAATTCTCGCACCCAAACTGCGAGAAATGACCTGCACTGAGTTCTGACGTGTGCAGCAAGGAATATCAAGGAAAACGACCGTGACGTTACTTCCCAACAGAGATGGTTTACTAGACAAGGTGGTCTGCCATCACCTTTCAAAGACGTGGACACCGTCTCTCAGAGCCATTTATATGGCAGTCCTACAGTTTAACGCGGAAAACGAAACACGAAGAAACTTGATTGCTGCAAGCACAGAAAGCATTACAAGAGGCGCAAGGAAAAGTCCTGCTACCAATAAAGAACTTCTGATGTTTTATCAGTCATCCGCTACTTGACATAAATAGACAAACAAACACATATCGGTACTACTTGTACAGCGTTCTTTCGCTCATGACCGGTATCAGTCGACTACAATTATCCTCACCAGTCATCTGCAAAGTATCGCTAGATAAAGCCTTAACCCAAACTTTTTCCATGCCATGCAAATATTCAGCTATACGCATCAACATTTCCCTTGCATGAATTCTAATGTCATTTACCAATCTTCCTATAGAACGTCTTCTTATCTATTGTATGCAGCAAAAAATTTACTTGGTTCGTATATCTGTCATCAGTTCCCCCGACTCCCTTGGAACCTCATCCATTACAGTTTCAGAACCGTTACAAATAGGTCTTTCTCCCCTGTCAGTTCCCTGCTACATTTGTTTGTTTCCTCGTCTCTTCCAGTAATTACACGAATCTCTCTCTCTCTCTCTCTCTCTACAAGCTCATTTGCTCATTATTAGTCGACAAATACCACACTATGCAGCTAAATTAAAATGAACCAGAGAGCACCACACATGAGCAAAACATCTACAAGTTGAACAGTGGGCGATTGTAGATACTGTCTGGCGTATTAATAAAAAGAGGGTGGTACTGCCTTCTTGCATATGCCGAATGGCCTTTTGCTTTGCGGTCAGTTCCCCCGACTCCCTTGAAACCTCATCCATTACAGTTTCAGTATCGTTACTGATAGGTCTTTCTCCTCTGTCAGTTTCCTGCTACATTTGTTTGTTTCCTCGTCTCTTCCAGTAATCACACGAATCTCTCTCTCTCTCTCTCTCTCTCTCTCTTTATGCTCATTTGCTCATTATTGGTCGACAAATACCACAGTATGCAGCTAAATGAAAATGATCCAGAGAGCACCAGACATGACCAAAACACAAACAATTTGAACAGTGGGCGACTGTAGACACTGTCTGGTGTATTAGTAAAAAGAGAATAGTATTGCCCTTCTTGCATATGCCGAAAGGCCTTTTTATTGCGGGTGATGGCTTTTGCATGGCACAATACGTTTGTTAAATAATTCCTGTACATCCTATATTAATAAAAGAAATACATTTTCTCTATGAGTCCATCCTCCTCATGAATTTTCTATGAATAAAACCGTGTTGATTGCTAAATATTTTCTTATTTATTTATTATGCCGTTTCGGCTGTTACCATCATCAAGTATCAAAAGAAACTTTGAACTTGCGAAATGAGATCCAGCGTCAACATTAAAATCAGGGTGCAATCGGTGTTAGTTGTCGGCCCTATAAACATATGTTTGATATCGACGCTAAACCCTGTTTCGCAAATTCAAAGTTTGTTTTAATATCTGATGATGGCAAAAGCCGAAACTCTTGATAAACAAAGAAATCTATTTAGGCATCAGTATTGTTTTATTCAGACAAACTGATGAACATCCGTCACAATGTCCTCTAAAGTAGATGTGTACGGGTCCGGCTTAAAATTACAGCTCCCTCCGCAAGAGGAGCGCCTGGAACATTTCATAGGCGACGATGCCCGCTCAGTTGTCCGGAAATACAGCGGATGGGATGCGACCCGGACGGCTCCTCCCCGCGTTTTAACTAGCGTCGCATCGGGCGACGTGTCTACACGTCTTTTCTTTTAAGAGCGCGCGCGTGACAAAAGCAACGAAAGACGTTAATGAGCTTTTATTTTTGGAGGCCGCCTCCAGCGTGCGTGCGGCAGCCGCCCGGTAGACTCAACTGCGCCGCTCTCGCGGCGTCGCGCAGCAACGGGAACACGTTTGTTTGTTTCCTCCTGCCAGAAGGAGCCGGGCAGGTAGGTCTCGCGAGCGTCGCCAAAAAGATACGGGCGCTACGTGAGGGGGACCGCTAACTGCGGGACCCGATCGGCAGCACTCGGGCGGCGTTTTTGGGTGGAGGGGAGGTGGGAGGGGCTGTATCCGGCGACGTGCCGGGCGCCTTTAAGAGAACGGCCCGGCGATGGACGGCAGGAAGTTCACCTCGCCTGAGGCGCGATCGGCCGGATACACTAATAACTGGCGCGCCAGTGTGTGAGTGCGTGTGCTTGTGTGTGTGTGTGTGTGTGTGTGTGTGTGTGAATGTCCGTGCGTGAGAATGTGTGCGTGTGTGTCTGTGAGTGCGTGTGCGTGTGTCCGCGCTCCGGGAAATGGACGGACAGACGGCGGAATCAGATCGTAATTTGTACGTGGGGCTACGTTTCCCGGCCGGCGGCGCGTGACGCGAATGCTGGGTCGGATGGCGGCTTCCACTGGACGCGAACCGCATGGTGGGTCTCCATTAAAGACGAGAGCCGCTCCCAGCGGTACAAGCCGCCGCTGAATGAGGCCCTGGCGGTTGCTACAGTGTCGGAGAGAAGCCAAATTGTGGTGAATCTGCAGGGCGTAGCAAAGTAACAACGCGCTAAAACATAGAAACAATAAAATCAGCAGCTCTTCTATGTTTCGTATATTATTTCTATCGGCCACCTAAATCTATATTCAGCAAATCCCCCACGCCCATTACGGTGTGTGAAGGAGGGTGCTTTGTGCAAAACTGTCATTTCAACCCTTTCCTGTTCGCGGGAAGAACGATTATACTAAGCCTCTATGTGAGCTAGAATGTCTCTCATTCCATCATCATGGTCTTTTCAAGAGACATATGTCGAAGGAAGCAATACAGTGTATCCCACGAGGAATGGTCAATATTCAGGGATACGATAAGAAATTTGCTAACATCGAATATAGATTTAAGTGTCAGGAAGTCGTTTCTGAATGTATTTTTATGGAGTGTAGCCATGTATGGAAGTGAAACATGGACGATAAATAGTTTGGACAAGAAGAGAATAGAAGCTTTCGAAATGTGATGCTACAGAAGAATGCTGAAGATCAGATGGGTAGATTACATAACTAATGAGGAGGTATTGAATAGAATTGGGAGAAGAGGAGTTTGTGGCACAACTTGACTAGAAGAAGGGATCGGTTGGTAGGGGAGGGTAAAAGTCGTAAAAGGAGACCAAGAGATGAACACACTAAGCAGATTCAGAAGGATGTAGGTTGCAGTAAGTACTCGGAGGTGAAGGAGCTTGCACAGGATAGAGTAGCATGGAGAGCTGCATCAAACCAGTCTCTAGACTGAAGACCACAACATCAACAACAACTAGTAAACATGAGCTCTAAAACGCATACCTTAAGGGCTACTATCATTTCTTGTTTCGATAGTGCGAAACTAATTTTTTCTGCTATAAGCTTTTAATTTCCGTATTTCGGGGGAGGTAGTGCGCACAAAAAGAAAAGAAAGAATTGTGTTGTAAACATGTGCTCTAAAACACGTAACTCAATAGCTAAGAACTCTTGTTCAGTACAAAAGACGTGCTTTACAGTAGCGAAGGTGAACAAGTGTCGCCGCGTGGGAGTATCCGAGCGGTTTCAGACGCTGCAGTCATGGACTATGCAGCTGGTACCGGCGGAGGTTCGAGTCGTCCCACGGGCATGGGTGTGTGTGTTTGTCCTTAGGATAATTTAGGTTAAGTAGACTGTAGGCTTAGAAACTGATGACCTTAGCAGTTAAGTCCCATAAGATTTCACACACATTTGTACATTTTTTTGAACAAGTGTCCATAGCCCTTAAGGTATGAAATTAAGATCCCATATATACGGGACATTTTCTTTTTTTGTTTGGTCAATACTACCACCTCGCAAATATGGAAAGCAAAGAACTTGCAGTTCAAGAGATTTGTTTCAAAGTGTCGAAGATGAAGTGCTCATGGCTCCATTACGGTTAGCATTTTGGAGCCCACGTTCGCTAGGCTTTTTGATTGTTCCTGTAACACCCCTGAATATCGACCATACCTCCTGTGACACACTCTGCATCGGTTGACTCCTCTAAGAGCGTACGCTCTCGGAACTTTGACAGTAAACTAGATGCAGCGCGCCTCTCTTGCAGTGTCTGCCAGCGGAGTTGGCTGAACATCTCCGTGACGCTTTCCCGCTTACTAAATGAACCTAAACAAACAGCGCTCCAGCGTCAGTCGCAAAAATAAACATTCGGTTCACAAGTGTTTAAGTGCAGCAAGCACTGTGTTAGAAATATAATATCTAATCCAGAGTTGAATTCTCATCACCCTGCACATTCGTAGAAACTACCGAACGCTGATAGTGGGGGTATTCCACAGTTTCACTTGCATTTGCTTTCGCTGAAATTTAGAGCGACACATTAAGCGCAGTGTCTTTGTTAGCCGTTAATCCACACGGCAGAGCTCGACGAGAAAGTTTAAGTACTGTGGGAGCTCCGCTGGAATGTGGAAACCAGTCTGCTTCTACATCTGCTCTGTGCAAACGACTTTGAAGGGCATGGCAGAGCGTAATTCCTGTTTTACCATGTATAGGGGGGAAGCCTTTGGTCTACTGAGGGATTTCTCCTCAGTTTTCGGCGATGACGAAACAATAGCAAGAAAATTTGGTGACTTTTGTTTGTCGTCCGAATTCCTGACTGGGTAGAATGCACGAAGGTTTTAAAGTGCTTTTTGGACGACTGGTTCGTCCTGTTAGTTTTGCGATCATCCAGCCAACTTTATAAGGCCCATCGCTTTATCAATATTATTAACGTGTGACAACGGTATGAATAGATATTCGGAAGAATGTATGTGAATATTTTTATGGTTATGGCTGTAGTTGTAATACATTTGCTTTTCATTTTAGCAAGACTAATTATTCATACAACAGTATAACAATCTCAAGGGAGGGCGCCGATGAGCACGCTATTTAGCGCTTAACAATTTTAAATCAATCATCCATCTGTCCGTCTTCCCGCTCCGTTCTATTGTGGGGTGCAAGAAGAATGACATCTTGGATTCCCCGTTGCGTGTTGTAACTGGCGTAATCTTGTGGTAATGGTCCCCACGGGAGAGACACATACGGTGTCTTAATGTATTTCCTACTGTACCGTAATATATTCCCAGGTACCTCGGTAACGCTGATTCTTCAGACTGGCTTGATGTCTATCTTCAAGTGTTGGCTAGTTCAGGTTTTCAGCATTTCCGTCGCGCTGTCCCATAAGTCGACCAACATTTCGTGCTCCTCTTCTTTGCAAACGTCGAGTAACGCTTGTTAGCCCCATGTGTTATCGGTCCTGCAAACTTGATATATATTCTAGAATGTGTAACACGAGTGAAAGATGAGCTGCTTTCTGGCATAGGATACCCCCCAATATACACTTCTGGCTCATGTTTGACACAGGGTTACATCACAAACATTTTATTTTGTATCGCTTTGATATCGCAACACAGTTCCCTCGGTAATAAGACGAAGCACTTACAGTGAAGCTATGCCTCGAAATTAACATTCCTGAATCGTAAAAACGGTGCTTTTACGGCAGGAGACGGGAAAGTCATTTCATTTACTTTATCCTGTAGGGCACCCGTAGGTTAGCTGCTTTGACTGTCATAAAACGGACGCACATTTTTCCATTATTTCTTGCGAAAGACGAGGAATACAGTTTTAACGGTGGAGAAAATATAATTTTCTTTCGCGATTTTATGAGATAATTGGTGATAATTTATTGCATTCTAGACGCGGTACTGAAATATTTATGTGAGTTAATTCCTGAAACATTAATGAGATGGACTATAGGTTGCCACAGTACAAGTTTACAGGAGCCTACAACGTGCTAACAATGATACTCATGTTGGTTTGCATTTTGGTTCAAATGGCTCTGAGCACTATGGGACTTAACTTCTAAGGTCATCAGTCCCCTAGAACTTAGAACTACTTAAACCTAACTAACCTAAGGACATCACACACATCCATGCCCGAGGCAGGATTCGAACCTGCGACCGTAGCGGCCGCGCGGTTCCAGACTGTAGCGCCTTTAACCGCTTGGCCACCACGGCCGGCGTTTGCATTTTGACATACGCTCTTCCGGAGACTGTAGATATGCAAAGCCTCGCACGCTAGTGGACAATCTGTTTCACGCTCCTACGCAAAATGTAACACAGGATGATGATAATGTTATCATTCATCCGGAAAAAACAACTTTCCTTGTGCTTTCCACAATGGGTTCTCAGATGTAAGGTGGACGAAGGTAGCTCATCTCACAAGGATTATGACAAACTTCGCACTCTGTTGTTAAACCTAAACTTCACGTTGATGGGTGCTTTCACTTACGTATTTTTGCATTTTTTTGGAGTTGGCACTCCTCCGACGGTAACAACACAGAATTCAACGTTGGTAACGTTTATGGGTGCCATACCAGTTCTTTTGGATGCATGGATATTTAATAGGAAACATAGAATACTTACAAAAAAGCCAAAATATGAAAATTGTGCTTTCATTACGATGCTTCGAGAAGAAAATGAGAAATGATAGGGTATAGTGATAATTCTATGAACATTTGTCAAGAGAAAACGTCCTTCAAACACGTACTGTATTACGTTATTGCAGTATCTGTGTTGTTAAGAAGAACGATGTTCTGTTGCTTCGGACTGTTAAAAAAAATGTCCTCCCCCGAATCGAAATTACATAATGTGTGTACGAGTGCAGGTTGTGACGCAGGGACGACGACATATGGAATTTTGGGTTTGGCCGTGAGCCGTGCACGAATAGCTAAACGGTTTAAAGCGACCGCTCGCGTGTTCGGTTACCGGTCGGGCACAAATGTTCATTACCATTGTCTCATACAGCTTATGGTTGTCCGTATTCGCGACTGCGAATACATTTCATGAATATACTGTATTGTCAATGGTTTTCGAGGTGCCACAATTGAAAACTGCCAGGTAGAAACGAAACTAAATTACCTTAACGTTTTTGGTCGTATTTTGTTAAGAATTTCTCTTAGTATCTCGTGTAAAAAACTGGCGTCTTCAACTTCAGCTCGAAACAGAACATGCTGGATAGTTAATCAGAACTGTTGTGTGCAAAGAGGACCAGCAAACATTTGTTAATTTACTACCAGAATTTCCGTGACCGTTTCTCGCAGCCGCATATCGAAAATTACAGTAAATACTTTTATATATTTGGTCTTCAGAAAGCTCCTTACTACCATCTGTTGACTTATGTGTTTTGCATCATGCAGCGCCCGGAATATGCACAAGTCGAAGGCTTACTGCTTATGAAATTTTAAATCGTGTTGCAATTTTAAGGCTTAGAAATAACTGGAGTTGCTACAAGCATCGCTCGTTCTAGAAGCATCGTTCGTTCCATCCCCTACATAAAAGAATGTTTCTTTTATAATTTATCATGGAAATAGTAAGAATCAATTTCCGCTATAAAGCAGATATAAACTCATGATTGTGCCTATACACAGATACGTACTGTGTCAAAAAAAAATTCCACTCAGATTCTTGTCTGTTTGCTGAAGAATCCGGGAGCGGCTGGCTGAACCTCGGTGGGTTAACTATGTGCTGGCTTTATAAACATAGCGCGCCGCGGCAGCAAATGTAAATAAGACTCTCATCTCATTCACCACGGCTCTGTTATTGGAGTACATCACTCATCCGATACGAGCTGTAAAGTCTCCTAAGTGTGAGATATAAATAAGTGAACTCCTTGTCTGTAAGCAACCGTAACGTCGTCAGCAGTTCTCCGAGGCAGTTCCCGTGCGACATAATTGAGAATGAGGAGGTCGTGGCGTTGAAAAATTGTTAGCAAATGTAGTAAGACGTGATGTTGGCTAACGTGTATTATAGAAACTGGCAGCTAACCCCTACTTAAATAAATGTTACCCGATGCAAGAAAATATTATCGCTTGATTATGCGATCGAGCATCTGTCGCTGGTATGAGCCTCAGCGTCTAAGTGTTTGGGAACTTACGACCAGAGATATCCAGATGCGGAGACACAGACACCATATTGAGACAGAC
Source organism: Schistocerca cancellata (assembly GCF_023864275.1). Lineage (NCBI taxonomy): Eukaryota > Metazoa > Arthropoda > Insecta > Orthoptera > Acrididae > Schistocerca > Schistocerca cancellata. Next base: position 165,821,462 of record NC_064634.1, read on the forward strand.
GCCGAGAATCCCAAGGAGGTGTCAGTCGTTGGCGGGCAGAGTCGCTTCCACAGTGCTTATTCGGTTAATTCGTGTATCTGACATCCTTAACTAGCCGGACGGACAGTGGAAGGAAGGCAGGAAGAAAGATCAGAATTTCGCGTCCCGTCCACATCGAGGTCAGTAGAGACGGAGCAAAGCTCGTATTGAGGAAGGATGGGGAAGGAATTCAAGTATGTCCCTTTCAAAGGAACCATCCCGGCATTGGCCTCACGGGCCAATGAAGGAAACCACAGGAAACTTAAAACTGGGTGGTCAAACGTGGATTTGAACTGTCATCATCCAGAATGCTAGTCCGGTGTTCTAACCACTGCGCAACCTCGCTCGCTGGTTAACATAGGTACAATAGTTTCAAAAGCAAGCCGCGCGATACCTCATGAGTCTGTTTAGTCAGTGAGGGGGCGTTATAGAAGTGTTCAATAAACTTCACTGATAGGCTACACAAGAACGGCGTTGTGCTTCACAGAGAGCCTTACTTGCTAAATTCCGATATTCCACGTTCCATAACGAGCCAATAAACACGCTGCTTCCACCAACGTAGACATCGCGTATCGATCCCTTCCTGCGTACCATCTGCTAGTGGAATAAGAAGAGGGTAACCTCCTAGTAGACTAGATGCTCTCTGCCATACATCGTGATGTGACTTGCGAAATACAATTACGAAAGAACGAGGGAACTTCATTAAGTTACACATTATTATGGCACACCACATATCTTTTATTAATTGCTGTGCTGTTGTTCAGAGTGACAGATACATTACACTACTTTCCAGCATAGTCTACAAGTCTCTGTAAGTAACGGTCGGAACGTTCTATAGTTCAATTTTTCAACGACAGCAATCCGCTCCTATGTCATTGAGCCATTTTAGAAACGCTTTGTGAAAGTCCTCATCGTTGTAAAACCCGTGATTGCTGCGAATTAATTCCTGGATTGCGTGGACACTGTCATTTGTGGTAGATGTCGATGGACTTCCATCTCGATCAGCGTCACCTACGTCTCTGCAGCCTTTGTTTAATAGTTGGCGTCATTTCACTACATCGGAACGCGACATTGCCTTTGATCCACATGCTGTCAGAATTGCACGACGATTCTGTGTCCTATTTAGACGTTTCACCCACAACTATAGTACTATCGCACGCACTTCAGCATTGGAGTACCGGTATGTTTCCAGTAACCGCGTCAGTCCACCAGCACTCTGTGATAGACCTCCTATCAGTACAGCAGCAGAACTGCGTCTGCAGGAAACCCAGAACATGTACTCTCTTCTGGCAATGCACCATTCTTCTTGCCTAACGTTATCCACCGCGGGAAGACACGTATAATCTACATTTGAAGACCCCTCGTGTTTATTTAGCGTTACATGTTGTAAGTTAGCCAGTTGTTTCTGACGATTTTAAGCACTGTTCACTTGCCTGTCATTTTGTTTGCTGTCGTATTGATTTGGCATCGAACTACACTACTGGTAATTAAAATTGCTACACCAAGAAGAAATGCAGATGATAAACGACCATCCATTGGACAAATATATTACACTAGAACTGACATGTGAGTACATTTTCACGCAATTTGGGTGCATAGATCCTGAGAAATCAGTACCCAAAACAACCGACTCTGGCCGTAATAACGGCCTTGATACGCCTGGGCATTGAGTCAAACAGAGCTTGGATGGCGTGTACAGGTACAAATGCCCATGCACCATCAACACGATACCACAGTTCATCAAGATTAGTGACTGGCACATTGTGACGAGCCAGTTGCACGGCCATCATTGACCAGACGATTTCAGTTGGTGAGAGATCTGGAGAACGTGCTGGCCAGGGCAGCAGTCGAACATTTTCCGTATCCAGAAAGGCCCGTACAGAACCTGCAACATGCGGTCGTGCATTATCCTGCTGAAATGTAGGATTTCGCAGGGATCGAATGAAGGGTAGAGCCACGAGTCGTAACACATCTGAAATGTAACGTCCACAGTTCAAAGTGCCGTCAATGCGAACAAGAGGTGACCGAGACGTGTAACCAATGGTACCCAATACCAATCACGCCGGGTGATACGCCAGTATGGCGATGACGAATACACGCTTCCAATGTGCGTTCACCGCGATGTCGCCAAACACGGATGCGACCATCATGATGCTGTAAACAGAACCTGGATTCATCCGAAAAAATGATGTTTTGCCATTCGTGCACCCAGGTTCGTCGTTGAGTACACCATCGCAGGCGCTCCTGTCTGTGATGCAGCTTTAAGTGTAACCGCAGCCATGGTCTCCGAGCTGATAGTCCATGCTGCTGAAAACGTCGTAGAGCTGTTCGTGCAGATTCTTGTTGTCTTGCAAACGTCCCCATCTGTTGACTCAGAGATCGAGACGTGGCTGCACGGTCCGTTACAGCCATGCGGATAAGATGCCTGTCATCTCGACTGCTAGTGATACGAGGCCGTTGGGATCCAGCACGGCGTTCCGTATTACCCTCCTGAACCCATCGATTCCATATTCTGCTAACAATGTCGACCAACGCGAGCAGCAATGTCGCGATACGATAAACCGCAATCGCGATAGGCTACAATCCGACATTTATCAAAGTCGGAAACGTGATGGTACGCATTTCTCCTCCTTACACTAGGCATCACAACAACGTTTCACCAGAGAACGCCGGTCAACTGTTGTTTGTGTATGAGAAATCGGTTGGAAACTTTCCTCGTGTCAGTACGTTGTGCATGTCGCCACCAGCGCCAACCTTGTGTGAATGCTCTGAAAAGCTAATAATTTGCATATCACAGCATCTTCTTCCTGTCGGTTAAATTTCGCTTCTGTAGCATGTCATCTTCGTGGTGTATCAATGGTAATGGCCAGTAGTGTAGTTTGCAGATACCATTACATATGAAACTAACTGCCGAGGTACATGTGTCACTATAATAACTTTGTTATAACCGTGTCCCTGAGTGACAAGTATGCTGTCAGTTTACTGCTTCCACTCTTCAATATAACCGAGTCAGCTAAAAATACTAAGATGAAAGGAGATCATCAAATTAAAGTTTAATATCTTGAGTTGATCAAAAAGGTTCGTCTAAGGACCATCCAAGGACCATTCAGTTTATCGTACACAGAAACACACACACACACACACACACACACACACGCACACTGCTCGTATTTGTCACTTGACTTTGTCATTGCTCTTTAAGATTCGTTTCGGTCGCCGTAAAATAATATATCCTGTACCCTATCGAACAGACTTAAGCCACAGAATAATTACTTCGCCTCTATTCGCGCCAACTTTTCCGCAGCTAGACTCGTCCATATTCATTCCATGTACGGATCCGGCAGGTTGGCTACGTACTGCAAGCGTCGAAAGCTCACTCTGCTCCCTAACTGACGGGACAATCCCACGCCGCCCGTGCTCTCGGATCCAGCAGAGATGTCATGTGGTACGATCCGATAACTGCAACAGTGTATATACAGGGTGTTTCAAAAATGACCGGTATATTTGAAACGGCAATAAAAACTAAACGAGCAGCGATAGAAATACACCGTTTGTTGCAATATGCTTGGGACAACAGTACATTTTCAGGCAGACAAACTTTCGAAATTACAGTAGTTACAATTTTCAACAACAGATGGCGCTGCGGTCTGGGAAACTCTATAGTACGATATTTTCCACATATCCACCATGCGTAGCAATAATATGGCGTAGTATCTGAATGAAATTACCCGAAACCTTTGACAACGTGTCTAGCGGAATGGCTTCACATGCAGATGAGATGTACTGCTTCAGCTGTTCAATTGTTTCTGGATTCTGGCGGTACACCTGGTCTTACAAGTGTCCCCACAGAAAGAAGTCACAGGGGTTCATGTCTGGCGAATAGGGAGGCCAATCCACGCCGCCTCCTGTATGTTTCGGATAGCCCAAAGCAATCACACGATCATCGAAATATTCATTCAGGAAATTAAAGACGTCGGCCGTGCGATGTGGCCGGGCACCATCTTGCATAAACCACGAGTCGTGTCGTCTAAGGCAGTTTGTACCGCCACAAATTCACGAAGAATGTCCAGATAGCGTGATGCAGTAATCGTTTCGGATCTGAAAAATGATTCCTTTGGAAGAAATGGCGGCCCAGACCAGTACTTTTTGAGGATGCAGGGACGATGGGACTGCAACATGGGGCTTTTCGGTTCCCCATATGCGCCAGTTCTGTTTATTGACGAAGCCGTCCAGGTAAAAATAAGCTTCGTCAGTAAACCAAATGCTGCCCACATGCATATCGCCGTCATCAATCCTGTGCACTATATCGTTAGCGAATGTCTCTCGTGCAGCAATGGTAGCGGCGCTGAGGGGTTGCCGCGTTTGAATTTTGTATAGATAGAGGTGTAAACTCTGGCGCATGAGACGATACGTGGACGTTGGCGCCATTTGGACCGCAGCTGCAACACGGCGAACGGAAACCCGAGGCTGCTGTTGGATCACCTGCTGCACTAGCTGCGCGTTGCCCTCTGTGGTTGCCGTACGCGGTCGCCCTACCTTTCCAGCACGTTCATCCGTCACGTTCCCAGTCCGTTGAAATTTTTCAAACAGATCCTTTATTGTATCGCTTTTCGGTCCTTTGGTTACATTAAACCTCCGTTGAAAACTTCGTCTTGTTGCAACAACACTGTGTTCTAGGCGGTGGAATTCCAACACCAGAAAAATCCTCTGTTCTAAGGAAAAAACCATGTTGTCTACAGCACACATGCACGTTGTGAACAGCACACGCTTACAGCAGAAAGACGAGGTACAGAATGGCGCACCCACAGACTGCGTTGTCTTCTATATCTTTCACATCACTTGCAGCGCCATCTGTTGTTGAAAATTGTAACTACTGTAATTTCGAAAGTTTGTCCGCCTGAAAATGTACTGTTGTCCCAAGCATATTGCAACAAACGGTGTATTTCTATCGCTGCTCGTTTAGTTTTTATTGCCGTTTCAAATATACCGGTCATTTTTGAAACACCCTGTATGTGTACCATTGTATGTTCAGACTGAATTCGCCCGAGGTATGTAATTAAAAAGATGCTGAGAAACACAACTATATTACTGTAGCAATCTCACCAAGCTTGAAACTAGTTTATGACTGTGTGAACAAATCTACACAACAGGCATTGCATCAGAAGATTAGCGAATTGTATCACGAAATGATTGTCTAGAGCAGTGGTGTCCAACCTTTTAGGTTACTGGGCCACACTGCAAGAAGACGAGTATTTGTAGGCCCGCTCGTAATATACTTAACCCAAACAATAACCGCTGGAAAGGGATGGATGCATGAGAGAGTAGCTTCAAGTGGCTGGAGTTTCGAACTGAAAATATTCAAATTATCATAAATTTAAATAACCTGTCTTTTTTTTCAAAATCGTGTGATAGATACTCACTTCTTGGGCCGCACTGGTGCTTACTTTGAGCAGCATGCGAAACGCGGGCGGCGCGGCGCATTGGACACTCTTCCTCTAGAGACTTAAAAAGAGGACCACCGTGGGTAATCTTTGTGATACATATGAAGTACATCACCTACCTACAACACTGAATGGGAATTGTCATTCCTTTCGTAAGACGTTACAGCGGATAAGATGCCACTTGCCAAATATAAAGATTTTCAGAGCAACACTGACAAGAGATGGATCCAAATTAATTCTTGAATAAATCGCAGTGCGATTATTCTCTAAAAACAAATCCAAAACAGTTACTAAAGGTATATAACCCAGTGCGCGCCGATGTAACAATAAGCAAATACCGGAAGGAAGCAAACAGTGGCGAAGTACCTAGCGATGATAAGTGAAATTTTGTCATTTCACGAAACTGCCGTCTGTTTTCAGGGCAAAGTGACACTGATGACATTTAAGAATCTTTACGGTTATAGTCAAAAGACGCTAGGATGTCACCGGTGTATCAATATTTAATTTCATTTCTATCAAATGGCTCAAATGGCTCTGAGCACTATGCGACTTAACTTCTGAGGTCATCGGTCGCCTAGAACTCAGAACTAATTAAACCTAACTAACCTAAGGACATCACACACAGCCGTGCCCGAGGCAGGATTCGAACCTGCGACCGAAGCGGTCGCTCGGTTCCAGATGTACCGCCTAGGACCGCACGGCCACTCCGGCGGGCTGAGGTGTGTACGAGGTATCTTCTGCCTTGGTGAGACGAAATGTGAAAACCAACATAAATTCCGCCGTTTAGAAAGAGGCTCGAGGTTCCATTGCGACGTCTGTTTCTTTCGGAGCTGTTCTTTATTCTGCATAATAGCTTTAATTGTCAGTCATCGTTTCTGACCTCTTCGTTGTCATCTGTTCCACCACATTAATTACATTACAACATTTCATTGTCAGACTATGAATTTAAAATGCAGTCTTCTACGCCAGGAATGTCACACGTATTACAACATACTCGTTATTATGGCGTCACCGAATGAATTTCTTGGCGGAGTTTCATCCGCGTCTGTGAAGGGTATCGTCAAGAAGGTACATAGCTTTAATAAAATCAAATGTTCAAATGTGTGTGAAATCTTATGGGACTTAACTGCTAAGGTCATCAGTCCCTAAGCTTACACTCTACTTAACCTAAACTATCCTAAGGACAAACACACACACCCATGCCCGAGGGAGGACTCGAACCTCCGCCGGGACCAGCCGCAGAGTCCATGACTGCAGCGCCTCAGACCGCTCGGCTAATCCCGCGCGGCCATGGATTTAATACCACTCGAAGATATCCAGCACAGATGAGGACGAAACGTGTTTCTCCAAAACCTTCATTCGATCAAGGCATAATAAAGCGGAATATTTTCATAGCTTTGGGTCTGCACCACTGAAAAATAAATCAACACTGGTTGTCTTCGGTATACTTTTCGTCGTTTGAAAAGAGAAACTGTTGCGAGCCGATGTTGTTGTTGTCTTCAGTCTGAAGACTGGGGAGCTCTCCATGCCAGTCCATCCTGTGCAATCCTCTTCATATCTGCATAACTGCTACGTCATACACGCATTTGAACTTGCTTATCTAAGTAGCCTTTGTCACCCTGTATAGCATCACGTCCCCCCCCCCCCCCCCCCCTCACCAGCACCACCGCCACATCGCTCCATTACCAAATGGACATTCCTTCACGCCTCAGGACGTATCATATCAATCACAGTTCAGTACGATTTCAGAATAGCACAAAATTTATGCTGGCTCGCTTTACCGGGCGAGTTAAACGGGTTGCAAGTTTCGGTAATGAAACAAAACGGTACGATACTGCACACGAATGATGGCAACAGCAAGAAAATGGCGTTAGTGTGACGGTTTAGAATACCGGCGCAGGGAGAAAGGCGATTTCGGTGCGCAAGTGCCGTGGCCTGGTATCGCAGCCCCCGCGATAAGGCACGACCGGAAGAGCGCTGATCACCACATAAGGCGCTCCGCGCACGTTTTTTACAGAGCGAGCACACAAGCCGACTCACACTGTTGACTCCCGCCGCCGCGTGGGACTGAATAACGCATTAAGTCTATTAAACTGGGCTTCCAGGCTAACCGCAGCGGCACGACCTCAGCACGTGGCTCCAGGCGCTACACGCCGCGACTTGCCTGCACACCGACCGCCTCTCTGCGTCTACATTCATAAGAGGCAGTCAAACGAAAACAATACATATCGAAAAAAGTAAGTAAACTGTTTATTATTTCAAAAGTAATCGTCATTACTGTTAACATATTTATCCCACTGGAAGACAAGGCTTCCAGTGCCTTCATGGAAAAACGTTTTCGGTTGCCTACGTAATCCCGATCGCACACAGCCGCACACCTCTTCATCCTTAGCAGATGGAAGACCACAAATGGCACCAACAATATGGAAATGGCACCGGAAGAGATAGGGACTGTATGGAGGATGCTTAAGGGCTTCCCAGCGAAACTACTGCACCTTAGTGGAAACAACGTTGGCAAAACATGGGCGGACGCTATCCTTCAACAGAACGACACCTTCGTAAGCATTCCTGGGCGTTTAGATATGATAGGCGCTTCAATTTCATTAAAGTGTCCATGTAACGCTGTGTGTTCGTTGTGGTGTCGTGTCCCAGAAAGATAATGAGCAGCGAGTGCTTGTAGTCGACGGACAAGATCCATATGATTTGCCAGGAGCTGGCCTGCCTATTCTTCCGATTACACTGCACAAGTTTCACTGATATCTCTTACACTCCTCCATACAGCCCCTATCTCTTCCAGTGCAATTTCCGTATTTCTGGAGCCGTGAAGAAAGACATTCGCTGCCATATAATTACTTCAGACGACGAGGAGCAGGCCTAGGTACACACGTATGTAGCCAACCTGCCGGATCCGTACATGGAATGAACATGCACGAGTCTAGCTGCGGAAAAGCTGGCGAGAATAGTGGCGAAGTAATTATCCTATGACTTAAGTCTGTTTTATAGGAAACAGGACATATTATTTTACGGCGACTGAAACCGGTCTTAAAGAGCAATGACAAACTCAAGTGACAAATATGAGCAGTGTCTCTGTGTGTGTGCGTGTGTGTGTGTGTGTGTGTGTGTGTGTACGATAAACTGAATGGTCCTTAGATAGAGATAGGAACCTTTTTAATGAACTCAAGATATTATATGCGATTTATAATCTGTTTAATTTGACGATCTCCTTTCATCTTAGTATTTTTAGCTGACTCGGTTATATTGAAGAATGGAAGCAGTAAATCGACAGCATACTTGTCACACAGGGACACAGTTACAATAAAATTGTTATAGTGACACGTGTACCTCCGCACTGAGTTTGATTTGTAATGCTGTCTGCAAATCATGATTCCATCGACAGCCGCAATCAGTTTTCCATGAATGCGCGGATCGTCTTATCTCATAGTGGGATGAATGTATTAACAGTTATGGCGATTGCTTTTGAAATAACAAACAAATTACTTGTTTCTTTTATCTGTCTCGTTTCTATTTGGTTTAGCAAGCCACCATACGGTGCATGGTTGAGCGTACCTTGTACCTCAGCTAGTCATTACCTTTCTTGGTTCAAATGGCTCTGAGCACGATGGGACTCAACTTCTCAGGTCATTAGTCCCCTAGAACTTAGAACTAGGTAAACCTAACCAACCTAAGGACATCACATACATCCATGCCCGAGGCAGGATTCGAACCTGCGACCGTAGCGGTCTCGCGGTTCCATACTGCAGCGCCTAGAACCGCACGGCCACTTCGGCCGGCTACCTTTCTTGTTCCACTCGCAGATGAAGCGAGGGAAAAACTACTATCTCTATGCCTCTATACGAACCCTGATTTGTCTTATCCTGTTTCCTGCACAAGATATATGTTGGAGGCAGTAGGATATTTATGGAGTCTGTTCCAAATGGCGATGCTCCAAGCTTTCTCCATAGCGTTTCACGAAAGGAACGTACGTTTCCCTCCAGGGATTCCCGTTCGAGCTCTGGGAACATTTTCGTGACACTCGCGTCCTGATCGCACAAATGTAGCAAGCAATGAGCCTCAATTACTTCGGTATCTTACTGTAATCTGTCCTGGTGGCGGTGAGCAGTACACAAGAATGTGTCGTACAAGCGTTCTGTACTTGGTCTCCTTTATAGATGAACTACATTTTCTTATGATTCTCCCAATAAATCGAAGTCAAACATTCGCTTTCCCTACAATCGAACTTACGTGTTCATTTTATTTAATAACGCTTTGCAGTACTACATATAGATGTTTGATAGACGTGACTGTATCAGACATCACACCTCTAATATTGTATTGAAATGTTACAGTACTGTTTTTTTCCTACTTATCCGTATTAGCTTACACTTTCCATATTTAGAGAAAGCTACTATTAACCAACCCAAGTACAAATTCTATTCAAGTGATCGATCAGCAGTACAGTCGCTGAAAGACAATAGTTCCACGTACACCTAGTCATCGTCTGTAAACAGCAGCAGATTACTGTTAGCTCTACTGGTTAGATCGTTTACGCAGCCTATATAGAGAACAAGAGTGGTCCTGTCTCGCTCCCCTGAGACGCTTTTGACGACATCTCTGATGAACATTCGCATTCAGGAGAATGTACTAGGATCTGTTCGTTTGAAAATCTTCGAGCCACTTAAGACACCTCATAACGTGAAACTTCGTGGTAGCTTGAAACTTTGTCTCGGTCCGAACTGTACCGACCTGCAGGCGAAAGGCAGGGGTCTCGAGTTCGAGTCTCGGCCCAGTACACAGTTTTAATGTGCCAGGGAGTTTCATATCACCACACACTCCGCAGCAGAGTGAAAAATTCATTCTGGATCTCATAACCTATTCCTTACGCTGGGACCGTCGTCACCATTCTGCACTGGGGTACTGTGTCGAACGCTTTCGAGGAATCTAGGAATGTATATCGAGCGAGAATAGGCCAAGCTAAGTTTCGAGCGAGTCATGTTTTTTGGATTTGTGGGTAGTAGATTTTCATTCCCAAGAAAATTAGTTATGTTTGAACTTAGAATACGATCAATAATACTGCATCAAAACTATGTCAAGGACATTGGCCCGTAATTTTGCGGGGCACTTCTTCTGCCCTCCTGTGTTTCCCAGAAGTCGTTTGGAACATTGCGTTGGGCGACAGATTCGCAATAAATACAAGCAGAGATACTGATGATGCTTGACAGGAATATGCGGCATTACTTTGAGCAAAAAATATGTAAAACATCCGGCTTGTGTTTGCAAGATTACGAATTAGCATGATTCAGAAACAGCTAAACTTATTTAGTAATATGTTACGCTTTCCAGGAGCGATTTGCTGATAATGTGTATTTTTGGATGCGTACCAGCGTTGATGATTCAATCCTCACGCGCAGTATTATCATAACTCATTCGGTCTTCTTTATCAGGGACCAATGGTCGTGACTTGTAGTCGCTGCCTGAATTCAAACAAAACTTTGGAGGTCTCTGTTTACCCCAGAGTCTTTCATTAAGTTTAGTGCTGATCATGCCGGTTTTTTTTATGCTGCGAATGCTACGCGATCTTGCCCTATTAATTATATCAATTATATCATATGCTTCTTAGGAATATTCACACGAAGCACGAAGACAGCCATCATTGCTACGTTTGTTAATATATTTATCTAATGACACAATCGTGTTTTTGTTATTAGTTAGTGGGTTCCTGCCATATTTAAAGGTCATTTTCATATCAATGTCCAGTATAGTGCTCTTAGCATCGTTCAGGATGATGCATTTTCAAAATCCACAACGCTTTACCTTGATCTGAGACTTGGCATTAAAGAGGATTGAAACCGGAAGTATAAAAATATAAACGTGTTTGTATTAGGTAAGGAAATAAATTTTTAAACAAATATCACAAGCTCCTCTGCTGTTAGTACTAATAACGTGGCGTACTGCACCAACAAACCTTTTTAACTAATTTTTGTCAAAAAATTGTTTACTAGTTTACATGATTCTCAGAATTCATTACTCATACTAAAATTTAAGCTAACAAAACACTTTAATTTTGGTTTTCTTGAAGTACCACGTTACACAAGAATAATAGTGTCAATTTTCAGTCTGGATTTGTTTATTCACATGAAACCTTTAAGACGTGTTTCTTAAGGTCATCGTAGCCAACAATACGAGGATTCCAACACTAATATTCAAAAGCTACCCACCAGAATACCTGCTTATACTTAAAGATCCTTCTTCTTTTCTATACGACTGCTATAAAATAGGCTTTTTCTCATAATTTTGGGAGGAGGAGGAGGAGATTAGTGTTTAACGTCCCATCGACAACGAGGTCATTAGAGACGGAGCGCAAGCTCGGGTGAGGGAAGGATGGGGAAGGAAATCGGCCGTGCCCTTTCAAAGGAACCATCCCGGCATTTGCCTGAAGCGATTTAGGGAAATCACGGAAAACCTAAATCAGGATGGCCGGAGACGGGATGGAACCGTCGTCCTCCCGAATGCGAGTCCAGTGTGCTAACCACTGCGCCACCTCGCTCGGTTCATAATTTTGGGGTATAGACACTACTAGATTATTGTTTGTCAGTCTATGGCCATTAAGAGGTGGTATAAATGGAAGAGAAAGATAACATCCGAAGAAAGTGCAAGCACCAGAACGTCACAGAGATGCTCATCTGTCTACATTGGGCAACTTTTGCAATAGAGGTTATGCACGTTACGAACAGGTTTCCTGTTACGAGAATTCTGGAAACATCCCACAGGCTGTGGCTAAGCCGTGTCTCCGCCATATCCTTTCTTCCAGGAGTGCTATTTCTTCTGGAGAGCCTCTGTGAAGTTTGGAAGGTAGGAGACGAAGTACTGACGGAATTTAAAGCTGTGAGGACGGGTCGTGAGTCGTACATGGATAGCTCGGATGGTAGAACACTTGCCTGCGAAAGGCAAAAGTCCCGAGTTTGAGTCTCGGTACGGCACACAGTTTTAATCTGCTAGGAAGTTTCAGGTTACCTGTCACAATTCCGAGAGCGAGCGGTCGCAGAGGAGGCGGACAAGACATTAGTTACGTTCAAGTACGTCTCGCAAATTAACCAAGACGGCGAAACCAGATAAATTATTGTTCTTTAAGAGGTCTACTGACAGCAGTTCTGTCTGATGCAGAATTCGCGAATGCAGTAGAAAAGAGTGGAAATCTGAGTGTTACCCGAAGTACCCCCCACCACACAACTCTCGGTGTCTTGTGGAGTACACGTGTAAAGGGGAGTTTGACTGGTTGCGATACTGTGGAGTACACCTGCGCGTGGGCAGCGGCCTGGCTGCCATTGTGTCAGCCAGAGGCTGGTGCCAGTCCTGAATGGATGGAGCTTGCATCACGACGGAGTCTGACTGGGTTACGAGACCAGCGCGGTGCTGGCGGCTCTGCATTCACGTCACAACGCGATCCCTATCGAGGGACTCGACCACCGCAGCTGTTCGTCATTCACCGACTGTTAGGGACTGCACATTCGTCAAACAGACCACCCAGACACTTCACCTAAGACTTCCGTAGACCGCTATCAATATGATAATCATTTCACCATTTCTTTACTCTGTCTATTCCGCGTTTCGGTGCTGTACACGTACTTTTTCTTCAAGCGGTTTCATAATTTATTTTATTTTATTTTTATTTTACTTATTTATTTATTTATTTTGTACAGCAGCTGCAGAGTATCTGATACTCCGAAAGTAATAGTGACAACAATCGACGATGACAATCATTAAACTTAAATTCAGCCAATCACCACACATAGATCCTCGCAGAGTGTCATTTAATAGATTAGCATGGAACTGTACAGTACTGTATTTCCCCGATTGTCCGACGTGCAAAACGACGTCAAACAGAAAGGATATGGCAGTGTCCGTTGGCAAAAGGTTTCATACACTGAAGAGAAAGAGTAAAGGAGAATTATGTGTTGCAGCTTCAGCAGAGTCTGAGTGGCACAAAAATCGGAAAGATTTATGGTTCAAAACGGTGATTCCTGACGAAATTATCAGCGCAATGACGGTAGTGTTGATTATCTGACGAAGTATATTAGTAACATATGATAGATTGGAATTATTGTCATTCTGGTTATTTTTTTCCTTAGCTCTGCACCCGTTCTTGCACAAAATATGATTAGAGCTCTTACATATTATTAACATAATGGAATAACTGCAGCCAGCCGGGGTGGCCTAGCGGTTCTAGACGCTATAGTCTGGAACCGCGCGACCGCTATGGTCGCAGGTTCGAATCCTGCCTCGGGCATTGATGTGTGTGCTGTCCTTAGGTTAGTTAGGTTTAAGTAGTTCTAAGTTCTAGGGGACTGATGGCCTTAGAAGTTAAGTCCCATAGTGCTCAGAGCCATTTGAACCATTTGGAATAACTGCCATTCTGCCTTTTTTTTATCTCTCTACCATTGCTTCCCCCCCCCCCCCCCCCATGAACCATGGACCTTGCCGTTGGTGGGGAGGCTTGCGTGCCTCAGCGATACAGATGGCCGTTCCGTAGGTACAACCACAACGGAGGGGTATCTGTTGAGAGGCCAGACAAACGTGTGGTTCCTGAAGAGGGGCAGCAGCCTTTTCAGTAGCTGCAAGGGCAACAGTCTGGATGATTGACTGATCTGGCCTTGTAACAATAACCAAAATGGCCTTCCTGTGCTGGTACTGCGAACGGCTGAAAGCAAGGGGAAACTAAGGCCGTAATTTTTCCCGAGGGCATGCAGCTTTACTGTATGGATAGATGATGATGGCGTCCTCTTGGGTAAAATATTCCGGAGATAAAATAGTCCCCCATTCGGATCTCCGGGCGGGGACTACTCAAGAGGATGTCGTTATCAGGAGAAAGAAAACTGGCGTCCTACGGATCGGAGCGTGGAATGTCAGATCCCTTAATCGGGCAGGTAGGTTAGAAAATTTAAAAAGGGAAATGGATAGGTTAAAGTTAGATATAGTGGGAATTAGTGAAGTTCGGTGGCATGAGGAACAAGACTTCTGGTCAGGTGACTACAGGGTTATAAACACAAAGTCAAGTAGGGGCAATGCAGGAGTAGGTTTAATAATGAATAGGAAAATAGGAAAGCGGGTAAGCTACTACAAACAGCATAGTGAACGCATTATTGTGGCCAAGATAGACACGAAGCCCACGCCTACTACAGTAGTACAAGTTTATATGCCAACTAGCTCTGCAGATGACGAAGAAATTGAAGAAATGTATGATAATATAAAAGAAATTATTCAGATAGTGAAGGGAGACGAAAATTTAATAGTCATGGGTGACTGGAATTCGAGTGTAGGAAAAGGGAGAGAAGGAAACGTAGTAGGTGAATATGGATTGGGGCTAAGAAATGAAAGAGGAATCCGCCTGGTAGAATTTTGCACAGAGCACAACTTAATTATAGCTAACACTTGGTTTAAGAATCATGATAGAAGGTTGTATACATGGAAGAACCCTGGAGATACTAGAAGGTATCAGATAGATTATATAATGGTAAGACAGAGATTTAGGAACCAGGTTTTAAATTGTAAGACATTTCCAGGGGCAGATGTGGACTCTGACCACAATCTATTGGTTATGACCTGTAGATTAAAACTGAAGAAACTGCAAAAAGGTGGGAATTTAAGGAGATGGGACCTGGATAAACTGAAAGAACCAGAGGTTGTACAGAGTTTTAGGGAGAGCATAATGGAACAATTGACAGGAATGGGGGAAAGAAATACAGTAGAAGAAGAATGGGTAGCTTTGAGGGATGAAGTAGTGAAGGCAGCAGAGGATCAAGTAGGTAAAAAGACCAGGGCTCTTAGAAATCCTTGGGTAACAGAAGAAATATTGAATTTAATTGATGAAAGGAGAAAATATAAAAATGTAGTAAATGAAGCAGGCAAAAAGGAATACAAACGTCTCAAAAATGAGATCGACAGGAAGTGCACAATGGCTAAGCAGGGATGGCTAGAGGACAAATGTAAGGATGTAGAGGCTTATCTCACTAGGGGTAAGATAGATACTGCCTACAGGAAAATTAAGGAGACCTTTGGAGATAAGAGAACCACTTGTATGAACATCAAGAGCACAGATGGAAACCCAGTTCTAAGCAAAGAAGGGAAAGCAGAAAGGTGGAAGGATTATATAGAGGGTCTATACAAGGGCGATGTACTTGAGGACAATATTATGGAAATGGAAGAGGATGTAGATGAAGATGAAATGGGAGATACGATACTGCGTGAAGAGTCTGACAGAGCACTGAAAGACCTGAGTCGAAACAAGGCCCCCAGAGTAGACAACATTCCATTGGAACTACTGACGGCCTTGGGAGAGCCAGTCCTGACAAAACTCTACCATCTGGTGAGCAAGATGTATGAAACAGGCGAAATACCCTCAGACTTCAAGAAGAATATAATAATTCCAATCCCAAAGAAAGCAGGTGTTGACAGATGTGAAAATTACCGAACCATCAGTTTAATAAGTCACAGCTGCAAAATACTAACACGAATTCTTTACAGACGAATGGAAAAACTAGTAGAAGCCGACCTCGGGGAAGATCAGTTTGGATTCCGTAGAAATACTGGAACACGTGAGACAATACTGACCTTACGACTTATCTTAGAAGAAAGATTAAGGAAAGGCAAACCTATGTTTCTAGCATTTGTAGACTTAGAGAAAGCTTTTGACAATGTTGACTGGAATACTCTCTTTCAAATTCTAAAGGTGGCAGGGGTAAAATACAGGGAGCGAAAGGCTATTTACAATTTGTACAGAAACCAGATGGCAGTTATAAGAGTCGAGGGACATGAAAGGGAAGCAGTGGTTGGGAAGGGAGTAAGACAGGTTTGTAGCATCTCCCCGATGTTATTCAATCTGTATATCGAGCAAGCAGTAAAGGAAACAAAAGAAAAATTCGGAGTAGGTATTAAAATCCATGGAGAAGAAATAAAAACCTTGAGGTTTGCCGATGACATTGTAATTCTGTCAGAGACAGCAAAGGACCTGGAAGTGCAGTTGAACGGAATGGACAGTGTCTTGAACGGAGGATATAAGATGAACATCAACAAAAGCAAAACGAGGATAATGGAATGTAGTCAAATTAAGTCGGGTGATGCTGAGGGAATTAGATTAGGAAATGAGACACTTAAACTAGTAAAGGAGTTTTGCTATTTGGGGAGCAAAATAACTGATGATGGTCGAAGTAGAGAGGATATAAAATGTAGACTGGCAATGGCAAGGAAAGCGTTTCTGAAGAAGAGAAATTTGTTAACATCGAGTATAGATTTAAGCGTCAGGAAGTCGTTTCTGAAAGTATTTGTATGGAGTGTAGCCATGTATGGAAGGGAAACATGGACGGTAAATAGCTTGGACAAGAAGAGAATAGAAGCTTTCGAAATGTGGTGCTACAGAAGAATGCTGAAGATTAGATGGGTAGATCACATAACTAATGAGGAAGTATTGAATAGGATTGGGGAGAAGAGAAGTTTGTGGCACAACTTTACCAGAAGAAGGGATCGGTTGGTAGGACATGTTCTGAGGCATCAAGGGATCACCAATTTAGTATTGGAGGGCAGCGTGGAGGGTAAAAATCGTAGGGGGAGACCAAGAGATGAATACACTAAGCAGATTCAGAAGGATGTAGGTTGCAGTAGGTACTGGGAGATGAAGAAGCTCGCACAGGATAGAGTAGCATGGAGAGCTGCATCAAACCAGTCTCAGGACTGAAGACCACAACAACAACACCACCATTGCTTGCATAAAATATGATTACGAGGTTTGCCTTATAGCAGAACCCACTTATATGTTTGCCTTTGTACCTAAACATGTTTCAGCAGATTTCTAGTTCCCTTGTAAGTCTCCATTAATTTCTTCCAAAAATATAGTAGTACAGATTTCTTTATTCAAGGTTCTGACTGTTGTTCTCATTATGTTTATGCCTGTAGTATTACACCTTCAGATTACGTTCTTTTTTTTTCTGTAACTGTCTATCCATTTCAGCTCAAATTATACCTCTATCTGAGCTTAGCGGTGCTGAGATCAACACACTGCGGAATGAGTTTGCGGACTTCTTGTAGATCGTTCTTCACGCACCCTATATAACTAACTCGTGACATCCCTGTTCACCCTCTCCCACGTGACATTTGTGGTCACTACCACTGATGCATTCAGAAGGAACTGCTGAACGCTACACACATAAACGACTTTCATTTGGACAACACCTCCCTGGAAAACTTAAAGTAAATTGTCGATTATTGCAAAAGCAGTTTTTCGAAATTTAGGAAATGAGAGTAATGAACTTCGCCATTTTTCAAAAAGCCTGGAGCTAAAGCATTGTTTGTGGCACATTCATTTCAATTCTGGAAGATCCCGTTGCAGTACTTCAAAGCTTTCCTCTGTATTCTGTTATTTGAATACAGGAACAAATAATTAAATAAAGCGGAATTCATGGCGACACATTTAGGCCATAACACTGAATAAATTTGATAAAGATCTGCCCTTTTATAGAAGAAGATTCCCTTACATCAGGTACATCCCCAGATTTTGCCTATAGATCTTATACAAACACTTGGAGAACAGCCTTGCAGGGAGAAAACTCATGATGAAGTACTGTAAAGGGAAGGGAAACACGTATAGCTTCGTCATTAGAGACAGATAGAAAGTTCGGTAACGACAGGTGGTGGGGAGAGACTACGACAAATTAGAAGAAATTCTACGGCTATCGTAGAGAAATCAGTTAGGGAAACAGCAGGAGACTCAAAACAAAACAGTCAAACGGTTGCAGTCAGATGGTTGTTTATACACCTCTCCTCCCGAATGCGCCACTGAAACAAAATATTACTTTGTTTAACTCAAGAAACTAGATTTTTTTACGTTTAGAAGATATAGGCATACGATGTGCAGAGTGTATGGAGCTGACCTGAATGTAAAATGAAATGCGATGTAGTGTAGTTTACGGTTCCTTCGCTTTTCGTCTGCGCCGGACAGATACTCACAGCACACCCTCACCCTCTTGTTCTCCGGCCAGCAGCAGTAATTTTTGTCTGCGCCTCATTAATTCGCTTCCCTTATCGCTGTACTCGTCTGGAGACCATAAAAGGGAGCGACGAGCGACGCAGAACGGAGCGAGCGGGTCTCAGTGGCAGACAAATCACGCTCCGACTGTCTGATTGGCCAGCAGGCCGCCTGAAAGCCGCTGACTTTCGCAGTCTTACCAGCCCCGCTCGTAAACCTTACTTATTACATGGCTTCCTACTCCGTAACCTTTACGTTCCTATAAGGAAATAGGAATACTTCGTGTTCCATCTAACGCCACTTGTCGACACTTTATCATTACCAGCCAAAAAATGAGGACACCTGTGAGGTATAAGGCAGTAACTCCAGGCAACTGGAGTAGTTATGGCTGTATACATCAGTATACATCCTTTGTAACACAACAGTAGAAAATCCGTTCTGTATTACTTAATCTGTTCTTAGTTTAATAGTTTATTGTCTTCTGAAGACGTCACGATAAATCATTAAAAATTGTCTTGTAAAACTACTCTTTCTTCCATGCTAGTACTCAACCTACAGGATAGATAGAATGACAGCTAGCCCTATATATGGAAAAATGTAAGTTAACGGGGAAGAGTAGGAAGAGCAAACCTGTAATGTTCGGACAGAGTATTACTAGTATCCTGCTTGACACAGTCATGTCGTTTAAATGCCTAGGCGTGACGTTGCAAAGCAATGTGAGGCGGAACGAGTATTTGAGAAGTACGGTTGGGAGAGCCAATGGTCAACTTCGGTTTATTGGCGGAATTTTAGGAAAGAGTGTTTCACTTGTAAAGAAGACCGTATATAGGACATTGGTCCGACCTATTCTTGAGTGTTGCTCCAGTGTTTGGTTTCCGTACCAGGTCTGATAGAAGGAGAACATCGAAGCAAATAAGAGGCGGGCTGCTAAATTTGTTACTAGTAGATTCGAATGTTACGGAGATACTTCGGGAACTCAAATGGGATCCCCTGGAGGGAAGGAGACGTTCTATTCGAGAATAGTTATTGAGAAAATTAAAGAACCGGTATTTAAAGCTGACAGGCGAACTATTCTACTGCCTCTAACATACAATGCGCGTAAGGAAAACGGAGATAAGATACGAGAAAGTAGGGCTCATACAGAGTCTTATAGACATTTTTCCTCCCTCTGTTTGCGAGTGGAGCAGGAAAGAAAATGACAAGTAGTGGTACAGGGTACCCTCCGCTACACGCCGTACGGTGGCTTGCGAAGTATCTATGTAGATGTATATATAGAATAAGAGGTGAAATGGTGGTGACATCTACAGAATAGATTGAGAGGCTACTCGACATGTAATGAAACCGAACGATCAAGTAACCAGAATATATCAAGTAACCTGCCCTGCGATCTAATTAATAGACATGCTGGTTATTCTAACTCTCTGCTCGCCTATTCGATTAGACAAGTAATTCGTCAAGTGCAGTCGTCCACTATTTCGTGCGTCTCTCAATACAGATATAACGCGCATGTAACTAACTACCTAAGGTGTCGATTTCACACCCTACACACCCTACATTGAAAGAAGCTAGCTGGTTTTCGCGCACGAGGCAGGGCTTTTTAGTCTTTTGATTCATTCAGAAAGACATGTCATCAAATAATGTAATGTTACGTTTTTCTAGAGCGCAGCAGAACTGAATGGTTGCTATGATGCTCTTTCGTTTGCTAGGTGACCGCGCCTAAGTGGAAAGAATTTCTTCCTAGGCTCACCTTGACACCTTTATGTAGCGATGTATGTATAAACTGAATGAGTACAGTGTAGACGCATTTGACGGTTGTGCTTATAGACCGTAAAGTCATGCTTCTGTGGTTGGTGATGTAAGAAGAGCATGGAACCGCACGGCGGTAAACAAACTACTGCTATCATATAGGACCGAGCGAGCCTTCGAACTTTGCTTCTGCGTCCGACAGATGAATCACAGTCATCAGTGTCAATTTCCATCACTCTACATACAAGTGGTATATAACTTTTTAATAGTATGTAAAAGATATTAAGAAGATGAGTATAATGACACAATGCTTTTTTAAGGTGGCTTTACATCATGTCACAAAAGTATCTGAGAAACGTGCAAAAATTGAGAGGGAAGGCGGCTGAAATCGAAACTTACATTGTAAACACTTCTAATCTTCTTCCTGCACAAAATGATGGAGCCTGGCATGAGAAGCCCCCATAGATTTGATCGTCTTACCTTTCCGTTTCAGGATATTTCTGATATCTACAAGTAAAATGGGAGCTCTGCGTCATCCGAGAGAACCACGCTATGCTGATCGTGTCAACGTCTGTCTTGCAGCGACATTTGCTTTATTTATGGAGCGGCATGCGTCAGCACACCGCACTACCGGACACTACAGCCGCTACTTCTCATTCAGCTAGCCTAGTTCCTCAACCGTCCTCATGAAACTGAGTGGACACAGGTTCAGTCCTCTCACCTAGATAAAACACCTGCGTATCTGAAAGCAGGTCCTCTGCTGATCACTAAACTTCTGCGGTGGACCTATTTCTTTTCTTGCTAAAAGTTTCAGCGCCATCGTTAATAAGTGTTGTGGCTCTATTACCATCTTTTCAGGAGTTGTCGAATCTCACTAAAAGAGGAACACGCTCAGTTCATACATTTAAAAAAATAAATAACTAAATTCTTGAGTATCGCGGTTTGGCAGGCCGCGGTGGCCGTGCGGTTCTGGCGCTGCAGTCCGGAACCGCGGGACTGCTACGGTCGCAGGTTCGAATCCTGCCTCGGGCATGGGTGTGTGTAATGTCCTTAGGTTAGTTAGGTTTAAGTAGTTCTAAGTTCTAGGGGACTTATGACCTAAGATGTTGAGTCCCATAGTGCTCAGAGCCATTTGAGCCATGTTTTATCGCGGTTGGCTCAAGAACGTTAACCATGTAGCAGAATTACGTACCCCTCCCCGTTATGTCATGCGCGAAAAACCAAGTTGCAACGTCTCGGACTGTTCATAAAACAAAGGGCTCTTTAACGTCACCTTTCCCGCTGGTTGTAGTGTCTTCATTTTTCTCGGCTACGTTGTGTCCAAATGTTTCCACTTTTTACAACGCTACTTCGTCTCGTGGTCATAGTAATATACCCAGCACTCGTCCACAGTGATTAGGCGGTAAAGAAGACATCCTAGTCGGGCCCGATACGGCTACGACATTTCCGATGCGGTCTCGGTTCGGCAGCATTTTCAAGTGGATGTGAGTAGTTGCGGAACTTCACGGGGACCACCTTTGTCTTTTTTAAAATGTTGTACAAGACGGCGAAATCTGATCAGTGAATGATTTGAATTTTTTGCTCTATGATTTCGATTGTAAAGCGCCAGGCTTCGTGCACCACGACATCCACATCTCCTGTGCGATTTCCAGTGCTTCACAGAGAGGTGATCTGCCTCTTCATTCTTCGTCGTTCAGACTTGTTTGATCACAATGGAAGCATCTGCGTCACCCGATCGATATGTCAAAATTATGACGGAGCATTATTGTCGTATACATCAGCTAATTCGGCACGGGTGTTGCACCTTTGTCGCCCTTCAAATATAGAAATCAAGTTGCCGTACTCCGCTTTGCCAGTGGGCTCCGTTATTTCTTTTTGGGTCCACTAACTACGTGCTATGGTTCTATGGTGCGGGAGTTTCATTGTTTCCCAGGACTTCAGAGGTGTATCCGCAACTTACTTACTCACTTATTCTTACTCTCCTGGCCTCAAAAACCGCGGTCTGTCCTTGGCCATATTCTTTCCTTGCTCCAAGTATTTGAAGATCTCTCGCCACCTGGTCTTTCTAACCCGTTTTCGATCTGCCTAACGGTATTCGCGCTTCGGGTTTCTTCTCCGATACTTCTCTCAAAGTTGACCCCTTCTGTCTTCTATTGACGTAACTGACCCATCTCAGCCTCCTTATCTTGGCTTCCGGAATAATACCTGGTTCAATATTTGCCTCCCTGAGCTCCCTGTTTCTTTTTTTTCTTCTTCTCTATTCTCTTCCCTCCCAAACTTCACCTAATACCTTTCGCAGGACGCTATTTTCGATAACCTCTGTTTTTTCTCTGTTTACTTATCTATTCTCCATATTACTGCCCAACATAGTATTACTGGAATGTTTGCAGTTTTATATATACTAATTTTGGTTTCTCTTCATAAACTTTTGGATGACAGTAGTTTGGAGAGTAAACATTATGGTCTGGAAGTCGCTTTTATCCTCGCGTCTATGACTTATTTCTCATCATTTGTGTTACATACTCCAACCCTCGGATATTTAAAGTCATCTGCTACTTCAAACACATGACCATTAACCTGTATGGTCCCCCGACTTTTTTCGTGTAATTTATTTCTTGTCGCATCAGTTTTTTGTTCACTATTCACATCTAATGAAGCTTCCTTTACTTTTTGAAATCGCGTACTTGTCAGTATTTCCAGATCATCTAAATTCTCAGCGATTAACGCTGCATCATCCTCAAGAATCAGTACACTCATTTTTGTTCAAACGTATGTGAATTCCTAAGGGACCAAACTGCTGAGGTCATCGGTCCCTAGATTTACACACGACTTAAATTAACTTACACTAACTTATGCTGAGAACAACACACACACACACACACACACACACACACACACATGGCCGAGGGAGGAGTCTGGAACCTCCGGCTGGAGGTGTCGCACAGTCCGTGATATGGATCCTCAAGCCGCGCGGCCACTCAATTTTATTCCAGTGGTTATTGCTTCCTCTGCTTCACTTGTTGCATCCAGTGTTTCCTGCATTATTACACTTAACAAGAGTTGTGAACTCTTCTTGCCTGTCAATAGCAGTGGAATACTCTCCATAGATTTTCATTATCCCTTCCCAGTCTTCAAGTGTAACATTTACTAGATCAGTAATCTTCTTTGGTATTTCCAAACTTCTGCATTTTCTCCGCAACTTTTCTCTGTTTATACTACGTAGACTTTCTTAAAAGCAACTAACAGTACTGTCATATTCTGTTGTGTTCCCAGTATTTTTATACAGCTTCTTTAAGTACAAATATCGTATTAGTGACAGATTGATTCTTCATAGACCCTGCTTGCTTCTCACCTGTTATCCCCTTTAACCAAGTTTTCAGCTTTTCTCGAGAATCTTGAAGTATATTTTGGCGCAATTTTAATTAATCAGATGTCTGTGTCATTTATGCATTATTGTTTATTGCTCTTTTATGGATTCGTACTACGACCGTTTTCTTCCACTTAAATGGGCTTCGTTTTTCATTTCAAACCTTGCTCACCAGTTTGTGAGCTTGTGTACTAATTTCTCAATTGTATCTCCTCTTCTTTTAAGTAGTTCAGTTATTATTCCATCTTCTCCTGTAAGTTTGTTGTTTTTTAGTATTTTGATTGTATCTGCTGTCTCTTTCAGCCTCGGCGGTGCAACTAAGGGCTCTACGTACCCACGAAGAAACGAAATGATAATAACGTAACTTTATTTATTTGAGCTGAAAGTTAAAACTTCATGACTACCCCTTGTATAAAGTATCACTGAGGTGGCAGAAGTCATTGGATTCCTCCTAACATGTCGGACTAACTTTTGCCTGGCATAGTGCAGCAACTCGACGTGGCATGGACTGAACAATTCGTTGGAGGTTCCCTGCAGAAATATTGAGCCATATTGCCACTGTAGCCATTCATAATTACTAGCGTTTAGCCGGTGCAGTATTTTGTGGACGAACTGAGCTTTCGATTGTGTCCCATAAATGTTCGACGAAATTTATGTCGGGCGATCTGTGTGGCGAAATAATTTGCTCGAACCATCCACAATGTTCTTCAAAGAAATCGCGAACAACTGCGGTCCGGTGACAGGCACATTGTCATCCATAAAAATTTCATCGCTGTTTGGGAATATGAAATCCGTGAATGGCTAAAAATTGTCTCGAAGTAGCCGAACATAGCCTTTCCACACCTATCGATTCAGATGGAGCAGATGACAGTCGATTCAACCTAAGCACAGCCCACACCATTATGGGGCCACCACCAGTTCGTGCAGCGCCTTCTTGACAGGTTGGATCCACGGCTTCATGGGATTTGCGCAACACTCGAATTCTGCTATTATCTGTTATCAACTGAAATCGGGACTCATCTAACGAGTCCACGGTTTTCCAGGCGCATAGGGTCCAAACAATCTGGTCACGAGCCCAGGAAAGCTGCTGCAGGCGACGTAGTGCTGTTAGCAAAGGCATTCGCATCTATCGCCCAGTGCCACAGCCCATGAAAACCACATATCGCCGCAGAGTCCTAACGGATACGTTCATCGTATGTCTCACATTGATTTCTGCGGTTATGACAAAAAGTATTGCCCGTCTGTTACCACTGACAACTGTACCCAAACTCCGCTGTCTGTAAGTGGAGGCCGTCGGATACTACGTTGTCCGTGGTGAGAGGTGATGCCTGAGATTTGGTATTCTCGGCACACTCTTGCCACTGTGGATCTCAGAATACTGAATTCGCTAACGATTTCCGAAACGGTATTCCCCATGCGCCTAACTCCAACTACCATTCCGCATTCAAAATCTGTTAAACCCTGTCGTGCACCTATAATCACGTTGGAAACCTTTTGACATGGATGACCTGAGTAACATTACAGCTCCACCAGTGCACTGCCGTTTTCTACGCTGTGTACGCGATACTACCGCCATCTGTATACGTGCGTCTCGCTATGTCCTGATTTCTGTCGCCTCATTGTATCTACATCGCACACTGTCGCTGCTGCGTCTATCGAGAAAGATTCAGTAGACGATTCGCACGTATTTGCGAGTTACCTAGGGAAAAGTACAGGGGTATTACACATGATTGAAGCGATTTCATAAATTCACTGTAGCTCCATTCATTGACATGTGGTCACGACACACTACAGATACGTAGAAAAACTCATAAAGTTTTGTTCGGCTGAAGCCGCACTTCAGGTTTCTGCTGTCAGAGCGCTCGAGAGCGCAGTGAGACAAAATGGCGACAAGAGACGAGAAAGCGTATGTCGTGCTTGAAATGCACTCACATCAGTCAGTCATAACAGTGCAACGACACTTCAGGACGAAGTTCAACAAAGATCCACCAACTGCTAACTCCATTAGGCGATGGTATGCGCAGTTTAAAGCTTCTGGATGCCTCTGTAAGGGGAAATCAACGGGTCGGCCTGCAGTGAGCGAAGAAACGGTTGAACGCGTGCGGGCAAGTTTCACGCGTAGCCCGCGGAAAATTGGCTCATGCCATAACTGGAGACCGACAGCGCCGACTTCATGTTTCAACAGGATGGTGCCCCACCGCACATCCATCATGATGTTCGGCATTTCTTAAACAGGAGATTGGAAAACCGATGGATCGGTCGTGGTGGAGATCATGATCAGCAATTCATGTCATGATCTCCACGCTCTCCCGACTTAACCCCATGCGATTTCTTTCTGTGGGGTTATGTGGAAGATTCAGTGTTTAAACCTCCTCTACCAAGAAACGTGCCAGAACTGCGAGCTCGCATCAACGATGCTTTCGAACTCATTGATGGGGACATGCTGCGCCGAGTGTGGGAAGAACTTGATTATCGGCTTGATGTCTGCCGAATCACTAAAGGGGCACATATCGAACATTTGTGAATGCTTAAAAAAACTTTTTGAGTTTTTGTATGTGTGTGCAAAGCATTGTGAAAATATCTCAAAGAATAAAGTTATTGTAGAGCTGTGAAATCGCTTCAATCATTTGTAATAACCCTGTATACGGCAGTGTCTGAGTGGATGTCCTCGACGCTCGTGGAGCGTGGCAATCCTCCCACGCAGACGCGTGTGCTTGACGCCGCGTGGCGTGCTGGTGCTTAGCGCGCGACGGAAAGGGGAGGGGGAGTGCCGGAGGTTGGGGGAGGGAGACGTGACGCGGCTGCCAAGCGAGCAGCGGCCACCGGCGGGCAGGCTGGCTGGCTGCGGCGGCGGGACGCACCGCCGCGCCGTGGGAAGCCCGCGCGGTTAGGACGGGCTTGGCTGGCGTAGCGCGGCCCGACTCTTCGTGATCGGTACTCAGTCTGTAGGCCACACACGTATTGGATTTCACACATGAACCTTTTGCATAACACAAAATGATTTCTCCAACACTGCCTCTTTTTTTAAAAAAAAAAAAAAACAAAAAAAAAAAACGAAGCATCCAGTAGGGCACGAGGAAAGGAGACGGAACATAACGGGTTGACAGTCTCGTTTCAATTTGTATTGAACGGATTGACGTGTACGGTTATGGAGACAACCTCATGAATCCATGGACCCTGCATGTCAGCTGGTGGAGGCTCTTTAATGGTGTGAGGAATGTGCAGTTGGAGTGAGACGTCTAGATACGACTCTGTCAGGTGACACATACGTAAGCATCCTGTCTGCTCACTTGCATCCATTCGTGTCCGTTGTGCATTCCGACGGACTTGGGCAATTCCAGCAGGACAATGCGACATCCCACACGTCCAGGCTTGCTACAGAGTGGCTCCAGGAACACTCTTCTGAGTTTAAACACTTCGGCTGATCACCAAACTCCCCAGACAGGAACACTATTCATCCTGTCTGGGATGCCTTGCAACGTGCTGTTTGGAGGAGATCTCCATCCCCTCGTTCTCTTACGGATTTACGGACAGCCCTGCAGGATTCATGGCGTCAATTTCCTCCAGCACTGCTTCAGACATTAGTCGAGTCAATGCCACGTCTTGTTCGGCACTTCTGTGTGCTCGCAGGGGTCCTATACGATATTAGCCAGGTGTACCAGTGTATTACCTTCATACGAAAGTCAGAGTATGCGTTAACAACAGTAAGATGAAAAAAAAGTATGTCGTGCGATGTGAACCTAAATCCTCCGACTCAATTTACTCAATTTGCCATGGCATTTCCCATTTGCTGCTCTACTCCGCCCAGGAGGTCTGGCACGGTATTAGCAAGTATCCCACAACTTTTATCGTCTTAGTCTAACGCCGTTGTATCCTCTTCCGAGAGAACATGACCCGCGACTGCTGCTAACTGGTCGTCAGATTCCTCGATACTGGCACCCGGACGGATCTGACATCAGAGCTCCTCCGACACGTGTACGATCAGGAATACATATGGCGATCTTGCTGGCCACGGGAGTATCTCAACATCACGCTAATATTTTATGCAGACGCAAGCGTTGTTCTGTTGAAAAATCGGGAGACAGTACTGTCGTATAACAGGTAACACATGAGGACGCAGCAAGACTGTGACGTATTGCTGTGCCGTCAGAGTTCCATCAACCAAAACCAGCGGTGACTGAAGTCATACTCGTTGGCTAGCCACACTATTGCACCAGAAATAACGCCAATCTAACTCTCTAAAGCACTGGATGACTGGGACGTCTCTCCTGGTTATTGCCATACTCGCTGTTCGCAGCTCGTGGTCTCGCAGTCGCGTCCTCACTTCCCCGAGCACGGGGTCCCGGATTCGATTCCCGGTGAAGTCACGGATTTTCACCTGCCTCGAGATGACTGGGTGTTTGTGTCGTCCTCGCCATTTCATCATCATTCATGAAAGGGGTGAGATTGGACTGAGCAAAGGTTGGGAATTTGTACGGGCGCTGATAACCGCGCAGTTGAGCGCCCCACAAAGCAAACATCGTCATCATCACCATACTCGCGCTGGTCATATTGGGTACTACCGAACGGGAAAAGGGGGGAAGCTACACTGGCACGCAAATTCCCTCCGCCACACACCATTAGGTAGCTTACAGAGGCGTGTTATGGTGATGGGCAACACCCGAAACACTTCAGAAAACTAATGACTCGTTGATTTCAGCTGTCTAATGAACCAGCGATATAAAAAGTGGTTTGAATTTACATGGTGGTCACCGTTTCGTGCGCTAATTTATGTTGCAACATAAGCTAGAGGTAATATTGCGCAGTATGAGAATGATCCTTAATGCGGCCGTGCGGTTCTAGGCGCTGCAGTCTGGAGCCGAGCGACCGCTACGGTCCCAGGTTCGAATGCCTCGGGCATGGATGTGTGTGATGTCCTTAGGTTAGTTAGGTTTAATTAGTTCTAAGTTCTAGGCGACTGATGAGCTCAGAAGTTAAGTCGCATAGTGCTCAGAGCAATTTGAACCATTTGATCCTTAATGGACAGAGACTAAGTCACGGTCTAGTGTGCTTGTGTCACCCTTCGCTCCCGATGGTGTTACACTAGTGTGCTTGTGTCACCCTTCGCTCTCGATGGTGTTACACCTATTTACAGCGTATATAGCAAGCAGAAAGTAGGCAGCTAGAGCTGTGATACGTCGGTGGGGCCCACCGCTGGGACTGGAGCCGGCCTAGCGAGCTCCAGTAGTCGACATCCGCCTTCCACATGGCGCTGGGCCGTTCCCAGAGGTGGCTCGGCCGGTTCGCGGACACAGAGGCGCCTCGGGCCCAGGGGTACGGCCGCTGGCAGCTTATTAAGGCGAGTGACTGCCGCAGAACACCTGTGCGACTGGTGCGCATTAGCCGACAGCCGCAGGTGTACCGGATCCGGTGGCCGCCGCTCGACTGGCGACCTTAGCAGCAAGTCCGCTACGGTCAGCAGAGCGTCGACTTCTCGTCGGTACAGCTACTGGCGCCAGCGCTGTTGAAATCTGGCCTTGGTAGGATGGAGAGAGGGAAGATTTCAATTTGACACCATATCGACTTGGAGGACACTGCGAACGGAACTCTTGCCCGTTTGGGGGAAACTTGGATATGTCATTCATACCATGGCGGAACTACGAATTGGCAGCTGGAAAGCATGCCCTTGGCGCTGTTATTGCTCAGAAACGTTTCTAAGGTCGGTGATAGAGCGGGGTCCTCCAAAAGCAATGTTCAGTGGAAGTGTTTGCACTACTGACGAAAAAGTGAAGCAACAGACGTCAATGTAACTTCGTACACGCGCACGCCATCAGTTGTTGTTGTTGTGGTCTTCAGTCCTGAGACTGGTTTGATGCAGCTCTCCATGCTACTCTATCCTGTGCAAGCTTCTTCATCTCCCAGTACCTACTGCAACCTACATCCTTCTGAATCTGCTTAGTGTATTCATCTCTTGGTCTCCCTCTACGATTTTTTACCCTCCACGCTGCCCTCCAATACTAAATTGGTGATCCCTTCATACCTCAGAACATGTCCTACCAACCGATCCCTTCTTCTGGTCAAGTTGTGCCACAAACTTCTCTTCTCCCCAATCCTATTCAATACTTCCTCATTAGTTATGTGATCTACCCATCTAATCTTCAGCATTCTTCTGTAGCACCACATTTCGAAAGCTTCTATTCTCTTCTTGTCCAAGCTATTTACCGTCCATGTTTCCCTTCCATACATGGCTACACTCCATACAAATACTTTCAGAAACGACTTCCTAACACTTAAATCTATACTCGATGTTAACAAATTTCTCTTCTTCAGAAACGCTTTCCTTGCCATTGCCAGTCTACATTTTATATCCTCTCTACTTCGACCATCATCAGTTATTTTACTCCCTAAATAGCAAAACTCCTTTACTACTTTAAGTGTCTCATTTCCTAATCTAATACCCTCAACATCACCCGACTTAATTCGACTACATTCCATTATCCTCGTTTTGCTTTTGTTGATGTTCATCTTATATCCTCCCTTCAAGACACCATCCATTCCATTCAACTGCTCTTCAAAGTCCTTTGCTGTCTCTGACAGAATTACAATGTCATCGGCGAACCTCAAAGTTTTTATTTCTTCTCCATGGATTTTAATACCTACTCCGAATTTTTCTTTTGTTTCCTTTACTGCTTGCTCAATATACAGATTGAATAACATCGGGGAAAGGCTACAACCCTGTCTTACTCCCTCCCTAACCACTGCTTCCCTTTCATGTCCCTCGACTCTTATAACTGCCATCTTGTTTCTGTACAAATTGTAAATAGCCTTTCGCTCCCTGTATTTTATCCCTGCCACCTTTAGAATTTGAAAGAGAGTATTCCAATCAACATTGTCAAAAGCTTTCTCTAAGTCTACAAATGCTAGAAACGTAGGTTTGCCTTTCCTTAATCTTTCTTCTAAGATAAGTCGTAAGGTCAGTATTGCCTCACGTGTTCCAGTATTTCTACGGAATCCAAACTGATCTACCCCGAGGTCCGCTTCTACTAGTTTTTCCATTCGTCTGTAAAGAATTCGTGTTATTATTTTGCAGCTGTGGCTTATTAAACTGATTGTTCGGTAATTTTCACATCTGTCAACACGTGCTTTCTTTGGGATTGGAATTATTATATTCTTCTTGAAGTCTGAGGGTATTTCGCCTGTTTCATACATCTTGCTCACCAGATGGTATAGTTTTGTCAGGACTGGCTCTCCCAAGGCCGTCAGTAGTTCCAATGGAATGTTGTCTACTCCGGGGGCCTTGTTTCGACTCAGGTCTTTCAGTGCTCTGTCAAACTCTTCACGCAGTATCGTATCTCCCATTTCATCTTCACCTACATTCTCTTCCATTTCCGTAATATTGTCCTCAAGTACATCGCCCTTGTATAGACGCGCTATATACACCTTCCACCTTTCTGCTTTCCCTTCTTTGCTTAGAACTGGGTTTCCATCTGAACTCTTAATGTTCATACAAGTGGTTCTCTTATCTCCAAAGGTCTCTTTAATTTTCCTGTAGGCAGTATCTATCTTACCCCTAGTGAGATAAGCCTCTACATCCTTACATTTGTCCTTTAGCCATCCCTGCTTAGCCATTTTGCACTTCCTGTCGATCTCATTTTTGAGACATTTGTATTTCTTTTTGCCTGCTTCATTTACTGCATTTTTATATTTTCTCCTTTCATCAATTAAATTCATTATTTCTTCTGTTACCCAAGGATTTCTACTAGCCCTCGTCTTTTTACCTACTTGATCCTCTGCTGCCTTCACTACTTCATCCCTCAAAGCTACCCATTCTTCTTCTACTGTATTTCTTTCCCCCGTTCCTGTCAATTGTTCCCTTATGCTCTCCCTGAAACTCTGTACAACCTCTGGTTCTTTCAGTTTATCCAGGTCCCATCTCCTTAAATTCACACCTTTTTGCAGTTTCTTCAGTTTTAATCTAGAGGTCATAACCAATAGATTGTGGTCAGAGTCCACATCTGCCCCTGGAAATGTCCTACAATTTAAAACCTGGTTCTTAAATCTCTGTCTTACCATTGTATAATGTATCTGATACCTTTTAGTATCTCCAGGGTTCTCCCATGCATACAATCTTCTATCATGATTCTTAAACCAAGTGTTAGCTATGATTAAGTTGTGCTCTGTGCAAAATTCTACCAGGCGGCTTCCTCTTTCATTTCGTAGCCCCAATCCATATTCACCTACTATGTTTCCTTCTCTCCCTTTTCCTACACTCGAATTCCAGTCACCCGTGACTATTAAATTTTCGTCTCCCTTCACTATCTGAATAATTTCTTTTATTTCATCATACATTTCTTCAATTTCTTCGTCATCTGCAGAGCTAGTTGGCGTATAAACTTGTACTACTGTAGTAGGTCTGGGCTTCGTATCTATCTTGGCCACAATAATGCGTTCACTATGCTGTTTGTAGTAGCTTACCCGCATTCCTATTTTCCTATTCATTATTAAACCTACTCCTGCATTACCCCTGTTTGACTTTGTGTTTATAACCCTGTAGTCACCTGACCAGAACTCTTGTTCCTCCTGCCACCGAACTTCACTAATTCCCACTATATCTAATTTTAACCTATCCATTTCCCTTTTTAAATTTTCTAACCTACCTGCCAGATTAAGTAATCTGACATTCCACTTTCCGATCCGTAGAACGGCAGTTTTCTTTCTCCTGGTAACGACGTCCTCTTGAGTAGTCCCCTCCCGGAGATCCGAATGGGGGACTATTTTACCTCCGGAATATTTTACCCATGAGGACACCAACATCATTTAACCATACAGTAAAGCTGCATGCCCTCGGGAAAAATTACGGCCGTAGTTTCCCTTGCTTTCAGCCGTTCGCAGTACCAGCACAGCAAGGCCTTTTTGGTTATTGTTACAAGGCCAGATCGGTCAATCATCCAGACTGTTGCCCTTGCAACTACTGAAAAGGCTGCTGCCCCTCTTCAGGAACCACACGTTTGTCTGGTCTCTCAACAGATACCCCTCCGTTGTGGTTGTACCTACGGGACGGTTATCTGTATCGCTGAGGCACGCAAGCCTCCCCACCAACGGCAAGGTCCATGGTTCATGGGGGGGAGACGCCATCAGCAGGCATGTAAATGACCATAAAGCTGCAGTTATCTGAGACACGTCGAATGGCCACCAGAGTACGTAGTTTTGTTGGTATTTAGTGTTGTTACCAGGGCACGTAGGGTATATAAGGGACATGAACAGCTTAAAATGTTGAGTTATCACTGTGAAAGGCACGGAGACGTCGTATACTCATGTAAGACAGCGTTGTCAGCACCTGTCGGAGTCTTCATTGTGGGACTCCATTTGGCCGAATGGTAACATTGTCCAACATCCAGATTTGTGGGGCATTCGGACGCGTCAGTGGCCCAATTTTGGGATGGATGTGAAGCTGAGGCAGGCATACTAGTAGTCAAGATTAAGGTACACTATGTGATCAAAAGTATCCGGACAACACCAAAAACCTACCTTTTTCATATTAGGTGCATTGTGCTGCCACCTACTGCCAGGCACTCCATATCAGCGACCTCAGCAGTTATTATACATAGTGAGAGAGCAGAATGGGGCCCTCAGCGGAACTCACGGACTTCGAACGTGGTGAGGTGTTTGGGTGTCACTTGTGGCATACGTCTGTACGCGAGATTTCCACACTCCTAAGCATCCCCAGGTGCACTACTTCTGATGTGATAGTGAAGTGGAAACGTGAAGGGACACGTACAGCACAGAAGCGTAGAGGCCGACCTCGTCTGTTGACTGATAGAGACCACCGACATTTGAACAGGGTCGTAATGTATAATAGGCAGACATCTATCCATACCATCACACAGGAACTCCAAAGTGCATCAGGGTCCACTGCAAGTACTAGGACAGTTAGGTGGGAGGTGAGAAAACTTGGATTTCACGGTCGAGCGGATGCTCATAACTCACACATCACGGTATTTACATATAGACTCCGATTCTCATCTTCAGTGGCCGGCCGCGGTGGTCTAGCGGTTCTAGGCGCTCAGTCCGGAGCCGCCCGACCGCTACGGTCGCAGGTTCGAATCCTGCATCGGGCATGGATGTGTGTGATGTCCTTAGGTTAGTTAGGTTTAAGTAATTCTAAGTTCTAGGGGACTAATGACCACAGATGTTAAGTCCCATAGTGCTCAGAGCCATTTGAACCATTTTTTTTCTCTTCTTCAGTGCCTAACTGCAGGACAGCACACCTTAATAAATAATTGCCGTGGGCTATTCTCCCAAAATACTTCAAAAGTATGTGATCTGTTCAACGGATGAACTCATGAAGTTCGGAGGTGCAGCTTGTGGCATTCCAGGAAAGACACGAAGTATCTAGTGCTCATAAACAGCAGTACGGTTTCTGTATAGTCATCTGCAGTAAACAGTTAAGACATAACATGCATGCGTCTCTAAGGATATACCCCAAGACAGGCGAAGATAGACAAACATTCACAATTACATGACTTATTCCCCCTCCCCCTCCCCCCCCCCCCCCCCACCGCCGACCAAGGTTATATGTATCGATTTTCTGATAAACACAAAACATTGTCACTAAGCAAGCAAATAACGTCATCTGCTAAGTATAAATGACAAAAAAATTAAATGGCCTGTGACTTGCGCCTGATAGTTTTATGCAGCCTTTAAACGATTTACTTCGTAAATCTTGAAGCTGCGAGTGACGTTGACCATTGACTGACAAAATGGCGACCCTGGCGTGGCGACTTTTCAGACCTGGCAGTGAGATCTTTCGTATTACGATCTGTGGACAGGTGGTATATCTTCAGCTGGCGGATTTACTCATTAAACTCACCGTTCCATAATATTGTAGCACCTGATGGAGAGAGAACCGTACTGTGATAATTCTCCAACTTTGGTGTAATGTCTCTTAAAGAAGTGTGGTTTCGGGGCTAATTGATCAGGCGTCGGTTTTCCAAGCCCGAAGATTCGTTTGATTCCTAGTCACTCAGAGGGTTTGTTCCTGCAATTCCATCGACATTCATTTATAGAAATGCATCTTCAGCAATCGATTTTGACATAAATAAATATACTTCCCAAAGCATCATCATTATAAACCCATTCCTCATAAGCACTGTGCACTGTGCCACTTTGGTTTCCAGTCGCTATTGCCTGCAAGCCACACAGCATCTCCGTTGCTTGAATAATTTTCCAGCTTATATTGCTGAGCAGAAGCTCTCGATTTCCAAGAAGAGCGCCAGCGTCGAAATTCCGAAACATTTCGGCAAGTGTCATTTCCGTCATATTCCGAAAGAGGTGCTAGATGAAAATGTAGTACATTCGTCACGGCATCAAGGAATTTGAACGGGAACGCGAGAGCTTTGTATTAGCGTCTCCATTATTAACAGTTTTAATCTGTGATAGTAACGTTTAGTTGTTTTAAAGGAAATTGTACACATTTTTATACATACATTAAATAAAGCATTTCAACACTCTACTTCATAAATTCTTTTGTCTCATAAATTTTGCTGTTAACTGCAAACGGAGACATATAAATTCTTTCGTGTATTAACTGCGCACTGGAAGATATTTTTCAATTCAGTGTGGCAGTGGTTCACAAAGCAGAGTCTGTCATTCTGCAAATCGATAAGAGGAGAGAAATCTGGATCTCGTTTCATGGAGAACGGTGTTGCGAGAGGTATTTTTAACGGTCGCGTTATCTCAGTTCCGACACGTACGTGAAAACGACTGTCTCAAAACTGCGCAGAAAGGACATAAAGAAGTCACAGTCTGATGGTGCACAGAGAAATCACAGCAGGAATCTCTTTCTGATTTAGCAAAACGAGAAAGGCACACGAGGCGAATAAGAGTGTCGATGAAAGGCACTTCCCAGAGAAAAGTCGAGAGCATGTAGCTGAATAGTTAGCGCACAGTGAAGTGACTTGTATGTCGCCTGAATCGCAAGGGTATGCATTCACATGGCTGTAAATGTTTCTTTTACAGTCACAGTTTGGAATTTCAAGAACGTAAGTGAAGTATTCCACTCCTTTTGAATGGGATTGTTGCACCTTTTAGAGGAAATGTACATTTTCATCTACAACTACATATACATAGATACTCCGCAAGCCACCGCACGTACGGTGCTTGCGCGGGGTACCCTGTACTACGTCTAGTCGTATCTTTTGTGTTCCATTTGAAGATAACGCGAGGGAGAAACGACTATCTATATGCGTCCATATGATCCCCAATTTCTCGTAACCTACCTTCGTGATCCTTACGCGCAATGTGCGTAGGCTGCAGAAGAATCGTTACCTTCCAATCCCAGTTCTCTAAATTTTCTCAATAGCGTTTCTCGAAAAGAACGTCGCCTTCTCTCCAGGAATTCGCATTTGAGTTCCCGAAGCATCTCCGTAACAACTAAGTGTTGCAAAACCTACCGGTAACAACTGCACTTGGTAGCATCCATGGACCACGCAACTCGTGTTAGTGCAATTTTGATCTGTAATATTGCCAAGCATATTTCGATTGTAATTTCATAGTGATGCAACCGTTAGCATCCCGAACAGCAGGCGTGATGAAGCTAGGGATTATTTTGATATTGCTAATTTGTGCTACCCCTGCCTGGGCTTCAGTCATCTCAGTTCTCTTGGATAGCAATCATTTTAACGCAACTCTCAATGCGTTCTCTCTCTCTAAACAGGAACCGGACGAGTTACACAGTCGCTCGTTTATGTGCCAGTTACTTTCTTTATTTGTCCTGACGTGCAGTAAGATGTTTTCGTGCCAGGTTTTGTTTATTGTGGTTAGAGTAATCGTTTTCATATTATAACAATCTGGCATTGGAAGAATGTATTTAAATTTTATCAGATGGATGTGTCTTCTGATCCGTGGAATTGTCCTGTAGACTTCTTTAAATGTTCTTTTCAGCTATTGGAAACCCCTACCAGATGAAACGGCGTCCTTTACTGGCAGCAACACAACAGCAAGACAACAGCAAATTAGTCACTGCAATATCGTATTTATCCGCCGATAGCAGGATAGGTACTATAGGTTAAATGTGTCCCCTGTACAGGAATTACAATAAGTGTTCGAGTGCAGGTTATTGACACATGGACGACGACATTCTGTAGTTTGCAAATTAGCAGATGAGATAAAGTGTTTCCTCTAGATGAGACTCAGGCGGCAGACAACTTAATCTTATCGGCACGTTGAATTAGTAAACAAACAACTGTACCTACAGCAGTATATATGAATTATGTTATTTTTGTTGTTCGAAAATTGTAATACCACGGTATGTTCAGTATCCTTGTAAAAGTGATCTACGAACGAATGAAACTGCTTCTACCACAACAACTACCATCCCTGCTACTGTAACCGCCCATTTTCTGCACATACTCCTCGATTCCATTAATCGATCTGGTTGTCGATCTACACCGACCTCTTTGACCACATGAAATCCCGTCTAAAATCATTTTGACTTCCTCCATACCACTCATCAGTGCCACATGGCTCGCCCATCACAATCTGGCTTATTCCAAGACGTGTGTGTTTATGTACAGTTCAATATTGTACCATCTCCTCTATCTTCCGTTGCAAAGGTGGGACTACGATTCTTCGATGCACCCTTCAGTGAAAGGCATTAAGCATTCTGTTTTCTATAGATGTTCCCTTTTTTGTGCTTCCTCATTTTTTTCGCTTGTCGGAAAACTGCTCCCCTGCGGAACTGGCCACAGGGCACGACCACAGGTTGCCACTGCGCGGCACAAATCAGTGTTTTTTTTTTCTTTATTATTCAGATAGCCTTTGGTGTACGTCGTTCAGCCAGAGCGTTATCCAATTATCCGCATAAAGGCGGTGATTTTGACGTACCGTAAAATGATATAAATAACCTCATAATACAATTTTGTACAACTGCAATGGAAGAGAATATTGCAATAATAACGAGAAATAAATCTACACAGGAGTTGCAGAGAGTAGCCCCCGTATACCGCTTCTAATTATCTTTAATATGTGAATTCCCGTGAAGACTGCATCGACGACATCAAGACTGCGTAGTCGATATACCCCTCGCTGATCACCGATTGTGCAACACAGTCGATATGTCACATCTCCTCACGCTGGATTCTAATTGAAGGGGAGGGGAAGGGAAGAATTCATCAGACAGTGTGTTGACTATGGGAGTTCCGCCTGTGGTGGAGTTTCCTCTACCTCTGCTTCTGATTTATAACTGTATATCCGCTTCTCGCAGAAACCGGGTCATACTGACGTAATTCGTAGTCGACAGGTACCGAAACAGGCCTGTGACAGACGTAGATTGGGAAATTTCTGCTCTGATCAAGTCAGGGAGAAGTTTGCATCGTTGTCTGTCACAACGCGAACAGCCTAGTATCATATGGTTGAGGTATACTTCTCAGTACGGAGATGGCAGAACTTTGATCGTATAAAGATACGAAGAATAACAGCATGACCAAACCAAATCCCCGATATAGTAGTGATGTGCTGTCTATCAATCTTCGTTTGTGAGAACCACAGCCCAGTGACTGTCCCATCCTTGTCGAACGAGAGCTGTGTGTACGAGTGTATACACCGAAGGGCCAAAGAAACTAGTCCGTCTGCCTTATATCGTGTAGGACACCCACGCGAGCACACAGAAGTGTCGCAACACAACGGGGCATGGACTCAACTAATGTCTGAAGTATGCTGGAGGGAACTAACACCATGAATACTGCAGAGCTTTCCACAAATCCGTAGGAGTACGTGAGGGTGGAGGTCTCTTCTGAACAGCACGTTGCAAGGAATCCCAGATACGCTCAATAATGTTCATGTCTGGGGAGTTTGGTGACCAGCGGAATTGATTACGCTCAGAAGAGTGTTCCTGGAGCCACTCTGTAGCAATTCTTGATGTGCGAGGTGTCGCATAGTCCTGCTGGAATCACCCAAGTCCGTCGGAACGCACAATGGAGATGAATGGATGCAGGTGACCAGACAGGATATTTACGTTCGTTTCACCTGTCCGAGTCGTATCTAGACACATCAATTGTCCCATGTCACTCCAATTGCACACACCCCACACCATTACAGAGCCTCCACCAGCTTGAACAGTCACCTACTAACATGCAGGGTCCATACCTGTACACGTCCCTCTGCTCGATACAATTTGAAACGAGACTCGTCCGACTAGACAACACGTTCTAGTCATCGACAGTCCAATTTCAGTGTTGAGTGGCCCAGACGAGGCGTAAAGCTTTGTGTCGTGCAGCCATTAAGGGTAGACGAGTGGAACTTCGGTTCCGAAAGCCCATATCGTTGATGTTTCGTTGGATGGTTTGTGCGCTGACACTTGTTGATGGCCTAGCATTGAAATCTGCAGCAATTTGCGGAAGGGTTGTACTTCTGTCAAGTTGAACGATTCTCTTCCGTCGCCGCTGATCGCGTTCTTACAGGATCTTTTTCCGGCCGCAGCGATGTCGGAATACATGTTTTACCGGATTCCTGATATTCACGGTACACTCGTGAAATGGTTGTACGGGAAAATCCACACTTTATTGCTACCTCGGAGATCGCTCGTGCGCCGACTATATCACCACGTTGAAACTCATTTAAATCTTGATAATCTGCCATTGTAGCAGCAGTAACCGATCTAACAATTGCGCCAAACACATGTTGTCTTATATAGGCGTTGCCGACCGCAGCGCCGTATTCTGCTTGTTTACATATCTCCGTATTTCAATTCGCATTCCTGTACCAGTTTGTTTAGCGCTTTCGTGTACATCCCTGTACGTATGTATCTATTACGTTTTCTGCGGAATGCTCGGCCGTATTGCACGATGTTTCCTTTCGATTGTTATGAGAGCTGTCATATCTGTTTTCCGCTGTGGCGAGCGGTTCTAGGCGCTTCAGTCCGGAACCGCGCTGCTACTACGGTCGCAGGTTCTAACCCTGCGTCGGGCATGGATGTGTGTGACGTCCCTAGGTTAGTTAGGTTTATGTGGTTCTCAGTCTAGGGGACTGATGACCTCAGATGTTAAGTCCCATAGTGCTTAGAGATATCTGAACTATTTGCGAACGTTTTCGAAAAATCTGCTTATTTAAAATTCGTATGCGGTCAACATTTGAAGTGCAGTTGGTCATCAGTCATAGTACATTTCGCGAGGTGGTTCACCAACTTGTTATATGAGATACCAGAGTGACTTTCCATCCACAATAACTGGATACCTTTACGGTGACACTTACACCGGCAGAGTAATTTAAGTATATGAAACGCATGGTGCTTAGTTTGGGAGTAAAGTTGGTGCTACTCAGTGACCGAATGCCGTAGTGGAATGACTGCGCAAAGCGCCGCCAGCATCGCAGAGGCGGGCACTGTGCAAGAGCCTGTGGCAGCGCACAAGCGAGCCTTCGCCACCGCGCTGACAGCGGCGGCCTGTTCACAGTAAATAAGTCGCTTCAAACGAAACGGCTGCGAAAATCAAGCTGGACGTGTTGTGTCAGCTGCGTCTCTCCCGCCGCAAGCAGTGCCCGTTTCTCAGGCGGCGCGCCGCTACCTGCTACCGAGTGCTGGCAGCCACCCAGCGTGCGTCAGATCGCACCTGCTGGCCGGCTGTTCGCGTCCAGCAGCGAAAGCCGCCGCATTCCCATTCCGCGGCATTCCAGGGCAGCCGTGCGCTGTCCAGCCAGGGTCTCTGACCGCCAGCCGCCAACACCCGACAGCTCCCGGAGCCCTCACCGGCCGAGGCTGCCGTCTGACACAGTGCGAGGCACTTGCAAACGTCGGACTACATCCCGGTGCTCAGTCGTAAACCAGTGAAAGGTGTAAGGCCGAGTGATTAGTTCCACATTTGAGCACGACATTTCAACGATCGACCGCGTCGTCGTCTTCAGATGCTGCGAGCTGTGTTATTAAGCATATTGTCAGACTGCACTCCCCAACTGGACTAATTTATTATGGGCACCCGCTACGCTCTTTGATGTTCATCAGTTTTTCGAAGCTCACACTGTTACACCTGAGTCGAAACAAGGACCCGGGAGTAGACAACATTCCATTAGAACTACTTACAGCCTTGGGAGAGCCAGTCCTCACAAAACTCTATCATCTGGTGAGCAAGATGTATGAGACAGGCGAAATACCCTCAGACTTCAAGAAGAATATAATATATCCAATCCCAAAGAAAACTGGTGTTGACAGATGTCAAAATTACCGAACTATCAGTTTAATAAATCATGGCTGCAAAATATTAACGCTAATTCCTTACAGACGAATGGGAAAACTGGTAGAAGCCGACCTCAGGGAAGATCAGTTTGGATTCCGTAGAAATACTGGAACACTTGAGGCAATACTGAACCTACGACTTATCTTAGAAAATAGATTAAGGAAAGGCAAACCTACGTTTCTAGCATTTGTAGACTTAGAGAAAGCTTTTGACAATGTTCACTGGAATACTCTCTTTCAAATTCTGAAGGTGGCAGGCATAAAATACAGGGAGCGAAAGGCTATTTACAATTTGTACAGAAAGCAGATGGCAGTTATAAGAGTCGAGAGACATGAAAGGGAAGCAGTGGTTGGGAAGGGAGTGAGACAGGGTTGTAGCCTATGCCCGGTGTTATTCAATCTGTATATTGAGCAAGCAGTAAAGGAAACGAAAGAAAAATTCGGAGTAGGAATTAAAATCCATGGAGAAGAAATATAAACTTTGCGGTTCGCCGATGACATTGTAATTCTGTCAGAGACAGCAAAGAACTTTGAAGAGCAGTTGAACGGAATGGACAGTGTCTTGAAAGGAGGACATAAGATTAACATCAACAAAAGCAAAACGAGGATAATGGAATGTAGTCGAATTAAGTCGGGTGATGCTGAGGAAATTAGATTAAGAAATGAGACACTTAATGTAGTACAGGAGTTTTGCTATTTGGGGAACAAAATAACTGATGATGGTCGAAGTAGACAGGATATAAAATGTAGACTGGCAATGGCAAGAAAAGCGTTTCTGAAGAAGAGAAATTTGTTAACATCGAGTATAGATTTTAGTGTCAGGAAGTCGTTTCTGAAAGTATTTGTGTGGAGTGTAGCCATGTATGGAAGTGAAACATGGACGATAAATAGTTTGGATAAGAAGAGAATAGAAGCTTTCGAAATGTGGTGCTACAGAAGAATGCTGAAGATTGGATGGGTAGATCACATAACTAATGAGGAGGTATTGAATAGAATTGGGGAGAAGAGAAATTTGTGGCACAACTTGACTAGAAGAAGGGAGCGGTTGGTAGGACATGTTCTAAGGCATGAAGCGATCACCAATGTAGTATTGGAGGCCATCGTGGAGGGTAAAAATTGTAGAAGGAGACCAAGAGATGAATACACTAATCAGATTCAGAAGTATGTAGGTTGCAGTAGGTACTGGGAGGTGAAGAAGCTTGCAAAGGATAGAGTAGCATGGAGAGCTGCATCAAACCAGTCTCAGGACTGAAGACCACAACAACAACAACAGCAACAACACAGTTACACTTTTTGCTATTGTAGCCGCCTCAGCTAGGCTAGGGCTATAGGGGGAAGGGAGGTTTTGTTCGGTCTGAAGAAGATAGGTCGGAATTTCTCTAATCATCCTAAATGGGTGGTGGTTGCAGCCGATTGGGTTATTTTAACGGCGACTAATTTCTCCACAACGGTCGTTCGATCGTTTTTACAAGCTGTGCAGAAAAAATATTTAAAGTCCTGCCAGAAGGCAGCACATAACACAAACGGCGCTCCAGTTGCTAGTACACACTTGGTTGGTTTGTACTGAGATGTTAGCAGTGAACATGTTCCAGACGCACGGGGTGGGCGGTCGAGCGTGATATCATTGTATGTCCCCCATCGAGACAGAAAATTGAAATTATAACTGTTTTTGATCTGATGCGTAGTTTTCGTAATAATTCAACGTCTTCAGTTCAAACATTATCCTGTATACATGTTGTCTCAAGAAGAATGGTCAGTATTCAGGTATATGATAGGAACTCAATAAATTTGTTATGTACGTATTGTCTATTCGAAATGCTCTTCGCGATACCTCGCGTGTCATGTGCACTTTTTTTTCCGCTAGTAGCGCGAACATTTGTATCTTATCCACCCATCTTTGATGTCTGTTTCTAGCCCAACCTACCTCGTTGCTTTTTTGCTCGGGATGCGTTTCTGCCATTAAGCTGGCCCATCGAGCGAGCAGCTGTCCGCAGTATGTTGTGAGTGAAGTAGCGTGAGAGACGGAGAGTGTATCAGAGAGAACCATCGGGTAACTGCGTGTGTACTCCCGCTCGCAAAAACGCCACAGGTCTACGCTAATGAAGAATACATAGATAAAGTGTATGTTTATGGCATCTGTGATGGTAGTTCTCCTGCTGTTGTCGAAGAATACAGTCGGCATTTTCCGACACGTCGAATTCCCGACAGCAGACTTTTTACCAGCGTTGTGAAATCACTGTGTGTAACAGGAATTCTTCAAAGTTGCAAGTTACCTTCTGAACATTTAATTCAACGCCCTGTGCTGGAACAGCTACATATTATTGAAATGGTGTAGCGTAATCCCACTACCAGCACAAGGCGACTTTCTGCACTTACTAGTGTCCCGCCGCGCGGGATTAGCCGAGCGGTCTCAGGAGCTGCAGTCATGGACTGTGCAGCTGGTCCCGGTGGAGGTTCGCGTCCTCTCTCGGGCATTGGTGGGTGTGTTTGTCCTTAGGATAATTTACGTTAAGTAGTGTGTAAGCTTAGGGACTGATGACCTTAGCAGTTAAGTCCCATAACATTTCACACACATTTGAACATTTGAACCAGCGTCCCACCAACAGGCGTTTGCTGAACATGCGAAATATTGTACCCATTTCACAAACAGAGTGTCCAGAATCTGCACATTTGCGCCAATCCCACATGACTTCATTCTGTCACTGGCTAAATGACGATCATTTGCTTCCATTAATGTTATTCACTGATGAAGCCGCGTTTGCAAGGAGTGGAATCAACAACATACGTAATAATTATCGATACTAGCAGGAAAATCCTTATGCTGTAGTGGAAACCGATTTTCGAGTTCGTTTTCCTACCACTGTTTGGTGCGCCATGATCGAAAACATTTTTCCAGTTCCGTTAATTATAGAAAAGCGAATGACGGGAACCAATTACTTTTGTTTTGAAAATTCGCTAGTTGAACACCCTACGTACGTTTCTTTGGCCACGTGGAGTGAAATGTACATCTAGTATGACGGAGGATCTCCACATCTTACCAGACGTGTAGACGGGTAAGGAAGCATCTCAAACCCACTTGCCCTAATTGACGGGTTGGTCATGGTAGTATAGTTAACTGGGGACCAAGATCGCCGGACCATACGCCATTAGATTTTTGTTTAATGGGCTGCATGA
The DNA here is from genome assembly GCF_023864275.1 of Schistocerca cancellata. Lineage (NCBI taxonomy): Eukaryota > Metazoa > Arthropoda > Insecta > Orthoptera > Acrididae > Schistocerca > Schistocerca cancellata. The sequence continues at coordinate 165,865,423 of NC_064634.1, forward strand.
AGGCTGAGGTGTACAAATGAAAGGCGGATAAGCGATGTGAAATGCTTGGTCGCATCATGGACGCTTCTCCCCTCATTAACGAACGTGCGGAGGCATTCAGACAAGCGACACAACTTGTTCTCCCAACAGTGCACAGATACAGAGTGAAGCTGAAGGTCGGGTATTCGAACATTTATTGTGAACTGTACAACAGCTGTAATGGGACGTGTACGATAATGCTTAAAACCAATGTGTTAAAAATACGTATCTTTCAACTGATATTTTGTGAAAAGCCTATTGTTATTATAGTAATAATAACAACTGTGCCTGCCCGGTTAGACGAGCGGTCTAACGCACGGCTTTCCGGAGTGGGAAGGAGCGCCTGGTTCCCGGCACGAATCCGCCCGGCGGACTTGTGTCGAGGTCCGGTGAGCCGGCCAGGCTGTGGATGGTTTTTAGGCGGTTTTCCATCTGTCTAGGCGAATGCGGGCTGGTTCCCCTTATTCTGCCTCAGCTACACTATGTCGGCGATTGCTGCGCAAACAAGTTCTCCACGTACGCGTACACCACCATTACTCTACCACGCAAACGTAGGGGTTACACTCGTCTGGTGTGAGACGTTCCCTGTGGGGTCCACCGGAGCCAAACCGCACAATAACCCTGGGTTCGGTGTGGGGCGGCGAAGGGGTGAAGTGGACTGCGGTAGTCGTCGTGGGGTTGTGGACCACTGCGGCTGCGGCGGGGACGGAGCCTCTCCGTCGTTTCTAGGTCCCCGGTTAACATACAGTACATACAATACAATAACAACTGTTAAACAGCACTGATTAATACATAAAATATATAACAATGTACATTAAACGTATTTTCCCTCTGAAATCGTTCAGAATATGCCATATTTGCATAATTGCAAAAACTAACCGATTTCGAAACGAAGAAGTCGCAACAAGCTACACTGCTTAATGGCCGATGGAGGAGGAAATATGAATGACTGAAACAATTTTTCAGTTATACTAGTGAGTCATTTACTCGTAACGCTAGTGAGATATCTTAAGTACACTCAGTTACTTTGATCTAGATTCGAGCTCTCGAGTCTAATACACAGATTCTTCATTCACAAAGTTTCCCACTTCAGAAAGAATCTATTGTGTGGTATTTGGACTGGAAATGAATAGTATGTGTGTTTTGGAGTATTGCTTCCTGTTGAGGCCGTGCTGCTTGCCCAGTGTCTGATAGGAACGGCAAACTTCCTGGCGGTCACTCATCAAGAGGCCTCTGCCGCCTGGCGACGACAAACGTCCTCTACGGAGCCGGAGCCAAGTCACACTGCAGAGCGATACCACATGGGGCAGAGTACGAGCCGAAGCTCACAGACGTAAGAACAGAGTTTATTTAAAGAGAAAACAACACAGCAACGGAACATCTAACATGACAACGCGCAACTGCTCTCCAGTTGTCGGAACAAAATAGATACAGTCGGTGTTGTCATTGTGGAATATTTTTATATATAGGGTCAACCGGAACTGGACCGCGAAAATTTCTGAGATGGTTCTCTGGTGGCTCTAAACAGAATAATGCCTCGTGACAGAGTAATTAAATGTGATTTGATTTCTTACGCCTTCTATCGGTATTGCACTATAAATATCTGCACAACAGTGCAAATATGAACGTTATGCACCACGTGCCTTTATTTAGAAACAAAATAGTCCCGTTCGCTCACGGTGCTTGGTGTTGACAACAGTAATACCCATTCCACTTTCTGTGCTCAAGCTTACATTCAGTACCGCTAGTTTTGACTTCGTCTCGTTTTCCTGGCAGTCTTAGTTGTGCGTTAACAGTGACTGTGCATTGTGTATTGAAACGGGGATCTAGAAACGACGGAGAGGCTTCATTCACGCCAAAGACCTCAGTGGTTCACAACCCCACAACAGGCCACAGCAGTCCATCCGCCCCAGGGTTATTGTGTGGTCCGGACCCCAGTGGAACCGCCCCCCCCCCCCCCCCCCCAACCAACCCATCCTGGGAACGTCTCATACCAGACGAGTGTAACCTCAAATATTTGCGTGAAAGAGTAATTATGGTGTACGCGTATAAGGGGAACCAGCCCGCATTCGCCGAGGCCTTAAAAACCATCCACAGCCTGGCCGGCACACCGGACTTCGACACTACTCTGCCGGGCGGATTCGTGCCGGGGATCGGCACGCCTTCCCGCTCGGGAAGCAGCGCGTTAAACCGCGCGGCTAGCCGGACGGGCTCAACAGTGATACATTGCGGCATGAAAATTTTTGCTAAGCAGTTCGACGAGATTCACCTCATTTATGGGTTTCTAAATGCAATGGCCTACGTTTCTAGCATTTGTAGACTTAGAGAAAGCTTTTGACAATGTTGATTGGAATACTCTCTTTCAAATTCTAAAGGTGGCAGGGGTAAAATACAGGGAGCGAAAGGCTATTTACAATTTGTACAGAAACCAGATGGCAGTTATAAGAGTCGAGGGACATGAAAGGGAAGCAGTGGTTGGGAAGGGTATATTGAGCAAGCAGTAAAGGAAACAAAAGAAAAATTCGGAGTAGGTATTAAAATCCATGGAGAAGAAATAAAAACTTTGAGGTTCGCCGATGACATTGTAATTCTGTCAGAGACAGCAAAGGACTTGGAAGTGTCTTGAAGAGAGGATATAAGATGAACATCAACAAAAGCAAAACGAGGATAATGGAATGTAGTCGAATTAAGTCGGGTGATGTTGAGGGTATTAGATTAGGAAATGAGACACTTAAACTAGTAAAGGAGTTTTGCTATTTGGGGAGCAAAATAAATGATGATGGTCGAAGTAGAGAGGATATAAAATGTAGACTGGCAATGGCAAGGAAAGTGTTTCTGAAGAAGAGAAATTTGTTAACATCGAGTATAGATTTAAGTGTCAGGAAGTCATTTCTGAAAGTATTTGTATGGAGTGTAGCCATGTATGGAAGTGAAACATGGACGGTAAATAGTTTGGACAAGAAGAGACTAGAAGCTTTCGAAGTGTGGTGCTACAGAAGAATGCTGAAGATTAGATGGGTAGATCACATAACTAATGAGGAAGTATTGAATAGGATTGGGGAGAAGAGAAGTTTGTGGCACAACTTGACCAGAAGAAGGGATCGGTTGGTAGGACATGTTCTGAGGCATCAAGGGGTCACCAATTTAGTATTGGAGGGCAGCGTGGAGGGTAAAAATCGTAGGGGGCGACCAAGAGATGAATACACTAAGCAGATTCAGAAGGATGTAGGTTGCAGTAGGTACTGGGAGATGAAGCAGCTTGCACAGGATAGAGTAGCACCAAACCAGTCTCAGGACTGAAGACCACAACAACACAACAAATGCAATGGAAGAGCGGCGCGATAACACTTTGCTCAGCTGTTCCCTCAGCGATGGCAAGCGCACTATAGTAGTTTTGCATCTGTACAAACGCATTTTCGCACGAATATCCGCATCCTTCCGTCTTACTACGCTTTGGTATTACAGGCTTATTAACTGTTGTGAAATAAATTTCAAAGAAATGAAGACAAGTGAAAAATTCTTTCATCTATGAGCTCTAAAGGGATGCCTGTCAGAACGACAGTAAAATATTGTGGTATATGTGAGAACTGCTTACTGAGCCTGGTTCACGCGTGGCTGTTTCCTTCCAAACAGCGCCCAAGATTCCAACCACGCTCGGGACATTTTGTGCTTTGATACTCAACTTCCATTTCTGTCACACCAAGCTTGCGGAAAACCATGCCTTCCTTATAGCGATGAAAGCGTAGGACGTGTGCGCAAAGTTGTTGAGCAGAAGCACGAGCCGTGTGGATCTCGCGTAACAGGTGCAGAGCTTCCGGATGTACGAGGCGTGCCTGAGGAACAGTGCGTCAGCAGCCGCGTGAGACTGCTACAGTGCTGCTACCTGGCGGCCGAGAACCGCCCTAAGCCTCTTAGCGCCGGGAATACTCCGCGCCGGCATCCCGTTCCGTTGCCGAGCAACGCAAGCGCCCGTTGAATGCTGTAACAAGCGGCGCCGCGTTTCTGTTTGAATTTAGTAACTGTGAGTGTCCGACTGGAAGTCGGAGAGCTGTGGAGCACGGTTTCGCCACGTATCTTACCGTGTTTGCTCTCTCCAGAGACGTTTTAGCACAATACGAGAGTCAATGAAGTGTACTTAGACTTCGCAATCAATTTCTACATCTACATCTACATTTATACTCCGCAAGCCACCCAACGGTGTGTGGCGGAGGGCACTCTACGTGCCACTGTCATTACCTCCCTTTCCTGTTCCAGTCGCGTATGGTTCGCGGGAAGAACGACTGTCTGAAAGCCTCCGTGCGCGCTCTAATCTCTCTAATTTTACATTCGTGATCTCCTCGGGAGGTATAAGTAGGGGGAAGCAATATATTCGATACCTCATCCAGAAACGCACCCTCTCGAAACCTGGACAGCAAGCTACACCGCGATGCAGAGCGCCTCTCTTGCAGAGTCTGCCGCTTGAGTTTGTTAAACATCTCCGTAACGCTATCACGGTTACCAAATAACCCTGTGACGAAACGCGCCGCTCTTCTTTGGATCTTCTCTATCTCCTCCGTCAACCCGATCTGGTACGGATCCCACACTGATGCGCAATACTCAAGTATAGGTCGAACGAGTGTTTTGTAAGCCACCTCCTTTGCTGATGGACTACATTTTCTAAGGACTCTCCCAATGAATCTCAACCTGGTACCCGCCTTACCAACAATTAATTTTATATGACCATTCCACTTCAAATCGTTCCGCACGCATACTCCCAGATATTTTACAGAAGTAACTGCTACCAGTGTTTGTTCTGCTATCATATAATCATACAATAAAGGATCCTTCTTTCTATGTATTCGCAATATATTACATTTGTCTATGTTAAGGGTCAGTTGCCACTCCCTGCACCAAGTGCCTATCCGCTGCAGATCTTCCTGCATTTCGCTATAATTTTCTAATGCTGCAACTTCTCTGTATATTACAGCATCATTCGCGAAAAGCCGCATGGAACTTCCGACACTATCTACTAGGTCATTTATATATATTGTGAAAAGCAATGGTCCCATAACACTCCCCTGTGGCACGCCAGAGGTTACTTTAACGTCTGTAGACGTCTCTCCATGCATCGAAAAAGACTTACAGAAGGGGTTCCAGCAGCAAGATACAATCAGATACTTCAGCTGCGATCTCTCAGCTCAAAATATGCGCAGTTTTGCTCGGAAACGCTTCATACAGGGTAAGAAGTCTCACATGCCAACTTAAACTGGAGTGCATTTCGAGAGTGTTTCACTCATCATCAGAAATACTTCATATAGAAATAATAACATACTCTTAAATCTCAGCTTAATCTACCTAATGGTATTATAAAGCAAAATAAACGGTGTCTCAGGAGGAATAGTCATTATTCAGGGATTCGACAGGGACGGCCATTTAAAGGAAAAAACGTTCTACTTCTAATTGTGTAGAAGATGAGAGTACATTTCATGTACAGTGTTGTTGGGCTACTGTCGAGTACGCACATCTCTTACCTACTCAACCTCTTTGACAAGCAACACATCATGTTCATCTTGGAGTAAACAAATGAATTGAAATTGACGCTGGGACGTTCGATTATTTATTGTGATCCATACAACAGCTATAATGTCACGTGTACGATAATGCTTACAGGTTGTTAAAAATACGTATTTTTCAGTTGATAGTTTCTAAACTGCGTGCTAGAATGTTTACTAACTGTTGTACATGTGTAAACCCGACAACGTACTGAATAACAGTGAAAATACATAACATTGTACAATAAATGTTTTCTATCTTGGAAACAATTCGCAACAGGGCGTATGTTCATACGAAGTTTTTGTGCTTTAAATTATCGTTCCTTTCGTATCCCTGAATATTGGCCATTCCTCGCGGGACACCTTGTAACTTATTGCCGGCAAGGAGAAGTCATGAGATTCACTTTCGTTAACGCCCCTATTAGATCTCCTTCCACAGTTTACAGCTCTCAACCTGCGTGGTATTAGGGTACTACACAAATGTATTTGCGAATGCTCATGGCGATACGTATATATTAAAACCTACTAAATATAGTGCTTTTGTCTTTTTTAAACGCGGATTTGTCCATTTTTTTGACATTACGCTGTAGCTATTGACGCACACTACGTAACTCATACATGACATTCCATCATGTTAAATCTGGTGTTATGTCCAGTATTTCTTTGCCCCAACATCGTCAAAAGTTTTCTACAAGTGCTACCAACGTAGGTTTGCATTTTTTAATGTACTGAAGTTTATTAGTCAATCTATACAAGCAGAGTATATGTATGTGTGTATGTCCAGGATGTACTCGCAAACACCTGGATTGATTTCAGCCAAATTTCGCACAGAAACATTAAGTGTCACAAGTATCAACAATATGGGCCTATAACCTCCTGCCTCCAACAGGAGTGGAGATATTGGCAGAAACGTGTTTTTTTTCATTTTCTGGTGTAAATACTGCACTGTATGACATACGTGTTGCATGGGAATAGTATTGGTCTACTAAATCAACCTGCTTTGCAGGGCAGCCTACATCTCGGGGTCCAAAAATTGGGTTTCCAAAGATCAACATGTAACTCGCGCTGCATGACAATTGTATTATGGCAAAAGGGTCGGCCTCCTTTATTGACCTTCATTGCAGGGGTTTCAAATCCCAATGAGATTGGCTGGGGATGTGTTGAGATGGCTTGAGGAGGGAATGCACACAGCTAGGGATAGGAGGAAATAGAATAGACGAGGCAGGTGGAAGGTGTAGAGGGGTAGTGGACAGGTGGAAAAGGAAGAAGGGGAGGCAGAGATTGAAAGAGAGAGGGGGCGAGGATATGGTCAAGGGAGGGGGAAGGAAGGTAAGGCTAGAGAGAGAGGGTGGAAAAAATGAACAAAGAGAGGGTATGGAGGATATGAAGAGACAGTGAGAGTAGGGAGGAAGCCGTAGATTGATGTGGGATGTGGAAGGATGAGGTGGGCAGACAGATGGAGGAACAGGTAGGCGTGGAGAGGGGGATGATGATGATGTTTAGTTTGTGGGGCGCTTAACTGTGCGGTTATCAGCGCCCATACTAATTCCCAACCTTTGCTCAGCCCAATATCGCCACTTTCATGAATTATGATGAAATGATGAGGACAATACAAACAACCAGTCATCTCGAGGCAGGTGAAAATCCCTGATCCCGCCGGGAAACGAACCCGGGACTCCGTGCTCGGGAAGCGAGAACGCGACCACGAGACCACGAGCTGCGGAGTGGAGATGGGGAAGAGGACGTGTGTGTACTACGTGTGTCAAACACACACACAGGTGAAACGACGAGGGAAAGGATAGTATAATTACTATGACAAAGTAATATTTGCATAAGATCCCTAGAGCCATATCTTGACACTTACAGTGATCAGCAGAAGGAATGTCAAGATGAAAGAAGGCGTCAAACGTGATAAGACACAGGAAAAAGTTTCATTTGGGACGAAAAGATAGTTAGGGTGGGAAGTTGGCACTCGATAGTTAAAGTACTTGTTCTTTAGGAGAGTACTGAGACTGGCGGTCGGTCCCATCCACTGTGCCCACAGCTAGCGTGAAAGCGTGGGGCGGTGGCGCGCCGGTTCGATACGGCGACAGCCTTGAGCCCTGCGCCGGCACCTGATGCTCCTAAATCACGGACCCGCCACACCGCGCTGCCCTGCTCGTATAAGGCCGGCCGCGCAGGCGCAGCTTTTGTTCTGCGCCGCTATTACCCACCGGGCCAATAAAGCGGGCCACTATGTATCCCAGGCCGGACCTAATCCACGCGCCTCGCACTCGCCAGGTGTTGCTGCGACCGTGAACACCGAGTGTGGCCGCAGACGGCGCCCCCGCTTTTGGTTTGCGTCGACGTGCCGGCATTAGTGACTACAATGGGCTTTGTTATGTGGGAGGCTCACCCCAACACGGCCGCTTGCGATACTGTACATTAATACCGGACATACACTGGTTAGCTATAACGTTATGACCACTGACCACGGCGAGACTAAATACCGTGCGGCGGCGTTGCGGGCACATGACACAGTAAGATAAGTACACTGATATGAAAAACTTAAGAGTGAAAGAAACTTTTGCATGTGCCGCTGTAAAGTAACGTAGCTCGATGAAAGTTCGGACACTGAAAGGAAGACTGCTACCATATGGTACACAAGGCAACTCAAAGAAATACGCATTGGGACCAAGAGAAATGATACTTTTACTCAAAGGCAAAAACTGTACTGAAGTCACCGCGGTTTGTGATGGGCCTTGAGCCTTATAAAAGGTGGGACATGGTTCTTCAAAGGGTAAGTGATGTCCAGTCCCGGTACAGTTTCCGTACAACTTTTTTTTTGTCTTAGTTATTATCTACGTATCACAATCAGGACGTTAACGATAGTATGGGTTAATCAGTTTGTTTGTCGACCTTCATAGAGGAAATAAGAGTTAGATCAAAAATGGTTCAAATGGCTCTGTGCACTATGGGACTTAACATCTGAGGTCATCAGTCCCCTAGAAGTTAGAACTACTTCAACCTAACTAACCTAAGGACATCACACACATCTATGCCCGAGGCAGGATTCGAACCTGCGACCGTAGCAGCAGCACCACTCGGCCGCAACGGCCAGCCTTAGCGTCAGCAGCTGTCTTTGGTTGGGATGGTTGTCTCATTACGGCAGGCTGGTAATTCTTGAGGAGTTGACAGGATTGATGTGGAAGTGTCAATACGTTTATTCTTCCAACCAAGACATTTGTTTAGTGAGGTGTCAGTCCAAAACCGATTAGAAGGAAGAGATTAGTGTCTAACGTCCCATCGATAGCGAGGTCATTAGAGATGGAGCACAAGCTCACGTTAGGGAAGGATGGAGAAAGAAATCGGCCGTGTCCTTTCAAAGAAACCAGCCAGTATTTGCCTTAAGCGATTTAGGGAAATTACGGAAAACCTAAATCTGCATGGCTGGATTCGGATTTGAACCGTCGTCCTCCCGACTACGAGTCCACTGCGCAAATTACCGCTCTACCTCGTTTGGTCAGACCAAAACCCAATAACAGAAGGTCAGATGCTTTCAACAATCAGCCGGAAGGACCTTTATTAGAGACGAGAGCTTTCACTGCCACCTGGTCAGCTAACTACTAGCCACGTGGCCTAAATCTTTAATCATAAAGTTCCAATCAGTAACTTGTTCCTGCTATTCAGTGAAATTCATGTAACTTAATTCTTTGAGACAGGCAGTCTCTGTCCAATACTATTCCAATGGATACTAAAAATTGCTACTTAGTACGCACTTGCCGTGTGTCCACCACATCCGAACACCGTCTTGTCGTAGCTGAAGTGTCTATTGCTCCATCAGGTGCTGCTGAGAAACGTCACTGCACTCCGGCTGCTCGATTTGCTCCCTGAATCTCTACTCTCCTTTACGCTGCCCCATTCTGAGCTTTCATCCCGTTCTACAATGACTCTGTGGGTACACGACGCTCTGCAATATCTATCGGGATATTCCTTTGGAAGCCTTCCTTGATTTTTTATCGTCTTCATATTTGGCTATTATTCCAACTTCAACCTGAAATTCCTCCATTACATGCATCGGAAGGTTAGGCGGAACAGAGACAAATGGAAAATTAGTCTAGGGAAGATACGTGCCTTAACGAGGGATATATGTAAAATTGTTCAAAAATGAGTTTTCTGTCACCAGATAGTCCTCCAGCATGTTAAAAGGATTGTGTCCAATTTTCAGAATGTAACTCGTTCTACAGATGATGTAAAAGCCATCTTGTTTCAACAAATGCTCAGTGCCTCGCCCAATTTTTTATACGACACTGTACTTGTTTGCTATATTTTATTATTTCTTGCCATCAGGTAAGACACCTGTAAGGTATAAAAAGTTGTGATCCCATTTAACATATCGTTAATTATGATTTCTTAAAGAAATGCAGACAGCGAAGAACCAAAACCCGAACGAAACTACTAACAACCTTATTCAGAAGACACACCCTGAGAAAACATTTTGCCTTTCTACAGTTAAAATTTCCTCATAGGACACTTATCTGATGTTCAATAGCGGTAACACTGTAAGAATGATGACTCTTATGGATTCAGGATTTTATGCAGGTTGCTTCACTGAAAACCTACTTGCAGAAGTGCAATTTTGTCATATACAGATATAGTTGGAGTCGGTGGCTGTTATATGAGATAAACTGTTAATGAGGTACAGCATCCAGCCACAAATTGTTTTCAAATTACTTTATTCAAAACGTACCGTTACCGGTTTTTTTGACAGTCATGTACTTTATTAACTGCATATTTGTTTTCATATGCTATAAATCAAAACATGTGGTGCACAGTGAAAATTCGTTTTGTGACGAACAAAAGTGTCTTACAATGGAAAGCAGCGTTTGTGACTGTGAAAATACAAACATGCTTAAGAATGTATTTCACTGCAAGAAAACTGCCCATGAAAATGCGCCAGATGGACATTTCACGGCAACTCACGGGAAACAAATGTATAACCTGTATTGATGAAAAAACCATCTGATGACGAGCCGTAAAATATTCGAAACCGGTAACGGTAATTGTTGAATAAAGCAGCCTAAAACCAATTTGTGGCTGGTTGCTGTATACCATCAACTATATGCAGTAGATGGATCATGTGCGTATTGCTGGTTCTGAAATGTCGGTGAAGGATATTGCAAAAGGGGCACACCAAAATGGTCGGACTTGAATAAATGAGATACCTGAATTCCAAATATATGGTTATGGTCAACATTTAGCTACTTGTTTCTGGCATAAACGCTGATAAAACATTTTATGCTTTTCCCGCAACTTTCAATTTTTATGTATAACGAACATTTTTGTGAAATAAAACTGCTATACATATAAATTTTAAAAAAACTATTGCGAAAGTTCTAAGACTGAAAAAAAGACTGTTGGAAAACCAGTACACAGATTTCTTTGTGTGATTATTAAGAAAAACCTCCCACATCTTGAAGTTGATACGTATGTATTCTAAAACTATTTTCTTATGTCCTGATCAAATTATTTGACATAAAATTGAAAAAAGTCCGGATATATGTCAATAACATGATGACAACATAAGCAAAATTAGGTTCCATTCTCTCTCAAACAATAAAAGTTACATTAGCTTATATGTACTCATGTATTTTCTTATACGTCCCCCGCCAGATGGGGAAATGCACTGGAGTAAGCGACTCTGACAAAGGTAGGATTATTATGACCCTGCGCCTATGAACGAACATCTCGAAAACGGCGAAGCTATTCGGCTGTTAATGTGCTGCCGTCGTGAGCATCTATAGAAAGTTACATGAAGGTCGGTGAAATCACGAGTAAGTGACATAATGCTGACAGTACAGTCCTCTTCATAGAAGATGGAATTCGGAGCCATTCCCACCCTGAAAAGCAGGATATGCGGCGATCAGCGGCAGATCGCACGACGTATTACATCGCTGATGCAGGCACAGTTGTTTTGGAGCAGACTGTTCGGCAGACGCTGTTGAACGTTGGCCTTCACTTTAGACATCCCCTATGTCTTCCTGTGTTGACCTAACAACATCATCAGTTACGGCTGCAGCGGGCGCAGGATCATCGATATTGGACTATGGGTCGAACAAATGTAAAAGTCATGGTAGAATGAATCACATTTTTATTGCTACAGGTTAAAGGTCATTTCCGTTTACATCGGCATCCAGGCAAACGGCTGCGATAGACATACAGTGTCACGGACGCAGACCGGGAACATTTATATGGGTCTCCATGAGGCCTGTAACGGTAACAGACGGCGCCATGACTTAATTATACAGGGTGTTACAAAAAGGTACGGCCACACTTTCAGGAAACATTCCTCACACACAAAGAAAGAAAATATGTTATGTGGACATGGGTCCGGAAACGCTTACTTTCCATTTTAAAGCTCATTTTATTACTTCTCTTCAAATCACATTAATCATGGAATGGAAGCACGCAGCAACAGAACGTACCAGCGTGACTTCAAACACTTTGTTCCAGGAAATGTTCAAAATGTCCTCCGTTAGCGAGGATACATGCATCCACCCTCCGTCGCATGGAATCCCTGATGCCCTGATGCAGCCCTGGAGAATGGCGTATTGTATCACAGCCGTCCACAATACGAGCACGAAGAGTCTCTACATTTGGTACCGGGGTTGCGTAGACAAGAGCTTTTAAATGCCCCCATAAATGAAAGTCTAGAGGGTTGAGGGCAGGAGAGCGTGGAGGCCATGGAATTGGTCCGCCTCTACCAATCCATCGGTCACCGAATCTGTTGTTGAGAAGCGTACGAACACTTCGACTGAAATGTGCAGAAGCATCATGCATGAACCACATGTTGTGTCGTACTTGTAAAGGTACATGTTCTAGCAGCACAGGTAGAGTATCCCGTATCAAATCATGATAACGTGCTCCATTGAGCGTAGGTGGAAGAACATGGGGCCCAATCAAGACATCACCAACAATGCCTGCCCAAAAGTTCACAGAAAATCTGCGTTGATGACGTGATTGCACAATTGAGTGCGGATTCTCGTCAGCCCACACATGTTGATTGTGAAAATTCACAATTTGATCACCTTGGAATGAAGCCTCATCCGTAAAGAGAACATTTGCACTGAAATGAGGATTGACACATTGGTGGATGAACCATTCGCAGAAGTGTACCCGTGGACGCCAATCAGCTGCTGATAGTGCCTGCACACGCTGTACATGGCACGGAAACAGCTGGTTCTCCCGTAGCACTCTCCATACAGTGACGTGGTCAATGTTACCTTGTACAGCAGCAACTTCTCTGACGCTGACATTAGGGTTATCGTCAACTGCACGAAGAATTGCCTCGTCCATTGCAGGTGTCCTCGTCATTTTAGGTCTTCCCCAGTCGCGAGTCATAGGCTGGAATGTTCCGTGCTCCCTAAGACGCCCATCAATTGCTTCGAACGTCTTCCTGTCGGGACACCTTCGTTCTGGAAATCTGTCTCGATACAAACGTACCGCACCACGGCTATTGCCCCGTGCTAATCCATACATCAAATGGGCATCTGCCAACTCCGCATTTGTAAACATTGCACTGACTGCAAAACCACGTTCGTGATGAACACTAACCTGTTGAGGCTACGTACTGATGTGCTTGATGCTAGTACTGTAGAACAATGAGTCGCACGTCAACACAAGCACCGAAGTCAACATTACCTTCCTTCAATTGGGCCAACTGGCGATGAATCGAGAGGTACAGTACATACTGACGAAACTAAAATGAGCTCTAACATGGAAATTAAGCGTTTCCGGACACATATCCACATAACATCTTTTCTTTATTTGTGTGTGAGGAATGTTTCCTGAAAGTTTGTCGGTACCTTTTTGTAACACCCTGTATATGTCAACTTTATTGCCGACCACGTCAGTATCTTCTTTTCAGGTGGCTATGTCATCTACTAGCACGACAAATGTCGTTACACAATGTCAGAAAAGTGCTACAGTGATTCGAGAAGAGTGATACTGAATTCACGTTAATAACGTGACCATCAAATTCAGCTGCTTTGAATCAGATGGAACATACTCGTATCTGGGACGCTAACAGGTGCCAGCTCCGTGCCCACAAACTACCAGTCGGCAGTTTATAGGAACTGTGCGTGGACGAGGGGAATGCAATAAGCAATACAACACATGGGTTTTTCTGGATGCAGGTTGGTTTTATTCGGGATTCCAGTACACCAAATTATTCCCCACGCTCCTGGCTGCAAAACTCTATTTTTCAACATAATCTCGGTTCGATACGCCCGCCTTACGCCATTTTACTGGAAGAGCTTGTATTTTCCTGCATCGTGCCACTCTACTGGTCGAAGCCGAAGCCAGCGTCTTGCTGCATCAATAACCTCTCCATCATCCACGTACCGCTTCCCGCGGAGTGAATCCTTCCTTTGGGAAAACAGATGAATCTCGGAAGCTGCGAGATCTGGGCTGTAGGTTGGATGAGGAAGAACAGCCCAAGGTGCTTTAGTGACCATTACCGACAGAGACGTCCAGTTGACCAGTAAGTGTTTGTGGTCCGTCGATCACTCTGAGTGTCCGCACAATCCAACACTGCTCGCGTCACAAGTGTGTGAGGCAGGCCGGCACGCGGGATATCGGGCAGGCGTGCGCGACCCAAGGCGCAAAGATAAGTAAATCTTTTTTACTCATTTGTGTGACTTTGTTACTAATTTATTGGAGTGTGTATTGTGTATTGAACAGGGGACCTAGAAACACAGAGAGGCTTCGCCCCGCCGTAGCCCTGAGCAGTGGTTCACAACCCCACAACAGGCCACAGCGGTCCACCCACACCATCACCGCCCCACACCGAACCCAGGGTTATTGTGCGGTTCGGCCCCAGTGATGCCATAACCTTTTTCTATCCTCATAAACCTCTATCTACTATTCACAAATCGTTAATTTGAAGAGTTTCATTTCTTAATTACTTTGAAGTCTATAACTACACTCCTGGAAATTGAAATAAGAACACCGTGAATTCATTGTCCCAGGAAGGGGAAACTTTATTGACACATTCCTGGGGTCAGATACATCACATGATCACACTGACAGAACCACAGGCACATAGACACAGGCAACAGAGCATGCACAATGTCGGCACTAGTACAGTGTATATCCACCTTTCGCAGCAATGCAGGCTGCTATTCTCCCATGGAGACGATCGTAGAGATGCTGGATGTAGTCCTGTGGAACGGCTTGCCATGCCATTTCCACCTGGCGCCTCAGTTGGACCAGCGTTCGTGCTGGACGTGCAGACCGCGTGAGACGACGCTTCATCCAGTCCCAAACATGCTCAATGGGGGACAGATCTGGAGATCTTGCTGGCCAGGGTAGTTGACTTACACCTTCTAGAGCACGTTGGGTGGCACGGGATACATGCGGACGTGCATTGTCCTGTTGGAACAGCAAGTTCACTTGCCGGTCTAGGAATGGTAGAACGATGGGTTCGATGACGGTTTGGATGTACCGTGCACTATTCAGTGTCCCCTCGACGATCACCAGTGGTGTACGGCCAGTGTAGGAGATCGCTCCCCACACCATGATGCCGGGTGTTGGCCCTGTGTGCCTCGGTCGTATGCAGTTCTGATTGTGGCGCTCACCTGAACGGCGCCAAACACGCATACGACCATCATTGGCACCAAGGCAGAAGCGACTCTCATCGCTGAAGACGACACGTCTCCATTCGTCCCTCCATTCACGCCTGTCGCGACACCACTGGAGGCGGGCTGCACGATGTTGGGGCGTGAGCGGAAGACGGCCTAACGGTGTGCGGGACCGTAGCCCAGCTTCATGGAGACGGTTGCGAATGGTCCTCGCCGATACCCCAGGAGCAACAGTGTCCCTAATTTGCTGGGAAGTGGCGGTGCGGTCCCCTACGGCACTGCGTAGGATCCTACGGTCTTGGCGTGCATCCGTGCGTCGCTGCGGTCCGGTCCCAGGTCGACGGGCACGTGCACCTTCCGCCGACCACTGGCGACAACATCGATGTACTGTGGAGACCTCACGCCCCACGTGTTGAGCAATTCGGCGGTACGTCCACCCGGCCTCCCGCATGCCCACTATACGCCCTCGCTCAAAGTCCGTCAACTGCACATACGGTTCACGTCCACGCTGTCGCGGCATGCTACCAGTGTTAAAGACTGCGATGGAGCTCCGTATGCCACGGCAAACTGGCTGACACTGACGGCGGCGGTGCACAAATGCTGCGCAGCTAGCGCCATTCGACGGCCAACACCGCGGTTCCTGGTGTGTCCGCTGTGCCGTGCGTGTGATCATTGCTTGTACAGCCCTCTCGCAGTGTCCGGAGCAAGTATGGTGGGTCTGACACACCGGTGTCAATGTGTTCTTTTTTCCATTTCCAGGAGTGTATTTGGAGTTGCAATATTATTAATCCTTATTATAAATAAACACTATCAGCTAAGTATCACATTTTGCACATTTACAATTTCGTATTGTGAAAATGCGACCTGTCTTAGTAGCTAGGTTGCAGGTCGTTTGTAAATGGTAGCAGCAAATAAAAAACATATTCATCATGTCTCAGCCGCACTCGCATCACACATAAAATTATTATGCAAATTTACACTCATTATTTCTCAAAGTTTTTGAATTAATTTTTAGCCTTTGGTGTTTAATATTCTTCAGTCTAAGTAATTCCAAAGTTTTAATGCCATCCCTTGAGAGGGTGGCATCACTAGTGGCGCAATTACGCCACTTAGCGGGGCTGCGTGTGTTGCAAAGTTGCGGAGCGCGTAATCTGCAGCACAGACTTGCTTTTGAGGGCTGTTACGAAGGTTAGGGTATTTCTGCTGCTGAGTTCAAACAGCAGTATAAATATTAGACTTGCATCCATCTTCTAGAGTGGTAGGTATTGGTAGGGGAATAATTTTTGATTACCCTTGACGGATGCAGCTTGATGTTTGTGGCTTGTAGCTAATTCCAGCGATCTCTCACCGATTGTGAGGTCAAACTACAGCGAGTCTTTTCTACTATTCGTGTGTACTACGTGACATTTAACTTTAGTTTTCACACAAGCCGCTGATAATATTCAACTATTCTTGAAATCCCTAATAATTTTTATATGACGTGAATGGGATGTCTGCAGCTACGTTGTGTATGAACTGCTTCATAAAGAAAAAACATTTTCTGTCGGGTAGTTTCTGTATATCTTGAACAACAGCGGCCCTTTCTCATTTCCTTTGAGGTACACCAGACAAGATGGGACCATTAATCTCTTTTAACGTTTCTCCTGATCGGTCAAATTGCGAACAAAAGGGGAAATGGATCATTAGGCTTAAAACCATGAGGAACTTTAATGGCATGCACCATAAACTTCCCTTAGTTGGGTAATCGATAATATGCATGTCTAAGAGTTATGGAGAACAGTTTCTCATACCTTAATGCGTTACATGGGAGTAACCAGTAGACTGATAAAATTTATGACCCGTAATTAAATTTTGTTAAGTGACTTGCTAGCAGATTTGTGAGGCAACCGCGCTAAGACAGGTCATTTATTAATAAAGTTTAGTCACAGGGTGGAAAGCGTGCGAATAAACCTTCCACTGCCTTCTAAAATAAAACAATATGTAATGTTACGTGGAACTGCCGGTTGTTCTCTAGGCAGTAGTATTCAAAAAGTAGTTCCAAGTGCGCATGTTCACATCCGTGGACATTTCTCTTGTAGGAAATTTGATATTCAGCTCTGGCGCTGGTTAAATTGTGGAAACAAATGGATTCAAGCTGTAAAGTAGTTCGGAGTCCACGTAAAACTATGAAACTTCGCAACTAAGTGATTCGAGTCTGAAGTGGTGGAAAACTAAAAGCCTACCACGTTGTGGTAAGAGTGGCTCTGTGTTTCACAAAACAATCCTTAGGTTCATTTTCATGATGTTGTGCTTGACAATGAAAGACAAGGTTGGCCAGTCAGTGGAGCAATGGGTCCCCTTTTGAGCATGAAGGTACTATATGATGTTCCGACAGGAGATGGCCGTCATTACAACAACTTCGTCTGATGTTTAATGTCGTTAATTTCGGTAATAACAATAGGTTCGCCTGACTTGAGGAAGAATATGGTAAACAAAGGAAAAATCTGTTCTCTTATCACACTCAGAATTTGTCGTAACATTCAGTTATTTATTTTCTGAACGGCCCAGAACACCGGCGATGTCGTTTGAACAGGCACTCAACAAAATTGACGAATCGTTGGTTTCTGCGCTAGTATTCGCACTTGAAACTAGTATTTGTAACAGTAATTTGCCTCAAGATTATTTCTCAGGTGATCGGTCTGCATACTTTCCGTCAATATACAATTTATATTTGTTTCTGATCCTTGAAACAATCTTCCGTTAATTAACGCCTTGGAAGTATTATAGAATCGAAGACGCAGAATGAAAGATGTGCGTTTGACTTTAAGCACTTCTCAAAATTAAATTTCTTTTTATTATGCATGTAACCAGATGATTAAAATTCTGTAACAGGCGCAACTGAAATAATCTTCTTCTTGAATGTATAAGGTAGCTTGCATTATCACTCCATCAAAGTTAGTCATTTTTAATAAAACACTTTAACTTGGCTTATTTCCACCAGAGATATGCAAATTTAGACTGCGTAATAAAAAGTCTTAACTCATTTCATGAAAATGAACTTCATTCGAGAGAGGCGAAGAACAGATTGATTGCATTTTTTATCATTTATATCATTATAACATCATAATGGTCGAAGGAAATGTGGTCTAGCTTAAGACTTCTTGTTGCGCCTGATGCCCGTCGAATAAGTGGCAACACGATAACTTCGCACCACACGAAGCGTAGCCGTAGTTCACCTCGGTAGCCGCGCTGTGAGAGCGGCGGATTGTCAACGGAAATGGCCCGGGGTCGACTCCCGGCCAGCTCAGAGATTTTCTCCGCTCGGGCTAGGTGTTGTGTTGTCCTTACGTTAGTATCGTCAGCAATGCCACTCTGCTGTTGAGATTACACGCAATAATCCAACTTCCATGGATCTACATATCCAAGTACAGGTTATTACAAATGATTGAAGCGATTTCACAGCTCTACAATAACTTTATTATTTGAGATATTTTCAAAATGCTTTGCACACACGTACAAAAACTCAAAAAGTTTTTTTAGGCATTCACAAATGTTCGATATGTGCCCCTTTAGTGATTCGGCAGACATCAAGCCGATAATCAAGTTCCTCCCACACTCGGTGCAGCATGTCCCCATCAATGAGTTCGAAAGCATCGTTGATGCGAGCTCGCAGTTCTGGCACGTTTCTTGGTAGAGGAGGTTTAAACACTGAATCTTTCACATAACCACACAGAAAGAAATCGCATGGGGTTAAGTCGGGAGAGCGTGGAGGCCATGACATGAATTGCTGATCATGATCTCCACCACGACCGATCCATCGGTTTTCCAATCTCCTGTTTAAGAAATGGCGAACATCATGATGGAAGTGCGGTGGAGCACCATCCTGTTGAAAGATGAAGTCGGCGCTGTCGGTCTCCAGTTGTGGCATGAGCCAATTTTCCGCGGACTACGCGTGAAACTTGCCCGCACGCGTTCAACCGTTTCTTCGCTCACTGCAAGCCGACCCGTTGATTTCCCCTTACAGAGGCATCCAGAAGCTTTAAACTGCGCATACCATCGCCGAATGGAGTTAGCAGTTGGTGGATCTTTGTTGAACTTCGTCCTGAAGTGTCGTTGCACTGTTATGACTGACTGATGTGAGTGCATTTCAAGCACGACATACGCTTTCCCGGCTCCTGTCGTCATTTTGTCTCACTGCGCTCTCGAGCGCTCTGACGGCAGAAACCTGAAGTGCGGCTTCAGCCGAACAAAACTTTATGAGTTTTTCTACGCATCTGTAGTGTGCCGTGACCATATGTCAATGAATGGAGCTACAGTGAATTTATGAAATCGCTTCGATCATTTGTAATAGCCCTGTATACAGCCCGGATCTGAGTTGAAGGTGAAAGCTCGTAACTGTATCTCCTGCTAAGAACAATTTGGTCATCAATCAATTGGCACTTCTTTATGTTGTCTTAGGTGCTTTCCAGAGCCTCTGTGGCTTAATATTATATGAGAAATAATGAATTCTTACTTTGTATGGCCATAGTCTTTGTAGTTGCTTTATACATATTAAAAGTTGCAACTGCTGTACTACTAAGCCAAAACATTAAGGTCAGCAGCGAGTTACTACAAGTGTTGTAAACAATGCAACTGTCATTCAGTGTGGCAGAATCGACACGTCCTAGGTACTTATAAATATCCAGCGGTGTGTACCTCCAGATTTCTACACACCGGGCACTTAATTCCCGTAAACTGGGTTGTCTGTCAGCATGGTGTTGGCGCCCATTGGCGTCTCAGATGCTTTCCATACGGTTCAGATCAGGCGAATTTGGTGGGCTAGACGTTAATGTGAGTTCACTACCACGATTCTAAAACTTTTGTAGCACGATTCTAGTCATGGGCCAAGAGCAGTTAAACTGCTGGAAGATGCCATCGTCAATGGGGAAGGTATCACCCACATTGTTACTTTTAAAAAATCTACAGATGTGATGGTGTCTTCGATTACTCCCACGGTTCGATGGAAGCCCAGATAAATATCCCCCATAGCATTAGAAACTGAATTGACCAAAGTCATGATATACCTCCCAACAGCATGTCGCACCTCCTTCTGTCCAGCGTAGTGCTGAAAATCGACTTGCCGTGGACCCAACAAGTCGTTGGCAGTTCCCTGAAGTAATATTGAGCCATGTTGCCTCTATAGCCGCCCATAACTGTGAAAGTCTTGCCGGTGCAGGATTTAGTGCACGAACTGATGTCTCCATTATGTCCCATAAATGATCGATAGGACTCCTGTCGGGCGATCTGGGTGGCCAAATCATTCGCGCGAACTACCCAGAATTTTTTTCGAGCCAACTGCGAAAAACTGTGCTCCAGTGACAGACTGCATTGTCACCCATAAAAAAACGTTGGCTGTTGTTTGCTGCAGATGGTCTCGAAGTAGCCCGACATAACCATTTCCCCTCAGTGATCGGTTCAGTTGGACCAGAAGACCCAGTCCCTTTCACGTAAACACAGCCCGCACCATTATGCAGCCACCACCAGCTTGCACAGCGCCTTGTTGAAAACTTGGGATCACGCCTTCGTGGGCTTTTCGCCACACTTGAATTTTACCATCAGCTCTTACCAACTGAAATCGGATCTCATCTGGCCAGGTGACACTTTTCAAGTAGTCTAGGGCCCAACCGATGTGGTCTCGAGCCAACGACGGACGCTGCAGACAATGTCGTGCTGTTAGCAAAGTGCCTAACGTCGGTCTCCTGCTCCATAGCCCACTGACGCCATATTTCGCCGCACTATCCTAACGGATACGTTCGTCGTACATCTTACATTGATTTCTGTGGTTATTTCAGGCAGTGCTGCTTATCTCTTAGCACTGACAACTCTACGCAAATTCTAGGCACGCAGTCCGGAACCGCGCGACTGCTACGGTCGCAGGTTCGAATCCTGCCTCGGGCATGGATGTGTGTGATGTCCTTAGGTTAGTTAGGTTTAAGTAGTTCTAAGTTCTAGGGGACTGATGACCACAGCTGTTAAGTCCCATAGTGCTCAGAGCCATTTGAACCATTTTGAACTCTACGCAAATGCCGCTCATCTCGGTCGTTAAGTGAAGGCAATCGGCCACTCCTTCGACAGTGGTGAGAGGTAAAGCCTGAAAGTTGGTATTTTCAGCACAGTTTTGACGCTGTGGATCGAGGGAATATTGAATTCCTTAACGATTTTCCGAAATGGAATGTCACTGCGTCTCCCTCCAAGTACCATTCCGCGCATTGAGTGTGTTAATTCCCGTCATGCGGCCATAATCACGTCGGAAACGTTTTGAGGTGAATCACCTGAGTACAAATGACAGCTCCGCCAATGCACTGCCTTTTTATACCTTGTGTACTTGATACTCCCGCCATCTGTATAGGTGCGTATCGATATACCACGACTTTTGTCACCTCAGTCTGCTACTCCCACCACGCCAAAGACGCGGTGAATATTTAGAGCAGCCATACGCCTAGAAGACGACGTATGCGGACACGTCCATAGACACAGTGTGTAACAAGATACATGATTCTTCTGACCAGGTGACGCGTTTCTATTTACCCACAGTTCAAACTCATTGATCCCCATGCCCACTACAGTCGTCATTGACTATGTCGTTGCACCAACATAGGAATATGTTGGGGCCCGTTGCTGCGGAACCCCGTGTTCAATGCCGTGCAATGAACGGTGTACTCAGAACACTTGCGCCTGCACCAGAACTGTATCCTGTCCTCAAATCTGCCACAGGTCTCTGACGTCCACTTTCTGTTATGAGGCAACAGGTACGCTACAGATCGCCGTCCAACTTATGGTAAAAAGGGGACAAGCGTCCAATATCCAGATTCAGTTTTGAGATGTGGACGTCCATCAGCGTGTCGCCTTCTCATTGTGTCACAGTTCCTCAGCCACTTTCCGCAGATGCTCATGAAAGCAGCCGAGCAACTTCTTCATTTCCAAGATGTTCATTACAAGTTGCCATTTATCAAGACTGCTTTCGTCAGTAGATTTCTCATTTGCGGCCCGTATCGTAGCTAGAATGATTCTCCATTCATCTCTGCACCATTTGTACGGTGATACTTCGCGATGATGCTACAGATTTTCGGGCGTGGAGGAGAGGAGTAAATGCATCAATTTGACGTAAGAGGTCCTTTTCTGGAAACGACTGACTCGAAAGGTATAAGCAAAAATCTACCCAAGCTCCGGCTTAGCCTGGTGCAGCGCTCAAGGAAAGGACCCCAACTCCCGAACCCTGATAATGACGAACAGATTCAAATAGTTCTAAGCACTATGGGACTTAACATCTCAGGTCATCAGTCACCTAGACTTAGAACTAGTTAAACCTAACTAACCTAAGGACATCACACACATCCATGCCCGAGGCAGGATTCGACCCTGCGACCGCAGCAGCCGCGTGGTTCCGAACTGAAGCGCCTAGAACCGCTCGGCCACAGCGGCCGGCTGACGGACAGAACTCCTCACTAAATATTCCCCAATACTTTCACATAATTTCTCCTGTTGATGGAATAGTAAAGGAGCACGTACTTAATGTGACAGAGGCCGAAAATCCTAAGTCTGCAGTTCAATAATAATGACATCCATTTACCTACACAAGTTTCACAGGCTGCTAAATTTTCAACAGTTGTTCTGAATGGCTTCCCCCTGCATCAATGCAGTGATGGTGTCGTTGCATAATGTTCTGGCGTACCCGTTCTGATATCTCTAGTGACGTTTGATCAGTGTCGCAGGCACTGAGAATTCCTGCCAGGAGATATTCTACAGTCGCAACAGACATCTCGTACGCAAGACTTTTCACATGATCCCACGAAAAGTAACCAAGTGGGGTGCAACAACGCGAACATGCTGGTCATGAAACAAGACCTCCTCTGCCTATGCGCTTCCCAGGGAAATTCTGATCCAGGTGTTCACGAATTCTCCGTCCAACGTGAGGCGGGGCTACATCATGTTGGAACCAAACCCGCTGACGAATGACAAGTCGAATATGTTCCCAGAACGTGGGTACTATTTTTCTGATAAACGCTGTGTACACTGGTACATTCAAGTTGGGAAAGCAAGAACGGAGCTAGTACATATTCACTGACTGTGCCTGCCCGCATGTTGACACATAATACTGAGAGGCACCCACATGCCTTGCTCATACTGTGGCATCAAGCAGTCAGGCCTGCAAGATGAGTGGTCTGCCAAGCGAGTGGATTCATTCTTAGTTATCGAGTAATATTAGCTCTAGTACTCTCACTTAAGTTACAAGTTATCCTCCTATATGATTACTACGCAACGGAAACGCATATCTGACTATCAGTGATTTACAGAACTCTGACTGTACACTACGCACTGGCAGTACCACATTTTCTTTTTGTCTTTTATTTGACGGCTTTTATTAACACGTGGCCATCCCACTGAATATGAATGGCGCACACATTATAAATTCGGGACATTATGACAACATACAATTTGAAGGAATAGTCTACCAATCTCTTTCTTTTCACTAACTGATTTATTCTGATAAATTCCCTAACCTAAACACACAAATTCTATAACCTACAACAATAACATATGAGAAATTCCGCCCAGTGGGCATGGCTTTACATTAGTGAATCTCTATATTATGGTCTCGTAATTTATTTAACGCTACAGTGCACTTTCTGGATAGGTTGGTGGATCTTTTATTATACCTCACACTTCGACTCTCACAATCATCATCACGAAACTTTCCTCCAGACCGAGCGGTACAGAAGGAACAAGCATAACCCACTAATCTTTTGAAACTACTTCGCTACACACCCATGGAAACCACACATACCCAAATTACATGACATACACCACACAACAATATGAAATACTACACAGAGAATGGTTACAACATTATCACTTTCAGCTTTCCCACTTCAATTAATATTGATCCCAGTTTCACACGACACTGCCCCACTTTGTAATTCTACTTTCCTACTGTGAACTCTGGAGATAAATGCACGTCTTCCTGTGCAATGCAAGCCACGTGGCGTTGCTGGATAGACGGCCGACTCACCTTGCTTCTCTCCCAGAGTTTGAATCTAGCGTCACACGCAAAGTCATATTAATGTATTCATCACACACGCGAGTCCTCAACTGATCCCGTGGACGAGTACTTCTCTTTATCCTTTGTCTCATACACAGATTGAGACTCACACAGTACTCACCACGTGGAAGTACTCGTCTCTAATTTCAAGTCCTGCACACGCCATTTCTTAAATATTTCAACTTATGGTACACACGCTATTTCTTAAATATTTCAACTTATTGTACACACGCTAGTAATTCAGCTTAGCTTAAGCACACGGAAGTATTTCAACTTATTGCTACACGTGGTTTCTTTGTGACCGTTGGTCACTTCCGAAGATTACTACAATCCCATTAATATTACCTGCCTGACATTTAATTCTCCCCACAAAAGTTCCTGAAATAGAGAAATTATTATTTCAAACTACTCTTAAATATTCCACATGCATACCATGCCTCCACTCTTTCGTCATTACGGAGCACATCTAAAACAGGTGTTAACAGCACAGGATCCAGCGGCGGAGTGCCTAAAACATGGCCGTTTTCGAGGTCCTCTCCACCTCTGCTGAAGTGGGGGAGCACCTTACTACCCTATTGGCCAGCTACATTTCAGGCGCTCAAAGCTCTGGTAAATTTCATCTCTTTGGTTCCACCAAACGTGGCCAAAGGATCGACTCAAAGATGATCATATATTCACATTCACTATCTGTGGTTAGCAGACGACCATACATTCATTCATTTCAAAAGATCTCACCAAACTGGATGTAGGGATTTATTTTGTGGGAGTGCACATATGATAAATTAAATAAATAAATTGTCATTCTTTCCTACACTGGTATCCGGCTTCGCTGTATTAATTGAAATTGAGTTATTTTACAAAAAAAAGTGTTGTTCTGACAAAAATACTGAAGTATGTTGTACCTATATTCAATGTCGGGCGGTACAGTACCCTTTCACCACCGGCTACCCATGCAGAAAAAAATGGCACGGTACTATCCTTGCAATGCGAGGGTAGTTCCGAACATTTTTTTAAGAAAACTGTATTAGAACAAACATAACAAGTCATCAAAGTAACCAGGAGGAGACCTTAGCCCCTGGTGACCTCAAATTGACGACCAAATGTTGTTACTTTAGCAAATTTTTGACACAGTTGTTGCATTATTGTACTCTCCACAATCCGGAGTAACGTACACATACATAGTTACAACAATCCAAATGACAAATAAAACATCACATCATACAAATAAAATAAATAATGGTGAGATAAAAATTGGCTTAGTTACTGGGATCTTCGTTATTTTTATGAGTAATCCAAACTTCACTAATTCTATGAGAAATAAAAAAATACTAATTGTACTCATGAAATTTTAAATAGCTCACCGTCCAAGCACAGAGCAAGTAATCTGACATTCATAAATTGCGGGGTAAAAACCTTTACACAGCAAAGTCTAAATACAAAACAAAATCAACAAAAGAAAAACATTGCGTACACTAGTTACATGTTAAATCTCAGGCTCCATACCATTACTCTAAAATATACATCAAACCTACAGAGAAATAAAACTGAGAAGAAAAACAATGAAATATACCACAAGTTACATACTGGTTACGTAATATAGTTCATCTAAGACATCATGTCATACCTAATTAACTATCATCACTTAAGCAATTGCCACAACTACTCGACAGTGAGTTTAACCTTATCCTTATCCACCAGTACAAATACCTGCTGCTGAGCTAGTCAGTCCATCAACTTGGATCAATACACGCAGTAAATAGTTTAGCAATAAGTGCTTGAATCTACCAGTAGCTCTCGTATCTTACTCTACTGCTCATTTCTCTGTTGTTACACATTTAGACGACAAGAACTTGCATTTCGACTAGCCTTCTTTACACTTTAATGTGAAATATCACCACAGTGATAATGCAAATAAGTGGCTTCAGTGAACACACCAACAAGATCAATACTGTCCACGACATCAAAATGCATCAGTTAATTCCGATATTTGTTGTGCAATGCAAATTCTTGTCCCCTGTGACAACCTTACTGACCTATGCTACAAGAGCCGCTACGTTAGTATTACGCCACTGGCTAATAATTAAAGCATCATTGTGCCAAATTTTCTAATAAACATGTTACATGTACTTGATAACCCAGAACAAACAAAAAAACACAGTAACTATACACACAAATGTTGATAAAATACAATTACACTTGCTGTCCCTTCAGGAATGAAACATATATAAAAAATTTACACAATTACAAGTACAAATACATTATTGCCTATCTTGCGAGTCACACGGAAACATTTCATTCTGTGATTTTCTTGGGGTCAAAAAAGTTGCTGACAGGTTCCCTAGAAACACTGTTTCGCTGTCAAAGCTCTCCCATGGTTACCCGGACGAAAGTCTTTAAGTCACTCAAATCGGCATTTTGAACACGCACTGAACAGTAAACTGTATCTCACATTAAACACAAATGTCATAGTCATACTCAGCGTACCATCCACACGAATCTGGTCATCCAGAAATGGCCCTACAACTACTATTACCCACGGTTCTGTCCTTTCAGTTCATGGTATAATTAAAAGTCGTAAGTTCCAACAAACAGCACTTATTCCCGCACCAATTCAAGAAATGTCTCCTACTACAGACGCAAATGTCAATGTCCCACTCTAGTTTCTTGCGTTCATACAATAATTAGTCACCAAACGACAACTGTCCTCTTCAAGAATACCAAGCGTCCCACATGGAATTCACAAAGTACACTTAACAAGTCACTGCCAAAAGTTTATGGATCCCACCGTCCAGTGGTCAAGACAAGACAAAACAATCGTCCTGTCTGCTAAAGACAAAATCTTTTCCACCACTCACAACGTGGAAACACCAGTCCTTCACTTTCCATCTTATGGAGACACACGAGCAGTCATCTTGTTTCACGGCTCCACAGTCCAGTACTAGTTAATAGTTGCTGGTAACAAATGCCCGCCGGGCTCTGCGTCGCGTCGTTCATTCTGCCGTGGCGCCGCCGCGCGCGCGCGCCGTTGAGCAGAAGAAACCACCCGCTGTTGCCTCCGCGGGATACTATCCCCAGTCGTAAGGGTGGTGGAACTTATGAATGGCCAGTGGTACGTGCGTGTCGCCCCAGGCCGTTGACCTGCTGTAGCGGGCGCGTGGAGCGTACCTCGACCGGCAGTGGAGTGGACAGTGCCGCGGCTCTGTCGCCCGTCGCCATGGCGACGTCAGTTCGGCCCGCTAGCGGTATTGGCGTTACGACACCCAATCAGTCCGACCCTTCCGTGCATCTCGCAACATTACAGACAAAAGGATATTCTTACATTATTTAAATACTCATTGATTACATGTATGATCTATTAGATACATCGGTAATAAAAGAATCTTCGTTCTAAAAAACATAAAACTATACACCCTAGTTTTCTACACATACAACATCAACATTTATCCCTTTTCTATATACAGCCCACACTTGTGCTATTCATTGTACCTGTCACCCCTCATACAAAACATGAAAGTGTAAAAAAAAACAAAAGGAATAAGAAACAATCTATACAACTCATAATTACAATATAAAATAGTAGACTACTCTAACATCCTATCACAGTAAAAATATTAGAAACTGTTGATTCTATTGCTACAATATACAATGAACCTTTGTGCTTGCGACAGTCTGAAGTTATTACCCCTTGAAAGTGTTCTAACAAAAAAATAAGAAATAATCTACACAGCTCACTATTACCTACCACATGTTATTAAATATTAAACTACTTTAACATCCTAACACAATAAACATTTTAATCTACAACATACAATGCACCTTTGTGCTTGTGACAGACTGAAATTAGCATCTCTTTATATATTTTACATTTTATTATATATAACCACATTTCTAGGACATGTATGGACCATCCACATGATGTCAGATCCTGACCTGCCATCGAGGTTCATCCCAACAAACAATAAAACACAATAATGTTTTAGTTATGGATCGGTAGCATCCCCTTTACAGGAGTGTGCGCATTGATTACACTACTCTACGACTCTCACTCACCAGACATCACATTTTCCTTCTCATTCAATCCATTAATACACTAACAGAATAGGTCTAGAAGTCAGCTAACCTTAACACCACCACACTCACGACAACATACCATACCTTTGCTCCCTTGTACTCATAACACCACCACTCTCACGACAACATACCATACCTTCGCTCCTTATACTCAACCACATAACACATGAAGCTGTTTCGGAGATAGCTTTCCAGTCTCCAAATTCGTCCTTTCACTCTGGCACCTCTCTCCATCGGCTTACCTCTGCATTCCTCCTGCTAAATATCACTTAGAATTGCGACATTTCATCTAAGAACAAAAAATACACAAATTACTCATCCTGCAAAATAACTGTACACATTCTTGGTACCGTTTTAATTAGTTATACTGGTACCAGGCTTCAACCACAACAAAAAATATTATTTTCGTCAAATTGCAAATCTTATGGTAAGAATTAGATCTACACTTATATTACATCTTACGTCAGTATTCCACAACGTTCACCATCTGAATCTCATACTCCCTTCATGTCCCTTCACATTGTGCAGTTGTCCTCATCTCTTCATTCGCATTTCGGCTCTCCGCCCGTCCATTACTCCATCATTTCCTGGTCTTCCTTCGCCATTGGCATCAATCTCTATTGCAGCATACCCAGGCCTCTCTGTAACATACATCTAAGACATCTCGACATTATTAATTCTACTCACCTTTATTTACCACTGTTTCATCACGTCGAATCTCTTTTTATTAATCACACTGCTTCACGTCGCTTCTTTCCTTAAATATCACCTTTATCCACTACTATTTATCACGTCGCTTCTCTATCTACCATCTTTATCCACTCATTAATCATCACGTCGTTTCTGCTTGATCCTTATTCATATGACAAAAAATACGTACATACACCACTCTGTCGACTCCTGTTCATGACTCATTCGACCAGTCTATTCCGTCATACTTCCTGACATCCCGCCTGAAAATTCTTATGTTCGATTTTACCCTGCACAACGTTACACACCACAAATAAATACACTGACTAGCTACCATAAATTGCCTACTTTAGATCTATCCTTAACTTTTCCATAATTTGATGTTAGAAATGTGACGAAGCCCACACGATTGTTTTCCTTTGATCGTCTGAATTGTGACAATGATTGTCCTGTCGTGAACGCAATGACTGCCTATCCTCTCTTCGCCCATCATTTTGATTTTCCCTTCTTCTTCCATCTCTGTCCCATCTTCTATTTTCCCGGTTTGACGGTCGATATTCCCATGAATTCTGCCCCCTATTTCCTCGCCATCTTCCATTCCCGTCATTCCTCTGATTCCATGCTCTCCTGCCATTCTGATAGTTTCTGCCGTTCCTACCCTCGACTCTGTCTGACCTATGAGTCGTGTCGCCGTTCACAATGTTGCTCTCATTACCCAGTTCCTGTAACAAGTGCTGAAACGTCGCGGAATCGTCTAAGCCTCTGCCTGCTATCACTATATCTCTGCGCAATCTTACTGGCAACTTCGTTATACAGATTCTAATGAGCTCCCCAGTTTCGTATGGTACATCCAAATATCTATTTCGTCTCAGCATTTCCTGATAGCACGCCACTGGATCTCTTATACTACCTTCGTTACAATTTGGCATCATCAATATGCTTTGCTTAACCTGGTCCTGCTTACTTTTCGGCCAGAAGTCATTTAAAAACTTGTCACAAAATATCTTGTAGCTACTACAGTCTTTAATAACTTCCTGCATTTTCGCTCTAGCCTCGTCCCTCAAATGGTTGCACACAAACTTCATTTTGAGGAGCGGTCCCCACGATGCAGGTAATGAATCTTGAAATTGAGACAGCCACAGACATGGATGTTGGTAGTTATCAGGATCCGGAAAACGAGTGAACTTTTGTACCGACACGAAGTGCCTCCTACATTCTTCTTCCGCATTTATGTTTTCCGACCTTGGGCTATACTCAGTTGGATTTGCCACCTGTTTTATCCGACACAACCGTTCTTCTAACTCTCTAAGTTCGTCTTCCTCTTTCTGCCTATTTTCTTTTTTTGAATTTATCTCACTCTCCCTCTGCAATCTACCTGGTGGTGTGTCACCTTCGCTACTGCATGCTAATTGCAACTGTGCTAGTTCTTCCCTATGTTTCCTATTTATTTCTAATTGCGCCTCTTTAAACTGTAATAGTGACTGTATCTCTTCCTGCTCGGCATAAGCCTCTCGCTGCGTACTGTCAGAGCCTGTCTCGCCTCTTACACTGACCTTCTCTACATCTGCACTAATTGTATTCATTCTGACCACTACCTCCGCAACTTCATCCCTGTGTTTATTTAGCGCCACTTCCTGCCGTGTGACTTGAGCTACCACGCTGTCTAATGCCCCTTGTTTATCTGCAAGTAATTCCTCCACTATCTCTTTGATTCGCTCATCCGGCCACACGCCCCTATGTTCTGTAATATCGCTCTCTATTGCACTTATTCGTACCTCCAAATTATTGGCTTTTTCTTTCACGCCATCACATACTTGCCTCAACGCACCCAGATTCTTCTCCCCCTCATCTAACTGATTATTAACTGCGGACAGACGCTCATCGATAACTGTGTGTAGCTTCCTCATTGCCTCTTTATTCCCCTTATCCATTGCCTCCAATCTTTCCTTATTTGCTTCCAATCTTTCCTTAGTTGCTTCAAATCTTTCCTTATTATCCCTATCTCTCTCTTTATTCTCCCTATCTCTCTCCTTATTGTCTCTATTCATCTGCTGTAACAACTGCAGTAGCACACTGTCATTTGCTACTTTCGGTGAGCTCACCTCGTTCGTCCGAGAAACCATAGCTTCGCTAAGGGTAGCTGCACTTTCACTGCATACCTGACCTAGTCCCGGCTCGCCCGCGTCGTCGGGAAAAGCCCCCGATTGTGAACAAAGCCCGCCGCATAAAGGATCACCTTGCAGCGGTCCACTGAACAGTTCATCCCCTTCCGCGTGTTTGCCGTCCCCGCTCATTAACAGATGGTCAACAGCTACTTCCTGCTGCACTGCCACGTTCACCCCAGAATCGTTATTCTCCATGGTGGCTACACTTTTCGACTGCGACCTAGTTACTACGGACATTACGCAAAAAAAATTATACAACGATCTTCCAACCTTAGATGACGTAGAAAGCATTACATAAAAAAAATAAAAGATCCTCACCAATCCAGAAAGAAATTGCAAACAAAAAAAATTTTTGCTTCTTAGCGCTATCACAATACATTCCATAAAAAAAAAACTTAACAGCAAACCCTAACAGCAGAATCCTGACAAAATATCCTGGCAAAATATATCCTGGCCAAATCATCCTGACAACAAAATATCCTGGCAAAATATATCCTGGCCAAATCATCCTGGCAACAAAATTATCCTGGCAAAAACGGAATCCTGGCAGGGTCGAAATTATGAGAGGCACCCACATGCCTTGCTCATACTGTGGCATCAAGCAGTCAGGCCTGCAAGATGAGTGGTCTGCCAAGCGAGTGGATTCATTCTTAGTTATCGAGTAATATTAGCTCTAGTACTCTCACTTAAGTTACAAGTTATCCTCCTATATGATTACTACGCAACGGAAACGCATATCTGACTATCAGTGATTTACAGAACTCTGACTGTACACTACGCACTGGCAGTACCACATTTTCTTTTTGTCTTTTATTTGACGGCTTTTATTAACACGTGGCCATCCCACTGAATATGAATGGCGCACACATTATAAATTCGGGACATTATGACAACATACAATTTGAAGGAATAGTCTACCAATCTCTTTCTTTTCACTAACTGATTTATTCTGATAAATTCCCTAACCTAAACACACAAATTCTATAACCTACAACAATAACATATGAGAAATTCCGCCCAGTGGGCATGGCTTTACATTAGTGAATCTCTATATTATGGTCTCGTAATTTATTTAACGCTACAGTGCACTTTCTGGATAGGTTGGTGGATCTTTTATTATACCTCACACTTCGACTCTCACAATCATCATCACGAAACTTTCCTCCAGACCGAGCGGTACAGAAGGAACAAGCATAACCCACTAATCTTTTGAAACTACTTCGCTACACACCCATGGAAACCACACATACCCAAATTACATGACATACACCACACAACAATATGAAATACTACACAGAGAATGGTTACAACATTATCACTTTCAGCTTTCCCACTTCAATTAATATTGATCCCAGTTTCACACGACACTGCCCCACTTTGTAATTCTACTTTCCTACTGTGAACTCTGGAGATAAATGCACGTCTTCCTGTGCAATGCAAGCCACGTGGCGTTGCTGGATAGACGGCCGACTCACCTTGCTTCTCTCCCAGAGTTTGAATCTAGCGTCACACGCAAAGTCATATTAATGTATTCATCACACACGCGAGTCCTCAACTGATCCCGTGGACGAGTACTTCTCTTTATCCTTTGTCTCATACACAGATTGAGACTCACACAGTACTCACCACGTGGAAGTACTCGTCTCTAATTTCAAGTCCTGCACACGCCATTTCTTAAATATTTGAACTTATGGTACACACGCTATTTCTTAAATATTTCAACTTATTGTACACACGCTAGTAATTCAGCTTAGCTTAAGCACACGGAAGTATTTCAACTTATTGCTACACGTGGTTTCTTTGTGACCGTTGGTCACTTCCGAAGATTACTACAATCCCATTAATATTACCTGCCTGACATTTAATTCTCCCCACAAAAGTTCCTGAAATAGAGAAATTATTATTTCAAACTACTCTTAAATATTCCACATGCATACCATGCCTCCACTCTTTCGTCATTACGGAGCACATCTAAAACAGGTGTTAACAGCACAGGATCCAGCGGCGGAGTGCCTAAAACATGGCCGTTTTCGAGGTCCTCTCCACCTCTGCTGAAGTGGGGGAGCACCTTACTACCCTATTGGCCAGCTACATTTCAGGCGCTCAAAGCTCTGGTAAATTTCATCTCTTTGGTTCCACCAAACGTGGCCAAAGGATCGACTCAAAGATGATCATATATTCACATTCACTATCTGTGGTTAGCAGACGACCATACATTCATTCATTTCAAAAGATCTCACCAAACTGGATGTAGGGATTTATTTTGTGGGAGTGCACATATGATAAATTAAATAAATAAATTGTCATTCTTTCCTACACTGGTATCCGGCTTCGCTGTATTAATTGAAATTGAGTTATTTTACAAAAAAAAAGTGTTGTTCTGACAAAAATACTGAAGTATGTTGTACCTATATTCAATGTCGGGCGGTACAGTACCCTTTCACCACCGACTACCCATGCAGAAAAAAATGGCACGGTACTATCCTTGCAATGCGAGGGTAGTTCCGAACATTTTTTTAAGAAAACTGTATTAGAACAAACATAACAAGTCATCAAAGTAACCAGGAGGAGACCTTAGCCCCTGGTGACCTCAAATTGACGACCAAATGTTGTTACTTTAGCAAATTTTTGACACAGTTGTTGCATTATTGTACTCTCCACAATCCGGAGTAACGTACACATACATAGTTACAACAATCCAAATGACAAATAAAACATCACATCATACAAATAAAATAAATAATGGTGAGATAAAAATTGGCTTAGTTACTGGGATCTTCGTTATTTTTATGAGTAATCCAAACTTCACTAATTCTATGAGAAATAAAAAAATACTAATTGTACTCATGAAATTTTAAATAGCTCACCGTCCAAGCACAGAGCAAGTAATCTGACATTCATAAATTGCGGGGTAAAAACCTTTACACAGCAAAGTCTAAATACAAAACAAAATCAACAAAAGAAAAACATTGCGTACACTAGTTACATGTTAAATCTCAGGCTCCATACCATTACTCTAAAATATACATCAAACCTACAGAGAAATAAAACTGAGAAGAAAAACAATGAAATATACCACAAGTTACATACTGGTTACGTAATATAGTTCATCTAAGACATCATGTCATACCTAATTAACTATCATCACTTAAGCAATTGCCACAACTACTCGACAGTGAGTTTAACCTTATCCTTATCCACCAGTACAAATACCTGCTGCTGAGCTAGTCAGTCCATCAACTTGGATCAATACACGCAGTAAATAGTTTAGCAATAAGTGCTTGAATCTACCAGTAGCTCTCGTATCTTACTCTACTGCTCATTTCTCTGTTGTTACACATTTAGACGACAAGAACTTGCATTTCGACTAGCCTTCTTTACACTTTAATGTGAAATATCACCACAGTGATAATGCAAATAAGTGGCTTCAGTGAACACACCAACAAGATCAATACTGTCCACGACATCAAAATGCATCAGTTAATTCCGATATTTGTTGTGCAATGCAAATTCTTGTCCCCTGTGACAACCTTACTGACCTATGCTACAAGAGCCGCTACGTTAGTATTACGCCACTGGCTAATAATTAAAGCATCATTGTGCCAAATTTTCTAATAAACATGTTACATGTACTTGATAACCCAGAACAAACAAAAAAACACAGTAACTATACACACAAATGTTGATAAAATACAATTACACTTGCTGTCCCTTCAGGAATGAAACATATATAAAAAATTTACACAATTACAAGTACAAATACATTATTGCCTATCTTGCGAGTCACACGGAAACATTTCATTCTGTGATTTTCTTGGGGTCAAAAAAGTTGCTGACAGGTTCCCTAGAAACACTGTTTCGCTGTCAAAGCTCTCCCATGGTTACCCGGACGAAAGTCTTTAAGTCACTCAAATCGGCATTTTGAACACGCACTGAACAGTAAACTGTATCTCACATTAAACACAAATGTCATAGTCATACTCAGCGTACCATCCACACGAATCTGGTCATCCAGAAATGGCCCTACAACTACTATTACCCACGGTTCTGTCCTTTCAGTTCATGGTATAATTAAAAGTCGTAAGTTCCAACAAACAGCACTTATTCCCGCACCAATTCAAGAAATGTCTCCTACTACAGACGCAAATGTCAATGTCCCACTCTAGTTTCTTGCGTTCATACAATAATTAGTCACCAAACGACAACTGTCCTCTTCAAGAATACCAAGCGTCCCACATGGAATTCACAAAGTACACTTAACAAGTCACTGCCAAAAGTTTATGGATCCCACCGTCCAGTGGTCAAGACAAGACAAAACAATCGTCCTGTCTGCTAAAGACAAAATCTTTTCCACCACTCACAACGTGGAAACACCAGTCCTTCACTTTCCATCTTATGGAGACATACGAGCAGTCATCTTGTTTCACGGCTCCACAGTCCAGTACTAGTTAATAGTTGCTGGTAACAAATGCCCGCCGGGCTCTGCGTCGCGTCGTTCATTCTGCCGTGGCGCCGCCGCGCGCGCGCGCCGTTGAGCAGAAGAAACCACCCGCTGTTGCCTCCGCGGGATACTATCCCCAGTCGTAAGGGTGGTGGAACTTATGAATGGCCAGTGGTACGTGCGTGTCGCCCCAGGCCGTTGACCTGCTGTAGCGGGCGCGTGGAGCGTACCTCGACCGGCAGTGGAGTGGACAGTGCCGCGGCTCTGTCGCCCGTCGCCATGGCGACGTCAGTTCGGCCCGCTAGCGGTATTGGCGTTACGACAC
Organism: Schistocerca cancellata; assembly: GCF_023864275.1. Classification (NCBI taxonomy): domain Eukaryota; kingdom Metazoa; phylum Arthropoda; class Insecta; order Orthoptera; family Acrididae; genus Schistocerca; species Schistocerca cancellata. Next base: position 165,901,342 of record NC_064634.1, read on the forward strand.
CCAATCAGTCCGACCCTTCCGTGCATCTCGCAACATTACAGACAAAAGGATATTCTTACATTATTTAAATACTCATTGATTACATGTATGATCTATTAGATACATCGGTAATAAAAGAATCTTCGTTCTAAAAAACATAAAACTATACACCCTAGTTTTCTACACATACAACATCAACATTTATCCCTTTTCTATATACAGCCCACACTTGTGCTATTCATTGTACCTGTCACCCCTCATACAAAACATGAAAGTGTAAAAAAAAACAAAAGGAATAAGAAACAATCTATACAACTCATAATTACAATATAAAATAGTAGACTACTCTAACATCCTATCACAGTAAAAATATTAGAAACTGTTGATTCTATTGCTACAATATACAATGAACCTTTGTGCTTGCGACAGTCTGAAGTTATTACCCCTTGAAAGTGTTCTAACAAAAAAATAAGAAATAATCTACACAGCTCACTATTACCTACCACATGTTATTAAATATTAAACTACTTTAACATCCTAACACAATAAACATTTTAATCTACAACATACAATGCACCTTTGTGCTTGTGACAGACTGAAATTAGCATCTCTTTATATATTTTACATTTTATTATATATAACCACATTTCTAGGACATGTATGGACCATCCACATGATGTCAGATCCTGACCTGCCATCGAGGTTCATCCCAACAAACAATAAAACACAATAATGTTTTAGTTATGGATCGGTAGCATCCCCTTTACAGGAGTGTGCGCATTGATTACACTACTCTACGACTCTCACTCACCAGACATCACATTTTCCTTCTCATTCAATCCATTAATACACTAACAGAATAGGTCTAGAAGTCAGCTAACCTTAACACCACCACACTCACGACAACATACCATACCTTTGCTCCCTTGTACTCATAACACCACCACTCTCACGACAACATACCATACCTTCGCTCCTTATACTCAACCACATAACACATGAAGCTGTTTCGGAGATAGCTTTCCAGTCTCCAAATTCGTCCTTTCACTCTGGCACCTCTCTCCATCGGCTTACCTCTGCATTCCTCCTGCTAAATATCACTTAGAATTGCGACATTTCATCTAAGAACAAAAAATACACAAATTACTCATCCTGCAAAATAACTGTACACATTCTTGGTACCGTTTTAATTAGTTATACTGGTACCAGGCTTCAACCACAACAAAAAATATTATTTTCGTCAAATTGCAAATCTTATGGTAAGAATTAGATCTACACTTATATTACATCTTACGTCAGTATTCCACAACGTTCACCATCTGAATCTCATACTCCCTTCATGTCCCTTCACATTGTGCAGTTGTCCTCATCTCTTCATTCGCATTTCGGCTCTCCGCCCGTCCATTACTCCATCATTTCCTGGTCTTCCTTCGCCATTGGCATCAATCTCTATTGCAGCATACCCAGGCCTCTCTGTAACATACATCTAAGACATCTCGACATTATTAATTCTACTCACCTTTATTTACCACTGTTTCATCACGTCGAATCTCTTTTTATTAATCACACTGCTTCACGTCGCTTCTTTCCTTAAATATCACCTTTATCCACTACTATTTATCACGTCGCTTCTCTATCTACCATCTTTATCCACTCATTAATCATCACGTCGTTTCTGCTTGATCCTTATTCATATGACAAAAAATACGTACATACACCACTCTGTCGACTCCTGTTCATGACTCATTCGACCAGTCTATTCCGTCATACTTCCTGACATCCCGCCTGAAAATTCTTATGTTCGATTTTACCCTGCACAACGTTACACACCACAAATAAATACACTGACTAGCTACCATAAATTGCCTACTTTAGATCTATCCTTAACTTTTCCATAATTTGATGTTAGAAATGTGACGAAGCCCACACGATTGTTTTCCTTTGATCGTCTGAATTGTGACAATGATTGTCCTGTCGTGAACGCAATGACTGCCTATCCTCTCTTCGCCCATCATTTTGATTTTCCCTTCTTCTTCCATCTCTGTCCCATCTTCTATTTTCCCGGTTTGACGGTCGATATTCCCATGAATTCTGCCCCCTATTTCCTCGCCATCTTCCATTCCCGTCATTCCTCTGATTCCATGCTCTCCTGCCATTCTGATAGTTTCTGCCGTTCCTACCCTCGACTCTGTCTGACCTATGAGTCGTGTCGCCGTTCACAATGTTGCTCTCATTACCCAGTTCCTGTAACAAGTGCTGAAACGTCGCGGAATCGTCTAAGCCTCTGCCTGCTATCACTATATCTCTGCGCAATCTTACTGGCAACTTCGTTATACAGATTCTAATGAGCTCCCCAGTTTCGTATGGTACATCCAAATATCTATTTCGTCTCAGCATTTCCTGATAGCACGCCACTGGATCTCTTATACTACCTTCGTTACAATTTGGCATCATCAATATGCTTTGCTTAACCTGGTCCTGCTTACTTTTCGGCCAGAAGTCATTTAAAAACTTGTCACAAAATATCTTGTAGCTACTACAGTCTTTAATAACTTCCTGCATTTTCGCTCTAGCCTCGTCCCTCAAATGGTTGCACACAAACTTCATTTTGAGGAGCGGTCCCCACGATGCAGGTAATGAATCTTGAAATTGAGACAGCCACAGACATGGATGTTGGTAGTTATCAGGATCCGGAAAACGAGTGAACTTTTGTACCGACACGAAGTGCCTCCTACATTCTTCTTCCGCATTTATGTTTTCCGACCTTGGGCTATACTCAGTTGGATTTGCCACCTGTTTTATCCGACACAACCGTTCTTCTAACTCTCTAAGTTCGTCTTCCTCTTTCTGCCTATTTTCTTTTTTTGAATTTATCTCACTCTCCCTCTGCAATCTACCTGGTGGTGTGTCACCTTCGCTACTGCATGCTAATTGCAACTGTGCTAGTTCTTCCCTATGTTTCCTATTTATTTCTAATTGCGCCTCTTTAAACTGTAATAGTGACTGTATCTCTTCCTGCTCGGCATAAGCCTCTCGCTGCGTACTGTCAGAGCCTGTCTCGCCTCTTACACTGACCTTCTCTACATCTGCACTAATTGTATTCATTCTGACCACTACCTCCGCAACTTCATCCCTGTGTTTATTTAGCGCCACTTCCTGCCGTGTGACTTGAGCTACCACGCTGTCTAATGCCCCTTGTTTATCTGCAAGTAATTCCTCCACTATCTCTTTGATTCGCTCATCCGGCCACACGCCCCTATGTTCTGTAATATCGCTCTCTATTGCACTTATTCGTACCTCCAAATTATTGGCTTTTTCTTTCACGCCATCACATACTTGCCTCAACGCACCCAGATTCTTCTCCCCCTCATCTAACTGATTATTAACTGCGGACAGACGCTCATCGATAACTGTGTGTAGCTTCCTCATTGCCTCTTTATTCCCCTTATCCATTGCCTCCAATCTTTCCTTATTTGCTTCCAATCTTTCCTTAGTTGCTTCAAATCTTTCCTTATTATCCCTATCTCTCTCTTTATTCTCCCTATCTCTCTCCTTATTGTCTCTATTCATCTGCTGTAACAACTGCAGTAGCACACTGTCATTTGCTACTTTCGGTGAGCTCACCTCGTTCGTCCGAGAAACCATAGCTTCGCTAAGGGTAGCTGCACTTTCACTGCATACCTGACCTAGTCCCGGCTCGCCCGCGTCGTCGGGAAAAGCCCCCGATTGTGAACAAAGCCCGCCGCATAAAGGATCACCTTGCAGCGGTCCACTGAACAGTTCATCCCCTTCCGCGTGTTTGCCGTCCCCGCTCATTAACAGATGGTCAACAGCTACTTCCTGCTGCACTGCCACGTTCACCCCAGAATCGTTATTCTCCATGGTGGCTACACTTTTCGACTGCGACCTAGTTACTACGGACATTACGCAAAAAAAATTATACAACGATCTTCCAACCTTAGATGACGTAGAAAGCATTACATAAAAAAAATAAAAGATCCTCACCAATCCAGAAAGAAATTGCAAACAAAAAAAATTTTTGCTTCTTAGCGCTATCACAATACATTCCATAAAAAAAAAACTTAACAGCAAACCCTAACAGCAGAATCCTGACAAAATATCCTGGCAAAATATATCCTGGCCAAATCATCCTGACAACAAAATATCCTGGCAAAATATATCCTGGCCAAATCATCCTGGCAACAAAATTATCCTGGCAAAAACGGAATCCTGGCAGGGTCGAAATTATGAGAGGCACCCACATGCCTTGCTCATACTGTGGCATCAAGCAGTCAGGCCTGCAAGATGAGTGGTCTGCCAAGCGAGTGGATTCATTCTTAGTTATCGAGTAATATTAGCTCTAGTACTCTCACTTAAGTTACAAGTTATCCTCCTATATGATTACTACGCAACGGAAACGCATATCTGACTATCAGTGATTTACAGAACTCTGACTGTACACTACGCACTGGCAGTACCACATTTTCTTTTTGTCTTTTATTTGACGGCTTTTATTAACACGTGGCCATCCCACTGAATATGAATGGCGCACACATTATAAATTCGGGACATTATGACAACATACAATTTGAAGGAATAGTCTACCAATCTCTTTCTTTTCACTAACTGATTTATTCTGATAAATTCCCTAACCTAAACACACAAATTCTATAACCTACAACAATAACATATGAGAAATTCCGCCCAGTGGGCATGGCTTTACATTAGTGAATCTCTATATTATGGTCTCGTAATTTATTTAACGCTACAGTGCACTTTCTGGATAGGTTGGTGGATCTTTTATTATACCTCACACTTCGACTCTCACAATCATCATCACGAAACTTTCCTCCAGACCGAGCGGTACAGAAGGAACAAGCATAACCCACTAATCTTTTGAAACTACTTCGCTACACACCCATGGAAACCACACATACCCAAATTACATGACATACACCACACAACAATATGAAATACTACACAGAGAATGGTTACAACATTATCACTTTCAGCTTTCCCACTTCAATTAATATTGATCCCAGTTTCACACGACACTGCCCCACTTTGTAATTCTACTTTCCTACTGTGAACTCTGGAGATAAATGCACGTCTTCCTGTGCAATGCAAGCCACGTGGCGTTGCTGGATAGACGGCCGACTCACCTTGCTTCTCTCCCAGAGTTTGAATCTAGCGTCACACGCAAAGTCATATTAATGTATTCATCACACACGCGAGTCCTCAACTGATCCCGTGGACGAGTACTTCTCTTTATCCTTTGTCTCATACACAGATTGAGACTCACACAGTACTCACCACGTGGAAGTACTCGTCTCTAATTTCAAGTCCTGCACACGCCATTTCTTAAATATTTGAACTTATGGTACACACGCTATTTCTTAAATATTTCAACTTATTGTACACACGCTAGTAATTCAGCTTAGCTTAAGCACACGGAAGTATTTCAACTTATTGCTACACGTGGTTTCTTTGTGACCGTTGGTCACTTCCGAAGATTACTACAATCCCATTAATATTACCTGCCTGACATTTAATTCTCCCCACAAAAGTTCCTGAAATAGAGAAATTATTATTTCAAACTACTCTTAAATATTCCACATGCATACCATGCCTCCACTCTTTCGTCATTACGGAGCACATCTAAAACAGGTGTTAACAGCACAGGATCCAGCGGCGGAGTGCCTAAAACATGGCCGTTTTCGAGGTCCTCTCCACCTCTGCTGAAGTGGGGGAGCACCTTACTACCCTATTGGCCAGCTACATTTCAGGCGCTCAAAGCTCTGGTAAATTTCATCTCTTTGGTTCCACCAAACGTGGCCAAAGGATCGACTCAAAGATGATCATATATTCACATTCACTATCTGTGGTTAGCAGACGACCATACATTCATTCATTTCAAAAGATCTCACCAAACTGGATGTAGGGATTTATTTTGTGGGAGTGCATATATGATAAATTAAATAAATAAATTGTCATTCTTTCCTACACTGGTATCCGGCTTCGCTGTATTAATTGAAATTGAGTTATTTTACAAAAAAAAGTGTTGTTCTGACAAAAATACTGAAGTATGTTGTACCTATATTCAATGTCGGGCGGTACAGTACCCTTTCAATACGTGTTGATGGCTTTCCACAACTGTAGCATGGAGATTCTCGTCGTCCCAAACATGTCTATTGCGACTATTTAACATTCTGCCCATGGTAAAACAGGCTTCATCCGTTAAAAGAAGCCGGAAAGATTTTCGCTTATAATTTTGGGTAGGTCGTTTCTGAACTAGGTTCTCACGTCAAACTGACACATTAGCCGTTCTTCATTAACACTTCACGGAGGGCTGCGCGGGATTAGCCGAGCGGTCTCAGGCGCTGCCGTCATGGACTGTGCGGCTGGTCCCGGCGGAGGTTCGAGTCCTCCCTCGGGCATGGGTGTGTGTGTTTGTCCTTAGGATAATTTAGGTTAACCAGTGTGTAAGCTTAGGGACTGATGACCATAGCAGTTAAGTCTCATAAGATTTCACACACATTTGAACGTTTTGAACTTCACGGAGGCGCCCTGTATACCTACCTTACCCTGGCACGTGCTCATAATGCCACGAGGTGCCATTCAGTCTCAAGGTGGACAGATGTCATAATACATTGATGGAAAAAGATCGCAACACCGAACAATAATTACTGTAAAGTAATGAAATTCCGGGAATAAATTTGCCTAAGTAACATAGTTAAGTGATGAACATTTCAAGATTGCAGTTTAATGTAATCACGCAATAAACTGGTACATAAATGACCGGAGTAGCAGCCAGATTGTTAAATGCAAGCATGCAAACGTGCATACATAATGCTGTTTGTGGAGATCGCTAGGTTTGTCGTTTGTCGTCACATGATGCCCCACATCTGCTCAGGTGAGACAGATGTGGTGATCGAGCAGTCCACGGTAACATGTCGACACTCTGTAAAGCATGCTGGCTTACAACAGCGGTATGTGGGCGAGAGTTATAGTGTTGGAAAACACTGCCTGGAGTGCTGTTCATGAACGGCAGCACAAGAAGTCGAATCAATGGATTTATGAACAAATTATATTCAGTGTGCGTGGAATAACCGAGAGGGTGCTCTTGCTGTCACGCACAATCGCTCCCCAGATCATTACTTCCAATGTACACTACCGGCCATTAAAATTGCTACACCACGAAGATGACGTGCTACAGACGTGAAATTTAACCGACAGGAAGAAGATGTTGTGGTATGCAAATGATTAACTTTTCAGAGCATTCACACAAGGTTGGTGCCGGTGGTGACATGAGGAAAGTTTCCAACCGATTTCTCATACACAAACAGTAGTTGACCGGTGTTGCCCGGTGAAACGTTGTTGTGATGCCTCGTGTAACGAGGAGAAATGTGTACCATCGCGTTTCCGACTTTGGTAAAGGTCGGATTCTAGCCTATCGCGATTGCGGTTTATCGTATCGTGACATTGCTGCTCGCGTTGGTCGAGAGGCAATGACTGTTTGCAGAATATGGGATCGGTGGGTTCAGAGGGGTAATACGGAACGCAGTGCTGGATCCCAACTGCCTCGTATCACTAGCAGTCGAGATGACAGGAATCTTATCCGCAAGGCTGTAACGGATCGTGCAGCAACGTCTCGATCCCTGAGTCAACAGATGGGGACGTTTGCGAGACAACAACTATCTGCACTAACAGTTCGACAACGTTTGCAGCAGCATGAACTATCAGCTCGGAGACCATGGCTTCAGTTACCCTTGACGCTGCATTACAGAGAGGAGCGCCTGCGATAGTGTACTCAACGACGAACCTGGGTGCACGAATAGCAAAACGTCATTTTTTCGGATGAATCCAGATTCTGTTTACAGCATCATGATGGTCGGACCCGCTTATGGCGACATCGCGGTGAACGCAGATTGGAAGCGTGTATTCGTCATCGCCATACTGGCGTATCACCCAGCGTGATGGTATGGGGTGCCATTGGTTATACGTCTCGATCACCTTTTGTTCCCACTGACGGCACTTTGAAAAGTGGACGTTGCATTCCAGATGTGTTACGACCCGTGGATCTACCCTTCATTCGATCCCTGTAAAACCCTTCATCTCAGCATGCACAACCGCATGTTGCAGGTCCCTTACGGGCCTTTCTGGATACAGAAAATGTTCGACTGCTACCCTGGCCAGCATATTCTCCAGATCTCTCATAAACTGAAAGCGTCTGGTCAATGGTGACTGAACAACTGGCCCGTCACAACACGCCAGTCACTACTCTTGATGAACTGTGGTGTCGTGTTGAAGCTGCATGGGCAGCTGTAGCTGCACACGCCATACAAGCTCTGTTTGACTCAATGCCCAGGCGTATCAAGGCCGTTATTACGGCCAGAGGTGGTTGTTCTGTGTACTGATTTCTCAGGATCTATGCACCCAAATTGCGTGAAAATGTAATCAGATGTCAGTTGTAGTATAATATATTTATCCAATGAATACCAGTTTATCATCTGCATTTCTTCGTGGTGTAGCAATTTTAATGCCCAGTAGTGTAGGTCCAGTGAGTGTAGCACGCAGACAGGTTAGTTGCAAGTCCTCAACTGGCCTCCTTCTAAACAACGTCGGCCATGGCTGGTACTGAGGCAGAACCAGCTTTCATCACGAAACATAACAAATCTCCACTTTACCCTCCAATGAGCTATCGCTTCCCGAAACTGAAGTCGTAAATGGTTGTTGTTTGGAGTGCGTCGAATGCACGCAACGGGGCGTCTGGCTCGCAGCTGTTGTTGAAGTAAACGATTTGGAACCGTTGTGTCACTGTGGTACCAGCGCTGCACGAATTCTTGCTGCAGATGCATTAAGATGCGCTGCAGCCATACGCCGAACCCGATGGTCTTCCCTGTTGGTAGTGTCACATGGCCGTCCTGAGTCTGGTCTTCTTGCCACTGTGTATACTCGTGATCACCGCTACCAGCAATCAGGCACAGTGGCTACATTCCTGCCAAGTCTTTTTGCAGTATCACGGAAGGAACTGTGGACGTTGCATTCCAGATGTGTTACAACCCGTGCCTCTACCCTTCATTCGATCCCTGCGAAACCCTTCATCTCAGCAGTATAATGCACGACCGCATGTTGCAGGTCCTGTACGGGCTTTTCTAGATACACGACATCGTTCAAACCCGGTGAGGTGTTGATAATGCCGTCTTTGTCGTTTTAAAGACATTCTTGACTAACATCAACTCACCACATCCAGTATCAAAGGTAACTAACCCTCACATCCGTTACAGCGTGCATTTCAAGCAAGCCTGACTTGTTGCTGTTGTTGTTGTTGTCTTCAATCCTGAGACAGGTTTGATGTAGCTCTCCATGCTACTCTATCCTGTGCAAGCTTCTTCATCTCCCTTTACCTATTGCAGCCTACATCCTTCTGAATCTGTATAGTGTATTTATCTCTTGATCTCCCTCTACGATTTTTACCCTCCACGCTGCCCTCCTGTACTAAATTGGTGATCCCATGATGCCTCAGAACATGTCCCACCAACCGATCCCTACTTCTGGTGAAATTGTGCCACAAACTCCTCTTCTCCCCAATCCTATTCAATACCTCCTCATTAGTTATGTGATCTACCCATCTAATCATCAGCATTCTTCTGTAACACAACATTTCGAAAGCTTCTATTCTCTTCTTGTCCAAACTATTTATCGTCCATGTTTCACTTCCATACATGGCTACACTCCATACAAATACTTTCAGAAACGACTTCCTGACACTTAAATCTATACTCAATCTTAACAAATTTCTCTTCTTCAGAAACGCTTTCCTTGCCATAGCCAGTCTACATTTTATATCCTCTCTACTTCGACCATCATCAGTTATTTTGCTCCCCAAATAGCAAAACTCCTTTACTACTTTAAGTGTCTCATTTTCTAATCTAATTCCTTCAGCATCAGCCGACTTAAGTCGACTACATTCCATTATCCTCGTTTTGCTTTTGTTGATGTTAATCTTATGTCCTCCTTTCAAGACACTGTCCATTCCGTTCAACTGCTCTTCCAAGTCCTTTGCTGTCTCTGACAGAATTAGAATGTCATCGGCGAACCTCAAAGTTGTTATTTCTTCTCCATGGATTTTAATACCTACTCCGAACTTTTCTTTTGTTTCCTTTACTGCTTGCTCAATATACAGATTTAATAGCATCTGGGAGAGGCTACAACCCTGTCTCACTCTCTTCCCAACCACTGCTTCCCTTTCATGTCCCTCGACTCTTATAACTGCCATCTGCTTTCTGTACAAATTGTAAGTAGCCTTTCGCTCCCTGTATTTTACCCCTGCCACCTTCAGAATTTGAAAGAGTGTATTCGAGTCAACATTGTCATAAGCTTTCTCTAAGTCTACAAATGCTAGAAACGTAGGTTTGCCTTTCCTTAAACTCTCTATATATACATCTACATCCATACTCCGCAGGCGACCTAACGGCCTTCTCCTAAGATAAGTCGTAGGGTCATTATAGCCTCATGTGTTCCAACATTTCTACGGAATCCAAACTGATCTTCCCCCAGGTCGGCTTCTACCAGTTTTTCCATTCGTCTGTAAAGAATTCGCGTTACTATTTTTCAGCTGTGACTTATTAAACTGATAGTTCGGTAATTTTCTCATCTGTCAACACCTGCTTTCTTTGGGATTGGAATCTTTATATTCTTCTTGAAGTCTGAGGGAATTTCGCCTGTCTCATAGATCTTGCTCACCAGATGGTAGAGTTTTGTTACGACTGGCTCACCCAAGCCTAACTTGCATTGTCATAGTGGCACTACTAACGCCAGTCTAATGCGACTGGCGGGAAACTTAAATAGTCATCATCTTTCAGATGCAGAAACGTGCTTTCCAAATTTCATTTGTGACGCACAACTCCTTCGTGTTGCAATTTTTTTGTGTGTGTTTTTGCCTCATTAGTGTAAGTAGTTAACAGTTTACGGGACGTTATACCCTGAATGCTTCGTGCTTGTTTATCTACGAAATACCTGCACAAAAACAGCAGCAATTTACGTATCGTTGATGACTGATACGCAACGAGCCCGTGTTGTGTTCACTGGCATGAGATGCTGAGAGTACCGTGAAGTTCCATTAGGGGAGTGTTCATTTTATTTTGGCCGTCTACTGTGCAGCGTGGGAGCTGATTAGGCGAAGTGGCGCGTTGTGTGGCCAGCGTACAGCGCTCGCGAATGCGCTCGGTTTGCGAGGCTGGAGGGCAGCGGATCCGGCAGTCCGCGCGGTGTGGGAGCGCGGCCCTTTCAGGATGTTTGCGGCGGCCATTACTCGCGCCCGCGAACAAATTTACCGCCGGCCGGTGCTGGCCGCGGCCGCGGCGCAGGAAGCCCGGGAGCCGGCCGCCGTGTTTATGCTGATCTCAAATATTAGCCCCGCGTCCCGACCGACCGCGGCACCGGCCCGTCCGTTTTACTTTCCCACCGCTGCGGCAGGCGTACACCTAATCGAGTGCCTGCCCCCGTCGCAGCAGGACAAGTGGCCTGAGAGCGAGCCAGTCCGCTGTCATCGCGACCTCGTGCCGGTGTTTACAGAGGACGAGGCGTAGTCACTGTGCGCGCAATTTAAACAATGCTGACTGGCGAAACTGAGTGACAGGCTAGCGCGTCTACTGTCTTTCAGGAGACAGTAACTACCGCAAACTTCATCTCTCAATCTGACATCATCATTTAATCGGTATGAGTGTGACTGCATGGGTACCTACAATGTTCCAAAAAACCGCGCATAAAAACGAGGCCGGCCGGACTGGCCGTGCGGTTCTAGGCGCTACAGTCTGGAACCGCGTGACCGCTGCGGTCGCAGGTTCGAATCCTGCCTCGGGAATGGATGTGTGTGATGTCCTTAGGTTAGTTACGTTTAAGTAGTTCTAAGTTCTAGGGGACTGATGACCTCAGAAGTTAAGTCCCATAGTGCTCAGAGCCATTTGAACCGAAAAACGAGGCTTTCCGGTTCTCATACCTCGGATTCTAGTTGGTGGTAATGAGGTAGGGTCACATTTTTCGCATATCCGTAGACCTAGGGACCATTTGTGCACCCAACAGATGGCGCGTCTTCTTGTCACTATCTTACAGCACAGGGTCAAAGTATGACTATTACCCACTTGCTCCTGCTTAGGCAGATGGAGCATATCGGTTGGATCTTTTTTGCATTATATATAGTCTATTGTGTACATGATGTGACTTATGGACGCACCTTTAGTTCATGTTCACTTTCTCGGAGAACACCACGAAGAGGTGATTTTTAGCATATTTTCGCCGTCACCAGAGGACCAAAATTTAGCCGAGGATTCCAAGAAGGATACCCACAGCAAATAGCTGAAATTTTTTTCTATATACTCCTAAGATCCCGCTCTCGAATCCTTGTGTATTTCCTCGTTATGTTTATCCGCTTCTAAAAGAGAGAGGCTCAAAGTTGCCCTGTTTCTACACATAAAACCCGGTATGAGGCGAAATCTAAATAATAAATAACCACAGCAAATTGGGAAAATTTTAATGATGTATCCTCTACACGTTTATCTAGGAGAGCCATCTCCCCGTTTTCAAAATTCTCTATCCGTTATCGAGAAACGCCTCAAAAACTTGTATTTTGCTAAGAAAACTCAGCCATGGTTTCCTAGGTGGATGTGCACAGGAAATGACTATAATTTTTGCGATGTATTCCTAAGATCCCAATCTCAAAAATCTTTGAAGTCGCTCTTCATATATTTATCCGTATTCGAGATGGAGAGGTTCAAAGTTATTCTTCTAGTACACGTAAAATACGCACGTGACATCCGGCATGAGGCGAAAATGTAGTTTATAAATTGACCTATCACAGATAAATATGCTGTTGAGTGTCTCCGTATTCATCTGGGAACCGCACGTTTTAGTACTGAAGCACATGCATTTGCACGAATGGCAAAACGACCTTTTCTCGGATGAATCCAGGTTCAGTTTACAGCATCATGATGGTCGCATCTGTGTTTGGCGACATCGCGGTGAACGCACATTGGAAGCGTGTATTCGTCATCGCCATACAGGCGTATCACCCGGCGTGATGGTATGGGGTGCCATTGGTTACACGTCTCTGTCACCTCTTGTTCACATTGACGGAACTTTGAACAGTGGACGTTACATTTCAGATGTGTTACGACCCATCGCTTTACCCTTTATTCGATCCCTGCGAAACCCTACATTTCAGCAGGATAATGCACGACCGCATGTTGTAGGTCCTGTACGTGCCTTTAGGGATTTAGAAAATGTTCGACTGCTGCCCTGACCAGCACATTCTCCAGATCTCCCACCTATTGAAAACGTCTGGTCAGTGGTGGCTCTTGATGAACGGTGGTATCGTGTTGAAGCTGCATGGGCAGCTGTACCCGTGCACGCCATCCAAGCTCTGTTTGACTCAATGCCCAGGCGTATCAAGGCCGTTATTACGGCCAGAGGTGGTTTTTCTGGGTACTCATTTCTCAGGATCTATGCACCCAAATTGAGCGAAAATGTAATCACATGTAAGTTCTAGTATAATATATTTGTCGAATGAGTACCTGTTTATCATCCGCATTTCTTCTTTGTGTAGCAATTTTAATGTCCAGTAGTGTAATTGTCATGTGGAGAACCCAGTTTAAACCCGCTATAGACAGAGATTTCTCCTTGGATTGGAATGGGATCGGATTACCCTCGTGATGCCAGTTGTGAAGTTGCTAGAATGCTGAGTTGTGGAACCGGGTTTGCTAAACCGATTGCCCTGAGGCTGCTCTCCCCTGTACCCCCCGCCCTTCCTGCAACTACATGTCGAATGATTGCGTTGTCATTGGCTATGGATGACACGGCGGTCGGATCTGATTGAACTGTCTGTGGCCAAACCTGTGGTGCTTTTCTTCTATCTGTGGCCACACAAAACATAAATCTGGGCGTATGAACAGCCTCTCCTCTCCCCAGTAGCCTAACTACTGCGCCGCCTCGTTCGGGGGGGGAAGGGGCACACAGTGATATAGAATGCGACTCAGGAGCGCACAGCGTTATAGGGGAGTGACTGACGGGAACGCCGGTGAGAGCGCGAACAAAGCAGTGTGTGCGGCGGAACGAATCCCCGGCGGTCCGCGTGGCAGGTGCGTGGGCGGCGCTGGGATGACGGACGGCGAGGCGCTGACGGATCGCCGCCGCTGATGGCCGCTCGTTACGCTGATGGATACACAGCCGCGGCGTGCCGCGTACACACCGGGTGGGCGAGCGCGTCCGGCCCTGGTCTCTCCTGGATCGCGTGCCCTTTCCCTTCTGGCGGAACTTGGCGTGGGCCGAGGGCACCACACCCCACCACTCGAATGGACGAGCTGCTAGATCTAAGATTAAAGTGCATGAAACAGTGTGACAACACTCACCACGATGTTTAAGGATCTCATTTTTGTAGTGGTCGAGTTACTTATAATCGGTCTTGATTGCACAATTTTTATTCATATGACCGTTTTCGGTTCATCTAGAACCATCTTCAGATCTGTAACGATAATGATACTAATTTACTATTTCACGAATTCAACTCTTTTTCATCAGCCACCACATTTCTACTGCGTTAGCGCCAGCGACTGTGATCTCTATTCGAAGTTACAGTTCGTTAGATATCAACAGGATAACGCAAGATCACACATAGGCTGTTCAGCTATTGCCTTGGCCAGAATATACCACTGGCGTCTCACCCGATGGAAACATAAGGTCAGAGGGTGCTGACGGATTGACAAGCCATCTCTCAAATCGGGCACAGAGTTGGAGTGGCATGGGATGACGCAACAATACCTGGCATTAAGCTCAGTTCGATTCGATGACCTGCCTTGTTAGACCCCTAGTTTCTGCCAGAGATGGCAGAAATTTTCGCATCATTTATATACCCAAATCACCTACAAGTTCGGGGAAGTATTATTACTGCTATGTTGCGTACATAGAATTAGGAAAATTTTCTTATTTACTAACATTTATTTTGTTGCAATTTGAGTTTACCAGTGATGCAAACCCTAAATAGTGGTGAACGCATTACGTGTACCACACGTCATTTCACACGAGACAAGCCACACTATCAAGATTAGAGACCATGAGAACTGCCTTTACGTTAGAGAGAAAATCGAGACACAGTCGCTGGACTCAGCTGGAGCAAGTCCAATTCCACTGTTGTGGGTGTCTGTTGTATGTTCCGTCACAAGTCCTAGAGTATCCAAGTAAGGCCCGTAAGAAAATGCAGCAGTACAACAAACAGAGTAACAGTGGCTCATAACATTTCGAGAGATTTTGTACCACAAGAAAACGAAGGTAGAATTATACTTTGGAAATGAGTCATTTTTACCAATATCTTCCTATGACCTTGTCCGATAGTTGTTGTTGTTGTTGTGGTCTTCAGTCCTGAGACTGGTTTGATGCAGCTCTCCATGCAACTCTATCCTGTTCAAGGTTCTTCATCTCGCAGTACTTACTGCAACCTACATCCTTCTGAATCTGCTTAGTGTATTCATCTCTTGGTCTCCCTCTACGATTTTTACCCTCCACACTGCCCTCCAATGCTGAATTTGTGATCCCTTGATGCATCAGAACATGTCCTACCAACCGGTCCCTTCTTTCTGTCAAGTTGTGCCACAAACTTCTCTTCTCCCCAATTCTATTCAATACCTCCTCATTAGTTATGTGATCTACCCATCTAATCTCAGCATTCTTCTGTAGCACCACATTTCGAAAGCTTCTATTCTCTTCTTGTCCAAACTATTTATCGTCCATGTTCCACTTCCATACATGGCTACACTCCATACAAATACTTTCAGAAACGACTTCCTGACACTTAAATCTATACTCGATGTTAACAAATTTCTCTTCTCCAGAAACGCTTTCCTTGCCATTGCCAGTCTACATTTTATATCCTCTCTACTTCGGCCATCATCAGTTATTTTGCTTCCCAAATAGCAAAACTCCTTTACTACTTTAAGTGTCTCATTTCCTAATCTAATTCCCTCAGCATCACTCGACTTAATTCGACTACATTCCATTATCCTCGTTTTGCTTTTGTTGATGTTCATCTTATATCCTCCCTTCAATGCACTGTCCATTCCGTTCAACTGCTACTTGCACTATTAGTTAAGAATATGAGTATAATGTTAAACGTCGGTGGCCGGCCGGAGTGGCCGTGCGGTTCTAGGCGCTAAAGTCTGGAGCCGAGCGACCGCTACGGTCGCAGGTTCGAATCCTGCCTCGGGCATGGCTGTGTGTGATGTCCTTAGGTTAGTTAGGTTTAATTCGTTCTAAGTTCTAGGCGACTGATCACCTCAGAAGTTAAGTCGCTTAGTGCTCAGAGCCATTTGAACCATTTAAACGTCGGTTGTGCCATTACGTAAGGCGATACCAATAGAGAGCCGATTGCTAGCAGGAGAACACAGGAACAACACATTTTTTCACGTTACATTCTCCATGGCGGTGTGCTCGGTTCCGCAGGTTTGAATCCTGCCTCGGACATGGCTGTGTGTGATGTACTTAGGTTAGTTAGGTTTAATTCGTTCTAAGTTCTAGGCGACTGATCACTTCAGAAGTTAAGTCGCATAGTGCTCAGAGCCATTTGAACCATTTAAACGTCGGTTGTGCCATTACGTAAGGCGATACCAATAGAGAGCCGATTGGTAGCAGGAGAACACAGGAACAACACACTTTTTCACGTTCCATTCTCCATAGCGGTGTGCTCGGTTCCGTCCAGAGTAATTTTTAATTCCACTTCATAATTTCCGCCTTTCGAGGGCTCTCGTGGACCTCGCGATTTCAAATTCCAATTGGGCAGAATTTGGCCGTGACAAGTGTTAAGTATACAGCGCAGCGCCGAATCGACATGGTGGCGCTGCATGCGGCTGGCCGGCTGGTATGTTTGGGAGGCACTCCACTCGACACGCGGCCTCGGCAGGCAGCGGCGATACGCCACTTGACCGAGCGAGTGGCTGGCATACAGACGGCGAGCACGCTCCGCGCATTGTCAAACGGGCTGCTAACGCCGCCCGCCTTGTCCTTGTTTCCGGCGAGAGTTTATCGCGGCCGTGTAAGCTCCTCGTGTCGTTCCTGACTCTAATATTTACAAACCAGACCCCCACTCTCCGCAAGCGCGGCCATACGTCATATGCTAGGAATATTACACGGAACGGAAAAATGCCGGTTAAGGTGTGTTCACACGGGAAGTATTTTACGGCAATGTACGACCGCAATAGTGTGGCTGTCAACATTGCTACAATATTGTGATATGGCCGGACAATATTGCCGATGTAGCAGGCTGTTGCTGGTAACTGCGTATTGCCTATGTGTTGGCGGTATGATCCACCTAGAGTGGAGAGTATATAGTATGACCGGGCAGTATCCATCTCCGTCCTCGTCAGTAAATGCTACTACTCTCTTGCTCTCTTCTTTGTTTTGTACTTCACTCACTAGCAGTTCAAATGGTTCAAATGGCTCTGGGCACTATGGGACTTAACTTCTGAGGTCATCAGTCCCCCGAGAACTACTTAAACCTAACTAACCTAAGGACATCACACCTATCCATGCCCGAGGCAGGATTTGAACTTGCGACCGTAGCGGTCGCGCGATTCCAGTCTTAAGCACTTAGAACCTCTCGGCCGGCCTCGTTAGCAGTGATTCAGGCACTTGTTTGAGCGGTAACAATATGGTTTCGATTCTGGTCCAAAATTTACACGTGAAAATAGAGCCACTGCTTTCGTTTGTTTTCTGTAGCAATGGGGAAGTGTAGAAACTAGAAAACTGTGAATCAGATAAATGTGATTCGTCTAGATAAATGCGATACGTCTGCGACAAGAGCTATAGAACTTAGAAAGTAATGTCACTTACTGCAATAAGGCCTACTTCATTGGTTGAAATTTCATGTGAACTTTCGTACTGTAAACAGCAACAACTCAACCGTCCTTCTTCAGATTACAATCTTTGTGTATATTATTTTATACGTCCCATAGCTGCCGTCGTAGATGTATCGCAATTGTGTAACTTATAGTGATAAAAAATAAAGTATCAGCATGAAAACTTGACTTTTATTTTAAACTTAACGTAATGAAATCCTTAATTCCTTCTATAAAAGCAAGTTTACTTCTGGTATCAAGATGTACAACTGACTTTAAAGAGGTATATTAAACTATATTTACATCTATAGAATTAACATGATTGGTTGGTTGGTTGGTTGATTTGGGGAAGGAGACCAGACAGCGTGGTCATCGGTCTCATCGGATTAGGGAAGGATTGGGAAGGAAGTCGGCCGTGCCCTTTCAGAGGAACCATCCCGGCATTTGCCTGGAGTGATTTAGGGAAATCACGGAAAACCTAAATTAGGATGGCCGGACGCGGGATTGAACCGTCGTCCTCCCGAATGCGAGTCCAGTGTCTAACCACTGCGCCACCCCGCTCGGTTAACATGATCCATAATAGGTAAACGTTAGTTACATAGGCCTGTAACTACGTACATCTGTCCTACGACCTTTGCCGTCCGGAGTGGCCGAGCGGTTAAAGGCGCTACAGTCTGGAACCGCACGACCGCTACGGCCGCAGGTTCGAATCCTGCCTCGGGCATGGATGTGTGTGATGTCCTTAGGTTAGTTAGGTTTAATTAGTTCTAAGTTCTAGGGGACTTATGACCACAGCAGTTGAGTCCCATAGTGGTCAGAGCCATTTGAACCATTTTGAACCTACGACCTTTCTTGAAACGGGATTGACCTGGACAGTTTTGCAGTCGCTAGTTACAAACCTTCAGTAGCTGAAAAGTGAAGGTGACCGCCAATCACGTGGTAACTGGTTTACACTCTCTCAAATTTGTATTAGTTTTACCGGATCTCACAGCAGTTGCTTGTACGAAATATTTAAAATCGTGTTCCGAGATTCCGTTAAAATTCTGGAAAAGGTACGTTTCCAGCTTCAGTTCTCAAGTTAAATTTTATGAAACGTTTCGCTTGCTTGAAAATGAATGCATCGTCAAGGTCCAATTTCCCTTCTTCTCTCTAACATTATTCTTTGTGTGAAGAGAAATGTTTTGCCTTTCATTTATTTTAGGGTTTTTCGGTGAGGAAAAGTTTCCTTAAAGTCTGAATTAAGTGTAAAATTTCTGAATGCTGGATGAATACACAGAGTGTTAGATATCTTTATTGATGACGAAAGACAATGTACTTAACAAAATTACATCAGTATACAGGGTGTTACAAAAAGGTACGGCCAAACTTTCAGGAAACATTTCTCACACACAAAGAAAGAAAATATGTTACGTGGACATGTGTCCGGAAACGCTTACTTTCCATGTCAGAGCTCATTTTATTACTTCTCTTCAAATCACATTAGTCATGGAATGGAAACACACAGCAACAGAACGTACCAGCGTGACTTCAAACACTTTTTTACAGGAAATGTTCAAAATGTCCTCCGTTAGCAAGGATACAGGCATCCACCCTCCGTCGCATGGAATCCCTGATGCGCTGATGCAGCCCTGGAGAATGGCGTATTGTATCACAGCTGTCCACAATACGAGCACGGAGAGTCTCTACATTTGGTACCGGGGTTGCGTAGACAAGAGCTTTTAAATGCCCCCATAAATAAAAGTCAAGAGGATTGAGGTCAGGAGAGCGTGGAGGCCATGGAATTGTTCCGCCTCTACCAATCCATCGGTCACCGAATCTGTTGTTGACAAGCGTACGAACACTCTACTGAAATGTGCAGAAGCTCCATCGTGCATGAACCACATGTTGTGTCGTACTTGTAAAGGCACATGTTCTAGCAGCACAGGTAGAGTATCCCGTATCAAATCATGATAACGTGCTCCATTGAGCGTAGGTGGAAGAACATGGGGCCCAATCAAGACATCACCAACAATGCCTGCCCAAACGTTCACAGAAAATCTGTGTTGATGACGTGATTGCTCAATTGAGTACGGATTCTCGTCAGCCCACACATGTTGATTGTGAAAATTCACAATTTGATCACCTTCGAATGAAGCCTCATCCGTAAAGAGAACATTTGCACTGAAATGAGGATTGACACATTGTTGGATGAACCATTCGCAGAAGTGTACCCGTGGAGGCCAATCAGCTGCTGATAGTGCCTGCACACGTTGTACATGGTACGGAAACAACTGGTTCTCCCGTAGCACTCTCCATACAGTGACGTGGTCAACGTTATCTTGTACAGCAGCAACTTCTCTGACGCTGATATTAGGGTTATCGTCAACTGCACGAAGAATTGCCTCGTCCATTGCAGGTGTCCTCGTCGTTCTAGGTCTTCCCCAGTCGCGAGTCATAGGCTGGAATGTTCCATGCTCCCTCAGACGCCGATCAATTGCTTCGAACGTCTTCCTGTCGGGACACCTTCGTTCTGGAAATCTGTCTCGATACAAACGTAACGCGCCACGGCTATTGCCCCGTGATAATCCATACATCAAATGAGCATCTGCCAACTCCGCATTTGTAAACATTGCACTGACTGCAAAACCACGTTCGTGATGAACACTAACCTGTTGATGCTACGTACTGATGTGCTTGATGCTAGTACTGTAGAGCAATGAGTCGCATGTCAACACAAGCACCGAAATCAACATTACCTTCCTTCAATTGGGCCAACTGGCGGTGAATCGAGGAAGTTCAGTACATACTGACGAAACTAAAATGAGCTCTAACATGGAAATTAAGCGTTTCCGGACACATGTCCACATAACATCTTTTCTTAATTTGTGTGTGAGGAATGTTTCCTGACAGTTTGGCCATACCTTTTTGTAACACCCTATATAGATGAAGATGGTATCTGTTCTTTCGGACATGTCCGAAAGAACAGATACCATATATATATATATATATATATATATATATATATATATATATATATATATATATAAGGCTCACCGGCCATTTGACTACCTTCTTCTGTGGGGACGCACAAACAGTTCCCGAACTCTTATGGGAATCGGCAGTAAACCCGCGAGTAATGAGTATAATGGGCAGGGGCACTATGAAAATAGTGCGAGACAATAAGTTGCTAATGTGGGTCTCACGTGAGGCGTGTCAGAGATACGTCCCTGCAGGTGCACTAGCCTCTGTGTCCTCGGTGGCACAGATGGATAGAGCGCCTGCCATGTAAGCAGGAGATCCCGGGTTCGAGTCCCGGTCGGGGCACACATTTTCAGCGGCACGGTAACTCAGCGTTAATGGATCAACTACTAACTGAAACGGGTGTCTTGCGATGTCCGCTACGAAAATGAACAAAATAAGATAAAAAAAATTGGATAGAGCGCCTGCCATGGAAGCAGGAGATCCCGGGTTCGAGTAACGGTCGGGGCACGCATTTTCAGCTGTCCCCGTTGACATATATCAACGTCAGTATGCAGCGAGGGGTACTCATTTCATTGTAACATTACATCAGACTTTACTTCATTTGCAGACTAAAAATTATAGTTATTAGGAATAGTACGTTTTTAGTTAGTACCTCCAAGTATATATGGCAAGAGCAAGCCATAATACGTATTTTCCTCTGGGCCGCAAGTCAGGTGTTGAAGTGTGGAGGCGTGGACGCAAAACAGGTAGTATATAGTGACAGGCGAAGTCCAGTTAGTAGCGCAGTTAAAACCGTGCAGTAAACATCAGATAGTAAATTATGTGTCGTGTTCGCGTGAAGACTGTGAGAAGCAGAGGAAAAACAGCTAACACACGGAATGGGTACATATTAAGGCACCAATAGCATAAAATCTGCACTTATGCTTCTAACACCCTGTAGTGTGGGTAACTTGCACATGGAGTTTAAGCTGCCACAAGACTTACACAATATTTCTAGCTATAGAACTTGACTCATTTTGTTAAACGTTTACCGTAAGATTATACCTCTTTATGAGTAGATCAAGGCAGCATTTAAAGTTTTTAAATTCATTGAAAAGTTATACGAAATCCAGTGTGTGTATTTTACACTGTATGCATAGTTATATGCAGGGTAAAGTGGATAATCCGGTTTAGAGTCTCAATCCGACAAACTCACAAATTTTCATGCATTACTAGTAAATAGTAAAGCCGCTATACAGTCGTATTCGCAGTTTGCGAATGCATTTGTAATTTAAATGGGGTGTCAATCATCAGCTGTGTTTGTTCCTTCAGACATTCATGCATGTCCGAGGGAACATTGTATTTAATTACAGAGGCACTGTAAAATACACACACTGCCCTATTGTATTCCATACCAAAGCAGGACAATCTGAGGAGCAAATCAATTTCTCTCCTTGTGCGCGAATCGCAGGATTTATACGCGAGCAGAAAATGGTTCAAATGGCTCTGAGCACTATGGGACTTAACCTCTGTGTTCATCAGTCCCCTAGAACTTAGACCTACTTAAACCTAACTAACCTAAGGACATCACACACATCCGTGCCCGAGGCAGGATTCGAGCCTGCGACCGTAGCAGTTGCGCGATTCCAGACTGTAGCGCCTAGAACCACTCGGCCACTGCGGTCGGCTATACGCCAGCACTATGGGACGTACAGACTAGGATACATGGAAGTGGAGGCGTGCATGGATGGCCGTGGCGCTTAGAGCTTCCGCTCACGTAAAGCGAGATATCCGGGTTCGAGACTCAGTCCGGCACAAATTTTCATATCTTGCCAGTAAATCCTATAGCTGTTGTACAATCTTATTCGCCATTTTCGAATGCATTTTCTGATTGTATGGAAGAGCGAAAATCAAATTTTTGCTGTCCCTGGAACCTATTACATAAGCAACTTACAAGTGTGGCCGCTTTAGTAAGATATATATCTTTATTTTTGCAAATACGAGGGCCGTTCGGAAAGTAACGTCCGATCTATCTCGAAATGGAAACCACAGTGAAACTCCAATGAACCTTTGCATAAATATGTTAAACAGGGTCTCTAGTATACCCGTCGACAGCGTCACGTCGCTCTTTTCAGTTCTGAGCGCACAGGGAGCTCGTAAAGATGCCTAAAAAATTGTCTCTCCCGCCGAGTATCGGTGCTTGTGAGAGATTTCGCCTAATTTCATGCAGCCCACACAACGTACCTGTCACGCATTACCTATTTGATGACAATTACCGGTCGCTCACGCAGGTGCAATGAGGACATCCCTGCACCGTTTTCGATGGGAAGTGTCTGATCACCCACGACACAGCCTGGACTTGACTCTCTCTGATTTTCATCCACGCTCACATGATCCACTGGATATAGAGATAATATTATGACACAGACAACGAGTTACAGATAAGCGTACAGAATTGGCAGAAAGCATCGGCGGCTGCCTTCTATGGCGGGGGTATTGGAAAGTTGGTACAACGCTACGAGAAATGTTTCAGTCGGAGCGGCGACTATGTAGAGAAGTAGTTGGAGGGCGTAGTTAATGGTTGCAAGTGAAACGTCCCCTTAGCAAAATTAATGAATGAATGTGCTGGTAAACGTCTACGTTGTTTGATTTTCAAACAGCTGAGCAAAACTGAACGTACTCAGACAGTTCTCGACATTTACTTATTTTGATCAACACTAAACTGACACACAATATTTTTTAGCGCAACGCAATCTGACCTTCAATAATCCCTACAAAAGAATGGCCATGACTAACAATAACCTATACATTTCATGAATCACTTACCTCACAAAAATCTTCGTTACTCGAACTACTGCAGTACAGCGAGCGTCAATACCGTCAGCTAAATAAAAGATTCTAACTACCGAAGGCACTAACTACTGATAGGCATAATTAGCAAATGAAAGATTTTGATAGAGAACAAACAATGTATTTACCTTAATAATGATCAAAAGTCATCATATCAGTTCATGATATCCAGTGTTACAAATTTACTCTTTCTGATGGACACACGTCCAGATCGTCCGCTCTCAAAATTCTGCCATCTCTTTCCCCACATCCACCACTGCTGGCGGCTCACGTCCAACCGCGCAACGCTACGCGCTGTTCACATCCAACTGCCCAACATTGCAATAGCAAATATTCCAACAATGCAAACCAGCCTCAGACTGCACACAGCACAGTCTGTGATTTTCATACAGAGCGCTACGTGGCGTTACCAACATAAAAACCTAAACAGCCTACTTACACAAATAAAACATTTTTGATTTTCTATTTCGCAACCAATCGGCCCTCAGTTTCCGAACAGCCCTCGTATATTTATATTTCAGTCTTGTTTTGCATTTTAATTACAAAAAAGGTCACCTATAATTTTATGTTAAGAGCATCAAAATATGCGCCATTTTATAGATTTTAAGGACGTTGGTAAATTTTTCACAGATTAGGTTTATACGTGACGTCCTTATGTATTTTTGACAGCTTTTGGCTGAAGAGCGGGATGTTATTCTGCTGGCACCACTTACGCAGATAAGGAATTGAAAAGAGAGTAAAAAGGAAGCTACGATGAGGATGTAACAAAACAAAAAAAAATGGGGCGATGGCGGTAAGAGGAGGAATGAGCAAAATTCGATGTTTGTCCTAAACGTGAGATGCTCTAGCTGGGCCAGTGAGCGTGCAGCGTGTCGCGACTTTCAGATCACGTTACAGAAGAGCTCAACGCTTCCAGTGAACAAAACGCCAGCCATCCTTTCCGCGGCGTGAGGTCCACGTCCAGCGTGAAGCGGCCTTTAACCTGCCGGATAACCCCGAACGCCGGTCGTGCACACACACACACAATCGCAGTGAACAGTGCAGGGCGGCAGAGTCGTCCCGGGAGGTTCCACAGCTCCCCTGCGCCGTTAAGTTCGACTTCACAGACTCCAGCGGACGGCTGCGTGGTTCGACGCGCCGCCGAGTGGCCCGCGCCCCGCGGGCTGCGGTGCGATGCTTATCACCAGAGGCGGGCAGGCCAGCCACCGCCACGGCGACCGGCGTTTGTCACCGGCTTATCGCCGCCCCGGCTCTCCGTCCCGCACCGCGCCGCGCCGCGCGGGACAATGAAGACGCGGGACCCACTGCTGTACGACTCGCTGACGCAGGCCTGCCGTCGGTTGCACTCTTTATCTCGCGCCGTTTCCGCCTGTGACTCCGATTCCGTAACGACGGGTTACACGCAGTTGCTCGACTGAAACGTGGCAGTTCTTTTATTTCCTCCGTCAACGTCGAGCTTCCCAAGGCACTTGAACTGGCACCGTCCTGTTCGTCGAGATGTGGGTAGATGCGGGCGTTATGTGGAGAACGGTAAGCAGCGGTCACTGTAAGGTACCGTTGGGCAGTTCGCCTTAAGGGGCTTCGGAAAGGCTCAAAATCATGAAAAGTTCAATTTTTACTTTTTTGCGTTTTCTGAATCTGCAGACTATTACCTTTTAATAGATATATAATTTATTCAATTCCGAAGACTACAACTATTTTTAAATTTTTTTTGAAGTGTGTTCTACATGGGCGTGACCCACTGTGGCGCTGTTAAACTGCTGTCAAATGGTGTTATTATTAACGTCCGTGTTCATCAGGTACATTTTAGTGATGTGAGATAAAGTATGTGTTGTGGCTAACCTGTGATGGTTCAATATATATCGCTGATGTGATTGTCGATTGTTTCATGTTTATTTACTCTGTCGTTATCTCGAAAATATTCGTAATTAATTCTGTTTCTTGAGTCTCTGTTTTGTTGAAGTATAATAATGAGTAAAAGTAAAGTTGCTGTTGCGGCTTTCAATGATGGCAACATTGTAAGGTGCAAGGTATTTAGAAGTATGGGAATGAAGATAGGTTCTAACATGGTACGAGCGATGCTTGCTTTAGACAAGGAACGCCTTCGGGCTGGAGACAGGGCTGTAAAGAGTCTAGAAATACAAGCAAGAGTAAACAGGAGGAGGAACAAGAGGAAGCTGGAGGAGGAGTTTGCAGAGGATGAAGATAATCCATCCTATGGACCTGGAATGCACTAAAAAGTTATTCCAATCTTTGTCGCTCGCTTCCCAAAACTTTTATTTTCTCATACTAATTACATGTTTTCTAAGGATCTTCCAAACATATTTGTTTCAAACTTTCAGTAAATGTTACACAGTACCTTCTGCATAATTTAACACAGCCTTTTTCCAAAAAAACTGTATATTTTTGAATATATGAATAAAAAATTGCAAAAAAATGTTGTGAATTTTCATTACAATTGAAAAAAAAATCATCTTTAATAACTGAACTAAAATTTTGTAAAATCCCTATGTGTTAAGTTGTAGCCCATATTCCAATAAATAATCTGTAAAAAGTTCAACTTCCTACCTCAAATACTTTGTGAGGAAAGATGTAATTTATAAGCGTTATTTTAACATTGCAAGTATAGGGCGTTCCGAAGCCCCTTAAGCAGTTTGAGGTAGGGCTGGACAAAAAGTCACGTATCTGCTACAGATCACGGTGACTGCGAATTTGCAGTTTTTTCAATGACAACTTTACAGCATCCGGATATCTGTTACAGCCAGAAGCAACAAGTAGTAAGTAGCAGCTAAAAGTAACATTTAACATTGAACGCCGTGCGTCATCCTGTTGGCCGAATTTCGCACATGTTTTCATGAACATTGTGGCACGCTATCGTGTATCGAGACCTGCAATCATTTCAGTGACAAGTCTCAACTGTAGCTCGACTAAAAATTCTTGATAGTTGACACTTCACGCGTTGTTGTTCGTTTCCTCGATTCAAAGTACTCAACGTCACGCCCGAACCGTTCGCCGTTGCCAAACTGCCACAACAATTAGTCACTTCACTTCCGATTCCTTGTCCGGCTTCCTTCCTTGATGTGTTTGGAACCATAATCCAGGGTTTGACACCCCCCCCCCCCCCTTGTCCGCAGCTCGTGGTCGTGCGGTAGCGTTCTCGCTTCCCACGCCCGGGTTCCCGGGTTCGATTCCCGGCGGGGTCAGGGATTTTCTCTGCCTCGTGATGACTGGGTGTTGTGTGCTGTCCTTAGGTTAGTTACGTTTAAGTAGTTCTAAGTTCTAAGGGACTGATGACCATAGCTGTTAAGTCCCATAGTGCTCAGAGCCATTTGAACCCCAGGGTTTGACCCTTTTATTCCGTATTTCATCACGTATGCTAACGACATCAAAAACCACGCACACACACACACACACACACACACACACACACACACACAGAAAGGCACGAACACGCACACACAACGATGCTAACGAAATGACACACGTTTCATACACACCACTAACCAAACATTACTGGATCCTTCCGCACTATATACGATTCAGCGTCATGTATAAAGTTATGTTAATCTTAGACATGGGCTTACGTTAGATGAGCTTCGCACGACATGAGGCGAAGACGAATTTTTGAAGGCTGCGATTAACGGTTGCGACTGGGTCACCAAATTCTCAAATATAACGGCATGTGATGACGTAGCGCAGTGGCTAGAGTATGAACCTGACGTATGGAAGGTCGTCCGTTCGAATTCCATCAAGCACAAATGTTCGTATTTATAAATCTAATCAAAATACTTTCACTATTATTATAATTGGTTCAAGTTTAATTTTTTATTTATAATACTTTGCCGCGTCATTTTCATCATCGTATTAACGTTTTTATTTGCCCTTATTTTTCTTCCTATCAATATTTTTTCGTTTGGAATGTCCTTGTCGCCTTTGATCTGCAACCAGATGCCAACCACGACCGCTCTTCAGTTGCTTACAGGGCAGCTCGTTTAGGCATTGTGAGGACAGCTTCAGGTAACCAATGACAGCGTGAAATAACAGTTTTTTTATTACAGCTGAAACTGAAATTTTTATGTCTTGAGTTTGTTCGTAGAGATTAGCCTAAACGCCGTGTGGCACGTGCAACCATGCGATAGCCAGCAACGGATGTGGCAACTCTGTAGCGGCAAGTGACAGATGCCAACTGTCGAGTAATTTAATCGGACTGTAGAATTCGCAGGTAGAAACTAAAAGTAAAATTCACTGTTCAACGCCGAGTACTATCTATTGACCGATGTTTCCACTTCTTTCTGAGAACCTTCAGTCTCACACAATTGATGTATAACCCAGCTATGACCGAACAAATAAATCAAGAAACTAATTTTCTCAGAGAAAAGTTTTACACTTGATATTTTACCTGTCAGCATCAGTAATGCATAAATTATGTGCATACATCGCACAAAAACCACGAAAATTAAAAGAGAAAGGTACACAACGTAACTAAAATTAAAAAATAAATTCAGAAAACGTATATTCGATAAGGAACAAGGTTTTGACGAGTATTCCCATGAAAGACGCAGAAGGTGTGGCGGGGAGGGGTGTGTGAGGGAAGGGGGAGTCCTCCATGTAACTTCTGTTTGCAGTTTAATTACCAGTACAAATAGTGAATTTACGAGATGAATATTTCTTTTAACACTCCCACATACACGTAAACTTATGTGTGTATCTTCAAGTATTGCATTTAAATAACAAGGAAGAGTGGAATTTTCATTACTGACTCATAGTATTTACTTTTATTTATCGTCCCTTTCAAATCAGGTAATGACTCCCAAGACAGAGTGTGGAGATACTCAGTTTGTGCACAGTACATTCCATTTCTGTTGCACTGACACTGTTCACGTGGCCAGAAATACCAGTTAGTGGATGTACACCCTAGGGCAAAAAAATGATGCCCCGAATGGGACAGAAATCAGTAACAAACAACCAGCCACAATTTCAGAAAAATTTGATAATTTGTTCAAGTGAAGGAGTTTTAAAAATTGAGCATGTCAGTCATGTTAGTAACGCACTAGTCCACCTCTGGTCCTTATACAATCAGTTATTCGTGTTGTGATTGGTAGATCTGTTGGATATCCTCCTGAGGGACTGCGCGCCAATTCGCGCATTAGATCGTCAAAATCACGAGCTGCGTGGAGCCTCCTGCCCCCAATGCTCCAGGCGTTACTAGTCTACCAACAAGGGAAATTATCTGAGGGTCCAGTGGAGTGTTATGTGGAAATTCTGTAAGTTATAATCACCGTTCAGCCGCGTGGGATTAGCCGAGCGGCGCTGCAGTCAAGGACTGTGCGACTGGTCCCGGCGGAGGTTCGAGTCCTCCCTCGGGCATGGGTGTGTGTGTTTGTCCTTAGAATAATGTAGGTTAAGTAGTGTGTAAGCTTAGGGGCTGATGACCTTAGCAGTTAAGTCCCATAAGATTTCACACACATTTGACCTTTTTTTATCATCGTTCGGAAGATGGGGTCCCTAGTTTGAGCGCTGTAGGAGGATACGGCGGAACTTGAGTAGATTTTGGCTTGTAAATTTCGACTCCGTATTCTCCAGATCTTGGCCCCTTACCTCAGGCTGATACATTTATCCTTTTCCATCCTGTCTGACAGTCTATAACATCAGCACGGGATCGCCCTGTAGTGATGTCCCAGTTTTCTACCTTGATAAATTTCTTCTTCTTTCGTAATACAATATCTTCAACGGTAGAACCAAAGATTTCTATCACCGGGGAGCGTCTGCATAATAACATCAACAAGGGACCCTTCGACCAGAACTCTTAGGCGTTCCATATAACGCAACAGACCAAACTGTAAAATATCTTTTCTCTCGCTAAAGGAAAAAACACCGTCTCACAAAAGGCCAGTACATAATAAATCAATACTCTTGAATGCGCATTACACTTTATACCAATGTCTGATGCAAATGTTTGAAAACGTCCCTGCAGAAATTGTGCATAACTGAAACAGAAAGTTTTTTGAACAGCGAAGAAAGCAATGCTGACATGCGGTCGACACTCACTAAAGACCATCACTGAAGCCATCGTAAGTGGTGGTGCAGCGGTTCCTACCCATCGCCAACTGAGTAACTAATTAGGATAAAATATGAAATGTACGTGACGTGACACATTACTGCGTCGGACTTGCTAACAGCGCTACTCGATCTGTCGCACGTGCACGGTTGCGTGGAGTATTTCACGCGAAAACGCTCCACCTTTTTCCCCAGATCGTCCCCTAGCGTGACTTGGGAGAGGTACGCTTACCTCGTGTGCTCTATAGGTGCCTCGTGTCCCCTTGGGATTTCTTATCTTCGGCCGCAGATTCGAACATGTATTCATTAAATAGTTAATCTTTGGAGTAACATAAGGGAATATTTAGACTCTGCGATAACGAAAGTTCAAAATATGGGATGCCACCCTATTTCTTATTACTGAAATCTCAAAATCAAGAAACGATAAGTTACACTGAATATTGTCTAAGAGTCAGTGTAGCATTAAGATTTACATAAAAGATCAAATGGTACAAATGGCTCTGAGCACTATGGGATTTAACCTCTGAGGTCATCAGTCCCCTAGACTTAGAACTACTTAAACCTAACTAACCTGAGGACATCGCATACATCCATGCCCGAGGCAGGATTCGAACCTGCGACCGTAGCAGCAGCGCGGTTCCGGATTGAAGCGCCTAGAACCGCTCGGTCACAGCGGCCAGCCATAAAAGATCGTGTAAGCTAATTATCACTTATAGACCACCATAAAAATATGTAACAACTGTAATCACACGAGTTTGATGACTCATAGAAACCGCACATAAATTTTCCCGATGTAATTATAATTAACAATTCACTATTACGCTAAATAAGGACATCAGGGGTTGCCCAAAACTGGTTCAAACTGCTCTAAGCACTATGGGACTTAACATCTGAGGTCATCAGTTCCTTGAACTTAGAAGTACTTGAACCTAACAACCCTAAGGGCATCACACACATCAATGCCCGAGGCAGGATTCGAACCTGGAAACGTAGCAGCAGCGCGGTTCCAGACTGAAGCGCCTAGAACCGCTCGGCCACAGCGGCTGGCTCAGGGGTTGCCCAGTCACCCCCTGGTTAAGTGGTCTATCAGTAGATTGACTTACTGTGCCTCGGCAAATCTAGAACAAAAATGTAAACTAGGCGTAATCTTCTCTTCTCTAATTGTATCATCTGGATTGCCGTTCTCCAGAGTTTGGTTTTCTTTCCTGCACGCTACGCAGACAGCTGTGGTAGGCTCGTAGTACGACAAACTTCGTTGCTCCGGACGCGGGCAGTAAGGTAACATCTTCTGCACAAACGCATTGCTACCCTGAAAGGTAGTTACGGGCTGTGTGGTGGAGCAGCCTACAGTTTCGGGCCTGCTCGCTCTTGTTAGGTCGGTTCAGTCCAAAAACGATATGCGAGTACAAGTTGATTCAGCTGTCCTTAGCATTTGGTTTGGTCCAACCCACAACGCCGTCAAATACCACCCGCAAAATTTTCATATTATCTCCCTCGCACCCCGCAAACTGTTAGTCCTACAGAAATTATGAACTGGGCCCATTTGTAGGACATTTAATATAATTAAATTTTGTAGAGAATACCTTTCCGCTGGAGACTATAGTTATCGAACCATTCAATGGAAACATAAAAGTGGCGTTGAAACGCATTTTATTAAGTAATTCGAAAACTGTAGCCTACAACGAAAGACGTATCCAGGCATAAAGTTTAAGTACATAAATAACCTACAAAAAGATCATCTTCATTTTTTGCGGAGGATAAATAGTTGCCGGCCGGGGTGGCCGAGCGGTTCTAGGCGCTGCAGTCTGGAACCGCGCGACCGCTACGGTCGCAGATTCTAATCCTGCCTCAGGCATGGATGTGTGTGATGTCCTTAGGTTAGTTAGATTTAAGTAGTTCTAAGTTCTAGGGGACTGATGACCTTAGAAGTTAAGTCCCATAGTGCTCAGAGCCATTTTGATAAATAGTTTGCGTGTAGAGAGAAAGAAAGTATGAAAATCTTCCACAGTGATTTCGAAGACATTGGAAGTTGCATAAAACCTATCAGCAGGGGCAGCTCAGTCACACCGTATAACATTAAATGGGATCTTTAACTACGTTATGAGAGTGAAATCATAATTATTTAAATCACAATTAGAAAACTGTCGGTTTGGGTGTCATGAAGCTTAGTTGGAATTCCACACAAAAGTTCAATCAATAAATACAAATAATTAAAGTTACGCTTTGGCGCCAGTGTTAACAAGTGAATCACAATTTTCTACGCATGCTTTAGCACGTCTCGGCTTAGTTCTCACGCTCTCCGGCTATCTGTCGTTTTTCGAATGGGGTTTTCTGCTGATCTTACCTAGTCGCTAACTTGCAGTAGTGGGAGCCTTCATACGCTGTTTGATAAAAAATGATAAAACGTCTGCTAAAATGGAGCAAAATGCACAGCTTGTGATCTTACCACGAGACAGCAGCACCTCACAAAAGAAGAATGTTGGTGTTTCACATCGCCCAACCGTTCCATAATACCCGAATCTTCTTTACTAATGGGCTCACAGCATTGCTCACGTAACGCGGAGAAGAATTTGCTCGGACGACATCGTCGGTAGGCAGTTCTAACTGCACGCCACTCCCCGCTTCAGATTTTCGACGGAGAGCTCCAGCTGAGAGGGAGGAACAGTCGGAGCCCAGATTGGGGGAGGGAGGGACCATATGGACTGCCAGTGAACAATCGTAAAAATCTCCTTGCCGACCCGTGCTCGAGAATTTCCCGCGGGAGTATTGGATACGGCTGCAACAATGAGATGTAAATTGGCCATCCGCGAGAGAATTCGGAAAATTGAATGTATTATGAATGGATGGGCTGCCGGGTGTGCGAGGAGGAGAGAAGAGTTGAGATAGGAGGTGGGGGCGACCCAACGCTCCTCCTGTTTTCACGCTTCCTTTTCGGAATCTCGTTAAGGGGCCTAACGTCCGGGCATTAAGCGGCCGAGTCCAAACTCAGGTTGCTGTGCTGATTAAATTCGCGTCTGTGCCGATCCGGGCGCGGCGAGTAATTTTCCGCCAGGAGTGGAAAATTCGCCGTCACGGCGGGTCGCCCCCCGTCCTG
This sequence comes from Schistocerca cancellata, assembly GCF_023864275.1. Classification (NCBI taxonomy): domain Eukaryota; kingdom Metazoa; phylum Arthropoda; class Insecta; order Orthoptera; family Acrididae; genus Schistocerca; species Schistocerca cancellata. Next base: position 165,934,141 of record NC_064634.1, read on the forward strand.
CGAACACCCAGGGCCGCGTTTGCGTTGTAAACTCGCGTCCTTTCCGCGGGAGGACAAGCGACCGTAGTTGGCCGTGGCGAGTCTTTTCTTTTTTCCCGTCCAGACCACAGGGAAAGTAATTTCATTTCTGCCGTAACTTCAGTCTCTGGCAGCTCTGTGTGAAGCTATAAAAATAACCAAATGCTCTCGTATTTCTGTCGCTACAGATCTCGAACGCCGTTACAATGAGTACAAGGAACCGGAAGTCCGTCGTATAGCTCTCTTCACGTCTTTTAATATACGCTTGGACGCCAAAAATTTTTGGAAGGGGGAGAGAGGCGTCTGCGTCGCGTATAATTTAGGGAGAATAACGCATAACGCCGACACGACATGTCATCTGCGTCCCGGGTAAAGGAGGCACGGAACAGTCTACTTACTACTATTTTTACGAACGTTTAGAATTACTGTTTGAGTGTAGGTCCCCGCAGCGGCTGTCAGTTTAAAAAAAAAAAGAAAGTCTCCTAGGCTTGTGCCCATTTCGTGGTCTATATTCGATCAACGCTTCGGTTACTGTTCAACGCTATCTTCATCAAATGGGCTATATACACTCCTGCAAATTGAAATACGAACACCGTGAATTCATTGTCCCAGGAAGGGGAAACTTTATTCACACATTCCTGGGGTCAGATACATCACATGATCACACTGACAGAACCACAGGCACATAGACACAGGCAACAGAGCATGCACATTGTCGGCACTAGTACAGTGTATATCCACCTTTCGCAGCAATGCAGGCTGCTATTCTCCCATGGAGACGATCGTAGAGATGCTGGATGTAGTCCTGTGGAACGGCTTGCCATGCCATTTCCACCTGGCGCCTCAGTTGGACCAGCGTTCGTGCTGGACGTGCAGACCGCGTGAGACGACGCTTCATCCAGTCCCAAACATGCTCAATGGGGGACAGATCCGGAGATCTTGCTGGCCAGGGTAGTTGACTTACACCTTCTAGAGCACTTTGGGTGGCACGGGATACATGCGGACGTGCATTGTCCTGTTGGAACAGCAAGTTCCCTTGCCAGTCTAGGAATGGTAGAACGATGGGTTCGATGACGGTTTGGATGTACCGTGCACTATTCAGTGTCCCCTCGACGATCACCAGTGGTGTACGGCCAGTGTAGGAGATCGCTCCCCACACCATGATGCCTGGTGTTGGCCCTGTGTGCCTCGGTCGTATGCAGTCCTGATTGTGGCGCTCACCTGCACGGCGCCAAACACGCATACGACCATCATTGGCACCAAGGCAGAAGCGACTCTCATCGCTGAAGACGACACGTCTCCATTCGTCCCTCCATTCACTCCTGTCGCGACACCACTGGAGGCGGGCTGCACGATGTTGGGGCGTGAGCGGAAGACGGCCTAACGGTGTGCGGGACCGTAGCCCAGCTTCATGGAGACGGTTGCGAATGATTCTCGCCGATACCCCAGGAGCAACAGTGTCCCTAATTTGCTGGGAAGTGGCGGTGCGGTCCTCTACGGCACTGCGTAGGATCCTACGGTCTTGGCGTGCATCCGTGCGTCGCTGCGGTCCGGTCCCAGGTCGACGGGCACGTGCACCTTCCGCCGACCACTGGCGACAACATCGATGTACTGTGGAGACCTCACGCCCCACGTGTTGAGCAATTCGGCGGTACGTCCACCCGGCCTCCCGCATGCCCACTATACGCCCTCGCTCAAAGTCCGTCAACTGCACATACGGTTCACGTCCACGCTGTCGCGGCATGCTACCAGTGTTAAAGACTGCGATGGAGCTCCGTATGCCACGGCAAACTGGCTGACACTGACGGCGGCGGTGCACAAATGCTGCGCAGCTAGCGCCATTCGACGGCCAACACCGCGGTTCCTGGTGTGTCCGCTGTGCCGTGCGTGTGATCATTGCTTGTACAGCCCTCTCGCAGTGTCCGGAGCAAGTATGGTGGGTCTGACACACCGGTGTCAATGTGTTCTTTTTTCCATTTCCAGGAGTGTATATATATGCCCTCAGGTGGGCTTAGTATCATCTCATTGTTCCTACTGCAGTCCTTTAATTCCTGCAGTATTTACCGGTACCCAGCCACGTGCGTGTTTTCTTATCCATTCTATGAAATAAACCTTTCCCTCGGCCTCCGTCTGTAAACGCACGCTGTTGTTACAGTGCTATTTCTTCACTGTCATTTCGTCCAGGAAGTATCATAAAGAAACGATTACTACAGACAGACGTTTCTATCGCGAATGTGGTTTATACGGCTACGCACAGCAATAGGTTCAAACAGCTCACTGATGTTGAATAACGGAGATCTTGCTGGTACTTGGCTACAATATTGAAGGATCTCAAATGCCAGCGAGCGGGTGCTGAAGCGAATACGCTATATCAGTGAAAGTTTCCGATTTTTACCCGGAGAGCACTGGGCTGTCTTCATGGTGTTACGAGGTGAACAAAAAAGGGTGGAGAGGATTTGAAATACACTTTCCCCTCCAGCGAATACTTTTGCTGCTCCCAACATTCGGTCCGTATCATCTGGGAACGCTCTATTATCACCGACATTTACAAAATTTCCTTTTTGGGAGTTTGAAATTCGATGTTTCAATATCGATGATGAAGTTCCTGAAAAATCGGAACATCGATGTGAGAGACAACATATCGAACGTCGATGTTGGAAAGGAAACAGACTACTTCTTACCATTGTCAATAATTTTCTCGTCATTTAAACGAAGAGTATTGCGAACGTATCTCATAAAAACAGCAGTGCCGTACTTTTATCGCTTGTCAAACGTAGCATTACAAAGATGGTGGGGAGGGGGGGATGCCGAGCGGTTCTAGGCGCTTCAGTCCGGAACCGCGCGACTGCAGCCGTCGCAGGATCGAGTTCTACCTCGGGCATGGATGTGTGTGATGTCCTTAGGTTAGTTAGGTTCAAGTAGTTCTAAGTTCTATGGGACTGATGACCTCAGATGTTTAGTGCTCAGAGCCATTTAAACCATTTTGGAGGGGGGAGGACGGGGGCGAGAGGGGAGGAGCAATATACAATTAGTTATTGTTGCAGTTAATGGTAGAATAATCCGTATCATTGTTCATTCAGTTCATGATTTCGTTGTGTAAAGCTGTGTGTGAGCGTACTGCTTCAATGTTTTTTCCAACTGCTGAAAATGATACTTGGAATTACGTATCAACATTTTTTGTTTATGATGCGAAAGATTATATTTGACCTACGTAAACGTAAGTACTTGTATAAGAAAAACCAACAAACCCACCGAAAGTTCTTCAAATTTTATGTTCTTTCAGCCCTCGAGTAATTTTACTCTTTTCATTTGTTACTTCAAAAGACAGATATTACTAGTAATAACTACTTTAATCTTTCTTTCATTTTCACGTGGTCTGTGTTAAAATTAAAATGATTACTAAGTGATACGGCGATGTAGGAACGTCGACTGTTCGTGGCAAGTGAGTCTACTGCAAACTTCCTGGACTTGAAATTTAGTAACGGAATGTAGAAACAAGCAATGATAATAGAGTTCATCAATGACCAAAGCAAAATTGACAGTGGATGTAATGGACAAAGGTCGTATGGTAAATTCTCCACACTCGTAAGAACTGAAATGAAAACTCAAAACGTCGTTCTTAACGGAACAAAATCGATGGATGTAAAGGTAATATCCGGAGTACCACACTGAAATGTGACTGGACCGTTGCTGTTTACAATATATACAAATGATCTAGTAGAAAGCGTCGGATGCTCTTTAAGGCTACTCCCAGATGATGCAGTTTGAAACGTCCCCTTAGAACCATTTATACATGGAACGTCCCCTTTAGAACAATTTATACAAGACTGTGCTTAACCTGGCACACAATAATTTTAGCGCAACGCAATCTGACTATCAAAAATCCCTGCAAAAGAATGGCCCTGACAAACATTAAACTATACCTTTCACAAATCACTTACCTCACAAAAATCTTCGTTGCTCGAACTACTGCAATACAGCGAGTGCCACTACTGCCAGCTAAATAAAAGATACAAACTACGGAAGGCACTAACTACTGATAGTCTTAGCAAATGAAAGATTCTAATAGAGAACAAACAATGTATTTACCTCAAGATTCATAATATATACAGCAGTTCATGACATTTTTCAAAACTCCGCCATCTCTCTCCCCACATCCACCACTGCTGGCGGCTCACCTCCAACTGCGCAACGCTACGCGCTGTTCACATCCAGCTATAGCAGTTCATGACAACAATGGCAGACAACAATGCAAACTAGCCACAGACTGCACACAGCACAGCCAGTGATTTTCATACAGAGCGCTTCGTGGCATTACCCATATAAAAATCTAAACAGCCTACTTACATAGCCCCCATGCTCCCCACAAAAAATTTTACAAAATATTTTTGGGCAGTGGCCAATAAAGATTTGATAAAATTTTTCATAATTACAATAACAAAGATATCAAATGCACCCACTTATTGATACAATGTTGGTCAACAGCTAAAATTTTTTCACAGTCAATAAAGACAGTCCTGATCATTCATCATAAGAGTAAACCTGCAGTTTGTTTGCTCAAAGTCTGAGCAGTAAAATACAATGCACACAGAAGTAGTGGATTTCCATGCAGTCTTGAAGAAGTAGTATTGTCCTTCCAACGGTAAGACAGTGCTGACTCTTGACATGCTGACAGGTAATGGGCCACAACAGAGCAAACCCACAGCAGAGTCAGTCGACGTTTCGAAGAATATTGGTAGGTAGGTCATCACAGAGTAGACCCACTGTAGTCCTGGTAGAGATTGTGGTATTTGTGGGCCACCAGAGGTGCAGACCCACTGTAGTCCTTGTAGAGATGGCCAGCAGCCATCTGTTGCGACTGTGCAGGTGCACAATCACCATCGAAGAGTCTTGCAGAGAAGATAACAAGTCCATATACCCCCACTTGTGCACTCACAAAGTTTGTGGAATTGTCCTTAGAACCAGCAATGCTGTTATCCAGTCCCTTGCTGAATTATCAACACACGTGCAAACACTATCAGTCCCTACTTCTCACATATTGTCCATATACTATGACCAACAGATATGTGTGCAGTGAGATGGAACTTACAAGTTACTTAATTTGATGAACTGCTGTCAATTACAATTTTATAACATAAGAATACAATGACAAAGGTACAAAATACATAATTAAAAACATAACAATACAGATAACATTTGTAGTACAGGCTTTACAAAAGAATAGAAATAAACATATACATCAGTGTTACAGAAATTATGACATGAGTACAAAAATAAAAGATCAGAATCGCTTTTAAAAATTCAACTTCACACATGAGCATTAAAACAACACAGAATAAATAATGTCTAAGCATCTTTACAAAGAAAATAACAGAGTATTAGAAAAATTCTACAACATAGCTCTCATCAGCACATAAACACATCAACACATAAAGACAGGAAAACCACAAATACACAAGGGTACACAAACATATAGTGGGATAACACAAAAGGAAAGGACAGGGTTTGTTTTACTGCAGTATTTTGCATGGAGATCTCCCTTCGTTCATCATTATTCCCAAAAGTCCTATTTATACCTCCTTCCTGTATTCTATTCATATTTCTTTCAAACTAATTATTTCTGATTGTACAATACTCATTGGGCCCAAATCTTTTTCATATAACTTCGTAATGCATTCTTTACCTATTCTCCATAATCAGTTTTTTTATATAGTCTACCCCCTCTTAAGCTAACTTAAATCTACTGAGCTCAGATATATATACCAAGGGACGAGCCAATGCAGCATCACATAAAACAGTTAATATAAACAGCAATGAAAAAAACGCAGATTTGCGAAGCAAGCAGCATTAAGAAATTAGCAAAAATCAAATTCAATAACACTATGCCTGGCAAACAGCAGCAGCAAATATAAAAATTTAAAAAATATAAAACTTATATCTATACATGACATAGCTCAAGCAGAAAAATATTACAGTAAAAACAACAATGCAGAAAAGGGAAATGTCTATTCACATCCTAATGTCTATGTAATTAAAGTGGTGCACCACAACAACTTATTGTAAAAAAAAAATATTACCATGTACTTGAAAAGAAAACTATGTGTCCAGTTACTGTTACTAGTTCCTTCTTATTGTTCTTTCCTTTCCAAGTGCTCCTTTTTTTAAAGAATGTGGATCATAAAATAATTATTTAATAGATCTGTTGACAGAAAGTGTTCACATTAGCAAATGCATTTCATTTTATAAAAGCAATGCTGCAACACAGCTGGAAACCAGACATCAAATGAAATAAGCAACTATGAAAAGCAAAGCATAAAAATATCATTCAATAGTCATGTGGCATTTCGTAAGTTAGTAGCACTCAACTCTCGGAGAAAGACACTTGTCATAATCAGGTGTGCAGATGTACGAATATTTCCCTACTGCCAGCTAAATAAAAGATACAAACTACGGAAGGCACTAACTACTGATAGTCTTAGCAAATGAAAGATTCTAATAGAGAACAAACAATGTATTTACCTCAAGATTCATAATATATACAGCAGTTCATGACATTTTTCAAAACTCCGCCATCTCTCTCCCCACATCCACCACTGCTGGCGGCTCACCTCCAACTGCGCAACGCTACGCGCTGTTCACATCCAGCTATAGCAGTTCATGACAACAATGGCAGACAACAATGCAAACTAGCCACAGACTGCACACAGCACAGCCAGTGATTTTCATACAGAGCGCTTCGTGGCATTACCCATATAAAAATCTAAACAGCCTACTTACAAGTTGTCTACACCAAAGTAGCAACACCAGAAGATAGTAAGAATTTCAAATGGTTCAAATGGCTCTGAGCACTATGGGACTTAACATCTGTGGTCATCAGTCCCCTAGAACTTAGAACTACTTAAAACTAACTAACCTAAGGACATCACACACATCCATGTCCGAGGCAGGATTCGAACCTGCGACCTAGCGGTCACGCGGTTCCAGACTGAAGCGCCTAAACCGCACGGCCACACCGGCCGTCTAGTAAGAATTTGCAGAACGACCTGCAGAGAACTGGTGACTGGTGCAAGCTCTGGCAGTTGACCCTGAACGTAAATAAATGTAACATATTGCGCATACACGGGAAAAGAAATCCACTACTGTACAACTACACTATTGATGACAAACAGCTGGAGACAGAGTCTGCAATAAAATATTTATGCCGGCCGGAGTGGCCGTGCGGTTCTGGGCGCTACAGTCTGGAGCCGAGTGACCGCTACGGTCGCAGGTTCGAATCCTGCCTCGGGCATGGATGTGTGTGATGTCCTTAGGTTAGTTAGGTTTAAGTAGTTCTAAGTTCTAGGGGACTTATGACCACAGTAGTTGAGTCCCATAGTGCTCAGAGCCATATTTATTTATTTATTTATTTTTTTTTTTTTTTTTTGATCACTGACATTACTGATACACTGGTGGCGTGGTTGGCGACTGCTTTACATGTACACACTTGACGAGCACCCGCAACGAGTTATCGACTTCGACCTGGAAATCGCTCTTGTGTGGTGGACTCAATGCAGCCGGACAGTAGTTCTCCAACGCCTGGGTCCGCCTGCAGCCAGTGTTTGTCTGCGCCAGAACTTAGCCGTTCAGATGCGGCTGACCGCCGGAGTGAGTCGTCCATCGTGGCGTCCTTGCAGTCATAGCGCGGCCAGTGCGTTATCTGGCGGAGCGACCTCGGGGGTGCACATCTCGGCGGAGCCGTAACATAACGCAGCGCGGCGGAGCCGTTGTTGCACCACGAAGAGCCGTTCGGCCAGACGCCGGAGAGCCGTTGCGGGCGGCTTGAGTGCGCCATAAAGCAGGGGCCGACCTCGGTGATTGCATCCGGCGCGGTCCCGCGGCGCCTTGTTTATGCACCGGCAACAAGGCGGGCCTTGTACGGCGCCGGGGCTCGCGTTCTGCAGAACACGGCGGCCGCTGTCTGCCAACTTGGCGCGTCTCCGCCGCCAGGGAAACGACCGCCCAGTGTTCGCCACGTGAGCGGCGGCTGTGTAGGAAACAACCTGTTCGCCGCTGTGCGAGAGAGCACTGGGCACACGTGTCGGTTTACGAAGCCGCCAAGGGCCTTTTATTAGGCCTCACGGAATTTACTGTCGGACTGAACACAAGGTAGACTGATGAGTCGAAACGTTGTTGCCACAGCCCACCGCGAGGTTGAGTGCCGACTGGAAGGTCGTGAGCACGTGACGCTGTAAGTGCAGTAAACATACAGTACGCTTATGTAAGCGGATCAGACTGCTTCCGTAGCCGATTGGTGCCTGCACGATGGTTCACCCTAACCGGTCAGCGTGCTTGTCACACTCTGTAACAAAAAAACTGAGTGAAGCTCTCATTGTCGGAATCAGAGACATGTCATGCGACATCCGCGCAGAGTCTATGACGAAAAATTTCGAAGATATAGATAGTAAAACGAAAAAAAATAAAAACCGGACAATTTCGAGTACAAGTCGCGTTCTGAGACTTTCGTACAAACTTAGTTATGTACGAGGGTCGTTCAGTAAGTAATGTTCCACATTTCTTTTAAAAAAGCCATTAATATACATAGACAAACGTCCTTGTTGTTGCTTCACATTTGATGTTTGTTCTGTGCGCCGGTGAAGTTTCGAACAGTTCTGGTAGATGGCAGAGCCGCAGTATAGCGTCAGAGGGCGTCTACATACGACTCACGTCACAAGCAGCGTGCTCTTGTTGAATTCTTGTGTGCAGAAAAAGAAACTTGGTGAACATCCATAACGTTTGTGTGCAGTGTATGGCGATGGTCCAGTTTACGAGCGTACAGTTGGGCGATAGATAAAGAAAGTTACAGCCTCAGGAAATGCAGAAACAGAGCTCCATGTTCAGCCACTTTCGGGACGTCCTGTCACAGCCACTGCTGCAGACATGCTGAATCGTGCGGTTGCCATTATTCGTACCGACCGGCGCATCAAACTCCAGAACTGGCTCTACAGTAGTCGGTCAGCATAAGAAGAGCGACTGCAATGATCGAGACTCTCGGATATTCAAAGAGGTGCTCACGATTGGTTCCACGAATGCTCACAGCGGACCACAAGATTCAAAGAGAGGCCATTTCATCTGAATTTTTGGAGCGTTTTGAGACCGACGGATAGGCCTTTCTGTCATGGACCGTTACGGGGGATGTAGCTGGAAGTACCACTTGGGGCCGGAAGCAAAAAGGCAGTGCATGCAGTGGCATCATCCCCATTCGCCACAAAAACAATACCCTGTGCCGGAAAATTCTTGGTGGCGTCAATCTCGTGGATGTAATGCTAAGAAGGTCAACCATCACTTCAGAGGCATACGTGAAAACTCTGAATAAACTCAAGAACTGTTTCCGACATGTTCGATCGGACAAGTATCCAGCAGAAATCTTGCTCCAACACAATAGTACACGCCCACATACAAGTCTGAAAACCCGGGAACATATCGCCAGATTGGGTTGGACATCATTTCCTCATCCACCCGACAAGATCTGGCACTCTCGGACTTCCATCTCTTTGGGCCGCTTAAAGATTCTCTACGGAACACACTTTGAAGTAGACCAGAGTGTCAGACATGCAGTGAAAACATGGCTACGCCTACAGGACAAGAGCTTTCACCAGCAGGGAACACATGCTCTTCCACAACGTTGGCGTACAGCCACAGAACGAGATGCAGACTACGTAGAAAAATAGGACATGGACAAGACATGTCGACGTATATTGCCACCAAATTCTGACTCTTAACTGAGGAAGAAAATGTTTGCCATTACTTACTGAACGACCCTCGTATATACAGGGTGTCCAGGAAATGTTGCAGCAAACTTCGACAGTTTGTGGAGGGTGTTTATAGGGATAAATCGAGGTTAGGAACCCGTATCCAGAAACATCACCCAACGACGCTACAGAGCGTCGAAGCTATACGCCCTGACACCTGCCAATAAGCCACCCCTTCAGCAGCAAACCTGGCCATGTACGCTGACGTCTCGCTACGTTGTTTGTTATTCAGTGATCGTGACTGATTGCCACGATCGCTAGCGGGGAAGATGGAGCTACCTGCTGCGTAGAAAGGCCTTGTCTCCTATGAATGTTGCCTCGGTGGGCGACGGTTTCGGACATGGATTTCCATCCGATTCTTTTTCACCTAGAATCCTGTAACACGTCCAGTGTTTTTCGGTACAGACAAGAGAAATAAACTGCAGATGGAAACCAGTGTCCTAAACCAAGGCAACAGAGCATCGCATTCACAAGGCCTGTCTAGCTATCATCAGGAAGCTTCCAGGATTCGACCTCTGGACTGGAAAAGGCATCCCGTTAACTGTCATTGCAATCCCTCCAGCTTCTGCAAATTATTTCGACCAAAGCCTTAATTGTTCCATATTGATACATCAAACGTCACAATGGGACACCCCAGTTCGAATTTCGGCGGAAACAAATGTAAAAAAAAAATGGTTCAAATGGTCTGAGCACTATGGGACTCAACTTCTGAGGTCATTAGTCCCCTAGAACTTAGAACTAGTTAAACCTAACTAACCTAAGAACATCACACACATCCATGCCCGAGGCAGGATTCGAACCTGCGACCGTAGCGGTCTCGCGGTTCCAGACTGCAGCGCCTAGAAACAAATGTAATTTATTGACGCCAATTACACCTCGACAATATGCTTTAAAATTATTGTGGCTTTCTGAACTGCCGAACATGCCAATCGGTCTTCTATTTTCCTAGCTGCAAGAAATTCACTGAACTGTTTTGACATTCACTCCTAACAACCAGTCACGGGAGCGGAATGAAGCCACATTCACTGCTCATTTCCTGTTCCAACTAACAGCGTTCCTGTAGAAAGTTGCTACTTGCTTTCAGAACTATTCACACTGTTTACTTCGAATAGGTGCCATAATGAAAAAGTATCTAGCATTTAAGTAGTAGGTTCCTATCACAACCACTTTAGATGGATAGTGGGAAGACCAACCTATCAGCTCAAAGCTGGACAAAACCGCCTTCAGCTTTGTATCAGTTGTCTGATGTAGTGTCTCATACACCTAAGAGGATGTCCTAACGGCGCGGCCGGGAATCAGAAGCACACTGACATCGGGAGACATCAAGCAAACATCGTGAACTATCGTCTCTAGCCTTGACACTGGCCGCAGTTCCTCAGCTCCTTGAGGGAGAGGCTTCACAAGTTTCTTGAGGTTCGCCGTATCCAACAGAGGCCTCTCATTAACCATCAGATCCGACTGAGCTACAAAACTGCAGGGATTGCTAAATTCCACCCGTTGTTCCTAATACCACCAAACACCTTTATACAGGATTAAGATTGGGTGCTTTAGCGGGCCAATCGCCTTGTAGCAGCATACGTGAGTGTGCATCAAATCAGAAATATATGCACGCAGCCCTGTGAAAACTGATGTCGTCTCCTTGCAAATGAGAGTGACCACAACACACTCATCATTAATATTTAGACTTAGTCGTCAATAATGTTTAAATAAATTTGGTATTTCAGTTTTCCGGTGACCAGTCCGGATAGTCGGGAGGGGGAACTGTGTCAGCCAAGGACCGAATCCATCCGGCGCATTAACGACGAAGGTCAGTGTGCTGGCCACCTTGGTTGCGGTTTTTAGGCGGTGCCTCTCATCCCACTAGATGAGTATGGAGCTGGTATCCAAGTCCCGACTCAGTTACACGACTCGCAAAAATTTCGGAAATGTTCACTCAAATTCATATGGGCAGCTGACTGTTGGGGTGCACACGTTCCGTGGGGTAACGGGCTGGTGACAGGACATTCAGCCAACCCTTCAATAAACGGTGCCAAATCAGCAGTTAAGGCGCGATTGTGTACAGGACAACAGTGAAAGAAGAAGAAGGGTTCCAGTATCCTGGTAACCCGAATGGCCCAAGTCACGTTACGAAAAATAGCCCGAACGTCACAGATGCTTATACGACTCACGGAGACGTCGGAGCACTCGACTTGTCTCTTTTTTTAAGAGAGACAAAATCGCTAGTCGTCATACTGCATGCCCACTGTCAGCCACTGTCCGGCTTGTGTGTTGTTTGGTCCGATGGAGACGTGCAGCTTCTTGTGCCGCTGCGAGCTATGGCATTTGACCAGTTAAACTCCGTCCGAACAGGTCTTGGAAGGCCCAAAGGTACCGACCGGACGCCGTGTCATCCTCAGCCCACAGGCGTCACTGGATGCAGATATGGAGGGGCATGTGGCCGCTACTTCTCAATCAAGTAGCTATATACGACTCACGTAACAAGCAGCGTGCTGTTATTGAATTCTTGTGTGCAGAAAAAGAAACGGTGGTGTACATTCATAACGTTTGTGTGCCTCACAAGGGCTGAGTGTGCCCCGCTTACCAACAGCGTTCTGCAGACCGGATGGTCACCCACCCAAGTGCTAGCTCAGCCCGACAGCGCTTAAGTTCGTCGATCTGACGGGGACCTGTGTTACCACTGCGGCAAGGCCGTTGGCTATTTTACAAGTTACGCAACTCCAAATACCTGTAACATGAACATACTTTCGCAGTGTTCGATCGAAAAATGCTTGAGTAGGATCTGAATACAATGACAGCAGGGATTTCTGCCAAGATTGAAACCAGTTTTCACTATCACGGCGGGATCTAATCTCCAGTCCCTGTAGATTATGAGCTTTCCACGCCCACTGTTCTTACTCAGTGTTGCTTAGTTGCGGGTAGTACAGCATTCCTTGGAGACAAGTTGGACAGTCCGCGGTGATACATGAGCAAACCGGCGAACTTCTTCCAATATGTGGTCAAGGGTCCGTCCATAGGCGATAATTCCATTCTTTATTTCCATTTCGACGCATATTGCTGTGCTGATTCCTTACAGTCAATTGGCACGTACTGATCATATATATACGTCCGAAAGAGCAGATACCGTCTTATATATATGTAGTGAAGGTTCACCGGCCATTTTACCATCTTCTTCTGTGCAGATGCACAAACAGTGCCCGAACTCTTAAGGGAATCGGCGATAAATCCGCGAGTAATGAGTATAATGGGCAGGGGCACTATGAATATAGTGCAGGACAATAAGTTGGGAATGTGGGTGTCACGGAAGGCGTGCCAGAGGTAAGTCTCTGCTGTCGCACTATCCTCTGTGTCCTCGGTGGCTCAGATGGATAGAGCGTCTGCCATGTAAGCAGGAGGTCCCGCGTTCGAGTCCCGGTCGGGATACACATTTTCCACTGTCCCCGCTGACTTATATCAACGCCTGTATGCAGCTAAGGGTATTCATTTCATTGTAATTACGTACTGATCACTTCTTTACCATAGTTCCATGGAGTACATCAGTGGTGGAAAATGTCATGACCGCATGGTATCAGTTCTACACGATCTACAGTGCTCCAAAGCGAAGGGGGAGGGGGATGACTAAAATTTTGTTAAGTGATCTTGTTAACTGAGCGTAACACTGTTTTTCGCTTCTCACTCTGTAATATCAATGACTGTTGTTTTGGGGCTCTGCACATGAAAATCCTCAAACGACCCTCTCATCGAGTGTAAATGCTTAGTGCAGCCAAAATTTCGCTCATAAGTGAGAAAAGAAAATAGTGACGTGTGTGGCAAGCAGAAGAATTACTGAGTAAATACCCGAAAGTCTGTCGTGTGTTATACTCCTGAGGAAAGACAGTGCCAGACGTTCTTTTCTGGACAAATTCTTTTGCCGCGGCGATGTTGACCAGAAGCTCGGACGTAGGCGGAGGTCAATGGCGAGCAGGAATGTGGCCGTTGTCTTGCCTTGCCCTCTCTCTCTCCCTCTCTCCGCTCTCTCACACAGCCGCGGTACCGCACGGCTGCTTCCTGGGGCCTCCGCTGCGCCGCTGCGTTCACAGAACACTGTTGTTAGCGCGCTGGCGTAAATCTCCGGGATAACCGGCTCCGACAAAAAGGCGCGCACGCACACAAAACACACACGCACGCATGACAAGACAGCCAATTGTGCACGCGCCGCAGCCAGCGGACGCATGTGCGACCGTGAGGGCGGTCGCTGTTCTCCATCGCCTTCCAGGAACTCGGCGATCCTCCAGCAGCCTTGCCGTACGTCTGGCGGTGTCAGTGGATTCATTGTACGTGGCGCCGGCTAATTTTAAAAGAAAACAAGCTGAATGAAAACGGCAAATCCCACACTGCGAACTTACCTCGTGGTGTGCACCTGGCGTAGCCAAGGAGACTGTAGACTCTACAACAGTCAATTGAAACCAGTAATGCAATAAAAAAGTGCGTAAAGTTTAAAACAAAACGAGAAAAAGACAAGAAAAGAGAAACTAAAACTGGCATGCAAAGTGTCGAAGAGGTGGGAGGAAGTAGAAACTTATTCATCTATATCCGCTGATGACCCGAAACACTAAGATCACTATCCACCGCGGATTTGAAAGCCGCCTGAGCCGTTTTCGGCAAGTAATGCGGTAAGGAAAGAATATGAGCGGAGGAAAGATGAACGAGGAACCATTCTAGTGACGTTATGGGCCACAAATGGTGAAATACCCTGATATAAGCGACTTTGACAAAAGGCAGATTACTTAGCCAGGCGCCTGGGAACGAGTAACTCGGGAACGGCGAAACTGGTCGTATGGTAGCGTGCTACTGTCGTTCCTCCACCCGCTAACAGCACTCTTCATCAAATGACTGTATACAGCCAGTGTTTTTTGAAATCTACTTTCAACAGTGCTGGAAAAATACTGGCCATCCTGGAGATCCAGAATGAATATTCCCTTTACAGCGGAGTCTTCACGGGTTTGAAACTTCTTGGCAGATTAAAACTATGAACGGGACATGGATTCAAACGTGGGACATTTGCCTCTCCCGGGCACTTGCTCTACCAACTGAGTTATCCAATCACGAACAACGACTCATCCTGGCAGCTTTACTTCCTCCAGTACCTCGTTCCAGTGAAGCCAAAAGACTAAGGTTCGAGTCCCAATTCACCACACGATCTTAATCTACCAAGCAGTTTGAAGTAAGTGAACACTCCGCTGCAGAGTGAATGTTCTATCACCCAGACTGAGTCTAAGCCACGTTCCCGCAATATGCTTCGTTCCAGGAGTGCTAGTTCCGCAAGGTATGCAGGAGAACGTGTGTGAAGTTTGGAGGGCAGGGGATTCTGGCGGAAGTAAACCAGTGAGGCTGGATCGCCTGTCACGCTTGGATAGCTCAGTCGAAAGAGCATCCGCTCGTGGAAGCAAAACTCCCAGGTTCGATTCCCGGTCCGCACGCAGTTTCAGTCTGCCAGACGTTCCTTCTTGCAGATATCAAGCACGCTTGAAATCTGCGTAGTAGGCCCAGAATACACCCCATTTAGAACTATTGCGAAAAAACTATCCCATCTTCTGCACAGTGGACAGGAGCCTCCCTCCACGTGACACCTAATTCAAGGGGACTTCAGGGGAGTCACTAATTCGGAGGAACGCAATCTCTACGAAACCGCAACACCCATAGGAAATTAAATACACAGGTGATCTTAATTACACACATTTAAAGGAATCTGTTAAAATATTCTACCACTAGTATAACACTCCTTTCTGCTACAGCAATACCATAACCTCGAAGCTGGAGGCAGGTTGTGAAATAAAACTATCTTATTAAAGCAATTATGGTAGAACGCAAAAGAACAGTGTTACCCTCTAAGAAGAATTTTGATAGGTTGACCGTGTTGTACCTAACGGAAATGGCTTATCGGAAATGAAAGTCAGAATTACGTAAATATTCGAACAGTAACAAACAATATTGTTGCCTAGCTATACTGTTTAAAGAATAAGGAAAACGGTCGGCAGCCTAATTAGGGAAGAGAAAGATTAACGTTCTCGTTTAAGGAAGTAGGTATGAGTAACTTTAACGGACAAACACAACCTAGACTTGGCCACACGCGAGTGCGATGAACTGTGACACATACATATGTTTACGGTAAGATTGAACCTAACAGCTAGAACAGCAAAAACTATTTGCATAAATATAACATATAACAAAACATATTATTACTTTCAGTGCTTATTCAAGCTGAATGGTCTTAATAATGTTATTATTACTATTCAAAATGGTTCAAGTGGCTCTGAGCACTATGGGACTCAACATCTTAGGTCATAAGTCCCCTAGAACTTAGAACTACTTAAACCTAACTAACCTAAGGACGTCACACACACCCATGCCCGAGGCAGGATTCGAACCTGCGACCGTAGCAGTCCCGCGGTTCCGGACTGCAGCGCCAGAACCGCTAGACCACCGCGGCCGGCTTATTACTATTCACTGCAGGATCATAAATTGGACATAGGTTAAGTCTCTCTCAGTTAAATCACCCAATAAGCTGATCCTTCACTGTACATTATTATAGTACTCCTTTCCAGTGATTGCGCAATGTTGGTGGGCGGATTTGCGGACAGAATTGCTGGACTCTGGCCTTTCTTGGTGGCGATGATGAATACCAATTCCAGAATCGTTCCAGTTATTTATCCATCCATCCGAGGCATTGGAAAGTAGCAGAAAAAGCCTCTCTCGGAACCAGTACAATATAAAACCTTTACATGGCAGTGCACAGTTTGATAGCTCGTCCCTGACTGACTCTTGTTCCACCTTTTCTATCTAGGCCAACCACAATTTGCGCGCGCTGCACAGTTCCATTCCCGAGGGGAACCACTACACCTTTTATATACTAAAGAACTAAGAACCCTACGTGAGGATCAGCAGTTTACAAAACAGCAACCAAACACATTAAATAAAACAGAACATTTGCACATATTGACATTTCTACAAAAAATTATTCACACAGAAATTACAATTATATATAGTAAGATTTGTTCCCTCCAAATGGGACAAAGAATTTAAATGACAGATATACTACATTGCATAGAATCAAATCATGACATCAAAGGTTTTACAAAGAAAGGAGTATAGGATTTTGTGTTATCTATTCAATCAAATACATTTACTGAAGCTCAACGATCTAACATTAAATAAAACAAAAGGCAAAATAAATCAGTAGAGCATTAAAGGTATGGTGTTACACTAGGTACGCCATTCATTTAACTCCAGGATACTGAAATACTGGTTGGCACCGTTCAACTAAGTATGCTCTGCTTATATCATGCTTACACACCCAGCCGCGACCATAAAGTCTTCAATTATTATCTGAACAGTACTAAGAATATCGCAAAGAATGATAATTAGCATAGTCCCAGTTATCATCGCAGTCACGTGCAGTGACGCAGTGTAAGCTTTGTTCATCATTATCTAACAAAGTCTAGTGCTGTAATTATTGTCATCATAAAAAACCTTTGTTCATAGCCGAAAGTCATTTCCTACGTAACATCGCAAATTTCTCTTGAGAATATCAGCTAAACTGTTAAGTCATCATATTGCCCCGCTGAAGTGCGACCACTGTCGACCACATGATTTGCGCTCGTCAATCCTCGTAACGATCTCTCAAACTCGCTCTGCCCCGTCTGTGACATTAGACACGTCAGTTTACTTACGTAACGTAACCAAAACATTTTTGTTAGTACAATCTGTGCTGAACACTTATTCTCACCCGGATCAACTAAAAGAGGTGGACAAAAATTAGGAAAAACCAAAAAAACAACACATTACCATTCCTAATACGACAAAAGAAACCCGTGGGTATTCAACACAGTTTCTAGTCTCTCGGAATGTATAAAAACTGGCCTTGTAAGGGGACCTTAGTTTCTTCTGTAACTCCCCACCCGTTTGCTTGTCCGATTTTTTGCGTGTGTTCGCCCCCTGACAAACAACTTACGGAGAAATTGGGAGTGGAACTGTACGCAAAAATGGATAACGCTAGATTTAAATGTGGCCCTGTCACCCCTAATTAATCTGCGGTGGTAGTGTTGACGGTGAATCACACCTGTTTTTACTTCCAAACATGAATGATCATGAACACTTAGAGTGTTCTATGACATCAAACACATACACAAAAATAATATAACGCAAAAGGGTGAATTCAGGGTCAACTACTGAAAGTAAAGACTCTACTGAATCACAATAATTTTATTATAACCTTCATATCAATGCTGAATAAAACACAATGAACAATTTACAAATTATACTCCTGACTGGCATTGGCAGTGAACTGTGTTAAAATTGGTCCAAAACGCTATGTCTTATAACTTGGCTGACCGACTGACATCGACACAAAACGTAAAATACGAAGAACCACTACACCCCAAAGTACCGTGAAACCTCTGTGGAAACAGCAATTGCACGTGATCCAACTATTTAACGTTACTCCTAACACAGGCCGAAGCGGGAGCGATCCCACCGTAATGTTTCTGGTGCAGCGGCGGTCTCCGACGGCGACGGCGCGGCTGTGCGGTTGGCTTGTGGTGTCTCGGAAAGTACACTCCTACACTACTCGGACAACAAACTGCTGTCCACAAAGTTCTCTATTTGCAACGATCTTCCCGGCAGCAAAGAGCTGGCGTGGCTAACGTCCACTCAGAACGAAAAACCAAGGCGGGAGATGACTTGGATAACGTCCTCTCAGTACGAGAGCCCTGAACGTAAGACCATTACCGAGAGTCCAGCAAGATCGCTCTTCACTTTTGTTTTCTCCCGTCAACTTTTACCGAGCGAATCACATCACTAGAGGCTCTCAAAATACACAGTTTGCCAGTGCTGACCAATGTACGGCCTGGGAACAGAACTCTTTTCCACCATTCTTTTATTTCTACAAAATTTCATAAGTAAACTCCGCCCTCGCCAGCTGGGAACAACCACAGCTCTGGGCAATAACACGTTTACTGAAAGTTTTCTCCCAAGAGACCACTCGAGATTTTCCCGGCAAGATTCCCCGTCATAGCGAACACAGATTCTTGCATTGAAAGTTTGTTATTCGGAAATCCTGGCCTGCCCCACTTGAGTTACTCGAAGGCGTAAAATTAATGGGACATAGGCGAGAGCACGCACAGGAAAGCCCGTCCAGCTATCCACTGCTCTGTTTTGGTAAACAGTTGAACACCTGCAGCCGCACGTCCTTCAGAGGTTGGCGACCGCTGTGGCCTCTCTAAACGGATTACAGAAATCCCCCAGTTCACCATTCATACTGATAGGCTGTAGCCTTCGGCGGCTACGCGGGGAGGTAGCCGAGCTCTGTCTCGCGTTCTGCCTTTCCGCAAAATCTTATAATTACAAAATTGCGGAATTCTCACGTGCCGATGCGTTTCCACATAGATTTCCTACACCGTAATTTAGAGTATTACTCCAACAAAACCTAAAGTGTCACGTTAAATGGACTCATGTAAGGTGCAAGGCCGTTGCCACCTTACACTTCCGGTGTATACAACGTTCAAATAACTTACGGAGACGCAACCAGGTGACCTCGTTTTGGCTTGAGACTGACGGGGTGTTGTCGAAATATCGGTGATTTTGGACGTCACCCGACTGCATTCTCGTAAGTTATTTGAACGGGTCGTGTATGGTTTGCACCGTTATACTACTCTTCCTGCAAAATAGTGCCAAGTTCAGGTACAGACGATGAAGGTGGATAGCGATCACGCACCCCTCTCTTCAAATTGGACACTATTGAGACCTTGTGAATGCGGTGGCCAAGGAAATTG
Source organism: Schistocerca cancellata (assembly GCF_023864275.1). NCBI lineage: Eukaryota > Metazoa > Arthropoda > Insecta > Orthoptera > Acrididae > Schistocerca > Schistocerca cancellata. The sequence goes on from NC_064634.1 coordinate 165,953,753, forward strand.
CGACAATTCGTTCTCGTACTCGCAAAATCAGTCCTGGACGATGCGAGCGGTGTAAACAAGGGACGTGTCGTCTTGGAACACCGCATCACCATTGGGGAATACAAATTGTATCATGGAATGACCTAATCAGCCAAAATTGTCACATAGTGGTTGGCAGTAATGGGACCTTGCAGAGTAACCATGGGGCTTATGGAACACTATGATATGGCTGCCATCACTGAACTATCGCCATGATCACTCTTGGGACGTAGACTCGACCAGATGTTGGAAATATTGTGAAACAACAACCCTCACCCGACCAAATGATGACAATTTGAATCGTCCATAGTTGGGGTTTTGTGGCTTAGGCACCATCTTTTCCCGTTACGGGCGTTTGTATCACTGATATGTGGTTTTGAAATTCCAGCTCTCTTTGCAATTCCCTGTTTGTGGGGCTCTTTTCGTTGGGTGTGTGTGTGTGTGTGTGTGTGTGTGTGTGTGTGCTGACAGGGCTCGCGAGTACGATATTCGGCTCTGTAGTGACTTTTTCAGATGTTGTCATCGTATTTTTCGTCACAATCATCTTCAGTGATCGTCCGTCACGATCACTCAGTACACACTTTCGTTCGCGTCGTGACATAGTGGATGATGTTTTCCTGCCTCCCTTGTATGTGGTGTGAATCTTCAAAACGGTGCCTCATGAAGCACCAAGCACTGTGTCTACGTTAGTTACGGATGCATTCACCATACAGGCACCAAAATGTATCCAATTTCGAATTCATTTAGCTCCGACATAATGGACTCACAACTACGCAGAACACTGTTCTGATCACAACTGACGGCTACAGCGAATCGAACACATTGCACAGGAGGCTTTGGTGACCAGATACAACAGCATCACCCGCAGGCCTGACTATCCCCTACATTTATGTTCAAGCACGCATTTATCGCCATGTTCCCATATTTTTGTCTACCCATAGCATTACGAGAATGTTAGTGTGTATCTTTGTATTTTCATATAGTGCTTACAGAGTTGAGGGGCATGAAAAGGAAGCCATGCTTGAGAAGGGAGTGAGACAGGGCTATAGCCTATCCCTGATTTTATTCAATCTGTACGTTGAGTAAGCAGTGAAGGAAACCAAAGAGAAATTTTGGAGATGAATTAAAGTTCAGGAAGAAGAGAAAAAGAAAGGAAAATATAAGTTTAACACCAACGAAAGCAAAACAAGGATAACAGAATGTAGTCGAATTAAGTCGGGTGATGCCTAAGGAATTTGAATAGGAAACGAGACACTTAAAATAGTAGATGAATTTTGATGTTTGTCCAACAAAATAACTGATAATAGCCGAAGAAGCGAGGATATAAAATGTAGACTGGCAACGACAGGAAAAGCATTTCTGAAGAAAAGAAATTTGTTGACATCGAATATAGACCGAAGGGTTAGAAAGTCTTTTCTGAAACTGTTTGTGTGGAGCGTAGCCATGTATCGAGGTGAAACATCGATGATGAGCAGTTTAGACAAGAATAGAATAGAAGCTTTTGATGTGTGGTGCTACAGAAGAATGCTGAAGATTAGGTAGATGGATCACGTAACTAATGAGGAGGTACTGAATAAAGTTGAGGAAGAAAGAAATTTGTGGTGCAACCTGTCTACAAGAAGGATCGATTGACAGGACATACTCTGAGACATCTAAGGATCACCAATTTAGTATTGATGTGAAATGGGGGTGATCGTAAAGGGAGAGCGGGAGATGAAAACAGTAAGCACATTCAGAAATGTGAAGGTTGTAGCAGTTATTTGGAGATGAAGAGGCTAGCACAGAATAGATAGCATGGAGAGCCGCACCAAACCAGTCTTCGAACTGAAGATCACAACAACAGCACATGTATCTTCCAACCAGTACAATTACTGATGCACTGTTTTGTGTCTTCTTCCAATTCATGGACATGGACGAGTTCATTTCTCCGGGTAAAAGGAGTATTCCTTCAGCCAATCTGCACTGTACTTTTCTTTTCGCTGGAGTATTCCCATACTTAAACCTTCTAGAAAGTTTAACAGGCCACTTAGGAACCTCAAAACGATGCAGTTTCCTCCTACGCAAGCGTCACCGCTCCTTGCCCGGCAGCTTCTCCTCGCGTCCGCTAAAACAATAGCAAAAATCGCTGCCTTGCCCGCCCATGAATTCTGCTACTTCGCACCCTTCAAAATTACATCAATTAACTGCAAATTTTTCAGTGCATACTTCAATGCCGAGTACTGAAGAATTCATTCAACAGTTAAATTTATGTTATTTCGTAATATTCCATTTGGTAATTAGCATGGGCAAGGAAATGGATATATCAACGACATGTCACCATCCTCGTCTCTGATATCGTATTCTAAAGATCCCTATGCGATGTATGAACATAATGATCGGGTTGTCTTCTTCAAACATAGGATCTATAAATTTACTCAATAGCAGACTACATCACTTTTCTTCCAAGGACAATAATTTAAGTTCCCCAAACACTTCTCTATACTGGTCAGTGAAGAGTCCAGCAGTGACTGAAGTGATAAAACACTGCTCGTGAAAGCTAGGCGTTCTCGAGCGACTGCAAAGTTGATTACCACAAATGAGGGTAATTTCGGCGGAGGTCGATGATGCAACAGAAATCCAACGTCGTGCTCTTCTGCTGGGGTGCAGCTCCTCCTGCCGCGAGGGACAGAGGCAGCTGAGCTAATGAAGCCGTCCTAATAGAGCGGACAGTAAACAGCAGTTAGAAGCCGTCCCGGGCATCGGCGTATTTAATTGGTCGCTTCTTGCACGTCGCGGCTCAAGTGGGACAAATTACCGCGGCGAGACGGCGCGAAGCTATCTGAAAAATTAAACCGATTTGCCGCCCGCCTCTGCGTGTGGGACGCTGTCTGCCGGTTACAAGCATATTAGCGGGTAGGTCCCAAGTACAGGGAGTGAGGGCCCCGGAGTAATCCGTACTACATGTGCGGGGCGGAGCAGGTAAGGGGATCCCGGACATAGGCAACCCGCCGAGCGCGGTCGGACCGATGCGAGTGCAGACACAGGGGGGAAAACAGATTACACGCAGCCCGTCCCGCGCGAACGCTAATGAATGCTTCGGCGGAACAGGCAATTTTTACAAGAGTGACTCGCTTTATTAGTAGCGGTACGGGGGCGGGGACGAGGGGGTTACCATTCGGGACGTCATCGCGTAATAAGGATTAGTCTGAATACTGTGTCTGTCGGCTTATTGCGGTTTAGTTGCGAGGGGAAGCCGACGGAAGTGAATACGGGTGCAGACTGCAAGCTTTCATCTGTCAGTGTCTCGCGAATTGGACTGAAATGAATGGAGGAGTTCAGTGTTTAAAGTAATCGCCTCTGGCGTGTTTGTGGTCCCTCGCTCATTAATAATAAGAACGCTTCGAAGTCGTCGTTAATAAATTGCCGAATAATCTGATGACGACATCAAAGAATCCGACGCGAGTTCTGGATATGCATTCGATTAAAAATTTGAGTTCCAGTCGTCAGTTTTCTAATACTCTCTGTGCTGAACGCTAAGAACACATGTCAGCGTGTGTGTGTTACTAATTGTTCCGCGTTCCACCAACTCATGTTGAGTTTTTCATTGCTGGAAACTTTCATATTGGCTATCGCTGCACTTGTTTATGAAATCGGAACTCCAGGACTATAGGAAGATTGAAGTTTAATATCCTTCGGTATTTCTAAAGCACACAGCCTTAAGCAATATAAATAAACCTTGGAAAACGTACTTAACTTGTATTTATCGAGAAGCTACAGCCCACCGAAAAGTCCAAAGCGACTGGAAAAAAGCGCAGGTGGCTCTTGTATATAGGAAACGTGAAAGAGCGGACCCTCAAACTTACAAACCAATATCCTTGACATCGGTTTGCTGCTGAATTAGCAAACATATTCTGAGCTCGAATATAATTAAATTCCTCCAGACCAAAAGATTTCTCTCCATGACTCAGCACGGTCTTAGAAAGCATCGCTTGTGCGAAACTCGAGCTTTCTCTTTTCTCACATGGTATACTGCAAACTGTGTATGAAGTGCAAAAGGCAGACTCCGTATTTCTAGTTTTCCAGAAAGAATTTAATATGGTGTCCCACTTCAGACTGTTAACGAAGGTACGAACATATGGAGCAGGTTCCCAGATTGTGAGAGCCTCGAAGATTTCTTAAGTTATAGAACCCAGTACGTTGTAGTCGACTGCGAGCGTTCATCAGAGACAAGGACATTGTCAGGAATGCCCCAGGGAAGTGTAATAGGACATCTGTTATTTTCTGTATACATAAATCATTTGGCGGACAGTGTGAGCAGTAATTTATCGCTATTTGCTGATGATGCTGTGGTGTACGGGAAGGTGTCGTCGCTGAGTGGCTGTAAGAGGATACAAATGACTTGGACAAAATGTGGAGATCGGGGCAGGCAAGGCGGTTGGTGGACTTCAGTTTATTGGAAGAGGGGAACCACGGGAGCCCGGATATAGGACGCTTGTGCGACCTATTCTTGAGTTCTGCACGAGTGTTGGAATCCAGACCAGATCGGATTAAAGGAAGACATGGAAGCAATTCACAGACGGGCTGCCAGATTTGTTCCCAGTAAGTTCGAACAACGTGCAAGTAGCATGGAGATGCCTGGGGAACACAAATGGGAATCCTAGGAGGGAAGGCGAAGTTGTTTTCGAGGGACACCATTGAGAAAATTTAGAGAACCGGTATTTGAAGTTGACTGTAGAACGAGTCTACAGCTGCTAACGTACATCTCGCTTAAGGTCTACGAAGATAATATGCGAGAAATCAGGGCTCATACAGAGGCATATACAGGGTTATTACAAATGATTGAAGCGATTTAACAGCTCTACAATAACTTTATTATTTGAGATATTTTCAAAATGCTTTGCACACACATACAAAAATTCAAAAAGTTTTTTTAGGCAATCACAAATGTTCTATATGTGCCCCTTTAGTGATTCGGCAGACATCAAGCCGATAATCGAGTTCCTCCCACACTCGGCGCAGCATGTCCCCATCAATGACTTCGAAAGCATCGTTGATGCGAGCTCGCAGTTCTGGCACGTTTCTTGGTAGAGGAGGTTTTAACACTGAATCTTTCACATAACCCCACAGAAAGAAATCGCATGGGGTTAAGTCGGGAGAGCGTGGAGGCCATGACATGAATTCCTGATCATGATCTCCACCACGACCGATCCATCGGTTTTCCAATCTCCTGTTTAAGAAATGCCGGACATCATGATGGAAGTGCGGTGGAGCACCATCCTGTTGAAAGATGAAGTCGGCGCTGTCGGTCTCCAGTTCTGGCATGAGCCAATTTTCCGCGGGCTACGCGTGAATCTTGCCCGCACGCGTTCAACCGTTTCTTCGCTCACTGCAGGCCGACCCGTTGATTTCCCCTTACAGAGGCATCCAGAAGCTTTAAACTGCGCATACCATCGCCGAATAGAGTTAGCAGTTGGTGGATCTTTGTTGAACTTCGTCCTGAAGAGTCGTTCCACTGTTATGACTGACTGATGTGAGTGCATTTCAAGCACGACATACGCTTTCTCGGCTCCTGTCGCCATTTTGTCTCACTGCGCTCTCGAGCGCTCTGACGGCAGAAACCTGAAGTGCGGCTTCAGCCGAACAAAACTCTATGAGTTTTTCTACGTATCTGTAGTGTGTCGTGACCATATGTCAATGAATGGAGCTACAGTGAATTTATGAAATCGCTTCAATCATTTGTAATAGCCCTGTACATATTAGTTTTTCCGTCGCTCTATTTGTGAGTGGAACAGCAAATGAAATGACGGATTGTGGGACGTGGTACCCTCCGCCATGCACCGTATGATGGCTTGTGGAGTATGTATGTAGATGTAGATCTCCTCTTATCATACAAGCTGTTCCACATACACTGTACGACGCGGTCGCCTGCTGTCATCCACAGAAATGAAATCAAGGTCAAAGACACCCATGAGAAACGTCCAAGGGGTCTGGAGTAGAGTTTCATAATAACATTGGCGGGTGAATGTACTGTGTACAAAGGTTTGGAGGTCAGTATGCCCATGAAATATTATGCCCCTTACATTGTAACACCTGGGCCACCCAAACTATCCTGTTAAGCAATGTTCCTGGGTGCATTACACACTCCCACCACCTGCCATATGAAAGCACGTCTAGCAATGTCGGTATAGTATGCTAAAGTTACTTTCGTCCTTACATCTCGCAGACCAGTATTTTTAAACTTGAGCACTCTTCTCTGTTTATATATGATACTAGCTGTGTGCTGAAACGTGTAATTTAACTGAACTAAAACGGGTTAAGGAAGTGTTATAGTTAGGACCTGTAATAAATAAGGTAATCACGATGCCAGATTCATATATATAATTATTTTCCATTATTGATTGTCGTCGTTAGGGTGAGGTAATGTTCGTATTGCTTTAATCGAGTGTTCACATCATAGAATGAACAGACACAACATGGCTTAAGTGGACTCCAACGATTATGGAGAAGCCATGTTGCACTTCTGCAGCTGACTGAACAAACTTTTCCTTTTTCAGTTACTCAAATTTTTGATGCAGACTGTAGTCCTCTTGTGTTGATCAAATGGCCTGCTATCAGCAACGACACTGGTACAAAGCAGTTCCAGAGGAAGTCATTGGCTTTGCTCTGTAGAGACATAACCAAATACAGTTACCTACACAGAAGGTTTTCATATTTTTGTCTCTGAAATATCACGCCAGAATTAAATTTAAAACTATTCTCATCCCCTAGATCTGCCTGACTTTGTCTGGCAGTTTCCCTCTATTGCAAGACAAATGCTGGACCGGAAACTCCCTCCAAAATATTCACAACTGGGACTGTATTTGCCAAACTACTAGGTCGCCTGAGTTTTGGCTCAATTGACGCTGACTATGCACTGGGCCAGAACTCAAACAGCCTGATCTACCTTTAGAGGAAGCGAATGAAAAGTTTTAGAAAAATCCACTGACAAGGTGCTCCGGCAGTGGGTATAGTAACATAATGGAAAAGGAGAGCGGAAGAAGAATTGGATCCAAATATACCGGGAGTGTCTGCTAGAGTTCCCGTGGAGGAAAAAGCGACACCGCAATTGTTTGGGGCGCCGATTAATGAGCGGAGTCGGGGCGCTTCCGGAAGGCTATCTGTAAATCTGTCAGGCGCAGGTAGGGGTCGCGCGACGCGGATGTGCGGGAGGCGGGCAGCAGCGGGCGGGGGATTCCCCGCGCCGCTCTGCGCCGCCCGTCAGCGCCGCTAGGTGTCTAGGTGTCGCGTCACCTGGCGACAAATGACTGCCGGCGCTGGCGGCGCGCCAGCCAACCAGTGATTCACTGGCCGGACTGCGCGGCCTGTCTGTCGCGTGCGCCCTGCCTGGTGCCTGAACCACGCGCATCTAAAACCGGGACCCGTCGCCGCCATTCTATTACCGGAGCGGCTGCCGCAGCCGTTCAGCCGTGTCGCTCCCTTCCCCTGTCTCGGATCTGTCTTGCGGCGGTGCCCATTCACATTCTGGGTTGGAATTCTAGAGGTGTGAATGAGTACAGGAACGGTGGCGCTAGCATTTGCGGATGAAAGTTTTCGGTAAACACGCAGCATAATGCTGCTGTTGCGGAACTAGGCTTTTCGTCTTCGTTGTTGCTGATTTGTAAGTTAGGTTGGCAATTGCTTTCATGGACTCAGAACCTCAGAATATTGTTTTATTAACACAGTCTACTAAGTCACAGTCACGGCTGAAGGAGGAAACAACATAAGATATCCCTCTCAATCTGTTGGTGGTAATGGTAAATCCCAAAGTGCCACACATGTAAATAAGTGCTCACCTCACCTTACAAAGTTTCACATTATTCAGTCGTGTGCTGACCATCTGATCACCAGCCGCAGCTAACCCTTTGTAGCCGCCCGGTGTGGCCGTGCGGTTCTAGGCGCTTCAGTCTGGAACCGCGTGACCGCTACGGTCGCAGGTTCGAAACCTGCCTCGGGCATGGATGTGTGTGATGTCCTTAGGTTAGTTAGGTTTAAGTAGTTCTAAGTTCTAGGGGACTGATGACCACAGATTTTAAGTCCCATAGTGCTCAGAGCCATTTGAACCATAACCCTTTGTAGCTCCGTAGGGTTCTTTCACAATAGTCATGGTGGTCATTATTGACAGTCCGAGACAATGGACTAACTAGAAAATTTAATAATAAATCGCATCTTCTGTGTTTTACTAGCATTTCTACCGGGTGGTAATAATTAAAGTGGCGCTTCTCGCGGAGATCCAGCGTGGGACGTAATTACCGTATGGCAGTGAAACTTGGTACATATGCTAATGCGTTAATGTGGAATCGATTTACACTGGAAAAAAATTAGTTCTAATTTTGGCCACCAGGTGCAAATCTGGTGTTTTACAGCGCTTCCTCGACGCGTCCGGTGCTCATATTGAGCAAACTGTGCAATAGTCAGTTAATAATAAAATCAACATTATGCCTTTCTCACTTGCTTGGCCTTTAATACTCACGTCCCGTTCCTAATCCGTTACATACGAAAACATTTCTATACGCCTTTGTTGCATTCATAGCGCCAGATTTGCCTCCCGATAATCGAAAACTGGACCTAATTTCGGGTCTGCACGATTATTACAGCCCACAGTGCATCTCTGTTCCTGCACATTAATTATGGCCAACTTGTACTTTGCCAGTACACACTTCGAAGTCGTAGCTTCAACAAGAGGACACCATTTGTATGTAAGGACCTTTGTTATGATGTTAGCACCCGAGAAACACGCTCCTGCGAAGCTTTTTTTTCTTCTTTTTTTTCATTACAGGCTCTCATAAGACGTCACTGAACAGCTGCAGTTTGAAACACCACGCGAACAGAGTTGTGGTTTTAGCAGCTATCAGGTAGTGCTAGGGGTCAGAGCACTGGACTCGCATTCGGGAGAACGACCGTTCCAACACGCGTCCGACCATCCTAATTTAGGTTTTCATGTGATTTCCCTAAATCGCTTGAGGTTAATGCCGGGATGGTTCCTTCAAAAGGGCACGGTAACTTTCTTTCTCCATCCTTCCCTAATCCGAGCTTCCGCTACGTCTCTAATGACCTCCTTGTCGACGGGACTTTAAACACTAATCTCTACCGAGACCAGCGCCGGCGCGAGTCGGCGTTAGAGATCAACACGACACATCGAGCGGAACTGGGAATACGATAGTAAAATGAGAGGAAACCCTGGAGTATCACCGAGCAGTCGAACAGGACGGATTTGACCGGACTCCTGGGTAGCCAGGGTCTAGTCGGCGGCCGACAAGAAGAACGAGCTGTTCGAAGAGCGCAAGTACGGCACACCCGGCGCTACTTGCTATAAAGCAGTCTGTTTGTGGAGGCTCCTAGAAAGCACAAATAAAGGCAGTATCTTAAGCTGTTTGAGTGTGTTATCATACAGTGCTTCCCTTATTTCTGTTGCAAGTTATTCTTAGCTCTCTCCCATCTACCACCGGTATCGTGCTTAGAGGAAAGAGCAGACAGTACTATTGGTGCGTACATAGGTTCTTGGTCTGTGCAAGATTGCACTGCGTGGCTATTAAGCGGTTTTCAAGTAGATTACTCCTAATTCTCTCCCGTAATCATTTTGGCAAAGCTAATGCAGGTGTAGCAAAGCTAATGCAGTGAGCGCTCAGCTACGACCTACTCTCTTCTGCAAGAAGGAAGTCAGTACCAAAACTAAGTTATCTGTGCACCGTTCAATCTTTCGACCAACTTTGTTGTATGGGAGCGAAAGCTGGGTGCATTCAGGTTACCTTATCAACAAGGTTGAGGTTACGGATATGAAAGTAGCTAGCATGATTGCAGGTACTAGTAGATGGGAACAATGGCAGGAGGGTGTCCACAATGAGGAAATCAAAGAAAAACTGGGAATGAACTTTATAGATGTAGCAGTCAGGGCGAACAGGCTTAGATGGTGGGGTCATGTTACACGCATGGGAGAAGCAAGGTTACCCAAGAGACTCATGGATTCAGCAGTAGAGGATAGGAGGAGTCGGGGCAGACCGAGGAGAAGGTACCTGGATTCGGTTAAGAATGATTTTGAAGTAATAGGTTTAACATCAGAAGAGGCACCAATGTTAGCCCTGAATAGGAGATCATGGAGGAACTGTATAAGGGGGGCTATGCTCCAGACTGAACGCTGAAAGGCATAATCAGTCTTAAATGATGATGATGATGATGATGATGATGATGATGATGAATCATTTTGGCCACTTGTGCGGTAGTACTCCGTGAACCACAGGGCAACGTATATTACTGTAGCAATTATAAGGTAATGTAAGCACGTGGATATACGAGTAGAGCAAACAGTTGACGTATTTTGGGGTCTTCGATCTATTGTTGTAATTTATGGTATCGCAGACGAGTCCCCGAAGAGACATCATTAGCATATACCAAATAAGTCTTTTCGTAGTATTAATGTGGTTATTGATGTCTCATTTTCACTTCAGTAATGTGAAGTTACATAACGAACCATTAGCACCAATGTCTTTTAGGCCTGTTCGCAATTGCAGTCGCCGCGACATGATTGCGGCTGCAGTGGAAGGCGGTTTTTGTTCGGCCTAAAGATACTGAGCCAGTCTTTCCCTCGTCCTCCTAACTGGGTGGTAGTTGTAGCCGACTGGGCTGATATTAAATACGAATAATTTCCCCATGACGGTCAGTTTTTTCGACACTCGTTACATAAAAGTTGTAGAAACCCTGTCAGAAAGCAGGGCGTTATAAAAGCTCTAATAGTAGGAGCAGAATGTGGCTCATGAAAATGCCTACATTCTGCTCCTGATTTTCTGAAAGGCCTGTACGTTAATAGTTTTGTGGGGTGGTTTTCAGGCTGCGAAATCGAGGAGGCAACCCGCAACCCTCGAGGGGTGAAGAAATCGTGTACCTTTAGGGTTGGCGGTGGTGTTTTCGCAGAGCAGTTCGAAAGACGGGAGAGGTGAGTCTTCGTTATCGGCCGCGTCATTTCTTTCAGTACGGAAAAACTGCGAGATTCCGAAAGGCTGTCACCTTGCGCATAAGTGGATTTTGGTTTGAACTCTTCGGTGTTTCGGACGAGTATTGCCTTCAAGTCACCGTACATGTGCTTGGTACACAGGGCTCTTACGTCAGATTCCGGAGGCAGTCGCTAGCTGAACGGTAGCGTATCAGTGATCGAGGCGGAACTGCCACCTTTAATTGAAGGAAGTAACTTTCACTTATTTCCGTCAAAATGTAAGAGTGATGTTTTTACGATTCTTTCCCTACTAACATTGTCCTGTATTCTTGGCTAGTTGTTGCACTGATTATCGGGGCAAGGTCCTAGTACCCGGTTGTAGTCGGTGTATTAAACTGTTAGCAGAGTCAGTATTCTAATCTCGACAGCTTTCCTGAACGTTTTCATAAGGCTAAATGTCCTTCACTTACGGGCAGTGGATTGATGAGATGCTTCGTTCAGTGTCGCGGGTCACACCGAGGCTGCCAAATTTATTGTAGTTTTTGCATGTGCAGCAGAGCAGAGAATCAATCTGGCTACGCCAGTAATTGTTTTCATTAGATCTGCGAAGCAGTACGTCGCGTAACTTGACTCGCACGGTTCTGAACGCGAAAGCAAGGTTGGTTTCGCGCGACGCTAAGGAAGCTTCAAGGGACAGACGAAAGAAAAAAATTTATTCTCATCGCTTTCTGTAATATTATTATACAGTGTGAACCAGAATACCAATGACAAACTATCAGCCGGCCAAAGTGGCCGAGCGGTTCTAGGCGCTACAGTCAGGTTCGAATCCTGCCTCGGGCATAGATGTGTGTGATGTCCTTAGGTTAGTTAGGTTTAAGTAGTTCTAAGTTCTAGGGGACTGATGACCTCAGCAATTAAGTCCCACAGTGCTCAGAGCCATTTTTGAACAAACTATCAGGTGTATCAGTATGGATGAAAATAATAAAAAAGGCTAGCAAACATGAAGTCTGAAAGGCGTACCTGAAGACCTGTGAGCACTTAATCACTTTCCCTACTGTGAGGCATATCTCTCCTACTGAAAGCTCTTTGCTTCCCATACTCTTACAGGCGATAATGTACACCATAACAAGAAAAGAATGTCCAGTAAACATGGGCTCTAATGTGCCCATCTCAAGAGGTATGAGTACCTGTTCACTTTCGCCACTATGAAACACGTCTCTTCCACTAAACAAGTACTTACAGCTGCTCAGATATGCATTTTAAAGTCCATATTCACTGCATATTTTTATCTTCTTTTGGTCAATACTGTCTCGTCCCAAAACACGGAAACCAAGGAGCTTCCAGTTTAAAACTCGTGTTTCATCGTATCGAAGATGAACCAGTGCCCATAGCTCTTTAGGTATGCATTTTAGAGCCCATCTCAGCTACACTTTTTTCTTGTTTTTGTCCACATTGCCACGTCTGAAAGTATTTCGGTGGATTTCTGGTCAGACTGTGTATGTACAAGCATTCAACAACATTACAGACAAGTTTCAAATAAAGAAATGAGATATTCACATGTGATATTTTTATGCATAAGATAATAATGTTAGTGTCAGACTCCAAATTAAAAATTTGATACTGAGAAACATGAGAGTAACAGAAATAAACCTGACGGACATTAAAAAAAGTTTTGATGTGCCATTGGCTACTACCCATCGAAAATGGAAGAGGAGGAAATAAAAACTTTGATGTCATAGTATGTTTCGGAAATTCATTTGGGGACTTAGAGCATGTTCCCCACACCAGAAGGAGAAAATAAATCTAGATAAATCGTGTCCTATTTTTCTCTACTTTCAAAATTATAATGACAATTAAAGACCTCTGCATTCAAGGTAAAAACATCGAAAAAATTCAAAGAGGGGCAGCTCCCATGATATTATCACGAAAAAGAGAAGTGGGTGTCACGGATATGATAAGTGAGAGTTGCGGCCGCAATTGTTAAAAAACAAAGCGTTTTTCATTGTGGAAAGACCTGTTCACAAAATTTCAACCTCCAATTTTCCTCTCTGAGTGCCAAAATATTTTGCCCGTACATTAACTTAGCCAGACATGGCTATGTTAAGTAAGTGGAGTACTCTCAGTCCAAAGACTGTTTTGAACCTCCCAGTGCTTTACGAGCCATGGTCCTGTTGGAGAAGGTACACCACAGCTTTCCTCCGAGATGTGAACTGACACGCCCAGCCAGTTGTTGGGGGAACGTACAGTTTAATGTGGTTTCCGAACCATGGTGCTGGCCGGCCGGCGTGGCTGTGCGGTTCTCGGCGCGTCAGTCTGGAACCGTGAGACCGCTACGGTCGCAGGTTCGAATCCTGCCTCGGGCATGGATGTGTGTGATGTCCTTAGCTTAGTTAGGTTTAAGTAGTTCTAAGTTCTAGGGGACTGATGACCTCAGCTGTTAAGTCCCATAGTGCTCAGAGCCATTTGAACCATTTTTTTTTTTGAACCATGGTGCAACTCAGTATTTTTAATAGCAACAAACATCGCCAGAGATGAGAAAAGTGATAGATGACAGTTAAAAATTGATCGAATCAGAAAACTTCAGATTTATAATCTTTCTAAAGTTGTAGAACTACCATATGCTACGTAGACCATCGTAAGTGAGTAGGGCTACGGTAATTTTCCTAGTAGCTTTGGTCAGTTAAGGATGTATCCACGTTACCTGTACGTTAGGTTTGTTGCATACCTACCAGGCGCTATCTCATGTGCGGCCACTGTCTTACTAGACTACCCTAAAACCAGGAAGCAGTGAACGTATAGAAACTGAGTGAGAATATATAAAGGGTTGGATGACCTACGAACCATTTTTGTTTTACGTGGTTATCCTCCTGTCTGTTACTTAAAAGTAAACAGTATTTAAGGAAAAACTGAAATTGTCAATGCTTAATTTAGGTTTTCTTCGAAAACTATTGATTTTTAAGGTGAAACAGGGGGATGTTGCAGAAAAAACGAGTAAAACAATACACATTTTTTTCCTCAACGGAAGGGTAAAATTAAAAAAAAACACACAGAATAAAAATATATACATCATCGCTTCAATACTTAGTCGAACTTACATAAAACGCGTTTCTGTTATTCATAAACAACATCGGTATTTGTCAGTAACAACAGGAATTGTTTGCCTTTGATCATAATGAAGAACGTCCTAAAACTAAACTAAACTAAACTCCGTCCGAACAGACCATGAATGCCCAACGGCACCGACCGGCCACCATGTCACCCACAGCCCACAGGCGACACTGGATGCGGATACGTAGGGGCATGTGGTCAGCACACCGCTCTGACAGCCGTATGTCAGTTCCCGAAACCGGAGCCGCTACTTCTCAGTCAAGTAGCTCCTCAGTTTGCCTTACAAGGGCTGAGTGCACCCCGCTTGCCAACAGCGTTCGGCAGACAGGATGGTGACCCATCCAAGTGTTAGCCCAGCCCGACAGCGCTTAACTTCGGTGAACTGACGGCAACCTGTGTTACCATTGCGGCAAGGCCGTTGGCGAAGAACGTCCTACTGAGTACAAAATAACAAGAATAATTTTATATACTTTCCGTATCGTGCATGTAAACTATACCTACATCAAAAGTAATTGCTTTGGTTCCATAAAAGCGCAGAAGTTACGCAAGAAACTAACTTTCATTACGTATAAAATGCAATTTATATTCTTAGGAATATAAAATAGACGCTGGACTAACAGTGCATTATGTGCAGTTCTAATTATGCGCGAAACAAACAAGTAAATAAACAAAACAATAAAGAGAAGTCGTCAGCTGCCAGTTTCTCTCTTACACGTTCATTTATGTTTCTTTCCCAGCCAATACTGCTAATACTACCAGTAATCCTATCATTTACTACGTCATTGATGTACCGTACCAAAATTACCGAAGTGTAGTTTTGGTACAGCGGAACTCTAAATGTGACACTTTGTCACGGGGCCGTGCTGTCATCCCCATCGTAAATTTCTACAATTAATTTGAAAGTGTTACTTCGTGTTCTCTGTCAACACTTAAAAGAGAACTGCAGAATAATCATGTATACTTAGCTGTGGGCTTCTAAAAGTAGTCGAGAATTGGTCAGTGAATAAAAGTTTTGTGTTGCCTATTCCAGCAGAGGGCGAGTGCCTTACGGACGCACGCCTAAGCTTAGCCGGCACTGCCGCCTGTCCAACTCGCCTTGCTACCTAGAGAAGCCGTCTGGGGCTGCTGTGTGGGTGGTGTTTGTCGCCGTCGTGGCTTCCATGGACAGACGGCCTCGCTGTCGCAGTCGCAGGCAAACTCGCGCTAAATTAATTTCCGCGTCCCGGACTTATCGCCGAGTTATTAGCGCGCCGCGCTGTCCGCAGATTGCAATATTGCAGGGAGGACGGCCACTGTGATATATCGCTCCGTCGCCGCCTCTGGCGCCGCTCCCAAACTCGGCAAACCTCGTTACCGCCGCGCCGACTCGCTGCTCCGGCGCCGGCGCCGCGAGCCCTTGCGCCACCACACGGACGACTCGAGAACTACTCCCGTCCCGTCTTATCTTGCCGTTTCTGAGTCGCTTCCGTCGGCCGTCGTGTCCTCTGCGTGCACTGCATACATACGTACGGGCAGGCTGGGAGGGAATCACGGCGATTTCTTCGTGCTTGAAATACTCCTCTCCCCTGCTATTTAATACACTACAGGCCATTAAAATTGCTACACCAAGAAGAAATGTGGATGATAAACGGGTATTCATTGGACATATAAATTATATTAGAACTGACATGTGATTACATTTTCACGGAATTTGGGTGCATGGATCCTGAGAAATCAGTACCCAGAACAACCACTTCTGGCCGTAATAACGGCCTTGATACGCCTGGGCATTGAGTCAAACAGACCTTGGATGGCGTTCACAGGTACAGCTGCCCATGCAGCTTCAACACGATACCACAGTTCTTCAAGAGTAGTGACTGGCATATTGTGACGAGCCATTTGCTCGGCCACCATTGACCGGATGTTTTCAATTGGTGAGAGATCTGGAGAATGTGCTGGCCATGGCAGCGGTCGAACATTTTCTGTATCCAGAGAGGGCCCATACAGGACCTGCAACATGCGGTCGTGCATTATCCTGCTGAAATGTAGGGTTTCGCAGGGATCGAATGAAGGGTAGAGCCACGGGTCGTCACACATCTGAAATGTAAAGTCCACTGTTAAAAGTGCCGTCAATGCGAACAAGAGGTGACCGAGACGTGTAACCAATTGCACCCCATACCATCAAGCCGGGAGATACGCCAGTATGGCGATGACGAATACACTCTTCCTATGTGCGTTCACCGCGATGTCGCCAAACACGGATGCGACCATCATGATGCTGTAAAAAGAACCTGGATTCATCCGAAAAAAAAATGGCGTTTTGCCCTTCGTGCACGCAGGTTCGTCGTTGAGTACACCATCGCAGGCGATCCTGTCTGTGATGCAGCGTCAAGGGTAACCGAAGCCATTGTCTCCGAGCTGATAGTCCATGCTGCTGCAAACGTCGTCGAACTGTTCGTGCAGATGGTTGTTGTCTTTCAAACGTCTCCATCTGTTGACTCAGGGATCGAGACATGTCTGCACGATCCGTTACAGCCGTGCGGATAAGATGCCTGACATCTCGACTGCTAATGATACGAGGCCGTTGTGATCCAGCACGGCGTTCCATATTACCCTCCTGAACCCACCGATTCCATATTCTGCTAACAGCCATTGGATCTCGGCCAATGCGAGCAGCAATGTCGCGATACGATAAACCGCAATCGCGATAGGCTACAATCCGACCTTTATCAAAGTCGGAAACGTGATGGTACGCATTTCTTCTCCTTACACGAGTCATCACAACAACGTTTCACCAGGCAACGCTGGTCAACTACTGTTTGGGTATGAGAAATCGGTTGGTAACTTTTCTCATATCAGCACGTTGTAGGTGTCGCCACCTGCGCCAACCTTGTGTGACTGCTCTGAAAAGCTAATCATTTGCATATCACAGCATCTTCTTCCTGTCGGTAGTGAAGTTCTCTAGGCTATCGGACAAATGAGAGAACAGAGTTGACGATAACATCCATATACATATGCGGTTTTTGAATTCTATCGTGTGCCTTAAACCAGCTGCTTCCTAAGCTCACAGACACATATACAGTGATCACAGGCACGGCAGACGATACACAGTTCATAAACTGCCTCTGTTCCTGTTTTGTGCTCCGTTGTTCGAAGGGTCTGTAATCCTCAAGTCTATCACTGACGTGCTCATAATATGGGGCATGTCATGTTTGGATTGCCCTTAAGTGCATTCGTCACCTATCTTTCTTCTGTCGTATGAGCTACATGGCTCGCCCCCAGGACTCTCCTGGTCTTCAGCTTCTGTACGATTGTTGATTGTTTTAATCCTCCTCCTCGAATCTCCTGTACCTAAAATCGGTCTGTAGTCGCTTTTTTAGCATGTATTTCGTAAGTGACGCGGGAATTACAACGAATCGGAGATATTATAGTAAAATTTATGATTTTTCTGATCCAATCCAAACGCAGTTATGAAATGTACACTCCTGGAAATTGAAATAAGAACACCGTGAATTCATTGTCCCAGGAAGGGGAAACTTTATTGACACATTCCTGGGGTCAGATACATCACATGATCACACTGACAGAACCACAGGCACATAGACACAGGCAACAGAGCATGCACAATGTCGGCACTAGTACAGTGTATATCCACCTTTCGCAGCAATGCAGGCTGCTATTCTCCCATGGAGACGATCGTAGAGATGCTGGATGAAGTCCTGTGGAACGGCTTGCCATGCCATTTCCACCTGGCGCCTCAGTTGGACCAGCGTTCGTGCTGGACGTGCAGACCGCGTGAGACGACGCTTCATCCAGTCCCAAACATGCTCAGTGGGGGACAGATCCGGAGATCTTGCTGGCCAGGGTAGTTGACTTACACCTTCTAGAGCACGTTGGGTGGCACGGGATACATGCGGACGTGCATTGTCCTGTTGGAACAGCAAGTTCCCTTGCCGGTCTAGGAATGGTAGAACGATGGGTTCGATGACGGTTTGGATGTACCGTGCACTATTCAGTGTCCCCTCGACGATCACCAGTGGTGTACGGCCAGTGTAGGAGATCGCTCCCCACACCATGATGCCGGGTGTTGGCCTGTGTGCCTCGGTCGTATGCAGTCCTGATTGTGGCGCTCACCTGCACGGCGCCAAACACGCATACGACCATCATTGGCACCAAGGCAGAAGCGACTCTCATCGCTGAAGACGACACGTCTCCATTCGTCCCTCCATTCACGCCTGTCGCGACACCACTGGAGGCGGGCTGCACGATGTTGGGGCGTGAGCGAAAGACGGCCTAACGGTGTGCGGGACCGTAGCCCAGCTTCATGGAGACGGTTGCGAATGGTCCTCGCCGATACCCCAGGAGCAACAGTGTCCCTAATTTGCTGGGAAGTGGCGGTGCGGTCCCCTACGGCACTGCGTAGGATCCTACGGTCTTGGCGTGCATCCGTGCGTCGCTGCGGTCCGGTCCCAGGTCGACGGGCACGTGCACCTTCCGCCGACCACTGGCGACAACATCGATGTACTGTGGAGACCTCACGCCCCACGTGTTGAGCAATTCGGCGGTACGTCCACCCGGCCTCCCGCATGCCCACTATACGCCCTCGCTCAAAGTCCGTCAACTGCACATACGGTTCACGTCCACGCTATCGCGGCATGCTACCAGTGTTAAAGACTGCGATGGAGCTCCGTATGCCACGGCAAACTGGCTGACACTGACGGCGGCGGTGCACAAATGCTGCGCAGCTAGCGCCATTCGACGGCCAACACCGCGGTTCCTGGTGTGTCCGCTGTGCCGTGCGTGTGATCATTGCTTGTACAGCCCTCTCGCAGTGTCCGGAGCAAGTATGGTGGGTCTGACACACCGGTGTCAATGTGTTCTTTTTTCCATTTCCAGGAGTGTAGAAGGGCAGGATATACTGAAAAATTGTACTGAACAAAGGAAAATTTTAAACGCATCAGCAAATCATGAAAACATGTGAATTAACGAAATCGTCATGTAATCAGTACGCCTAACGCACGGATGAACGAGTGAAAAATTCGTACTTTACCAGGTGCATCAGTCACCATCTACCTCTCTGAGCAAGAAAAATTAGGTCTGAGAGCAAGTGAAGACGCATTAAACGTCTGAAAACGCTGCAGACAAACATTACACCAAGCTGCAAAAGGCATGGCGCAACCTGACCGTACTTCTTGCAGTCCGATTGATGAGAATGGCCACCAGAAACTAACCTGAAAGCAAGCAACCACAGCAGTAGCAGTAATAAGTAACGAAAACACGGAAGCGACGAGACGAACCAACAGCCTGTAGCACCGAATCATCAAAGGGAAAGCGGAACAGAAACAGAATACAGAAGGACGTGTCCTCCTGTTCAACAGAGCTAACAAACATGCTTTCCCAAGTGCCCACTTGCTGGCCACAAGGTTAGTTAAGGAGTTATTGTGTTAGGGCGTCCAATTCCCACTTCAGGGCGTTGTCCTCCGCTGGTAACTGAGTGGTCAGCGTAACGGAATGTCATACCTAACGCCCCGGGATCGATTCCCGGCTGGGTCGGAGATTTTCTCCGCACAGGGACTGGATGTTATGTTGTCCTTATCATCATCATTTCATCCCCATCGCCGAAGTGGCGTCAACTCGAAAGACTTGCACCAGGCGACCGGACTACACTACGGGAGACGCTAGCCACACGGCATTTCCATCAGGGCGTTTGACAACTGCTGCTATACGTCTCCACAGTACATCCCCCATGTACTCTGTGGGATTTAAACCGCGAGAGCAGGCTGCCCATTCCTTCCACAGACTATCCTCTCGTTCCAAGATGTCCTCTGCCTGAGCTGTTCGACGCAATAGTTCATTGTCATCCTCGAAACTGAAATCAGGGCCTGGAGCACCCCTGAAAAGAGGCACGCGAGAAAGGAGCAAAGTGTCACAGTAACTTTGACCGGTGGATGTACCATGTTGTAGGATTTGGAGGTCAGTAAACCAAAAGAACATTATGCTTCCCCATGCGATAACACCTAGCCCATCGAAACGGCCGCATTCGACAATGCTGTACGTACTATAAATCGGCGAGAGGTGGGAACACGTCACGCAACCAGTAACATTTCCAAAATGGTCGTTTTGCTGTTCTGGTGTTATGGAATCAGGAGGTATAATGTTGCTTGGGTGCAGGCCTACTGACCTCCAAATCTTTGAACATACACTTACCGGTCAATGCTACTGAGACACTGCATTGTTTCCCTAAGTGCGTCTTTTCACTGGCGCATTCAGCCCTGACTTCATTTCTATGGATGAAAATGCACGACTCCATCGAACAGCTGGAGGAGATCATAGAACTATATGGTCTTCGGTGACTGCACGCGCCTGCCCGTACCTGTATTGGTGAGACCTATTGTACTACGTCCACATGCTTCGACTGCTACCCATCACTTGTCAACGGCGCTGGTGAAGGTACGGAACGCCCTACCTTACCAAAAAAAAAAATGGTTCAAATGGCTCTGAGCACTATGGGACTCAATTGCTGTGGTCATCAGTCCCCTAGAACTTAGAACTACTTAAACCTAACTAACCTAAGGACATCATACACACCCATGCCCAAAGCAGGATTCGAACCTGCGACCGTAGCAGCAGCGCGGCTTCGGACTGGAGCGCCTAGAACCGCACAGCCACCGCGGCCGGCCTACCTTACCAACCTTGTGATCAGCATGGGAGCGCGTTGCTGAGCTTTCATGATCATCGTTGATGATCACACTCTGTACTGAGAACCACGTCCTGCTTTTTATAATGTCGAGAGGACCATCATGAGTCAAGTTGACTTCTGTGTAATTATTGTCTTTGCTCGTCCATAGCGTATTTACACTACTGGCCATTAAAATTGCTACACCACATAAGATGACGTGCTACAGACGCGAAATTTAACCGACAGGAAGAAGATGCTGTGATATGCAAATGATTAGCTTTTCAGAGCATTCACACAAGGTTGGCGCCAGTGGCGACACCTACAACGTGCTGACATGAGGAAAGTTTCCAACCGATTTCTCATACACAAACAGCAATTGACCGGCATTGCCTAGTAAAACGTTGTTGTGATGCCTCGTGTAAGGAGGAGAAACGCGTACCATCACGTTTCCGACTTTGATAAAGGTCGGATTGTAGCCTATCGCGATTGCGGTTTATCGTATCGCGACATTGCTGCTCGCGTTGGTCGAGATCCAATGGCTGTTAGCAGAATATGGAATCGGTGGGTTCAGGAGGGTAATATGGAACGCCGTGCAGGATCACAACGGCCTCGTATCACTAGCAGTCGAGATGTCAGGCATCTTATCCGCACGGCTGTAACGGAGCGTGCAGCCACGTCTCGATCCCTGAGTCAACAGATGGAGACGTTTGCAAGACAACAACCATCTGCACGAACAGTTCGACGACGTTTGCAGCAGCATGGACTATCAGTTCGGAGACCATGGCTGCAGTTACCCTTGACGCTGCATCACCGGCAGGAGCGCCTGCGATGGTGTACTCAACGACGAACCTGCGTGCGCGAAAAGCAAAACATCATTTTTTCGGATGAATCCAGGTTCTGTTTACAGCATCATGATGGTCACATCCGTGTTTGGCGACGTCGCGGTGAACGCACATTGGAAGCGTGTATACGTTATCATCATACTCCTCTGTCTGAGTCAATGCCCAGGCGTATCAAGGCCGCTATTACGGCCAGTGGAGGTTGTTCTGGCTACTGATTTCTCAGGATCTATGCACCCAAATTGCGTGAAAATGTAATCACATGACAGTTCTAGTATAATATATTTGTCCAATGAATACCCGTTCATAAAAAAAAAAATGGTTCAAATCGCTCTGAGCGGTATGGGACTTAACTTCTAAGGTCATCAGTCCCCTAGAACTTAGAACTAATTAAACCTAACTGACCTAAGGACATAACACATATCCATGCCCGAGGCAGGATTCGAACCTGCGACCGTAGCGGTCGTGCGGTTCCAGACTGTAGCGCCTAGAACCGCTCGGCTACCCGGCCGGCCCCGTTTATCATCTGCATTTCTTCTTGGTGTAGCAATTTTTATGGCCAGTAGTGTATTGCAGGTACCTTCTGTATTATACTGTAGTGGTTCTTTCTACGTATGGTCCAAGATTCACCGAGCTATGTTAGCTTGGCAGTGACACATCATGCAAATGTTACTTTCGTCCTTAAATTTTGCACACCTAGCAGACATGCCTTTACTCTACTAGTTAAAGGCTTTAACACATCAGGTAGTCGATCATCTGGTGCAGGATGTCTCTGGAACATACCTGCGACTCTGAAAACGTAGACTGACAATTTTTCCGGTGAGCTCAAGTCCCATCTGTTGGCAGTAGACGAGTGTTTTACTCAGCTTCGACCCGTGACTGCTGAAAGCAGCAACCGGTTTCTCTCAGTATCACGCAGGTGGTAGAAAACGAAAACGAAAAACCGATGGACCCTTTGCTGGCTTCAGTTTGCCAGAGTCTTCAGCGGAAGGCTATCGGCGTAGGACGTCAGCGAAATGGAAGAAAAGTGCGGCGAGAAAATTTGACGCTGATGGGCGGAGAGCGCTTCCGGTCGCCGGCCCGACAGCGGCGATAACGTACTGGGCCGGCCCGCCAGGTCCGTGAGAAGCGCGCTGTGCGAAGGCTCTGCGAAACAGCTCTGCGAGGGGGCGGGGAGGGGGTGGGGTCCGTTTGTGGAACGGCTTCCGCTATACGGCAGGCGCCCGTCCGGCCTCCTTATGGCGCTGTTAGTCCCGGAACGGCACTTTGGTCTACTCCAGGTCCCCCGTCCTCTCTCTCTCTCTCTCTCTCTCTCTCTCTCTACCTTCCCTCAGAAACACAGAGGGGCACAAGTGAGCACGCAAGCGCCGCCTATCGTCCGGCAAAGTTCCATGCGGCGGCCCCCGGAGGCCACTTAAACGCAACGACCACTGCCTATGGTGCAAGAAGTATTGTTACTTTCCATTCGCTGAATACGTGCCCGTGCCAGGAGCTCTCGTGCGGACATTATCATACGCTGGAGCACAGCCGCGGCCGGGTCGCTTGAGGCGTGGACTTCTTGGCGCCGTATACGGACGTATCTGCGGACGACGATAAGCGTGGTCGACTTCTATAGGAAGATAACTGCGGCACAAACTGCAATAGCTTCTCTTTCCTGCCAAAAATACAAGATTAACACAGAAGAAGTGAAACAAATCATTTGGCAAAACGCTATCACTCTCTACCAAACAAATGAAGTAAGGGGAAAAAGTCTTAGAAAATGTGTTTGGTCAAATTCCTGTATACAAATCAAATTATTACGAGATCTGTTACGCAGTTTGACAACTTCTATTTATAATTTGACTGCAATTTCTAAACGTGAAGTTGCCACTGGAAGCAATGTATGAGGGCTATTCGTTTGTTAACGTCCGATCGGTCGCGTAATGGAAAACACAGTGAAAGTCAGAAATGTTTTGTTTGTAACATTTAGCTACACCTTCCAGCCACTTCTCTACATATTCGCCCCTTCGACTTAGACATCTAGCTCAGCGTTGTACCAATTTTCCAGTACCCTCGCCATGGAAGGTAGCCGCAGCTGATTTCCTCCATTTCTCTACGGTGGTATGCAGCACGCTGTCTGCGCCAAAATGTTGTCTTCATAGGCAGCGGCTCACGAGATCAGAGATGAAATTCAAAGAGTGCCAAATCCGGGCTGTATAGTGGGTGACCAAACACTTCCCACCGAAAACGCTGCAGGAGCATCTTTACTGCCGCTGCAGTGGGCGGCCAGAAATTGTCAAGAAGGAATTACACTCATGCTCATAAATTAAGGATAATTGCAGAATGTGGTGCCACACAACGTGGCACTACACAGGACTGGCGCTAATAGCATACGCACATAGGGAACGCACACGACATAGATCTGTAAGTCCACGGTGATAAGTTGAGATAACCGTCCCGAAACACATGTGCTACAAAATGCCACTGTTTCCTGTGCAGGTACCTCGACGTCAATATGGGATATTATCACCATGCACACGTACACAGTTCGTACAACGGGTTGGCATACTCTGGATCAGGTGGTCGAGCAGCTGCTGGGGTGTAGCCTCCCATTCTTTCACCAGTGCCTGTCGGTGATCCTGAAGTGTCCTAGGGGTTTGAAGACGTGCAGCGATACGTCGATGGAGAGCATCCCAGACGTGCTCGATGGGGTTTAGGTCTGGAGAACAGGCAGGACACTCCATTCGCCTGATATGTTCTGTGTACTCCTCCACGATGGCAGCTCGGTGGGACCGTGCGCCATCATCCATCAGGAAGAAGGTGGGACCCACTGCAATCCTGAAAAGGCGGACATACACCTGACCTGTTACAGTTCCTCTGTCAAAGACATGCAGGGGTGTACGTGCACCAATCACAATCCCTCCCCACACCATCAAACCACGACCTCCATACAGGTCCTTTTCAAGGACATTAAGGGGTTCGTATCTGGTTCTTGGTTCACGCCAGATGTAAACCCGGCGAGAATCACTGTTCAGACTATACCTGGACTCGTCCGTGAACATAACCTGGGACCACTGTTCCAAAGACCACGTACTGTGTTCTTGAAACCAGGCTTTACAGGGTCTTCTATGAGCAGGGGTCAGTGGAATGCACCTTGCAGGTCTCCGGGCGAATAAACCTAATATTATTCCCCTCATAATGTCATCAATATGTGTTCTTCGAACCATTTTCAACGCACAGTCTCCATTAGCACGTCTAAAAACGTCTGCACACTTCCTCGCTGCACCGTACTTTACACGCTCCAACACACATCCGCGTATGTGGACTGCAGCCAGCACCACCGTGCGACAACCGCAGGTCAAATGCACCGCATGGTCAAACCACGAGGTGTTTTAAACCCACAAACCGCCCACGAGAGCGTTGTTTCAACATGTTTCAGCATTATTCTTAATTTATGAGCATGTGTGTACATGGCACTTACGTTATGTGGGCTGTATAAAATCAGGTGAAATCTGTTAGCAGGCACTCATACTATTCGGGATGCACTATTGTTCTAGGCATCTTTAAGTGAACACTATGAGCTTAGAACTGAAAGGAGCAACTTGACGCGACCATCGGCCGTACTAGAGGCGCTATGCAACACATCAATGCAAAGGTTTCCATTTTTCAGCCGATCAGACCTTGATAAACGAATAGCTCTCGTATAATAGTATTGAAGTAAAACTGTTCGTTTCATTCTGGTTGCGAAAGTGGAGCGTACATTAATTTTATTATTATTGAATATTACGTCTATCTTTTCTAATGTTTATAGCCGTGTGTCATTTAGAATTTTTTTGTGCAATGGCTTCATTTTGTTACTATGTGACTACGTAATGTTAGTAAAAGAATGTGAGACATGCACAGTCTGCTGCTGAATACTCAATCACACTGCTCTCTTCTTGAAATTGGGTCTTTACCTGTCCCCTCTTTGCACATAGTCATAGTTCTCGATATATGGCTATAATAGACGGACATTAACATCACCTCCACCTACGTTCGATGTCAATGTGCAATAACCATTCAGGGAGGGTGTATAATGCGTGCCGGGGGCGGGGGGGGGGGGGATCGGAGAAGCAGTGCAGTCATTGTCGTAATGCGGAAATGGAGTGATTTATCTGCCATCTAAAAATGATAATTAGGTTTCGAGTCAACGGCAAGGTTTGTAAACTGTTCGCGTGTCGCCCTGGTTAAAGCATACCGTACACGGTAAAATCGCGCTATCCAACACTGCCGCCAAGCTAATTATCGTGCACCACGGTTCATAGATGATACGCAGAAATGTGTACGTGCCAATACACTTGCAACTATTGAGCGTCTTATGTCATTACACAGAGCTGAGTAACTGACTACCAAGATCAACCAATGGACCACCAACGATGTCTGCACAACCATCGCTCAGCGAACGTTGCTGCGTATCGGCCTTCGCAGCAAGCACCTGGCCCATGCAACAGTCCTGACTGCTTTTCATCAGCGACGAAGACTGGAATTTTCAAGCCAATGCCGGAGCTTGACGTCCACTAAGTGCTATCAGGTGGCCTTTTCAGATGAATCACATTTTATGCTCCATCGGGCAGATGGCCATTGTCGTGTACAGCGTGAAACACCTGAAAGGAAACAGCTTGCAACAATCGTCGGTAGGGTCCACGCTGGGTAAGGGAGCGTTATGGTCTGAGAAATATTTTCGTAGAAGTTGACGACTGCACTGGAGTGGTGATGGCTCCACATTAGGGATAAAATGTGTGTCAGACTGAGAACACAACACCTTTATTCAATCCAATCCAGTGAACAACTGACAGTGAACAGTACAGCATTATGTTGCAATTTACAATGAAATGCCTCTGAACTCAGTTGGACCGTGTTCAGTTGGAAGACTGCAGGAAGCGAAATGTACAAAACTTCCACACCTGGGCAGCTCCCCAAAGCAAAATAAATGAGACAGATGTTGAAAATACACTCCTGGAAATGGAAAAAAGAACACATTGACACCGGTGTGTCAGACCCACCATACTTGCTCCGGACACTGCGAGAGGGCTGTACAAGCAATGATCACACGCACGGCACAGCGGACACACCAGGATCCGCGGTGTTGGCCGTCGAATGGCGCTAGCTGCGCAGCATTTGTGCACCGCCGCCGTCAGTGTCAGCCAGTTTGCCGTGGCATACGGAGCTCCATCGCAGTCTTTAACACTGGTAGCATGCCGCGACAGCGTGGACGTGAACCGTATGTGCAGTTGACGGACTTTGAGCGAGGGCGTATAGTGGGCATGCGGGAGGCCGGGTGGACGTACCGCCGAATTGCTCAACACGTGGGGCGTGAGGTCTCCACAGTACATTGATGTTGTCGCCAGTGGTCGGCGGAAGGTGCACGTGCCCGTCGACCTGGGACCGGACGGCAGCGACGCACGGATGCACGCCAAGACCGTAGGATCCTACGCAGTACCGTAGGGGACCGCACCGCCACTTCCCAGCAAATTAGGGACACTGTTGCTCCTGGGGTATCGGCGAGGACCATTCGCAACCGTCTCCATGAAGCTGGGCTACGGTCCCGCACACCGTTAGGCCGTCTTCCGCTCACGGCCCAACATCGTGCAGCCCGCCTCCAGTGGTGTCGCGACAGGCGTGAATGGAGGGACGAATGGAGACGTGTCGTCTTCAGCGATGAGAGTCGCTTCTGCCTTGGTGCCAATGATGGTCGTATGCGTGTTTGGCGCCGTGCAGGTGAGCGCCACAATCAGGACTGCATACGACCGAGGCACACAGGGCCAACACCCGGCATCATGGTGTGGGGAGCGATCTCCTACACTGGCCGTACACCACTGGTGATCGTCGAGGGGACACTGAATAGTGCACTGTACATCCAAACCGTCATCGAACCCATCGTTCTACCATTCCTAGACCGGCAAGGGAACTTGCTGTTCCAACAGGATAATGCACGTTCGCATGTATCCCGTGCCACCCAACGTGCTCTAGAAGGTGTAAGTCAACTACCCTGGCCAGCAAGATCTCCGGATCTGTCCCCCATTGAGCATGTTTGGGACTGGATGAAGCGTCGTCTCACGCGGTCTGCACGTCCAGCACGAACGCTGGTCCAACTGAGGCGCCAGGTGGAAATGGCATGGCAAGCCGTTCCACAGGACTACATCCAGCATCTCTACGATCGTCTCCATGGAAGAATAGCAGCCTGCATTGCTGCGAAAGGTGGATATACACTGTACTAGTGCCGACATTGTGCATGCTCTGTTGCCTGTGTCTATGTGCCTGTGGTTCTGTCAGTGTGATCATGTGATGTATCTGACCCCAGGAATGTGTCAATAAAGTTTCCCCTTCCTGGGACAATGAATTCACGGTGTTCTTATTTCAATTTCCAGGAGTGTAGATACATGAGCATACAAAACCAGCGGAAAAATGCTCCTATAGGAGCACAAAAAAGGCTAACAATTTAAAAGATTCCGACTGAAAAGTGGGGTACCAGTTGCCTCATTCTACATTCCTCAGTACTTCAAAAATGTTCCCAAAAATTTTGGCATACGATCATATTCACACTGTTTTGAACATGCAAATCTCTTCTCACACCCACAATCTACCGTAACTGTAACTCGCTCGCGCCCACTAGTCCATAGCTGTAAGTCGCTCACATCGGTCTACTTGCCCATTCTCATTCACTCATTCAGACCAACTCATTGTCACTATCTCTTTGTGCCTCTCGAAGTGTCATTGTCTCCTGCCTCACAGCCACTACTACTACGACTACTACTACCACTACTGTCTCCTTTCACTGCCACTGTCTCCACCTTGCTCTCTCTTTCTTACTGCTTCAATCTCATTCATTCCTTCTGACTGTCACTGTCTCTCTCTCTCTTCCTCGTTATCATTGTCATAGAATGTCTTTCGATCTCACTGGATCCGACCCACTTCCACTTCTCCTTTTCTTTACACCTCTCACTCTTTTCCTAGCACTGTACTGTCACTATCAACTATACTTCATTGCCACTGTATCCCTCTCCTTTTCTCACACCACCATTGTCCCCTTCACTCTTGCTATACCAAAGCCTCTGCCTGCTACTTTCCAATATTTATTACTTCAGGCTCCTCCCACAGACAGTGTCTCCGTGTCTCTCAGAACAAACAAGCACGATATGTTTCCATGGCAAAATTTTAGGGAAAAGTTTTAATTCTGCTGTGGGAGGTAGAATGAGGAATCAAATACTCCACACTTCTCAGTTAGAGTCTTTTGAAACAGGTGCATCTTAGCCTTTCTTGTGTTCCGATAGGAGCATTTTCCCGCCTGTTCCCGTCTTTTCCCCGCTGTAGCATGGCATGTCACTAATACGGAAGAACTTTATGGGTAGGCCAAATTTTGTTACTTATGTGAAATTTAAGTAACTGAAAAGTAATTTTACACCTCAGACCGGATTTTACGCACACAAAAGTTTTTTATGTGCCTCAGTCCTAAAATATGGGGTTTACATAAACCTTCTGATGATATCGGCGAAACTTTACGGCATATTTATCCGTGATACGCTTCATAAACTTCGTTTTTGCCTTGCACCGGATATGCGTATTTTATGTGTACTATTGGGATAACTTCCAACCTGTGTATCTCGGTAATGGATCAAGGTATCAAGAAAATTTTCATAGTTGTTCCAGATCTGGATCTTAAGAATATATCGACAAAATTGCAGACGTATGTCGTGCATAGCCGCCTCGAAATTTGCGCCTCGGATTTGGTACCATGATTTTGGGGTATGTCTGGATACATGATAAATATGTTTGAAAACGAGAACATGGCACTTCTATATGAATGCCTACATACATACATTAATCCTTGTTCCATAGATCATGAATATGACATTTCGTAATGATGTGGAACGTATCACTTCAAAGTAAGTTTTCTTTACATAAAATAACTTTTTTTTTTTTTGCAGTTACTACTTCATATCTAAAAATTCATCTTTACAAAGGAAGCTGAGGAAGACAGTGCACAGCTACAAGGCCTGCTTCGTTGGCTCTCGTGTTGGAAACGTTTGTTAATTCTCCATGTGAAGTGGGAGTTAGCAGTACAAATGTACGAAGAATTCAGAAAGCTGCAAAGTGGAAAGTTTACATTCCACGATTACTGCACGCGATTAATGATTAAGATCCTGATCAACGAATGCAATTTTGTGAATGGTATCAGCAAATGGTAACCGATGAACACTTTGTGACGAAGGTAGTGTGGAGTGACGAAGCACAATTTAAACTTAATGGAACCGTGAACCGGTTTAAAGTATGTACTAGGCACCGGAGAATCCGCATATTTATGTGGATAAAGCGGTCGATCTACCAAGGGCTCATGTGTGGTGTGGACTATCATCTAGGGACTTAGTAGGACCCTTCTTCTTTGATGCTACTGTCACTGGAGAAATGTACCTGGAAGTGTTAGGCACATCAGTGTTGCCAGGTGTACGTGCGCTTTATGGAACTGAAGAAGAGGTTTTCTGCCAACGGGACGGGGCGCCACCACACTACCACCTAGTCGTACGAACTTCCCTGGAGTCATTTTTCCGGGGCATTGGATTGGACGAAAAGGGCCCATTGAGTTCCCTACACGGCCGCCCTACACCTAAGGACTTTTACTTGAGCAGAATTGTGAAAGATAACGTCTATCGACGTAGGCCACGCATGCTAGAGGAACTTCGCCAGGAGACTACAGCGACATATGCAGCGATCTGCACTGAAACAGTGACTGACGTAGTTTCGGCGACCGCTCGTCGTTCTGTTATGTGTATAGCAACCAACGGTGAACATTTTCAACATTTAAAGTAACCATGCGCTAAACAGAAGGTTGTACAACGCGTGTGATCAGTTATAAAATGTAAAATAAACACATAAGTAATACTTTTTGTTCCTTAAGGCGTCTATACATATTTTCTGGCGGAATCTGTAGGTATTGCATGCTGCTGTATGCGTACCGATTCCTTGTCATATAAGGTTTCACTTTCTACAGTATTACCTCATCCAACTTTGCAAGTACGAGGTGCGACAATAAAGTAATGAGACTGATGTGAAAAAAAAATGTTGCTCACCGTTTTAGTCAAGTTTAGTGTTGTCTCCTTTAAAGTAGTTCCCTTCTAATTGCACACACTTTTTCCAGAGCTTCTGCCATTGATGGTAACATTTCTGGAACTCATTTTCGTTATCCTCCAAGACCCTCGTAACAGCTTTTTGAACATCTTGTTTTGTTTGCAAATGGTGCCCCTTGACCGCCGTTTTGACTCTTGGAAATAGAAAAAAAAGTCGCACGGAGCGATATCTGGTAAATAAGGTGGCTGTAGTAGTACTGACATTTGTTTTGAGGTTAAAAATTGCTGTACTGACAGAGCAGTACGGTATGGCACATTATCGTGATGCAGAATCCAATTATCAGCAATGTTGGCACAGACACGAAGAATTCTTTTGCGAAGTCTTTCTAAAAGTTGAATTGAGTTGTTTGGGGGGAAGAGATCAAACAGCTAGGTCATCGGTATCATTGGATCTTTCTAAAATTTCTTTGTTGTAATATTGGTTAATTGTTTGTCCAGGAGGCACCCACTCTTCATGAGCAATTCCCTTGGTATCAAAGAAGCACACAAGCATGCATTTCACTTTTGACTTTGACATGTGAGCTTTTTTTTGTCTGGCTGATCCCTTTGAGCACCATTGAGAACTTTGGCGTTTTGTCCCTGGATCGTACTGAAAAACCAACTTTCATCACCAGTGATAACACGGCTCAACAATTCTGGATTGATTTCCGTTTGTCTAACAGATCGGGTGCCACATTTTTCCGTGTTTCTCGCTGTTGTGGTGTGAGATTTTTGGGGACAATTTTTTAACAAATGTTTCTCATACCAAGATCTTCAGTTTTTACTACATGAACCGTTTGTCGATTGATGTTCAGTTCTTCTGCAATCATATTCACGGATAATCTTCGATCAGATCGTACGAGTTCATGCACCCTGGCCAAGTTGACATCCGTCCGTGAGGTTGATGGTCGTCCACTGCGGTTTTCATCTTCAACATCAGTTCTGCCTTCACTAAACATTTTATGCCAACGAAAAATTTGAGCTCTTGACATAACCTCCTCTCCAAAAGCCTTCGGAAGCTTACCGTTCAGTTCTCGCCGCGTTTTCACCCAATTTAACGCAAAAAGAAATGGCATACCATTGCGCCATATATGCGGTTCCATATCCGTGACGAGAGACACAAACACGTGTTAACTTACTACAGCACAACTCACGAATGAGCAGTTGCATCTGTGTGCCCTACCACTAGAAGCAGCTTATAGACTAAGGTCAAAGATATTGTGCCTACGCAAGCCTGCAGGGTTGGCACATCTCGCAAAGAAAATCAGTCTCATTACTTTATTGTCACACCTAGTATACTTCTAAGTATACCGAGTGATCAAAAAGTCAGTATAAATTTGAAAACTTTATAAACCACGGAATAATGTAGATAGAGAGGTAAAAATTGACACACATGCTTGGAATGACATGGGGTTTTATTAGAACAAAAAAAAAAAAAACGAAGTTCACAAAATGTCCGACAGATGGCGCTGGACAACAAAAGGTCAGTGACTGCGCATGACAATCGTGTATAAAAGGAACTGTAATGAGAGAGAGAATCAGATGCGCCAGCAGTCGCAGCATGTTGACGTTACCTGAAAAGGCACTTTTAGTGAAGCTGTATTATGAGAATGGGGAATGTGCTAGTTCAGCGTTACGATCCTATCGCCATAGGAAGGGGATTCGAACGGGTAAAGGTCCGTTGACAAATGCAGCTGTGCCGACAATGACTTCGAAGTTCGAAGCCACGGGTTGTTTAGACGACAGACCCCGTAATGGCCGATCGAGCAGAAGGTGTAATGCTGCTGAGACAGTTCAGGAAGAAATGGTGACTGTAGCGGGTTCGTCTATGCACGGGGAAGTCCGCGCTCGTGCAGTCGCACGTCGCACCGGCGTTCCATACACTACTGTTTGCTTGGCACTGAGGCGTACCCTCCGATGCTACCCGTACAAAATCCATTGGCATCATGAACTGTTACCTGGCGATTTAGTGAAACGGAGGGCATTTGCGGTGTGGGAGTTTCTAAAGATGGCGGAGGATGACGATTGGTTGAGTAACGTGTTGTGGACCGACGAAGCTCATTTCACGCTCCGAAGGTCTGTCAACGCCCACAATTGCAGAATTTGGGCTACCGAAAATCCTAGAACTGTCGTGGAAACTCCATTGCACGACGAGAAAGTCACGGTATGGGTTGGACTTACCACATCTACCGTTATCGGGCCTTTTTTCTTCGAGGAAATGCGTGATTCTCGTTTTGTAACTGCTACTGTGACGGGTGAGAGGTACGCCGTTATGTTACAAAATCGCATCATCCCCAGCCTAGCTGATAAACACCTGCTGGAACGTACGATGTTTATGCAGGATGGCGCTCCACCCCATATTGCTGGACGCGTGAAAGATTTCTTGCCCGCGTCGTTTGGTGATGATCGTGTGCTCAACCGCCACTTTCGTCATGCTTGGCCTCCCAGGTCCCCAGACCTCAGTCTGTGCGATTATTGGCTTTGGGGTTACCTGAGGTCGCAAGTGTATCGTGATCGACCGACATCTCTAGGGATGCTGAAAGACAACCTCCGACGCCTATGCCTCGCTACAATTCCGGACATGCTTTACAGTGCTGTTCACAATATTATTCCTCGACTACAGCTATTGTTGAGGAATGATGGTGGACATATTGAGCATTTCCTATAAAGAACATCATCTTGGCTTTGTCTTACTTTGTTATGCTAATTATTCTTCTTCTGATCAGATGAAGCGCCATCTGTCGGACATTTTTTGAACTTTTGTATTTTTTTGGTTCTAATAAAACCCCATGTCATTCCAAGCATGTGTGTCAATTTGTACCTCTCTATCTACATTATTCCGTGATTTATTCAGTTTTCAAATTTATACTGACTTTTTGATCACCCTGCGGCGCGGCACGTTTCTTTTTACCGCCCTGCCACTGTCCAGCAATGTTCATTTGTCTAGCTGAAAGCTGTAGTAGAAAATACCACTGTCTACTGCAGGTCGCCACATACATAGAATTGTGCGGTAAACGGGATGTGGCTAGTACTGAAATAAAAGTTTTAACTTGGCAATGTAAATTTTCAGGTGTATTTTTACGATAAAGATCACAGTTAATACTGCCAAGTCCGTACTAAGTGTCCACACAATGTAAAGCTCCCACGCACACCACAATCACACACGTAACCAGTTTATGGTATTTACACCCGTTACCGAAGTTAATAGAGTTCACTAGATCGTTTAGTTATGAAAATGCTCGCTCAAATGTTGTGCACTCTGCTCTGCACGTAATATCTGCTCCAGTCGTAGATCGCACAACACGCCACGGGGCGTCCGAAATTCCACACGACTTCCATTATACCGTTCACTTAAATACGCTTTGTACTACTTCGCGAACTCGTAATTAGCATTTTTCCGTGATTTTATAGTACTTTCGTCGGAGCTGCTTTCAATGAGATCTTACTAGCTCGAACCCTCAGCCCCGACTTACTTAGATCACACAAAAGGCTTTGTTCCCAGCATAGATTGGCGCTAGCCTGCATTTTTCTGATTGGCTGATATCACAAACAGCAAATCAGGTTGCAGTATAATCCCGCGCTAACCCGCGATTTACTTCAATGACCAATCATAGTAAAATATTTCTTTCTATGGCAATTTCTAAATAAATAAATTTAGAATAGTATCAAATATAAAATTACTGCTTCCGAAATTATCGATTAATTTGTGTTCTACTCACGATTTTTTAGTACCATAAACTGACTGCACATTTAATTATAGTAAATCCCCTGTATAGTTTAACTGGTAGTTGGTTAATAAACAAAACAATTTTCATTTACTTCTGTTCTTCTTCACTCATACAACACTCACACTGCTAATTACTACACATATAAAACAATTATAATTATGCAAATACATTAAACCTTAATCAAACATAACTTTACAACATTGTTTTGACTACGACTGCTATCACTGTCCTCAACTGCTGACCTCTATCGTCTACCAGTACAACTACATGCAGCTCTGTAACACAGGTCCATGCAGTGTGCGATTTGCAGAGGGGGTGGGGGGGATTTCCCCCTCTCTGCATCAGACCATCCCCTCCTCTGGTTTTAGTTTATGCATCCCAACCTGGTATGTTTGTTTCCCACGCACTGGAGTAAAACTTTACATATAATTTAAATTTGTGGAGCCGAACACTGAAAGTTTTTAATACAGTCTTACTATTAATACTATTAATATGTTTGCTTATTAATTTTGAAAAAGTGTTACCTAGTAGTTATTGATGTTGTCTTCAGTCCAGAGACTGATTTGATGCAGCTCTCCATACATGTAGTAGTTAAGCATTTCAAAACGTTTAGAACTAAATCATCATTAACATGTTGTCATTGTTGCTTTCGTCTAAGGTGCGTCATCTGATTACTTGCGAGCTTGTATCATGATGGACGAAAGTATAACGGTTTCCAATAAAACTTGTTTAATAACATATATACGTTTGTCCTTTGAGGGAGTTGCTTGCGATTATTTTTCTGA
The DNA here is from genome assembly GCF_023864275.1 of Schistocerca cancellata. Lineage (NCBI taxonomy): Eukaryota > Metazoa > Arthropoda > Insecta > Orthoptera > Acrididae > Schistocerca > Schistocerca cancellata. Next base: position 165,988,950 of record NC_064634.1, read on the forward strand.
CATTGTTGAATGAGAAAGTGGGACAGGAGAATGCATTTTCAGCACACTGTTAGCAGCTCTTGAAAAGTATGGCATTGCAAATGATGAACTAAAAAACCACCTTGTAGGTGTCGCAACAGATGGTGGCTCAACAATGCTTGCACCTTACAAAGGCGTAGCCGCTCTACTGCGTAGTCATTTACATAAGGATTTAACTGTCGTTCATTGTATGAACCACAAAATGAAATTAGCTGTCCACGATGTTATGAATAATGTAGCAGATGTATACCAAATAAAGGTTTTTTTAGATTCCTTATATTCTGTGTTTTCTCGAAGTCCCAAAAATCAGACTACTACAAAGTGTTTCACAAGAATAATCCTCGCAGCTATTAAAACTAGGCCATATTTTTCGCGTACGTTGGGTTGCTTCCTCATTTAATGCTTTTCGAGCTTTTGTTGAAAGTCAGAGTTCTCTTGTACATCACTTTGAAAAACTGAGACATGATGGTTCCTGATCAACTCAGGAGAGATCTAAATTTGAAGGTTTACTAAAACATCTCACAAAGTGGCTTTTCTGATAGTGCATACACGTGAATAGTGAGTTTCGGCATTAACATCTACACTCCTGGAAATGGAAAAAAGAACACATTGACACCGGTGTGTCAGACCCACCATACTTGCTCCGGACACTGCGAGAGGGCTGTACAAGCAATGATCACACGCACGGCACAGCGGACACACCAGGAACCGCGGTGTTGGCCGTCGAATGGTGCTAGCTGCACAGCATTTGTGCACCGCCGCCGTCAGTGTCAGCCAGTTTGCCGTGGCATACGGAGCTCCATCGCAGTCTTTAACACTGGTAGCATGCCGCGACAGCGTGGACGTGAACCGTATGTGCCGTTGACGGACTTTGAGCGAGGGCGTATAGTGGGCACGCGGGAGGCCGGGTGGACGTACCGCCGAATTGCTCAACACGTGGGGCGTGAGGTCTCCACAGTACATCGATGTTGTCGCCAGTGGTCGGCGGAAGGTGCACGTGCCCGTCGACCTGGGACCGGACCGCAGCGACGCACGGATGCACGCCAAGACCGTAGGATCCTACGCAGTGCCGTAGGGGACCGCACCGCCACTTCCCAGCAAATTAGGGACACTGTTGCTCCTGGGGTATCGGCGAGGACCATTCGCAACCGTCTCCATGAAGCTGGGCTACGGTCCCGCACACCGTTAGGCCGTCTTCCGCTCACGCCCCAACATCGTGCAGCCCGCCTCCAGTGGTGTCGCGACAGGCGTGAATGGAGGGACGAATGGAGACGTGTCGTCTTCAGCGATGAGAGTCGCTTCTGCCTTGGTGCCAATGATGGTCGTATGCGAGTTTGGCGCCGTGCAGGTGAGCGCCACAATCAGGACTGCATACGACCGAGGCACACAGGGCCAACACCCGGCATCATGGTGTGGGGAGCGATCTCCTACACTGGCCGTACACCACTGGTGATCGTCGAGGGGACACTGAATAGTGCACGGTACATCCAAACCGTCATCGAACCCATCGTTCTACCATTCCTAGACCGGCAAGGGAACTTGCTGTTCCAACAGGACAATGCACGTCCGCATGTATCCCGTGCCACCCAACGTGCCCTAGAAGGTGTAAGTCAACTACCCTGGCCAGCAAGATCTCCGGATCTGTCCCCCATTGAGCATGTTTGGGACTGGATGAAGCGTCGTCTCACGCGGTCTGCACGTCCAGCACGAACGCTGGTCCAACTGAGGCGCCAGGTGGAAATGGCATGGCAAGGCGTTCCACAGGACTACATCCAGCATCTCTACGATCGTCTCCATGGGAGAATAGCAGCCTGCATTGCTGCGAAAGGTGGATATACACTGTACTAGTGCCGACATTGTGCATGCTCTGTTGCCTGTGTCTATGTGCCTGTGGTTCTGTCAGTGTGATCATGTGATGTATCTGACCCCAGGAATGTGTCAATAAAGTTTCCCCTTCCTGGGACAATGAATTCACGGTGTTCTTATTTCAATTTCCAGGAGTGTATTTATAAATAACTGTTTATCCATGGGTAACGCCACGGTCCAAGCTAGTAACATATATAATTATACTAACCCCCTAAGACATCCCCCCACTGGTAAAAGCACAAATCGCACACAGGGTCCATGTCAGCTGGTGGCATCTGTCGATGACTCATGCCTGTAACGATATCGTCCTAACAAGTGACAGGAACGATGCGAAGGCGCTACGCCTCAACCCGGTACTTTAAATAACTAGCATTTTTGTTCCGATAAAGGAGAACGAATCACCGCTCCAACCCAAAGTGTGTTTAATACCATTGGGAGCCACGCTGCTGTGAAAAGATTTGCCACAAAGCGTCTTGACAGTCGCGACATCGGATATCTCCTGCTGTTCCGCTTCCTGCATAGCGCGCTACCTTAATCTCGCGTGCATCAGGCTGCCTGTAATTTAGGGCAGTGTTATTTTTCCGTAGCGGTATTTATCTTCTGTGTCCGTTCAATAAACGGCCGAGATAAGGGCGCGGATCGTGAGCCGTGAGGAATGATCGCATTCCGGAAAACAATCTGGCGGGCTCGGCGGTGCGTCCACGCCCGCGTCTGCAGGCCGCCGTAAACAATTACCTGGGCGGCGGCGGCGGCAGCGGGCAGCAGGCAGCCAGCCCGATGCCTGGACCCGCCGGACCAGTTGCGGCCACAGCCGCGATGCTGCGCCAGATTAAGAGCGCCGGGCGCCGCCGACAGGCCGCCCGCGATAAAGTCGCTTACCGCCGTCTAATTAATTCGCAGCGAGAAATACTGGCCGCTGCGGACTGCCCGGGAACCACTGCCAGTGGCTGCGCTCCGCACCGCCAGACAATGCGCTCTCTACAAGGGCTACGCGCTGGACGGTATTCAGTGGCCGTGCTCTCAGCAGCTGACTCGCGATTTAGTGTCTCTCTCGTCCCGAACTTGGAAGACATTGAGAGCTGCGTGGCAGATGAAATGCGAGCAAGGTTTACACACTATCTGATCAAAAGCATCCGGACACATATATCTGATGCGAACCGATGGCTTGACGTCACAAGAGGCGAACCCGCCAGTACAAAAAGAGGCTTGGGGTATTGAGTTATCAGTAGGGAAGCACTAACAGCTGGATGTGTCGGTCAGGAGAGTTCAGCTACTTTCGTCGTGGACTAATCACTGTACGTCATCTGAGTAACAAATGCGTTAGGGACGTTTCAACTCGTCTAAGGCTGCCAAAGTCGACAGTTGGTGATGTTGATGTTAGTGTAGCGCGTGGGCGCCGTATGGAGCCGGAAAAGGCCTCCGCTGAAGGGACAATATTTTAGTAAGAAGCCGGCCGGAGTAGCCGTGCTGTTCTAGGCGCTACAGTCGGGAACCACGTGACCGCTACGGTCGCAGATTCGAATCCTGCCTCGGGCATGGATGTGTGTGATGTCCTTAGGTTAGTTAGGTTTAAGTAGTTCTAAGTTCTAGGGGACTGATGACCTCAGCAGTTAAGTCCCATAGTGCTCAGAGCCATTTGAACCATATTTTTTTTAGTAGAACGTAAAGTGGAATGCAGTCTCGTAGGACAAATCAAAGGTAAAGGAGTAGCCGAGTGGTCACTTTGTTTGACTGCCATGTGGAAGACACTGGTTTGATTCCCGATAATGCCACGGATGTCTCTTTCGTAGTAAGACTGGAGCGAGTGGCACTCAGATGCGTGGTGCCGACTGAAGAGTTTCTTGAATGACAACAAGCGGCTCCAAGTTCTGCAAAGCTGACAAAGGCTGGGAGAGAGCTGTGCCGACCCATGCACCTCCACATCGCATGAAAGTGCTCGGATAGACGTTTTTGCAGAATATCCTGATGTTTCCTTCTCCATTTACCTTACGTAATAAAGTCTACTGTATTCTACTATGCTTCCAAATGCAAAAAGAAATAGTAGGTTCCCCTATCCTGTACCACTCTTCATATAGGTAAATATTTGATACCTACGTCTTCCTTGTCCGATTTCTCCCGTCTCGTGTCCCGGACCCTTCCACGCTAGCTTTCTGCTCTCACAACACAGCAGTACTATTCAATCGCTGTCGAAGTACCAGCTACTCTCTTTGTTTTTCTGGCTCCCTTACGCAGGGAGGTTGAAGAGAAACATATACTATTTCAAAAATGCACCAATCCACAGTTTTGGAGTATGAAACATAAAATCCTTTGATAATATGTATATTCAACTATTTTTAATGAAATTTGAAATTTTATTTTCAAAACATAAAGTACGTTCCTTTTTCTCAGAAAGCATTCAACAGATCTTCACAAAAATTTCTCTGTTTCATCTCTCTATATGTTATAAGCTTCTGTCATGAGGTTTTTGGAATAGGTCAAATAGAGGAATTTTCACAATTTTTAAATTATAATTCCACAAGTACAATTTTAAATTCATGCAAAATTTCAAGCACTTTGTCCGATATCTCAGCTTGCAATCTGAATTTCAAAATTTGCTCTTCAGACAACGTTTATTAGGCTTACAGAAGTATGTGTCAAAATTTCATAACTATAGCATTCATAGAATGTGAGGAAAGGGTACATAAATTTTAGAAAACAAACTTTTCCGGAAACGTAATTTAAAGTTCAATCTAAGTTTTTTCCTTATGTCACTTCTTCAAAAGGCACCACATTTGTTCTCTGGGCCGTCTTTCCCTTCAAGGCTTCTCTTATGGTTTCTTATTGTCTGTCTTCTTTCCTTTACCACGTCTTCAACTGACTTTGCAGCTGCAGAGACGCGCTGTAAATCTATTTTTCTCAGGATGTCTTGAGTAAAATTTGCTATCTTGAAGCCCATTTCTACAAAATGGTTTAAATGGCTCTGAGCACTATGGACTTAACTTCTGTGGTCATCAGGCCCCTAGAACTTAGAACTACTTAAACCTAACTAACCTAAGGACGTCACACACATCCATGCCCGAGGCAGGATTCGAACCTGCGACCGTAGCAGTCCCGCGGTTCCGGACTGCGCGCCTAGAACCACTAGACCACCGCGGCCGGCGCCCAGTTCTTCTAATACCTTCATCCTCCCGACGTTCCCATCATTAAATACAATGACTGCATCATAAGTTGCAAATCTACAAACTGTAGCAGATGCGAATGTGTTTTCAGGGCATTGTTTCCATATGCGTGAATTTAGAGACTCATTTGGATTTCGGGTTTTACCATTAACACACTTTGATCTATAAAACCAAAGAGTATGTATCACGGCCTTCTAGATGTATCCCGCATACGTTTGGTTGAAAATAATACACAGAATTGTTGTTCACTGAGCTGGTATTGAAGTGCTGCTTCAAAACGTGGGCGTGGCAGGGAGGCCGCGTCACACTTTTAATTAATTTTCAGGCACTTCGGATGCGATTTCAGCATTGAAACTTTGGGAACTTATTGTACATGAGTTGTACTAACAAATAAAAATTAAAATCGAAAATTGTCATTTTTGGTCAATTTCATCAACGTGCCCCGTTAACACACATCTTTTTGATGAATATTGTACAAGACTAACTTACGTTCATTGTTATTTGTGTTTCTCCAGTGGTCTTCCGTTTGAAGACTGATCTGCTGCAGCTTTCCATGCTACTCTAACATGTGGCAAGCCTCTTCATCTCCCAATAACTACTGCAAGCAACACCCTTCTGAATCTGCTTATTGTACTCATCTCTTGGTCTCCCTCTACGATTTTTGCACCCCACACTTCTCTCTAGTATTACACGGATGATCCCTTGATTTCTCAGAATGTGTCCTTCAGGCGATTCTTTCTTCTCGTCAAGTTGTGCTACAAATTTCTTGTCTCCCCAATTCTGTTCAGTACCTCTTCATCAGTTATACGATCTACCCCTTCAATCTTCAGCATTCCTCTAGAGCACCACATTTTAAAAGCTTCTATTCTCTTCTTCTCTAAACTGTTAATATTCCATATTTCACTTCCACACATGGCTACACTCCAGACAAATACCTTCAGAAAAGACTCCCTAAAACTTACATCTGTATTCGATTTTAATAAATTTCTCTTCTTCAGAAAAGCTTTTCTTGTTAGTGCCAATCTAAGTTTTATATCATCTCTAATTCGGCCAGCATCAGTTATTTTGCTGCCCAAATAACAACGCTTAGTGTCTTGTTTCCTAATCTAATTCTATCACCATCACCTGTTCTAATTTGACTACATTACCTAACCCTTGTTTCGCTTTTGTTGACATTCATTTTATAAAAATGGTTCAAATGGCTCTGAGCACTATGAGACTTAACATGTCAGGTTATCAGTCCCCTAGAACTTGAACCACTTAAACCTAACTAACCTAAGCATATCACATACATCCATGCCCGAGGCAGGATTCGAACCAGCGACCGTAGCGGTCACGCGGTTCCAGACTGAACGTTCATTTTATATCGTCCTTTGAAGGCGCTGTTCATTCCGCTCAACTACTCTTCCAAGTTCTTTGCTGAATGTCATAGGCAAACTTCAATTTTTTCTTCATTTTTCCCCCTATATTTTAATTCCTACCCCAAATTTTTCTTTGGTTTCTTTTACTGCTTGCCTGAAAACATTGGGGATCGGCTACAACCCTGACTCACTCCCTTCGCAACTATTGCTTCCTTTTCATGCCCCTCGACTTTTGTAACTGCCGTCTGATTTCTGTACAAGTTTCAAATAGCCTTTCGCTCCCTATATTTTACCTCTGCTACCTTCATAATTTAACAGAGAGTATTCCAGTGAAGACTGTCAAGACCTTCCTTTAAGTCTGGAAATGCTGTAAACGTTGGTTTGCCTTTCCTTAACCTATCTCTAACAGAAGTCGTAGGGTCAGTACTGTCTCGCATGTCCCTACGTTTCTCCAAAGTCCGAACTGATCTTCCACGAGGTCAGCTTCTACCAGCGTTTCCACTAGTCTGTAAAGAATTCGTCTTAGATTCTGCAACCATTACTTATTACAACAATACTTCGGCAATGTTCACACCTGTCAACAGCTGCTTTCTTTGAAATTGGAATTAGGATCACTCTGTCGAATAAGCACGAATATCCTACTTTGAAAAAAGAATTTGTCTTTCTAATGAGAAACAAACTGACGTATTCCGTTGCCACTGTCCGCGCGTGAAACTCGTAACTTGGAATTGTTTGCTTGAAATGACTTCATCTAAACATTTCAAAGTATAGATCACAAATATCTGTTGAAAGGCCACAAAAAAGATATCTAGTAAACAATGAAATTTATATAAGTAATATCGATTAGTAAAAATTGTTCATAAGTCTGAAACACTTGCCAGATAATATTAAAACGTGTGATAAGAAGATCAACTGAGAAAAACATGATTTGTCACGAGTCCAATTAATAGCCATTGTAGTGCTAGGGGATACCTCCGAGGTGCCACTGGTAAACATTACAAGGGTGTCGTGCGCCACAGAGGGGTTTGCTCTTAATATTCGGTTCCAATTAGAGTCAAGCAATATCTAATTTTATCGGGCATACACCTCGAGGAATGAGCCTGATGGAAAATTATGAGAAATTCAATCTCATACGGAGGATTATCGATATATTCGTCCCGCACACCATTCACGAGCGGAACAGGAAAGGGGGCAAACGCTAGTGGTATTTGTAGTACACGCCTTCACACATAGCCTTGTGACTTGTGGGGTGTACTTGTAGATCAAACGCTTCAACATATCCAGGACACGTTCCTCCAGTTGCCATTGCAGATGAACAAGTTCCTCAGTAAATATTCTTCTCGTTTCATTTCTTCTTTACTTGAAAATTCAGAAAGTGATTTTTGTTTTGAATTTTTTCTCAGTTTTGAGTACCGTAATCCGATAGAGGCATCCCTTTAAAGTGTTTTTGGGTTTTATTAACACAATGATCTAGTTGCATGTCTTTTTTTCTTTAAAAGGATTAGCTTGGCCAACCTTGGTTCCCCTGTTTTCTACACGCAAGCAAAAAAGTACCACGTTTTGTTGCCTATTGAGACTGAAAATCGTGGGATATATCTGCGAAAATTTTGATTCTTCGTAATACGTAGTTATCGTTTTATTTGACCCTAGAACTTGTAAAGGTTTTTTTCTCCATTTTTCGCATCAATTATTTCCTTTGTGTGGTTATTTGTTACCCCTACTGTAGAATGACTTGAACTTATTCAGAACTCTTTTCTTTGTACTTCTTCTTCTCTGGACATCCTTTCATTCTCTTGCCGTGTTCCTTTTCGGGTTCTTCACTCTGTCGTGTATTTTGTCGCGTCGAGTGTTCCAGTACTATATTTTTGAAATTCCACGTATCTCGAACGATTTCTCCTGGACTGCCAGTTTCTTTCAGATCTTCATTTATTTTGTAAGTAGACTGTTTATGTTTTCTTATTGGCAACGTTACATAGAGCTCTGTATGAAAATCACTGGCTGTGCTGTGTGCAGTCTGTGGCTAGTTTGCATTGTTGTCTGCCATTGTAGTGTTGGGCAGCTGGATGTGAACAGCGCGTAGCGTTGCGCAGTTGGAGGTGAGCCGCCAGCAGTGGTGGATGTGGGGAGAGAAATGGCGGAGTTTTGAAATTTGCAAGACTGGATGTCATGAACTGCTATGTATATTATGATTTTTCAACACTATTAAGGTAAATACATTGTTTGTTCTCTATTAAAATCTTTCATTTGCTAACTATGCCTATCAGTAGTTAGTGCCTTCCGTAGTTTGAATCTTTTATTTAGCTGGCAGTAGTGGTGCTCGCTGTATTTCAGTAGTTCGAGTAACGAAGATTTTTGTGAGGTAAGTGATTTTTGAAAGGTATAGGTTAATGTTAGTCAGGGCCATTCTTTTGTAGGGAATTTTGAAAGTCAGATTGCGTTGCGCTAAAATAATATTGTGTGTCAGTTTAAGCACAGTCTTGTATAATTTTTCTAAGGGGACGTTTCAATTTCAGTACGACAACTGTCGCGGTTTTCATTAAAATTTTGGTCTCCGTTTCGTGGTATTACCTGTTATTTGATGTGTAGCTTGTGATTTCATTTTAATCAAAACGGATAGCACTCTTACTACGTCCAAGGATTTACACAACTTTCGTTTTTTCACCCCTTTGCTTTAAATTTTTTTCGTGGATCTCTCTAAGTAATGGTCGAAAAAGGATTCGTGGCTTTGGGATGTCTCCTAACATTTGTCTTCTCCGTAGCTTACTTTCTCTCACAGCAATAATCACTAGACGTTGCAGTACACATGAAAAACGTTTTAGAAAACTAGCGCTTCTCTTCTGTTAGCGCTGCGTTTACTATTAAACAGATACCTGGTATTTCAGTAGGGACCGCTTCGTAAAATAACTGTTGCTTTTGTCAGTTAAGCTGCAATGAGAAAAGCGTAGGCGATTCTTTCACCTATTTATTCCCTCTCTTCATTTTTAATGCGCCCATCACACGCCCTTCTCAGTTCCTCCGTCAATGCCTTGCCGTTATCTTCTCCCATCACGTTACCTAACTGACCGTTCGTTTCCTGTGGCATTAAGTAGAGCTCCGCCTAATCACAGCTCGTTTGGTGAGCCAGCGGCCACGGCTGTTTACAGATGTTATCGCTGTAGCCTGTAACCTGAGATCAGCTCACGGCACTAAATTCTTGTACAACGCCGTACGATAAAACAGATCGCTCCTGTGCCGCATAGCCCCGTTCCCGGGGCGGAACACGGTTTTAATTTCCGTCCACGCCCGCTCTCTACTTCACCCATTTACTTTTCAAACAAATGTGAGCCTTACAGATGTATATGAGCCGCGGATGTGCTGTAACATTACTGCACTGGAGTGGAAGTACGCCACTTTTAATTTTGGTTCAGCTTATCGCTGCATCGAGACCACAAAATCGTTTTACGATATACGCAACATTAACTCAAAGTACTTCTTATTTCTCGCTCCCGTAGGTCGATACACATCGCCGTATACTGACCACGTAATGAAGCTGTATGATTCTTATAAAATAACGCACCTGACATCATACAACGTCTCAGACCTTGGGTTCCCACCGTGGGAGACAGATCTTATCCGCAGAAAATCTGTCATTCATTAATAACGATCATCATCTTGAACGTTATGCTCTAGGTGGTATGCGCATATGGGACTCGCTGCGAGTCTAATATCCTATTAAGAGATCATTGGAACATAATCTGTATTACAGTTTCTTTTCCTTGCATTAGCTTTGTACGGTTAGCATTATCAGGCGCTATTGGAGCTAGTTTTTGTTTCTGTGACGTCTTCTTGAATAGATTATTGATTTATCAATATTTCTGGCTTTGTTCTTGAATTTCGATACTGTGATACTAAGCCCACGGCTGTGTTCTTAGTTTCTGTTGTTCCCTACTGTTGATCTGCTGGCGGGCGATTAGTACAAGACGTAAAAAAAAATAGATAAAATGTAGCATCTGGTTAGCATCTTTCACTGATAATCTGTAGTTTACAGATTACGCTGACCTTCTGCAAAAAAATCGCAATTCAAGTATGTCCCCAAAAACAAAACAAAAGAAAACAAGAAGCTATCTTAAGCGGAGAAAGCCTCGGTCCCTAATAGCTTACGAACAGGAAATGATCATGGAATCGACGCGAGGATGCAAAAGACAACGAAGTCGCTGAGTTCGTAGAAAGTCCAGCATAGCGGCAGCGAATGATGACCTCTAAAATTATCTCGTGATGACGCTGTACAGATCCCGTGGCTGAAATAAACCATCGTTGCTACCTCTAGGTGGGGACTGAGAAAATGTCTTAGTTATTCTATTTATATTCAAATATCCACTTAACAAGTCCTAACATATCTTCATGAGCAACTGAAACACAAAATTACGTCGTCTGTTCAAAAATGGTTCAAATGGCTCTGAGCACTATGGGATTTAACTTCTGAGGTCATCAGTCCCCTAGTACTTAGAACTACTTAAACCTAACTAATCTAAGGACATTACACACATCCATGCCCGAGGCAGGATTCGAACGTGCGACCGTAGCGGTCGCGCGGTTCCAGACGTAGTGCCTAGAGCCGCTGGGCCACCCCGGCCGGCCGTCTGTCTGTTAATTACGAAGAATCGTTAAATGAAAGAACCTGGCAGGAATTCTTTCCTTCGTATTTACAACTGGAATGCATTTTCTTAATTTCAGTGCATAATTTACACGAGTGGCGTTCCTGTCAGGGTACCTCCGTTGCTGTCAGCCATAATCCGTAGGTGGCAGTCATCCACTGCAGTAGTTGCCCTTGGGTGGCCTGAGCGAGGCATGTCATCGACAGTTCCTGTCTCTTCGTATCTCCTCCATGTCCGAAGAACATCGCTTTGGTTCACTCGGAGACGCCTGGACACTTCCCTTCTTGAGAGCCCTTGCTGGCACAAAGTACAATGCGGACGCGATCGAAAAGCGGTACTGACCGTCTAGGCATGGTTGAACTACAGACAACACTAGCTGTGTACCTCCTTCATGGTGGAGCGACTGGAACTGATCGGCTGTCGGACCTCCTCCATCAAATAGGCGCTGTTCATGCGTGGTTGTTTGTATCTTTCGGTGGGTTTACTGTCACCTCTGAACAGTCAAAGGGACTGTCTGTGATACAACATCCTCAGTCAACGTCTATCTTCAGGAGTTCTTGGAACCAGGGTGATTCAAAACATATTTAATGCACGTATAAAATATTTTTCACTCATAAATGTAATGTTGAGGTAGAAGTATATATATACTAAGTTATGTTTTACTAACCATATCATAAGACTAAACAATTTTAAACACCCTAGCTCTAACCAAAAAAAAAAAAAAAAAATGCGAAAAGAAATCCGCGTAAATGTATCCCGGTCCCTTCTCAGCCTCCTGCCTGGAGAAAACTTGCAACTAACCGTATCTTTTAATGAAGCTGATAATAGATTACGCTACCCGTGCTCCCTTCATATAAGTAAACTGTTGAGCTAGATATTCGTAATGGAATAAACATGACCAAAAATTCCAGCAGATTATGATTTCTGTATGCTGAGCCGAGACTGTAACGCCGATCTGTGTCTTTCAACGCCATCCAGTCACTGGAGGAAGTAGGAACAGCAGGCACCTCTTGACCTGCAACAGACCGAGTCAAGGAAGCCTTCAGAAGTCACGTCGCCGTCGTGGGTTGTGGATTAACTCACTGAGCTACCCAGGCACGAGTGACGATTTGTTTGCAACTTCCTTTCCGCCAATACTTCGGCTGACCTGGATAGCTCATTGAGTAAGAGCACTGAACGTGAAAGTCAAGGACTGGTTTCGAGTCCCAGTCTAACACACATCAAATTTTAATATACAATGAGGCGCCAAATAAACTGGTATATACATGCGTATTCAAATACAGAGATGTATAAACCTGCAGAATGTGGCGCTGCGGTTGGCAACGCCTATCTAAGACAAGAAGTTCCAGGCGTAGTTATTAGATCGGTTACTGCTGCTACAATGGCAGGCTATCAAGATTTAAGTGAGTTTGAACGTGGTGTCATAGTCGGCGCACGAGCGATGGGACACAGCATCTACGGGGTAGCGATGAAGTGGGGATTTTTCCGGACAACCATTTCACGAGTGTATAGTGGGAATCGGGAATCCGGTAAAACATCTAATCTCCGACATCGCTGCGGCCGGAAAAAAGATCCTGCAAGAACGGGACCAGCGACGACTGAAGAGAATCGTTCAACGTGACAGAAGTGCAACCCTTCCGCAGATTGCTGCAGATTTCAATGCTGGGCCATCAACAAGTGTCACCATGCGAACCATTCAACGAAACATCATCAATATGGGCTTTCGGAGCCGAAGGCCCAGTCGTGTACCCTTGATGACTGCACGACACTAAGCTTTACGCCTTGCCTGGGTCCGTCAACACCGACATTGGATTGTTGATGACTGGAAACATGTTTACCTGTTCGGGCGAGTCTCGTTTCAAACTGTATCGGGCGGATGGACGTGTACGGGTATGGAGACAACCTCATGAATCCATAGACCCTGCCTGTCAGCAGGGGATTGTTCAAGCTGGTGGAGGTTCTGTAATAGTGTGGGGCGTGGAGTGATAGATACGACTTTGTCAGGTGACACATCCGTAAGCTTCCTGTCTGATCACTTGCACCCATTTATGTCCATTCTGTATTCCGACGGACTTGGGCAATTCCAGCAGGACAATGCGACACCCCATACGTCCACAAGTGGCTCCCGGCACACACTTCTGAGTTTAAACACTTCCGCTGGCCACCAAACTCCCCAGACCTGAACATTATCGGGCATATGTGGAATGTCTTGCAACGTGCCGTTCAGAACAGATCTCCACCCCTTCGTACTCTTAGGGCCTTATGGATAGCCCTCCAGGATTCTTGGAGTCAGTTCCGTCCAGCACTACTTCAGACATTAGTCGAGTCAATGTCACGTTGTGTTGCGACACTTCTCAGTGCTCGCGGGGGCCGTACACGATATTAGGCAGGTGTACGAATTTCTTTGGCTCTTCAGTGTATAGTACCACATGAGAGTACAGACTTCGCTATAAAGTGACAGATTTTTAAAAATAGTACTTAGAATGTACTGACATTAACTAGAATATTTAACTTTGTCAAATGGCTCTGAGCACTGTGGGACTTAACTTCTCAGGTCATCGGTCCCCTAGAACTTAGAACTACTTAAACCTAACTAACCTAAGGATATCACACACATCCATGCCCGAGGCAAGATTCGAACCTGCGACCGTAGCGGTCGCGCGGTTCCAGACTGTAGCGCCTAGAACCGCTCGGCCACTCCGGCCGGCTTAGCTTTGTCCTGGGACTAATGAATAAATTAATAACTGAGGAATATTCCAAGTGTCAGTAGTTTTCTGCAAGGAGAAATATTTTTGATGTTCCTTACCATTAATTTCGCTTTTTTGTAGGCACTTCTTTACGAGCTACTACGAATTGTCCATACGGTTATAGTTCAGTCCTCTACAGTCAAGTTCTATAATCGCAAACTAACGTAATTAAACCGTTGTATTTTGAAAATACATATAATTTTTCTTTGTAATTAAGACAACAGTCATTCACTAACATTCATTCTATTTATTCAAAGAGGACCAATTTCTACTGCGAACCATACAAGTTCAGTATTCACACTACAGTGCATGTGTCATATAGTCTTTTATGTTTTGTATTTAATAAGGGATCGGTTGGTAGGACATGTTTTGAGGCATCAAGGGATCACAAATTTAGCATTGGAGGGCAGTGTGGAGGGTAAAAATCGTAGAGGGAGACCAAGAGATGAATACACTAAGCAGATTCAGAAGGATGTAGGTTGCAGTAGATACTGGGAGATGAAGAAGCTTGCACAGGATAGAGTAGCATGGAGAGCTGCATCAAACCAGTCTCGGGACTGAAGACTACAACAACAACAACTGCATTTCCCTGTAGCAGCTAATTCTTTTCTCTCTTCAGCCATGAGATCCGAGGCAAAGACAGATTCTTACAAAAAATGATATTTTGTATCAGGCCTAATGACGTTCTTCAACAATAATCACCTGTTACTTATCTGGAAAATTTTACGTCATTTCCGAACGACCAGTGAACATCATCAGCACTCTTCAGCCTACACAACATGAAAATTGGAAAGAATGAAGTACAAAATACAAATTAACCATGTCAAGAAAACCACGCCAAATTAACCATGTCAAGAAAACGGCGCCAGAAAATTTGACAAGAGAAGATGTAACACGATTTAGTGATTCATACATCTCGCAACGGGGTTTTCATCTCATCTCTTTTTTACATTTTTGCCTTTCCAGCCTACTTGTTGTTTGCCTCTGAAATATAATTCACTTGGAAAGAAAATGTTAGGTGCAGGTAAGAATTTATATTGCGTTGTGAGTGCTGAAAATTTAGAATGAAGTACAAGTTTATTGCTTACATGGTCCACTGGACGTTTTACTGCTGTAGAGCGAAAAGCCCCATTACTTGGTAACAAGGCAACTCGTTACGGCGCAGAGTCTCTCAAGCGATTATCTCATAAATCACGAGTGGCTTTTTTTTTTTTTAATGGCCCTCACAGCCACTTCATTTCCCCACTTCCAGTTTACAGCCAGAAAAAAAAACGCTAATATCACTTTTATCCGCCTTCATTCTGATTTTTCGTTACGTTTCTTTCAAAAGTTCGCACGGGTGGGCAACGATTTTACTGCTTTTCGCTACTTGTTGCTGTAAGGTACCGCTGTCTTTAGATTTGCTGTGCGTCTCTGTAACAAGTTAAGTATTATCGTCGGAGAGAATACTGTAGAAACCATCTTTTTAAGACAATACAAAGAACTGCGTGGTAGTTCACTGAGTGTGATACTGTATGCGTCATCCAGAAAGGAAAGATAAAAGTGTACGTTCTGTTCCAGCGTGTTTTCTGTGCTTAACAGACAATGAGGAGCTGTAGAAAATTAGTTCTAACATGAAAATATAACATTTTTGGATCCACGTTCATAAAACATATTTTCTTCTGCTGTGTGTGTCCAGGAAGTTGAGTACAACTTTAGCTTATACCAGAACCATTGTAATCTTTGTTTTGTAGTCAGTTCCGTGATCCATCAGATTTTATTAAAATGATCAGTGTTAGAATTGGAAGACGTTGTATGCTTCTTCGCATGTCACGGACGTCTACTCTGCGTATATTGAGAGTAAGTCTTCATGTGACACGTAACTTCTTTCGTGCATTCTATTGCTGAGCTCGCATTCTAGAGAATAGCGGTTTAAAATCCTCGTGCGGCAGTCCAGAGTTAGATTTTCCGCAGTTTTCTTAAGCCGCTTATAGCGAACATATGGATGGTTCCTTGTAAAAGGCGACAGTCCGTCTCCTACAATATACTTCGCCAACACCACTAATGACGTAGTCCTCAAAGGGACGTTAAATGCTAATCTTCCTTCCTTCATGTCATCGAAAAAAAAATGACAAAGTTAAGTTGGTATCAACGCTAAGGTTGGTCTGATTAACCAAGAGCTTTACCAGACATTTTTCGTTTTGGAACCGACATGCCATTGCCCTCCTCCGACCTTTGAACTAACTGATCCACCGCGTTATCGGGCACCTACAGTTAAATCTGAACTCCGAACCATGATGCAGTTGGTATTCTTCAAACATTCTTATCATTACCACAGATGACAGAAGTGATAACTGAGAGATATAAATCCTACGACAGAGCTAGTATCGAATGCCAGATCAATGGATCAATAGTCTCACACAAGTAAGCCTCGAGTAGTGGTTTGATAGTTCAGATTACAGCAGAAACTACGAACACGAAACGCAAAGCTGTACAGAATATAAACTTCCTTTCATTACACTACCCATATAAAATACAGTCTCTTATGACGTATGACCGTGGTGGTCTAGCGGGTGTAGCGCTAGACTTAGACGTTGTAGATCCTAGCTTCGGGCCCAGATAGTGATCTGGATTTTTGCTCTTTCCAGTCCCACCAGTACGACGGAGGTCCACTAACCATGCTATCAAAGCAGTACGGGAGATCTTTTCCGGCTCAGCTTAACAGTTGAAGCTAGGAAAACTATTGCAGGTTCCGTTGAACGTGAATTTTTTGGGTCCATTATCCTAGTTGCAGATTGCCTATCTAACGGCTTGCAAGGGCAGCACAAATTATTTATTTTATATAATTATTTACCGAATTTAAAAACTTAAAATTCTGTAATAATCTACTCATTACGAGCTATAATTTAATGTTAAAAGTTAAACTCGATAAATGAAAAATTAAAGTTATAAACCATGTATATGTCGCAAGACAGCGTAAATCACGGTCCACAAAGTACCCGGATTATATTCTACCAGAATTTGACAGTTAAAGCACTTACTGGCTTGCAACAAAATTTGCACATCATTTAAAACCTTCACGAAAATTTTTCGTGCTGGCATCTCCCACCAGAATGTTGAAGGGAGAAAAGTTTAACACCCAATACATTTTCGATTTTCATGCGGTAAAACTTCACCATCAAGTACGACGTTTCAATTTAATGCATCTTTTCTGCTAACTCTATTGGTAACACGTTTTGCAGACAGATCCACATATGCCACTGAATATAACTGCAAAATTAAATCATTGTACGACTCACGGTTCGGAAAATATGACACTTTATATTAAAGAAAAGGTTCAAATGGCTCTGAGCACTATGGGACTTAACATCTGAGGTCATCAGTCCCCTAGAACTTAGAACTACTTAAACCTAACTAACCTAAGGAGACATCACACACATCCATGCCCGAGGCAGGATTCGAACCTGCGACGGTTGCGATTGCACGGTTCCAGACTGAAGCGTCTTGAACCGCTCGGCCACACTGGCCGCCTGACGCTTTATACATGGGAGTTCGACTCTTTAGAGAATCGGATGTGTAGGGGGCGGGGATGGGGGGATGTAGCTGATGATATCTAAAAGCCACATGTTGTAACATTTGCTCAAGTGCAGAGGGCATGATAGAACTTCTGTTCTAACAAATACAGTAGACATTAAAACGTGAGCGATATATGGCGTTTCCCAAAAAGCTGTCATAGACCCTCTGATGTCCTTATCCATATAAATGATGCATGTTTTGTAAATGCAGGTGAAGACGCAAGAGAATCAGAAAATCATACGTACAAAATCGCCAAACATATTCGTGTAAACAAGCGCACAAATGCACTTGAAAATGAGAATCAGATCTCGAAACGCGTTGTGCTAAGCATCAAAACATAAGTACTTAGTGCAGTTTTCATTATTTAAATCATGAATGACACTGCTGCAGACTTTCAAAAAATGGCTCTGAGCACTATGGGACTTAACATCTGAGGTCATCAGTCCCCTAGAACTTAGATCTACTTAAACCTAACTAACCTAAGGACTGCACACACATCCATGCCCGAGGCAGGATTCGAACCTGCGGCCGTAGCGGTCGCGCGGTTCCAGACTGAAGCGCCTTTAACCGCGTGGCCACACTGGCCGGCTGCTGCAGACTTTCCTGGAACATATAATATGATGAACGAAATTAAGTTTCAGTGTGGATCACGTGGTGTGCGCGTCACGATGTGTGGTTATAAGCATGCATTCACGTCCATTTGTATACACTCGTCAGAGCCACTTCCATTTGCCCCACCCTGTAAATAGGGGTAACAGTCCCGAACAACAAATTGGCACGGTTACATAGGTAACGTTTCGGGGAAAGCGAATTAAAGTGTGGGTTTTATTGATAAAATACTTACCAGATTGCAACAAACCCGCTAAGGAGACTGCTAACACTACGCTTGTCCGTCATCTGCTACAGTACCGCTGCGCACTATGGGATCCTTCCCAGATAGGATAGACGGAGGACATCGAAGTAGTTCAAAGAAGGGCAGCTCGTTTTGTATTATAACGAAATAGGGGAGAGAGTGTCACGGATATAATACGCGAGTTGAGGTGGCAGTTATAAAAATAAGGGTGCTTTTCGTTGCGGTGAGATCTTTCCGCGAAATTTAAATCACTCAATTTCTTCTCTAAATGCTAAAATATTTTGTTGAAGTCCATCTACATAGGGAGAAATGGTGTTTGTAATAAAATAAGACAAATCAGAGCTCGTATAGAAAGATTTAGGTGTCCGTCTTTTCCCCGTGCTGTGGACCGGTAGAAAAATAGTGTGAAAGTCGTTCGACGAACTCTCTGGCAGGAACGTAAATGTGAACTGCAGAGTCGTGTTGTGTCGTCCAGACACGGCGGTGCCATAGCACAGCCGGCAACGTACGTCGATACCAGAGACATAAGCAATGTCTCGCTGCAATTCGCAACGGCGAATGGGAGAGGCTGAGGAAGACACAAACCTCTCTTAGCACCACAGTGCCCTCACAAGTAGGTCGATATAGAGGCGAGAATGGAAGTGCTCTCCCCCAGTAGGTGGCCTCAGCTGAAGCAGTCAATATCATCCAGCAGGATTAAAGAGTTATTCAGCTCTCAGATGGAAAGAACTTTTGTAAATGTGGAACTTTGTACTTCAAGAGAACCGTTTGTTAATTAGTGCATCAAGTGTTTTATCAAGCACTCGTGTGGCAAATTATTGTTTCAAGTTAAGTAAATATTTTTATCATTAACGTAATAAAGAAGAAGTATTTCATATGTTGTAGCTCCAATAAGCCGTCTCTCAGAGCAGTGAAAGAACCTACAGTTATGACCGGACTATAGTAGTTTCGTCAGGTCATAACAAGTCTTGTAGAGGTAGATGTAAATGAGTAAGCGAGTTTAATCGTAGAACACTGCAGAACAATCGCGCGCTTGCCACTGATTGGCTGTAATTTTAAGGTTTTAGTTCTCTAATGGAGCATTTCGGATCTATCGTTACCCAGAAAATTTTGTTCATTTCGACGTGCCCTACCCTGCTCTGATCTTGCTATCAGGTTGCTTGGCGCAGAAAGAGACGCGCGTTGAAGAGCAGCAGCCGCCAGCCCCGCCCCCTCCCCTCCTCCCTCCCTCCCCCTCCCTCCCCCTCCCTCCCCCCCCCCCCCTGCCCCCTTGCGATTGCTCGTGGACATTCAGTACCGCTGTCGCTGCGGCTATCCGCCGTGTTCAACAGGTCAGGTCGGGCTACGAAGCTGCGCAGCCTATCAGGTTTCCAAACGGCCCTATAGGGAGAACCAGCTGTTGCGCCCGTAATTTCACGGGAATTCCTTTATCCCTGCCGTGCTCCAGCGAGCCAGCTCGTACCGTGTCGGGTGACGCCTTATGGTCTCATCTGCCGCCTCCCCCATCGAAAAAACCGTTACTGCCTCCCTTCGCAGCCCCGACCTAGACACAACGTGTGGCTGCTACTTCGATGACCGTTCGTTAGTAAAAACGGAGAAAAATGCTCGTATCGGGGCACGAAAATGCAAATATGTTCTTGTTTACCCTGACTGAAAAGTGGGGTACCAGCTGCCTCATACTCCCTTCCTTAGTGCCTTTAAAAATTTTCCCAAAAATTTCGGCGTGCGAACATATTCGCTCTTTTCTTGACCCACTTTAAACTCCCACAAGGTCCCCTGACCGCAACTCACACCCACTAGTCTACTGCTGTACGTCGCTCATACCCATCCACTCCCAGTCGCTCTCTCACATTCAACCATTCAACCCAACTCATTGTCTTTACCTCTTTGTCGTTGTCTCTCTCTATTATCTCCTGTGTCGCAGCCACAGTTCCCTTCATTCTTTCCTACTGCTACACTCTCCTGACACTGTCACTGCTTCCCCCTTGCTTTCTCTTACTGCTAATATCTCATTGCTTCCTTCCTACTGCTGCTGTTTCTTCTCACTGTCATTAGCTCTCTCTTCTTTGTTGTCATTGTCATATATTCTGCTTCTCATTGCAACTGGCTCTCACTCGTTTCCACTTTCTCTTTTTCTGTATTCCTCCCTCATTCTTTTCCTAAATCAGTCAACTTTGTTTCATTTCCGCTGTGTCTTTCCCTTTCTCTAATACTGTCATTGTCCCCTTCGCTCTTTCTGTAACACAACCCCTGGAATAAACAGGAACATATTCTCATTTTTGTGTTCCGATAGGAGCTTTTTTCCACCGTTTCTCTTCTTTTTCCTGATAGAGCAGGGCATTTAACTCATAAGGAAAGAAGTGTGTTAGTCAGTAAAATTTAGATAGTTTACTTATGTGAAATTGAGATAACGCAAAACTAATTTTACATCTCACACCAGATTTTACGTACAAAGTGAATTTACAGTACTACAACATGTAGTTCCCAGATGATAACGGAGACACTTTGCAGCATATTTCCCCCTGATAGGTCACTGTACAAAGTAAGTTTTTGCCTCACACCAGATTTTACGTGTGTATTTTACATGTACAAATAAGGTAAATTTGAACCTATGTATGTCGGAAATGGATAAAAATACGAAGAAAGTTTTCAAGGTTGTTCGACATCGGGATCTTAGAAATGCATTGTACAAATTACAGCCAAGTGTTGTACATATCCGTCTCGCAATTCGTGGTTGGGTTTTTGGTACCCAAGAACCAAGTTTTTGGGGTGTTTCTCGATAACGGGCAAGTGTTATTGAAAACTGGGAGATTGCTTTTCTACATAAATGCCTAGAACATATACTGTTACAATGTGAGCAATTTGCTGCGGTGATTTATTATTTATATTTCACCTGATACCGGATTTTAAGTGTAGAAGTGGGGTAAATCTGAAACTCTGCATCTAAGAAATAGGTAAATATATCAAGAAAATTTTCATGGTTGTTCGAGATTTGGATCTTAGGAATATATCGGAAAAATTTCAGCCATTTGCTGTGCGTAGACGTCTTGGAATCCTTGGCTAGGTATTGGTCCTCTGGTCTTATATACAGTAAACATAGTAAAAAAAAATTGCAGGGATTTCCGAGAAACACCCATGAACTGATGGCGCCTCCATAAGTCCCATCAAGCCCATCGTAGACCGTATCAAGTACAAAAAGAACCAACCGATTTGCTTCATTTGCATGAGCAGGAGGAAGTGTGTAATATTCATACTGTAGTGTTATGAGTCTAAGACTATCCTTCTGTTGGGTATAAAAATAATTGCTAGTCCAAGGGCTATCCAAAACACTTGACCCTGCCATTTTATCACCAATAGAAACCGAGGCGGAAAATTTCGTATTTATGTGTGGCCTTTTAAAGCATACTAGGTACGCATGCACTCGGATGCATACCGATAGTAGCGTTAGTGAAAATTAAAACGTCTAAAAAACAATAGCGCGATTAAATCCAAATAGTACAGAGCTAAAGAGAAAGTTCAGGAGATGTGCCACTTGGCAGTAGAACAAACCAGTGTCTGTAGGAATCAGTTATACAGCAGTGTCAATCTTCTCTTCAGCCAAAGAAATCTGAAGAAGTAACTCTCACCTAGCTTCCAATCTTGCACTCTGCTCTGACTTATAGGATCCTGTTCCGGCTCTAAGAGTGAGGACTCTGCAGTTTATAGCGCTTATCGCATCCCACTCTAGGGATGGCATATTTTAGTTCGCTGTACTTTGTACGCCGACAAGAGAGAATTACTACAGTTACCTAACGACGTGCATTTCATTTTAGGTGATTGTAGGAACAGAGAAATGGTAGTTTTAAAAATATGAATAATTTTAGAACTCCACACAAATTATTAGGGCGCGGAGATTAATATCTCTTCAGCAGCTGGGTGGCTCCTTTTATTTATATCAGCTATCAGCCAGGCACAATCTGAAAATCAGTTTTAACAACTCTTAGTTCACCGTTAGGTATACGAGAAAGACAGAAGATAAAACGAAGAGCGGTGCGTTTCGTTACGGAATCATGTGAGAGTGTTACCGAGATGACCAACTGACTCAATTTGCAGACGTTACAAGAGAGGCGTTATGCATTACGGAAAGGTTTGCTATTTAAATTTGGAGAGAGGGCTTCCCGGGAAGAATCGAACAACGTATTACTTCCTCCCACCTATATCTCGCATTATGACCACGACGAGAAAATTCGAGAAATTAGAGCCAATATCGAGTCTTACTGACAACCATTCTTTCCAAGTGCCGTTCACGAATGAAACAGGGTTGGGTGGGATTAGTTCGTGGTGCACAAGTACTCTCCGCCACACACCATTAGAAGGCTTGCGGAGCATTATGTGGATGTAGAAGTAAACTGTTCACTATTAAAGATAATTCAGTCACACCTGCAATTATCATTTTATGAAACGACATTATGTGCGGGCTTGTACGTGTCTATATATATGATGATAATGATGATGATTATTATTTAATCTCGTGAGAAACAAATACAATAAACGCTTTTTACCATTAAAAGCAAATGAGAGAAAAGATCATCAAGCTACACTACTGTTGACCAAAACCATGCAACCTCAATTGCGCTCCAAGTTGCAGGCCAGATGCAAGACACGGCTGACTATCAAATAGGCGATCTATGGTTCTATGCAGTCACAGTTCGTGGTATCCGCTGCGATGTGTAATTTGTGGAGTTTACTCCTGGATTTTCCAACTACGGGTGAGTGACGTCGACAGTAACTTTCTGTTTATACCCAGGGGGGAGAATTTCTGAAGGGAGAGTTCGAGCAGAGTTGTTCTGAAATCTGGAAATTCACAACTGTTTCATTTCCAAGATGCTTCTCCAGGCGAGTGTGAAATGAATCTGCGCAACGGAAAATAATGAACGCTAAAATGATGATTTGGCCCTGTCTGACTATCCCCCTGAAGCAGATCTTAGGATTTATTAATGGTATTTTCAACATACAAATTACAATCTAAACATAAATCAGTGATGAAGGCAACTAAGACTACTAAATGATAAACGTTGTTGTTCAATATATTTATTACAGATTAAACTCAACCCTTTAAGTACAGTCGTTTATATTTCCTAACTAAAATTCTTAATCAATTGCCCAACTCTGCCCCTTATTATGACCGCGCGATCTAATACCAATAACGCGAAATGGCTGACATCATCTACGTACCAAACACTAGAAGACGCTACTTTCAAAGGTGATCTACGGTGGCGTGGAACCTCAGTGGAATTAAACTAACGTGATCACAGCTGTTTAGCTTTATAGAATTAATACGCCGAAGCAATTTGCTATATCACCGTATGTACTGCGTCCGGCGCGTCGAAGTGATGGTTCTCGTACTCGTCTGCAACGATGGAAGAACTCCAGCCACAAATAAACTCAAACAGTAGGACGGCAGGAGGCGGTCCTCTGACTAATATACTCTAGTACTGTCTTCTCCTCTCTGTGTTCTACAGACGAGAAACGCGAACTCCCAGCTACAAGGACGGAGTTAAGATAACGTCTCAACATAAGTATAGGCAGAAGAAGTGCTCTCAATTACTGAACGCTGCTTACTCAACGACGACTTCCAACACGGCGCTGAGGTCCAGAATCGTATGGGTTTGCAACAGTACAGCGCCTAACTGTTCCAACTATAAACTCTCCTGAGAGCAAAGGCAGCAAGTCCGTCTGTACCAACAAAGCCGAAACCGAGCGACTGTCACACACCGGCGCTCGCAACGGAAGACCTCGTCTCTCCGCCACTGGCTTCCCAGCAAGGCTCGGCTCCCCACACTCGTAATTCCGAAAACTAATTATATTCCCGAAACCACGGAAAATTCTCCCTCTCTACAGATTCTTCCGGACGCCGATCAACCGTATTTTAGTCTTTTGTCGTTCAGCGCGAAAGTTTAAAAGGAAAAACCTATACTCGTACAATGGTGCGCTTCTGAGTAAAAATCCTTGGAAATAACTCAGTCTGCGTGGTTTCCGGGGTGCCGCCTCTTCCTTCCTCTCACCTGCGTCCAAGTTTTGCAGAGTTCCCGGCTATCCTTCCGGTCCTGCTACAACAGCAGCCGGCCGCTATTGGTGCGGCGCCACTTCATGGATTGCCGTTTCGTTTCCGGTTCGAGGTGACGAATCCATGTTTCATCACTTGTGACGATGTTCAACAAAATGTCACGATCAGCATCCTTACGCGAAAGCAATTCCGGACAGATAGTCCTTCGTTGCTGTTTATGGTCTTGTGGTTGGGCTCTGAGGAACCGAGCGGGCACACCCCTTTGAGTAGCCCAATTTTCGGATGAGTGTGTCACCACTATTGTGCACTTGTGCAGCAATGTGTTTGGTTGTTATCTATCGATAACATCTAATGAGAGTGACCGCACGTCCCAACATTGCAGGCAAAAATTTGAAATTTGCGATAAGTTCCTATGGGATCAAATTGCTAAGTTCATCGGTCCCTGGGCTTACACACTCCTTAATCTAACTTAAACTAACTTAGGCTAAGGACAACACACACACCCGTGGCCGAGGGAGGACTCAAACCTCCGACGAGGTGGCCGCGCGAACCGTGGCAAGGAGCTTTGACCGCACAGCTAACCCGCGCAGACAGCGTTGCAAGAGTCACAGCTGTATGCGCCTGACCGGCACACGGGAGGTCGAACAGGTTTGCGCACCCTTGTTGCCCTGATGATAGACACCTCCAGCCATTCACTGAGCTTTTATTCAAATGGCTCTGAGCACTATGGGACTCAACTTTTGATGTCATCAGTCCCCTAGAACTTAGAACTGTGTGTGTGGTGGCCTTTAGTCCTGAGAGTGGTTTGATGCACCACTCCATGCTATTCTATCCAGTGCAAGCTTCTTCACCTCCCAGTAGTTACTACAACCCACATCTTCTGAATCTGCTTAGTGTATTCATCTCTTGGTCTCCCTCTCCGATTTTTACCCTCCGCGCTGCCCTCCAGTGCTAAATTTGTGATCCCTTGATGCCTCAGAACATGTCCTACCAACTGGTCCCTTCTTCTAGTCAAGTTGTGCCACAAACTCCTCTTCTCCCCAATTCTATTTAATACCTCCTCATTAGTTATGTGATCTACCCATCTAATACCCATCTAATCTTCAGCATTCTTCTGTAGCACCACATTTCGAAAGCTTCTATGCTCTTCTTGTCCAAACTATTTATCGTCCATGTTTCATTTCCATACATAGCTACACTCCATACAAATACTATCAGAAACGACTTCCTGACACTTAAATCTATACTCGATGCTAACAAATTTCTCTTCTTCAGAAACGCTTTCCTTGCCATTGCCAGTCTACATTTTATATCCTCTCTACTTCGACCATCATCAGTTATTTTGCTTTCCAAATTGCAAAACTCCTTTACTGCTTTAAGTGTCTCATTTCTTAATCTAATTCCCTCAGCATCACCCGACTTAATTAGACTACATTCCATTATCCTCGTTCTGCTTTTGTTGATGTTGATCTTATATCCTCTTTTCAAGACACTGCCCATTCCGTTCAACTGCTCTTCCAAGTCCTTTGCTGTCTCTGACAGAATTACAATGTTATCGGCGAACTACTTATACCTAACTAACCTAAGGACATCACATACATCCATGCCCGAGGCAGGGTTCGAACCTGCTACCGTAGCGATCGCGCGGTTCCTGACTGTACTGCCTAGAACCGCTCGGCCACTTCGGCCGGCTGTGCTTTTATTCATTGCCCGGTCTCCGTAGACATTGTGCAAAAGCTTATGAATACCTGCGATGCTCTGGTTTTTCGTCAAAGGAAACTCCACGACAGCTCTCTGCTTGCAACACACACACCATTTTGGAGGCTGTGTATAGCACTGCCACCTATCGGAGCTTCATGCATAGCGGCTGAATTGAGAATATTCCTCAATGTGCCACAACGAATTACGCATATTTTTAACCGAAGTTAGGCGAGAAAAAATATGTTGCATTATATATTGAGCACCCATCGCAGATATTGCGTCCTAGTCTGCCTCGGCATCGGCTCTGGCACTGTCGCCACCTAGGGAAAACCTTAAACTTTTTACTTATCCGCCCTGAACGCCATTCTGGCGCTCAGCGGCTCAAACACTTGACTATCTCGGTAAGACGGTGCTCTCCAGGTAATGAGTATTCACGGGGAGTATTGATCTCGCGGCGTCATTCATCGGGCGGACTGTCACGGCGTATCACATGGCGGAGAAACAGCGGACAAAGGCCCTCGACACCTGACCGCGGTGCTTTCGCCACGACTAATGAGTGTTGTCGAAGAAAGGAGCGCATTGTGGCGGGCTGCAATCGATACGACCGCCCGCCCGCCTACCTGCCAGCGGAGCGCGCCTCATCTCGACAAAGACCCACTCCGCAAGACTCCGCCCGCCACGTGTGCCGGCACTGTTGCCAACATAGAGTCGGGAACGCAGAGTGACTTCCCTATCTTCCTTAACTGGCAAAAAAAAGTTCAATAACATGTGGTGTGCTGCTTTCTACTGCTCGCTTATTAACTGTTAATAGTTGCATAGTTGCTGGTCTACAGCTGGTGCAATTAATCAGAGATAATGAAACAAGCTATTTTTTTCTTTCGAAACTACACAGTAATAAGAATATTTGAGCAAAACTACCTCGTTTTTAGCTGTTTCAGAATAGCTTACTTTACGATTGACTGACTTCTTTTACTTGTTTTCCTTGCCTTAAGCGTACGACAAGACTGAAAAGTTCTTTTACGTTGTTTTTCTTGGAAACGCTAAATGGAAATCGGGAACAGCAACATCGACATTTCAGTAACTACGGATAATGCAAAGCTTTCAAAATCAAGATTATAAAAATAATGAATTTTAGCCGCTGCTGCTGCCCATGGTCACCTACACAAAAAGAAGGTGGTTGCTTTCCCGTTTTTCTTTTTGTGACCCATCTTTGCGGGACTGTGTGACTATACAGCGACAGCTGGCAATAATCAAGCTCTCTACAGAAATAAAGCCAGAAGATTCAATAAACTGAACGACCACTGGAATGACTCAAGTAACTCATGCGGCTGCACTCTGCTGACTGGAAACCTTGCGTAGGTGCTATACTGTGTTGTTGTTGTTGTTGTTGTGGTCTTCAGTCCAGAGACTGGTTTGATGCAGCTCTCCATGCTACTCAATCCTGTGCAAGCTTCTGCATCTCCCAGTACCTACTGCAACCTACATCCTTCTGAATCTGCTTAGTGTATTCATCTCTTGGTCTCCTACTATGATTTTTACCCTCCACGCTGCCCTCCAATACTAAATTGGTGATCCCCAGGTGCCTCAGAACATGTTCTACCAACCGATCCCTTCTTCTAGTTAAATTGTGCCCCAAGTTTCTCTCCTCCCCAATTCTATTCAACACCTCCTCATTACGTATGTGGTCTACCCATCTAATCTTCAGCATTCTTCTGTAGCACCACATTTCGAAAGCTTCTATTCTCTTCTTGTCTAAACTATTTATCGTACACTTTTCACTTCCATACATGGTTACACTCCATACAAATACTTTCAGAAACGACTTCCTGGCACTTAAATATATACTCGATGTAAACAAATTTCTCTTCTTCAGAAACGCTTTCCTTGCCATTGCCAGTCTACATTTTATATCCTCTCTACTTCGACCATCATCAGTTATTTTGCTCCCCAAATAGCAAAACTCATTTACTACTTGAAGCATCTCATTTCCTAATTTAATTCCCTCAGCATCACCCAATTTAATTCGACTACGTTCCATTATCCTCTTTTTGCTTTTTTTGATGTTCATCTTATATCCTCGTTTCGAGACACTGTCCATTCCGTTCAACTGCTCTTCCAAGTCCTTTGCTGTCTCTGACATAATTACAATGTTATCGGCGAACCTCAAAGTTTTTATTTCTTCTTCATGGATCTTAATACCTACTCCGAATTTTTCTTTTGTTTCCTTTACTGCTTGCTCAATATACAGATTGAATAACATTGGTGATAGGCTACAACCGTGTCTCACTCCCTTCCCAACCGCTGCTTCCCTTTCGTGCCCCTCGACTCTTATAACTGCCGTCTGGTTTCTGTACAAATTGTAAATAGCCTTTCGCTCCCTGTATTTTACACCTGCCACCCTCAGAATTTGAAAGAGTGTGTTCCATCCAACATCGTCAAAAGCTTTCTTTAAGTCTACAAATGTTAGAAATGTAGGTTTGCCTTTCCTTAATTTATCTTCTAAGATAAGCCGTACGGTTCGTATTGCCTCACGTTTTCCAACATTTCTACAGAATCCAAACTGATCTTTCCCGAGGTCGGCTTCTACCAGTTTTTCCATTCGTCTGTAAAGAATTCGTGTTAGTATTTTTCTGTGTTATAGAATTTGACTTCGGTGTACCTCGGTTATCATACAACGCAGCTACGTTTCCATCATGTTCAAGTGAAGGTTACAGAAATGCGTAAACTCATGTTTTCTAATCCAGACGACCGAGTGAGGTGGCGCAGTGGTTAGCACACTGCCTTCGCATTCGGGAGGACGTCGGTTCAAACCGGAATTCGGTCATCCAGATTTATGTTTCCCGTGATTTCCCTAAATCGCGCCACCCGGAGTGGCCGAGCGGTTCTAGGCGCTTCGTCTGGAACCGCGCGATTGCTACGGTCGCAGGTTCGAATCATGCCTCGGGCATGGATGTGTGTGATGTCCTTAGGTTAGTTAGGTTTAAGTAGTTCTAAGTTCTAGGGGACTGATGACCTCAGAAGTTACGTCCCATAGTGCTCAGAGCCATTTGAACCCTAAATCGCTCCAGGCAAATGCCGGGATAGTTCCTCTGAAAGTTCACGGCTGATTTCCTTCCCCATACCTGACACAACGTGAGCTTGTGCTCCGTTTCTAATAACCTCGATGTCGACTTGACGTTTAACGCAAAGATTCTTCCTTCCTTCCAATCCAGAAACTTGTACATGACTGGATACCTCGTCAAAAAGACTATCCCATCTGTAACTGAAGAAAACTCCGCATTAAAGTCCAGTAGGCTATACAGTGCCCACTATGCAGTATTTCTTCCAATCTACATGCACGTATACACACCACCACCTTAGTCCAAAAAATTTGAGACTGTATTAAGAAAAATAAGAAAAAATAAAATAATGTAAAAATTAATGATGGTTTTAATGCTTCAGGTGTTCTACATAGTTGGTCACCCCACACCCTCATACCCGACTTCAAGGGAAAGAATGTTCACCCAACCATGTCAAATTGTTGGAAACATTCTTCTTTGGGATGTTGTTCAACTCGCGCGTCATTTTGGCTTGAATGTCGGTTATGTCGTCAAAGCGTTGACACTTCGTATGAATTTCTGGACTTGGTCATATTAGGGTAGAATCACCGCTTTAGAGTCTCAGGAGACCGTTGCTATCACTTTCCGACTGAGAGTATGGCTTTGAACGTTTTCTTCGGAGGAGAGGTTGTGTGGCGCCACTCCATGGCCTGCCGGGTCGTTTCCGGTTCGAGGTGATGAATCCATGTTTCACCACTTGTGACGATGTACGACAAAACATTGTCACGAACAGCCTCGTTACGAGTAAGCAATTCTGCACAGATGGTCCTTCGTTGCTCTTTATGGTCTTCTGTTAGGCAGCGAGGGACCCAGCGGGAACACACCTTTGAGTACCCCAACTGGTTGACGAGTGTGCTGAGCGCTACTAATAAAGACGTCCAGTTATGCGGCGTGGTGTGTGATTGTGATCCGCCGATCACCTCGAATGAGAGTGTCCGCACGTTTCAACGTTGCAGGAGTCACAGCTGTGTGCGGCCGGCCGGCACGAGGGGGATCGGATAGATCTGCGCGACTTTGTTGCGGTGGTGACCGACAGCTCGCCCAACGAGTCACCATGCTTTTGTTCACTGCCAGGCCTCCGTACCAATTCTGCAAGCGCCTATGAATATTTGAGATGCTCTGGTTTTCCGCTAAAAGAAACTCGGCGGCAGATCTCTGCTTGGAACGCATCTCCCCCTTTACAGACGCCATTTTGAAGGCTGTTCATAGCGCCACTGCGCATCGGAATTTCATGATACTATAGAGCCTAAAGTGGTAATATTTCATGATGTCCCACAACAGATTCCGCAATTTTTCAACCTAAATTCGCTGAGAACAATTTTTTTTTTTTTTTGCA
Organism: Schistocerca cancellata; assembly: GCF_023864275.1. Lineage (NCBI taxonomy): Eukaryota > Metazoa > Arthropoda > Insecta > Orthoptera > Acrididae > Schistocerca > Schistocerca cancellata. The sequence goes on from NC_064634.1 coordinate 166,019,323, forward strand.
TTACTTATTGAACGCTCCTCGTAACAATTCCAATTCCAAACAAAGTAGATGCTAAGAGATGTGGATATTTCCGAACTATCACTTTAGTAGGCTATGGTTGCAAAATACTAACAGGAATCCTTTACAGCAGAAGGGAAAAATTTTAATAAGTTGAACTTAGGGAAGATCAGTTGGGTTCTGGAGAAATACAGGAACTCGCGCGGCGCTAATAACTACACAACTTACCTTAGGAGACAGATCATGGAAAAGCAAAGCTACATTTATGGCATTTATAGATTTGGAGTAAACTTCTGACAGTCTCAACTGGAATAAACTCCTCGAATGAAGGTATGAATGGTAAAATACGCGGAGCGAAACACTATTTACAACTCGTACAGAAACCGGACGGCACCTATGAGGGTCAAGGGTGGTGAAAGGGGAGAAGTGGTTGGGAATTGAGTCAGGGTTTAGCTTATCCCCGATGTTGTTCAGTCTCTACATTGTGCAAGCAGTAAAAAAAAGTGGACAAGGAATTAAAGATCAGGGAGACGAATAAAATTGTCCATGACAACTGTCAGAGACAGGTAACGATTTGGAACATTAGTGGTACGGAATAGACAATGTCTCGAAAGAAGCATGTAAGACGAACGTCAACAATAGCAAATCAAGGGTAATGGAATGTATTCGAATACATCAGGCGATGTTGAAGCAATCTGAATAGGAAACGAGACACTAAAAGTAGTAGAAGAGTTTTGGTATTTGGGCAACAAAGTTGGTCATGGTGGCCGAAGTAGGGAGGTTATTAAGTGTAGAGTGGCAACAGCAAGAAAATCATTTCTGAAGAAGATAAATTTGTTAACAACAATATAGATTGAAGTGTTTTTGAGCCTTTTCTGAATATATTTGTCCGAACTGTAGCCATCTATGGAAGTGAAATGTAAACGACGAAATGTTCAGATAAGAAGAGGATAGAAGCTTTTAAAGTTTGACACTACAGAAGAATGCTGAAGAGCTGATGGGTATATCACGTAACTAATGAGAAGGTGCTGAATATAGTTGAGGAGACTAGAAATTTATGGCATAACTTGAATGAAAGAAGGAATCGTTTGATAGCACATACTCTGAGACATTAAAGGACGACCAATATAGTACTGGACGGAAGTGTGGTGGGTAAAAAATCATAGAGCGAGATCGAGAGATGAATATAGTAAGCATATTTATAAGGAAGTAGATTGCAGTTGTTATCCGGAGATAAAGTTTGCACATGACAGAGTAGCATGAATAGTTGCATAAAAGCAGTCTTCGGACTGATGACCGCAACCAATTTAGTACTTTATTGCTACCTCTCGTGCAACGAAAGATCGTATACCAGACGCAGATGTGGTATCATTGTCTTCACCGAATGAACAGTGCAAAAGGGCAATGTCAAAAGACTTTCTGAACAGACTCAAGTGCACGTAGTTCCAAACTGCAGTGCTCTTCCTCTAGACACACACTTCACTTGTTCCGGCAGTAACTGTATGCAGCTCGTTTGCACCTGAATGAGTGACACGTGGCATTGTCTGCTGGCTCCGTGTTGCAGTGACAATAGAAGCCTCACCTGTCGTGAGTGCCAAGACGCTCGCCTCGCCAGGTACAGTTAGTTATTCGTCTCATTAGATTTCTCAGAAGCAGTGGGCGGGGTCGCTGAAGACCCGTTTGTTTTTTGGTACCCACTGGCTGGTCGTTAGCACATTGCTCGCATGCCTTCTCGAGCTGTGGTTGACCTTTATGCCGCATCTGTGGCTATCAAAACAATTCAAACGCAGCGGTGCTCATATTAAGCGGAAAGACTATGATACAGTAAAACCAGAGTTTATTATACCGTTAGGTCATTAACAAAGAGAATGAATGCAGCGAATCAGTTGCTAATCTCACAGGTGCAACACGCTTTTAGTGTGCTGTAGCCGTTTCAACTAAATAAAAATCTGTAGTAACCTCATTCAAGTAATTTTGGGGCATGTATTACAGCAGATATTACTTAAATACTTGTGACAGGCTGATACAGGGAGAATCACTTTAAAGCGTCAACCTCAAACACTTTTGAAATGGATGGTGCAACTGATGTGCCATTTTCACAGAAATGAAGTGCAGCCAAGAGTCCACAGTTACAGACCCCACAAAGGTTTTAATAATCACTAGAATTTGTATCTATTTTAGAAATTCACATTCCTAAACTGGAACAGTTGCTATTAATTTTTAAGGTTGAATAACAAGTACACTGTTTTTGTTCTACTAGTTTTCGGCTTATTAGGCCATCTTCACGAAATAACTGGCTAGCGTCTGGAAGAGACACTGGTTCTTAAGTAACGAAACATTATAGGAGACGACACAATCACTTGCATAGAGTGCTGTGTGTCAGACTTGTTTCTTAATGCTGAAATTACACTTTACACAATGAAGAATGTTAAGCGCAATAAATAATTAAAAGGCACAATATTACAGGTTAAATGGATTTTTTCTGAGACACTGTTAAACAGAGTACTCTTCATTTATACTGGGCCACAAACATGTTTTCTTTTTTAATGTTGTAGGCCGGCCGGAGTGGCCGAGTGGTTCTAGGCGCTACAGTCTGGAACCGCGAGACCGCTACGGTCGCAGGTTCCAATCCTGCCTCGGGCATGGATGTGTGTGATGTCCTTAGGTTAGTTAGGTTCAAGTAGCTCTAAGTTCTAGGGGACTGATGGCTTCAGAAGTTAAGTCCCATATTGCTCAGAGCCATTTGAACCAGCAATTAATGTTGTAAACTAAACTCCAGGCAATGGACGGTATTGTGCACATATTCACAGGCCGCCACGACTCACTCATACTGCTACAAAAAATGAAACATAACAGAATTTCGTATCTCTCACCCCACAAACTTCAACAATATTTAATCACTGTATATTTTAACCACGTACTATTTTCAATGTTGCCCATTGCACGAAAATGTTGTTTACAATGTACAACATGTTTGTTTCTCAATATAAGTTGCTAGTGTTCAGTTAGATACTAGTCAACCAATTTCATGATCTCACAAACTATAGCATCATAATCATATATCCAATAAGAATGAAAGATTACGTGTTCTAATTATTGCGTATAAAACTATCCATCGCCTAGAGTTTACTTTGCAATGTTAAAAAACACGTTTGTTGCACAAAATAAACGAACAGTACTCAGTTTTACAACATCTCAATAAAAATCTATTTAACATATAGTTTAACTATTGTGTAGTTTAACTATTTTTTGAGATTAACATTGTCCTTTTGTAAAGTGTAATTTCTACATTAAGAAACAAGTTTCATGCACATCACTTTATGCAACTGATTGCATCTTCGCCTATAATTTTTGGTCACCTAAGGACCACTGTCCCTTCCAGACACTAGTCAGTTGTTTCTTCAATAATCGAAAAACTAATTCGAAATAAACAAAAGTCAGTAGAACAGAAACAGTGTACTTGTTATTCGACCTTAAGTATGGAGTTGTTCTACCAGGAAGTAATGGGAGAATCCATTAATAAGTTCCCATTGACATCGACTAAATTAAACTAGAATATATTAGAATGTCAATCGTGTATTTTACAGGATTCGATAACTGCAGCCTGCGCAGAAATTTCTGATGGTATGCTGGAACACTGCATCAACCTTTACATGGCGGACTGGAAGTATGAAACGAAGCTAGTAATCAGCATTTTGGACATCGCTTTTGAAGGACACTTCTCTTTCTTGTTTAGAATCCAATTCATTCATTTATTCACTTTTTCTTTAAGTTAGTACTGGCGCGAACAACTGCCGGTATTTACAATTGTCAAGTTGCAATTAGTCATCGACTAATTGTATAAGAATGATGGGAAATAAATACATTGTTGTTCCAATTTACTCGAGTTGAGTTTTGGTAATGTCCGTGGGGAGTGTTTCATTTCTTTTAATGTGACTTTCTACAATGAATACAGATTCTAACTTGTATTAAAATCTGTGAGTGTGCTGAACTTGTGAACCGTTGGTTACACCTCATTTTTGTGAAAACAGCACATCAACAGGACCTGTTTATTTATTTTTCTCTGTTTCCAGTTACTTTTACGAAGCATTTTAGGATAACTGTTACTGCCAGTTCCTGGCTGCCTTACATCAAGTGGTCATGCGTGCAGTTTCGTGAGAGAAACTTTGTACTTACCGTTACATTTTCGTTTTACTGCAAAGCGAAAGCAAGTGTGACGTACATTTAGTAAACCCTCTGGATATCAATGCGACTTTTCAAGTTACTTTGAAATAGATAACTCGTCCTTGTTGACACTTACGAATTTTGTATTAGGCCTATAAACATTAAGTATCACAAAATTCAAATATTATTGGACTCCGAATCTCAGCATTGCTTCAGTGGCTACCCATTTTTATTCGTAAGTCCATCAGTCTCTCTCTCTCTTTTTTTTTTTTTTTTTCAGGAAAGCCTTGGAAGGTTGTGAGGTATACGAACTTTACTCTCTTTGAAGTGTCTCTTCGTTTTGCTACAACATAAACCAGTTAGCTCACATGCAGTTCTATCGTGAAGTGCCTAGCGGAGAATATAAACCTATTGAGATATAGGGCTGTTGGTCTCAAACCCAACACGGTTCTTGATAGGAAACGTTCCTGTACAGAAGTAGGAAATGTGTAACTTAGTTATAGCTAAATAAGCTCCCGCTGAAAGTCTGTGGTAAATAGAGAAATGGATGAACGTAATTGTACAGTTTTTGTCCTGTTAACGTATTTTCCACAGTACTTATGTTGTTAGGTAAGCGCTGATGCCCACAGTTGAGTTCAACATGTGCGAGGTTAAGAAGCCTGTGAACGCTGGGGACATCCTTTACATACTCGTGCTCTTCTTGGTAGTCTAACATGAACTGGATTACGATATTTGTGCAGTACTCCAGCGGAGATCATGCAAGTATTTTGTATACAATGTCTTCGGTAGACATACAAGAATCTCCTATTGTCTTGTCAATAAAACTGTTATTTATTCTGCTTTCACAAGATTCTAAGCGATATGTCATTTGACATTCCTGCACATTGCTGTTAACATGCGTTTCTATTAAGCGCCGTCAGCTAAGTAAACAAAAGCTACAACGCATTTTTCCTCTACGTTGACGTCGTGAGTAATTTTAAATTTCTATGAACTGTGAGCTATACTTTGTTCATCCCAAGCTGAATCTTATTCTAAAGAGACGCCCGCTCAGTACAATCATCGATTGATCATCGGGCGCTCCGTACCTACACCACATACAGCCACTCTGCTGAAAATAGGTCCTAAGCTGAAAATAGGTCCTAATTACGTATCGGTTATTTCGTTGTTGCTGGAGCGTGAACGACACAATAAGGCACGCTCAAGCATTGAAAGCCTTCAATGTTTTTGCTACACCGTCAGATGAGAATGAGATTTTCACTCTGCAGCGGAGTGTGCGCTGATATGAAACTTCCTGGCAGATTAAAACTGTGTGCCCGACCGAGACTCGAACTCGGGACCTTTGCCTTTCGCGGGCATGTGCTCTACCATCTGAGCTACCGAATCACGACTCACGCCCGGTACTCACAGCTTTACTTCTGCCAGGATATTGCGGAGACATGGCTTAGCCACAGTCTGGGGGATGTTTCCAGAATGAGATTTTCACTCTGCAGCGGTGTGTGCGCTGATATGAAACTTCCTGGCAGATTAAAACTGTGTGCCCGATCGAGACTCGAGGTTCGCAGGAGAGCTTCTGTAAAGTTTGGAAGGTAGGAGACGAGGTACTGGCAGAAGTAAAGCTGTGAGTACTGGCCGTGAGTCGTGCTTCGGTAGCTCAGATGGTAGAGCACTTGCCCGCGAAAGGCAAAGGTCCCGAGTTCGAGTCTCGGTCGGGCACACAGTTTTAATCTGCCAGGAAGTTTCACATCGTCAGATGTTTAACTCATGTAGTTTTTGTTTCACATATTACTAGAAAGTTGGTTTGCTTTCGCCAGTCACCACGTTAAATGTTTAGTCGTGTAGTCTATGTTTCATATCGGACTGGAAAGTCGATTTCCCTGTCCCGCCAGTAGTCCGTAATAGTGAAGTTGCTTCGTGTTCTGTAGCGAAACACAGGGGTTGGAAACCGTTAAAAAACAGCCATAAACAGATTGTGATATTATCTTCAAGAAGTTTTTACAAGAAATTACTTCGCTACCAATACGGATAATTTCAGAAGGAGAACTCGAATTCAGACGTGGAAGGAGTTGAGGGATTACCAAACGACTGACTGTAACACATGCCTTCTGTGACTTCAGTATTTCATTGTACGGTGAAATCTCGACACTACCCTTTTATATTTCATATACCTCTAGCAAATAACAAAATTCAACGTTTGCGACATATGTCTCTCGCAAATTTCGATTTCCGCCTGACCCTTGTGGTGGGGAGTTTTAAAGTTCTTTTTTATTTTCTTCAGATTTTGCTATTTGGAATTTGAAGTTATACTGTTTGGCCGTTGTTCGTCGTTCTCACATTTCACATGTACAGAGAATTTGATGTCGGCTTTTCATCTATTGCGATGCGTTGATGCTGCAGTTATACCGCAAAGCTGTTTTCACACGGGACGAGTTAGCTAACGTTCACGTACAGCCTTCATGTTATGTGACGTCACTCCCTGTTATTTCACGTTGAGATACCTTCTCGTTCCATGAAACAAAAAATAAGTTCTGAGATATTTCGGCATCGCGCCACGTAAGGGGAACCAATATAACGCAAGAACGCTCTTGCGTTACAAGTAGAACTTGCGAGACGCCGAAATATGCGTGTCGTTTTCAGCAGAACCCCACATTTGGTGGTTTCTTTTTTTAGTTTGCACCCCACGAATATGTGCTGTTTCTAAGCATTAGCACTATTTTCTCTCGAGAAAGAATCGTTATTGGTACAATTTGTTGTAATAAAATGAGGAGAAACACCATAGTGGTAGTTAAAGAATTATCATTTTTAGTTATTTTCGAGTAATGAAAATACACCGTTTTAAGGCAACGACACATTAAGATTCATCAAAAATGTGTCGTTCTTGATAGTATTTGTTATAACTAAATGTCAGTTAATAACAAGTCGACGACTAAAGGCTTCAGAAAACCTTAAGATAATGTACATAGTCGCCTAGTGCAGTATTTCAGCGTAGCTTAGTTGCTAAGGGCAACACGATACAATAAAGCAGTTCGCGGTTTTGCATTCCGCTGTAGTCAGATGTTTTCTTTCATCCTTGCGTATTCGAAAAGTTTGTAGGACTTTCTCATTAAATCAATAGAAATAAGTTCTGTAATATTTAATGTTACGGAAACACAAGTGCGCTGTCTGTCAGGAGAGAGTTAGTTCGATTTTGTGAACTTTTATAAGCTTATATCCTTACTGACTGGATATGTATCTTTGGTTTTTATTACGAGGGTCACTCCAAAAGAAATGCACACAATTTTTTAAAAAATCCATGTTTTATTCTACATGTTTGAAAGTTTTACAATGTGTAGATACATCCTTTAGGAAAAATAGTTTCATTTCTCCACATACACTCCTGGAAATTGAAATAAGAACACCGTGAATTCATTGTCCCAGGAAGGGGAAACTTTATTGACACATTCCTGGGGTCAGATACATCACATGATCACGCTGACAGAACCACAGGCACATAGACACAGGCAACAGAGCATGCACAATGTCGGCACTAGTACAGTGTATATCCACCTTTCGCAGCAATGCAGGCTGCTATTCTCCCATGGAGACGATCGTAGAGATGCTGGATGTAGTCCTGTGGAATGGCTTGCCATGCCATTTCCACCTGGCGCCTCAGTTGGACCAGCGTTCGTGCTGGACGTGCAGACCGCGTGAGACGACGCTTCATCCAGTCCCAAACATGCTCAATGGGGGACAGATCCGGAGATCTTGCTGGCCAGGGTAGTTGACTTACACCTTCTAGAGCACGTTGGGTGGCACGGGATACATGCGGACGTGCATTGTCCTGTTGGAACAGCAAGTTCCCTTGCCGGTCTAGGAATGGTAGAACGATGGGTTCGATGACGGTTTGGATGTACCGTGCACTATTCAGTGTCCCCTCGACGATCACCAGTGGTGTACGGCCAGTGTAGGAGATCGCTCCCCACACCATGATACCGGGTGTTGGCCCTGTGTGCCTCGGTCGTATGCAGTCCTGATTGTGGCGCTCACCTGCACGGCGCCAAACACGCATACGACCATCATTGGCACCGAGGCAGAAGCGACTCTCATCGCTGAAGACGACACGTCTCCATTCGTCCCTCCATTCACGCCTGTCGCGACACCACTGGAGGCGGGCTGCACGATGTTGGGGCGTGAGCGGAAGACGGCCTAACGGTGTGCGGGACCGTAGCCCAGCTTCATGGAGACGGTTGCGAATGGTCCTCGCCGATACCCCAGGAGCAACAGTGTCCCTAATTTGCTGGGAAGTGGCGGTGCGGTCCCCTACGGCACTGCGTAGGATCCTACGGTCTTGGCGTGCATCCGTGCGTCGCTGCGGTCCGGTCCCAGGTCGACGGACACGTGCACCTTCCGCCGACCACTGGCGACAACATCGATGTACTGTGGAGACCTCACGCCCCACGTGTTGAGCAATTCGGCGGTACGTCCACCCGTCCTCCCGCATGCCCACTATACGCCCTCGCTCAAAGTCCGTCGACTGCACATACGGTTCACGTCCACGCTGTCGCGGCATGCTACCAGTGTTAAAGACTGCGATGGAGCTCCGTATGCCACGGCAAACTGGCTGACACTGACGGTGGCGGTGCACAAATGCTGCGCAGCTAGCGCCATTCGACGGCCAACACCGCGGTTCCTGGTGTGTCCGCTGCGCCGTGCGTGTGATCACTGCTTGTACAGCCCTCTCGCAGTGTCCGGAGCAAGTTTGGTGGGTCTGACACACCGGTGTCAATGTGTTCTTTTTTCCATTTCCAGGAGTGTATTTTCCATCCCTCTCAACTGCCTTACGCCATCTTGGAACCAGCGCCTGTATACCCGCACGGTAAAAGTCTGAACTAACCTGTTGGAGCCACTGTTTGGCAACGTCCACAAGGGAGTCATCTTCTTCAAACCTTGTTCCACGAAGAGAGTCTGTCAGTTTCCCAAAGAGATGATAGTCACATGGAGCCAGGTCAGGACTGTAAAGTGGGTGTTTCAGTGTTGTCCATCCGAGTTTTGTGATCGCTTCCATGGTTTTTTGACTGACATGGGGCCGTGCATTGTCGTGCAACAGCAAAACATCCTGCTTTTGCCGATGTGGTCGAACACGACTCAGTAGAGCTTAAAGTTTCTTCAGCGTCGTCACATATGCATCAGAATTTATGGTGGTTCCACTTGGCATGATGTCCACAAGCAAGAGTCCTTCGGAATCCGAAAACACCGTAGCCATAACTTTCCTGCAGAAGGTGTGGTTTTGAATTTTTTTTCGTGGGTGAATTTGGATGATACCACTCCATTGATTGCCTCTTCGTCTCTGGTGAAAGATGATGGAGTCATCTTTCATCACCTGTCACAATTCTTCCAAGAAATTCATCTCCACCATTCTCGTAGTGTACAAAAAGTTCGCTGCTTACCGTTTTTCTTGTTTCTTTGTAAGCCACTGTGAACATCCTAGGAACCCATCTGGCACAAACCTTTTTTAACGCCAACGCTTTCAATATTCTGCAAACACTTCCTTCCTCTATCCCAACGTAGCGTGACAATTCGTTCACTGTGATGCGTCTGTCAGCAGTCACCAATTCGTTAACTCTCTGCACACTGTCTGGAGTGTGTGCAGTACGAGGCCTGCCGCTGCGAGGACAATCCTCAATATTGCAGTGCCCGCTTCCATCAAGCAACCTGCTAGCCCACCGACTAATTATACTGCGATCGACAGCAGCATCTCCATACGCCTTTTTAAACCTCTTGTGTGCCAAGCGGTTAAAGGCGCTACAGTCTGGAACCGCGCGGCCGCTACGGTCGCAGGTTCGAATCCTGCCTCGGGCATGGATGTGTGTGATGTCCTTAGGTTAGTTAGGTTTAAGTAGTTCTAAGTTCTGGGGGATTGATGACCTTAGAAGTTAAGTCCCATAGTGCTCAGAGCCATTTGAACCATTTAAACCTCTTGTGAATGTTTGCCACTGTCTCGTTTTCACAGCACAGGAATTCTATGACAGCACGTTGTTTCTGACGAACTTCAAGTTTAGCAGCCACCTTGAAGACATGCTGTGACGGCGCCACTCGCGGGAACAGGTTGAACTAAGTTTGAAAACAAGCGGGAAGAATATATCTACACAGTGTAAAACTTTCACACATGCAGAATGAAAACTGTATTTTTACCCAAATAGTGTTCATTTCTTTTGGAGTGAACCTCGTTCATTGTACTGTTCTGTGTACTACAGATAGAGCAACATGACTAGCACGTGGGCAAGGGAGGAAATGAGTGTTTTAATAGAGCTAATGAATGAATTTTACGCACGCCCATTTTAGTAGACAAACTGTGTGGTTTGCGAGCCAAACAAAGCCGATAACTGCCGCTGGAGAGCGCTGAGAGAACAAAATCACGTTAACCAGACCGCCCTGTGAACGAACGATGGTGTGTCTCGTGACACCGGATTTCCGTCTGCCCCCACGTCAATGTTAGCTGCCTTGTCACGTATGACGACGGCTTAATGCTCCCCTGGCGTGGCTTGCAAAGGCGTGAAAGGCAGCCCAGCTGCAGGTTAAATGTGTCAATTGGTAAGGTGATGGGGAGCTGTGAGGTTGCAGCGAAAACGTACAGTAATAATCATACGTGACTGTACTGACAGGTTGTGATGTACGTTATGGGGGAATGAGGCCCCCAACGAGGTAACAAGAAACGACGAACACAGAATAGTTGCCAGTCGCATCACCAATCTGATATTTAGTCAGCATCTGGTGATGTACCGAGTCCACGACGGTAAGAGATCAGAGCTCCAGCAGAAAGTAGCAAAGCGAGGGCCAAGGAGCGAAGCGGCGTATGGAAGCCTTCCCACGGACGGAGTCTTGGCTGACGTCGGGGAAGGAGGCAGAGGACGCTCTCAGCCGCTAAGCCCCGGGCGTGCTGGCGCCACCGCAGCCAGGATCTGCCGGCGGCCGGGCGCTGATCAGGCGTCCTCCACCCAGCGCCCGAGCTCCTCCCCCTGGACCCTGGACTCTCTCACACTCAGTTCTCTGCGCCCTGGACGGCCACTACGCTACAAGACTGTCCCACTTCCTCTGCCGTACCACGGCGTTCCAGCACGGGAACCTCGACTGTTGCCTGTTGCTGTCGTAGTAAGGTGTAGCTAGCCCTCGTGGAACAGTGGTAAAATAACAAGGAAACTACCACTACTCATCGTCGAAAACGGTTCAAATGGCTCTGAGCACTATGGGACTTAACTTCTGAGGTCATCAGTCCCCTAGAGCTTAGAACTACTGAAACCTAACTAACCTAAGAACATCACACGCACCCAAAGGACATCAGACACACCCATGCCCGAGGCAGGATTCGAACCTGCGACCGTAGCGGTCGCGTCGTTCCAGACTGTAGCGCCTAGATCCGCTCGGCCACCCCGGCACTTATCGTCCAACAACAAACACACAGTATACTATAATTACAAGCCGGCCGAACATTACCATTGGACCACTCTGTCATTCACCACGCCTACAAAGACTTGACAAAAACCATCCCCTCCAATCCACCGTCATCTAGACATGAGCGTGATCCGGTTGCTAACAATCCACCCAAACTCTTGAACACTACGTACTTCGCCTCGCTTACCATAACCATTTTTACTTGCATACTCAAATCTTTGACCAACTCTTCGAATTTCCTGTCATCACCCACATCAAATATCTCCGTGTATCCTACACATCTCGAGACTTCACTCCAACAACCATTTCCTGCCCCCTCCCTTTCCCCCATAGTACGAGTGGGATCTGTAGAAGGTAAAAACTGTAGTGTAAGGCAGAGAAAAACCACATCTTATTCCTTCTTACACGATCGTTCCCTCCCACTTTCGCCGGCCGTGGTGGCCGAGCGGTTCTAGGCGCTTCATTCCGGAACCGCGTGACTGCTACGGTCGCAGGTTCGAATCCTGTCTCGGGCTTGGATGTGTGTGATGTCCTGAGGTTAGATAGGTTTAAGTAGTTCTAAGTTCTAGAGGACTGATGACCTCAGATGTTGAGTCCCATAGTGCTCAGAGCCATCCCTCCCACTTTCCTGTCACATACTTTTCTTTTCTCTCTATACACATGGTCCAGCTGTCGTTTCAGTGGCCATATTTCATGTCCAGTCTCTCCGATAACCCACTGTCCTTGGCTACGCTTCCCCGCATACCAACACCATTATCATCCCGCTTCTCACATCACCACTTAACCTCCCTACTCCAAATTCGACTTTGTCTCTACAAATCTGACAATTTACCGCACTGCGTGAAGTGACGCGTTTCTGTTAACTAGCTTCGCATCAATTTTTGTGTTTCAAAAGACGACAAACATTTTCTTAACGTGTTCATGTATATTAATTCCTGACTACTCATCGTTGTAGGATTTTGAAACTAGACCTGCATACTTTTATAAATGCTCTTGTTTGAAGAGCTGCCATCATTTAGCAAGGACAGCAAGAGCCGAAAGGTAAAGAGCCTTGTAGAGGCTTGTAGAGACACGGCCATTCGAGCACACTTTCGTTCTTGTTTTTGTTTGCGTTTGCGTGCGCGCGTGCGTGCGCGTGCGCGCGTTTGTGTGTGTGTGTGTGGTGTGTGAGTGTGTGTGTGTGTGAGAGAGAGAGAGAGAGAAAGAGAGAGAGAGAGAGAGAGAGAGAGAGAGACAGACAGACAGACAGTCAGACAGACAGAGAGAGAACGTGGAGGAGATTTCAAACGCGTGTGTCTGAGTTGGTGCGTGTAGAGCTTCAGTATCTGTCACTTAATAACTCACTTAATTCTAAATAAAAGCTCTTTTTGCTGATCTTTCTGGTGTCTATAATTTTTTCCTGATTTTTATAGCAGCATTTTTTGTTAAAACTTGGAATTGAGAGTTTTGAGCTTTAGACTATATTTCCTTAGGATGGTGGCGGTCTGGAAAGGTGGAGTTCCTTTACTATCGTTGAATGCCATTGGATCTTGTATGTCATTGCAAAATTTAGTTGTATCTCACTGTCAGTAACGAAGCAGAGAGGAAAAATTCGTAAAAGTATCTCTCAGCTAGATACTGAATTATTTGTCCGCAGCTGGTGTACAAAATACCGTGTTGGAGAGCCTTGTTTATTTTATAAAGCACTTTTTCAGATAAAACGGAAAATGTCTTCTTTGAAATGTTTCCGATGAGCAAAGAGGATCTTTTGTAACTTTGCTTTGAAAATGTACCAACTTTCGCTGAGCTGACACGGCTGATTTTAAGAGAAAAGGTTGCTTTCTAAAGATTATGTCCAACTTTGCTAGCAGCTGCTCCTCCAGTTTATCGACAACGGCGGTGTGACACTCTCGCTCTTCCCCAGGACGTCTAAAAAAGTTGCTTCTCGTTCTCAGAGGAGAAACTGAAGTCTTTTTGTCAGATTCTTCCAGAAAGACGAAACTAAGCTGAAATAAACAGCTTGCGTAAAAGCTTCAAAATTAGAGAAACATTTTGGTGTCATTCCCAAGCCTCTCAGGTAAACACACAAATATACGTTTTTTTATCCTTTTGTTCTATTTTTTATCATCATGAGTGGCATTAATCTCTACAGCATTTCTCATGCACCCCCAGCTGGAGATAACATAGCGCTAAGGCCTTTTCCTGGGTAGGGGATGTAACTGCAGATACATTGCCTGACAAAAAAAGTGAAGCACCCAGAAGGGGAGACCGAAACAAAATGTAATATCACGAGTCGAGAGGGACTGTGGAGTTATTGTAGTGTTTACGAGATCGAGCCAAATTTGCGAAGAACTTAGTACAGTGAGCCCTCTAAGCAGCACGGCATTGCACCACTTCTGGACTGGATGCATGTATTGGGTCGGTACAGACCGGTGCCGTAAAGCCATTATATGCTGTCCTGAGGCAAGATAGCCCACAACTGCTGTTAACAGTGCTTGATATTTTGGGTGCTGCCTCTGTGACAGAGCTGACGTTACAGGTCGTCCCACATATGTTCCGTAGGGGGGACTGGTATGGCGAATCTTGCTGGCCACGCGAGTACCGCAATATCACGCAGACACTTAATAGAAACGAGTGTCGTATGAAAACGAGCATTGTCCTGCTGAAGAATAGCACCACGATATTGTCGCATTGGTGAGGACAAAGGATATTCGTAACGTACCGATGTGCCGTCGGAGTTCGCTCAACCAGTACCACCAGCGATCTCAAGTCACACGCAGTGACTCCCCAAACCATGACTCCAGGAATAACATCGCTGTGCCTCTCCAGGACATTGGAAGAATGGGACCTGTCCCCACCTTGCCATCATAACCGACGACGTTGGTCATCTCAGGTAGTGTGGAATCGCGATTCGTCGCTGGACAGAATGGGACTCCATTCATCAGCATTCCATGCTTCACGGTCAGGTCACCACCCTAAATGCAGACGTTTTTATTGTGGTGTTAACTGAAGCCAACGCCTCTGACGATAATTCCCTAGTCCGGCTGCTGCTAGTCCCCGACCAATGGAGCGTGACCGAGCGAGGTGGCGCAGTGGTTAGCACACTGGACTCTCATTCGGGAGGACGACGGTTCAATCCCGCGTCCGGCCATCCTGATTTAGGTTTTCCGTGATTTCCCTAAATCGCTTTAGGCAAATGCCGGGATGGTTCCTTAGAAAGGGCACGGCCGATTTCCTTCCCCATCCTTCCCTAATAGCGAGCTTGTGCTCCGTCTCTAATGACCTCGTTGTCGACGGGACGTAAAACACTAATCTCCTCCTCCTCCTCCAATGGAGCGTGATGACACAGGGAGTCGATTACTTGTTCCCGGCTGTCAGACACAGATGCCAAGGGGTTACGATGTGCCTGGTGCACATTGCGCCGATGCCTTCTTGTGGTGGTCGGAAGACGTCGACCGGAATCTTCGCGACTAGTATGTCTACTCTCGTTCCCATGCGGTCGAATAGTGGGCCACTGTGACATCTAAATGCCTAAAAAATCCTAATAGTTTCCCGATTCGACCAGCCGGCCAAATGGAGGAGACCCACAATGTGGCGCCTTTACCAATCTGTGAAGTGCTGATAACGCTGTCTCACACGAGTTTGCGGTATCTCCGTGTCCTTCACAGTGCGCACTCAGCACCTGATGCTGTTCGCGCCCCTTGTGTATCCTACCAGGTATGGAAACGACATTAAATACGAATAACACTAATGCATCATCGCGGCCGTTGTATCTGTCACACCGAATTTCAGCCCTAATCATTTAAATACCCGACGATGGTGTGTACTTGTACGAAGTTACAGTGACATCTGGTTATGTCTTCTAAATGCTTCACTTTTTTTTGTCAGGCTTGGAAGATCTGGAGAAAATGGGAACTGTACTCATGGAAGAAGTTAAGGAACTAGGCCTAAGTACAGTATAAATGAAAACAAAACAAAGTTCATCAACCAACAAAACCAATAGCGTGCTATGCAAGCGAGACGTGGACCCTGACAAAAAAAGAGAAAAAAGTCAGAGAAAAACTTGATCACTTTTGAAAATAAAGTACTGAGAAAAATATATGGACCAGTGAACAGTGAAGGAAAAACAGAGAATTTATACAATTACACACACAGCCTGACATCGTAACGAGTGTGAAAACTAAGAGACTCAGGTACTACGGACATGTGAGAAGGAGAGGAGGAAACATGGTAATAAAGGCAGTGATGGATGGAGAATCCGAAGGAACGAGACTATTAGAACGGTGCAGAACGAGATGGAAGGACAATACCTTGGGAGTCATGCAGATACTGGGTCTGGGAGATGAATATGCAGCTGAGAGGGAGTTGTTGAAGGCTGCAGTTTGTGTGGATAGTCTGTAAGTAAGTATTGTATAAGAATAATGACAATGAAACTGGACGTTAGTTGAAAAGCAGCAGAGTGGAAAGGTAAAATGGGCCATTATAACGGTCCTCCTTTTCTAAGCTGCCGTTCGGTAAAAGTTCCTAAGATAACCGTCTCGAAGGTTGAAATTTAAAACGCTCCGCCATGCTGATGCAGCGAGTAAAGAATTGAATGCTTTCTACATCCTGTGCTGTGTCTGCCAAAATCTCTAATGGCACAACGCACCTTAAAACGTAAGACGTTCAAGTACTGAAACTGGACGCTTAAAATGGGGCACCGTCAAAGGTTCATTGCGGCGAACAGATTAGGGTCGCCGCTTAACAGATGTGGCTAGTTGGAAGGACAGTGCCCAATGCGCAGCCGAATTAAAATTGTCTCGTCGCTACGAGACGGATGAGAGCGTGTCGCCCAAATCATAGCGTAATCTCTCTGAGTAAATTCCCGCAGCGAGACGATAAGAGTCCGTGCACTCTTTCTCTAATAACCTGTCCATCGACGGGAAGTTAGACACTGATCTGCCCTTTTCGTCGTCAAGACACTTGCACACGCTGCAGGTAGTTCTGACAGCAGTATTTTTCTTCCAAATCGAGGTACTCATTGCACAGACGTCTCGTGGTTCCATTAGGAAAACGACGGAGATCTCAAACAAATCGTATTCGGATTTCACAAATATGCCTCATGCCAAAATAAACTATGGGCTAACTTGGAAAACACGCGAAATCCATTGTCAACAAAAATTAAAACACTAGTGAACCATAAAAATCTCTTAAAAACAGTTTAATAGCACATTACCTTATTACCTTGAAGAAGAGAACGTAAATATCTGCCATAGTAATGTCTCAATTCTTTCTATCAAAAATGTAGAAAAGTAATTAGAAAAAAACAAAAATGGGCAGCACAATCAAGGGACGGCCAAATGTGCAGATGCCGTGCGGTTTTCCCTGCTTGCTTTCGCCTCTCATGTGATGATGATGAGGTCCCATACCCCGAGGAGCGTAAGGAACGATGCGGTAGACCCGCACCGCTATACTAGGCAAGGTCCTAGCGGAGTTGGTTTGCCATTGCCTTCCTCCGACGGTAATGGGGATGAATGATGACAATGAAGACGACACAACTCCCAGTCATCTCGAGGCAGAAAAAACCCTTGACTCGGCCAGGAATCGAACCCGGGACCCCTTGCGCGGGAAGCGAGAACGCTACCGCAAGACCACGAGCTGTGGACCCTCTCAGGTGGCGGCTTCAAAAATAAATTACGCATTACTATTGCAATCAAAGTAAACTTTACTGAATGTTGCACTGGAAAGTGACACAGATAAATGACACTAGTCTTCAACATAAACACCAAGTCGCTGTAAACAACGGTCGGAACGTTCTACCAACCGCTCAGTTGTAATAGTACGATAGTAATCACTTCGGCAGAAGATGATGGGTACGAAACTCATCGAAACGTTGCGATAAGACGACGAATCACTCCGCTGATAACCCGAGAAGAATTCATCAATCCTTTCCTTTGTCATGGAGCCATCTGAGAACCGCTGAGTGAACTTCCTGATCGTTAGAAAATGTGCAGTTGTGTATGAGCTCCTCGGTTGTGTGGAAATAGTCGTCTGTGGTCCATGTCGGTGGCTTCCTTCCCTGTCAGCATCACTAACGTCTGCGCGGCGTTGGTCACACCGTTGGCACCATATCACTCACACAAATCATACTGCCCCACGTACTTTAACTTTGCAATACGTTTCCAGTCGCTGCATCGTTTCACTCCTACCCTGTGAGGCTCCTGTTAACGTACCGCAGCACAACTGCATCTCCAGAGAATAGAGAACATGTACTCTATTCTGGAAACACGCCACTTTCGTTGCAGTACGGTCTTAACGTGGGACGACATGTGTAACTTGGTTATGGAAGTCCCGTTGCACAAGGTCTGGTTGACACTAGCGTAACGTGTAGAACTCATCTATTCGCCATTGCAACAGAAGTGCTTTCTTTCCAATCCAGCTGGAACTTCTAATCCAACTGCTAGTGAATGTAACAGTTAGTGTCTCTTGGGCTGTGATCACTGCTGTTATTTGTGCCACTTATTTTATTAGTGACGATGGTAGGATAGTCATTATCGCCTTTTTAACAACACTGCATCGCGATTGTCAATCCAGCGATACCACAAAAGAAAGTACATTGGAGTTAATTCTTCAGCGCAACTCGTGCGTGTTTCTCCGAACACAGGAAGTGACAATATACGTGAAATACCTAGGTGTGTGACACTTTCACAAGCAGCAGCTGCTGCTCTGTACTGATGGCAGGCCACACACGTGCAGGTTGGACACTTTCCCAACTACGAGAGCGATTACGCAAAGACCTCGTAAATTGTTTCCCACAGCCCCTGGAAGAGAGCGAATATAAGTCAGATGCCAGAAACCACTTTCCCCTGACTGATGAATGGCTGTTACGCTTTCTGATTTGCAGAGAGCTGAACGGTCATTCCGTTCTATTTCACTACACACTGAATCAGGCATGCATTTTCCCAGGGGTCTGAAACGTATCTCCCACTTCGGGTTGCGTATTGATAGGCCTATGTTCTAAGGTCCTACGGCCTTCTTTGCCAAGGAGTAAGAGCGCCCTGCTATTGCATCGGAAGAAAAACTTGAAAACGCTACGATTAATACGAGGGCTGTTCGGAAAGCAAGGAACGATAGGTCGCAAAATGGAAACAACAGCGAAACTCAAAACTGTTTCATTTGCAACGGTTAGCTACATCTTCCAGCTACTTCTCTACACAGTCGCTGCTCAGACTTAGACATCTGTCGTAGCGTTGTACCAACTTTTCAGTTCCCTCGTTATAGAAGACAGCCGCCTGTACTTTTCGATAATTTTCTACTCTGGACTGCAGCTGGTTGTCTGTGTCAAAACATTGTCTTCATAGCCAGCGGCTCATCAGAGCAGAGATGAACCTCAGGAGCAGCCAATTACGGCCTGTATTGCGGGTGATCAAACACTTCCCATCGAAAGCGCTGCAGGAGCATCTTCATTGCCCCTGCAGAGTGCGGCCGAGAATTGTCGTGTAGAACGAACCGCATGACAGTTATGTTTTGTGGATTGCATAGCTTCAGGCGAAATCTTTCACCAGGCCCTCATACTTTGCAGAAGACGATGATTTCTAGCCATCTTTGCTTTCTCACTGTGAGCTCAGAACTGAAAAGAGCGACATGATGCGATCCACGGGCGTACTAGACACAGTGCCCAACGCATCTGTGAAAAGCTTCATCAGATTTTCAATGTATTTTCCATTTCGTGACCGATCGTTCCTTATTTCCCGAATAAACTTCGTAATGGGTAATGAAACCATAAAAGTACTTAGACAGTATTCGATTTTTCTAGACTTTCTCATTTCAAAAGATTTAGAATGTATACTACAAATCTGATGCTGTGGTAAGTGACAGAGTTGACCAAGCAGCCAAATGAAGTCTTTGTAATGTGATAGTTTTATTTATGTATCAATTAATTTCATACGCCGGCCGCGGTGGCCGAGCGGTTCTAGGCGCTTCAGTCCGGAACCGCGCGACTGCTACGGTCGCAGGTTCGAATCCTGCCTCGGGCATGGATGTGTGTGATGTCCTTAGATTAGTTAGTTTTAAGTAGTTCTAAGTTCTAGGGGACTGATGACCTCAAATGTTAAATGCCATAGTGCTTTTTCTCAAGCGACAGTTGACTGGAAATGGTTATATTCGGCTGCTTGGAGACCATTTGCAGACTGGGTGTTGTGCGATGTCCTTAGGTTAGTTAGCTTTAAGTGGTTCTAAGTTTTGGGGGACTGATGACCTCAGATGTTAAGTCCCATAGTGCTCAGAGCCATTTGAACCATTTTTTGAATTAATTTCATGTTCTTCCGAATTGTCGTCTGTGAGCTACAGAACAGTAACAATTGCTGCGTAAATGTCTATTTCCGCGAATATTAGTACACAACTCCTCCATTTCTTTCAGCATTGTCTGTACGTTTATTCTGTTTCCATAAAAATCGGGATGTTACCCTCTTTATGTGGGGTGGATATGGGGAAGCATTCTGACAGTCGAATATTTTGATCTGCGAAACTGCCAAGAATGTACTTCCTTTGTTGAATGACGTACCTGGCCTACATTCGTTTGCCCAGCGAGTGTTTCCAATCACGCCTACTTTTTTATCTTACATATAAGCAGATAATGTTGCACGCCAACCACTGCTGCTATGCAGCAATATCACCGGTCACTACGAGGCAGTAGCAATTGTGTGAGGGTTCACAGTGCATATGTTGTCGCAACCCTAGCAAGAGGGGCCTTCAGTCCCGTATGGATGCAGCCGGCTTGGATATGGAGTTTATTATTGAAGAGATGTAGCAATACACTGAAATATGAGACACGTCTCACAAGCAGTACCAGGATGCGGATAAGAAGAGAGCTGCGTGAGAGTTTTGCTATGAGACTTTAGTTTTGTCTTTCGTTAAATACCAGTAAATCCCAGATACTTTAAAGAATCGAATACTCGTGTATAATTCGGCCTTAAATGACTGATTACTTTACTATTGAGTTAGCGTGTTATATTTGACTTTAAGCATGTAAGCGAGAAAAACTGTAGCAATGGTTTGAAATTACACTTAAAGTTTGATTGAAGTCCCTAGGTGTTCTCATTATAAAACATTGGATCAATACTGTCCCGGTAATTTGCGCTCCATTTTAAGCAAAATCAAGTCTTTCAGTTTTCTCAATGTTTATGGCTATTTCCGGAACTAAGCGTCGTAAATAATTATATAATTTTGCAAGATCAATTCTGTGATACATGTAGATACTGCCTGCAAACTGTATTGCCAACAGAGTTGATGGCAAAGAATTGATAAATTAAAAAGTTTTATCTGATGCTGAAGGTTGGCTACATGAACGGTGCGAATGTCATAACGTGTAGGCTTCCACGGCCTGCGTCTTTATTAGTTCAAACTTCCGGGCTGAGAGGCCATGGTCGATCTGTAAAACTTCTCCTTCCTGACGTACATCTTCCGCGTTGAGTCAACGATTGGCTGCCGGGCCGTGGAGGTCCCGTTTACATAGAGCGCATAGAGCGCACCACCGTACGACACGTGGGGCCGACTGTAAGTCTACCTCTGACATATGACGTTCGACTTCGCACCAACGATGTGGCAATCAATTCCCTTCAATCGAGAATAATGACGTCAGAGATAGACTTACAGTCGGTCCCAAGTGACGTATGGTGGTGCCCTCTATGCGCTCTATATAAACGGGACCTCCACGGCCTGGCAGCCAGTCGTTGACTCACCTCGGAAGATGTTGCCCGCAGTTGGCAACGAAACGCCAGGAAGAAGAAGTTTTACAGATCGACCACAGCCTCTCAGAACGGAAGTTTTAACTAATGTGTGAAACTATAATGTGCGATAAGCTTTCCTTCTTTCATCATTTACTGAGGTCTAAGCGGAAAAAAGTGTCATAAAGGTCTGCAATTATGTGGAACGTTTTCTGCAAGTCGCTAAATACATACTGGACGAATAAAACCTGGGAATTAGCTACGTTGCCTCAAGGGTATCACACAGTTTCTCACTGTAACACTTGTTTTATTGTGTTAAACTTCCTGCAAAAGGTCACACCTCTTAATGAGTAGATTATAAAAGTGTTTTACATTCTTAAATAGGTCTTCAATTACGCGAAATACTGAAAAATCAAATTTTTGTTGATCCTGCAACCTTTCAGCACAGAAACTTTAGACATCTTTCCGGGAGGAATTTTTTGAGATTCGATCCTAAATGTGGTGAAATACGTAATGAAATATTTTTTTTTTTAAATGTGTTGCTATTAAGGCAATTTTTAAGTTACAATTACGAAAATTGGTATTTGGTTTTCCAGTCAGAAATAATAGAAAGTGTTCCATCAATTTTGGAAATACAACCTCTAAGAAGGTGAAATAGAGGGTGCAAGTTTTTTCTTAATAAATCATTGGTAAAGAACTACTAAAGTATTTTTAAAACTACATCTATAAAAACTGGTATCGGACTCCTCAATTAGAAAAAAATACTTGTTCCACTGGTTTTGGATATTCATCCCCTAAGCCCTCAGACCAGGCTGCGGAGCTGTATTTCGTAAGGTAGGCCTACGCCACGAGAATAAAGTCTTACTTACCCTTGAACCAGCTTACGAATTCTCTATGCTGAAATACGACATAGGCTAGAATCTAGCGTTGTACAAAGGACTTAGGAAAACCATTTCACATTTGTGTAACCTCCCAGAGTTACGTGAGCTGAAACAGAGAAATCAACTGCCTGTTCTTCAAAAATAAAGAGGTATTAACTCTGCAAAAAGCAGCTACTGTGTTAAGTATCTAAATGTTAGAAGGAAGAAGCGGCTGTGTGCTTCTTAGAGGTAAAATACGTGCTGTCGGACTACCGTCTCTGCCTTCACTGTTCCAAATTGTACCATATGGGACACATTCGTTGAACTAAACATTTGGTTGAAAATGCTTTGTTGACCACCTGTACACCGCAGAATAAATATTCTTCTTAATGAAACGTCGTTTAATGCTGAACTTATGTTCGTAATGACAGTGTACCATCTACGTACAGTACACTCTATCGATTTGTTTCACTTGCAATGTAATTTCGTACACACGTAAATGACATAAACAGGTTACTAACAACGGTATGGTAACCAACCAAATCGCACTACATAAATTTATTTTCACAAGAAATAACTTATATTTTATTAAAGAATGTTTTCAAACTGTTGACCATCGACTGAAAGCCACATTTGCAATCGCCGTTCGAAAGAACGATGAACAGATGTAATTAAAGTGGATGATATGGTAGAGCATGAACTGGCGAATCGACGACGCATATCGTCTGGCGTAGTTGGGACTTCGTCATTCACTGCATCTTTGAGTCCTCTCCGTAGAAAGAAATCAAGAAGAGTCAAACTGGGATCCTTGTGGACCATTTCACAACAGAATTTCATGCTATCTAGCGTCAAGGAAAGTTCTCATTCAGTATTTGCGCTGCAACACGGTACGAGTGAGCTGGACAACTGTCGTGTTGCAGCCATATATACTGTCGAATACCTAGTGGTACCTCTTCTACGAGAACCGGCAGGATATTCGTCAGAAAGTGTGCGTACGAATCTGCATTTAGAACGGCTGAGATGAAATAAGACACCACAATATAATTTCTTATGATGCCGCAACATACATTTACGCTCTACGGTCGACGGTTCAATCCCGCGTCCGGCCATCCAGATTTAGGTTTTCCGTGATTTCCCTAAATCGCTCCAGGCAAATTCCGCCGCCGTCAGTGTCAGCCAGTTTGCCGTGGCATACGGAGCTCCATCGCAGGATGCACGCCAAGACCGTAGGATCCTACGCAGTGCCGTAGGGGACCGCACCGCCACTTCCCAGCAAATTAGGGACACTGTTGCTCCTGGGGTATCGGCGAGGACCATTCGCAACCGTCTCCATGAAGCTGGGCTATGGTCCCGCACACCGTTAGGCCGTCTTCCGCTCACGCCCCAACATCGTGCAGCCCGCCTCCAGTGGTGTCGCGACAGACGTGAATGGAGGGACGAATGGAGATGTGTCGTCTTCAGCGATGAGAGTCGCTTCTGCCTTGGTGCCAATGATGGTCGTGTGCGTGTTTGGCGCCGTGCAGGTGAGCGCCACAATCAGGACTGCATACGACCGAGGCACACAGGGCCAACACCCGGCATCATGGTGTGGGGAGCGATCTCCTACACTGGGCGTACACCACTGGTGATCGTCGAGGGGACACTGAATAGTGCACGGTACATCCAAACCGTCATCGAACCCATCGTTCTACCATTCCTAGACTGGCAAGGGAACTTGCTGTTCCAACAGGACAATGAACGTCCGCATGTATCCCGTGCCACCCAACGTGCTCTAGAAGGTGTAAGTCAACTACCCTGGCCAGCAAGATCTCCGGATCTGTCCCCCATTGAGCATGTTTGGGACTGGATGAAGCGTCGTCTCACGCGGTCTGCATGTCCAGCACGAACGCTGGTCCAACTGATGCGCCAGGTGGAAATGGCATGGCAAGCCGTTCCACAGGACTACATCCAGCATCTCTACGATCGTCTCCATGGGAGAATAGCAGCCTGCATTGCTGCGAAAGGTGGATATACACTGTACTAGTGCCGACATTGTGCATGCTCTGTTGCCTGTGTCTATGTGCCTGTGGTTCTGTCAGTGTGATCATGTGATGTATCTGACCCCAGGAGTGTGTCAATTAAGTTTCCCCTTCCTGGGACAATGAATTCACGGTGTTCTTATTTCAATTTCCAGGAGTGTATATCCAACTTCTCATCGTTGGAGTACATGTCTGCATGCAATGAGCCGCGCGGGGTAGCCATACGGGACAGCCGCGCGGTCTAGGGCGCCTTGTCACGGTCCGTGCAGCTCCCCATGTCGAAGGTTCGAATCCTCCCTCGGACACGGGTGTGTGTATTGTCCACAGCGTAAGTTAGTTTAAGTTAGATTAAGTAGTTTGTAGGCTTAGGGACCGAAAACCTCAGCAGTTTGGTCCCATAAGACTCGGTATTGTACTGTATTGTATTGTATGGAACTGGGGATCTAGGAACGACGGAGAGGCTTCGTCCCCGCCGTAGCCCTCAGTGGTTCACAACCCCACAACAGGCTACAGCAGTCCACTCACCTCTCTGCTGCCCCACACTGAACCGAGGGTTATTGTGCGGTTCGGCCCCCAGTGGACCCCCCGGGAACGTCTCACACCAGACGAGTGTAACCCCAATGTTTGCGTGGTGGAGTAATTACGGTGTACGCGTACGCAGAGATAGTGTTTGCGCAGCAGTCACTGACATAGTGTAACTGAGGCAGAGTGAGGGGAACCAGCCCGCATTCACCGAGGCAGATGGAAAACCGCCTTAAAAACCATCCTCAGACTGGCCGGTACACCGGACCTTGACACTAATCCGCAGGGCGGATTCGTGCCGGGAACCGGCACGCCTTCCCGCCCGGAAAGCAGTGCGTTAGGTCGCACGGCTAACCGGGCGGGCCCCATAAGACCTTAGCAGAAATTTCCAAATTTTGCATGCAACGAATGTTGAATCAGAAATGAGCTCCTTGCAGAGCAGACAAGTATACAGACAATTGTGTTGACATCCTGACACAGTGTAGCACGAGAGTTCTGCTTGGCAGTGTTTGCACCGCTAATGCCGTTTTACTAAAGCTTTCAACGTCAGAATTAACAAACGCTGCATGACTGTAATTGTCTTCTGAGGAACTATCGAGTACATTTATAAAATGTATACGGTTCCAATTAAAAAAAAAACGTATTTGCTTCAATATGTTCTTCGATAGCAGTGCTAAAAACATTAACCAAAAAAAATGTTACGTGCTGCTCGACTTCACATTTGCCGAAAACCGCGTTTCGATATGTGTAACCGTTCACGAAATAAAAGGAGTGTTCCGTCTTACGTGACTTACCCTGTAGATATAAACAACAGTCAGGGACGCTCCTTTCAGCAATCGTGCACTGACGAGTGGGTGTATGTGAAACTTCTTGTTGCATTTCGAAATGCGTTCATAAACCAAATTACCAACCACTACGTGCTCCAGTCTGCCTACCTCCTTACTGGTTGCCTCGCAATCTAGTAATGCTGCGCGATTATCTCTGCGATGTTGTCGTGTGTGTACTGCAGCGGTATCTAAGACTTAGCTCGCTGCGAGCAAGAGCGGCTGTTACTCGATCCTGTGCATCGATCCTAAACCAGTCATACATTTGGTCGTCCGTAGAAATCGGAGTGTTTGACGAAAGAGGTTTTCCTCCACGACGGCACCTCGCGCGTGCAGAGGACACACCCTTGCGGAAGATACACGCTGAGTGGTTAGGCCGATGCTACTGGCGGCAACCCCTTCCGTGTGAGACGTGAGTCACCTGTGCGTAACCACCACGCCTGCCGCAGACAATTCGCAAACACGGCGCCTGACTCAGCGCCGGCTGCGGCTGCGGCTGAGTCATTAAAACCACCTGTCCGGGCGCTGGCGCGGGGGAGCAGGCGAAACGAAGTCGCCGCGAAACACAACACCCAGCGCGCTCCATTAGCCACATTAAGCGCCGGCCGCTGCCGGCAATTGCCTGTTACTGCGGCCGCGACACGGCGCCACCGGCGATTACGGCCACAGAAGCGATAAGCGCGCTCGCTGACGCGGAAAAGGTACGGGGTACACCCCCACCACATTAGCCCCCAGCTGAAATAACATGAATCACCAGAGTTTATCTCTGACTCTAGGAATATTCGCGCCCCGTTTGTGATCCGACCTTTGTAATTAAGTGCGTCGTACTAGTTACGTTTCCCGTAACAGCGCTCTTCATTCCAGTGGACTTCGACAACAGCTGCGATTCACTGTGATATTATTGACTGGATAACATTCGAGATCGACACCGATGTACAGTGCATATATTTTTGTATGTAGTGCCGTATTATGTACACATACCAATGCGCTGGTTCTCTGTGTCGAACAATCTTCCCGCAAACATGTCACAAAATTTACAACTTGATGGTTTCTGCATGGTTGTAACTGCACCACTAAGCGAACTACGCCTGTCGGTACACGCTAACCGTTTTGAAACCACATGTCCACACTTCAGCACTTGACCTGCTGCCCAGCGGAAGATAAGCATTAATGGCTTGCTCTTGCCGCAAGTACTTGGAAGCACAAACCAACAGAAAATTGGGTTAAGCCTAATAGCTATAATTATTAGCTTTCAAATGAAGTAGACACTGATGTAATGATGTTCAGTACACTGTCCTCAGTCATCAACAGAAATACACTCCTGGAAATTGAAATAAGAACACCGTGAATTCATTGTCCCAGGAAGGGGAAACTTTATTGACACATTCCTGGGGTCAGATACATCACATGATCACACTGACAGAACCACAGGCACATAGACACAGGCAACAGAGCATGCACAATGTCGGCACTAGTACAGTGTATATCCACCTTTCGCAGCAATGCAGGCTGCTATTCTCCCATGGAGACGATCGTAGAGATGCTGGATGTAGTCCTGTGGAACGGCTTGCCATGCCATTTCCACCTGGCGCCTCAGTTGGACCAGCGTTCGTGCTGGACGTGCAGACCGCGTGAGACGACGCTTCATCCAGTCCCAAACATGCTCAATGGGGGACAGATCCGGAGATCTTGCTGGCCAGGGTAGTTGACTTACACCTTCTAGAGCACGTTGGGTGGCACGGGATACATGCGAACGTGCATTGTCCTGTTGGAACAGCAAGTTCCCTTGCCGGTCTAGGAATGGTAGAACGATGGGTTCGATGACGGTTTGGATGTACCGTGCACTATTCAGTGTCCCCTCGACGATCAGCAGTGGTGTACGGCCAGTGTAGGAGATCGCTCCCCACACCATGATGCCGGGTGTTGGCCCTGTGTGCCTCGGTCGTATGCAGTCCTGATTGTGGCGCTCACCTGCACGGCGCCAAACACGCATACGACCATCATTGGCACCAAGGCAGAAGCGACTCTCATCGCTGAAGACGACACGTCTCCATTCGTCCCTCCATTCACGCCTGTCGCGACACCACTGGAGGCGGGCTGCACGATGTTGCGGCGTGAGCGGAAGACGGCCTAACGGTGTGCGGGACCGTAGCCCAGCTTCATGGAGACGGTTGCGAATGGTCCTCGCCGATACCCCAGGAGCAACAGTGTCCCTAATTTGCTGGGAAGTGGCAGTGCGGTCCCCTACGGCACTGCGTAGGATCCTACGGTCTTGGCGTGCATCCGTGCGTTGCTGCGGTCCGGTCCCAGGTCGACGGGCACGTGCACCTTCCGCCGACCACTGGCGACAACATCGATGTACTGTGGAGACCTCACGCCCCACGTGTTGAGCAATTCGGCGGTACGTCCACCCGGCCTCCCGCATGCCCACTATACGCCCTCGCTCAAAGTCCGTCAACTGCACATACGGTTCACGTCCACGCTGTCGCGGCATGCTACCAGTGTTAAAGACTGCGATGGAGCTCCGTATGCCACGGCAAACTGGCTGACACTGACGGCGGCGGTGCACAAATGCTGCGCAGCTAGCGCCATTCGACGGCCAACACCGTGGTTCCTGCTGTGTCCGCTGTGCCGTGCGTGTGATCATTGCTTGTACAGCCCTCTCGCAGTGTCCG
The DNA here is from genome assembly GCF_023864275.1 of Schistocerca cancellata. Taxonomy (NCBI): domain Eukaryota; kingdom Metazoa; phylum Arthropoda; class Insecta; order Orthoptera; family Acrididae; genus Schistocerca; species Schistocerca cancellata. The sequence continues at coordinate 166,047,491 of NC_064634.1, forward strand.
GAGCAAGTATGGTGGGTCTGACACACTGGTGTCAATGTGTTCTTTTTTCCATTTCCAGGAGTGTATCTCCACTTGTACTCCTAATACCCAGTAGTGAAATTGCGTGCTTATGGAATATCGTCTCAGTTATGTGACTGGATCTGTGGTTTACTGTCAGAGAGGTAACAGGTAGTGTTATAGGCCCTTTGCTGTTCCTTATCTATATAAATGATTTGGGAGACAATCTGAACAGCCGTCTTCGGTTGTTTGCAGATGACGCTGTCGTTTATCGACTAATAAAGTCAGCAGAAGATTAAAACAAACTGCAAGACGATTTAGAAGAAATATCGGAATGGTGCGAAAGGTGGCAGTTGACTTTAAATAACGAAAAGTGTGAGGTTGAGGGGTGGTATGAGCCTCCTCTCATATTTTTCTGAGTAATTCGATCTTCCTCTCTAATTGCATGCGGTGAAAAGTCGCTATTCCTTCACACGCGGACTTCCCACGCAGCGTCTCTCGTCACCCAGGTGGTCCGGTGATAGGCGGGCACTGCTGATCTTGAAAGCGTTAAGCCAACGGGTGTGAGGGAGTCGAGTGGATGCTTTCCAGACGCCGACATTGTTATAGGAGCGGCGGCAACACGCCCACAGGGGCCTGACAGAGCGGCTGGGCAAGAGATTCCGTTACTTCGCAGAAACTTAGTGAAAACCGTTTCTGGCGGGCTACCAGCGAGGCGTGGGAAAGACTTGTGTTCCCAGGCAGTCTTGGCGGGCAAATTCCCGCGTTTTCTGCAAAATCGTAACTGTGATTGGCTTGCTCAGGGCATAGCTCCGTGATGTAGCAAAATCGGCACAGAAATTGGCGCCAAGGATCTCCATTGGCGGAAAGGTAGTACTTCGGCAATAGAGTGGAATTTTCCGCCGATTTTCGAGTTGCTGACTGGAATGTTTAACCATGGCCACTGTCGTGGGGGCGGGAATGTTCTGTGTTCGGTTTGTACGGGTGCTCTTGTGAGACTTGTCTCTCGCCTTTCAGTCGGAGTAGGTTACAAGACTGGGCTCTCGCTGTTCTGGACCGCCTGCTTTTATTTAATTGTAACTGTTTGACGAAGTGTCAAGTTGATAATTGAGCGTTCTGCGTACAAGCGGCCTATGTTGTCAGTCTTGAGCAGTTTTGGCTAAAGTTGACTGTATCGGAGTTACTGTGTGACTTCGCTTGTTAAAATCAATCACTGTACCGTCAGTGATTGTGTGGCGAGCCTTATTCGTCTCCCTCAGAGGCGCATTTGTATTGCTAGGAAGTCTTTAGTCTGGAACAACCAGACCAGGATAATTTGTTTCGGGCTATACTCGCGACATTATCATCACCACGACGGGACGTCGAAGCAACCAGCCATCGCCTCCGTACGCCAGATCGTGTTCTTGCAGCTAAGAAGACAGTTTGGTAATGTATGTCCGCAGCACCGGCAGATTAGGGATTTTCCTAGGTGATAATGAGAGCTCAGCAGAGCGCGCCTGTTCGTCTTTTCTAACTTTGTTCTGTCTTGGGTGTTCATTGTCTGAGTTCTGACTACTGTAGGAGCAATTAATATTGAATTGGCTGGGTGTTTCTCTTAAGATTTGAGTTGCAAGAATTGGCTCCACATATCACTTCGTCATGAATGTCACAATCTAGTTTAGGGACAACTTCACCTTAACAGCATTTATTTGAGTATCCAATTTGATGTATTGTAAATGTTTCATGTGTTTTGTTTATTAATTTGAGTTTAGTCATAATAAATCATATTGTTATTTTGGACAGAACTTTCATTCTGTTAATCGGTATAGCAACCCTTTCGTTTCTCACTACGTTAATGAAACTTTCCTTTATTTAACTTTTTTTAAATTATTTCAGTTGCCAAACTCTTTTCTGCTCCACTTGCAGGGTCGATTACAGTCAGTTCGCGTTTCTTTTTAATCCATGTGCAACAGCAAAAGTCGGAGTTAGAATAGGGGGGGGGGGGGCTTAGAGCATCATTTATATATGAAGATTCTAGAAGAATTTAGAGTTAAATACACTGCTAGCCCCGGCACCTCCCAAGGTCATCCACATGAGTGCTGAAAGGGACTCTTTAAACTTCGGTTACACTATAAATCAATCTAATCTAAAAGCCGTAAATTCAACTAAATACCCAGGTATTAAAATCACGAACAACTTAAATTGGAAGGAACACATAGAAAATGTTGTGGGGAAGGCTAACCAAAGACTGCGTTTTATTGGCAGGACACTTAAAAAATGTAACAGACCTACTAAGGAGACTGCCTACACTACGCTTTCCCGTCTGCTTTTAGAAAACTGCTGCGCCATGTAGGATCCTTACCAGATAGGACTGACGGAGTACATCGAAAAAGTTCAAAGAAAGGCAGCACGTTTTGTAGTATCGCGAAATGGGAGAGAGTGTCACAAAAATGATACAGGATTTGGGATGTACATCATTAAAAGAAAGGCGTTTTTCGTTACGACGGAATCTTCTCACGAAATTCCTGTCACCAGCTTTCTCCTCCGAATGCGAAAATATTTTGTTGACACCGACTTACATAGGGGGGAACGATCACCAAGATAAAATAAGGGAAATCAGAGCTCTACGGAAAGTTATAGGTGTTATAGGTGTTAATTCTTTCCGAGCGCTATACGAGATTGGAATAATAGAGAATTGAGAAGGTGGTTCGATGAACTCTCTGCCAGGCACTTAAATATGATTTGCAGAGTATCGATGTAGATTTAGATGTAGATTATGACCATCTGATTAATAGTGTTGTTTTTTTATTTTTGTCCTCCTAATGAACGCAATACAGTAGCGATTCTGCTTGGTATGGATTCGGCAAGTCCTTGGCAGCTTTCTGAAGCTACGTGGCACCAGAAGTCTACGTACAGATCACGCAATTAAAATAAATTACAGTCCGGTGGTTCTGGCACCCTACATCATCCCAGATGTGTGCCTCAGATCAGGCTATTATGGTGACAAAGACATCAACATGAGCTGACTATCATGCTCCTCGAACCCCTTGTTCCATGATTCTAGTCTTGTGACATGGACAGTTAACCTGCTGGAAGATACCATAGCCTTTAGACTGCAAGTGGTCCGCAATAATGATCGCGTAGTGCTGAACTACCATGGTGCCTTCGATTATCACAAGTCCCCGTAGCAATATACTGCCCTGCGTGACCTGCAGTACATGGCACAGTGTGTGTTTCGAGGAGCCATTTGCCTGAGTGACAGTGTATCTCGAGACTACTATCGAGCTGATGTCCCAAGAAATGTGATCCATCCTAGTAGGGGAGACATTTCTATTAATCCACGGTCAAATTTGATGATGCTGTGCCCACTGCAATTGTAATTGACGGTTTCGTTTGGTCAGTATTGGAACGCGTATGGATCGTCTTCTGCTGAGCCCATATTCAACAATGTCTGCTGGGAGATATAGTACGAAACACTTCTGTAATCACCAGCATTGCCCTGTGTTATCAGCTTTATTACAGATCACCACCCACACTGTTTTACTGAGTGGAAAAGCCTCCGCCATCCACATTGTGCGATTAGATGTTATCGTGCAATACCTTGTCGCCGACTAGTGGTTTCCCAATCTTTCAACCACTCTCCATCGACACTACACGAGACATATGACCAACTTCACCGTTTCCGCGACATTCGCGGCATTGAGCCATAACAATATATCATATGTCAAAATCGCTTATGTCAGTGGATTTGCCTGTTTGTGGCCTGTTTCGTAGCCTCTTCACCTTGTTGTCGCATAGAAATAAAAAATAACAACAGAGGAAACTTTTATGGTTCAAATGGCTCTGAGCACTATGGGACTCAACTGCTGAGGTCATTAGTCCCCTAGAACTTAGAACTAGTTAAACCTAACTAACCTAAGGACATCACAAACATCCATGCCCGAGACAGGATTCGAACCTGCGACCGTAGCGGTCTTGCGGTTCCAGACTGCAGCGCCTTTAACCGCACGGCCACTTCGGCCGGCGGAAACTTATATATGCATGTATGAAGGAGAGTAGAATGATAGACAAATGACTGGAAGGTGATTCGACGAACCGTCTGCCAGGCACTTAACTGTCAATTGCAGAGTAGTCAAATGGTTCTAATGGCTCTGAGCACTATGGGACTTAACTGCTGAGGTCATCAGTCCCCTATAACTTAGAACTACTTAAACCTAACGAACCTAAGGACATCACACACATCCATGCCCGAGGCAGGATTCGAACCTGCGGTCGTAGCGGTCGCGCGATTCCAGACTGTAGCGCCTAGAACCGCTCGGCCACTCGGCCGGCTGCGGAGTAGTCATGTAGATGTAGATGCAGATCTATGACTGCTAGTGGGCAGCTTGGTAAACCTGCAAACCTCCATATGTTCTAGGCAACAGACCCTTAGTTCTGCTTTTTAAAAGTGCCTCGCATCTCGCATCACTCAGGTGCAGTAATAAAGTAGCAACTCTTTAAGCTACAAGGGCTCTGGTTTTCTTTTTTTTTTTTTCCAAGGTGGGATCTGTCACGAAATGGAAAACAAAGTGAAAATGAAAAATATTTTATTTGCAACGTTTAGCTGCACCTTCCAGCTACTAATTTGCCACTCCTACTTTGATATTTGTCATAGCGCGGTACCAACTTTCCGACACGCTCTTTACAGAAGGCAGCCACATCTGCTTTCATCCAATTCTCTACGCTGGTCTGCTGCTTGCTGTCTGCGCAAAAATGCTGTTCTCCTAGCCGGCATCTAATGCGAACAAAGAGATGAAAATCAGAGGGAACCAAATCCGGGCTCTACGGTCGGCTGTATGGTGGGTGATCGAACGCTTCCCATCGATACGCCGCAGGACCGATATCATTCCACCTGCAGTGTGCAGCCGAGTGCTGTCATGAAGTAGGACAATGCCTGCTGACAACTTTCCTCTTCGCTTGTTCTGAATTTCAGTTCGTAGACGATTTTCTGGAATCACCTGACGCATTCGCCTGATCCATCGGTCGACATTCGCTTTCTTCCCTGACCACCTGTATCATGAACGCCAGTTTGAGTACTGTTGCCACACTTTAACATCAAGCATGGAAGTTACATTTGTAGGCTCCATGAAATCAGGTGGACACCCTCACAATGTGTAAGGTTTTGAGGACCGAACAACAACTGTGTAAGATGTAAATATTTTTGGTTTAATGTTGCAATCTTATAACAGAAATACACGCATTTACACAGTTTACAATATGACAATGTTACAACAGTTGTCAAACGAATGCATCTCGTCCTCAGAAAGTGAAATAATCCTAAGCACAACAGTGATAGATTTTCTTCACAAAATTATTCTTATGACTACGTCATGATATTGTCCAGTTCTACGACAAATCATCCGATCCCTGTTCAAAGTTCGGTACTATTTAGAATGACAATCAAGACTATGGAGGATGGTTAGTTTTGTGACAAGTTGAGCAAAAGACTACCCAAGGTCGCCCGAGTTTACAGTGGGCGCAAGCTGATGAACCAACAAGTTTACACCTCTGCTCGCGATATTTACCTTAGTTGCAATGAGCTGTCATCTTCATGGCTGCTCTCGTCCTCTGAAATTGCTATAAAAACTAATTAAGCCTTTGCTGATATTTCCAGTAGAAACTCTCCCTACGTTTCTCATTATGCAAGAAAACATGTACTCATCACTAGTCTTGGAATATGGTGATATGCACGCGCATGGCTGGAGCAGCGTGGATATTAAAATTTCCTCTCAGCCTTCGCAAGAATAATTAACTAACTGGCTGGTTGGTTTCTCCATAGCTGGAGCTCAATGACGTTACAGCTAATATCTAGCTGAATGTCAGCCGCAGTGAACACAGTGTTCACACAAATTTTTGCTCTGCGCTCGATTCTGCACTTGATGCCAGTTCAGAGAAAAGTTCTCGAAAAAAAAATTTTTTTTTTATTTGTGGTAAGTTCCTGTGGGACCAAACTGCTGAGGTCATCGGTCCCTAGGCTTACACACTACTTAATCTAACTTAAACTATCGTACACTAAGGACAACACACACACCCACGCACGAGGCAGGGTTTGAACCTCCGACGGGGGGAGCCACATGAACAGTGGCAAGGCGCCTCTGACTGTGCGGCTACCCTGCGCAGCTCGAAAATTTCGCTCTTGTCTTACTCGTAGCTGAACTGTCTCCCCACTCCCCACCTGGGTTCTTTCGTTCTCCATGTTACGGCGTTTTTCGATCAATAGGAGTGTTCCTCTTATTTTTGTGGAAACACTCTCTCTGACAATTGCACGGGCCTTAGAATTAAACTGTATCGAAATCTCGGCGCTTTAATTCTTCCTACTTCGTTTCCGCTAATAGACCGTTTTGTGCCCGCTCCAGACGCCTAAAAGTTACCTGTGTACATCATATGTGTACCACTCGCTGTTCACGTGATCAACTGTGTTGTAAGTAGCGTGAATAAAAGTAGCGTGAATCTAAGGACGCTATGTGCAAGAAGCATGAAGCGCCCTTCGAATGTATCCTGATAGCTAAAAGAGCCACGCGCACTTTGAATAAGAAAATGCTACTTGACACTGAAATCAATATAAAAGATAGGGTCGCCACCAACTCTAGCCACACGACAAAGAAGAGGTAGCACTGAGTCGGAAAATTACTTAATTTATTAATAAGAAAAACTCACAAAAGAACATTCATTGTAAAGTCATTGATAAAGAATGGGATGTAGTTATTAATATGATCCAGGCATTCTTCCCGTGAATTAAATATTGAGTAAAGTAAAAAGGGCGTGACCACCATGCGTAAGTGCGGCCTGCAGCAAGATTCGTGAAAACACGATCTATTCCAGAGCATTTGTTTCAGATAAAAAAAGGGACACTAATCACTACACCTGTGCACATGGAAACGCTATAGGTGGGCCAACAAGGAAAACTATAAGGTAACGGCGACGTAACATCAGTACACAAGATAAGATTGAAGGCAAAATTATTTATTCCTTAAAACATTGATGTAGTGCATCTATAGACTGCTGTTGCATGCTATGTACAATTGCTTGTGAAATACTACACGCTTCATAACAGACTCGCGTGCCCACTCGGTCCGTGGAGACAATTTCTATGGACTGTGGCCAAATTTTAATCACATGAGACAAAGAAAATTCACAAATACACAAAAATTACCAAGATCCGTAAAAGATTAGAAGCATACACACACAGTTGTAGGCACATAAACATTCACACTGAACCGAGGGCACTTCAACATATGCAACTCCTTTGTGCCGCGTTCCTCTCACGGATCAAAGTCAAGACTGCATTGGGAATCAAACTGAAAGTCTACAAAAGCCTTGCATTCCCTGCTGCAACCCAGCAAGTAAATCTTTATAAGACGAAATTCGAGACCAAAAGCTAAAAGCTCCCCTCTCCTTGTGACAACGCGCCACGCGGTCAGTCCAACTCACCCTTCTTCAACTGGAGCACAGCTGTGTACGCTTCCCGTACCGGCGGCAGACTGCCTCCCGCTTCTCCAGCCTCTTCCACGCTCCGCGTGGACCGGAAAACCCCAGGATGCCATTTCCGCCACCAACCTAACGCAGGTGGATTTCTCCCAAGTAGCGGAAACCTCTTTGCCGACTTGACCACTACGAGAGTTGGCAATGAAAGGTAGCTACAGGACCCTTTCAGTGTCACTGGCTTTGTTCATATCCATCTGGAATTCCGAAACGAAGTTTTCTAAAGCTTCTTTCTGTCCTACTTCTGGTGACCCGTTACTTGCTCTCCAGTATGCATCACCTGTCGGATCATTGACTCCCACCACGGGACGCCCCATAAGAGGTTTCTGTGGTGCCTCCCATGGTGTGGCCTCTCCTTCTCCCCGCGCCTGCTTCCACACAAAACGTTTTCTCTCGCTGCTTGTTTCACCTTCTGCTCATTGACATGCCTTATATAGGAGCGGTGTGTTAACACCATCGATTGAGTGTCATCCCTTTTGCATTACATACTTATAGGCAAATCTTATCATTACAGCCGAAGTAAGTTGGGTGTCATATTCACCTTCCCTTTACGATGTATAAAACTCTTATGTAAGGTGCGAAATTGACCTTCATTTAATCTGCCACCTTGCAAATGAAGAAATCGGATGACAGCACGTAAATCAACTTAACTGGAGACTTACTCTTATACGCATCTTTACGAGCTCAATGTGTGTTCAGAACTGAAGAGTGTAATGTGACCCTATCGACAGGCATACTAGAGAAAGTGCTCAAAATATCTGCATAAACTTTTACCGGATTTCCACTCTGATTTTAATTTCGGAACCGACTGGACATATGAAGAAAAAGACCGTCATATATCTTGAAATCTGGTCGATGTGATGGATCTAGAGGTCACAGAGTTACGCGTGTGCATGTGAGCGCCTCCAGAGACTCCAGCTGGTAGGGAACGCAGTATAGCGCAGCTACAGGCAGGACAGGCCCAGCTAGGAGAGCCCTTCCAGCCGTAGCTCGCTGCAGACGCGCCTCCAGCACGCATTAAATCACGCGACGCCCTTAAAAGGGTCCGGGCCCTTGCAGCACGAACATCTGCCCCGGTCGGCTTGCCTACCACCTGGCCCGGCCCTAAATTTCACACGGAGTGAGCTAAAGCCAAACAGTTGTCCTTTTTTTGCGCCTGCCTCCTCCCGCGGAGCAAACACACGGCCCCGTTCGGTTAACATCTCTCCTCCTCACGGCCCCCGGGACGACGCCCCTATCTTCATCATGCCGCCCGCCCGCATACCTGCCAATTACCGAGGGGCCTGTCTGGTTTTGCTTGTCCTGCTACGCTAGGTACACAGTGTGGAACACACTCCGTCCTTCACCTCGCGATCCCAGTAGGTGGTCTCTAACGTAACTTTAGGTCATACCCACGAGGATCACGCAGCGTTGATAGTGACTATAGCCGTCATTCGGAAAAATAAAAGTAACGGAATCAGTGACTGAGCTACGAAAAATGAAAAACAGGAAAACACAAGGAAGCGACGGAATACACTGATCAAGTATGGACCAATTATAGGAACATCTCTTTACTCAATATATGACACAAAATACTTCCGAAGATAATAACACAAAGACACGCAATAATTTTAGAAACGATCTTGTTGAAGAAGAAAACTATGTTCAGGAATTGTAGGTCCTTGTAGGCGCTCCATTTTGAGTTTTACATGTACTACTCTTTATTCAGTTGACATAATGAATAATCGGTTCTTCTGCCGGTTGTTCACGTCGTTCTCGCACTATATTTCGACGGCGTGGCTCACTGTCTTCTTTAGGTGACCTCTGAGACCCATGGAGAAGACCCGTTTATTCAACACGCCAACGCCACGCCGCGATAGCCTGAAGAATTCTATCAGTTTATTTACTTGTTTAGTGATCGGACTTTTAAGGGGACGACTCACAACAAATTACATCCGACACAGAAATAAACCGTCTACATAAAGCTAATATCACAGTAATAAATTGAAGTAATATTCCCAAAATAGTAATGAATTTTCGACCAGTGGCGAAAACGATCATTAGGCAGACCAAGGAGGTGGCAAGATCAGCTAGAACCAACCACATACGGTTGAGGTGCCGAATAAGATGACTTAAAAAGAGAAAGACTAACACTTCAAGATAGGAGAAGTGCTTCAGTGTAACCTGTTGACTAACAGCTAGCAGTTTTTGGGTTGCTTAAGAAAAGTAGTAAGCCTGCAACGTTGCAGAGATATTTGACATTAAACATAGTGTCGTTGTGTTCAGCTTGGTTATTAGAAATTAAGGGATACCAACTCTCTTTCTCTTGGAGTTCAAATGCTAGTGAGGAAATGCAACCACCACCACCACATTTCGAATATCATCCTTCGTCAGGCAATCTGCTCTGTGGCAACAAATCGGAATTTGACATTTCCCATATCAGAATGGTGACTCTTCTGTTGACGAAACGTAGGCCATGTTATTGTAATTCGAAGAAAGATAGGTGGATTTGTTGGACAGACCTGCTCAAAGCTCCCACCAGAATTTTACCAAGAATCGAGTCCGGTGGAGCAACGGTTAAGACACACGACTTAAATTCTGCAGGACAGGAGTTCATATCCCAGTCTTAGTAAGTATCCACTTCACGAACACTTCACTAGAGGCGGAGCACCAGCTCAGATTTGAGAACGATGGAGAAGGAGACCGCACATGCCTTTCCAAAGCAACAGTTCTGGCGTTTGCCTTAAGCGGTTTAAGGAAAATTATGGACAACCTAATTTTGGAAGGCTGGACAGATTTGACCGTCGCCCATTTGAATGCGGGTCTATTCTCTCACACAGCGGTTCTGCATCTACATCTACATCTACATGATTACTCTGCAATTCACATTTATGTGCTTGGCAGAGGGTTCATCGAACCACAATCATACTATCTCCCTACCATTCCACTCCCGAACAGCGCGCGGGAAAAACGAACACATAAACCTTTTCTTTTCGAGCTCTCATTTCGCTTATTTTATTTTGATGATCATTCCTACCTATGTAGGTTGGGCTCAACAAAATATTTTCGCATTCGGAAGAGAAAGTTGGTGACTGAAATTTCGTAAATAAATCTCGCCGCGACGAAAAACGTCTTTGCTTTAATGACTTCCATCCCAACTTGCGTACCATATCTGCCACACTCTCTCCTCTATTACGTGATAATACAAAACGAGCTGCCCTTTTTGCACCCTTTCGATGTCCTCCGTCAATCCCACCTGGTAAGGATCCCACACCGCGCAGCAATATTCTAACATAGGACGAACGAGTGTAGTGTAAGTTGTCTCTTTAGTGGATTTGTTGCATCTTCTAAGTGTCCTGCAAATGAAACGCAACCTTCGGCTCGCCTTCCCCACAATATTATCTATGTGGTCTTTCCAACTGAAGTTGTTCGTAATTTTTACACCCAGGTACTTAGTTGAATTGACAGCCTTGAGAATTGTACTATTTATCGAGTAATCGAATTCCAACGGATTTCTTTTGGAACTCATGTGGATCACCTCACACTTTTCGTTTTTAGCGTCAACTGCCACCTGCCACAGCATACAGAAATCTTTTCTAAGTCGCTTTGCCACTGATACTGGTCTTCGGATGACCTTACTAGACGGTAAATTACAGCATCATCTGCGAACAACCTAAGAGAAGTGCTCAGATTGTCACCCAGGTCATTTATATAGATCAGGAACAGCAGAGGTCCCAGGACGCTTCCCTGGGGAACACCTGATATCACTTCAGTTCTAGGCACCACAGTCTGGAATCGTGCAACCGCTACGGTCGCAGGTTCGAATCCTGCCTCGGGCATGGATGTGTGTGATGTCCTTAGGTTAGTTAGTTTTAAGTAGTTCTAAGTTCTAGGGAACTGATGACCTCACAAGTTAAGTCCCATAATGCTCTGGAAAGTTTTTTTGAGGAATAAGCAAACAAATAAATAAATACTGAATCGTTATCGAATAAGGAAGTGAAGCAGAGAGCAATCTTATATTTCGTTGTTGATAAAATCGAACAGACTCATGTCTAAGAGAGTTTACTTTTATATGTACTTTGCAGTAAAGATTACAAAACGTACTGCTGTTGAATTAATAAGAAAGTCCCAAAATCTTGTGCAAAATGCAGAAATTAATACAATAATATTTGGTGACAGTAGGATGCAAACCAACTGCATTTGACCTCGCACCTTTTTCCCAGCCCTTCCTTGCGCTTGCCAGTATTCTGCTATGCTTCTATCTCCTGTTCTCCACATGAAAATTTGAACTGCCGATATGCGATTAGCTGACATTTCATCATAACTAAACGTACAAACAACGACATGCTTTTGATAAATCTTCAGTGCGCCGATGCTTTGAAATGGCTATAATGCGAAAACAGCCAAATTATTTGCCACTATCATTATTGTCATTATTATTATTATTATTATTATTATTATTCTCATTATTAGAGGGAGCAGCAGCAGCAGTAGCAGAAGTACTGATTGTATTAACTTTAATAGTACATAGTCAGTATTATTAAAAATTGTCATTTCTTAGGTATCTATGACGTAAAAAAGGTACTGTATGTGTGAAATTCTGGTACGATGTAAGAGAGGATCTGATGCCCTTAATCAGATGAAGTTAAATAAAAAAAGGAAAACAATCGAGTACCAGAATTCTGTGACACAAAATATTTTTCCTGTCGTTTTATTATATTTTATTACCATTTTCTTTCCACTAACGATCTGTTTTCGTCCTTTTCGTCCTGCTGATTTGAAACAGCATATATTCATACGTCTTAACCCTCTGTGCATGAATTTCACTGCTGTGGACAACTTTTTATGGTCAGTTCTCTGGCGGTTTCAATCAGTCAGGAGGCTTCAAATGCATGCAGGACACAACACCAGTAGGGAGAGCCCACTGCAGTGAACTGTGTGCATTTGCAGCCTCAAGACTGATTGAAAATGCCAAAGAAGCGACCATTAACAGCTGTCCACTGTAGTGGGCACTATGCGCCACAAGGTTAAGTTATAACGTAAAACCCACCAAATATGGTTTGAACTGCAACAGACGTGGTCCAATAAGACGTTTCCCAAGTTATGCTTGACGGCAGAGCTCCATCTGGCATCTCACTAGCAACATTCCTTTCCACGAGGCAAAAATCTGACTTGTAACATTCAGTCTTTCACGCTTCGGAGTAGTGGCCGGCCGGTGTGGCCGAGCGATTCTAGACGCCACAGTCTGGAACCGCGCGACCGCTTCGGTTGCAGGTTCGAATCCTGCCTAGGGCATGGATGAGTGTGATGTCCTTATGTTAGTTAGGTTTAAGTAGTTCTAAGTTCTAGGAGACTGATGACCTCAGAAATTAAGTCCCATAGTGCTCAGAGCCATTCGAATCATACACATAGTGACGTCACAAAATTCGACCAACTCCCGCGGCCACAGACGCTTTCTCGTCGCGTGCAAGAACGGCTTTAGGTTGACGTCACGCAGAGTGCGCCGAGTTGCGTGTCCCGCAGAGGGGCAGCGCGCCCTGCTCTCGTCGCGAGAGCTGCTGCCGGTTGTTCCTCCGCTGCTGATCCCCCGCTGGTGGCGGCTTAGGGGCGACACCTCTGGTAATCCCGGCTCTCTGCACCCTGCAGCAGTCAGCGGGCAGACCCCCCCCCCCCCCCCCCCTGCGACTCATTCATCAGCAGGTAGCAACAGGGCGGCGCTCGTTTTTTCGACGCCGGGCCTCGCCACTGCGACCTTTATCTGTGTAATCCCCATTATGGGAGCTCCGGGCCGTCCCTCGGCTTGCGTGCGCCGCGCATCCATCACTCGTGCGCCGCCGGCTCGCGTGTCGGAGATTGCGGGTATCGCAGCCGGCGGATCCTCCGATCCGTCATGCCCACGTCGCCGCGCAGTTACACTTTACGCCACCGCCGCACGAGTATTTTTAACTCATCAGCTGTGTGCACCCGTTTATTTCTCCAGACAGGAAGGAGCATCCAGCACTCCAAAGACATACTTCTTTCAAAAAAAGCCGGAAATATTCTTGCCCGATATTCTTTTCGTCAATCGTTCATGGAGGTCTTGTTTCGAAGAACCCTATGAACGAGTAACTAACTGCTGATTGCTGAAGTGAGCGTCAGTAGTACAGGGGATCGACGGATCAGTGGAGGGTTTTATTTGAAACTAGCTACACTATGTGATCAAAAGTATCCGGAAACCTGGCTGAAAATGACTTACAAGTTCGTGGCCCCTTCCATCAGTAATGTTGGAATTCAGTACGGTGTTGGCCCACCCTCAGCCTTGATGACAGCTTCCACTCTCGCAGGTATACGTTCTGTCAGGTGCTGGTGGATTTCTTAGGGAATGGTAGCCCATTCTTCTGGAGGAGGGGTATCGATTTCGGTCAGTGAGGCCTGGCACGATGTCGGCTTTCCAAAACATTCCTAAAGTGTTCCATAGGATTAATTTCAGGACTCTGTACAGGCCAGTCCATTACACGTATGTTATTGTCGTGTAATCACACCGACACAAAATGGTTCAAATGGCTCTGAGCACTATGGGACTCAACTGCTATGGTCATAAGTCCCCTAGAACTTAGAACTACTTAAACCTAACTAACCTAAGGACAGCACACAACACCCAGCCATCACGAGGCAGAGAAAATCCCTGACCCCGCCGGGAATCGAACCCGGGAACCCGGGCGTGGGAAGTGAGAACGCTACCGCACGAGCACGAGATGCGGGCACACCGACACAGGCCGTGCATTATGAACAGGTACTCGATCGGGTTGAAAAATGCAATAGCCATTCCCGAGTTGCTCTTCAACAGTGTGAACAAGAAGGTGCTTCAAACATCAATGTAGGTCTGTGCTGTGATAGTGCCACGCAAAACAACAAGGGGTGCAGGCCCCCTCCATAAAAAACACGACTACACCATAACACTAGCGCCTCCGAATTTTACTGTTGGCACTACACACGCCGACAGATGACGTTCACCGGGCATTCGCCGTACCTACACCCTGCTGTTGGATCGCCACATTGTCTACCGTGATTCGTCACTCCACACAACGTTTTGTCCGCTGTTCAATCGTCCAATGTTTACGCTCTTTACACCAAGCGAAGCTTCGTTAGGCGTTTACCGGCGTGTGTGTGTCTTATGAGCAGCCGCTCGAACATGAAATCCAAGTTTTCCCACCTTCCGCCTAGCTGTCATAGTACTTGCAATGGATCCTGATGCAGTTTGTAATTCCTGTGTGATGGTCTGGATAAATGTCTGTTACACAATGCGACCCTCTTCAACTGTCGGCGGTCTCTGTCAGTCAACAGACGAGGTCGGCCTGTACGCTTTTGTGCTGTACGTGTCTCTTCACTTTTCCATTTCACTATCACATCGGAAACAGTGGATCTAGGGATGTTTGGTAGTGTGGAAATCTCACGTACAGACGTATGACACGAGTGACACCCGATCAGCAGACCACGTCCGAAGTTCGTGAGTTCCGCGGAGCGCCCCATTCTGCTCTCTCACGATACCTCATAACTACTGAGGTCGCTGATACGGAGTACCTGGAAGTAGGTGGCAGCACAATGCACCCAATATGAAAAACGTATGTTTTTGTAAGTGTCCGGATACTTTTTATCACGTAGTGTGTATTGCTCCTATGTGCTCCTGCTGCCTCGCTCTTTCCACCTCCTCCTTCCCACATCTCTCGGCTTATCTCCTCGTTCACCTCTTTCCAATTAGATTTACCTCTACATCTACGTAGACAATCTGCAGTCCATCGTATGGCGGATTATAGCCTGTAACACTACTATCCACTTCCATTTCTTTTCCACACGCAAAGAGAACGAGGAGGTAACGATTATCTACACTCCTGGAAATGGAAAAAAGAACACATTGACACCGGTGTGTCAGACCCACCATACTTGCTCCGGACACTGCGAGAGGGCTGTACAAGCAATGATGACACGCACGGCACAGCGGACACACCAGGAACCGCGGTGTTGCCCGTCGAATGGCGCTAGCTGCGCAGCATTTGTGCACCGCCGCCGTCAGTGTCAGCCAGTTTGCCGTGGCATACGGAGCTCCATCGCAGTCTTTAACACTGGTAGCATGCCGCGACAGCGTGGACGTGAACCGTATGTGCAGTTGACGGACTTTGAGCGAGGGCGTATAGTGGGCATGCGGGAGACCGGGTGGACGTACCGCCGAATTGCTCAACACGTGGGGCGTGAGGTCTCCACAGTACATCGATGTTGTCGCCAGTGGTCGGCGGAAGGTGCACGTGCACGTCGACCTGGGACCGGACCGCAGCGACGCACGGATGCACGCCAAGACCGTAGGATCCTACGCAGTGCCGTAGGGGACCGCACCGAAACTTCCCAGCAAATTAGGGACACTGTTGCTCCTGGGGTATCGGCGAGGACCATTCGCAACCGTCTCCATCAAGCTGGGCTACGGTCCCGCACACCGTTAGGCCGTCTTCCGCTCACGCCCCAACATCGTGCAGCCCGCCTCCAATGATGGTCGTATGCGTGTTTGGCGCCGTGCAGGTGAGCGCCACAATCAGGACTGCATACCACCGAGGCACACAGGGCCAACACCCGGCATCATGGTGTGGGGAGCGATCTCCTACACTGGCCGTACACCACTGGTGATCGTCGAGGGGACACTGAATAGTGCACGGTACATCCAAACCGTCATCGAACCCATCGTTCTACCATTCCTAGACCGGCAAGGGAACTTGCTGTTCCAACAGGACAATGCACGTCCGCATGTATCCCGTGCCACCCAACGTGCTCTAGAAGGTGTAAGTCAACTACCCTGGCCAGCAAGATCTCCGGATCTGTCCCCCATTGAGCATGTTTGGGACTGGATGAAGCGTCGTCTCACGCGGTCTGCACGTCCAGCACGAACGCTGGTCCAACTGAGGCGCCAGGTGGAAATGGCATGGCAAGCCGTTCCACAGGACTACATCCAGCATCTCTACGATCGTCTCCATGGGAGAATAGCAGCCTGCATTGCTGCGAAAGGTGGATATACACTGTACTAGTGCCGACATTGTGCATGCTCTGTTGCCTGTGTCTATGTGCCTGTGGTTCTGTCAGTGTGATCATGTGATGTATCTGACCCCAGGAATGTGTCAATAAAGTTTCCCCTTCCTGGGACAATGAATTCACGGTGTTCTTATTTCAATTTCCAGGAGTGTATATGCCTTCGTACGAGATCTAATTTCCCGTATCCTATCTTCGGGGACCTCTTGCGCGGTGTATGCTGAAGACAGTAGAATCATTCTGCAGTCATCTCCAAACGCCGATTATCTAAGTTTTCTCCATTGTGTTCCTCGAGAGAATGTCGCCTGGCCTCCAGCGATCCCTTTTTGGGTTCCCGAAGCATCTCGGTAACACTTGCTTGTTGTTCAAACCCAATAGTAACAAATCTAGCAGCCCGCCTCTGAATTGCTTCGATGTCCGCCTTTAATCCGACCTGGTACGGATCCCAAACACAAGAACAGGACTCAAGAATAGGTCGCACTAGCGTACTAGATGTGGTCTCCTTTATAGATGAAGCTATCTTTCCTAGAATTCTCCCAATAAACCGAAACGCTGCCCCAGTCCTCAAATGTTTGTTTCCTTTCATATGGCGTTGCAATTTTACGCCCAGATATTTAAACTCCGTGACTACTAATGCTGTAACCGAATACCATGGGTTTGGTTTTCCTACTCATCCGCATTAACATACATTTTCTGCATTTAGAGCTAATTGCCATTCATCACACAAACTATAAATTTTGTGTAAGTCGTCTTACGTCCTCCTACGCTCTCTCTGTTCATCTTCTTATCCATCCTCTATCTGCCTGTCTCCTCTCCCCTCTCTCCATCTATCTCTTTCTTCGTCTCTCTCTGTTCATCTCCTACTTCCCACTCTGTCTCCCCATCTCCTCTTCCCCCTGTCTCTGTCCTTCTCATCCTCCCCTTATTTCTGTCCACCTCATCCTCCTCCCTATTTCTGTCCATCTTCCCCTCCGTTTTTTCCTCTGTATATCTGTCCATCCCCTTCCCCTCCTACCTCTAACCCTCTTCCGATATGTCTGACGATGAGTCCCATCTTCCTTAAAAGGTTCGAGATTTATGACCTTCTTCTCGAGGCGCCTCTCCTTTCCAGTTTCCTCCAATTTAAATGACTCGCCTGATTCTTCTTTCGCGAATTTTTCCGTGCAGATTCTTATCACTGATAGTTCACTGATTTTTAGAACGGCAGCAGTTCGCTCCACCACTGTATCGAATGAAAGTAGAGACTCTCCTGCATTCCTCTCTCTCTCTCTCAAAATACTCTCTCGTGGAATACACGAATTCACGCATATGATCTCGCTATGTCCGACACTTTTTGTAAGTTTCTTAGGAGTGTGCTATCCCCATCTGCCCCGCTCTCAGATACGTTTACCATACATCGTAAGGCACATGAAGCTGGAAGTCGCCCAAAGCTGTCACTACAACGACTACCTGAAGACTCGCCGAGACAAAGCTTTAGGCACAGCAGCTCAGCGCAGCGGAAGTGGAAATGCAGTTGAAGCCGACAGTGGCAGGCTACCATTGGTGTATTGTTCTCGGAAGCCGTGCAGCCCGCTACCTGCCAAGTGACAACTTGTTTAAATCAGACTATAATTCGTGTGTATGTACTGAAATGCTGATTATTTACATGTCTAAGCTTGTAGTACATCTCATGCCAACCCGAAAATTGTTGCATGTCACCTTCATGATGTTGGAATTTTACTGGCCAGCATTGTACTTGCCGAGTGCAGTCACTGGCTGACTGCAGTCTGCTTCTTGCCGTCGCTTACGTCAACAGTTTTCTCGACGTCTGATCTGTCTCTCAGGGTAGCAGTTTTGACAGCCGCGGCACTGCGTATCCTCCTGCCTTCCTGCGCCGCGTCTGCATGAATCTGAATCACTTCATCGAGTATTCCGGCTGTGGAGGAAACGCCAAAGCAGAATTTACATCGCCGGCTGCGGCATCGGTCAAGCGTGTTCCTTATTTGAGCATGCGTGCGAGGACGGGGATCGCGAAGCAGGTGCTATTACTCATGCGGGATGACAAAGGGAATGCTGACAATATGCAGCCTGACCGTCACGCAGCCAGTTCGGTTTCCATAAACGGGACTCCGGCGTACAGAGAGGGCGCGACCTGCAGCAGCAGCAACACGTGGCCAGTCTCGGCGGAGGATGCTCTGTGGCTCCAACCTCACAGAAAGTCAACGTGAAGTCCGAGATGCGGAATGTAGAGTGCAGACTTTTGGTGGACTGGCCACAAGCCTTGCCACCAATCTCTATTACTGCGTGGTCCAGCTCAGTGACAAAGCAAGAACGCACAAGTTCAGGGTGGCGCACGAAATTTGTTACCATTTTGTTTTTGAATATAAACTTTATTAACAATACAATCTGAAAGGAACATATATTACAATGAAGAGCCGTCCATGGAGATTTGTTCTAATTCAGCACATGCATAATATGTCCACCATTTCGTTTCCTAACTTCCTTCAAATGAACACTGAAGTTAGTGATTACCCTACGGCACATGTCTTCCGTAATTTCACTGCAAGCTTGAAGAATAAGTCTTCTGAGCTCCATTAAATCACGTGGACGTTTCCGGAAAAATTTTTCGTTTAGGTACCCCCAAAGAAAAAAGTCACATGGATTGAGATCTGGACTATTGGAGGGCCAATTTTGTCCGTCATTGAACCGACCTGGAAATCTGAGTGAAATGATCCGCATGTTGAAACGCTCGTGTAAAAACTCCAACACAGTGTTTGCAGTATGTGGCCTTGCTCCATCATGCATGAACCACTGCGTGTTGAAGGGCAAGGCAGTAGCAAGAAGCTGTGGAATGAAGCTATGGCGAAGCATGCTCAAATAACGCTGTTCACAGTTTATTCAAAGTAAAAGGGT
Source organism: Schistocerca cancellata (assembly GCF_023864275.1). NCBI lineage: Eukaryota > Metazoa > Arthropoda > Insecta > Orthoptera > Acrididae > Schistocerca > Schistocerca cancellata. Next base: position 166,066,907 of record NC_064634.1, read on the forward strand.
CCAATAAGTCCGTGACTGGAAATTGCTGCCCACGTTGTAATCCTCGGAGCATAATGTTGTCGCTCATGAAGCACTTGTGGGTTTTCAATGGCCCAAAACGTACATTTTGTTTGTTAAGCACACCGTCTAAATGAAAATGCGCCTCGTCTGTAAACCAAACGTTGTTGAGAGTTTCTTCCCTATCCTCCGCCCACTGAGCAAACAGTAGTCTCTGCTCCTTGTGTTCTTCAGTGAGCTTCTTCCCAGTTGCACTGCTGCCTTTCTACACGATTTCCCGGAACTTCTCTGTACAGCAACTCATACCGCTTCAATATTCTCCGGCGAACAAACAGGCTTAGGCCGAGGTCGCTTCGCTTCCAATACTGTTCCTTCCAGTATAAATTTATCGTACAGCCTGTGGATGGTCTTCTAACAAGGGACCCATCGTGTGTTAAACTGTTGTCGAAAACGCCTCTGAGTCACAACAAGGTTCTTCGTTTCATGAAAAAGTAATACAATTGCCGATCGTTGCTGTGTCGTCAGTCTTCCATTATCAGCCATTGCTGCTTACTAGTCTCCTAGCGGCAGTATCGTGAATTACACGTCATTTCGTAACTCATTTGTTTTTCCGAGCTCTGCTGGTACTGCTGTAGAGATATATCTAATGTGCGTCGTAAATTGTGAAAGAAGCAATTGGTAACACATTTCGCGCACCGCCCTGTAAATTAAATCAATGCTTTTGACATCAGGTTCAGGCTACTCAGAAAATTAACTTTCGTATGATATGCATCTCGAGTTGATTAAAATGTTATTTCAAAAGTCGCCGTAACACTAGAATGAGATTTTCACTCTGCAGCGGAGTGTGCGGTGGTATGAAACTTCCTGGCAGATTAAAACTGTATGACGGACCGAGACTCGAACTCGGAAGTTTTGCCTTTCGCAGGTAAGTGCTCTACCGACTGAGCTACCCAAGCACGACTCAAGACCCCCCCCCCCCTCACATCTTCAATTCTGCCAGTACCTCCTACATTCCAAAGTTCAGAGAAGCTCTTCTGCGAAGGCAAAGGTCCCGAGTTCGAGTCTCGGTCCGGCACACAGTTTTAATCTGCCAAGAAGTTTTGCCATAACACTGTTTAACAATGAAATTTTTACGTAAAAAAAAACCAAGTTTGCAGATTTTCATACGCTGGGTTAAAAAATGACAATCGTGCTTTTGTTTCTCAGCTCCCGGTTTCGTGCTATATGAAGTTTTTTACGCCCTTATTTATGTCGTGGGAGCCAATTGTAAATCCCAGTAAAGCCCTTTTGCCACCACTACATGTGAAACTAGGACTGATGAAGTCATTTGCGAAAGCAGTGAATAATAGCAACGAACCAAATGTTCAAACGTGTGTGAAGTCTTATGAGACTTAACTGCTAAGGTCATCAGTCCCTAATCTTACACACTACTTAACCTAAATTATCCTAAGGACAAACACACACACCCATGCCCGAGATAGGACTCGGACCTCCGCCGGGACCAGCCTCACAGCACATATGACTGCAGCGCCCGAGACCGCTCGGTTAATCCCGCGCGGCAGCAACGAACCAGCACTTGAATACTTGTTTGGAAAATTTCCTAGACTCAGTCCTGAGAAAATCAAGTAGGGAGTATTTATTGGTTCAGAGATTCGTAAGGTCCTTGGAGACGGGTAGTTCGAGTGTATTCTCAGTCCTGCTGAGCTAAAGGCGTCGAAGGGTTTTCAGAAAGTGAAGTCATCGTTCTTGGGCAACAGGACGGCAGAAAATCGAACTTGTGAATGGCCTTGTATGTGCTTATGAGAAACTGAAATGCAAAATGTCGCTTAATGTGCGCTTCAATCGCTCACATGTCGACGCTCTCCCTGAAAGTAGTGAAGCGTTTAGTGATGAACATAGTGAGAGACTTCACCAACAAATCACTTTAATGGACCATCAATATCAAGGAAGATTCGTTGCTTTAGTGTTGGCCGTTTTCTACTGGATGGTTGGTTGGTTGTTTTGGGAAAGGAGGCCAGACAGCGAGGTCATCGGTCTCATCGGATTAGGGAAGGACGGGGAAGGAAGTCGGCTGTGCCCTTTGAAAGATACCATCCCGGCATTTGCCTGGAGAGATTTAGGGAAATCACGGAAAACCTAAATCAGGATGGCCGGACGCGGGATTGAACCGTCGTCCTCCCGAATGCGAGTCCAGTGTCTAACCACTGCGCCACCTCGCTCGGTGTTTTCTACTGGACTTTGCACAAAGTCTCGTATCTTCCCCACAACCGACAGGAGAAGACAAAATGCGTTTTTTTGTCTTCTGACCCATACGCAAGGAGTTATTTGGCTTGGTATTGATTGATACAGTTGATGGATATTCTCCTGACGGTTATCGTGCCAGAATCTGTCCAATTTGTGCGTTACATAGTCAAAATTCAGAGCAAGTTGGAGGGCCGTACTCATAATGCTCCAAAGGTACTCAATGTAAGAGAGATCCGGCCACCTTATGGGTTAAGGTAGGGTTTGATGAGCACAAAGACAAACAGTAGAAATTCTCGCCATGTACGGGCGGGCATCATCGTGCTCAAATATAAGACCAGGATGGCTTGCCATGAAGGGCAATAAAACGGGGCGCTGAATATCGTCGGCGTACGGCAATGCTGTAAGGGTGCAGCGGATGACAACCAAAGGGGTCCTGCTGTGATAAGAATTGGTACACCAGGCCGTCACTCTCTGACTGACGGGCCGTATGACGAGCGATAGTCAGGTTAATACCCCACCGCTCTCTGGGGAGTCTCCAGAGATGTCTTCAATGATCATCGGGCAGCAATTCGAAGCGGTATTCAGCACTGAAGACAATTCTACTCTGGTCAATGATACTCTAGGCCGAAGACATTCCCATACGTTCCATGATCTACTTGATATATTTTTCGGTATGACAGGCGTTATATGGCGAAATGCATCCTCTACAGAATTGCGCAGTTCTTCCTTTGTAGCATAACGACTTGGAGACACAGGCGCCTTAATGACTCCTCATAACGAGTTGTCAGATATGGCGAGGCCAAGACTTCTTCGTGGCCATTTCAAAGGAGTTGGTTTTGCTGATGAAACACCATTTATCCACCGTCCTAGAAAGCGTTCATTTAGAGCTCGCACACTGCAAGAGTGCAGCGAGGAGACGCTCCGATTTGCTGCAATCTTAAGCGTTCTCTGAGACCCCTTTCCTCAATCTGATACGGGAACCTCCCCATCACACCCCCCTCAGATTTAGTTATAAGTTGGCACAGTGGATAGGCCTTGAAAAACTGAACACAGATCAATCGAGAAAACAGGAAGAAGTTGTGAGGAACAATGAAAAAAACAAGCCAAATATACAAACGGAGTAGTCCATGCGCAAGATAGGCAACATCAAGGATAATGTGAGCTCAGGAGCGCCGTGGTCCTGTGGTTAGCGTGAGCAGCTGCGGAACGAGAGGTCGTTGGTTCAAGTCTCCCCTCGAGTGAAAAGTTCAATTTTTTTATTTTCAGACAATTATTATCTGTCCTTCTGATGCTAGGTAACTGCGCCGTAGTATGGGGACGCTACTCCTAAACAACATATTCCTGTCATGTGATGCACATGCCGTGACCAGAGTCATACGTAATATATCAGACGTGCTTTCCTGTGGAGGAATCGGTTGCCCTATGACCTTGCGATTAAATGTAGAGGCACATCCTTTCGTCTACTAATCGCACGGTTTTGCGGTGCGGTCACAAAACACAGACACTAAACTTAATACAGTGAACAGAGACGTCAATGAATGAACGGACAGATCATAACTTTGCGGAAATAAATAAAGTAAACTTTTCACTCGAGGGAAGACTTGAACCAAGGACCTGTCGTTCCGCAGCTGCTCACGCTAAGCACAGGACCATGGCGCTCCTGAGCTCACATTATCATTGATGTTGCCTATCTTGCGCATGGACTACTCAGTTTGTATATTTTGGTTATTTTTTTCATAGTTCCACACAACTTCTTCCTGTTTTCTCGATTGATCTGTGTTCAGTTTTTCAAGGCCTATCCACTGTGCCAACTTATAACTAAATCTGAGGGGGATGTGATGGGGAGGTTCCCGTGTGAGGTATTAACCATGTTTGCAATATATGGCCGGCCGGAGTGGCCGTGCGGTTCTAGACGCTACAGTCTGGAACCGAGCGACCACTACGGTCGCAGGTTCGAATCCTGCCTCGGGCTTGGATGTGTGTGATGTCCTTAGGTTAGTTAGGTTTAATTAGTTCTAAGTTCTAGGCGACTGATGACCTCAGAAGTTAAGTCGCATAGTGCTCAGAGCCATTTGAACCATTTTTTGCAATATATGCAAATAACATGCGCCGTTCACAGTCCCTTCAAAAAAGTACGATACATGTAAATGTTACGACGTCGTCGCCGCCCATATAATTACGTTAGGAGGGTTCCTTTCTAACTCGACTGTGGAATGAGAATTCTCTTTGGCCCCAACGAAAATATTTCTAGCACGTTAGCTGCGATAAACGGCACATTCATCTGAAAGCATAACCTTGACACCGTTCACTGCATTTCGAAATTGAGTTAAGAAGGCACGGCCTAAAAAAACGCTCTCATTCCGATCAGTATCTGATAACTCCTTTACGAACGTCGATCGAAAACGTCTGACCTTCTCGTCATGTGTTCTCTCGTTGGTGTTGTCGGTATACCGACTTCCGAAGCACTCTTCCGTGTCGATGTCATAGGAGGTTGTTCAACAGAAACAGAGACTCAGGTGCCTGTTTCTTCTCGTGTTTTCTTCCTTCCATTCCGCAACCTGTCTTTAACACTGCCAAAAGCAAAAGCACGTCTTTTCCAAACCAGAAGCGTTGCCTTTCGCAGTGGAGCCTTATTAAATCTTTCCTGGAATGCTCCCAGAACCTGTCTCATTGTCTGCCCTGTATGTTGTCCTTCGTGAAGGTACATACTCGGTCCCAAGCGCTCTTCAGTAGTGTAAATATGACTGCTCACACCTGCCCTCGCTACAGATTAAAACTCGACTGCGACTACGAAAACATGGAAACATGAGTTCCAACAATTGATTGCAACAACTGATAAGAAGTAACCTGCATAATAACATCTGATACTAAACCGGGGCTACAGGGGTACGGGGAATTCTCACCCATCCTGTGCGTAACAAATGAAGCTACACGGAAGTCAATCATATTGGTTAATATCGACCTGGTGGGTAAACAACACTTTCCTGATACATTTTAGGGTTTCGGACGTCAATCGATAAAAATAGGAGCTTGTTTGATCACTTTGTTGGCCGTCTGTTAACGTCGCTTTTTCTCACGACCGGGTATGTGTTTCGTGTTGAAATGTACATCAAATACTGATGTCTGCGGTCCCTTAACGACATACAAAATTTAAGCTTAAAAGCCAATGCATTCAAAAGACATGGAATTTAATGTCACATGTTTTGACACTCGCAAACTCAATCATCAAAACCCGTAGGGTAGTTTCCTTTGACGTAGAATCGTGGCATTTGGTAAGAAGCAAGGTTACAAAGTACAAGTAAAGAAAAAAATCCTAAGATTATTAATTTGCCATTATATTATATAAAACAGTATTTTCTCCTTTTGTTGTCCGTCTGTCTGTCCGTCAGCTAAGACCCGTCTTTCTCAGTAACGGGTAGATGTATCGATTCGAAATTTATGTGGAATACTAAGGTCTATGATCCCTTGGAAGTGTAAAAATAATTAAGCTCCTAACTCAGAGCCATCACACACATGTCACATATGTTGATACTCGCAAACTCACTCATCTAAACCTATAGCTGAACTATCTTTAATACACTATGTGATCAAAAGTAGCTGGACACCTGACTGAAAATGACTTACAAGTTCGTGGCGCCCTCCATCGGTAATGCTGGAATTCAGTATGGTGCTGGCCCACCCCTTAAAGCCTTGATGACAGCTTCCACTCTCGCAGGCATACGTTCAATTAGATGCTGGAAGGTTTCTTGGGGAATGGCAGCTCATTCTTCACGGATTGCTGCACTCAGGAGAGGTATAGACGTCGGTCGGTGAGGCCTGGCGCGAAGTCGGTGCTCCAAACCATCCCAAAGGTATTATATACAATTCATTTCAGGACTCTGTGCAGGCCAGTTAATTACAGGGATGATACTCTCGTGTAACCACACCGACACAGGCCGTGCGTTATGAACAGGTGCTCGATAGTGTTGAAAGATGCAATCGCCATCTCCGAATTGCTCTTCAACTGTGGGAAGCAAGAAGTTGATTAAAACATCAATGTAGGCCTGTTCTGGGGTGGTGATGATGAGTCCCGTACTTCTTTACGGAGCGTAGGGGAGCGACGCGGGAGAACCGCGCCGCCTTACTAGGCAAGGTCCTAGTGGAGGTGGTTTGCCATTGCCTTCCTCCGACAGTAATGGGGATGAATGATGATGATGAAGACGACACAATAACACCCAGTCATCTCGAGGCAGGAAAAATTCCTGACGCCGCCGGGAATCGAACCCGGGACCCCGTGCTCGGGAAGCGAGAACGCTACCGCGAGACCACGAGGGGTTCTGGGGTAGTGCCACGCTAAACAACAAGGGGTGCAAGCACCTTCCATGAAAAACAGGACCACACTATAACACCACCACCTCCGAATTTTATTGTTGGCACTACAATCGCTGACAGATGACTTTCGCCGGGCATTCGCCATACCCACACTCAGCTATCGTATCGCCACATTGTGTTCCGTGATTCGTCACTCCCCACAACGTTTTTCCACCGTTCAATCTTCCAATTTTTACGCTCCTTACACCAAGCAAGGCGTCATTTGGCATTTGCTGGCGTGAGCGCTCGACCATAAAATCCAAGTTTTCTCATCTCCCGCCTAACTGTCATAGTACTTGCAGTGGATCATGATGCAGTTTGTAATTCCTGTGTGATGGTCTGGATAGATGTCTGCCTATTACACATTACGACATTCCTCAACAGTCAACGGTCTCTGTCAAGTCAACAGACGAGGACGGCCTGTACGCTTTTGTGCTGTACGTGTCCCTTCACGTTTTCACTTCACTATCACATCGGAAACAGTAGACCTAGGGATCTTTAGGAGTGTGGAAATCTCGCGTACAGACAGACGTGTGATATGAGTGTCACCCAATCACCTGACCACGTTCGAAGTCCGTGAGTTCCGCCAAACCCCCCATTCTGTTCTCTCATGATGTCTAATAACTATTGAGGACGCTGATATTGAGCACCTGGCAGTAGTGGGCAGCACAATGCACTTAATACGAAAAACGTATGTTTTGGGGTGTGTCCGGATTCTTCTAATCACATAGAGTATAATTAAGTAAGCGCAGAACCCTTAGAGTCTAGTCCTACTCGCACGTACCCGGTGTTTTTATTTTGTTTCTACCCTGTATAAAAATAAAGACGCCAAGAAAATTCCGTCACAGAATGAGTTGGCTGAATATGGAGAGATTGCAATCGGTACGACAGCATCGTCGATTGGTGCAGTCAGAGGTGGTAGCTTCGCTTTTCTGTGGGTTCCCATTTGTTACACAACTGAGCCAGAGGAAGCAGGTAACGCTTGAACATCGCGCACCTGGGAACGTCACCTGCTTGCCAATCACTGCCACGGCGGCGGCTGCGACGTCACAGCGGGTTTCGACCATTCGGCGCGCTCGCAGTCCTCAGGCCGTGTTACCTTTAATCGGGAGGCCGCAGGCACGCCGCCAGCTGCCGCGCCTCGACTGAGGTTTTAATTAATTTAGGCCCTGGCGCGCCGCCAGCTGAGAGGAAATTGCCTCCGTGGGCCTCGCCTCACCCCTCCCCGAACCATTCACCACCGGCGCGCAGCAGTTCGCAAGCCCCTTTCCCTTCACCGGGACCAACATACGCAGGTTTTGACGTGAGCAAGGTAGACTTGCGACAGTTTTCGTCTGCACGCTACACGCATGACAAATTATCCACTTCAGCTTGACTGCTGTAGCCGATGTGACTGGCGTATGTCTTTGCTGCCTTACTCCTGTGTCAGCTTACCTGCTAGTAGGGGGCAGCTTCAGTCATTTGAAGTGAAGATGGCTGTCTCACTGGGAAGAGGTGTTCCTTATCAATCCAGTTCCTGCTCCAACGAGCTCTCCTACGCTTTAGTAGAAATCCTGGCTGGCTCATAGTCTTCAAACTGTGTTACCGATAGTTGGTATGGATGAACCACTTAAAAATCTAATCATTTTCTTCCATGATGCGGGGCCACAGTCGTAATATATTTTTTTAAAGTCAATACTGCCATTAGACTGCTTTTTATTTGCAGTGTTACATTTACATTTACACTATCATGATTTGGGCTTCAAATTCCATTATCAAGTGTTTCAAGTCTTATACAGTGCCTAAGATGGCATATCCTCGCTTACGAGAGTATGCCATCTTAGGCACCGTATAACATTTAAAACACTTGATAATGGCACTTTGAAGCCGAAATCATAATAGTGTAAATGTAAACGTAACACTGCAAATAAACAACAGTCTAATGGCGGTACTGACTTTAAAGAAACACTTAAAAATCGTTGGTCTGGATTACAAGTAAGTGTACCTTTACGTGCTTATGAATTAAGTAACAGAAGACGTGTTACTCAGTTTTTACATTGAGCTAGCAGTAAAGGAACCAAAGACAAACTTGGAGAAGAAACTGAAGTTCAGGGAGAAAATTTAGAAACTTTGAATTTTGCTGATAACATTACAATTCTGTAGGAGGCTGTAAAGGACTTGGAAGAGCAATTTAATGGAACGGACAGTGCCTTGAAAGGAGGATATACGCTGTCGAGTCACATTAATGTGACCACCGCCTATGTTGGACATCAAAGTGCAATATCCACTCACAGACGGCAGGTGGCAACAATGGCAGTGGGGGGGAGGGGGGGGATATATAACAGTGTCGTGGGGACTCGGAGAACAGTCCCCTCCCGGGGCCCTGTTACCATTCCACTCCCTTCCTAGGATCTCCCTCCCCCCCTCCCCCTCAATCTACTAGCGTTTGCCTTGCCTTCCCATCATCGACGGCCGGCCACTTCCACCTTCATTTTTCTTCGTTTTCTTCTTCTCTTACTCTCTATTCTACTTCCTGTCTTCTCACTTCTCATTCAGTAGCCGGCTTGTCAATTGAGCCTTTCGTTTTCCCGCTTCCCTTACTGTCCCTTCTACTATGCTTTACACTATAAAAAAAAGAAAAAAAGCACAACTCGGCCAGTCAAGTAAAGCCTTTCGTTTTCCTTCTCTTCCACTGTCTCTCTCTCACTCTCTCCTGTCGTCTTTCGGCAAAAAAAAAAAATGTAATGGCACACCATCCAGATGTCCACACCGCCACGTCGCACTCACCACACCGCCACGAGGACGGCGAAGCGCTCCAGCGCTAGACCTTCCGTATCAAGCGGAGGGTTCTCTCTTCCCAGTGCAGCGTCAGCGTCAACGCGGAGAACAGTACAGTCGTCGTCGTAACTGTGGCAACTGTGTTGCACAATGGCCCGTATGTGATGAGGGTGCAACTGTTGAGAAATTGACAACCCAAATGAACCGAAGGGCTACTAACTGTGTGTCGTCAACGACGTTCAGCGAACATTGCTGTGTAGGGGACTCCGCAGCATGCGCCTGCTTCATACACCCAAGCTGACTCCTGTTCATCGGCTAAGAAGGAAGGACTTTGCACGCAAGCGGAGTCCGCTGAGTGGCGACAGCAGCCTTTCCAGATGAATCACGTTTCACGATCCATCGGACAGATGGCCGACGATGTCCACTGGCACACAACAATCGTTGGAACGCTCCAGGCCGCAGGAGGGAGCGTTATGCTCCGGGGAATGTTTTCGTGGCGTTCCCTGGGTGATCTCCTTCTGGAAAGCACAATGGACCAACACAAGCATACGTCTATTCTTCGGGACCATGTCGTCCCCTACATGCAGTTTAATTTTCTTCAGCACGACGGCATCTACCAGTTGGCCAAAGAGACGCGTCACACAGCTCACTGTGGACGTGCGTGGTTGGAAGAGCACCGTGATGAACTTACCGCACTACTCTGGCCACCTAACTCCCATTATTTAAGCCTAATGCCGAATATGTGTGATCACATTCATCGGGCTGTTCGCATTACAGGTCGTCCATCGAGATACCTTGCGCAGCTGGCCACGGCGCTGGAGCCGGCGTGGCTCCCACATCGCTGTCAGTACCTTCCAGAAGCTCACTGGAAATGTAAATGAGCGTTTGGCGTCATTGGTCGGAAGGCCGCTTGCGGGGCAGGTCCTGCCGCCTTGGTGCAGGTCTCATTACATTCGACGCCACATTGGGCGACCTGCGCGCCGGATGGGGATGAAATGAATATGAAGACAACACAACACCCAGTCCCATATCCGACCCGTGGGACGGCAATCCGTCACGCTGACCACTCAGCTATCGGGGCGGACAGAAGCTCACTGACTCTCTTCTGGCGCTGCGTAAGGTTGTTATTCAGGCTTTCCACAGGCGGTCGCAGTCATGTGACTGGACACTGTAAGGTGGATAATGGACTTTGGTCTAATTACAAGAGACCATGCTGATAGATTAGGATATGAGGCGCTAAGAGTAGTGGATGATTTTTTCCTACACTCCTGGAAATGGAAAAAAGAACACATTGCCACCGGTGTGTCAGACCCACCATACTTGCTCCGGACACTGCGAGAGGGCTGTACAAGCAGTGATCACACGCACGGCACAGCGGACACACCAGGAACCGCGGTGTTGGCCGTCGAATGGCGCTAGCTGCGCAGCATTTGTGCACCGCCGCCGTCAGTGTCAGCCAGTTTGCCGTGGCATACGGAGCTCCATCGCAGTCTTTAACACTGGTAGCATGCCGCGACAGCGTGGACGTGAACCGTATGTGCAGTTGACGGACTTTGAGCGAGGGCGTATAGTGGGCATGCGGGAGGCCGGGTGGACGTACCGCCGAATTGCTCAACACGTGGGGCGTGAGGTCTCCACAGTACATCGATGTTGTCGCCAGTGGTCGGCGGAAGGTGCACGTGCCCGTCGACCTGGGACCGGACCGCAGCGACGCACGGATGCACGCCAAGACCGTAGGATCCTACGCAGTGCCGTAGGGGACCGCACCGCCACTTCCCAGCAAATTAGGGACACTGTTGCTCCTGGGGTATCGGCGAGGACCATTCGCAACCGTCTCCATGAAGCTGGGCTACGGTCCCGCACACCGTTAGGCCGTCTTCCGCTCACGCCCCAACATCGTGCAGCCCGCCTCCAGTGGTGTCGCGACAGGCGTGAATGGAGGGACGAATGGAGACGTGTCGTCTTCAGCGATGAGAGTCGCTTCTACCTTGGTGCCAATGATGGTCGTATGCGTGTTTGGCGCCGTGCAGGTGAGCGCCACAATCAGGACTGCATACGACCGAGGCACACAGGGCCAACACCCGGCATCATGGTGTGGGGAGCGATCTCCTACACTGGCCGTACACCACTGGTGATCGTCGAGGGGACACTGAATAGTGCACGGTACATCCAAACCGTCATCGAACCCATCATTCTACCATTCCTAGACCGGCAAGGGAACTTGCTGTTCCAACAGGACAATGCACGTCCGCATGTATCCCGTGCCACCCAACGTGCTCTAGAAGGTGTAAGTCAACTACCCTGGCCAGCAAGATCTCCGGATCTGTCCCCCATTGAGCATGTTTGGTACTGGATGAAGCGTCGTCTCACGCGGTCTGCACGTCCAGCACGAACGCTGGTCCGACTGAGGCGCCAGGTGGAAATGGCATGGCAAGCCGTTCCACAGGACTACATCCAGCATCTCTACGATCGTCTCCATGGGAGAATAGCAGCCTGCATTGCTGCGAAAGGTGGATATACACTGTACTAGTGCCGACATTGTGCATGCTCTGTTGCCTGTGTCCATGTGCCTGTGGTTCTGTCAGTGTGATCATGTGATGTATCTGACCCCAGGAATGTGTCAATAAAGTTTCCCCTTCCTGGGACAATGAATTCACGGTGTTCTTATTTCAATTTCCAGGAGTGTATTTGAGCATTAAAATAACTGATGATGGCCAGAGTACAGAGGATACAAAATGTGGAGTGGCAATGGCAAGAAAAGCGATTCTGAGGAAGAGGGATTTGTTAATATGGAATATAAATTTACGTATTAGCATGCCTTTCGTGAGTATATTTGTCTGGACTGTAGCCTTGTCGGAACTCAAACTTGGACAATAACAAGTTCAGGCAACAAGAGAATAGACGCCTTGAAATGTGTTACTGCAATACCGTGGGGAAGATGACATGGATAGATCGCGGCCGGCCGTTGTGGCCGAGCGGTTCTAGGCGCGTCAGTCCGAAACCGCGCTGCTGCTACAGTCGCAAGTTTGAATCCTGCCACGGGCATGGATGTGTGTGATGTCCTTAGGTTAGTTAGGTTTAAGTAGTTCTAAGTTCTAGGGGACTGATGACCTCAGAAGTTAAGACCCATAGTGCTCAGAGTCATTTGACCCATTTTGATAGATCGCGTAACTAAGGAGGAAGTACTGAACAAAAAAAAAATGGTTCAAAAGGCTCTGAGCACTATGGGACTCAACATCTGTGGTCATAAGTCCCCTATAACTTAGAACTACTTAAACCTAACCAACCTAAGGACATCACACACATCCATGCCCGAGGCAGGATTCGAACCTGCGACCGTAGCGGTCACGCGGTTCCAGACTGAAGCGCCTTTAACCGCACGGCCACACCGGCCGGCAGTACTGAACAGAATTGGGGAGAAAAGAAATGTATTGCATAACTTGACTAAAAGAGGGAATTGGTTGATAGAACACATTATGAGGTAACAAGCATTTGCCATTTTCGTAAAACCCGTAGAGAGAAACCAAGAGACGAATACTATAAGCAGGTTCAAATACATGTAGGTTGCAGTACTTATTTGAAGATAAAGAGTTTGCTCAGGTTAGAGTAGAATGGAGAGTTGCATCAAATTAGTCCTTGGACTGAAGACCTAAGACCATATCAACATCAACACTTGACGATGGGAGCAAGGAACATGAGGGTTTAGCGCACGTCAGAGAAGTTTCATTAGAGACAAACCACAAACTCGGTTTGAAGAAGGAAACCAGTCGTGTCTTTTTCAGAGGTACCATCTTGACATATTTGTCTTAATCTATGCATCGAAAGACCGCAAAACATATCAAGATGGCTGGATGGAAATTTAAACAATCGCCAATCTGAAGTACCAAGCATGATGGAAGACTGTATGGAAAAAGACACAAGGAGGAGGAGGAAGAGGAGGAGCAGGGAGGGCAGGAGATTAGCGTTTAACACCCCGTCGACGACGAGATCCTTAGAGACCCAGGACAAGCTCGAATTATGGAAGATTGGATACGAAAAGTGGCCGTGCTGCTTCGAAAGAACCATCCCGGCATTTGTCTTAACAGATTTATGGAAATCACGGAAAACCTAAATCTGGATGGCCGGACGCGAATTTGAACCGTCGTCCTCCCGAATACGAGTCCACTGTGTTAACCACTGATACCCCGCTCGGTCGAAAACGACAAGATATGCTCATCTGTGCAGATTGCAAATCAAATCATAAACCAAGCAATAAAAGTTGTGTGGCAAAGTAAGCAAGCAGTGAGCTGCCCAGAATTTGGATCACCCGCTGTCGCAACTGCGACACATTTCCCCAGAGTCAGCAAACGGTATGCCCTTAAGCACCAAATGGCAGTTGGGAGATCAGTGACCCTCACCGTGGGCCACGACTGAATGACAACGAGACCACGAAACAAAGCTCTCCCTCCACAAGTCTCTGCTCTGGAGAAAGACCTATACGTACGGAACAAATCAAAGCTATATCAAATGTGATGGACGAAAAAATGGCGAAACTCTGCAGAAATAGGAGCTTGTTACTGGGATGGAGCAGTGTTCGATGGATTGGTCGGGTTCTTCGCGCCAAACACGATCTTGAGGCGACTCAGTTGGACAGCGTACACCAAATTATAGAACGAAAGCATCAGAACTATCCACGCTGGTCGTGTGGCATCTCAGCACCTCTAATTTTGTTGGATGTCCGAACATAATAGGCGAAAATGTGATGCTCCATTATTCGCCGTCCGCTGTGACCGAGCGATTATAGGCGCTTTAGTCCGGAACCGTGCTGCTGCTACAGTCGCTGGTTCGTATCCTGTCTCGGGCATGGGTGTGTGTGATGTCCTTAGGTTAGTTAGGTTTAAGTATTTCTAAGTCTAGGGGACTGATGGCCTCAGATGTTAAGTCCCATAGTCCTTGGAGCCATTTGATTTGAACCTCCATTATTATCTGGGAATGGCAGTGATGACACAGTGTTCCGCTCAGGGCTAGGAGAGCCGCCGGCTCTACCGACAAAAGCACGAAGCAGGCCGCAACCTCACTTCTGTGAAAATAGCGCAGCCACCAGTGGGCCTTCGCCCTTCCTAATGAGATTCAGGATCGCCTCCTGTCGACAAAGAGGATCCAGAGACCCACCTTTCCAATGAGAAAAACGCAGAGCTTCAAATGGTTCAAATGGCTCTGAGCACTATGGGACTTAACATCTGAAGTCATCAGTCCCCTAGAACTTAGACCTACTTAAACCTAACTAACCTAAGGACATCACACATCCATGCCCGAGGCAGGATTCGAACCTCCGACCGTAGCGGTCCCGCGGTTCCAGACTGAAGCGCCTAGAACCGCTCGGCCACAACGGCCGGCTCGCAGAGCTTCCTTCCTAGTAAAGGTGTCCGGTACACTCTCCATAAAATTAACCAATAAATGGCAAAGATGAATCAGTATCACGTGGCAGTATGCGACAGCAATGTCACAGTTTGGACAGTACCAATACTGACCTCAAATAATTTAAGAAAACTGCGAAAAATTTGTACTAGGATGGCTGAAAGGAGGATTGAACCCTGTGCCTCACAAAATTGAGTACAGGTCAGGAAATGCTACGTGAGATTGTTAACTGTGCACTCATTCGAGTGTCTCCACCAAATGAGCAGCGATAATTTGTACAGATGAGCCGACTCTACCGCAACAGGAAGGCTAGAACTCGTATCATTGCCTGCACAACGCTAGCGAGTCATATCATCTGCGCCACCAGTGGACCCATCATTCCGCCGACTCCACGCTACAGTCGCCCGGTATTCATTTGCTGCCAGATTTCCACAGGGCGCACGCGTCGTTAATCACGGCGGAGATCCTGTGGGAAGGCCAGCCGCGGCCACCAGCAGAGAGGATCGCCGGGCCGCAGCTCCCCCCCCCCACACCACTGCGCCGTCGGGGGATACCGGCTGTCACTCCGCTGCCAACTTAACAGCATCCAATATCCCCCGGCCGCCACCAGACGGACGGACGTACGCCCCGGCGGCCAGACAGACCAGCTGTAATTAATTCGCCTAATTGGCAACGCCACTTGGCGCAAACAAAGCTGCCCCTCCCTTCTCGTTGTCCCGTGTCCCACGAAGTAGTGCGGTGCGCCCCGGCGGCAAAGCAGCGAAAGGCCGACCCGGCGCGTAGGTCGCTTCCGGTTAGCAGCGGTGTCCCCGACGCCACGCCACGCCAGGCCGGGCCACCGTAGATAAATATTTACCGCCCGCCTGCCATTAGCTTCCGACAGCGCTGTTGTCCCGGCAGCGCTCGGCCCGTGTCTGCTGTCCCGCGTCCGAATTGTGGCCCCCGAATGCTCTTTCTCTCTCCGCCCCCACCGTCATTGACTCTTTTTTGCAATTCATGAAACAAGGGCTGGAGTGACTCTGGGTGCGGACCCATTATGCAGCGCAACCGGGGGCCAGCCAGCGACACAACCGCCCGCCCGATACGACACACACACACACACACACACACACACACACACCGACTAAAGCAACGTTTTGTAGTCTGGCGGCAGTTTTTTGCTCTCCTGCGAACTGAAATGAGTGCTCTGTTTACGGGAAACAAAAAGCCTCGCTCTCATAATGGAGGTTGCTGGCCGCAGTGCGTACTCTCCGTTCCTACAACAGTAACGTCATCTTTACTTTCAGGGATAAGGCGCGACGCCTATTTCGCTCCCTGGAATGTTATCATTGAACCCCTCCTAATATTTAACTCTTTTGAGTACCAGCGGTTTCTGCCTAAAAACAATATTTTTTTCCTTTTTTATGAAACCACCGATGGTATTGCAGAAATAGACGCTTCTAGTGGTATGCTGACGTAGTTCTACGTACGTGTCCGCCCCATTAGCTGAATGGTCAGCGCTTTGGAATGCCACGCAAGATCGCCCAGGTTCGATTCCCGTCTGGGGTGGGGAGATTTTCTCCCCTCAAGGACTAGGTGTTGTGCTGTCCTCATCATCATTTCATCCCCATTGTCGACGCGCAAGTCGCCCAACTGGGAACTCCCAGCCACTGACGCCATACGATCATTTCCATTTCTACGAATGTAGCTGCATTTACAGTGTTAAAAGCAACAGTCGGCGCAGAGGTTGTGCTATGTAACTGTAGGAGGTCGTGACATGCTTTGCTCTGCATAGTGGCCATAGTAAGGAGCTCATTGACAGTGAAACTAAGTTATGGATTCAGGGCGTCAGTTACTTCTACTGTCCTTCATACAGAAGAGAGTCAGACAGGACACTTATGGAGCTGGTCCACATGAATCAAGAACTTCCATCGAAAGTGTTAAAACTCTTGGCAAGAATCGATTTATTTTGCTTTATTAGAAGCTCCCGGTTAAACTACACTACTGGCCATTAAAAATTGCTACACCACGAAGATTACGTGCTACAGACGCGAAATTGAACCGACAGGAAGAAGATGCTGTGATATGCAAATGATTAGCTTTCCAGAGCATTCACACAAGGTTGGTGCCGGTGGAGACATCTACAACGTGCTAACGCGAGGAAAGTTTCCAACCGATTTCTCATACACAAACAGCAATTGACCGGCGTTGCCGGGTGAAACGTTGTTGTGATGCCTCGTGTAAGGAGGAGAAATGCATACCATCACGTTTCCGACTTTGATAAAGGTCGGATTGTAGCCTATCGCGATTGCGGTTTATCGTATCGCGACATTGCTGCTCGCGTTGGTCGAGATCCAATGACTGTTATAAGAATATGGAATCGGTGGGTTCAGGAGGGTAATACAGAACGCCTTGCTGGATCCCAACGGCATCGTATCACTAGCAATCGAGATGACAGGCATCTTATCCGCATGGCTGTAACGGATCGTGCAGCCACGTCTCGATTCCTGACTCAACAGATGGGGACGTTTGCAAGACAACTACCATCTGCACGAACAGTTCGACGACGTTTGCAGCAGCATGGACTATAACCTCGGAGACCATTACTGCGGTTACTCTTGACGCTGCATCACAGACAGGAGCGCCTGCGATGGTGTACTCAGCGACGAACCTGGGTGCACGAATGGCAAAACGTTATTTTTTCTGATGAATCCAGGTTCTTTTTACAGCATCATGATGGTCGCATCCGTGTTTGGCGACATCGCGGTGAACGCACACTGGAAGCCTGTATTCGTCATCGCCATACTGGCGTATCACCCGGCGTGATGGTATGGGGTGCCATTGGTTACACGTCTCGGTCACCTCTTGTTCGTATTGAAGGCACATTGAACAGTGGATGTTACATTTGAGATGTGTTACGACCCGTGGCTCTAACCTTCATTCGATCCCTGCGAAACCCTACATTTCAGTAGGATAATGCACGACCGCATGTTGCAGGTCCTGTACGGTCCATCCTGGATACAGAAAAAGTTCGACTGCTGCCCTGTCCAGCACATTCTCCAGATCTCTCACCAATTTAAAACGTCTTGTCAATGGTGACCGAGCGACTGTCGCGTCACAATACGCCAGTCACTACTGTTGATGAACTGTGGTATCTGTGGTATCGTGTTGAAGCTGCATGGGCAGCTGTACCTGTACACGCCATCCAAGCTCTGTTTGACTCAATGCCCAGGCGTATCAAGGCCGTTATTACGGCCAGAGGTGGTTGTTCTGGGTACTAATTTCTCAGGATCTGTGCACCCAAACTGCGTGAAAATGTAATAACATGTCAGTTGTAGTATAATATATTTGTCCAATGAATACCCGTTTATCATCTTCATTTCTTCTTGGTGTAGCAATTTTAATGGCCAGTGGTGTAATAGGCCACCGTAACTAGCCATACGTTACCAACAATGTCAATTAAATTTGTAATTTAAATTCGTCAAAAACTACCGAAAAGCTACACTGATGCCATGAAAGGATGGGCAATTTCCGGTCTATGGGGGAAAGATGTTTCCTCCAGTTCAGACATGTTTCCCTAATCCTCCTTAATCGGTTGTATTGGAGGCCTACGAGGCCAACTCAAGAGCGAATATTTCTTCCACGTTGCCAGATGTTTTGAAAGGTGGCTACACTGAGCCACAGCGTCAAAAATCGCGCCAGAGAGTATTGTTCCGCCGCCTCCACTGGCATTGATTATTGAGACGTAGCGGCAGGCAGTTCTTACCGAGAAGTTGTGGTGGACACTGCTTGTCGTGAAGTCAGAGTGAGATGTGGTAGTGGAGAGTGTTGTTCCATGTTTTATGCAGTGGTTTGATGGGAGAGATAGCAGATGTTGTTCTAATGGAGATATTGTAATGGTCACAGTGCATTTCGTCAATATATATGGAGGTATTTTCTTTTATTCTTTTATTACTTCAGTGACCTAAATAATGCATCATTACAGGTTCAGTCAACAAAGCATCTGGCTTGTGTTCTTGTATTAGAGTGTAATTTTGGTTTTCTTGCACAATTATAGTATTTCTAATTTTCTTTTATCACGTCAGTATAATTGGTATTTAAAAATTCTTGTCTTGTTGAAGAAGAACCGTGCCAGATGTGCGTTGAGTCATACTACCACATACAGAACAGCTACACTTGCGCTTTGTTGGTTTCGTAGGTTTTATAGTTGCTGGGGACTTAATTAATTAACTGTGTTAAAGAAAATTTTCTTACATTCTTTGTTGTCATTCTAAGCAGTCAGATTGCGTACTAAAACTAGTCAGGGCCAGCCGTTTACGAGACTTGCGTAATCCGACTTACAGCTACTAAAAATATTTGCATTTTTTTTATTTAATAAGCCCCCATGCAGTTTCCCAGAACATATTCGAAATAAGGTTTTGAAAAACCGTGGCTTGAAGCAGTTTTTTTTTCTAATGGAATGGATATGACGAGCGGAAAACGGCCAGCGGGGTCGCCTGCAAGAGGATTTTGAACATGACCGAATGGCGTTAAATAACTGCGTGGTTTGGAGCTCGCGAAATCGATTACTCGGCCGGCTCCTTTCTGCCATTCTGTCACGTCTCACATCGACTCATCTCGCAGTGCCGATTCCATAACAGCTGGCTGTCCTGATTTACAACCGCGCTGGGTGTCACATAACTACCTACTTTCACCAAACTTATTCAAAGATTACTCCAAAACAGGAGATTTTATGTAGACTTCCAGAATCAACGTAGTCGGTGGGGATGTCAAACAAATTGCTTACCACATTGAAGTGTTCTTTTACCAGTGATATTTAACGCCTGTATCAACAACCAATAACTTGCAGCTACACAAGTAATTTCCTTCATGCCGACGATCTGGGACTTGCGAGTCAGGGGAAATGATTTGAAGATATTGAAGCCAAGCTGGCTGCCTCTCTGAGAGAGCTGAACGCCTATTACCGTGAGAAACAACTTCGTTCAAACACTGCGGAAATACAAATATGTGCGTCTCATCATAGGCATGATGAGGCACGTTGCAAACTTGACATCACATGGCAGGGGATACAGTTAGTAAATACTCCCATCCAAAATATGTGGGAGTCACTCTATATCGTACTCTGACCCACAAACAACACTGCTGGAGTACGAGAATGAACTATAATATCTTTCGCAAGATTACAGGTAGTCTCTGGGGCTCTCGACCACGAACCATGAGAACGACTGCAGTGCGGTTCTAGGCCCTTCAGTCTGGAACCGCGTGACCGCTACGGTCGCAGGTTCGAATCCTGCCTCGGGCATGGATGTGTGTGATATCCTTAGGTTAGTTCGGTTTAAGTAGTTCTAAGTTCTAGGGGACTGATGACCACAGATGTTAAGTCCCATAGTGCTCAGAGCCATTTGAACCATTTTTAACTGCAGTAGCAACTTATTACAGTGCCGCAGAGTGTGCGCACCCAGTCTGGGACAAATCTACCCACGCAAACATAGCGGACAAGGCACTGGCCCAAAATTGTAGGTTTAATGCAGACTGTCTTAAACCTACGCCACTTGTAAAATTCAGCCACATTGCTGGAATAGCGCCGCCAGATATTTGTCGTGTAGAGCTGCCATCGCGGAGAGAACAAAGCAGGCTCATCAAGAAAAGTATCAGCTACATGTAACATACCAGCAGCCTCAAGGTCGAGGTCCAGAAGAAGTTTCCATAAGACTACTACAATTTTGCAAGCAACAGCAGCTACAGCAAGAAAAGAATTGTCGATCACTCGTCTTCGGACAACCTCTGCCTGGGCTATCCCCTTGGAGACCCTCCCAACTGAGCACTAACAAAATTGGATAGTGTGAAGGTCACTGATCTGTCTTCGTTCTGAATTAGGAAGATCAGGGAGTAACCCCCTGAAATGACTCTTCTCTGACTTTGAAGAACTATAGACCATGGGGTACCTACTACACTCATGCTCATAAATTAAGGATAATGCTGACACATGTTGAAACAACGCTGTGGTGGTCGGTTTGCGGGTTTAAATCACCTCGGGGTATGACCATGCGCTGCATATGACCTGCGGTCGTCGCACGGTGGCGCTGGCAGCAGTCCACATACGCAGAGGTATGCTGGTGCATGTCGGAAAACGGTTCAGCGTTTTCAGACGTGCTAATGGAGACTGTGTGTTGAAAATGGCTCAAAGAACACATATTGATGACGTTATGAGGGGTAGAATACTAGGGCGACTGGAGGCTGGTTAAACACAGCAGGTCGTAGCACTTCGTTCAAACACTGCGGAAATACAAATCTGTGCGTCTCATCATGGGCATGATGAGGCACGTTGCAAACTTGACATCACATGGCAGGGGATACAGTTAGTAAATACTCCCATCCAAAATATGCGGGAGTCACTCTATATCGTACCCTGACCCACAAACAACACTGCACGGGCCCTCCGTGTGTCACAAAATGTGATCTCAAGATTATGGCAACGATTCCAGCAGACAGGAAACGTGTCCAGGCGCTACAGTACTGGACGTCCACAGTGTACAACACCACAAGAAGACCGATATCTCACCATCAGTACCCACAGACGGCCAAGGTGTACTGCAGGTAGCCTTGCTCGGGACATTACCGCAGTCACTGGAACAGTTGTCTCCAGAAACAGTCTACAGACGATTGAACATGGTTTATTCACTCGGAGACCTACAAGGTTCATTCCACTGACCCTTGGTCACAGGAGAGCCAGTAAAGCCTCGTGTCAAGAATACAGTGCATCGTCATTGGAACAGTGGTCCCAGGTTATGTTCACGGACGAGTCAAGGTATAGTCTGAACAGTGATTCTCTCCGGGTTTACATCTGGCGTGAACCAGGAACCAGATACCAACTCCTTAATGTCCTTGAACGGGACCTGTATGGAGGTCGTGGTTTGATGGTGTGGGATGGCATTATAATTTGTGCACGTACACCCAAGCATGTCTATGACAGAGGAACTGTAACAGGTCAGGTGTTTTTTTTTTTTTTCACTAGCTGCTTATATTTTATGACCCACCGTCTAATTTCTTATGGTGGGTCGTATGTTGCCACTTAGCCGCTGTGACTGGGTCCGGGGTCCGGAGTGACTGAAAGTAACACCACCCCGGCTCCCGTCCCCACTCACACCGTTGCCCGTGTCCCGCCACGTGGAGGCGGGCTCTATTTGTTTAGATCCATTTGATATCTTTTTTTGTGTGCAGCATTAGAAAAACTTATAACTAATACAAAATCAAGTAAGATATTAATAAACAAAACGAAATTAAATACTTAGAAAGATGGAAGGGAGAGAACTGAATAAAGAAGGGATAGGTATAATATTTCCCGTCACCTGGTTGTGGGCGGCGGCCCGGGTCTTGGAATGACTCTCAAGACTCTGGCCGTCACTCACCATGCCTTTAACATCTACCATCCTAAAAACTAATAACTAACTTAACTAGAAGAGATTAGAGTACGTTAAAGCTAGAAACTAAGACCTCCATGTCCAGCCTGCTAAACAATACAATACAATAGAGAGGTAACTGATTTTGTGCTTGGCTCAAAGTTGCTAAAAGTACTTGTGGTAAAAGTAATAAGGTAATGACGCTAAAGGTTTGTGTTGAGCCTACAAGGCTCCTAGTAGAGTACATCAGGCGCAAGCACCTCCCGGCCCCGCCGACAACACGACCTGAACGGTGGTTTTCCCCGATCTACCATAGTTCAGGTGTATCGGGACGTCATTTTGCACCAGTATGTCCGCCTGTTCAGGGATGCAGTGGTCCCACCTTCCTCCTGATGGATGATAACGCACGGCCCCACCGAGCTGCCATCGTGGAGGAGTGCCTTGAAACAGAAGATATCGGACGAATGGAGTGGCCTGCCTGTTCTCTAGACCTAAACCCCATCGAGCATGTCTGAGATACTCTCGGTCGACGTATCGCTGCACGTCTTCAAACCCCTAGGACACTTCAGGAGCTCCGACAGGCACTGGTGCAAGAATGGGAGGCTATACCGCAGCAGCTACTCAACCACCTGATACAGAGTATCACAACCCGTTGTGCGGCCTGTGTACGTGTGCATGGTGATCATATCCCACACTGATGTTGGGGTACATGTGCAGGAAACAGTGGTGTTTTGTAGCACATGTGTTTCCGAAATACTGTTTCGGGACGGTTTTCTCAACTTATCACTAATACCGTGGACTTACAGATCTGTGTCGTGTGTGTTCCCTATGTGCCTATGCTATTAGCGCCAGTTTGTGCAGTGTCACGTTGTGTGGCACCGCATTCTGCAATTATCCTATTTTTATGAGCATGAGTGTAGATTGTCAATTATGCCCTGCAACTTGCGCAGAATAAGATCTTCTGCCTGAGCCACCAGGTACAACTGCATTTGCACAATTTTGATCATGAGCAGTGGAACTCGATAATTCTTTCTTTCATTTGTTTGTAGTGGCAACTGCCGTAGAGTCCATTTATATGACTCGACACCATCTCTAATGCTCCAAATCGACCAATGGGCTGATCAACTTTTGCTCCTGTGAGCCTATCCCACACTGCAGTAATTTGCTACGCACGGCATCTGAGCTATATGTCCTCTCAGCTCCGGCTTATCGGTCAGCCACGTGTGATCTGCCGCAGCCCGCTGTAGTGCTGCACGGCCCCTGCGCTCCGCGACTGGCAGCGCGCCACACGGCAGGACACGGCACGCGTGTGAGCGTATTTTTACACGCTTTCTCCTTTATTTTCTTCGCGCGTAAACCGCCGCTGCTGCTTTCACAGTCTCGCGGCAGTGCTGGCGGCGACGGGCGGTCGACTGTGAAGCAACTGTTTTGCATTTCCGAGAGAATGTGTAGTCAGCCGCCGCGTTGATTTAGCGTCTCCCGCCGCGGCGCCCGCTTCCCGAAAGTGTGTGAACTCGGCTCGAATCTTGATGACGCGGCGCGCGTAGCAACCGTTTCACGCTTGCTGCGTAAAATTTTTATGCACGGAACACCTGTGCGTGCAAGTAATACCAATTTCTTAGCAGTCAGCACCAAGTTTCACGTAAAACTATTGAAACATGGACCACGGTATAGCAGTAAACTGTGTCAAATAAACAACGTGTTTGCAAATTACATCACACAAGTGACTGGTACCTAGTATAAGCACTTTACCAAATCTGAAATCAGTCACCAGGCAGGATGATGGAATGTAGTCGAAGTAAATCAATGTCGAAGCAAATAAATTAGCAAATGAGATACTAAGACTAGTAGATCCGTTTTGTTATTTGGACAGAAAAATAGCTGAAGTTGACGGATGAGCGGAAGCTATAAAATGCAGACTAGCAATAACAAGGAAGGCGTTTCCGAAGAAGATGAATTTGTTAACATATAATATAAATTTAAGTGCTGAGAATCCTTCCTGAAGTTCTTTGTTTGCAGTGTAGCCTAACAGTTACCAATTATAAATAAAATTCTACTTAGTGAAAAAAATTGTAAATTTGTGGTAAGTTCTGTGGGACCGAACTGCTGAGGTCATCGGTCCCTAGGTTTACACTCTTAGGCTAAGGACAACACACACACCCATGCCCGAGGGAGGACTCGAACCTCCGTCGGGGAAGCCGCGCCAACCGTGGCAAGGCGCCTTGAACCGTACGGCTATCCCGCGCGGCTTTCTACTTGGAGTGTCTGAAAATACTTTTTAGATAATCAGCTGCTGTAGTTCTGTAGACGATTCGTATAAAATCATATTACACATAAAATTTCAAGACTATTATTTTTTCATTTCATTTACATCGTCTTCTCGGATACTTTTGAGTAAATTTTCTCGATCTTTGTGTCCAACTAAAGAGCGCCTTTGAATTTATTTAGCACTTTTCCTTCTCTTCCTTCCGTTACGTTTTCATCCATCATTGTATTTCTTTCTATGTTCTTCCGATAGTTTTGAAATATGTCGGGTGCCTTTCTCAGAAAATCTGTGTTTGTGAATTGGGGTTCTAAATTTCATTCTGTTTCGCATGATTTCATCTCGGAAAGATACAACAGTCTTAAACATAAATATTTTGACTATTACGGTGAAATACTGAGTGTCGGATAACAAAGTTATTATGTTAATTAACTCGTGACGTGGTCAAACGAATCCATAGTTATACTCAGAGGTTTCTGGAGGTGAAGAAGAATTTCCATCGGCAGTATTGAATTGATTCCGCCCAAAATGATTCCGTTAACGCAACTCTGTATTGTCTAGGTTTATCATCACGCAAAGAATTTGATCAAAAGCTTCAAACTGCTCTTATCTCATAGAGGGAGGGGAAAAATCACATCTTGAGAAGACTGCATCCAAATATATTCCATCGCTGATCAACAGCTATTCTCGCTATATGCGTTACACGTGGTTTGCTGTCAAACGCCGGCCGGAGTGGCCAAGCGGTTCTAGGCGCTACAGTCTGGAGCCACGCTACCGCTACGGTAGCAGGTTCGAATCCTGCCTCGGGCATGGATGTGTGTGATGTCCTTAGGTAAGTTAGGCTTAGGTAGTTCTAAGTTCTAAAGGACTGATGACCTCAGAAGTTAAGTCCCATAGTGCTCAGAGCCATTTGAACCACTTTTTGCTGCCAAACTGTGTGATGAGTTCAAATGGTTCAAATGGCTCTGAGCACAATGGGACTTAACTTCTGAAGTCATCAGTCCAGTAGAACTACTTTAACCTAACTAATCTAAGGAAATCACACACATCAATGCCCGAGGCAGGATTCTAACCTGCTACCGTAGCGGTCGCGCGGTTCCAGACTATAGGGCCTAGAACCGCTCGGCTACTCCGGCCGGCTATGTGATGAGAAAAATTGCTTTTCGATAGAAAATTTAAAGCATGTAGGTATTTATAAAAATGCGACATTTATAACGTGTGCACGATGCCGAGAAAATTAGTTTCCCCTGTTTTTACGATGAATGTCATCCCAGCACGTGTAAATCATCAACTACAAAATTATAAAAGTGTTTAATTTTATATACGAAGTTCTCGCGTACGCCTTACAATCCCTTCTTGGAATTTATTAGCAATCGCAATTTTTTTTCCTATGCTTTTCATGCCTTTTATGAAAATATTGATACATACGATATATTGAGAATTATTTCGGGTTATTTGCCGTGTAAGGCAAAAACTGCAGACAAATAAAGTTTCTTCATAGGGACTAGACGCAAAGACTCTTCGATTAAAGTCCTGTACTCTCTCCGCTGCCACCAACCGCTGCCTCAGAACTACGGTAGCATTAATGGCTCATGCCCCACCCATACACGCCAAAAATGCCTTTTTTTTCTCAAATGCTTGGGCGTCTAGTGTTCCCATTTCTGTCACTTTATTTCCGGCTAAGCCACAAATCTGGACAAAATCGGTGATGAGCAGTAGGCACGGTCCCCTTGTTAGTACTGTATCTATTTGGCGTCACAGGTCACCCATGGCTATTGGAAGGGAGACACATAGTCGGAGTCTTTCACAAACCGTCACAAAAAAGCAAATACAATTAGATCAGGCAACCGTTTATGTAAATGGTGCAACGTGCGATCAGTACGTGCCTTACGTTGTAGGAGATGCTGTTCCGTGATTTCGAAGAAAATCTCACCGCTAAGTTGCAAATACGTTGCACATGTTATAAGGAGAACGCATAACTCCTTTCATTATTGTGTTGTAGCATCTCTACTCGACGCACATTAGGTAACAAAGGAACAAGTTAGCTGCCTCACGAAGACCCCTAGTGGCGCTCACATGAACCGGAAACTTACCAATAGTACCAACATAAACCTTTACTTTCGATGCGTAAGTTAAAGTTCATCCCTGTCTTCGCTCATGTACACAGCCGGAAAAAAATGTACACCTGGAAAGACGACGTCGGTTTTGATTCGATGACGGCATATGCCACTCGCGGGTTGTACAATACTGGTCATTAAAATTGCTACAACACGAAGATAACGTGCTACAGACGCGAAATTTAACCGATAGGAAAAAGATGCTGTGATATGGAAATGATTAGCATTCACAGCATTCAAACAAGGTTGGTGCCAATGGCGACACCTACAACGTGCTGACATGAGGGAAGTTTCCAACCGATTTCTCATACACATACAGCAGTTGACTGGCGTTGCCTGGTGAAAAGTTGTTGTGATGCCTCGTGTAAGGTGGAGAAATGCATACCATCACGTTTCCGACTTTGATAAAGGTCGGATTGGAGCCTATCGCGATTGCGGTTTATCGTATCGCGACATTGCTGCTCGCGTTGGTCGAGATTCAATGACTGTTAGCAGGATATGGAATCGGTGAGTTCAGGAGGGTAATACGGAACGCCGTGCTGGATCCCAACGGCATCGTATCACTAGCAGTCGAGATGACAGGCATCTTTTCCGCGTGGCTGTAACGGATCGTGCAGCCACGTCTCGATCCCTGACTCAACAGATGGGGACGTTTACAAGACATCAACCATCTGCACGAACAGTTCGACGACGTTTGCAGCAGCATGGACTACCAGCTGGGAGACCATGGCTGCCGTTACCCTTGACGCTGCATCACAGACAGGAGCGCCTGCGATGGTGTACTCAACGACGAACCTGGGTGCACGAATGGCAAAACCTTTTTTTCGGATGAATCTAGGTTCTGTTTACAACATCATGATGGTCGCATCCGTATTTGGCGACATTGCGGTGAACACACATTGGACGCGTGTATTCGTCATCGCCATACTGGCGTATCACCCGGCGTGATGTTATGGGGTGCCATTGGTTACACGTCTCGGTCACCTCCTGTTCGCACTCACGATACTTTGAACAGTGGACGCTACATTTCAGATGTGTTACGACCCGTGGCTCTACCCTTCATTCGATCCCTGCGAAACCCTACATTTCAGCAGGATAATGCACGACCGCATGTTGCAGGTCCTGTACGGGACTTTCTGGATACAGAAAATGTTCGACTACTGCCCTGGCCAGCACATTCTCCAGAGCACTCACCAATTGAAAAGTCTGGTCAATGCTGGTCGAGCAACTGGCTCGTTACAATACGCCAGTCACTGCTCTTGATGAACTGTGGTATCGTGTTGAAGCTGCATGGGCATCTGTACCTGTACACTCCATCCAAGCTGTGTCTGACTCAATGCCCACGCGTATGAACGCGTAATAACGGCCAGAGCTGATTGTTCTGGGTAATGATTTCCATGATCTATGCGCCCAAATTGCGTGAAAATGTAATCACATGTCAGTTCTAGTATAATATATTTGTCCAATGAATACCCGTTTATCTTCTGCATTTCTTCTTGGTGTGGCAATTTTAATGGCCAGTAGTGTAAATCCCTGATAATGCTTTCATTGTCATCCACCAGCACACAGGGTAGTGGCATAGCTACCTGAGTGCCACCTGTGCCTACTATTTAATAGGGAATGCTCTCAACCATGTCATGAAGACGCACTCGCGCTTTCTACAGCCAACTGAGCGTTTGAAAGGAGTCAAATTCTGGCCTTCCGTGTGTGGGGGGGGGGGGGGGGGGTGTTCCATTCGGAGAATTGCCACGCAAGTTGGAGGTGCCGCGTCAGTTGTTCAACGATGCTACTATCTGTGGTCTAGTGAACATACTCACACCCGCGGACGTCCACGCGGCAGCACAGACGCCAGCCAAGATCGTCGTACGGACTAGAGGCACGCACACCCCTAGCCTGCCTCCTACTCCACAGCATCGACGTGCACGGCTCGAGTGGTGCTATCTGGGGATCACTTGGAAGGTGGAATGGCACGCCGTAGTCTTCACCGATGAACGCAGATTCCGCCTGCACGCAAGTAATGGTCGTTTGCGCGTACGGCATGGATCTGGTGAACGCAGTCTTGGAGAGTGCATTCGTCCAAGACACACTGGCCCGACTGCGGGCCTCATGGTCTGGGGTACGATAAGCTACAACTCACGTTCTCCTTTGGTGTTTCTGGAGGGGATGCTAACCAGCGCTCAGTACGTGTAGACTGTTGTTAGGCCCATACTTTTGGCGTTCTTGTAACAGGAAGGTGATGTGTTGTTCCAACAAGGCAATGCTCACTCACACACTGCCCTTGAAACTCGATATTCTCTGCAAGACGTGCAGCAACTTCCCTGGTCAGCATGATCTCCTGATTTGTGTCCTATCGAGCAAGTATGGGATATGATTGACAAGGGACTCGTGTCATTCGTCAAACAACTCCTACAGAACTACGTTCGACCTATACTTAAGTATTGCTCATCAGTGTGGGATCCGTACCAGGTCGGGTTGACAGAGGAGATATAGAAGATCCAAAGAAGAGCGGCGCGTTTCGTCACAGGGTTATTTGGTAAGTGTGATAGCGTTACGGAGATGTTTAGCAAACGCAAGTGGCAGACTCTGCAAGAGAGGCGCTCTGCGGTGTAGCTTGCTGTCCAGATTTCGAGAGGGTGCGTTTCTGGATGAGGTATCGAATATATTGCTTCCCCCTACTTATACCTCCCGAGGAGATCACAAATGTAAAATTAGAGAGATTCGAGCGAGCACGGAGGCTTTCCGGCAGTCGTTCTTCCCGCGAACCATACGCGACTGGAACAGGAAAGGCAGGTAATGACAGTGGCACGTAATGTGCCCTCCGACACACACCGTTGGGTGGCTTGCGGAGTATAAATGGAAATGTAGATGAGCAGGTGTGGCATAACGTATCCCAGGACAGTATTCGCCATTTGTACAATTGACCGATGCCAGAGTCAGCCGCCCAAGCAGTTTACACCACGTACAATATGGGTGTTTCAGCATGAGGCGACACCTGGTATCTCAAAACCGCTAATTTTGTTGATATGCAAATGTAATCACTTCATGTACTCCATATGCCATGTTGCAACAATAACTCTTGACCGAATTGGAAACCTCTAAAACGGTGTACAAATTTTTTTCGGCGGTTTAGAAGATATGCTCTTGTGAAATCGGGTGCATCTTTTCGAAATTTCCTTTACTGTCAGACCATCACGAGGTACTGACGTGATCTTAGCGGCACTGGGAGGCAAATAATCACGCGTGGATATGAGTACCCCTTAGACATGTACCCTTCGTTGCCACATCTACTTGATCACTACGCAGCGCCGAAAAAAGAAGCCTGATAATTTTTGCTCAGACCTCGTATTTCCGTCCCGAAATTATACCCCGAACTTCCGGCAATCTCCCCCCGCGTACTGTGCAATTCCGAACGAGGTTGTTAGCTTACACAGCCCGAGACAACGTTGGCAGCGAACATGGCAACCGATAATGGCGGCGTTAGCGCCCACCGTACAATCCGCGTGCCACGCGTAAAATAGCCGTTAATCCGAAAGTTGATCTAACGGCTGCGCGCCTGCGGAGGAGGGCTTTATTTTCCCTGTGGAAGCGCGCAGGCACAACCGCCGGCTAGTTAATAAGCACCCCTAACGAAGCGGCGCGGCTTTCAGCGGCTGCTGCCGGAGGGCCATTAGGAGGCGCGCGCTGATCAAAGAGCGGCTGCAATTCCGGCGCAGATTGTGTTTTAGCGGCGCCTCTGCAGGAGCACGGCGGCGGCGCCGTCTGCCGGCGGATGAATGCGTGCTCGCTGCCTCACCGCTCTATCCTCCTGCGCAGATAACTGGGTCACCGCCGCGTTCGTCAGCAGTCGGAGTCTCATAACAAAGGCAAACACGTGCGGCAGCAACTCGTGTATCCCCTAATTCGCTGTGAAATAGTAACAGCAACAAACAGAGGTTATTTGTTTTTATTTTCTTACTAGATGAGTACCCGGTACTGGTCGAGTATGTACCGTACTTATTCCAGTTCTATTAGTCCATCTCCTCCTTCCGTCTCTCTCGACCCACCCTCTCTGTCTACCCCTTCCACCCCGACTCTCTGTCTACAACGTCCAGCCCCTATCTCTGTCCATCTGGTCCTCCCCCTCTGACCATCTGCTCCTTTCCACTCTGACCATCCATTCCTTCACCCTCTGACCATCTGATTCTCCATTCTCAATGTATCTCTTCCTCCCTGCACTCTCTGTCCATCTTCTCCTCACTGCTCTGTCATTCCAACTCCTCCAGATCATCCCTCTACCCATCTCCTTCGCCTTCCTCTCTCTGTCAATCTCGTCTGCCCCCATAACATTGTGCATTTTGTCTGTTCGTTTACCTCTCCTCCTCTCAGTGCCCATATGCTCCTCCTCATATCTGTGTCCATCTCCTCCTTCCCCTCTCTGTGTATTCATCTCCTTATCTCCATTTCTCACTCCACGTTATCGTGCCCATCCGAATAGGAGGCTGCTGGTTCTGAACTGTAAAGAACTTCTTTCCAGGTATTAAGTCATATGGGTGCCAAGTGTGTTTGCAACTGATCCAGTGATTTAGATGGAGCTTCCTACCAGAAGCTGGCCTGCTGAGCAAATGCCACGTACACTGTCGGGAAAAAAAATCACATCACAAAAATATTATTGATGTAAAGTAATGAACTTTTGGGAATACATTTGTCTAGGTAACATATCTAAGTGAT
Source organism: Schistocerca cancellata (assembly GCF_023864275.1). Lineage (NCBI taxonomy): Eukaryota > Metazoa > Arthropoda > Insecta > Orthoptera > Acrididae > Schistocerca > Schistocerca cancellata. The sequence continues at coordinate 166,098,118 of NC_064634.1, forward strand.
TAATACTACAAATTCAAATGGCTCTGAGCACTATGGGACTTAACTTCTGAGGTCATCAGTCCCCTAGAACGTAGAACTACTTAAACCTAACTAACTTAAGGACATCACACACATCCATGCCCGAGGCAAGATTCGAACCTGCGACCGCTACGGTCGCGCGGTTCCAGACTGTAGAGCCTAGAACCACTCGGCTACCCTTGCCGGCATTAATACTACGAAGGTTAATACAAGCGCGAGATAAGCAATTCCAAATGTGAAATACTGGTACATTGATAACAAGTGTAACCGCCAAATATTGCTTGCAAGCACGCAAACGCCCATCTATTGGGCTGTACAGATGCCGGATGTCAGTTCTTGGGGTGGAGCTCATGCACGTTGCGCTTGATCGGTCAATATACGGTCGGTTTATGATGCTTGCGGAAGACACGGGTTGTCGTTCGATGACATGCCATATGTACTCGACTGATAACAGATCTGGCGATCGAGCAGGCGAAGGCAACATGTTGACACCTGTAGAGCATGTCCGGTTATAACAGCGGTACATGCGCGAGCGTTATCCTGTTGGAAAATTTGACCTGGTATGCTGTTCACGAGTGGCAACACAACAGGTCGAATCACAAGATCGATGTACAGCTTTGCAGACAGGGTGCGTGGGATAGCCAACAAAGTGCTCCTGTTGTCATGTGAAATCGCACTGTGGTACAACCAGTTGTCATCAGAAAACAACAGACCTCCACCATGCCTTCCAATGAGCTCCCGTTTGACACCTATGAAGTCGCAAATTGTAGTTTGGGGTTAGTTCAGGGCGTCTGGCTCTGAGCTGTCCTTGAAGAACCAACTTCCAACAGTTCGTTGTGTCACTGTGGTGTCAACAGCTGCTCACATTTCCTCTGCAGATGCAGAGCGACGCGCCGGACATGATGGTCTCCTCTCTTGGTAGTGCAACGTGGCCGTTCGGACTCCAGTCCTGTTAAGACGTACATTCCCGTGCACACCGCTACACGCAGTCACGCACAGTGGCTACATTCCTTTTAAATCTTCCTGCAGTATCGCGGAAGGAGCTTCCAGCTTCTCGTAGCCCTATTACAATGCCGTCTTTGTTGCTTTAAAGCCATTCTTGCCTAATTTCAACTCATCACCTCCAATATCGAAAAAATGGTTCAAATGGCTCTGAGCACTATGGAACTCAACTGCTGTGGTCATACGGCCCCTAGAACTTAGAACTACTTAAACCTAACTAACCTAAGGACAGCACACACATCCATGCCCGTGGCAGGATTCGAACCTGCGACCGTAGTGGTCGTCCGGTTCCAGACTGTAGCGCCTTTAACCGCTCGGCCACAACTCACCTCCAATATCAATGGCAACTAACGCTCACGACCGTTACAGAGTGTTGTAATGTTGTAACTCTAATTTTCTTAGCTGATGTGTAATATTGTAACTTTAATTTGGTATGCTGAAATCGGTGCTAATTGACAATGAAAGTGGGTTAAAAGCCGTGATCTGTCTGGGGACGTTAACCGTGGATTACTGGGCAACTGTTTCATCAGATGTTTAGTCTAGGTTTACCAAGCAGACTGACATTAATGATAATCTTTTAATAGTCATACAAAACCGGTAATATATATATATATATATATATATATATATATATATATATATATATAAAGGAGAATTTAAATTAAAGGAAAGAAATCAGTTTATATTTGGAAATTTATTTTAAGATTGTTCATTGAAATTTCAGCATATTATACGTGAGTTATAACTGAGCTGGTGCCTTATTTACGATTGAAAAAATGTGAGATTGTAATCTTACGGAACACATAAGATATGGAGCCAAGATTGGGAGACTGCATACAACACTGCATTCATAAAATAACACACGAAGAACATTGAAACATAAGCAAGAAGAAATTAACCACAACCAACAGATTCAGTTTTTACCCAAAGAAATTACGTCCATACCACAATCCTGTCCGTCATGTAATTACCACACACTGGTATACTAAATTCATATTAACTCTTTGTGAAATCTTCGCAAAAAGAATAGCTGAGGGCTACTTTGATGATTACACCACATGCTTCACGTGGTCAACTTGGTTTACACAAAGCGTACAACTCCACAATAATTTAGATAATTAAAATAAATTAGATCGAAAAGCAATTGACAAAAGAAAAACCTTGAACTGGTTACTAACGTCTTACTATTAACCTAATGGGTCAAACAGTTATATAAGCACGTGGTAGTGGTCTCGCAAAGTACACCCCACGTGGGCTGAACATAAAGAAAAGTTGCTATATTGAAAATATAGTCAAGACGAGACGTTATAATCACACAAGCATTCGCATTTAAGATTGATCTTAGTTAGAGTTACAGATCAACACGTAGTTCCACTTTACTCACAAAGTAGTAACAAAGCAACTACCGGAAAATAATCTGAACTTCACACGAGAATTATACTGCGCTGCAATTTAAGATAACATCAGATATTTTAGACCTAAACCCGAAATAAAGGTGATTAAATTTTCAGTTTGGCTGAACTTAAGAAATCCATTGTCCTACGGACTTAACAGACACGCGCTTAGCCAGAGATCTTACCACTTCAGACGCTCGCCACGGCCACACTGCAACTGCCCTACTGCCGAGCGTGCTTCCTGAGGGTGGCTCACAAAGACCAACGGAAGTGGCCAGAGGGGCAGCTTCCTATACCAACATGACAACGGACGGACAGGACCATACTAAGGATAGAAACCTCTTTGCTTTTAGGAAGCGTAGCTACCTGTTCCGACGTTGGTCCTACTGTTCTCTAGCAGACAGCTTTGTCTGCTACCCTCAAGCATGCAACTAGAAATACATATGCTCATTCATCCTCTCACACAAAAGGGAAGGGGGATGGCAGTATCTTATCATATACAGTATATAAAAGAAAGCGGATGTAGGTTCCGTATGAGACTGTGTGACATGAATTACATATAAGAATTACATATAAACTGTGCTTTAAAGTGTAGTAGTGTGACAGATCGTTCTTGTTTATGTGTAAAAGTAACACGTTCCACTGCTCAGTCTCCTCCCAGATAGTCAGAAACGCCACAGTACATTTAGAAGAGGAATTTATTCCATAAATGTCAACAGATTTAAGAAATTAAACATGAAAGGAATCCAACAGAGACCTTTCAGTGTATTTAAAGCAAATCTGAATTTCATCGTCATAGTTGCCCTACTTGCGCCGCTCTTACGCGACTGGCTTGAAATTTGAGTAGGCATCATTTTTCAGATGGAGAAACACGCTTACCAACTCTTGCTTATGTCACACAACTCCTTTTTGGCGTCGCGATTTTTTTTTCTATCATTGTATATTTAATATATTTCATCCATATTTGTACATGTATTTCACCTTGCGAACTTTGCCCGGCGATTTCGTTTTCACGCATCTCAGTGTTTATGACTTCACGATAATTAATCGAGACCCCCAGCTGCCAACAGTTGTTGTTGATATATCTCAATGGGGACAGCTGAAAATGTGTGCCCCGACCAGGACTCGAACTCGGGATTTCCTGCTTACATGGCATACGCTCTATCCATCTGAGCCACCGAGGGCACAGAGGATAGCGCGACTGCAGGGACTTATTTCTTGCACGCTTCCCGTGAGAGTCACATTCCCACCTGTCCACAACCTATATTCGTAATGTTCCTAAAGGATATATGCCCATTCACTCATTACTCGCGCCAACTAAGGTGACGATTCCCGTAAGAGTTCGGGCAGAGTGTGCGCATTTACACAGAAGAAGGTAAATGGCTGGGTAGCCTTTAACTATATGAAGATAGTAACTGTTCCGAATGAACAGATAACAATGACGACCATGCAGCTTCCCTTGAAATAAATGATAATTAATCGAAACCTTCAGCTGCAAATAGGTTTATGACGTCGTATCTCCTGAAATTTACAGTAATATAATGCTGCAGTAACATCCAGTGGCATATGTGGGCACTGTCTGCTAAATGTGTTGTGCATATAATAGTAAAAATTCATGGCCGATGCGGAAATTTTACTACATCAACAGCGCAAATGTAGTAAGTGATAAGCCTTTTTCCTTTAATCCTTTTGTGAGAAGCGTGAGCGAGAAAAAGTCTCATAAGTATTTGAAATAATGTGCAATGTCTGTTGCAAGTCACTAAAAGCTCTCAATCTCAAATACTGGATGAACATAGACTGACTATTTACCAGTCGCTAGGCTGCTTTGAAAGGTAGGTGGTTCTTACCGTCATAGTCGTTCTTTTCAGACAGTAAGTGATATGTGTAACAAGTCTGAAATCGATCCAGTGGCTCAGGAGGGGGTGTGGAACATACATACATATACTGATGGATTATTTCTGTATGTATCAGGTGTTACGCGCGGCTGCGCTCGCATATCAGCAGTTCTGTTACGAAAAATGGTGGCGATTTAGTGAGCCATAATTTATAAACACCTGATTATGTAGCAGTGTACATGCTATGTGATCAAAAGTATCCGGACACCTCCAAAAACATACATTACTCGTATTAGGTAAATTGTGCTGCCACCTACTGCCAGATACACCATAGAAGCGACCTCAGTAGTCATTAGACATCGTGAAAGAGCACAATGGGGCGCTCCGCGGAACTCACGGAATTCGAACGTGATCTGATGATTGGGTGTCACTTGTGTCATACGTCTGTACGCCATTTCTCCACACTCTAAACATCCATAGGTCCACTCTTTCCGATGTGATAGTGAAGTGGAAACGTGCAGTAATACGTACGGCACGAAAGCGTACAGGCCGACCTCGTCTGTTGACTGACAGAAACCGCCGCCAGTTGAAGAGGGTCGTAATGTGTAATAGGCAGACATCTATCCAGACCATCACACAGGAATTACAAACTGTCAGGATCCGCTGCAAGTACTATGACAGGGAAGAGAGAAAAACTTGGATTTCATGGTCGAGCGGCTACTCGTAAGCCACACATCACGCCGGTAAATGCCAAACGACGCCTCACGTGGCGTAAGGAGCGTAAACATTGGCCGATGGAACAGTGGAAAAAAGTTGTGTGGAGTGACGAATCACGGTACACAATGTGGCGATCCGATGACAGGGTGTAGGTATGGCGAATCCCCGGCGAACGTCATCTGCCAGCGTGTGTAGTGCCAAGAGTAAAGTTCAGAGACGGTGGTGTTGTGGTGTGGTCGTGTTTTTCATGGAGGGGGCATGTAACAATTGTTGTTTTGCGTGGCACTATCTCAGAACAGGCCTACATTGATGTTTTATGCACCTTCTTGCTTCCCACTGTTGAAGAGAAATTCGGGGATAACGATTTCATCTTTGAACACGATCGAGCACCTGTTCATAGTGCACGGCCTGTGGTGGAGTGGTTACACGACAATAACATCCCTGTAATGAACTGACCTGCACAGAGTCCTGACCTGAATCCAATAGAACACCTCTGGGATATTTTGGAACGCCGACTTCGTGCCAGGCCTCACCGACCGACATTGATACCTCTCCTGAGTACAGCACTCCGTGAAGAATGGGCTGCTATTCCCCAAGAAACCGTGCAACACCTGATTGAACGTATGCATGCGAGAGTGGAAGCTGTCATCAAGGCTAAGGATGGGCCAACACCATATTGAATTCCTGCATTACAGATGGAGGACGCCATGAACTTTTCAGCCAGGTGTCCGGATACTTTTGATCACATAGTGCATTACAAAAATGGATTTGTCTATGTGTGTAAGTGCCACATCTTCCCCTAAACCACTGGATCTATTTCAACTAAAATTGGTACACACACCACTTACTGTGAGGCGACAATCGCTTTGCGAGTAAGAGCCACTTACGTATCATAGTTCAGAAGATATGACGTCATAAATAATGATATGCGTAAAAACTGAGAATTAGTAGACTCTTCGTCAACTTTTCCTGAGTAGAATTCATGTGCACCCTGGGCGATATTATTTGTGTGACTGATACTTCCGTTTGAGGTACGTTCAGTATCAATGTTGGAAGACGGGAGATTAGAGGAGTGCAAAAGTGCTGACGTCATAAGCCAAATAATAAAATAGACTATGCTTAATTTTCACAATGAGAAAGCTGTGTACAAGTTGGGTGGCGTATATTTTTTAATCAGGGCCAAAACTAAGACTACAATCCTTTTTTGAGTTTTACTTCTACATATACCAATCGGTAAACTCAGGAACCTTTGTCATTGTTTTACGTCTTTCTCAGCATGAAATAATGTAGAGTATAGTTTCTTTGACATTCTTTTCAGTAACGCTTAAAATCGTAATCAGAATGCGCATGACCTTCTTTGATGCAGACATTGATGAACTTCATCTATGATAGCATGCAGATTGTGCCAGACACAGGAACGTTGCAGCGTAGTGAAGACTTTCTGTGAACTTCTTTTCGTGCGAAGATCCCAGTGTACAATTGCTAGATTCCTCTTTTTTACTGAATGGAGGATCTAAAAGTAAAGTTCAACTGCCAACAACATTCTAACTACGACGGGCCCATTTCAAAGTGCCCACTGCCCGCAGTTGCCAGGTCCACAGTACTCCAGTCTTTCAGAACAGCTCTGCCATTACTTCGATACTCCTCTTTCCTCCGCGGCGTTCATTACGCTGTGTTTTTGCCTTTCTCATTTCCTGCCTAATTTTTTTTTCTCAGTGTAAACAACAGCAGACGAGGATTTCATTGCAGCAATCAAAAATATACGGTAACCGTATGGCGTAAAACTAAATGAAAATCTAGAACAAGCCCAGAATAACAAATAAATATCCATTCTAATTAACTCTCTTTTATCTTTCTCTATTAAGCAAATGAAAGCCAGAAATTGAACCTCCGCCTGTATGCGCTTATGTAGGACTTGGAAATTTGCTGACTCGTTCCGGTACTTCTGAAATTACGTAATGGGATTTTTTGACTATCTGAGCTCGAAATAAATGGTGCATAGACATTTGTAGCGGCACTGTTATTTAAATTTCGTCTCACAGGGGGACCACAGACCTCTTGATCACGGATTCTGATGAGTCTCAAGTATGCTGTAGAGCAGTGGTTGTCAACCTGGCACTTACCGCCCACTAGTGTGCGTTCCAGTTTTCATGATGGGCGGAAGGCAGTAGGGAATTAAAAACATTCTCATTAAGTTTTCATAAAACTTAAACATAAAGTATTTGGTAAGTGATTATTATTATTTCCTTTCACTTACTGGAACTCTGCCTCAGAAATTTTATAAGGCAAAGTTAATTTCATGGTTTATAAATATCACTTTTACTGTGCGACCAATGAGTGGGTGGAAAATTTTAATACTAACAGAGATACAAAAGTGGGCGGTAAGTAAAAAGGGTTCAGTAGCCCTGTTGCAGAGGGACCCCGCCTTGAGTACCTGGCCAGCGGATTTTCATGTGACGGCCGTAGTTCCAGAGAAAATCGATATTGAGGTTTTCTGAGTACGTTCTGTATTTATAACGATAGTCATCTTTCGAGCGAACGAGTGTGGTGCACGTGGTATTACGGGATCAAACACTGTACGTAAACCTTCTTCAAAAAATAAATAAATAATAAATATAAAATAAAAAAATCAGTTTCTTCGCACGGAACTACATTAAACAGTATGTATCACGCAAAACTGTTCAAAAATAGGGACTTTCACAGTATTAATTTCAATAATAAATCAATCATTACAGACAACTTTCTTCAAATGTGTATTCCATTTCTTACAGAATAGATTACAGATTCGTCTTATTCTCTGTCGCTTGCTGTTTTGGAACAGAAATGATGGCGGGATTTTTCAAAGTATCAACCGAAACACAAATTCGTAGATCACCACGCACACTTACTTAAAGCTACTGCCCGCATCTCGTGGTCGTGCGGTAGCGTTCTCGCTTCCCACGCCCGGGTTCCCGGGTTCGATTCCCGGCGGGGTCAGGGATTTTCTCTGCCTCGTGATGGCTGGGTGTTGTGTGCTGTCCTTAGGTTAGTTAGGTTTACGTAGTTCTAAGTTCTAGGGGACTGATGATCATAGATGTTAAGTCCCATAGTGCTCAGAGCCATTTGAGCCTTAAAGCTACTGCCTTTCAGGCACACGGACTTTTCAGAAGCGATACCGGTGAACATAGGTCGTTTAAATAAACTTCGGTCTGAACTACGCGTATTTAATCATTCCTGTAAGAGCAGCTGCACTAAACTGATGCAGAATTAAAGATGTATTTTTGCGAACTCTCCCTCAGAGCGATTTTTCTATTAGTCTTTAGCAAGTCGGGTGCATTTTGAATTTTTCCGTGAAAATTTTGACATGGTTGTAAAAATTAACGTCGTGGTATTATCAAAGTGGAGTTCATTTGGCTGGCACAATTTTCCTGTTGCGGGTCCATGCTTGTCTTTCGTCTACAAAGACTTGATCGTAAAGTGTCTGATTCGTGCGCCTTCCCTACGATCTTTAACGTAAAGGAATTTTTGTTGCCCACACACGAAAGAACGAACAATTTTAAAAACTCCAAGTGGGTCACTTTCGTGAACATTCCTGATTTCATGCACGTCACAATTACATTTTTTAATTTATGAATCAAGTATTCAACTGTTTTTTGAACATTCCGACTCAATTTCCGGATGGTTCTTGTAGACATAAGAAAACGTAAGGAAATATCTTTCCTGATGCTGTTGTGGTATTCTGTGCTGTGAAGAAATCAATAGAGTCGTACAGATCGGTTTTCGTTCCTTGTCCCGCAAGGTACCTATTGTACGTCAATTGGTACTGGCAGCCGGTTTGATCGGTACTAATTACATAAGATTGTTCAAAATTAGGGATGAATAATTTCGTCTGTGTCTGGAATACTGCCGCAGCTGCCAGTACTTCGCCCATCGTTAGATACTCACTGGAGCTGTCCAGATATTTGGAATTTTAATTACGCACCACAAACACATTTGAAGAAAGTATTCTGTAATGATTAATTTATTAATGAAATTACTATGCCAAAAACGACTATTTTCGAATAATTTTGCATGGCATATACTACTTAACGACATTGAAGGAAAGGCACACGGGTGGGTTTGAAGGCAAAACAGCAGTGTGCAGGCCGCGATCCTTACCTCCTGTACAACATTCGCTCGTTGTGGATATAGAAAGTACGCACAGTACCTCAATATCGATTTTCTCGGAAAGTGGGGCCGTCGCATGAAAACCCGCTAGCCAGATACTCAGGTCTGCTCCCTCTGCAACGTACCCGAGACTCAACAGAACTGTCATTTAACAAGTTTGATGGCGCCTTGTCAGTGGCGAATATAGTTTTCGTGTATGTGTGATATATGTGGCACAAAAAAAACCAATTAAAATGAAAAAAATATTACTTTCAATTACGGGCAACATGTAATTATAGAAAATATGTTCAATTTATTTCTTTAATTATTTATTTTATTTTATTTTCCAAGCAGACGTATTTCTAGTCGCTAGGTTGTGTGACGCAAATGTTTATTTTTGTTTCAGGTGAAAGTGTAGTGAAAGCAGCATCGTGAATCTCTGAAAATCCAAGACAATTAGAAACTGTCCGGAGGGCAACGCCATAGGGCAACAACACCGTTCATTTTCAGTTCGTTACGTTTCTTCTGCTCACAGGTAAGTCGCTTACAATTTTCGACTCCAACAGCAGCACTCTGGCTTTGTTACAGCTGCTTAAAGGAAAACTGCTGCACTCATGTACTATGTGTTAGATTGTCAGAGTGTTGACTGTCTCTCTGAGTGAGCAGTTTCTGTATATTGATCGTGAAGCATGTGTAAGGAATACTGCTATCTTGTCTCTTCATTCGGGCTGCAATTTTCCGGTATTTATCAGGTACAACTACAACAACTGTACCAGAGGGGTAAAATTTCCTTGCGAGTAGTTTCTGCTATATTTGCCACGGGAATGCTTGAGAGCTGTCTACAAATGGCGGCATTTGTTGCATTAATCATGTTGGAAAGTCACTGTCTCTGTTGTCCCGTTATAGTAACTAAATTCGATTAGCCTAATCCTGAGGAAGTATCGGCATTTTGTGAAACACTCTTGTGTGTGTTTTCGTAACTACCTAATTCTTTTTTTTTATCTCTTTGCGAACCCTACAGAGAGATTTTTAATTAACTGTGCTCTCTCGCCACCGAATTTTACTCACAGTTCCATAAGGCTACTTTCCATTGTGGGACTGCGAGTGGCAACAGCTAATTGTCTTCTATGTGGCTACGCGTATTTGCTCATTCCTGTAAGAGCAGATGTGTTCAACTGGTGCAGATTTAAAGACCTATTTTTGTGGAGTCTCCCGCGAAACGATTTCTGTGTTAGTCTTTAGCAAATTTCATGCATTTTGAATTTGTTTGGTGAAAATTTTAACCTGCCTACCAAACTAAACGTCACGGTGTTGTCGAGGGGGAGATCATTTGGTTGAGATAATTTTTACAGTGGTTGCCTTTCATCTACAAAGACCTGATCATAAATTGTCTGATACGAATCATTGATATAAAAGAATTTTTCTTGTCCCACATACGGAGGAAAGACAGATTTTAAAAAGTCTTCGTCTATCGCTTTCGTATTTGTAATCTTCTCAACAAATTTTAGAATAGCCTTACGACGGGAATTAACAGACTTTGAATGTGGAATAGTAGTTGCCCAAGCTAGACGCATGGGATACACTATTTCGGAAATCGTTAGGGAATTCAATAGTCCGCGATACACATGTCAAATTCCAGGCGTTAGCTCTCACCACGGGTAACGCAGTGGCCGTCGGCTTTCACTTAACGACCGTGAGCAGTGCGAACAGACAAATGACTTTGCATGAAATAAGCGCAGAAATCAATGTAGGACGTACGACCAACGTATGTGGCAAAATTTGTCGTTAATGGGCTATGGCAGCAAACGGCCGACGCGTGTGCCTTTTCTAAGGGCATTAAATCGCCTGCAGCGCCTCTCCTCGGCTCGTGACCATATCTGTTGGAACGCAGGCGACTGGAAAACCGTGACCTGGTCAGACGAGCCCCTATTTCAGTTGGTAAGAGTTGATGGTATGGTTCAAGTGTAGCGCAGACTCCACAAACGCACGTACCCAAGTTGTCAATAAGACATCAACACAGTGTTTATTGTAATGAAAAGGACTGAGAAAACGAAGAAAACTGTGAATCACCACCGTAATAGAGAATAAGATAACTTCTTCTAACAAACAGCAGATTTTTAAAAGAAGTTTGGGAACTGGCGAAAATACAAAAACGAACAACGCCGTAGTAAACATATTTCCAAACATTGAACAGGAAGAGATAACATGGGTCACAGCCGGTAGCTAGCATCACTGATTCCTGTTGACCCAGACCACCAAGCGAGGTGGCACCTTGCTTGGCCCATTGGACCCGCATTCGGGAGGACGACGGTTCAAATCCCCAGCGGATATTCAGATTTAGGTTTCCTTTATTTTCCTGAATCGCTCCAAGCAGATGTTTGGTTTGAAGAGGGCGCGGTAGATTTCCTTCCCCGTCGTTTCGCAATCCGAAATTGTGCTCTGTATCCAATGGCCACGCTGTCACCAGGACGTTCCTCCTTGACTTAATGGCAATATTTTATTATTACTGGAGGCAGGAGAGAAGAAGCGCTACTGCTTTAATCGATACCACGACACATTGTACGCAACAACAAAAATAATTAATTTAAAAAAAATGTGTTGATTGTAAGGAAATCGGAGAAAAGTATAGCGAAATATACAGGGCTATTATAAATGATTGAAGCGATTTCATAAATTCACTGTAGCTCCATTCATTGACATATGGTCACGACACACTACAGATACGTAGAAAAACTCATAAAGTTTTGTTCGGCTGAAGCCGCACTTCAGGTTTCTGCCGTCAGAGCGCTCGAGAGCGCAGTGAGACAAAATGGCGACAGGAGCCGAGAAAGCGTATGTCGTGCTTGAAATGCACTCACATCAGTCAGTCATAACAATGCAACGACACTTCAGGACGAAGTTCAACAAAGATCCACCAACTGCTAACTCCATTCGGCAATGGTATGCGCAGTTTAAAGCTTCTGGATGCCTCTGTAATGGGAAATCAACGGGTCGGCCTGCAGTGAGCGAAAAAACGGTTGAACGCGCGCGGGCAAGTTTCATGCGTAGCCCGCGGAAAATTGGCTCATGCCACAACTAGAGACCGACAGCGCCGACTTCATCTTTCAACAGGATGGTGCTCCACCGCATGATGTTCGGCATTTCTTAAACAGGAGATTGGAAAACCGATGGATCGGTCGTGGTGGAGATCATGATCAGCAATTCATGTCATGGCCTCCACGCTCTCCCGACTTAAGCCCATGCGATTTCTTTCTGTGGGGTTACGTGAAAGATTCAGTGTTTAAACCTCCTCTACCAAGAAACGTGCCAGAACTGCGAGCTCGCATCAACGATGCTTTCGAACTCATTGATGGGGACATGCTGCGCCGAGTGTGGGAGGAACTTGATTATCGGCTTGATGTCTGCCGAATCACTAAAGGGGCACATATCGAACATTTGTGAATGCCTAAAAAAACTTTTTGAGTTTTTGTATGTGTCTGCAAGGCATTGTGAGAATATCTCAAATAATGAAGTTATTGTAGAGCTGTGAAATCGCTTCGATCATTTGTAATAACCCTGTACTTTAGCTTAATAGGGATATTGAACTACAAATATAGTATATGTATGTGTTAGCAGTAAAATGGTTCAAATGTCTCTGAGCACTATGGGACTTAACATCTGAGGTCGTCAGTCCCCTAGAACTTACAATTCCTTAGACCCAACTAACCTAAAGCCATCACACACATCCATGCCAGAGGCAGGATTCGAACCTGCGGTTCCAGACTGAAGCTGTTAGCAGTAGACCGAAACGATTGTCAGAAGAAGGAAATGAAGAGTGAAAGAACCGCTCAACTGTAGTAGAATAAATTGTAGGAATTTAAAATGTATGTGTATTTATCGTAAAGAAGAAAATCGACGAAGGATCAGAAATTCCACAGAAATAGCAGAGATGGTATTTTGTTTCTCATACACAGCAGAGAGCAAAAAAGTAATTAATCTTCAAACCAATAAAAATTTTATCCCTAATGATGTAACTTAATGTGCAATCAAGAAATTAACTACAAAATACGCTCCAAGAAATTACATCCGAGTAGCTGTTACCATAACGACTCAGATCAAATCTGACGACTAGTATCACAAATTCTTCTTACCTTATTTGCGTGTTCCCGTATGCCACACGGAGAACCACGCCTTCTGCTGGACTAAAGGCAGTCACCGTTGCTTAACGTCCTATGTATGACGCCGCACGACGAACTCGACCATCGCTAGGCAACGACCAGAACTGGGACGATTGTTTGGGTGAGCGTCATCGGGTCAAGTCCACGTCGCTAGCGTCATTTGTTTCCGTTGTAGCCGACCAGGGTGGCCGAGCGGTTCTAGGCGCTACTGTCTGGAATCGTGCGACTGCTACGGTCGCAAGTTCGAATCCTGCATCGGTCATGGATGTGTGTGATGTCCTTAGGTTAGTTCGGTTTAAGTAGTTCTAAGTTCTAGGGGACTGATGTCCACAGATGTTAAGTCCCACAGTGCTCAGAGCCATTTTGAGTTCTTTCTGCTTCCTTCGGGGTTCTTTCACTCGAGCGCTCCATTTATTTGTTTCAGTTTTGGTCCTACTGGAATTTTCGTAGAAAACCACAATCTATCTTGTAAGTATGGGTGGTTCGACTCTTTTAATACGCCGACAGAATTTTAACCAGCGTATTTTTTTGTCCGAATAAACGATGGTATACTTGTCAGTTTCTTTATTTGCTCTTGCTTCGTATATTCCTTCTACAGTATAATTTTTCTGCTTACTTTTCTTCCTTCCTTAAGAATTTCTTGAATATTTCTCGTTTTCTTCAACATGAGTATTTCAGCCCCAAGAAAGACACTCTGGATTGAGGACTATGTTTTATAGTCTCAGTTTTCAATATTTTGAGCTCTTTTTTGTTATAGATGTCTTTTGTCAGTCTGAAACTTCTTTCCATTTTGTTTCAATGAGTTTTGTAACCAATATTTTCCAAGTCAGTTACCTAAATGATTGCACTATAATTTCTAAACTGAGATGCTCTCTCGATTTTCTGGTATTTACTTTTAAGAATTTTGAGTGCCACGTTGTCAGAGCGCGTACAATAATACTTGGCCCCTAGCTGCACAGACCGTGCAGTGCCGGAGGAACCAGCTGTTGTAGTAGTGGGGACTCATTTGCTTGCGCGACAGCGCAGTGGGGGAGATGTAGTTCTGCAGCTTAACCCTTCACACAAACGCCTATCTCTCAGCTACCATGTGTGAAAGCGATGATATTAATGAGTTATGTCAGTACGGCTAACAACTGGACAATTCAACTGTCTATTATACGTAACACTGGATTACAACGAAATTGCAACAGAAGGAACGATTTACTTTCACCTGACTTGTAAATCTTTCTTTCTCTTGTTGCTATGTTAAAATTAGCTTCTTTTGCCAAAACACCAGGGTTTATTACTAGGACACAGTAGATAAGACAGTTTTACATGTTAACTATCTCCATTCGTCAAAGACTTTTCGGTGTCTCGAGAATGGCATGGCAAATGAGGAATATTACCAATATTTGACTCGCACTGTATCGTCCCGCACCATCGGTAGTGAATGTGTTAGATACAAACCATTTTCTCGAGATTAGAGATCTCATCTCAAGTTTAAAGACAAATATGTAAAGGTTTCTAATTACAGCTACCAGTCACAAAATTTGTTAACTAATGTATGGCCACGCTAGAAGAACAAAGATAACCACAGCATGTATGATCTTATTGTGAAATTGTTTTTGTAATGCCATACATCCTGATGATGAGGTATTCCATCGAAAGATGTCGCACAATAAATAAATAATATATTAGTTAACAAATTTTGTGACTGGTGGCGGTAATTAAAAACCTTCACATATTTCTTGAGACAGTCACGGTAGAAAAATAGTCAAAATGGCTTCAAATTCTTAAAGACAAATGTAAAAGGTGACAAGTACTTTTCATTGCAGACCATTCGAATTTTGTGTAGTACCTTCCTTAACGACAAAATATAACAATAACTACGGCATCTAACGAATTGGTAGGCATCTGATCATACAGCTGACGAATGAGAGTATGAGATGGGAAAAACCAAATGTTTTACTGAATAAATGGTTCAAATGTCTCTAAGCACTATGGGACTTTACATCTGAGGTCATCAGCCCACTTTTACTGAATAACTAAGATTGCTACTAGCGCCTACCTCCATTCCAGCAGTGTGCAGAAGCAGGCAGAGAATGTTTCGTTCATAACGGACAAAGCACACAGGCTCTGTAGTCAACAGGCAACTGAGGCGGCCGCCCCTTCGGAACAGAGTGGTGATTCACCCATCGCTGAGAAGTCTGCTAAACAAGTATTTTTTTTATTCCACTGATATCTGGTCCTCTGTTGTTTCTGTTTTCTTTAAGACCTATTTGTTTTGTACTGTATGGATGTTATGATACACATGGTCAAGTCACATTTATGTGGCCGCCGTCTATATTCGATCTCAATTTGAAATAACCACTCACATAAGGCAGGTGGCAGGGGAGCAGGGGAGGGTACATGAAGCGTGTCCTCCGGACGCGGAAAACAGTGCATTCGTTGTTGTAATGCGGAAACGGAGCGAGTGATCTGACGTCCAGTTGTGCATGATCATTGGCTTACAGACCAAGGGAGGAAGCAATAGATGACAGGCGTGAACGACGGGTGTGGAGATGTGTACGGCGAATGCAAGTGCAACTGTTGAGCGACTGACCACCCTTATGAACCACGACAGGTGTGGAGATGTGTACGGCGAATGCAAGTGCAACTGTTGAGCGACTGACCACCCTTATGAACCACGGAGCTCCCAACAGTGTCTCCTCAACGACCATTCAGCGAATTCTGCTGCGTGAGCGTCTCCGCAGCAAGTGGCTGGTTGATGCACTCTGGCTCACTTATTTTCATCGGCGACAAAGGCTGGAATTTGAATTCCAGCACTTCAACTGGACGTCCACTGAATGGTGACAGGTGGCCTTTCCAGATGTATCACGTTTTATTTTCCATTGGTCAGGTGGTCGTTGGCGTGCAAGGCGTGAAACGTCTGAAAACTAATACCCTGAAACCAGCGGGAGAGCTATGGTCTGGAGAATGTTTTTCTGGCATTCCCTGAGTGATCTAGACATTCTGGAAGGCACAGTGGAACAACAAAAGTACGCATCGATCCTTGGGGACGATGCCCACCCCTACATGCAGTCTGATTTTCCTCGGCGCGATGGCACCTACCAGCAGGTGAGTGCAAGGTGTCAAGCAGCTCGCCGTGTACGTTCGAAGAGCACCAGGCTCAGTTTACCATACTCCCTTGGCCACCAAACTCCCCGGATTTAAGCCCCATCGAGAATCTGCAGGCCATCTCGATCGAGCTGTTCTCACCGTAGATTCTCAACCGAGGAACCCAGTGTAACTGGTCAACGCACTGGAATCGGTATGGCTCCACATCCCTGTCAGCACTTTCTAGAACCCCCATCACTCACTTTCCACACGTCCGCGTTGAAAAAAGTGGTTGTTCCGGCTTTTGACATGTGGTGGGATCGCCAGGTTGTCTTCAAAAGCGAAGCAGTCCAACTTAATATTAGTTACTTCTAATTTGATTGGGATATCACGTAAACAGCACTATATTCCGTAAGTCGTACATAGTGAAAACGAAATTACGTAAAGGACATCGTATATATAAATATATAAAGGAGACAGACATTGTCACGTACATCTTATAAATAACTGTTAACGCTTATTGCATGAAAGGTGACGGAGTGTCTTTATTATAAAAACGGTGTAATGAATGATTGCCTATACTAGTAGAGGTTGGAACGCCAGTTGAGATGAAACGGCAGACAGAACTCAAGCTCTCGGTGGAAGGCCCGCACAGGTGTTGGTCCTGCTTAAACACGAGAAGTAACTAGACGGATGTCGTAGCACCTGAGCTCTGGAGCACAATAGGGTGACGGCCAGCCGCTATTGTAGTAGGGGCCGGAAGGATAACCGGCTAATACTTCCGAACGCTGAAAATTTTGGACGCAGGTGAGAGAAACGAAGAAGCGGCACCTCGGAAACCACGCAGGCTGGGTTACTTCCAAGGATTTTCACTCAGAAGCGTACCATTGTAGGTATTTTCTCACAAACTTTCCACGCTGGACTGCAAAAGACTAAATGTGGTTGGTCGGCGTTCGGAAGAATCTGTAGAGAGGGAGAATATTCCGTGGTTTCGGGAATATGATTCGTTTTCGGAATTACGATGGTGGGGAGCCAAGCCTTGGTGGGAAGCCAGCACTGGAGAGACGAGGTCTTCCGTTGTGAGCGCCCGTGTGTGATGGTCGCTCGATATCAGCTTTGTTGCTACGGACGGACTTGTCTTTGCTCAGAGGAGAGTTTCAAAAAATGGTTGTAATGAGTCTGAGCACTA
This sequence comes from Schistocerca cancellata, assembly GCF_023864275.1. Taxonomy (NCBI): domain Eukaryota; kingdom Metazoa; phylum Arthropoda; class Insecta; order Orthoptera; family Acrididae; genus Schistocerca; species Schistocerca cancellata. The sequence goes on from NC_064634.1 coordinate 166,115,630, forward strand.
TGGGACTTAACATCTGTGGTCATAACTCCCCTAGAACTTAGAACTACTTAAACCTAAGGATATCACAGACATCCATGCCCGAGGCAGGATTCGAACCTGCGACCGTAGCGGTCACGCGGTTCCAGACTGAAGCGCCTAGAACCGCACGGCCACACCGGCCGGCTCAGGAGAGTTTATAGTTAGAACAGTTAGGCACTGTACCGTTGCGAACCTATACGATTTTGGACTTCACCTCCGGGTTGGAAGTCGTCGTTAAGTACGCAGCGTTCAGTAACTGAGAGCACTTCCTCTGCCTATACTTACGTTGAGACATTATCTGAACTCCGTACTTGTGGCTGGGAGTTTGCGTTTCTTGTCTGTAGAACACAGAGAGGAGAAGACAGTATTGGAGTCTATTAGTCAGAGGACCGCCTTCTGCCGTCCTAGTGTTCGAAATAGTTTATTTGTGGCTGGAGTTCTTCCATCGCAACAGACGAGTACGAGAACCGTCACTTAGACGCAACGGACGCAGCACATATGGTGATATCACAAATTACTTCGGCTTATTAGGGCTATAAAAGCTAAACAGCTGTTATCACTTTAGTTTATTTCCACTAAGTTTCCACACCACCGTAGATCATCTATGAAAGTAATGTCTTCTAGTGTTTGGTACGTAGACGATGTCAGTCATTTCGCGTCATTGATATTAGACCGCGCAGTCATAATAAGGGGCAGAGTTGGGCAATTCATTAGTAATTTTACTTAGGAAATATAAACTTCGTAATCTAAAGGTATTTTAATCTACAATAAATATACAAGCAGGAACAACGTTTATCATTTGGTAGGATCAGTTGCCTTCATTATTCATTTATGATTAGATTGTAATTTATAGAATTGAGAGATCCTAAGATCTGCTTCATGGGGTAGTCAGACAGGGCCAAATCTTCATTTAGCGTTTATTATTTTCCGTTGCGCACATTCATTTTACACCGGCCTGGAGTAGCATCTTGCACAGTAGCTGGTAAAAGAACAACTCCGACGTCGCCAAGTTTTACAGGTAGCCCACCCGCATTCGCAGAAGCGACGCGTTGCTCATTCCTCACGGGTGTGGGAACGAAGTAAATCCTCGACAGTGCCTCTCCCCTGTGGAGTCACGGCTGCGTTATTCGCGCCTGCAGCAGCAGCACAAGGCAGCTTAACGTAGAGCGTGAAACGGCGCGAAACTCGCGTGGCTGTCTACCTTGCCGGGCGGCACGCGCATAGCTGATGCGCCGGCCTCCGGGAATAGCGAAGTGGGTCCTCAGGACTAGCTGGCGGGGCTAAGCGTACACGCTCACACATTCCCTCCGTTCTGCACTGCTCTGCCCTTTTTTACACCCAGCACGGCGCTCGGCGCGTCAATATTTGATACCGCGAGTAAATATTGCATTCTCCTTTCTGGAGCGGCGCTCTCTCTCTCTCTCTCTCTCTCTCTCTCTCTCTATCCCTCTTTGTCGGAACAGACCCAGAGAAGCAGCTGCGAACAGCTGCCAGTGGAAGGAAAAAAGGCGCGGAATATATTATTGGCACACGACTCATGGATTACTCGAAGGTATCAGATGACAGAAACTGCCGCAGCCGCTACGAAACTGCCTCACGAACCTTTGTCGTAACAACCTTTCAGCATGGACGTAACTATGCGTCTACCCTACCGCACTGTTTCCCACAGTTCTTGCAGTTGAGTACAAAAATGGAAAAGGATGTAAGTGCCAAAAATTAAAAAAAAATAACTTTTATGGTGAAAAGGGTTTTGTAAGCCAAGCGTAATGAAACGAGAAAGGTCGCAAGTGCCAGAAAAATTCCTACTAGTTTCAAGAGCAGTTCGAAGATAGCAGCACTGTGCAAGCGCCAGCGGCGAGAGATGGGGAGGGATGTAAGTGCCACCGCCATGATGTATGTGCCTCAGCTACGTAGTTGCTTTAGTTGGTGACAGTACGTTGACACGGCAATGATTTCGGTCGTTTCACGTGTGTGTTTTAGTGTGTTCTTCTTAGATTTTAGAGGCCTTGCTAAAGGCTACCTAAGTACAAAAGATCTGGACATAAGGAAAATTTCACACTTCCGCATTTCCCACAAGAATCCTAGCACAGTGTGCGTGGCAGCTGTTCTGGGTCTTGAAGGTGATATTATGGTAACTTGGAAAAAGATGTTTTAAAGAAAGATGCTAATCTTGACAATGTACCGGATATTCATGACCCTACGACTTACCTTAGAAGAAAGATTAAGGAAAGGCAAACTTACGTTTCTAACATTTGTAGACTTAGAGAAAGCGTTTGACAATGCTGACTGGAATACTCTCTTTCAAATTCTGAAGGTGGCAGGGGTAAAAAACAGGGAGCGAAAGGCTATTTACAATTTGTACAGAAAGCAGATGGCAGTTATAAGAGTCGAGGGACATGAAAGGGAAGCAGTAGTTGGGAAGGGAGTTAGACAGGGTTGCAGCCTCTCCCCGATGCTATTCAATTTGTATATTGAGCAAGCAGTAAAGGAAACAAAAGAAAACTTCGGAGTAGGTGTTAAAATCCACGGAGAAAAAATAAAAACTTTGGGGTTCGCCGATGATATTGTAATTCTGTGAGAGACAGCAAAGGACTTGGAAGAGCAGTTGAACGGAATGGACAGTGTCTTGAAAGGAGCGTATAAGATGAACATCAACAAAAGCAAAACGAGGTTAATGGAATGTAGTCAAAGTAAGTAGGATGATGCTGAGGGAATTTGATTAGGAAATGAGACACTTAAAGTAGTAAAGGAGTTTTGCTATTTGGGGAGCAAAATAACTGATGATGGTCGAAGTAGAGAGGATATAAAATGTAGACTGGCAATGGGAAGGAAAGCGTTTCTGAAGAAGAGAAATTTGTTAACATCGAGTATTGATTTAAGTGTCGGAAGTCGTTTATGAAAGTATTTGTATGGAGTGTAGCCATGTATGGAAGTGAAACATGGACGATAAATAGTTTGGACAAGAAGAGAACAGAAGCTTTCAAAATGCGGTGTTACAGAAAAATGCAGAAGATTAGATGGGTATATCACATAACTAATGAGGAGGTACTGAAAAGAATTGGGGAGAAAAGGAGTTTGTGGCACAACTTGACCAGAAGAAGGGATCGTTGGTAGGACATGTTCTGAGGCATCAAGGGATCGCCAATTTAGTACTGGAGAACAGCGTGGAGGGTAAAAATCGTAGAGGGAGACCAAGAGATGAATACACTAAACAGATTCAGAAGGATGTAGGCTGCAGTAGGTACTGGGAGATAAAGAAGCTTGCACAGGATAGAGTAGCATGGAGAGCTGCATCAAACCAGTCTCAGTACTGAGGACCACAACAACAACATTCATGACTTGCCAAAAATTCACTTTAAATCCAAAATCTCACAAGAAAAGAAGAACGATCTATTGGGAATGATAGATTACATAGAGAAAGAAGAAGACAGGGACTTCTACAGAGCCCTGTTGGAGAACAAAGATGAAGAGGCCTGCAACACGGAGGTGTAGGAAGAAGATGAGAATTAGGACTGCTTGGAAGAAAGAAGTACAGTACTGTAAGTTTATTTCGATTATTAAATTTAGATAACTTTGCAACTCATTTCTCGTATATATACGTATTTTTTAAAATAAAACTGATTTAGTCACAAATGATCAACTGTATCTGAACGAATTTCGAAAGTGAATAAAAAGTCAAAATATTATGTACATAGCTGAGACACCCAAAATAAATTTAGATATCAGATCCAGTTTTTGGTTTTGAGGTGGCTTATATTTACCGATGAAAGAAGAACCGGAATAAACTGAAGACAAACAACTTTGCTTCAAAAAACAATACAAAATTTTATTTTATACCTCTTTCATATTAGCCTAGCACTGAAAGACTAAAACTATATGTAAAGTTATTTAACGTTCTCAAAACTATAATGGACTTACCATCTATTTTTTAACATAAACCCTTGACTTCGATCCCTTTCACAAACTTAATAAGGCACTTAACAGCGTTTTCCAGAAAACGAAACGATGGCACTTATTTCTTTTTCCATATAAGTTTTGTTCCCTTTATAAATATTCATAAAAACTGTTTTAATGTTTTGTAGAGGTATTTTGATATACACATAACTTTTTTTTCAGAAAATTAATATAATCATCCAATATTTAAGACACATTTATTTGAATATTGAAAATTTTAGTTTGTGGCACATACATCCTATTTCAATTTTTGTACACAGTTCCTGGTGACGAAAAAAAAGGGAGCTCGCTCCAGTTTGAAGGCGCTGTAAAAGTGAACGGGCCCCCAGGATTTCAAACTAATAAGCTTTCCAGTATCCGGCCGTCTAAGTCGTCGGAAACGTTCCCCCGTGCAGGGGGTTACTAGGTCGTTTGTCTACTGGGAATGATGGGACGATATCACAATATTAAAAGGGAATAAGTAAGGAGAAACAAAAATATTGGTGTATTAGTTGTTACCCGCGGCTGCCCTCGCACACTATGCATCGTGTTATTGAAGTAGCTGTACATCTGCCACGTGTACAGTGTGCAGAAAAATTAATAACATTTTAAATTTGTGTCAGTGATGTAAGAAAAGGATGATCCATTCCCTACTTCACCCTCTTAAGGATTGATTTTTATTTATTTCTTACTTTCTAAAGTATCGTACGTTCTTCCTCATAGCTCAACCTATTTGCACATTAAGTTTCATCGAAATGGTATCAGTGGTTTAGTCATGAAAACGCAAAAGAGTTACTTGCTTATTTAATAATACTAGTATGGTAGTATGGATTAGACACGTTGAACATGGCATAAGCACTGCATTCATTACGTTGAATCGTTATATGCAGAACATACAACCAAAAATTCATTATCAAAATGACGAAGCTCAGAAGTCAAAGAGTAAACAGCTTCTCCAAAGAGTAAATATTTTCTCTAATTCACGCTATATTCTTCAAATCAATAAACTACATGCTCTTTAAAATAGCCTGGTTATTCCTCAGAGTTGAAGCTATCTCCATATTTTGAATCGATTATAACAGGTTTTCACTTTTCTATGACTTGCTTACATGGTTGTAAAATCCGGTCATATGGGTTGCGTAGAAATTAAACTTTGATGAATTGTTGGACAATTCGGTTTTTTTGCTTCATCCATTTTTAATTCGTTGCCATTCGATCTCGGTTTCTGAATCCTCTTGGTTTTTTCTTTATTGCACTTTCAGGTATTTTGCTGTAGCTTACAGTTTTCCGCGGTCGGGCTGATCTCTCGGCAATATTATCAACTAGTTCACTGTCGTGTGGCCTTGTAAAGGCTTTAAACCATTTTAAATCTACCTGCCAATTGTGGCTCTGTGATATGATTTTAAATCGTACTTCTTCAATCACGAAGTTATGATTCTTCCGATTTACTATGAATCCAATGTCATCCTGCTGTCGGTGTGGGCTGTTGCAACTATGCCAATATTCGTTAGATTGGTCATTTAATTATAAGTGCATTTGGAGTGGCAAATTGGTCTGCTTATTTGTTCGAGCAATAATTATCCAGTTTGAGATGTAATTGGTGAATCAGTTCTTTTTGATAAATGCTGATATTTGAGAACCCTCTCCGTCGTCTGAATTACTTTCATCTGTATACACTTCAGCAGAGCAGTACTTATTTCATGCCTTCTCTGTTATCTGGAAACGTTTGCTGGGTGCGGCCAGCTTCCGTACTCTAGAGTAACGTCTATAGTTTGTATGGCCTCATTATACACTCCTGGAAATGGAAAAAAGAACACATTGACACCGGTGTGTCAGACCCACCATACTTGCTCCGGACACTGCGAGAGGGCTGTACAAGCAATGATCACACGCACGGCACAGCGGACACACCAGGAACCGCGGTGTTGGCCGTCGAATGGCGCTAGCTGCGCAGCATTTGTGCACCGCCGCCGTCAGTGTCAGCCAGTTTGCCGTGGCGTACGGAGCTCCATCGCAGTCTTTAACACTGGTAGCATGCCGCGACAGCGTGGACGTGAACCGTATGTGCAGTTGACGGACTTTGAGCGAGGGCGTATAGTGGGCATGCGGGGGCCGGGTGGACGTACCGCCGAATTGCTCAACACGTGGGGCGTGAGGTCTCCACAGTACATCGATGTTGTCGCCAGTGGTCGGCGGAAGGTGCACGTGCCCGTCGACCTGGGACCGGACCGCAGCAACGCACGGATGAACGCCAAGACCGTAGGATCCTACGCAGTGCCGTAGGGGACCGCACCGCCACTTCCCAGCAAATTAGGGACACTGTTGCTCCTGGGGTATCGGCGAGGACCATTCGCAACCGTCTCCATGAAGCTGGGCTACGGTCCCGCACACCGTTAGGCCGTCTTCCGCTCACGCCCCAACATCGTGCAGCCCGCCTCCAGTGGTGTCGCGACAGGCGTGAATGGAGGGACGAATGGAGACGTGTCGTCTTCAGCGATGAGAGTCGCTTCTGCCTTGGTGCCAATGATGGTCGTATGCGTGTTTGGCGCCGTGCAGGTGAGCGCCACAGTCAGGACTGCATACGACCGAGGCACACAGGGCCAACACCCGGCATCATGGTGTGGGGAGCGATCTCCTACACTGGCCGTACACCGCTGGTGATCGTCGAGGGGACACTGAATAGTGCACGGTACATCCAAACCGTCATCGAACCCATCGTTCTACCATTCCTAGACCGGCAAGGGAACTTTCTGTTCCAACAGGACAATGCACGTCCGCATGTATCCTGTGCCACCCAACGTGCTCTAGAAGGTGTAAGTCAACTACCCTGGCCAGCAAGATCTCCGGATCTGTCCCCCATTGAGCATGTTTGGGACTGGATGAAGCGTCGTCTCACGCGGTCTGCACGTCCAGCACGAACGCTGGTCCAACTGAGGCGCCAGGTGGAAATGGCATGGCAAGCCGTTCCACAGGACTACATCCAGCATCTCTACGATCGTCTCCATGGGAGAATAGCAGCCTGCATTGCTGCGAAAGGTGGATATACACTGTACTAGTGCCGACATTGTGCATGCTCTGTTGCCTGTGTCTATGTGCCTGTGGTTCTGTCAGTGTGATCATGTGATGTATCTGACCCCAGGAATGTGTCAATAAAGTTTCCCCTTCCTGGGACAATGAATTCACGGTGTTCTTATTTCAATTTCCAGGAGTGTATTTCACTATGTTGTAACATTAAGCTACTTCGCGTGTCATAAAAGCTATAGACGTGAAGCCTGCCAAAACACACAGCGTTTCATTGGAGGTCACCCTGCATGTTTTCAGTATGTTTAAATTGGATAATCGCTGTGCCTTATTAATTATGGTACGGTCGCATTGTTGCTACAGTGCTTCTAACCATACCAGCGATGCATACAATAATACTGGAAACATATCTCTTTAAAAATAGTTCATAGTGCCTCAGTTCGCATACCCCAGTATTATTTGCGATAATGTTCAGACTGTGTGTTCATAATCTGGTGAACAATACTGATAGCAACCTCAGTGCACTTGTTGATAATGCAGTTATATGTAATCAGAGTGGTGGTACACTTCGATTCATTGGTAGCATCTGGAAAAATACACTCAATCTTCAGAGGAGTTTGCTTACGGAACATAGCGATAGATAAGCGCTCGTTGTACACGTGTCAGTTGTATGTGAACTATTGGCACGGTCTGAAATGGCTAAAATTTACGTACCTTGCATTCAGCGGAGTCCTTTCAGAAACCTGCTCATTGATATGCTATGGACATTTATGACCGTGTAGAATGCATGTAGTACTTCCTAGTTTTTCACTTTTTCTTTTAATTCTCCAATTTCTTTCTTTCTTTCTTTCTTTCTTCTGCTCGCCTGATTGCAGCTTGTTTATGGTCCTGGGGAATTGCCCGGCTCTTGTTACTGTTGTGACTTGGCAAGACAACCAAGCCACTCTGAGGAAGCCGAAAGGCACGCGTTTAAGCTCACGCAGGCTGGCGTGTGGTCTGGAACAGTTATAGTTGTTGAGCATAGTAAAAAAGGTACGTAGCTTCTGGAATACTTAACTTTAATCCATAATTGGTGAACATCGGTCTGACGGTACATGCATCACAAGATAAATAGCAAATGATAATGGCGCCTTGCTAGGTCGTAGCAAATGACGTAGCTGAAGGCTATGCTAACTATCGTCTCGGCAAATGCCGTGTGGCGGCGCTCGGTCTGCAATCACTGATAGTGGCGACACGCGAGTCCGACGTATACTAACGGACCGCGGCCGATTTAAAGGCTACCACCTAGCAAGTGTGGTGTCTGGCGGTGACACCACAGTTACGACCTTCCCCTACACTCATAAATTCATTTGTATAGATTTTATTTGGAGGGGGGGGGGGCGGAGGGAGGAGAAACCTCTAACTCACACTCCGTCACACTGCTATATACTTATGTTCACTCATCATGGCTTCTCCTTAAAAAAAAAAAAAAAAAAAAAAAACACTACATCGCTATTCCTTCTCCACTCTGATGCAGTATATAAATACACAGAAACATACTTAAATAGAATTACACACATACAATAATCTAAATTAAAAAAGATAATTTGTAGATCAAAGACAAAGTAGTGGAAAGGTTATGTTGGCAACATTACAAAACAGAAACATCAACACATACTTGAAATACGAAAACAAACAGAATACAGTGGTGTGCATAAAAGTGTGTTGTGAGAAATGCATAGTGCTACAGAACATGTAAAAAGTAGACGTAAATTATCAGTGGCTAACACAGAAAAACAACGATGTGTTAGAAGACGGCATTTCTTGACGTAAGCGAGGAAGCAGCCGAAAAATAATCGTAAGTACAAGCCAACCTATTCTTAACGAACTATTTTTCGATCTAAAAAGCAAATCAAAATGTAAATAAACTTAATTACAGACCACTGATGATGCTTTACCTCAATAAAGCGAAACGCGTCTGGTGAAAAAATCACACATTTTTGTAGTTGCAACGACAGATCAAAAATACCCTCGTAAATTCAATTATCTTTGTATCATTATTTCACTGAAAAATCTGCACAACAGTGCATATGTTGACTGTAAGCGCTGTGTATCTAGGAAACAAACCTGCTCCACGCTTCCACGGTCATTACAGTTGACAATGGTAATTCCTACTTTACTCTTTGCTGTCAGGATTGAATTTAGTACTGCTCTGTTCCACGTCGGGTTTCCCTTTGCGGCAGTGTTAGCTGTATTATGTCATGAGTGAGACACAGCAGCATGTGTTGGTTTACTGACGAAGAGTTTACCGAAATGCACCTCGTGTGTGCGTTCACTGAAAGCAATGGAAGAGCAGCAAAACGACCCTTTACTGAGCTGTTCCCGCGGCGACAGCAAACACAACTCTCGACCTTTTATCTGTCTGTGTACTGTTGCACCACTCACTGTTTTGTACTGTACGTTTTGTACGTTTTGGTGACTCCATATTACACGCTTTTATCTGTTGCGAAGGTATTTTCACTGAAACAAGCCACCCTAGACCGCGGACCACTCACAGCAAAATACTCACAAAATGTCCCAGAACAACTTTAAAAATGTGATTCTTAAAATTTTCTTGGCGAACTGAATGTTCAAACGAATTTCCGGCTTGCAGCCAGTCGTCGTTTGATTCTTCCCACGATATTTCGAGTGGGTACCTGCCAATCTTCTTCACATGAGTCATCGAAAACTAATCAACACTTTCTCCGTGTCCCACAAGGATCCATCTTAGGGCCACTGCTTTTTCGTGTGTACATTAATGATCTTTCATCAGTTACACTGCCAGAAGCAGAGTTCGTTTTGTTTGCAGATGACACAAGTATTGCAATAAATAGTATGTCGAGTGTAGTTCTAGAAAGATCTGCTAATGATATTTTCATGGATATTAATAAATGGTTTAAAGCCAACTCACTGACATTAAACTTCGAAAAGACTCACTATATGCAATTCAGAGGTTTCCACCCAGCACATGCGTAAAGTATGAAGAAGAGCAGATAGAAGAGGATGACAGTCTTAAATTACTGGGATTACAACACGATAATAAATTTAGTTGGGAGAAGCACAACACAGAACTGCAGAAACGCCTTAATAAATCTGTATTAGCAATTCGAGTGTTAGCAGACATAGGCGACATAAAAATGAAAAAGTTTGATTTCTTTGCCTACTTTCATTTCATAATGTCATATGATATAATATTTTGGGGTAACTCTTCAAGTCAAACAAAAGTTTTCAGAGTCAAAAAGCGTGTAATACGTATTATTTGTGGAGTAAATTCCAGGACGTCCTGTAGAAACCTCTTCAAAGAACGGGGTATACTAACTACTGCCTCTCAGTATATTTACTCCTTAATGAAATTTGCCCTAAATAATATATCTCTTTTTCCAAGAAACAGCTCAGTTCATACATACAATACCAGGAACAAAAATGATTTGCACAAGGACTTAAAAGCACTTACTTTAGTTCAAAAAGGGGTCCATTACTCAGGAACACTCATCTTCAATAATTTGCCAGCAAACACAAAAAATTTAATTACAAATAAAGATCAGTTTAAAAGGAACCTGAAAGACTTACTAGTGGCCAACTCCTTCTACTCCAAAAAATGTCCAAATGTGTGTGAAAACCTATGGGACTTAACTGCTAAGGTCATCAGTCCCTAAGCTTACACACTACTTAACCTAAATTATCCTAAGGGCAAACACAAACACCCATGCGCGAGAGAGGACTCGAACCTCCGCCGGGATCAGCCGCACAGTCCATGACTGCAGCGCCTTAGACCCTTCTACTCCATTGACGAATTTTTTAATAGAAACAAATGATGTATTGTATGTACTCATACTATTAGTATTGTTTTTTCAGCTTAAAAATGATGTATTGTATATACTCATACTATTAGTATTGTTATTTCAGCTTTAAAAAAAGGACATGTTCCACTTCCACGAGGATCTCCTGAGCACGGATCTATGGAACGAAAAACTAATCTAATCTAATCTCCTCAATATGCAGCGCGCTGCGAGTATTCCGCGCATGCGTCAAAATCGAGTTGACAGAGGGACCACACTTTCCGGCGGCAGCGCCCTCATTGGTGGAACCACAGAACTCAGCTGTCCTTTGCACTATTGCTTCCCACGCAGTTGGTGCACTCTCTCGCCTCGGATTAGAACAAGTCGTGGAGATAATGCGGTTCTTTAATAATGAATTAAAGGATCCGTGGAAATACGCCAGCCGGAAAATCTGATACATTATGACAGTGGCTGCAAGTGGACAGTTCATGGAACCCCGTCATGTCTACGATTTGCTGTAATCGAAGACGACAGAGTCTGCCAGCGGCCGTAGCGATCGGTGATGATGCAGAGGGCAGCTGAGCTCCGCAGTTCCATCAGCGAGGGCGCTACCGCCGGGAAGTATGGTACGTCTTTTAACTTGATTTTGACGCATGCGCGGAATACTCGCTATATATCGCAGAAAGAAGCAGTGGTCGTTAGTTTTCGATGACTCACCTGAAGATGATTGACAGGTGCCCAGTCGAAATAGCGTGGGATGACCGGCTGCAAGCTCGAAATTGGTTTGAACAACTTTTGACATGTTGTCGCTGGAGTTCGGATTTTTCTTGTACACCATTATACTACTTCGCTTGACAGTAAACATCAAATTTAATTTTTGTGATTCAACAATACTCTTTTCAACGCTTTATTCGCATATAAGCGGCGCAAAAAACCGCCGTCGCATACATAGACTTTTCATTCGACGTTACTGTTCTTGGTTGGAGTGTCGGTTCCATTGCTGTAGTGCTGTACAATCGCTGTGTCCGGCTGGCGTCACGACCAATAGCATGCATTTCCACCATAGTTTATCACGCCTACGGAGAGTACGCCTTTGCAGCAGAACAAAGAAGGAATTGCCGTGGTCAGAAACAGGCGCTCATTAGTAAAATGTCGTTAAAGTTGTAGGACATGATAAAGAACATGCATCTGGATAAATGAAATGTACAAATTTTGTTCCAGGGGGAGGTTCTTCATTGAACGACATGCATAGTACACATTGCAGGAAACTAATTATATTGGAGCGGAAAGAGTTTGCAGCGAAGGAATTAGCTAATGGCACAACAATGTAAACGTCACGCGTGAGGATATACGCCGAACGTAGGAATGTCAATAGTGTTGAAAACCCTAACGGTCTATCCTATACTGAACTGAACTCCAGATCTATGGACGAAATCGTACCCATCACCGCGTATTCGCAGTGCTGGTTAAAACTTTATTGGTCGGCAGTCGCCATCGGTTTATTTATTTGGTCCCGCAAGGTCATAATTATGTTCATTTCTTTTCTAATGTTTCGACACCACTCTGACACCGCTGACAGCGAATCCCGCCGCGTATGAAAATTGTCCCAGGGAAGGCCCAAACTTGTCGGCTGCTACATTGATGCGGCGATCGAACTCAATCAGTTCGCCTGTTGATTTATTCTGACAAATGACACGTATGCCTTATATATACCCACATGCATAATCTGACGCCTCGCGTAACACCTTAATTGGATGTCTGAAAACCTTTGACCACACAGAGTATTCGAAAAATACTGATCAATAGGGTGAATATTACGATAATCAACGCTTGTGTCATACACTGGCTGATAATGCACTTTGAGGCTACAGAATTAATCGATCTCATTCAGTCTTCTGTCGACAAACAAAATGGGCAGGCTGTTATCTGTCAGGTATACCAACACATGCTGCTCTATATCAAATCTCAAGAGCATTGTCACCAAGATGTGTGATTTTCAAATGTATCGTCCATCGTTTTGTTTCTTTAAGCAATATAAAAGTTTGTATTCTTTAAATGAAGAATAATCGAGTGGAGAAAGATTATAACAGTGGCGATACGTTCCCGAAGGTCTATGACCGCTTTTAATTGTTGTGTGGTTTATTAGCAAGGTCAATGAGACACTTGTTTTTCGTAAGCTGTCAAGACCAGTGTACTAGTTACAATATCAGTAGCTAGCGGGACTTTCTAATAACTTTCATAACTTAGCGTATAACTTCCCGTAAAACATTTCTAACCATCATGCTGAGGATAAAAGTTCCTCTTCCCTTGTTTCTTCGGGTTTCTGAATTAAATATGGTTTTTAAAAGCCACATAGTTAAGGCAATACGTATTGGTGCATAATAACAAAAAGAGAAAAACACTGAGTTTTTATGAAGATGGAATTTTATTAAAACCCAAAGCAGCTTTATTTTTCAGGTGGAAATCTTCACAACATTCAAAACTATAATTGAAAAGTTCAATTAAATAATTTATTTTCCATGAATGTGTTGAGCGGCTAGCACTTTCACCGAACTATTGGAAGTCTCTTGTTCTTGCCAGTTTCCAGGGCAAATATCAGCATTGTTAGAGTTATATCAAATAAGGTTAAGTCAGTTCGTTTCGAAACGATCGATTTTTTCAGTCCTAGATATAGGGGTAATTAGCGGAATTTTTTTGGAAATTTGTCTAAGTTCCTATGGGACCAAATTGCTGAGGTCATCGATCTCTATGTTTACACACTATTTAATCGAACTTAAACTAACTTACACTAAGGACAACACACATATCCATGCCCGAGGGAGGACTCGAATCTTCGACGGGGAGAACGGTGCGAACCGTGACAAGGCGCCCCACATCGAGAGGCTACATCGAGCGGCACAATTGGCGGTAAAAGAATTTCGGACAATTAGAGTCATAAAAACAGTCAACAATACTTACTGTTTATAATGAATTGCAAACCGATCTCTCGTACGCAATCGGCGTATTTAAAGCAAGAGATCGAGACGCCGGTGACAAATTGCTGTTTACCGCTTTATTTAAAATTTTTGAATTCGCGGTATGACTCGTTTATGAACACGTGTTCGCCTTCGCAAACGGGATTGCTAGCTCACGTCTGTGCGGTGGCTCTCCATTCGGAGGTAAGGCGATTCGAATCCTTGTGGTCTAAAATTTTCACTGCCAGTTTTTGGACGGTATGGGGAGGAGAGATGGTGGCTTAAAGTTCCTGATCACGGGCCTTTTCGCTAATATCCTTGATTAAATTACATATCTATCCACAGTTTTTCTTGAAGAGACGGCATATATCAGTTTTGGTAGTTATTCGTCCTGCGTATAGGAAGGTTAAGTTCGACTGTCCTTCGTGTTATTGGAGAGTATTAGGCAACGTGTGAGGGCCGGGTTTAACTCTCCTTCACCTATAACACCCAATACCCAACGCTAAATCGTATGAGCATTCATTATGCTCATCTACACGACACAAACACACACTTGATAAATGGTTCAAATGTCTCTGAGCACTATGGGACTTAACATCTGAGCCCATCAGTCCCCTAGAACTTACAACTACTTAAACCTAACTAACCTAAGGACATCACACACACCTATGCCCGAGGCAGGATTCGAACCTGCGACCGTAGCGGTCGTGCGGTTCCGGACTGAAGCGCCTAGAACCGCTCGGCCACAACGGCCGGCACACACTTGACACTTCACGACAGGTGGTACGCAGCCAACGGACTTTTCCTGGAACGGTGATGCAGGTTTCTTGAATCTGCTTCGCTATGCTCATTCCCTGAGCATGTGTCTGCTGTTATTGTATACATATAGGTCTAAATTATTGAAAACGAGGTAACTAAGACGAAACCGAATGTCACATCGTAATTTGCTTGCTTATCACATAAAGGTTCTTACTAGAAATACTTTCACCATTTCCTGCGGAGTGGATTACTGTCATCGTAATTATTACTATATCATGTGATCCGTGATATTTTTTTAAAAAATAACGGTTCAATGTACGGAAACATGGTTTCCTGCAAAAGGGTGAGTGCTTTCCTTGTAGTTAGTAAGCATAATCTTTTGTCTGGTATAATATTGTAACAACTACGGTTTTTTCACCAAAATGTGTCCTTTGCAAACAAAATTCAATACTTTGAGAAAAGGAGGATTGTCTTGATATTAAATGTGTCAGTATTTGCAATGGAGTGTTTTGCAGAAATAGTCGAGAAATGATTTAAATTTTAGGCCGACGTCATCCAGCGTAGCATGGGATCACTGCTGTTAGTCTACGTTTACTAGCAAATGTAGATGAAAATACGCAATGTGGATCGTACATTAAAAAAAAAAAAAAAAAACTCCCAATATATATGGACGTTCCACGTTTCCTTATTTGCGCAGATCTCTTTTCTCGAGTTATCGAATTCCGTTAATTACTGTAACTTGTGTCACTTAAATAAAACATAGTTGTTTCGAATGTGTCAGCAGATAAAGTTACGGATATTAACATGGCACCATGTTAATATGAGCTCTACCAATTTCGCAGTCACAGCCACTTGGACTTTACTGTATGGTGCTCTGTGGTGCAGTATGGCACAGATTTTTCCGTGACAAACAAATGGATGTGGTCCTGAAGGAGACCGCTGTAACATCACTGTCTGTCAAACACCGACGCCATTAGAAGAGGTAAACACTAAGTAAGGCTTCGGATCCTTTCACACATGTATGAAGTAGACACCGAAAAAGAAAAAAAAAAAACTTGAAGTTTCTACCCCGAACATGCGCTGTATGGCCATCAACCCGCCCGTCAGTGATACAAGTCGAAAAGACGTTTATTTTTGACACATTGTGAGAGATCAAGGAATCGTGAATTAAGTGTAGGAGGGAAGGATGGGGAGTAAAAACTGTAGAGGAGGGCCAAAAGGCCAGCACAGTAAGCAAGTTTCAATGGATGATGCAGTAGCTGTTCGGAGATGAACTGGCTCGCACAAGAGAGAGTAGCTGCATGAGACCAGTCTTCGTACTGAAAACAGAGATACATAGTTGTATAGTCGCTCAATTCTCCATCATGCGCCACATTCTGCTGAGCTCAGAACGAATGCAATTTCCCACCTACAGGTTTCCGAAAGTTTTCCCCTGACATCATTTCCATTGTGCTGTGTCGTCTGAACAAGACACAGCTAGGGCAAAAGCACCACAGGCGCAAAGATGTGAGCTGGTGCCACTGCCATAGAGGCTCGCCACTTGTGCGAGTTCCACCAGTGACACGGGAGGCGCTGATGATGAAGATATCGACTTCGCCTTCGCCTTGGCCAACTGCCGGTCGGGTACAATCCCCCAAAGACTGGACAGAAGCCTACTAAAAAGACAGAAGAGCAGCTCTCGCCCACTTGGTTATAAATCATCGTCCATGGCTGGCTTAGACTGGGAACGTCGTTTAGTGAACTTATAGAAGTGAAGAGACGGTTGTTGTAAATTGCGTTTCTTACGTACTGTGAGGTTTACCTGCGATTATTTGCACGTAGCCATTGGGTTTCTTTTTTGTGTTATATAATACGTGCAGTGTTGCAGACTTTAATATTCCACAAGTCGCAAATATAAGTAAACCTTTTAACTCATTTGTGTGACTGTTACTAATTTGTTGGAGTGTTGTGCAACCTTCGTTCTCCTACCCTGTCGCCTAACCCTGGGGCATAGCTGTGTAAAAGTGGCAGCGAGAAATTGTCTTAGTGGTGTATTGCAGCAGAAGCCGTTTCACGAATTCGCAAATTCAGCCTACCGTAACAGCGGCAACTCGACCCCTACAGCAACGAGGCCTTTACAAAACTGGCGACGAGGGTTTACAAAATATTGTATGTGAGTGTTACCTGCCTTCTTCCCGCAGCTGTATGCCATGGTATTGGGCTCTCTTGCCAATTTCCGCCCTAAAACAATACTTAATCTCTGTACGAAAATGGCCTACGTCAAAAACACGTCAATTTGCAATATGTTCCATTTGTCGATAGCTTTCACGATGCGCATGACACAAAAAAAAGACTCGGTATCCTGCATTGCTGACTGTGTATTAAGAGTCTCCACTTCACAGCTGGTACTCTGCGCACAGCGGCAGCGGGATTCATCTCTGCCGACGCTGTTGTTCCAGCAACGCGTTTTGCGCCGCTGGGACGGGCATGTATTGTATGGCGTAGCGCGGCCAGCAACCTCGCATTGCTTACATCGAGGAGGGTTGCGGCAGACCTCTCTCTTTGAAGCCTGTGGTCCAACATCTCCGTCATCGGCGTCGCTGCATTCTGGCGGCCTGTCAATTAGCGACAGCACAAAGGGCGCAGCCGCAGCCGCGGCCGCGGCCGCAGCCGGCCCCCGGCAGGCTTCTGTTTTTTGTTTACCGCCCTCGCCAGCCGGCAGGTACCTGCCGGGCAGCAGCATCCCTCCGCCGGAGTTTACCCCGCGGTCGCACGGGGCTCGGAATACACGGGACGAGTCCCCCAACAATGGGCACGCCGCTGCCCAGTATTAATAATATGCCGCCTCTCTGCCTTGTGGTGCCCCTCACTCCCCATCCCACCTCACCACGTCCCTTTCTAGTCTTCAACACGCTCTCGTGCGTCATGGCCCCAGCTGAATACAACTTCCAAGTGTCTTCTCGTTTTCGGTTGCACGTAAGCGACCTTGCGTGTATGTACTGAGAGAGACCGCCATTCTTGTGACTGTCCTAAAGGTCACCCAGCTACTGTCGTTGGTTTCTAGCTATTCTAACGCCGGTGTTTCAGTATCAAATTTCTTTGACAAAGTTGGTTCGCCAAATGTACACTACTCGCCATTAAAATTGCTACACCAAGAAGAAATGCAGATGATAAACGGGTATTAATTGGACAAATATATTATACAGGGTGATTCAAAAAGAATACCACAACTTTAGGAATTTAAAACTCTGCAACGACAAAAGGCAGAGCTAAGCACTATCTGTCGGCGAATTAAGGGAGCTATAAAGTTTCATTTACTTGTACATTTGTTCGCTTGAGGCGCTGTTGACTAGGCGTCGGCGTCAGTTGATGCTAAGATGGCGACCGCTCAACAGAAAGCTTTTTGTGTTATTGAGTACGGCAGAAGTGAATCGACGACAGTTGTTCAGCGTGCATTTCGAACGAAGTATGGTGTTAAACCTCCTGATAGGTGGTGTATTAAACGTTGGTATAAACAGTTTACAGAGAATGGGTGTTTGCGCAAAGGGAAAAGTTCTGGACGGCCGAGAACGAGTGATGAAAATGTAGCACGCATCCAGCAAGCATTTGTTCGCAGCCCAGGAAAATCGACTCGCAGAGCTAGCAGAAAATCCGCGGGAAACAACTCAGTATGAACGTGACTCGCCTAAGGTGAACGTTTTCTGTGCCATTTCAGCCAATAAAGTTCTTGGTCCCTTTTTCTTCGAAGGTGCTACTGTAACTGGACTACAGTATCTGGAGATGTTAGAGAATTGGCTGTTCCCTCAGCTCGAACAAGAAGCACATCAATTCATATTTCAGCAGGATGGAGCGCCACCACTTTGGCACTTATCTGTCCGTAACTACCTGAACGTCAACTACCCGAGGTGATGGATCGGCCGCCAGGCAGCCCGTGACAGAGCACTTCATCACTGGCCTCCAAGAAGCCCTGATCTTACCCCCTGCGATTTTTTCTTATGGGGGTATGTTAAGGATATGGTGTTTCGGCCACCTCTCCCAGCCACCATTGATGATTTGAAACGAGAAATAACAGCAGCTATCCAAACTGTTACGCCTGATATGCTACAGAGAGTGTGGAACGAGTTGGAGTATCGGGTTGATATTGCTCGAGTGTCTGGAGGGGGCCATATTGAACATCTCTGAACTTGTTTTTGAGTGAAAAAAACCTTTTTAAATACTCATTGTAATGATGTATAACAGAAGGTTATATTATGTTTCTTTCATTAAATACACATTTTTAAAGTTGTGGTATTCTTTTTGAATCACCCTGTACTATAACTGACATGTGATTACATTTTCACGCAATTTACGTACATAGATCCTGAGAAATCGGTACCCAGAACAACCACCTCTGGCCGTAATAACGGCCTGGATACGCCTGGGCATTGAGTCAAACAGAATTTGGATGGCGTGTACAAGTACAGCTGCCTACGCAGCTTCAACACGATACCACAGTTCATCAAGAGTAGTGACTTGCGTATTGTACGAGCCAGTAGCTCGGCCCCCCTTGGGCCAGACGTTTACAGTTGCTGAGAGATCTGGAGAACATGCTGGCCGGGGTAGTAGTCGAACATTTCCTGTATCCAGAAAGGCCCGTACAGGACCTGCAACATGCGGTCGTGCATTAGTCTGCTCTAATGTAGGATTTCGCAGGGATCGAATGAAGGGTAGAGTCACGAGTCGGATCACATTTGAAATGTAAAGTCCACTGTTCAAAGTGCCGTCAATGCGAACAAGAGGTGACCGAGACGTGTAACCAATGGCACCCCATACTATCACGCCGGATGATACGCCAGTATGGCGATGACGAATACACGCTTCCAATGTGCGTTCGCCGTGATTACGACAAACACGGATGCGACCATCATGATGCTGTAAATAGAACCTGGATTCATCCGAAAAAATGACGTTTCCCCATTCGTGCACCCAGGTTCGTCGTTGGGTACACCATCGCAGGCGCTCCTGTCTGTGATGTAGCGTCAAGGGTAACCGCAGCCATGGTCTCCGAGCTGATAGTCCATGCTGCTGCAAACGTCGTCGAACTGTTCGTGCAGATGATTGTTGTCTTCCAAACGTCCCCATCTGTTGACTCAGGAATCGATACGTGGCAGCACTATCCGTTACAGCCATGCGGATAAGATGCTTGTCATCTAGACTGTCAGTGATACGAGGCCGTTGGGATCCAGTACGGCGTTCCGTATTACCCTCCTGAATACACTGATTCCATATTCTGATAACAGCCATTGGATCTCGACCAACGCGAGCAGCAATGTCGCGACACGATAAACCGCAATCGCGATAGGCTACAATCTGACCTTTATCCAAGTCGGAAATGTGATGGTACGCATTTCTCCTCCTTACAAGAGACGTCACAACAATGTTTCACCAGGCAATGCCGGTCAACTGCTGTTTGTGTATGAGAAATCTGTTGGAATCTTTCCTCATGTCAGAACGTTGTAGGTGTCGCCATCGGCGCTAACCTTGTGTGAATGCTCTGAAAAGCTAATCATTTGCGTATCACAGCATCTTCTTCCTGTCGGTTAAATTTCGCGTCTGTTACACATCGTCTTCGTGGCGTAGCGATTTTAATGGCCAGTTGTGTATTTGACATAGTGTAAGAGGGAACTTTTGTCAAATGTTGCGTTTCGTCAAATTTCTCTCATCGCCTTAGATTTGATCACAGAAGGCGCTCGTCTTCTGCGTACTGTAAGCGACTGGCATACAGCGGGAGGTTATGATGAAAATGCAGCTACTCTCAGAGGTCCAGTGTCGGCTGTAATAATCGCATGGCAGCTAAACTTGGTGGATATTCTAATGAATTAACGCGAAACCCATTTACGCTAAAAAAAAAAAAAATAGCTCTTGTTCTGACCACCAGGTACAAATCTGGTGCCGTGAATGCCAGAAAGACATATATAAATGTTTCCATTTGTAATGGATTAGGAATGCAATGTCGGCAGAAAAGGACAAACAAGTGAGAAAGGCTTGATGTTGAAATTATTATTAACCATTACTTTCATAATTTGTCCAATATGAACACCGGAGACGTCAAGGAGATGCTGTACAGCGTCAGATTTCCACCTTGTGGTTGAAGTTTTAACTATTTCTTCCCAGTTAAATCGCTTCTGCATTAACGCATTAGCATATCTTCCAAGTTTCGCTGCCACGCGATAACAGCCCACAATGGACATCCGTGAGGAGCTCCACTTTAGTTACAACCAGCGGTACAAACACACTGCGAAACGACTGTGTGTTGTGTGTGCGGAGTGAAACGCACATTCGGTATGCAAAGGAAGTCGAATTTCGGAGCTTATTGTGGCACTGTAAATACAGAAAGGCGTTATATAAACTGGGATGAAAGAAAACGTTTTCACCTTTTTTAGGCAGAGAGCTCAAACCCAGTCTTTCAAAGGAAATTAGAATAATGAGTTTTCCCCTCTGCAGCGGTGTGTGCGCTGATACGAAACTTTCTGGCAGATTAAAACTGTGTGCCGGACCGAAACTCCGAACTCAGGACCTTCGTCTTTCGCGGGCAAGTTCTCTACCATCTTAGCTACGCAAGCACGACTCAAGAAGGTTGAATCCATTGCGGAAAATGTCTTTGCTGGACCCATCAAAGCTGCAGTGGAGCAGATGATGAGGAGTGTTACATTTTTACAAAAGCATTTTGTGAATAATATTGTTAGTTACATTATATTTCTGCTGATTTTCGAAGGAAAATCTTGTTTTTCTATGTTCCCATAAAGTTGGTGTGCGTACTGGCTCTTACACCACTAGTGAGGTAAGAACGAATGATTTGGCGTGTTCTATAAAAGAACCTCCCATTAAAAAGATGAAAAATCACTGAGGCTATGACTTTTCAGGATCAATAATCTGACAGTTTCTAGGGTAAATAGCTCATCTGCAAAGGGCCTTGGAGTATTAGCTGCCTGTCTTATCCCACTTTCCCCTACTGTTCTGTGATGTTACGTGTTTTACTGTGGTGGGAAGGCACACCGGTCAAATGCACTTCTGACTCAGGTTTAATTTCGATATCCACTATCAGCTTACAGGCGTAAACCTGTTCCTCTTCCTCATTAACGGCAGGACACGAGACAAGAGCGTTTTAATATGTGTTTGTTGTAGCTGACTCCCATCCTAAATGACTGGGAAGTTTCATGCGTTTAAAACCAATTCACTTGCTCTTTTTTGTGATCAGGCAATTGAATACGTCTGTAGTCATCTAACGCTGCTAAGACGTCTCTTTTTGTCACACGTTCTACAAAAAGGTTCATTTCTTCACTCTTACGTCTGTCCCCTCTGTCAAACTCGCGCACTCCTGAGCATATTCAATTAATTTCTTACTACACTATGTCACTTTAATCATCACATACACTTTTTTTCGTTTCGTGAGATTTACGAGCGCGAAACGTCTCTTTTTCATGCGCTTAGCGTCACATCATCGTTTACTTCTGCTCAGAAGCATTTTGTTCGTAATTTTCGTTTACACGATCATTTTACTAAATTCATATCCTTTACGCTGTTTGCTGCGTATGCGATGAGAACCAGACGGTCCGAACCTGCCCTCACACAGCAACGGCCGGCAAATTTACGAATCCGCTGCAGGAACTGGGCGGCTAATTAATGGTACCAGGTTAATTTCCATTTCGGCGAATAACAGAGACAGCTCCGCTTCTCGGAATCCGACGGCAGCACGGCCTCTAATTAGGGGAAAATGTATGCATTATTTTTATCGTAAACAGTTGGGAAACTTGCTCTGTTTTTTATACACTGTTCCGTTCCGACTGTGTCGTGCTACACAGACCTGCGACAACGGGCTCAGCCACGCAGGCGTGGTTTTCCCGAGAGCAGTTTACACTGAGGTGACAAGGTCATAGGGTAGCGATATGCACATGTACAAATGGCATTCACAAGGTATAAAAGGAAAATACGCTCACAGAACTGTCATTTGTACTCATGTAATTCGTGTGAAAAGATTTTCGACGTTATTATGGCCGCACAAGAGGAATGAACAACTTTTAACACGGAATGGTAGTTGGTGCTGGACGCATGGGACATTCCATTTCGGGGTAGAGTAATTCAATGTGCTGGGATGCGCAGTGTCAAGAGAATACCGAATTCTGGCATTACCTCTCATCACGGACAATGCAGCGGCCGACGGTCATCAGTTAAAGACCGATAGCAACAACCTTTACGTAGAGTTGTCAGTGCTAACAAACAAGCAACACTGCGTGAAATAACCACAGAAATCAATGTGGGACGTACGTCGAACGTATCCTTTACGACAGTGGCATTAAAGTTGCTTCCCACGCCCGGGTTCGATTCCCGGCGGGGTCAGGGATTTTCTCTGCCTCGTGATGGCTGGGTGTTGTGTGCTGTCCTTAGGTTAGTTAGGTTTAAGTAGTTCTAAGTTCTAGGGGACTTATGACCACAGCAGTTGAGTCCCATAGTGCTCAGAGCCATTTTTTAAAGTTTTTTTTTTTAAGCACTATGGGACGTAACTTCTGAGGTCATCAGTCCCCTAGAACTTAGAACTAATTAAACCTAACTAACCTAAGGACATCACACACATCCATGCCCGAGGCAGGATTCGAATCTGCGACAGAAGCGGTCGCACGGTTCCAGACTGTAGCGCCTAGAACCGCTCGTCCACCTCGGCCGGCGCAGCGTCTCTCCTGTGCCCGTAACCATATCGACTGGACCCTAGACGATTGAAACGCCGTGGCCAGATCAGATGCGTCATGTTTTCAGTTAGTAAGAGCTGATGGCATTGTTCGAGTGTGGCACAGATCGCACGAAGCCATGGACCCAAGCTGTCAAGAAGGCCCTGTGCAAATTGGTGATAGTTCCATAACAGTGTGGGATTTGTTTACATGGAATGGACTGGTCCTCTGGTCCATCACTGACTGGAAACAGTTATTTTCGGCAACTTGGAGACCATTTACAGACTTCATGTTCCCAAACAACG
This sequence comes from Schistocerca cancellata, assembly GCF_023864275.1. NCBI lineage: Eukaryota > Metazoa > Arthropoda > Insecta > Orthoptera > Acrididae > Schistocerca > Schistocerca cancellata. Next base: position 166,139,098 of record NC_064634.1, read on the forward strand.
ATAGAATATTTGTGGATGTCATAGCGCCCTGTCACCCGGCCACAGTTGTTTGCGATTGGTTTGAAGAACATTCTGGACAATTCGAGTGAGCGATCTGGCCACTCAGATACCCGACATGAATCGTATCGAACATTTATGGGACATAATCGAGAGGTCAGTTCGTCCATAACATCTTGCAGCGGCAACAGTTTCGCAGTTATGGATGGCAATAGAGATAGGATGGCTCAATATTTCTGCGTAGGACTTCCACTGACTTGCTGAGTTCATACCACGTGGAGCTGCTGCAATATGCCGCGCCCAAAGAAGTCCGACGTGATGTTACGAGATACCCCATGATTTTCTCACCTCAGTAACTGTGCAAATAATCTGCCTTTATGATGAAATGTGGCATTCTATGTTTGCCAGCAGCCACGGTGCGCTAGAGAGGAAAATGTGTCCATGTATAATGAAGAGCCGAAATGTCAAACGTTTTAAGTGCCGTTAGTTGCACAAAACACGTTTTTATTTCTATTGTATTCTCGGTCCTGTGTTGCAAGTACGTAGGTTTGTTGAAAGTGAAAATCATGGAGAAAACGTTTCACACATTCATTACTAGATGGCGAGTGCGTGTGGTTTGAAGAGGTATCACACCACGAGTTTCTGGTGAGTGGGCTCAGGTTTCTGAGCTGTGAAAGGAGATTTAGCAATCATAGAGAAAAGAAGAAATCAAAGTAGTCAATGGCTCAGAAAGATTTACACAAGATTGTCGAGTCACTTAAAGCTATGAACGCATCCCATGTAATTCCAATTCATACAACTAAAGTCTTTGATTTTACAGATGCTGCTGTAACGTTGTTGTCAATGCAGCAGTGTAAAATCTCCGAATTTAGTATGATCAAAGCGTCTCTTTACTCATCCATCTAAAAAAAATGTCAGTGTATTAAAAAGTGGAAAAACGGTGGCCGATATATGTCATGCCGTACCTCATCTGAAAGACCAGCCATGTTTATCCGTTGCAAAACAAAAAGACCTGTTGACGATGCTGCCATTTCTTTCTCAATATCATAGAAAGTTCTAAAGTAAATTATGCAACATCTGAACCGGAGAATGAAGTTATGTAAGAAACAGAAATCACTATTCAAAGATGTTTGTTGAATTTTGTTTTCTTTTCATCTCATAAAACAATTTTTAAAAAAGCGTGAGAAACGATTTTTGCGGTTTATAATTCTATTAGTTAAAACATTGCAGCTGTCTCTCTGTAGTTTCGATATCACACATAAAACGTAGTGCCTCCTTATTAATCGCATTTGGTACAAAAAACTTCCTTATTGGCACTTAGAATCTGTCATTTTCGTGGTATGGCACTTAGAACGTTCATAATAAGTTATTTATTTTCTAATTCATCTCATAATTTTTTTTGTTTCTGTCACAAGATGAACGCAGTAATTCAGAGGTATCAGAATATACCTTAGACAGTAAACAAGAAATGTCGCACGATGTCTTCACTGGTTATCGCGTCTCAGTTCGAAAGATGACTCGACACTGAAGACAATTCAACTCCATTCGATGAGATTCCAGGCCGAAGATTTGTCTGGAGACGACGCGGAATGAGGCGAGACACCAACCTGACAGCCACCCGTCATACGGATCGACAGCCAGGAGTGGTGGCGTGGGTGTCATTTACTTTCATAGCGGTGTCACTCTGGTTGTAATCCCCGGCATCATTATAGCACAGCTGTACATCGGCAATATTCGACGCCCCTTTTGATGCCTTTCATTGTAAGCCACCCTGGACTTATATTTCAGCAAGATTATGCCCACTCGCACACGGAAAGAGTGGCTACTTCTTGTTTTCGAGCTCGTCAAACCTTTCCTTTGCCAGAAAGGTAGCCGGCTAGATCCCCAACTGAGGACGTGTGGAACATTATGGGCAGAACACTCCAACCAGCTTGAGATTTTGGAAAGAATCTGGTGGACATCCGCCAGGAGGACATCTAACAACTCTGCCTGTCAGTGGCAAGCCGAATGACTGCTTACATAAGCGCCAGAGGTGGACCAATGTTTTATTTGTTCAATTCGTGAAACCCTTTCTATTGGATAAATCATCCAATTTTTCTGAAAATGTTATGATTCGTTTGTCTGTAAATGTACATAACATCTACCGATTCTGATTTCTGTCCCATTCGGATAATTTCTTCGTTGTACGCGATTTTTATTTATTCTTTTTTCCTTAGAGCTACTTTTTTTTAGACAGAAATAAATCTGTAAGAAAAGATACATTGGTAGTTGAGTCGCCACACATGTGAGATATGACACTTAGAACGTTCAACATTCCCGCTTTTCACATGTAGTACATCATTTACATTCCTTTGCCTAATTCTAGCGAATGATGACGATTATTACACAGACAGTTAACGATGATAAGGTGAATGGAGCGCCTTTACTTAGGAAGTATATGTATGAATCAGAACGGACTGTTTTCTTATTTTTCTTACATGTGGTAATCAGCTGCTGTTTCATTATCCAGATGTCAAAAGTTAAATTAGGTTTTTTGATTAAGTACTCAATTAAGATTGCTCATTAGTTACTTGTATCTAGTTACCGAAGTAATGAAATACATTTTTATTCTCGTACAACCTAACCGAGGTACTAAGTTAGCTTTACTAGAAAACATACCATTTAGTGCATTGCGTAGCATCTTTCCCCAGTATGCGAAAGAGTCCGCTCTTGGCAATAAGATACCCAGTCACTCAAGTTCTCAATTCAGTCCGCTGTTTCTCGAAATAGATGTTTAATTTTAATTGGTGTTCGTCCTTCTGGTCCCTCCTGACGGATGACGTTAAAATTACTAGGTCTGCGCCCAGATCGCTATTTCTTTACTTCCAGAACACAACACAGCACTTTGTCCTAAATGGAAAGGCGTTTACAGGTGCTGAAGTAACATTTGATATGTTCCAGGAGAGAACAACAGGACTATTGCTGTCATGTTTTACATTAACAACTTTGCAGATAGTGCACATTACCTGCAAATTATATTTTCCAGTTACGATGTGGTGCTCTACAAGGAAATTTAATCTGGAATAGGTGAAGTGATATTCAATTACGGGCCAGCTCCCTTCAGAGCTCCGAAATAGATCGTAATAAATATCAAATACAGAACTTTGGAATGAATTTCAAAATAAAGAGAATAAATAGTTATTCTTCACAACAATACTATAAGTCGCCCACCTTTAGTGCCCTCAACGACTTTGGAAAATTCCTCTCATTAAAAACGAATTAAATGGCCAACAATACAGCGTTTATCATATATTCCGTAGTAATTTTCGTCGTATATAGCTCAATAATGGTCATAAACCTGTTGTAGTGTAATATACATTCACACTGACAGAATAGTTAAAGGGTGAACTGCCGGGTATCAGTGACGACCAATAGCCACGGTATTTCGACAAGTGACCACGTTGCCATTCTCAGGTGGGCCGATGATCTGACCGCATGGGGACGGTAGAGGGCTTCTCTCTCCCTCTCTCTCTCTCTCTCTCTTTCTCTCTCTCTCTCTCTCTCTCTCTCTCTCTCTCTCCCTTCCCCTTCCCCTCTCCCTCCCCCTCCTCCCTCCGACGTGCCACTCTGTCCAACGTCCGTGTTTTCTTCCCCCTTTCCTCCCGCCGACACTTTCCTCCGCCCTAGGTTCGTGCCCAGTGACGCATGCCGGCACTTGCTTAACAAAAAGTCTTAAAATAACTCGGACATGCACTGGTAACTCTGAATATTGGTATACATTACGGACCAAGGCCAAAAGCTAGATAGCGTTCCACGTGAGAACGCATCGCTCTAAGAACAGGAGCTACAACCAACACTTTAGACGCATGTAACGTATTGTGCTCGCCGTTTTTCTTCCCACTACAGACCTGCTATATCGTGAATTCTGGCAGCTCAGCATGCACAAGCGAAAATAATAGAAATAAGGAACCCGCGACGGTAAAGGCAGAGGGAAGTAGTAAATCTTCAAAGACGGTAGGCAGACTTTCCACAGACGTATTTAACACACTGAACAGGACCTCAGTCCCCAGTGAGCTGGCCCAGTTACTATGCCTAACCGGAGGCAAATGTTGAAACCAGGAAATAGCGCTCGTGCGGATTAACTCTTTCATGATTAAAATTTTATTTTGGATATATTTGAAAAATAAAAGGTCAAAAACTGTATTTCTTTATGATAAATAACACACTACCACCGTTACAAGCCAACGTTTTCTACATTGTATGATGTTTTCACGGCACACACGTTCGCCTACATACAAATTATATATAAACCAGCGCAATTAAAAACACTCCGTCTTCAGGCCACGAGTGGTCTACTGGGACCATCCGACCGCCGTGTCATCCTCAGTGGAGGATGCGGATAGGAGGGGCGTGGGGTCAGCACGCCGCTCTCCCGGTCGTTATGATGGCATTCTTGACCGAAGCCGCTACTATTCGGTCGAGTAGCTCCTCAATTGGCATCACGAGGCTGAGTGCATCCCGAAAAATGGCAACAACGCATGGCGGTCTGGATGGTCACCCATCCAAGTGCCGGCCACGCCCGACAGCGCTTAACTTCGGTGATCTCACCGGAACCGGCGTATCCACTGCGGCAAGGCCGTTTCCAAAGTAATATGGTGTATAAGAAAATACAATTAGTTACTTCAGATGTTCTTGGAAAGCAGAATATGGTTATTTGACCTCATATTCCTGAAACAGAGGCACTGTGCCACCTATAAACACAAACCGCACTAATTGATCGCTCACAGCCTTCTACATATCCATTCCGCGGCCCGTAATATTTTTTTTTCCAAGTTTCGAAAGCACCTCGTTCCCTGCAAGTATCATACAGATGAGATATTGACGCCCAAGGCTAAAAACTGCGCGTGGCTTTATCGGCACATACACTGAGGTAACAAAAGTCATGGGACACCTGCTAATATCGTGTCGGATTTCCTTCTGCCCAACGTAGTGCAGCGACTCGATGTGACATGCAGACAACAAGTCTTTGAAAGTCCCATACACAAATACTGAGCCATGCTGCCTCTCTAGCTGTCCATAATTGCTTGAGTGCTGTCGGAACAGGACGTTGTGCACGAACTGTCCTCTCGATTATGTTCTATAAATGTTCAGTGGGATACAGTCGGGGTATGTGGGTGGCCAAATCTTTCGTTAGAATTCTCCAGAGTGTTCTTCACAAGAATAGCGAACAACTATGACCCAGTTACGCGGCACATCGTCATCAAAAAACATCCGTCGTTGTTCTGGGACGTCTAGTCCACGAATGACTGCAAACGGTCTCCAAGAAGCCGGAAATAACCATCTCCACTCAATCGGTTCAGTTGGGCCAGAGATACCAGTGTATTTCCTGTGAACGCAGCCCATACCATTATGGAGACAGCACCAGCTTGGAAAATACCTTCTTGACAACTTATGTCCATGGTTTCGTGGGGTCTGCACCACACTCGAATTCTACTATCTGCTCTTACCAACTGAAATCTGGACTCGTCTAAACAGTCCACGATCTTCCATCTGTCTACGGTCCAACCAAAATGGTCACGAGCCCAGGAATTGCGCTGCAGCCGATGTGCTGGGTTGGGTTGTTTGGGGGATGAGACCAAACAGCGAGGTCATCTGTCTCATCGGATTAGGGAAGGACGGGGAAGGAAGACGGCCATGCCATTTCAAAGGAACCATCTCGGCATTTGCCTGGAGCGATTTAGGGAAATCACGGAAAACCTAAATCAGCATGGCCGGACGTGGCATTGAACCGTCATCCTCCCGAATGCGAGGGCCGATGTGCTCTTGGCAAAGGCACTCGCGTCGTTCGTCCGCTGCCACAGCCCACTAACGCCGGAAATTGCCGTACAGTCATACGTCCATACGTCCCACATTGATTTCTGCAGTTATTTCACGCAGTGATAGTTGTCTGTTAACAGTGACAACTCCATGCAAACGCCGCGGCTCTCGGTCGTTAAGTGAAGCCTGAAATTTGTGAGAGTACTGTAGCCTACACTACTCCCCCCCCTCCCCGCCCCCCCCCCCCCCCCCCCACCGCGTGCTTCACGAGCTTAAGCGTGTGGTACCACCTAACGATACCGCCCCTTGGGCGTCGCGAAGTAGGTAACGGAATCGTAAGTTTCCGTCTGACGCCGACTGCAGTCGAGCGGGATTTGGCGGATCCAGTGGTGCGTGCCCGCTGCGCCACGCCTCTAGCTGCTCCGTACCACAAGCGCCCTCTGCCGCCGCGATATAGCACTGCCGGTGGCGTCACTCAAGCCTCTTGCACTTGGAGCCTCTTCACTCCAATATCAACGTCGGTGTTTAGTTCAGAGAGCTTCATCCTTGTTGTTGTTGTGATAGCTGGGCTCTTGTTTCTTGGCGCATTATTTTTAACGAGTCTTTGTACACTTGAAGATATACCTTTCAAGTAAATCTTCTGTTCGCTAATTATTTCTGTTCCTATCCACCGCGGTGGTCTAGCGATTCTAGGCGCGCAGTCCGGAACCGCGCGACTGCTACGATCGCAGGTTCGAATCCTACCTCGGGCATGGATGTGTGTGATGTCCTTAGGTTAGTTAGGTTTAAGTAGTTCTAAGTTCTAGGTGACTGATGACCACAGATGTTAACTCCCATAGTGCTCAGAGCCATATGACCCATTTTGTTCCTGTCCAGGTTTCCTGTAACGATAGTTGCAGCACCACTCTCTAGCCCACCTCTCCTTAATGTTTTGTACAAAGTCTACATAACAGACCACGACAGAGCTGCCACCCTCTTCCAGTCTTCAGTCCCCTTTACCGGGCAATACACCAGAATGTCCCGACGAGGACTCGAACCGGGTTCCCCCGCAAGGCGAGGCCTCAGCCTCGACCGCAGCAGCGGCGGCAGCACCTGGCTGCGCGCGACAGAATGCACCTTGCCCTGCCACGCTCCGCCCTGCCCTTCCCTTCACGCCCACGGGCTGTCCTGATGAAGCCGTCCTATTAAGAGCGTGCCTTGTTCCCAACGCGGCGTGACACTATCTTAACAGGGCCCGATTTATGTACTCGCCTCAGAACACACAGTGACCGCGGGGCCTCTAATTGGCTGCGGGGGGCGATACCCAGAGTTCCATTAATTAGCGCTGGCCACTTGTTTACATGGAAGGGGCGGCATTCCGAGGCGGTAATGCCTTTTCCTTATTCCCTCCCGTGTACTAGATTACCGCGCACTTAACAGCTGGCGAACGAAACACGCTCGTATCTTTCCTTGCGGCTGCGCGATTAATGAGCGGGAGACATGTTCAGTAGCGAATAATCGAGAGCGCCGTTACTAGACATATGTGCTTTTTTCCACAAACAGTTCATTTGACATAAAGGCAGCGATGCGACAGGCTCCTGCTTGTTCTTGTATTTGAAGAAATAAACTGATCAACTTCAGTAGAGGTTTACTATCTTTTGGTTGAAAAAATCGTTTTTTTTTTTTTAAATTGCATTTTTGGATCCATAAGAGTGTTTAGAATCCCCCCTGAAACGGTTTTTCCGAATACGGAAGGAAATGTTTGTTATTCGCGGTTGAAGAAAAAAATGCACCTTTCTGAAATCGGCCTTTTTCACGCACCAGTTTTTTTTCTTTCGGAGGACGAGTTTTTGTACCGATGCTTGGGAGGAAACACACAAAATTCAGATGAAAGTTTGACCGCGTGTGTTTGGAAGTTAGCCCTCAAGCACTTGTATTATGGTGCGACGACTGTGGAGACTGCGACTTTCCTGGCACTGAGCAGCTTCAACGAAGGGTATTCGGAAATTATGAAGACTATGACAACGATGGACGTCACCCTGATACTCTATCCGACGCAGTTCACCAAGCATTCGGATGACCACCGGATTCAAGCGGCCCGAAACCGCGTGTCACCGGTCGTACGACCGGCTCTGGAGCAGCGCAGGATGGCCCAGATCAAGCAGAACGCCCTCTATGAGGAAGAGGAAGGCCTAGTTTATGGACTCGGAATAGCAAATTGAACGTACGTTGCATAATATTGCATTTATATGCAGTCAAAACTTCAAACGCGTTTTTCTCGAAATGACTTTTTTTATCGCAGGGTATGATAACTTCAAATCTACTGAACAGACTGGCATTATTCTTTGTTTCCCACAAAGCTAACTAAATTGTCTAGGAGTTGTACCACTTTTATTCCGATCTATCAACTATACATATTTTTACTTGGCCGACGAAGTCGAAAAATAGATGAAAAAACTATATTTTATTCAAATGGCCTCTATTTTGTTTCCTATGGTCCAAATAACTTAACCGAGGTACAACTCCTAAAGAATTTTATATACTTCGCTAACGTCAACTCAATTTTTATTTCAGACGAGCCGCGCGTGGAGGTCTACATCGAATTTTTGTTTAGTTCCGACGGCACTTCCGCCTTTGCTCTTCGACATTTCCGGTCGAAAAACTTCCAGTTTGTAGAGAATATATCAATAAATATTTTGACCAAATTTGATATTGATATCTATAACAAATCCAGAGAAAAAACTTTTCAAAGAACATGCTTTTTTTAGGGCGAAAGATAGTAAACCTCCCCTTAAAGAACGAAAGAGGTAGATTTCCGATTAGATCGAGGAACGGAAAAAATAGGCACGTAAAAATTTGCAGCAGAGGGGTGCATTGCAGTCGACAGAATATCGTACTTCTATGCGTGGTATCCCAAGAAACATTTTGTTCAGAAGCAGAATAATAAAGCCATCAGAAGTATGTTGATTAGCTACCAAGGGTCGGGTGGGGGGCAGCGAGAGCGGGCGGCATCGAGCAGCATGATCGTCTCTCTTGTAATTTTCTTCGCTATGAGGATATGAACAGCAGTAAGTCTTTTTAAGCACGTTTTTATTAAACTAAACTAACTGTTTCTTACAAATTTTGCAACTCATTTTAACTATCTTACCGATGAGCTTGGCTCATGTCGTTCAGTATGACTCATAGCTGGGTGATAATGCAACACCAGTCGAAAAATGCTCCTATCGGAGGATAAAAAAAGGCTGATATGCTCCTGTTTTAAAAGATTCTGATTGGGAAGTGGGGTAACAGTGTCCTCACACTTTCTTCCTCAGTCTCTTTAAAAAATTTTCCATAAATTTTGGCATGCAAGCATATGAAGATTTATACACTCTTTTTAACATGCAAATCACCTCTCCTTTTCCACTGACGCAGGATCCCCTATCTGTAGAGCTCGCTTACACGTACTAGTCCATCGCTGTAAGTCGGCCATACCCATCCACCCCCAGTTACACTTTCTCACTCACTCATTCAGCCAAACTCACTGTCATTATGTGTCTCTGACTCTCACTGTCACTGCCTCCCTCTTGCTCTCTCTTACTGTTGCTATGCAATTCATTTCTACCCACTGCTACTGTCTCTTCCCATTCTCACTGTCTCTCTCTTCCTCGTTATCATTGTCTTTCACTCTGTCTCTAATAATCTCTTTATTTCTGTCCTACTGTCATTATCCTCCTCATTCTTTTAGCACACTGTACTCGCATTCGGGAGGACGGCGGTTCGATCCCACATCCGGCCATCCTGATTTATGTTTTCCGTGATTTGCCTACATCGCTCCAGGCAAATGCCGGGATGGTTCCTTTGAAAGGGCACGTCCGGCTTCCTTCCCCGTCCATCCCTAATCCGATGAGACCGATGACCTCGCTGTCTTGTCTCCTCCCACAAAAAACCCAACCCAACCTCATTCTTTATCTAGCACTATTCTGTTACTGTCAACTGTGTTCCACTGTGACTGTCCCCTTCACTCTTTCTATGCCACAACCACTGTCAACCATCTTCCAGTATCCTCTACTTTTCTGCCTCTTTCTTAGCACTTGAAACGTCCCCTTAGAACAATTTCAGAATTACTGTGCTGATAAACCTCTTACATTATTTGCTTTTTAAACAGCTGAGCAAAACTGAACGTACTCAAACATTCACTAAAGTGGCACACAATATTTTTTAGCGCGACGCAATCTGACTTTCAAAAATCCCTACAAAAGAATGGCCCTGACTAACATTAACCTATACCTTTCACAAATGACTTACCTCACAAAAATCTTCGTTACTCAAGCTACAGCAATACAGCGAGCGCCACTACTGCCAGCTAAATAATAGATTCAAACTACGGAAGGCACTAACAACTGATAGGCATAGTTAGCAAATGAAAGATTTTAATAGAGAACAAACAATGTATTTACCTCAATAGTGTTCAAAAGTCATAATGTATATAGCAGTTCATGATATCCAGTATTACAAATTTCAAAACTCCGCCATCTCTCTCCTCACATCCACCACTGCTGGCGGCTCACCTCCAACTGCGCAACGCTACGCGCTGTTAACATCCAGCTGCCCAATACTACAGTGGGAGACAACAATGCAAACTAGCCACAGACTGCACACAGCACAGCACAGCGTTGCCAATAAGAAAACATAAACAGCCTACTTACACTCTGAATCCTCTCAGCATAGAAAACGGCAATATGTTCGCACGCCATAATTTTTGGGGATATGTCGAAAGGTGCTGCGTAATGCAGAACGAGTGATCTGGTACCCCACTTCTTAATCAGTCTTTTGAAACGAGACCATATTCACATTTTTTGCTATAGACGAGCATTTTTCCGCTGGTTCCCTTCTTTTCCCTGCAACAGAAAGGTATGCCACGCATACAAACAGAACTTAATGGGACAGTAACGGTTTGATAATTTACTTAGTCGAAACTGAAATATGCAAAAATAAATTTCATGTACACATCAATCCGGATTTTTTGTGTACAAAAATCTTACAACATAGTGTTCCCAGCCCTTATGATGATAACGGAGACACTTTACAGCTAATATCTCTGTGCTACTTCACATTATAAATGGTTCAAATGGCTCTGAGCACTATGGGACTTAACATCTGTGGTCATCAGTCCCCTAGAACTTAGAACTACTTAAACCTAACTAACCTAAGGCCATCACACACATCCATGCCCGAGGCAGGATTCGAACCTGCGACCGTAGCAGTCGCGCGGTTCCGGACTGAGCGCCTACAACCGCTTACTTCACTTTATAATCTACACTGATTAGCCATAACATTATGACCACCGGCCTACTATCAACGCAAATCCCCGATAGCAACGTCACCTGGCAAGAAATGACTGCTACTCAGACACACGAACGGTGCACGCAGTATAGGTGAGCGTGCTGTCCGTGCGTAGAATGGGGAAGCCACACGATCTATCTGAGTCTGACGGAGAGCAGATTGTGACGGTTCAGAGGCTCGGCACGAGCATTTCGGGAGCTGCACGATTTTTAGAGTGTTCGAGGAGTGCTCTGGTGAGTGTCTTCAACACGTGGCGAAACCGAGGTAAAGCCACGTCCAGCCGTTGTAGGTTTGGGCGGCCACCCGTCATTACAAATGTCGGACTTCGTAGGTTGGGCAGACTGATTCAACAGGACAGGTGGCGAACTGTGGGGCGTACTAACATCAGACTTCAATGCTGGGCAGAGAAGAAAAAAAGTGTTTCTCTGAACACACAGTTTCCAGCGCACTGAACACTCCTAACAATGCGCCCCACAGCCGACGACTCATGCATGTGCCAGTGTTAACACCACGACATCGGCAGTTACGACTGAAAAATGGGCGTTTGACATGTAGCTCTGGACATTAGTGCAATGGCAGAGCGTTCTATGGACTGATGAATCCCGATACCTTCTTCAACATACCGATGTGAGGGAGAGAATCAGTCGTCTTCCAGGGGAAGAGCTCATCACATCTCTTCTGCGGACGGAGACAACCTGGGTGTATCTTCTTTATGCTCTGGTGAACATTCACGTGGGCATCCATGGGTCCAGTGAGCTCGTGCACGCCACCATTACGGCCTAGGAGTATCGTACACTGGTTGCAGACATGGTTCAAATGACTCTAAGCACCATGGTACTTAACATCTGAGGTCATCAGTCCCCTAGACTTAGAACTACTTAAACCTAACTAGCCTAAGGACATCACATACATCCATTCCCGAGGCTGGATTCGAACCTGCGACCGTAGCAACAGCGCGGTTCCGGACTGAAGCGCCTAGACCCGCTCGGCCACAGCGGCCGGCTGCAGAGCATGTACACCACTTTATGACGCTCATGTTTCCCGACTGCAGTGACATTTTTCAACATGATAATGCTTCATATCATAAGGCCAGGAGCGTGATGGAATAGTTCGAGAAACACAGTGGTGGGTTCCAATCGATGTGCTTGTACCTCAACTCGTTAGATCTGAACCCGGTCGAGCACATCTGGGATGCGATTGAAGGTGTTTTTTTTTTTTTCGCTCCCTCCCCGAAGTTTACCGGAATTAGGTGCCTCCTGGGTGCAGATGTGGTACCTACTGCCTCCAGCGATCTACCAGTGCCTCATTTGCTTCTATGCCGTGACACGTCGCCGCTGTTATCCCTGCCAAAGATGGACATATCGGCAATTAAGTAGGTAGTCATAATATTCTGGCTGATCAGTACATGATATTACCTGCGCTTTTTACCTCTGCAAGTAGAGTAACTTTGAATGTGTGGAATCCGCGCCTCGATTTTCCTACAGAGAAAACGTGTTTTGTGGGTATTTCTTGGTAACAGATAAATATTTTTGGAAACGGGTTGGCACACAAGAACCATGTTTTGGGGAGTATTTCTCGGTAACACATAAATATTTTTGAAAAATGTTACCAATTTATTGCTGTTATTTACTATTTAGATTTCGCCTCGCACCGGATTTTACTTGCTTATTTTCCGTTTACAAGTATGGTAAATTTGAACCTCTATATCTCGGTAACGGATAATGATATCACGAAAACTTTCAAGGCTGCTCGAGATCAGTATCTTAGGAAAATATCGTAAAAATTTCAGTCATTTGTTGCGCAAAGCTGACTTGGAATCCGCGGTTCTGTTTTGGTACCCAAAAAGTCATGTTTTTCGGGTTTTCTCAGAAATTTCCCACAGTGGTGCTTCCACAAACACCTTAAGGTACAGCATAGACCACATGCAGAATGAACCAACTAATTTCCTCCATTGCCCTAAGCTAGAGGAAGTATGTAATATTCAACTTAGACCCTGTACTGTAGTACAGTTACAGCAAGACGATCCCTCTGTTGTGTATACAAAAGGTCCCTCGCTCAAGGACTATCCAAAACACTTGGTCTTACTTTTTTTATCACCAATAGAACCAGAAGTATGTGCCCCGAAATAATTCCGTTTCTATGCGCGGCGTTTTGGAAGGTATTGCACTGCGCAAGGTGTCGAATGCGTTCCGCTTATTCACTCTCGTGACTGTTGTGAGGTTGAGGGTACTTCGTTTCTCTTCCTGTTTATTTCGTACAAATTTTGTAACTGATTTCAAACTAACTTTCTGTTGAGCTAGAGACTTGAGTCTTTTAACACAACTCATAACTGGATAACAATGTGATATTAACTCGGTTTCTTGTCTGATGTGTGGCGTAGGGTACTTTGTGGACCACTGCTATTTCCCCCTTTTCCTGTTCCAGGACTGATGACCATAGCTGTTAAGTCCCATAGTGCTCAGAGCCAATGTGATTCCTGTTCCACTCGCCAGTGTATCGTGGTAAGAACGATTCCTGGTAAGCCTCCATGTGAGCTCACCGTCTTTTCGGGAGATATACATAGGAGGAAGCAATATATTGGCTTTCTCAGGTTAAGAGAAACAGAAATATACCAGAAATTTGCCACATGTTTATATCGAAAACTCACCAAAATATTTTAAATTGATTGAAAAAATTCACACATTCAAGATTAAAAAGTATAAAATAATTTTTAAACAGTAAATTTCCATTTGAATGTGTATTACTATATTTTTCTTCTATACTATACCATTATCATGAACAATGATGGAAGTTGTTAAACCATTAGTATGTCATATCTGTTAAAGCAGTCCAAAGCAGGTAAACAAGACTAACTTATGTCTCTAAGATGTTACATGATGTTAACAAGTATGACTTTTATCATTGTACTTGATAATGGCATAAAATCCGAAATCTATGTAGAACACAAGATAAATATAGTAACACACAATCAAATGGAGGTTTCATCTTTTAAAAAGTATTGCATGTCTGAGGCTCAACACCATCGAAAACGTTTCATAAAATAATTCTTTAAAACTTTTTAGTGTTCCATGTTTTTAAAACGGAGTGAAACGGACAAAATAATTTCTCCTTGCCCCATATGGACTCCAAACCCCATACAGATAGTCCTGGAAACTTGTGCGTGAAAATTTTAATAGCTATGAGAGTATTTGTAAAATCTAAGACTAAAAATGTGGGGTGTATGCAGTAGAAGGAGTGTAGAAAACAGCTGTCATTTACAGAAAACACACATCAATACATATCATTTGCAGGGCAATAAAATTGTTCGTGATTCTAGTGGATCAGTGATGCAACAGTTATCCACAACATGTCCCCCATGTATTTCGTTTTAAATTTTACAAGCTATTCAGAATTCACAAGCACGAATTTTGAGGACTAGCTGTGGGGGTTATGTATCTGTACCGGCAAAGAGAAATTATTTTATACATTTTAGTCTGTTTTCGAAAACGTGTTATAACAAAACATTTTTATTTAAATAACTGAGGACGTTAGATGCAGTTGCTATTCTAAGATGAAGAGGTTAGCGCTGGGGAGGAATCCATGGTGGGCGACATCACCAGTGAGAAGACGCGAAAGAATGAGGCGGAAGTAGTATGGTATTTCACACCGTAAAGAACCTTGCGAAGTGCAGATGTAGACGTAGATGTAAAATGGGAAAAACCTAAATTGAATCTTTTTTCGGTACTTCCTGCTCGGACATGGAGATATAATTAAGATCGGCAGAGTATGAAATGGTGTAAGACTGTGTGTCGCTAACGAGAAACGTCCCTTGCCCGCAACTTCATTTGCAGTTGCGACCTGGAAATGCCCGCCGCCATTATATTTCATCTGTTGAGGATTTTCCGGGAAACAAAGCCATCTCTCGTAAAATCTCTCAGGCCTCGGCTCCTCAAAGGAACAAAGGCCGCCCCCACTCCTGGCGCAGAGAGCGTCGTGAATTACGCCTCTGTGCCAGAGTGTAGTGTCTTCACGGACTCTTTGAGACAAACACGCACATTCCAACAGCAGTAAAATCCGAAATAAACACAATAAATCAAATGAGTTATCCTCAGTTCACTCAGAATTTTATAACCGTTTCTACTGCACTCTCGGAAGAGCACAATTACACTTTTCATATGTTCTTCTTTAAGTCACGAATGCTTTTGTTCTTATTTTAACAATATTTGATATTATTTGTTGCTATGTTCTCTCTTTCATAATAAAATCTTTGAATACTAGTACTTAAAAATATGTGGCGGATGCGAAGTATTACTTTTTATTTGATTCTTTTGCAGTCTTTTGGTTTCTTGTCTTAAACTGATGCTTCTCGAGTATTTCCGTTTCTTCCTATATCTTAACATTCGTTTGTATGTACTTTATTTGTTTATCTTACCCACAGAAGAAATGTTTCTGTGACCGAAAATCAACCCTATTTCGTTTGGTATGTGAGTTTACGAATACAGCTACTTTACGAATTTCGTGGATGCATTCATCCTTCACGAAACTACTTCGTTTATTCGCATGGAACTTCACTCTAAACTTCCTACGTCACTGACAGAGCATATCACTTTAGGAGGATTAGTGAATTCTCCCATTCATTGACCAAATGAAACAGTGTAAAACAACGGAAAGGGGATCATATCACAATGTTAAACAATGTTTCTAAAGAAATAAAAAAGAAATAAAATAAAAATCCTCTGACTTTTCTGTTTAACATCATGCCCTGTTCTCTAGTTGATTACTGGTGCTGGTGGAGATGGATAAATATAGAACATTTGTAACGGTACATTCATATCACACATAGCACAGCATACAATACAAATGAAATTTGCCATAAGTTGATACTTATTCTGCACTCTTAGTTTTTTTAATTGTAAATAACACTATACCAGTTACCTACAAATGATTTTATTAGTTTCTTCTGCGCAGCATTTCAAATCTTTAAACCTCATCTTCATGTGAATTAGAAAGTAAATTTGCAAGGGAGGTTATTATGTGAGTTGTCACATTTCGCAATCGGAAACAATGTGTCCTGCTGCAGTAATGGAATAAAATACCCAGAAGGACACCGACCCAGATGCTGTAGATCAAATACAGGACTCAAATTATTAGAATATGAGAGATGAGAACCTAAAACACGGTTCACAATATTAATTGCAAATTCATTTGTGATTGGAAACTACTTTTTATTTTCTTATAGTCTCGTTTATACAGTCACTGTAGGTCTACAGTCAAGATGCCTGTTTTCGAAGGATGCTTCGGTTTTTATACAGTTTGAACCAGAACTCCACCGACAAACTTTCAGAGGTGATAGAAGAAACAAAACAAGAAATAAAGTCTAGTAAAGAAATAAAAATTCTAATAAACTGTAGTGGACTGACAAGACAGCCAGTCCACAGTGACGGGTAACCGAAAGGCACGCGTTTACACACCCCGGCTGGCGTTAGGTCTGAAACAGGATACGTAATGAATGCTATAAAGAAAAGTACGTAGCTGCTGGAATACTTAACTTTAATCCATCATTTGTATACAGCATTCTTGATGATACAAGTGAGACTCTCTCTAGAAATGGTTAATGGCGCCTTGCTAGGTCGTAGCCATGGACTTAGCTGAAGGCTATTCTAACTATCTCTCGGCTAATGAGAGAAAGGCTTCGTCAGTGTAGTCGCTATCAAAGTCGTCCGTACAACTGGGACGAGTCCTAGTACGTCTCTCTAGACCTGCCGTGTGGTGGAGCTCGGTCTGCAATTACTGACAGTGGCGACACGTGGGTCCGACATGTACTAATGGACCGCGGCCGATTTAAAGCTACCACCTAGCAAGTGTGGTGTCTGGCGGTGACACCACACAAACATGGGGCGTAAAAAGCATATCTCAAGCGCTATGAACACTACTTGTTCGTCTTCGATACTTTGATTCAGTAAAATACACCTCTTCTAGTGCAAGCTCTTTGCTTTGTGTGGCTTTAGGGGAGGTAGGTACTGAAGGTAGGTACTGTGGACTAAATTAAGAAAAAGTTGTCTACTAAACATGGATTTTAAACTGCACACCTGAAGATCTGCGCTGATATGCCAAAACACTATGGTCTCTGCCTACAGCGTTGAATGCCACCTAGTGGCGTTACGGGCACGTGACAAGGTAACAGGAATACGTAAGAGGGGCAGACAGGGAGGGGGATGGGATGCAGATGAGGAGATCCATTGAGATAAGCGACTTTAGGTAGGGGCAGATTATTGTTACGCAGAGCCTGTGAACACGTATCTTGAAAACGGCGAAGCTGGTCGAACGTTCACGTGTTACTGTCGCGAGCATCTACGGAAGGAGGCAGAAGGATAGCGAAACTACCACTAGACACTGAATGGTTGGATGTCCACAACTCTTCACAGAATATGGGGTTTGGAGGTTTGACTGGCCTGTAAAGTTAGATAGATGGTGATCTGTGGCATCTCCGCCTAAACAGCGAAATGGTGGTGTACGCACAAGCATTTCGGAGCACACCGTTCATACATTGTTGGACGTGGAGCTCCGCAGCAGACCATCCGTAAGTGTTCACATGTTGATCCAACGACATAGTCAATTACGATTGCAGTGGGCACTGAACATCTGGATTTGACTGTCTATCTGAAAGAAGATTACGGTTAATGAAGTAAAAGATCCACACACTGGACACCAAATGAAAAAGCTACTCCTTATGTTTCTGGTCTCGACTGCCATAAAAATGCGAAGGAACTGTTAATCAGAACTCAGGGAGAAGTTTTAGTTTAATTCACAATCGATTTATTGATCTTAAAGGAGACAAGACAACAAAATTATTTGAGAATTGTCATACAAAAAATTATTTATTTAACAAAAGCCTATGGTGGACAAAGTGATCTGCTGGGGATCGACACACGACACTAACCAGAACACTACTCGCTTTATTCCACTTCATACACGTGAATCCAGGTTATGGCATCAAACTAAGCCGCCACCAAGCATCTATATTCTACCATACAAAAAAAAGGAAAAATATGGTTCGAAAGAACAGGGTGCTGAGAAATAAATATTATAGCCTTACTTCGCATCAGCGAATACTTTACCATCCTACTGGTCAAGGCGCCACACTACAATGCGTTCGGCGACTGAAGTCATGGACGGCGGCAATCTCATATTAAAGGCGCGTTCCCGAAAAATGCAAGTACGCGGTCTCGCGTTCGGTTAATCCACAACGCAGGTACTTCAATAAGAGCCTCTGAAACCCAACGGATTCCAGTGTAGAGGTGGACCCATTTGCTGGTCTACCAAACCAATTTGACTCCGTGCCACGACTGTGCGTATCGGAATACGTCAAATGTTTAGACGGCCGACTCAAGACAAATAAGTACACCCACGCATCACTCGTTGTGACCGTGATGATATAAGCAGTACCTCTGACAGTTCAGAAGGTGACTGGCACAGGCTCTAAGTGGCACCCTAGCAAAGTACACAAGTCTCACCATTTAGGTAGAGACCAGCAGTTCTTTACTAGCAAAGCGCCAGTACAAGAGACTTGTACAAGAGTGAGTCGATCTCCCTTTCTCTGTGTTGCCTCCTCAGCTCAGCTCCAAAACCACATTTCTCTTTTTTGACTTCCCCCAATTTCGTACAAGTCAATCACGAGCTGGAGCCCAGCATTATATGCTTGGTGAATGGTCTTTGCACTGCAAACCTATTTGACCAATCAGAGACTTAAAGTTAATTGGCCGAAAACAGGAAAAAATTCAGCTTTGCAGCCTCTTTTCCACATGTTTGCCGTGTCTTTTGCTAACACAATACAGGGTGGAAGCACATCCCACCATAAACAGCTTGTTATCTCCCCTGTTGCGTCCACTTCAAAGTTTCCAAAGAACGGCCATAAACTAGCATTGACAAAAAATGCTTTGAAACAGACTCTGCACGTCTGGACGCCAGTTTTCCTGTCCCACGGACATTTGCGGAACGTTTACATTTCTTTTGGCGGCTTGCTCGCCAACAAGGCCTACAATGCGCTGTCGGCGACTTTTCGACGCTAGGCCGTATACCTGGACGTCTGACGCCAAGCTAATGTGTTTTGCACAATGCGACTGCAGCACGGGGCTGTCTGGAATTGTCTCTTCACCGTTCTCCACAAAAAACGCGCTTAGTCGCCCCACCAATGCTGTGCTTTTACTGCAGTCGTTTAAGTAAGCACCTTGTTCCTTTGAACGCAGGTAAAGCTTACCGTATTTCTTTCCCTAGAGCACGCAAACAAGACCATAAACTGCTGCCCACCATTTCATCGCAATGTATGAAATCAAATCGCTATAGATCGTATTCCCTACACCGAATCAGAAGTGAGAGTGCCCTGCAATCTCTCATATCAGTGGAAACGTCTCAGTTCGACGGGTGAATCAAACTTTTGCTACAATACATTGATGGTCGTCCCCACGAACGCCATCGTTGAGGTGAACGGCGGCTCGAAGCGTTCAGCGTGCCACAGACACAGGCAGATGGGCGCAGTATTACGCTATGGGAGGCATTCTCCTGCACTTCCATGGGACCTGTGGTAGTAATTGAAGACAAGGTGACAGCTGCGAACCGCCTACATCCCTTCATGCTTGATGTCTTCCCAGATAGCGATATAGTCTTTCAGCAGTATAATTGCCCGTGTATTAGAGCCAGAACGTTCTACTGTGGTCCGAGGAGGATTATAGTGAACACACGTTGATGTCTATGTGCCAAATCTGCCTGGAACTCGCTGTAGGGCGTCATAACCCCATACGCAAATCAGTGGCCAGTTATTTACGCGAACTACATGGCCTTAGTGTAGATGTCTAATGCTACATACCTCCACAAACCTACTAACGAACTGTTGGACCCCTGATACGCAGAATCAGCGATGTATTTGAAACTTCCTGGCAGATTAAACCTGTGTGCCCGACCGAGACTCGAACTCGGGACCTTTGCCTATCGCGGGCAAGTGCTCTACCATCTGAACTACCCACGCACGACTCACGCCCCGTCCTCACAGCTTTACTTCTGCCAGTATCTCATCTCCTACCTTCCAAACTTAACAGAAGCTCTCCTGCAAACCTTTCAGAACTAGCACTCCTGAGAGAAAGGATATTGCGGAGACATGGCTTAGCCACAGCCTGGGGGATGTTTCCAGAATGAGATTTTCACTCTGCAGCGGAGTGTGCGCTGATATGAAACTTCCTGGCAGATTAAAACTGTGTGCCGGACCGAGACTCGAACTCGGGACCTTCGCCTTTTACGGGCAAGTGCTCTACCATCTGAGCTACCCAAGCACGACTCACGCCCCATTCTCACAGCATTGCTTCTGCCAGAACCTCTCATTCTGGAAACATCTCCAAGGCTGTGGCTAAGCCATGTCTCTGCAATATCCTTTCTTATAGTAGCGCTAGTTCTGCAAGGTTCGCAGGAGAGCTTCTGTAAAGTTTGGAAGGTAGGAGACGAGATACTGGCAGAAGTAAAGCTGTGAGGAGGGGGAGTCGTGCTTGGGTATCTCAGATGGTAGAGCACTTGCCCGCGAAAGGCAAAGGTCCCGAGTTCGAGTCTCGGTCCGGCACACAGTTTTAATCTGCCAGGAAGTTTCATATCAGCGCACACTCCGCTGCAGAGTGAAAATCTCATCCAGTGGTGTATTTCCTTCCAGAGACGGACAAACATGCTATTAAGCAGGTGGTCATAATATTTTGGCTCATCAGAGCATAATCACTTTTTCACTGGAAGAGATGTGGCTCACAATAGCAAAGATGAACAAGAGCTCGTAGCTCGTAAGGAATGCACTTTAGAGGTGAATGTTTGCTGGACGTTTTTCTTGTTAAGGTCCATACTACCTCCTTTGAAAGTATGTCGGTGGAGTTCTGGTTCACACTGTGTAATCTGACCATATTAAACTACTAAACTAAACTCCGTCTGAACAGGCCTTGGAAGGCCCAATGGAGCCGACCGGCCGCCGTGTCATCCTCAGCCCACAGGCGTCATTAGATACGGATATGGAGGGACATGTGGTCAGCACACCGCTCTCCCGGTCGTATGTCAGTTTACGTGACCGGAGTCGCTACTTCTCAGTCAAGTAGCTCCTCAGTTTACCTCACAAGGGCTGAGCGCACCTCGCTTGCCAACAGCGCTCGGCAGACCGGATGGTCACCCATCCAAGTGCTAGCCCAACCCGACAGCGCTTAACTTCGGTGATCTGACGGGAACCGGTGTTACCACTGTGGCAAGGCCGTTGGCCAATCTGACCATATAAAGAACCAAAAATCATTGTCTATATATATGGAAACGTAAGAAGCACACTGGCTATGATGCACACGTATCTTCTGCTTTTACTGCCAGAGAGCGAGCCCACTCATTCAAGTGCAGAGGTTCCCGAAGATTATTGTGCAATTTAAGTGCTGCGGAGCTCCGGGTTCAACAGTGTACGATGAAATCTGTGCTCCGAAACACTTGTGTATCCACCAGCATTCTGCTCCTTCAGCAGAGATGCCACTGATCACCATCTACCCAACTTTACAGACCAGACAAACCTCCAGACCCCATATTCTGTGAAGATTCGTGGATTTCCAACCACGCAGCACCTAGTGGTAGTTTCACTATCCTTCTACGTCCTTCCGTAGATGCTAACGACAGTAGAACGTGAACGCTCGACCATCTTCGCCGTTTTGGAGATACTCGTTCACAGGCTCTGCGTAACAATAATCTCCCCCTTGTCAAAGTCGCTTATCTCAATGGATCTCCCCATCTGCAGCCCATATCTTCGCTAGGGCGATCCCCCGTCCCTGTCTGCTCCGCTTACATATTCCTGTGACGGCATCACGTGCCCGCGACGCCACCAGGCGCCATGCAACGTATCTGTGGGCAGACAGCATAATTTTTGGATTACCAGTGTACGACCATTGCCCAAGCGACCAGATGCGTTGTTGGCACGTGACACAGTGCGGAAAGAAGAGCAGACACGAATCATTCTAACGGCAACAAGGGTTGCAAATGGAAAAGTCAGCTGACATAAATGATGATGTCCCACATTCCGAGGAGCGTAGAGGACGATGCGGGACACCCGCACCGCTGACTAGGCAAGGCCCTAGCGGAGGTGGTTTGCCATTGCCTTCCTCCGACCGTAATGGGGATGAATGATGATGATGAAAACGACACAACACGCAGTCATCTCGAGGCAGGGAAAATCCCTGACCCCACCGGGAATCGAACCCGGAACCCAGTGCGCGAGAAGCGAGAACGCTACTGCAAGGCCACGAGCTGTGGACAACCGACATAAAAGACTTTGCCGAAGAGCAGATCGTGTTGTTCTCGTGCCTGGAAACGAGCACCTCGGAAACGGCTAAGGTGGTCGGCTGTTTACACGCTGTTATCGCGATCTCCTCTGGAAACTACAGTGATAGAAAAAAATCCCAACACCATAATTAATGTAAAATAATAAAATTTCGGGGATACATTTGTCTGAGTAACATATTTCACTGTTTAATGTTGCAAAATCACAGATTAATGTAAGTACGAGATAAGCCATTGCAAATGTGAAACGCTGGTATATTAATAACCAGTGTAACCACAAGAATGTTGAGTGCAAGCGTGCAAACGTGCATGAATTGTGTCGAACAAGTGCTGGATGTAAGTTTGTGCGTTAAGAGTTCCATGCCTATTGCACTTGGTCGGTCAATACAGGGGCGGTTAATGTTGTTTGTGGATGACGCTGGAGTTGTCATCCGACGATATTCCGTATGTACTCGATTGAAGACAGATCTGGTGACCGGGAACGCCAAGGGAACATGTCGACATTCTGTAGAGTAGGTTGGATTACTACAGCGGTTACATGGGTGAGCGTTATCCTGTTGGAAAACACCCCCTGCAGTACTTTTCATGAATGGAAGTATAAAATGTCGAATCACCACACTGACAGACAGATTTGCAGTCAGGGTGCGTGGGGTAACCACGAGGATTCTCCTGCTGTCATTCGAAATCCCGCTTCAGACCGTAACCCCAGGTGTAAGCCCAGTGCTTCTAGGCCACGGAAAGGCTGGTTGCAGACGCTCAATTGGCGTCCTTCTAACCATCACACAGCCGTCACTGGCATGGAGGCAGAACCAGATTTCAAGAGAAAACAGGTCTCTAACCTACCCTCCAGTGAGCTCTCGCTTGGAACTACTGAAATCGCAAACGGCTGTGGTTTTGGATCAGTGGAATGCACGTTACAGAGCGTCTGGCTCGGAGCTGTCCTTGAAGTAACCGAGTTGTAAGATATAAATTATAGAGTGCAGCAATGTCGTCCGTTTTTAAATTTTATTACACAAATCCAGATTTCGATTAGTGGTTAGCCATTCTCAATGCACCAGTTTCTATTCTCGATGCATGTAAGTCCCTGTTGTTCGGGCGTCAGATATATATCAAAGAAATGCGTATCACATGGCCAGAATCGTGTTCCTGTGGTTTGAGTAACATGATGAACTCATGCTGATGTCTTGACCACCATATTCGACTGATCTGAGCCCGATGGAACACACACGCGATGCTCTAGGGAGCTAGTCTTGCACTCGTAAACCACCAGTCCGTAATTTACTGATTTTCGTGACCTGTACGTAGAAATCTGGTGCCATAGACGTCCAGAAACCTACCAAGCACTTGCTGAATACATGCTACGCAAAACTGCTGTTGTACTGCGCGCCCGAATGTGAACCAAACCGCTATTAAGCAGGTTGTCATGATGATTTTGTTGTTCGAGTATCTGGTACTGAGATAGAGAAGCTAAGCCGCGCACGTAGACATAGGCCGAAATTTTCGCTCGCTGCATAAGCGAATGGAATGGGACTGTGTGTTCCTAACACAGGTATGAAGTAAGCACTGCCATGCTCTTGGAGTGATCTGTGAAGTACATACCGGTTGGTTATAATTTATGTGCAGCTACTCATCGAGGTCCAGTGTGAGCTGTACTTATCGCATGGCAGCGAAACTTAGTAGAAATGCTAAAGCGTTAATGTGGGACCAGTTTATATTGGAAAAAAATTAGTTCCAATTTTGGTCACCAGGTGCAAGTCTGGCGCTGTTCAGCATCTCGTCGACGTCTCCAGTGCTCATATTGAACAAAGTGTTTAAGCGGTGGTTAATGATAAAGTCAACATTATGCCTTTATCACCTGTTTGATCGTTTCTGGCCACGTCCCGTTCCTACTCCACTACATATGTAAACGTTTCTATACTTCTTTCTTGCGTTTACAGCGCCAGATTTACACTTTGTGGCCGAAATTGAAACTTTTTTTTCAGCGTAAATCAGTTCCGCACTAACGCATTAGAATATTAACCATGTTTCACTGCCATATGACAATTGCAGCCCACACTGGACCTCTGTGAGCAGTTGCACTTTAATTATAACTGCCTGTTACGTAGACGAAGGCATTGACAAGTCACTTTTTTCACCTCATGATAGGGTTGATAAATTCGAAAATACTTATTGCACCGTGACTCGCACTCAATGTTGAAATATAAGGCCCTCTATAACTGGCTGAATAAATCAATTAAGAGGACAGACTATAGCATATCGCCTCCGAGACGCACGTTGAGGGACTGTCTTCCAATCTTTAAACGGTTCAAATGGCTCTGAGCACTATGGGACTTAACTTAGAAGGTCATCAGTCCCCTAGAACTCAGAACTAATTAAACCTAACTAACCTAAGGACATCACAGACATCCATGCCCGAGGCAGGATTCGAACCTGCGACCGTAGCGGTCGCGCGGTTCCAGACTGTAGCGCCTAGAACCGCTCGGCCACTCTGGTCGGCTCCAATCTTTAGTGTGCGATCACTTCAGAATGCTTACTAGGATTGTAATGTAGCAACGAGGCATCAATGAGTACCGAATGACGTGAAAAAGATATTAGAGTTAGGTCTCAGTAATTAAGTTTCCACTTTAACTGCAGCGCATATTAAAAACCACTAGTAGTCTGCCTTGGACGACTAATCAACAGCTATCCCATAAAGTTTGAGGCTGATGTCAACAGCTAAATTAATACACTGCCCAGTCACATCAATACGACGACCTGCCAAAAGCGTGAACAACCACGTTCTACACGTTCTATAACTCGAGACGAGCAGGAAGAGAGCCAATGACGTTCTGGAAGGTACCGATTGGGATGTGGAGCCATGCTGACTGCAGTGCGGTAGCCAGCTGCGCTAGGTTTCTCGGTTTATGATCTGGCTCGAACAGCCTGAACGAAGTGGTTCCAAGATTCTCGATAGGTTTTAAATCCTAGGAGTTTTTTTGGCGAACGTATGTATGACACTGTGAGCTGTGTGACACGTTGGACTGCCCTCCTGGTAGGCGCCATCGAGCCGAGGAAAAATAAACCGCATGTACGGGTGTGCATGGTCCCCAAGGATAAATGCACGCCTGTGTTGATCCACTGTGACTTCCAGAACGACGAGATCACCAGCGGAATGCCACGCAAACATTCCCCAGACCATAACGCATCCTTGTGGTTGCAGGGTGTTTGCTTTCAGACGTTTCATGCCGTACACGTCATTGGCCATCTGTACGACTGAGCATAAAACCTGACTCATCTGCAAAGGTCACCTGTCGCCACTTAGTGGACGTCCGGTTGTGGTACTGGCGTGAAAATTCCAGCCTTCGCCGCCGATGAATAGCAGTCAGCATGGATGCATGCAACTGGCACCTGCTGTGGAGGCCTATGGACAACATCGTTTGCTGAATGGTCGTTGAAGAGACAATGTTGGCAGCCCGTCGGTTCATGTGGAAGATCATTTCCTCAACATTTTCACGTCTATTCACCCGTACACATTTCCGCAGCCGTCGTTCATTCCTGTGATCTATGTCCCTTGTGCACCATAGTTGCCTCAGTGCCGGTTTTGGATAGCACCATTTTATCATGAACGGTATAGGCTACTTTAACCACGACGACATTCAGACAGTTTACTAACTTAGCCGTTTCGGAAATGCTTCCACCCTTGGCCCGAAAGCCAATCATCTTGACATATAATGAAGGCTTTCACGATCGGATGTTTCAGCTGCTGAGAATTCTTCCGGGTTGTATGGCCGTGGTCCATGGAACTCTTCAGTCCCTGACGTTTCGTCCAAGGCTACGTTGGACATCTTCGGAGGTGCTCCTGGTTGTGGTGAGTCTTTCCGACTGACGAGTCGGACGGTATTTAGGCCGCTCTTCGACGTCCGACTCGTCAGTCGGCAAGACTCAGCACAACCAGGAGCACCTCCGAAGATATCCAACATAGCCTTGGACGAAACGTCAGGGACTGAAGAATGCCATGGACCACGGCCATACAACCCGGAAGAATTCTCAGCAGCTGAATCATCTTGACCTTTTGGATGTCAGACAGATCGCTCCGTTTCCGCATTATGGCATTGACTGGAGTGTTCCCGCGTCCCCCGACACGCCTTATATACCCTCCGCTGCAAGTGCTGCCAACTGCTTCCTGTGAGTTGTTATTGCACGTTGAGGTCCAGCTTGAGCTGTGGTCTCATTTATGTGACTCGGCAGCTTGTAATTTACCGACGAAATCAGGTTTTGTTAGCTTGCATGGTTTCCTGCATAAAAGTGACATGGAAAATTTTTTTTAGACTGACGAACATCAAATTCCCCGAGAGAATGGTGTTAGCGTTCCAGCACACTTATCGCTTCTGCTGTGTCGAGCACAATGCTACCGTGTCTTGCAAACTTAAAGAGAAGCCCACCATTGGTGTATCCCAGGTATTCGAATCCTGCCTCGGGCATGGATGTGTGTGATGTCCTTAGGTTAGTTAGGTTTAAGTACTTCTAAGTTCTAGGGGACTGATGACCTAAGATGTTAAGTCCCATAGTGCTCAGAGCCATATCCCAGGTAACAGCTAAGGCAGTTCGTTCAGGACATGTTGGTTGTCAGAATGTGAGAGTTATTCAACGGCAGATTTTCGAGAGTCATACTGCAAAGCCGCTAGCGGACGGTTATTCACTTTCACTGACGTACGTGAAGGCGGTTGGTGATACTAATGAATTGGGCTAATCATACGTATTTGGGCAGTCAATTCGCTTTCCGTCATCAGTAGTTGCTCGGTCCTCATCTCAATGCTGCCAATATGTGCGCCTCCGACATTACAACGTCAGGGGAACATATGTCCTACATGTTCCAGTCGAAAACGACTGAAAAGCAACTCCAAATCAAGGTAAGCCAGACAGGCAATTATATTCCACCTTGAGGCCTAATCCACTGACCAAGCCCAATATTGAGTCCCTTCAAAGGAGTAGTGTATAGTTAGCTCTTCTAAAGCATTACTTGAACTGTTACATTTATCATCTGCCTGTATGTTAGCGTCGTTCAAACCTATTTTATTTAAATCAGTGTATTCTTTACCCGCAGCTGGGAGCACCTCATTTGTCCATCATTCATGGTTCTGATATGTTTGATACTTCACTTATCATGCACGTTACTAACCATCTAAATAAATGTTTTTACGTCCATATAAATGTTATTGACGTGCTTCCCGAAGAAGGGAAATTACTTGTACGCAGTGTCCCAATGAAAATTTTCATCTTATGTAGTGGACAAGTAAGCATTCCTTGCAAATAGGAGACGGAGTAGCACATATGGAATTCGAAATGTCTTGAGAGTGTAAATCACGTAATATTAACAAATGCAAACAAGCTCCGGTCTCGTTCACTCCTTTAAGTAATCTCCATGCCGTAAACTTAACTGTTACAAGTTACAAGTTCACAAATAGGTAGTTTATGTTCACAGATCATTTGAACGAAATGATGTGAAACGAGTCAATTTACAGCACCTGTATACATGGTTAGAGTTAACATTGATGAACACGTTATTATTGTTAGTCCTACTCATGCAACTACACTTATTCCCCCCAACACCCCTCTCCCTTTCCTACTGGCTACCAGTTTTTAGGTAGAAATTCGTCAGTGGGTGGCAGGAGCTTTCCAGGAGACATGGTTTTAAATTAGATTTAAAACTCGCTTCCCTACCTTTCAGTCACAATATGTTATTGGGAAAATGATTAAAAATTTATGTTGCTGCATACTGAACTCCTTTGTAAGCCACTGACAGCTTTAACAGTTGGTAGGTAGGTGAGACAACTTTTCCTCTTACCTCTCCTCACAAAATGTATGTGCCTCCGTTGCCGCTCAATACTCCATCATCTTTGGAAGCCTATCGGACCCATCTTCTGGTTAATTACACACTCCGGAGACTGGAAATGCAGTCCGTTGAGAACAGGCGTCCGTTTGCCGGGAGTTGGACGCCTATATCTGAGCAACAGCGGCGTCGTGATGGCTGCGCGTGGAGTCCACTTCCGCGTCGCTCCCAAACCGCGTTTTACGACTCTTCTGGGACCGCAAGCCCGTTGTCTTTTTGCTCATCTGGAACCGCCATAAAAGCAGGTAGAGAGAGACTTGGGCCACGTGCGGCCGACCGCAGGTGATTAACCCCCGCGCGCGCGCCACGACCTTTTTTCTGTAGACCGCCAGCCAGCCGCAGGTAAACAAATACTGACCGCGCGTCTGACGGCGGCAGGGCTAACCATCAGCGCCCTCCTCAAGTTCCACTGCACCGCTCATCCCAACCACAGTTCCCTCATTAGACCGTCTCGTACCAGTTACTTTCTGCTCAACATTATCTACCTGTGGTGCGTGCCCATGATGTGCCTGTGTGTAGACGAGCCATCAACAGCGAAGTAGCACACTGGACTTGCATACGGAAGGATGACCGTTCGAATCCGCGCCCATCCACCCAAATGTAGGTTATCCTTCATTCCTCTAGATCACTCCAGGCAAACGCACGGGCGGTTCCTCCGAAAAGTCACGGTCAATTTCCTCCCCCCCCCCCCTCCCAAGTTGAAATAATCCGAACTTGTGCTCCGAAACGTTAAACCTTAACTTTCCTGCCTCCCTTCAATCAGAATGCGAGTGGGTTAGTGATTCCCGTGATTAGTTGGACGAGTGAGGAGCCCTGAATTCCTGAGTACGGCGCATACATTGCATGGACAGCAAGTATTCTCTCCGCGCTCGCACATTTTAAAATAATGGACTGTGTGCTTTTGTGTCTCCTTAACGTTTATTTTACTGTTGGCTTTGTTTTCGTGTCACAGAGCAAAAATTGCGGGAGAACTAGATATTTCTACTATCAGGATTGAGAGGATGTACCATATATTCAAAATCTGTAAGTAACCTAGGTGTTACGGTACCTCGACAAAGAAAAAAACCAATGTGGTGTAGAAATAAGAACATAAATAGACGAAAATTTTTGTAATCAAACTTGTTTGATCTATATACACAATACGCAAGCTGCGATATGGTGTATGGCGGTGGGTACATAGGGGTGACGAGTATCGCTGAAATAACGCATTTTCTGTTATATCGATTTTCTTCCACACCAGTTTAACATGACTGCTACAATGGCTCAAAACAGCTACTTTCTGAAATAACCGATTTTCGGTATTTCATTCCCATTATTTCCTAAAATAAATGTAGAAATCGAGCAGAGGTTAAAAACTTTTAACCCTCATAGTTTCAAGATTCATAGAATAAAAATATTATATAGGCAAATAAAAGAAACTTAGTCTGTCCACCGTTCGCTGCTTTTTTCCAAAAGTGATGTGTGGTTGAATGCTATAAAAAATCACCAGCAGTCTCTTGTTGATTTCAATTTTTTGAACGTCTGCTCAAAAATCGTGTTGTGGTCGGGGATCATACCATTCTTTGGGAATTACGAATAGTCAGTGCTAAACACTGGAAACTGAGGTTGAGGAACTCTGTTTTTCGTCTTCATTTGTTCGTTTTCAAGGGCTGTGAGCCGATAAAGGCATATAATGCACACATGGGCAGTCGGGTAGGTTGCAACACAACTGCGCTACTAGTATTTCCCTTTCCTATTCCACTTGCATATGGAGTGAGGAAAAAACGGTTATCTATATGTCTCCCTACGAGTCCTAGTTTTTCCTACATTGTACGGTGGCGGCGGTACAGTCATACTCCAGTCAGCCGCAAATGCCGGTTCTCCAGTTTTTCTCAAACCATCTTTGCTCTAGGGACTCCTGTTCACAAGGCAGCTCCGTAATGCCCGCTTGTTGAAGCTAACATACCGGCAACTAATCTAGCAATATGTCTCTCAGTTACTTCGCTATCGTCCTCTAATCCGACGGTGCGGGATTTCCAAACACCCGAGCGGTACTCAAAAATGGGTCTAACCAGTATTTTATACGCGGTCACCTCTGTGGATGGGTTACAATGTTCTAAAATTCTCCAAATAAACCCGACTGTACAGGTAGCAGCGGGGAGGAAATGGTTGGGTACTGACCCGAAATTACTTCACACGTTTTACCCAAAAATAATTTATTACGAAATATTACAGTTAAGCGCCACAGACCTTTACTTCAAGTTACAGTTTCTAATGACACCATGCTACAAGAATAACTGCCTAACAATTTGATGGAAACGCAAAAGAAATAAAGCTCAGATTACAATTTTTACACACTGATTGTAACTCAGGCAAAGATGGTTTCAAAACTGACAATTTCACAGAGCTTAGGTAACAACTATAAAAGTTAATGCCTGAGTTCATGACATAGGTTTCAATATTTCTAAAAATATCTTCTTCAGAAGGAATGGGACTTGTTATATCACATTATGGTACATTATATTAGAGGAAGCCGAGAGGCTCTTTTCGTATATAAAATTGACAAAACAAGCATTTCCCGAGTCATAGCTTTAGATAGCAGCCAGATTACATATATCGTACTTCAGAATGGATGCTCAACAGTAAATGTCCTCAGGTAGAGGCTCTTGTCAACGTAAAATTGAAACAGTTGTCACAGGATAAAATATTTGCATAAGTTACGTGTACACCATGTCAGAGCCTAAGGCCAACAGTTGTATAAAATTCTTTGTAATTGTCAGAGTGTAGATTCGATTGAGGGAAGGGGAAAGGAGGGGTGGTGGGAGTTAAAGCGTGCATGCATGATGAGGCTCTGCATGTACTATAAAACATGCAACACAGCGAGCATGTGGCGCTGGCGTACGGATTGCGATTTGCTGTAGCTTGAACTCTATATATATAAATGAAAGAAAAATAGTGTGGTCCTTCCACGGTCGCCTGCAGGCCCATGCACAAATAAGGGCGCGCCAACTTGCATGTCGGCGTGGCGAGGCAGGGCCTCTTAGCGGCTCGTCGTATCCGGCGTTGTTTTAGAGGCGAGCTATTACTGGCTGCGAGGGCGACAAGGGCCCTGCGGTTGAGTGGCAGCAGCGCGCCGCCAGGGGTGTCCACCACCCCACCCCAGCCAGGTCCCGCCTCCATTGCACTCACGTCTGCATGGCAATTCACCACCTCTCCCTTAGCGTAGGACGTTACTAATACCTAACATCGAGCCCACTTTCACCAAGCTACCGTGTCGACTTGCAAGTCCTCCTTTACACACATACACTTTTTTTTCAAATTTATGTATTTTGCTATTCGGCAAACGAACGAACACTACAAGCATGCTGAGAGCAATTCTCAGCTTTTCTCTTTTAAGCTACGTGTTTGTCATGAATGCACTTGTTCCTAAAACGGCGTTTATCTGACCAGTTGGAACCAGTTCTTTGTTTGACATCTCAGAGAAGCTTCACTACAGTGGTTTGTCACACCTTCTCACTGTATACACATTTCCATTTAATTACTTTTGACGTTCATGTACCACGGCATTCTTATTTTCAGTTTTTAGTGAAAGGTAATAATTTTGTTGCCTAAGGCAAGAACCCCTGTCATCCGTAAGCTGTCCCTCTATCTTCCTCTTGGTACACGAAAGCTGGCGTATTGTGTCGGTAATTTTTTCTGTCCTAGAATATATTTCGTATTTCCATTTTATAGGTAGGTATATTTTAGACTAAATATATTGTGTAAGATTTTCTCTCTTTTCTTTCTAATTCTGTTAGTAAGCATCTATCAGATAGGGTGAGACACTCGGAATTATGTAGAAACACTGGTTTTATGAGATTTATGATGCATAATTTTGGTATTTATAGAAACGCAATTCCTCGTGTGATTTCGAAAACTATTTTCGTTTTCCTGGCTCTTGTTTTCAAGGCATCTTTTTCTACCTCCACTGTCTGTAATCCATTCGCCTGGATATTTAAAGTCACTCACGCGTCTTACTCGTATTGTTCTATATCTGGTGTTTAATCGAGTTGTAATGTGCTTAATACCTGACATCTCTTCTCTTTATTTTCAAAAGGCATTTGCAAGCAAGGCTGTTCTTCTGATTTTCAGTAGGCTTCCATTAATGTGTTCTGTTGCTGTTCCAAAATCTTCTGTGCTTATTGCTACATCATCCACTAAAGGTAAACAGTTTATTTCCACACCTTCTTTGTCCCAATCCTTAAATGTTTGAACAAATTCTGAAGTTGTAATTCATTGCGCCATTTTCGTATTAATTTTCCGAACAAGCTTTTGAACAGTAGGGGCGAGAGTCCTTCTTTCTGTCAAGTTGCGATTCCATGGATTTCGAGAAGCAGCCTTCGAATTTATTTTGGACAACGTAGTAGTCAGGGCTGTTCTTATAATCTCTAGAAGTTCTTCATCAACACCCATTGTCGTCAGTATCTTATGTTGCACATCGCACATTATATATATATATATATATATATATATATATATATATATATATATATATATATATATATATATATATATAGACTTTTTAGTATCTGCCTTAGTTATTAAAAACCCTGATGACTACATAGACCATGATGTGCTACGTAAGACATATCCCTCGCGGTTATAATTAAACTGACGGAGTTCCGACAGCTGCAGTGCGGGCTGTATACTTCGTAGGGCACTGTAACTTCGTAGGTATACTCATTAATCGGAGCTGTCACGGAGTACACTGAAAAAAATAACAGTTCCACTTTATGCCACAAAGTGGAAATATTGCGCCGTAACTGGTCATAATGAGGTATTGGTGCAGGAAAAGGAGAGAAACGATCAGACACATGATAAAAGTTGCTCTGGCGCGTTTATTAGGATATGGTCACAAGTCACAACATGTGTTCGATATCGCCTCTCAACTCAGCAACACGCTGCATCCGTAACACAGCATGATCAATAGTACTTCGAAGTATATCCGGTGTAATCAGAGCAACGTATCATCATATGCTACCCTTCAGATCAGGAAGAGTCGGGGAAACACACTGATGGAAACGATCTTTCACGTATACCCACCCACCACTAGAAGTCACACGGTTTTAGGTCAGGGTATCTGGAAAGCCACACATCTTGAAATTGTCTAACGATAATGCGACCGTTACCAAGGTCCCTCGAATCAAACCATTTACCTGGCAAGCGACATGTAGGGCCGCCCCACTTTACATGAAATAATATTGTGGACACATTGCGTTCTTGCATAGGTGGAGTCACGTGTTGCACAGGAAGGTCCTTAAAACGTGCACATGTCGTTGTATACCTAACAGGGTCACTAGGTGTCACATCCTCGGAAATAAATGCACCGAGAATGAAGTGAAACTACACAACACAGTCACATAACCAGAGTGCAGTGGGTGGTCCTCCACCACGTATGGGTAGTACAACCCCATATACGACAGTTCTACTCATTTACATCACTACGCATAGTAAAATTTCCTACGTCCTTCCAAAGAATGTTCCCTGGCCACACGTCATCTGTTGTCAAGTGTGCCAGAAACGAAGGGCAAAGACACGGCGTTGTAGCTCATCTTGAGGTTTCATTTCATGCACATTCAGAATCCTGTAGGGATACTAGTGTAAAATTTGCCGCAAAATCTTTTGATCTGTTGATCGGTGGAGAGGAAAATCCTGTTTCACAGCTCGAGCGTTAGTTGCAGAATCTGAAGCATGTGTTATACGATAGGCTGCGTCGACAGCAATTTTATAACAGCTCCCATGGGAATGGGTCGCCTTCTTCTCCCTGCTGCACCAGCTAATTCACCTGTTTCTTCAAATTTCTTGGTCATATTCTTTAGTCCATTTATTGACATATGATCTCTTTACAGCAGTTTCTGTCGGTGGTATTCCTGCAATGCAGCGCTGCTATTACTGCACTTCTGAGAAAACATTACCAGCAGTACACGGTCTTTCTCCTCAATAGCCATAGTGTTTCGTATGGAAAACTTCAACATTCTTAACTCTTTACACCAACAGTCGCTTCACAAAAGAAATCAACAAGAGTCACCAAACATCAAACTACACACTGACCTCAGGAAACATTTCGAATTCGGATTGCTTACAGCGCCGTAATTTAAACTGGTTGCAGAAAGTGGTACTATCATTTTTCTTTCAGCATACTCCTCGGGTTCACATATTAATGAACATACCTACGATGACTGAGTGTCTTGCGATGTATACGCCCTGCACTGCACCACATGAACACCGTAAGTCTAATTATAACCACCAGATATATCATGTGCCTTAGACTATGCAGTGTTAGTTGCGCGTTAACAGTGATGAACAGCATCGCAGTAGTTTTGAAGTACTTTTTTATACACCAAAATGCTCAGAAATATCCCCGAAGGACTTCTGAAATATTGTCAGTGGCATCGAGTTGATCCTGTATCCTAACGGAACCGAAACACGTGAAAGACTTTGTGTTGCAGATACCGAAAAATTTATTGCTACAAATAAATACTGGAAGGAAATCATAGTAACCGTTTCTTGCTTGAAACTCATTTTACACAGATTTCAAAAATAAAAGGTCAGGAACTGTCTTCCATCATGAGCACTATTTCACTTACCACAAAAAATTTTTTATGTTGGTGTGTTTTGAAAATCGATATTGTGAGTCACATGTTTCCCACGAACCTAACTAAGGCCAAGTTTTCATAATTTAATCTATTTTCTATAATTTTCAAAGCTAATTTTGTGTGTGTTGAGGGTCTTTATAACGATATAACCGTATAACAAAACAGTACCAAAATACGTTTGTGAAACAGAAACAATAAAATATCACATAGGCTACAAACTTTTACAACATTTTAAAATGGCTTTCACATATCACGTGCCATTTTTTTCTTTTTTTTAACATTCTGGTTTTGAAACGTACCACTAACTGCAAATGATCGGAAACCAGTACAATTACTGAGACGTGTAATAACGTTGCAAAGTAATGACTGTACTGCGTAAAGAAGCATAGTTAATCACTTCAGACACTATTGAAATAGAGAAGCTAGTGACTTTATTTGATTTTCGTGAAACAGACGCGATGTGCCATGTGGCAGCTGTAAACATATGGTGCCCCACTCGAACGCTCGCAGGTGTCTATTTATCCAGTCCATTATCAGCAGTACTTTTCTCCATGTTCCGAAAGATTCTCGTTAGATGGTAGCCCTAGACAGATATGGGACATGCAAGTCCCAAAGCTCAAAGCTGCCTGTTAATGTACTGAGACTAAGGTGTCGCATCAAACACGAAAGGAAGAAGAACTTAAGGTGATATTACCTCTTTTTCCTGGTCTTATCCCGTTTTTATGGGGGCGGCACGTTAGTTTCGGTGGCCAGATGCCACTCCTGTGGCCATTCTTTCCCCCTGCAACAACATCTGTCTGCATCCAGTGTTAACCTTGTGAAAGTGCGAGAACATTTTCTTAGGTGGAACTTGGGTATCAGCCCAGTTTCACTTAGTAGGATGTGGGAGACCACCTAAAAACCATATCCAGTATGGCCAGCGCATTAGCCTCCGCCGCTAATCCGCAGGGCAGTTACGATGATGCTGATATTTAGCGACAATGGCTCATCCCCAGTTCGTGGTGTTGCTTCGCATTCGTTATAATAATACGGGTGCCATTCTCTTCGGCCTCAGTTTGTGGGCACCACAGACAGGCTAGCTCGGCAATTATTCAGAGTAGGGTGGAAGTGAGACTCCTGCGGCCAGCCCCATAGCAGCAGCCCTTGACGTGAACTGCGGCCGTCAGCCGGGCAGGCAGGCAACCCGCTACTCAGGCGCCTGGGCAGCGCCAGCAGGCCGACCCGCGGTACACCAGCCGCGCCGCGCCGCGCCGGGCCGCATGTAAAATGCATGTGCACTTTGCATGCGCGCGTCCATATTGAGTGGATCTGCATAGGCCCCGTTTGAAGCGAGGAGAGCGCCCGCATCTGGGCGGCTTCCCTCGGGGAACAACCCGGCACGCAAAGACCGTCTCCAAGCGAGTAACCCTTCACCCGGAAGATGATGCACAACGTTACTGTTCGCCTCCAGGACTGTCGCCGATGATCCTTCTTCGGTTCACTAGACCAGAGACCAGAGGAGATCAGCTTTCATACAGGATTTTTTTTTCTTTTTCCTTCCGATTACTTAATCACTATAACGGACTTGGAATCAAGAGGAGCTGAATTTCAGTCCTATCCTACCTCTGTCTTAGTGTTCCCCAGAGTTTTAATGAAAACTGCTCAGGAGAAAGTGACAACAATCGCCTCACCATGCTTACTGTTGACTTGTAGGCCTTTTCTTGTCTGGCTGAGGTATGAGTCTCTTTCTAATGTCTACAGGCTGTTAGATGTTAACTCCCCTGTCTTCCCTTCCATTGTCTGTTCTATCCTCCCCAAAACTTTTCTTTTGTTCGGTTATCAGTGTTCTGAATGGCTTGAGGTCTTCAACTAAGATTCCTTCACCTGTACTGATATTCTTACAGTAGCACCTGCAGCAAATTTCTTTAATCATTTTTTATTCATATTTCAGCTTCTGTCTTCTACATCTCAATCTAGTACCGTGGAAGTTCTTCTCTGTCGTATTATCACAGTTCCTATCACAGTATACTTTTATCTAGGTCTCCTCACAGTCCTCTGCTCAACAGTTCGGTTGAAAACTATTTTCTCATTTTGTTCACTAAATTTTTAGCATCCTTCTCCAACACCATATCTTAATCACCTTAACTCTCTTTTCTTAGCTTTATCCACTGTGTTCCAGACGTGCATTC
Source organism: Schistocerca cancellata (assembly GCF_023864275.1). Lineage (NCBI taxonomy): Eukaryota > Metazoa > Arthropoda > Insecta > Orthoptera > Acrididae > Schistocerca > Schistocerca cancellata. Next base: position 166,176,153 of record NC_064634.1, read on the forward strand.
TCAAACACTTATTTTCATATTAAGACTTGTACTACCATAACTTCTTCCTTTGGCAGGAAATGCCCTATCTGCCTTTTCTAGCCTGCTTCTTATGTTCCCCTGCCTTGTGTTTCCCCATTCTTTCGTCTATTATGCTTTGGTTTGCTTACAGTGCAGTGAAATTGCTTCACTTTGTCCACTTTGTTGTCCGAATTCTGAGGCTAAGTTTGTCACTAATACCATTTCTGTTACTCTTCAATACTTTCGTTTTCCTTTTGATTACTCTCAGTCCATATTTGGTGCTGAGTAGACTGTCCATTCCATGCAACTAGTTTTTCCTGAGTTACCGGGAGAACACCAGTGTCATCAACGGAAGTTATCGTTGATGTACTTTCACTCTCAACTTTAACCCTCTTTTGGAACGTTGCTTTATTCTTTTATCGATTCCTTGGTGTACATGTTGAAGAGTAGAAGAGTATACTGCAGCCCTACCTTACGCCCATTTTAATCCGAGCACTCCTCCCTTGGTCTTTCATTGTTATTATTCCCTCTGTGCTGGCGGAAGTAAAGTTGTGAGTGCGGGTCTTGAGTCGTGCTTGGATAGGTAGGTGGGTAGAGCACTTGCCCGCGAAAAGCAAAAGTCCAAGTTCTGGTCCGGAACACAGTATTAATCTGCTAGGGAGTTTGATATCAGCGCACACTCCACTGAGGAGTGAAAATTTCATTCGGGAACCATCCCACAGGCTGTGGCTAAGCCATGTCTCCGCAGTATCCCTTCTTCCAAGAGTGCTAGTCCCGCAAGTATCGCAGCAGAACTACAGTGAACTAGGAGCTGAGGTAATGTCGGAAATGAGGCTGTGAGGACGCGTCGTGAATCGTCCTTGGATGGTTTGGTTGGTAGAGCAATTGCCTGCAAAAAGGCAAAGATCCCAAGCTCCAGTCTTGGTTCACACACAATTTTAATTTGCCAGGAAGTTTCACATCAGCACACTCTTCTGCAGAGTGAAAAGCCAATGTCGTAGGTCAAAGCGACACTGACGACCCTTATTGAACTGATTTAAGGGGGTTGGACGTCAAACGGGCCGACTTGGAGCAGGAGAGGCACCACAGGACATTTTAATTTCCACTGTCTATACTTTTACAAATAAATTCATAAAACTTTGCCAGCATGACCAGGAAGGATTCAGAATTCACACTCATAGCAGTGGAAGTTCGAAAACATAACGAAGTAATTTTTTTTACATCTGAAATTTCATCATTTTTTTCACTTACTAATTTGTTGCTACAGGTACACTTTTCTTCATAAGTAAGAGAGAATCTTCGATGAATTTTGCGCAGCATATAAACCATACTTAAACGTGTATGAAACTAGAATTTTCCAAATCTATTAAAAACTGTGGTAAAAATTGAGGTAATGGACTATAAAATTTGTGTTTTTTCTAAACATGAACTTTAAATATAGCAACTCATTCGTTTTTTCATAAATTAAATAAATTCTAGAGTTTCATACACCTGTAAGTATGGTATATATGCTGTGCAAAATTCATCGAAGAAACTCTCTAACTTATGAAGAAAAGTGTACCCATAGCAACAAATGCAGCCATTAGTAAGTGAAAAAATGAAATTACACATGTAAAAAAAAAAGAGAAAGATTGTCATGTTTTCGAAGTTCCACTGCAATGAGTGTGAATCCTGAATCCTTCGTGGTGATGATGACAAAGTTTTATGAATTTATTTGTAAAAGTATAGACACTGGAAATTAAAATGTCCTTTGATGCCTCTCCTGCTCCAAGTCGGCCCGTTTGACGTCCTACCCCCCTTAATAGCGTAGCATTGCCGAGGATTAGCGGGTGCCCGCCAATAAAAGTTTCTGAGAAGGTCTTTAGAGTAATATGTAACGTAATTTATCTCGCGAACCGTACATCGCTAAGAGTGCGTGGATTCTGGCTGGGGCATGGTACAAAAGCTTCGATGTCGAGACGGCAGGCATATTTCAGTATCTGCGTTAACAAGACCAGCGCACGTACTGTCGGAAGGCCTAATCTTCTTGCTACTACACTGACAAGTAGAAGAAAGTCTGTCGGAGCAGAACTACATAGCCCTGTACGCTTTTTAGTTGCTTCGTGATGTCACGCCACACAGCCTATTGTTATTACGTACCGCTTAGAGTCTGTACTGGTGGAAGAGGTGACTGATAAAGCGCTGCATCAACCTTGGCACCTTGTTATGCAGCGAGTTGATGAAGCCGTTGTCAGGCCAAGCACGCGCCCTCTTGTGCGGAGTCATTGAGACAGGAACAATGTGGGAGCTCGCCGCGTCACAGGTTTTTTTATTTTCGCGACAGGAGGGGGAAAGCCTGCCGCCGCCGGCCTTTCCTTTCCCTCGTGGGCCGCAGCAAGTGGCTCGTAAAATTGGCCCGCTAGATGGCAGCGTTGGCGCAGGCGCGCGGGAACGAAGCGGGCCCCGGCAATCTGGAGGCGAGACGCAGGTGCGCCGCGCGTTGCGGGCCGGCGTTTAGCGCCGCTCATCCGCCGGCGTATTGTTTATGCGCCGTCAGCTGCAAGTTGCCAGGCAGCTTCCACTCACGGCTGGCGCAGAATGAGGCACCGATACGGGCGCGTTTTGTTGCCGCCAGCTCGCAGTCTCCCTTTTACGTTGCTCCCGGCGTGAGTGGTACACGCTGAAACGTGCCGTAGCATCGGATTTCCACCGCTGCTGGTGAAAAGGGGGCGCAGGTTTCGCAAACAGTTCAGTTGTGAAGAGTGGCCGGTAAATACGCTGATGCGAGTGAACCTTTTTCCCATAACCCACCTAGAGATCCGTCATCAGTTTTAAGTAACAATAGAACATGTTTCATGTGGGGTTCCTGACTTTTATGTCTCTACTACTCTTCGTTTCAACCATCAGCCTGTCGTCTAGTTACACGTTGTCATTCGTTGTTTACTAAATGAAGCTTTTGTCAACCGGGAGATAGGTTTGAATATTGTTGTCCTTCATCAATAATTTCACTACCATTTTTTTTCGGTGACATATACCGGGTGGTCAAAAGGTCAGTATAAATTTGAAAACTGAATAAATCACGGTATAATATAGATAAAGAGGTACAAATTAACACACATGGTTTTATTAGAACCAAAAAAATACAAAAGTTCAAAAAATGTCCGACAGATGGCGCTTCATCTGATCAGAATAGCAATAATTAGCATAACAAAGTAAGACAAAGCAAAGATGACGTTCTTTACAGAAAATATGTCCACCATCATTTCTCACCAATTGCTGTAGTCGAGGAACAATGTTATGAACAGCACTGTAGAGCATGTCCGGAGTTACGGTGAGACATTGGCGTCGGATGTTGTCTTTCAGCATCCCTAGAGATATCGGTCGATCACGATACACTTGCGACTTCAGGTAACCCCAAAGCCAATAATCGCACGGACTGAGGTCTGGGGACCTGGGAGGCCAAGCACGACCAAAGTGGCGGCTGAGCACACGATCATCACCAAACGACACTCGCAAGAGGTCTTTCACGCGTCTAGCAATTTTTTTTTTTTGTTCTAATAAAACCCCATGTCATTCCAAGCATGTGTGTCAATTTTTACCTCTCTTTCTACATTATTCCGTGGTTTATTAAGTTTTCAAATTTATACTGACTTTTTGATCACCCGGTGTATTAATCTGTGGTCATTTGAATTAATGTCATAGAAGTAACAGAACGAAAAATGTATTTGCCTCCGCTTCTTTCTTCCAATGAGTGGAGGGTGGAGCATAAAGTATTATTCATAGGTATTGTATTATTGTATTGTAAAGTATGTTAACCGGGGGCCTAGAAACGACGGAGAGGCTCCCGTCCCCGCAGCCGCCGTGACTGAATATTTATACAGGCTCTTTCACTCAGTACTTCATCACAGATAACTGTATCATGTGCAGAAATCTGAAGTTCCAATTAACGTTGTCTGCAGTATCATCAAAGTGCATCATCAATAGCAAGGCTCTCAACACACTTCTCTGGGGCGCATCCGAAGTTATTTCTATATGCGACGATGACTTTCCATCCTAGATAACATGCTGTATCCTCTCTACCAAAGAGTCGTCAATGCAGTCACACATTTCACTTGATAGCCCATATGATCGCACCTTTGACATCAAGTGTAGTTGTGGTACTGAGTCAAATGCTTCTCGTAAATGAAGTGTCAGTTGGATTTCACATGATCGATGTTTTCAGAATCCATGCTTGTTGGCACGGCGGAGGTCATTCTTTTCAAGCTACCGCGTTATGTTTGCGCTCAGAATATGTTCTAAGATTCTACGACAAATTTATGTCAAGGATGTTGGACGGGAGCTTTGTGGATCACTTCTACTACCCTTCTTGTAGAAGGGTGTGACGCGTGCCATCTACAGGGCACGGTTTTTTGTTCGAGGTATCTACGACAGATCATAGTTAGAAGAAGAACTAACTCAGGCCCAAATTCAGTATAGAATCTGATAGCATTTCCATCGAGCCCTGGAGTTTTGATCAGTTTTGACTATTTCAGTATGTCACTCATCTTTTCGGTGGAACAAGGATTAAATTGGAGCGATTGTTCTGAGTTTTCCTCTGTAAAGGAACATTTGAAAACTGAGTTAAGCATTACATCTTTTGTTTTGTTACCCTCAGTTTTAGTTCCTGCTTCTTCGTAATCAACCGAGTTGTTTTGTGCAGTATGGAAACTTGAGAGAGTCCGAAAGTACCGGGCATGTTCTGAGCAACTGTTGCCTTTGAGTGGGCGCGTACATGCCTTGCGCAGGACCACAGAGCCAGTAGCTAGGTGGAAGGTTCTGTCTGAGTGAATGAGACCGACTCGGCGAGGCTTAGTAGAAGCCAACAAACCATATATGTCTGAGACTGATTTCTTCGTGTGACTCTTTCCCCACTGACCTTGTACTGTATCCTAGCTTGTTGTCGAGGCGATCTGCTGTGTTTAGGCGTATGGCCCACCAATGTCGCATGATAGCGGCACAGGTAACCGATACAAGAGCTCTTAGTGAACACGGCAAGGAGAAGCAAAACAATGCGAGTCCCGAACGGAAACAACAACCACGGCGTGTTTTCAAGGGCAACAGAGGACGCCGCCGCTGCTATCCAGGGTACTCGCCTAGCCGACAGGCGTCAACCACATCGCCCCTAAGGGGCACGGCTAACATGAATCTTGCGTCTTGTGACGTGGCCGCAATCTGATCTTTCCGCCAACACTGTATTTAAGACGCCGCACAGCCAGTGTGCGTCAGTCTAGGCCTGTTCACCAGCCTGGAGAGCTACGGAGGCTACCTCGAGTCGCCAGCCATCCACGTCCCCGTTATGCTGTGACTTGGCCTTACAAAGCTCAGCGCCAAGACTTTGGTATTCAATGCTTTGCTATTGTGTTGTGTTCTTGGGCATATGCCCTTAACTGTCGTTCTACCGGAAAGGGGCTTTGCGTGTTTAGAATCAATGAACGTGTCTGCTGCAACACAAACTTACAATCGTTAATTAGACTATTTAATTGATCGAGCAGAAATTGTTACATCCACAAAAAGAATTTGTTGTGACCCTCTTGCGTCTACATCAGCTAGCAATTTACTATACAATCGTGAAGTGTGATTTTGTGTTGTTATTAATAAACGTTTTGTTCCTTGTCTACCTGGGAGTTACTTCTTGCTTACCGAGCCCTGGACGGGCTACTTCATTATTATCGGTGGTTGCTGTTAGTGGCCACTTAGACGTCGGTGGTAGCAACAGATCTGCGGTAAAGATGACTTGTCAAACGTCGCGAGACTAATATCGGTAACACAAGAATTACGGGCGGGGGGGGGGAGGGAGGGGTAGGATGGGGAGGCGAGGGAGCCCACACGTCGCTGGCTCTCACCAGTCCCTCCTCCCCCCCCCCCCTCTCCGAAGCTGTCGGCCTTGTATCACATCCAAGATTGTGATGCACGCAACATTATATTGGGGCAATGGCGGGAGCGCGGGGGGGGGGGGGGGGGGGAGAATGCCTCCTGGCCTTAATTTGCCGACTTTCATGTGGGCAGGCAATGAATGTCGGTGCAGAGCTAGTATCCACTCGCTCCCCACCCCCACGACGTCCGTTAGGGTGAGGGGCACCACAGCAGGCGTCTTAAATGGTGCATTCGTCGGAACGTGCAGGAAGGTCACTGTTTGTCGGAGTGTCAGCAGAGGATGTGGTAGCGTAGCCGGAGTCCATACCAGAAGCACGCTCGGGTCGGGATTTTCCGGCTCTCCCTGGTCCCCGAAGCTCTCTGAGGTTTCTCAATAGGCGTGGCTGCAAGTGAAAGATCCCCAGTTTCCGCCCCCGATGATTTCAGAACGATGGATGTCGGTCAAGACTAGCCGCCCACGTATCACCAGTCCGGAGGGCGATTCCTCGTTTCAGGACGTAAGCGTTAGCTGGTTCACACACAGGCCTTGGGGACAGGAAGCTTGCCTATACCGTCGCCAACAACCCGCGGCGACGGTCCTGACTATGACTCTCTTATTGCGTACTGATCTGTTGGAGATGAGCATACTCCAGGCCAGCAGTCGGCTCCCCCAACCATTCCTGGGAGTCGCTAGATTGTTACAAAGCAGTAATTACTGATCGACAAAAAATGGTTCAAATGGCTCTGAGCACTATGGGACTTAACAGCTGCGGTCATAAGTCCCCTAAAACTTAGAACTACTTAAACCTAACTAACCTAAGGATATCACACACATCCATGCCCGAGGTAGGATTCGAACCTGCGACCGTAGCGGTCCCGCGGTTCCAGACTGAAGCGCCTAGAACCGCCCGGCCACTCCCACCGGCGATCGACACTTGTGTACGTTAATCTGTTAGTGTAGCAGAGCAGGGACTTAATCTGGGTCCACCAATAAACGTTTACCACTAAATCAGGAGTACGTTGCATAATTTTTTTCTCGCGCGTCGTACATTGCCAGGAGACGGTGTATTCTGGCTGCGGAAGAGAGTGTGATACCGCTCGAAGGAACTTTTCATACCCACTCTTGAGACCTTAAAATATTACGTTGCAGTACCGCCTGACTCATCGTACGAAGATACTGAACACTTGGGCTCAAATCGAAAGCCGACGTATGGGTTGGTACGGAATGGAAACGTCGTTACTGAAAAGGCATAGTGCTGCCTTTCTGCACATTCCATGTCTGACCGATCTGCAGGAGGAGATGGGAGAAGAAAACCCACCAGCTCGCGGCGAATGCGAGATTAATTACACGGCCGGGTGATGGGCCGTCAGGCCGTGGCGTGTTGCTAATGGCCAGGGGCCGCGCACCTGCGCGCTAGGTGGACCGGCACTGCCTGCGGCGGGAGAGAAAGGCGTCATCAGGCGGAGGCGGCTGCTGCTGGTGCTGGCGAGAGGCCGACGCATACCACTGACCCTAAAAGTACGAACCCGAATACGTCGTGACCGACGATGGACCGGGATTCGAACCCCGATTTCCTGCTTTTCGTAACTGCTGAGCAATTTGAGCACGCCTTCAGGCCTCATGACACTTGTGACAGGGTAAGCTACAGTCTCTGTCATATCCATATCTCTTTTCGTCTTATTCCCGAATAGAGAACCACTCAACTTTTCTTCCGAAGCAGCAGGAGGAACCACTAAACCCACTCCCAATTATTCAAAGAATCGGACTCCCATGTGTAGAGCAGTGAGATCTTCACGTATCTCAATGTTTATGACGTAATCTGTCGTGAACTGTGTGTTGTACAACGATATAATTTTGCAGATACATTCAGTGGCATCTTACAAGCACACATCTACATACTTTGCCGTGATTTGCAACCGTAATTAGGTATCATTTGATAGACTGTGCATCGTATATACGAATCTTTAAAGGCCGGCCGGGGTGGCCGAGCGTTTCTAGGCGCTACAGTCTGGAACCGCGCGACCGCTACTGTCGCAGGTTCGAATCCTGCCTCGGCCTGACACAGGAAGAAGCCAAGAAGGACGGTCGGGACACCTGAGCGCTGCACCACAATACAGCGGCGGCCTGTAGGATAACCGGGTAATACTTCGGAAACTCTGAAAACCTTGGACGCAGCTGAGAGGAACAAGGAAGCGTTACCTCGAAAATCACGCAGGCTGCGTTATTTCCTAGGATTTTTACCATTGTACGAATTCCTAATTAACGGGAATAGGTATTTCCTCGCAGACTTTCCGCTCTGGACGAGAAAAGACTAAAATACAGGGTGATTCAAAAAGAATACCACAATTTTAGGAATTTAAAACTCTACAACGACAAAAGGCAGAGCTAAGCACTATCTGTCGGCGAATTAAGGGAGCTATAAAGTTTCATTTAGTTGTACATTTGTTCGCTTGAGGCACTGTTGACTAGGCGTCAGCGTCAGTTGATGCTAAGATGGCGACCGCTCAACAGAAAGCTTTTTGTGTTATTGAGTACGGCAGAAGTGAATCGACGACAGTTGTTCAGCGTGCATTTCGAACCAAGTATGGTGTTAAACCTCCTGATAGGTAGTGTATTAAACGTTGGTATAAACAGTTTACAGAGAATGGGTGTTTGTGCAAAGGGAAAAGTTCTGGACGGCCGAGAACGAGTGATGAAAATGTAGCACGCATCCAGCAAGCATTTGTTCGCAGCCCAGGAAAATCGACTCGCAGAGCTAGCAGAGAGCTGCAAATTCCACAATCAACTGTATGGAGAGTCCTACGAAAAAGGTTAGTTATGAAACCTGAACTACCCGAGGCGATGGATCGGCCGCCAGGCCGCCCATGACAGAGCACTTCATCACTGGCCTCCAAGAAGCCCTGATCTTACCCCCTGCGATTTTTTCTTATGGGGGTATGTGAAGGATATGGTGTTTCGACCACCTCTCCCAGCCACCATTGATGATTTGAAACGAGAAATAACAGCAGCTATCCAAACTGTTACGCCTGATATGCTACAGAGAGTGTGGAACGAGTTGGAGTATCGGGTTGATATTGCTCGAGTGTCTGGAGGGGGCCATATTGAACATCTCTGAACTTGTTTTTGAGTAAAAAAAACCTTTTTAAATACTCTTTGTAATGATGTATAACAGAAGGTTATATTATGTTTCTTTCATTAAATACACATTTTTAAAGTTGTGGTATTCTTTTTGAATCACCCTGTATTGTTGGTCAGCGTTCGGAAGAATCTGTAGAGAGGGAAAATATTCCGTGGTTTCGAGAATATTATTCGCCTTCTGTGGCTACGAGGGAGGGGAGCCGAGCTTTGCTGGGAAGCCAGAGGTGGCGAGAAGGTGGTCTTCTGTTGTGAGCGCCCGTGTTTGACGGTTGCTTAGTACCAACTTTTGTTGGTACAGACGGACTTGCTGTCCTTGCCCTCAGGAAATTTTATAGTTAGAACGGTTAGGCACTGTACTGTTGCGAACTTACACGATTCTGGACTTCGCCTCCTTGTAGGGAGTAGTTGTTGAGTATGCAGCGTTCAGTGATTGAAAGCACTTCTTCTGTCTATACACACGTAGAAACGTTATCTGAATTCCGTCCTTGTGGCTGGGAGTTCACGTTTCTTGTATGTATAACACGGAGAGAAGAAGGCAGTATTAGTTTATACTAGTCAGAGGACTGACATCTGCCGTCCTAGTGTTTGAAAGAGTTTATTTTGTGGCTAGAGTTCTTCCATCGTCGCAGACGTGTACGAGAACCATCTCTCCGACACACCGGACGCAGTACATATAGTGATATTGCTAACTGCTTCGGCTTATTAGAGCTATAGGGCTAAACAGATGTGATCACGTATGTTTTATTTCCACTGAGGTTGCACACCACTGTAGATCATCTTTGAAAGTAGTGTCTTCTAGTGTTTGATAAGAAGATGATGTCAGTCATCTCGCTTTATTTATATTAGATCGCGTAGGCATAAAAAGCGGCAGATTTGGGCAATTGATCAGTAATATTACTTAGGAAATATAAACATTTGTAATATAAATGGGTTTTAATCTACAATAAATGTGTAAGCAAAAACAACATTTATCATTTAGTAGTTACTAGTTCCCTTAATCATTCATTTCTGTTTAGATTGTAATTTATATGTTAAAGAGCAAGAAGGAGGAAATAATATCACAACTAAGATATCTTAAGATCTGCTTCAGGGGGTAGTCAGACAGAGCCAAATCTTGATTTTCGCGTTCAGTATTTTCCGTTGCGCACATTCATTGTACACCTGCCTTGAGTAGCATCTTGGACCACAAGTCTGCGATGTTGTTCGTTCGGTAGCATAATTCGCGGAATGTACAAATTTCGTATAACATTCAGCTGGCATAACGAGGGGGAACCCTCCTGCTAGGATTTGAATAGACTATAGTGTGGTGAAATTCAGACATGAAGCACCTTCTGAAATGATTGTTTTAGACATGCCCTGAGAGAACTCTTAGGACACTGAGTTATGGGTGAGGAGTATATGACACCTCCTTAGCGTAAGTGCGTTTCTTATATATTTTGAATTCGATTATATTTGTCATATTGAACCTGTGTTCATATGTATACACATCCTTGTGCACATTGCATTATATTATTTCTCGTATGTTATACTATGACTCGTATTTTATACATGACACACACCGCGCAACAGGGTTAAATGATCTCTTTCTCACAAACCTATTGCGATGCAGAGGCTTGAAATTTGACTCAAAGATGCGTACAACCTTACTCTGTAACAGTGTACAAGCGTGGCAGCCTTCTACGTAACCGTCGAACTCGACGACGCGACGCCTCAAGCAGCAAGATGTCGACATGTGCGAATACAAGCTATACCTCAGAAGTTCATGTGACGTGTAAGGTGGGTTAATGATATCATATTGGCACCAAATTTCACCACATTTCTGCTCAACGCCACCGTGGAGGTGTCACACGAGGAGGAGTTCGTCAAACCCCTCGTATCCGCATCCTACCCCTTCTTTCGACGCCTCTGCGGTGAAGGTCAGATCCCTGACGCCCACGTTGGTCACGGTGTTTTCTTGCAGCCGGCCGAGAAACACATTTCAGAACAGACACGGAAAGGCCTCAGAGGGTGGCACGAAAAGCGCCAATGAACCCCCCCCCCCCTTTTCACCGTGGCGTTAATTCTTATACAGGGTTATTACAAATGATTGAAGCGATTTCACAGCTCTACAATAACTTTATTATATGAGATATTTTCAAAATGCTTTGCACACACATACAAAAACTCAAAAAGTTTTTTTAAGCATTCACAAATGTTCGATATGTGCCCCTTTAGTGATTCGGCAGACATCAAGCCGATAATCAAGTTCCTCCCACACTCGGCGCAGCATGTCCCCATCAATGAGTTCGAAAGCATCGTTGATGCGAGCTCGCAGTTCTGGCACGTTTCTTGGTAGAGGAGGCTTAAACACTGAATCTTTCACATACCCCACAGAAAGAAATCGCATGGGCTTAAGTCGGGAGGGCGTGGAGGCCATGACATGAATTGCTGATCATGATCTCCACCACGACCGATCCATCGGTTTTCCAATCTCCTGTTTAAGAAATGCCGAACATCATGATGAAAGTGCGGTGGAGCACCATCCTGTTGAAAGATGAAGTCGGCGCTGTCGGTCTCCAGTTGTGGCATGAGCCAATTTTCCGCGGGCTACGCGTGAAACTTGCCCGCACGCGTTCAACCGTTTCTTCGCTCACTGCAGGCCGACCCGTTGATTTCCCGTTACAGAGGCATCCAGAAGCTTTAAACTGCGCATACCATCGCCGAATGGAGTTAGCAGTTGGTGGATCTTTGTTGAACTTCGTCCAGAAGTGTCGTTGCACTGTTATGACTGACTGATGTGAGTGCATTCCAAGCACGACATACGCTTTCTCGGCTCCTGTCGCCATTTTGTCTCACTGCGCTCTCGAGCGCTTTGACGGCAGAAACCTGAAGTGCGGCTTCAGCCGAACAAAACTTTATGAGTTTTTCTACGTATCTGTAGTGTGTCGTGACCATATGTCAATGAATGGAGCTACAGTGAATTTATGAAATCGCTTCAATCATTTGTAATAGCCCTGTATATTTCGCGGTCGGAAATGACCGTTGTGCGACGACAATCTTCGACACTGCTGACACCGCTGGACCTTTCATCCCGTCTCAAAGGTCATTGCGGAGCTCCATCCCCACTGGACGTGATCGCACCCTTTTGGAGCGCTCGTGAAGACAGTTTTTGGGCTTTTATACATGTGGGAACCACTAGTGACCGTTCAAGGCCTTCGACACAAGCTGAACTTGGTCGGAAGCAGCAAAGGGTGCTTATGGTCTTTCGACCATCCTTTCTACGTTCTCCTGTTGCGTGATCACAAATGTTCAAAATGTTCAAATGTGTGTGACTTTCTAAGGGACCAAACTGCTGAGGTCATCGCTCCCTAGACTTACACACTACGTAACTAACTTCTACTAAGAACAACGCACACACCCATGCCCGAGAGAGGACTCGAACCTCCGGCGGGAGGGGCCGCGCAGTCAGTGACATGGCGCCTCAAACCGCGCGGCCACTCCGCGCGGCTGCGTGATCACAGAGGGGTGCATTGACACATGAGTGAATAAAACGGCATACAATGCTTCTAACACGCCCAAGATTGGCAAAACGCTCACTGGGATCCGCTCACCTTCATTGAAAATTTTAAAAACGAATCTGTATAAACACAAGCCGTAAAATGATCCTAGGCGCCTGTAGGCAGAGAACCCCTCGACACTCTTCCGATCCCAATTGCCCGCCTGCAGGCGCCTGTGACTACTTTATAGGTCGTCACTGTAAAGGTTCATTTTTAAAACTCTCGATGAATGTGGGTATGAGCCACCAAGAGTTTTGTCGAACTGGAGTCTTCTGGGGACTTTGCTGTTTTATTCACACATGTGTCAGTGTCAAAGCTTGCCATGGTCACGCCACCAGAAGACGCATAACAGGAGGGCTGAAAAACAGAAAGCACTCTTTCCTGTTTCGGAGAGCGTTTAGTTCTGCTGTATATTCCTACCCTCTTTAAACTTTTCAGTCGTCGCTTTGTACTGGCTTTCCATGTGAGCTCTTGATATATTACATTTATATTTATCAAAATGAGGAACAGTTTACAGGTATGTGTGCTCAAAAGAATTTGAGGGCTAGTATATGTGACATTGGTATTGGTTTCGTAAATTCTGAATAATCTCATTTTTTTGTCTCTGAAGATATTAAAGAAAATATGTTTTATTATGGAAGAGCAATTGTTTTAAAAGACTTTTGGCAGTTTATGAGTGTAGTGATTAAAACTAATTCAAGGTAATCTTTTCGCAAAAATGTTGCAGTAAATATGTTAAGATTGTACTAGCTACATCGAGGGTTTCTGGTAGAGAGAGATCGGGGATATAGACGAAGATTAGGGATAATTAAATAAGATACAGGGAGGGTGCAGTGGAAGCAGAAAACACATCCAGATAACAGTTTAGCGAGGGTTAGAGGACGGCTTAAAAACAAGTCGAAAATTACGAGCGGAAAACGGAAAGCTCGACAGCAGGTAAAGTGGTACACAGATGCGCCGCTTTATGCTACGTTTCGCACGTGCTCCGCAGCACCGCGGCCTCTACAAGTTTACGGTCGCCGTTCCGGCTAAGTGGAACGCTTCACAAGAAACACGTCAGCTTACTTTCCGCCGGAGAGGAGAGGACGAGAAAAACGAAAAGGAGGCGAGTGTGGCCGAGCCTCGCGGGATCCACAAACACAGCACCGCCGCGCCGCGGCAGCAGGGGAGAGCGGTATAGGGGGAGGGGAAGAAGAGGAGAGGAGAGAGTTTACGCTGGGGCCTGTAAACGGGGCGCGCGCCTTGCGGACTGTCGCTGCCTCTCACTGCAGAGGCGCAGACGGAGGACGCATCTTCTGAGCGCTCGGCATCTGTCCGCAGTGGAGCCACGGGGCGTTACGACAGCGCGAGCTCTGGAGACCAACTCACGAACTCAGCTATGAGTGACGTAAGCACAATGAATAAAACACGCTGCCTGACAAAAAAAGTGAACCACCAAAAAGACATGATCGGATGTCAATGTAACTCTGTACAAGTACACGACACTCCATCGGTAGGTACGTATATGATTAGAGTTGCGATTCGCCGTGGCAGGTAGAACAGTACATCACTGTTTTATCGTGATTAGTATTGTTGCCAGGCCTAGTAGGGTACACAAAGGGCTCGAACAGCGCTAGATGTTGAGTAATCATTAGGAAGAACTTGGAGATGCCGCGTACTGGCATCCCACAGCATTACCACCACCTGAAACAGTTTCAAAGTGACTGCACCGTATAATATTTTTCATAAAGCAGGGCCACAGTCACAATATACACTCCTGGAAATTGAAATAAGAACACCGTGAATTCATTGTCCCAGGAAGGGGAAACTTTATTGACACATTCCTGGGGTCCGATACATCACATGATCACACTGACAGAACCACAGGCACATAGACACAGGCACATAGACACAGGCAACAGAGCATGCACATTGTCGGCACTAGTACAGTGTATATCCACCTTTCGCAGCAATGCAGGCTGCTATTCTCCCATGGAGACGATCGTAGAGATGCTGGATGTAGTCCTGTGGAACGGCTTGCCATGCCATTTCCACCTGGCGCCTCAGTTGGACCAGCGTTCGTGCTGGACGTGCAGACCGCGTGAGACGACGCTTCATCCAGTCCCAAACATGCTCAATGGGGGACAGATCCGGAGATCTTGCTGGCCAGGGTAGTTGACTTACACCTTCTAGAGCACGTTGGGTGGCACGGGATACATGCGGACGTGCATTGTCCTGTTGGAACAGCAAGTTCCCTTGCCGGTCTAGGAATGGTAGAACGATGGGTTCGATGACGTTTTGGATGTACCGTGCACCATTCAGTGATCCCTCGACGATCACCAGTGGTGTACGGCCAGTGTAGGAGATCGCTCCCCACACCATGATGCCGGGTGTTGGCCCTGTGTGCCTCGGTCGTATGCAGTCCTGATTGTGGCGTTCACCTGCACGGCGCCAAACACGCATACGACCATCATTGGCACCAAGGCAGAAGCGACTCTCATCGCTGAAGACGACACGTCTCCATTCGTCCCTCCATTCACGCCTGTCGCGACACCACTGGAGGCGGGCTGCACGATGTTGGGGCGTGAGCGGAAGACGGCCTAACGGTGTGCGGGACCGTAGCCCAGCTTCATGGAGACGGTTGCGAATGGTCCTCGCCGATACCCCAGGAGCAACAGTGTCCCTAATTTTCTGGGAAGTGGCGGTGCGGTCCCCTACGGCACTGCGTAGGATCCTACGGTCTTGGCGTCCATCCGTGCGTCGCTGCGGTCCGGTCCCAGGTCGACGGGCACGTGCACCTTCTGCCGACCACTGGCGACAACATCGATGTACTGTGGAGACCTCACGCCCCACGTGTTGAGCAATTCGGCGGTACGTCCACCCGGCCTCCCGCATGCCCACTATACGCCCTCGCTCAAAGTCCGTCAACTGCACATACGGTTCACGTCCACGCTGTCGCGGTATGCTACCAGTGTTAAAGACTGCGATGGAGCTCCGTATGCCACGGCAAACTGGCTGACACTGACGGCGGCGGTGCACAAATGCTGCGCAGCTAGCGCCATTCGACGGCCAACACCGCGGTTCCTGGTGTGTCCGCTGTGCCGTGCGTGTGATCATTGCTTGTACAGCCCTCTCGCAGTGTCCGGAGCAAGTATGATGGGTCTGACACACCGGTGTCAATGTGTTCTTTTTTCCATTTCCAGGAGTCTATTTCCTTAAAGTCAGTACCGCCGTTAGATTGTTGTTTATTTGCAGTGTTACATTTACACTTACATGATCATGATTTCGGATTCAAAGTGCCATTATCAAGTGTTTTAAGTGTTATACAGTGCCTAAGACGGCATACTCTCGTATTTAAAATACACTGTTAGACACATTGTCTAAGGGTCGATGTTTGATTGCACAGGAACTAGAGGGCAGGCATACACGTCCTCAAGTTTCTGCAGACTACATCTAACCAAGCACTTCACAACCTCTTCACATCTGTGCCAGCCGTCTGAGAACGAGAAATCGACTCCTTTGCAACATTCTGTGTGGTTTGTGGACGAGCATTGTCCTGTTGGAAAACGGCACAAAGTTAATGTGAAGACGTGGCATAGCTCGGAGACTAGCAGCAGCCTAGGCTACTGATGATAGTCTCACATTCTGTTCAGTGATGAACTGTGTTTCTGCACTACGACAGCTGACCATCTTCGGTGAGTAGGATGGCGACCTGAGCAGATGCCACATTCTTTCAATGGTTTGAAGAGGCATAGTGTTGTTACTCCTGGCGTCACGCCATGCGGAGCAATCTGGAATAAATTCAGGTCACGGCTGGTAGTGATGGCCGGAATTCTCGTCGCACAAGGATATGTTACTGAGATCCTGCGTTCTCATGCGCTAACTCTCATGGAGCAGTGGCGTACTTACATTTTCAACAGGATAACACTCATCGATACATTTTTTTATTTTTTTTTTATTGCCAGATTATAGACCTGTTACCTGATATTTAAAACAGGTCGTACATCTTACAATTTTGGTTTTTCATCTTTTTACGGTTTTCTTTTCTTTTGTTTTATCTACAACATTTACAAAGAATGATACTTCTCAAAATAACAATAATATAAGGTTGAAATATAAATAAAATTTTGTTGCTTTTTTTTAGAAGAATATAAAAAGAAGAGGATAGAGGAGAGATTTGTTAGTACCATCACCGAATGTGACTGACGGTGAATACCTCGGAATGGTTTCTTCGAGCCGTTGACCGCCAGTCACACACACACACACACACACACACACACACACACACACACACACACACACACACGCATCCATACACGGCAAATGTGTCTATGAACGGTCTGCGTGACCATCAGGATACCCATATCCGTCCCGTATACAATATTTGAAGGATCAACTCGGACGCCAACTCGTTTCCAGTGCCCGTTACAGCAGTTGTGTGCCACCTTGCATCAGGAGAAGATAGAAAGGCTTCATGACTTTCCATGCTAGTTAATGCATGCATCCCGGCCAGATGAGGTGCAACGTCATTCCGATCAGTGGGCTATCACTGCCAAGGTCTATGTTAATTTGATTCGATTTCGTAATCGATGAAATAACATCACACACTCTCTGAACCCACTAAGCTTCACTTTGTTTCCTCCACACTGTCTGTACGCAGTACTTGTATGTCATATCTGTGAAGCGGCGGCCGGCCGGAGTGGCAGTGCGGTTCTAGGTGCTACAGTCTGGAACCGAGCGACCGCTACGGTCGCAGGTTCGAATCCTGCCTCGGGCATGGATGTGTGTGATGTCCTTAGGTTAGTTAGGTTTAAGTAGTTCTAAGTTCTAGGGGACTGATGACCTCAGAAGTTAAGTCGCATAGTGGTCAGAGCCATTTGTGAAGCGGCGTGTGTGTGTGCCAGGTTGCTCAGTAAGATGCGTCAAAGTGGAGACGCGACAGAATGGCGAAAATAATCTATAGTGTTTGAGCGAGCCCATGACCACCCCATGAATGAAGTTGATCGATTTGTTGGTGTATCATCATGGACTGTCCAACATGTTTACAACGAATGGTGTACCGCTCTCAGTCGTGTAACATGGAGTAAGAACAGTGGTTGCAAAAGATCCAAAGTCAAAAAGACCGGAGATGATATTATACCCTCTCTGTTACAATCGCTTCGGTTTCCGACATGAATTCCCGCTGTCGGTGAATGGACGTTCATCTCAACCAATCTCTTAGCGTACATTGCGAAAGGAATCCTGTTCTATGGAAATCCGCTATGTCGTAGAATTCTAGTGTTCATAGAGGCATATAAAGCTGAAAGTCTTCAATGCGACCAACAACACAGAAAATGGAAGGTAATTGGCTGGAGATGTGTAGTGTGGTACGTTGATGTGGGCGTGGAGTGCGTCTACTGCCCAATTGGGTGGTTTTTCACATCACTGTATGCTAGCTGTATGAGTTCAGACTGCAGGTGGTTCTGTGATGTTTATGTAGGTTTCTTTCCGGCCCATTACTTTGACCCCTCTCTTATCCGGTTTCCCGTGCTTGAACCAGAAAGTTTAGTTTAACAATCTCGATAGAAAAATACATGGTCCAGTCACATTAATGTGACCACGTCCAAACTGGCATTATCATTGGTTTTCGTGCAAAGGGTCGAAGCATTTCCTAAACGACTAAATTTGTAAAGTTTTTGCGAGCCGCTGTCGCTACAGTAACCTGTGCATTGCAAAATGGCGCTATTCACAAGTGGCGCCGAGGCAATAGTGGTGCACCAAGGGTCATAGATGACAGGGGTGAACAACGTGCAATTGTTGAGCAACTGACCGCTTAGGTGAACCAAGGGACTACCAACAGTGTCTCTTCAACGATGTTCAGTTAACATTGCTATGTATAAGCCTCCACAACAGGAGGCTGTTTCACGCACCCATGCTGACGTAACTAACGTGGGCGCCCACTCGAATGTTTTTACGGAGGGTAGGAGGGTGACGAGATCTCGGGATATGGAGTATTCCTTTTAAAATTTCGGAAAACGAATGGTGACTTGCAAGCAGTCATAAAAGAGATTCCAATTCCGACCCTGTAAAAGACCTGCGTAATACTCACTTTTACATCAGGTTCTTGAAAGAAAAACACGTGACTGCACTATATTTCTTTTTCTTTCCCTGATAGCTAGGTGGGGGCCGCGCTGTCACCGCTCCCATCCCCCTTGGCCGCAGATATGGGCACCCTCGGTGACGAAGATTGGAATTTCCAAACCAATATCGCAACTGGACGTCCACTGAGTGGCCACAAGAGGCTTTGCCATAAGACAGATGGCCGTTGGCGAGTACGGTGTGGGACTTCTGAAAGCAGACACCCTGCACAGTTGTCGGAGTGGCCCAGGCCGGAGGAGGAAGCGTTACGTCTGGGGACTGTTTTCCATGCGTGGTCTCTCTATTCTGAAAGCCACAACGCATTAACACAAGAATGCATCTATCGTTGGGGACCATGTCCTCCCACATATTCAGACTGTATCTCCTCGGCACAATGGCATCTACCTTCTGGAGAATGCAGTGCGTCACACAACTCGAACTGTCCGGGCATGAGTCGAAGAGTACGAGGAGGAGTTTATCGTATTCCCCGACCACCAAATTCCCCAGATCTAAAGTCCATCGAGAATCTGTGGGAGCATGTCGATCGAGCTATACGCTCCATAGATCCTAAACCGAGAAATGTAGCGAAACTGGCCACGGCACTAGCTTCGGCATGGCTCCACATTCCTGTCGGTGCAAAGCAGAACCTCGAGGATTATCTCTCTTCCTGTACGTCTGGCTGCAAAAGGTGGTTATCCGGGCCTTTGACTGATGTTCGCCGGCCGGAGTGGTCGAGCGGTTCTAGGCGCTACAGTGTGGAATCGAGCGACCGCTACGGTCGCAGGTTCGAATCCTGCCTCGGGCATGGATGTGTGTGATGTCCTTAGGTTAGTTAGGTTTAAGTAGTTCTAAGTTCTAGGGGACTGATGACATTAGAAGTTAAGTCCCATAGTGCTCAGAGCCATTTGAACAATTTTTGACAGATGTTCGGGTTAATGTGGCTGGAAAGTGCATTACCCTTTCTCTTATATCTTCATGAGAGGATGCTGTGGGCACTCCCGTCTTCCAGAGTGAAACCAACGATATCGACAAGACTGCACGCATACATTCGTGGTGTCACGGAAAAGGTGGCCCATCGAACCTCGAATGGTGCACTTCTCATCTTAATCCCATAGAAACTATTTGCACAGAGGATGAAGCGTAGCAACCAACACTCGCGTAATGTGGTGCCCCTACAGGATCTTACCATCAATGATTGCTTCCCCTGGATTTGACATGTCTGTAAAAACTTGAAAACTTTCTTCCTCTTAGCGTTGAGGCTATTAGTAAGGATATATTTGGTGTTACACAATATTAACGTGGTATTTCCAGGGGCTACTAACTGACTGCACGGCCTGCTTACTTGGCGTAAAGTAGGACCGCGGTTATAATTCGCTTAAAATAATTTTGCGATTGGCGTATCAGCGAGACGAATGTAGGGTACGTACGTGCAGAGCATTTTCAGGTGTGGCTGGTTTCAAGTCGGTAACTCCGCCACCTCCACTGCAATGCGTAAATGTTAAAATTATTTTATTCGAGCTATGGTTGTCAAATAACTAGAGGGCAAGGTGGAAAGGTCATAGTCTCGCACGTAACTTACGATGATAGTAATGAAATTTTCAGTTTTTTGTGTTGTTACAATATGTATGTTTTTGGATAGGGTCCGCCTTTAGCAAAACACATTTTTTATTTTTTAATCCAAACATGTTTCACTGCAGTTGCAGCATCTTCAGTGGGCTTTTATTTTCCATCTTTTTACCACATGGTGTGGTTTTTCTGATGTGCTGTGTTTCTACAGTGACACAACACATCAGAAAAACCACATGTGGTAACAAGATGGAAAATAAAAGCCCACTGAAGATGCTGCAACTGCAGTGAAACGTGTTTGGGTTAAAAACAAAAACTGTGTTTTGCTAAAGGCGGACCCTATCCAAAAACATACATATTGTTAAAGCAAACACGGAGGAAAAGAGCTTCAACCCTAGACCCTAAGATGATTATTGTGTTGTTACATCTATATCAAGAAATACAGTGTGATTCCGTAATCACGTTAGAAACATTCAAGAATGATGGAGAACGGTAATTGTATCCATTTGAGGTAAGGGACCCTGGTCCGAAAACGATCCAGTGGAAAGATATCAGCGAAAATCGTTCTGATGCCTCTGATATTGTACGGATTCTGTTGTTACTAATGTTTTAGGGTAGGCAACATTCAGAGATCGTAGTATGGAACGAAAAAAGAAAAACTGTGTGGTATATATGCTATCCAAAAAGCATATCTTAAGAACTATGGGACCTAGTTCAGTAGAAGAGATGCATTTCACACTAGAGGAGATGTATAAGAGCTCATAGCTTTTAAGCTATGCATTTTAGGGCCCATATTTAGTAGACTTTTTTCTTGTTTTGTTCCAGACTACCACCTCTGATAGCTTCCTACCCTACAATTGTAACAGCAATAGTATCGGTACATGTATTAACCGTTCTTCGTGCAAAATCGCACATTTGTCAAGGTAATCAAAAAAACAATCCATCTCTTTTCGTATATGACTTATTTGTATCAAAAAACAGAAAATAGGTCAACAGTTGAGAGTTGTGGAAATGCTTCTTGAACTCCAATAGGAATCCCTGAATGAAAAACGACATTATTTTCGCCAAACGCTGTCGAGAAGCCGGCCGTTGTGGCCCAGTCGTTCTAGGCGCTTCAGTCTGCAGCCGCGCGACCTTCTACGGTCGTAGGTTCGAATCCTGCCTCGGGCATGGATGTGTGTGATGTCCTTAGGTTAGTTAGGTTTAAGTAGTTCTACGTTCTAGGGGACTGATGACCTCAGATGTTAAGTCCCATTGTGCTCAGAGCCATTTGAACCGCTGTCGAGAAAGTTTAGAGAACGGTCATTTTCAGCTGACTGCAGAACGATTTTACTGCTGCCAGCGAACCTCTCGCATAAGAACCGTGAAGACAAAATAATGTAAACTACACTTTATACAGAGGAGTATAGACAGTCGCTTCGTCCTCGCTCCATTTGAAAACGAAACTGGAAAGGAAATGATTGTAGTGATATATGGTACCCCCACCATACCTCATACGTTGCTTCGGGCGTATATAAGTAGAAGTGTATGTAAGTGCCGCACATGAAAAGTGATTGGTTCCATGTCCCTATAAAAAAGTTTCTGTTCCATGTGCCTTTGATACTAAGAAACTGTGTTTTATTTGTTATAATGTAAATACCGAAATACGGCATTAACATCCTAACTAGTAAAACTGTAGTCCACAGAAACCATTTCTAATTTATTATTAAAATAGAGGAACGAAACTGAATTCAAGAAAATATCTTTCAGTTTTGCCTTCTCCATCTTGGAATCAGACGCTACAAAGTTTACTCTTGAAACTACCTGTGCTGTTGTGGAAGAAATAGTAACATTGCCAACAGGTCTTTCTGGTTTTGCAAACTGTTAAAAAGGACTGGTTTTCCAGATTGATGGCATGCACCTACTGTGGCCTTTCATTTTTTGAATACACTGACATTTATCCATTCTCCTGCTTAAGAGTGAGACTTTTTAATAGCTTTTCGAGAGGCACTTTGATCATACTGCATTGGAGATCTTATACGTCAGCACTGACAAATTTTTCAGCAGCATCTTTAAAATCAGAGAAATCAGTTGTATGCATTATAATTGATGGAATGAGTTCACAGCTTTAGCTGTGTCAACAACCTTTTTTAAATCATACCGAACAAAGATCTTGCTTACTTTTATTCGTTTCTAGATCATTGCAAAATCTCTGTCGCACCTCAGATAGCTGCGCCCACTCACCAAAAACTTGAGTGCTACCTGATCAAAATGGTGCCTACCCTACAATAGTAACAGTAATAGTATCGGTACATGTATGACTTAATGGAGGAGACCATGACGCATGGCACTTGGAATTCCACTGGGAAACACTGTTTGGCACAAAGAACATGCGCCGTCTAGTAACGAATGTTTGAAACATTTTCTCCGTGAATCAACACTTTGAAGAAGTCTAGGGATAAACAACAGAGAATTGAGAACACATTAGCACTGAAAACGTGTTTTATGCAAAAAATGACACTTAGAACATTTGACGTTTCCAGTCTCTAAATGTTTTCCGTTATCCAAATAATCTTACAGTATCGACTGTATCAGGAAGAAACTCGCTTTCTTGTAGAGAACATATGATAATAGAATAGGAACTACAAGTGTTATAAATGATCTGGAAGTATCTTTGTTTGCAGAGATTAAAATCTGACATCCCGAGAAGGGTAATACAGCATATAGTACCTGTAACAAGAGCGGCACTAACTACATGAGTTAAGGGAGACGGATAACGCTAATGAATTGTTAATAAGCTGGAAGTTCATTATCATAAAGTAGTCGTAGCCCAGGTTATCGTATATTACGGAACAGGGGTCTACGTGCCCCAGGAAAAAACAATCCGGAACTGGAAGAATGGATAGTATAACTTGTACGTAACTACTTGTCTGTGTCGTAAAATTTAATTGGAAGAAAAGTATCTCGCAGTGTTGTGGCGGACGGAGTGGGTAATTTGAAGGTCACGAAAACGTGGTCACGTCGACACGGGCCGCTTGAGTCGGCAGCGACGCTAATGGTCCTTAAGAGGTCCAATCGCTGCTATCTCAACGGCAATCGCACTTCACGTTGTTCTATCGCCCTCGCACGAAATGCTACGCCGGTGTATTTAGCCATGTGTTCAGCATTGCTTTTACTACGGTGAAGTATCATCCGTCTCTTTTTTTACTGCATTCGCTCCACGACGTTTTTATTTATATTTTAACTTATACTGAGAGTGTATTTTGCCTCTCCTTCATTTAGACAGTAATGCGGAGAAAAATGAATTGCGCCCACGTGCTAGTATATTATGTATTGACACAAGAATTGAGGGAAGTCATCGATAGTTATTCAGTGAGGTGACATAAGTCATGGGATACCGGTATGCACATGGACAGATGGTGGCATTGTCATGCGCACAAAGTACAACAGGGCACGCCATTAACGGAGCAGTCACTTGTACTCAGGTGGTTGATGAGAAAACGCTTCCGACGTCATTATGGCCGCATGACGGGATTTAACAGACTCTGAACGCGGAATGGTAGTTGGAACTAGGCGAATGGGACATTTCATTTCGGAATCCTTAGGGAACTCTATTTTCTGGGTTCAAGAGTGTGCCAAGAATACCATATTTCAGATATTACCTCTCAGCACGGATAACGCAGTGGGAGACTGCCTTTACTTATCGACCGACAGCAGCGACGTTTGCATAGGCTTGTCAGCGCTAACAGACAAGCAACACTACGCAAAATAATCGATGTGGGACGTTAGAACAGTGCGGCAGAATTTGGCATTAATGGGCTGTGGCAGCAGACGACCGACGCGAGTGCCTTTGCTGCCAGCACGACATCGCCTGTAGCGCCTCTCATGTGCTGAAGACCACATCTGCTGGAACCTATACGACTGGAAAACCGTGGTCAGATGAGGCCCGATATCAGTTGATAAGAGCTGATTGTAGGGTACGAGTGTGGCGCAGACCTCACGAAGCCATGGACCCAAACTGTTCTTCCAAACTGTGGATGCTGGTGATGGCTCCATAATGGTGTGGGCTCTGTTTACGTGATCCAACTGAACCGACAATTGACTGGAAATGGTTATGTTCGGCTGCTTGGAGACCATTTACAGCCATTCATGGACTTCATATTCCCAAACGACGGCGGAATTTTTATGGATGATAATGCACCTTGCCACTGGGCACAATTGTTCGCGATTTATTTGAGGAACATTTTGGACAATTCGAGCGAATCTTGATGTAGCTACCCTTCGAACTATTATGGAATATAATTGAGAGGTCATTTCTTGCACAAAATCCTATATCGGCAACACTTTCGCAGTTATGGATAGCTATTGAGAAAGCGTGTTTCATTATTTCTGCAGGGGACTTCCGACGGCTCGTTGAGTCCATGTTACATGAGTTGCTTCACTGGCCCTGCCAAAAGGAGGTCCGATACGATAGTAGGATGTATCCCATGACTTCTGAAAATTCAAATGGTTCAAATGGCTATGAGCACTGTGGGACTTATCATCTGAGCTCATCAGTCCCCTAGACTTAGAACTACTTAAACCTAACTAACCTAAGGACATCACACACATCCATGCCCGAGGCAGGATTCAAACTGGCGACTATAGCAGCAGCGCGGTTTCGGACTGACGCGCCTAGAACCGCTCGGCCACAACGGCCGGCCTCATGACTTCTTACACCTCAGAATATAATGTGGTATGGAATAAGTTTATATGACACTATGAGCTGTTTCTGTTTTACGAAAAAGTGATATGCTCTGAAGTTAAATTATTCTGCACCTCGCCGCTGCTGATTAGAAAAACACGAAGGACCGGTTACATCGTCGCACTACAGTACATAACCACATCAGACGCCATGCTGCATCAGTTATCATGGGCGTATGACGCGATCATCATTAAGGTCGTCGCCCGGCTACATCTACACTTGAAGAAACACCCATTTGCTCTCAGGGCACAATGTACTATGAGTCCAGACATCGTCCTGCTCTCAATCCCTTTCCCGTCGTTCAATAGCAAAAATCACCTGTTCCATATTAAGGGATCAGAACTTCATTATTTCGTAATTTATTGTTTACAATATGTAGTTTGTCCAGCAGTCGTATTTGGTTTCCCTTTTCCCGACAGCCTGAAGAAGGTCATTTTGGACCCAAATCGACAGTCTGCTGGCGATTTGCCTGACATCATTGACTGGAATTAAAGAATGAGATTTTGCTCTTTTGAATCTCGTTTTTATTCTCCACGATGTCATAACTTGTAAAACTAATTGTTCGTTTCTGTCTTAGCAATACCGTTTTCCTCATCCCCTTTTGCATTCCTGTTTCACATAGCAATAACATTAGGCGAACACTCAATGAATTGCAAGCATATACATAAAGCTTAATTTAGGTCGGAAGGATAGATAAAGCTACTGCCCGAAGTGAGATTGTCAGGGAGCGTTGTAGGTCGTACTTGCGTAGCTCAGTCGATAGAGCAGTTGCCTGCGATAGCCAAAGCTCCCATTTTCTAATCACCGTTTCAATCTCTCATGAATTTTCACGATTTCAATATTTCACACTTCATTCATCATCATCATCATCATTTAAGACTGATTATACCGTTCAGCGTTCAGTCTGGAGCATAGACCCCTTATAAAATTCCTCCATGATCCCCTACTCAATGCTAACATTGGTGCCTCTTCTGATGTTAAACCTTTTTTTTCAAAATCATTCTTAACCGAATCCAGGTACCTTCTCCTTGGTCTGCCCCGACTCCTCCTACCCTCTACTGCTGAACCCATGAGTCTCTTGGGTAACCTTGCTTCTCCCATGCGTGTAACATGACCCCACCATCTAAACCTGTTCGCCCTGACTGCTACATCTATAGAGTTCATTCCCAGTTTTTCTTTGATTTCCTCATTGTGGACACCCTCCTGCCATTGTTCCCATCTACTAGTACCTGCAATCATCCTAGCTACTTTCATATCCGTAACCTCAACCTTGTTGATAAGGTAACCTGAATCCACCCAGCTTTCGCTCCCATACAACAAAGTTGGTCGAAAGACTGAACGGTGCACAGATAGCTTAGTCTTGGTACTGACTTCCTTCTTGCAGAAGAGAGTAGATCGTAGCTGAGCGCTCACTGCATTAGCTTTGCTACACCTCGCTTCCAGTTCTTTCACTATGTTGCCATCCTGTGAGAATATGCATCCTAAGTACTTGAAACCGTCCACCTGTTCTAACTTTGTTCCTCCTATTTGGCACTCAATCCGTTTATATTTCTTTCCCACCGACATTACTTTCGTTTTGGAGATGCTAATCTTCATACCATAGCCCTTACATTTCTGATCTAGCTCTGAAATATTACTTTGCAAACTTTCAATCGAATCTGCCATCACAACTAAGTCATCCGCATATGCAAGACTGCTTATTTTGTGTTCACATATCTTAATCTCACCCAGCCAGTCTATTGTTTTCAACATATGATCCATAAATAATATGAACAACAGTGGAGACAGGTTGCAGCCTTGTCTTACCCCTGAAACTACTCTAAACCATGAACTCAATTTACGGTCTACTCTAACAGCTGCCTGACTATCCATGTAAAGACCTTTAATTGCTTGCAAAAGTTTGCCTCCTATTCCATAATCTCGTAGAACAGGCAATAACTTCCTCCTAGGAACCCGGTCATATGCCTTTTCTAGATCTATAAAGCATAGATACAATTCCCTGTTCCACTCATAACACTTCTCCATTATTTGCCGCAAGCTAAAGATCTGGTCCTGACAGCCTCTAAGAGGCCTAAACCCACACTGATTTTCATCCAATTGGTCCTCAACTAATACTCGCACTTTCCTTTCAACAATACCTGAGAAGATTTTACCCACAACGCTGATTAAAGAGATACCTCTGTAGTTGTTACAATCTTTTCTGTTTCCATATTTAAATATTGGTGTGATTACTGCTTTTGTCCAGTCTGATGGAACCTGTCCCGACTCCCAGGCCATTTCAATTATCCTGTGTAGCCATTTAAGACCTGACATTCCACTGTATTTGATGAGTTCCGACTTAATTTCATCCACCCCAGCCGCTTTATTGCACTGCAATCTATTGACCATTTTTTCCACTTCCTCAAATGTGATCCTATTTCCATCATCATTCCTATCCCATTCTACCTCGAAATCTGAAACATTACTGATCGCATTTTCACCTACATTGAGCAACTCTTCACAATATTCCCTCCATCTGCCCAAGGCATCCACAGGATACACCAGCAGTTTTCCTGACCTGTCCAAAATACTTGTCATTTCCTTCTTACTTCCCTTTCGGAGACTGCTAATTACACTCCAGAATGGTTTTCCAGCAGCTTGACCCATAATCTCCAACCTGTTTCCAAAGTCTTCCCAAGATTTCTTCTTGGATGCTGCAATTATCTGTTTGGATTTGTTTCTTTCTTCAACACAACTTTCTCTGTCTACTTGAGTTCTAGTACGTAGCCATTTTTGATACGCCTTCTTTTTCCTTTTACAGGCTGCCTTGACTGTGTCATTCCACCAAGCTGTTTGCTTCATCCTACTTTTACACACTACTGTTCCAGGGCATTCTTTAGCCACTTCTAGTACTGTGTCCCTGTACCTTGTCCATTCATTTTCCAATGACTGTAATTGACTACATTCAACTAACTAGTACCTTTCTGAGGTCGCTGTTATGTACTTGTGCCTGATTTCCTTATCCTGAAGTTTCTCCACTCTTATCCTCCTACATATGGACCTGTCCTCCTGCACTTTCGGCCTGACAATCCCAATTTCACTGCAGATTAAATAATGATCAGTGTCATCAAAGAATCCGCTGAATACACGTGTGTCCCTCACAGCCTTCCTGAATTCCTGATCTGTTATTATATAGTCAATGACAGATCTGGTTCCCTTACCTTTCCAAGTATACCGGTGAATGTTCTTATGTTTAAAAAAGGAGTTTGTGATTACTAAGCCCATACTGGCACAGAAATCCAAGGGTTGTTTCCCGTTCCTATTGGCCTCCATATCCTCTCCAAATTTACCCATAACATTTTCATACCCTTCTGTTCGATTTCCAATCCTGGCATTAAAGTCACCTATGAGCAGAACACTGTCCTTGTCCTTTACTGTAACAACTACATCACTGAGTGCCTCATAAAAACTATCCATCTTATCTTGATCTGTCCCTTCACAATGCGAATATACTGACACAATCCTAATTTTCTTGCTAGACACTGTCAAATCTATCCACATCAGTCGTTCGTTTACATACCTTATTGCAACTACGCTGGGTTCCATTTCTTTCCTTATGTAAAGCCCTACACCCCATTGTGCTATTCCTGCTTTGACACCTGACAGGTAGACCTCGTATTCTCCCACTTCCTCTTCTTTCTCACCCCTTACCCGAATGTCACTAACAGCTAAAACGTCCAGCCCCATCTTACTTGCAGCCTCTGCCAGCTCTACCTTCTTCCCAGAGTAGCCCCCATTTCATTAAAAAAAGAAAAAAAAACCTTCTTCAAATTGTCACATACAAATACATTCCTGACCACCATCTTATCAGGCAACTGTGTCGGACAAACTGTGTTGTTGCTTTCCAGCACGGCGCACTGTGAGAGTGTGAAATTACTGAGTCGTCTCGTAGCGACCACAATCACTTTTTACGACCGCGAACAACAGTACGAACTGTCTGTTTTGGCAGTAACTATGTGAAAACTCTGTTAGCTATATATTTATTGAAATTGGTACTGCAAGCATATGAATATGTGAATGTGAACACCCTCTTTGCTAATTTGCATCTTTACGTTTCTAACCTTTTCGTTACTGAAGTACATCAAGTGTGTCAAAAAGAAAACACTGTCCAGTTATATTAATATGACCACCTGTCAGAGGCCTGAGTAATTACCTATTACAGTGCTGGCCGATACGAGTTATGCAGCAACAGAGACAATGAGGTTCTGGAAGGTACCGACAGGGATGTGGATCCATGCCTACTCCAGTGCCGGTTGAGGATCTAGGCTGAGAACAGCCCGATAGAGGTAGTCCAACGAATTCTCGAGTGGGTTGACATCCAAGGAGTTTGGTGGCCAGGGTATTACGGTGAAAGCATCATGGTGCACTTCGAACCACGCACGTACACTGTGAACTGTATGGCGCTTTGCATTGACCTTCTGGTAGATTCAATGCTGTCGAGGGAAAACAAACTGCATGTAGGAGCGCACTTCGTCCGCAAAGATAGGTACATACACTCCTGGAAATTGAAATAAGAACACCGTGAATTCATTGTCCCAGGAAGGGGAAACTTTATTGACACATTACTGGGGTCAGATACATCACATGATCACACTGACAGAACCACAGGCACATAGACACAGGCAACAGAGCATGCACAATGTCGGCACTAGTACAGTGTATATCCACCTTTCGCAGCAATGCAGGCTGCTATTCTCCCATGGAGACGATCCTAGAGATGCTGGATGTAGTCCTGTGGAACGGCTTGCCATGCCATTTCCACCTGGCGCCTCAGTTGGACCAGCGTTCGTGCTGGACGTGCAGACCGCGTGAGACGACGCTTCATCCAGTCTCAAACATGCTCAATGGGGGACAGATCCGGAGATCTTGCTGGCCAGGGTAGTTGACTTACACCTTCTAGAGCTCGTTGGGTGGCACGGGATACATGCGGACGTGCATTGTCCTGTTGGAACAGCAAGTTCCCTTGCCGGTCTAGGAATGGTAGAACGATGGGTTCGATGACGGTTTGGATGTACCGTGCACTATTCAGTGTCCCCTCGACGATCACCAGTGGTGTACGGCCAGCGTAGGAGATCGCTCCCCACACCATGATGCCGGGTGTTGGCCCTGTGTGCCTCGGTCGTATGCAGTCCTGATTGTGGCGCTCACCTGCACGGCGCCAAACACGCATACGACCATCATTGGCACCAAGGCAGAAGCGACTCTCATCGCTGAAGACGACACGTCTCCATTCGTCCCTCCATTCACGCCTGTCGCGACACCACTGGAGGCGGGCTGCACGATGTTGGGGCGTGAGCGGAAGACGGCCTAACGGTGTGCGGGACCGTAGCCCAGCTTCATGGAGACGGTTGCGAATGGTCCTCGCCGATACCCCAGGAGCAACAGTGTCCCTAATTTGCTGGGAAGTGGCGGTGCGGTCCCCTACGGCACTGCGTAGGATCCTACGGTCTTGGCGTGCATCCGTGCGTCGCTGCGGTCCGGTCCCAGGTCGACGGGCACGTGCACCTTCCGCCGACCACTGGCGACAACATCGATGTACTGTGGAGACCTCACGCCCCACGTGTTGAGCAATTCGGCGGTACGTCCACCCGGCCTCCCGCATGCCCACTATACGCCCTCGCTCAAAGTCCGTCAACTGCACATATGGTTCACGTCCACGCTGTCGCGGCATGCTACCAGTGTTAAAGACTGCGATGG
Organism: Schistocerca cancellata; assembly: GCF_023864275.1. Taxonomy (NCBI): domain Eukaryota; kingdom Metazoa; phylum Arthropoda; class Insecta; order Orthoptera; family Acrididae; genus Schistocerca; species Schistocerca cancellata. The sequence continues at coordinate 166,206,820 of NC_064634.1, forward strand.
AGCTCCGTATGCCACGGCAAACTGGCTGACACTGACGGCGGCAGTGCACAAATGCTGCGCAGCTAGCGCCATTCGACGGCCAACACCGCGGTTCCTGGTGTGTCCGCTGTGCCGTGCGTGTGATCATTGCTTGTACAGCCCTCTCGCAGTGTCCGGAGCAAGTATGGTGGGTCTGACACACCGGTGTCAATGTGTTCTTTTTTCCATTTCCAGGAGTGTACCTCTGTTGGCCCATCGCGCCTTTCAGAATGACGAGATCACAAAGAGAATGCCCCGTAAACGTTTCCCAGATCATAACGCTCCCACTTTCGGCCAGGACACTTCCGATGATTGTTGCAGGGTGTTTGGTTTTAGACGTTTTACGCCGATGGAGGATAAAGCGTGATTCGTCTGGAAAGACCACCTGTCGCCGCTGACTGGAAATCCATTTGGAGTACTGGTGTGGAAATTCCAGCCTACGTCGCTGATGAACAGCAGCTAGCATGGGTGCATGCTACCAGGCGCCCGCTGTGGAGGCTCAGAGGCAGCAGTGCTCACTGAACAGCCGTTGAGGAGACACTATTCGTAGCGGATTGGTTCAATTGGGTAGCCGTATTTGACACTTGTCATGTATGGCCCGTTGCCTCGGCGCCACTTTGGACAGCTCCATTTTGCCGCGCACGGTATACTTTAACCACTGTGGCACACGAACAGTTTACAAACTTAGCCGTTTCCACCATGGACTGAAAGAGAGTGTTTATGTGCTTTTGGACCCCAGGTAATTCCCTCCCTTTCTGCATTACGACATCCGATGTACTTTTTTCCCTGTCTCCCAGATACGGTTTATATACCCTCCACAGCTAGTGCTGCCACCTGCTGTCTGTGAGTGGTTATAGCACGTTGACGTCGAACACAGATGGTGGTGACATTAATGTGACTGGGCCCTGTAGAGTCCAGAGAATATGCAGTAGATTGCTCTACGATCAGTAAGGAAGTAATTATACTGGTGTATTCAAATCTACTTTCTCTACTTTTTTTATTCATTTCATTCCGTACACTTAAGCACCTGCCCGGAAGCTGCACGCGTGAGCACGCAACTTTCAGGATTCGAGGAGTGCGTGCCACTGCCAGACCGAAAGCTCCCCGTAAATTGACGTCGGGAGCCAGTGTGGCAGCCAGCCCGGATGTCGCTTTTAGGCGGTTTCCTTCATCCGACTCGGTGAATTCCGGGCTGGCAACGTAGTTTTTGTCTAGCGTTATACCATGCAAAGGCGTGTGAAACATTTAGAAAAGTTTCACACGGCTTAGCATGATATAACGCTAGACGAAAACTGATGGAGAACACAAATTCCGTTCGGCATGAGGGCTGCGGAGAGGGGAAAGGTGGGATGGAACCACAAAAAGACTTCCGGCCACCTTCTAACACTAATATTGTCAAATCTAAAAATTACATGCTCCACGGTCGCAGGTTCGAATCCTGCCTCGGGTATGGATATGTGTGACGTCCTTAGGTTAGTTAGGTTTAAGTAGTTCTAAGTGTAGGGGACTGATGACCGCAGATGTTAAGCCCCGTAGTGCTCAGAGCCATTTGAACCATTTATGAATTAACATGCCGGCGCTGTGAAAATGCGAAATAAAGGCCAGGAAAAACATGATCCCGTTTAAGAGCTAATAGGAGTGTACGACATCCGGTCCATTCCAGAGCCAATTTCTCTTCAGCGGAGCAGTGAAGATCCCAATTCAAAATTCTTGGTGGGATGTTTCTTGTTATAACACCTGCCTTACAACGAAGGAAACCATCTAGAAGAGCTTGGTGGAAGTGGATGGTTAGAGACATTTTTAACTAGAAGACTTTCTCTGGTAAACCACTGCATCATAGAATTACAGCAGATGTAAGGTATATCCCAGAGTCTAAAATGTGTGGATAATATACTTCATGACCACGATCAGCTTGAATGTCACTTATACGGTATTGTATCCATGCTTTAATGTCTCACTAGTTCCAAGTTAGTATTACTGTATGAATTTAACTGCAGATCACGTAATATACTGTTGGTAAATTATTTCCCGTAAGGGTAGAAAACGGTATGCTGCAAACATTTTTATATTTCTTGCATGACTGCGAGGTAACAGAAAATGTAATTTTTATTATTATTATTAATAGCCGACGTCGCGGGTGAAGATGTGCCAAATGCGAACGATGACTAATAGCTAAAGCCTTTGGGACACTCCATGTTGGTGTAATTCGTTCCGTGTAATGCAACAAAAGAAACCTGCGACATCCTAGAGCTATAAACGTTAGTTAATTTGTCATCTAACACAGGAAGAGGCAACCTAGTTTCAAATATTTGCAAGTAAATCTACAAAATAAAATAAACGATTGCGTAACGGTAGTGTCACAAGATGCCCAAATATTGCTCCTAATCTGACGATGAACGGACGTTGCATTGAGCCTCCGGTAAACTTACACTTATCAGTAATGCATAGGCCGGCTGTGCTGGCGCCACGGAGCGGTAATTGGCGAGGCGCCTGCAGGGGCCGCACTTCCGCAGCGTGTCCCGTGTCGCGTGATAATTGCCGTCGCGCAGCAGGCTGCCGCGGTGACTCATTAGTCACGCTGGAATCTTAACTGGCGCCAGTCCGCACTCTGCCGTCTCGCGTGTCGCCTTCTCCCACATCTCGTCGCTCAATTACACGCGGCGATGGCGCCTCCGCTTCCTCCCCCCGTCCTTGTCTCTCTGGAAGTCACACCGGAAGCTAGGTCACGTGACCCTGCACGCTCTCAAAACTCATTTCAGATAAACTGAGCTGTGAAAAAGTCCGGAATGCCAAACGAAGGAAAGGTTGAAGGTTGAAGATAAACATCCCGTCCACGAATAGGTCGTTGTACTGTAAAGGCTCACCGGCCATTTGCCGGCCGGTGTGGCCGAGTGGTTCTAGGCTCTTCAGTCTGGAACCGCAAGATCACTACGGTAGCAGGTTCGAATCTTGCCTCGGTCATGGATGTGTGTGATGTCCTTAGGTTAGTTATGTGGTGGCCTTCGCTTTTCTCCTGTCTCCGGGAGAAAGAGTGTCCAGGGCCGCTATATGGGTGTCTGAGGAGCTATTGTAAGGACCGGGAGGTTTGGCTATCATCCCCTAGCGGGAGAATTGGGAAAGTAATTACCAAGGGGTGTCCCCAAGGCTCTGTTCTGGGGCCCCTTTGCTGGGACATCTATATGGAACCACTGATAGACGGACTACAACGAAGTGAAGAATTGCTAGAGGTGATAGCCTACGCAGATGACCTCCTCCTGCTGGTCGACGGTCGCAGCCGAGAGGACATCGAGCCAAAGATCGAAATGGCCATAGAGAAACTGCACCAATGGTGCCTAAACACAAAGATGAAAATATCTCCGAGGAAATCTACATACTTACTGCTAAAAGGTCAGCTTATCAGGAACCCCACTGTTAGAATCGATGGCTCACCAGTTCTTCGGCGACGGGAGACGCGATGCCTGGGGGTCATAATTGACGAGAGATGGAACTCCGGACGACACATAGAAACCGTAACCCAGAGAGCTCTCCAACTACTAAACAATCTCATCTCCATTGGACATAAAAGATTTCATCTCCCTCCTCATCTCATCAAACTTTATCATAATAGTATTCTAACCTCTGTAGTGGGTTACGGCTCGGGAGTCTGGGCGCACAGGCTCACGCGGGTCGTGCCCGCCATGACAGTGAGAAGTATTGTGTTGGCAGAAGAGCCAACACCGTGTTGCTAGAGGAGGCCGAAATGCACGCTTTTAAGCTCACGCAGGCTGGCGTGAGGTCTGGAACAGTTATAGGAGTTGAGTCTAGTAAAAAAAGGAGGTAACAGATAGAATACTTAACTTTAATCCATAATTGGAGAACATCGCTCTTGTTGATACATTATATAATCTCAATATAAACTGGTAATGGCGCCTTCCTAGGTCGTAGCAAATGACGTAGCTGAAGGCTATGCTAACTATCGTCTCGGCAAATGAGAGCGTATTTGTCAGTGTAGCTTCGCTAGCAAGTCGGCTGTACAACTGGAACGAGTGCTAGGACGTCTCACTAGACCTGCCGTGTGGCGGCGCTCGGTCTGCAATCACTGACAGTGGCGACACGCGGGTCCGACGTATACTAATGGACCGCGGCCGATTTAAAGGCTACCACCTAGCAAGTGTGGTGTCTGGCGGTGACACCACAAGAAGAGTCCAAAGAAGCATGATTTTGAGATCGGTAGGGGCCTACAGGACATCACCAGGGGGAGCTCTGTTAGTCATAATGGGGCTCTGCCCGCTAGATATTAAGATACGCGAACAAGCGGCGTGGTATTGGGCCAAAAAAGGGAACAGGGAGAAAATAATAGAGATCATGGGTGTGAGGGTAGAGGATAAGAGAGAAATACGAAACAGAGGGGAGGAACTTTGGCAGAGGGTTTGGGAGGAAGAAGAAACAGGGAGAAGAAACTTCCAGTTCTTACCTGACGTAAAAGAGCTTGGGGTCATGAAATACTTTCAACCTACACGAGGACTCATTCATTTTCTCGCTGGTCATGGAGCCTATCCGACATATCTATGTCGGTTTGGGAAAAGGGCGATCCCCGAGTGTGACTGTGGCGCGGCGGAGGGAACTCCTGACCATGTGGTTTTCGAGTGCCCTCTCTTCAATGACGTCGCGACAACACTCCGAGACAGACTTCCGAACAACGACACATACAATCTACTTAGATATGAAGACACTTTTCATACTTTGAATGCTCTGGCAGATGAGGTATTACGAAAAGTGTTAACAGACTACCTGTGGGACCAAGAATAGGTACCAATTCATAGACCAACCGATCAAGACCTGATCCCATTCCCATACCGCCTGTGCGTGGAATGGCCGACTTCCATCAGTTGGAAACCGCCACGTACGGGATTAAGGGGGGGGGGGTCAATTACACCGATTGTGACTAAAAGCACCGATGATGACGTAGGTTAAGTTAGTATTTAGTAGGACTTAGATTAGAACACTAATATTGGAAACTGCAGCGAATACTAACCTTGGCCGGCCCAGTGCCAGGGGCATGCTCCACGGTGTTAGCTCGAGGAGCCTGGCTATTCTAAGTAGGTTTGTATTTTACTGGCACACCTGTGACGCTGCAGTTAGAAGTCATTTCTAGGTTAGATAATTAAATAAATAAAGTAGGTTAAACTAAATTGCCCATTGTTGTAGAAAACTAACCATACTGTAGTAACTTTAAACTGTAGTTCACTAACATAACTGTAATATCAAGCTGCATTATAACTCAATTCTATGTAACAATTAATGGCCCACTAATCACGTTAGGAGGTGGGTTAAATATGTATAATTAGTATTGTTGTGGTAATGAAGAAAAAAAAAGTTCTAGGGGACTGATTACCTCAGATGTTAAGTCCCATAGTGCTCAGAGCCATTTGAACCACCGGCCATTTGACCATCTTCCTCTGTGTGGATGCAAAAACAGTGTCCGAACTCTTACGGGAATCGGCAAAAAGCCGCGAGTAATGAGCATAATGGGCAGGGGCGCTATGAATATAGTGCGGGACGATAAGTTGAGAATGTGGGTCTCACGGGAGGCGTGCAGTCGCGCTATCCTCTGTGTACTCGGTGGCTTATATGGAGCCGGCACGTTAACTGACCGTGTTCGGTTAGAGAGCTGCGTGCTTTTTGTAATAAAAAAAACTGAGTTAAAGAATCAACGATCATCTTGAACGGATGTATTTTGACGTCCGCCCAGACCAAACACAACGAACTATATCGAAAAAAAACGAGATGGATATAGCGTCTGCCATGTAAGCATAAGATCTTGGGTTCGAGTCCCAGGCGGCGCACACATTTTCAACTGTCCCCGTTGACTTATATCATTATATCATTGTGAGTGCGGAGAGAGTCAAACCATGCAGCATATAGTTGAGTGCGACGTACACGGACTTAAGGGAGGAAATCTGATGGACATACATGTGATAAGTGACCAAGCACTTTTGTGGCTGGAAACCCTGAAAATTTTATTGTAAATCATTGTTAATGTTAATTTAAATTTTTATGTTGATGTTTGTAAGTGTATCACGCTTTGCCTGTAGCTGAACGAGAAAATAAATCAAAGCCTGTATGCAGCTAGGTGTATTCATTTCACTGTAATTTCATTCTTGCAAGCTGCATGGTCGCCGATGGTATCTGTTCTTTCGGACATGTAATGAGTATAATGGGCAGGGGCGCTATGAATATAGTGCGGGACAATAATTTGAGAATGTGGGTCTCACGGGAGGCGTGCGAGAGAAGTCCCTGCAGTCGCGCTATGGTCTGTGTCCTCGGTGGCTCAGATGGATCCCGGCACGGTAACTCAGCGTGTTCGGTCTGAGGGTTAGCTACCATCTGTAATTAAAAAAAACTGAGTTAATGGATCAACGATGAACTGAAACGGGTGTCTTGCGACGTCCGCCCCGAGCACATACAACGAACGAAAACGAACAAAATGAGATTAAAAAAAAAAAGATGGATAGAGGGTCTGCCATGTAAGCAGGTTGATCCCGGGTTCGAGTCTCGGTCGGGGCAGATATTTTCAACTGTCCCAGATGACTTATATCAACGCCTTGTATGCAGCTAGGGGTATTTATTTCATTGTAATTTCAAAATGTATATTTAAATTTTCTTGACATACGCAACTCAGACATTCACTTCGTCTTGTACTTGGCGTTTCCGTGGTGTCGCTCGAATTCACGATTGCTGTCGCTGCCAGAATCGACGCATTCTTGGCGTTTTACGGCGCTCAAGATAAATTACGTGACTTTCTGCTCCGTTAATATACTTGGAAAAGTTTATTGCTGGAGTCAGATTTATTCTCTGCGAAGCCCTACGTACACACGGTCTAGATACCACTGGCTATGTTAGACTTCAACGTGCAGTAACCACTCACAGACGATGAATGCACCCATGCTGACTGATGTTCATCGGACACAAAGGCTGGAATTTGCATGCTTGTAGCTCAAATGGTTCAAATGGCTCTGAGCACTATGGGACTTAACATCTGAGGTCATCAGTCCCCTAGAACTTAGAATTACTTAAACCTAACTAACCTAAGGACATCACACACATCCATGCCCGAGGCAGGATTCGAACCTGCGATCGCAGCGGTCGCGCGGTTCCAGACTGAAGCGCCTAGAACCGCTCGGCCACAACGGCCGGCATGCTAGTAGCACAACTGGACGTGCCCTGAGCGGCGACGGATGGCATTTTCAGATTATTCAAGCGCTAGTAGTGGAGGGTATACACAGAGTGTATGGGGGACACGGAATACAGTGTAGTTGCCGAAAAGTTGCGGAAAAGGAACAATTCATCTGACGTCCCAAAGTGCATAACCATTGGACTTTACGTTAAGGGTGGAAGCATTTCCTAAATGGCTAAGTTTATAAACCGTTCGTGTGCTATCCAAAGCCGGCGCCGAGACAGTTGTGGTGCATCACCGGCCGTAGATGGCAGAGGTGAACGTCGGCTACGGTGATGTGTTCAGGCGAATAGACGAGCAGTAGTTGAGCAAATGACCGCCCAGACGATCCAAGTGTCTCCTCAACGATCGTTCAGTGAACGTTGCTGTGCATAGGGCCTCCGCAGCAGACGCCGGGTGCATGCACCCTTGCTGACTGACGTTCATCGGACACAAACTCTGGAATTTGCATGCCAGCAGCACAACTGAACGTCTCCTGAGCGGTTACAGATGGAATTTTCAGATTATTAAAGGTTTCACGCTCCATCGGACAGATGTCCGTTGGCGTATACGGCGGGAAACGTCTGAAAGCAAACACCCTGCAAGATGGTCCAGCCGGAGGAGAGAGCATTATGGGGAATATTATGATGGCATTGCTGGGGGACTTCTTCATTATGGAAAGCACAATGAATCAACACAAGTATGCATCTATCCTTGGGGATCACGTCCACACCTACATGCAGTTTGTTTTTCCTCGTCACGATGAGATCTACCAGCGGGACAGTGCAACGTGTCACCCAGATCTCAGTGTCCGTGCGTGGTTCGAAGAACAACAGGATGAGTTTACCGTTTCCTCCTGGCCACCAGACTCCCCTGATTTAAACCCAATCGACAATCTGTGGGACCTGATCGCTCAAACTATTCACGCCATGGATCATAACCTAGTGCAGCTGGCCACGGTAGTGGAGTCAGCATGCTCCCACATCCCTGTCGGTACTTTCCAGTACCTCACTGACTCTCTTCCTGCACTTCTCGCCGTGATGCACCCTCCAAAAGGCGGTTATTCAGCCTTTTGACAGTGGTCACAGTAATGTGGCTGGACAATCTAAAACAACGCTGAACGATAGACGTACGCTGAAACTGACCTGCTACCTGCGAGACAGAGATTGTAATCTACTTCAAAGTTAATAGTTAATTCTTTTTACTAGTCTAACTTCCTTCAGACAGATCCCTACATTCGAGCAAAGCACTGGAAAATCTACACCGCTAACAGCTCTTACACTGAAGAGCCAAAGAAACTGTTACACCTGCCTAATATCGTGTTAGGCCCCAGCGAGACGCAGAAATGCCGGAACACGGCGTGCCATGGACTCGACTAACGTCCGAAGTAGTGCTGGAGGGAATTGACACCATTAATCCTGCAGAGCTGTCCATAAATCCGTAAGAGTACGGGAGAGTGGAGATCTCTTCTGAGCAGCACGTTGCAAGGCATCCACGATATGCTCAATAATGTTCAGGTGTGGGGAGTCTGGTGGCCAGCGAAAGTGTTTCAACTCAGAAGAGTTTCCCTGGAGCCCCTCTGTACCAATTCGGGACGTGTGGGGTGCCCATTGACCTGCTGGAATTTCCCAAGTCCGTCGGAATGCACAATGGACACGACTGGAAGAAGGTGATCAGACGGGATGCTTACGTACGTCACTGTCACTGTCATCTCTAGACGTATCAGGGGTCCAATATCACTCCAACTGCATACGCCTCACACCATTATAGAGCCTCCACCAGCTTGAACGGTCCCCTGCTGACATGCAGGATCCATGAATTCATGTGGTTGTCTCGATACCAGTACACTTCTATCCGCTAGACAGTATTTGAAACGAGGCTCGTCCGACAAGGCAACAAGTGTTCAGTCATCAAAAGTCCAAAGACGGTGTTGATTGGCCCAGGTGGGGCGGAAAGCTTTGTGTCGTGCAGTCACGAGTGGGCCTTCTGCTCCCAAAGCCCATATCGATGATGTTTCGTTGAATGGTCCGCACAATGACAATTGTTGATGGCCCGCACACTGACACTTGTTGTCCATTTACGGAAGGGTTGCACTTCTGCCACGTTGAATGGTTCTCTTCAGTCGTCGTTGGTCCCGTTCTTTCAGGATCTTTCTCCGGCCGCATCGATGTCGGAGATTCCATGTTTTACCGGATTCCTGATATTCACGATACACTCGTGAAGTGGTCCTACGGGAAAATTTCCACCTCATCGGTACCTGGGATGCTGTGTCCCATCGCTCGTGCGCCGACTATAATACCACGTTCAAACTCACTTAAATCTTGAAAACCTGCCGTTGTAGCATAAGTAACCGATCAAACAACTGTGCCAGACACTTGTTGTCGACCTCAGCGCCGCATTCTGCTTGCCTCCTACAGCCATGTCTCAGTGTTGGGGTTAATCCAAGCACACCAATAAACGTTTCTGAATATATTCGCGGAGCACTTCACTAAGAGTGTCTGGATTCTGGGCGCAGCGGCGATGCCAAGCAGGTTCCTAACGTGTGATGAAAGGAACATTTCAACTGGCGACCGGCGCGCAGGATTAGCCGAGCGGTCTTAGGCGGTGTAGTCATGGACTGTGCGGCTGGTCCTGGCGGAGGTTCGAGTCCTCCCTCGGGCATGGGTGTGTGTGTTTGTCCTTAGGATAATTTAGGTTAAGTAGTGTGTACGCTTAGGGACTGATGACCTCAGCAGTTAAGTCCCATAAGATTTCACACACACACAACTGGCGACCCTATCACTGTTTTTCACACAAGTCCACAAAAACACCGGCTGTCATGTGAATTACTGATTTGTTGTTGTGGAGACTATTGGTGGAAGTTGCTACGAGCCAGTTGAAGATGATTTGCGAATTTTTAGCGATGTACAATTCCAGTACAGGGGTGGTATCTCAGAATCTTCCTGAGCGCAGATGCCGGTGGGGCTCTTAACAATTGACTTCGGAGCAGTGACAAGTTTATCCTGTCTCGCAGGTCAAATTTTTGCTGGCGACCCTTATTTACGCCGGTTTTACATATGCAACAGTGTAGAGAAATAATATTGGACCATTAATAGGCTTTTCTGATTAAATATGTGGAGCCGTACGTCGCGTAATTTTTCTCGTGCGCTGCACATTGCCAAGAACGCGTGGATTTTGCTCGCGACTGTGAGTTCAACTTGGCGTGATGCTACGGGAACTCCGAGGAACGGACGAAGGGAACGCAATAGGAGGCATCACTGGCTGTTTTCTGACCATTCTAATATACAGGGTGTTAGCGAGATAAGGGCAGATATTTCAAGTGATGACTGAGGAAAGCGTATTGAACAACATTGCATCAGTATTTCTTTCATTTTCAAACGATTAATTATGGGTGTTACGAGCAGTATGTTTCTAGGTTCGTTGAGTGTCTCCAAGTACGAGTGGCACAAACAATCCATTAAAGTTATACCAAAGCGCAGTGTCTGTCCGAGAGATCAAACACCAACCGGAATCTGCAGCTTCGAAACATTATTTGTAAATTAAATTGGGATCATTGCCGTCAGCTGGAGCAGGACATTAAGCGGAATCAGCGGCGACGAGCGAAAATGTGTTCCGGACTGGGATTAGAAACCGAGATATCTTGCTTACTAGGCACTTGCGATAACCTCTGCGCCATCCGGGACACAACGTTATCGAAACTGCGCGTACTATCTCGGACGGTCCACGCTCTCACCGAACGCCACCTATCCGCCGTCCTTGTCCACTAGACTCCAGTTCGCTACTCAGAGATTCCCACAGGAAGTCGGACGTATTTGTGCATTCGCACCTGCAGGAAGGCGATTCATTGCCCAGTTAATCTTCTCTGTTATAGAATGCATGACTGACAAGGCTAGCTGGGCTTGTCAAGTAAAGTGGGCAGGGACTGCAGATAGGTGGCGTGCAGTGGGAATGTGGATCGGCCGTGAGGCGTGCCGAGGAGATAGTCTGTGTAGTTGCGATAACCCTGTGTCCCGGATGGCGCAATGGTTACCGCATCTGCCCACTAAGCAAGAGATGTCGGGTTCGAATCCCTGTCCGGTACACATTTTCGCTCGTCGCGTCTGATTTCGCTTAATGTCCCGCTGCAGCTAACAGCAGTGATTCTCCTTTAATTTTGGTCTTGTGTCAAAGCGGTAGGTGGATCAAAGCAAAATGTCCAGACACTCTCTGACCAAAATGGTACTGAAACAGAGGATGACAGACTAAGGGCCGAAATACTAAATGTCTTTTTCCAAAGCTGCTTCACAGAGGAAGACTGCACTGTAGTTCCCTCTCTAGATTGTCGCACAGATGACAAAACGGTAGATACCGAAATAGATGACAAAGGGATAGAGAAACAATTAAAATCACTCAAAAGGTGAAAGGCCGCTGGACCTGATGGAATATCACTTCGATTTTACACAGAGTATGCGAAGGAACTTGCCCCCCCTTCTTGTAGCGGTGAACCGTAGGTCTCTAGAAGAGCGTAGCGTTCCAAAAGATCGGAAAAGTGCACAGGTCATCCCCGTTTTCAAGATGTGCAGAACTGTAGACCTATATATCTAACGTCGATCAGTTGTAGAATTTTGGAACACGTATTATATTCGAATATAATGACTTTTCTGGAGACTAGAAATCTACTCTGTAGGAATCAGCATGGGTTTCGAAAAAGACGATCGTGTGAAACCCAGCTCGCGCTATTCGTCCACGAGACTCAGAGGGCCATAGACACGGGTTCCCTGGTAGATGCCGTGTTTCTTGACTTCCGCAAGGCGTTCGATACAGTTCCCCACAGTCGTTTAATAAACAAAATAAGAGCATATGGACTGTCAGACCAATTGTGTGATTGGATTGAAGAGTTCCTAGATAACAGAACGCAGCATGTCATTCTCAATGGAGAGAAGTCTTCCGAAGTAAGAGCGATTTCAGGTATGCCGCAGGGGAGTGTCGTAGGACCGTTGCTATTCACAATATACAGGGTTATTACAAATGATTGAAGCGATTTCACAGCTCTACAATAACTTTATTATTTGAGATATTTTCAAAATGCTTTGCACACACATACAATAACTCAGAAAGTTTTTTTAGGCATTCACAAATGTTCGATATGTGCCCCTTTAGTGATTCGGCAGACATCAAGCCGATAATCAAGTTCCTCCCACACTCGGCGCAGCATGTCCCCATCAATGAGTTCGAAAGCATCGTTGATGCGAGCTCGCAGTTCTGGCACGTTTCTTGGTAGAGGAGGTTTAAACACTGAATCTTTCACATAACCCTACAGAAGGAAATCGCATGGGGTTAAGTCGGGAGAGCGTGGAGGCCATGACATGAATTGTTGATCATGATCTCCACCACGACCGATCTATCGGTTTTCCAATCTCCTGTTTAAGAAATGCCGAACATCATGATGGAAATGCGGTGGAGCACCATCCTGTTGAAAGATGAAGTCGGCGCTGTCGGTCTCCAGTTGTGGCATGAGCCAATTTTCCGCGGGCTTCGCGTGAAACTTGCCCGCACGCGTTCAACCGTTTCTTCGCTCACTGCAGGCCGACCCGTTGATTTCCCCTTACAGAGGCATTCAGAGGCTTTAAACTGCGCATACCATCGCCGAATGGAGTTAGCAGTTGGTGGATCTTCGTTGAACTTCGTCCTGAAGTGTCGTTTCACTGTTATGACTGACTGATATGAGTGCATTTCAAGCACGACATACGCTTTCTCGGCTCCTGTCGCCATTTTGTCTCACTGCGCTCTCGAGCGCTCTGACGGCAGAAACCTGAAGTGCGGCTTCAGCCGAACAAAACTTTATGAGTTTTTCTACGTATCTGTAGTGTGTCGTGACCATATGTCAATGAATGGAGCTACAGTGAATTTATGAAATCGCTTCAATCATTTGTAATAGCCCTGTATATAAATTACCTTGAGGATAACATCGGAAGTTCACTGAGGCTTTTTGCGGATGACGCAGTAGTAATTCGAGAGGTTGTAACAATGGAAAATTGTACTGAAATGCAGGAGGATCTGCAACGTATTGACGCATGGTGCAGAGAATGGCAATTGAATCTCAATGTAGACAAGTGTAATGTGCTGCGAATACATAGAAAGAAAGATCCTTTATCGTTTAGCTACAATATAGCAGGTCAGCAACTGGAAGCAGTTAATTCCATAAATTATCTGGGAGTAGGCATTAGGAGTGATTTAAAATGGAATGAGCATATAAAATTAATCGTCGGTAAAACAGATGCCAGACTGAGATTCAATGGATGAATCCTAAGGAAATGCAGTCCGAAAACAAAGGAAGTAGGTTATAGTGCACTTGCTCGCCCACTGCTTGAATACTGCTGACCGGTGTTAGATCCGTAACAGATAGGGTAGATAGAAGAGATAGAGAAGATCCAACGGAGAGCAGCGCGCTTCGTTACGGGATCATTTAGTAATCGCGAAAGCGTTACGGAGATGTTAGACAAACTCCAGTGGAAGACTCTGCAGGAGAGATGCTCAGTAGCTCGGTACGGGCTTTTGTTGAAGTTTCGGGAAAATACCTTCACCGAGTAGTCAAGCAATATATTGCTCCCTCCTACGTATATCTCGCGAAGAGACCATGAGGATAAAATCAGAGAGATTAGAGCCCACACAGAGGCATACCGACAATCTTTCTTTGCACGAACAATACGAGACTGGAATAGAAGGGAGAACCGATAGAGGTACTCAAGGTACCCTCCGCCACACACCGTCAGGTGTCTTGCGGAGTATGGATGTAGATGTAGATGTAGAATTTACATATAATCCATTAAAGCCCTGGGCAGCAGGTCTGGTACTGAAGTGCGGATACGTGCAGGCGAAATAATGGTCTAAACTGACAGGCGTAGTCCACTTCGCAGTACAGTTACGATCGTGCAGAAAACATCAGGCAGCAAATTAAATAATGTGTTTGCAGGGTGACTGCCAGAGGTAGAGAAAGAATAACTTTCACACTGAAGTTGGTACATATTAAAGTACCACTATCTGCAACTTTATCCCTAGCATCCTGTATTTGCCATTGTGTTTAGTAGCTACACTCCTGGAAATGGAAAAAAGAACACATTGACACCGGTGTGTCAGACCCACCATACTTGCTCCGGACACTGCGAGAGGGCTGTACAAGCAATGATCACACGCACGGCACAGCGGACACACCAGGAACCGCGGTGTTGGCCGTCGAATGGCGCTAGCTGCGCAGCATTTGTGCACCGCCGCCGTCAGTGTCAGCCAGTTTGCCGTGGCATACGGAGCTCCATCGCAGTCTTTAACACTGGTAGCATGCCGCGACAGCGTGGACGTGAACCGTATGTGCAGTTGACGGACTTTGAGCGAGGGCGTATAGTGGGCATGCGGGAGGCCGGGTGGACGTACCGCCGAATTGCTCAACACGTGGGGCGTGAGGTCTCCACAGTACATCGATGTTGTCGCCAGTGGTCGGCGGAAGGTGCACGTGCCCGTCGACCTGGGACCGGGCCGCAGCGACGCACGGATGCACGCCAAGACCGTAGGATCCTACGCAGTGCCGTAGGGGACCGCACCGCCACTTCCCAGCAAATTAGGGACACTGTTGCTCCTGGGGTATCGGCGAGGACCATTCGCAACCACCTCCATGAAGCTGGGCTACGGTCCCGCACACCGTTAGGCCGTCTTCCGCTCACGCCGCAACATCGTGCAGCCCGCCTCCAGTGGTGTCGCGACAGGCGTGAATGGAGGGACGAATGGAGACGTGTCGTCTTCAGCGATGAGAGTCGCTTCTGCCTTGGTGCCAATGATGGTCGTATGCGTGTTTGGCGCCGTGCAGGTGAGCGCCACAATCAGGACTGCATACGACCGAGGCACACAGGGCCAACACCCGGCATCATGGTGTGGGGAGCGATCTCCTACACTGGCCGTACACCACTGGTGATCGTCGAGGGGACACTGAATAGTGCACGGTACATCCAAACCGTCATCGAACCCATCGTTCTACCATTCCTAGACCGGCAAGGGAACTTGCTGTTCCAACAGGACAATGCACGTCCGCATGTATCCCGTGCCACCCAACGTGCTCTAGAAGGTGTAAGTCAACTACCCTGGCCAGCAAGATCTCCGGATCTGTCCCCCATTGAGCATGTTTGGGACTGGATGAAGCGTCGTCTCACGCGGTCTGCACGTCCAGCACGAACGCTGGTCCAACTGAGGCGCCAGGTGGAAATAGCATGGCAAGCCGTTCCACAGGACTACATCCAGCATCTCTACGATCGTCTCCATGGGAGAATAGCAGCCTGCATTGCTGTGAAAGGTGGATATACACTGTACTAGTGCCGACATTGTGCATGCTCTGTTGCCTGTGTCTATGTGCCTGTGGTTCTGTCAGTGTGATCATGTGATGTATCCGACCCCAGGAATGTGTCAATAAAGTTTCCCCTTCCTGGGACAATGAATTCACGGTGTTCTTATTTCAATTTCCAGGAGTGTATTTACAAGTCCCCTGCCAGTGCAGTCTCGAAGGTAGCTACTTGTGTTATTTAGAAGACTTGTGTTATTTAGAAGACCGCTGGAGGCGAAGTTTCCGCCGTTTTGTGGCGTTACTACCATGGAGAAGCCTGCGCATGCGCCTCCGTCACGCCTCAAACTGCAGCCAGCTGGTGCTCACGTAGCGGCCGTTAGCGCATCCTGTGTGACGTGGGGAGCGCCGCCGGCAACTCTGCAGGTGCCTGGCCGCAACCTTTACAGCCCGGGGACCTGCTCGGCATGGAGTGCGTGCCCCGTCTCAGCCTTCCCTGCCAGCCGGTGCCGTAATGAATTCCTGGGCCCCTCCTGCACGGGACGAAACACAACACCGCACGAGAACAGGTCTCCAGATCAACCTCACTTCCTGCTGTCTTATTTCCCTGGTTTTAATTATCGCGCAGCTGCTAGGCATTACGCTGCAGCCGGATACAAAAACGGTGATCAACAACAGCTTCTCATTAGGTACTGTATGGAAACGTGTTCCGAGCAAGTAGAAACGGCCTCGGGAAACGGGCGGAAATTAAGTCACCCCCTTCTTCCGATGAACCTTCGCCACTAATTAATTTACTGACACAGTAATTATCCCTTATACCGTTAACGTGGGGGATACTTCTGTTTCTTCAATTAAGGGGCTCCGGAACGCCCTATACTTGCAATGTTAAAATAACGCTTATAAATTACATCTTTCCTCACAAAGTATTTGAGGTAGGAAGTTGAACTTTTTACAGATTATTTATTGGAATATTGGCTACCACTTAACACAGGGATTTTACAAAATTTTAGTTCAGTTATTAAAGATAATTTTTTTCAATTGTAATGAAAATTCACAATATTTTTTTGCAATTTTTTATTTATATATTCAAAAATATACAGTTTTTTGGAAAAAGGCTGTGTTAAATTATGCAGAAGGTACTGTGTAACATTTACTGAAAGTTTGAAACAAATATGTTTGGAAGATCCTTAGAAAAATGTAATTAGTATGAGAAAATAAAAGTTTTGGGAATCGAGCGACAAAGATTGGATTAACTTTTTTGTGCATTCCAGGTCCATAGCATGGATTATCTTCATCCTCTGCAAACTCCTCCTCCAGCTTCCTCTTGTTCCTCCTCCTGTTTACTCTTGCTTGTATTTCTAGACTCTTTACAGCCCTGTCTGCAGCCCGAAGGCGTTCCTTGTCTAAAGCAAGCATCGCTCGTACCATGTTACAATGTTATTATTTACAGTAATAACACATACCTTTGGCTTTCCAACATTTCTCCTTTTCTTAAAAGCCTTCAGAGGATTTCTAATAACTTTACTTTTACTCATTATTATACTTCAACAAAACAGAGACTCAAGAAACAGAATTAATTACGAATATTTTCGAGATAATGACAGAATAAATAAACATGAAACAATCGACAATCACACCAGCGATATATATTGAACCATCACAGGTTAGCCACAACACATACTTTATCTCACATCACTAAAATGTACCTGATGAACACGGACGTTAATAATAACACCATTTGACAGCAGTTTAATAGCGCCACAGTGGGTCACGCCCATGTAGAACACATTTCAAAAAAAATTTAAAAATAGTTGTAGTCTTCGGAATCGAATAAATTATATATCTATTAAAAGGTAATAGTCTGCAGATTCAGAAAACGCAAAAAAGTAAAAATTGAACTTTTCATGATTTTGAGCCTTTCCGGAGCCCCTTAATGTTTGTCAGAAACTTATTTTAGTACTCTCAGCGAGGAGGCTGCAAAACTAAAGTGATATGAGGACAAATGTGGTTCCAGTGACACTTAAGCAATTAAATATATCTTGAACTTAACTGAACTTTGTAAATCTATAAAAGATCTATAAAAGTCTCCCACTGCGTTTTTCTGTCGTCATGTTAAAGACAATCTCAGGAACTACTTCAGGGATTCTGATACGGTTTCCACTAACAGATGAAGTAATTTACCACGAAAGTTTGCATATATAGGCTGAGTCTGGATGAAAGGTACATGCCTTGAAGCGCGATAATATTAGTGACTGCGAGCAAAGAACTTCATAGGAGATATGCCCCCGTCCGAATTGTTTCCGAGATAGTACACATCGAATGTACATTTTTATTTATTTTCTTTATTATTCAAACATAGTCGCTGTTTGCAACGTACCACAGTAGTGTACAGGAAGTTGAGACGAACAGTTTCATAAAGGACATTTGTGGTCCATTAAGTCGGCAAACTGGCCTAAGCTACAGCCTATACGCGTCGTGCGACATTTTCAGTATTCTCGCGCTTTCTTTGCCCAAACTGTTAGACCTAGACAAAAAATGAACAGGGTATTTTCTCTAGGTGATATAACGTAGTTTAATTTTTTACTATGGCACATTTTCGTTGGAGGGTGCGGTTTTCGATTTATTCAATAAAAACGTACGGGAGTGAATTAAATGTGTTCTGCTTCGGAAACCATCCGGGATGAGGTAAATGTCCCGATGAAGAATCAATTGTACTATCGCCTATCAAATCATATACCTTTCCTCCAGAATCACGCTGTATAGACACTTAGCGTGTAGCTCCTTCGTGCTACTCGTTCGAAGGTGAGACGGTTCGCTAGTGCGAACATAATTTTATATTTAGTTGCAGAGACACAGTACTAGTCACCGTAGTGTTTCACTATTTACAGATTCAAAAATTAGCTTACCGTACGTGCGCCTGATTACTCATCGTCAGATAGCAGCACATGAGATTTTCATTCTGCAGCGGTGTGTGCGCTGATATGAAACTTCCTGACAGATTAAAACTGTATGCCGGACTGAGCCTTGAACTCGGGACCTTTGCAGAACTAGCACTCCTGGAAGAAAGGATATTGCGCAGACATGGCTTAGCCACAGCCCAGGAGATGTTTCCAGAATGAGATTTTCACTCTGCATCGGAGTGTGCGCTGATATCAAACTTCCTGACATATTAAAACTGTGTGTCGGACCGAGACTCGAACTCGGGACCTTTGCCTTTCGCGGCCAAGTTTTAATCTGTCAGGAAGTTTGATATCAGCGCACACTCCGCTGCAGAGTGAAAATCTCATTCTGGAAACATCCCCTGGGCTGTGGCTAAGCCATGTCTCCGCTAACACAGATTTACTCAATCAGGGAAGGTCATCCGTTTCTTACATGACAAAAAAATGTCGCTGCTAGCAGTTTCTTCGAAGTGTCTGCTAACATTGATGCAACAGACTGATGAAACTTCTCATTATATGATACTGCTGCCTGTAGTTTCATTGTTTCCAAACACCAAAGTCTTGAAAAACGAGAAGAGACGGACTGAGTGCCGAGTTCTTGAGAACTGCGGGATTTGAAATGCAAAGAGCTTCGTTCCTTATACGTGTTTGTAATTGCGTGGAGTCAATTAAAAGCAGACGTTCCTAGACCGTGTGAGCGGGGCTGGGAAGCGCCTACGTGACACGGAGACGCAATTACCGGGGGGCAGAGTAAAGAGTAACTTGGCGGTGAATGCAGTTGGCATTTGTCTGGTTGTGCGCTTGAGCAATAACAGGTCTCGCTTTTGAGAATTGCAAGCGCCTTTCTAAGTAGGTGCTATCCCGAGCGAGAATCGATAGCTCCGACGCCGGCCAGTTAAGGCGAGGTATTCTCGCAGATTCGTTCCGCTGAGTACAATGAACAACCAGACTGCCAGAGCGTGGAGTACATCGTAAGCGATGCCGTACTCGCAAGCCAAAACTGTCATCAGGCGTCCGGTTAGAATGAGCTGCAGAAGGCTGTGTTAATAGTTGTAAAAATATGTGCGCATCTTCGTATGTTATTACGTACTTTACATAAATCGTTACTGGCTTGAGACCTCTAAGTCGGACCTGGGAGATCCTCCAGTGTATTCCGACACTGATAAAAAATCCATCGCCGTAACTGCGGCATCCACTTCTTATCTTCAGACTGTTCCACTGTGCCCTGTAATTAACTACGAAACCTTCCCGTCTCCTTTATATCTCTTTTGTTACGCAACCTTCCCTTCTACAATAACCTATGAAACCTTCCCTTAGGATTTCTATCTCTTGCTTAATAATAACAAGTGAAATCTTTCTTTTGAAATTAATTCATCTTTCTCAATCTTCACACACAAATTTAAATGCTGCTTATTAAAAGTGATTTTCTGAACATAGAATGTGTCGTCGTCGTGGCCCTCAGTCGTTACCTGCAATAACCCAAAACTGTTCCATACCTTTTTTACTGTTATTGGATCGCCATCTGACTGCTACATCGAACTGCGACGTGAATATACTTACTCTGTTTTACTATGCTCTATTAGCTGCTGGTGGGCTCTCATAATAA
This sequence comes from Schistocerca cancellata, assembly GCF_023864275.1. NCBI lineage: Eukaryota > Metazoa > Arthropoda > Insecta > Orthoptera > Acrididae > Schistocerca > Schistocerca cancellata. Next base: position 166,226,880 of record NC_064634.1, read on the forward strand.
GTGGCTGTATTTATTACCAAAGCTGACGTTATTCTTTAAAAGCAAAGCTGACGTTATTCTTTAATTAATTTGACTGAAGTTACGTAATTCGTAGTTAAACTTTTTCTTGACAACAATAACATTTTGCAAAGTTTTACATTGATGGTTTTTGGGATGAATTATAATCAGTAATGCAATATTGCTGACAAAAATTAATTATATTCTGAATGAAATGATTTTAGAAACGTTCAAATGGGACTTACTTTTTACAACAATCTTACACGAAGCATTGCGCAAACATACCTTCAGTAGTCTTGAGTTTCTCAAAAAAATAATTCAATAATATTAGTTCCTCTTATTATAATAGTTAGCTGATGTCTCTGTACATCCGTTTATAATCTTTTGTAAATCATTGCCTGTGGCTGGCAGGCACACCGCTCCTCTCAACCTCTCGCTTCAGACCTGCTACCGACTCGCTTCACTTCTCGCTTACTACTGACATCCTACGGACGCTAAAGTGCGGTCTCTTCCGCCAACAATGCTTTCTGGTGCAGACAATCCCTGCTACCATTACAAAATGTATCAATGCGCGGTCTCTCCCGCCCTTTTTACAATTATACCAGTGTGCGGTCTCTCCTGCCAACAATACTTTGGTGCAGACATTCCCTGCTACCACAATTATTTCCAACATGACAAATATTCATTATTCCTACTTAATCCTATTAATAAAATATAAACACCTTTCATAAATTGTGGTTTGACAATAGACAATAGAAATATACACGTCTTACAACGACAAACATCGGTAGTCTTTTTAAGGAAACACATTTATCCCAAGTGAGTTAGGAAAGGTGTATATAATCCAGGTTAATGTAGCTGAGAAAGTGAGCCATTTCATTCACCCACATGCAATAAGGTCGTAGTGCGTTGTTGATTGTAATAAATTCATGGGGTAGTATGACCAGGCCTACAAGACCGGTTCGCACGCTTTCAAAGGGCCACCCTATATACGGGCACCGGATTCCATTATTTCCTTCCTTCATTTCCACTGGCGCTCGGGGAAAGTAAATGAGAAGCACTGAAAGAAAAGTATCGTAGTTGTCGAGAAGCCACGTTCGGCAAAATTATACAGGATAAGAGACCCATGTAGACAGTCTTTTATCCGTCACTGAAGACTCGAATGGAGTAGGAAAGAAAATCAATAAGACCGGTACGATGTACCCTCTATGTGCCATAAGTATAAAAGCAAGTGGGGAGTGTTGCATTTCTTTTTCATATTGGTCCAGCAGGTCCCGACAAATTTCGATACGACAAGTTCCTTGTTCTCCTGTAAGCATCCGCAAGACCCATCTCGCACAGACTTCGCGGTAACCAAGATGTTGCAACATTGTTTCCAAGGTATTACAGCTGACATTCAGCTTTACACGCAATTCTCTGGTGGTTATCCGCCGATCAGCACGGATGACTCGCAGGGTCGACCGGGCAGTGGCTTGTCATGCCCACCCTTTTCACCACCTTGAAAACGCCGTATCCATCGTCTCACATTGCTCACGTCTAGTATATCGTCTTCATACACCTTTAGCAAGCGTCGATTGATTTCCATTGGCGCAATTTCGTCAGCACTGAGGAATTCAATCGACATCGCTGTTTTATAGGCGCGTCCGTGTCAGACTCAATTTTGGAACACTGATCTGCTGGTGCCTACAACTCAGAACAACGGAACCATCTGCAAATGAAAGAGGAAAGTTCAAACATTAGAACTGCACCAACGACTTCAGGCGCGGACAGCCAAAGTCACCAAAAAAAAAAAGATAGAAGGCATTACTTTCGGAACGACCGTCGTAGTTTTCTGAAGATTTCAAGCGTCTTGCATACTGTCCAACGCCTTTTCTAGATCGCTGTGTGAAAATTTTTTGATTTCTCTTAAGTCTTCTTTCTGTTATCAGGTACATCCGACGCCAGATAATACAAAAAATATAAAAAAGCTTCGCTCGCTGCCTTTGTACGCCATCTTGGTAGTAAGTGTGGCCTTCTCGCTGCTTTGCCAGGAGCCAGCCGTTGCCGAGAGACGGGTAGTCGCGTGTTTGCCCTTGGCGAGCTGCTCATGTTTGTGTTTCGGCGGCTGTTTCCATCCTCAGATAAACACGGCTCTTTCCGCGGGACGCACAGCCTCCCTCAAAGTTCAGTGGCTGCGAACACCTGTGTGTGTGAGAGTCGGCAGACACAAGGCCGCCGTTCAGAGCGTAGTTACGTACGAGACGGACTCTTATCTGCGCCGCGACAAGCAGTCGTACCGGCTGTGTAATCCCTCACCTCCTACCTTGCAGGAGCGCCACGCATAAACGGCGGCGAGAAGAGCACAGGCACGATCTTGCGTTCACCGCCCGTACACTGTACATCGTGTGATATATCGAAGACACTTCCACAAATTATTTGTGTTACACCGCTACCACTCACAGCTATATTTATTCAAAATGGAGGGCTCATGCAGAAAATACGAAAGACAATGTAAGATTGCTGTGCAAAGCAATCCCAGAAAACGAAACACTGGCTACCATTTCAAAAGATGACGTGAACCGTGTTGGGGTGAAACAGACCAATGGGTCTAATCAGTGATATCGACGACGAGGTCTTTAATACGAAGGTTTCTTTCTTGCTCTGACGCTAGGAATCCTCTCCAATCTTTGAAGTATGGCAGTGGTGGCTATGTGTAGAAGGCGCTACGGTGTGAAATAGTTGTTTGGATCATATTTGTACTACCAACAGTCAGATTTACATTTCTTCTTCTTATTTTTGCGTTTGGGTCATCTAATTTCTTCTTCCTCCAGTATTCTTCCACTTTCTCACTATGTATTCTTTTTTTCTCCTCAGACCACTTTTATCCTGTGTTCTTCGCTCTCCTGGCTTGCAATTCTTCCATTTTTAACACTTTCTTCTTAAAAACTCTCTTTCTGTTGCATCTTCTTCACTTACATTGTTTCTTTCCACATATTTCCTAACTTCTTGAATCCATGCTATTGTTGACTACTTATCCCAAAGATATTTAAAAATCTATTTGATTAACCTGTTGACATTCATTCCGTAAAACGTCGAAAAAAATAGCGGTCGCCTCTTCCGTAGCGTTTCAGTTATGTTTTCTATGTTGTGGTATATTTCTTCATTACTTCTTAATTTTCATACCTTCGTGTTTCTTAGCGAACCGAGTATTTTTATAATTATTCTTCTTTCTAGGACTTGTAATTCGTAATTTTTAGTGGTATATATTCAGATTTTGAGAGAGAGATCTTTCGTTGTAAACGTTCGTGGTTATACCACATGCTCTCTCCATTTTTCATACTCTCTTCTACAGCGAATTTTTCAAAACCATTTTCTTGAATCATATCTCCCAAATATTTAAATGTATTAACCCTCTTTATCTGTCCAGTATCTGTTACTAGCATTTCTGGACGCTTTTTTATGTTTGTATTTTTTTCTTATACGGAATTTGTTATGCCTGCTTTGTTAGTTATTTTTGCTAAGATGACCGAAGTGCATTGCTCACAGCGACCCGCAGGGCTGCACTTCTTCGGATGTCTACGAACGTAAAGTGGGTACTAGCTGACTGGTAGCGTGTAGTGTCGTCCAATCTCTTTCTTTTCAAATGACGCAAGGCGTTGAGGGCAGCGATGTTCGAAACCAAGCGTTTGACCTGCAGTGTATAGAGGGCGTAGTGCACACTGCAGGTGGTTTTACAATGGTTTGGATGTGTACTTCGTACCATGAGTTGGGCCCACAAATTCAGGTTCAGTGAACACGAACCGGGTTGTTTATTTCAGTATTCTCGGCGCCCAAATGTTGCCTTTTCTTCCACATCTTCGTGTTAAGTATGGCGTGGAGTCCCCTCTTCCAAGATTACAACAACCATATTCACAGGGCTGCACGCAAAAGGTCCTCGTTTGACGAAAACTCAGGAACACATCGTACCTCGACTGCCCAGCTTAATAACCACACAAGTCAACAAAAGTTTTGCATCGTTCTGGTATGTCGTTCAGGAGCGTTGCTATTGTGACTGTACCTGTATCGATCACCGCTGACATTTTAAACATACAAACAGTTACGATGAACGCTGCGAATGGGAAGAACGCCGCATCCGAAAGGATTGCAGCATTTCAGTTGCAAGTAAAGCACGAGTAGGGACGCATTAGAGACAGTGCAATAGTAGAATGAACATCTATCATGCCACAAAGGATAGTCGCGACCAATGATCGGGTACGCATTATAACGTTACACGCAGAAGGCTTGTCAACTAGGGAAGTTACTCGACTGGTTCGACAGGTGCAAAGGGTGATAGATTTTTGAATCAAAGGAACGTAGGCTGAGAGCTCCTAGAGTGAATTCGACGTTTGGAGAGGCTACAAGAAGTCATACATCGCATCAAACTATTAGGAGACGATTGCATAATGCGAATCTCTATTTCCGATACCGTAGTGAGCACCACGTCGCGCACCACACCACCACGCATTCCGTCGCATATGGCCAAGAAATAATGCAGAATGGACGATCTGGAACTGGCGTTGTTTACGGACGAAACTCGGATCTGTTTGTGCCCTTACAATCACAGAAAACGCGTTTGGAGAAAAGCTTGTAATGTCGAAAAAGTCTCCACCATCGTGTCCCATATGTGTAACAAACTTGTGGCGGAGTCTCGTTATGGCGTGGCATTACATGGGGCCGCCGTACGCCTTCCGCGCTTGCTGAGGGAAATCTTACTGCTGTGCGGAACAAGGACGAGATAAAGCAAACAATAACAACACCATATAGCCAACATTTCAGTGACAATTTCATCTTGATTTGTGACATTTCACCTACTCAGCGTGCTGTTCTCGTGAACACGTTGCTTCAGCATGCTAGGATCAGTAGAATGGAGAGACCTGTCTGTTCCCCAGACATGAACCCAGCGATCGATTGAAACGAGCTGGTTTCCGACGTCGACAATGACCACGTACCCTGTGCAACTTACGCAGAATCGCCATTGAAGAGAGGGACAATTTGGAACAGGGTTGACTTGAAGATCTCGTCGACGGTACACCAAGACGGATCCCAGCTTACATTCGAGCAAGGGGACGTTCCACTACGTATCGACATTGACCCGTCCGGTTGGCCGTGCGGTTTAACGCACGGCTTTCCGGGCGGGAAGGAGCGCCTGGTCCCCGGCACGAATCCGCCCGTAGGATTTGTGTGGAGGTCCGGTGAACCGGCCAGTCTGTGGATGGTTTTTAGGTGGTTTTTCTATCTGCCTCGGCGAATACAGGCAGGTTCCCCTTATTCCGCTTCAGTTACACTAGGTCGACGATTGCTGCGCAAACTTCTCCACATACGCGTACACCACCATTACTCTACCACGCAAGCATAGGGGTTACACTCGTCTGGTGTGAGACGTTCCCTGGGGGGTCCACTGGGGGCCGAACCGCACAATAACCCTGGATTCGGAGTGGGGCGGCGGAGGGGTGAAGTGGACTGCGGTAGCAGTCGTGGGGTTGTGGACCACACGATTTTCTCGTTTATTATTTTTTTTAATCTGGTAAATTAAATGAGCGTGTGGCATTGTTGGCCGGGAAGCCCCATCGGGAGAGGTTCGACCCCTGGGTTGCAAGTCATATATCAGGTGACACCACACTGGGCGAGTTGCGTGTCGGTGATGATAATGATGATGCTGAGAACAACACAACACCCAGTCCACGGGCGGAGAAAATCTACGATCCGGCCGGGAATCGAACTCGGGCCCGCTGAATGGTAGGCAAACACGTTACCACTCAGCAAAGGAGGCGGACGTTTTATCTGATGGTGTGGACAAATGGCTCAAATGGCTCTGAGCACTATGGGACTTAACATCTGAAGTCATCAGTCCCCTATAACTTAGAACTGCTTAAACCTAACTAAGGACATCACACACATCCATGCCCGAGGCAGGATTCGAACCTGCGACCGTAGCAGTCCCGCGGTTCCGGACTGCAGCGCCCAGAACCGCACAGCCACCGCGGCCGGCTGGTGTGGACACATTGCAAATAAATATACAGGCGATTAGTGTTTCAAATGGCTCTGAGCACTATGGGACTTAACTTCTGAGGTCATCAGTCGCCTAGAACTTAGAACTAATTAAACCTAACTAACCTAAGGACATCACACACATCCATACCCGAGACAGGATTCGAACCTGCGACCGTAGCGGTCGCTCGGCTCCAGACTGTAGCGCCTAGAACCGCACGGCCGCTCTGGCCGGCGGGCGGTTAGTGGTATAGGTACAAATATTGTGATAATTGGTAATTGGTAATTTAACATGTGCCCACTTCATTGTGTTAGTTCTTTTTTTTCTGCATCTCACAGTCTCCTCACAAATACATCACATAATTTATTACCTGCTGCTTTCTGCTCCTTCATAATTGTGCCACGAAGTAGACTAAACATGTCAGTATAGATCGTCCGTTTTGCGTACACGTGTCCACTCTTGAATAGCTGCCCAGGAGAAAATTTACGTTAGTGCTTTGTTTGTGCCACGCCTTCTTGGAGATGTTAACCAAACATACTAGCCGTAATAACTTATTAGTGAAGTAAAAACTGACGTAATGCTGTTCAATACACTGTCCTCCGTCACCAATAGAAGAATATGTACATAAATGCAGATACTTCAATTGGTGACCCATAATACCCTGCAGACAGAAGCCCCAAAGTCAATTTTTGTTATCTGTGCCACTAATTTCAAACGAAAGGGGACTTGCGTATATAGAAAGACGGGTGACACTCTAGGACTGTGTATTAAGGAGATAAGATCTTCAGACTTCCCATGAGGCAACGCTCACGCCTGTCGAGAAGCAGAGGCGTGTGTGACAGGCACGGACCACGTGGCAGCTCGCTCTTGGGCGTCTCCCGGCTACCGCGTTCCGCCGCGCAGCTTAATACGAGAATCAGTCCGTGCCTGCGCTCCGCGGCAGCACAATCACTCAGTCAGGGCGAGCCCACGCGACGCGCGCGCACGGAGGCCCACATACCGGCCAGGCAGCCACCGTCGGAGGTGTCGAGGTGTCCGCCTGACGGACGAGCCGGCCCGCGTTAACGAGGCCGCGTGCGTGGAGTCTAATCTGCCCATCAGCCGATAGGCATCGCGCCGCTATTCAATCACGGCCGTCCTCTAACAGCATCTCGTCTCGCAGTCGGCGGTTCCCACACGCCGAGCGCGGGTCCCCCCCCCCCCTATCAGATCCCATTCGCCTCATCGCGTCTTTGTTATCGTTTTCTTCCCGTCTCAGGCTGGCATTAATCTTAGTCAAACACGAGAAGACACGAGCCTTAAGAGGGTCCAGGGCCAAGGAAAACGGAGCATGTAGCGGTAACTCATATCGTCTAAGAGCTGATGTTTGTTTTGTACAATCGCAACCCCAATAACCTAATCACTTTACTGTAGCGTCGCTACAGTATTAAAAATTCACGAACTGCACTACTGTTTAGGGAATTGCAACACCAAGAAGGAGACATGTGATTAACACAATATTTACTCCACAGATTAGGGACATTAACGTTACACAAATGATTATAATTACAGAATTGTACATTCACTTTGACATGGAGAAGTCAGTAAGATGTGAAGCTACCACGTGCTGCAATTAGAGTATCGAGACGTCGTGGTACGAAATCAAAGAATGCCTGCCACATGGTTTGTAGGGTCGTCCAAATGCCGTCGACAGGGGCTGCAGGAGGACCAGAACGAACAAGTTGCCGACCGGCTTTATCACAGTCATGTCGATGGACGACATGTTCAAATGGTTCAAATGGCTCTGAGCACTAAGGGACTTAACATCTGAGGTCATCAGTCCCCTAGAACTTAGAACTACTTAAATCTAACTAACCTAAGAACATCACACACATCCATTCCCGAGGCAGGATTCGAACCTGCGACCGTAGCGGTCGCTCGATTCCAGACTGAAGCGCCTAGAACCGCTCGGCCACAGCGGCCGGCGGCCGACATGTCACGCGGATGTATAGTTCACGGAAGTAGTGGTACCCGTCATCCGTCGTTCTTCGAAGAAGGTTTGCACATTCCTTGCCACATGTAGCCGGGAATTGTCCTGCTGGAATATGGCAAGTGGAGCTGCCTTAATGAGGGATAGTGCCACGGACCTTAAAACATCCTAGATGTGGCGTTTGCTGTTCAGATTGCCTTTAATACGTGCGGGCGAGATCACCTGTTTTAGCCAATGTATAACCTAAACCAAAACAGTTTGCCTTTATCCTCTACGCCGTTTTACAACTTAGTCTCCTCGATTGAGTTCACCACATTAGCGTCTAACACGTATGCGGCCATCACTATAAGACAAGCTGCAGCGGAACTCTTGCGAAAATACTACATTTTGCCACTCATCGCGCCAATCACGTCGTTCATGTGCCCATGACCATCTGGGCAGATGGTTGTTTCTGTTCTATAGAAGAAGACGCTTTGGTATAGGTGTTACCAATTCTGCCATCGGCAGATGGCGTCGAACTGTCGGCGCAACTATGTCAACACACCTGTTCAACTGCTGCAAACTCGAGACAACACTGTGGAGGAAGCTGTTCTGTTGGTTACGGTCATGCCGCCATGAGGAACAGTGCCCGCCCGTCGTTGTGTACGATCCCCTTCTATGCACTGGTTCCACACACGCATCACAGTGGCAGCAGCGTGCACCGTAAGAACCCCAGTGTCATGGCACAACAAACGCGTGTCACAGAGACAAATCATTCTGCCCCGTTCGAACGTACTCAGACGCTGACTCTGCGCCTTTTGACGTCGGCGAGGCATACCGGCACGTGCACATTTCTTCTACATTTGACTGCTCTGCACTCGCTGAGAACGGCGTAGCACTGACCTGTCCGGTCACAGAAAAGAGACCGATGCTGGGCTTACGTTCACGCCAGCTCCCTGCAATCTTAACCACTTGTTTGCGCTCCACTCTTCTAGACATCCTCCGAGTTTGGACTGATTAGTCATTTCGCCATTCCTTCTGAATGCAGCAGTTTTCACAAACAGTAGTGTACTTTGTCAATTTATGCCGCTCGCACTTCACACAAAACTTTTAAATACGGAACTCCTACGTATTCACCGCTCCTGAAAGCAGTGAAACACCCAACTCGACTCTACCTCTCGATCTGGACCAAACTCCCACCTCCAACTAGAAATGGTTCACGTGGTTCACCCCGCTCACTGGACTCCACTACAAACAAAATTGTGTTTAAAAAGTAAATAGCTTCTGTGCCAGTGACTTAAGTACCCATCGCTAACGCCAGGCGTCAACAAACCTACAACCACCTCCTCCCACCCTCCTGACCTCTCCCAAAAAAACAAAAAAAAAAGAAAAGAAAACCACTTTGTTGATGACGGCATTACTGCTGAGATGAGCTTTTAAAGAGAATACGTAATGTTTAATGGACATCTGGGTAACTGGAATGATACCAAAGGATTGTAAATACGACTAAATGTGCATTAATATCAAAAGAGTGACAAGGCAGATCTACACAACTACAGAGACTTACCTCTTTTAAGCTCTCTTAAGTCGATTCGATCAAAGTATTGGTGACTGACCAGCAAGATTCAGGATGGTGCGCAGAAAGGCTATGGAATCAAGAGACGACATAATGGATCCGCCGATGTACGAGCACAGTTACTGTCACCTTTGCGGACGCTTATGACTCTTTCGATAGACAGACTGTTTTGACACTCTGTAAGTTATCGAAGTGGGCAGGCAGACCACAGAACTAATTTGCCAGACTTTTAGAAATACGTCGCCAAAAGTAAAATTACTTCAGGAAATCACAGAACCTTTTGAGATATGTACAAGTGTGTGGCAAGAAGACAGTCTCGCCCCCTGCTGTTTAAATGAGAACTGTACAAAGCTATAAGAGAATGGGAAAAGTCATAAGAGGTAAAAGGTACAAACATTGGAAATTCTGCAACATTGATGCTAAAATTCAGTTATTGTTGACGAGTCATCAGTGGGCACAAAGACTAAAGAAGAAACAAAGTATGGCTAGAACGATTATGCAAGACAGCGGCAAAGGCTAGCCTCCAGATATGAGAAAACAGATTACACTGAAAAACTGCATCAAAACAGCAGGAAAGTCCCAGTAACGATGGAATGTGTCGCGATTTTATAGATATCCTTCTTTCTTGGAGAGATAATTCTCCCATCAGGATTGTACATTAGCGCCAAGCTAGCAAGAGCCATGAAACTTCAAAATACATTCATAATCACATGGAACATCTGTAACAAAAGAAAGCAATGTCACGCAATGTGATGTTACAAGAAAGTTCTTTTACCGAAAGCACTACACGCATCAGAGCCCGTAATTGATGCAGGGCACTCTAGGGTTTGACAAATTGAAAGGCGTGAGAGCAAAATTCTCAGGAAAATTTATGGCGGTTCCACACAACAAAATAGGATTTGGATAGAGAGGAGAAAATCTGGTCTCTGCAAGCAAATAGATAATTTTACTAAGATCCATAAGAGAGAGAGAGAGAGAGAGAGAGAGAATGAACAACAGTAGACTCACCAAAGGGCTACCCATCGTAATTAATTCAAGGAAGGTGAAAATCAGCTCGTCAGAAGTCATGAACACCACAAAAGAAGAAAAAAATTGTTTAATATTTGGAACGTTAGTAACGAATGACATACTCATACAGAAGCTTAAAAATAAAAAAAACCAAGAAATGGCCAGAACAACTGAAGAAAATCTTCATGAATTCATGAAGAGTTTTGGGAGGATAAGAAGGGAGATACCGTCAAGTTAACTACAAAATTTATAAGGACTCTTTAAGTGAGCAAACGAAAAGAGAAAACAGAGGACACAACGGATCAATCTCCCATCGATGAAGCCCGAGGCAAACAATCGACTCAGAGCTGATCGTTGCCTAGCGATGGTCCAGCTCGTCGTGCCGCTTAGTGTACAGGACGTTCAGCAGCGTCGGCCGCCTGTAGTGCGGCAGAAGGCGTGGATCCCCGAACAGCAACCAGGAGCAAGTGTGAGTAGAAACATTACAGCAAGAATAATTTGCGGTACTGGCCGTCAACTTCGATCAATAACGTACTGATGAAGGCTGTTGCGACTAAATTCGATCTTGGTGCTCTGTAATGTTACTCTTTTTTGTGTTTTCGTTGCTTGGAACAAAATTTGTTTTTTAATCTCTGCTGCGTATTTGAAAAAACGCTGCATTCTCTGTTGCGAGCGTAACTCTTCAGAGTTCGTCGCACTATCAATATTTTTTATTCTGCTGCAATTTTTAAAGACTGCTGTAGTGTTGATCGTGAAATTCTGGGCGTTCCTTTCATTAAGAGATTTCCAGGACCATAAGAAGGTAGAAACCATGAAGCCAGTTATAAAATTTAAATACTTTATTTAAATGGGCAAAACGAAGAAAAAAAGCAGAGACTAATAAGAAGAAATAATTTTAATGGTAACCGTTTACACTGTGCTGCCTAATAGCAGGAAATTTAGTTACAACGGTATTGCTCCTCGTATTCTGAAAACCTACTGGTTACATCATGGAAACCCTTCCGATCTTAGCTTAGGAAACTGCCTTCAGCTCCAGCAACCCGCGCAGTCTCTGGTCCTATCCGAAGCTGGCGTGATGACACAGTGCAGTTGCACTACGATCGGAAATATTTGTAGCTTTCTCAAGTCGTCTTCGATCCGTTCTAGCCGAGGATATTTTCGGCTGCTTGTGTAATGTCTTCAGATGCATCTCAGAGTTAATTTTGGATTTGGCTAGTAGTTCCAGACAAATGAACTTTCCCCCAGTCATGTAAATAGTATGTTACACGTCACCCCTGCGAGATCAGCATCGGACACAGCGATACCGAAAATTCCTCTAGAGCACCTTCCTCGTAAGAATTTGGGCAGCCTTGATCTATAAGCAGATCAAATACCCAGTTATTCAAGTGCACTGCAACTAGGTTCATTGCCTAAGGAGACATGCTAAACGTTAAGGCCATTTTGAAATGGTGAAACCTCCGCTAATGTAATTCGGTTAAAAATTCTCAACACTCACGTTGAACTGTCACATTATGCAAGCTTGTAACGTGTACAAAAACGTTTACAGTTGCTCATTGTACTAAAGTGTGATGGACTGACCACCAAGGCAAAAATTTCAATCGGAAGATGAAGTCTTTGTAGTTATGCTTTATGGCACTTATCTTTCTGTTCCAACCGCATATGCTTATATCAATAAAATTTAAGTAGTGTAAATTAAAGCACTTGCTAAATATTCCTCCTGTTTCGTCCCATTCTCGAAAGTTCACTGGAACACAAACATTACACACTTGGCTTCAGAAATACACTACTGGCCATTAAAATTGCTACACCAAGAATAAATGCAGATGATAAACGGGTATTCATTGGACGAATATATTATACTAGAACTGACATGTGATTACATTTTCACTCAATTTGGATGCATAGATCCTGAGAAATCAGTAGCCAGAACAACCACACCTGGCCGTAATAACGGCCTTGATACGCCTGGGCATTGAGTCAAACAGAGCTTGGATGGCATGTACAGGTACAGCTGCCCATGCAGCGTCAACACGGTACCACAGTTTATCAAGAGCAGTGACTGGCGTATTGTGGCGAGCCAGGATCGAGTGAAGGGTAGAGCCACGGGTCGTAACAACATATGAAATGTTCAAAGAGCTGTCAGTGCGAACAAGAGGTGACCGAGACGTGTAACCAATGGCACCCCATGCCATGACGCCGGGTAATACGCCAGTATGGCGATGACGAATACACGCTTCTAATGTGCGTTCACCGCGATGTCGCCAAACACGGATGCGACCATCATGATGCTGTAAACAGAACTTGGATTCATCCGAAAAAATGACGTTTTGCCATTCGTGCACCCAGGTTCGTTGAGTACACCATCGCAGGCGCTCCTGCCTGTGATGCAGCGTCAGGGGTAACCGCAGCCATGGTCTCCGAGCTGATAGTCCATGCTGCTGCAAACGTCGTCGAACTGTTCGTGCAGATGGTTGTTGTCTTGTAAACGTCCCCATCTGTTGACTCACGGATCGCGATGTGGCTGCACGGTCCATTACAGCCATGCGGATATGATGCCTGTCATCTCGACTGCTAGTGATACGAGGCCGTTGGGATGCAGCACGGCGTTCTGTATTACCGTCCTGAACCCACCGATTCCTTATTCTGCTAACAGTCATTGGATCTCGACCAACGCGAGCAGCAATGTCGCGATACGATAAACCGCAATCGCGATAGGCTACAATCCGACCTTTATCGAAGTCGGAAACGTGATGGCACGCATTTCTCCACGTTACACAAGGCATCACAACAACGTTTCACCAGGCAACGTCGGTCAACTGCTGTCTGAAACGTGATGGTACGCATTTCTCCACCTTACACAAGACATCACAACAACGTTTCACCAGGCAACGTCGGTCAACTGCTGTCTGTGTATGAGATATCAGTTGGAAACTTTCCTCATGTCAGCACGTTGTAGGTGTCGCCATCGGCGCCAACCTTGTGTGAATGCTCTGAAAAGCTAGTCATTTGCATATCACAGCATCTTGTTCCTGTCGGTTAAATTTCGCGTCTGTAGCACGTCATCTTCGTGGTGTAGCTATTTTAATGGCCAGTAGTGTAAATATATAAGTGTTATTGTATTTCATAACCTCAGATGTCACTTTACAATTTTGTCAACTTTCGCTTCTGAAGTTTTTCTAATCATTTGTAATTCTCTGTTGTACCGGACGAAATAACACACGTCGGTAATGTAGTAGACTCTTAGCTTTACTCCTGGAGGAGGCAGAGGTGATACTAAAACGTTAAAAAATCAGATAATTTTGTTGTAACTTGAACAATACGAAATGATTATCTCTGTAACAATACATCTCCACAGGAAAGTCAGGAGTATTCATTACTGTCACTGAACATTAACTTGATACAGAACAATGTACTACTCTCTTCTCACAAAGTACAACTGACCATCACTTTTTGTGCTGAGTTCTGCTGGCTCGCTAGAGAGAAGACGCTGTCATCTTCAGTGATGATTGCCGACCGGACTGAGCGGCACTACTCTCAGACGTTAAGTAAGTGAGTCGACGTGGAGGCGTATCAAAACTCTTCTCGGAAGGTCGAGGTCACCGTCTCTCATTCGTCGTTGCATCTGGTAGCGACTCTGTTTACTTGCAGTTCCATCACGCGGCACCAGCCTAGTCTTGTCACCTTGCTCTTCGGACGACACCGCACTATCCTTCGAGCATACTAAACCAGGAATTATACGTATAGTTGTCTTAAAACAAAATATAAATGAATGATTAATCGTTTCTAACCACACTAGTTTAGACAAGAGCCAGTTTTTATCGGCTCACACAGAATGAGGCAGGCGTTGGGACGGAGCCGTGCGTGTATACGCACGCCACATGCAAGGTTCAAAATGGTTCAAATGGCTCTGAGCACTATGGGACTTAACATCTATGGTCATCAGTACCCTAGAACTTAGAACTACTTAAACCTAACTAACCTAAGGACAGCACACAACACCCAGCCGTCACGAGGCAGAGAAAATCCCTGACCCCGCCGGGAATCGAACCCGGGAACCCGAGCGTGGGAAGCGAGAACGCTACCGCACGACCACGAGATGCGGGCCCACATGCAAGGCCCACCCACAACGACATGCACCGGAGTACGCCCCTCTCGCTGACGTAATTGCGGGCCCTGCGCGCAGCGGGAAGAACACAAAACAAGGCGGCGCCGACTTACGGGGGAAGGGGGAGGGGGTGGGGGAGTCGGATAAAATAAAGGGGCGGCGCACAAAAACCCCGGCGGTTCTCCAAATTATAACCCATACAGGCGTCGCGTCCGTGGTTCCCCTGTCCTCTGGAAGAGGTACGCTCAGTATTTACGAGTCAACGGGCGAAGCCGCCGTGCCAACCAGATGGACGGCATATACCGGATTAGTGACCCGTCTGGGCGTACGCAGCCACGACTAACAATTCCTTCTCTACTGTCTCAGAGCACGGATACTGTGCCAACCGTACTTGCAACTACGTTTACATGCGTTCTTCGCAAGCCAGTGAACATTGCATGGGGGATGGCACTTCATACAACTACTAGACATTCCCTTCCTATAAGCTGCATTTGTCGCTGCTTGAGATCTGATATTTATTGATAAATAAGAGTTTTTGCAGTTAAGATCGCGTGTTGGAATATTTTTATTTCGTCAGTGACCGCTTTCGATAGGTCCTAGTTGTCATCTTCGGATCTTCTGGAAATAATATTACTGTGCATGAATCGTACTATCATAACGAGAGCACACTCCAGTTATAATACACAAGCGTACATTGGCTTGTCAAGAACATAAAACAGAATAAGTAACAAGTACATAGCATCAACACTGTACACCGGAATAGCGGCGCGTTCGTCCGTGGTGCCGCTATAGCTACGGGTGGATTTGCTCTCTGCAAAACGACAAATGACGTAGTGAATGGCTACTGGTACTATTCGTAGCATCTGTAGGGCAAGAAACAAAAATGATCGCGCAAGAGAGAAAATAAGACTCGACGGAGTATTGAAGCAATGTTGGTTATATTTTCTACCGCTTCTTGAATATAATAATTCCAGTCCCAAAGAGAGCAGATGTTGACAAGTGTGAATTTTACCGAACTATTAGTTTAATAAGTCACGGCTGCAAAATACTAACACGAATTCTTTACAGACGAATGGAAAAACTGGTAGAAGCTGAACTCGTGGAAGATCAGTTTGGATTCCGTAGAAATGTAGGAACACGCGAGGCAATACTGACCCGACGACTTAACTTAGAAGGTAGATTATGGAAAGGTAAGCCAACGTTTCTAGAATTTGTAGACTTAGAGAAAGTTTTTGACAATTGACAATAGTGAGTGAAATACTCTCTTTCAAATTCTGAAGAGAGCAGGGATAGAATACAGGGAGCGAAATCCTATTTAAAATTTGTACAGAAACCAGATGGCAGTTATAAGAGCCGAGGATCACGAAAAGCAAACAGTGGTTGAGAAGGGAGGGAGACAGGGTTGTACAGCCTGTCCCCAATGTTATTCAATCGGCATATTGAGCAAGCAGTAAAGGAAACAAAGAATTTGGAGTAGGAATTAAAATTCAAGGAGAAGAAGTAAAAACTTTGAGGTTTGCCGATGACATTGTAATGCTGTCAGAGGCAGCAAAGGCCCTGTAAGAGCAACTGAACGGAATGGACAGTGTCTTGGAAGGAGGATATAAGATGAACGTCGACAAACGAAAAACGAGAATAATGGAATGTAAACTAATTAAATCAGGTGACGCTGAGGGAATTAGATTAGGAAATGGGACACTTAAAGTAGTAGATGAGTTTTGCTATTTGGGAAGCAAATTAACTACTGATGGTCGAAGTAGAGAGAATCGAAAGTGTAGATTGGCAGTGGCAAGGAATGCGTTTCTGAAGAAGAGAAATTTGTTAACATCGAGTATAAATTCAAGTGGCAGGAAGTCTTTCCTGAAAGTATGTGTGTGGAGTGTAGCCATGTAAGGAAGTAAACATGGACGATAAATAGTTTGGACAAGAAGAGAATAGAGGCTTTCGAAATGTGGTGCTATAGAAGAATGCTGAAGATTAGACGGGTAGGTCACGTAACTCATTTTGAGGCGTGTGTTGCAGAATCTGTTTTGTTCTGTTAAGAGCAACGTTTTGAGTTCTACCTGCGAGAAAGTCTGAAGTCTAGTCGCCAATCTCCTCCGATACTAAATGAGCTGTTTAATTCTCACTAAACGGCAGTGCGGGACTGTGTCAAATGGCTTCCTGAAGTCAAGGAACACGGCATCAACATGAACGTCGTTGCCTGCTACGGATCTCATGGAGGAACAGAGGGAGCTAAATTTCGTAAGATTTCTGTTTGCGGAATCCATGTTGACTTTTATAGAGGAGATTTTCGTTCTCCAGAGGCGTCGTAATTCTTGAGCCTAAAACATGTTCGATATTCCTTGAAAACACTGATGTCAAATGGTTCAAATGGCTCTGAGCACTATGGGAGTTAACTGCTGAGGTCATCAGTCCCCTAGAACTTAGAACTACTCAAACCTAACTAACTTAAGGATATCACACACATCCATGCCCGAGGCAGGATTCGAACATGCGACCGTAGCAGTCGCTCGGTTCCGGACTGAAGCGCCTAGACCCGCTCGGCCACCGCTGCCGGCACTGAGGTCAACGATGTAGGTCCATAACTGCGTGCAACTGTCCTACGACTTTTCGTGTAAACAGAAACGACCTGTGCATTTTTCCAGTCACTAGGAGTTCTTCACTGCTCCGGCGATGAACGACAAACTGCTGCCACAGTGGGAGCAAGTTCTTTCGCACAATCTTTGTAGAGTATTATAGGTATCTCATCTGGTTCTATTGCCTTTCCACTACTAACTGACTGTAGTTGATTTTCTATTCCGAAAACGGGTACCTCATTATCTAACGTCTGGATGTTCGTATGATGGCTGAAAGAAGGGATTGTGTTACGATCTTCAGTGGTGAAACAAATTGGGAAGACCTAAGTCAGTGTTTCGGTTTTCTCACTGTTACTTACCGTTTCGGTGCCAGTATAGTCTCTGAATGAATTAATAGGTGATATCCAACCTTTTACTGATTTTACGTAAAACCAAAACCTTTTACGGATTTTACTCAGATCGGTTGACAATCATTTACTTTCAGAGTAATTGAGCGCTTCTCTCATTGGTCTCCTTACGCTCATATTCGCTTCATTCAGCTTTTTATTTGTCAGCTAGGTCTTCATGTTTCGTCGTGAGACCAAGTACATAAATTGAGAAGGATAACAGCATTTATTCGCATGTGAGAAACGCAAGTTAAACTTACGTGGACACATTAAATAGTGGAACGAATCAGATTAATTAGACCGGTTTGAAAATCGAGGAAAGTCCCATTAAAGTTAAGCTGAAATAATAACTTCAAATTCAAATGGCTCTAAGCACTATGGGACTTAACATCTGAAGTCATCAGTCTCCTAGACTTAGAACTACTTAAAGCTAACTAACCTAAGGACATCACACACATCCATGCCCGAGGTAGGATTCGAACCTGCGACCATAGCAGCAGCGCGGTTCCGGACTGAAGTGCCTAGAACCGATCGGCCACAGCGGCCGGCGAAATAATAACTAGATCGGAGCAGTAAAAGAAGACGTGAAGCAAGCAGGAATAGCACTATTTGATAAACAAGACAGAAAGGCCGTGCTTATCCGCGCAGACCTCACCTTACCAGGACGACCAGTCATCAGGATGACCAATTTCGTTACAAACCCTTAACTGAGATTCACTTCTTCCGCACTGACACGTGGCTCGTGGTAGCTTTTAAAATAGAGCGTGACTCCCCTAGTAGCCCTGTTTATTCTGCAGTACTATCGGTTTGTTGCGCTCGTCGCGACAAAGTGCCGCTGCTGGCGACGCCAACAGAGCAGAGAGAAAAAAAATGGAGACACAAAACGAAATAAGAGCTCTTTTGTCGGTGAGCGGTAAATAATCTTCGGAAGTCCTCTTGTCGCTGAGCTTTTTCTGCCTCGGAAAACCGCAACATGTGTGCCCGCGGTAGTCCTTTAATCTCCAAGTGGTTTATTTGGGAGCGGTGGGACAAGCACAGGGCCCCGTTCTTCCCGGCGCTGCCTGTCTAATTCTGGAGCCGGCAGTCCCGGGACCCCGGGACCCCGACCGCGAACGGTCCAGAAGGGCAGCCTGGAGATCCAGACGTCTGAGAGTGCCGCACCTTTGCCCAGTTTCGCGCAGTTTTAGTGGAATGTGGTGAGCGGCACTTGGTGAACTTCGGTACTCTGCCATCACAACGGGCTAACTAAGCGAGGTTCTCTTTGATTTTCATAAAATAATTCTGATCTGAAGACTGCGTCATGTTGTACCACTTCTGCAATTAGCCACCATAAGGATAAGTAATTGTAAACCCTCGCACAGAAATTTCAGTTACATTACCGTGTACCTATTATTTGGCGGCCGAACCTTTAACGGAGACCGCACAAAACAGTTCACGTCCGGCACAGAAAGTAAATCGTGAAAACAACTATCGTGCGAAACCCAATTCGCTCTGATCGTTCACGAGACCCAGAAACCAGTAGGTACCGCTTCGCAAGTTGATGCCGTGTTCCTTGACCTCCGGGAGGCGTTCGATACATTTCCTCACTGATGCCTACTGAACTAAACTGAAAAGCCAAAAAACTGGGACACCGGCCTAATATTGTGAAGAGCGCCTGCGAGCACACAAAAGCGCCGCAACACGCCTTGGCATGGACTCGACTAATGTTTGAAGTAGTGCTGGAGGGAATTGACACCATGAACCCCGCAGAGCTGTCCATAAATCCGTAAGAGTACGAAGGGTGGAATATCTTCTGAAACAGCACTTTGCAAGGCGTCCCAGATATTCTCAATAATGTTTATGTCTGGGGAGTCCAGTGGCCAGCGGAAACCTTTAAACTCAGAACAGTGTTGCTGGAGCCATTCCATAGCAATTCTGGAATTGGCCAAGACCATCAGAAAGCACAATGGACTAAATGGATGCAGGTGATCACACAGGATGATTACGTACGTCTCACCTGTCAGACGCATATCTAGGCGCATCAGGGGTTCCATATCACTCCAACTGCACACGCCTCACACCATTACAGAGCCTCCACCAGCTTCAAGATTCCCCTGCTGACACGCGGGGTCCATGGATTCATGAGGTTGTCTCCATACCCGTAAACGTCCATCCACTCGATACAATTTGAAACGAGACTCATCCGAGCAGGCAACATGTTTCCAGTCATCAACAGTCCAATGTTGGTGTTGACGGGCCCAGGCGAGGCGTAAAGCTTTGTGTTGTGGAGTCATCAAGGGTACATGAGTGGGTCATCGGCACCGAAACCCCTTTTGGATGATGTTTCGTTTAATGGTTCGCGGGCTGTCACTTGTTGATAGCCCGGCATTGAAATCTACAGCAATTTGCGGAAGGGTTACACTTCTGTCACTTTAAACGACTCTCTTCAGTGGTCGTTGGTCCCGTTCTTGCAAAATCTTTTCCCGGTTGCAGCAATTCCGAGATCTGATGTTTTACCGAATTCCTGATATTCACGGTATACTCGTAGAATGACTGTACGGTAGTTGCTGTGTCCCATCGCTCGCGCTCCGACTGCAACAACACGTTCAAATTCACTTAAATCTTGGTGCCCTGCGATTGTAGCAGCAGTGACCGATCTAACAACTGCGCCAGACACTAGTTGTCTTATAGAGGCTTTTCCGACCGCAGCGCCGTCTTCTGCGTGTCTTCATATCTCTGTATTTGAATAGACATGTCTATACCAGTTTCTTTGGCACTTCAGTGTAGATACTACCGTTCAGAATATCAGACCAGCTGTGTGACTAGATTGAAGGGTTTCTAGCAGATAAATCTTCAGATGGAAAAGTAACTTAGGGTTGCCCGAAGAGAACGTTAGAGTACTATTCCTTTTCACTGTATACATACACAGTGTGAGTCACTAACTATTGCGACCTAGAATGGCTCCGAAAGTATGATAGTAGCTCAAATGTGTGGGGGGGCGGGGGGGGGGGGGGGGGAACAAAAGTTGCATGGGAAAACGGGGGCCATACTACGACGGATTTTTGTTGTTAGGTGGGGTCGCTTCAGAGATATGAAGTTCACCTTTTTTTTTTTTAATGGGATGCTATAGTTTGGTATTTATTTTCTGATAGCGGCTATCGAGACGAATCCAACGATGTGTAAGAGTAAGGTCGTTGAAGGTCAACGAAAGTCAAAAAGGTGACTTGAACGTCCATTTACAGAAGGAGTTGGAAGTGATGACCATTGGTATCAATGCAGAATTGCAATCTTCTTATCATGGATTGAGTGGTATTCCTTATCACTTCGGCAGTAATAATGAAATAATGAGCGTATGGCATTGGTGGCCGCGAGACTCCTCGCGGGGCGGTTCGGCCGCCGCTCCACAACTACACACAACACCCACTCATCTCGAGGCAGAGAAAATCCCTGACGCCGCCGGGAATCGAACCTGGGACCCCGTGCGCGGGCAGCGAGAACGCTACCGCAAAACCACGAGCCGCGGACACTTCGGCAGTTATTAATGCACATGCTGTGACAGTTCTCTCTCGTATATCGCGCAAATAGCAAATATTCACCGAATTTAATATAGTATTTTATAACAATTATTCATCCACATTTGTAAATATTATGTACCAAAAGTTTCGCTAAATGTTAATATGTAACAACAATTTTACTCTTAGAAAATAAAAAAATAACCCACCGACGATAGCACAAAAAGTGCTGTAACATGTCTTGGTGAAAGAAAACAGAAAGGAAGGTGTCTTCCTTAAAGGCGGAATTCCCCTTCCCATTGTTTATAGAGATATAAGAGTCGAGGGACATGAAGGGGAAGCAGTGGTTGGGAAGGGAGTGAGACAGGGTTGTAGCCTCTCCCCGATGCTATTCAATCTGTATATTGAGCAAGCAGTAAATGAAACGAAAGTAGAGTTCGGAGTAGGTATTAAAATCCATGGAGAAGAAATAAAAACTTTGAGGTTCGCCGATGACATTGTGATTCTGTCAGAGACAGCAAAGGACTTGGAAGAGCAGTTGAACGGAATGGACAGTGTCTTGAAAGGAGGGTACAAGATGAACATCAACAAAAGCAAAACAAGGATAATGGAATGTAGTCGAATTAAGTCGGATGATGCTGAGGGAATTAGATTAAGAAATGAGACACTTAAAGTAGTAAAGGAGTTTTGCTGTTTGGGGAGCAAAATAACTGATGATGGTCGAAGTAGAGAGGATATAAAATGTAGACTGGCAATGGCAAGGAAAGCGTTTCTGAAGAAGAGAAATTTGTTAACATCGAGTATTGATTTAAGTGTCAGGAAGTCGTTTCTGAAAGTATTTGTATGGAGTGTAGCCATGTATGGAAATGAAACATGGACGATAAATAGTTTAGACAAGAAGAGAATAGAAGCTTTCGAAAAGTGGTGCTACAGAAGAATGCTGAAGATTAGATGGGTAGATCATATAACTAATGAGGAGGTATTGAATAGAATTGGGGAGAAGAGTAGTTTGTGGCACAACTCGACTAGAAGAAGGGATCGGTTCGTAGAACATGTTCTGAGGCATCAAGGGATCACCAATTTAGTACTGGAGGGCAGCGTGGAGGGTAAAAATCGTAGAGGGAGACCAAGAGATGAATACACTAAGCAGATTCAGAAGGATGTAGGCTGCAGCAGGTACTGGGAGATGAAGAGGCTTGCACAGGATAGAGTAGCATGGAGAGCTGCATCAAACCAGTCTCAGGACTGAAGACCACAACAACAACAACAACAACATTGTTTAAATGTACGGCTTTCACCCTTCGTGGGTCAGTGTCTGAGTTCCGCGTGGTATTTCCCTCGCTCCTCTTCGGCTATAAACCCGCTGCCGATCCGAGGTCTACGGAATCCCTCCGCTGCCAGAAAGTCGCCCCATCATCCCCTGCCGACCCGTCAGCGCGCCCACCCGCCGATCCTTTTAGCCGGGTGATGTATAATCAGTCCCGGCGAGCAGCGGCCGACAGCATAGCTGGGCGAAAATTGGAAATCGTTAGGGCTGCGGAGTTAATGGGCCGTGCTAGATAAAATTATACGTCTGGTGCGGTGGCGCTCATCTGTCGCACAGTAATGGTTTACGGGAGACGGGAGTGTGCCGCCAGCCAGCATCCACCAGCCGGCCACCGCTCCTAATGGGCTTCCCTTGTTTGAGTCCGGAAAAAAGCATTCCAGGCGCTCCGCTCTGTTCCGAATTATCCGCCGCGGTGTTTTCCCGGCGAGGCTAACTGTAACAGCCTCTAATTCCAACACTAGACGCGGCCCGCCAGATTACGGCGTCGTGTTCTGTCACCGCGAATGTGGCCGGCTTTCGTGCACAGCAATCAATTTTACCAACAGGATCTCTGGACGCATATGAGCTGTGAGAGCCACGCATAAGACTGCAACTAATGTCTCAAGAAAAAAAAATTGTGATAGTTTCGGACCTGTGTCATGAATATTTGAAAAGAAGGTGTTTTTTTCCATAAAGTCCATAGGCGGCAATACTCTCTTATCGGTACATTGGTGGTAATAATCTGTTCCATTTCGCATACCAAGCAATGGAGGTGACGCAAGAGGACTACGGCACAATAAAATGCTGTATTCGTTAAAAACCACGCAGTCTGCCGGCCGGGGTTGGCCGAGCGGTTCTAGACGCTACAGTCTGGAACCGCGCGACCGCTACGGTCGCAGGTTCGAATCCTGCCTCGAGCATGGATGTGTGTGATGTCCTTAGGTTAGTTAGGTTTTGTGGTGTGCGTACTGTAAGACCTTCGCTCTAACGAAGTAGGCGAGTGTCAGCAATATGTCTCATGGTCTTATCGTGGCGTGTTTATCTTCTGCCGTTAGGGCAGACGATAGAAATGCCACTTGCACGCTTAGAGTAGCATATTGACGGTAACCAGCTTTAAACAGAACTTGATTAATTTTCACATACATTTATTAAATAATAACAAGCATAAACATTACGTAACTTTACTCTGGATGCTATTTACAATTGACAATCTGAAGTTCCTTTGGTCTTGGTATGTTAATCTTATTCTCACATATCTCTGATACTTGACAAAGTGTCTATACATTTATCTTCATGGCTATGTACAGGAATATGATAATCTTATTAGGTGCAGACTGAAACTTGACTATAGACTGGTACAGACTAATGCAGACTGGTACAGACTGCTGCAGACAAATGCAGACTGACACTCATTATAATACCTCGTGTGTTCAGGTATCACTGCGCGAGTGTGATCCGCGAGGAGAAAAGGTTCTACGTTAGCAGCAATCTCATTGGCTGCGTTACATATTAATACGCGGATCGGCGGAAGCAGAATTTGGTCCGTCTCTATGGCAGAGCCATCTCGTAGTGCGGAGACGGACGAGCTGTTGTGCTTAGCGGGGCGCGCTCTAGTGGGAAACATGTGTACCCGCTGACTACGCGGAACTATGTACACAACAGGATTAATTAGTTCTAAGTTCTAGGGGACTGATGACCTCAGAAATTAAGTCCCATAGTGCTCAGAGCCGTTTTGAACCACACAGCCACTGAAACTTACGGAAAGTTGCAGCAGGCATACAGTGAAGATGCACTACCTCGTGCAACTATGTCTAGGTGCTTCAAGGACTTCAAAGAAGGTCGACTTGTTCGTGTTAAACAAGGTGGGCCTGGTTGGGACGTGAAATTTACAATTTTTCAACAGTCACCAGGTTCGATCACAAGGAAACGCAAACACAGGCCTGCAGTTCACAAAGATCTATTACACATGTCCCCCAGTTTTACAAAATCTTTTACAAAACCGGCTTCCCAAGAACCACCAATAACAAGGATAATCAAAGCCCTTACACAATCTTTACATGAGTACACAAAATGAAATAAGTTAAGTAAAGATACTTCCCTTTTAATTAAATAAGTAAACGGACCCCAATCAATATGAATGACAATCGTCATTCCCGACAAAGGTAACAGGAATTTACCGGGAAAAAATTCACACAGGTGCATTAAGCAACAATATAGAAAATTAATTAACAACTTATTAAACAGCAATTTCAGCAGTGGAAACAGTAGTCCATTAAACAGATCAACGGAATTACACTAATAATATAATGTCATTTCCACAGAACTCACTAGTGGAATTCCTTCCAAGTATAACACCAAATTTGTGCAAAACAGTTATTTTAATAGTCACTTTAAATTCCATGCAACAGCAGGCAGACCTCGACCGTCGACCCACACCAATACAAGATAAACCAATTACCAGAGTACGCACCTTGGAGCAACTCGAAAACCTTAACGAGAGAAATACCGAAATAATAGCGAGGGAAAAATACTCAACTTCCGTTAACTATTGGGGCGAGCAGCGACATTGACAGAATACGGCCAAGTAGAGTGGAGCGTCGCCAAAACGTAGCTGGCCAGCTAAAGCCCAAGGCGCCGCCCTCTGCATCGGTCAGTCCGGAACAGGTTGTGCCCGCCCCTGGTAGTACACTGGAACATATTTTAAATGGTTCAAATGGCTCTGAGCACTATGGGACTTAACTTCTGAGGTCATCAGTCCCTACTTAAACCTAACTAACCTAAGGACATCACACACACCCATGCCCGAGGCAGGATTGGAATCTGCGACCGTAGCGGTCGTGCGGTTCCAGACTTTAGCGCCTAGAACCGCTCGGCCATCCCGGTTGGATCTGGAGCATTTTTAAAACAAAGCAAGGACAGACAACCAAACCAAAAGAGGAAACACAAAACACTCTAATTTCAAAGTTATGCCCCTTTAACAGTTATGCCCCCTTTAACAGAAAGAAATCCTCAAATAAATAACATGGAAAATTATTCACTTCTTATAGTTCATAATTCAAAATTTTTACAGGGAGTCCCCCCCCACCGAAGGTCACGGCCCCTTCATAAGGAGACCACAGAGTAAATCACAAGATACTTAAGTACATTAGAAACCCACTGTCTTAATGCAAAACGTGACTCACGCAGGTTTCACATTACTCACGCTTAGTTCTCTCGTCACTGGGCAGTGTTTTGTACTATTGAATATACAGGATGCTCCACGAAGATATGCAAATATTTTAATATGTTATTCTACAAGTAAAACGAAAGAAAAAAGTTCGTATAAACATAGGTCCGCAAATGTTTGGTTACTGAGTTACGGCTAATAAAAGATTCTGCTTGAAATTCAGCAACTTCGCTAATCTGAAGCCATGGCAAAACTGTACGAGGTTAAAGTGAAGCACGATTTGCATTTATTTTGTTGTTATTGGTCTGGTGAATCTAATAAAAAAAAAAGTGTCTCTGAGCACTATGGGACTTAACTGCTGAGGTCATCAGTCCCCTACAACTTAGAACTAATTAAACCTAATTAACCTAAGGACATCACACACATCCATGCCCGAGGCAGGATTCGAACCTGCGACCGTAGCGGTTGCGCGGTTCCAGACTGTAGCGCCTAGAACCGCTCGGGCACCCCGGCCGGCTCTAATAAAACAAGACCCAGACACGTATCTGCAGTAGTTTTCCAGAACATCCAGAGAAGCATAGATAGTCAACACACACTTTTATTTCGTGCTACAAAACGTTTTTTATGGTACCACTTTTTTCGGAAATGGTACTGAGATATCGAACTATAGCTACGCAATCGATAAGAAAAAGAGAAAACGAAAACACAAAGCGCGAGCCGTACCGTAAGGTGTAACATGATACCTCTTAGGGCTCAGGCGGTGGTAGTTGTTTTTTTATTTTATTTTCTGTCCCAGAGCATCGTGTTTGGACAGCGTCTGCTGTCCCTGTGGCTGTGCCATGGAGGACACCCGTCCGTCCCGTTTTACGCGGCCTGTCGCCGTGAGAGAGCACAGGCGCGCGACCGGACGTGGGAGGAGGGAAGGGGAGGGAAGAGAAGAGTTTGCTGGAATTAGGCCGTGATGCAGGGCCGCACTTAGGGGCGCGTTCCAGGGCCGGCGATCGCCCGTCGGCTCCAGCCAGCCTCCAGCGCCCATTACCCCCGATTGGCTCTGGCCGGAGCGCAGCCACGTCCTCGCTTGTCTCTCCAGAGCTCCGACGGGGATTACTGGAACCTGAGCCTGCCGTTCTTCCGACAGCCGATCCGAATACAACAGGCGTCCCATTTTTACTGCCCAGAATACGTTTCCGGTACAACTGCGTCTCATATATTCACTGAAGACCTTCCGTACATGCATCCCACACACAGCGCACCGCGTTTAACTTTTTCCCCTCGTACCAAGTCGGCGAGCGAGAAACGACGTTACTACACGCAACTGCATATGGTATGTGAGTGTTATGGCAGCTCTTTGCTGGGATGGAAGCACTTGGTGCCGTTTTCCTATATTTGCGAGTTAAATTTCGGTTTCTAAAATTTCCACCTTCTGCAGATCAAGACGCTTTTCTTTCTTGTTCTTTACTCAAAGATTGTTACGACACATGTGTGTTATCTTCATTGGGCTACATTATACAAAATGTTTGGTTGGTTGGTTTTCTGATATAGGCTTAATCATTATTTCTCTTTTATTGTGATTGCTTTTGAACCCGTATTAATTTTAAAGAGCCGGCCGCGGTGGTCTAGCGGTTCTGGCGCTGCAGTCCGGAACCGCGGGACTGCTACGGTCGCAGGTTCGAATCCTGCCTCGGGCATGGGTGTGTGTGATGTCCTTAGGTTAGTTAGGTTTAAGTAGTTCTAAGTTCTAGGGGACTTATGACCTAAGATGTTGAGTCCCACAGTGCTCAGAGCCATTTGAACCAATTTTAAAGACGAAACTGTCCAGATTATTACACACAAATACAGGGTGAGTCGCGTAAGACGTAACACCCCCTTTATTCCGGGGGCGATTGCACGTATCGGCATGCGGTTTTCGGCGAATCATGGGGCACATACGTTGGTACATGTACAATAATCACAACGTTTATATTGTCCGAGATAATGAGGCAAGTATATGTTTTTTAAATAGGACGCCATACTTTTTTACCATCATTCGAACGTTCTGGAAAAGATGCGTACAGTGATGTAACGCATGTTTCTATTGTGATTCAAACTTTGCTTAAAAGAGGGCGCATGAGCATTTACCTACGTAGCGTTGGCCGTGCATGCTGCATACAGCACGGCAACTCGGCCCGCGTGTCGCGCGAGGCGTGTTAGTTTGAAACACAATAACAACATGCGTTACATCACTGTACGCGTCTTTTTCAGAGCGTTCGAATGATGGTAAAAAAGTACAGCGTCCCATTTAAAAAACATGCATTTGCCTCATTATCTCGGTCAATATAAACGTTGTGATTATTGAGCGTGTACCAAAGTATGTGCCCCATAGTCGGCTACAATTCGCAGAACACCGCTTGTCGATACGTGCAATCGCCCCCGGAATAATATATATATATATATATATATATATATATTAAAACAAACAAAAACTGTCGACAAATAATTGAAGAAACGCATAGAGTTTTTTCTAAAAGTGTAGCAACAGGCACAGACTCAAGCCCCACTTGGCAGTTAACCTGCGTAACGTGCGACGTTGCTAATGTAGCAAAAGGAATGGTGTAGGTGCAAATTTTTTGAATGTCATTGAATTTACGCCGTACTGCAAAAGTGAAGGCTTGAGCGGGAGTCGAACCGTTGCCTCATACACGTTCGTCTTACAAAGCAATAACGCTAACCACTTCACCACCATCAACTCGCCTACGCACAGATACTTCAGTCACATAAGAGACGCGTAAAACTTCTCTTGCGTTTTCTTGGCATTGCCAGTGCAGTGCACCTTACTACATACAAATTCCGTTGTTGTGATGGCCTACTACAGGTGTACAAAGATTAAAGTAAATCTGTGAACCCAGCGCCGTTCAAATGGCTCTAAGCACTGTGGGACTTAACATCTGAGGTCATCGGTCCCCTAGACTTTGAACTACCTAAACCTAACTTACCTAAGGACATCACACACATCCATGCCCGATTCTGCGACCGTAGCAGCAGCGCGGTTCCAGACTGAAGAGCCTAGAACCGCTCGGTTACAGCGGCCGGCGACCAACGTCGTGGCCTCCTCTTCTGAGTTTCAAAGAGGTCAGATTGTGATGCCCCGGAGGTTCGGTACGAGTATTTCGGAAACTGCTCGCCTTGTCGGATGTTCGAGTAGTGATATGGTGAGCGTCTCCAACACGTGGCGAAACCATGTACAGCCACTCGTAACGATGGGCTTCCACAGGCGACGACTCACACATGTGCCAATGTTAACACTACATCCGCAACTACGACTAAATGGGCACGTGACCATTGCCACTGGGCATAGGCGTAGTGGCAGAGCAGTGCATGGTCTGATGAATCCCGGTACCTTCATCATGCCGACGCGACGACACGAATCCGTCGTCTTCCAGGGGAACAGCTCCTTGACACATCTACTGCGGGACGGAGACAAGCTGATGGCGGCCCCATTATACTGTGGGGAACACTCACGTGGGCATATCCATTGGTCCAGTGCAGCTCGTGCAAGGTACCATGACGGCCAAGGATAGAATCCTACGCTGGTTGCAGACCACGAACACACCTTCATGACGATCTTGTTTCTCATTGGCACTGTAATTTTTCGGCAAGATAATGCGCCATGTCGCATGGCCAGGAGTGTGATTGAGTGCTTTGAAAAACACAGTGACGAGTTCCAATTGTGCTCGACCTCCCAAGCCGGCCGTTGTGGCCGAGCGGTTCTAGGCGCTTCAGTCCGGAACCGCGTTCCTGCAGCGGTCGCAGGTTCGAATGCTGCCTCGAGTATGGATGTGTGTGATGTCCCTAGGTTAGTTAGGTTTAAGTAGTTTTAAGTCTAGGGGACTGATGACCTCAGATGTTAAGTTCCATAGTGCGTAGAGCTATTTGAACCATTCGACCTCCCAAATCGCTAGATCTGAACCCGATCGAACACATCTGCGATGTAATTGAACGTGGCGTCATAGCTCGTGGCATCCCTCTCCAGAATTTACGAGAATAAGTTGACTTACGTGTGCAGATGTGGTGCCACCTTCCTCCAGCGACCTACCAGGCCCTATTGTTTCATGCCACGACGCGTCGCTGCTGTTATCCTTGCCAATGGTGGACATCTGTTAGGCAGGTGGTCACAACGTTCTGGATGATCAGTCTACACCGGGTGATCAAAAAGTCAGTATAAATTTGAAAACTGAATAAATCACTGAATGATGTAGATAGAGAGGTACAAATTGACACACATGCTTGGAATGACATGGGGTTTTATTAGAACCAAAAAAATACAAACGTTCAAGAAATGTCCGACAGATGGCGCTTCAGCTGATCAGAATATCAATAATTAGCATAACTAAGTAAGATAAAGCAAAGGTAATGTTCTTTACAGGAAATGCTCAATATGTCCACCATCATTCCTCAACAATAGCTGTAGTCGAGGAATAATGTTGTGAACAGCACTGTAAAGCATGTCCGGAGTTACGGTGAGGCATTGGCGTCGGATGTTGTCTTTCAGCATCCCTAGAGATGCCGGTCGATCACGATACACTTGCGACTTCAGGTAACCCCAAAGCCAATAATCGCACGAACTGAGGTCTGGGGACCTGGGAGGCCAAGCATGACGAAAGTGGCGGCTGAGTACACGATCATCACCAAACGACGCGCGCAAGAGATCTTTCACGCGTCTAACAATATTGGGTGGAGCGCCATCCTGCATAAATATCGTACGTTCCAGCAGGTGTTTATCAGCCAGGCTGGGGATGATGCGATTCTGTAACACGATTGTCATGCGCAGTCCCTGACGTTTTGATGTCCAGCGCCATCTGTCGGACATTTTGCTAACTTTTTTTTTTTTTTAAATAAAATCCCATGTCATTCCAAGCATGTGTGTCAATTCTGACCTCCCTATCTACATTATTCCGTGTTTTATTAAGTTTTCAAATTTATTCTGACTCTTAGATCACCCGGTAATTTGTCAGTAGACTGAAAAGCGAGCAAGCGAGGCCCCGTTCTCTCGGGCCAACTACGACACAAGAATAAACTAAGGGCCATTTCACAAAGCTGTCGCAGCCCATCCAGAGAGCGTCTTTTAAATCAGTGGCGAAGCAATTTGCAGTCACACTTGGGAATGTTTATTTTTCAATAAACGGGTTAACACCAAATGAAAGACACGAAGTAGCACGTTATACAACTAACGCTAAAAGCCCAAAAGAGCAGGGTCTACGCACGCTGTACTGCAGGGGTAGGCGGGAAAATGATTTTAGTTACTCTATATGGCAGCTCTAGCCTTATTCTGAGAAAGGTCATTTCCCCCACAGAAGCACTGTTCGCTCTCCTGTTTATAGACAGACTATACGTGACGCGGCCGTACGATCCTTCACGAGCGAGCGAACACTATGCCTGTTCTCTAGGTCGCTCTTAACACCACCTTAAGCGTCGCTTAGCGTTGAGTGCAGAAACGTGTGGCTTATGTTGAGCTGCTCGATCATTGTATCGCATTCTTTTTAGCTCCCTACTAACAGTCATTGTCCTCGCTGGACAGCTAGTAGCATTTTGGCACTCACGACTGATTCTCTTCGCTGTTTTCACAGGTTTTTACATCCATCCTCTGCATTACTGTACGGATACTGTTCGTCTGTATATGAGGTCCGTCTGGTTGTTCATTCGCGTTTCCACTTCAGAATTTTTGGTAAGATCTTATGGGACCAAACTGCTTAGGTCATCGGTCCCTAAGCTTACACACTACGTAATGTAACTTAAACTAACTTACGCTATGGACAACACACACACCCATGCCCGAGGGAGGACTCGAACCTCCGACGGAGGGAGCCGCGCGGATCGTGACAAGACGCCTCAAACCGTGCAGCTACCTCGCTCCACTTCAGAGTCACATCACCAACAGCCTACTTGGACAGCTTCATCAGGGTTGAAATGCTCCTGGTGGATTCGTCACTCAGGTGCAATCTAATGAACGGTGCATGTTCGAAGTTACTGAGCTCTCCTTGCCGACCAATTCTACAATGGCCGCTTCTCTAAAGCCAACACGACACTCCCCGCTCCTTTCAAGCAGACCCCTCATGACGTCTAGTGATAATCACATAGAAGTACCCGGATACTTACGCCCGCCTGGCTAGCCGCGCGGTGTAAAGCGCTGCTTCCCGAGCGGGAAGGCGTGTCAGTCACCGGCACGAATCCGCCCGGCGGATTGGTGTTGACGTCCGGTACGCCGGGCAGCCTGTGGATGAGCTACACTTGGGCTACAATTGTCTGGTATGAGACGTTCCCGTGGGGATCCACTGTGGGCCGAACCGCACAGTAGCCTTGGGTTCGGTGTGAGGCAGCGGTGGGGTGGGTGGACTGCTGCGGCCTGTTGTGGGGTTATGAACCACTGAGGGCTACGGCGGGACGAAGCCTGTCCATCGTTTCTAGGTCCCGGTCCAATACACACACACACACACACACACACACACACACGGATACTTCCGACCAGATGGAGTACTTTGTGCGTTCTCTTGAAATGCATATGATTTCTATATCTACATCTACATCTACATGGTTACTCTGCAATTCACACTTAAGTGCTTGGCAGAGGGTTCATCGAACCATTTTCATACTACTTCTCTATCATTCCACTCTGGAAATGCGCGTGGGAAAAAGGAACACCTATATCTTTCCGTTCGAGCTCTGATTTATTTTATAATGATGATCATTTCTCCCTACGTAGGTGGGTGTCAACAAAATATTTTCGCATTCGGAAGAGAAAGATGGTGATTGAAATTTCGTAAATAGATCTCGCCACAAAGTAAATCGTCTTTGTTTCAGTGACTGCCACCCCAACTCGCGTATGAAATGGCTGGTTCAAATGGCTCTGAGCACTATGCGACTTGACTTCTGAGGTCATCAGTCGCCTAGAATTTAGAACTAATTAAACCTAACTAAACTAAGGACAACACACACATCCATGCCCGAGGCAGGATTCGAACCTGCAAACGTAGCGGTAGCTCGGCTCCAGACTGTAGCGCCTAGAACCGCACGGCCACACCGGCCGGCCTTCATGGTGTTGGAATGTTATTTACCTTCAGCGCCGTTGCTGTTCTCGAGCTCAAAAAAAAAGTTCAAATGTGTGTGAAATCTTATGGGACGTAACTGCTAAGGTCGTCAGTCCCTAAGCATATACACTACTTAACCTAAATTATCCTAAGGACAAACACACAAACCCATGCCCGAGGGAAGACTCGAACCTCCACCGGGACCAGCCGTACAGTCCATGATTGCAGCGCCTGAGACCGCTCGGCTAATTTCTCGCGGCTCTCGAGTTTTTTACTGAATCGATATCAGTCACTTGCTGTAACGGATGGGGTGCGGTATGGTACAGCACCACTGTCGCCCCCCCCCCCCCCCCATCCCAATGTCCTGTCCCGAAGAAGCCCCGTTAACCACTCCTCTCCCCTCCCAACGCGCCACAAAAGTTACGCGCCAGTGACGAGCGCGTGGCTGTCCGGAGACACTTCACCGCAGCCAATTAAACTCGGGCCGACCAGAGACGATAACATCTATCTGCTGTAGCTCCAGAGATGATAACGTCTCACCCCTCGGCGCTGGCTTGCCGCCGGCAGCACCAAGAACAAGTCGCTAGTCGACGCCGACTGCGCGCTTTAATTTAAAGAAATCCCAGACTCCGTTCCACGCCCCGCCTCGGCCGCACCTCCCCCGCGCCGCTGAGCACAGATACAAAATGTAATTTCCTCGCAGAAAGTTGCAGCCACCCTCCGCCGCTTACCGCCCGCCTGCTTCCGCAGCCGCCAGCCTTCCACGCAATCATCGCGCGAGTCGTTTTAACAGGAAATGTTTCGCGCCGCTGCCACGCCTTCTTTCGCTACCCCGGAGGGCTCTTCGCAGCGCGCCGGAGAAGTTTCGTTTTTCCTGCCTTGTTCGAAGAAACGAGCTTCGGTACGAGGAAAAGCCTCGCACTGTTGTGGCTATAATCGCGTCGGTTCATTGAACGGCCGTGTAAGAATATGGTGAAGGCTCTGGGTCCGAGAGAAGCATTTATAAGTAGAATTCCTCAAAACTGTCAGAGTTATTATTGTAAATTCATGCACTACTATACTTGTGTTAGGGATAGGTTCTCAGAAAACAAAAATAAAAATGGCGGACAGGGAAGGGATTATCCGAATGCAACGGAAATCGTTGAAGATGATATACATGTACAGCCAAACAAATTATTATAGTTTCAGAAGAACTGTATGACTTATTAAAGAGAAAGAATAAATGGTAATTAATTGAAACCCTCAGCTGCCGACAGTTGTTGATATACCTCGATGGGGGACAGCTGAAAATGTGTGCCCCGACCGGGACACGAACCTCGGACCTCCTGCTTACATGGCAGACGCTCTATCCATTTTTTTTTTAAATCTCGTTTTGTCTTATAGTGAGCCACCGAGGACACAAATAAATAGCGCGACTGCAGGGCCCTTGCACGCTTCCAGTGAGACCCACATTCTCAACTGTTCACAATCTACCTATGTAATGTACCTAATAGGTATTTGCCATTCCAGTCATTACTCGCCCACACTAAGGTGACGATTCCCGTAAGAGTTCAGGCAACCTGTGCGCATTCGCACAGACGAAGGTCAATGGCTAGGTATCCTTTAAGTATATGTATGAAGATAGTAACTGTTCTAGAAAGAACAGAAACCATTGATGACCGTTCAGCTTCACTAGAATAAATGATAATTAACTGAAACCCTCAGCTGCTGACAGGTGTTGTCGCTATACCTCGATGGGCACAGCTGAAAATGTGTGCCTCGACCGGGACTCGAACCCGGGACCTCCTGCTTACATGGCAGGTATATCAACAACACCTGTCGGCAGCTGAGGGTTTCAGTTAATTAATATTTATTCTATAGAAGCTGCACCGTCATCAATGGTTTCTGTTCTTTCTAGAATAGTTACTATCTTCATATACTGGGTGATCAAAAAGTCAGTATAAACTTGAAAACTGAACAAATCACGGAATAATATAGACAGAGAGGTACAAATTGGCACACATGCTTGGAATGACATGGGATTTTATTAGAACCAAAAAAAAATGCAACAGTTCAAAAAATGTCCGACAGATGGCGGTTCATCTGATCAGAATAGCAATAATTAGCATAACAAAGTAAGATAAAGCAAAGATGATGTTCTTTACAGGAAATGCTCAATATGTCTACCATCATTCCTCAACAATAGCTGTAGTCGAGGAATAATGTTGTGAACAGCACTGTAAATCATGTCCGGAGTAATGGTGAGGTATTGGCGTCGGATGTTGTCTTTCAGCATCCTTAGAGATGTCGGTCGATCACGATACACTTGCGACTTCATGTAACCCCAAAGCCAATAATCGCACGGTCTGAGGTCTGGGGACCTGGGAGGCCAAGCATGACGAAAGTGGTGGCTGAGCACACGATGGGCGCTGATGACCACGCTGTTTAGCGCCCGTAAACTTCAAACACACACACACACACACACACACTGAGCACACGATCATCACCAAACGACGCGCGCAAGAGGTCTTTCACGCGTCTAGCAAATTTTTTTGGTTCTAATGAAACCCCATGTCATTCCAAGCATTCCGTGGTTTATTAAGTTTTCAAATTTATACTGAACTTTTGATCACCCGGTATATAGTTAAAGGCTACCCAGCCATTGACCTTCGTCTGTGCGAATGCGCACAGGCTGCCCGAACTCTTACGGGAATCGTCACCGTAGTATGCGCGAGTAATGAGTGGATGGTCAAATACCTATTAGGTACATTACATAGGTAGATTGTGGACAGTTGAGGTAAGTCCCTGCAGTCGCGCTATTCATCTGCGTCCTCGGTGGCTCAGATGGATGCAAGCCGGCACGGTAGCTCAGCGTGTTCGGTCAGAGGGTTACGTGCCCTGTAAGCAGGAGGTCCCGGGTTCGAGTCCCGGTCGGGGCACACATTTTCAGCTGTCCCCATCGAGGTATATCGACAACACCTGTCGGCAGATGCGAGTTTCAATTAACTGTCATTTATTCTCGAGAAGTTGCACGGTCATGAATAGTTTCTGTTCTTTTTAGAACAGTTATTATCTTCATATACAAGGAGAAAGAGCTTCACAAACAGAGCAGTAAAGCGTTGCTCCACCTCTGGTCCTTACGCAAATAGTTACTCGGCTTGGCATTGATTGACAGAGTTGCTGGATGTCCTTCTGAGGGATATCGTGCCAAATTCGGTCCAATTGGCGCGTAAGATGGTCAAAATTCAGATATGGTTGGAGCGCCCTTCCCATAATGCTCCAAACGCTCCCAGGTAGGGAGAGATCCGGCGACCTTGCTGGCGAAGGTAGGTTTGGGCAAGCACGAAGACAAACAGTAGAAACTCTCGCTGTGAGAAGCCGAGTATTATCTTGCAGAAATGTAAGTCCAGAATAGCTTGCCATGAAGTGCAACAAACGGGGCGTACAATGTCGTCGACGCATCGTTGTGCTGTAAGGGTGCTGCGGGTGACACACAACGGGGTCTCGCAATGAAAAGAAACGGCAGCCAGACCATCACTCCTGCTTGTCCGGTCGTATGGTGGGCGACCGTCAGGTTGGCATCCCACTGCTGTCTGGGGCGGCTTCAGACACGTCTTCGCTGGTTACCGGGGCTCATCACTGAAGCGTCATGACTGAAGACAACTATAGTCAATGAGATTCAAGGCCGAAGACGTGTCTGGGGACGCCTCGGACAGCGCTGGGAACAAATCTGACTGTAGCCCGAAATACGGCCCGAGAACCAGGAGTGATGATCTGGGGAGGCACTTCTTTTCATAACGGGGCTCCTTTGGTTGCCACCTTCGGCGCCTTTGCAGCACAGCTGTATGTCGACGATATTCTACGTCCCGTTTTGTTGCCCTTCACGGCAGGCCGTCCTGGGCTTACATTTCAGGAAGATAATGCCCGCCCGCACAGCAGCTTGTCAAACCGTACCTTGGCCTCAAGATCGCGGGCCGTCTCCCAAATTCATATCCTTTGGAGCATTATGGACAGAACCCTTCAACCATTTAGGGATTTAGGCGATCTCATGTGCCAGTTGGATAGAATTTTGCACGAAATCCCTCGGGAGGACATCCAACAAAATCGTAAAAAATTGCCCCGGTACGCTACACGGGCCACGTGTCGCCACATGTGCACCGTAGTATTCCTGTAGCTGCAACATTCCCTTCGCTCTATTCCTCTGTTATCTTTCTCCCTCATGTCATTAACTGTTTTGAACTGTGGACAATGAATATGTAGACAATTCTACTTTGAATGCATATGCAAATCCAATTATTTACATCTTCGTTACAAATCACTCTGACGAATTTAGCTATAAATATGTAACATTGTCTCATTAGCAGGCACCGGGCTGTACAGTAACGCTTCATTACAGCGTTTGCTTAAAATTAAAACTGTGGTATCAACGTTCGATTTTACACTTGTGAGGGGTTGCAGTTATCAACCGCGGTCGGTATTAGTATCGTTGGACCCGCGAGTCGCGACCAGCGCCGCTAGCATCAAGTTTCCAGCGAGCTCTCGTCCACTCTTGCTCGGGACGTCAAGTAGTAAAGTAGCATGGCCTTCAGCCGATAGGAAGAACCTCTAACAAGGCGCTTTGTAACGTATGGCCTAAGTGAGGCCTCAATAGCTATCTGTTCGTAATATATGTATGCCGCCAAGAAGAATCCTGTAAAACCAGTTAAGTACAATATATATTATTTTTTACCAACGACTTCTAATTATTTTAGTCGTTGCAAATCCAGATCATTTAACCAGCACTGTATCGAGGTTACTGACAAACCTGCTGTGATTTATATGTCTCTGTTTAGCATTGTCCACCAGTCAACATTGGCGACGACTACTCGTTCGTCGTCATCATAACAAAAACAATTTTTTGGGCTGTCTGGTTTGATACGGCCAGGCATTACTGCCTCTGCTGTATCGTCTCAGAGTAACACTTACGTCCAACTTCCTCCACAAATTTTGACCTCTATGGATGCCTCAAGTAGCATGTAAGTCATTCCCCACCACGTTAACATGTCTCCCATCACCATGTCCCTTCTTTTAGTGCTAGGCACATTTTCCTTTTCTCGCCGAACCTTCGAAGGATCTTTTCATTTCGTACCGGTTCATTTCATTTGCCATACTCCTCTGTACCACCGTATCCGAAACTCTTCCTTTCTCTTCCTATCCAGATTTCCAGTAGCCCATGATGCACTTCCACATGGTGCTGTGCTCCAGAGGTTCTTTTCCAGATGTTTATTCTGTAAATTAAGGTTTATGTTTTGATACTAATGGAAATCTCTTAGCAGGGAACACTCTCTTTCACTGTGCTAGTCTGATTCTTATATCCTCTTCCCTTCGTCCACCGTGTATTATTTTTCTTCCAAGGTCACTTCATCCCCAGATTTGATCTTAAGTTTCGCACTTGTCACGTTTTCGTTTTTAATACGTTCGTATTTCTTTGGTTTACTCCCAGTCGAGACTCTGTGCTCATTAGACTCTTTTATTCCGTTCAGCAGGTCCTGTAATTCTTCTTCACTGTCACCGAGAATAGCAGTGTGATCAGTTGAACTTACATCGACGTGTTTTCATCCTGAATTTTAATTTAGTTGCTGAACTTTTTACTTTTGTTAATTTTTTCTTCGAGTCGTGCTCCACGGCTCTTAAAAATGACTTTATTATGTATAATCATCATAAATCTGCTAAAATCTTTATAATCTACAACCGCTTTCGACGGTATCTCATCGACCAGACGAGATTTTTGAAATGGTACATATCAACTACTTGGGCTAAGTGATGTGCTCCACTGAAGGTCCATTTGCTCTCACTTCAGCAAACAGCAATATAATATTTTAAAACTATGGATCTGTGGTACATACCATTTCCAAAATCTAAAATGTATCAATGATGACATATCTTCGCAACTAGTTGCAGAATAATAAATATTTTAGCAGCTCTGTAATAGTTATACATAAATATGTGTTTTTTTATTTCGTTCGTTGGTTTTTCAACATACACCAGTTTAATAGCAGGGGAGAAGGATTTCACTCCAGCCTTTCGCTCTATCTAATAACGAATCCTTCTCTTTTATTGTGTAGGTCAGTTGACAGACATTCACTTTTTACGGAATTGATGGCTTCATACACAACTGGTTTGACTCATACTAAAGAAACAGAATGTAAAAAGTTGTGCTAAGTATTCCAAATTATGTTGTAGGGTAGAAAATGTAAGTCACGGGAGTCCCAGAGGGTTCAATTTTATATCCGCTCCTATGGCAAATGACCCTCCACTTGACACTCAACAGGTAGAATTGATACTTTTACAGATAATGGTAGCATTATAATAAATCTCATTAGCGAGAAATGTATTTCGAAGAATTTTAACTTCTGGGAATGAAAACATGATCCAAGGAGGCTGTACTCTGTTTATTATCCACGCAGTTATATATTTTCAACCGTGGGCCATTTTCAAGTAATATTTTTAGCTTCATGCTCCGTTTCACATTTTACTGCTTCGCTGCTACAAGTGGACAAGTATACATTGGATTTCTGTTCGTAAGTGCCATATGTAGTGGCGAAGTAGTAAAATATGAAATGAAGCGTGAAGCGTAAAATATGTGCTTGAAAATGACCCACGGTCGAAACTGGTTGGTCGTAAGGATGATCAACGAATTAACAGCCTTCTTATACCATGTTTTCATTCTCCAAACACACTCAAATTGTCGACCCCACAAAAATAAATTTTTAAGAATTATTTAGTGATGAGCTCTCCCTCATTTTGATGTAACAGACTATATTGAGTACTGTACAAAAAATAGTCATATTAACAACTGATTCGGTACGGAGTCAGTAAATACGGCAGAATGCTCGAAATTTTTGGATGCACGTATTAACGAAAACTTGAACAGCAAGAAGAAATATTACTGAGATTGTCAAACAAGTAAGTTCAGCTACTTTTGCTGTTCGTATAAATGTTTGTTTTGAAAATAATCGAAACAACCTCCTGACATATTATACACATTTCTACTCAATAATGTCTTATGGGATAGTTTCGTGGTATGACTCACCACTTGGAAAGAAAGTATTGATTGCATGAAAGCGAGCATTAAGAATAATTTGTGGTGTTCACTCTTGGTCGCCGTATAGGCACCTCATAAAGGAATAAGCCGTTTATCTCCACCATCACAATACATACACTACTGGCCATTAAAATTGCTGCACCACGTAGGTGACGTGTTACAGACACGAAATTTAACCGACAGGAAGAAGATGCCGTGATATGCAAATGATTAGCTTTTCAGAGCATTGACACAAGGTTGGCGCCGGTGGCGACACCTACAACGTGCTGACATGAGGAAAAATGGTTCAAATGGCTCTGAGCACTATGGGACTCAACTGCTGTGGTCATAAGTCCCCTAGAACTTAGAACTACTTAAACCTTACTAACCTAAGGACATCACACACATCCATGCCCGAGGCAGGATTCGAACCTGCGACCGTAGCGGTCGTGCGGTTCCAGACTGTAGCGCCTTTAACCGCTCGGCCACTCCGGCCGGCTTGACATGAGGAAAGTTTCCAACCGATTTCTCATACACGAACAGCAGTTGACCGTCGTTGCCTGGTGAAACGTTGTTGTGATGTCTCGTGTAAGGAGGAGAAATGCGTACCATCACGTTTCCGACTTTCATAAAGGTCGGTTTGTAGCCTATCGCGATTGCGGTTTATCGTATCGCGATATTGCTGCTCGCGTTGGTCTAGATCCAATGACTATTATCAGAATATGGAATCGGTGGGTTCAGGAGGGTAATACGGAACGCCTTGCTGGATTCCAACGGCCTCGTATCACTAGCAGTCGAGATGACAGGCATCTTATCAGCATGGCTGTAACGGATCGTGTAGCCACGTCTCGACCCCTCAGTCAACACTTGGGGACGTTTGCAAGACAACAACCATCTGCATGAACAGTTCGATGACGTTTGCAGCAACATGGACTATCAGCTCGGAGACCATGGCTGCGGT
This sequence comes from Schistocerca cancellata, assembly GCF_023864275.1. Classification (NCBI taxonomy): domain Eukaryota; kingdom Metazoa; phylum Arthropoda; class Insecta; order Orthoptera; family Acrididae; genus Schistocerca; species Schistocerca cancellata. The sequence continues at coordinate 166,267,513 of NC_064634.1, forward strand.
TACCCTTGACGCTGCATCACAGACAGGAGCGCCTGCGATGGTGTACTCAACGACGAACCTGGGTTCACGAATGGCAAAACGTCATTTTTTCGGATGAATCCAGGTTCTGTTTACAGCATCATTATGGTCGCATCCGTGTTTAGCGACATCGCGGTGAACGCACATTGGAAGCGTGTATTCGTCATCGCCATACTGGCGTATCACCGGCGTGATGGTGGGGGTGCCATTGGTTACACGTCTCGGTCACCTCTTGTTCGCACTGACGGCACTTTGAACATTTCAGATGTTATTACGACCCGTGGCTCTACCCTTCACTCGCTCCCTGCGAAACCCTACATTTCAGCAGGATAATGCACGACCGCATGTTACAGGTCCTGTACGGGCCTTTCTGGATACAGAAAAAGTTCGACTGCTGCCCTGGCCAGCACATTCTCCACATCTATCACCAACTGGCTCGTCATGATACGCTAGTCACTACTCTCGATGAACTGTGATGTCGTGTTGAAGCTGCATGGCCAGCTATACCTGTACACGCCATCCAAGCTCTGTTTGACTCAATGCCCAGGCGTATCAAGGCCATTATTGCGACCAGAGGTGGTTGTTCTGGGTACTGATTTCTCAGGAAATTGCGTGAAAATGTAATCACATGTCAGTTCTAGTGCAATATACACTCCTGGAAATGGAAAAAGGAACACATTGACACCGGTGTGTCAGACCCACCATACTTGCTCCGGACACTGCGAGAGGACTGTACAAGCAATGATCACACGCGCGGCACAGCGGACACACCAGGAACCGCGGTGTTGGCCGTCGAATGGCGCTAGCTGCGCAGCATTTGTTCACCGCCGCCGTCATTGTCAGCCAGTTTGCCGTGGCATACGGAGCTCCATCGCAGTCTTTAACACTGGTAGCATGCCGCGACAGCGTGGACGTGAACCGTATGTGCAATTGACGGACTTTGAGCGAGGGCGTATAGTGGGCATGCGGGAGGCCGGGTGGACGTACCGCCAAATTGCTCAACACGTGGGGCGTGAGGTCTCCACAGTACATCGATGTTGTCGCCAGTGGTCGGCGGAAGGTGCACGTGCCCGTCGACCTGGGACCGGACCGCAGCGACGCACGGATGCACGCCAAGACCGTAGGATCCTACGCAGTGCCGTAGGGGACCGCACCGCCACTTCCCAGCAAATTAGGGACACTGTTGCTCCTGGGGTATCGGCGAGGACCATTCGCAACCGTCTCCATGAAGCTGGGCTACGGTCCCGCACACCGTTAGGCCGTCTTCCGCTCACGCCCCAACATCGTGCAGCCCGCCTCCAGTGGTGTCGCGACAGGCGTGAATGGAGGGACGAATGGAGACGTGTCGTCTTCAGCGATGAGAGTCGCTTCTGCCTTGGTGCCAATGATGGTCGTATGCGTGTTTGGCGCCGTGCAGGTGAGCGCCACAATCAGGACTGCATACGACCGAGGCACACAGGGCCAACACCCGGCATCATGGTGTGGGGAGCGATCTCCTACACTGGCCGTACACCACTGGTGATCGTCGAGGGGACACTGAATAGTGCACGGTACATCCAAACCGTCATCGAACCCATCGTTCTACCATTCCTAGACCGGCAAGGGAACTTGCTGTCGCAACAGGACAATGCACGTCCGCATGTATCCCGTGCCACCCAACGTGCTCTAGAAGGTGTAAGTCAACTACCCTGGCCAGCAAGATCTCCGGATCTGTCCCCCATTGAGCATGTTTGGGACTGGATGAAGCGTCGTCTCACGCGGTCTGCACGTCCAGCACGAACGCTGGTCCAACTGAGGCGCCAGGTGGAAATGGCATGGCAAGCCGTTCCACAGGACTACATCCAGCATCTCTACGATCGTCTCCATGGGAGAATAGCAGCCTGCATTGCTGCGAAAGGTGGATATACACTGTACTAGTGCCGACATTGTGCATGCTCTGTTGCCTGTGTCTATGTGCCTGTGGTTCTGTCAGTGTGATCATGTGATGTATCTGACCCCAGGAATGTGTCAATAAAGTTTCCCCTTCCTGGGACAATGAATTCACGGTGTTCTTATTTCAATTTCCAGGAGTGTATTTGTCCAATGAATACCCGTTTATCATCTGCATTTCTTCTTGGTGTAGCAATTTTAATGGCCAGTAGTGTATATGAGGTAATGAAATTCGTCGTAAATGATCCGTCACAGTCTGGGAAGAATAGTGATGCTCATACCTATAACGCCTGAGGGAAAGTGACATTTATTACCCATTATTAAAGATGTAAGTGGTTTATGAAGGAGAAAACAAAGACCTTGTCTGTAAGTGTTTGTTGCACGAGCAGGACTAAAAAGTAATGAATCGCCGGCCGCGGTGGTCTAGTGGTTCTAGGCGCGCAGTCCGGAACCGCGGGACTGCTACGGTCGCAGGTTCGAATCCTGCCTCGGGCATGGATGTGTGTGATGTCCTTGGGTTAGTTAGGTTTAAGTAGCTCTAAGTTCTAGGGGACTGATGACAACAGAAGTTAAGTCCCATAGTGCTCAGAGCCATTTGAACCAGTAATGAATCGTCAACGGAACGCTGATCGTGTATGCATGTCCTCTGAACTGACACGTTCCACATCATTTCGACAAAAGAACCTTCAAATGGTTTGTGGAATATGTAACTATCTAACTGACTTTCGGTCATTCAGTCTTGTGTTTCGTCTTGGTTCTTGTACATATTATATACGAACTAGCTTTTCCTGTAGCATGTACCTACTCTTCTGGGAACTTCCAGCAACTTGCTGCATTAAACGTCCTCGTGAAATGGTACTTAAGAACAAAACGCCTCTTACCGACACGGCGCCGACAGTTGGCGGGTGAAGCAGCGCACCTGGCGAGGAGCGGAACTGATCCCGCCACAGCTCCAGCCGGTGACCTTGCTGCGGACTTTTCGCGGCCTGCCTGGGCAAACACACGCCCCGGCCCGGTCCTGCGCATGCCGGCCACCTGGCAATTTGGACGCGCGCGGGCCCCGCCACGGCCGGAGCGCGTTCCGTCACGCTCTGCCGCTGATCCTCTTTTTGCTGCGCCTGTAACACCGGCGGGCGCACTGACTCACTCCGACCATCCTCTCGCCCGCCCTCGTCCAAACAGGCCCGCCTTCTGACAGCCGAGGGCATCGCCGAACACATACACCGTGTTTACATGCCACATTCAGTGCGGAAACGAAACTCGCATTTTGGGAACAGGTTTCTGCTATTCTTTGTTTGTGTGTCCATCCTCCGCAGCAAGCATATAAATACTTGTTTTGCAAATCAAACTGCCTTTCCCTGCTACTAGTTACTTTATTTATCCCATGCGCGTTTCGCCTTCTCCTGTTCTAAGACATCATCAGTGGGATGTATAACGATACAGTTTTGTTAGTTATAGATTATCACATACATAAAACCAAAGCAGAGGGGAAAATACTGTTGAATGACCAAGTACACATGCCAAGCAATTCATTATTTACGCTAATAGATAAAATAATAGAATAATGTTCGCGAAAAGTGTAAATATAATAATATTGTCCAATGTACGTAATAATAATAGAACCCAACATCTTTACACTCACTCATCCATGACCCCTCCCCAGAATACTGAAACGAAAAGTCAAAACAGCTGTTACCAAAGTTTTCTGCCACTAGCTAACAGCTAGTACACCTGCCACCCCTCCTCCCCACCCCCCAAAAAAAATCTGTTCTATCCTACCCTCCCTCTCAGTCATACACACACACACAAACACACACACACACACACACACACACACATACACACACACGGTATAAACATCATAAATAGAAGTTAGTAACGAACATATACTTCGTTAGGTTGGCAACAGATAGGTAAACGTACAAAAGAAGATGAAACACGTAATGGAGTCGCAATATTTACGCTGTGAAAAGAAGTGTACGACAAAAGAGTTGTATCGTGTGACAAAAGAACAGTAGTCCACCACAAAAAAGAGTGAGAAACGTGGTGAACAGTGTGTGGATGGCGAAAATACAAAGATGTCAATATATGGCAGTGATAAAAGTGGTGGTGTGACCTGCAGACCAGATGTGAGGAAACGCAGATCAGCAAATCATAAGTAATTACTTTTTTACATAAAATCGCGAAGTGAACTGTTTGATAATCTATAACTAACAAAACTGTATCGTTATACATCCCACTGATGATGCCTTAGAACAGGATAAGATTAAACGCGTATGGGGTAGATAAAGTAACTAGCAGCAGGAAAAGGCAGTTTGATTTGCAAAACACGTATTCTGCTATTGTGTTTACATGCTACTTCCAAACCGGTTTTATTAGCTCGATAAAAAATTAGTTTTCCGGGAATTTGTTAGCTACACAAGGGTTTCCAAAAAAAAGAAAAATCTATTAACAATGTGACGTTTCTTTGCGACATTTTTTCTTCTTATTTTAAAATTTTTATTAGGTGTTACCCAAAAGCTCCCGAAATCGACCACGAAATACAAACACAGCATTATACGCCATCGTCACCTTCAAAGTAGTCACTTCGGGAGCTCAGCCAACGATCTAAGCGCTTCTGCCATTAACTTTAGTCGTGTCAAATCTTTGTCCCTTCAGCTTCATTTTCAACTATGGAAAGAGAAAGAAGTCGCACGAAGCGGAGTCTGGTGAATGAGGAAGAGCCCGCTGGTTATATGTGTGTGTATGCCGGTAAAGACACGGATATGGCTCTGAGCACTATGGGACTTAACTCCTGAGGTCATCAGGCCCCTAGAACTTAGAATTACTTAAACCTAAGGACATCACACACATCCATGCCTGAGGCAGGAGTCGAACCTGCGACCGTAGCGGTCGCGCGGTTCCAGACTGTAGCGCCTAGAACCGTTCGGCCACTCCAGCCGGCAAAGCCACAGATAGAAAACTCCTCCTAAACTCCTAGAAAGATTTCAGTCAAAACTGATAGACATATTAGTTACAATCCGGAAAGATATACTGTAGGATTAAAAACTGCCAGCCTGATGTTGGCGTGAACGTGATAACGTGGAGGGAGAAATGAGGTCGAAGACATGGAAAGACAGGTAGGAGAAAGAAGGCGACAGCTATAGATTTTAGGAGAAGGAAATGAACAGACATAGGGAAGGGGGAAATCGTCAAAGAAAGAGAAGTAAGAGGACAGAGAGAAGGGAGAGGAGGAGTTGGACACAGAAACGTAGGAAGAGGCGGTGAAGAGGGTGAGGAAGACATAGTGAGGGGAGGAGACTGACGGAGGGAGGGGGAGAACAAGACGTTGAGAAAGGGAGAGGAGGTGGACAGAGGGGGAAACAGCAGAAGGACAGATGGGGCAGGAGCAGATTGACAAGGAAAGGTGGGAGGAGGAGATGGATTAATAGAAGACTGTTATAAATACATACCCAGAAAATCCCAATATATATTATCTGTGGACTCTCTTCTTTCGGCCGTCGCCTGTGGACTAAAAAGTGTCTTCAGAATGGGTACGCCTGCAATTATCCAAGATAGTCGGTGACATGGTATGAAAAGAAACTTGTATTCTGGCACTGCTCCGGACACTTGCTTGCGGTCACGTAATTTACACGCGCTCGGTTCATTTTTTGTCAGCACCAGTAGCAAGCAAGAACAATAGAGGGTGAGGGATAGCTTCTATTACCTGGTCCATGGTACCAAGTCCTGCAGTCTGGGTTGGCTGCGCTCGACGCGGCAGTCCTCCTCCCCTATATCGACTTTCCCCTCCAAACACACACACACACACACACACACAGGCACGAGCGAGTACACTTTTGACGACGGCCGTCTTGGCGTGCGTGCCTCTACCCGCACGGCGCTGAATTATCGTATCTGATGGCCGCCGACCATCACCTCCCCCTCCCCAATCCCCACCTCACCAACCGCCCCCTCCCTAACATACACAGTATATATATATATATATCAAACAACAGAGAAAGCCGCCATCGCCCGCCTGCCTCCGCCGTACTTTATTGCTCACCCGGTGGACGAGATAATGTGATTCCGACGCTCGTCTCCCCCCCCCCCCCCCCCCTTTGTCCGCTCCCCTAGACCAGGCACAAAAAATGAGCAGTTTCAGAATAATTTTGTCATTCGATAAAGAGAAGTACCCCTTTTTTGTATATGTCAGTTGAAGGGATTCCCGTAACATTCTTATCGAGATTATCACACACATGTCACATATCTGTACTCACGTCTCAATGTTGCATATTGTCAATATCACACGTCCATTTATTTATGTTATTTTATGACTCAGATTTTCATTATTCTCTCCACTGAGAGCATACATGTAAAATACGTGAATCCCAATACAATTTACCTAACTTTAACAGAGCTACAAAAGCGCTAGCTGGCTAAGAAAATAAGTCACACATTTCTAGATGATGTAGCACTGGTCAAGACTAGAAGGAAGGTTCCTAGAACGTTACGTCCAGAAACCAATACCTGTCGAGAGTTAGTTACTTACATGTTTCATGGATCATTTGCCCGACTCTTTTATCGGAAAAATGTGGAACGAGTCAGATTACAGGATATATTTCTACATGATTACTGGTAACACTAATACACGCATTATCATTCTATTACTATTCGTGTAACTACGCTTAAAAATAAGCTACTTTTTCTGGCTACCAGTTTGTAAGTAGAAATTCATCACTGAAATAAGAGGACGTGTCGAGGAGAAATTATTTTAATTTAGATTTAAATTTGGTTCGCTAGCTGTCAGCTATTTTATGTTACTGGACAAAATATCAAAAAACTTTATTGCGGTATCTATACTAGTCTATGAGTCACTGACAGTTTTAACATTGGGTAATAAAGGTCATTTTTCCCTCTAGCGTCGTAGTTATGTACATCACTGTTCTTCTCCAACTGTGATGGATTATTTATGACGAATTTCATTATCAAAAATATGTATTGTGACAGCACAGTTGAAATACCTAGCTGCTTTGAGGGGTACCTTTTTTATTATTTTATTTATTTCTTCCTGTTTTATAGCAGTTCGTACATTTTATGAGTTTACGTGTTTATCATACAAATTCAGTTTTACTACTAGTACTTTTTTCTGCGATTTTCACAAAGTGGTAAAATAAAAATGAAAGATATATAAAAAGTACAAATTCATAGATATATTTTTGGTGAAACTTGTTGCTGACTTATATATTGATAAGAATAATATACGTAAGATGTTGCTGATGTATTTTAAGCTAAAATTAATAGTGTAGTTAATGGAAGAAATAGAACATGACAGTTTGACATAGATATGATGCGACAGTACTTTCCTTTATACCTTCTATGTTTATGGTTATGTACGTTACATATGTTGTCTTGACTGTGGTAATATTTAATTAATAATGTACTGATTAAGTGGGTTATACAAGAGTTGGACAAAACCATGGAACACCGCGAGAAATGCATCCTTAAACTTAAATGCAGGTTGTAGGAAAACTAGGAGTTTGCGCTGTTGTATTTGACGACGAACGGCACCTTTTCAATACCTTTAAGACGTTGCAAGTGTCAGTCGTGATCAAAACAGTGTTCTGGTTAGTTGTGAGAGCATTATGTCAGAGCTAGGCGAATGTGAACTTGTATGGTGGGTGCTTCCATGATCAAGGAAGCCGGCATGTTAAAATTTCAAGAGCCACCGTCTCGACGATCTTGTCCAATGCACGGAAAGCGGAAAAATGCCATCTACTAAGTCACAACGCAGACGAAAGTGTGTGTTGGGTGATCGTGAAGGACGGTCGTTGAAGAGGTATCTGACGAAAATTAAGAGGACGGCAGCTGCAAAAGTCAGTGCAGAACTGAATGTCGCACTCGGGAACCCTGTCAATACCAAAACAATACGTAATGAACTCCATAAGCATGGACATTGGAATTACAAAAGCACTCATCAGTGACACAGATGCCTTTAACAGGAAAATTTTGTGCCGAAGCCATAAAACGTTGGCTGTGGAGCAATGGAAGAAAGTCATTTGATCGTGTGAGTATTGTTTCACACTGTTTCCAATTTCTGGCCGAGTTTACGTCCCAGGAATGAAACATGACGGGGTTCAGTGACGATTTTAGCAGCCCGATCGTGGTATTCCATGGGTCCTATGGTTACTCTAAAAGGTCGGATTACTTCCAGGGATTATGTGATCATTTTGATTGATTAGATGCATCCTACGGTACAATGTTTGTTTTCGAAAGGTGATGCTCCGTTTCAAGACGAAAATGCCCCTGTCCACACAGCTCGCATCGTTCATCTGGTTTTGTGAGCTCGAGAATGAAGTGTTGCATCTTCTCTGGTCGTCATGTCGTGTCCTGACATAGTTGGGAGAGGGAAAAAAGGGGTTACTGGTCATTCTGCACTCCCGAGCGGTACAGAGCAGAAGGCAGAAGGACAATTCATAGTGAAGGCATTTGACTGTTTTCTTCTATCTGAGCCATCCCTGGTGCAGGCATTTACTAGAAATACAGGTGGTGAGACTCGGTAGGGAACCCGTTGTGGAGACTCTTGGACAAACAGGGTTTTGAAATAGTTGTTTATTCCAGACAGGACTAACTAATACACTGAAGGCTAGTTCTAGGGTTAGAAAAAGCATGAATAACACTGTTACAACAGAAACCAGCGCGGAAGTCCCAGGAGTGGATGCTAACCACAGTAGGAAACACTAGCAGCATCTTAAGGCAACAAATTAGTTGCAAAACAAAACATTCTGAATCTGACACTGTTCACTTAGGCACTCCAAGTAAGAGAGCAGACTTGCGCGGAGCTGGACCGAGGCTGGAGTGGACGGACGCGGATTCGGCGCCCGGATCGCCTGACTGAGAACTCCGCCAAAATGCGGAATCTAGGGGTTTTAAGAGTCGCGTGGGGGCACTGTTTTTCCCACTTATGGCCCCCCAGCCAATCCCGCAGGTCTCTTGCAGGCGCCTGCCAATCACGGTTTAGTTAGGTCCCCTCTACTGCTTCTAAGGCGTGGATGTAAATACACTTGCACTAAGTCCGTATTTGGTATCAAGATTGTTCAGCTGAAAGCTAATCGTAACTGCTCTGCCAAATAAGGCTTGCATCATTATTGTTATACGTCATTTAGCCCCGTCCCTCGGGCTCCCCGGAGTAGGGACTGCTAGGTCAACAGTTTTTGGCGTTCTCGCTCTCTTTCTAACCCTTGTGAGCCCACTGACGTTGGTGTTCTCAGGGCTGGTATCAAGTTGGTTTTATACACTCATACGTGCCTGTTGGTTACAAAGTTCTACGGTGGCAATCTACCATAGCGTTTAGACGACATATGAAGTTACTTGTTAACTCCTTGAAGAGTAACTAGCGCCCTGGGACCGCGTCTGGGGGCGTCTGCATTTACGCAAGGCTCTCCCGTTACGGTTTACTTCATGAAACAATATCTCTCCTAGTCTCGTCCGCCTTCAGCATCGTCTCTGCATCCGCGCCTTAGAGCGCCTGTCCTCCTTTCTCATAGCTTCAAGATAACACTACAGTAGCAAGGAATAATCAAGATATTGTAACGTTGTTGCTTTATTTTGTGGTGTAAGCGGTGCTGATAGACAATAAAAGCGGGTTAAAAGCTGTGAGCTGTCTGGGGAAATTAACCTTGCATTGCTGCGCAACTGTTTAACCAGGTATCCTGTCTAGCTTACCAAATTCCCAACCAGACTAACATTAATTATCATCTTTTAATAGTCATACGACAACCGGTGATATATATATAAAAAAGTGAATTTAAATAAAAAGAAATAAATCAGTTTATATTTGGAAATTTATTTTAACATTGATCATTGAAATTTCAGCATGTTAAACGTGAGTCATAACTAAGCTGGTGCCTTATTTAGGACTGTGAAAATGTGAGTTTGTAATCTTACGGAACACATCAAATATGGAGCCAAGATTGGGAGATTGCATACAACACTGCATTCATAAAATAACACATGAAGAACGTTGAAACATATGCAAGAAGAAATTAACCACAAGCAACCGATTCAACTTTCACCCAAAGAAGTTACGTTCGTAGCACAATCCTGTCCGTCATGTAATTACCACACACTGGTATACTAAATTCATACTAACTCTCTGTGAAATCTTCCCGAAAAGAATAGCTGAGGGCTACTTTGATGATTACACCACATGCTTCACGTGGTCAACTTGGTTTACACAAAGAGTGTAACTCCACAATAATTTTGATGATTAAAATAAATTAGATCGAAAAGCAATTTACAAAAGAAAAACCTCGAACTGGTTACTAACGTCTTACTATTAACCTGATGGGTCAAACAATTGTATAAGCACGTGGTACTGGTCTCACAAAGTACACCCCACGTGTGTTGAACATAAAGAAAAGTTGCTATATTGCAAAATATTGTCAAGACGAGACATTATAATCTCACGCACATTCGCATTTAAGATTGATGAGCTTAGTTAGAGTTACTGATCAACACGTGGTTCCACTTTACTCACAAAGTAGTGACAAAGCAACTACCGGAAAATAATCTGAACTTCACACGCGAATTACACTGCGTTGCAATTTAAGATAACATTAGATATTTTAAAGCTAAACCTGAAATAAAGGTGATTAAATTTTCAGTTAGGCTGAACTTAAGAAATCCATTGTGCTACGGACTTAGCAGACACGCGCTTAGCCGGAGATCTTACCACTTCAGACGCTCGCCACGGACAGACTGACCTGGTCCCTTCCTGAGGGTGGCTCCCCACTACAAACGGAAGTGGCCAGAGGGGCAGCTTCCTATACCAACATGACAAAGGACAGACAGGACCATACTAAGGATAGAAACCTCTTTGCTTTTAGAAAGCGTAGCTACCTGTTTCGACGTTGGTCCTACTGTTCTCTAGCAGACAGGCTTGTCTGCTACCCTGAGGCATGCAACTAGAAATACATTTGCTCATTCATCCTCTCACACAGAAGGGAAGGGGGATGACAGTATCTTATCATATACAGTATATAAAAGAAAGCTGATGTAGGTTCCGTATGAGACTGTGTGACATGAATTACATATAAACTGTGTTTTAAAGTGTAGTAGTGTGACAGATCGTTCTTGTTTATGTGTAAAAGTAACACGTTCCACTACTCAGTCTCCTCCCAGATAGTCAGAAACGCCACAGTAAATTTAGAAGAGGAATTTATGCCGTAAATGGCAACATATTTCAGAAATCAACATGAAAGGAATCCAACAGAGACCTTTCAATATTACAGTCACAGTCACCAGATCATAATATTGTTCAGACACTGTGATCTACTTTGGAGAGAAGAGTGCGTGATCGCTATACATCTCTATCATCGTCACCTGTGCTTGCAACAATTTTACAGAAAGAATTCTTCAAGATTTCCTTGAAAACCGTATAGAACCTGCATTTACGCATTCAGAAACGACTGGAAGATGTTTCGAATGCCAACACGTTGAAAGCTGCAAGCTCTATCTTCTATCTCGTGATTTCTACTGAAAATCTCGTGCTTGTACTCTTGTTAACTTTATTATTACAGAGATCGCCAAAACTTTATTTCTTTTTTTTTTATTGGCCCTGTGCGCAACAATTAACTTACTTGGTCTTTCTGCTGCCACTGCTTGATCTGCTGCATTCCATTATTTAACAAAAACATAAAAAAACCTATTATTCATGCTGAGTGCAATGCATGTTCTGTATGGCGGCTCCTGCTGTTGCTGCGGCTGCTGCTGCTTACTACAACTACATGTAATTCAAGAGAAAGGGTTTGGTCAAATCTAAACTCTATAAATGATAACCCAAACAAAAAAAAACTATATTCTGAAAGCGATTCTTTCTCATTCAATTAACAAAACGCTAGAAGCTCTTTGAACAATCGCTTCGTTTGTAAATCTGCGTCCAGTGGCATTAAAGCAATATTACAAATTAATCAAACTCTTGAGACAGACTGAAATACTTCTGAATTAAATACATAGTGAAACAATTCCCTGACGATTACAAAGGAAATCAATGACAAAAATCAATACTTAATCTAACAATGGTTTCCCTTAAGAATTAAACTCCTATCATTATCAAAATTACCGTCTGCTGCTACGCACATACACAAACCCTTTTCTTTAAATTAATAAGCGCAAATTATAAAAAAAAATCAACTGAATACCAAATCCTGTGTCGCTGCTGGCGGACACGGCAGTACGGCAGCTCGGCGACGACCCCTCGCCCAACACACGCGCGCACCACAGCAGGCGGGCTCCTACACTGGCTTCAAAACTGCCACTAGTTAATCCGTGCGCTGCGAAGCGCGACGACCATACCTTAGATTCCGGAGCTTGTGTATGCGCGCTGTAGCCAACCTTTACATCCTAAGAGAGTATTGCCAACTCTCAACGTTTCCTACACTGCACTAGGCACGGTTTTTGGTGTTTCTGTATTTTTGTCCAGCCCTGTAAACTTCGGAATAATTTTGATTGTACCCCAGTCGGGTGGTTGTGAAACCGGAATTTCTAACCGTTATGAACTCGTGACGTCCTGGAGGCATCCAATATAGCTACTGCTCGTTATAGCCCACGTGGAGGCGCAGCCGTTAAGATGCTGGAATGCGGGCAAGTGATGGGTAACCCGAGAGAGGAACGTGCGCTGTGAGCAAACTGCAGGCGGCGGTATCGCAGCGGGCCCGGTAGGCGAGCTGCTGTGTTTAATCGACGGCACGCCTGGGACAACATGTGGACACTCACACGGCCGAGCCGGCAAGGCGCTGGCGGTGCGCAGGCACGCACGCAGTGCTCGGTGACGCGTGAGCACACGCAGGCGCACGCATTATTGTATCGGGTGTCACCGCCGGGCCGGGCAGCGCCCGCGCACAAAAAACCGCTCCGCCGCCGTCTCCGCCTCCGCGACGTCCAGATGTCGCGGCTGTATGCCGCCACCAGCGCAACGGGACCGCTCCTGGAAGCGGCGCCGTGAGCTAGCGGCCGGATTTGTGCCATGACGCGGCTACTGGCGGGCAGTTCTGGGCAGGAAAGAAACCGTAGAAGCAGTTTTATTCCCACTACTCGAAGAATTATCTGATATTTGGGCATTCCACTTTGCGCCTTGCATTCTACGACGGTCGTTCAATAAGTAAAGCCCCACTTTAAAGAAAAAAAAAAGTCATTTTTATATGAGAAGTCCTGCTAAACCCGCAGAACAGGACAGTTTAAACTGTGGAAAGGGACCAAAATAAGCGGCTGTCAGTTACACTCGAACGTACAACTTTATTTTTTTGACCAAACATTACAAGAGCCAAGAAATTTTTTTAAAAATCACTGCATTAATTTTTGGAACTTAATTACCGGCTGAATGCGCCGTACAATTTCATGACTTAAGAGCAAGACCACTTTAATTTAACTTTAATTTAAAATTGGCTGAAAGCCAATAACTTAAGACTCAACCCAAAATCAGAAATTTAAAAGGCAGAATGCCTTATCTTAAAACAGTTCTTTCAATTAGGCTGAAGGCCCGATGAATATGACACGTTAAGAGCAAAACAACTTTAGTTCAAATATCGACTCAAGGCTCTTCACTTAAGACTCAAACCAAAATAAATTTTTAAAAGGCCAAAGTCCTTACCTTAAAACAGTTCTTTAAATTAGGCTGAAGGCCCAAACAGTCTTACGCCTTAAGGGCAAAACAACCTTAAATTAAAAATCGGCTAGAAGCCATAAAAATACAAACAACAAGATCAAATAAGAAAAGGCAGTACACCCAACGGCGCTCAGAAGTTCCGAGGGTCGGCCTGCAATTCAAACACTGACGCTCGCTTAGGTGAGACAGGCAGTCGGCCCAATAATTCTCGATCCGACGACGACCCAACCGGAAGACAGTCAACGGTCCCACCGAACTTCCTCTCCACGTGACCAACACTCAACAGGGAGTTCAATGGAACAACGTAGAAGGTATTGGCGCCCACAACCAATTATACATTGAGCTGTCAAACTACACACCGTGCTGGACAGCAACAACACGATGAGGAAAATACACTGCCTGAATTTAGCTCAATAGCCAGAGGAGGTAACCGGAACGTTAACGGTCACAAGGCAGAAGATTTCGCTGGTGCACTTCGATTCAAAATACCGAGTACAGTTAAACTCCAACGGAGGGGGCTAAAATTTGCCAACTTGAAAACACGTTGTTGTAAGTCCAAACGCCACAACGTGAATAGTCGTGACTTGCTGGTAGATTAAGTCAAAACTCAACTTTCGTGTCCAGGATCGGTGAGCCACGGACCTCGTAGCAATGGGAACAGCGCCACACACTACGACCGCGCGTGGACACCGCCAGCGGCTCGACCAAACCACGCGCTACGGAGATTTCCTCGCTGCTCCACAGCCGGAAAACTATAAGCGCCAGGCGAAAGATAGTACAAGGACCGAATATCGATACACACCGCTGCTACCACTCGCGGAGAGAGAGGATAACAGCACAATTGCGATAACCGCGGGAGACTAAACACATAATAACAATCAAGGTTTAATCCAACGCATAACATAAGCCAGCAACGGCTCAATAACATAGACACACGTCCTTGTTGCTGCTTCACATTTGACGTTAGCTCTGCTCGCCGGTGAAGTTTCGAATCGTTCTGGCAGATGACAGAGCCGTAGTATAGCGTCAAAACTGCGTCTACATACGAGTCGCTTTACAAGCAACGTGATGTTACTGAATTCTTGTGTGCAGAAAAAGAAACCGTGTTGAACATCCATAAACGTTTATATACAGTGTAAGGCGATGCTGCAGTTGATAGGAGTACAGCTGGGCGATGGGTGAAGAAAGACACAGCCTCAGGAAATACAGAAACAGAGCTCTATGATCTTTCCGTGATTTCCCTAAATCGCTCCAGGCAAATGCCGGGATGGTTCCTTTCAAAGGGCACGGCCGACTTCCTTCCCGTCCTTCCCTAATCCGATGACACCGATGACCTCGCTGTCTGGTCTCCTTCCCCGAAACAACCAACCAACCATCCATGTACAGCATTCGGTGTTTTCTTGGCTGGATTGCCAGCACTTTTGCTTATTACTGTCAAATCTCAGCTTCCTCCTCCTGTTCCTCCTCATTGTCACTATTTTCGCTGTTACTGTGGGTATCGCTGTCCATCCTCTGGAGATTGCTGTTACGCTGCACATAGGATGTCTGTAATGTTGTGTCCGCATACACTCTTCATCTGTTGTTTTTGAAATACTGTTTGCCAGTGCGTTTAATTGTGCCCATTTTTCTTCGTCTCTTATTGCTGTGTATATATCTATGTCTGTATCTGTGTAGCCGGCCGGTGTGGCCGAGCGGCTCTAGGTGGCTCTGGAGCCGCGCAACCGCTACGGTCGCAGGTTCGAATCATGCCTCGGGCATGGATGTGTGTGATGTCCTTATGTTAGTTAGGTTTAAGTAGTTCTAAGTTCTAGGGGACTGATAACCTCAGAAGTTAAGTCCCATAGTGCTCAGAGCCATTTTTTTGTATCTGTGTAATCTAAGTGATGTGTATGTCTATTGTTCGCGTATTGCCCGCAGAGAAAGACAGTATGTTCTGGAGAACCTTCTTCCCCGCATGTGCATGTAGGTGTCTGCCTCAGACTCACCCGGTTTAAGTGCGTGGGATAAGGTCCGTGTCCGGTTAAGAAATGTACCATACCGCGGCTGGGATCGATATGTCTCATTCTCAACCGCTCCCTTATGTCAGGGAGGAAGTCGTGCAGTCTACGTCCCTAATCACTTACATCCCACTCACATTGCCATTTATCCAAACGCCAACTTTTAAGGTGATCTGGTGGTCTGGTGTGTTGCTGCTCGGTATGGAATCCTTACCGGTTGGTGCTGATGCAGGAGATCGAAAAAGTTCAAGGAAGGGCAGCTAGTTTTGTATCATCGCTAAATATGGGAGAGAGGGACACGGGAATGATACTGAGTGGCAACGCCAGTCAATATAACAAAGGTGTTCTTCCTTGCAGCGAGATGTTTTTCACGTAATTTCAATCGCCAGTTTTCTCCTCCGAATGTGAAAATAGAAGCAAATGGCAGCAAATCAACTGAAATTATGTCTCACACAAGTGCTTCTAATCGATGTTACTTTGAAATACTGCGACATTTGAATTCAAACTTCTATCACGAGAGACTAAGTGCCGACTCTATAAAACGCTGATAGGCCCAGTACCTACGTACGGCTTAGAAACATGGACGACTACAAAGCAGGGTGAAAGCAGACTGAGATCCCACGAAAAGAGGATATCTTTGGACGAGTGTATGAAAATGAGAGTTGGAGAAGGCGAAGGGATGACGAGCTTTATACCTGCTATAAGGAAGATAATGTAGTCAAAAAAATTGTTCAAATGGCTCTGAGCACTATGGGACTTATCTTCTGAGGTCAGCAGTCCCCTAGAACTTGGAACTACTTAAACCTAACTAACCTAAGGACATCACAAACATCCATGCCCGAGGCAGGATTCGAACCTGCGACCGTAGCGGTCGCGCGGTTCCAGACTGCAGCGCCTAGAACCACTCGGCCACCCCGGTCGGCGATGATGTCGTCAAGTTCATAAAGTTGTGTAGATTGAGATGGACTGGACTTGGTGAGACAGATCCTGTATGAAAAGCCTGTTGCAGCAAACCTGGAGGAAAAGAGCAAGAGGACGTCCGAGATAGAAATGGAGTGACGGGGCAAGAGAAGATGCTGCCCGAGTTGGCTGCCGTAACTGGAAGTCAACAGTCCGGAGAGGAATGGCAAAAATTATCGAGGAGGCCAAGCCCATTCTGGGATGTAGTGCTAATGGAAGAATAAGGAGAAGAAGAATGTGAAAGTATTTTTTTCAGACCTACTTACATAGGAAGACGTGATCTTAGTACTAATATAAGAGAGCTCTCACGGGAAGATTTAGATGTTCCTTTTTTCCTGTGCGCTCTTCGATAGTGCGACTGTAAGGAAACAGCCTGAAGATGGTTCGATGAATGCTCCGCTAACCATTAGAGTGTGAATTGCAGAGTAGTCGCGTAAATGTCGGTGTTGACGCAAACGACAAGTATAACTGTCCTGAAGTTCCTATGCACCGGGCCACTGTGAGATCCGAATGCCCCACAGATCTGTAAATTGCGAGATAAGACCATCTGGCGTTCTGGAGACCCACAGTGAGGTCCCTTCCAAACCCCTTCAGGTGCTGATAAGGCTATCTCTTACTAGTACACCCTTCACGCTTCTTGTATACCTTACTGTGCCCGGTAACAACACTGAATACGTACGACACTAATGCGCTCTGGTGTCCGTTCTAGCTTTCACAGATGATTATAACCCCAATCGTTGACACAACCTCTGATATGTATGTATTCCATGTCAAACTGACATCCGACCATGTCTTCACTGTGTTTCAATTTCTTTGTCTGCCAGTGTACTTGAATGTTATCAGTTATAAAGATAATGGAACGTCCTGAAATAATAGCCTTCGTAGTAACGCTACCAATCAGCACATATCGATCTAACGCGTAGAATATCACCTGCGTCGCTGCTAGGGCTGTGCCGCTCGGGTGTGAAATTTCTGGTCCCGGTGCGACCTCCCGGCAGACACAATACGCTTCCAGGCGCGGCGTCAAGGACCACTAAGTTTGTTTGCAGAGGGGAAACATAACACAAACAGCTGGCGGCTGCCGTGACGTTTCCACTGCACTGACGACAGCTTTATCAGGGCCGCCAGCAGCTGGCGCCCGCCCTCTCCGCTTCACCACCTAATTTTTGCCCCCTCTCATAAACAAAATACTTCATTACTCCTGGAAATATGAATGTCTAACGTGACGTTCTGAATAGTTACGTAGTTGAAAAACATTACCGCCCTGGAATTGCTTTCGTATGCTGCACCTGCTGAGAAAAATGCCGTTTGGTTGCTGCTCCTGATGTACGTATTAACACAAGTTATTTTTTTTCATAGTTTGATCCCTTGTGCGGCTTCCTAGCGGTTAAACTGACAACAGTGCAGACACATATAGCCATGGGTATCCAGACACAATACTGATGCTGCTATATTGTGTCGTATCTTGCATCAAGAGAAATGTGTTCTGATGCAAACTAAAATGAGGACTGACGAAACACACCTTTGCAAGGTTGTGCCTTAGTGTTATAATCTCTTTCGCGTTTGTCAGTGCTTCTCTGTAGTATATCAGTGAGTAACTTTACTGCTTAAAGGCAATAAATCTCATTGTTATAGTGATCATTTGTTTTCATTTGTTGCTAGAAGATTCCCCCTCCCATTAATATAAGGGCTGGAACGAAATTTTCACTCTGCAGCGGAGTGTGCGCTGATATGAAACTTCTTGGCAGATTAAAATTTGCGGTGCGTGAGTCGTGCTTGGGTAGCTCAGTTGGTAGAGCATTTGCCTGGGAAAGACAAAGGTCACGGGTTCGAGTCTCGGTCCGGCACACAGTTTTAATCTGCCAAGAAGTTTCAATATAAGGGCTGTTCGAAAAGTAAGGCCCGACAGATCGCAAAATGAAAACCACAGTGATTTTTCTTTCCAACAGTTAGACACACCTTCCACTTACCTCTCTAAATAGTCGTCGCTCCGACTTAGACATTTCTTGTGGCGTTGTATAAACTTTTTTGTACCATCGTCACAGAATGCAGCAGCATGTGCTTTCCGCTAATTCTCTACGCTGGTCTGCCTCTCGTTGCTTGTGCCAAAATGTAGTCTTCGTAGCCAGCGGTTCATGTGAGCAGAAATGAACAATGGACAGAACCAATTAAGGGCTGTATTTTGGATGATGAAACATTTCCCATCGAAAACCATGCAGGAGCATACTCATTGCCCCTGCAGACTTCGGTTGAAAGTTGTCTTGAAGAAAGAAATGCATGACATTTATGTTATGTGGGCTGCATAGCTTCAGGCGAAATCTCTCACCACACTTGGTGGGAGACACCAAGGTATTTCTACGCGATCACTTTGAGCTCTGAACTGGAAACAGCGACGTGAAGTGATCGACAGGCACACTAAAGACTAAATGAATATTGATAGGGGTGGCCCAATTAAGCATAAAACAAATGGGTGCCACACCAATCTGATGGAACTTTTGCACAGATGTCCACACATCCGTGAAAAGTTCCATCAGATTTTCAAGCGGGCCGGCCGGTGTGGCCGAGCGGTTCTAGGCGCTTCAGTCTGGAACCGCGCGACCGCTTCGGTTGCAGGTTCGAATCCTGCCGTGGGCATGGATGTTGTGATGTCCTTAGTTTAGTTAGGTTTAAGTAGTTCTAAGTTATAGGGGACTGATGACCTTAGATGTTGAGTCCCATAGTACTCAGAGCCATTTGAACCATTTTTTTCAAGCGGTTTCCATTTCGCACCTAATCGGACCTCACTTTTCGAGTACGCCCCGTATATCTAAGGGAGTTGGTGTGGAACTCATCTTTTTTACGCTTACTTGGGCGACCCCTGTCAATATTTAAACAAGACGTTTCTGTTGTGGGGTAGTGTGCTCATTTTAAATTCATTTGCTTCATCATTTGGGGTGTTTTCTCATCCAATTGGTTTTCAGAGCTTGGCATTGTGCATCATAGAGGTATTCACACAGCCACAACCAAAACCCCACAGTGCGGAGCTTCTGTATAAGCATACTCTGAAATCTAATTGGTGTACAGCCTCGACCAGAGGGCTTGCCTTTATTAAGTGATTTAAGCTGTTACACTACATTGAGGATATGTACATTTATGTTTTAGGCTACCTTGGTCCGTGGTTCTGTAACTTTTGACTTACACGAGCGCCTTGCAGGTGCCTAACTTTTTTGTGAGCCACTGTAGTCTGGCGACCTAATGTCGGACAGGAACACGTACCTGTGCCCGTCGGTCTGGGTCTGGCTTTCGCCAAGAGCAGCAGGCGGCGTCGACGGAAGCCCACGTTTAGGTGGTGATGTCGGCGGACGGGCGGCGCCCCGCAGCCCGCCCGCTATTCCTGGCTGTTTGGTGTGACAGCTGCGCGCTGAAACCTTACCCCGGCGCACTGATTTACGCCCGTCGCGAGGTAAACAAACCGGCGCAGACACAAAGTAGCGCGCCGAGAGCGGGGCGCCGGCCTCGTAGCGCCGCCCCTGCGCTGCAGAGTCCGCGGGGCGCAGCTGATTTATAGCGATAAACACCCACACTGTCCCACTGATCTCCAATTTGCTCGTGGTTTGGAAGGAGTGAATGGAGTGTAAACGGGGGACTGTAAACGCCCGGCGTCCATTTACGCCTTCCGGCAGAGTTTCTCCAAACAGCATCTGTGGGTGAAGCAATGTCCTCGCTGCTGTAGAGTGGAGTGGACATTGGCGCAGTGGTGGAAATATTTACGTCACTGTTTGTGGAATCGCCCTGGTTCCATTGCTGAGTGTACACACGGAAGCTTGATACTGATTTCGAAACTCCCAAATATCCTGAGACTGCGATTTTTTTTCATTTTAGATAAGGAGAATTACTCCTTACTTACTACCTTGCGAATCGCCCTGGTTCCATTGCTGAGTGTACACACGGAAGCTTGATACTGATTTCGAAACTCCCAAATATCCTGAGACTGCGATTTTTTTTTTTCATTTTAGATAAGGAGAATTACTCCTTACTTACTACCGTGCGGTAGTAAATATGGTCTATACAACTAGCGTTGTTGATCGGGACACCAAAATCCAGTCATCTCCATCTAAATTGGATTCCTAACTCCAAGTCTCTAAGCGTGCCACAGACCTTCATCTTGCCCAGGTACATTATGGCGACCAGGAAGTTACAACACCTCCCTGCTTCCCGGGATTTGCGAAATTACAAGTTGACAATGATCATGAATTATGAATTTTGACCCGTTTCGGGATAAGGCATCCGAATCCGAAGTAAATAATGATTATTCCGCGGGAAACAGGAGACGTTATAACTTGATCGTTATTTAATGAGTAATTTCATTCAATAACGATCAGAAAATAAATTTTGCCAGTGGAAATTTTGCCGAAAGAAATGATTAAGTTGTAAAGGCAATTAAAAAATTGGTCGCCAGATCAACTGATGAGCGACAGTACTGTTAAGTACGTGAATAATTGTGTCAATAATACGTTTACCTGTTTGTAGCGCAGCAGGTGGAACGGGAACTTTTACGTAAGTGCTGTGTCAGGCTCAGTAGTCATATAAAACAATGTCATAACAATCTAACTACACTTAAACATTAATAGTTAACTTTCAATAACTATTTTGATAGTTATTTTGTTCGTAATTTGTCAGCTAAGTGCAATGCTGACAACACAGATAATTATCTATCGAGATTTTGAATAGTGGACTGTCATTCAGTCTTTAAAATTAGGTACTTTGCACAATTTAATCTACTGATAATGAAATATATTGTCAATAATTGATTAACTATGTTTTGAATGATAATAATCCATTAATTGGGGGATTGTCAGGTGGAATAAGCTTCATAGTTTCATGAAATATCCTTGAACTAACTTCAGCTGAATATGCATTGAAATAAATCTTAATAATCAAATTTATTACTTCAGTCTATTATTAAGTTACTAAGGTTGGCGTAAACAACTACGATAACCAGTCTGAAATTTACTCTTCACCGTCTATGCAAATAATTTAATAATTAACGTATTTTCTCTTGATAATGGCGTGACTCACTCGGTTCAATAAGGTAAGGATCGGAATGAACCTACTTGGTGTTATTGTCGGGTAGAATGTAACTGCAACACTTCGATTAATTGTTCAACTTCAGAGAAAATCACAGACACTGGCAAGCCTTCTACAATTTTATACTACGAAAATTACGTGGATCTTACTTCCCTCGTTGTCGGTGGATCGACGGAAGTCCACGGCAGCGACACAATGTGGCAGCGGGCTTTTACTGTTGCGACTTGGGCCCACAGTGCGCTTCACATTTAAGTCCTCGTTTCTTCAGCACTATGCCCATTAATCCATAATAGCTTGCCCGGCCATGCTTCCAGATAGGCCGACCATTACTTTCCCGTCGTACTTAGATCCACACACTAGCCGTTATATGTAACACAGCTAATAATAGCAGCACTCGACTGTACGTCTTACTCCGAGCACGGCGTCACTGCTACTACTGCCCGCTGGCGCGCTCCCGCGCCCAGAGGCGCGACAAAACAATCTAAAAATTCAAATGGCTGCGAGCACTATGGGACTCAACTGCTGTGGTCATAAGTCCCCTAGAACTTAGAACTACTTAAACCTAACTAACCTAAGGACAGCACACAACACCCAGCCATCACGAGGCAGAGAAAATCCCTGATCCCGCCGGGAATCGAACCCAGGAACCCGGGCGTGGGAAGCGAGAACGCTACCGCACGACCACGAGAGGCGGGCACAAAACAATCTCTCTGACTTCAACGTTAACTAAATATGCCCTGACTTGCCAGTGTTAAATATTACATAATTTAAACATAGTATTTACAATACATATTTACACTAGACAAAACATCGTATACAGTTTCATGTGTTAAGTAAGCGAAAAAATTCATAGCAAGGACTGCGTTGTAGCATCACGAAGTGACACTAGAAAATGGTTCAAATGGCTCTGAGAACTATGGGACGTAACATCTGAGGTCATCAGTCCCCTAGGCGTAGAACTACTTAAACCTAACTAACCTAAGGACATCACACACATCAATGCCCGAGGGAGAATTTAACCTGCGACCGTAGCAGCAGCGCGGTTGCAGACTAAAGCCCCTAAAACCGCTCGGCCACAGCGGCCGGCGGAGCGTTCTAAAGTTATGGTGATTCTCGTGTACGCCTGCGATGGTGTTATCCTAACGAATTACGTTCCTCCACTGCAGACAGCCATTGCACAGTATTACCGTTCTTTTTTGGAACATCACCTGCGACCAGCTTTGCGAAAGAACCGCCGACACTTTCTGCTCAAACCACCCATCATTTTGCACGACAATGCGCTGGCGCATACAGTGCAAGCTGTGGCTGCTCTGTTCGGTCGATGGGACTGGGAAATACTGTACCATCAACCATACTCCCCGGACGTAAGTCCTTTTGACTTTGATTTGATTCCGAAGATGCATTCGCTTCAGAACTTTTCCAGAGATTCGACAGGCAGTAGACCGCTCCACTCGCACCATCAACAGAACAGGCTCTGCTAACGGTATACTACGCCTTCCACATCGCTGGCAACGGGTTCTACACAACGCTGGTGACTACTTTGAAGAACAGTAACAGGTGCAAACATGTAACTCATCTGTATGGGTTGTGAATAAATACACTCCTGGAAATGGAAAAAAGAACACATTGACACCGGTGTGTCAGACCCACCATACTTGCTCCGGACACTGCGAGAGGGCTGTACAAGCAATGATCACACGCACGGCACAGCGGACACACCAGGAACCGCGGTGTTGGCCGTCGAATGGCGCTAGCTGCGCAGCATTTGTGCACCGCCGCCGTCAGTGTCAGCCAGTTTGCCGTGGCATACGGAGCTCCATCGCAGTCTTTAACACTGGTAGCATGCCGCGACAGCGTGGACGTGAACCGTATGTGCAGTTGATGGACTTTGAGCGAGGGCGTATAGTGGGCATGCGGGAGGCGGGGTGGACGTACCGCCGAATTGCTCAACACGTGGGGCGTGAGGTCTCCACAGTACATCGATGTTGTCGCCAGTGGTCGGCGGAAGGTGCACGTGCCCGTCGACCTGGGACCGGACCGCAGCGACGCACGGATGCACGCCAAGACCGTAGGATCCTACGCAGTGCCGTAGGGGACCGCACCGCCACTTCCCAGCAAATTAGGGACACTGTTGCTCCTGGGGTATCGGCGAGGACCATTCGCAACCGTCTCCATGAAGTTGGGCTACGGTCCCGCACACCGTTAGGCCGTCTTCCGCTCACGCCCCAACATCGTGCAGCCCGCCTCCAGTGGTGTCGCGACAGGCGTGAATGGAGGGACGAATGGAGACGTGTCGTCTTCAGCGATGAGAGTCGCTTCTGCCTTGGTGCCAATGATGGTCGTATGCGTGTTTGGCGCCGTGCAGGTGAGCGCCACAATCAGGACTGCATACGACCGAGGCACACGGGGCCAACACCCGGCATCATGGTGTGGGGAGCGATCTCCTACACTGGCCGTACACCACTGGTGATCGTCGAGGGGACACTGAATAGTGCACGGTACATCCAAACAGTCATCGAACCCATCGTTCTACCATTCCTAGACCGGCAAGGGAACTTGCTGTTCCAACAGGACAATGCACGTCCGCATGTATCCCGTGCCACCCAACGTGCTCTAGAAGGTGTAAGTCAACTACCCTGGCCAGCAAGATCTCCGGATCTGTCCCCCATTGAGCATGTTTGGGACTGGATGAAGCGTCGTCTCACGCGGTCTGCACGTCCAGCACGAACGCTGGTCCAACTGAGGCGCCAGGTGGAAATGGCATGGCAAGCCGTTCCACAGGACTACATCCAGCATCTCTACGATCGTCTCCATGGGAGAATAGCAGCCTGCATTGCTGCGAAAGGTGGATATACACTGTACTAGTGCCGACATTGTGCATGCTCTGTTGCCTGTGTCTATGTGCCTGTGGTTCTGTCAGTGTGATCATGTGATGTATCTGACCCCAGGAATGTGTCAATAAAGTTTCCCCTTCCTGGGACAATGAATTCACGGTGTTCTTATTTCAATTTCCAGGAGTGTAGTAGCCACTGGTACAGTTTGTCTCACCATCGAAAACAACACAACGAGATTAAAATGAAATATCAGACTGGGAATTGTCGAAGTAATAACTTTTCTGCAAATAACCCAGTGGACTCGGCGCGTTAAGTTGCTAAAGAAGTTTCATAAATAAAATTTGTAAAACAGGTCTAACATGTGTTCGTATACTTACCACTTAATGTGCAACATTTTGACAATGTGCTTCACATCTCCAGAGCGAACTGGCCAATAACATTGTTCTGTCATGGGGCGGGATGGTTGCATAAAACGATATCGGTAGGGGTAGCTGATTCATCCCGGTAGATCCACGCCTGTCTCGGTCTCTACTTCAGTAACGCCAAAGTAACTGTGTGACGCCACTGATGCAGAGTTATAAGATTCTTCCAGACGTACGGGGGACTGCTGTTTGTGCTGGGACCACGAAACCCCCATAGGGCAGCCGGTTTACCGAGAACTCCTGCGCCCGAAGCCCTCCCACGTATTTATCCGGCCCCGGGGACCAGTTGGAGCACTGTCCAGATTACAGCGCGCTGGGCCCGTCCGCATTTCTTGCTA
The DNA here is from genome assembly GCF_023864275.1 of Schistocerca cancellata. NCBI lineage: Eukaryota > Metazoa > Arthropoda > Insecta > Orthoptera > Acrididae > Schistocerca > Schistocerca cancellata. Next base: position 166,292,719 of record NC_064634.1, read on the forward strand.
ATTAATTCCCGCCAGTAGATAAACGCGGAGCGCCCAGCCAGCCGGACGAGCCCTAAAACCACCGCTTCGCCCACGCACCTGCACAAGTGCGTAGTTTAACGTCCCCACAGATAGCGCTCTCTCTCTCTCTCTCTCTCACGCAGACGCACACATACATTCGCATACATATACACACAACTCCCCCTGGTGCCTCAATTTTATTCCGATCACGCAGCGCGTATTGGGAGCCCTTGTCGCAGCGTGTGTTGCTGAATATATTCTGTATGCTAAAGCGGCCAGCGTGCTATTAAAATTGCATTTATTTCTCCGAGGCCTCGGAAGATATATCCCGAGTGCGGCCAGCAATATTTCATTTACATATACATTTATACACTGGTAACCCTGCAAAGTCCATGGCACACAGTAAGTTTTAGTGCGCCACATATTAAGTTGGAGTGTGGGAACAATGACTACTTACATGTCTCTGTGCGAAAGCTGCTTCTCGTTGAATTTGATCTTTACAGGTTCTACCGGGGATGCTATGCGGCATGTAACCTCAATTTCCGTGCATCAGGCGAGGACATGGAGGAGGGGGAGGGGTGAGCTAGCAAATAACAGTCGCTGGCACTGACTCACGTAGTACATCAGCCTGCCTAGAAATGAGTTGTAGGATAACCCCATCCCTTCGCCTATGGTTGTCGTTCAAAATGAGCGTTCCAGTTGATTATTTCACCAAGTATAAAATCTATGGTGCGGTTATGGTTTGCAATCCAAAATCATATCAGACTCACTCAGAAAATAGATTTCCTTTATCACTATCAGTCGAATTTCGCCAACTCAGGACCAAGTGTAACAGCTGTTGTACAGTTTTGTTCTCTACTTTCTTCTGTCCATGTCTCTCCTCTCTTCCTTCGTGTTTTCTTCTAAAACCACTTGACTTCTTGTACGTTTGCCCTGATGTCCTGTTGAAACTTCCCCTTCAAAAATTAAGAATGACTGTGCTGGTAAATTTCTACGTTATTCGATTTTCAAACAGCTGAGCAAAACTGAATGTACTCAGACAGTTCTCTCTTTACTTATTCTGATCATCATTAAACTGAAACACTATATTTTTCAGCGCAACGCAATCTCACTTTCAAAAATCCCTACAAAAGAATAGCCCTAACTAACAATAACCTATGCCCTTCCCTTCATGAATCACTTACCTCACAAAAACCTTCGTTACTAGAACTTCTGCAATACAGTGAGAGCCAATACTGCTAGCTAAATAAAAGATTCTAAATACTGAAGGCACTAACAACTGATAGGCATAGTTAGCAAATGAAAGGTTTTGCTAGAGAACAAACAATATTTTTACCTTAATAGTATTCAAAAGTCATAATATATATATCAGTTCATGACATCTAGTCTTACAAATTTCCTTTTTCTGACGGACACACGCCCAGGTCGTCCGCTCTCAAAACTCCGCCATCTCTCTCCCCACATCCACCACTGCTGGCGGCCCACCTCCAACTGCCCAACGCTACGCGCTGTTCACATCCAACTGCCCAACGCTACGCGCTGTTCACATCCAACTGCCCAACACTACAATAGCGAATATTCCAACAATGAGTCCAACCAGCCACAGACTGCACACAGCGCAGTCAGCGATTTTCATACAGAGCACTACGTGGCATAAAAACCTAAACCTACTTACACTGTCTGTTTTCTTTGTCTTTATCTGCAATTCCCAACTCATGTAGGTCTTTCTTACCTTCAATAAACCATGAAATTTGGGTTATTGCTTTTTTGTCGACCAAGCTGAATACTTTTTGTATATCTTTTCTTATCTTTCCTTTTTAATAGGCTACCAAATGTAATCTTCCATTTTCTCATTGTAATTACCGTATTCTCATTTTTTTCATATTCCTCCTTGTTGCTTCTCAATTTACAATCTCAGTTTTGTATTTTTGATTCAAAATTTTTAGAATCATTCTCGTGGGTTTCATTTCCAAATTATTTAACTCAAACCAGCAAAGCATTCTGAGACATAAAGACACCCAGTTTTAATCACCACATTCTAATCCCTCCATTTTGTTTTAATTGGAAAGAATTTTTTCGTACTTGTTCTTTGTTAGATGGAATTCCATTTCCATTTTTCTGACTCTCTATATGTTAGTTGCTTTGTGTAGAGCATTTGGCCAGACCATTTCTCCCAGGCATTTAAATTCCAGGTATTTTGAAAATATTGAAATATGTGGTAAGGTCTTACGGGATATAACTGTTGAGGTCACCGGTCCCTGCCGCGCGGGATTAGCCGAGCGGTCTAATGCGCTGCAGTCATGGACTGTGCGGCTGGTCCCGGCGGAGGTTCGAGTCCTCCCTCGGGCATGGGTGTGTGTGTTTGTCCCTAGGATAATTTAGGTTAAGTAGTGTGTAAGCTTCGGGACTGATGACCATAGCAGTTAAGTCCCATAAGATATCACACACATTTCATCGGTCCCTAAGCTTACACACTACTTGCACTAACTTACGCTAAGGACAACACACACACCCATGCCCAAGGGAGGACTCGAACCTCAACTCTTGGACACTGTTTATCTTTTTGCTATACCTTATAGGTTCTTTGCTAATACTGATAAATCGTCAGCAAAAGCTAAACGGTCAGTTTCAGTGTTCTCTCTCATTCTTCGAAATTTCACTTTATTTATTCCCTCTTTTTCTGTTCTTTTTCTCCATTCTCGTACTACTTTCTGCAATACTCAATCGAATATGGATGGAGAAAATCCACTTCCCTGCCTCACCCTGATGCTTTTGATAGTTCATCTCAAAATTTAACTTTGGCAATTGTATTAGTCAAAGGCTGCGGAATGATTGCCATTGATTTATTGTCAGCTCATAATTATTTTAAGAGATTGTGTAGTTTATCTGTGACGACGGAATCATCCACATTTCAAAATCAACAAAGGATAAATAAAGAAAACGAGATCGAAATTTTATTTACCTGATTAAGAGGTTAAGGTTAAACACCTGTCCGACACACTATCTTCCTCTCACAAACCCTTCGTTATGTTCTTCTAATTATTCCTCTGTTATGTTTCTCATCCATTATGCAAGGCTTTAGACAGGGGAGGATATCCTTCAGTAATAATTTGCATCTATTACGTCTCTCATTTTGTGTTATAGATTATTCTTTCATTAATTCACAAGAAAACACCATCAATTTTGCCTGTCGATTTTTCTCATTCGGAGTCGACGATTTAAATAGCACCCAAAGCGAATAGTCGACTGATCAATCGTTCTTTATTTGGACCTCTCTAAAGAAGCCACCTCGCTTTTCCACAATAGATAGTCTTTGACCACATGGACCAACAGTTAAGCTGTCATGTTGTAGCAATATACCTCAGCCCTGAAGGGTAAGTTGTGCTATATACGTACTGAGTGTGTTGTGTGCGTGTGTTTGTGGTGTCTGTGTATGAGAGTGAAGAACGAATGTTCGTGATGATGGCAGAATTGGTCAACCGGCTGCAGATAACAACGAAGTAATACAGAGAACTAAAAAAAATTGTGGAACAGCCATTTCACGATATCTCAACTGTCGGACAACTTTCCGAAGATTTCTTCGAGAGTTTTGCTTGGAATCGTAACAATTAGAGCACCGTAAGATACGCGCTCGTTGAACTCCAAAACAATTAGGCAGGAGAATTTTACTCGAAGAGAATGTCATCTCTTCAAGATATGAGATAAGTGCTTAGATCTGAATGGTGATTATTTAGAGAAGTAATAGAAAGATCTAGTGAGTGATACTGATTCCCCACTTAAATGTGTTGTTGGAACATTCTGAACAGGTTTTCATCAAGTATAAGGTTTCATTCCTCAAGCGGCCTTTAGATCAGATCTTGTAGGAGTTCTCTTAAAATTTCTAACGAATGTAACAGGCCTGTGACTATTTGCGTTGCCCCTTTTTTATATGCATTTGTCGTCGCGATTATCCATTCTAATGTGAACGACAAAGATTGCGCTGTGATCCAGTACAGTTGGAACAAATGTTTTACTAACGGCTTCTTTTGCAAAATAACCACAAAAGAAGCGAAGGTCATTTGTTTTACTTACAGATGATAAATGTCATCGTTCTGGTTGGTGCCCCTGAGAGGCGGTGGGACGTAAGCACTCTGTAGCTTGCATATTCAGTGTGTGTTGCCTATATTCCAGTCACTTGCTCCGCGTGAAAGGGCGAGCCCATTAAAGTTCCTGATTCGCTTCTAAAATACGTTATTCCACTTAGAGACGCTCATTCTTAAGGTTATGTAGTTCTAAGTTCTAAGGGACTGATGACCTCAGAAGTTAAGTCACATAGTGCTCAGAGCCATTTGAACCATTTTTTGATGCTTAACTTCGCCTGGAGTCACCGCGAAGTATCAGCGAACGGTTTGTTTGTAACAAAAGTTGTTTTCTATTACATGATCTGTGACTCCTAGACGTCGATACAAAGATATAAGTACATTCTTTCAAACATGCGCGTGTGTTTAATCTATTTTCCTTTTGTTTCAGGTAAAGCACCATCGTTTCTCTCAAAGTCTACTTGCCACGTAAGTATTCCTGACAGCATTCACTTTTCTAGAGAAGGGTGGGAATGAGGTGGTGAAAATTTAATGGTTCGAGAAAGGTTACTGCCGACAACATGGTGTCTTATAGCCACAGAGTGGCATAAATTAAAACAAAGCACTACAATAGAAATGTGCAGCGATGAGTCCATGGTGTGTTACAGTCTAATAATAGTTACAATAGTTAAACACTCTTCTTTTTCACGTATTTAACCATTCGAGGTCAGCTATTTTTCTCATTGTTTTGGGATAATTCTACTTTTTTTCTTTATATTAAGTTATGTCTAATGAGTTAACATTCTCCAGCATTGTTACATACTACATAGTACATGCATTTTGCCTCTACGTATGCGTCTGTCTGTACTCTTCCAACTGCCTGAATCTTCAGTACGATACTCCACAACTCCTACGCTCTGCCGGAATGCTTTGAAGGAGATTCCGTGCATGGAAGCACTTGCGTGACACCCCAGTCCACACAACCTCAATCCTGTTGAGTATATCTGGAATGCCTCAAGGGAGATATGGACATCCTGAACCTAGTGTCAGTCAGGTCCTCTTCAGTCTTTGCCTCGACATATCGCCTACATCATTAGCGCGAAAGTGAAGTTACACTTTGCTCGTTTGATTGACTGAAAACAAATCTTCCCGAGACCAAGAAGCTTATGTCCACGGATCAGCATGGTTTTAGAAAGCATACCTCCTGCGAAACTCAGTTTACACTTTTCTCACATGATATACTGCTCACTATAGATGGAAGGCAACAGGCAGACTCCATATTTCTAGATTTCTACAATGTATTTGACACGGTGCCCCACTGCAGGCTGTTAACGAAGATACGAGCATGTCGAATAGGTTCGCAGATATGTGCGTAGCTCGAAGGCTTGTTAAGCTATAGAACCCACTCTGTTGTCCTCAACGGCGAGTGTTCATCAGAGACAAGGGTATCGTGAGGAGTGCCGCGAGGAAATGTGATAGGACTGCTGTTGTCCCCCTTCTAACAGCCGTGTACCGCAAGTCTCTAGAGGAACAGAAGGTTCCAAATGATTGGAAAAGAGCACAGGTAGTCCCAGTCTTCAAGAAGGGTCGTCGAGCAGATGCGCAAAACTATAGACCTATATCTCTGACGTCGATCTGTTGTAGAATTTTAGAACATGTCTTTTGCTCGAGTATCATGTCGTTTTTGGAAACTCAGAATCTACTATGTAGGAATCAACATGGATTCCGGAAACAGCGATCGTGTGAAACCCAACTCGCTTTATTTGTTCATGAGACCCAGAAAATATTAGATACGGGCTCCCAGGTAGATGCTATTTTTCTTGACTTCCGGAAGGCGTTCGATACAGTTCCGCTCTGTCGCCTGATAAACAAAGTAAGAGCCTACGGAATATCAGACCAACTGTGTGGCTGGATTGAAGAGTTTTTAGCAAACAGAACACAGCATGTTGTTATCAACGGAGAGACCTCTACATACGTTAAAGTAACCTCTGGCGTGCCACAGGGGAGTGTTATGGGACCATTGCTTTTCACAATATATATAAATGACCTAGTAGATAGTGTAGGAAGTTCCATGCGGCTTTTCGCGGATGATGCTGTAGTATACAGAGAAGTTGCAGCATTAGAAAATTGTAGCGAAATGCAGGAAGATCTGCAGCGGATAGGCACTTGGTGCAGGGAGAGGCAACTGACCCTTAATATAGACAAATGTAATGTATTGCGAATACATAGAAAGAAGAATCGTTTACTGTATGTTTATATGATAGCGGAACAAACACTGGTAGCAGTTACTTCTGTAAAATATCTGGGAGTATGCGTGCGGAACGATTTGAAGTGGAATGATCATATAAAATTAATTGTTGGTAAGGCGGGTATCAGGTTGAGATTCATTGGGAGAGTCCTTAGAAAATGTAGTCCATCAACAAAGGAGGTGGCTTACAAAACACTCGTTCGACCTATACTTGAGTATTGCTCATCAGTGTGGGATCCGTACCAGATCGGGTTGACGGAGGAGATAGAGAAAATCCAAAGAAGAGCGGCGCGTTTCGTCACAGGGTTATTTGGTAACCGTGATAGCGTTACGGAGATGTTTAACAAACTCAAGTGGCAGACTCTGCAAGAGAGGCGCTCTGCATCGCGGTGTAGCTTGCTCGCCAGGTTTCGAGAGGGTGCGTTTCTGGATGAGGTATCGAATATATTGCTTCCCCCTACATATACCTCCCGAGGAGATCACGAATGTAAAATTAGAGAGATTAGAGCGCGCACAGAGGCTTTCAGACAGTCGTTCTTCCCGCGACTGGAACAGGAAAGGGAGATAATGATAGTGGCACGTAAAGTGCCCTCCGCCACACACCGTTGGGTGGCTTGCGGAGTATAAATGTAGATGTAGATGTAGATGTTCTCTATATGCGTAACTGATATGGTGGACATAGTGAGTAGCAATCTGTGGTTGTTTGTTAATGATGCGGTAGTGCACGGTAAGTGTCGAAGTTGAGTGAGTGTAAGAGGGTACTGGACGACTTGCACAAAATTCTAATCGGCATGATGAATGGCAGCTAGCCCTAAATGTGGAAAAAGGCAAGTTAGTGCGGATGAATAGAAAAACAAACCCGTAACGTTCGGATACAGAATTATTAGTGTCCTGTTTGACACAGTCACGTCGTTCAGATATCTTGGCATAACGTTGCAAAGCGATCTGAAATGGAGCGAGGACTGTGTGAGGAAGGAGAATGGTCGACTTCGGTTTATTGGGAGAATTTTAGGTAAGTGTGGTTCATCTGTAAAGGAGACCGCATACAGGACGCTACTGCGACCTGTTCTTGAGTACTGCTGGAGCGTTTGGAATCTATACCAGGTCGTATTAACGGAAGACGCCGATGCAGGTCAGAGGCGGGCTGCTGGATTTGTTACTGATAGATTCGAACAACACGCAAGCGTTACAAAGATACTTCGAGAACTCAAATGGAAATCCCTGGAGAGAAGGATACGTTGTTTTCGAAGGAGACTATTGAGAAAATTTACAGGACCGGCCTTTGAAGCTACCTGCTATACGATTCTACTGCCACCATCATATGTTGCACGAAAAGACCACGAGGATAACACGCGCGAAATTAGGGCATATACGGAGGTATATAGACAGTTGTTCCTCTATTTACGAGTAGAAAAGAAAATGAAATGACAAGTAGTGGTACATGGTACCCTCCGCCAAGCGCCGTGCGGTACGTTGCGGTGTATCTATGTGGTGTGCGGACATTTGTCACGCCGGACATTTGCCACGATTTTACCTGCTCCGAAGGGTTGGGTCCCTTGTCTTCCGCTCCTCCTCCTCCTCCTATATTATGTTTGCAGCGGTTCTCATTTCGAGTTCTAGAATATTTACTTCGTCTTCATTGGTGAAGGAATTTCGGAAAACTGCATTTAGTAACTTCACTTTAGTGGCACTGTCATCAGTAACATTAGCGTCGCTGTCACGCAGTAAAGGTACCTTAACGTACGACCAGAATCTCTTTGGAGTTTCGGTCACATTCTAGAGAAAGCTTCGTTGTGGAATCTATTAAATGTATCTCGCATTGAAATCCGCACCAAATTTCGAGCCTCAGTAAAACTTCACCAATCCTGGAGATTTTGCGTTCGTCTAAATTATACGTGCCTTTTTCGGTGCTCCTACAGCAGCTTTCTGTCGTGTTTTGTGTACCATGGTGCATCAGTTCTGTCTCTTATTAATTTATTCGGTATGAATCTCTCGAGTGCTTTTGATAATCTTTGAACTTAAGCCACATATGGTCTTCACTTACATAGTTTGGAAGGACTGGAGACTGTCTCTTAGAAAGACGTCAACCGAATTATTAGCTGCTTTTATAAATAGATATATTTCGCGCTTAGTTTTGGTGAATTTCTTTGTTACGGAATTGAGCCTCGCTACGACTGTGTGTCCACTAACCCCTGTATCCGTCGTGATGCTCAGGATTATTTGTGGCTAAGAGGCCAAGTGTGTTTTCGTAACCATTTACAAATTGGATGGCCTCGTGAACTAATTGTTCAGAATTATTTTTAAAAAAAGCATTTAGAACAATTACGGAAGTTTTTTGCTATCTACAATAGGGTCTGAAAATGTACAGGGTTATTACAAATGATTGAAGCGATTTCACAGCTCTACAATAACTTCATTATTTGAGATATTTTCACAATGCTTTGCACACACATACAAAAACTCAAAAAGTTTTTTTAGGCATTCACAAATGTTCGATATGTGCCCCTTTAGTGATTTGGCAGACATCAAGCCGATAATCAAGTTCCTCCCACACTCGGCGCAGCATGTCCCCATCAATGAGTTCGGAAGCATCGTTGATGCGAGCTCGCAGTTCTGGCACGTTTCTTGGAAGAGGAGGTTTAAACACTGAATCTTTCACATAACCCCACAGAAAGAAATCGCATGGGGTTAAGTCGGGAGAGCGTGGAGGTTCAACCGTTTCTTCGCTCATTGCAGGCCGACCCGTTGATTTCCCCTTACAGAGGCATCCAGAAGCTTTAAACTGCGCATACCATCGCCGAATGGAGTTGGCAGTTGGTGGATTTTTGTTGAATTTCGTCCTGAAGTGTCGTTGCACTGTTATGACTGACTGATGTGAGTGCATTTCAAGCACGACATACGCTTTCTCGGCTCCTGTCGCCATTTTGTCTCACTGCGCTCTCGAGCGCTCTGGCGGCAGAAACCTGAAGTGCGGCTTCAGCCGAACAAAACTTTATGAGTTTTTCTACGTATCTGTAGCGTGTCGTGACCATATGTCAATGAATGGCGCTACAGTGAATTTATGAAATCGCTTCAATCATTTGTAATAGCCCTGTATTTTTGTCAACATACTGAAGGTAGAGTGAAGTCACTGCTAACTATAATTGTATGAGTAGGATACCAAAATATGATGAGACTCAGTTTTTCTTTGAACTGTTCAGCAACTGTTTCATCTGAGACCCGGTATCGGTAAAAGGAGTCAGTTATTAATTTATTCCGGTTGTCGAATATAACCTCTGCCCATACTAAGTCACAGGAGCTACCTGCTTCAATGCCACTTGTGAGCTGGAACACACATTACATTATTTTTCCTTAAACTGTGCATCTTTCTTTCTGTTGTAGTGCAGATCATTACAATTACGGCTTTTCTCTCCTAAACCTGCGATGCTTTCTCTGTGACCCTGTAAATACCAGCGCTAAACAACGTGGAACATCAACGTACGTTACAAGCATAGCATTCTGTATTACTTCATTTCCTTATTTGTAACATTTTAAAATTGTGCGTCGACTTTAGATGACATGTCTATCGTTGATGTTCTTATCTCTATTTAGTGAACGTATTTTCAGTCATGTTTTGAATATTGCCCCGCTACCCGTTATTACGCGTAACTAATGTTTCGCCGCAAGGGATATCGGATTTAGAGAGTAAGTTAATATGGTATGTCGTTCTTCTTTTCAAACACTGACATACCCTTTTCTTCTTTCCTTATTGTCTTTTGGACTTGTAGTTGTAGTAATTAAGCAGGCACAAATGCAGTGATCAAAAAGAAAGGATTAGCGTCCATTCGCATTCTCTTTACATCGTTCCTGTCTTGTTGCTCCCATGGCGATGGACTGTTCCTGTCGCAATCAGTAAGCGTGAAAGGAAGCTACCGTACAGATAGAGGGATCTATATTTATACTTAGCAGAACTAATTACATACTGACATGATCGTCGGTTTTTTTTTTTCGTCTCCCAAAAGTTATAAATATTTCGATGTCGGAAAAGAAGGTCTGTATTTCGCCAAGATGTCGAAGAAGAAGGTCGCTTATGTACTGGTTGTATCGAGTAAGATGCGGAGATGGTGGTTTGAAAGCGGACAGAAGAAGTACGAGGAAAGGCGTCACTTACCTGAGGGATCGCTACTCAAGCTACCTGGCGAAGGGGCAAGTGTGGCAAACGTCCGGCGTGGCAAACGTCCGGCATTCATCTATGTAGATGTATATAAGGAATGAGGAGGTTCTCCAGAGCATCAAAGAAGAAACGAACATATGGGAAACGCTGACAAGAAGAGGGGCCAGAATGGTAGTACATCAGGGAATAAGTTCCGTGGTACTAGAGCTAGCTGTAGAGGGCAAAAAATCTAGGCGAAGACAGAGATTGTAATAAATGGTTCAAAGGGCTCTGGGCACTATGGGACTTAACTGCTGTGGTCATCAGTCCCCTAGAACTTAGAACTACTTAAACCTAACTAACCTAAGGACATCACACACATCCATGCCCGAGGCAGGATTCGAACCTGCGACCGTAGCGGTCACGCGGTTCCAGACTGTAGCGCCTAGAACCGCTCGGCCACTCAGACATCCAACAAATAACTGAAGACGAAGGGTACAAGTGTTAATCTGAGATGACGACGTTGGTACAAGTGGGATTTAGTGGGAGCCGCATCGAAACAGTCAGATGACTAACGACCGAAAATTAAAAAAAAAAAAATAGTGTCTATAATATTTTCGCTGGAGTACACAGTGACCCATTATCTCCGGTGGCTCGTTACATGTGTAGTTTGTTAATTGCCTTTCTTTCTGTCACATTACCTACAAAACACTGAAAAATCCTATAATGTGCAATCCCAAAAACGTGCAATACAAAACTTAGGCTAAAGTAATAATTCTCAGACGATGGCAGAATACCCTGGTGTAGCTGCCGTCGCTGTGGAACGGAACCAAACAGTATTGAATACAAGCTTGAGTGCATAAAGTGAGCTGTACTGTTGTCGACATCAAGTACTAGGAGTGAATGGAAGAACTGCACGTAGAGTATTCCGGTGACGTTTTCACTGTTATACAATAAACAGTGTGTAATGGGTATAAGTGTAGATATTTGTATACATGATTCCTTAATACGTACGTACATCATTGTGTTGGTTGTTTTTTCTTTGCGTCGGAAAGTCTTCCCATAAACACGTCGCCTATTTTACTGCCCGATGTTCTCTGTACAGTCGTAACTGCCGCTATAAGTGGACTACACCTGTCAGTATAGCTTAACCTTTTTTCATCCACCCTTCCACACATCAACACCTGACCTGCTGCCCAGCGGAAAATAAACATTAATGGCGTGCTCTTGCCACATTTACTTGTAGACACTAACCAGTTTAAAAATACACTACTGTTAATAGCTATAATTATTAGTCTTCAAACGAATTAAACCCTCATGTAATGCTTTTTAGTACAATGTTGTCAGTCACTAATAAAAATATCTGCACTTATAACTCTTATAACCTGGATTTTCAGCGCAATACGGATGCAAAGATAAATGGACATAAGAAAACAAATGAAATGCTATTACTCCGTAACGAGCCACTGGTTACCGCGGGTCCATTATACCAAAATACTTAGCAAATATCCGTGAACAGTTTCCCACATTTTGTCGATAGAGTATGGGTTCACTCTGTGTATTACATCATTACCGCTGGAGGAGGAATCAAGCTGATTTCACGTCATATTTTGTGGATTTCTATACTTTTGTCCAACCCCTCAAGATGCGCTTCGCTGAGGAGCATGCAGGCAAATCATGCAGACCCCAGAGTTTCTCCATCTTCTGTATCGAGTAATGCCGACCAGTTTATGGCGGGTGTTATTTTGTCTAGTAATAGAAGGAACGAGGAAAACAGTCTTTGCCGGCAAAGATCGAGCGCACGTTAATAGTTACAGCAACGCAACTGGTGACTGCTCAGTCATAAAGAAGGGAGAGACAAAGAACAATGGTGCGCCTCCGAACCTGATAGTTAAGTTTCGTTGTAAATCGGTAGTAATAGCAGGGGCAGTATTGGAAGCGGCCCTGTTCGTTAGCAGCGCCTGTAACGAGAGTCGCCGGCGCTGTTAATTGTCCCGCGGACATGTTTATTATTTCCTCGCGCCGGCCGCCCGGATAAACTTGGGACGGCGGCAATAACAGCGAGCGGGCGTCATTACGGGTGGCATTGTGCCGCCCGTGGGAGCGATATTAGTTGTACGGGGGCCTCGTTTGTACGCCGTCGCCTCGCAGTTATTCATTAGACACAGTTATCGGGCTGCGGTGCGGCACAAAAGCGGGAACCTTGATGAATCTGCCTACTTAGCCTGGGACGTGGCTTATCTGATGCAGGGAGCTATCAGCCAAAAAGTGAGTAGGTCTTTGTAGCTGTCTGAGTTCTCCACTGTTTCAGTAGTGCCTGTTCAGAGGGTGAGCGGTCAAGTTGCTATGTGGGCGTGCGGTAGAATTTGGGCATGCAGGGCACATATACAGGGTGTTACAAAAAGGTACGGCCAAACTTTCAGGAAACATTCCTCACACACAAATACAGAAAAGATGTTATGTGGACATGTGTCCGGAAACGCTTTATTTTCATGTTAGAGCTCATTTTAGTTTCGTCAGTATGTACTGTACTTCCACGATTCACCGCCATGATTTCATACGGGATACTCTACCTGTGCTGCTGGAACATGTGCCTTTACAAGTACGACACAACATATGGTTCATGCACGATGGAGCTCATGCATATTTCAGTCGAAGTGTTCGTACGCTTCTCAACAACAGATTCGGTGACCGATGGATTGGTAGAGGCTGACCAATTCCATGGCCTCCACGCTCTCCTGACCTCAACACTCTTGACTTTCATTTATAGGGGCATTTGAAAGCTCTTGTCTACGCAACCCCGGTACCAAATGTAGAGACTCTTCGTGCTCGTATTGTGGACGGCTGTGATACAATACGCCATTCTCCAGGGCTGCATCAGCGCTTCAGGGATTCCATGCGACGGAGTGTGGATGCATGTATCCTCGCTAACGGAGGACATTTTGAACATTTCCTGTAACAAAGTGTTTGAAGTCACGCTGGTACGTTCTGTTGCTGTGTGTTTCCATTCCATGATTAATGTGATTTGAGGAGAAGTAATAAAATGAGCTCTAACATGGAAAGTAAGTGTTTCTGGACACATGTCCACATAACATATTTTCTAATGTTTCCTGAAAGTTTGGCCGTACCTTTTTGTAATACCCTGTAAATGTTAGAATCATACATGGCGACCGCAACAGGTTGGATTTCTAGTCAGGAAGCAATAGAGCAGATTAGGTGCATGACAGCATCATTCTTATACTTAGCGATTGTAACAATATAAGGCACGATAGAACGTGAAGATTCAACTGTCCAAAATTCCAAGAGCTGAATTTATAATGTTTTGTACTGAGATGTGCAACCTTACAAGTCTGCAGATAAGTGACACTTAATCCGAACTATAAAAAGATATCTTAATTGGGATTTTCTTAGCCCACATTTATAACTCAGAGAGCAGCATGTCTGGTTGCTGTACAGAGAACGCAGTTTCGATTCCTGGTCCTGTCAGAGATTTTTTCTCAGTGGGAGGACTGGATCGGAGTGCACTCAGGGTCGTGATATCATCTGAGGGGCTACATGATAGAAAATCAGAGGCTCCAGGGTCAAGAAAGCCGACAGCGACAAGGAGCGTTGTGTGAGTTGATTCCGTGCCTCTCCATACTGCATACAAATGACGGCATAGGCCCATCTGGGCCAGAATGCGGAGGTTTCGTTACAGTTGGTTGGATTTTCTGTTAAAATGCAATGGGCCGCACAGAACCACTGTGAAAGAATAGCGAGCTGTAAGCTGTGGATATCAGCAGTCAGAGTAAATACCCGATGAGTTTGAACAGGCAGTATGGGAGAGTCAAGGATAGAACAGATGATAGTGGTAATAGATCTTGAACAGGAATTTCAGTTGAAAAGAAACACGGACAAAATGAACACAAATCTGTAAAACACGTGTTGACCTCAGTTCGGAAACATCAAAACTCATGGAATTTTGAACAGTTGACCCTTTAAATTATATGCTGCCCTATTTTGTCAGGATCGCCAGTGTATGTTTCCAAGATGACAGTGAGTGCTGCTAAGAGAGGTTAAAATTCCAGCTGGGATGTGAATATGAACAGGAGGAACGGAAAGGTATACAAGATAGCGTTCAGAGACGAGGATTTGGAGTCTCACTAAAAACCAAAATTCAGGTCCAGCGAGCAGCTGTAGCAGCAGAAATGAAAAATTTTCTGCAGTACCTCACGCAATAGGTTGTGTCTTCCCTGAAGACTCAAAGAACGTGTTTTAACGTAGGCTGTATGCGTACTGAAAAGGGTCTCTGAAAAACCAGAATATGTTCAAATATCGAAGCTTGTGATGAAATCATGGCATTTTCAGCTATGTGATGTTCATTTAAGCATTCGCATTACAAATGGAGTGGAAAACGCTTCACACTTCGCGGGTCGATCGCAGTGCTACATAGAGACTACTTGAGCGTTTATTGACAGTAGTGGTCATTGACTTACCAATTTGTTCAAATCGTTCAAATGACTCTGAGCACTATGGGACTTAACATCTGAGGTCCTCAGCCCCCAAGAATTTAGAACCACTTAAACCTAAATAACCTAAGGACACGACACACATCCATGCCCGAGGCAGGATTCGAACGTGCGACACGGAGCAGTCGCGCGGTCCCGGACGGAAGCGCCTGGAACCACTCGGCCACCGCAGCCGGCTACCAACATGTACAAGTACCAGCAGCCATCTACGGATTCAGCTCCATACATTTCAATAGTGTGGAGATGCAAGTTACTCAGATAGACAGTACAATTATGAGCCTACAACGAAGATTTTAAGTGCACACATTCATAATTTTCATCGCAAAACAGAAGCGAATGTTTTCCGAAGTGACTGCAGAAGATCGCCAAAACATAGCAAAATGTTTAGATGGGATTACGTTTTGATCGTCTTCTGGGAAGATGAAGTGCCTTTGACAGACAGTTATCCCGTTTTACTCTCATGTTTTGCGTGATTTGTATGAGTATATTCTGAACATTTTATGAACACTACGTAGGATTTGTCAAAACAACATCTTTGACATATACGTGCGAATGAAACGTGTTCTGATTCTTTTACCTTGCGATTTCTATGTCGGACAAAGGGTTGCAATTATTTTAAGACTCAGTGTCTAAGTTTTATTTCTATTGCGCTTTCCTGAAGCTTCAGGTGAAAAACACAGTAAATCGAAGTAGGTCAATGATGAAAACAATTTTTTTATTTAATAACGATATTTCGGCTGACAACCCTTCATCCATCTTCAGCAGAATTTTTCACTGGAGGCCGCTTGCGTACGCTGCTAAGGTTATACCAAAATATGACGCATGAGCGCATGTTACAGGTGCAAACCACCCCCGGTCGAGTTTAGCGCACTCAGTCAGATACTCCTACACCTGTTGCGCGGCGACATTGCATGCACGCCTTCTATAGAAATGTAGGTTCACGAATATTAGAATTCAGTGATTAATATGATGAAATTAATAGTTAATAGGTGTGTTATAAGGCAAAAAATTGTCTTCCTGAAGATATTAAAGAAATCATCATTTCAAGATGAAAGCCGATACAACGATTAATTAGGTCTTATGCGAAACTTATGTCCTATGGAGATAAAGGCTCGGCCGTGGCTGTGGCTTTTTTACTGGGCCACAAAATGCGGGTGCAGCGATCATGTTCCAAGCACCTTCCACGCTCTGTCGTCTGACCAATGAATTGCCTAATGATTACTCTGGCACGTAAAGACTGGCCACAACGAGATCCTACTGGGATTCAATTATTAAGCAGTGTGTGAAATAATTTTATTTTACGAAGATCTCATTAATAATTATGGCCTCTTTCGACTTGATAATGCATGGCATAAGGTGATTTCTTCAGCATCTTCAGAAATATACGTCTAGCAAAAGTTAAGTTTATGGTTTTGACCATTAAATATTAACATTTTGGTCCCACAATTCGAAAGAGGATGTGTTTAGAGTATTACCGTTACTCATGCACTTGCGCGGTGTAATATACGACAGAGGGCGCTAAATCTGACAAAGGTCGGTCGAGCGTAGATCATGCGGAGGTAACCTATGCGCATGTACCATCGAGCCAATTCCTTGTACAAACTTAGCGACGTAAACCAGCAACCTACAGCGTAAACCTTATCTGAAAATGTCTGAATTGTTGTCAGACGAAATATCATGGCAAGATGTCCACGTCATCCAGCTGCAGTCCCGAAACCACGTGAAATAAGTAATAGGTTGACAGGAAATTGGAAATTTCTGCTAAGATCCTACAGGAGCAAACTACTGAGGTCATCGGTCCCTTGGCTTACACACTACTTAATCTAATTTAAACTAACTTATGCTAAGGACAACACACACACTCGCATGCCTGACTCGAGCGAGGACTCGAACCTCCGACGGGGGAGCCTCGCGAACCGTAGCAAGGCGCCTGAGACCGATCGGCTAAACCTCGCGGCTGACGGGACATTGCCTCAAAAAATAGTTAATTTGGCAATGGAGGGGAGTGCGAGGGGTTAAAACTGTCTAGGGAGACGAACACTAGGATACAGTGAGTAGGCGCATCTACGTCTACAAATATTCCGCAAGCTAACTAACGGTAAGTGACGGAGGGTGTTTCTAGCACCATCAACTGCCCCCCCCTTTTCCCTGTTTCACTCGCGAATGACACGTGGGTAGAATAATTGTCGGTATTCCTCTGTATTAGCTGAAATTTTTCGAATTTTCTCGTCTTAGTCACTTTGCGAGATGTATGTAGGAGGAAATAGTATGTTGTCCGACTCTTCCCGGAAAAGCTCCCTCAAAATTTCAAAGTAAATCTCTTCGTGATTCACAACGCCTCTCTTGTAACGTTTGCCAATGGAATTAGTTGTGACGCTCTAGTACCTATTAGACAGTCCCGTGACGATACGCTCAGCTCTTCAATATTCTCTATCTATTCTATCAGTCCTAAGAAGTACGGATCTAGATATACATATATACTCCGCAAGCCACGATATGGTGCGTGGCAGAGGGTACCCTGTGCCAGCACTACTTCTGTCCTTTCTTCTTTCACTGGCAAACAGAGCGAGGAAAAATCGGCTATCTATATTCCCCGGGATGAGCCCTAACTTTTCGCATCTTATCCTCGTGGTCCTTAAGCGAAATCTCCTGTTCGTGGTCCTTAAGCGAAGTGTTTGCTGGCGGCAGTAAAACTGTTCTGCACTCAGCTTCAGATGCTGACTCTCTAAATTTTCTCAGTAGTGTTCCTCGAAAAGAACGTCGCGTCACGTCCAGGGATTCACATTTGAGTTCGTGAAGCATCTACATAACACCTGCGTGTCGTTCGAACTTACCGGCAAGAGATCCAGCAGCCTGCATCTGAATTGCATCCGATGTCTTCCTTTAATCCGACCTGGTGACGATCCCAAATACTCGAGCTGTACTCAAGAACAGGTCGCACCAGCGTCCCACATGGGGTCTCCTTTACAAAAGAATCACATTTTCCCAAAATTCTCCCAATAAACCGAAGTCGACGATCCGCCTTCGCTACCACAATCCTCACATGCTGGTTCCATTTCAGATGGCTTTGCAGCATTACGCCCAGATATTTAAACTGCGTGTCTGTGTCAAGCAGTACACTACTAACGCAGTATCCGAACATTACGGGTTTGTTTTTCCTATTCGTCCGCAGTAACTTACATTGTTCTACATTTAGAACTACACTCCTGGAAATGGAAAAAAGAACACATTGACACCGGTGTGTCAGACCCACCATACTTGCTCCGGACACTGCGAGAGGGCTGTACAAGCAATGATCACACGCACGGCACAGCGGACGCACCAGGAACCGCGGTGTTGGCCGTCGAATTGCGCTAGCTGCGCAGCATTTGTGCACCGCCGCCGTCAGTGTCAGCCAGTTTGCCGTGGCATACGGAGCTCCATCGCAGTCTTTAACACTGGTAGCATGCCGCGACAGCGTGGACGTGAACCGTATGTGTAGTTGACGGACTTTGAGCGAGGGCGTATAGTGGGCATGCGGGAGGCCGGGTGGACGTACCGCCGAATTGCTCAACACGTGGGGCGTGAGGTCTCCACAGTACATCGATGTTGTCGCCAGTGGTCGGCGGAAGGTGCACGTGCCCGTCGACCTGGGACCGGACCGCAGCGACGCACGGATGCACGCCAAGACCGTAGGATCCTACGCAGTGCCGTAGGGGACCGCACTGCCACTTCCCAGCAAATTAGGGACACTGTTGCTCCTGGGGTATCGGCGAGGACCATTCGCAACCGTCTCCATGAAGCTGGGCTACGGTCCCGCACACCGTTAGGCCGTC
Source organism: Schistocerca cancellata (assembly GCF_023864275.1). Lineage (NCBI taxonomy): Eukaryota > Metazoa > Arthropoda > Insecta > Orthoptera > Acrididae > Schistocerca > Schistocerca cancellata. The sequence continues at coordinate 166,311,480 of NC_064634.1, forward strand.
TTCCGCTCACCCCCCAACATCGTGCAGCCCGCCTCCAGTGGTGTCGCGACAGGCGTGAATGGAGGGACGAATGGAGACGTGTCGTCTTCAGCGATGAGAGTCGCTTCTGACTTGGTGCCAATGATGGTCGTATGCGTGTTTGGCGCCGTGTAGGTGAGCGCCACAATCAGGACTGCATACGACCGAGGCACACAGGGCCAACACCCGGCATCATGGTGTGGGGAGCGATCTCCTACACTGGTCGTACACCACTGGTGATCGTCGAGGGGACACTGAATAGTGCACGGTACATCCAAACCGTCATCGAACCCATCGTTCTACCATTCCTAGACCGGCAAGGGAACTTGCTGTTCCAACAGGACAATGTACGTCCGCATGTATCCCGTGCCACCCAACGTGCTCTAGAAGGTGTAAGTCAACTACCCTGGCCAGCAAGATCTCCGGATCTGTCCCCCATTGAGCATGTTTGGGACTGGATGAAGCGTCGTCTCACGCGGTCTGCACGTCCAGCACGAACGCTGGTCCAACTGAGGCGCCAGGTGGAAATGGCATGGCAAGCCGTTCCACAGGACTACATCCAGCATCTCTACGATCGTCTCCATGGGAGAATAGCAGCCTACATTGCTGCGAAAGGTGGATTTACACTGTACTAGTGCCGACATTGTGCATGCTCTGTTGCCTGTGTCTATGTGCCTGTGGTTCTGTCAGTGTGATCATGTGATGTATCTGACCCCAGGAATGTGTCAATAAAGTTTCCCCTTCCTGGGACAATGAATTCACGGTGTTCTTATTTCAATTTCCAGGAGTGTACTTGCCATTCTCCATGCTAACTGGAAATTTTGTCTAAGTCATATTGCATCCTCCTACACATTTAACTTTGACACATTACCGTGCACCGCAGCATCATCAGCAAACAACCGTCCGCCAGATCATTTGTGAATATAGAAGATAATGAAGGATCCCAGATACACAGGGTGGCGCACGAAATGTGTTACCACTTTCTTTTTGAATATAAACTTTATTGTCAATACAATCTGAAAGGAACATATACTACAATTAAGAGCCGTCCATGGAGATTTGTTCTAACTCAGCACATGCTCAATATGTCCACCATTTCGTTTCCTAACTTCCTTCAAACGAACACTGAAGTTAGTGATTACCCTACGGCACATGTCTTCCGTAATTTCACTGAAAGCTTGGAGAATAAGTCTTCTGAGCTCCATTAAATCCCACAGCTTCTTGCTACTGCCCTGCCCTTCAACACGCAGTGGTCCATGCAAGATGGAGCAAGGCCACATACTGCAAACACTGTGTTGGAGTTTTTCCATGAGCATTTCGACATGCGGATCATTTCACTCAGATGTCCAGGTCGCTTTAATGACGGACAAAATTGGCCCCCCAATAGTCCAAACCTCAAGCCATGTGACTTTTTTGATCAATAATGTAGTTGTACAGTAGACGATTTCTATTCATGTGTTTGTGCAACATGTTACAATTATTTACCTTTGAGGTCAACTACCAGAGCCTGCACCATTCGTGCAAAGGAAAAAATTTTCCCGAAACGTCCACGTGATTTAATGGAGCTCAGAAGACTTATTCTTCAAGCTTTCAGTGAAATTACGGAATACATGTGTGGTAGGGTAATCACTAACTTCAGTGTTCATTTGAAGGAAGTTAGGAAACGAAATGGTGAGCATGTGCTGAGTTAGAACAAATCTCCATGGACGGCTCTTAATTGTAGTATGTGTTCCTCCTAGATTGTATTGACAATAAAGTTTATATTAAAAAACAAAATGGTAAGACATTTCGTGCGCCGCCCTGTAGATGAATAATACTCAAGAATCGGTCAAACAAACGCCTTGTAAGCGAAGTTACCTTTTCTTAATGTTCTTCCTGCGAATCTCAGTCTGGCATCTGCTTTTTCTGCTATTTTTTGTATGTTGTCATTCCGTTTATGGTCGCTCTGGATAGTTACTCGCCGGCCAGGGTGGCCGAGCGGTTCTAGGTGCTATAGTCTTGAACCGCGCGACCGTTAAGGTCGCAGGTTCAAATCGTGCCTCGGGCATGGACGTGTCTGATGTCCTTAGCTTAGTTAGGTTTAAGTAGTTCTAAGTTCTAGGGGACTGCTGACCTCAGAAGTTAAGTCCCATAGTGCTCAGAGCCATTTGAACCATTTGATAGATACTCCCAGATATTTTACGATAGGCAGTTTGTCATTAATAATGTAGTTGTACAGTAGTGGAGTTCTTTTCATGTGTTTGTGCAACATGTTACATTTATTTACCTTTGAGGCCAACTGCCAGAGGCTGCACCATTCGTGCAAGTGGATGTAGCACGCAGTAGTTATGGAGAGATGAGGCGACTTGCAAAGAATAGCCTAGGTGGATCAGACCTGTCTTCTGACTCGAGAGCAGAATAACATCATCAGGCAATAAAGAGACAGTGCTGTAAGCCTGGTGCTGTGGTTGACCGTTTGTCTCCGTGTGCCGGCAGCAGGGCGACAAGCCTCAGTAGGCAGTCGCCCTTAAAGCATCGACCCGGCGTGGCCGGCGGCTGGGGTCTGGCGCAGCCCTTGTGAGATGCTGACTTAGCAAGAACGCCCCGTCCCGCCACGCCGCCGCGCGTCCCTTTTTTCTTTGTTGGGCCGCCTGCACAGGAACACGGAAGTGCTTTCAGCTCGAGCCTTGGCTGCTCGCCCGTTAGCACGCTCCAGGATGCATTAAGCTCGTGCCGGGGCCCCGAGATCAAAAGGGGATTGCAAGGGGCTTAAGCGGCGGCTATCTCCTGTACCGGGCTTGTATCTATCCGTCTCCCTCTAGTGTCGTCCTGACTCAATAGGAGGACAGGTCTGCGCAACAAGTTATCTACCAAACTGTCATTCATAAATTTCCATCCCCAAGTGTCTCTACTTTTCGGTTTAATATCATCCATGCACTGAATGACTTTTTCGTTCTATTTATGGAGTCAGTACGCATCACAAAACACAATAGTTGTTGTTGTGGTCTTCAGTCCAGAGACTAGTTTGATGAAGCTCTCCATCCTACTCTATCATGTGCAAGCTTCTTCATCTCCAAGTACCTACTGCAACCTACATCTTCTGAACCTGCTTAGTATATTCATCTCTTGGTCTTCCTCTACGATTTTTACCCTCCAATACTAAATTGACGATCCCTTGATGCCTCAGAACGTAACCTACCAACCGATCTCTTCTTCTAGTCAAGTTGTGCCACAAATTCCTTTTGTCCCCAATTCTATTCAGTACCTCCTCATTAGTAAGGAGTTCTATCCATATAATCTTCAGTATTCTTCTGTAGCACCACATTTCGAAAGCTTCTATTCTCTTCTTGTCCAAACTATCTATCGTCAACGTTTCACTTCCATACAGGGCTACGCTCGAAACAAATACTTTCAGAAAATACTTCCTGACACTTAGATCTATACTCGATGTTAACAAACTTCTCTTCTTCAGAAACGCTTTCCTTGCCATAGCCAGTCTACATTTTATATCCTCTCTACTTCGACCATCATCAGTTATTTTGCTCCCCAAATAGCAAAGCTCATCTACTACTTTAAGTGTCTCATTTCCTAACCTAATTCCCACAGCATCGCCTGATTTAATTCGCCTACATTCCATTATCCTCGTTTTGCTTTTGTTGGCACTCATCTTATATCCTCCTTTCAAGACACTGTCCATTCCGTTCAACTGCTCTTCCAGGTCCTTTGCTGTCCCTGACATTACGATGTCATCTGCAAACCTCAAAACTTTATTTCTTCTCCATAGATTTTAATTCCTACTCCAAATTTTTCTTTTGCTTCCTTTACTGCTTGCTCAAAATATAGATTGAATAACAGCGGGGATAGGCTACAACCCTGTCTCATTCCCTTTTCATTCACTGCTATGTTTCATGCCCATCGACTTTTATAACTGCCATCTGGTTTCTGTACAAATTGTAAATAGCCTTTCGCTCCCTGTATTTGACCACTGCCACCTTCAGAATTTGAAAGACAGTATTACAGCCAACATTGCCAAAACCTTCTCTAAGTCTACTGCTGGTCACGAAGTCAAGCCGACTAAGAACTACAATTAAATGGTGCTGGGAGAGCGTCTCTCCTGAGTTTTGTAACATGGGGTGCAGCGCAGCAGTGTGCCATGTCCCATAGAAAAATGTCCCTGTAGTCAATTTCACTTGGGATGGCAAAGCAAGAGATTCACACTGTTCCCAGCCGACGAGGCTCTTGGCGCTCAGGTTGGTGGCCATGATCTGCAAATGTGGTTGGGGCTAGCGTCCTTCTGCTTCAGGGAGGCTGCAGCTTGAATTTGAAGGTAACGACACCGCAGGTCTACCGATTTTACCCATCTTGCGCATTTTCCGGATCAGTTAATCGACAATCACGAAAACTTCTATGCCGCATACAACTGATAGTCCTCTACTGAGGCAAATCATCAGTGTTTTAGTTCGCCGGAGAGAATTGATCTTAATGTATGAACTGACTTACTAATCTCATTGAGAACTCGTGGTCACCTAATCCATACGAATCTATAATCTCTTTCTTTTCTAGGCACTCTGCTGCGGACAGCAGCTGAGACTTCGCAATGTGCTTTATTCGTTCCAGAGAAGTCTCCGCGTTATAATACTGTCTTTTTCGTGGAATTTATAGACGCTAATGTAAACTATTTATTTTGTTTTCAATTGCAAATTTAAAGACTTGTTACCTGATATTTTAAAAGTGATCGCATGTATTACACTTTTAGTTCCTCGTCCTTTTTTTAGCTTTTTGTTTTTTTTTTTCAGCATCATTTGGCACAATAATACTTTTTTGAAAATAACTGTAATTTGAGTCTGAAGCGTAAATAAAATTTTGTTGTTTTTAAGAAGGTAAAAACATAATGGATAGACGAGATATTTGTTGGTGCTATCACCAATTGTGGCTGGCGGTGTATACCTCGGAATGGTTTCTCCGAGCTGTTGACCGTCAGTCAGAACAAAATAGTTTGTAGTTAGTAGCGAAGAAATGTCAACGGCCTCGCCGCAGTGGTAACACCGGTTCCTGTCAGACGACCGAAGTGGGGTTTGTTGGGTTTGGCTAACACTTGGGTGGGTGACGGTCTGGTCTGCCGAGCGCTTTTGGCGATCGAGGTGCACTCAGCCGTTGTGAGGCAAATTGAGGAGCTACTTGATCGGGAAGTAGCGGCTCCGATTACAAAAAATTGACAACGGCTGGTAGAGCGGTGTGCTGACCACATGGCCCTCCATATCAGCATCCAGTGACGCCACTAGTCTGAGGATGAAACGGCGGTCGGCCATTACCGTTGGACGATCCTAGGCCTCTTCGGACGGATTTCAGTTTTAGTGGTGAAATGGTATTTCAAATCCCATGCATTAACATTAGGTATTCATCCATGTACAACATAGGGTGCTTTCTTGGCTAGATTCCCAGTACCCTACATTACGTTTACCCTTGCATTCGTTAATCTTAACTATCATTTGGCTCATATGTATAATATGTCAGTGTATTGTGGCATGTTACGTCTGCTTCATAATTCTAGGTGTCTTTTTTACTGTTACATCTCATCATCCTACTCCTCCTCTTCCTCTTCGCTTTCACTGTTGTCGGTGTCACCGTGGGGAGTCGCTGTCCACACACTGTAGACTGTTATTACGTTGCATGTAGGCGTGTCTGCAGGTACTCTTCATGTGTTGTTTTTGAAATATTTGTATTTGCACTGATGGTTCGAAACATTGTGCCCACCTACTTAATGGCTTCTTTGTTCGTCTTCGGAACAAAACACACCATTGATCTGACAGTCTGTTGGTAGGTTTATGGATGTATAAGGTATTAGATGTCTACGCACAGGTTATGTAATTCATGTAAATAATGGGCCGCTGATTTTTGTACGCCCTGATGGCCCCAAAAGCGACCCAGATGGGCTCTATAGGATTTACATCAGGCGAATTTGGTCGCCGAGACGTCAACATGAGTTCGCTAAAATGCTCCTAAAACGACTATAGCACGGCTCTGGCCCCGAGACACAAACAGTTACGCTGCTGAAAGAGGAAATCGCCGTCTGGAATGACATCAAGCATGTAGGGACGCCGGCCGGTGTGACCGAGCGGTTCTAGGCGCTTCAGTCTGGAACCGCGCTATTGCTACGGTCGCAGGTTCGAATCCTGCCTCGGGCATGGATGTGTTTGATGTCCTTAGGTTAGTTAGGTTTAAGTAGTTCTAGGGGACCGATGACTTCAGATGTTAAGTGCCATAGTGCTCAGAGCCATTTTTATGAAGGGACGCAGATGGTTCGCAGTTGTCAGTGTGTCTTCGATTACTACCACAAGTCCCACGCAGGCGGAGGAGAATGTTTCGAATAGCACAATACTGCTCCCGCCAGCCTGCGCGCGTGGCGTGCTGCACTTTCCGAGTCGCCGTTCGCCTCGATGACGGCGTTTGAGGGGATGAGCATCGACCTAATTGTAGCACAAATTGGATCCACCAGAAGAGCTGAGAAGGTTCCATTGATCGACAGTCGAATCCCTGTTGTCTCGCGCCCACTGTAATCGTAAGTGACGATGTCGTTGGGTCAACATGTGAACACGTAAGTGTCTGTTGCGGAGCTCCGTACTCAACTGCTTACAATGGACAATGTGCTCCGAAACACTTGAGTGTGCACCAGCACTGTGCTCCTTCGGCAAAGGTGTCACCATCTGTACTGCTTTACAGAGCAGCCAAGTCTCCGAACCCTACGTTCTGTGAAGAGTCGTGGACGCCCAACCACTTAACGTCAAGTGGTAGTTTCAGAGTCCTTCTAGCTCTTTCCATAGATGCTCATGACAGTAGCAAGTGAACATTCGGCCAGCTTCGACGATTTCGAGATGCTCGTTCACAGGCTCTGCGTAATAATAATCTGCCCTTTGTCACAGTCACTTTCTTTCTTTCTTTCGCTTACGCCATAGTCCCACAGCGATCGCAGGGTCGGCGTGGTTACAACGGATTTAGTGTTAGGGATGGCCGGTTGCCGCTCCTGCCGCCACCCCGTACCCCCCAGGACAGAATCAGTGTACCCCAACTGTCTGCGTCGAGTGTAAATCGTGAAATAGTGCGGGCGTGTTCAAATGTCTGCGACGCGTGTAACTGAGGCAGAACGTGGGGACCAGCCCGGTATTCACCCAGAGGGATGTGGAAAAACGCTAAAAACCACATCCAGGCTGGCCGGCACACCGGCTCTCGTCGTTAGTCCGCCGGCCGGATTCGATCCGGGGCCGGCGCGCCTGCCCGAGTCCAGGAAGCAGCGCATTAGCGCTCTCTGCTACCCTGGCGGGACCCTTTGTCACAGTCGCGTATCTCAATGGATTTCCCGATTTGGAGACTATATCTTCGCTCCGCTTAAATACTTTTGTTGTCACGACACGTGCCCGCAATGCCACCAGGCAGCACCATACGTCGTGGTGGACAATGATCATAATGTTTTGGCTTGTCAGCGTAATTGTGACGACTGTTCATGGTCTGTTATTGCTGTGCATATACAGGGCTATTACAAATGATTGAAGCGATTTCATAAATTCACTGTAGCTCCATTCATTGACATATGGTCACGACACACTACAGATACGTAGAAAAACTCATAAAGTTTTGTTCGGCTGAAGCCGCACTTCAGGTTTCTGCAGCCAGAGCGCTCGAGAGCGCAGTGAGACAAAATGGCGACAGGAGCCGAGAAAGCGTATGTCGTGCTTGAAATGCACTCACGTCAGTCAGTCATAACAGTGCAACGACACTTCAGGACGAAGTTCAACAAAGATCCACCAACTGCCAACTCCATTCGGCGATGGTATGCGCAGTTTAAAGCTTCTGGATGCCTCTGTAAGGGGAAATCAACGGGTCGGCCTGCAGTGAGCGAAGAAACGGTTGAACGCGTGCGGGCAAGTTTCACGCGTAGCCCGCGGAAAATTGGCTCATGCCACAACTGGAGACCGACAGCGCCGACTCCATCTTTCAACAGGATGGTGCTCCACCGCACTTCCATCATGATGTTCGGCATTTCTTAAACAGGAGATTGGAAAATCGATGGATCGGTCGTGGTGGAGATCATGATCAGCAATTCATGTCATGGCCTCCACGCTCTCCCGACTTAACCCCATGCGATTTCTTTTTGTGGGGTTATGTGAAAGATTCAGTGTTTAAACCTCCTCTACCAAGAAACGTGCCAGAACTGCGAGCTCGCATCAACGATGCTTTCGAACTCATTGATGGGGACATGCTGCGCCGAGTGTGGGAGGAACTTGATTATCGGCTTGATGTCTGCCGAATCACTAAAGGAGCACATACCGAACATTTGTGAATGCCTAAAAAAACTTTTTGAGTTTTTCTATGTGTGTGCAAAGCATTGTGAAAATATCTCAAATAATAAAGTTATTGCGCAGCTGTGAAATCGCTTCAATCATTTGTAATAATCATGTATGTATGTCTATTACTGTGTAGTCTTAATGTATGACTAGTGTCAGTAAAGAAGACATTGTGTTCTGGTAAACCTTCTTCCCCGCATGTCCGTGTGTTCATGAACAGTGTGGTCCTAGGCTGTAGATACTGTGTGTTCTGGATCGCCTTTTTCAAATTTCAAATGTCCTTTCGAATGTTGGGTTTGTAGAGAAACGGGGAATCTTTACTGCCAATTTGCTTCAGTTGTTACAGTTATTCCCGATACTCACTGGCCAATGATCGAGTTGGATGAAGTGCCAGGCAGCGAGCGACTGTCCCTGAACTGCTTATGGGCAGCGCACCTGGTCCTTAGGGCGGCACCTGGCGAGAGGACGCAGACTCTCGGCGCAGCAGAAACCGCCCACGCCGCCATCCTGGGGCGACGCCTCCTGCGGCCCTGAGGCACCCCCGTGGTTACCCGTCGTTAGGACGGCGCCTCTGGGCCGCTAATTGTGACCGGTCCCTCCTCTCCCACCCACCCCGGCTCCAATCTCCGCCGGCCCTAATTATTATTTATCATTAGAGCTTTTTTTGTGCACGCTGCCCGGCCGACGATAATGCCGCTGGTGAGTCTGGTCTGCTCCGGACTAATGACAACCTCTGCTCGGCGAGGGTAGGCGAGACTGTGGCTGCCCTTCCCGGCACAAGTCCAAGGGCGGCCACGTAGCCAGTATGGCGGCCAAAGCGTGCTTTACGACCGCTGTTACTCCAGGCCTTAATAGGCAGGAAAATACCAATCTCTGGAAACATGATCGCAGTTTACGTCCCTCTAACACCGTCCTCAGCAGATGCGGGTGTTCACGTTAGCTCGGTGCCGTCTACGCTGCCACGTAGGAGGGTCCATATTCTCTCTTCAGGCTTTTGTCTAGTCGCCTGACGCGCTTTGCGACACTGGTTTAGCATCTTACCGAATAACCTTCTCTCCCATCCCACCCCCTACCCACCTCTGATTCTTCAAAGAATCGTTTCAAGTAAAACTATTTTTCCCTGCAAAATTTAAGGACGGTCAGCATCTGCATGACTACTCTGCAATTCCCAGTCAAGTTTTTGGAAAAAACGACATTTTGTCATGGAGTGAGTGATCGATTATTTTGTAAAAAATTTTTTGTTTATTTATACAGGGTGTTAAAAAAAGGTACGGCCAAACTTTCAGGAAACATTCCTCACACACAAATAAAGAAAAGATGTTATGTGGACATATGTGCGGAAACGCTTAATTTCCATGTTAGAGCTCATTTTAGTTTCGTCTGTATGTACTGTACTTCCTCGATTCACCGCCAGTTGGCCCAATTGAAGGAAGGTAATGTTGACTTCGGTGGTTGTGTTGACATGCGACTCATTGCTCTACAGCACATCAGTACGTAGCATCAACAGGTTAGTGTTCATCACGAACGTGGTTTTGCAATCAGTGCAATGTTTACAAACGCGGAGTTGGCAGATGCCCATTTGATGCATGGATTAGCACGGGGCAATAGCCGTGGCGCGGTACGTTTGTATCGAGACAGATTTCCAGAACGAAGGTGTCCCGACAGGAAGGCGTTCGAAGCAATTGATCGGCGTCTTAGGGAGCACGGAACATTCCAGCCTGTGACTCGCGACTGGGGAAGACCTAGAACGACGGGGACACCTGCAATGGACGAGGCAATTCTTCGTGCAGTTGACGATAACCCTAATGTCAGCGTCAGAGAAGTTGCTGCTGTACAAGGTAACGTTGACCACGTCACTGTATGGAGCGTGCTACGGGAGAACCAGTTGTTTCCGTACCATGTACAGCGTGTGCAGGCACTATCAGCAACTCATTGGCCTCCACGGGTACACTTCTGCGAATGATTCATCCAACAATGTGTCAATCCTCATTTCAGTGCAAATGTTCTCTTTACGGATGAGGCTTCATTCCAACGTGATCAAATTGTAAATTTTCACAATCAACAAGTGTGGGCTGACGAGAATCCGCACGCTATTGTGCAATCACGTCATCAACACAGATTTTCTGTGAACGTTTGGGCAGGCATTGTTGGTGATGTGTTGATTGGGCCCCATGTTCTTCCACCTAAGCTCAATAGAGCACGTTATCATGATTTCATACGGGATACTCTACCTGTGCTGCTAGAACATGTGCCTTTACAAGTACGACACAACATGTGGTTCATGCACGATGGAGCTCCTGCACATTTCAGTCGAAGTGTTCGTACGCTTCTCAACAACAGATTCGGTGACCGATGGATTGGTAGAGGCGGACCAATTCCATGGCCTCCACGCTCTCCTGACCTCAACCCTCTTGTCTTTCATTTATGGGGGCATTTGAAAGCTCTTGTCTGCGCAACCCCGGTACCAAATGTAGAGACTCTTCGTGCTCGTATTGTGGACGGCTGTGATACAATACGCCATTCTCCAGGGCTGCATCAGCGCTTCAGGGATTCCATGCGACGGAGTGTGGATGCATGTATCCTCGCTAACGGAGGACATTTTGAACATTTCCTGTAACAAAGTGTTTGAAGTCACGCTGGTACGTTCTGTTGCTGTGTGTTTCCATTCCATGATTAATGTGATTTGAAGAGAAGTAATAAAATGAGCTCTAACATGGAAAGTAAGCGTTTCCGGACACATGTCCACATAACATATTTTCTTTCTTTGTGTGTGAGGAATGTTTCCTGAAAGTTTGGCCGTATCTTTTTGTAACACCCTGTAGACGCAATCACATTCTTATGACACAGTCATAACCGGTTTCGGCCATACAACGGCGATCTTCAGGTTCTATAACAATACAAAAGAAAATTTATATTAAAACCTAAAAATGAGTGCGATATTTAACATCGGAGGTCGTAAGTCCCCTAGAACTCAGAACTACTTAAACCTAACTAACTTAAATACATCACACACATCCATGCCCGAGGCAGGATTCGAACCTGCGACCTTAGCGGCCGCGCGGTTCCAGACTGAAGCGGCTAGAGCCGCTCGGCCGCAGCGGCCGGCTAGCCGACTACATTTTAGCTGTTCATGCAATAAAGTTGCCACATCAAGCACGACTGTTTAATTAATTACTTCTTTACTACTAACTGTGTTCGTCACAAACATTGCATACAGTATCGACATATTGCATTGAATGTACCTGCAAAACTGTATCATTGTACGCCTGATAGTTCAGGAGATATGATGTTATAAACATCGAGATGCCTGGAAAACTACCTTTTGCTTGAAACAGAACGCGTATTACTCACGCTAGACTCATTCAGTGTTTGATAACGACATCACCTAGCGAGTTGCAACAAAGTTGACCTTTTCAATCTTTTTCACGCTTACGGGCTTAACACGTTAACTCATGTATAAAGTAATCAGACTTTTGACACTGTTTCATGTACACTGGAGTCCGGTTGTAAATCTGGGGTTTACTGGTAGAATGCTAGCCACAGGGTAGCTTGAATCCAGACTCTTACGCAGGCCACTACCACCCCCCACACCCCTCCACCACTTCCCCCGCCTGAATTTTCTGTTTCCCTCTGAGACACACGCGCAGGAACACTCGGAGAGGAGTGTGTAGTGTGGCAATGTCTGTGCTGCCGGAGTCGGATGCCTCGCCATTCTCCATTTCTTGCCTCCAGTTGACGTGTAGCGGCGCAGTGCCTGCTGTGGATAGGCCAATGTCCGCTAATGACAGGCAGTGGTCAGAGACGAGCCCCACAGCTGCGAACCGGGGACGCCGTACCGCCTCGGGCCACCACAAACAAAACACCTGTTGCTGATCACTGTGCTACCTGATCGCAGCGATCTCTCCACCGAGGACTCACCGCGTGCTGCTCGATGGTTCTCATTTCCATTTCGCAGACCGACAAGCATGTTTCGTTCTGATTTCTTTGCTGCGTGATTTTCCACTTACGCGAATTCAGAACTCAACTGCATAACATTCAGGGGCGTACGCTTCCACAGGCGAAGTCAGAATCCATTTGTATCACAAAACAGCTATGTGGTTCGCCAAGTCACAGTTGCTGGCGGCCCATGTAACGGATTCGGAGGGGCAACAAAATTTGATTTTCAGGATTTATTGTAATTATTGAAGAGAATTAAAAATAAAATGATTTCGTGGTCTACTCATGAAGAGGTACCATTATAAATTATGCGTATCCTTTGGAAGTCAGATCTGGAAGCTGGAGAGGTTGAATAAGAGTCCCTAATCGTTTTTTCCACCAACCTGTCGTCTTCTAAAGTTGTGTCCCCAGCGCAGAAGACAGCTCGTCGGTCGTGGGATCTTCTTCAGCAGACGCAACTATGCTGTCATCTCGAGCTTGAACCTGTGATTGTGTTTTTTATGGGATGCCACTTGCTCAGTTTAGTCTCCGAATCTACAGAGTGCAAATCTGTATTACTGACAATGATGGTAGGTGATACTTCTCATTACTGTATCCTGTTTTGTTGTCTTCAAATAATCCCACTTTTTACCCTGTATTTTACAATACTCGCATATCTTTCTTAATTGTACGGTAACTTTCAAATCAAATGACTCTAAGCACTATGGGACGTAACATCCGAGTCATCAGTCCCCTAGACTTAGAACTAATTAAACCTAACTAACCTAAGGACATCAGACACATCCATGCCCGAGGCAGGATTCGAACCTGCGACCGTAGCAGCAGGGCGGTTCCTTACTGAAGCGCCTAGAACCGCTCGGTCACAGTGGCCGGCTACGGTGACTCTTCTATCCACTTCCCATATAGAGTACGACATGTCCGTTCCTCCTGAACGACCGAAACATACTTACACGTCCATCCCTCTAGAACGCCGGGAACAGTCTGACTAGCGCAGCCGAATTAATTCGTCTCCCAGGCGCGCCAAAGGGATCCGAAGGTGTCCAAAGCACTTCGAATGCAATATCTTTATTCTTATGTTTCTCATAACTAGTGAAATTTAATAAACAAAAACGATGAACTCTTAAAGTAACCATGGGAGATTGTCATACTGAAAACTAAGTTAAATACAATACAAAGTATATAAATGATTAATAAGAGAAGTTAGGCATTTTGGTGCCTAGCACCCGAATGTGCCGACTAATTAGAAGCAAGTTCCGTACAATTGGCGGTCTCTCTCACGGGAATGGTACATACTGTACCATCTGTCGCTTGTACCTCGCCGGTCGCTGTGGCCGAGCGTTTCTAGGCGCTTCAGCCCGGAACCGCGCTGCTGCTACGGTCGCAGGTTCGAATCCTGCCTCGGGCATGGATGTGTGTGATGTCCTTACGTTAGTTACGTTTAAGTAGTTCTAAGTTCTAGGAGACTGATGACCTCAGATGGTAGGTCCCATAGTACTTGGAACCACCAATTAGCTTGTACCTCACACCACTGTTCTACCATATGCTATTTCACGTGTATCAAGCTGCATCAAGGAGAGCTTCTAGCAAGACAAAATATTGGCGGACACAGACAGGAATATCACACCACCTTGCGTGAAAGGTGTAAAACAGGAACTCTTATTTTAAAGCTGGAAACTGTGTAGGTTTGTATTTTACGAGACGAAGTAACTCAGGGCGCTCGTATTACCCGTTCTGCATTAACCCATTATTTGAGAATGAGAGCACTTAACAACTTCCAACAAACTTTAACAATATTTCATGTTGTGTCTAGACAAGACAGTCTAGACACAAGGCGAGGAAGCCGAAAGGGCACGCGCTTAATTCACGCAGGCTTGCTTAGGTCTGAAACAGGATACGTAATGAATGCTATAAAGAAAAGTAGGTAGCTGCTGGAATACTTAACTTTAATCCATCATTTGTATACAGCATTCTTGATGATACAAGTGAGACTCTCTCTAGAAATGGTTAATGGCGCCTTGCTAGGTCGTAGCCATGGACTTAGCTGAAGGCTATTCTAACTGTCTCTCGGCAAATGAGAGAAAGGCTTCGTCAGTGTAGTCGCTAGCAAAGTCGTCCGTACAACTGGGGCGAGTGCTAGTACGTCTCTTTAGACCTGCCGTGTGGTGGCGCTCGGTCTGCGATCACTGACAGTGGCGACACGCGGGTCCGACATGTACTAATGGACCGCGGCCGATTTAAAGCTACCACCTAGCAAGTGTGGTGTCTGGCGGTGACACCACATTTCATACCTTTTCGTAACTACTTGTCTCTGACACCGCCCGAAAAAATGATGAAAGGAAAACAGTTTATCACCTACTACATCTTCACTTTTGATATCATAAAATATCAGTATTAATCATGGCATTTTAATTTAATACTTCTTTACTACTAAACCTGCTAACAACACACTTTGCAGGCAGCATTCACTTGTACCACTGAATGTACCTGCAAAGTTATATCACTGTACGACACATAGTCCAGGAGATATGATGTCATAAACATTGACATGCGTGAAAAACTAGCTCTTCTAGAAACGGAGCAGAAATTACCCATGCTATAAGTCAAATATTTGAAAGGGTTAACTCATCTATAGAGTAATGAGGCGTCTGAAGTTGCTTTATATGTGGGAGTTTGATTCTTTAAAGAATTGGGGCTGGGAGTGCGGGAGTGTCTTCCTGTTACATATCTCGTAAGTGCATCACCTAGTCGAGCAGATTTCGTCATCTTGATGAAGAATTAGTGCAATAGCGACCGAAGCACTGAAGGAAAGGAGATTAGGCTTTTAAGTTTCAATCGACGATAAGGTCATATAATGATCAATGGTTGAGGTGGAAATTGGCTGTTTCTTTTTTCCAAAGGAACCGGTATTTGCCTTAAGCAAATTGGAAAGCTTACACTATGTGATCAAAAGTATCCTGGCACCCCCAAAAACATATGTTTTTCATATTAGGTGCATTGTACTGCCATCTACTGCCAGGTCCATATCAGCGACCTCAGTAGTCATTAGACATCGTCAGAGAGCAGAATGGGGTGCTGCGTGGAACTCAAGAACTTCGACGTGGTCAGGTGATTAGGTGTCTCTTGTGTCATACGTCTGTACGCGAGATTTCCACACTCCTAAACATCTCGAGGTCCACTGTTTTCTATATGATACTGAAGTGGATACGTGAAGGTATACGTACAGCACAAAAGCGTACAGACCGACCTCGTCCGTTGACTGACAGAGACCACCGACAGTTGAAGAGGGTCGTAATGTGTAATAGGCAGACTTCTATCCACACCATCACACGGATATTCCAAACTGCATCAGGATCCACTGCAAGTACTATGACAGGGAAGTGAGAAAACTTGCATTTTATGGTCGAGCGGCTTCTAATAAGCCACACATCACGCCGGTAAATGCCAGACGACGCCTCACTTGGTGTAAGGAGCCTAAACATTGGCCTATGGAACAGTGGAAAAACGGTGTGTGGGGAGACGAATCACTGTACGCAATGTGGCGATCCGATGGCAGGGTGAGGGTATGGCGAATGCCCGGTGAACGTCATCTGCCAGCGTGTGCAGTGCTAACAGTAAAATTCTGAGACGATGGTGTTATGGTGTAGTCGTGTTTCTCATGCGAGGGGGGGGGGGGGAGCGGAGGGGGCAGCTTGCACCCCTTGTTGTTTTGCGTGACACTATCACAGCACAGGCCTACATTGACGCGTTTTGTACAACGGTGTGGTAACAAATCGCATGGCGGCGGCTGTTTCGCGCATTTCCAGGCCTCCAAGTCAGCGCTAAAATCCGACAACCAGTTCTGAAACCGTTTTCATGTTTCATTTCATCCATGTGCACCCTGCTGGTGGAACGTTTGAAGTTGATTTAAATGGTCACAGTAGAGATCGTAGCAAGTGTCTTTCTGAGTGCGACGAAAACGGGTTTCCGCCCGCAATCGAACCGGGGACCTTCTGCGTGTTAGGCACGGCGCCTGGGCTCGGCGGCAGCTGCTGCTCTTTCTTTCCTTACGAGATACCGTCGATTCGCGCAGTCGTTATTGCAAAAGATGTCACCAAAGGCAATCGCTTCGTTAGCGGCACGGTGCCTGGGCTCGGCGGCACTGTTGAAGAGCAATTCGGGGATGGCGATTGCATCTTTCAACAAGATAGAGCACCTGTTCATAATGCACGGCCTGTGACGGAGTGGTTACACGACAATAAGATCTCTGTAATGGACTGGCCTGCACAGAGTACTGACCTGAATCCTATACAACAACTTTGGGATGCTTTAGAACGCCGACTTCGTGCCAGGCCTCACCGACCAACATCGATACTTCTCCTCAGTGCAGCACTTCGCAAAGAATGGGAAGCCATTCCCCAATAAACCTTCTAGCACCTGATTCTACGTTTGCCTGCGAAAATGGAAGCTATCATCAAGGCAAAGGGTTGGCCAACACCATTTTGAATTGCAGCATTACCGATGGAGGGCGCCACGAACTTGTAAGTCATTTTCAGCCAGGTATCCGGATACTTTTGATCACATGGTGTATATTCGTGTGTCGGGACCCTGATCTGAACTGCTCCCGAATAAGAGTCCAGGAAATTTCCATTGTGCCAGGTCGCTCGCTTTGAAACGTTGAATATTTTATATCGTGACACGGCCCGCTTCACACACCACCTCTAACAATAAGTTTATGTGTTGTATTTTCATGCTACATCCCAGAATCCTGTGTCACAGCATGTAGGTTTTGCTGAAACGTTGAACGGTTATTCTTGTAACTGATACAGTCAGCTGTGAAGCTGGTTCATGTTGAAATAATCTGGACATTAAAAAAGAGTTTAAGGATTCGATATGGGAAATATAATACTGTTGCCTGGAAATGCATTTCCCTTGTATAGCACTTCTGTACACAGTGATTCTCTGACGATGTTCCAAAGTTTAAATGCCTCGTTCCCTAATCCAATTCCGTCGGCATCACCTGATTTAATTCGACTACATTCCATTATCCTTGTTTTGTATTTGTTGATGCTCATCTTATATCTCCTATTGATGGAGTTAGGTTATTATACTAATTTGAGGGGAGGAACGATCGTTCAGAAAAGACCGAGTCGAAAGTTATCAACGAAAGTCCTTCTTATACCTCTGGCAGTGGAATAGATTAATGGATACTGTCGTTGCTTCAATTTTAGGGTAGACAACTTTTAGAGTTTGTAGTACGGACCAAAAAAATAAAAAATAATCTAGTAAATAAGAGGTCTAAAATGCATACCTTAAGAGCTACGAGCATTTGTTCAGAAGAAAAGATGTGTTTCACAGTAGTGGAGACAAACAATTGCTCTTAAGGTACGCAGCTTACATCCCTTGTTTACTCCACATTTTTCTTGTTTTGATGCGTACTACCTCCAGCAAAAGTATGGAAAGCAAAGAACTTTCAATAGAAGAGATATATTTCACACTAGCGAAGATTAAAAATTGCTCATAGATCTTGTTGTTGTTGTTGTTGTTGTTGTTGTTGTGGTCTTCAGCCCTGAGACTGGTTTGATGCAGCTCTCCATGCTATTCTATCCTGTGCAAGCTGCTTCATCTCCCAGTATGTACTGCAGCCTACATCCTTCTGAATCTGCGTAGTGAATTCATCGATTGGTCTCCCTCTACGGTTTTTACGCTCCACGCTGCCCTCCAATACTAAACTGGTGATCCCTTGATGCCTCAGAACATGTCCTACCAACCGATCCCTTCTTCTAGTTAAGTTGTGCCACAAACTTCTCTTCTCTCCATTTCTATTCAATACCTCCCCATTAGCTATGTGATCTACCCAGCTAATCTTCAGCATTCATCTGTAGCACAACATTTCGAAAGCTTCTATTCTCTTCTTGTCCAAACTATTTATCGTCCATGTTCCAGTTCCATACATGGCTACACTCCATACAATACTTTCAGAAACGATTTCTTGATACTTAAATCTATACTCGATGTTAACAAATTTCTCTTCTTCAGAAACGCTTTCCTTGCCATTGCCAGTCTACATTCTATATCCTCTCTACTTCGACCATCATCAGTTATTTTCCTTCCGAAATAGCAAAACTCCTTTATTACTTTAAGTGTCTCATTTCCTAATCTAATACCCTCAGCATCACCCGAGATAACTCAACTACATTCCATTATACTCGTTTGGTTTTGTTGATGTTCATCTTATATCCTCTTTTCAAGACACTATCCATTCCGTTCAACTGCTCCTCCAAGTCCTTTGCTGTCTCTCACAGAATTACAATGTCATCGGCGAACCTTAACGTTTTTATTTCTTCTCCATGGATGTTTTTTTTGTTCCCTTTACTACTTGCTCAATATACAGATTGAATAACATCGGGGACAGGCTACAACCCTGTCTCACTCCCTTCGCAACCACTGCTTCCGTTTCATGTCCCTCGACTCTTATAAATGCCATCTGGTTTCTGTACAAATTGTAAATGGCCTTTCGCTCCCTGTATTTGACTCCTGCCACCTTCAGAATTTGAAAGAGAGTATTCCAGTCAACACTGTCAAAAGCTTACTCTAAATCTACAAATGCTAGAAACGTAGGTTTGCCTTTTCTTAATGTAGCTTCTAAGATAAGCCGTAGGGTCAGTATTGCCTCACGTGTTCCAACATTTCTACGGAATCCAAACTGATCTTCCCCTAGGTCGGCTTCTACCAATTTTTCCATTCGTCTGTAAAGAATTCGCGTTAGTATTTTGCAGTCGTGATTTATTAAACTGATAGTTCGGTAATTATCACATCTCTCAACACCTGCTTTCTTTGGGATTTGAATTATTATATTCTTCTTGACGTCTGAGGGTATTTCGCCTGTCTCATACATCTTGCTCACCATATGGTAGAGTTTTGTCAGGACTGGCTATCCCAAGGCTGTCAGTAGTTCTAATGGAATGTTGTCTTAATACACGCATTTTAGAGCCCTTGTTTACTAGGCAATTTTTCCTTGTTTTGGTCCATACTACCACCTCTGAAAGTTGCCTATCTTGCAATCTTAGCAAGAACAGTACCGGGACATGTATTCCACTGGCAGAGGTATCAGAAAGATTTTCGCTTGTAATTTTCGACCCGTTCGTTGACGGATCTGGGTTCCTTACATCAGACTGATACTCTTACGCATCTCTATCATCCGTGATAGTTTGTAACATCACCATGGAATCATCCTGTATATTCCTTCCACGTTTCATGTTTTCCTCTTGTTCTTAGTGCTGGCTTTCCATCTGAGCTCTTCCAGATACCGGTAGAGCGAAACTTGGCGCGTAGAACACAGCGTGACCGTCCTCTCCAGAGACATTAGCAAATGGTCCCCGGCTGCTGTGTCCCACCGTGTCGACTGCCGGCGAGGAGTCCCCTGTGTTAAGAGGACGAGGCACGCCGCCTCCTGGCGACGACTGTTTGCGCAGCATCAGCGCGCCCCGGCGCCTCCTGCAGACCCCTAGCGCGTCCCAGGCCCCTGCTCCAGCAGCCACTAAGCTGCTCCGAGCTGGCGGGCGTCCAGCGCGGGTCCGCTGGCGGATTTCCCACTAATTGCCTCTGGCGGTGACAGCGACACTGCAGAGGCAGAGGGCGAGGGCCGCCTCCTCCGCCCCCGCGGCAGCTGTCGGGGCCAACGTATTGCGGATTCCTGGCCGCTATCAAATCTCCTAGGGAGGGGGGGGGGGGCGGAGAGGCCCTCGAAGCCAGACCGGACCGGACCACCTGGGCTGACCGGTGGGTTGGGGGCGCTACGGCCGGCCGGGGATGCCGATAGGGAACGTAGAAGGGGGAGGTGTGGAGGCAGCCAGCAGGGGGCGGAAGCAAAATAAAAGCGGGCGCGCACATTCCAGCTGCTCTAAATTAAATTGCGGGGGAGCGGGAGGCGGTTTTTGCTGCTGTCGGCGTGGGAGTGCCGGCACCTGCCACGCCTCTTCCCGGCGACGTCAAGGGGGCGGCGGCAGCGAGAGGCGCTCCTCGACTACCCGCAGCGCTGCCTCGTACCCGGAGCAGCGTCCTACAATAGGCACGTAGGTACACGTAAACCTGAGACGGAATCGCAGGCATACGCAAGCAAGTAGTAACATACGCAGGTCAGCCAAATCGTGATGACGATCGCCCACCGTGAGACTGAATTGCACCTGGTGGTGTTGCTGGCACGTGAAACGGTAAGAAAAACACATAATTAGTGGTGAAAACGGTGAGCTGTGTTTTATTTTGCACAGCGCCACTACTTAAGACATAGGCCATTTTCAAGCTTAGCGTAAACGAGGAAATTCAAAACGTTTGAGATCGTACAATTTGGCAAGTTGGTGTAAATCATAAAAATGATTTTTATGTAAGTTTTTAAAATAATTATTGTAGGCTGTCCTCGTGTATTCCGTTAGCACATTTTCTGCTTCTCGTTTCCATGTTTCTTCCTATGTTATACCGGGTGATCAAAAAGTCAGTATAAATTTGAAAACTGAATAAATCACGGAATAATGTAGTTAGAGAGGTACAAATTGACACACATGCTTGGAATGGCATGGGGTTTTATTAGAACCAAAAATATACAAAAGTTCAAAAAATGTCCGAAAGATAGCGCTTCATCTGATCAGAATAGCAATAATTAGGGTAACAAAGTAAGACAAAGCAAAGACGATGTTCTTTACAGGAAATGCTCAATATGTCCACCATCATTCCTCAACAATAGCTGTAGTCGAGGAATAACCTTGTGAACGGCACTGTAAAGCATGTCCGGAGTTATGGTGAGGCACTGGCGTCGGGTGTTGTCTTTCAGCATCCCTAGAGATGTCGGTCGATCACGATACACTTGCGACTTCAAGAGATCTTTCACGCGTCTAGCAATATGGGGTGGAGCGCCGTCCTGCATACACATCGTACGTTCTAGTAGGTGTTTATCAGCCAGGCTGAGGATGATGCAGTTCTGCAGCATATCGGCGTACCTCTCACCCGTCACGGTAGTAGTTTTTTTTTTTTTTTTGTTCTAATAAAACCCCATGTCAATCCAAGCATGTGTGTCAGTTTTTACCTCTCTATGTACATTATTCCGTGGTTTATTAAGTTTTCAAATTTATACTGACTTTTTGATCACCCGGTATTTCCGTCCTATAGATAAAGTACCTCGATCGACAATTTTCTTTATGGGTTATCGACCTCTCCATACCACCACCTCAACCCTCTTCTGGTGATCGTGAAGGTAATATAAGCTTATTTATCTCCTTAATCAATGTACAAGGTGATACTTGACTGACAGTTTCGCTTGTCTCTCTTTGTTGGCTCTAGCTTTGCCACGCCCCTCCTCCCCTCCCCCCTCCCCTCCTCAGTTCTTCAACCCTAGTTCACAGACGTAAGTTGTTTACTTTCAACCAAATACTACACTTTATCACTTTGTTTGTTAGGTTACAGTTTCACTTGTTAGCATATGCTGAAACGCTATACTGTTTTTATCTTCGACTTAGCATTATCTTTGCCTGTTTCCCACACGCTGCTTTTGGTCTGTTAGTTTGTTTTTTGACTTTCTATTCGAATATGCCTTCCGGTGACAACTGCTCTGTACAATTATTGCATTGCTGACAATTTTATTGACTCTGGTTGGCTTCCAATAGCAACTTGTAATCGTTTAAATAGCAGTAAAACTTTCTTGCCATTTACGCCTGTAAGTACGTCGTTTATAACCTTACACTAACTTGTCAAATTGTACAATCTCTAAAGTTTTGTATTTCCTCGTTTAGGCTAAGCTTAAAAATGGTCTATTGACCGAAACTAATAGCTCTGAACAGAAATAAAGAAAGCTCAATGTTTTCACCATAGATTTCAACGATTATTTAGCACCTTCGCGGACACATATAAGCAGAGACTAATGGGGAATGATTCTAGCGACTGTACGGCCGAAAATGGGGAAACCCTCTGACGTAAGCCATTTAGACAAAAGATAGATTTTTATGCCGCGGCCCCTGGGAACGAACATCTCGGAAACAGCGAACCAAGTTGACTTTTCACGTACTTCTGACGTTAGTATCTCCACAAATTAATTGAAGGACGGTGAAACCACGAGTTGGCAACAAGGTACCACGTTTTCCATGGTAGAAGATCTTTCGTTTCAAGGTGCACAATGGTGCACGACTAACGAATTATAGCTTAACCATCAATACGTTATGTGACTTGTTTCAAAAATACGCGGAATTTTATTCGCTGTAACACTCTGTAACTGATTAGTTAACATCTTCAAACAGCTGTCACATGTTATATAGCACTTAAACCTGTATAACACGTAATATCTACAAATTGTGTACATAACACAACATAATGTCTCACAGCAACAAAAACAGCAGAAAATGCCGGAAACTTCTTACTGTGGTTTCTCGCGCGGATTTCTTCATATGATTCTAAAATCGTACAGTTGATGGAAACGTAAACCAGGGAACATCATGTGTTCCTAAGTATACTATCCTCCAGGTACAACATTAATCCCTACTAAGTAATTGAGATATGAGCGATCTTGCAGCTGGTATATCTGGTCTACAAACATGACAAAATTTTGTTAAGGACGCACGTCGTGATACCGATCGCCACTATGTCCCAGGTGAAGTAGCGGCGATTTCCGCAGGATAATTACAGTCGGGTGAGGGTTAGTTTTTCTTGTGTTGAAGTCATTGCCGTGGATGATGCGAAGGAATGCGACCGCGGTAGGTACATGTTAATTTTCATCTTCCCCCAAAATTCTTCCAAGAATGCGCCTCTTCGTTTCCTGATTGCCGGCTATTAGTCTCCAGAACAGCGCCCGCATACCTCATTATATGCTAACGAAGATAATTTTTTTCCCGGAACTGCGAGATGCAGCGGCGTCAGCCTCAGCGTTCTCCGGCGGTTACCCTTCCGTCCTATTGTTATGGCGTGCTTTTCTTTGAATTCTCTCCGTGATACGATTTTTCTCCTCGTTACTTGTGCGTGAATCATTTCTGTGGCAGGCTACAAGGACTTGCTCCTGTGAGAAAATCTAGATCGTCCGGGAGGATTCCTTCATTCAAGCCGTTTTAGGTTTCCTTCTTCACAAACAGTATCCAGAAAACTAGCATCCAGTGTCTCTGACACAAATCTGTTGTAGACATTACAAAGGATTCTGAGCTACAGCGTAATAATGTATACTCTCAGGAAGATTCCGAAATGCGACTATTGAACTGGAATATGTACAAAGTTAACGGTGCAAACACTGTCTCCAGTTGTCTCCTAACAACTTGCGTCGATAAGCACCATAACAGCACAACAAGATTACAAGTCAACGTTAAGAGGTCAAAAGACACGGAAAAACAAAACACCAAAACTTCCATCAAAACATGTAGAATTTATTTATTTCAGATCAAAAGAGAGGGAGGGCAGTATGAGGTAAGTTTTCCATGGAAGAAGAGGAACTGCTTGAAGTAATAGAGAATTAAGTGAGTAAGTTTTTCAAGACAGCCACAGGCCGAATAGAGTAGGGCAAGCTGGCGCCGACAATGTAACCAGCCAACTATTGTACTTTGAACTGTAAATTCCAGAGATCCTGATGATGCTCTTGTAATATAATGCAGTGAAATCGATCAGTAAAATCTGCTGAGTGCTACTTGTGGCTGTCAAAAAATTACTTTCAACAGTCACTGTTTCCCTTACAGGCAAGCCGGCCGAAGTGGCCGTGCGGTTAAAGGCGCTGCAGTCTGGAACCGCAAGACCGCTACGGTCGCAGGTTCGAATCCTGCCTCGGGCATGGATGTTTGTGATGTCCTTAGGTTAGTTAGGTTTAACTAGTTCTAAGTTCTAGGGGACTAATGACCACAGAAGTTGAGTCCCATAGTGCTCAGAGCCTTACAGGCAATGCCTGCTCTCACTAACTGATGAGTGTCGATTTGGAGAACATACGAGATCCTATGTTACGAGTTAAGAGCTAGACAGAGCATTGGAAGTCTTGCGATAAAACGAGGCGGAAGGGACGGATGATATTCCTCCGGAATTTCTAAACTTAGGTTCAAATGGTTCAAATGGCTCTCAGCACTATGGGACTTAACATCTTAGGTCATCAGTCCCCTAGAACTTAGAACTACTTAAACCTAACTAACCTAAGGACATCACACAACACCCAGCCATCACGAGGCAGAGAAAATCCCTGACCCCGCCGGGAATCTAACCCGGGAACCCGGACGTAGGAAGCGAGAACGCTACCGCACGAGCACGAGATGCGGGCTCTAAACTTAGGGGCAGAGTTGCTGTGACTTTAGAAGTTAGTGTATGCGACGTACCTTCGTATCTTCAGAAGACTGCCATCCATACAATATTTAAGCGAGCAAGGTTAAACGAACGCGAGAATTATCGCACAATGAAGTTGACACCTCGTGTATCCAAATTACTAACCAGAGCCTTCCTGGCAGATTACAACTGTGTGCATTTGGTTGGCAATGTTCTTACCGACACCCATGAAGTTACACCTCACGGCCTGTCCTCACTGCTTCACTTCTGGCAGTATCCCACATCCTCTCCTCCAAACATCACAGAAGCTCTCCTGCATATGTTGCTGGAGTAAAACTCATGGAAGAATGTGTGTTGCTGACAAATGGCTTGTCCACAACGTAGGGGATTGGTTGCACGGCGAATGACACGCTCTGCAGCGAAATGTGCGCTGTTTTGAAACTCCCGTTAAAACTGTGTGCAGAAGCTGGACTCGAACGTTGGACTTCGCTGTTCGTGGGTAACACTCTTAGCTATTCTGTTGCACAGTGAAATCGTTCACAACTGCTACTTGATCTTTGTAAAAGTCGAGTATTAATGTTCGGCCTTTGTGTCCCACGCTGTCTTCCTCCGTGCTTCAAAAACCTACCCCTTTGAACCAGCCACATAGTTTCTCAGCTACAATGAAGCGATGAAGGTGTCCTCTAAACTTTTATCGATTTGTTAAACACGATACCAATGAGCGACGCGTGTGTAGCCATTTGCGGAACAGGCTTCGTTTTTGGGGGAGGGGAGGGCGGTTTCGGGGGTGTCACCATTTGTTACTGTCTCTCTCTCTCTCTCTCTCTCTCTCTCTCTCTCTCTCCCCCCCCCCCTTTCATCCTCAGCACAGATATAACTTGCCATGAAGCTCACTTTTAGCGTCCAACAGATGCGTAAGATATTAATAATAGTAACAGTAAAACATATCAAATGTTATAAATTAGTAATAATAGTATGTTTGCATCATTAACGCTTTAGCATAATTCCCAAGAAATTGTTATGTACAGAAATATTCCATCTGAACAGCATTTTTCAAAAAATGGTTCAAATAGCTCTGAACACTATAGGACTTAACATCTGAGGTCATCAGTCCCCTAGACTTGGAACTACTTAAACCTAACTAACCTAAGGACAGCACACACATCCATGCCCGAGGCAGGATTCGAACCTGCGATCGTAGTAGCAGCGTGGTTCCGGACTGACGCGTCTAGAACCGTTCGGCTACAACGGCCGGCCAGCATTTTTCCTAGAATTTGAGAAGTACATGAGTCATGTAAATAATTTAAGAGCTATAGTCGCAACAAACTCTCACTACACTAACAAATTTTATAATTTACGAGATTTGAAATAGAAGTGTGAACTACAATTATTATTATTTCACTAACAAGCACTACGGCCGTGAACACAGGTCTGCACACTTCGGCTCTGCGAGCGTGTAAATGAGAGGAATTCTGTTTCTTTCGGTCATTTCCACCTACATTCCAACTGTTAGTCTCTGTTCCTTTCGTTATTCCTTCCTGGAGAGTTTGCGTTTCTATCTTCCCTTGCTCAGCAGTTTGTGGTTTACCAGATCTACATATGGACTCACGAATCGTGTCGTGTTCGCTGTTGACAGCGGGTACGATTAGCCTGCGAATGCGTGCCTTCAAGTGGTTACGCCCAAATCCCATCCACATGGCCAAGTCCCCACTCTTGAAAGTGAAACGCGTCCTGTATTAAATGTAGCTTGTAATCCCAAGAATTTTGTAAAGACTTTTATTTTTCAAACTACTTTATTCTCCTAAAATCATCTGTGAAATTTGAAGACTGATGTTCTCGTATGTAAAAACGTACGAGGTGCGTTCAGTAAGTAATGCAACAGTTTTTTTCTCGTCCATCTGATGTATATGAAAGTTCAAAGGGCTCTAAGCACTATAGGACTTAACATTTGAGGTCATCAGTCCGGTAGGCTTAGGACTACTTTAACCTAACTAACCTAAGGACATCACACACATCCATGCCCGAGGCAGGATTCGAACCTGCGAGAGTAGCAGCAGCGCGATTCCGGACTGAAGTGCCTAGAACCTCTCGGCCACAGCCCGCTGGGTTCCTCGCAGCCCAACTGAATTAAAGATGTGAGGAGTTTCTTGCACGTAATGACTCTGATCGTGACAGTTTTTGTCGAGCGTCGTCACACGCGATGAAACATGGGTTCATCACTTCGAACCGGAAACAAAACAGCTATCCATGTGCTTGTGCCTCTACACCTCTCTTCGGAAGAAAAAGTTCAAAGGCGCACCCTCAGCTGCTGAAGTCTGGCGACGGTCTTCTGGGACTCTCAATGTGTTATTCTGCTTGAAGACCTCCCCAATGCTGAAATGATCAACTCTAAAGTGAGTTGTGCTGCCTACAGGAAATTGAGGAAAAGACTTCAGCGTGTTTGTCGCCCCAAAATTGCAGACGAACGTCTCATACTCCATGACGACGCATGGCCTCAAGCAAGTCTTCGCACCCGAGGAGAGCTCAACTAAAGTTCATTAGACGGTTCTTCCCGATCCATCCTACACCCCGGATCTCGCACCGTCCGGCGTCCATCTGTTTGGTCCAATGAAGGATATACTCCGTGAGTAGTAGTACGTGGTTGATGGGGAGGTTATTGATGCAGTAAGGTGTTGATTCCTTCGTCGACCACTTGACTGGTACCATGCGGGCATACAGGCTCTCCTGGTATGGTAGTATAAGGCCGTCGCATTGAACAGGGACTATTTGGTTTTTTTAGCCAAAATAGTGGGGAATAGAGCAGTGACAGGCCAGGGTAGCCGAGAGTGCTAACGCGCTGCTTCCTGGACTCGGGTAGGCGCTCCGGCCCCAGATCGAATCCGCCCGGCGGATTGACGACGACGGCCGGTGTGCCGGCCAGCCTGGATGTGGATTTTAGGGGGTTTTCCACATCCTACTAGGTGAATACCGGGCTGCTCCCCACGTCCCACCTCAGTTACAAGACTCGCAGACATTTGAGACACATTCACACTGAAACTTCCTGGCAGACACTCCGCTGCAGAGTGAAAATCTTATTCTGGAAACATTCACACTATTTCACGGTTTACACCAGATGCAGACAGCTAGGGTACACTCATTCCGTCCCGGGGGTATGGGGTGGCGGCAGGAAGGGCATCCAGCCACCCCTGAAACTTAACCATGCCAAATCCGTACTTAACCCTGCCGACCCTGCGCACAAGGCGGGATAAGGCAGTAGCGAAAGAAAGAAAGAAATTGGGGAATAATGCAGTGTATCGGAACCCTGAATGAAACTGAACTTTTTCAGAAAAAAAATGTGTTGCATTACTTATTGAGCGCTCCTTGTAAGCGCTTCTACTAAAATATTGATGGGCGAAGGGGCATGCGGCCCCCACACCCCAGCACCTACTGCCCCCTCCTGGGTCAGGCCTGTGCGTGGTCTGACCTGAACTGAAGTCAGTTGCAACTAAACGCCGTCTTTTCGGTGTAACGACCGTGCGAAGACTTCTGGTAGCTGCTGCAGCCTCGTCGAAAGACATTCCGCCGCGCCACGGCCACCGCCACCGCAGACGGGAATGTGTGAAAATGTATCCCTTTTCTTTCGCGCGCGGCGAGCTTTCTTGGCGATTTGCTGAGCCGCCGTCAAAGGCCGCCCGCGCGATCATTATGCGCGTCGTTAGCCGCGCGCAGCACGGCAGCCGGCGCGCCGGAACGTCCCGCGGCCCATTCAGGCAGAGGACGCGAGGCGGCGCGACGGCGAGGCGTTTCAAACGGAGACAAAAAGAGTGTGTTGCCGCTCATCAGCCTGCGACGGGCAGAAACTGAGAGGAGAGGAGAGGCTGTGTGTGCGAGTGTGCAGTCGGCCGGCCGCAGGCTGTATCCTTTGTGGGCGCGCACGTAATAAGGAGTCATGTAAATGCAGATGAGGCAATTAGGCTCGGGTCGAGCCGGGCCAGCCGAGGCCGAGCGAGTCTGGAGGCTGCCGCGGAGCGGCGGCTCGTTACGTCGCCAAGCCGCGGCGACGTGTGGGGGAGGAGGCGAGGACAAAGTGGCGGCCTCTCGCCTCCCGTGGGAAGTCCGCGCTGCCACCTACACGATTTCTAGGGGGTGGGTGAAGTCCGGCGTCCAGTGGGGTCCCAAACTAGCATTTGGCTCCGGCCGACCAGTTATCTAGTGCCTTGTGTCAACAATTCTCAACCGTAGGGAAACGATCCGATAAGCATTTGTGAGAACGGGGCAGCAGGTGGAGAAATGACGTCGAGGGAACATTATGTGAGTTTGACGATACTATATTTAGGCCCGCATCTCGTGGTCGTGCGGTAGCGTTCTCGCTTCCCACGCCCGGGTTCCCGGGTTCGATTCCCGGCGGGGTCAGGGATTTTCTCTGCCTCGTGATGGCTGGGTGTTGTGTGCTGTCCTTAGGTTAGTTAGGTTTAAGTAGTTCTAAGTTCTAGGGGACTGATGACCATAGATGTTAAGTCGCATAGTGCTCAGAGCCATTTGAACCATACTATATTTACTTTGAACCAGCGCCATTGTACCGAAGCCAAAATACACTACTGCCCATTAAAATTGCTACACCACGAACGTGCTACAGAAGAGAAATTTAACAGACAGGAAGAAGATGCTGTGATATGCAAAAGTTTAGCTTTTCAGAGCATTCGCTCAAGGCTGGCCCCGGTGGCGACACCTACAACGTGCTGACATGAGGAAAGTTTCCAACCTATTTCTCATACACAAGGAGCAGTTCACCGGCGTTGCCTGGTGAAGCGTTGTTCTGATGCCTTGTGTAAGGAGGAGAAATGCGTACCGTCGCGTTTCCGACTCTGATAAAGGTCGGATTGTAGCCTATAGCGATTGCGGTTTATCGTATCGTATCATCCAATGACTGTTAGCAGAATATGGAATTAGTGGGTTCAGGAGGGTAATACGGAACGCCGTGCTGGATCCCAAGGGCCTCGTATCACAAACAGTCGAGATGACAGGCAACATATCCGCACGGCTGTAACGGATCGTACAGCCACGTCTCCATTCCTGAATCAACACATCGGGGCGTTTGCAAGACAACAACCATCTGCACCAACAGTTCGACGACGTTTGCAGCAGGATGGGCTATCAGCTCGGAGACCATGGCTGCGGTTACCCTTGACGCAGCATCACAGACAGGAGCGCCTGCGATGGTGTACTCAACGACGAACCTGGGTGCACGAATGGCAAAACGTCATTTTTTTTCGGATAAATCGAGGTTCTGTTTACTGCATCATGATAGTCGCTTCCGTGTTTGGCGGCATCGCGGTGAACGCACATTGGAAGCGTGTATTCGTCATCACCATACTGGCGTATCACCCGGCGTGATGGAATGGGGTGCTATTGGTTACACGTCTCGGTCACCACTTGTTCGCAGTGACGGCACTTTGAACAGTAGACGTTACATTTCAGATGTGTTACGACCCGTGGCTCTACCCTTCATTCAGTCCCTGCGAAACTCTACATTTCAGCAGGATAATGCACGACCGCATGTTGCAGGTCCTGTACGTGCCTTTCTGGATAAAGGAAATGTTCGACTGCTGCCCTGGCCAGCACATTCTCCACATCCCTCACCAACTGAAAACGTCTGGTCAATAGTGGCTGAGCAACTGGCTCGTCACAATACGCCAGTCACTACTCTTGATAAACTGTGGTATTGTGTTGACGTTGCATGGGCAGATGTACCTGTACACGCCATCCAAGCTCTGTTTGACTCAATGCCCAAGCGTATCAAGGCCGTTATTACGGCCAGAGGTGTTTGTTCTGGGTACTGATTTCTCAGGATCTACGCACCCAAATTGCGTGAAAATGTAATCAAATGTCAGTCCTAGTATAATATATATGTCCAATGAATACCCGTTTATCATCTTCATTTCTTCTTGGTGTAGTAATTTTAATGGCCCTTAGTGTAGGTAAAATACGGACTGAATATGCTAAATTGTGCAGTTTCAATCGGTGGGATGAGTGATTATGCTGACGGGCCAGAGGGCCGAGTGTAATCACTGCTGCCAATAAAGAAGCCTTTTATTCAAACTCAGTACATACTCTGCTTGGCTAGGCGAGGAGAAACGCACCTTACTCTGTAGACCCCCCCCTGTCCGCCGCTCGTGGTCTCGCGGTAGCGTTCTCGCTTCCCGAGCTCGGGGTCCCGGGTTCGATTCCCGGCGGGGTTAGGGATTTTCACCTGCCTCGAGATGACTGGGTGTTTGTGTTGTCCTCATCATTTCATCATCATCCAGGAAAGTGGCGCAATTGGACTGAGCAAAAATTGGGTAATTGTACGGGCGCTGATAACCACGCTGTTGAGCGCCCCACAAACCAAACATCATCATCATCATCATCTGTAGACCCTGGTTGAGTATGGCGTACGGGAGCCCTGCAATGATGACAGCAGGTCCGCGGATGGTCGATGGTCTCGTAGGCCAAGCTCGTGAAGTCAGTAGAGCTACCGTCCCGTCGGCGATGGCGCTTGGGATGGCCTCTCGTCTCCTCAAGCGACCACCGCGGGGGTACTGGAACTACTGTGTGCACGATTCAATTCGCTACTCTCTTAGGGGAGTCGGACGGCACCTGGTGCTGTGATACCGAGTCCCAGGAAGGGAACTCAGTGCTAGCAGAAACAGGTGCGGACAGCTGGCTGGTGGTTTGGAACACATGGCTGCCACCGGCAGTGTCCAGTCATTTCACTGTCCAACGTGCCCCTGGCATTGTCGTGGTGCTGCTGGACTCCAGCGATGAGAAGTGCCTCAGAATTGAGACGCATTTGTTTCACTAAGACCTGGCACCTAGTCACGTCATCCATAACAACAGACTTGCCCTGGTGTGGTGACACTGAGCCGCCTATTATGGTTATTAACGCTGCTTGATGCAATTTCCTGATGAGTGCAACTACAGGGTGTTTCAAAAATGACCGGTATATTTCAAACGGCAATAAAAACTAAACGAGCAGCGATAGAAATACACCGTTTGTTGCAATATGCTTGGGACAACAGTACATTTTCAGGCGGACAAACTTTCGAAATTACAGTAGTTACAATTTTCAACAACAGATGGCGCTGCAAGTGATGTGAAAGATATAGAAGACAACGCAGTCTGTGGGTGCGCCATTCTGTACGTCGTCTTTCTGCTGTAAGCGTGTGCTGTTCACAACTTGCAAGTGTGCTGTAGACAACATGGTTTATTCCTTAGAACAGAGGATTTTTCTGGTGTTGGAATTCCACCGCCTAGAACACAGTGTTGTTGCAACATGACGAAGTTTTCAACGGACGTTTAATGTAACCAAAGGACCGAAAAGCGATACAATAAAGGATCTGTTTGAAAAATTTCAACGGACTGGGGACGTGACGGATGAACGTGCTGGAAGGGTAGGGCGACCGCGTATGGCAACCACAGAGGGCAACGCGCAGCTAGTGCAGCAGGTGATCCAACAGCGGCCTCGGGTTTCCGTTCGCCGTGTTGCAGCTGCGGTCCAAATGACGCCAACGTCCACGTATCGTCTCATGCGCCAGAGTTTACACCTCTATCCATACAAAATTCAAACGCGGCAACCCCTCAGCGCCGCTACCATTGATGCACGACAGACATTCGCTAACGATATAGTGCACAGGATTGATGACAGCGATATGCATGTGGGCAGCATTTGATTTACTGACGAAGCTTATTTTTACCTGGACGGCTTCGTCAATAAACAGAACTGGCGCATATGGGGAACCGAAAAGCCCCATGTTGCAGTCCCATCGTCCCTGCATCCTCAAAAAGTACTGGTCTGGGCCGCCATTTCTTCCAAAGGAATCATTGGCCCATTTTTCAGATCCGAAACGATTACTGCATCACGCTATCTGGACATTCTTCGTGAATTTGTGGCGGTACAAACTGCCTTAGACGACACTGCGAACACCTCGTGGTTTATGCAAGACGGTGCTCGGCCACCTCGCACGGCCGACGTCTTTAATTTCCTGAATGAATATTTCGATGATCGTGTGATTGCTTTGGGCTATCCGAAACATACAGAAGGCGGCGTGGATTGGCCTCCCTATTCGCCAGACATGAACCCCTGTGACTTCTTTCTGTGGGGACACTTGAAAGACCAGGTGTACCGCCAGAATCCAGAAACAATTGAACAGCTGAAGCAGTACATCTCATCTGCATGTGAAGCCATTCCGCCAGACACGTAGTCAAAGGTTTCGGGTAATTTCATTCAGAGACTACGCCATATTATTGCTACGCATGGTGGATATGTGGAAAATATCGTACTATAGAGTTTCCCAGACCGCAGCGCCATCTGTTGTTGAAAATTGTAACTACTGTAATTTCGAAAGTTTGTCTGCCTGAAAATGTACTGTTGTCCCAAGCATATTGCAACAAACGGTGTATTTCTATCGCTGCTCGTTTAGTTTTTATTGGCGTTTCAAATATACCGGTCATTTTTGAAACACCCTGTAGCTTCGTCTCACAATCTCCTTACATTTATCACATTCTGACCGACATACCGTCGCATCATGGTTTCGGCCTGCTAATACGAGGGTTATTCGGAAAGTAAGGACGATCGGTCGCGAAATGGAAACCACAGAGAAAATCCGATCAAGTTTTGCACAGGTGTATTGGGTAGTGTCTCTAGTATGCCAGTCGGTCGCATTACGTCGTTTTTTTAGTTCTGAGCACACATACCTAGAACAATAGTTGGCACAGACAACGAGCTGTAGGCCGACGTAGAGAACTGGTGGAAAGCACTGGCGGCTGCCTTCTATAACGAGGGTATTGGAAAGTTGGTACAACGCTACGACAAACGTCTAAGTTGTATCGGCGACTATGGAGACAAGTAGCTGGAAGTTGTAGCTAACTGTTGCAAATAAAACAGTTTTGATTTTCACTGTGGTTTCCATTTCGCGACCTATCGTTCCTTACTTTCCGAATAGCACTCGTACGATAGATGTCTTTCTCCTTGCTTCTTACTACTTTTGGTAAAAGACTGGATATGACATTACAATAACTAACCATAGCTAAGAGGTTGAAATTGTGTCTACGGCAGACAGGCTTGTAAGAAAGATATTGGATAGTAATGGCGTTTATAGCCTGCTCAGAACGTTAGTAGAAGTGTTCATACCTTCACATGTACAGGGTATTTCAAAGTCCATGCATCAAACAGCTGGTGGTGAAAGAACACTTCATGGCAAACAACCTTTGTTAGAGAGAAAATGTTCGCTGATCCCGGTGATGCTAGGTGTATTTTTGTATTGGTTATGCCCCTGAGAGGCAACATAGCTTAGGAATTCTGCAGCATGTGTATGCTGTGTGTGCTGCATATAACCGAGACTCCTGTTCCATATGAAGTGGTGTAGGCCCTTTATGATTCACTTCTAAAACATCTTCCTCCACTTAGAGTCACTCGTTCTTAAAGCTTTCTTTCTTGAAAATTACTGTATCACTTTACTGGACAAAGGTTGTATGCTGTATACCTGGTTCATAGACCTTAGTAGTTCGCTAATATTTTGTCTCTAACACAGATGATCCTCACGATGTGACCTATCACCCCTAGACGTTCGATGCAAAGACTTTTAAACACAGTGTATAAATAAACACGAGCTTCAGGGATACATCTGCTTTTCAACAACTTTTCTTTTTTTTTTTCAGGTAAAGTTCTGTTGTCTCTGACAAAGTCTACCTGACACGTAAGTGTTCGTAACTGCATGCATGGAGGTGAGTTTGTAAAAATTATATGATTCGGCAAAGATTACTGCCAATGGCATGGTGCCTTATAGTCACAATGGACATAAATTAGAACAATGCACGTTCTATTTCATTTATTACAATAAAATGTGTAACGACGAGTCCAACAGTAATCACAATAATTAATCACTCTTTTTTGTCAGGCATTTATCTGTTTGAAATTATTTATTTTTCTTACTAATTTAAGACCAATATACTTTTCTTGTTTATATAGAGTCATGTTTAAAGACATTACTGTATTTTTGAAACAGAATTATTCTGCAACGTTGGTACGTTCTACGGCGTACACATCGTATAGGGTGGGAGAAACACAATGAAAATTTCTAAGGGTGTAGGAGGGTAGGTACTGCTGAGAAGTAATAGCTAAGAAAGAAATTCGAAACGTTGCACCATTTCCGAGCTAATTAGCACTGAAGTTAGCCAGACAGGCTGTTGCCCGCTCAAACTGAAGTTGCCCGACAAGTCCAATTAGTGTTAGTTGTTCTCATAGCGTAGACGATAGCGCGCTAGACTGCTCAGCTTTTCACTCTTGTTCGATTCTTACTACAGTCCCATGTCCAGTTTTTGTATCGTTCTCTCATTCGGTCTTAGGAAACCCAATGAAGAACCCGTCTGGCGACTCATCTCTGGCAGTCCACTTGAATTTGTGATCACGACGACTTGATTCGCTAATTTCAGTGCTAATTAACTGGGAAACGGCGCAACGTACCGATTTTTTCTTAACCATACCAATATTAACGTATTTTCCATAACGTACTTTGACAAGGGAGGAAATGGGGGGTATTTCGCGCTCACCCTAAGAAAAACGAAAAAATTCGTTACTTTTGTTGACTGATATGAGCAAAATACTTTTTAAAGACTTACTGATGTGTAAGTAATGTCCAGAAAGAAAAATATCTTTTAATACACTCCTAACAATACCAACACACTTTCAGTAACGTATACTGCCAGCCGGCCGGAGTGGCTGAGCGGTTAAAGGCGCTACAGTCTGGAACCGCACGACCGCTACGGACGCAGGTTCGAATCCTGCCTCGGGCATGGATGTGTGTGATGTCCTTAGGTTAGTTAGGTTTAAGTAGTTCTAAGTTCTATGGGACTGATGACCTTAGAAGTTAAGTCCCATAGTGCTCAGAGCCATTTGAACCACCATTTTGAACAGTTATTTCTCAGCACAACCTACCCGGCAACACCTTACATACTTTTCAGGCTTTTTCTAATCACTCTGCATACGTAAAGAAGATAAGCGTTAATAAATTTATCTTCTTCAAAACTTCTTTTCTTCAAACTGTCAGCCTATATTTTATGTCGTCTCTACTTAGGCTATCTCCAGTAACATTGCTGCCCAAGAAGCAAAACTCATTCACTGTTTTTGATGTTAGAAATGATAGTGCACAGCAATCAGTCGTTCTTTTCGCTAAGATTTTATTCGGAAACTATAGATTTTGGCTAATGCCTAGCCATTATCAATGAACCGTTTCATGGTATCATTGCATGTCCAAGTATGTCAGTCCCCTGTTGTTCGGCCTTCTGTCACAGTTCGTTCAGTAGTCTAGAACGGACTGTGACAGAAGCCCGAACAACAGGGAACTGACGTACTAGGACGTGCAATGACACCATGAAATAGTGTGTTGATAATGGCTAGGCACTAGCGGAAGTCTAGATTTGCGTAATAAAACCTGAAAGACATGGCCGACTGATTGGTGCGCTCTATCATTTAAAAGTCATATCGCAGTCGTTGAGTGTACGCACATTCCTAATGGACGGTAACTTGATGCTACTGATGTTCCATTTCCTAATGTAATAACGTCAGCATAGCTTCATTGAATCGGACTAAATTACACTATCCTTGATTTGTTTTTGGTGATGTTGATCTTATACTTTCTTTTCAAGACAATATCCGTTCCGTTCAGCCGGCCGCGGTGGTCTAGTGGTTCTAGGCGCGCAGTCCGGAACCGCGGGACTGCTACGGTTGCAGGTTCGAATCCTGCCTCGGGCATGGATGTGTGTGATGTCCTTAGGTTAGTTAGGTTTAAGTAGTTCTAAGTTCTAGGGGACTGATGACCACAGAAGTTAAGTCCCATAGTGCTCAGAGCCATTTGAACCATTTTGAACGTTCCGTTCAACGACTGCAGAGAGTGAAAATTAACGGCCTGGAATGTGAACTGGTCCGTATG
The DNA here is from genome assembly GCF_023864275.1 of Schistocerca cancellata. Lineage (NCBI taxonomy): Eukaryota > Metazoa > Arthropoda > Insecta > Orthoptera > Acrididae > Schistocerca > Schistocerca cancellata. The sequence continues at coordinate 166,347,940 of NC_064634.1, forward strand.
TCACCACCATTCGGCCACGGTGACAACAGGGCCTTCTTTAGTTGCACAGATCTGGGCGACCTGGGGGGATATGGCGGTCGGGCGCCAAGGTGACGCCCGGAAATGAGATGCGTCGCGACCTGGACGTAGCGTCCCGCAGCTGACGCATTCGGCGGCATGTAAATTTTATTTACACATGGCGCGTTCACAGGGGGAAACCATACCATTTAGATTGGCCGGGCGCTGATTTAAATACAATGCGGGGCGGCAGATGCCCGCGTGAAAAGTTGATGAGATGCAAATGCGGCTCGCACGGCGTAAATGACAGGCAAGCCGGCAGTAAGAGGATTGCGCGAGCGGGCACTCTACCCGGCGCCACTCCACTCCGCTCCACTCCAGCCCGGTGCGAGCTTCCCCCGGCATCCGATAAATTCCCTCGCGATCCCTCAGGTGCGGCCGCGCTCCGCCGTCCTCGCGAGTGTAGAGCGAAACCCAACGGCTGCAGGACCGCCAGCTTACAACCGCGGCAGTGTCGGGCGCGGACGAGGCATCTCTGTGCTTATTTCCAGCTAACCGAGAAGGTTTGCTTTGAACAACTCCACTATTATTTCAAGGACAGTTATACGCCGAGGTGGCGTGTAAGTCATGGGATAGCCATATGCAAATATACAGATGGCCGTAGTAGCGCTTACGCGAGGTACAAAAGGGTAGTGTATTGGCGGAGCCGCTCCTTTGTTATGCCCATCCGGCTTGGATCTCCACCCCCCCCTACCTTTTACAAATCCCTCCAAATCCTTGAACGCCATGCTCTCCGCCTCGCCTATCGCATCCGTCTCCCCTCCCCCATGCGGATCCTCTACGATCTCATCCCCTTCCCCCGCCTTCTCCTTTTCCTTGACTGGATACGGATCCTGTACACCTCCCATAAACTCGATCCTCCTCACCCACTCGTCTCCCCAATCCTCTCCCACCCCCGCCCGCTGCCGCGCCTGTATTCCCACGTCCCACCCGGTCTCCATCTCTCCACCCTCCTTACCCTCTCCAGAGGTGGCTTCCGTCAGCTCCCCCTCCCTGATGATGTCCTCCTCCCTTCCATTTACCCCTCCTATCAACTTTTATCCTCCTCCCCCACTTCCTGTTTCCTTTCCTTTAGGCACCCTCCCTCCCTTCTCTTTCCTTTTTCCCCCGTCCCCCTTCCTCCGCCCCTCTTCCCCCGGGCTGCCCCTCCCCCTTCCTCCCTCCCCCACTCTCCCCTGCCCATGGCATCTCTGCTCTCCCCTCTCCCTCTCCCACTCCCCTTCCTCCTTGTCCTCTCTTGGCATGTCCCCGGACTCGCACACGCTCAGTGAACATTCGTGCGCCGGAGATCATCGCCATCAGTGTCTCGTGTGTGTGCCTTCGTTTGTGTTTTGCGTTCTTTCGCAGTTACAACTCCACTGTTCACATGTGCCGTCGCCGTCCTCCGTGTTCTGTGCGCCGTGCCAACAAGTGTTAAGTGTTTTTATCGTCCAGCGTGAACGGCTTCATGTTTATTGTTTTTTGTCTCTACTTTTTTTTGCCCGCCATTTTCATTGTATTGTCTATGTCGCCTCTTTGTCATATGATTGTACCACTTAAGGCTGAAGAGCGGCGTACTATGCTGCTGACAGCCCGCCTGTATGAGGTGCTAAAATTACAATAAAGAAAAAAAAAAGAAAAGCGGAGCCGCTGTCCCGCCGGAATTGTAACCAACTGCCACGTCGTTCCCCTACGCTCCGACACGGAGTATGGGACTTCATCATCATCACCACTACCCAACGGTGAAATCCGCTCGAGATATACCGCTCTTTCCAAACCTAATCACGACGCTCCGCCTCACATAATCCTTCAATTTTCTGACTTCACGTCGCTACCTGCGGTTCTACGGGGCACCATAGTCATAATCGTCATTGCACCTTCATCACAACAATTTTTTCATATGTCACCTACCATCAGCATTACACCATGGCACCATTCACGTTGAAGAGTGACAGTATTTTAACTGTAATATAAAATCGTCAAACGGGTTTTAAAAGTCATCCGTTTTTTTAACTAAGTGTATTTTACAAATCCTCGTTTATTGTCACTTGTTTTTATGAAACAATCGTCACAGTCACCCATGTATGTACTTTTTACGAAATCATCCGTTATTGTCAAGTTTTACATGGAGCTATTTTCAAATATCAATACAAGATTAATCAGCGACCCGGTTGCACATAAACGTTAGGTACATTGACCTAGGTTTCGACACTTACTACGGGTGTCTTCAACAGAATGAACAGTTGCTAAATTTTAAAATTTCATTGCTAATAAGCAATACTCAGTATTCTGAGTACCGAAGCTCAAGTCAAACGTAAAACAAAACGTTGTAGGTTTTGCCATGTGTACCCAGCTGGGAGCAACATCAGACCAGTTTAATGTTGTTCCCAGATGTCGTTCCCAGCTGGGTACACACGGCAAAACCCAAAACGTTTTATTTTACCTTTGACTTGAGCATAGCTGCTCAAAAATCTGACTATTGGTTTTTAGCAGTGTAATTTTACGATTTAGCAACTGTTCATTCTGAAGACAGTCCGAGTAGGTGTCGAAACCAAGGTCAATGTACCTAACGTTTATGCGCAAACGATTAGCTGTTTAATCTTATACTGAAACTTGTGGTGTGCGTACTGTAAGACCTTCGGTACACACACCATCAGATTATTTGGCTTGTCGCTCTAATGAAGTAGACGAGTGTCAGCAATATGTCTCATGGTCTTATTGCGGCGTGTTTACCTTCTGCCGTTAGGTCAGACGATAGAAATGCCACTTCCACGCTTAGAGTAGCAGATTGACGGTGACCAACTTTAAACAGAACTTGATTAATTTTCACACACATTTATTAAAATAATAAAAAGGATAGACATTACGTAACTTGATTCTGGATGCTGTTTACAATTGACAATCTGAAGTTTCTTTGGTCTTGGTACGTTAATCGTATTCTCACATATCTCTGATACTTTACAAAGTGTCTATACATTTCTCTTCATGGCTATGTACAGGAATATGATAATCTTATTAGGCGCAGGCTGAAACTTGACTACAGACTAATGCATATTAATGCAGACTGACTAATCGGAGGTCTGTACACTCGTTATAATACCTCAGCGTTCAGGTATCACTGTGCGAGTGTGATCCGCGAGGAGAAAAGGTTCTACGTTAGCAGGAATCTCATTGGCTGCGTTACATATTAATACGCGGATCGGCGGAAGCAGAATTTGGTCCGTCTCTAAGACAGCGCCATCTCGTAGTGCAGAGACGGACGAGCGCTGCGCCTGCGCTGTTGTGCTTAGCGGGGCACGCTCTAGTGGGAAAGTTGTGTACGCGCTGACTACGCGGGACTATGTACACAACAAAACTAATATAAAGTTTCTGAATAACAGCCATGTTCAAAACTGTAAAATTTTCAAATACAGTTTTTGTAACCTTTCGTGAAGAACGGTTTTTGTTTGCTGCCAGACCGCTCCCGTTGTGAGGAATTGACATAACGACAAAGAAAAAAAAAAGCGGAGCTGTCATTTGTATCCAGGTGATTCACGTGAAAAGATTTCCGAATCGATTATGTCCAGACGACCGAAATTAACAGACTCTGAACGTGGAATTGTAGTTGGAGCTAGACGCATGGAACATTCCCTTTCGAAAACCCTTAGGAAATTCAATATTTCTGGACCCACAGTGTCAAGCGCGTGCTGAGAATACCAAATCTCAGGCGTTACCTCTCACTACCAACAACGCAGTGGCCGACGGCTTTCACATAACGACCGAAAGCAGCGTAGTTTCCATAGAGTTGTCAGTGCTAACAGACAAGCAGCACTGCGTGAAATAACCGCAGAAATCAATGTGGGGACGTACGCCGAATGTTCGTGAGACGAAATTTTTGGTTGACGGGCTATGGAACAAATGTTCAAATGTGTGTGAAATCTTATGCGACTTAACTGCTAAGGTCATCAGTCCCCAAGCTTACACACTAAGTAACCTAAATTATCCTAAGGACCAACACACACACACCCATCCCCGAGGGAGGACTCGAACCTCCGCCGGGACCAGCCGCACAGTCCATGACTGCAGCGCCATAGACCGCTCGGGCTATAGAACAGTCGACCGACGCGAGTGCCTTTTCTAACACGGTTGTGTGCCTTTTCTAACACCACGACATCGCCAGCTGCGCCTCTCCAATTGAGCCGATCATTAACTATAAATGGTTATGTTCGTCTACTTGGAGACCATTTGCAAGTATTCATGAACTTTGTGTTCCCAAACAGTGATGGAATTATGTGGATGAGAGTGCCCCATGTCGGTGGGTCACAAGTGGTTCGAAGAACATTCTGGACAACTCGACCGAATGGCTTGGCCACCTAGATCGCTCAACCTGAATCCCATCGGACATTTATGGGGCGCAATCTAGAGGTCAGTTCGTGAACAAAATCCGCCACCGGCAAAACTTTCGCAATTATGGATGGCTATAGAGGCAGCATGGCTAAATATTTCTGCATTCAAACATTTGCTCTTGCCACGTCGAGTTGCTGCACTGCCCCGGACAAAAGGAGGTCCAACACGACATTAGGAGTACCCCACGACTTTTGTCACCTCAGCGTAGTTTTGTTTAGTTTCCCTTCAATTTCGTGCGACCTTTTGTGACACCTTTTTTCTTGTAATAAAATCTTCTCGGGGGATCAGTCGAGTGGTGCCGCCGTCCTCTTGCAACGTTTCAATGAGTTCTATACTCATTATTTTCAGGTGAACTTCGCCGAAATACGATAGACACAAAAGTCATCGAAAGGTTGCGACAACACGACTCCACCACCCAAGAAGATTTTATCATTCGAATACTCCGAGAAAGGCTGCAGTCACATATTGCTTTCTTTTTCTTGTCATCAGTATTCTGACTGGTTCGGTGCGGCTCCTACCAATTCTTCTCATGTGTCAACCTCTTCATATCACCCAACGTCCGCAGTAATGGATATAATGCAGTGTCTGTCTTCCCGTACAGTTTTTATCCACTATAGCTCCATGAAGGACTATGGAAGTTGTTGTTTTATGTCTTAAATGCGTCCTCTCAACCTGTTTTTTTTTTTTTTTTGTAAATGTTTTCCGCCTATTCTTCTCGTCGTCGATTCTGCGAAGAAACTCGCCATTGCTTATCAGTCCACCTAATTGTCAATATCCTTCTGGAGAACAACATCTCAAACGTATCGATTCACTTCTCCGGTTTCTCACAGTCCATGATTCCTTCCCTACAGTTCTCTGACCAAGACCGATGTTTCGTACTAGTGGTTTTATTTTGGCCAGGAATGTCCTCTTTGTCTTTTCTATTCCGTTCTTTACGTCCTAGGTGCTTCGTCCTTCATGTGTTATTTTGCTCCCTCCGCAGCCCACTTCCTTAACTTTGTCTACTTTCTGATCACCAATATTGATGTCAAGTTTCTCGTTATTCTCATTCCTGCAACTCCTCATTACTTTCGTCTTTCTTCGGTTTACTTTCAGTCTATGTTCTGTACTGATAATATTATGCATTTTGTTCAACACATACTGCAATTATTTCATTGGTAGCCTTTCACCCTGACTTTTAATCCAGTTCCTGAAACTTTCTTATATTTCCGATATTGCTTCTTCGACGAACAGACTGAACCGGAAGGCTGGATGAGTGTATCCCTGTCTTATATCCTGTCTACTACGAACACTGTGTTCTTGATTTCCCACTCTTACTGTTCCCTCTTCGTTCTTCTTTATATCATAGTAGGACACTGTTAATTATGTGTTCACTTTTCCCTGCTTTATTTCGCATATCCTCATACCAACTGCGAACTGCAGCCACGTTAATTTCCCACATAAGTATTAACATAGATAATAATTAGCGGAACCAGAAGTTATTATTTCGTGATTCTCAATTTAGAATTCACTCGCGCTGTTGACAGTCAGAGTGGTAATCAAATAAGCATATGATCAAAATAGAGGGATATTCAGGTACATATGGAGAAAATTAACAGTTTTCGTTATTTATGGCCCAGCACTGAAATCTGCAGCAATGTGCGGAAGGGTTGCACTTCTGCCATGTTGAACGATTCTCTTCAGTCGTCTTTGGTCCTGTCCTCGAAGGATCTATTTCCGGCCGCAGCGATGTCGGAGATGTGATGTTTTACCGGATTTCTGATATTCACAGTACACTCGTGAAATAGTCGTACGGGAAATCCCCACTTCATCGCTACCTCGGAGATGCTGTGTCCCATCGTTCGTGCGCTGCTATAAAACCATTTTCAAACTCCCTTAAATCTTGATAAGCTGCCATCGTAGCAGCAGTAACCCATCTAACAAATGCGCCAGACACTTGTTGTCTAGTATAGGCGTTGCCAACCGCAGCGCCGTATCTGTCTGTTTACATACCTCTGTACTTGAATACCAGTGTCTTTGGCGCTTCAGCGTAGAACGGCTACGGCTGCGCTGCTGCTGCAGCAGTAGCAGGCGATCTCGTCCCAGAGTTTGGCAGTCGGGTCGCAGCGTGCCTCACGGCCGCATTGGCAGCCAGTCGCCTGCAGCGGCGCGGCGCGGCGCGCTGGGTGGTCCTCCGGGTCCGAGGACAGGCCTGTCTGCAGCGAGACGCCGTACGTCACACTGCCTCTCCGGCTGTCGCGCGCGCCTCCGTTATCCGATCTCCGGGATGAGTTCGGGTCACCGCTGGACCCTGGTGGAGGGAGGGGAGATTAACTTCATTTTACCGACACGTCTTCGTCGTCGGTCTTTGTAATCCTCTCGCGAACAGGGTGTTCCGTAAGAAAACGGTCATTCCCTGGGCCAATGCCATTCGACGTTCTTTATTCGTGTCAGAAGATGCAATACAAAGACGCACGACACATTACACAGTACATAAAAAAGTAACTTAAAATGGCCAGATATGTACTCATGCTCATAAATTAAGGATAATCGCAGAATTTGGTGCCACACAACGTGGCACTACACAAAACTGGCGCTAATAGCATAGGCACATAGGGAACACACACGACACAGATCCGTAAGTCCACGGTATTGGTGACAAGTTGAGAACACCGTCCCGAAACACGTTTGCTACAAAATGCCACTGTTTCCTGAGCATGTACCCCGACATCAATATGGTATATGATCACCATGCACATGTACACAGGCCTCACAACAGGTTGGCATACCCTGGATCAGGTGGTCGAGCAGCTGCTGGGGTATAGCTTCCCATTCTTGCACCAGTGCCTGTCGGAGCTCCTGAAGTGTCCTAGGGGTTTGAAGACGTGCAGCGATACATCGACCAAAAGCATCTCAAACGCGCTCGATGGGGTTTACGTCTGGAGAACAGGCAGGCCACTCCATTCGCCTCATATCTTCTGTTTAAAGGTACTCCTCCATGATGGCGGCTCGGTGGGGCCATGCCTTATAATCCGTCAGGAGAAAGGTGCAAAATGACGTCCCGATACACCTGACCTGTTACAGTTCCTCTGTCAAAGATATGCAGGGGTGTACGTGCACCAACCATAATCCCACCCCACATCATCAAACGACGACCCCCATACAGGTCCCTTTCAAGGACACCGAGGGGTTGGTATCTGGTTCCTGGTGCATGCCAGATGAAAACCCGGCGAGAATCATTGTTCACACTATACCTGGACTCGTCCGTGAACATAACCTGGGACCACTGTTAAAAAATGGTTCAAATGGCTCTGAGCACTATGGGACTTAACATCGATACTGAGGGCTCGTGCTACGACCTGTTGCGTTTGACCAGCCTCCAGTCGCCCTAGTATTCTACCCTTCATAACGTCATCAATATCATGAATATTTGTTCTTTGAGCCATTTTCAACACACAGTCCCTATTAGCACATCTGATAACGTCTGCACACATACTCCCTGCACCGTACTCTGACATGCACCACACACTTCTGCATATGTGGACTGCTGCCAGCGCCACCGCGCGACGACCGCAGGTCTAATGCACCGCATGGTCATACCCCGAGGTGATTTAAACCCGCAAACTGCCCACCAGAGCGTTTTTTCACCATGTATCAGCATTATCCTTAATTTATGAGCATGAGTGTAAATGAATAGTCGATTACACCATGAATGACCAAAAGCGGGCAACCAGGAGAACCGACCGTTCTAGGGGCATTCAATAAGTAACGCAACGCATCTTTTTTCTCTACCAGTTTCGGTTGAAAGAATGCGGAATTTGTTGTGAGACATCATGGAATATTCTCGCTTCGGCCCCCATAGTTGCATGAAGTTCTGAAACGTGGCGGCGCTATGCGTAGCATTCAAAATAGCGTCTATAACAGAGGTGCGTTCAACGCAGAGAGCTGTTATTGAGCTTCTTTTGGCGGAAGACCAAAGCATCGCAGATATTTTTAGGCGCTTGCAGAATATCTAGGAGACCTTAACGTGAACAAAAGCACCGTCAGTCGCTGGATGAGGTGTCTGTCATCGCAACAAGGTCGCGCAAACTTGTCCAGTCTCCCTCGAGCCGGCTGGCCGCACACAGCTGTGACTCCTGCTGTGTGTTTGTCGCCAGAAAAATGCAAACGAACCTCTCCTTCATCACGACAACGAACGGCCTCACACAAGTCTGCACACCCGAGACGAGCTCATAAAACTTCTTTGGGCTGTTCTTCCTCCTCTACCCTACAGCCAGGATCTCGCACCTTCCGACTTCCATCTGCTTGGAAAAACGAAGGACGCTGTACGTGGATGATGGTGACGTTATTCATGCAGCAAGACGTTGGCTCCGACATCGACCAGTAGTGTGGTACCATGCGGATATACAGGCCCTCCCAGTGGAAAATGGAAATGAGCGTTTGTTGTCATTGGCCGGGAGGCCCCTTACGGGGCAGGTCCGGCCGCCTTGGTGCAGGTCTTATTGGGCGATGCCACATTGGGCGACCTGCGCGCCGGATGGGGATGAAATTGTGATGAAGACAACACAACACCCAGTCCCTGAGCGGAGAAAATAACCGACCCAGCCGGGAATCGAATCCGGGGCCCTTAGGCGGCAGTCCGTCAGGCTGACCATGGAGCTTCCGGGGCGGACGGCCCTCCCACTAAAGTTGTGTAAGTCCGTAGCACTGAATCATGTTGGAAAACACTGTTTTGTATCCAAAAGAGTGGGGCCGCGCGGAACCAACATGCTTTCATAAAAATTGTGTTGCATTACTTACGGAATGCCCGCCTTGTAAAATCGTCTAGGTTGCTATGCACCGACATCTTCCTCTTTAGTTTTCTTCTTACAAAATCGATGTTTCGATTCCTCTGCTGGGATCCTGAAGCAGATCGCAGCAGAATGGTCGAAGCGTCGGTTGTTTAAGAAGAAGTTTAAGTGGATGATGACGCTGCCTATTAACTGAGAAATTACACGCACGATAGAAAATGTCACAAATGACTGCAGTCAAGATAGAACCTCGAGAACATCTGGAGCTGCTTGAAGCAGATCTCCCAAATAGAACGTCGCATGACAGAGCTGGCAGCAGAACAAGTGCTCCATGGTTTGCGCACCTCCGCAATCTCAGTTGGTAGTCATGACTGGAGATCTGAGTCTGAATCTTCTGACTCCAGAGCGTAGGCGATTGAGAGCGCGCGAAGTAGAGCACACCTCTTATAGGCCAGGAAGGAGATTTTCAAATGGTTAAGGCCAATGAAGATTGTTTACTACTTGTGCAGTACATGGAACCGTTGCAAGATGTTGCTGATCTTCATTAATCTCTTCCTGTATTTCAATCTATGGACGATTGATAATGGATGGCTAGAGTAGGTGAACACGTTTATTGCCTCCACGCTTTCAGCACCTCACAACGGATGTCTGGAGCATCACAGTCAGATGATATACCTCGACTAAACGTGTACAGCTCAGACAACCAGTAAATCGGTGCCCTGTCGGCGGTTTTGACGTGAGCAGACGTATTAGTATCTTCTGTCACACGCTCTCACACAGAGTGAATTTCTTTTCTGAAGTACGATTCTGAAAAGCCTGAAAATTACTTACCTCAATGGACTCAACACAGTATCCAGTCACAGAGAACCAGATGCGGCGAACAAATGGTTCAAATGGCTCTGGGCACTATGGAACTCTACTTCTGAGGTCATCAGTCCCCTAGAACGTAGAACTACTTAAACCTAACTAACCTAAGGACATCACACACATCCATAACCGAGGCAGGATTCGAACCTGCGACCGTAGCGGTCTCGCGGTTCCAGACTGTAGTGCCTAGAACCGCACGGCCAGATGTGGCGAACAGACTTTTGCATCAACTTGCATTTCAAATATCTTATCTATAATTACCTTATTGTCCACGGGACGTTAAATTCAAACATTACTTCTCTCGTACTTCACATATCTTAATTTGCTCGTGATAAAATTATCTTTTTTCTTTCACCACCGTCCTAGAAAAAAAAAAGGCGATCCATCCCAACTCGCGTCCCCAGCCAGACCCCTTGCTCAAGACTCTCTTCATCTAAACGTCGAAGGGGATCTTTGGTGCGTCGCCACTTTTTTTTCGCCTTCGGAAAGTAATCAATCCACTTGAAATGCACTACTTCTTTTGTGGCACAAAGAAAATGGTTAGTCTCCCATTTATTAAATAGCGCATGTGGCAGAAACATGTCTAAACCAGAATGACAGATCGCTGGAAAATATTACCTAAATTACTTTTTTACTAACCGGACATGATTTTTAATCATTATTCAACAAATGAGACTGTTAACGTGCACAAAACATTGACGTAGTTTAATTCCACACATTGTTAATCGATTATCATCGTACACTACATGGAGCTTTATCTCGATATTTTCCTCGGCGGAAATTTTTGTACACACCGTACATGAATTATGTTCAAGAGCAGAATAGCATATTTGAATTCAACATCCACCCCTTTTCTACAGAAGCTGAGTAACAAGTCATGCCAACCTTGCTTGGATTTCACTTGACAAAAACCGTATCAGCCGGCCGGGGTGGCCGAGCGGTTCTAGACGCTACAGTCTGGAACGCGCGACCGCTACGGTCGCAGGTTCGAATCCTGCCTCGGGCATGGATGTGTGTGATGTCCTTAGGTTAGTTAGGTTTAAGTAGTTCTGTGTTCTAGGGGACTGATGACCTCAGAAGTTAAGTCCCATAGTGCTCAGAGCCATTTGAACCATTTTGAAAAACCGTATCGAATACAGGGTGTTTCACAATGTTTTGACGATTTCAGGTTTGAATAACAAGCTCTAAAAATAAGATACAGTGATGATGACGCCGTTTATCAGTGGTGTGTTATTTCATCCCATATACAGGTCACTAAACATGTCGTAGAGGCTGAAGCACCAACTTGTGTTCGCGGTGGAGTGCTATCTTCGCTACGGCTAATCTGTCATGCGCGTGCAAAGTACCATTCGTAAGCATTTCAAGATTAAGCCGCGATATGCAATTCCTGCTCGTGGAATAATATTGAACCAAGTAAGAAGCTTCCGTGTAACTACCAGTGCATCGAATCGAAAGTCAACGGACCCTCCGAAAACCGTCCGAACTCCCAAGAACATCGAACTTTTGCGTAGGAATTTACAGGCAAGCCCTCGTCGTTCTTTACGAAAACTTGGTCCCAACAAGACGGCGCTATATGCCACTGCAGGTACTTCGTTAAGCATTTGGTAACCGCGTGATTTCCAAACGCGCGTATGTCGAACGGCCGCCTCGCTCGCTTGATTTAACCGTGCCATGCGTTTTCCTATGGTATTATTTGGGAACGTCCTGCGAGGCTTGCAACAGTTAAAAGATCGAATTCACGATGAAATTTCCAGGATTCCGCTTGCAGCTACGAAAGATGCGTTCAAAAACTGTTTGAAACGCGTCGAGTGTTGTGTAGCGGCGAGTCGTCATTTGTCCGGTGTAGTATTTCATAACTAAACTCGAATAAATTTTGTACCTTCTATAATATGATCAACTTTGTTTCGCGATTTGTTTGTGTTATTCAAATCTGAAATCGTCAAAACATTGTGAAACATCTTCCAAAGTATTTTGTGATGAAATTGATTCCAGTTTATTCATTTGAATAAAAGACGCTACACCGTTCAATTAAGAATCCGTACAAATAAAACTGTTCCGCTGAACAAGTCGGCACGTTACTGCGGTTTATTAACCAGTGGCACTGCAACACAATTGCGTTGATGTCAATCCAGCTCTTACGTAGCCTGAAAATTTCCATTTGGGCCCCTGACTAAGGAGACTGTAGCACAGACATCTTTGCAGGAATATCGTGACATATACATATGCTTTAATCTTCTCAGTGGTTTGGTGATACAGTTGTCTGAAACTTTCGGCGTTAGCCATTTTGGAGACTTCAGTGAGAGGGACAGTTTCACAGAAACGCGCGCACTTTCTGCGGAAATGAAGAGTGTGGCAGGTGTTACCGTCTTGGGGAGATTGGAGCAGTTTGACAGAGGAGTATGTAATCCCCGTCTCGTACTAGCACGTGCAGTGTGTGTGGAGACGGAGTACAGCTACGGTCACGGCAGCGGAACGGCCAACGCTTCTAATCGAGAATACCGATGATGTTGCCTGACCGAACAATGCCCCATAGAATAATGTTTCCTACCATTTTCGACGCCGTGAAAATGTTACGTTATTACTAACGTCCATGTGGAGTTAATGAGGTGTAAATGAAGTAGAGAACATCAACGGGTGGCTATAAAAGAATTCCGGCACAGTTAGAAATTCCACGTTCACGAGTGCTAAGCATGTTGTAAGGGTGTCCGCAGAATATAAAGCTATCGTTAGCATGTCGCGAGATTTACGTATTGCAGATTATGGGTTCTGATTAGCCATGATCTCTTGCAGTATGGGGCGAACACCAACTGTTAAAAACGTATACTATCTCATCAAAAGTATCCGGAGAGTATTGTATTGTATGTTAACCGGGGACCAAGAAATGACGCAGAGGCTCCGTCCCCATCCCAGCCACAGTGGTCCACTTCACCCCTCCGCCGCCCCACACCGAACCACTCTATCAGGGTTACTGTGCGGTTCGGCCCCTGGTGGACCCCCCCTCCCAGGGAACGTCTCACACCAGACGAGTGTAACCCTCATGTTTCGTACGTGGAGAACATGTTTGCGCAGCAATCGCCGACATATTGTAGCTGAATCGGAATAAGGGAAACCAGCCCGCATTCGCCGAGGCAGATGGAAAACCGCCTAAAAACCATCCACAGGCTGGCCGGCTCGCCGGACCTCGACTGAAGTCCGCCGGGCGGATTCGTTCCGGGGACCAGGCGCTCCTTCCCAATTCGGAAAGCTGTGCGTTAGACCGCACGGCTAACCGGGCGGACTATCTGGAGAGTACTAAGCGACGTTTGAGGTGGTGCAAAGAGGGAAGCCACTCGACAGTGAATGACTCGAAATGAGAGATTCGGAGTGATGAACCATACAACGCTTGTGGCAATGTTACTGGAAGGGTTTGGGAAATGCCTGGACACTGTAATCTACCATCACCTGCAGAGCGAACATTGAAGTACGGTGGAGGTGGCGTTACGGTACAGGGGTGCTATTCGTAGTTAGTGTGCGAGTCCCTTTATTGCGCTTAAGGAAACAGTAAATGCGCAAGATGTGAACATGTTTTAAAGAGTTGCGTACTGCATATAGTAGAGGAACAGTTACACAATGCACTCTGCCATAAAGTAGCATTTGTCAGCCAATTTCTGTGGGCAATGACATTCCTGAAATGGAAAATCGTGCCCTGAGTTCCGTCCTGAACCCCGTGGAACACGTTTGGGATTACTTAGAATGTCGGCTTTGCTCCAGGCCAAATTCCAACAACGCTACCTTGTATAGCTTCGCGTCTTGAGCGAGTATGGCCTGTCATTACTCCACAGACATTCAGACGCAATATTGAAAATGTGTCCAGCAGGGTTCAAGCCTTCATAAAGGGAAGGGTGCACAAACCTCATTAATACTTTTTGTGCGTAGAACCTTGCACTTGTAGTTCCTCACTGTGCTAGTGAAAGACTATATCCATTCCAACGAAGGTGGTTTCCCTACCAGGTGGCAGATTTCCATTGATCGATGGTTTTACAACGATGAACCTATGCTTGCAGTAATCATAACTAACGATATCATATATTCGAAGGCCCTTGAAAACATTTCTGTTATCTCTCAGACATTTTACTACCATCGGTCGAATATCAGTGAGTTTTACGTCTGTGACTACTTAATTACTTTTGTGCAATGCATAAGTTTCATTTAAACGATGAGTTACCTCAGAACTTTATCCCGTTATTAGAATTAATTACTTGTTATATAGATCAGATTCGCGATACACGTTATGATGTGCAACGTATTATCGGAACAAACATAGAATGTTTATACACATTTTAAAAAATTAAAAATAATATTTATGTGGCTGAGTGCTGATCATTTACAGCTATTTTTCTTTAAGAATGTCCAATTATCTGTGCACAGGACTTCCTCTATGGTGTAGAAGGAGAAACATTCTTCATGTAAGCTTCTGTAATAGAATATTATGACTGACATAATCAGATCTCTTCCATAAGTCACAAAAGTCACATTTGTGATTTGCACCCCTTTCAATGTCTAAGTTAGATTCATTAAAGGATAACGCAGACAATTGTTGCATCTAATTTTGTAGTTGTTTTTTCTGTTACTCTCAAGTGTAGATTGAATGTTGATAACAAATTTCAAAAGCGAATAAATTTGGTGTGATGCTCTGGTTAATATTCACAGTTGCTTGAAGAGATACTTCGGAAATGTACGAGTGTGTAACTCCATGCGTGATTTTTTTTTATCATTTAAAGATTTTATTAAATGTTCAAAACGCTGACTCCGATTGTGTAAGTATCTCATTGCTACGAAGGTGAGTGACAGAGGTATAGCAACGTGGACCAGGCCGTGGACGATTAGGAAAAGTACGCAACAATACATTCTCCCCTTACCTGGATAACTACTACTGATGGGAAGTTCTTAAACCCAGAGACTAGGAACCGGCTACCTCCCAAGCCTGGAGCCACCGTATTAGCACGTGATAGTGATCTCAGTTCCGGCACTTCGGATTGGTTGCCATGACATGGACCATCGTCTCATTCTACGAAGGGAGTTCAATAAGTAACGCAACATCTTTTTCTGGAAACCGATTGGGATTTATTTAGGATTACAATAGTACTAACACGAATTCTTTACAGACGAATGGAAATACTGGTAGAAGCCGACCTCGGGGAAGATCAGTTTGGATTCCGTAGAAATACTGGAACACATGACGCAATACGGACCCTCCGACTTATCTTAGAAGATAGATTAAGGAAAGGCAAACCTACATTTCTAGCATTTGTAGACTTAGAGAAAGCTTTTGACAATGTCAATGTTGACTGGAATACTCTCTTTCAAATTCTGAAGGTGGCAGGGGTAAAATACAGGGAGCGAAACGCTATTTACAATTTGTACACATACCAGATGGCAGTTATAAGAATCGAGGGACATGAAAGGGAGGCAGTGGTTGTGAAGGGAGTGAGACAGGGTTGTAGCCTCTCCCCGATGTTATTCAATCTGTATATGGAGCAAGCAGTAAAGGAAACAAAAGAAAAATTCGGAGTAGGTATTGAAATCAATGGAGAAGAAACAAAAACTTTGAGGTTCGCCGATGACATTGTAATTCTGTCAGAGACAGCAAAGAACCTGGAGGAGCAGTTGAACGGAATGGACAGTGTCTTGAAAGGAGGATATAAGATGAACATCAACAAAAGCAAAATGAGGATAATGGAATGCAGTCGAATTAAATCATGTAATGCTGAGGGTATTAGATTAGGAAATGAGACACTTAAAGTAGTAAAGGAGTTTTGCTATTTGGGGAGAAAAATAATTGATGATGGTCGAAGCAGAGAGGATATATAATGTAGACTGGCAATGGCAAGGAAAGCGTTTCTGAAGAAGAGAAATTTGTTAACATCGAGTATAGATTTAAATGTCAGGAAGTCGTTTCTGAAAGTATTTGTATGGAGTGTAGCCATGTGTGGAGTGAAACATGAACGATAAATAGTTTGTGCAAGAAAAGAATAGAAGCTTTCGAAATGTGGTGCTACAGAAGAATGCTGAAGATAAGATGGGTAGATCACATAACTAATGAGGAGGTATTGAATAGAATTGGGGAGAATAGGAGTTTGCGGCATAACTTGAATAGAAGAAGGGATCGGTTGATAGGGATATTCTGAGGCATCAAGGGATCACCAATTTAGTATTGGAGGGCAGCGTGGCGGGTAAAAATGGTAGAAGGACACCAACAGATGAATACACTAAGCAGATTAAGAAGTATGTAGGTTGCAGTAGGTACTGGGAGATGAAGAAGCTTGCACAGGATAGAGTATCACGGAGAGCTGCATCCAACCAATCTCAGTACTGAAGGCCACAACAACAACAACAACAGTACACCATATAATTCCCCACTCTGCTCGCTACAAAACCCTCTTTTTCAACATAATCTCCTTCAGCGCGATGGCCTTACGCGTCGTTACTAGGAGGGGCTGTATGCCCGCATGGTACTACTCAAGTGGTCGACGTCGGAGTCAACGTTGTCCTGCATCAGTACCTCTCCGTCATCCTCGTATTGCTTCCCGCGGAGTGCATCCTTCACTGGGCGAAACGGATGGAAGTCGGAAGGTGCGGTATTCGGGCCGCTGGGTGGACGAGGAAGAACAGACCAATGAAGTTTCGAGAGCTTCTCTCGGGCGCGTAGGCTTGCTCTGTCATTGCGAAGATGTCCTTCTGCATTTCTGTGGCGAAAAACACAGTAAAAGAAACACAGCTACGTGCGGCCAGCCAGCACGCGGGAGATTGGACTGGTTTGCGCGACCTTGCTGCGATGACGACAGATGCCTCTTCCAACGACTCACCGTGCTTTTGTTCACTGCCACGTCTCCGTAGACATTCTGCAAGCGCCTACGAAAATCTGCGAAGCTCCGTTTTCCCAACAAAAGAAAGCCAATGACAGTCTCTGCTTGGAACACACCCCCATTACATACGCCACCTATCGGAATTCAATGAAACTATTGGCGCTGAAGCGGGAATATTTCACCATGTCTCAGAACAAAATTCGCATATTTTTCAACTGAAATTGTCAGAGAAAAAAAATAGTTTCTTGAACCCCTCTCGTACAAAGTGGCTATCGCGGGCAGCGAGTCGGTAGAGCGTGAAGTGTTTAAGCCCCGTCCCGTGCGTTTGACGTAATTTTCTCCCGGGACCACACAGCGGAAGGCCCATGTGTGGTCTCCTCGGCGGAGCCGCGTGGGGAACGCACGTGTCGACACGGTTACGGTACGGGGAGGCCACACATGTGGCGGTTCAAGGCCCGCCGCCGCGATGGCTGCTGCGATAGCGCCGTGTGAACGCGTGTCTGAGGGGCTCTCCCGTTCCCGCACTGCGCCCTATCTGCTGTTTACCTGCCGTGCACTTCCAGAGGCCAGTGTTCTTCGATATTCGCTCCTCCATATCTCCGTGCGCAGTAGATTCGTAAACTGCTACTGCAGATACTGACTGGCTGGAAGTACTGGCGATGTCGGAAACCCATACCACTTTCATGTAAGGTCTTAATGTGTGTGCTTTTCCAAAGTTCGAGCTACGTGAAAGACGTGTTAGGTGTGAAACTGTATCCTGCCGAAGACTGTAATAAACTCTTGTGGCGTTTTCTGTACCGTCTGCGTTGCTACGGAAGGTTGTGTACTTTGTGCTTCTCGGTGCATGGAGTGAGAACTATATGAAGGCACTGTTTACAGGAATATCTAGTGATCTATACAAATTGTAAATCAAAGGCCCCTTCCTCGTTTTCCTGTCTGTATTTGAAGGCTAATCTTAGGAACTACTGTGGGGATTGTGAAGTGGCTTTTACCCATACACAGACTGATCCACGAGGAAGTTTGTGTATATACCAGCGGAAATTGCTTCTATAGGAGCACAGAAAGTACGAATATTTTCCTGTTTATTTAAAGACTCTGACTAAGAAGTGGTCTACCAGCTGCCTCATTCTACCTTACTTAGCACCTTCAAAAATTTTGCTAAACATTTTGGCATGCGAACATATTCGTACTTTTTTTAGCATGCAACTCACCTCAAACGCACATATGCTCTCCTAAGTGTAACTCGCTCACTAGTCCGTCGCTGCAAGTCGCTCATATCCATCCAGTCGCAGTGGCCCTTTCTCACTCAGCTGTTCAGCCCAAGTCATTGTCATCATCTCTTTGTGTCTGTCATTGTCTCCTGAGTCACCGCCACAGTCTCCTTCACTCTGTCCTACTACTACAGTCTCCTCTCACTGCCGCTGTCTCCCTCTTAGTGCTAATATCTCATTCTTTCCTTCCGACTGCTCCTGTCTCATCTCACTCTCACTAGTCACCTCTTCCTCTTGTCATTGTTACAAGCTGTCTCTCATTACCACTGGCTCCTCTCACCCACTTCCACTTTCTCCTTACTCTCTTTATTCCTACCCCCGACCCCACTCCCCCCCCCCCCCCCCCCACCACTGGCACAATCTCCTTCACTCCTTTTCTAGCGACTGTTCTGTCTCTGTCAACTGTCGACTATACTCAACTGCCACTGCGTCCCTATGCTTCTCTTGTCTCTCACGCTGCCACTGTCTCCTTCGCTCCTTCTACAAGACAATCACTGTCCACTGTCTTCCAGTATTTACCGTACTACTTTCCCATCTTTTTTTCACTGCCACTGTCTTCCCTCTCAGCATAAAAAACGCGAATACCTTCGAATGCCAAGATTTTTTAGAAGAATGTTAAATGTGCTGATGGATGTAGTATGAGGCAACTGGTACCCCACTTTTCAGTCAGTGTTTTAAATAAAAACGAACATATTCGCATTTTTTGTGCTCCGATAGGAGTATTTTACTGCTAGTTCCCTTCTTCTCCCTGCTCCAGCTGGGCATGTAACATATGAAAAGAAATGTATGCGTCGGTAAACCTTAGGTAGTCTACTTACTCCTGTGAAATTGAAATAACTCAAAACTAATTTTATGCCTCAGACCGGATTTTACGTGCAAAAAAAAAAAAAATGCTGTGGTACTACAAAATGGGAACATGGGGTTTTCAGATGAAGACACTTTATAGCATATTTTTCTGTACTACATCACTCTGTAAACTACGTTTTCACCTCAGTCCGTATTTAACATGCGTATTTTATGTGTACAAGTACGATAAGTTTGAACCTCAGCATCTCGGAAACTGTTAAGATATGAGGAAAATTTTCGAATTTGTTCAACATCGGGATCTTAGGCACACATCATAAAAATTACAGCCATTTACTGTGCATAGCCGTCTTGAAATCCTCGGTTTAATTTTGGTCCAATGGTGACGGCGAAAATATAGTACAAAAAAATCATTTTCGGGTATTTTTCGAGGAATCGCTCATCGATTAGAGGTGCCTCTGTAAGTCCCATCAAGCCCACCATACACCACACCAAGTGCAAGAAGAACCAACCAATTTACTCCATTTGTCTAAACACCAGGAAGCGTGTAATACCCATATACTGACCCAAAACTGTAGAATAGCGACACTTAAGACAATCCTGCTGTTGGGTATACAAATGGACCCTGGTCCAAGAGGTATCCAAAACCACTGACGCCACCTTTTTATCGCCAATTGAATCGGGGGAATGAGATCCGGAAAATCTTGTTTTTATGAGCGGCGTTTTGGAACATATTAGGTACGAATCCTGTCTTATACATATTGGTTACCACTAGAGGAGACCAGGCGTTCAGCCGTGGATACTTCGTGCTACCCATGTGAAACCGGGGACGGTCACTAGTAGTTATTAATGGCGACCTAACACGTGTTTTGGTGAACGTAGCGAAGAGACAAAGAATTGTATAGTTACTCTTTGGCATGCCCACATTTTTATCATGCACACAGTACTGAAAGTATTGCCTCTCGTTGACTTTGGCAATCAGCCCGTGTTGATATCACATTGGAAGGGAAGTCCAGTATCGGCTCGCTCGGGTACTGGATGTTGTGTTGTCCTTACTTCCGTTTGTCTTAATTGGCATTACCATTGAAGTGGCCAAATGGGCACGGCCCGAAAGCCAATAAGTTGGAAAAATATATCTGCTCGTGGCTGCAAACGACCCTTTTTTTCTCACTGGATCAATGCAACCACCACCTACACCAGTTGGAATGTCGAGGCATGAGAAGCTAATTTCGCGAGCTGATTTAACTTTGTCGTCGATGTGACACACTAACATCTTCTGTGTCACTTCCAATTCACCTCATGGTTTTCCACTGATGGAGAATGGGACTGGAAACTGACTTTGAATGCAATTAAAAGTAACATACTGGTTATAAAGAGGCGAAGTGTTCGGTCACACAGTTGGCGAAAAATCTGCGGAGACAGCAGCTGACGTAAAATACCCGGAACTAACTATCTGCAACGTCCTAAAGTTTTATAACGACACAAAACAAACTCTCTGGATAGCAGATGCCAAGCTCAGAGTCTCTAAGGAATCTTAAAAGTAAATTCAATTCATACATGAAAGAAGTGATTGACAAAACACGTGTTCCACCGATTGTGGAGTATTGCTCGTCATTCTGGGATCCTTATCAACTGGGGTTAGTAGAAGAAATTGAGAATATTCATTGAAGGGCGGTGCGTTTCATCCCGTGATCCTGTAGTCGGCGTGAGTGCGCTACTGAGTTGCTCAACAAGCTTGAGTGGCTACAGGAGAGGAGTTGTGCATATGGGAGAGGTTGACTGTTAAAAATCCGATAGCATCTACATCTACATTTATACTCCGCAAGCCACCCAACGGTGTGTGGCGGAGGGCACTTTACGTGCCACTGTCATTATCTCCCTTTCCTGTTCCAGTCGCGTATGGTTCGCGGGAAGAACGACTGTCTGAAAGCCTCTGTGCGCGCTCTAATCTCTCTAATTTTACATTCGTGATCTCCTCGGGAGGTATAAGTAGGGGGAAGCAATATATTCGATACCTCATCCAGAAACGCACCCTCTCGAAACCTGGCGAGCAAGCTACACCGCGATGCAGAGCGCCTCTCTTGCAGAGTCTGCCACTTGAGTTTGTTAAACATCTCCGTAACGCTATCACGGTTACCAAATAACCCTGTGACGAAACGCGCCGCTCTTCTTTGGATCTTCTCTATCTCCTCCGTCAACCCGATCTGGTACGGATCCCACACTGATGAGCAATACTCAAGTATAGGTCGAACGAGTGTTTTGTAAGCCACCTCTTTTGTTGATGGACTACATTTTCTAAGGACTCTCCCAATGAATCTCAACCTGGTACCCGCCTTACCAACAATTAATTTTATATGATCATTCCACTTCAAATCGTTCCGCACGCATACTCCCAGATATTTTACAGAAGTAACTGCTACCAGTGTTTGTTCCGCTATCATATAATCATACAATAAAGGATCCTTCTTTCTATGTATTCGCAATACATTACATTTGTCTATATTAAGGGTCAGTTGCCACTCCCTGCACCAAGTGCCTATCCGCTGCAGATCTTCCTGCATTTCGCTACAATTTTCTAATGCTGCAACTTCTCCGTATACTACAGCATCATCCGCGAAAAGCAGCATGGAACTTCCGACACTATCTACTAGGTCATTTATATATATTGTGAAAAGCAATGGTCCCATAACACTCCCCTGTGGCACGCCAGAGGTTACTTTAATGTCTGTAGACGTCTCTCCATTGAGAACAACATGGTGTGTTCTGTTTGCTAAACATTCTTCAATCCATCCACATA
Organism: Schistocerca cancellata; assembly: GCF_023864275.1. Classification (NCBI taxonomy): domain Eukaryota; kingdom Metazoa; phylum Arthropoda; class Insecta; order Orthoptera; family Acrididae; genus Schistocerca; species Schistocerca cancellata. Next base: position 166,369,715 of record NC_064634.1, read on the forward strand.
GCTGGTCTGATATTCCGTAGGCTCTTACTTTGTTTATCAGGCGACAGTGCGGAACTGTATCGAACGCCTTCCGGAAGTCAAGAAAAATAGCATCTACCTGGGAGCCTGTATCTAATATATAGCCTGTATCTAATATATAGCATGTATTCCAACATGTTATTCCCTTCCATAGTCGTCTCACTAAATGACCACGACGAGAAAATCACAGAAATTAGAGCTCGTACTGAAATTTATAGATAGTCAATTTTCCCACGTACCATTCTCGAATAGAGCAGGAATGGATGAAAAAATATTAGTACCAAAACTACTCTCCGCCACACGCCGTAGGGTCAGCTGCGGAGTATGGACGCAGACCAACCTGCGCCATCTGTTCGCTGTCTCCATCCATGTCCTCCATGCTCGCTAATTTTAGACTCCCGCTCGAGGTCGAAAGATGTGCATCCGCATTGAAGGTAGTGGATTATTATGGCGAATCAGTTATACGAATACGTGCCACCACCCGTAGAATCAACAACTGTGATACACATTACACAAATAATCCGGTCCAATATACATTATCACTCGTCTCCTCCGAGTCCGCGTACCGTTCCCATGCAGCTGACATCATCAGTTTCTTCCCTTTCCTATTTTTCCCCCCCCCCCCTACCCCCCTTCCCCCCTCCCCACCACCCTTCGACGTCAATTTATTTAATATGTATCACAGTCGCGGATTCCGCGAAAGAACAGACACCACGAATTCATACATTGAAACGCCAGAGAAACTGGTATAAGTACAGATATATGTAAACAAGCAAAATACGACGCTGTGGTCGGCAAATACTATATAAGACAACAAGTGTCTGGCGCAGTTCTTTGATCGGTTACTGCGGCTACAATAGCGGGTTATAAAGATTCAAGTGAGTTTGAACGTGATGTTATAGTCGGCGCGAGTGATGGGACCCAGCATCTCCGATGTAGAGAAGAAGTGGGGATTCTCCCGTAGGACCATTTCACGAGTGGACCGTGAACACCGGGAATCCAGTAAAACATCAAACTCCACCTTCGCTACGGCCGGAAAAGGATCCTGCAAGAACGGGACCAACGACGACTGAAGAGAACTGTTCAACATGACTGAAGTGAAACCCTTCCGCAAACTGCTGCAGATTTCAATGCTAGGCCATCAGCAAGTGTCAGCATGAGAGCCATTCAACGAAACATCATCGATATGGGGTTTCGGAGCTGAAGGCCCACTCGTGTACCCTTGAGGACTGCACGACACAAAGGGTTACGCCTCGCCTGGGCTCGCCAACACCGACATTGGACTGTTGATTACTGGCAACATGTTACCTGGTCGGATGAGTCTCGTTTCAAATTGTATTCAGCGAATGGACGTGCACGTGTATGGAGACAGCCTTATGAATCCCTGGACCATGCATGTCAGCAGGTGGAGGCTCTTTAATGTTGCGGGCCGTGTGCAGTTGGTTTTTTCGGGATCCCTGATGCGTTCAGATACGGGTCTGAAGGGTGACACGTACGAAAGCATCCTGTCTGATCACCTGTCATTCATGTCCTTTCTGCATTCTGCATTCCAGAATTAACGTACTTGGGCAATTCCAGCAGGACAGTGCGACACCCCACACGTCCAGAAGGGCTACAGGATGGTTCCAGAAACACTCTTCTGAGTTTAAACACTTCCGCTGGCCACCAAACTCCCCAGACACGAACATTATTAAGCATATCTGGGATGCCTTGCATCGTGGTGTTCAGGAGAGATATCCACCGGCTCGTACTGTTACGGATTTATGGAGAGTCCTGCAGGATTCAAGGTGTCAGTTCCCTCCAGCACTACTCCAGACATTAGTCGACTCCATGGTACGTCGTGATGCGGCACTTCTTCGTGCTCGTGGGGGCCCTCCACGATATTAGGCAGGTATATATGCATAAATAATCAGTATCAAGTGGAGACTGACAGATGGGTACTATCACAATGTCCGTGTAAGAAATGAGGTTGCGGCCGAGTCCCGCAGAAGTACTGAGATAATATCCACACCACGTCTTACAGCGGAAGAGTCCCATCAGTGCCGTTCAGGCCCCATTCCGCGCTATGATATTCCTCCCCAATCGGCGGCGTTCCATCGCCAGCAAGAGTCGCTGCCGAAGTGGGGGAAGTGGGTACGGGCACGATGTCCGATACGGCCGCCGTAAAACACATGTTCCACTGTCCAAACAGGAGAGTACCCGGCGATTGGCGCGGGCAGATACCGCATATAAAACTGGCGCTGCGCTGCGCTGAGCAGCCCTGCGCCACGGCGCGCTACGGAGACAGATAGCATCGCGCGGGCGCACAGTAGCGGCTGCTGCTGCCGCCGGCGCTGGCTGGCTGGCTTTGCACGCCGCGCACACGCCACTCATTTCCCTTTCCGATCGCGCGGCTCTCAGCCAAGAGACGGGCCGCTGGCCGCTGGCTCGCCTCCAGGCCTCACGTAACGCGCAGACTCCCCCACAAAGCAGCCAGATCCATCTGCAGCTCCTGCATCTTCTACGTATCAGCACAAACGAGGGACGATGTTTAGCATAACTATGAAAATAATGCTATGGAATACAGTCGTTTCTCCTTTTTTCTTTATTGTTAGTTCAGTTCCTCATGAATGAGCGGAATCGTAGCAGATAAAACTGCTCTTCAGTCGATGGCTTTACGTATTTAATAGCAGTTTTAAAATACAAATTGTTAGAGGAACAAGTGCCGATAGTGTGATCATTGGTACCTTAGTATGTACTCATTTCAATGTGTTACTTCTTTTTTCTCTGCGGTTGACAGTCTTTTCGCAAACACATCACATCATTTAGTACCTGATGTTTTGCGTACTGTCGTAACCACCTCACTAAGTGGAATACGCCTATCAGCATAGACAATTCGTTTTTCGTCCACGCCTCCACACTGTACCTGATGCCCAGGCGAAAATAATAATTCAGATGGTTCAAATGGCTCTGAGCACTATGGGACTTAACAAAAAAATGGCTCTGAGCACTATGGGACTCAACTGCTGAGGTCATTAGTCCCCTAGAACTTAGAACTAGTTAAACCTAAGGACATCACAAACATCCATGCCCGAGGCAGGATTCGAACCTGCGACCGTAGCGGTCTTGCGGTTCCAGACTGCAGCGCCTTTAACCGCACGGCCACTTCGGCCGGCGGGACTTAACAGCTGAGGTCATCAGTCCCCTAGAACTTAGAACTACTTAAACCTAACTAACCTAAGGACATCACACACATCCATACCCGAGGCAGGTTTCCAACCTGCGACCGTAGCGGTCGCGCGGTTCCAGACTGAAGCGCCTAGAACCGCTCGGCCACCACGGCCGGCCAAAATAATAATTAATGGCTCGCTCTTGCAATATGTACTTGGAGGTAGTAGCCAACCGAAAGATATACACCCTTAACAGCTATAATTATTAGTCTGCAAACGAAGAAAATACTGATATACTGTCTTTCAGTTCGCTGTCACAAATAAAAATATTTGCGGTTATACCCCAAGCACCCTGTAAACGAATGGAGGCATGTAATCGAATTCTTAATTCTTAATTTTTTAATGGATTTAATGAAATTTATTTATTTACTTGCTATTTTCTTTTAGTCCGTTAGATAGATACAAGAAGAGACCAAATGTCGCCTTCAAATGGCCATGAATGCAGCACATAATATTTAACGGAATTTCAAATGTGTTGGTATATCCGAGCATTTGGTATAACCGAGCATTATGGAGTTTAAGGAGGTAAAAATCTGCACAAAATATCGCCATAAAAGTCATGGCAGATGTCTCCAGATGGAAGTGCAGTGTTAACGAAAACGTTATCATTGTACGGTTTAAATGGTTCAAATGGCTCTGAGCACTATGGGACTTAATATCTGAGGTCATCAGTCGCCTAAACTTAGAACCACTTACTAACGTAAGCACAGCACACACATCCATGCCCGAGGCAGGATTCAAACCTGCGACCGTAGCAGCAGTGCGGTTCCGGACTGAAGCGACTAGAACCGGTCGGCCACAACGGCCGGCTGTACCTTTCAAAAAGAGTGTCCTGGCCGTAGTCGTCACCTAGAAGGGGATGCTCAAATTTTTGAAATAATGTAAGATCCTGACTTGTAATTTTAAACCTCTCATTGCTTGCATGAATGCATATCTTTTTAGACGGCTTGTAACACATATTTGTTCAATACGGTACACAATGAATAATGCATTACTTGGAATCATGAAACTGAAATTTGACAATACAGATAGGGACACATTCACTGAATAATTATCATCGTTTTGGGACATGATCTGGAATAGCCTTGCGACAGAAAATATGGGTTTGTTAGACTTTTACTCGCGTATTTAGTTTGCCAACCTAAATAGTTTATTTATAGAACAAAAAACATGCAATCAATCCAATGATCCTACGTGTGGTAAAATAGATACGTTGCCCACTGATGTAGACGACCTAGCACATACAAATTGCCTAGCGCTTACGACTGGCAACGGACTGTAGGGTGAAAAAGATTGGAGAATAATTAAAATAAGTCACGGATAGTTACAAGAAAATGATTCACCATTTCATTCGAGCACATAATAAAAGGAAGCACTACTATTACAATCAACATCTACTTGACTGCCGCACACCAAGGAGAAATAACGGATTCCCATTTCATGGACTGTTGCGAATTTGCAACAAACGCGTTAAATTGGGCGTTAATTAAAGGGGAGAAATTACCCACTCATATGCACTTAAGCCCCAAAGGCACTGGAATAGGCATGCGTATTCAAATACAGAGATATGTAAACAGGCAGAATACGGCGCTGCGGTCGGCAACGCCCATATAAGACGACAAGAGTCTGGGGCAGGTAGATCGCTTACTGCTGATACAACGGCACGTTATCGGGATTTAAGTGAGTCTGAACATGGTGTTATAGTCTACGCACATGCGATGGGACACAGCATCTCCGAGGAGCAATGAAGTGAGGATTTTTCCGTAGGACGATTTCACGAGTATACCGTATCAGGAATCCGGTAAAACATTAAATCTGCGACATCGCTACGGCCGGAAGAAGATCCTGCAAGAACGAGACCAACGACGACTGAAGAGAATCGTTCAACGTGACAGAAATGTAACCCTTCGCAGATTGCTGCAGATTTCAGTGTTAGGCCATCAAGAAGTGTCAGCGTGGGAATCATTCAACGAAACATCATCGATATGGGTTTTCGGAGCCGAAGGACCACTCGTGTACCTTCCATGACTGCACGACACAAAGCTTTACGTCTCGCCTGAGCCCCTCAACAGAGGTTGGGCTTTTGATAAATGGAAACATGTTGCCTGGTCGGACGAGTCTCGTTTCAAATTGTATCGAGCGGCTGGAACTGTACGCGCATGGAGATAACCTCACGAATCCATGGACCCTGCATGTCAGCAGGGGACTGTTCAAGGTGGTGGAGGCTCTGTAATGTTGTGGGTCGTGTGCATTTGGAATGATATGAGACTCCTGGTAAGTCTAGATACAACTGTGACATGTAACACGTACGTAAGCATCCTGTCCGATCACCTGCATCCATTCATCTTCTTAGTGCATTCCGACGGACTTGGACGATTCCAGCAGGACAATGCGACACCCCACACAATCGGAATTGCTACAGAGTGGCTCCAGGAACACTCTTCTGAGTTTAAACACTTCCGTTGCCACCAAAGTCCCCAGACATGAACATTATTGAGCATACCTGGGATGCCCTGCAACGTGCTGTTCAGGAGAGATCTCCACCCCCTAGCACTCTTACGGATTTATGGACAGCCCCGCAGGATTCATGGTGTCAAGGCCCTCCTTTACTACTTCAGACATCAGTGGAGTCCATGCCACTTCGTGCTGCGGCACTTCTGCGTGCTCGCCGGTGCTCTATACGATATTAGGGAAGTGTACCAGTTTCTTTGGCTCTTCGTTAGATATTCATTCAACAAACAAAATCTCATATTATTCATTTCATCATGCGGTTTCTGCACTCATTAACAAGATAGAAAGACGTGCACGTTCATATTTGGATTCTACACAGCGAAGACACGGTCACGGTCTCGAAGTTCACCGTAGATTTTCGTCAGCCGTATTAATAGTTCATACAGCGAGACAGAAATATTAGATAGTAGTATTTCTGAACACTGCTGGTTGCACGTTGTACCCATCATCTATTCGAAAAATACTTTACCAAATCAATAATAATGCACGCGTTTGATAGATAGTAGTACAGTATGTCGTGTGACTAGGGCCTCCCGTCGGGCAGACCGTTCGCCGGATGAAAGCGTTTCGATTTGACGTCGCCACGTCGGCGACTTGCGCGTCGATGGGGATGAAATAATGATGATTAGGACAGCACAATACCCAGTCCCTGAGCGGAGAAAATCTCCGACCCAGCCGGGAATCGAACCCGGGCCCTTAGGATTGACATTCTGTCGCGCCGACCACTCAGCAACAGGGGGCTGACGTTTGTTAGATAAGTGACAAAGACGCAAGGATTTGGTATTAACATGAAGCGCATCAGGGGCAGATGGTGGCACCTACCACGTGGGAAGCTAATCAGACAAAAGCACGAGTTCCCAGTGTGCTTAAAATCGGTATATAATCACATGTAGGTGACACAAGATTAATATTGCATGAACCACTGACACTCGCGATGAATTTAATTCATAAACGATCCAGAAAAACATAACCACATTGTATTATAATGTCACTTGGCGGTAGATTCGTTTAAAGCAAAGCGTCGCCACATAAATCGCAATTATTTGCTCACACGGAATATTAGACGGTATGGAACAAAATAAGTACTCTTTGACACCCAGAAGTTGAAAAAGAAACGTTAAACATTATCGTAACGTACGTATGAGTCATCCTGGTACCTGAATTTAAATCACGACAGTATCTGTGATGGACTCCTGTGCTCACACCTACCATCGCCGAAAGAGTGTCGTGGGACGGCCGCTAGCGTGCGTTCCCGACTTGAAACTGTGGAAGGGATGGGACAAAGAGTAAACATCCCGGCACTGTTTGGCCAGCTTAAAGCTATCTTCGCGGAACAAGAGTACCCTGTCGATGTGGATTAACCTCTCCGCTCTGGTTACTACACCACCTCAAGTTGGCAGAATTGCCATATTAAACTGCAGGTTCCAGCCGCCTGTGATAGTTTCGCATTCAAATCAGCCACACAGTCATGCACTCCGGGTTTCACTCATAGGAGGAAGTACGGTACACAAAAACATAAGTACAGGGTTATTACAAATGATTGAAGCGATTTCACAGCTCTACAATAACTTTATTATTTGAGATATTTTCACAGTGCTTTGCACACAGATACAAAAACTCAAAAAGTTTTTCTAGGCATTCACAAATGTTCGATATGTGCCCCTTTAGTGATTCGGCAGACATCAGGCCGATAATCAAGTTCCTCCCACACTCGGTGCAGCATGTCCCCATCAATGAGTTCGAAACCATCGTTGATGCGAGCTCGCAGTTCTGGCACGTTCCTTGGTAGAGGAGGTTTAAACACTGAATCTTTCACATAACCCCACACAAAGAAATCGCATGGGTTTAAGTCGGGAGAGCGTGGAGGCCATGACATGAATTGCTGATCATGATCTCCACCACGACCGATCCATCGGTTTTCCAATCTCCTGTTTAAGAAATGCCGAACATCATGATGGAAGTGCGGTGGAGCACCATCCTGTGGTACGTTTAGCTCCCTGCTTGCTTTATTTGTCAACTTCCGCGGACTACCCGTGAAACTTGCCCGCACACGTTCAACCGTTTCTTCGCTCACTGCAGGCTGACCCGCTGGTTTCCCCTTACAGAGGTATGCAGAAGCTTTAAACTGCGCCTACCATCGCCGAATGGAGTTATCAGTTGGTGGATCTTTGTTGAACTTCGTCCTGAAGTGTCGTTGCACTGTTATGACTGACTGATGTGAGTGCATTTCAAGCACGACATACGCTTTCTCGGCTCCTGTCGCCATTTTGTCTCACTGCGTCTCGAGCGCTCTGACGGCAGAAACCTGAAGTGCGGCTTCAGCCGAACAAAACTTTATGAGTTTTTCTACGTATCTGTAGTGTGTCGTGACCATAAGTCAATGAATGGAGCTACAGTGAATTTATGAAATCGCTTCAATCATTTGTAATAGCCCTGTACAATAGGTGTACTCAATATGCTGTTTCACTTCCAGAGGCTTGCTGCCGTCACCTACAAGCAACTCGAACGATCTCTTACATTACTGACATTGAGACCCCTGCTAAATGAAACGGGTCTGACTGATGCAGATGAAAATAAATGATTTTTAATACACTTTGATGGACAATCTTATTTTTAACACATTTTAGGTGATTCTGTGCTATAGCTAAAATGTAGTCACTGATGAGAATAACTTTGTATGGCATAATAGTGATACTGCTAGTGCATGAAAGTGAGCGTTTTCATGATGGAGGTGGTATGATGAGATTGACTAGGGAGGGGGGAAGGGGAGGGGGGAGCTTGCAGATTCGAAAGTGGTGATTAAAAGTGACTGAGTGGATGGAAGGCGGTGGATGGTGTGAGCTGGGGTGTTGTAACTAGCGCTGCGAAGAGGGTTGTATCTCGGGATGGGTTCCATAGTTGGTTAAGTGGAGTTGGTTGATGTTCCGGCGGCAGAGGATGGATAGCGCAGGGTACCTGAACTGGTGATTAATGCGTAGGACATTAGGACCGGGACTGGGTTTTGTGGTTAATTTTTTGGATCTGAAGGGGCCCCAAGATGAGAAGATAGTTTGGGTAGTGGATGACTTGGTACAGGGTGCGACATGGGAAAAAGAGGCGGATGCTGGCGGCGAGGTTTGGTATATGTCGTTCCAAGATTTCAAGGGTTTGTAGAATTGAAAGGAGGTACAGCTCCACCAGGAAGGGGAGCAGTGTATCCTCTTACGGCTGTCAAATATTTTATTTTTTATTTATTGCGATTGCAATTTGGGGAAGAAACATGTTACGGTTGTGGTTTTTATGTGGTTTTTTTTTTATTGGTTTACCTTTCGCGTACAGTTCGTACTCGCTCGATGCACAGATTAGTGGGTGTATTCGAGACTTGTAAGTGCAGCTCCACACTGTTTGCGTATAGAACAAAACTCATTTTAATGAACCACTGGGTGGTAATTTGTGATATGATTCCAGCTGCCTCAAGATGACAAATAATATTCGAAACTTCAATCGTAATAAATAAAATGTGCGGAAATGATCAGTTTTAATAGTCAGTACGAATGCTGCGGGTTCATTCCACATCAAATTAAAATTGCTCTTACTGAGGCATTCCATCTTTTTCTTCTTCCTCTTCTTCTTCGTCGCTTCAAGATTAAGCCACTCACCTGCCATTTCTTCCATGGTCTTCCATGATATCGTTTTCATTGTGTTTTCTAGTTCAATAATTGTTATTTTAGTCTTTCTTTTGGCGACCTATTGATGTTTTCTAGCCATTTTACTCTCATGCTTTTCCCATTACGTCCAATGCATTCATTTCTGATTTCAGCCCTGAGACAGCAACATAACGTATGTTACATAAACTTCGTTTCAGTGGTTTATATATGCATATTGTCGTGCTTTCTTATTGTTCACTATTCTGAGCTACATGTCAAAACATATGTAGCCATCATACTTGTTGTAACCGGGGTTCACCGTCATACAGAACTTTTTGAAGAACATCATCTTTACGCCAGTGACTGTTGTACGTTTATTATTACACTATTACAATTTCGACCTTAGGCCATTATCAAGTGCTGATATTATGACTTTAAGCCATGTCAACGTAATGTAAGCTGACACATTTGTATGTCGTTGTCAGTCTTGTTAAATACATTCGTGTCGTAGTTAAGAAGCTCGCACTATGTAACGACGACACGAATGTATTTATGAGGATTGACAACGACATACAAATGTGTCGCCTTACATTACGTTGACATGGCTTAAAGCCATAATATCAGCACTTGATAATGGCCTAAGGCCGAAATTGCAATAGTGTAATAAAAAACCTATAACAGGCACTGGCGTAAAGATGATGTCCTTCAAATAATGTGTAGCCATTACTTTAAAAAATTTTATTTTAGTTTCTTTCCGCATCGTCTTGTGTAGTGTTCTTCGTATTGTACCTCAATAATCTGATATTTATTTAATTTGTCTTGGATGTCATTTTCAGGTTCATAGCTTACGTCATTACCTAAGAAGTCAAAATGGGAAACTTGTTCCAAGACCGCTTCGCACTATTTTTGAACTTCTGTTATGCGTGGCAGAAAACGACGTGTCGACAGCCTACATTCTCAAAACATTATAGAGTGTGAATTCTTGTTTTATGACATGTTCTGAATCCTTGAGGTTCTCCTCACGATGGATGTAACGAATAAAAGGTACTTGTAATCTAATTTAATCCCAGTTAAGATAGACAGATTTCTGTTTTTGCAAATCATTTCTGATGTTTACTTTGATAAAACCACAAATGATTACACGCCATTCGCCTCCACCTGAACTAACGTTTCAAATTCGAGTTCTTATCCCGCTTCAGTCTGACCTAGTTTTTTTTCTTCCTGACCGAAACAATAAGATACACGTTCACGTATCATAGCAACCAGTGGGAAATAATCCCCCTTCTAGCAACTACGTGAGAAACCGGTCTACCTATATTTACTTCGTGTATTTAGCCATTATTGTAAACTGAGTGTATAATTAACTACTTTATATCATGATGTCTCTAGCTGTTACGGAGATTCGGGCTTCCTTTGTCCAATACTAACGAAATTACCTGGAAATTTCTACTAACAACGTTCCTCTCGCAGGACCGCACCAAGACCCGCCCCCTGGCGTGATATACCTGGCGGTACCCACAACATCCTTCATTTATGCCGGTCACGCTTCGATGTTAATCGCTGGAGTGGGAAACTTGTTCTCAGATTCAAATTACTCAGACATCCAACGTAGCATATATAATAAATTCATTTGCATGTGATTAAACGCTCAAGAATCCCACTTATGAGCAGCGCCGGCTTGTAATGTAACCACAAACAGGACGTCGACTATTAGGAGGGGAGTTGCATTTCGTTAATCGCTGGCATTACTTACGAAGCGCTATTTTCGCTGTTGTCGGTGGAGGGGTGTCTTCCGATACCACGTGATTTCCCAACATCCAAACATTCAGTCTCTCTTTCGTCTACAGAGTAGTTTCCTTGTTGGTGTGGTTTTATTTATACAATTTACCCAAACAATTATCGATATCTTTATCATCGTCATCACTCTGCGAGTTCGTTACAATTGTTACCATCTCTTGCATCTCAGTAGCCAGGTTTGTCTATCTTACCGATGCCCTATTCTCAGTCCTCCAACATCCACGGCTTCCTGAACGCCCATACTCCAATTCCGTTTTAACGTGTAGAAGTAGCCTGAACTGTCTTGTTTCAATCGTCTCTATAATGCTTGATTCAATACTCAGGCCGGCCGATGTGCCCTATTCCGAACGGCTTCCGAGACAGAACACGTTTAATATACAGGGCTATTACAAATGATTGAAGCGATTTCATAAATTCACTGTAGCTCCATTCATTGACTTATGGTCACGACACACTACAGATACGTAGAAAAACTCATAAAGTTTTGTTCGGCTGAAGCCGCACTTCAGGTTTCTGCCGTCAGAGCGCTCGAGAGCGCAGTGAGACAAAATGGCGACAGGAGCCGAGAAAGCGTATGTCGTGCTTGAAATGCACTCACATCAGTCGGTCATAACAGTGCAACGACACTTCAGGACGAAATTCAACAAAGATCCACCAACTGCTAACTCCATTCGGCGATGGTGTGCGCAGTTTAAAGCTTCTGGGTGCCTCTATAAGGGGAAATCAACGGGTCGGCCTGCAGTGAGCGAAGAAACGGTTGAACGCGTGTGGGCAATTTTCATGCGTAGCCCGCGGAAAATTGGCTCATGCCACAACTGGAGACCGACAGCGCCGACTTCATCTTTCAACAGGATGGTGCTTCACCGCACTTCCATCATGATGTTCGGCATTTCTTAAACATGAGATTGGAAAACCGATGGATCGGTCGTGGTGGAGATCATGATCAGCAATTCATGTCAGGGCCTCCACGCTCTCCCGACTTAACGCCATGCGATTTCTTTCTGTGGGGTTATGTGTAAGATTCAGTGTTTAAACTTCCTCTACCAAGAAACATGCCAGAACTGCGAGGTCGCATCAACGATGCTTTCGAACTCATTGATGGGGACATGCTGCGCCGAGTGTGGCAGGAACTTGATTATCGGCTTGATGTCTGCCGAATCACTAAAGGGGCACATATCGAACATTTGTGAATTCCTAAAAAAACTTTTTGAGTTTTTGTATGTGTGTGCAAAGCATTGTGAAAATATCTCAAATAATAAAGTTATTGTAGAGCTGTGAAATCGCTTCAATCATTTGTAATAACCGTGTAATTTATTTCTTTTCTGTGTTATTCAATACACTGTCAGATTTACACATTTACCAGAGTTATTAAGCATTACGACATTCGTTTTATAAAGTATAAATTAAAAAATATTTATTTTAACGCATTCATCTCTAAGCAATACCGTACACGTCACATTACAGCTGTTGTACATTTCACAAAAAAAGATGTTCGAATATCAAGCGTCAGCTTCATTGAGTTTGTGCGCTCCTGAGAGAACATGTGTTGCTTGTCTGAGTGCCTCTGCACATTCTCTAATGAGGGGAGCAGTAGACGGCCGTTGTGACAGAGCGGTTCTAGGCGCTTCAGTCTGGAACCGAGCGACTGCTACGGTCGCAGGATCGAATCCTGCCTCGGGCATGGATGTGTGTGATGTCCTTAGGTTAGTTAGGTTTAAGTAGTTCTAGGCTCTAGGGGACTGATGACCTCAGATGTTAAGTCCCATAGTGCTCAGAGCCATTTTCAATACTCAGTCACTCCCTTACTTTTTGATTCCTTATCCGATGACTTCTTGTCACTCCAGAGCAGCGCTTCAAGTATTTTCTTCTCACAAGGGAAACTCCGCATCGCAGCCCCCTCAGATTTAGTAGTAAGATGGGCAGTCGATAGCCCGTCAGGGACTGCACACAGATCAAGCATGAAAACAGGAAGAAGGTGCGGTGAACTGCGAAAAAAAGAAGCAAAACGGGAACAGTAAACTGCCCACGCTCAAGATTTGTAGCATCGAGCGAATTTTAGTAGGCGCGTCATTGTGGTAATGTGGTCAGGGTGCTGGACTACGAAAGGGGAGGTCCGTGTTGAAATCTCGTTAGTACCTCTTTTTTTTCCCTTCACAAAATTATGAACCGTCCGTCCGGTCATTGACGTGTCTGTTCCCTGTGTTCAGATCTGTGCCTGCGTCGTGGTGTAACGTGCCTTTGCAACGGTGAGGTGTAAGGAAGGGACCTGCAGACGTACCTGCTTCCTACTTGTTCTACAAATGTACCACATGTTATAACTGCTGCGTCCCGTTCTGAAAGTTTTGACTCTTGAATACCTTTATTGAGACACAGCTCACACCCGTTCATTTATGGTTTTCATTTCTGTGAGAGGTCTATGCGGCATCTGACCTGCTCTCTCTATTCAAAAAATGGTTCAAATGGCTCTGAGCACTATGGGACTTAACATCTGAGGTCGTAAGTCCCCTAGAACTTAGAACTACTTAAACCTAACTAACCTAAGGACAGCACACACATCCATGCGTGAGGCAGGATTCGAACCTGCGACCGTAGCGGTTGCGCGGTTCCAGACTAAAGCGCCTAGAACCGCTCAGCCAAACCTACCGGCTCTCACTATTCACCACACTTACTTGCAATGGTAAAATATTCTTACCACATGAATAATCTGTAACCAGTGTGTAGTATGACAATTACCAAGACTACAGAATGACAACAGACACGTCAGTCACCGGACGGAAAGTTCATAATCTTGTAAAAAAAAAAAAAAAAAAAAAAAAAAAAAAAAAAGTATGGAGCACGAGGGCCATGTTACCAATAAATCTGAGGGTGGTGTGATGGGACCTTTTTTTCTTTTAAATATTGTTTATAATTCCCCAATATTTGCTCTCGAATGTACTTACACATTCATCTATTGTTTGATAATTTGTCTCTTGGTGTTCTTAACTATTTCTTTACTCTCCAGCACCTCATCTAGTAGTGTTATTGCTTCGCTACCTGACTAATTCTGTTCGTTATTTCTGGTTTAGTGTCTCCTGTAGTTTTATCTACACTCCTGGACATCTGTATAATTAACAACTTTTTACTATCTTTTGAACTACCGGTAAGTTACTCACAAAGCCTCACACTGTCTAGCATGGATTCATTACCAAACCCCAACTCACATACTCTTTTTTCGCTTTTGTTTGTCCCATAGTAGCAGAGTATTTGTAAAAAGGTAACATTTTCGACATATATGATGTTCAGTTTATTCCAGTAGTGGAGTAGACTGAATATCATAATACAGAAAGTTTTGTCATTTCATACATGATCTTAACTTGAGTAGCACATAACTCATGTTATCTTCATCTGCTGGTGTGATCACCTGATCGTCAGAAAACTGTAGAAAATTAATTTTCCAACAGCTGCTATCCATCTCCAGGTGGTCAGTGCTTTGTAAATATATCTTAAAGAGTGTTAGGACATTCTTGCTTTAATCTCTTACTGACTGATATAGAGTCAGTAAGTTCAGTAAGTTTTCTCCCATTTACTGAGGTGTTTTGTTACGTATTTCGTACAGATATTATGAAGTTATTGCTTATGCCACATTGTTGCAATACAGACCTCAACCTGCTGGAAGTGTCATACGCTTTTGCAGGTATAAAAAAAGAAGAAAAAAACAGATGGACGTCCTATTTATGGCGAGCTATATTAGAGTAACTAGCTTCGCAAAACACACGTTGTTAAAACATGCATTAACGTGTAAATCCTCCATGCTGTAAAGAGTTGCCACAACGTTATAGCAAATGAAACACCTTTGCAGTTTCCATTGTCCTTGAGACGTTGAATTCTTGTTACATTATAATGACAACAAAAGTAGACGTTTCCCAACGGGCAATGAAAACAAATGTGCCTTCATCAGTAGCATTTGTGCTTTTGCGAACTATTTCCTGATAGAATACAAATTTGTTTGCTCTAAAAAGAGCTTATTTAGCTTATGTTTGATATTCCACATTTTTTATCCGTCGTTACAATTTACAATCTGATTCTAAGGTATTTATAGACCGAAGTAAAACAGAAATGGGAAACTGAAACTTGATTCGCTGGCAACGATTTAAAGCAGTTTTAAGTATGTTTACTGACTTGCTTCACTATATAGGTGCTTATGTATTACTTATGTCAGCAACTTTAGCCCACTACTATCGATCTACCACCAGTAGACGCTGTCCATATAGGAATAATCCAGAAAAGTAGTCCCGCTGTAAATGCTTGCACAATGTTTATCCTTATCCTTAAAAGTTCAGTAGCAGCAGAAGAACTGGGTGCCCAAGTGAATTAATACGGTGGTTAACATAATGCCCACGTATTTGCAATATTGAGATTAGAATATCGACAAAATAACTGATATAAAAATAAAACACTATAATACTTTGCCTATTTACATTCTCTAATGTCATCATTCTTTGGGGTGGGTCATCCGAGTCCAAAAGCGTGTAATACGAATTATGTATAGTGTGAACTCGAGAACTTAATGCCGACTGCAAAGGCCTGTTTGGTGAACTAGATATCCTGGCTGCCGCTTCCCAACATATTTATTCCTTAACATAATTTATCATCAGTAATGTATCTCTTTTTCCAAACAACGGTTCACTTCATGGAATCAGTAACAGAAATTAGAGTAAGCAACATAAAAATTTAAACTTACCTACGTACTTTGGTCCACAAAGGGGTCCATTGTCCAGGAACACACATTTTGAATTACTTGGCAGTAGCCACAAAATGTGTAGCAACTAATAAAGTTTGGCTTAAGAGGAGAGTGTTCTGGAGGCCAACTCTTCAGCTCAAATGAGGAATTTCTTAATAGAGTCGACTCATGTATATATGCCATTAACAATGTCTTGTGTAAAATCTGACTTCTGTACGTCTTCATTGCAGTGATGCTATCATTTCAAGTAAATGTCGTAAGCACATGCACCATAGTATACTGTGTAGCCGGCCGCGGTGGCCGAGCGGTTCTAGGCGCATCAGTCCGGAACCGCGGGACTGCTACGGTCGCAGGTTCGAATCCTGCCTCGGACATGGATGTGTGTGATGTCCTTCGGTTAGTTAGGTTTAAGTAGTTCTAAGTTCTAGGCGACTGATGACCTCAGCTGTTAAGTTCCATAGTGCTCAGAGCCATTTGAACCATTTTTCGTATACTGTCTATGTAAATGTTAATTTATGATGTTTGTTATTACCTCTTAAATGAAAACATGTCTAAGTTCTTTTGACCTGTGCCACATCTGTGACCACTTAGGATACGTGGAACAGCCATTGGCATATGTGTTCTTCTGTAAGAACGCATTAAGTAGGACTACCGTTGTTTATGACATGCTCTGCATCCTTGAGGTTCTTCTCAGTATAGATCTACGGCACAAAAAGTACATCAAATCTAATCCCCGTCGTGACATATTAGGGTTTTCATAGTTTCCATAAATTATTTTTGGCGAACACTTTGCTACGCTTACTTTGGTAAAACCACGAATGATTGCACATAATTCCTCTCCAGCTAAACTAACGCTTCAAGTTTCAATTCATGTTCTGAATCAGTCTAACTCTAACCTAGTTTGCTTCTTTCCTAAACAAAAAGTAAATAAATCAATAAATTTAGTTTCCGTTCTTCCTCAACGAGAACAAAAACATACACACCTGTGTCACCTATTAGTTCACACCGAAACACTTCACGATTATTGACCCGTAAGGTGTGACTCTTTATCATTTAGAATTTCTTCCGCAGAATCTCCTCGCACGTCTGGGAGAAAGCTCTGCTGCTGGGAGGTTTGCAGACGCCACAGAAAGCGGCGCCGCTGGCCGAACTGAATCGGCCAAGTGTTTGCCAGCCGGGGGGAGCGCCCCTCCGCCCGCCGATATTAAAACCCCTTCCTTCCGCTTCTGGCGCGATTGCCTCTGGTCGAGCAGTCGCTTCTATTGGAATTTATTGGCTTTTTAAAGTACTGCTGGAATGCTATCAATGTAGCATAAATTTTATTTATGAAGAGAAAGTTAATCTTCGTTAGCGACCGCAGATTTGGTAGTTCACGGATTTACGCTGAAATTTTGTTTTTCTATTCCCCGACCTTCTTTGAATGGACACAGTTTTGCGCGTAACAGAGCACATGTTCTTGTTTATCAGTAAGGTGTTTTGTGTTTTGAACTTTCGGCATGAAACTCTGATGTTATCCCATACATTGCTTTACATTGTGAGGAAACGTTACGCAACTTCAAATACGCCCCATCAGGCAGGTTTTTTCCGCTTTGTGAGCCAAATCTGAATGGTGGACTTAAGTTTTTTCGTAGTGTACTGCACTAAATGTTATTTCGGATAAAGTGTTCAAGCAATGAATAAAGTTTAGTACTTTTCCGATTGTAATCGTCTTTAATTTTTTATTTTTAGGCCGGTTTAAGAGCAGGAATGGCTAGAATTCGTACAAAGCAGTAAAATATGTTATGTTTAGTCAGATACTAATAGTACTGGCTCCTGCAGAAACAGATACTGCTCAGTTGAATTTCCTACACCGAATTTCAACGATGAGACAATATTGTTCTAATAGAGCTTGCAGAAATTATAAGTAATTTAGAATGAATGTACATCTTTTTTTATTTCTCAAAGGTCGCTTTCCTGCCAGTTCAATGAAAATACTTACGCGTTTCCCACTTGTACAAAAAAAAATGTTTCAAATGGCTTTAAGCACTATGGAACTTAACATCTGAGATCATCAGTCCCCTAGACATAGAAACTACTTAAACCTAACCAACCTAAGGAGATCACACACATCCATGCCCGAGGTAGGATTCGAACCTGCGACCGTAGCAGCAGCGCGGTTCCGGGCCGAAGCGCCTAGAACCGCTCGGCCACAGCGGCCGGCCTCACTTGTACAATTGGAAACAATGTTGCTGAGCTAAACTGCTCTAACAATTATAAAATGTTGCGGTGTAGTAAGTTATTTCATTCGTCTTCTTCTAGCACATGTGATTAAATTTTATACTCAGGCTCGCACAGTGTAGCTGCAAATTTAGGCTCTCGAATCTCCTTAGCAGGCGGCTAGGAAATAGGATGTAAAGCTGTAGAGACAAATCGATAAATCTAGCCCATCGAACCCCTCAGTGACAGGGAATATTGAGTAATGTTTTGTCTTGAAGAACTGAAATGCGATCTCCGGTTAGCATCTGCATTTATGTTCAGTCATGCGTTTCTAGTGGTGTTTGCGTATTTCCGACCCCTGTACGTCAATTACTTTGAGTGTTCTAATGTCAATAATTTCGTATTTCATAAAATATTCCAACTGAAGAGACTTGGCATCTAAATCATTTCTTATTTTCATTCAACACCGCTGCATCAAATAGTAACATTAATTTTTGAGCCGGCCGCTGTGGCGGAGCGGTTCTAGGCGCTTCAGTCCGCAACCGCGCTACTGCTACGGTCGCAGGTTCGAATCCTGCCTCGGGCATGGATGTGTGTGATGTCCTTAGGTTAGTTAGGTTTAAGTAGTTCTAAGATGACCTCAGATGTTAAGTCCCATAGTGCTTAGAGTCGTTTGAACCATTAATTGGTGACACTGAACAAAATCCGCTACCAAACATAACTGATGATGCTTTAATGCAGTCACAACCGGTTTTCGGTTTTTGTAGTTTCTGCACAGTCGGCTTCTGAAACCTTTAATGTGTAATACCTATGAATAACTTTGTATTATACACACATCAAAAAAAGTATTGCATCGCTCCGGTTCCCAGAACTCCTGAAGATAGACGTTGACTGTGGATATTGTATCACAGACACAGTCCCTTTGACTGTACAGAGATGTCTGTAGTTCAACCATGTATAGACGGCCAATACTGCGGTTCGATTGCGTCCGCATTGTTACTTTGTTCCAGGAAGGGCTCTCAACAAGGGAAGCATCCAGGCGTCTCGGAGTGAACCAAAGCGCTGTTGTTCGGACATGGAGACAGAGAGACAGGAACTGTCGGTGACATGCCTCGCTCAGGCTACTACTGCAGTTTATGACAGCTACCTACGGATTATGACTCGGAGGGACCCTGACAGCAATGGTACCATGTTGAATAATGCTTTTAGTGCAGCCACAGGACGTCGTGTTACGACTCAAACTGTGCGCAACGGGCTACATGATGCGCAACTTCACTCATGACTTCCATGGCAAGGTCCATCTTTGCAACCACAAAACCATGCAGCGCGGTACAGATGGGCCCAACAACATGCCGAATGGACCGCTCAGGATTGACATCACGTTCTCTTCACCGATGAGTGTCGCACATGCCTTCATCCAGACAATCGTCGGAGACGTGTCTGGAGGCAACCCGGTCAGGCTGAACGCCTTAGACAAACTGTCCAGCGAATGCAGCAAGGTGGAGGTTCCTGTTATTTTTAGGGTCGCATTATGTGGGACCGACGTACGCCGCTGGTGGTATGGAAGGCGCCGTAACGGCTGTACGATACGTGAATGCTATCCTCCCACCGATAGTGCAACCATGTCGGCAGCATATTGGCGAGGCATTCGTCTTCATTGACGACAATTCGTGCCCCCATGGTGCACATCTTGTGAATGACTTCCTTCAGGATAACGACATCGCTCGACTAGAGTGGCCAGCATGTTCTCCAGGCATGAACCCTATCGAACATGCCTGGGATAGATTGAAAAGGGCTGTTTATGGACGACGTGACCCAGCAACGCCGAAACGCCGTTGAGGAGTGGGACAATCTGGACCAACAGTGCCTTGATGAACTTGTGGAGAGTATGCCACGACGAATACAGGCATGCATCAATGCAAGAGGACGTGCTACTGGGTATTAGAGGTACCGGTGTGCACAATAATCTGGACCTCCGAAGATATCGCTTATGGTGGTACAACATGCAATGAGCAGTAAGAAACGCTGAAATTATGTTTACGTTAATCTCTATTCCAATTTTCTGTACAGGTTCCGGAACCCTAGGAACCGAGGTGATTTAAAACTTTTTTTAATGTGTGTAGTTTGCCCTGCTCTGCATTTCGAGTGACGTCTGACGTTGTACATAATCTCACTTTAACATTAATACTGCCAGTTTCAACTGCATCGAACCTTTCTTCATATCTTATGGTGGTACAACATGCAATGAGCAATAAGAAACGCTGAAATGATGTTTATGTTAATCTCTATTCCAATTTTCTGTACAGGTTCCGGAACCCTAGGAACCGAGGTGATTTAAAACTTTTTTTAATGTGTGTAGTTTGCACTGCTCTGCATTTCGAGTGACGTCTGACGTTGTACATAATCTCACTTTAACATTAATACTGCCAGTTTCAACTGCATCGAACCTTTCTTCATATCTAAAACAATATGCAACAAGGCAGCCTTAGACTTGTTGAGAAACAAGTGCAGTCAGTCCGACAGTATAAAACCCTAAACGAGATAATTAGTACATGGCAGGTATTTGAGGAATATTTTGGGACACTGTTAACAGCCGCAAGATATTTCTGGAAAGCTGCAGAATCAAGCCAAGGCTGGAAAGAATCCGAGAGCGAAAGAAATCGGAGAGGCGTCGCGCCCGGCCTCGCTTCGCAGGCTGCGGAGGCGGCGACTTCATTTCTTCGCCTCCTCCTGAAATCAGACGAGGTAGGCCCTCTCCTCTGCTTACACTTCGGTGGTACGAAAAGCCTTAGAGACCAAGTTTGTGTTACGATTCGAAAAGAAATGGAAAAGAAATCGGCCGTGAATTTTATTAAGGATCCACTCCGGTGTTCTTCGAGATAGACAGTCGTGCACACAGAGGAGGTACCAGACGTTGTCGAAGACCGACTCGTAATTTTTATGTCTTCTCGTTCCACAGTTTCTGCGTCCCACTACTTCTCGCATCTTATGAAAGTTTTACGAATGCTGTTGCTAACGTACGAAGATGCAAATGCTAAGGATCATTTTACTTCCGCTCATCTGTTTTCATATGTTAATACTATAGTAATTTCGTGGATGTTAACAATTGGTTATCCAACAACAGACACACTGCTGATTGGTAGTCGCACCATATGACATTTGCATTGGAACAATCCCATTATTACAATATATAGGGACCAGCAGCAGAAGTAAAATGATAGCCATATTTCAATTGTTCACGCTACCATTGAACTAGACCCTCATTCTCGAGGGAGGGGGTTTCAAATCCCTCGCTGCCTACGCAAATATGGGCATTGTATGCTTTCACTAAATCTATCAAGGCAAATACTGGGAAGGTTCTTTTGAATGGGGTACGGCTGCTTTCCTAACACATCCGTGTACCGTTAAAGCTAGTGTTCAATCTCGAATGGCCTCGTTG
The DNA here is from genome assembly GCF_023864275.1 of Schistocerca cancellata. Classification (NCBI taxonomy): domain Eukaryota; kingdom Metazoa; phylum Arthropoda; class Insecta; order Orthoptera; family Acrididae; genus Schistocerca; species Schistocerca cancellata. The sequence goes on from NC_064634.1 coordinate 166,391,231, forward strand.
TAAAAGGTAGGTTAAACCCTAACTTCGTTTCTTCCCTTCCTACTGGCCTTCCCGCTTTGTGTCTACCCACTCTAATATTAATAATAATGACGATAATATTATTAATAATAATAATAAGAAGAAGAAGAAGAAGAAGAAGAGGAAGAAGAAAACTGTTTACAGCACTCTAGTAGCCCTTTTGCAGTTACTGCTCTATCGTGCTGTCAATTAATTCATTTATCAATTTCGAAGAGAGTAATGAAGCAATTTCTGGACTACTGCAGGTACTATCTACAACTTGGAGAAGATATTTCTTGACATATTTATCATTTGTTACGTATATGTCTCTCTTTTATCATCAGCGAAGTATGGGACAAAGCACAACATATGTGTGTAGTGAGTGGACTATGTGAAGAACCTGTAACCTCCATCTCATTATTACTATTAACTGAGAAAAGTAATTATTGATAACTTATAACTTCAGTATTAGAGTCCCTAAAAATTGTGATAGTAGTACTCGTCATTTGAAAGAAATTCAGTTTCGTGACTGAAACAGAATCCAGTAGTTTGGCTCTTACCCCTCAGAAAAATTTCCTTCTACCCGACAGGGGGTAGTGACTCCACATGTTGGAAACAACTGATCTACACTACTGGCCAATAAAATTGCTACACCAAGAAGAAATGGAGATAATAAACGGGTATTCATTGGACAAATATATTATACTAGAACTGAATGTGATTACATTTTCAGGCAATTTGGGTGCATAGATCCTGAGAAATCAGTACCCAGATAACCACCTCTGGCCGTAATAACGGCCTTGACACGCCTGGGCATTGAGTCAAACAGAGCTTGGATGGCGTGTACAGGTACAGGTGCCCATGCAGCTTCCACACGATACCACAGTTCATCAAGAGTAGTGACTGGCGTATTGTGACCAGCCAGTTGCTCGGCCACCATTGACCAGACGTTTTCAATTGGTGAGAGATCCGCAGAATGTGCTGGCCAGGGTAGCAGTCGAACATTTTCTGTATCCAGAAAGGCCCGTACAAGACCTGGAACATGCGATCATCCATTATACTGCTGAAATGTAGGGTTTCGCAGGGATCGAATGAAGGGTAGAGCCACGGGTCGTAACACATCTGAAATGTAACGTCTACTGTTCAAAGTGCCGTCAATGCGAACAAGAGGTGACCGAGACGTGTAACCAACGGCACCCCATACCATCACGCTGGTTGATACGCCAGTATGGCGATGACGATTACACGCTTCCAATGTGCGTTCACCGCGATGTCGCCAAACACGGATGCGACCATCATGATGCTGTAAACAGAACCTGGATTCATCCGATAAAATGACGTTTTGCTATTCGTGCCCCCAAGCTCGTCGTCGAGTACACCATCGCAGGCGCTCCTGTCTGTGATGCAGCGTCAACGGCAACCGCAGCCATGGTCTCCGAACTGATAGTCCATGCTGCTGCAAACGTCACCGAATTGTTCGTGCAATTGTTCGTCTTGCAATCGTCCCCATCTGTTGACTCAGGGATCGATACGTGGCTGCACGATCCGTTACAGCCGTGCGGATAAGATGCCTGTCATCTCGACTGCTATTGATACGAGACCGTTGGGATCCAGCACGGGGTTCCGTATTACCCTCCCGAACCCACCGATTCTATATTCTGCTAACAGTCATTGGATCTCGACCAACGCGAGCAGCAATGTCGCGATACGATAAACCGCAATCACGATAGGCTACACTCCAAGCTTTATCAAAGTCGAAAACGTGACGGTACGCATTTCTCCTCCTTACACGAGACATCACAACAACGTTTCACCAGGCAACACCGGTCAACTGCTGTTTGTGTATGAGAAATCGGTTGCAAACTTTTCTCATGTCAGCACGTTGTAGGTGCCGCCACCGGCGCCAACCTTGTGTGAATGCTCTGAAAAGCTAATGATTTGCATATCACAGCATCTTCTTCCTATCGGTTAAATTTCGCGTCTGTAGCACGCCATCTTCGTGGTGTAGCGATTTTAATGGCCAGTAGTGTAGATGAGCAGTGCCCGCAAGATTGGTTCAAATGGCTCTGAGCACTATGGGACTCAACTGCTGTGGTCATAAGTCCCCTAGAACTTAGAACTACTTAAACCTAACTAACCTAAGGACAGCACACAACACCCAGCCATCACGAGGCAGAGAAAATCCCTGACCCCGCCGGGAATCGAACCCGGGAACCCGGGCGTGGGAAGCGAAAATGCTACCGCACGACCACGAGATGCGAGTGCCCGCTAGAGGAGGCGTTTGTTGTAACAAGTGGCAGGCTGGAGCTGACTGCACACCTTAGTTCGGAGGTCCTGGGAACGGCGCGGCTAAGAAGTGCAGCAGCAGCAGCAGCAGCAGCAGCCTCCTGGGCGTACCTACCGCTCGGACCGCACGCGTTGCCAGCGAGCAGTGGGTGCCGTGACGTGTGGCGCCGATGCAGCGCCGCCGATAGCCGCGGGTGCGTTGTCTGCATACTAACGGCGGCCCCTGCGCCAGACGCCACGGCCGCTGTGTCACAGCCAGGCCGGGCGCAACACGCGCCACGCGGTACTGCCGTCTCCCATACCGGCTGCTCAGAACTGTGCTTGCACTAGAGGGTGCTACACTGCGTATCTACGTCTGCAACTATACTCCGCAAACCACTGTGAACTGCATGGCAGAGGGTAGGTCCCGTTGCACCATCTGTTAGCATTTTCTCCAGTTCCATTCACGCATAGAGCACGGGAAGAATGCCTCCGTGCGTACTGTAAGTAATCTAATCCTGTCCTCACGAAGCTTGTTGTAGTGATACGTAGGGAGTTGTAGTATATTCCTAGAGTCATGATTTACAGCCAGTTGTGGAAGCTTTATAAACAGACTTTCTCGCGATAAACCGTCATTTGACTGTCTACCGCTTTCCCCCCCCCCCCCCGCCCCCCGACGCTGCCATCATGACTATACAGGGTGATTCAAAAAGAATACCACAACTTTAGGAATTTAAAACTCTGCAACGACAAAAGGCAGAGCTAAGCACTATCTGTCGGCGAATTAAGGGAGCTATAAAGTTTCATTGGCACTTATCTGTCCGTAACTACCTCAACGTCAACTACCCGAGGCGATGGATCGGCCGCCAGGCAGCCCGTGACAGAGCACTTCATCACTGGCCTCCAAGAAGCCCTGATCTTACCCCCTGCGATTTTTTCTTATGGGGGTATGTTAAGGAGATGGTGTTTCGGCCACCTTTCCCAGTCACCATTGATGATTTGAAACGAGAAATAACAGCAGCTATCCAAACTGTTACGCCTGATATGCTACAGAGAGTGTGGAACGAGTTGGAGTATCGGGTTGATATTGCTCGAGTGTCTGGAGGGGGCCATATTGAACATCTCTGAACTTGTTTTTGAGTGAAAAAAAAACTTTTTAAATACTCTTTGTAATGATGTATAACAGAAGGTTATATTATGTTTCTTTCATTAAATACACATTTTTAAAGTTGTGGTATTCTTTTTGAATCACCCTGTACTACTCTCCTTAAACCCCCCGCCCAGGCCTCATTTCTTCAACTACTTGCACATCGTAATGTCCGTTATAATTTCTTCCCTCTCCCTCCCAGACCATCAACTTCTTAATCGCACTATCTATCGATCTATCGCTTGCGCCTGTGTCCCGCATTGTGCGCGGGGTTGGCGTGGTTAAATCGGATTTGGCATGTTAATTTGAAGGGGTGGCCGGATGCCCTTCCTGCCATCACCCCGTACCCCCTGGGACGAAATCAGAGTACCCCATCGGTCTGCGTCTAGTGTAAATCACAGAAAAGTGCGGACGTGTTTCAAATGTCTGTGAGTCGTGGAACTGAGGCGGGACGTGGGGACTAGCCCGGTACTCACCTAGAGGGATGTGGAAAACCGCATAAAAACCACATCTGGGCTGGCGGGCACACCAGCCCTCGTCGTTAATCCGGCGGGCGGATTCGATCTGCGGCCGGCGCGCCTACCCGAGTCCAGGAAGCAGCGCATTAGCGCTCTCGGCTAACCTGTCGGGTCAACTGCTTAATCGCACGGCCCGTCGTAATTTCTTGAACCCCTCCCAAGTCTTCTCCCTCACTCTGATTTACCCAAGTTCTATATCCAATCATCAAACACTCACTCGTGTTTTGCGTGCTATTTCCGTCCTCGAAAGTACCCCCCCCCCCCCCCATCAAATCTCCTAGATCCCATCTGCATGCTGCCCCACTTTCATGTACTACTTCTAACACTACATTTCCTGCTTGTCTATTCCACTAACTGACCTCTATAGTCTCCCCCTCCAATCCCCTCTCTCCAACCTCTTACCCTTCCAATCACACTCTTTACTTTCTTCCTTTTCTTATCTATACGACCTTCACATAATAATATGTACACCTATTTCTTCTCTCTCCATTTCCACCCTCAACCTTCCCACCCAATTTTCTTCACTCATATCGATGTATTTAGTACTTCTTATACCATTACTAGCACTTAATCTATCGTTAATTGTGATTCATTGGCTTCTACACTTTATTCGTCTGATTTTCACTCATATTGTTGTATTTAGTATTTTTTACATTAGTGATGGCCCTTACTACACTGAAGCGTCAGAGAAATTGGTATAGTCATGCGTATTCGAATATGGAGATCTGTAAACAGGCAGAATACGGCGCTGAGGTCGGCAACGCCTATATAAGAGGAGTGCCTGGCGCGGTTCTCAGATTGGATACTGCTGCTAAAATGGCAGGCTATCAAGATTTAGGTGAGTTTGAAAGCGGTTTTATAGCCATCGAACGAACGATGGGTCACAGCATTTCCGAGGTAGCGATGAACTGACGATTTTCCCGAACGACCATTTCACGAGCGTACCGTGAATATTAAGAATGCGGTAAAACACCAAATCTACAATATCCCTGCAAGAGGAAAAAGATCCTGTAAGGACGGGACCAACGACGACTGAAGAGAATGGTTCAGCGTGACAGAAGTACAATCCTTCCGCAGATTGCTGCAGATTTCAATGATTGGTCATCAACAAGTACCAGCGTGCGAACTATTTAACAAAATATGATCGATATGGGCTTTCGGAGCCTGTAGCTCACTCTTATATCCTTGATGACTGCACGAAACAAAGCTTTATGCCTCTCCTGGCCCCGTCAACATCGACATTGGACTGTTGATGACTGGGAACATGTTGCTTGGTCGGACGAGTCTCGTTTCAAATTGTATCGGGTAGATGGTCGTGTATGGGCATGGAGACAACGTCATGAATCCATGGACCCTGTATGTCAGCAGGGGACTGTTCAAGCTTTGGATACTCTGTAATAGTGTGGGGCGTGTGGAGTTGGAGTAATATGGGACCCCTGATACGACTCTTGAGAGGTGACACGTACGTAAGCATCCTGCGTGATCACCATTCATGTCCATTGTGCATTCCGACGGACGAGCAATTCCAGCAAGACAATGCGACACGCCACACACGTCCAGAATTGCTACAGAGTGGATCCAGGAATACTCTTCTGAGTTTCAACACTTGCGCTGGCGACAAAGCTTCCCAGACAAGAACATTATTGAGCATATCTCGGATGCCTTCCGTCGTGTTGCTCAGGAGAGATTTCCACATCCTCGTAATCTTACTGATTTACGGACAGCTCTGCAGAATTCATGGTGTCAGTTCGCTCCAGCACTACTTCAGTGATTAGTCGAGTCCATGACACGTCGTGTAGCGACACTTTTGCATGCTCGCTGACTATATACCATATTACGCAGGTGCACCTATTCTTTTGCTCTTCAGTATATATTGTTAACTGCGGTTCATTGTCTTGTGTACTTCATTTCGTCTGTTCCTTACAGACTTTGGATTTTTTCACGCTATATAATATATGTTCACTTCACTTCATGAGCGATCTGATGTATATGTGTAAATAAAAGATGTTGTTTCACAATGCTAAAGAAATTGCCAAGAGGCAGCAATGTCAATCAACATCTTTGCATTTACATGTATACAACAGATCGTTAGTAAAACCACCCGCGGTTAGACGACACTTAACACTTACAAGCTGATAGCTCTGATGTCTTCTGGAACCTACATTCTTTGACAGTTACGACTTAAAGCCGTGTGTTAGTCTTATTTATCTACTTAGGACTACCTTGACACATGTGACTTAATGTTAGGCAGGTGTACCAGTTTCTTTGGCTCTTCAGCGTAGTTAATAGAGGAGCTAGCTAAGTTGCAAATTCGATGCTGAATCTCATAAGGATTCCATTGCTCTCCAGAGCTTTGTTCGATGTAAGTTATTTCAGCTGTTTGTCAACTCCGCTGGCACTAACACTTAATTCACTCCTCTTTTTGGTGGTACGGGGATAAAATGGCAGTTTTCCTGCATTTCCCTTTGTAAAGGAACATTTGAAATCGGAGTTAAGCAGTTCCGCTTTTGTTTTTCAATTTTCAGTTTCAGTTCCTGCCTTGTCCATGAGTGACTGGGCACTGAATCTGGTGCCTCTAACAGCCTTAATCGACGACCAGAATTTCTTTGGATATTCTGAAAGATCATATTATTCTGCTACTGTAGTCATTGTTACATGCATTGCTCTCTGGAGAGTCAAACGCGTTGCATTTAGCATCTCTGTATCTATGGCCCTACCTTTGTTTTACATCTGTTAGTATCTGAAGTAAGGCATTAATGATCCGAAATGAATACTTGTTGTTGACATAAACAAATATCCAAAACACAGACATAAATTATATATAAAAGAATGGAAAACCTGATAGAAGCCGACTACGAATATGATCAATGTGTGTCCCGGAGTAGGAACACGTGAGGCCACACTGACCCTACGACTAATATTAGATGATAGACTGAAGAAAGACAAACCTACGTTGATAGCGTCTTAGAAAAATCATTTGACAGTACTGACTTGAACACTCTCTTCGAAGTGGTAAAGTAGTAAGGACGAAATACAGAGACCAAAGAACTGTATACATCTTGCACAAAATCCGACTGCATTTATATCGAATGGCATAAAAGGAGATCAAAAGTTGAGAAGGGATTGCGATGTGGTTATACCTGCTCCCCTGTGTTATTCAGTCTGTACACTGAACCATCGTTAAAGGAAGCCAAGGAGAAATTTGAAAAAGAAATTAAATTTCAGGGAGAAGAAAAGGAAACTTTAAGGTTGGCTCAGTTACTTTAGTATTTTATAAATAACATTCTGCCTTATAATTTTCAAACAAATCCATTCTACACCTCTCATACACCCATTAATCGTTTATATCTGAGTCATTAAAGCCGAAGTGTAAGCTCAGATTGAGAATGAAAGGGCAGGCTGGAGGAATCTGTTGCACAAGAAAAACTATTCTGTCATTGAAGATAAGCTAGGAAACTCTAAACTGAAACTGCCAAGTGGAAACTTTAACTGAACCCACTCCTATGTTATACCTTAACCACACGGCGAATTCGCTCGATGCGACGTGAACGACTCTTGATGTAATGTGTTGCAGAAATGAAAAAGTGGAGCAATAAAGATTCGGAGGCGGGTCACACTGTTACCGAAAATAGGGTAAAAAGTAGATTTTAGCTAGCTCGTATCGCCTGTTACGTTTTTTATCCAATTGTTAATTTGTTAATACTACTGGACTACTATGTTCGTTACCCCTCCTCCCTCCCCCCCTTGCGGATCATCTGCTTCACACTTTCTTCACACTTTGTGCCTTGACATCTAGCTATTATATACTATTCCGCGATTCCAGAAGCCTAAAATCCCTACACGAGTTAACAGATGCGCCTACCAGTCACCATTAATACAGTGTAACATTGAGCTCTTGTCGAGCACTCTCTTCTGTTTCAAACAATTACTACATTGTCCAGAAAAAAACCCTTTAGTTCCCTAATTTGGAGAAAGACAAGGAAGAAATTTCATTCTGCTTCTTCAGTATGTAAAGATATCCGTCGTCCATCGGAACTCATTCCCCAATTTTAAGGGGTTTAACCAGGGTAGAATTTTTTTAGCCTAACTTTTTATTGGCTTCAAATGTTCCTTAGAGAGGCCGTTTTTAAAATTCATCCGTATAAAGTGTGCCATAAATGTTAAAATATGTTAAAACAGCGGTTTACGGCATGGTAATCAGGAGCATCCTAGCCCTCGAATGCAACCTACCTAAGATATCTCTTCGTAACATGATTAGTTTATGGTAGACAATCTGAAAGCACGTCTTCTCTCGCGTCTGCTTGTCATTTCGCTTGTTTTTTGTACGAAGTAAAACGTGAGTGCTTGAAAATGACAAACTTATTTGCACTGATAGAAATGACAGGAAAAGTAATCCCAATAGTGCAAAAAACGCTTAGACTGGTAAGTGAAAGCCAGTTAATCAATATCATTTCATCAAAAGGAGTGTTTCGACATCAGCAAAGAAAATCAGACATTACGGCGGCCGGCGTTGCCGATTAAAGGTTTTTTCAATTTCACTATTTAAAAACACAAACTTAAACTTTAGATTCTTCTTTTCTCAAATGGTTCAAATGGCTCTGAGCACTATGGGACTTAACATCTATGGTCATCAGTCCCCTAGAACTTAGAACTACTTAAACCCAACTAACCTAAGGACAGCACACAACACCCAGCCATCACGAGGCAGAGAAAATCTCTGACCGCGCCGGGAATCGAACCCGGGAACCCGGGCGTGGGAAGCGAGAACGCCTTCTTTTCTCAAAATAACATTTTTCAAGTTGGCGGAAAATACCACAAAACCCATGAAAACGCACGAGAATGCTTCCCGTAACATAATACTGCTCCCATCAGCCTGCTTCGGTGGTGCCCTGCACTCATGACATTCACACGGCTGAGCCAAAATATTATGACACCTGCTTAAAAACTTGTCTGTTCGTCTTTGGAAGGAAATACATCACTGATTCTGTGTATCACGGATCCAACAGTTTGTTGGTAGGTTTATGGATGGATGTGGTATTTATACGTCTATGTACAGGTCACATAATTCGCATAAATAACAGGTCGCTGATTTGCGTACGCGGTGATGGAGTCCGATAGCGGTCCAGATGACTTCCACAGGATTTACATCAGGTGAATTTGGTCGCCGAAACATCAACGTAACTTCACAATGATGCTCCGCACACAACTGTAGCACGGTTCTGGCTCCGAGACACGGAAAATTTTTTTTTTTTTTTTTTTTTTTTTTTTTTTTTTTTTTTTTTTTTTTTTTTTTTTGTCATCAGTCTACTGACTGGTTTGATGCGGCCCGCCACGAGTTCCTCTCCTGTGCTAACCTCTTCATCTCAGAGTAGCACTTGCAACCTACGTCCTCAATTATTTGCTTGACGTATTCCAATCTCTGTCTTCCTCTACAGTTTTTGCCCTCTACAGCTCCCTCTAGTACCATGGAAGTCATTCCCTCATGTCTTAGCAGATGTCCTATCATCCTGTCCCTTCTCCTTATCAGTGTTTTCCACATATTGCTTTCCTCTCCGATTCTGCGTAGAACCTCCTCATTCCTTACCTTATCAGTCCACCTAATTTTCAACATTCGTCTATAGCACCACATCTCAAATGCTTCGATTCTCTTCTGTTCCGGTTTTCCCACAGTCCATGTTTCACTACCATACAATGCTGTACTCCAGACCATCCTCAGAAATTTCTTCCTCAAATTAAGGCCGGTATTTGATATTAGTAGACTTCTCTTGGCCAGAAATGCCTTTTTCGCCATAGCGAGTCTGCTTTTGATGTCCTCCTTGCTCCGTCCGTCATTGGTTATTTTACTGCCTAGGTAGCAGAATTCCTTAACTTCATTGACTTCGTGACCATCAATCCTGATGTTAAGTTTCTCGCTGTTCTCATTTCTACTACTTCTCATTACCTTCGTCTTTCTCCGATTTACTCTCAAACCATACTGTGTACTCATTAGACTGTTCATTCCGTTCAGTAGATCATTTAATTCTTCTTCACTTTCACTCAGGATAGCAATGTCATCAGCGAATCGTATCATTGATATCCTTTCACCTTGTATTTTAATTCCACTCCTGAACCTTTCTTTTATTTCCATCATTGCTTCCTCGAAGTACAGATTGAAGAGTAGGGGCGAAAGGCTACAGCCTTGTCTTACACCCTTCTTAATACGAGCACTTCGTTCTTGATCGTCCACGCTTATTATTCCCCCTTGGTTGTTGTACATATTGTATATGACCCGTCTCTCCCTATAGCTTACCCCTACTTTATTCAGAATCTGGAACAGCTTGCACCATTTTATATTGTCGAACGCTTTTTCCAGGTCGACAAATGCTATGAAAGTGTCTTGATTTATCTTTAGCCTTGCTTCCATTATTAGCGTCAGAATTGCCTCTCTCGTCCCTTTACTTTTCCTAAAGCCAAACTGATCGTCACCTAGCGCATTCTGAATTTTCTTTTTCATTCTTCACGGACAATTATACTGCTGAAAGATGACATCGGCGTAGATCTGAAGTCGAGCATGATGGGACGGAGGTTGTTCGCAGCTGTCAGCATCTCTTCGATTACTACCACAGGTACCATCGCAAGCAGAGGAGACTGTCTCCCCTAACATAATACTGCTCCCACCAGATTGCGTCCGTGGTTCGCTGCACGTTTAGAGCGGCCGCTCACCTCGATGAGGGCGTTTGTGGAAACGACCATCAACCTAGCATAGCAATAATGTGGTTCACCCGAAGCACCAACACTTCCCGTTGATCGTCGGTCGAATCCCGATGGTCCCGTGCCCATTGCAATCGTAACTGACGATGTGATTTAGTCAACATGTGAACACGTAGGGGTGGTCTGCTGCCGAACTCCACGTTTAGCAACGTACTTTACAGCGCAAACCATCTTCCGAGCCCCATTTTCCATCTAGAGTCGTGGACGTCGAACCATTTAGCGCCTAGTGGTAGTTTCACTGTCCTTCTACCTCTTTCCCTGGGTGCTCACGACAGTAGCACGTGAACATTCAACCAGCTTCGCCATTTTCGAGACTCGTTCACAGGTTCTGCGTAATAATAATCTGCCCTTTGTCCAGGTCATATATCTCAATGTATTTCCCCATTTGTAGCCCATATCTTCGCTGGTATGATCCCAAGTCCGTGTCTGCTCCACTTACATACTTTTGTTACCGCGTCAAGTGCCCGGAAAGCCATTAGGCGGCATACAACATCGCGATGGGCAGTGGTCATAATGTTTGTGCATATCAGTGTACATGCAGCTATATTATACCTTTTTGTGAATTGTAGGTCGGAGTTTTTTCTTCTGTAGTACTTAGGATTTATGCGATATATTTTAATTTTGATTTTTGGCCCACGTTTTATAACGATTCTTTTTTTGTCAAAAACTTCGACATTTATTCGAGAATACCGCCATTTTGTTAAAAACTTCTTGTTGTAAATATTCTCAATTATCAATTTAGTCAATATTATCTGTTTCAAAACAGTTTTTGAAATTTAGTTCTATGCTGAAAACTGTGGCGTTCATAGCTCCCACCAACCGCACTCGCACTCAGCGAAAGCCTTCCGTCAACGTCGTGCAGTGTTCTCTGGGAGCAAGGGTTTTGCTTAAAAATGCGTAATACAAAATTAAGGGTATATAATAAAGATAAAAAGTCAGTTTCGTAATTTGTTTGTTATTTTATTGAAAGAAAACCATGAATATCTGCTCTAAAATCGAGCGTCACTCTGGTCTACCCCTTAATTCTCTCTGCTTCTTATGCTACAGTCAGTTGAGTATATTCCGAATGGGCATTTGTGATGCAAGTGTTCGTATAGAGAGGAAATATAATGGAAGACCATCGCGGATATTCATTTTCAGAGGAGGCCGACTGTAACACGATCTAACGAGTTGATTTTTTGCTTGCTTACTAAACAGAGGTAGGGGCTGTAGTGAACATCATTATGCCTTCATTACCTTCACGAGTGTGTGGGTACGAGAAGCGCCGCCTATCTGCGACGCTGTTTGTTTGGTTCGCTCGCTGCTGAGACACGCGGCGGCCAGTCAATATTTCTCGGATCTACGGGGATCGCGTGACAGCCCGTAGTTACAGCTGACGCGTTGGGTCGCCTGTGCTGCTATGTGATTACATCGACCGACAGGCGTCAGCACTGCTTTTCTCTGATACGATCACTCAGCTCGGCACAAAGACACCAAATTTACATCCATATTCGTACTCAGCAAGCCACCATATGGTGGATATGTGAGGCCACTCAGTGCCAACATTATTTCTCTTTCTTTTAATTCCGTTGACGGCTCGCTATTGATATTTTGTACACATAGTAATCTCTCTAATTTGTTGTAGATTTTTACGCAATACGTACATGTTGAAGGGGAGGGGGGGGGAAGAGGTGATTCTACGAATTTTCTGCGCTGACAGATTCTCCAGATTTTAAGAACATTACTTCATACGCCATACAGCAGCGTTCCTTAAGAGTACTGCAGTGGCGTTTATTACAGCTCCTTGTATCACTCGAATGCCGACCAAATAAACTTGTGGCAGACAGCGCAGCTCTTCTTGGAAGATTCTCTGTTTCATATTTTAATCGATCTCCGTAAAGGCTCTGAATATCAGTTTTTAAATTTTTTAGTCATTTGTGCTTGACATGGATCCAGTCAGAGGAGCAATACACGCTGTATGCAAGACTAGACGTAAAGTCACTTCTGTATCGAAATCGTTAGAAGTGGACCACTAGGTCTGTTCAACATGTATGTGGCTTTGCTCAAGGAATCGCCGGCCGCGGTGGTCTCGCGGTTAAGGCGCTCAGTCCGGAACCGCGCGACTGCTACGGTCGCAGGTTCGAATCCTGCCTCGGGCATGGATGTGTGTGATGTCCTTAGGTTAGTTAGGTTTAAGTAGTTCTAAGTTCTAGGGGACTGATGACCACAGATGTTAAGTGCCATAGTGCTCAGAGCCATTTGAACCATTTGCTCAAGGAATCATCTCTATTCGCCTCTAACGATTTAAGAAAACTGCGGAAAAGCTCAGTCGAGATGGGCGTGAGAGGACTTTCAACCTCCGCTCCTTCCGGAGTCTGATTTGTCAATCACTTCGCAGTATCTTGACCCATTTTTCTTGGCCGGCCGAGTGGCCGAGCGGTTCTAGGCGCTACAGTCTGGAACCGCGCGACCGCTACGGTCGCATGTTCGAATCCTGCCTTGGGCATGGATGTGTGTGATGTCCCTAGGTTAGTTAAGTTTAAGTAGTTCTAAGTTCTAGGGGAATGATGACCTCAGATGTTAAGTCCCATAGTGCTCAGAGCCATTTGAACCTTTTTTTGAGGGCAGCAGCGTCCATGATGCGACCAAGTAGTTCCTCTCGGGTATTCACATTTCCTTTGGACATCTCATACTTCATCGTACCCCGTAAACTGAGATCTAATGGGGTATGGTCTGACAATCTTGGTGGTCAGTTAATTGTAGTACCAAGACCGATCCAGTGATTAGAACATGTGTGGTTGAGACGTTCCCCCCACACGTCTGGTGACGTGAGGAGCGGCTCCATCGTGCTGGAAGTACATTGTAGTCCGTGTGGGCAAAGGAACGTCCTCAAGGTGTCCAATAAACGAATTTTCAAGAAAATCCAAACAATTCTGTCCCATCGTCGACTTTTCTAAAATGACTGCACCTCTCATCATGTTACCGATCATAGTGCACCGAATATTGATGGTATTACCGATCATGACGCACCAAACATTGATCGAAAAATGAACTTGCAAACTGGTTATCACTGTAGCGTGTGGATTTTCTTACGAGTATTGATAATTAATATGTGTATTGTTGATTCCATTCCGTGTAAACGTAGCTTTATCACTGAATAGTGTTAATGGAAGCAAATCACGATTGTAATTCAACCAGCGACACAGTTCTAGTCGTGTGGCATTGCCGCCACTGTGAAGACTGTGGACACGTTGTATGTCAAATGGGTACTCTATTTTCAGCATGTCGTGCTCGACAGATATTGATACGTGCGGAAAGTCATATGTACACATTTCAGCAATGAACTTGGAAGATCTAGCGGTTCTGGCGCTGCAGTCCGGAACCGCGGGACTGTTACGGTCGCAGGTTCGAATCCTGCCTCGGGCATGGGTGTGTGTGATGTCCTTAGATTAGTTAGGTTTAAGTAGTTCTAAGTTCTAGGGGACTTATGACCTAAGATGTTGAGTCCCATAGTGCTCAGAGCCATTTTTGAACTTGGAAGAATGCCTTTTGCACGCAGTGTGCTAAAAACTGTGGTAAACGCACTACGATCAAGAATTCGACGTGTCGGAAAGCCCTACGGTGTTCTTTGACAGCAGCAGGAACACAACCATCGCAGAACGCGTACACATACACCATATCTGCATATTCTTCATTGATGTAGAAGTGTGACATTTGAGCCAGCGCGTCTACAAACACAGTATTAAACTTCCAGGAAGTTTCACAGTTAACCGATGCTACTCTGTCATACACCCTCGATCCCTCGCACTACTTCACTCACAACACACCACGAACAGCTGCGCGTTCAACGGGCTAGTTTAGTGGCAGAAAGGCGTTCTGTACAAAGAGGTTGGAACCAACGAGGTAGGATGAGCGAGGATGGGCTAGAATAAAACGTCCAAGACATTGGATGGGTGAGACACATAAGTGCGCGTCACTAGCCCGAAAAGAAGTACATTAAATAAGTTCTGTCTCAAAAACCATTCGTACATGGGAATATGTCCATCTGAAGATTTCTGTATTTCAGATAAGTGTTCCTGTCATATCCCTGAATCCTCACCATTCCTCCTGGGACGGGTCGGTATGCTCGTAGTATTTACTAGTGTATTCTCGACAATCCTGTCGCTTTTGCTGCTACTATGAATCTTAACCTGTCATCCACCTAATCCACAACTACATTTATGTAAAAACTGCCAGCATGCTGGAATAATTGTATGTCAGCGACTTCTGTTAATCAATACAATGAAAAACCAGCCAAAGTTACAAATTTCACTTCTTTTTTTATTCACTCGATGACTAGTCCCGGGCTGGGACCCAGTTTCAAATCATCCTACACGGCAGAAAACTAAATTTACACTCATGTGCAACACAGGTATCGCCAAGTATTTTAAGCACGTGCCAAAAATACAGAACATATCGTTTCAAGACTTACGCGACAGTCAAACATGGTGTTTCCGAAAATGCAAACCCATGTCAAAAATGTGCAAACGAACAGTTACAGCGAAGGCAGATGATTGGCCGTCTGCTCCTTCCGCTGCCTTAAGGATACCTCCGGAAGAGGGTCGCACTTTCGGGATATAGGGAACTTTCTGTATTTATCAAAATGTTCTCCAACCACCAAAACAGACCACTTAATACAATAACCGTACAAGTCAACAATAAAATTAATACTTTTAAAATCTTTACCAAAAATAGTCAAATATTTAAAATAAGTGAACAGTAAAACACAGCAGCCCAACATACGGTGTGTATTACAAAGTTGTACGCCATATTGGCACTTAAAAATCATTAAATGTGATTGGTACTCAAAGAAACCAAAATAATAGGAGATTAAGAAATCTTTAGCACTTTCAACTCTTTATAAGCATAAAAATGTTACCATAAGAAACTTTGGAAAATATGTGAAGATAAACATTTTTTTTCGAACACATCCCACGTAAAAATAGATATTAGACGATGAAGTTGTCTTTCACAAAATACCAAAACTGTACTTGCCATCCTGAGGGAAGACATAGCATAAACAGACTCTCGAGCATGTAGGGTGGGAGTGGGCTTGTAGGAGGGTGGGGGGAGAGGAGTGGAGATCGGAGGAAAACGGAGGGCTAGGAAATGGGGCGGAGGGGGTGGGGGGGTGAGGAAGGAGCATGAGGATGAAGGAGCACAAAAAGGGCAGGGGGGAGGGGTAAAGTGGGCAACATGACAGGAAAGTAAATAATATATTATCAGTAGTAATAAAACAGACTTACTGAAATTTGATTGGAAACAACTGTTCGCCGTTTTTATAATCAAATAAGTAACAACTACCATGTTCAACAGAGAAACGACACACGTATCACTCATGAGTAGTCATACCGATAATAATATATTTAAGTGGTTACTCAACCTTAAACAGCTCTAGATGCATAACCTCCATATTGTTAGGAGATGGCGTATGACAAGACTGACCTTTTAGGTTATTGTTTACGTTACGAAAATAGTTAGAATATCAAGATAAATCGTGTGTACTTGTGGTACTGTACCTTTAAAAATGCTGAGACGTTTTCACTACACGTAGACAAGCCTCATAATTATTCAGGCATTTGTATACCGCGAATAGCTATGAGTTCGATTTCATTTCTAATCTTTGTAATTTGTATTGTTTTTCTCTGTAGGACATCAAGGTACGAGAAACTCTATAATAGACTTCCACCGCTATGCCTCAAATGTGTACAGCAGTCATTTCGTGATGATGGCTGATAATAGCATAAAGAATAAAGTGAATTACATACTTCATTAGTTTAGTAGCTGACAGCAACAAAAAAGAAAGGAAATCGCCTCCCCAGCTGACCGGACAGCATATCGGAGTCCTTGTTCGACTCCTGCAAGGAATTTTTCCTTGATGGGATAAGTGGAAAGTAGTGTACTTAGCATCACGAGGTCAACTGAGAAGTTAGTTGAATGAGGAGGGGCAATACCGAGATTCGGAAAGCTGGCCGAGGTCCGCTGGCCACATGCCACTCAATACTCCATCCGGCTGCGCCTAAACACCTGACGGAACTTAACGTTAAAAATTCCATGATTATTTTAAACTGGCGACATTCACACGTAACTGGACGTCCACGACGAGGTTTCTCGGAGTGTAAGTGTTGACGCTGAGTGGAGAAGGGAGTCGCACTCTCCCAACATCGGATGTTAACCCATTTTGCCACCCCCACGTGTTACAGTAGCGGATTGCGCGCTTTTGTTTCTTCTTAATCTTTGTTTTACTCACTGTATTGTTTTCGAATCACGTTCCAAAGTTTGCGAGAGGACACTGATAATTTTATTATGAGTGTTCTTCCAAAGAAAAGGAAATTATGTCTCAAAATGAATAATTATTTATGCTGTACAATACCGAGAAGAGCAAAGACTTCTATTTGACCAAATAAGAACGTAAATTGATGAAAGAATTTTCATTAAATAATCTTGTTTTAACTGAGAAAGTCAGCTCAATTGAAGGAAAAAAATGTAGTTGTTTTTGACATTATTTGGTATTTACCAATAATAAAAAATAAGTTTGGTAAAGTAAAATGTCTCTGTGTATTGTTGGTAGATTTGTGGAGGTATGTGACATTACATGCCTACGTACAGGTCTTGTAATTCGCGTATATAACGTAAATGACTCTAAGCACTATGGAACTTGACATCTCAGGTCATCAGTCCCCTAGACTTAGAACTACTTAAACCTAACTAACCTAAGGACATCACACACATCCATACTAGAGGCAGGATTCGAACCTGCGACAGTAGCAGCAGCGCGGTTCCGGACTGAAGCGCTTAGAACCTATCGGCCACAGAGGCCGGCGTGAATAACGGACCACTGATTTGCATACTTGATGATGGCGCCCGATAGTGTCTCAGATGGGTTCTATAGGATTTATATCAGGTGATTCTGCTCGAAATTACATCAACGTGAATTCATTATAATTCTCCTCAGACCACTGTAGCACGGTTCCGGCTCAGAAACACGGACAGTTATACTGCTGAAAATTGACAACGCCGTCGGGAATGACACCAAGTCAGGTGGTTCGCAGCTGTTAGCGTGTCTTCGATTACCACAGCAGATCTCATGCAAGCGCAGAAGAATTCTTACCTTACAAATTGTCAATATTGAAACCTATCAGTGGTTGACACGTCACACCCACTGTGTTTGGTTAGAACTATACAGGAATGAGAACTGGGTGGCGACTGCTATCAAAAAATACTCCACGCTGCAATTTGTGGGTGCAGTTCCTTGGCTAAACTTTCCACAGCACTTGCTGGATCTGCCACCTGCCTCATAATAACTTCAGTCGTTTACAAAATGAGATGTCAGTGTCTGTTTCTAGTTAATAGTTACCCAAAGCGTGTTTTGACCAACGAAGATAACTTTGAAGGTGCACCAAGGTACACTGCTGGTCGCTGAACTTGAAACACCATGAAGGCGAAATGCAATAGGCGTCAAACTGACAAGGAGTTTACTATTTGCCTGGATTTGCAAATGATTGTCACACAAAGAAGGAAGCAATAAGGCAATCTACATTCTGTGTGTAAGGAAAGATTACACAGTGAATTTCTCATTGAGAAACAGCATTTGAATGCATTTGAATGTTGTTTGTTTGCGAGAAGATTGTGTTATGCCATATGCAAAAAGGATAAATGTCTAACAGCGTGTCTCAGGTATCAATAGTGGCAAAATCGTGACCTATTGAGAGTGGGACTTATCATTCCACGATATTACTACTCGTGTTGGTCGAGATGCCACTACTGTCATGCCAAATCTGAAAGGTGCCATACAACTTATGCCCAAGGCGACAGACTTATTGTTCGCTAGACTACTCTGGATCATACAACATAAATGCATACCACGAGTAAAAAATGGGCTTATATGCAGGACAAGTACGCAAATGGACAGTGCAATGGCGTATACAGCTCCACAGACTGTCAGCAGGGCAATCGTTGCTGCAGCTTCTCTTGATATGGCACCAAACACAGTGAGCCCAACGACAACACTGGACATAGTAGTGGCACCACATCGTTTTTCCAGACCCATAGCATAATTCTGCTCCCACCAGCCTGTGTCTGTGGCGCGCTGCACGTTTCGAGCCGCCGTTCACCCCGGTGACGGCGTTTGTGGAGACGACCATCGACCTTCTGTAGCAAACCTGTGATTCAGCCGAAGAGCCGACACGTTTCTATTGATCGACGGTCGAACTCTGATGGCCCTGTACCCATTGCAATCGTAACTAACGCCGTCGTGGCGTCAACATGTGAACACATGGGTTGGTCCGCTCCCGAACTCCGCGTTCAGCAATGTGATTCACACAGCAGATAAGCCTCAGAACCTCTCGTTCTGTGAAGAGTCGCGGACGTCCAACCGTTTAGCACCTAGACGTAGTTTCACTGTCCTTCTACCTGTACCCATAGATGCTCACGACAGTAACACCTAAACATTCGAATAGCTTCACAGGCTTTCAGTAACAATAAAACGTCTTTCGTCAAAGTTTCTTATCTCAATGGATTTCCCCATTTGCAGCCTATAGTTTCGCTAGGATGAGCCTTTTTCCGTGTCTCCTCCGCTTACATACTTTTGTTGCCGCAACCCGTGCCTATAACGCAACCAAGCGGCATTCAACGTCACAATGGGCAGTGGTCATAATGTTTTGGCTTACCAGCATACATGACGATGTTTGGACGACACCTTTCCTATTTTTCCACTTCTCAGCAATTTCCGTCCGAACTTTGACAATAACATCCGCTATAAATTTTACTTTGGCGATTAATAAACGTAATCATAATTCTGATACCAAATTTCGACATTTTGTAGCACGTGCGGAAGTTCGGTACTGAGAATAATACCACCCAGCAATCGGATTTTTGTATTTTGTTAATATTTGTGTTACGTGAAGCACACAACTAAACTCTCGAGATAATATACTTTGAAGATTTTGGAGGAACTTTAATTTAAAGGCAGAGGATTATTCATTCCGGGCCGTGTGGCTCTCTCGACAGCATCGGAGAACAGTAATCAGGTAATCAATGAATCGCTTGTTCGAATCATGATATGGCCTTTTCTTCATTTTCTTCATTTTGTTGTTTTCGTTCATTTCGTATACCTACAACATTTAAATATGTTCTTCAAGTATATGCTAATTAACACATACCTAATCACTATTTTTATGAAAAATGTCGGTCATCTTGTTTCTAATTACATACCACGTGCACTGCATTTATCCGAGGGTTGGAACTTTAATAAGTGGCAACTATTTATTTACAGCTCGTACAAAATAGATACGTGTTTCAAAGTTTTACTGACCTTCAAAGTAGTCACCAGCATTGTGTATAGCCCGCTGATAGCGATGTGGAAGTCGTAGGATACTCTTAGCAGTGCGAGTTGTGTTGACAGTTCGAGCGGCGCGGTCTATTGCCCGAAAATTTGTAGCGGTTCTGAGGCGAACGCCGTGAAGTGTTTCCTTCAGTTTAGAAATCGAGTTGAACTCACGAGGGCTTAAGTCATGGGAGTGCAGTAGGTGGTATAGCAGTTAGCAGCCCCAACAATCAAACAAATCAGTAACAGCTTGCACTATACGTGCTTGAGCATAGTCCTGCAAAATGATGGCCAGGTCCTGCATAAAGTGTCATCACTTCTGTCTCAATGCTGTTCATTTTTGGAACACAACCTACGACCAATCTACAACCACTATTCCACGCCACATGCTTACCCTCCATGGACGCTGATGCTCCACTTGACAATGTCAAAGGCGATTGTCAACAACCAATAGTGCATGTTTTGGTGGTTTACTTGGCCATGAGTGGTAAATGTGGCTTCGTCGCTAAGCAAGATACATGCTACATCTGACGTATCCTGTCCTAACGCCCATGTACAGAAGATAACATGGTTCTCGTAGTCGTTTCCACGTAGCTTTGATGCAGAGAGATGTAATAGGGATGGAACGTAAGTGGATGGCGAATGTGTAGGGCACTTACCCGATTAATTCCATTTCGTCGTGCGATTGCGCGGGAGCTAAAGTGTAAATTAGCTACAGCAGCAGCAAGAACATTAATCCTCCCCCCCCCCTCCCCTCTGCCGTCACTCGCCTTCTCCTGCTATATCACCTAGGAGTTATACCACCTCTTTCACGTAAACGTTTGAAGAGGTTGACAAATAATTCAAAAAATTGGTTCATATGGCTCTAAGCACTATGGGACCCAACATATGAGGTCATCAGTCGCCTAAACTTCGAAGTACTTTATCGCAACTAACCTAAGGACATGACACACATCCATGCGCGAGGCAGGATTCGAACCTGCGACCGTAGCAGCAGCGCGGTTCCAGACTGAAGCGCCTAGAACCGCTCGGTCACAATGGCCGGCGACAAATAATTGCTGAGATGCTTGACATCTATTGGGATATTTTGTCGCATACATCATAAAAGAACGGACTACATCCTTCCTACACTCTCCATACCTTATGAGCATGTCGGCTTTTTCTGCATTGGTAAATCCCATCGTCCATTCACGAGTTACTGCCTGGACTGTCACACACCAACTGACTACCAAATCGCAGTGCACTCAGGGACCACACAAGTGCACTGTTAGCAAAGATAACAACGTTGTTCCTAGCGATTATGCAGGTTTAACGGTACAAACAAGTGTCGGTGTGGGAACTTTTAATAATGCGACATCTCGTAAACGACTCGTACTACAATCCTGTAACAAACAGCATTGACATACAAATTGACCCTACCATTAGTCTGCTGGTGTCAATATGCATTGTTCCATTACGAATGTGGAATGCGCTCGACAACTGTGAATAACTTTCAATATTATGGAGCACAGCAATCAGTCGTCCTCTCCTTTCAGGCTTTATTAAAGCAAATATAAATTTCGGTTAGTAGGTATCCGTTATCAGTGCAGTATTTCAGAGTTCTAATACATGTCCTACTCAACAAGAGTAGTCTTGAATGAACTGTGACAGGAGCCCGAACAACAGGGGATTGAAGTACTAGAACATGTATTAAAACCGTGAAATACTACAATGATAACGGTTAGCTATTAGCCGAAATCTAGATTTGCTTTCATAAAGTTTGAAAGGAAAGGACGACCGACTGCTGTGTTCCAGCATTCTGAAAGCCGTTGTTCCATTTTAAAAAAAGTGTATGTCCGCACAAAAACTACACTTTCTAAGTATTATTACAATCTTTTGATTAGCTAACAGTGCGAAACTCTGAGTACCGATCCGTTCAGCGAAAACCGCACAGCAACAGCACTTTTTCCATTTCTGCAATATTTGCGGTGGAAGTTTTAGATGATTCACTCTGTGTAAGTCGGTCAAGTGGGTAACCTGACACCGTATACGGTAAGATGGTTATCTGACAAATAACTCTCGTTGATAACCTACTCACATACTGCGGATGCATCGGAATGGGTTTTGGCACCGCGTACATTTGACGGCACGAGAGCGCGCTCCTGCGGGATTAGCGGTCGGTCTGCTTTGTTGCCTCGCGTGGCGGCTGGGATTAGCGGGGAACAGGCGGGCACCCGCTCGCTACCCAGCCGCGGCTGGCGCCTCCTCAGACCCGATACGCCACGCCGTGCCTCCCCTGCGGCATTAGCTGCCACCGCCGCGCTGACGCCTCTCCACCGCGAGATCCGGCGCCCTCGCCGCCTTCCACACCGCGGCTCAACCGATGTTAATATCAGCAATTCCGCATATCTCAGACGCGCTCGCTTCTCCCGCTCTCCGAGGGTAGCTTTCCTGCGATGCTGTTGAAGTACTGTCAATAACTAAGCACAACATAACCGGCAATTAGCGAACGGCACAATAGTTTTGAAGTGCAGCACCCGTTATAAACAGGGTGTTTAAAAAAAAAAATGTGTCATACATTGAGAGTCATCTGTTTCGCTTCGTTTTAGCGAGTGAAAGTGAATCTGAATATGTACGTAGCTTCACGCTTACTGTTCGTGACAAAATTCAGCTGTGAGAATGCGTAGACACACTGAGACACTGACCCTGAATAAAGAAAAGTGCGAAGTTAGTCACATGAGTACTAAACGAAATCAGCTAAATTTCGATTACGCGATAAATCACACAAATCTCAGGGCTGTAAATTCAACTAAATACTTAGGGATTACAATTACAAATAACCTAAATTGGATCGATCACATAGATAATATTGTGGGTAGAGCAAACCAAAGACTGCGATTCATTGGCAGAATACTTAGAAGGTACAACAGGTCTACCAAAGAGACTGTTTACACTACGCTTGTCCGCCCTGTTCTGGAGTACTGCTGTGCGGTGTGGGATCCGCATCAGGTGGGACTGACGGATGACATCGAAAAAGTACAAAGAAGGGCAGCTCTTTTTGTATTATCGCGAAATAGGGGAGATAGTGTCACAGACATGCTATGTGGAGTGGCAATCATTAAAACAAAGGCGTTTTTCGGTGCGACGGGATCTTCTCATGAAATTTCAATCACCAGTTTTCTCCTCCGATTGCCAAAACATTCTGTTGGCACCGACCTACATACGGAGAAATGATCATCAGGATAAAATAACAGAAATCAGGGCTCGCACGGGAAAATTTAAGTGCTCGTTTTTCCCGCGTGCCGTTCGAGAGTGGAACGGTAGAGAGAGACAGCATGAAGGTGGCTCATTGAAGCCTCTGCCGGGCGCTTTATTGTGTATAGCAGAGTAATCACGTAGATGTAGATGTAGATGATCAGGCAGAATATTCTGACCGCTGACCTAATATCGATATTAACCCGCCCAGGTGATAGCGTCACCCGGCGAAGAACGACTGCTAGTCAGACACACGCGTGGTGCATGTAGTATCAGTGAGGGTGAAACGTCGAAACGTCCCCTTTTGAACATTTATACAAGACTGTGCTTAAACTGACACACAATATTTTTAGTGCAACGCAATCTGACTTTCAGAAATCCCTACAAAAGAATGGCCCTGACTAACATTAACCTATACCTTTCACAAATCACTTACCTCACAAAAATCTTCTTACTCGAACTACTGCAATACAGCGAGCGCCACAACTGCCAGCTAAATAAAAGATTCAAATTACGGAAGGCACTAACTACTGATAGGCATAGTTAGCAAATGAAAGATTTTGATAGAGAACAAACAATGTATTTACCTTAATAGTGTTGAAAAATCATAATATACATAGCAATTCATAATATCCAGTATTACAAATTTCAAAACTCCGCCATCTCTCTCCCCACATCCACCACTGCTGGCGGCTCACCTCCAACTGCGCAACGCTACGCGCTGTTCACATCCAGCTGCCCCTCTACAATAGCAGACAACAATGCAAACTAGCCACAGACTGCACACAGCACAGCCAGTGATTTTCATACAGAGCGCTACGTGGCATTACCAATATAAAAATCTAAACAGCCTACTTACAAGGATACTGTCCGTGTGTAGAATGGGGAAGGTGCGTGATCTATCTCAGTTTACCCGATGGCAGATTGTGATGGCCCAGAGGCTCGGTACGAGCATTTCTGAAACTGCACTTATCGGGTGTTAGAGGAGTGCCACGGTAGGTGTCTTCCACACGTGGCGAAACCACGTCGAGGCATTGTGGGGTTGCTGGAACCGCAAGACCGCTACGGTCGCAGGTTCGAATCCTGCCTCGGGCATGGATGTTTGTGATGTCCTTAGGTTAGTTAGGTTTAACTAGTTCTAAGTTCTAGGGGACTAATGACCTCAGCAGTTGAGTCCCATAGTGCTCAGAGCCATTTGAACCATTGTGGGGTTGCGCGGCCACCCCTCATTAAAGGTGTCGGACGTCGTAAGCTGGACAGGCTGGTAGGACAGGACAAGAGGCGTACTGTGGCCGATCTAACATCAGACATCAATGCACCGAGTACTCCTAATGATGGGCCTCCACAGCCGACGACCCATGCTTGTGCCAAAGCTAACGACCACGACATCGGCAATTACGACTGGAATGGGCACGTTGCGATCGACACCGGAGCCGATGGAAGGGCGCGAATCTGTTGTCTTCCAGAGGAAAAGCTCCTTGACACCTCTACCGCGGGACGGAGACAAGCTGGCGGTGGTTCCTTTACGGTCTGGGGAGCAGTCATGCGCGTATCTATGGGATCAGTGGAGCTTGTGCAAGGCACCACAACGGCCGTGGAATATCGTACATTGATTGCAGACCACGCACGTCTCTTCATGACGATCGTGTTTCCTGACTGCACCAACATTTTTCAGCAAGATAATGTGCCATGTTACAGGGCCGGGAGTGTAATGGCGTGGTTCGAGGATCGCAGTGATGAGTTCCAACTGACGTGCTGGACCCCGAGCTCACCACATCTGAAGCCGCTCGCACACATTTGGGATGTGATCGCGCGTGGCGTCAGAGTTCATGGCCCCCTCCCCGCAATTTGCGGAAATTGGGGGACTGGTGTGTGATGGTGTGCAGCATGGACCCTCCAGCGACCTGCCAGGACCGCATTGCTTCCTCACTATGAAGCGTTGCCGTCGTTATCCGTGCCATAGGTGGACATACCGACTCATAATGTTCTGGCTGATCAGTGAAAATCTAACTGCGAGAATCTTAAGAAAATCATGTCCTGTCTGAAACTTAGTTAGCCGGCCGTGGCGACCGAGCGGTTCTAGGCGCTACAGCCTGGAACCGCGAGCGGTTCTAGGCGCTACAGCCTGGAACCGTGCGACCGCTACGGTCGCAGGTTCGAATCCTGCCTCGGGCATGGATGTGTGTGATGTCCTTAGGTTAGTTAGGTATAAGTAGTTCTAAGTTCTAGGGGACTGATGACCTCAGAAGTTAAGTCCCATAGTGCTCAGAGCCATTTGAATTTTGAAACTTAGTTAATCACTTAATCTGACTATGAACTCTGATGAAAGAAAAATGATAACTTTGAAAGTAAAGTTACTCCATGTGAAATTTAATCAAGGAGACACTCTATTCTCTATACAGTTTGTCTTACCTGTGTGGGAACTGCTATCGTAGCTACAGTGCGTCTCGATAACAGTGCTGCAAAATCTAACTGCAGAGATAATCAGGTATACTCTAAAAACATTGCTATCATTCTTGCTTCATAATTTTTGATGATGCTTTTAAATAGACTAATTTAAAATTAATTGACTCTTGGGATGTGAACAATGACTCTGGTTTAAATGAACCCAATTCCGATTTCAGTTTTTAGACTTAACAACGCGTAATGAAACTTCCTCTGAAATCCCATATGAATAATTCAAGAACTACAATAACTGACAGTCCATTGCAGTGTTCAGAATACTGTTTAACACTGAACACTTGTGATGCCCCACCGTTGTGCGCGTGACTTCTTCCAACTTTGGAACTGACACATATATATTGATGTGGAGTCCGTACAATGATGCAACATGGTATTTTTCGTATTAACAAATCACTGCCAGAGGCAAAAGACCCAACTTAATTAAACGGGGACCATTCGTCCGATAACACGAAACAAACATACTATTTCACTACTGTAATTGCGGAGTATGTAAAATAAAGGAAACAAGTTTCCTTCAATATTCTGAACTGTGGTTGATTCTATAGGTTAGGCAAAATTAAACTGGCCAAGAAAATATTTCGCGCATCTTAAGATAAGCAACCCTACTTACATCATCCACCCTAGGAGAGGATGATGTAAGATGGGTTGCCTACCTTAAGGTGCACCTAATGTTGTCTGTCTCACTTTCATTTTGCCAACGCGCATTTTAAGGAAATGAAAAATAATCATTATGCTCCAGTTTTTAATTTTTAAGTTGTATTTCTCACCCCCTGTAATCGATGTTCCCCCTACAAAAGTAACAGTTGCATTTCTAAATTACGACCAGTCACAACTGCTCATTTAAAGTGACCACAATTGCGCTAAATGACGACTTGTGCTACTTTCGTAACGAGATACTGGGTATATTTTTATTTCAGTCTACGTCTACATCATACCTCGCAAGCCACCTAATGGTGTGTGGCGGAGGGTACTTTCGGTACCACTATCTGATTCCTCCAACCCTGTTCCACTAACGAATAGTGCGTGGGTAGAATGATTGTCAGTAAACCTCTGTATTGGCTCTAATTTCTCGAATTTTCTCATGGTCAATACGCGAGTGTATGCGGAGGGGGGGGGGGGGGGGGGGGGGGGGAAGTAATATGTTGTCCGACTCCTCCTGAAAAGTGCTGTCCCGAAATTTCAATAGTAAATCTCTCCGTGATGCACAACGCCTCTCTTGTAACGTCTGCCAGTGGAGTTTGTTTAGCATCTCCGTGACGCTCTCTCGCCAGCTAAACGATCGCGTGATGAAACACGCCGCTCTTTGTTGGATCTTCTCTGTCTCCTTTATTAGTCCTACTTGACAGGGATCCCAGACAGATGAACAATACTCAAGAATCTGGCGAACAAACGCCTTATAAGCCACTTCTATCGTGGGTGAGTTACATTTCCTTAAGATTCTTCCGATGAATCTGACTCTGGTGTCTGCTTTTCCCACTGTCTGTTTTATACGGTCATTCTTTCTTTGTTTTTCACTTTTTCATATTTTTATAGCTGTTTATATTTACAGTCATAGCAATTTTGCGTTTTCGTCTTTTCTGATTTTTAGTTCCGATGGTCACTCATTCGAGTCGAAACAGGCAATTTTCAGTAAGACATCAAATACAAATACATTTCATTAAGCACTTACATCACAAAAATCTTCATTACGCGAACTACTGCAATACAGCGAGCGTCAATACTGCCAGCTAAATAAAAGATTCTAACTGCTATATCCAGTAACTACTAATAGCCTTGTGGTTAGAAAAGGAAAGATTCTGTTGCAAACCAAATGATGTATTTTTACCTTAATAATGTGACATCCAGTTCAAACACGAATATAAATCGTCATTTACATCCAGTAGAAAGACACATAATCATGAATAATTTTCACTCTCCAAGTCGGATGCTTCCAGATCGTTAGCCTACGCTAACACTTTAGACCTCTACCCTCCATCAATGCTAACTTCTCACATTTAACATCCATCACTGTTGGCTGTTCACCTCCAACTGCCCAACAGTACGTCCATTACTGCTGGCGACTGACTTCCAACTGCCCAACACTATACATCTTCCAACAACGAGTCCAACCAGCCACAGAGTCTCTTACAAAGAAAGCGCAGTCAGAGATCCAATGCAAAGCGCTACACAGCGCTGCCAACACAGAAGCAGCCCACTTACAAAGTCATAAAAAATCAATATATTGAGACCGAGAGTGTCTTTCTCAGGAAAGAATACAGTATCGTTTTTCCTAAAACAGGAATCTGTATATTCTAATCCTCTGAATGCCGCAGTCTGGATCATAGTCAATTTTTTTCGATAATTTCGTTCACTATAGGCCATCTTCAGATCTAACAACTCATCGCATCAGCTGTTGCCATCATGAAGGCAAGAGCGTTTGTCAAGTAGATCACGTGCTCCAGTTTGCGAATCCAGAATTTCATGGAAGTACTGACTCATTTTACACCAATACCGGTAGTTTTACACTGTTCTCCCGAAAGTTACATTCCGGTCTGTGCAAATACAGTATGACTAAGCCTTGAGCCCCAATTGTACTGGTACGTACTTTTTTCTCCCAGCCTGCCTCCTTTGCAGTCTGGAACGTGTTATAATCATTTCCCGCTATGGCTTCCCCTTTCTGAAAAAAAAGAGGCTGTAGCCGGAGGATACGAGATTAATCGCCGGAGCCACGAGCGGGCGCCGCGCCCGCTATAAAACACTTTGAGCGACAGCCGCGGGTCAGAGCACAATTTAGGGTATTGACCGGCCTGTCGGCGAGCCATCTCTTACGCAAGAGCGCCGCGTCCATCACGCTGCAGTGGCCGCCCCGGAAGCGATCGCATAAAATTTTCATGGAGGACCATACTCTGCTAATGGCCTCCTTGGCGCTGTCCTCTGCAAGACACGCCGAACTTTCACAGACACTAGTGTAGAATGGAAATCCACTAAGACGGTGTTGGTCTAGGTGAAGAACGTCATTTAAGCTCCTGCGTTTGCTTCAGATTTAGAGAGATCTTCCGGGGGGTCTTTACGCAAAGTATCTAACCACAGAATGGCGTGTCTCTATGGCAATGAGGTAAACAACAACCATAGTCGACACTAGCAGAAAGTACATTTTATAACACACCAGCCTAATCGCTACAGTGTGGGTCAAACACCAGACCCGAAGGAAGGCATATTGTCAACAGTAGGTCCAGGTCTAAGGAAGCCCTATGATGTGCAGATACACCTTATTTTTGCCTAGGACTTTATTTATTCCTTTATAAATGGTAGTGTCCATACTTCCTCCATAATTTTTGGCTGTAGCTGAAGCAAATCTTACACGAGAAGTGGCAAAAAATAAATGAGACCTAGCATTATTAAGAAATTAATTGTTGTGGAGTATCCAATAGCGAGATGCAGAGGACTGCGTTTTAAAAGAATACATAGAGATTCGTCTATCCGATAATCTTATGAAACCTTCCCGTCTCCTCTATATCTCTTTTGTTCCCTTCTACAATAAGCTATGAATCCTTTCCTTAGGATTTCTATCTCTTGCTTAATAATAACAAATGAAATCTTCCCTTTGAAATTTATTCTCTTTCTCAATCTTCGCAAACAAATTTAATTGGTGCTTATTAAAAGTGATCTTCTGATTATTTCGACGAAACATACAATGTGTCGTCGTCGCGGCCCTCAGTCGTTATCTGCAATAACCCAAAACTGTTCCTTACCTTTTTTACTGTTACTGGATCGCCATCTGACTGCTACATCGAACTGCGACATGAATATACTTACTCTGGTTTACTATACTCTATTAATTACTGGTGGGCTGTCATAATAAGTGGCTGTATTTATTACCAAAGCTGACATTCTTTAATAGCAAAGCTGACGTTATTCTTTAATTAATTTGACTGAAGTCACGTAATTCGTAGTTACACTTTTTGTTGACAACAATAACATTTTTGCAAAGTTTTACCTTGATAGTTTTTGGGATGGATTATAATCAGTAATGCAACATTGCTGGCAAAAATTAATTATATTCTGAAAAGGCTTCAAATATTTAGAGTTGGTAATGAAATGATTTTACAAACGTCCAAATGGGACTTACTTTTTACAATAATCTTACAACTAGCATTGCGCAAACATACCTTCAGTAGTCTTGAGTTTCAAAGAAAATAATTCAATAATATTAGTTCAAATGGTTCAAATGGCTCTGAGCACTACGGGACTTAACATCTGTGGTCATCAGTCCCCTAGAACTTAGAACTACTTAAACCTAACTAACCAAAGGACATCACACACATCCATGCCCGAGGCAGGATTCGAACCTGCGACCATAGCAGTCGCGCGGTTCCGGACTGAGCGCCTAGAACCGCTAGACCACTGCGGCCGGCAATAATATTAGTTCCTCTTATGATAATAGTTAGTTGATGTCTCTGTACATCCGTTTATAATCTCTTTTAAATCATAGCTGGTGGCTGCAGGCACACTTCTCCTCTCACCCTCTCGCTTCAGACCTGCTACCGACTCGCTTCACTTCTCGCTTACTACTGACTTCCTACGAACGCCAAAGTGCGGTCTCTCCCGCCAACAATGCTTTCTGGTGCAGACAATCCCTGCTACCATTACAAAATGTATCAATGCGCGGTCTTTCCCGCTCTTTTCTGAAAATGTATCCATACGCGGTCTCTCCTGCCATTTTTAAAATTATATCAATTTGCGGTCTCTCTTGCCAACAATACTTTGGTGCAGACATTCCCTGCTACCACAATTATTTCCAACATGACAAATATTAATTATTCCTACTTAATCCTATTAATAAAATATAAACATCTTTCATAAATTGTGGGTTGACAATAGACAATAGACATATACACGTCTTACACTTACTACGCTTATTGCCTTTTAAGTAAGACTTGGAACCCGGTGTTATCAGACATTAAAAAACAACGGTCTGTGTTTCGATCGTCGGAATAATTTTTAATTTTTGATAACGATATCTCGATTTCGCCTGTTTCCACCACTGGCGGCGCGGTATGTTTACTTGCGCAAGAGGGCAGTTAGGGCTACTTGTCGCGTACGCGTTGTGGGTCTTCTGCGGCCTATATATGGGCCGCCGCTTGCGCTGAGAAGTCAGTTCCGGCGAGATCGAGTACCAGCACTCTCACCTGAAGATGGCGGCCAGTTGGACCGCTGAAATATTGTGTCAAGATGACCGTATGATCCGGCAGCACACCCGAGAAGAGTATTATCAATTATTACGCCTGGTTGGTTGGTTGTTTCGGGGAAGGGGACCAGAAAGCGAGGTCATCAGTCTCAACGGATTAGGGAAGGACGGAGAAGGGAGTCGGCCGTGCCCTTTGAAAGGAACCATCCCGGCATTCGCCTGGAGCGATTTAGGGAAATAACGGAAAACCTAAATCAGGATGGCCGGACGCGGGATTGAACCGTCGTCCTCCCGAATGCGAGTCCAGTGTCTAACCACTGCGCCACCTCGCTCGGTATTACGCCTTGAAAACGATACCTGCCACCTTCTGTAGTACCAGCAATGAAGTACGGGGTAGGCTGTGTTACGTCATGGGCGCTTTTTTCCTCGTTAGTGTGTGGTCTCCTTACTGTGCTCAAGCGACGCAACATTCAGAAATATATGCACGCATATTTACTGCGTTCTGCGTACAGTAGAGGAACAGTTCGCAGATGGTGATATTCGTGTCAACATGACAATGCACCCTGTCATAAAGTACGATCTCTCAGGCAATGGTTTGTGGAAAAATAAATTTCTGAAATGGACTGGTCTGTCCAGACTCCCACCTGAAACCAATGAAACATCTTTGAAACGAGTTACAACGACGAATTCGCTCCAAACCCCTGTCCTGTCTTTGCTTTCGGCTCTTGACGGAGAGTGGGCCACAAATCCACCGCAGATATTTAGACATCTCATTGAAAGGGTCTCCACTGATATCAACGCATCAATAAAGGCAAAGGTGGACACATCCCTTATTAACGTCCACGTAGCCACATGACATTAAATGCCACAGCATTCAGGAACAGTTACATATTTCTTCGCAGTATGTAGATGCATAGTCAGATTGTCAGCTGGTTTCAGAAGTATAATAGAAGGCAATTGTAATCTGTATTATGGGAAAAAGTTCACATTGCGATTTATGGCTGTACTAAAGTTGCGTCATTTAACGCTATCCTAAGTGAAAAGCTACGACCTAGTACGCCTACCGCTACGACAATGTAAATTCAGCCGATTGTAATTAAACGGTTACAGCGAATAAAGTGTCTGAAATAAGTATCGCTTTAAATTCTCCTTCTCCGTATTTTCCGCCCTAGAGATACCCGGAGCAACGTTGCAAATGGCTATAATCATTAAACACGGTTTTAAAATAAAGTCACGCTTCATAAAGTGCGCGAGGCGGCAAATTAATGATGCGTGAGCGCTTTTCCCGGATTCCTGCCGCGCCGGTGTACAATGGCGCCGAACGACGACAAACGGGAGGCAGTTTTAATCCTCGCGGAAATTAACGGCAGTGTCAGGGAGGGGCGTCGCGAGGCGTCGCGACGCCGGGCGTCGCGTCGCTTGATTGATGGAGCCGCGGCGACCAGGCCCTCTCAATGAAGACGGCGGCTTTCCCGCAGCTTTTCCCCGCTGCGCCCCTTGGAGCGAAAACAGCGTCTACTGGCGATTAAGGGAGGACGCGTTCTGTTATTAATTTTGTCGGTGGCTTCAAATGGGCGTCGAGAGTCGCCCGCTGATGGTTCCTCACGGCGCTCCTTGAAAATACGGGAGTGGCCTGAAAACTGCTCGGCCTCACCCATAGATGGCAGCAATAGTCGCATGATTATATTTACCCAGGGGTCGGTAAAAGTTTTCGACAGGATCCATGTGAAATTAAGTCATTCCGTCAAGTATTTGGTCGTAGGCAATAGTGCACTATGAAGAAACGGGCCAAATGAATTTTCACGAGGTCACAGATGTGATCGAGATGGTCGGTATTCTAAGCCAGAAACTCCTTTTGAAATTGAACCAAGGTGTTCAGACACTGAACGTGAATCATTGATAACGCAGGCTGCGTACTACGAGTGGCATTCAGTAAGCAATGCAACACATTTCTTTTTTTTCTAAGAGCAGGTCTTGGTTTTATTCAGGCTCCCAATACACCGTATTATTCACCAATATTTTGCCTACAAAACCGTACTTTTCAAAATAATCTCCGTTCAATGCGAAGGCCCTACCCCACCTTACTCAGAGTGCCTGCATGCCCGCATGTTAGCACCCCACTTATCGACGTCGGAGCCGCATCAGTAGCCTCCCCATCATCCGCGTACTGGGCCAAACTCGTTGCTTTTTATGGTCTTCTGTTTGGCAGCGAGAGCCCAGGGATCACACACCTTTGAATACCGCAACTGGTGGACGAGTGTGTCAGCACTACATGTTGAGCAGCGAGGTGTTTGATTGTGATCCGTCGATCACCTCGAAGGAGATTGTTCGCACTTTCCAACACTGCATGAGTCATAGCTGTGTGTGACCGGCCGGCAAGCGGTGGACAGGACATACACTCCTGGAAATGGAAAAAAGAACACATTGACACCGGTGTGTCAGACCCACCATACTTGCTCCGGACACTGCGAGAGGGCTGTACAAGCAATGATCACACGCACGGCACAGCGGACACACCAGGAACCGCGGTGTTGGCCGTCGAATGGCGCTAGCTGCGCAGCATTTGTGCACCGCCGCCGTCAGTGTCAGCCAGTTTGCCGTGGCATACGGAGCTCCATCGCAGTCTTTAACACTGGTAGCATGCCGCGACAGCGTGGACGTCAACCGTATGTGCAGTTGACGGACTTTGAGCGAGGGCGTATAGTGGGCATGCGGGAGGCCGGGCGGAAGTACCGCCGAATTGCTCAACACGTGGGGCGTGAGGTCTCCACAGTACATCGATGTTGTCGCCAGTGGTCGGCGGAAGGTGCACGTGCCCGTCGACCTGGGACCGGACCGCAGCGACGCACGGATGCACGCCAAGACCGTAGGATCCTACGCAGTGCCGTAGGGGACCGCACCGCCACTTCCCAGCAAATTAGGGACACTGTTGCTCCTAAGGTATCGGCGAGGGCCATTCGCAACCGTCTCCATGAAGCTGGGCTACGGTCCCGCACACCGTTAGGCCGTCTTCCGCTCACGCCCCAACATCGTGCAGCCCGCCTCCAGTGGTGTCGCGACAGGCGTGAATGGAGGGACGAATGGAGACGTGTCGTCTTCAGCGATGAGAGTCGCTTCTACCTTGGTGCCAATGATGGTCGTACGCGTGTTTGGCGCCGTGCAGGTGAGCGCCACAATCAGGACTGCATACGACCGAGGCACACAGGGCCAACACCCGGCATCATGGTGTGGGGAGCGATCTCCTACACTGGCCGTACACCACTGGTGATCGTCGAGGGGACACTGAATAGTGCACGGTACATCCAAACCGTCATCGAACCCATCGTTCTACCATTCCTAGACCGGCAAGGGAACTTGCTGTTCCAACAGGACAATGCACGTCCGCATGTATCCCGTGCCACCCAACGTGCTCTAGAAGGTGTAAGTCAACTACCCTGGCCAGCAAGATCTCCGGATCTGTCCCCCATTGAGCATGTTTGGGACTGGATGAAGCGTCGTCTCACGCGGTCTGCACGTCCAGCACGAACGCTGGTCCAACTGAGGCGCCAGGTGGAAATGGCATGGCAAGCCGTTCCACAGGACTACATCCAGCATCTCTACGATCGTCTCCATGGGAGAATAGCAGCCTGCATTGCTGCGAAAGGTGGATATACACTGTACTAGTGCCGACATTGTGCATGCTCTGTTGCCTGTGTCTATGTGCCTGTGGTTCTGTCAGTGTGATCATGTGATGTATCTGACCCCAGGAATGTGTCAATAAAGTTTCCCCTTCCTGGGACAATGAATTCACGGTGTTCTTATTTCAATTTCCAGGAGTGTATTTGCCCGACCTTGATGCAGTGATGACAGACGTCTCGTCCAACGACTTACTGTGGTTTTGTTCACTGTCTGGTCTCCGACGTGGAGTTCTGCAAGCGCCAATGAATATCTGCGATGCTCTGGTTTCCCGCCAAAGACACTGAATGACAGCTGTCTGCTTGGAACGCCCTCCCCCCCCCCCCCGTTACAGACCCCATTTTGAAGGATACGTACAGTACCACCACCCATCGGAACTTCA
The DNA here is from genome assembly GCF_023864275.1 of Schistocerca cancellata. Classification (NCBI taxonomy): domain Eukaryota; kingdom Metazoa; phylum Arthropoda; class Insecta; order Orthoptera; family Acrididae; genus Schistocerca; species Schistocerca cancellata. The sequence continues at coordinate 166,426,172 of NC_064634.1, forward strand.
TAGAAACATAGGTTGGGAATATTCCACGACGTCCCTCAACAAATTCCGTATTTTTTTCGAATGAAATTAGCCGAGAAAAAAAAGAGTGATGTATTACTTATTAAACACCCGTCGTACGAGGGTAATCCCAATAGTAAGGTCTCCTATTTTTTTATAAGTACAGAACTCTGTTTGTGTGGCAGCTGGTCACACTGTTGTGAAGAGTGCTTCACGCACTGTGTGTAAACATGCGCACGCCGCGCTGAGGCGCTCAGCCTTGGCTTGGCAGCCGTTGAGAATGGAGCTCACGTTGGATGTTACCGCCAAGTGCGAAATGCGCGCAGTTATTCGGGTTTTGTACGCAAAGGGCACTGCGCCGATTGAAATACATCGCCAATTGACGGAAGTGTATAGTGAGTCGTGCATGGATGTCAAAAATGTTCGTAAGCGGTGTAGAGAGTTTGCAGCTGGTCGGACCGAAATTCACGACGAGCAAAGGAGCGGGAGACCTTCCATTTCTGAGGAGACAGTATGGAAGATTGAGCACTAGGACCACAATTAACGCTGACAGGTACTGTGAGAATCTGAAAAAACTCAAACGGGGAATTCAGAACCGGAGAAGAGGAATGCTGAGCAAGGACGTACACATTCTCCATGACGACGCTCGCCCACACATCGCTCGGCAAACCGTTGCCCTCTTGCAACAGTTTCAGTGGAACATAATCACCCACCCTTCCTATAGCCCTGACTTGGCGCCCAGTGACTATCACCTGTTCCCTAAGTTAAAAGGACATTTATTTGGCCGGAAAGCGATTCAGCTCCGACTACGAGGTGAAAGACGAGGTTCATAACTTTCTGAACAGCATGGTGGCGAGCTGGTATGACATGGGCATACAAAAACTGCCACAGCGTCTACAAAAATGCACCGACAGAAATGGTGATGATGTCGAAAAATAGCTAAATGTTCAAGCTGTAAACTGATGTAAACCGTTCTAGAAATAAACAGGTCTATGCACTTATAAAAAGTAAGGGACCTTATCTTTGGGATTACCCTTGTACTAGCAAGTTTCGGAGATGTCGTAACTTATACAAAACACGACATAGACCGGGTACTCGAAAGCAGCAGAGACGAAACTGACATTACAACAAGGCTTTACATTAGACTGTAAACCACGTACTACACTGCCTCAAAGTGTAATAAATTGCGCCTTACAGGCTAAATTTGTGCAAAAAGAAAATGTGTTAGACATTTGTGGTCAAAACTATCTAATAATTGAGCTTATTTGGTGGAGAAAAGAATTTTTAGTAACACGTTGTCTGGTGCCACACGTCACGAAGTACTGCACTTACGTCACCTTACCTGAACTGCTTGCAAAATCCCGCGTGTGAAAAACACGTAACGATCGCGTTACACGCGGCGTCTATCAACATCCGAGAAGTGCAACCACACCAGAAACAGTCTGAAAAAATGCAGGATATACTCTTGGAAACGGAGTGTATGTCAATGCGAAATACTTATAATTTAAAAATTACGTATCGGCTACACTTTGCATGAAGAAATACACACGAGAAAGCTTAAGTGGGTACCGCGCCTCCTAGAGGCGGATCGGAAGCGAGTTCGCACAATTTTCGAACTGTGCTAGGTGCGTTGACGGTGGAAAACGGAACTGATTTTCTGGATTAAACACGGTTTCACCACAACCCATCAGAATCAAATCAACATTTAAAGATTGTACAGAAGCCGGTTCTTCAACTCCAAAGAATACGAAGGCGATGTCATGTGAGGGACAGGTCATGGCATACGTGTTTTGGGGCGCGAAGTATATTTTGTTAATTAACTACCTTCAAAAAGTTTAAGAGTTATCTTCTTCGTAGATTTCCTTGTATACAAACCTCTAAGTTCGGGCATAAGAGTCTCTTTCGGTTGAGGACATATTGGTGCCGCTGCCGTTACCAATTTGAGTAAATAAGAATGTAAGTCAGGCTTACGCTATATCACCCATGTTTTCGCATGATACTTCGAAGGAAAATTTTGGAAGCGCAATTAAATTTTAAGAGGAGTAGAGTTCAGTACTGAAGTCAGCCGACGACAAATACAGTCTCTCTGGTCGGAGATACGGAGAACTCTGAAAGACCTGTTTAAAGAAAATAACAGTCTACTTAGAACTGATCATGGCTTAAGGACAAATAAAACAGAGACGAATGTCTCGTGGAATTTCCGCCTTTACTAGGCCCACAGCTGTATAATCAGATTTGTAGATGCAGACCAGTTTCCGAAACCTATGTTTCCATTCTCGATGCCTTACAAAGAAAGAAAAAATTGTTACGTCACTACATATTACATATTAGTCCCCAGCCACATTTTTTTGTCTGTATGTGGAGGCTGGTCTTAGGATCTACTGTAGAGATTTTGATACGGTTTTCACTAACCGACAGATTCACAAGGAAGACTTGTGTATATTTCGTGCAAACTGACTGAACTACGATGATGTTTGTTGATTAAGTCGTGCCTCCTGAGAACTTTATTGGCGTGCGCTGCTTAAATCATTTAAGTTATGTAAAAGTGATATGGAGGAATTTTTCATCTCAAGTAGGTCTAAAGAAAAGTCCACGGTAGTATGTATGTCTGTCTATTCAGACTAATTCGCAATAACAAATTGAATAGTTTGCAAGATACACGATGAAAAATTCCAGTTCAAGTGAATCATCTCCATAACAAAATACGGATCTTTGTCCTAATAAATATGATTGTTGTGCTATGCATCTAATCTAGACGGAGTCGTCCGACCGTAGATACTTAGTGCTAGTCGTGTGAAGCAGGAGCGGATCACTAGTCTATAATAGAAAATAGAAAATGTGCAGTAGCTCTTTCTATTTTTTCTTTGAATAAAAGGAATATTTTCTATCTTTTATTTTTAACGTAACAAATTTTTCCTTCTTTGTACATCATTGACAATCAAAGTACAAGTCTCCGAAACTGATCGGCAAAAAAATAAGGGAAAATAACGATTTTCTACACATCAAAATTGGGAACGATGCAGTATTATAAAAATTGGAGAAATTTTACTACCTAGGCTAAATGATTATGCTGTATGACCAGAGCAAGGAACGTATCAGTAGACTGACACAGCGGAAGAAAGCTGTCTCTAATACAGTGCCTTATCAGATATAGATACGAAGTCGAATAGTGAAAGGTATACTAGAGGAAGTCGGAAGAACAAGAAACTGGAAGCACCTGTATTGTTGTCGGAGAATGTTTAGACTTAAATGCAGAGGGAAAGTGCGAAATGAAGAGGAACAGAAAAGGGACACTTCCTGGCTGATTAAAACTGTGTGCCCGACCGAGACTCGAACTCGGGACCTTTGCCTTTCGCGGGCAAGTGCTCTACCAACTGAGCTACCGAAGCACGACTCACGCCCGGTACTCACAGCTTTACTTCTGCCAGTACCTCGTCTCCTACCTTCCAAACTTTACAGAAGCTCTCCTGCTCCTTGGTAGAGCACTTGTCCGCGAAAGGCAAAGGTCCCGAGTTCGAGTCTCGGTCGGGCACACAGTTTTAATCTGCCAGGAAGTTTCATATCAGCGCACACTCCGCTGCAGAATGAAAATCTCATTCTAGAAAAGGGACAGTTTTGCGGGACGTCTGCTGTGGCATCTAGAAATAGATGTGCGTGGAATAATAGTACCGACAGACACAAACTTCAATACGAAACTGATGGTAGAGGGTATCTGGCGAAGCAATTATGTCGGTGTAATGAATAGCATAAGGTATGAGAAAATGGAAGCCAGCATCAAACTCGTCGGAACACTGATGACTTAAAAAAAAATTGCTAACGCGAAATTACGTAGTGGTGCTCATATTGGAAGCAGCCGGTGTATTCGCTATTTTTCATCCTTCATTTATTTATTTATTTTTCAAGAGAACCACGGCTAGATTTACGGCGCGAGTCCTCTACATATCGTCATCAATTAACGCTAGCGTTCCTGCCCTGTGTCCTCATTAAATATTTGTTTCGTATTCAGTCATCACACTGTGGTAATTAGCATCGTTATGGATATCTGTATTCCTATTGAGAAATTAATTGCATTCAATTTACAATCATGCAAAGTGTATCGATCAGGCTTTGAACGACTGCTGCCCACAATTTCTGTGTATCTAGAGTGAAAAATACAAATAAAATAAACAAATAAAGTGGAAAAATACGTGAGAAAGATCATTCAGTTCACTCCGCGTTCTAAATATGACGTAGATCAATAGCTAAGAATTTTTAAAAACTAGAACGGAAATTCTCCAAATATGCACGATGAATACGCGATGACGTTCCAAGCTTTCAGGGATGAGGGAGAAGCCTAAATGTGTTAAATTCAGGCGAGAACCATTGGCTGAACACGACACGAGGTCTGAAGTCAAAACGTGCACTTTCTTTGGCTGGTACGGATATAGGTGCATGTCCCATTATATTCGCCGCACAGTATTCTGCGAAACATTCATTCTATAGTGCTGATTGCAGGCACTTCAATCACTGGAGCAAGCACTGCGTCATTAGGAGTCCGGGTAGTCCTTCGTTCTCCCCTATCGTTGTACTGTGGTACCAATTGCCCCATTGTACTTAATCCTTGGGGCCAGTCTTGGAAACATGCTGCGAGCAGGATGTCTTCTACATTCATACTTGATTTTGTAGAACCTTTCCACTTCTCGGCCACTTCCATTTGCTTACCCATAGAGGAAAATCACGTCTGTAAGTTCCGTCACACGCCACAAATCCATTTGCTTAGGGTGTATTAACGTTAATATTTCAACTTGTAAACAGAGACAGAACAGACAGAGTACACCAGGACACTGGACTCGCATTCGGGAGGACGACGGTTCAAACCCGCGTCCGGCCATCCTGATTTAGGTTTTTCGCGATTTCCCTAAATCGCTTCAGGTAAATGTCGAGATGGTCCTTGTGGAAGAAGGAAGCCGTCTTCCTTCCCCATCTTTCCCTAATCTCTTGGGACCGATGACCTCACTGTCTGGTCCCCACCCCCGAATCAATCAGCAACCAGCCAACTAACCAAAGTGTTTGATAATAACCTCACCGTAGTTAACGTTTCCGCATTTACCGCACGCCCTTCGGAAAGACACAAACACCGCACTAATCCCTTACCTACATGTCGGTACTTATATACCCCTATTTGAGTGGCGTTCCGTTGTACCGGGTTGTTATAATTAAACTGTGCCTAATTAGCACGTTATAACACGGAAACTAATTACTGTACGAGGACCAAACTTGGTACCATTAATGTCAAGGAGAAGGGGGAGAGAAATAATGCAGAATCAATTCAATTGAAACACTGTTAATGTGCTGCTACGGTGCATCATATCATTACGTATCCGTACCATTACTGCTACAAAAGGGGCTTAATGTGGCGCCCATCTGTGTCCAGAATAGTATGAAAGAGTAGGACTACATTCTGCACAGCAGAACGAAGCATGTCCATAGGTATCTGGCTATCTCTCTTGATATGCTGCTCTCCAGATCAGCACATGTGTGAATGTTCCCCTGGTAAACCCTGACCTTCAGGTAGCCTCACAACCAGAAATCACAGAGAGTGGGATCAGGTTATCGCGCCGGCCAACCATTTGGAAACGATCAGCTGATACTTCGGTCGTTGCCAAAAGTGTTTTGGAGAAGCAGTTGAGCTTCACGATGGATGTGCGGTGGGGCCCCATCTTGCATGAAAACTGGTGTGATCAATCAGTCTCTCTCCTGTAGGGCGCCTATGACATGTTGGCGAAGGATATTGCAGTAACGCTGGCCAGTCACACTGCACGTCTGTGGTCCTTGAGCGCCAGCCTATTCAAAAAAATGGGCCAATGATGAACGTAGCCATGAAGCCACGCCATACGGAGACACGTTCATCATACAGAGGAACTTCATGCACAGTTACTGGAGGTGAAGATCCCTACATTCGCCAATTCTGTGTGTTCACTTCAGCTGTCAGAGAAAAATGAGCTGCGTACGTCCATAGGATGGTCCAGGGCCACCCTCGTCAACTTCAGTCCTTGCGAGAAAGTGAAATCAGCACATCGTGGTGAGTCCTGCGGTGCAGGCCTCTGTATGACATGGGTCTTGTACGGATACCATTTGAGAATGGTTCGAAGCACTTTCAGTACAGTGGAACACGAGATGTTCAACAGTCGTGACACAGCACGCGCACTGGCTGACGATCTGGAATTGCGCGCAGCGTTGCCTGCCATGGCAACAGCGATTTCATCAACCACCTGTGGGGCAACGGGTCGTCGACCTCTTCCCGGAGTGACGCCCATTTCTCCAGTTGATTCGAATTTCTTCCTCACGATCCGCACAGCTGGTGGAGAAACAGAACCCTTCCGTAATCTTTTCAGCCAACGATATTCTCGAAGTGCAGCTGCAGCATTACTGTTTTTTGATAGTAGAGCTTCACCAATAATGCGCTGCTCCTTTAATCGAAACTCATGTTAAAGTGTCAAAAAGTGCACTGTGAATGGTCATGTGTGTGAGACTATGAATCACGTTGGCTGATCACGGTACCTTGTGGTCATAGTTGGAACTGGATGGTGGCGCTGTGACGCATGGAAATCATGCACCCCATACTCTGGACATTAATGCTACCAAGTTTGGTGCTCGTTTGGCAATTAGTTTCCGTGTTATGACGTGTTAAATAGGAAAAGTTGAATTATAACCATCCTGTACATACCCTGCAGCAACGCCCTCAGACGGAAACCTTCATACCCTCTCCCCCCACCTGAGTATAACGGTCAGAACATTGTTACAGCCACGTAAAACTCTCAGAAAAGTTCTTCTTTAAAATGCTGCATAATGCACGAATATCGTTAGCATGAATCCAGCCAGTCTTGTCAGAGCGTAGCCTTCATGTCGATTTCTGCACTTTTGCGGTAGGTTATTGTTGAAAACATAACATCTGTCACGATTTTTCATAGAAAGGAACTCTCCGTGTTTTGTTTTTCAGTGAAGTTGCAACAGGGACCCACCGGCCGTTGGTTTTGTTTGCGAGTCAATGTATACGTGGAAAACTTTGGACATACTGTTCTTTTTTTTTTTTCTTTTTGAAGACATTCTGGGGAATGTCTTGCACAGTTGATATAGAGATGATGTTCTAATACGATTTGTAACACGAAAACGTCGACCCACTTCGATCGCACGTCCTCCACATAATACTCCCTGATCACAACTGACTGGGCCGGCCGTGGTGGCCGTGCGGTTCTGGGCGCTGCAGTCCGGAACCGTAGGACTGCTACGGTCGCAGGTTCGAATCCTGCCTCGGGCATGGTTGTGTGTGATGTCCTTAGGTTAGTTAGGTTTAAGTAGTTCTAAGTTCTAGGGGACTGATGACCTAAGATGTTAAGTCCCATAGTCCTCAGAGCCATTTGAGCCACAACTGACTGGTCGAAAGCACATCTGTTGTTTACAGTATTTAGTTCAAGCTGCGGCCGTAGTTACTGCGCTGACGTCACTTGAACGCCAGGAATAGCATCAGATTCGGATGATTTTGGCCGGACGGTGTATATCTGTAGATTCCGATTTCTATTGTCTAGTTATCACAGATGAAGTCTGCTCACCAACTTCTTTTCTGCTTTCCTTGCGAATGTTATCTTTTTAACGGTGTATGACAGGACTAAAAAGTTTTTGTACGAACGAATGTTATTTCAGTTTTTCACCACATCTAACTGCAGAACGTAGAAGACGAACGAAGGCTGGAGTGCGCGGCTGGCTGGCTGGCTGGCCATCACGGAGTGGCGCGAGTACCCTGCAGTTTCTGGCAGCCCGTAGTCACGTGATAAAGTTTGTAGGCGGGGAAAGGCTCTCGCTTTGATCTGCAGGGGCCCCCGGATCGCTGGAGCGTAATGGATGCACATACATTACAAGTTTATTTCCCGGAATTTATCGAGCGCCGTTTATCCTCGAGGAATTCTTCCTCGCCCCAAGTTCGCAGTAGATTTATGTGAAATTCGTTCCGATAAGGCGTAGATAGGAGAAGTTCAGACAGAACTATAAATTTTTGACTATCAGAGGTGTGGTAGTCAAGTCGCTTTCAGAACTCCCGCTCTCCTGTTCTGCGCCTGTGCAAGTATTACCGTCATAGCTGCTCGGATCATTCCTTCCGATCCTAAGGTGCCACAGAGGGCTCTGTCACACATAATAATTATAGTCGCAGATGGGTAGGTACACATATGAAACAGCTCACAGTTCTCCGTAGCGTATGGCGGACGATAGGACGGAACTCCAAAAACTAATTTACACTTTACCGTAAAGCGAGGTGAAAACAAAGTTTTCAAATTTAATATAAAAAAATGATAATTTTGAAAACAAATATGAAAAATCAAAATTATATAAGATTATAGGGCTTGTGTCAATCTTTAAACTCATAATTAGATTTGGGACCTTGCTCGTGCTATTGTAATATAACAGGTAAAAACTCGGTGCTTCTGTTCACATCACAGAGAGGGGCGAATGGAAACAACAGAGTAAATCGTGTGGTTTGTCTCTTTTTTTATCTTTGAGGTGGAAAAGAACACGTGGATCTAGGAGAAGAAGAAACAAAGTTTATCGTGTTAAAAAAGTTTTATTCAGTACATGAGCTGAAAATATTATAGGGCTTGTGTCAATCTTTAAACTCGTAATTAGATTTGGGACCTTGCTCGTGCTATTGTAATATAACAGGTAAAAACTCGGTGCTTCTGTTCACATCACAGAGAGGGGCGAATGGAAACAACAGAGTAAATCGTGTGGTTTGTCTGTTTTTTTTATCTTTGAGGTGGAAAAGAACACGTGGATCTAGGAGAAGAAGAAACATAGTTTATCGTGTTAAAAAAAGTTTTATTCAGTACATAAGCTGAAAATATTTTGTGAGTGAAGGTTCTTTTATTACGTTTTCCAAATAAAAATCATTACACCTCTAATGAGTTTATTGCAACATTAGACTGATAAACTTGGTTCGTTTGCTAATATATAATGTCCCTGATATGTTTAAAAATTATTGTTGTGGTCTTCAGTCCTGAGACTGTTTGATGCAGCTCTCCATGCTACTGTCATTGATTAAACAAATCATACCTCCAGATATGACGGTGAGCATTCGAGCACCACATCATTGATTAAAAAAAAGACCCCTGTTAAAATAAATGTGTTTAATCTGCCTTAATAAAAACAAAAAAGAACGTCAGTGTGAACATTGTCTACTAAATAACGGATTTTACATGCACACAATTTAAGTGATGGCTTAGTTTTTCCATACACTTTAGTCACAGGATAATCTCCAGCTCATGCATCCAAGTTTCTGACAAGAATAATATACAGAAGAATGGAAAAGAATGGAGAAATAAATTGGGGACGTGTTGGATAACGATCAGTATGGCTTTAGGAAAGGTAAGGGCATCAGCCAGGCAATTCTGGCGTAGCGCTTGACAATGGAAGAAAGACTAAAGAAAATACAGACAGGTTCATAAGCTCTGTCGACCTGGAGAAAGCGTTCGACAAGGTAAAATGGTGGAAGATATTCGAAATTCCGAGAAAACTACTGGTAAGCAATAGGGAGAGATAGGTAACATACAATACGTACAAGAGCCAAGGGGGAGTAATCAGAGTGGACGACCAGGAACGAACTACTCGGATTAAAAATGGTTTAAGACAGTGATGTAGTCTATCACCCCTCCTGTTCATCTGTACATCGAAGAAGCAATGATGAAAATAAAATAAAAGTTCAGGAGTAGAATTAAAAATCAGAGTGAAAGGATATCAATGACATTGCTATCCTCAGTGAAAGCGAAGAAGGGTAACATGATCTGGTGGCCGACCGCTACGGTCGCAGGTTCGAATCCTGCCTCGGGCATGGATTGTGTGATGTCCTTAGGTTAGTTAGGTTTAAGTAGTTCTAAGTTCTAGGGGACTGATGACCTCAGAAGGTAAGTCCCATAGTGCTCAGAGCCATTTGAACCATTAACAGGTGAAACGTCCCCTTTAGAACAATTTATACAAGACTGTGCTTAAACTGACACACAATGTTTTTAGCGCAACGCAATCTGACTATCAAAGATCCCTGCAAAGGAATGGCCCTGAGTAACATTAAACTATACCTTTCACAAATAACTTACCTCACAAAAATCTTCATTACTGGAACTACTGCAATACAGCGAGCGCCACTACTGCCAGCTAAAAAAAAAGATTCAAACTACAGAAGGCACTAACTACTGATAGGGATAGTTAGCAAATGAAAGATTTTAATAGAGAACAAGCAATGTATTTACCTTAATATTCATAATTGACATCCAGTATTACAAATTATCAAAACTCCGCCATCTCTCTCCCCACATCCACCAATGCTGGCGGCTCACCTCCAACTGCGCAACGCTACGCGCTGTTCACATCCAGCTGCCGCTGCCTAACACTACAATGGCAGACAACAATGCAAACTAGCCACAGGCTGCACACAGCACAGCCAGTGATTTTCATACAGAGCACTACGTAACGTTGCCAATAAGAAAACATAAACAGCCTACTTACATAGAGAAAACATAAACAGCCTACTTACATAGAGAAAACATAAACAGCCTACTTACAAGAAAACATAAACAGCCTACTTACATAGAGAAAACATAAACAGCCTAGTTACACAGGATCTGGTGAATGGAATAAACAGTCTAATGAGAACTTAATACGTATTGAGAGTAAATCGAAGAAAGACTAAAGTAATAGGAACTAGCAGGAATGAGAACAGCGAGAAACTTAATATCAGTACTGATGGTCACGAAGTAGATGAAGTTAAGGAACTGTACTACTTCGGCATCAAAATAACCAATGACGAACGGAGCGAAGAGGACATCAAAAGCAGACTAGCATTGACAAAAAAGCCATTTATGGCCAAGAGAAGTCTATTAGTATCAAACATAGGCCCCAATTTGAGGAAGAATTTTTGAGAATGTACGTTTGGAAAAAAAGGAAATTTGTGGTAAGGTCTTATGGGACCGAACTACTGAGATCATCAATCCCTAAGCTTACACACTACTTAAACTAACTTATGCTAGGGACAACACACACCCACGCCCAAGGGAGGACTCGAACCTCGGAGCCGTGACAAGGCGCCTCAGGCCTCGCGGCTACCCCTCGCCGCAGCTGTACGTTTGGAGGATAGCATTGTATGGCAGTGTAGATAGACGGTGGAAAAACCGGAACAGAAGAGAACTGAAGCATTTGAGATGTGGTACTACAGGCGAATGTTGAAAATTAGGTGAACTGAAAAGGTAAGGAATGAGGAGTTTCTGCGCAGAACTGGAAAGGTATATGGGGAAAACACTGACAAGGAGAAGGGGGGACAGGAGGATAGGACATCTGTTAAGACATCAGGGAATGACTCCCATGATACTAGAGGGAACTGTAGAGAGCAAAAACTGTAGAGGAACACAGAGACTGAAATAGCAAAAAATTGAGGACGTAGTTTGAAGGTGCTACTCTGAGATGATGATGTTAGTACAGGAGAGGAATTCGTGGCGGGCCGCAGCAAACCAGTGAGAAGACTGATGACACAAAGAAACAAGGTAGTCTGTGTAGCTTTTACTGACCGCTACAGGACACTTCAAAGCGAAACAGATACATGACACTATTTTTCAACATAGGTGCCAAGTTCTGTAAACAATGGTCGAAACGCCTTACCAATCGTTCAGTTCCTCGGGGATGCGAAGCTATTCGAGAACCGCAGTGGTGTTTTGCTGAAAGATCTTTTCCCTCCAGATGTTATTTCAGTTTGCCATAGAGACAGAACTCACATGGTGCAAGAACTGGACATCCCTATCAGCATCTCGCAAGTCTGTGAGGTCTTGGTCAAATGGTTGCCACCATTTCAGTACGGCTGGACGCGACACTGCTTTTCGTCCATATACCGCCAGAATTTCGCATCGAGTCTTTGTGCTATTTAGGCGATTTCCTCACAAGAATCTTACTGTCCCGCGCACTTCTGCACTGAAGCACCAAAGAAACTGGTATAGGCATGCGTATACAAGTACAGAGATATGTAAACAGGTAGAATACGGCGCTGCGGTCGGCAACGTCAATATAAGACAAGTGTCTGGCGCAGTTGTTACATTGGCTACTGTTGCTACAGTGACAGGTTATCACGATTTAAGTGAGTTTGAACGTGGTGTTGCGGTCGGCGCACGAGCGATGGGACACAGCGTCTCCGAGGTAGCGATGGAGTGGGGATTTTCCCGTACGACCATTTCACGAGTGTACCGTGAATATCAGGAATCCAGTAAAACATCAGTATCCAAAATAGCTGCGGCCGGTAAAAGATCCTTCAAGAACTGGACCAACGACGAATGAAGAGGATCGTTCAATGTGACAGAAGCGCAATCCTTCCGCAAATTACTCCAGACTTCAATGGTTGCGCCATCGGCAAGTGTTAGCGTGCGAACCATTCAACGAAACATCATCAACATGGGCTTTCGGAGCTGAAGACCCACTCGTGTACCCTTGATGACTCCACAACACAAAGCAGGCACCTGCTTCATGAACTCATATTGACTGCTGTTCATCTACTGAAATTTGCACGCCAGTACCGCAACTGTATGTCCAGTTAGTTGCGACGGGTTGCCTTTTCAGATGAACCATGTTTTATGCTCGATTGGACAGTTAGCTATTGGCATGTAAGGCGTGAAACGTCTGAAAGCAAGCACCCTCAGCAGTTGTCGGAAGTGTCCAGACTGGAGGAGGGAGTGTTAGGATCTGGGCAATGTTTTCGTGGAATTCCATGGGTCATCTCGTTATTGTGAAAGGCACAATAATCAACACAGGTGCGCATCTGTCCTTCAGGACCGTGTCCACCCTGCATGCAGTTCATTTCCCTTAGACACGGTGGCAGCTACCAGTAGGACAATCCAATGTGTCACACAGATTGCAGAGTACGTGCGTGATTGGAAGATGATGATAAAGTCCCATACTCCTTGACAGAGCGTAGGGGAACGATGCGGGAGACCCGCACCGCCGTACTAGGCAAGGTCATAGTGGAGGTGGGTTGCCATTGCCTTCCTCCGACCGTAATAGGGATGAATGATGATAATGAAGACCACACAACACCCAGTCATCTCGAGGCAGGTGAAAATCCCTGACCCCGAAGGGAATCGTACCCGGGACCCCGTGCTCGGGAAGCGAGAAAGCTACCGCGAGAGCACCAAGATGAGATTTGCGTACTTCTCTGCCAACCAAACTCCCCGGATTTAAACTGAAACGATTATCTGTGGGACAGCATCAAAAATGGTTGAAATGGCTCTGACCACTATGGGACTTAAAGTCGGAGGTCATCAGTCCCCTAGAACTTAGAACTACTTGAACCTAACTAACCTAACGACATCACACACATCCATGCCCGAGGCAGGATTCGAACCTGCGACCGTAGCGGTCTCGCGGTTCCAGACTGTAGCGCCTAGAACCGATCGGCCACCCTGGCCGGCGGGACAGCATCGATCGGGATGTTAGCACCATGCATCCTTACCCGAGAAACCTAGCACAGCTGATCACAGCAGTGGAGTCGGCATAGCTCCACGTCCCCGTTGGGACCTTCCACAACGTCAGCGAGTCTGTCCCTCAGATGTTAAGTCCCATAGTGGTCAGAGCCATTTGTGTCTCTCCTTGCAGGTCTCAGCGGTCCAAGCTGCAGAAGGTGGTCATTCCGGCTGCACTCCATGAGACTGGACAGTGTAATATTTTTATATTCATTACAGGTAATTTTTATAAATGTGAAACGCGTCAAAATCTGCAAAAATAGACCCGACTGGTCAAAGAAAAATACAAATAATTATTCCAGGCAATCACGATTCCTACACTTAGCCAGCATTGGCTCAATTAATACCTCTATGAGGTTGCAATGTGTCAGGAAATTTTAAATCAGCACGTAATCCACAGTACAGTGAAAATTTGTTCTGAAAACAGTCTCTTAGGTTAAAGCTGACGCATTTCCCCGCAATATCATTTGTTTCCCGAAGGGATACTCCTGCTAGGTGTGCAGGAGGACTTATATTTAGAAGCTAGAGAGATGCTGGTGAAAGTTAATGTGTTCGGATGTTACATGAATCGTGCCCGGATACTACAGTCTATTGGGCAGCTGTCCGCGAAATGCTAAGGTCGCTGGTTCGAATCCGAGTCCGACACACAGTTTTAAGTTGCCAGAATCTTTCAGAACACTTACTTTGTTAATAGGAGGGTTATTCAGAAAGTAAGGAACAATCGGCCTCTAAATGGAATATACAGTGAAAATCTGAAGTTTTGCACAGGCGCGTTGGGCACTGTGTCTAGTACGCCCGTGAATCGCATCATGTCGCTCTTTCCAGTTCTGAGCTCACAGTGAGAACGTAAAGATGGCTAAAAATTAGCGTCTCCCGCCAAGTATGAGGGCCTAGCGAAAGATTTCGCCTGAAGCTATGCAATCCAAATAACATACCTGTCATGCAGTTCGTTCTACAAGACACTTGTCGGCCGCACTCTGCAGGGGCAATGAAGATGCTCCTGCAGTACTTTCGACGGAAAGTGTCTGATCACCCACAATACAGCCCGTAATTGGGTACCCCTGAGGTTCATCTCTGCTCAAATGAACCGCTGGCTATAAAGACAGTATTTTGACACAGACAACCAGCTGCAGTCCAGAGTAGAAAATTGTCGAAAAGTACTGGCGGCTGTCTTCTATAATGAGGGAATTGAAAAGTTGGTGCAACGCTATGTCAGATGTCTAAGTCTGAGCGGCGACTGTGTAGAGAAGTAGCTGGAGGGTGCAGGTAACCGTTGCAAATAAAACAGTTTTGATTTTCACTGTGGTGTCCATTTCGCAACCTATCGTTCCTTATTTTCCGAATAGTCCTCGCACATGAAATGTATCCGCAGTTCGTGAAAAATATGAAAATTTATATTGCATTTCCCGCTTATCGCGAGCGGTCGCCTTAACGCTATTCGGCTATCCGAGCAGCCTCCATGGCCGATCCTAAGTCCTGTATGTCGCAGTGTCTTGTCCGTAGTTCAAAAAATGGTTCAAATGGCTCTGAGCACTATGGGACTTAACATCTGAGGTCATCAGTCCCCTAGAGCTTAGAACTACTTGAACCTAACTAACCTAAGGACACCACACACATCCATGCCAGAGGCAGGATTCGAACCTGCGACCGTAGCGGTCGCGCGGTTCCAGACTGAAGCGCCTAGAAACGCTCGGCCACTCGGGCCGGCTCTTGTCCGTAGTGCTCGCACGTTATGTGATTCCCGAACAGGGAGAGACAACGTCAAGCTCGTCAGTTTGCTTTTGCTTTGGCATGAAATACAGTCAGTGCAGAGTCCGTATTTTACAGCGTCTGTGTGATTGGATGCAAATGTCCTCTACGCCTGCATACGTGTCTGATTCACACTTACATCGAGCTACACAGACACTGTAAAATACGAACATTGGAATAATCGTATATTTTTTAATGTGTGAGCTGACAGTCAACTCTGCAAGTTTTAGCGACTGGCATTAAGTAGTCCCCAAAACAAAAAGATACACTACTGGCCATTAAAATTGCTGCACCACGAAGATGACGTGTTACAGACGCGAAATTTAACCGACAGGAAGAAGATGCTGTGCTATGCAAATTATTAGCTTTTCAGAACATTGACACAAGGTTGGCGCCGGTGGTGACACTTACAACATGCTGACATGAGGAAAATTTCCAACCGATTTCTCATACACAAACAGCAGTTGACCGGCGTTGCCTGGTAAAACATTGTTTTGATGCCTCGTGTAAGGAGGAGAATTGCGTACCATCGCGTTTCCGACTTTGATAAAGGTCGGATTGTAGTCTATCGCGATTGCCGTTTATCGTATCGCGACATCGCTGCTCACGTTGGTCGAGATCCAATGACTGCTAGGAGAATATGGAATCGGTGCGTTCAGGAGGGTAATACGGAACGCCGTGCTGGATCCCAACGGCCTCGTATCACTAGCAGTCGAGATGACAGGCCTCTTATCCGCACGGCTGTAAGGGATCGTACAGCCACGTCTCCATCCCTGAATCAACACATCGGGGCGTTTGCAAGACAACAACCATCTGCACGAACAGTTCGACGACGTTTTCAGCAGCATGGACTATCAGCTCGGAGACCATGGCTGCGGTTACCCTTGACGCAGCATCACAGACAAGAGCGCCTGCGATGGTGTACTCAACGACGAACCTGGGTGCACGAATGGCAAAACGTCATTTTTTCGGATGAATCCAGGTTCTGTTTACAGCATCATGATGGTCGCAGCCGTGTTTGGCGACATCGCGGTGAACGCACATTGGAAGCGTGTATTCGTCGTCGCCATACTGGCGTATTACCCTGCGTGATGGTATCGGGTGCCATTGGTTACACGTCTCGGTCACCTCTTGTTCGCATTGACGGCACTTTGAACAGTGGACGTTACATTTCAGATGTGTTACGACCCGTGGCTCTACCGTTCAATCGATCCCTGCGAAACCCTACATTTCACCAGGATAATGCACGACCGCATGTTGCAGGTCCTCTACGGGCCTTTCTGGATACAGTGAATGTTTGACTGCTGCCCTGACCAGCACATTCTCCAGATCTCTCTCAACTGAAAACGTCTGGTCAATGGTGGCCGAGCAACTGGCTCGTCACAATACGCCAGTCACTACTCTTGATAAACTGTAGTATCGTATTGAAGCTGCATGGGCAGCTGTACCTGTACAAGCCATCCAAGCTCTGTTTGACTCAATGCCCAGGCGTATCAAGGCCGTTATTTCGCCCAGAGGTGGTTGTTCTGGGTACTGATTTCTCAGGACCTATGTACCCAAATTGCGTGAAAATGTAATCACATGTCAGTTCTAGTGTAAGATATTTGTCCAATGAATGCCCGTCTATCATCTGCATTTCTTCTTGGTGTAGCAGTTTTAATGGCCAGTAGTGTAGTTCGCAAGTGGACCTCATCTGCGTGGCGTGGCTGTGACAACGAGGTAGGTCCCTCCTCGCAGACCCTTTGAATTCGCGGAACAGGCTTCGCGTTGTGGCGTGCTAGAGTGGCGTTCGCCTTGTCTCCCTGCGGCGGCCGACACCTGGGCGATGCCCCGGGTAATTACGCCGGCCTGGGCGACGCATTGTGTGCCCCCCTCAAAACCCGTCACTCAGCGCCGATCAGAGGCCACGATACGCGGGCCGCCGGCGGGAGCGGCCGCCGCGAAATTACCGGGAAAACCTCTGCCCGCGCCTCTTCCAGGAACCGCCTCGCCGCGCTTAGTTTAGGAACGCGTTTAATTATGACGGCCAGCCAGCTTCGGCTCACAGCGAGGGATACGAGCTATCGATAGTTCCGCGTGGAGCCTTCTGCGAAATTCCCAGCGTGTGTGCGTGTGTGCACGAGAAGGTAGGCAGACGGCAAGTCATTAAAACGCCACCTCCGGAAAGGGTTACTAATGTCCACTAAAAACTGAAGTACGGGGTGATCAAAAAGTCAGTATAAATTTGAAAACTGAATAAATCGCCGAATAATGTAGATAGAGACGTACAAATTGACACACATGCTTGGAATGACATGGGGTTTTATTAGAACCAAAAAGAAACAAATGTTCAAAAAATGTCCGACAGATGGCGCTTCATCTGATCAGAATAGCAATAATTAGCATAACAAAGTAAGACAAAGCAAGGATGATGTTCTTTACAGGAAATGCTCAATATGTCCACCATCATTCCTCAACAACAGCTGTAGTACAGGATTAATGTTGTGAACAGCACTGTAAAGCATGTCCGGATTTATGGTGAGGCATGGGCGTCGGATGTTGTCTTTCAGCAATCCTAGAGATGTCGGTCGATCACGATACACTTGCGACTTCAGGTAACCCTAAAGCCAATAATCGCACAGACTGAGGTCTGGTGACCTGGGAGGCCAAGCATGACGAAAGTGGCGACTGAGCACACGATCGTCACCAAACGACGCGCGCAAGAGATCTTTCACGCGTCTAGCAACATGGGGTGTTTTTTTTTCTAATGAAACCCCATGTCATTCAAACCATGTTTGTCAATTTTTACCTCTCTATCGACATTATTCCGTGGTTTATTAAGTTTTCAAATTTATACCGACTTTTTGATCACCCGGTACGTTCGAAAAGACCTCGCAAAGCGCAAAGGTAGCGATAGACTGCCCTGTCATCCCCAGCCCATAGGCATTTGGTCAGAAAACTGCACTCCCAGCCGTAGTCAGTTTACGAGACCCGAGCCGCTACTTCTCAGTCAAGTAGCCCCTCATTTGACCTGACAATGGCTGAGCGCAGCCTGGTCGCCTGTGGCGCTCTGCAGACCGGACGGTCACCCATCCAAGTGCTAGACAAGCTCAACAGCGCTTTGAAGGGAACTGGTGTTATCACGGCAGGTAGGCCTCTTTGCAATTGATTTGCCTGACAAAAAGTGAAGCACCCAGAAGACATGGTCGGTTGTCACTGTAACATCGTACACGTACCACACCATCGGCTGGTATGTCATCGATTTCCGATCATGATGGAAGATGAATAAAAGAATTAAAATTTGTGCTACAGCTGGGACTTGAACTTGCGTCTCCCTGCTGTGGAGATGTGTACAGGTGAATACACATGCAACAGTTGAGCAACTGATCGGTCACATGAACCAAGGGGTTACCAACAGCGTCTCCTCGACGACTGTTCAGCGACCGTTGCTGCGTATGGGTCTCCACAGCAGACGACTGGTTCATGGACCCATGACGACTGCTGTTCATCATCGAATAAGATTGGAATTTGGAAGCCAGTACCGCAACTCGGCGTCCACTGAGTGAGTGCAGGTGGCCTTTCGAGATTCTTAATTGGAGAGATGGCCATTGGCGGTGTGGCGCTGCAACAACCGTTGTAATTGTCCAGGTCGGAAGAGGTGGCGATGTGGTCTGGGGAACGGTTTCGTGGCCTTCGCTGGGTAATCTCGTCGTTCTGGAAGACGTAATAAATTAATACAATGATGCATCTGTCCTTCGGGACAGACCCCTAAAAGCAGTTTGTTTTTCCTCAGTTCGATGGCATCTGCCAACAGGACAATTCAGTGGGGCACACAGCTCAAGCTCATAGTGTACGTGCGTGGGTCGAAGAGCACCGGAATGAGTTCAGAATGGTTCAAATGGCTCTGAGCACTATGGGACTTAACTTCTGTGGTCATCAGTCCCCTAGAGCTTAGAACTACTTAAACCTAACTAACCTAACGACATCACACACATCCATGCCCTAGTCAGGATTCGAATCTGCGACCGTAGCGGGATGAGTTCACTGTACTCTCCTGGTCACCGAACTACCCGGATTTAAAGAGAGTCGGGAATTTGTAGGATCACTTCGATCGGGCTGCTCGCACCATGGATACTCATCCGAGAAACCTATTGCAGCTGGTCACGCCACTGGAATAAAGATGGCACCACATCCACTACCTCATTAACTCTCTTCCTGTACGTGTCGCAGCGGGCCTTGCTGGAGAAGACGGTTATTCAGGCATTTGACAGGTGGTCGCTCTAATGTGACTGGACAGTGCCTTACGGAACGAGTAAAGCCTACAGGTGTTCTGCTCCTCTAGAATAAGGCGTCTTCAGTCATTTATCACTGCGGCCGTAATGAGTCCGGACACAAAGAGCCGTGACCGCGGCAGTGAGGCGCCCGCCACCATTCTGGAGAGGACAGTTACATATACGCGGCCAGAGACAAAGCGCGCCGCATTCCGGGAGACGCCCCGTCGCGCCGACTGCTCGCTATTCTTTGCCGCACGGCCGCTGCCGGAATGAAGACACAGTGGCGCGTGGGCGGAGGCGGAGGTGACAATGCGGGGCGTGGACGCTGCGGCTGCCGGTCCGCGACTCTGCCAGTGGCAGTCCAGTTCAGGGCCGTAGCGCTGGTGAACTGCGGAGCACATACTCACACAGCTGTAAGCTGTTTTGCGAAAGTAAAACGTTTTACTTAAAAAAAAAAAGGTTACAGGTCGTTGTTCTTGTGGTTTTAGTTCGAAGACTCGTTTACTGTACCTCTCCACGCTAGTCCATTCTGTGTAAGCCTCTTCATCCCTGCATCACAACTGCAGCTACATCCTTTTTAATCGGCTTACTCTATTCAAACTTTGGTCTCTTCCTGCGTCTTTTATACCCTCTCCCCCCCCCCTCCCACACACACACTTCCCTCCAGCAGTACTAAATTGGTGATCCCTTGATGTCTCAGAATGTGTTCCATCAGCTGATCTATGCTTCTAGTCAAATTGATGTCTCAGAATGTGTTCCATCAGCTGATCTATACTTCTAGTCAAATTGTACCACAAATAACTTTCTTCCCCGTTTCGATAATATTAACATCCTGTCACACTGGACGCCATTGAGATATTCTCAGAGTGGTTACGTCGCAGTCTCTTTATAGAGTTACTATATAACAGAAGCTTATGTCAGTCTTCTGGCCGAGCGTATCTTACGTAGCTCGTCTGAAAAACTAAATTCGTCTACCTCTTTTCCAGAGATCGCTCCTAACCTTACATTAACATTAGAAGATCGGTAATATTTTATTGAAACACGTTCTTTTCTGCTCCAGAATTCGAACTGAGGACACTGAATAGTATTCGTGCTTAAAAAATTATCTTCCAAATGTACCTACGCGAGTTGGATCAAAGGTTGTTTCCGTCAGTTTATTTTGGTTACTATGGCCACCAATGATAACTGTTAACACCAAGATCAGTGAGTGCAACTATCTCTGGTTGGCGTATTAAAATTCTCGAGTACAGGAAATTTCCATTTGCGTAATTTTTAATCACTTGAGTCATCTCCTGAATAAGAAAACTAGTCACTTTTCATAAAAATGCTCTATGTTTTCAAAATATTTCAGTATTCGCAATTTATAATAAGTTTTTTTGAACTCGGTAAACCAGAAATTAAATTTCACTTTGATTTCACTTTTCAATAGATTTTAAATTTCCATACAGTAGAAAATCACTCTCAGGCATAATCTTCAAACACATCTCAGTGAAGATAAATAGTATTCAGTATTTACCTAAAGAATTCATTTCATAAACGCTTTTATCTTCTTTTCCGAGGACACAAGACATTTCATTTTGGATCCTTTCGTACAAACTACAGCCACGAGAGTAATTTAACATATATGTGTCTGCAAGTGTGGCTATCACAGAACTGAACATACATCATTTCATATTTCGTGTTAAATTGTTTTATTAATACAGACCATAGCATCTAAGGGAAGCTTATTCTTCTTGCACACGGCCGTCGGCTCTTTGAAGGCTACGTCCGGAGACGTAAACAATATTAATACATTCTGGGGGACGTCTACCATATGTCGTCGCTGCCGTAACCGATACAGAAAAAAGTCCTTTATTATCACAACCTCCTCAGCAGTTATTCTATCTACCTATCTAATCTATAGCTTCTCTTTTCTTCTTGTCTGAACTGCTTACCGTCCACATTTCACTTCCATTAAAGAGTGCACTATTCACCAATACCTTCAGAAAAGGTTTTATAACACTTACATTGATGTTACCTCTCTTTTTCCGATTCCCTTTTGCTGTTATTATCTGGGTGCTCGTCATATCCCCTCTACTTCGTCCATCATCAGTTATTTTGTTGCCTAAATAGCAAAACTCATCTGTTACTTATCTCAGCTCCTAAGCTAATTCCCCCAGCATTGCCTGATTTAATTCGGTTACATGTCATTATCCATACTGTTAAAATACTCTTCCAAGTACGCAGCTGTCTCTGACAGAATTGCTATGTCATCGACACACCTCAAAGATTTTATTTCTTCTCCCTCAAGTTTAATTCCTTTAGCAACCTTCTCCCTGGTTTCCTTTACTGCTTGCTCGATTTACAAACTGAATAACATCGGCAGTAGGTTACAACCTTGTCTCACTCCCTTCTCGGCTACTGCTCTCGTTTCGTGTTCTTCGAATCTTATAAGTGCAGTCTAGTTTCAGAACATTTTTCTGCGTGTATTTGATCCCTTTTATACTTAAAATTTCAAAAGAATATAGTGCAGCCAAAAATTCTGATCTAAATTTACAAATGCTGTAAATGTAGATTTCAACCTTCTTGGGTATAGATTCCGTCTTTTATGCAAAACACTGTTTTTTCCTGTTACGCAAACATGTTTCAGCACATCTGTACCATCATCAGTGGGTTTTGTTTATTGGAAAACTGTAAAAGTGAACATACTTAAAGTCTAAAGACCGTTTTTTTTCGTCTAACTAATTACGTGTTGAATAAAACAGACGAAGGCAATTTTTAGGCTGTACTAATGGAATTTGCTTACCTTTAAGATGGAGCAGAAACATACCTTCGAAGATATATTGACTGGATAATTATCGAACGTTTAAGATACAAAATGCTTTACATACTTCAGTCAAATTTATTTGTTGAGACACGTCATGCAGTAGTCAGTTGTATAAAAAAATTTACTTTTGGAGTCGTGCCCCCCCCCCCCCCCCCCCTCGGCAAATTTCTGCGGACGGCCGTGCCAGTGCTGAACTTGTAATTTGTGTTTTTGTTCAGATAAAGGGAACGGAAGTACCATTGGGATATGCACCTATTATAATAATGGATGTCCGTATATGTAGATGTATGCATGTTCCACATCTCGTCCTCAACCCGTGGACCGATTTCAGCCAAACTTGGTACACATACCACTTCCTGTCTGGAAATCATCACCGTGCGGATAAGAAATGAGTGAGCTTGGGGGTGAAAAAGCAGTCTAGTCCACGACGGGAGAATACCCACACCTTAGTCATCCAGTATTTCAGAATTAGACCACATACAGACTTGCAACAAACTTTACACGTACTTTCAAACCTTTACGATACTTCTTCTCGCCGACGAGCCCCGTGAAATGACGAAAGGAAGAAAACGTTTGTCGCTTAGTACATTTTCGCTGTTCATGCAGTAAAAGTGCCACATGAAACATGACGTTTTAATTTAATACTTCTTTACCACTTACTCTCTTCACAACACATTTCGCACACAGTATTCATATACGCTGCTGAATGTTCCTATAAAAATATGCCAGTGTACGACATATAGTATAGGAGATATACATCAAAAACTGCCGCATCAAGAGAGACATTTTAATTTCTTATTTCTTTGGCATTAATTCTATTTGCAAAACACTTCGCAGACACCATCCACATATGCCGCTTAATGTGCCTAGCAAAATACGTCACGAAACGCTACATAGTTCAGGAGCTACACCATAAACATTGATCTGTGTGAAAATGAAAGCTCATGGCGAAATTCTCTAGTCACAGAGGTGAAATATATGTGTACAAATAAGTGTGAAATATGTTATATATCTGTGATATACAGGGTGAACATAAATTCCGGGAACAATTTCAATTATTTATTAGACAAGAACTAAACACTGTACATATGTCATACATATTGCATTTTGAAGAGAAACTCTGAAAGTGTTGTTTTTTTTTTTTTAACAAACATTCGATATGCGAACCATGAGCGACCCAGCAGACGTCAATACGGTAACCGAATTCTTGCCGTATCTGTCCCAGCATGGCGACTGTGGCAGTCGCTTCCCGTATTCTCTCCCGCAGCTCTGCTACATCACGTGGTAGAGGCGTTACATACACCAGATCTTTGTCGGCGCCTTCTTACCGTACTTGGTTGAACAGCTGTAGCACATTTGTTTTTGTCTAACTCCAACAGGGAAAGCTCGCTCCGCTCCTGAACTCGCCATGTTTGTGACTAGCACTAACTACCGGCAAAGTACCAAAATACGCTGTGGCGGTATACATGAAAAAACTTTCAGGGTTTCTCTTCAAAATGACGTATGTATGATATCTGTACAATTTTTGGTTCTTGTGCAATAAATAATTGAAAGTTTTGCCGGACTTTATGTACACCCTGTATATGTGACATGTGCGTATCCCGGCAAAGCCACAGGTAAAAATATAATCGTAATCCCCTGGAAGTGTGGCAACGGCCTTGCTGCAGTGGATACACTGGTTCCCGTCAGATCACCGAAGTTAAGCGCTGTCGGGCGTGGCCGGCAGTTGGATGGGTGACCATCAGGGCCGCCATACCCTCTTGCCATTTTTCGGGTTGCACTCAGCCTCGTGATGCCAACTGAGGAGCTACTCGACCGAATAGTAGCGGCTCCGGTCAAAGAAAACCATCATAACGACCGGGAGTGCGGTGTGCTGACGACACGCCCCTGCTATCTGCATCCTCAGCTGAGGATGATACGGCGGTCGGATGATCCCGATGGTCAACTTGTGGCCTGAAGACGGAGTATTAAACCCCCGGAACGATTTCAGTCAAATTTGGTAGACATATTAGTTACAATCTGGAAAGAAATTCTGTAAGGGTAAGAACCAGCAACCTTCTATTGGACAAGTGTGATAAAGTGGAGAGAGAATGGAGTACGTGGAGACAGACAGAGCTGAGTGGTTCTAGGCGCTTCAGTCCGGAACCACGCCGCTGCTACAGTCCCAGGTTCGAATCCTGCCTCGGGCATGGATGTGTGTGATGTCTTTAGGTTAGTGAGTTTTATGTAGTTCTAAGTCTAGGGGACTGATGACCTCAGATGTTAAGTACCATAGTGCTTAGAGCCATTTGAATTTCTCACACCAGACGAGTGTAACCCCTATGTTTGCGTGGTAGAGTTCAAATGGTTCAAATGGCTCTGAGCACTATGGGACTTAACATCTTAGGTCATCAGTCCCCTAGAACGTAGAACTAATTAAACCTAACTAACCTAAGGACATCACACACACCCATGGCCGAGGCAGGATTCGAACCTGCGTGGTAGAGTAATGGTGGCCATTTGAACCATTTGAGATACACGCACAGGAAGGGGGAAGCAGAAGATAGGCACAGACAGGAGGAGGGGAAGACAGACAGAGATAGGGGAGGGGAAATGGACGGAGATAGGGGAGAGGAGGAGATGGACAGTGAAAGGGAAGAGGAGGATTTTGTATCGAATCTGGAAGGCGGCACGTGGGTCTGCTCCTGTAAGCTGAAGGGTAGGCCGAATCTAGGAAGCGAGTAGGATCAGGTGAGGTAAAAATCTCGGTACGGCTTTTAACGTAAAAGTACATTTAATAGAGAATATTAGTCAATGACATATACGTAACTTTTGGTAAAGATGAGCACGAAGGTGCGAAGCCAGATGTATCAAAGCTAACACAGGCAAAATCTGTAGTGGTTCGCCCACTATGAAGATGAAGCAATGTTGGTTGGTCGTCAGCTCGCCAACAAATAGGCTGAATCTGGAGCGGCGCTCGTAGAGCTGCACAGGGCCGGCTAGTGGGCGCTGTGGGCGGCGTTGATCGTTCGCTGTCGTAGTGCCAACCTACGAAAGCGCACCTACATTGTGGCATCGTAGCTGTCCATACCACAGAGGATACGTAATCAGCATCGTTTCAGAAAACATCGTTCTTGTGCAACGCAGCTAGCTCTTTATTCGCACGAAGTAATGGCCGCTATCGACAGGGGATTTCAAGTTGATTCCGTGTTTCTAGATTTCCGGAAAGTTATTGACACCGTTCCTCACAAGCGACTTCTAATCAAACTGCGGAACTATGGGGTATCGTCTCAGTTGTGCGACTGGATTCGTGATTTCCTGTCAGGAAGGTCGCAGTTCCTAGTAATAGACGGCAAATCATCTAGTAAAACTGAAGTGATGTCAGGTGTTCCCCAGGGAAGCGTCCTGGGACCTCTGCTGTTCCTGATCTATATAAATGACCTGGGTGACAATATGAGCACTTCTCTTAGGTTTTTCGCAGACGATGCTGTAATTTACCGTCTAGTAAGGTCATACGAAGACCAGTATCAGTTGCAAAGCTATTTAGAAAAGATTGCTGTATGGTGTGGCAGGTGGCAGTTGACGCTAAATAACGAAAAGTGTGAGGTGATCCACATGAGTTTCAAAAGAAATCCGTTGGAATTCGATTTCTCAATAAATAGTACAATTCTCAAGGCTGTCAATTCAACTAAATACCTGGGTGTTAAAATTACGGCCGGCCGGTGCGGCCGTGCGGTTCTAGGCGCTTCAGTCTAGAACCGCGTGACCGCTACGGTCGCAGGTTCGAATCCTGCCTCGGGCATGGATGTGTGTGATGTCCTTAGGTTAGTTAGGTTTAATTAGTCTAAGTTCTAGGGGACTGATGACCTAAGATGTTAAGTCCCATAGTGCTCAGAGCCATTTTTTTGTTAAAATTACGAACAACTTCAGTTCGAAAGACCACATAGATAATATTGTGGGGAAGGCGAGCCAAAGATTGCGTTTCATTGGAAGGACACTTAGAAGATGCAACAAGTCCACTAAAGAGACAGCTTGCACTACACTCGTTCGTCCACTGTTAGAATATTGCTGCGCGGTGTGGGATCCTTACCAGGTGGGATTGACGGAGGACATCGAAAGGGTGCAAAAAAGGGCAGCTCGTTTTGAATTATCACGTAATAGGGGAGACAGCGTGGCAGATATGATACGCGAGTTGGGATGGAAGTCATTAAAGCAAAGACGTTTTTCGTCGCGGCGAGATCTATTTACGAAATTTCAGTCACCAACTTTCTCTTCCGAATGCGAAAATATATTGTTGAGCCCAACCTACATAGGTAGGAATGATCATCAAAATAAAATAAGAGAAATCAGAGCTCGAACAGAGAGATTTAGGTGTTCGTTTTTCCCGCGCGCTGTTCGGGAGTGGAATGGGAGAGAGTATGATTGTGGTTCGATGAACCCTCTGCCAAGCACTTAAATGTGAATCGCAGAGTAATCATGTAGATGTAGATGTAGAAATGGACAGAGGCAGGGGGTGGAGGTGACTGACAAAGAGAGGGAGAGAATAGGAGATGGAATTAGAGGGGGAGGAGAAGATGAACTGAGGGGGAAAGAGAAGATGGCAAGAGAGAGAGGAGCAGATTGAAAGAGAAAAGGAGGAGTAGGAGATGAGCCGAGAGAGAAGTGGGTTTGAGGACGTGGACAGAGACAGGAAGTGGAGGAGTTGGACAGAGACTTTTTATCTAGAAATGGACAGGCCAGGGCAAAGCAGGAGGTGTGTTAATAGAATATTAAATAAGTACACTCCCGGGTAACGCCGATACTCAGCTAGATTATTATAGGGAATACATTTAGACACGAATTATTAACAACAACAGTGGCCAAAGTAGAAGTGGTAGAGGAATGTTCGTATACCAAGTGGCTGTACTTTCTGCTGGCTACGTTACCCTCGCAACGAAAACTCACCACGTGTGGTGTGTACCGGCTGGAGCAGACACGTGTCGCGTGGCGGACGGTCGCCACGGCGCGACCTCGGCAGGCGTGGGCGGCTGTAGCGGACGCGAGGCGCGCATTGTGTTGTGTTGTGTTGTGTAGCGCAGTGCCGTGGCGTCCTGCGCTGTCCGCTGCCGGCGTGGCAGCCGTAGCGAGGCGCGGCCCGCGCGGTGCCAACAGCACGCGGACACCCGCTCCACAGAGAGCATTGTCTAGTGGGAGGGAGCCGCCCGACGGACGCTGGCGATCCCGAGCCGCGCCTCGCCACTGCCCGCACACTGCGCGGCTGCCACCGGCTCTGAGCAGCGCTACACTGTTTACGCACTCCGTACCGACTGAGAGACCTGAGTCGAAACGAGGCCCCGGGAGTAGACAACATTCCACTAGAACTTCTGACGGCCTTGGGAGAGCCAGTCCTGACAGAACTCTACCATCTGGTGAGCAAGATGTATGAGATAGGCGAAATACCCTCAGACTCCAAGAAGAATATAATAATTCCAATCCCGAAAAAAGCAGGTGTTTACAAATGTGAAAATTACCGAACTATCATTTTAATAAGTAACAGCTGCAAAATACTAACGCGAATTCTTTACAGACAAATGGAAAAACTGGTAGAAGCCGACCTAGGGGAAGATCAGTTTGGATTCCGTAGAAATGTTGGAACACGTGAGGCAATACTGACCTTACGACTTATCTTAGAAGATAGATTAAGGAAAGGAAAACCTACGTTTCTAGCATTTGTAGACTTAGAGAAAGCTTTTGACAATGTTGACTGGAATACTCTCTTTCAAATTCTGAAGGTGGGAGGGGTAAAATACAGGGAGCGAAAGGCTATTCACAATTTGTACACATACTAGATGGCAGTTATAAGAGTCGAGGGACATGAAAGGGAACCAGTGGTTGGGATGGGAGTGAGACAGGGTTGTAGCCTCTCCCCGATGTTATTCAATGTGTATATTGAGCAAGCAGTAAAGGAAGCAAAAGAAAAATTCGGAGTAGGTATTGAAATCAATGGAGAAGAAATAAAAACTTTGAGGTTTGCCGATGACATTGTAATTCTGTCAGAGACAGCAAAGGACCTGGAAGAACAGTTGAACGGAATGGACAGTGTCTTGAAAGGAGGATATAAGATGAACATCAACAAAAGCAAAATGAGGATAATGGAATATAGTCGAATTAAATCATGTAATGCTGAGGGTATTAGATTAGGAAATGAGACACTTAAAGTAGTAAAGGAGTTTTGCTATTTGGGAGAAAAATAATTGATGATGGTCGAAGCAGAGAGGATATATAATGTAGACTGGCGATGGCAAGGAAAGCGTTTCTGAAGGAGAGAAATTTGTTAACATCGAGTATAGATTTAAGTGTCAGGAAGTCGTTTCTGAAAGTATTTGTATGGAAGTGAAACATGGACGATAAATAGTTTGGACAAGAAGAGAATAGAAGGCTTTGAAATGTGGTGCTACAGAAGAATGCTGAAGATTAGATGGGTAGATCACGTAACTAATGAGGAAGTATTGAATAGGATTGGGGAGAAGAGGAGTTTGTGGCACAACTTGACAAGAGGAAGGGATCGGTTGGTAGGACATGTTCTGAGGCATCAGGGGATCACAAATTTAGCATTGGAGGGCAGCGTGGAGGGCAAAAATCGTAGAGGGAGACCAAGAGATGAATACACTAAGCAGATTCAGAAGGATGTAGGTTGCAGTAGGTACTGGGAGATGAAGAAGCTTGCTACATCAAACCAGTTTCAGGACTGAAGACCACAACAACTGACTACGTTAGCAATACGAGGCGCTTCTGAAAATTTCCATCTGAGGGACTACGCCAGGCCACACCCTTCACGTTCCATAAGCACCTCCTGATCGAAAGTATCCCGACACCCTTATTTATTGCGAAACTGACTACTAGACTGCCAGTATAAGAGGCGGCGAGACGTATTGTTTTTCCAGCAGAGAAGCAGTAACCGGGGAACGGGTCAATCGGGAGAACTCAGAGCCTGTGCACTGGAAAAGCGAATAAACACCCACTGCCAAATCAAGCCCAGACGGACATCATGTATTTACCCGACACGTACCATCGAGCATTGGGCAGGGTCGTTGTAAAAAATTGGCCAGCTGCGGCTAAGACACGCGAATTGAGTATTCCGTCCAAACTTATTATGTAGGGGAAAGTGCCCGATTATAGGATTGTTCCCACTTATCGGATAATAAGGTTTTTAATCAAGTAACGACTTTGTCGGAGGTGGCAGGAAGTTGAGTATGGGACCGCTGAGACGCCATTGAAAAGTGGCTCTGAGCACTATGGGACTTAACATCTGTGGTCATCAGTCCCCTAGAACTTAGAACTACTTAAACCTAACTAACCTGAGGACAGCACACAACACCCAGTCATCACGAGGCGGAGAAAATCCCTGACCCCGCCGCGAATCGAACCCGGACACCCGGGCGCGGGAAGCGAGAAAGCTAACGCACGACCACGAGTTGCGGACAGGGACACCATTGAGTTTTGCCGCAGTACGAAGCGTGCTTTCCGGTGAACTGGTTACCTGAGTGAATTCAGAGTTCGGAAATATTCTGCAGAGTTCACTATACGCGTAGTCATTGACTAAATGTAAGTGTATACGGTTTTATGTTATATATAGTGGGAAAGCTTATAGTATCAACTTCTGAACAATAGTTCGAAATAATGTGTTTTGTTAAATACTGTCTTTGTTATATGCTGGTCTTTCCTTTCAAGCGTGGGTACCTTTTATCGGATAGTGGGAGGGTTCCAATTATCGGATATCCGATAGTTTGCTTAGATTTTTTTACTTACATTTCTTTTGTAGATGTCATTGTCGAAACCAATCAAGAAAAGGAAACAATGGAACCTGCAACCAATGTTAGAAGCAGTAAATGCCGTTAGAGAGAAGAAATATGGGTATTTAAAAGTAGCACAAATCTACCACGTTTCCAAATCAACCATAGAAGGCTATGTAAAGAACAAAACTGGAAATGTTGAAAGTTTGGTTAACAAAAAAAAGGGAAAAAAACAAGAAAATCTTGTGTGTTAGGAAATGGCTTGAAAGAAGAATTGGTACGTTATTGTAAAGTAATAGAAAGTAGGTATTTTGGGTTACGTTCATGTGACGTAAGGCAACTTGCTTTCCAATTATCAGTGAGAAATGACATCGAACATCCGTTCGCGCTTTCAAAAGGAGCGGCGGGAAAAAAATGGCTCAGAAATTTTATAAAGCGTCATCCCTGTCTTAGTTTAAGAAGACCAGAGTCCGTTTCTTTGGCTAGAGCTAAAGGTTTTTCAAAGAGAAACGTTGATTCCTTTTTCGACCTTCTGGAACCTGACCTAGAAGAGATCGGTTTCAATCCTGACAAATTGTTTAACGTAGATGAAACGGGAATAACCGTTGTTCAAAATCGAAGTACAAAAGTTATTAGTTTAAAGGGAAAAAAGCAGGTAGGACGTTTGTCATCACTAGAAAGAGGATCCTTGGTGACCCTGGTAACTTGCTTGAGTGCAGTTGGTATGTTTGTTCCGCCGCTGATTGTCATTCCTCGTAAACATATGAAAGCGTAATTGTTGAACGGTTTCTCCTCCAAGAGCTACATCAACTTTGCCATGTCCGGCAGATACTGGCACAATCTACAGGGTGCATATAATTGAACTTTCGCTACTTGACACAGTGTAGACTGAAAACGTATTTACCATACTGATACTCATCTTTATAGGGATGAAGTTCAGACGGTGCGCCGCAGGATTTAAGTTGTTAGTAGTGTTAGTGACCCGACTTCCTGCTAGACGCCGCTACTGGTACGGCAACGTAGTGTTGAAACATAAGCATCAGTGTGAATTACAGTTACAGACAACCAACATGGGTCTATGCTAGGTGAGCAGGGATTTTCTAGTAAAGCTGTTTTATCAAAACAACAGCGTTTGTGCTGCTACTCCTCACGCATTAAAGGAATGTGGAGAGCTCTTCTTCTCACACTGGGGCTGAAGAATATGATTCGGAAGTTCGAATTAACTGGCGATTGGGGAATTGCTCCAGGGAGAGACCGACGGACGTTTGCGCCACAAAGTGTTGAAGAAGTTATTATTGTCTTGGCTGAGCATGCTGGACGTAATACTCGGACTTCAAGCAATGCATGCGCTACGTCAAGACAGCTGAACATTCCATTCCCCCCATCCAAAAAGTGGTGCAAAAAATGGTGAAATAGTTTCTCTAGTGCCGTTGCAGATGGTTCAAATGGCTCTGAGTACTATGGGACTTAACTCTTGAGGTCATCAGTCCCCTAGAACCTAGAACTACTTAAACCTATCTAAACTAAGGGCATCACACACATCCATGCCCGAGGCAGGATTCGAACCTGCGACCGTAGCGGTCGCGCGGCTCCAAAGTGTAGCGCCTAGAACCTCTAGGCCACCCCGGCCGGCAGTTCCGTTGCAGGCTGTCCTGGATACAGATGGTCGTTACATTGAGGAACGTTTGTAACCTGAAACGTAAACATTGTTCGCACTAAGCAAATGTTACTTTCGCATGTAAAAATTAAAATTTCTTTCTTTCAATGATTTATTCGTTACAGCTCTTCCACAAATCCTTACAAATGTTTCGACAAAATTTCATTGTCCTAGTATCACTCGTTTTTCATGAGAGGCTTCTCATGTAACGAAAGTTTAATTACAGCCACCTCGTATACGACTAAGTAGCTAACCCGGAGTACGGTGTATAGGACCAGTTGTCGGTTGCCTAACTAATTGCTTCTGGATACGACAAAACTTTAATTTTCAGTTTTTCATACAGCTCTTTTCCGAATTTAAACATTTGAAGCGGTACTATAATTTGCTCATTAAAAGCTGTCATCTCATGTTCAAGATTTAACAAAGCAGGTCCAGTATAACAGATATTACGTTATATTTCTTGAGGCAGTCTAACCTACAGCGTGCGAATTACCCAGATTATATTCATCAACTATTTCAGAGTGAGAGCACTTAGCGATTTGCAACCAACATTACACATGATTTCAAACCTTTACGAAACTTTTTCTCGCTGCATGCCCAACAAATGATGAAAGGAAAAAAGTTTATCGCTTGCTCCAGTTTAGCTCTTCGTGCAGTAGAACTGCAACATCAGGCGCTATGTTTTAATTTATTACTTCATTACTTCTCACGCTACTCGCAACACATTTTACAGACGGTATCCACATATAACACTGAATGATCCTGCAAAATTATATCACTGTACGACACATGTTTCATGAGATATGGCGTTTTATACTCAGCAATTCGATTGTTTGAAGAATCGGAGTTGAGGGTTTACTGAAAATTCCCAAAAGTTCATTTTAGTTTCTAAAACGAGATCTTAAAATTTCGAACATTTCTGATGTAGTTGGTTCGTTCCATGGAATCTAATTCACGCTTTTTCCCAACATTTCCTTCAAAAGGAGCGTGATCTCAATTTCCGTAAAACTTCCTCTAAAATTTCCAGAGCGCCAAGTAATTACGGCGTGGCACTGTAAAGAGAAAAAGAAATAACTTTATACAAGTTCTCATTTCCGGAGAAATTTTTCATGTTATTTCCGCTATCATAAATTCTTCTTTATCATATTACTCATCTATCACATTTTTTTCACTGTGGCCTGCTTATCACTGGCGAATTGCGGAAGATTTCTGCGTCTGTGATGTAATCGGTGCTTCCGCAAAGTTATTTTCCTTTTTTCTGTTTATTTATTCTGATTAAGATTCCTTATCTCAGCTTTGTACTGCGATAAACCCAAAAGACCAACAGTTCACAACAACAGCGAAATAGCTATCCTGAACAAAGCACATGTCCCCAACTTTAAAACGATGTGGTGCAGTTTAACAGAGTGGAATCGTATCCTGTAGGAACTGAGTTCGTATCCCACTCCGGACATTCTGATATAGGTTTTCCATAGTTTCCGTAATCCATGTCAAGAACTTATCAAGATGATTCCTTGAAAATGGCAGCTGCCAGTTTCCTATACTCATCCTCGCCCAACAGACGGGACAATACTCTA
The DNA here is from genome assembly GCF_023864275.1 of Schistocerca cancellata. Taxonomy (NCBI): domain Eukaryota; kingdom Metazoa; phylum Arthropoda; class Insecta; order Orthoptera; family Acrididae; genus Schistocerca; species Schistocerca cancellata. The sequence goes on from NC_064634.1 coordinate 166,459,479, forward strand.
TAACCTCCGTTCCATTTGCATCTTCTACACATCGAAAGCAATACTGTGAAGTACATCGATCTGCTTTAGGATGGGCCCTCCGTTGAGTCTTCCGTTCCCATATTCCGTGATACCTAATAAAAGCTGCTCTGGCATATCGGATACTCGTCTGACAGTTCGTGCAATAGCTTCTGACGTCGCAGCAACCAATATTGCTTATCGATTGCTTCGCACAGTTACCGCGAGTTCTATCACACAGTAGCCGCAATGGGCAATTTGCACAATTCGCAGTAAACATATGATATTACGTATCTAGAAATACCGATGATTTGCCTTGCTGTGCGTACGCATCCGCTACGGAGTAGTAGACTAAATCAGTGTTTTTATCATTCTAGGAGGAGTGGGAAGTTGCTTTGGACTCCTTTGAGACGCGAATTCTATCGCCAGGGAAAAAGCGTTCGATTAATAGTTACCGAACTATCAGTTTAATAAGTCACGGCTGCAAAATACTAACGCGAATTCTTTGCAGACGAATGGAAAAACTAGTAGAAGCCGACCTAGGGGAAGATCAGTTTGGATTCCGTAGAAATGTTGGAACACGTGAGGCAATACTGACCCTACGACTTATCTTAAAAGCTAGATTAAGGAAAGGCAAACCTACGTTTCTAGCATTTGTAGACTTAGAGAAATCTTTTGACAATGTTGACTGGAATACTCTCTTTCAAATTCTGAAGGTGGCAGGGGTAAAATACAGGGAGCGAAAGGCTATTTACAATTTGTATAGAAACCAAATGGCAGTTATAAGAGTTGAGGGGCATGAAAGGGAAGCAGTGGTTGGGAAGGGAGTGAGACAGGGTTGTAGCCTCTCCCCGATGTTATTCAATCTGTATATTGACTAAACAGTGAAGGAAACAAAAGAAAAATTCGGAATAGGTATTGAAATCAATGGAGAAGAAATAAAAACTTTGAGGTTCGCCGATGACATTGTAATTCTGTCAGAGACAGCAAAGGACTTGGAAGAGCAGTTGAATGGAATGGATAGTGTTTTGAAAGGAGGATATAAAATGAACATCAACAAAAGCAAAACGAGGATAATGGAATGTAGTCGAATCAAGTCGGGTGATGCTGAGGGTATTAGATTAGGAAATGAGACACTTAAAGTAGTAAAGGAGTTTTGCTATTTGGGGAGAAAAATAATTGATGATGGTCGAAGTAGAGAGGATATAAAATGTAGACTGGCAATGGGAAGGAAAGCGTTTCTGAGGAAGAGAAACTTGTTAACATCGAGTATATATTTAAGTGTCAGGAAGTCGTTTCTGAAAGTATTTGTATGGAGTATAGCCATGTATGGAAGTGAAACATGGACGATAAATAGTTTAGACAAGAAGAGAATAGAAGCTTTCGAAATGTGGTGCTACAGAAGAATGCTGAAGATTAGATGGGTAGATCACATAACTGATGTGGAGGTGTTGAATAGGATTGGGGAGAAGAGAAGTGTGTGGCACAACTTGACTAGAAGAAGGGATCGGTTGGTAGGACATGTTCTGAGGCATCAAGGAATCACCAATTTAGTATTGGAGGGCAGCGTGGAGGGTAAAAATCGTAGAGTGAGACCAAGAGATGAATACACTAAGCAGATTCAGAAGGATGTACGTTGCAGTAGGTACTGGGAGATGAAGAAGCTTGCACAGGATAGAGTAGCATGGAGTCACGCCCGGTCCTCACAGCTTTACTTCTGCCAGTATCTCGTCTCCTACCTTCCAAACTTTACAGAAGCTCTCCTGCGAATCTTGCAGAACTAACACTCCTGAAAAAAAGGACACTGCGGAGACATGGCTTTCAGGAGTACTAGTTCTGCAAGGTTCGCAGGAGAGCTTCTGTAAAGTTTGGAAGGTAGGAGACGAGATACTGGCAGAAGTAAAGCTGTGGGGACTGGGCGTCAGTCATGCTTCGCTAGCTCATGTGGTAGAGCACTTGCCCGCGAAAGGCAAAGGTCCCGAGTTCGAGTCTCGGTCGGGCACAGAGTTTTAATCTGCCAGGAAGTTTCATGGAGTAAGTTCATTGGAGAAGGTGTGGGGGAGCGGGTAGAGGGGGGGAGGACGTTTTGATACTTTCCTGAGCTCGTACTGCTACAAAGAGACAGGGGCGAGCAGGCGGAAGCAGAGACAGGCACTTGTTTTCCGTCCCGGCGCCTGCTGGCCTGCTGGCTCCACACACCTTGCGCTGCTGCAGCTCGTTCTAACAGCCCGCGGCTGCCCGTCCTTCCAAACTCCCCCCCCCCCCCTCCCACCACCCCGTACGCCCGCATGGCGGCTACGGACCGCCCGTAGCCGGCACCGCCCGCTCGCAATCAATAACCCATGCTCGGCCGCCGGCTAATTGACTTGCGCCCGATGGATATTTGATGCACGGCCCCTTCCGCTGCGCAGATATCATTCATACGGCTCGCTTCCGCCGCTGTTTGCGAATTTCCAGGAATCTTCGGGAATCTTGTATTTCCGACGCCGCCGCGTACGCTGTAAGTCAAACAAATACAAATTCCAGAAGAGAGAATTTTTTTCCCGATAATTGTGCTTCGTTTACCTCGCCTTCCGCGTCCGATGCGATCCGTTTCTGTGCTGCTTCGATGAAATCGGAATTAAAGGTAACGCTGGGGTTTAACCTCAGGGCCGATGCACGTCTTCGCGTAAATCGTCTGTCAACAACAGGGTCTGACTGATGTATGATGCCGGTGTAACCTTTAAAAAAAATCATTTGTTCTCTGACAAAGGTTCATGTGAAGTCAGCTCAGGAAAACGTGCACAGTGCTGCATCAAAAATATTTTGTGTGATAACGAGCACTCAACGAATCGAGATAGTGGGGCATTTCAGAGAGGTAAAGGAAGTGGTGAGAACTCTATAGGGAGCAACTAAATGGGTCAGGGTTCAGAAACCTAGGAAACACATTAGTGCAGCAGGGCTATTTTTTTTATTTCCCTAGAAAATTTGAATGTTTCACCAAGTTATACATAGGAAAATTGACATTTAATATTATTTATAATCCGTCTTGATTGCAAAAAATGTTTATTCACATGACCGGTTTCGGTTCCTCTAGAACCATCTTCAGATCTGTAACGATAATGATACTAATTTACGATTTCACAAATGCAAACCTTCTTCATCCTATACAATCAACATCAAATGTACCAGAACATACCTGCAATTTCGGTTACAGGAGTAACCCGTCCATACTCAGCAACCTTCATATGCTGCATCATATAAAATTGGTCGCCAGAATGCACATCATTTATATTAATTATAAAACTGTTACCGACAGGTGGTGTCTGGTGCATTTGTTATAATACATATTGACATACTGTATTAAGTAGATTTTTGTAATTTATTTTTATCTCTAAAAATACTTAATTAAAATCTGTAGATGTCAAGGTTAAAATCTGTGCTTGTCAATATTAAAATACACAGTAAAATTATCATTTTTATACGATCTAAAACCGCGCGGGATTAGCAGAGCGGTCTAGGCGCTGCAGTCATGGACTGTGCGGCTTGTCCCGGCGGAGGTTCGAGTCCTCCCTAGGGTATGGGTGTGTGTGTTTGTCCTTAGGATAGTTTAGGTTAAGTAGTGTGTAAGCTTAGGGACTGATGACCTTAGCAGTTAAGTCCCATAAGTTTTCACACATATTTGAACATTTATACGGTCTAAAAACACAGCAATCAAGACGGATTACAAATAACATTGGATAAACCTGCGATTGCGGTTATCCCATCAGACATTATGTCTGTTTTTGTAAAATTGACATTTGTTATAGTGGAAGTATAATAATTAACACAAATTGTGTGACAAAGTAAGTAGAATATGGATTGCGCTACCGCAGTTGTCATACATTTCCCCAAAATCGGTAAATAGTGGTGCGAATCAGCGTTAGACAGCAGCCAGGAGATTTGAGTGACCCTTACGGCAGACGGCGATGGAATGAACAAAACATAAAGATCTTTCTCTACAACTCTCTGCTTTAAAAAAAAATATAAAAATGAAGGGGATGTTTCAATACTATTGCCAATGTGATGGACAAGAATGTCGATTATTTCACGAAAAAAATAGGGGAACACTGCAAAAACTTCCTACTCTTGATGTAAAAAATACGCCTTAATAAATGAGGCTGGTAATGGAATCCTACAGTGTTCCATCTGCTGGTCGCCTTGTTGCGCCAATTATGGTGTTTGGGTGACTCAGTTCGATTAGGTAAACTAAATTTTGGAATGGAAGCAATGGAGCTTTCTACGTTGGTCAGGCGGCAACGCGGTTTGTCGTCCTTTGATATCTAAACACAGCAGGCAGAAGTGTCGGTCTGTGTTATTATCTGGAGATGGCAGTGGTGGCACTGCGACTTCGGCTCAGGGCTAAGAGAGGCACCGGCTCTGCCAACAAAAGCACAAAGCCGGCTGCGGCCTTACTTCCGCGAAAACTGTCCAGTTCCCGTGGGAATTCGCCCTTCTTAATGACATTCACTGATAGCCTCCGACCAGCAATGAGGACCCAGAGACCCCACGAGGACAAATTCATGGTGGAAAAAAGGTTAATTTTTCCTTATCTTAAACATGGCTGCAATTCAGGAACTGTACATTTAAGAAGTTGAAAAACCAAAGATTTATTTAGCCCTTGATCTAGTTTTCGATATTTATAAAAGTATCGTCTTTAGAACAAGGCCCACTCCTTCAGAAAGAGGATACTTTTTATAAATATCGAAACCTAGGTCAAGGGCTAAATGAACCTAAGGTCTGGTTGGCTGATGTTTCCAATCTCTTCTAATTTTTCCTCACAACGAATATGCCCACTACACTCTAAGCAAAATTCACCACAAAATTGTGGCGAAAATGAGTAGGGATATGTGACACTGACGTCACATTTTCTTTATTTCGCTTCTGGACAGAAAGCTGTCTACGTCATTTGGTGTGGTCAAGGTAAATGAGACACTCTATAGCAAACACAACACTCAATAACTGTTTCCTGCTCGTGATATGACTACTAATTTGTAATGAAAACTAAATAAATCTCATTCTTTTTTTATTGCTGTGTATCGTTGAGAACAGATTGCTAAGTTGAAGAAAAATGGCATTATTGTAGAGGGTAGTTTCATATACTTCCAGGAATATACGTTCAAAATATATTATGACTGTGAAGTATCAGCATTGGCAGCTGTCATATCATGAAGGGAACTGACTGTATTTCCCGTCCATGGTTTCCATAACTCGCCTTAGGCAAATTGCCGAGTGTTTCGTTAATGAGCAACGCGATGATTTATTGCCCTGGCTGCGTGACATACGAGTAACAGTTTCGTCTCCGACGACAAACCACAGTCAACAGTCGACTGTGGCTCCTCATATGTCACGCCTGTAAGACTAATGTACGCAGCGGGGCAGCGCTGGTGTTCTTAATGAACTCTAGTCGGAGACACAAAGGTGTTGCGAATCAAAAGAAAGATTACTTTTAAAATTTAAATGATTGCAATACAGGATTCTTTTTCGAGATGCTCCTCTCTGGCATTCACAGAGTATGTTCTTTTGCTTTATATTTGTTATTACTCTTTACTGCACGCTTTTCTTCATACAGTCCTTTCTGATTTCATCTGTTTCCAACAATCCGCCTATTTGATGAATTTTGTTTAAAACATTTTAGTTTGGTTAAGGCCATTATTGTTCGTTACACATATCTCTGAAAAAGTAGCTTATGTAGCTTTCACAGTCAAGTTACTGCAGAAAGAATTCGTTGTCAACATTTCAGGATGAAAAATGTAAGAAACAACCAGCCATTTTACAAAAACTGAAAGACCGCAGAAACTGCCAGCCTCTGAAAAATTTCAGTTGAGTCTCTTTTTTCGCAATCGCCTTGGGAGCCTTTGCGAGCTTACTACGTATCTTTTGCCAATAACTAGCCTTATTAGTTGTCTCCTTGTCCTCCTCTTAAGTTATATTGCAATATAAGCCCATGACACGTCAGGCTGTTCTTTGCATTCACATTCAACTCACAATCAAACTGATAGATTCCAACCCAACGTAGACCTCGGGCTAAGCTACAGATCAATCTGTGATTACAATCAAACCGAACTGTCACATTTCATCCCAAACCTAGACAATGACATGAGCTACAGATCATTATCTCATCACAACCAAATTTTCTGCTTTCACATTCCCTGGCTTCGCCAACTCACAACCAAACAATCACCGTCAAACCTAACCTAGGCCTCTAACTAAGCTACCCATCAGTTTGTCTCTGCAGCCAGGTTCTTTGCTTTGATGTTCGTTGGCATCGCCAATTCACAGATTGTCACCTTCCGACCTAACTTAGACCTCGAGCTAAGGAGTAAATCAGTCTGTCATCATAACCGGAAGCGTGTATACTACCTGTGGAAAGGTGCTTGTTTCAAATAGAGCCCTAGGCGTCGCAGAAATTTTTCTCAGCAGAACGATTGAAAATACTCGAAGTGAAGACCGCAAATAATTTTTCTTTTGTTACTACTTTCTTCAATACACCAGCCATCTTCAGATCATAAGAATATTTTTCATTAATGTAATTTCCGCAACGGCTCAACACATCGTTCATTTTTACAAGATGTTTTGAGTCGTATGGCAGTCAGACTAATCAAGAATGTTTTTATGATCTGAAGAGGGCTCGTGTGTAGCTGAAACTACACTACTGGCCATTAAAATTGCTGCACCAAGAAGAAATGCAGATGATAAACGGGTATTCATTGGACAAATATATTATACTAGAACTGACATGTGATTACATTTTCACGCAATTTGGGTGCATAGATCCTGAGAAATCAGCACCCAGAAGAACCACCTCTGGCCGTAATAACAGCCTTGATACGCCTGGGCGTTGAGTCAGAGATTGGATGGCGTGTACAGGTACAGCTGCCCATGTAGCTTCAACACGATACCACGGTTCATCAAGAGTAGTGATTGGCGTATTGTGACGAGCCAGTTGCTCGACCACCATTGCCCAGAAGTTTTCAGTTGGTGAGAGATCTGGAGAATGTGCTGGCGAGGGCAGCAGTCGAACATTTTCTGTATTCAGTAAGGCCCGTACAGGACCTGCAACATAAGGTCGTGCATTATCCTACTGAAATGTACGGTTTCGCAGGCATCGAATGAAGGGTAGCGCCACGGTTCGTAACACATCTGAAATGTAACGTCCACTGTTCAAAGTTCCGTCAATGCGAACAAGATGTGAACGAGACGTGTAACCAATGGCACCCCATACCATCACGCCGGGTGATACGCCAGTATGGCGATGACGAATACACGCTTCCAATGAGCTTTCACCGCGATGTCGCCAAACACGGATGAGACCATCATGATGCTATAAACAGAACCTGGATTCATCCGAAAAAATGACGTTTTGCCATTCGTGCACCCAGGTTCGTCGTTGAGTACACTATCGCAGGCGCTCCTGTCTGTGATGCAGCGTCAAGAGTAACCGCAGCAATGGCCTCCGAGCTGATAGTCCATGCTGCTGCAAACGTCGTCGAACTGTTCGTGCAGATGGTTGTTGTCTTGCTAACGTCCCCGTCTGTTGACTCAGGGATCGAGACGTGGCTGCACGATCCGTTACAGCCATGCGGATAACAGGCCTGTCATCTCGACTGATAGCGATACGAGGCCGTTGGGATCCAGCACGGCGTTCCGTATTACCGTCCTGAACACACCGATTCCATATTCTGCTAACAGTTATTGGATCTCGACCGACGTGAGCAGCAATGTCGCGATACGATAAACTGCAATCGCGATACGCTACAATCCGACCTTTATCAATGTCGGTACGCATTTCTCCTCCTTACACGAGGCATCACAACAACGTTTCACCAGGCAACGCCGGTCAACTGCTATTTGTATATGAGAAATCGGTTGGAAACTTTCCTCATGTCAGCACGTTGTAGGTGTCGCCACCGGCGCCAACCTTGTGTGTATGCTCTATGAGAAGCTAATGATTTGCATATCACAGTATCTTCTTCCTGTTGGTTAAATTTCACGGCTGTAGCACATCATCTTCGTGGTGTAGCAATTTTAATGTCCAGTAGCGTAATAAGCACAGTAAATATATATTTGCTATCTTGATTTCGGGGATTTTCGATAACCGTGCTATCGTCGATCCTACTTTGCTGTGCACGTTTGGCGGTCGTTATTTCTATGCAGAGAAGTAGCAGAAGCTTTAGATAAGGTCTTCCCATTAACAGTGATGACCTTCCGGCTACTGGCGGAGTTTACATACTGCCGCTCTGATGCCTTACCGTTATAACTGCGTGGGATAGTGCGACCGGCAGCCTTCCCGCCTGGCCCAAGTGGATCGCAGCCCACGTGACGTAGCAAGTGCGTTACGTACGCTTCAGACGGTGCGATAGCGTATCTCCGCATCTGATCGGCCTCCTAAAAACCACCTTTGTACCAGCTCCGAGCTACCAATTTACGGCCTATTATTAATAATTATTCTCGTTTTTTAGTCGATAGAGGAAAAATAGGGAGAGAGAGGCTTTTCTTATCGAGGGGCGCCCGCGTCCAGAGTTAGCTCAGCTGCGGAACTCGTTCTCCTCTCTCGTTCTGCCTGCCGCCTGCCTCTCCGAATCTCATTAATTATCCATTCACTTATCTCCGGCCCTGCCGGTTGCGTCTCTTTTTTTGGCCGCTCGTCCCGCCCCAACTAGTGCTGACCCGGCACGGCTCTGGCGTTCGCTTCTCTCCGGCCTCTTCTTCCACCTCTCGCCGTACCTGCCTTTCCGCCAGTGCATCTCCATTATAAAGGCTCGCAGGTTGTTTGGTTTCAATAATTACACCTAACTGATTTTTCAGGATTCGTACAAAAGGTCGCAGGGATGAAGAGAGAGAAAGAGAGAGGGGGAAGAAAAAAGACGAGTCTGCTTCTCCAGATGCAATTATCACTCGCTGTTCTGGGAGGCCCGGCGAACCGTGAAAACGGGAACCAATTAATGAGAGCGGAGCGCAGCGGCAAGCCCGTCTCATTAAAGACCTCCGGCTGCCTGTCTTGGTCGGCGGACGGACCACGCCCATTACGGGACATGTCTGTCCGTCAGCCATACCCACTGTCTGTCTATACGGTGTGCCTCGACAAGTGAACGTCACGATTGTCTGCTGGGGTCGATAATTACACAACGTCTGCTTAAGGGCGACATCGGAAGCGGTCAAATCTGCCTCTTCGCTGCTAGTGGCGTGCTCTCTGTATTCCGTACTGTGTGACTTTGTTGTGGCTGTACTGCTGTCCAAATACTGTTGGCTGTGCTAACACACTGCGTTCCGACCAGTATGAAATACGTATCATTCGATTTTTCGGAAACTGTTTGGTGCAATAAAAATGATTTTGCCCATCATATAGTTCGAGCAGAGGGAGAAACGCATTGCGTAAACTTGGCGTACAGTTGATTTTAGCTCATACCTTACTGGGAATGAAATGTAGATAAGATATCGAACTTTCATTTGAAATCGACAGCAGGACGATATCTCATTTCGTTCTCGAGATCCCGCGCTTTATAAACGATTGCCGGTCGCGCGTGACGCGCCAGCTTCTGCCCACGCGGACTTGGCGCCTGCTATGAAACACTTACATCCTATTTTAAGAAAACTATTTAGTGAAAAATTTAATTTTTGCACATCGTTTAGTCTGATGTGGCAACGACCTTGCCACAGTGGATACACCGGTTCCCGTGAGATCACCGAAGTTAAGCGCTATCGGGCGTGGCCGGCACTCGGAAGGGTGACCATCCAGCCGCCATGCGCTGTTGCCTTTTTCGTGGTGCACTCAGCCTCGTGGTGCCAATTCAGGAGCTACTCGACCGAATAGTAGGGGCTCCGGTCATTGAAAACCATCATAACGACCGGGAGAGCGATGTGCTGGCCACACTCCTCTCCTATCCACACCCTCAGCTGAGGATGATACGGCGGTCGGATGGTCACAATGGGCCACTTGTGGCCTGAGGACGAAGTGCTTATAGTCTGATATACTAAAGAGCCAAAGAAACTGGTACACCTGCCCAATAGCCCCATAGGCACGCAGAAGTGACGCAACACGACGTCGCATCGTCTCGACTAATGTCTGAAGTAGTACTGGAGGGAAATGACGCCATGAATCCTGAAGAGCTTTCCACAAATCCCTAAGAGTGCGAGGGTGTGGAGGTCTCAACTGAACAGCACATTGCAAGACATTCCAGATATGGTCAATAATGTTCATTTTTGGTGGCCAGCGGAAGTGTTAAAACTCATAAAAGTGTAACTATTCTGGACGTCCGGGGTGTTGCATCGTGCTGTTGGAATTGCCCACGTTCTTCGGAATGCAGAACGGACATGGATGGATGCAGATGATCAGACAGGATGCTTAAGTACGTGTCACCTGTCAGAGACTTTAAGAAACGTCCCCTTAGAACAATTATACACGACTGTGCTTAAACTGACACACAATAATTTTAGCGCAACGCAATCTGACTATCAAAAATCCCTACAAAAGAATGGCCCAGACAAACATTAAACTATACCTTTCACAAATCACTTACCTCACAAAAATCTTCGTTACTCGAACTACTGCAATACAGCGAGCGCCACTATAGCCAGCTAAATAAAAGATTCAAACTACGGAAGTCACTAACTACTGATAGGGATAGTTAGCAAATGAAAGACATTAATAGAGAACAAACAATGTATTTACCTTAATAGTCATAATATATATAGCAGTTCATAATATCCAGTATTACAAATTATCAAAACTCCGCCATCTCTCTCCCCACATCCACCACTGCTGGCGGCTCACCTCCAACTGCGCAACGCTACGCGCTGTTCACGTCCAGCTGCCCAACACTACAATGGCAGCCAACAATGCAAACTAGCCACAGACTGCACACAGCACAGCCAGTGATTTTCATACAGAGAGCGCTACGTGGCGGCGGCGTTACCAATATAAGAACCTAAACAGCCTACTTACAACTTAGCTAGACGTATCAGGGGTCCCATATCACTCCAACTTCACGCGCCCCACACCACTGCAGAGCCTCCACCGGCTTGAACACTCCCTTGCTGACATGCAGGGTCCATGGATTCATGACGTTGTCTCCATAGCTGTACACTACCATCCGCTCGATACAATGTGAAACGAGACTCGTCCGACGGGGCAACATGTTTCCAGTCATCAACAGTCCAATGCCGGCGTTGACGTGCCCAGACGAGCCAGAAAGCTTTGTGTCGTGCAGTCATCAAGGCTACACAAGTGGGCCTTCGGCATCGAAAGCTCATATCGATGATATTTCGTTGAATGGTTCGCATTCAGACACTTGTTGATGGCCAACCATTGAAATCGGCAGAAATTTGCGGAAGGGTTGCACTTCTGTCTCGCTGAACGATTCTCTTCAGTCATCGTTGGTGTCGTTCTTGCAGGCTCTTTTTCCGGCCGCAGCGATGTCGGAGATTTGATGTTTTACCGGATTACTGATTTCACGGTACACTCGTGAAATGTTCGTACGGAAAATCCCCACTTTATTGATACCTTGGAGATGCTGTGTCCCATCGCTCGTGCGCCGACTATATCATCATGTTCTAACTCACTTAAATCTTGATAAGCTGCCGTTGTAGCAGCAGCAACCGATCTAACAACTACGCCAGACACTTGTTGTCTTATATAGGCGTTGCCGACCGCAGGGCTGTATTCTGCCTGTTTACGTATCTCCGTATTTGAATACGTATGAATATACCAGTTTCTTTGGCACTTCAGAGCATTTGTTCTGTGGTTAAGGTGTGTTAACTATCTGAGAAACACTTGGCAACTCCGGAGATTGAATGTCTTGAAGCATAGTAACACTTTCATTGGTTGTTGAATTGCTTTAACATTCTAAAATATTATAAACCCAGTTATCGGAGGTCATTGTACCATGTTTAAAAAATTGTAACTGTTCAAAAAAGCGCGAATAACTTGTGACAATATCATCAGCTCTCTCTCCAATTCGAGGAGATATAGTCGCAGATATACTAGCTCTGTAATAGGTATTTTATTTTTATGGGTTTCTGAAATAGCCGTGGGAAAGATACCGTACGCTTTTACAGTCATTCGTAAATAACCGAAAAATGTGACTTGAGACTCGCGAAGTTGTTCGTACAGTATGTCGAATTCACCACGTTCACATGTTTCAAAATCAATACTGTGTACCCAGCATGACGGTAGGCAGAAGAGCCAACACCGTGTTACGAGTGGAGGCCGAAATGCACGCGTTTTAGCTCAAGCAGTATAGCGTGAGGAGGGAAGAACTATACTGACTTGACGTCTGGAACATGACAAAAAAATGGTTCAAATGGCTCTGAGCACTATGGGACATAACATCTATGGTCATCAGTCCCCTAGAACTTAGAACTACTTAAACCTGACTAACCTAAGGACAGCACACAACATCCAGTCATCACGAGGCAGAGAAAAACCCTAACCCCGCCGGGAATCGGAACATGACAAGGAATGAGAATTCAGAAAGCGGACGTAATTAGTTTGATACTTAACTTTAATCCATTAATGATGAACGTCGCTCTTGACGGTACGTGAGTCACAATATTATCTGTTCATAATACATTCTTGAAGATAGTACTTATAGTAACTGAATATGGCGCCATGCTAGGTCGTAGCAAATGACGTAGCTGAAGGTTACGCTAAACTGTCGTCTCTGCACATGAGAGTGTATGTAGACAGTGAATCATCGCTAGCAATGTCGGCTGTACAACTGGGGCGAGTGCTAGGGAGTCTCTCTAGACTAGACCTGCCGTGTGGCGGCGCTCGGTCTCCAATCACTGACCGTGGCGACACGCGGGTCCGACGTATACTAACGGACCGCGGCCGATTTAAAGGCTACCACCTAGCAAGTGTGGTGTCTGGCGGTGGCACCACAGTTTCCGCATCAGTCCATATTTCAAAGACATATTTTATACAAGAAGCATTTCCTGACTCACAACTGGAGGGGACGTCTCCACAGTGCGACCGCGCAACACGTCTTTGGCTGCCGCGGCATCGATGCTCCGGTGTGGCCACCAGGCTTCCGAGCGTTTGCCACCAGGCGAGTCGCGTGGTGCCATCCACCAAGGCGCCAAGTAAGGAATGTCAGCCGTGGCCGTAGCCTAACAGAAGTGCCATGCTCGAACTACGTTCTGTTTTAGTTGGGCTTACGGTCGTGCCGTCAGCTGGCGGCCGCTCGAGCAAACTACTACAGCTGCCTCTCGCTACCGCAGTATAATCCGCTAGTGGATCTACACTCCTGGATATTGAAATAAGAACACCGTGAATTCATTGTCCCAGGAAGGGGAAACTTTATTGACACATTCCTGGGGTCAGATACATCACATGATCACACTGACAGAACCACACGCACATAGACACAGGCAACAGAGCATGCACAATGTCGGCACTAGTACAGTGTATATCCACCTTTCGCAGCAATGCAGGCTGCTCTTCTCCCATGGAGACGATCGTAGAGATGCTGGATGTAGTCCTGTGGAACGGCTTGCCATGCCATTTCCACCTGGCGCCTCAGTTGGACCAGCGTTCGTGCTGGACGTGCAGACCGCGTGAGACGACGCTTCATCCAGTCCTAAACATGCTCAATGGGGGACAGATCCGGAGATCTTGCTGGCCAGGGTAGTTGACTTACACCTTCTAGAGCACGTTGGGTGGCACGGGATACATGCGGACGTGCATTGTCCTGTTGGAACAGCAAGTTCCCTTGCCGGTCTAGGAATGGTAGAACGATGGGTTCGATGACGGTTTGGATGTACCGTGCACTATTCAGTGTCCCCTCGACGATCACCAGTGGTGTACGGCCAGTGTAGGAGATGGCTCCCCACACCATGATGCCGGGTGTTGGCCCTGTGTGCCTCGGTCGTATGCAGTCCTGATTGTGGCGCTCACCTGCACGGCGCCAAACACGCATACGACCATCACTGGCACCAAGGCAGAAGCGACTCTCATCGCTGAAGACGACACGTCTCCATTCGTCCCTCCATTCACGCCTGTCGCGACACCACTGGAGGCGGGCTGCACGATGTTGGGGCGTGAGCGGAAGACGGCCTAACGGTGTGCGGGACCGTAGCCCAGCTTCATGGAGACGGTTGCGAATGGTCCTCGCCGATACCCCAGGAGCAACAGTGTCCCTAAGTTGCTGGGAAGTGGCGGTGCGGTCCCCTACGGCACTGCGTAGGATCCTACGGTCTTGGCGTGCATCCGTGCGTCGCTGCGGTCCGGTCCCAGGTCGACGGGCACGTGCACCTTCCGCCGACCACTGGCGACAACATCGATGTACTGTGGAGACCGCACGCCCCACGTGTTGAGCAATTCGGCGGTACGTCCACCCGGCCTCCCGCATGCCCACTATACGCCCTCGCTCAAAGTCCGTCAACTGCACATACGGTTCACGTCCACGCTGTCGCGGCATGCTACCAGTGTTAAAGACTGCGATGGAGCTCCGTATGCCACGGCAAACTGGCTGACACTGACGGCGGCGGTGCACAAATGCTGCGCAGCTAGCGCCATTCGACGGCCAACACCGCGGTTCCTGGTGTGTCCGCTGTGCCGTGCGTGTGATCATTGCTTGTACAGCCCTCTCGCAGTGTCCGGAGCAAGTATGGTGGGTCTGACACACCGGTGTCAATGTGTTCTTTTTTCCATTTCCAGGAGTGTACTACAGCTGCCTCTCGCTACCGCAGTATAATCCGCTAGCGGATCTATTAAACAGCGCGATCTGTGGTCCGGCCGCGTCGCGATCCACGTGGGTAGGACGGACCGGCGGCTGCCAGGTGACGTAACTCGCGAGTTTTACTGTGGCCCTATCAGCGCGATTAACGCCACCGATTCACGTAATGTTTCGCGCAGATGAATTACGCTAATTTACCGCTAGTATGGCGTATAAACGTAACGCCCGCGCACCAGTTAGGCTGCGCGCAAATTAACGAGGCGGTTATGAAAAGATACGACCGGCGTCCGGGAGCCGTTTGACAGGGGCGCGGCCGGGAAGCGAACCCGCGTCATTATGCGTAATATTTCTGCGTGGCAGAAACAAATGGCGGCTACGTCCTGACACCGCCGATTCACGTCCAGTTTCTCGTCGCTTCCCAACAGGCAGGCAACGGGACAATAAACCGGCGATTATGGCCCGTAACTGACTGCATCGATCCGTCCATTATTTCATCCCTGCAGTCCCGTCCCACCCCCCTCACCTCCCACTCTCTCTCTCTCTCTCTCTCTCTCTCTCTCTCTCTCTCTCTCCCTCTCCCTATCCCTCCCTCTCCCTCTCCCTCCCTCTCCCCCTCCCCCCTTTTTTTCTGGCTCCAACCACGAGCGTAGCCGTTTTTATTGGAAATTACATAACCTGCCAAGTGGCATTTTGAATGTATAGTTACTGATGTCCCAACGTTGCCTTACTTGCCGAATCCAAACCACGGAATACGAATATAAAACTGTTCGTGATTTGTGTATTCGCTCTAAAATATACTTTCCTGTATGTCGTTTGGCTGCGATCCCAGAACTGCTTTTCGCTATTGCTAGGTCCAAAATGGTTCAAATGGCTCTGAGCACTATGGGACTTAACATCTATGGTCATCAGTCCCCTAGAATTTAGAACTACTTAAACCTAACTAACCTAAGGACATCACACAACACC
This sequence comes from Schistocerca cancellata, assembly GCF_023864275.1. Lineage (NCBI taxonomy): Eukaryota > Metazoa > Arthropoda > Insecta > Orthoptera > Acrididae > Schistocerca > Schistocerca cancellata. The sequence continues at coordinate 166,475,138 of NC_064634.1, forward strand.
CAGTCATCACGAGGCAGAGAAAATCCCTGACCCCGCCGGGAATCGAACCCGGGAACCCGGGCGCGGGAAGCGAGAACGCTACCGCACGACCACGAGCTGCGGACGCTATTGCGAGGGAAAAGGAATGTGGCCGAATTAAATCAGACGATGATGAGAGAATCAGAAAGACGAATTTTCCTCTTTGTGCAGAAAAATACCTCGTGGTTGCGGAAGTGCAGAAAATGTAAACTCCAGACTGGAATAGCAATAAAATCGTTTCTAAAAGAGAAATTTCAGAACATCTACTATAAATTTAAGTGTCAGAAAATCTTTTCTGTAGCTATTACTGTGGATAACTGTGCTGAATTAAGAGTAACATTAAATTAGTACGTTCGCAACAACCACATTCAAAGAAGATCATTAGATCGATATTGTTTTTCTTTCTTTTTTCTTTTTTTTCACTGCTATGTACCAAGAAAAAGGTACACAGAACATGTCACGAGGAGCCGCAACCATACAGGGACAACCATACACCTTGTGTATCTAAGTTCCATGCAGCAGCCTCCAGATGGCCTTCATAAACCCAGAATTCTCCGTGCTTCCGCATCACTTCCTCCAGAGCGTCGTATACGTCCCACGCTAGTATGGGCAACTGCCAACGGGAATGCCGTCAACCAAGAACTACAATGCTTTCGCCTGGTCGAGCGAGACACAGAAATTCTTCCACCGACAGACTCAAGACACGACTCTCCTCATACACTCTGACAGTTGCAAGCCAGCTTTTAGGCACTTCAGTACCTGCAGCCCGCTTCATGTACGAGAATGTGAAGGCTGCCTTCCGACTTAGCAGTTACCATTTACGGAAAACTATGATCAGTTACACAGTATCTACGTAGTCACTATGAATGTGACAATATCAAAGACGGTCAAGAGAGAGCAAATATATTTAGATTTCATTGTGTATGGCTTGGACGCCGCCGCTCTCGCCGTAGGGTTCTCGCTTTCCAAGCACGGGGTCACGGGTTCGATTCCCGGCGGGTTCAGGGATTTTCACCTACTCCGTGATGACCGGGTATTGTATCATCGTCATCATCATTATTCATCCTCATTACGGTCAGAGGAAGGCAACGGCAAACCACGTCCATTAAGACCTTGCCTGTGAGGCGGTGCGGGTCTCCCACATCGTCCCACTACGCTCTGTCAAGAAGCATAGGACTTCAAGTGTCACGCACTAACTTGTGCTGAACATAAGAACAATTTTGTAAAATAATCTTAATAAAATAATCTTAATAAATGTTATTAGCTGTAATGGCGTGTTGAAAAGTAATGCTTCCGAACATTTTATTTGCAAACTCTTCAAAGATTTTAAATAAACCAAACATTATTAACATTCTACATAATACAAGAAATTTTTATAAGACTTTCAGAGAAAACTTACAGGGATACCAAGCACCTAGCTTGTGCTTCAAGAAACCCGATGGCTCTTTGGAAACCAACACGAAAAATAACTGCAAAATCTTAGCCCAATATTTCAGTTCCCTCCTCAACTGCGAACCACCCCAAGAAAAGCTTGTCTTCTCTTCTCCAGTATTCACACACCCAGACTCACATGCCCCGGATCTTGAAGAAATTATGGACATAGTCAAGCAGTTGAAAAATAACAAAGCACCACTCATTGCTGAGTTCTGGAAACTAAACGATCCTATACTTATGCAGAAATTACACCATATAATATCAGACATATGGATAACGGAGCAGATACCAGAGGACTGGAAATGCGCTCTAATTCACCCGCTACACAAAAAGGGCGACAAGACAGACATGAACAATTACAGAGGAATTTCCCTGCTCCCAGTCGCTTACAAAATCCTTTCCAAAGCGGTTTTAAACAGGATAGAATCAAAAGCAGATACACTAATTGGTGAATACCAGGCCGGATTCAGAAAAGGACGGTCATGTGCGGAACAGATCTGGTGCTTAAAGACAATATTACAAATGAGGAAATGCAGAAACACAGTAGTTACATTCATCGACTTCAGGAAAGCATATGATTCAGTGGACCGTGGAACCCTGTTTAAAATCATGGAAGAATTTGGGATCGACGGAAAGACACGAAAAATCACAGAACAGACACTTACAGGAACAACGGCCAAAGTGAAATTCATGGGCGAAGTATCAGAACCCTTCGAAATCAAATCTGGAGTCCGACAGGGGGCCGGACTATCCCCAATCCTTTTCAATGTTGTTCTAGAAAAGATAATCAGGGAATGGGAACCTCGCGTAAAGGGTATCCAAATTGGTATCAAGAAAGAGAACCGAATTAAAGTCAAGTGCCTTGCTTTCGCTGACGATATTGCAATTATCACCAATAACAGAACAGAAGCGATTCACGCAGTGGAAAAACTACATGAAATTTCACAAAAAACCGGACTACAGATATCTTATGAAAAAACCCAATACATGGAAAGGCAGCCAGAAAATAAATCCCCTTCAATAACAAAATATGGTAAAATTGCACAAGTCTGCCATTTTAAATACCTCGGTGAAACTATACAGTCCTCAGGAGTAAACCGAATTGCCAATGAACAAAGAACCACCAAGCTCCAGAAAGCCTACAAGCTAACATGGACGCATTACAACAAGAAGTGCATTTCGACAGACGCAAAATTAAGACACTATACAACAGTGATTCTTCCAGAAGCAATCTATGCAGCTGAAACAATGGTGGTTGATGGTCATTCTAAAATTAAGGAAATAGAAAAGCAGGAAAGAAAAATTCTCAGGAATTCTCCAATCAACAAAAATGGCATTTGGATGAAGAGACCACAAAACGAGCTCTATAGAAAGATCAACATAGTAACAGATGAAATCAGAAAGCGCCGAGCCAAATTTTATACGCACATCTACAGAATGGAAGACTCCAGAACAGCAAAGAAATTATTCAATATTATAACAAGGAGTAAATGTGGCACAGAATGGCTGAAAGAAGTCCAGAGGGATCTACAGCAGATGAACATAAAAAATCTCGAAGATCGCACCGAGTGCCGGCATAAAATCACAAGTGTGAAGTTTGGGGAAAGAACATCGCGTCAGCCTGGTAAAAAATGGACAGAGGAACGGAAGAAGGAGCATTCTGAGAGGATGAGGAGGTTTTGGGAAGCAAAGAAGAAAAACATCCGAAGATGAAATTATGAATTCAAGTTCAATCGCTCTCCTAAAGGGGAACAATCGTTATAATAATAATTCTAAATCTTTATTGGTCATGGTTCAAATGGCTCTGAGCACTATGTGACTTAACTTCTGAGGTCATCAGTCCCCTAGAACGTAGAACTACTTAAACCTAACTAACCTAAGGACACCACACACATCCATGCCCGAGGCAGGATTCGAACCTGCGACCGCAGCGGTCTCGCGGTTCCAGACTGTAGCACCTAGAACCGCTATTGGTCATGCCTACATATTTATTTCTCAACACAGTCACCTGGTGACGGGCACAATTCTCCTAGTGAGAGGCGCGCGGTGTAGCCGTGCGGTCTGAGGCGGTTCCCCACTTCCCCCCCTCCCCCTCACCACTTCCCACGCCCCGTCGGAGGTTCGAGTCCTCCTTCGGTTGTTGGTGTGTGTGCTTTCCTCAGCGTAAGTCAGTTGAAATTAGATTAAATAGTGTCTAAGACTAGGGACAGATGATCTCAGCAGTTTGAACCCATAGAACTTACCACAAATTTCCAGTTTTCCCAGTGAGAGGTCAGTTTGCTGATAAAATCACTGCAGAATTTCTGAATTTGCTGATGGAGTCACACTCTCAACTCTGCTTGCAAAGCTTCGTCACTATCCAAGTTAGTTCCTTGAAAGTGTTTTCTGAGTTTTGGAGCCGGCCGGAGTGGCCGAGCGGTTCTAGGCGCTTCAGTCTGGAACCGCGCGACCGCTACGGTCGCAGGTCCGAATCCTACCTCGGGCATGGATGTCTGTGATGTCCTTAGGTTAGTTAGGTTTAAGTAGTTCTAAGTTCTAGGGGACTGATGACCTCCGATGTTAAGTCCCATAGTGCTAAGAGCCATTTGAACCATCTGAGTTTTGGAAACAGATGAAAATCGATATGGAGGATGACCTATGACAGACAACCCAAGGCGTCGGGTTGTAGCAGATGTCGCAGCGCTCGTATGTAGTTTGGCATTCTCATGCTGAAGGAGAGTGTGCTCCATGTGTGGACCAACTGTTCGAATTTGTGCTTTCAGTTTTCAAAGGGTATTTCACGCACCGAATAACAATCGTTACACACCGCCACATTACATGCGACAGTTCGGAGACCTGTAAAGGCAGGGGCTTTCAACTCACGTCATCGACGCAGGATATTCGAACGATTAACTTGCTTGATACGTAATACCTCATCTGATATTGAGAATAAAATAAGAAAATTCGGACCCATTATTTTGCAGCGTGCCTTCGTATTATTCATTGTCCTGCCACATTGCTGTTACAATGCTGCCCTGTCAAATAAGTACACTACTGGCCATTAAAATTGCTACACCAAGAAGAAATTCAGATGATAAACGAGTATTCGTTGGACAAATATATTATACTAGAACTGACATGTGATTACATTTTCACGCAATTTGGGTGCATAGGTCCTGAGAAATCAGTACCTAGATAACCACCACTGGTCGTAATAACGGCCTTGATACGCCTGGGCATTGAGTCAATCACAGCTTGGATGGCGTGTACAGTTACAGCTGCCCAGGCAGCTTTAACACGATACCACAGTTCATCAAGAGTAGTGACTGGCGTATTGTGACGAGCCAGTTGCTCGGCCACCATTGACCAGACGTTTTCAGTTGGTGAGAGATTTGGAGAATGTGCTGGCGAGGGCAGCAGTCGAACATTTTCCGTTTTCAGAGAGGCCCTTACAGGAACTGCAACATGCGGTCGTGCATTATCCTGCTGAAATGTAGGGTTTCGCAGGGATCGAATGAAGGGTAGAGCCACGGGTCGTAACACAACTGAAATGTAACGTCCACTGTTCAAAGCGCCGTCAATGCGAACAAGAGGTGACCGAGACGTGTAACCAATGGCACCCCATACCATCACGCAGGGTAATACGCCAGTATGGCGATGACGAATACACGCTTCCAATGTGCGTTCACCGCGATGTCGCGAAACACGGATGAGGCCATCATTATGCTGTAAACAGAACGTGGATTCATCCGAAAAAATGACGTTTTGCCATTCGTGTACCCAGGTTTGTCGTTGAGTACACCATCGCAGGCGCTCCTGTCTGTGATGCAGCGTCAAGGGTAACCGCAGCCATGGTCTCCGAGCTGATAGTCAATGCTGCTGTAAACGTCGTCGAACTGTTCGTGCAGAGCCGGCCGGGGTGGCCGCGCGGTTCTAGGCGCTACAGTCTGGAGCAGAGCGACCGCTACGGTCGCAGGTTAGAATCTTGTCTCGCGCATGGATGTGTGTGATGTCCTTAGGTTAGTTAGGTTTAAGTAGTTCTAGGTTCTAGGCGACTGATGACCTCAGAAGTTAAGTTGCATAGTGCTCAGAGCCATTTTGTTCGTGCAGATGGTCGTTGTCTTGCAAACGTCGCCATCTGTTGACTCATGGATCGAGACATGGCTGCACGATCCATTACAGCCATGCGGATAAGATGCCTGACATCTCGACTGCTAGTGATACGAGGCCGTTGGGATCCAGCACAGCGTTCCGTATTACCCTCCTGAGCCCACCGATTTCATATACTGCTAACAGTCATTGAATCTCGACCAACGCGAGCCGCAATGTCGCGATATGGTAAACCGCAATCGCGATAGGCTACAATCCGACCTTTATCAAAGTCGGAACGTGATGGTACGTATTTCTCCTCCTTACATGAGGCATCATAACAACGTTTCACCAGGTAACGCCGGTCAACTGCTGTTTGTGTGTGAGAAATCGGTGGGAAACTTTCCTCATGTCAGCACGTTGTAGGTGTCGCCACCGGCGCCAGCCTTGTGTGAATGCTCTAAAAAGCAAATCATTTGCATATCACAGCGTCTTCTTGCTGTCGGTTAAATTTCACGTCTGTAACATATCATCTTCGTGGTGTAGCAATTTTAATGGCCAGTAGTATATTAATTAGCAAGCTTGCAGACGACCACCGTTAAGGAACAATAGGAGGTAAATACTTTTCTGCTATCGCAGGTGGTTGGGCTGAATTAAGATTAGCATTTGGTTACCTCATTTACGACACCTACACTTGTAGTCTCCGCTGAAAGGACAGTAATTTCAGCTCGTTAAAGAGTGCTGCGATGAAAGGGCTCACATATCGAAAGACACTTGTGCGGCCTTCTGACGAGTGATTTAGGAGGAGGGTGGGATGCATGAAGTGCTGTGGATATTCCACTGAAAAAAAAAGCAAATTTGTATGGCTTCGCTGGTACCGCTCGTACGGCGATCTGGGTGGATGATGGCTGTTGAGCCTCGGCGGACTGCCACATTTTATTTCGAGAATCGCCGTATATAGCGCTCCGTGCACGGCTGTGATGCCACTGCGACCGCTACATGGCGGCAAAATCGCCGGCTGATTGCCTTGTCAAGCGCTGTCCGGCGGGACGGACAAAACAAAACAGCGAGGGGGCGGGGGTGGTGGACAGGGAAAAACGAGGCCCACCGGCCGGGGCCTTTATTTATTGGGCTGCGGCGATCGCCGCAAATGCGCGGCGACGGCAGCGGCGGCTGCGCGTGGGCGGGCCCATCACGCACGCTCGCGCGCACCGAAACGGTACCCGGCCACCGTGCATCGGCGCCGCCAACTGCGCTTTTCTTTTTTCCTTACGAAAAAAAGTACTCCTAAGTGGTGTGAGCAGCCAGCCATATCGAGCCGATATCGGTTTTCGCATCTCTTTCTACCTGCGCGTGCTTATACACGTACACACACACACTCACACTGGCACACACTGATATATCGGCGAAATTTTATTTTCCGCTTTCGTGCGCGCAGGATAATCGTATTCCACATGAAAATAAAATGAGAAAGAAAAAGAACGCGGGATCGCCTCTTTAAATGCAGAAAGCAGAACTCTCGTACACTACATCTGTTTTCTGAAAATGGAAAAAAAATTACGGGAAATGAGTCTATAAATAATTTTTCCAGAGCGTATGAATCCTGCTGGTATCGTTCAGTTTGTTCCTCATCCTCTTAATGCGTCCCGTCGCAGAACTGCACTTCGATATGTCGAAGATAACTCCCGACGTAGGCATTAAACTTGAATTATTTTTCGTGTAGCTCTGTCAATATAGACGGTAACAAAATTACAACAGTAACATAGAAAAAACTGGAAAGTTGCGAAGCAACTTCCAGTTCCTTAGTACATCGCATCTGCTCTTGAAATAAATACGGATTATCGTCTGGTTTGCCGTTCCACGGATCGGTTGGCTTCCATACTGTAATACACAGCTGCACTCGCATTCGGGAGGACGACGGTTCAATCCCGCGTCCGGCCATCCTGATTTAGGTTTTCCGTTATTTCCCTAAATCACTCCAGACAAATGCCGGGATGGTTCCTTTCAAAGGGCACGGCCGACTTCCTTCCCCGTCCTTCCCTATTCCGATGAGACCGATGACCTCGCTGTTTGGTCTCTTGCCCCAAAACAATCCAAACCAATCGAGTACACAGCATCTCAATTGCTAACGAACAACTGACACTTTCTAACAAACAACTTTTAATTGCTATGAAACAACCTACAATTGCTACCCGACCACCAGATTAATAACAGTTAAAGTAAATGTAGAGGACGGGACGACTTAACTGCATCGAAGCCTATGCACGAACGCTCTGTATTCATTCGACAGCTCCTGCAGTGCTTGACGTAGGCTGTTATGAGACAGGTTAGTGCGACATCACGTGTGGTACGGCAACGTGTATGCAAGACATCATTTGAGTGTTTACCACCGTGGACGAGCAGTCGGACTGCTCGAACACTGTCAAAGAGTCACTACTGTGGCTACAGAATGGGTGAGCCCAAAAGTGTCATCTCGTGATTAAAAAAGGCCGCTGAAAGGGGAAATGCTGTACAAAAGCATGCCGACGGTGGTAGAGGGACCACTGCACGACAAGAGATTCGATACGTAGGCCAAGTGGCGAAAAGGAACAGACATCTCACTCCTAGGCATATGGCTACAGACCTTGCGAATGTTACCCGGTACACGTGTTTCTCCAAATTTGGAAATTTGTGGTAAGTTCCTATGGGACCAATCTGCAGAGTTCTTCGCTCCCTAGGCTTACGCACCACTTAATCTAACTTACGCTAGGGACAACACACACACACCCACGCCCAAGGGAGGACTCGAACCTCCGACGGGGCAGCCGCGCGAACTGTGGCAAGGCGCCCTTCGACCGCGCGGCTACCCCGCGCAGCGTTTTCTGTCAGAACGATTTTGCGGCAATTAAATCGGTCTGGTGTATATACTCGTAAGCCTGTTACATGCATGTCGGGAATGAGTTCGTTGAAGCAGGGAGCATGTTAGTTGAGATCAGCAACGGTGACGTTCTCTGACGACTCCCGCTTCCCTGTCGCAAGTGGTTCTGGCCAACAGATAGCGTGAAGAGAGAAAAAAACGTGTTACACACCACAGAATGTTCATGAACGTTATCGGAATGGTCTAGGGATTATGGAGTGGGCAGTCATTACGCACAGTAGCCGCCGAACACCGTTACAGTCCAGCTGCATTGCAGGGCGGTATTTCTGATTATGTTCGTCTGTTTAGTGGATCATGTTCGTCTGTTTAGTGGTACTGTCGGTCCCGACTCCCTGTTTATGGACTGCAGTGCCAGGCATCACAGGACTGCTGAGGTGACGGATACACTGGAAACTGAAGATGTTGGACGTATGGCATTCCCTGCGTACTGCCCGGACCTGAGCCCTATCGAATATGCAAATGGTTCAAATGGCTCTGAGCACTATGGGACTTAAATTCTGAGGTCATCAGTCCCCTACAACTTTGAGCTACTTAAACCTAACTAACCTAAGGACATCACACACATCCATGCCCGAGGCAGGATTCGAACCTGGGACTGTAGCGGTCGCGCGGATCCAGACTGTAGCGCCAAGAAGCGCTCGGTCAACCCGGCCGGCATCGAATATTCCTGTGATGCTCTTGGCAGAGGTGTTTCTCAACGAACACCACCTCCTCGAACCATGCAAGGACGGAAAACTGCCTTGAAAAAGGAATTGGACAATATCCCCCCCCCCCCCCCCCAAGGTCTTCTCAACGGTTTGGTAGCCAGCAGGAATGGCTCTGAGCACTATGGGACTTAACTTCTGAGGTCATCAGTCCCCTAGAACTTAGAACTACTTAAACCTAACTAACCTAAGGACATCACATACATCCATGCCCGAGGCAGGATTCGAACCTGCGACCGTAGCAGTCCCGCGGTTCCGGACTGAAGCGCCTAGAACCGCACGGCCACCGCGGCCGGCTCCAGCAGGGATAACAGGTACAAAATGTGCATGAGTGCCCGAGGAGGGCATAATGCTTACTGAGAGTACAATATTGATCTTTATGTTGGGAGTCTGAAAGGTTTTTATGTTTGTTATCCTGCTTTCCCTCTTAGTCAAACCCGTACCATTTTCCGTCATAAATATACCGTGCAGGGTGTGTGTATATAATTTTAGACGTAACTAATTTTCTTGTTACTGAACGTCTTTGGACGCGCATGTAGTATTTGTATCGTTCAATTATGCGTGCGCAGTCTCGTCAGAGACAATGCACTGCCTGGAGACTAGTTAGGTCGTCTTTGCTCTGAGAGGATGTGCTGCAGTTAACTGTTGATAAGAAGAAGAGGAGATAGGGATCTGTAATGGGGATTTCCTGGCGGTGAGCTTGTATAGGAAGGACGCAGAACATGGTACTCTTGGGAATTATCTTATTGTTATGATGGAAGATATTACCATTATGTATTGAATGAGAAGACTTTACTAAGACAGATACATTTTGAGAAGACTGGAATTCAAGGTAACGAATGAACACATTTTACTTTATTGTTGCAACATATAGTTAGGCATTATCGGTTCAATACAGGCATCCAAATCAGGAATTTCTTGACATTTTTGTAAAGTTTTGTCACAGTCAGTGTTAATGGATTTGAAAAAAACGAAAAGAATTTAACTATTAGTATGAGGGCTTTTGAGTTAGAGTAAATTTTCAAGTTGAGTTACATTTGTGTATTTCCCCAATGATAACTTTACATAATTTGTAATGAAATTTTTTCTTATTACTTACTAAGCCTTCAAATTCAAAATGTTCAAATGTGTGTGAAATCTTATGGGACTTAACTGCTAAGGTCATCAGTCCCTAAGCTTACGCACTACTTAACCTAAATTATCCTAACGACAAACACACACACCCATGCCCGAGGGAGGACTCGAAACTCCGCCGGGACCAGCCGACTAAGCCTTCAGTGGTGAAATTTTGTAAAAGGAATAGTGTCAAGAATTTTTTTTCTTAAACAGCTTCTTGAGAAGAAATTTTGGCTAGAGAGTAACTCAGATTACATGATTATCCAGCTCCCATTACCTGATGAACATTCTTTTTTATGAGAGATAAATTTTATGAGAACCAAATTTGCATTGCATTTATTTAAGAGACCGCAATGCTCAGTACTCTGTTGCTAGTAACATATCAGAAATTGAGAGACGCCTTTTCTCCTTTTTCTAAAATAGCAGCTGCACAGAGTTTTCCATTGCGACAAATGTAATCCAAATAGAGGAGATAAAAGTTTCCAGTTTCACAGGGTCAATTAACAGTGTTAAGTTCAATTATTCTAGTTAAAGTTGGAAGTCTTTTTTTGTGAATATAGTGTTGGTTCAGACAAACCATATTTCGTATACATTCTCGCGGTTGGGCTTACTTCTCATTCTCAGATTTAGTTCTTAAGTGTAAACGTGAGATTACCTTATGCACATATTCCTTTTCCATTAATGGAAGTTTTCGGTATGCAACAGCTTACATTCATAAAGAGACTATACATTCAGAAAGGGACAATCCCGAACTAAAGTAAACGGGGGCACAATCACATAATAATCTTTATATTTTTTATTTATTAAGATAACTTTCAATCACTTCACCTCTTTACGTATCTACACCGAAGCGCCAAACAAACTGGTACATTCATGCGTATTCACATACGGGAGATATGTATGCAGGCAGAATACGGAGCTGTGGCCGACAACGCCTATATAAGACAGCAAGTCTCTGGCGCAGTTGCTGGATCTGTTACTGCTGCTACAAAGACAGGTTATCAAGATTTAAGTGAGTTCGAACGTGGTGTTATAGTCGGCGCACGAGCGATGGGACACCGCATCTTCAACGCAGCGATAAAGTTGAGATTTTCCCATTCGACAATTTCACGAGGAATCCGGTAAAACACAACTCTCCGACATCGTTGCGGCCAGAGAAAGGTCCTGCAAGAACGGAACCAAGAAGAGAATTGAAACTTCCTGGCAGATTAAAACTGTGTGCCGGACCGAGACTCGAACTCGGGACCTTTACCTTTCGCGGGCAAGTGCTCTACCAACTGAGCTACCCAAGCACGACTCACGCCCCATCCTCACAGCTTTACTTCCGCCAGTACCTCGCCTCCTACCTTCCAAACTTTACAGAAGCTCTCCTGCGAACCTTGCAGAACTAGCACGCCTGAAAGAAAGGATATGCGGAGACATGGCTTAGCCACAGCCTGGGCGATGTTTCCAGAATGAGATTTTCACTCTGCAGCGCAGTGTGCGCTGATATGAAACTTCATGGCAGATTAAAACTGTGTGCCGGATCGAAACTCGAACTGGGGACCTTTGCCTTTCTCGGGCAAGTGCTCTAGCAACTGAGCTACCCAAGCACAGCTTTACTTCTGCCAGTACCTCGCCAGAAGCAGGATAGCTTCTGTAAAGTTTGGAAGGTAGGAGGCGAGGTACTGGCGTGCTTGGGTAGCTCGGTTGGTAGAGCACTTGCCCGCGAAAGACAAAGGTCCCGAGTTCGAGTCTCGGTCCGGCACGCAGTTTTAATCTGCCAGGAAGTTTTATTTCAGCGCACACTCCGCTGCAGAGTGAAAATCTCATTCAAGAAGAGAATTGTTCAACGTGACAGGAGCGCAACCCTTCCGTTGATTGCAGCGGATTTCAGTGCTGGGCCATCAATAAGTGTCAGCGTGCAAACCATTCAACGAAACATCATCGACATGGGCTTTCGGAGCTGAAGACCCACTTGTGTACGTTTGATATCTGTACGACACTAAACTTTACACTTCGCCTGGGCCCGTCAACACCGACATTGGACTGTTGATGACTGGAAAAAATGTTGTCTGGTCGGACGAGTCTCGTTTCAAACGGTATCGAGCGGATGGACGTGTACGGGTATGGAGACAACCTCATGAATCCATAGATAAGGCATGTCAGCAAGGGACTGTTCAAGGTGGTGGAAGCTCTCTAATGGTGTGCGGCCTGTGCAGTTAGAGCGACAAGGGAGCCCTCATAAGTCTTGATAGGACTCTGACAGGTGACACGTACGTAAGCATCCTGCCTGATGACCTGCGTCCTTTAATGTACATTGTGCATTCAGACGGACTTCGGCAATTCCAGCAAGACAATGCGATACCCCACACTTCCAGATTTCCTAGAGAGCGACTCCAGGAACACTCTTATGAATTTAAACACTTCTGCTCGGCACCAAACACCCCAGACATGAACATTATTGAGGTGATCTGGGATTCCTTGCAACGTGCTGTTCAGAAGAGATCTCCACCCCGTCTTACTCTTACATATTTATGGACAGCTCTGCAGAATTAACGGTGTCAATTTTCTCCCTCACTACTTCAAACATTAGTCGAGTCCATGCTGTGTAGTGTTCGGGCACTTCTGCGTGCTCGAGTTGGCCCTTCTCGGTATTAGTCTAGTTTACCAGTTTCTTTGGCTCTTCAGTGTAGTGTGTTTCATGTCGTCCATCATTGCCTGTGTTTCTTGCTGTCCAGAAATATCTCTGCTCCTTAGCAGTTGTCAAGTAGTATGTACATGACCAACACGAACTCTGCTAGAACAATTTTCCGAGCATTTTTGTGTGAAGAACCCGTGGTCTCCGGTGTCGTGTTATATAACAGTTAAGTGACTGTGATTTATTAGTTCGAGTTATCCCAGCTACGTTTATTTCTGTGAAATTGTTTGAGAACAAAGGAAGAGTCTGTAATATGCATTCATCAAGTCATACAATAGAAAATACAGGGTAATGCAACAAACCTCTGACGAAACACGTACACTTCTATCACAATGTGTTCACTCTATTCCGTCGGTGTATAGCGCGGTACGGAAGAAAAAACAATGGTTCAAATGGCTCTGCGCACTATGGGACTTAACATCTGAGGTCATCAGTCCCCTAGAACTTAGAACTATTTAAACCTAAGTAACCTAAGGACATCACACACATCCATGTCCGAGGCCGGATTCGAACCTGCGACCGTAGCAGCAGCGTGGTTACGGACTGAAGCGCCTAGAAGCGCTCGGCCATAGCGGCCAGCAGGACTGGTGAGTTTGTATCCGAAAATATAAATTGTTTATATACGTTGTCTTCCAAAGTCTTGGCGTCAAACGTCTGGTGATGATACATACACCATGGAAAACAACTTTAATAGAAATAAATGTTCAGGCGTAAGGTGTCTTCTTAATAATTATTCTGCCCCTGAAAGATGGCAGGGCGTAGGCACTTTACGGTGTGCATATGCAATGTGTGTTGCCTATACTCCAATCATCCACTCTGCGTTGAAGGGGGTGAAAGTTTCTGACTCGCTTCTAACATATCTTTCTTCGCTCAGAGACATTCTCTCTAAAGGTTTTCTTCTTAAAAATCACTCCGCGCTTTCTCTGAGGTAGGTAGTGTGCAGATGGAGCGCATCTGGTTAACAGATTTCGCCAGTTCAGCGCCTGTGAGGGGCAAATCGAATCGACAAAAGACACCAAACATCGCTGGTAAGTGTCAGTGAATATTTTGTATATCACAAAATTCGTTCCCCTTGATGTGACCTAGACGTTTGATCCAGAGACTTTCGAACACCCTGTGTAACTAAATGAAGCTCCAGAATCTGCATCTTATTTCCGATCTCCAGTCAACGTGAGGGATTCTAAAAATAGCTCCGAGCACTATGGGACTCTGCTTCTGAGGTCATCAGTCCCCTAGAACTTAGAACTACTTAAACCTAACTAACCTAAGGACATCTCACACATCCATGCCCGAGGCAGGATTCGAACCTGCGGCCGTAGCGGTCGCGCAGTTCCAGACTGTAGCGTCTAGAACCGCTCGGCCACTCCGGCTGGCTGAGGGATTCTAATTACCACGAATTCCTCTTATCATGGATGATTCACACTGTTGGATAACTCATGTCAGCACGTCTCAAAGAAAAAGAAAACTATGCAGCGCACGTGTTGTGAGCTTATACTGTCCTCGGTGGGATTTCTCACCAAGAACGTAACAAAGGAGAAAATTTATCGGTGTGCAGTGAGTAGTTTCAATGATTCGCATAAAAACAATAGAACATAAACAGCGCTGGCAGTAAACGTCGAACCCCCCCGCTCCAACACCTCCCAAACTGTATTTCAAAACACGGACATTGTTTACTAGCGATGCAGTTATTACTACGGCAATCGCCGGCTACACGCCCTTCGTAGCAGCGAGAGTGCGCACAGCATGCCTAGTCTCGAGAGGCCAGCGCGCCGTGTCCCATTCGCGTCATGGCGCGCACGTTCGCGCCTTACGGCCGGCCGGTCTGACTAGCGTGTGAACCCGCCACTGCGCATGCGCCGCCGCCGCCGTCGCCGTCACAGTCGCGCTGTTCATCTTTTTACGAGCGCCCACGCCGAGCCGCGAGCTTTACGACTGGTTCCGGCCCCGCGCTGGGATTTGAGTTTCGTCACTGGACGGTGTAAACATCCGCCGGCCGAGAGCCTCCTCAGCGCGTCACCGACGCCTCCCTCGTCTGTGTTGTTTATTTACGGGTAGCTTATTGGCGCCTCTGCTTATTTCCGTCTTTCACCGCCGCGAATCCGGGACCTCTCCGGCGTCCAAAAAGAGCTGAGGGTCCCTGAGCAGTGGAGTACACGAAACATGATTCCAAAATTAGCTCAACAAACAACAGAAACGTTCGCTTCAAGTTGTTGAAATGGAACCGAAGTGTTCCAATTAGACAAGCAGGTTGTTGAATTCCTCTCAGCCGTGACGGATGAATACACTGTGATCTTAGGGTCACACTATCGAGTCTTGTATAGGGCACTGGTAAGATATTAATGTGGTCCATTGCCGGCCGGTGTGGCCGAGCGGTTCTAGGCGCTTCAGTCTGGAACTGCGCGACCGCTACGGCCGCAGGATCGAATCCTGCCTCGGGCATGGATGTGTGTGATGTCCTGAGGTTAGTTAGGTTTAAGCAGTTTTAAGTTCTAGGGAACTGATGACCTCAGCAGTTAAGTCCCATAGTTCTCAGAGCCATAAGCCATGAGGTGGTCCATTGATCGTGATCGAGCCAAATATCTCAAGAAATAAGCGTCAAACGAAAAAACTACAAAGAAAGAAACTTGTCTAGCTATGGTTGTCCCGATAGATGGCGCTGCCGTAGGTCAAACGGATATCAACTGCGTTTTTTAAAAATAGGAACCCCCATTTTTGGCTGGCTCTGAGCACTGTGGGACTTAACATTTGTGGTCATCAGTCACCTAGAACTTACAACTACTTAAACCTAACTAACCTCAGGACATCACACACATCCATGCCCGAGGCAGGATTCGAACCTGCGACTGTAGCGGTCACGCGGTTCCAGACTGAAGCGCCGAGAACCGCACGGCCACACCGGCCGGCCCCCCATTTTTATTACATATTCGAGTAGTACGTAAATAAATACGAATGTTTTAGTTGGACCACTTTTGTGATAGATGGCGTTCACAATTTTAGACGAACAATTGGTAACAGGTAGGTTTTTTAAATTAAATTACAGAACATTGGTACGTTTGAACATTTTATTTCGGTTGTTCCAGTGTGATACATGTACCTTTGTGAACTTATCATTTCTGAGAACGCTTGCTGTTATAGCGTAATTACCTGAAAATACCACATTAACGCAATAAATGCTCAAAATTATGTCCGTCAACCCCAATGCATTTGGCAATACGTGTAACGACATTTCTCTCAACAGCGAGTAGTTCGCCTTCCGTAATCTTCGCACATGCATTGACAATGCGCTGACGCATGTTGTCAGGCGCTGTCGGTGGATCACGATAGCAATCCGGAGACGTCAGATCCGGTGAACGTGCGGGCCATGGTAAGGTACATCGACGGCCAATCCACCTGTCATGAAATACGCTATTCAATACCGCTTCAACCGAACGCGAGCTATGTGCCGGTCATCCATCATGTTGGAGGTACATCGCCATTCTGACATGCAGTGAAACATCTTGTAGTAACATCGGTAGAACATTACGTAGCAAATCAGCGTACATTGCACCATTTAGTTTGCCTGATAAAATGGGGGCCAATTATCCTTCCTCCCATAATGCCGCACCATACATTAACGCGCCAAGGTCGCTGATGTTCCACTTGTCACAGCCATCGTGGATTTTCCGTTGCCCAATAGTACATATTATGCCGGTTTACGTTAGCGCTGTTGGTGAACGACGCTTCGTCGCTAAATAGAACGAGTGCAAAAAATCTGTCATCGTCCCGTAATTTCTCTCGTGCCCAGTGGCAGAGCTGTACACGACGTTTAAAGTCGTCGCCATGCAATTCCAGGTGCGTAGAGATGTGGTACGGGTGCAATCAATATTGATGTAGCATTCTCAACACCGACGTTTTTGAGATTCCAGATTCTCGCGCAATTTGTCTGCTACTGATGTGCGGATTAGCTGCGACAGCAGCTAAAACACCTACTTGGGCATCATCATTTGTTGCAGGTCGTGGTTGACATTTCACTTGCGGCTGAACACTTCCTGTTTCCTTAAATAACGTAACTATCAGGCGAACGGTCCGCACACTTGGATGATGTCGTACAGGATACCGAGCAGCATACATAGCACACGCCCGCTGGACATTTTGATCACAATAGCCATACATCAACACAATATCGACCGTTTCCGCAATTGGTAAACGGTCCATTTTAACACAGGTGATGTATCACGAAGCAAATACCGTCCGCACTGGCGCAGTGTTGAATGATACCACGTGCTTATACGTTTGTGACTATTACAGCGCCATCTATCACAAAGCGAAAAAAGTGGTCAAACTAAAACATTGATATTTCTTTGCGTACTACATGAATATGCAATAAAAAAATGGGGTTCCTATTTAAAAAAACGCAGTTAATATCCGCTTGACCTATGGCAGCACTGGCCGTAGTAAGCGAGCGGTTCTAGGCGCTACAGTGTGGAACCACGCGACCGCTACGGTCGCAGGTTCGAATCCTGCCTCGGGCATGGATGTGTGTGATGTCCTTGGTTAGTTAGGTTTAAGTAGTTCTAAGTTCTAAGGGACTGATGACCTCAGCAGTTAAGTCCCATAATGCTCAGAGCCATGTGAACCATTTTTTGAACCTATGGCAGCGCCATCTAGCGGGACAACCATAGTGCCATCTGATTTTCCCCTTCAAGTTTCGTTCTTTGTAGTTTTTTCTTTTGACGCTTATTTTGTGAGCTATTTGGGGCGGTCACGGTAAATGGACCACCCTATATATAACACTTCTGACAAGACTTTATCGCTGGACAATGAGATTACCGTTGTTCGCTGACTAGTTAGTGGTGTGGAGCTATGGATATTTGAAACATCTACATTACCGAACTTCCAACCCCGTTCATAGCAGTCAGTTTCAGTTGTATGTTAGCTATCTAACGGCTTCCATAAGCAACAAAAATTTGATTTTCAGTATTTCATCTAATAATTAATCGAATTTAGAAATTTAAAATGCTGTCATGCTCTGTCATTAAGAGGTACTGAGCCGTGATTTATTTTCAAAGAATATTTTTAAGAATTTATTTTATTTACTAGCAAATCATGAAGAACATTAACACATTTAATCACACTATGTAAGCATGGAAGTAGTTGCCAGGGAGTAACTGATGCAATCATAACCAAATTCCTTTTAACAAATGGGAATTTTATTCACTTTAACAGTGCCTAAAAGAATTTTCTTAAACAAAAAAAAAAAAAGAAAAAAGATAACAGATTTAAAATTATAATCAGAAAGCACCCTCTAAATGTCAAAGTTACAATCTATTCAGAGGCAGAAAGAAACAAGTTTTGACAGTATGAGTTTTCGGGCAGAGAAACTTGCTGCTCCCTTTTGACACGGCCGTAGTTACGACCGCTCACAACAGCCTCTGAAAAACTACACTGGTGCAAATCTGCAACACACCAGATTACTTTAAACTAAGAGTTTTAACAATTTACACAAGCACACAAACTATGCATCCCCCATAGGAGGGATGGAAATTGTACAAAACACTAACAATTAAAATATTAACCTTGCCACCGAAGGTGCAATTTGATTTTAACTTCCAAGAAAAGTCTTACAGTGAAAGGGTGACAACTTTATATACTAAAATGATCATTTAAATAAAAGCCCATGAAATGCAATCTTATATAAAATTCTGCAAGGTTGGTCAAACAGTAGTTAAGATGCTCTACAGTACACAGATACCGCCTCTCAAGATCATAGGTAATAATATCAAAGTTTCCAAAGATCAAAATATATTTCAAGTATTAGGCCGTTACATTCCAAGCAATAAATTCATTAACACACCAAATCCGACAACATGACAGAGGCAGCTACTAACGTACGGTAGATTGATAGGGAGGTTACCGAACAACCCGAACCGCAGGTTGCTCTAACCGGCCCTTACTCCACAAGGGAAAAACGGACCACCCAATTTATAAACAACCACCTTCAAAAATGTTCAAATGTGTGTGAAATCTTAAGGGACTTAACTGCTAACGTCATCAGTCCCTAAGCTTACACACTATTTAACCTAAACTACCTTAAGGACAAACACAAACACCCATGGCCAAGGGAGGACTCGAACCTCCACCGAGATCAGCCGCACGTCCATGACTGCAGCGACCTAGACCGCTCGGCTAATCCCACGCGGCCCAACCACCTTACCTTCCCGCGGGTGGGCAAACGGAGAAGAATGGTGGGACAACCCCAAACCAAACGGCTGGTGACCTCACCAAGAAAACAAGTAACATTTAACAAGAGTAAATCAGACAACATATCACCAATCACTTAACTTCTAATAAACTGCGATTTCTCGGGAAGACCTGGCGCAGCATCCCCAAATCGCTCTCCCGAACCGTCCGCTGCCAGCCGCTTCAACGGATGCAGGAAAGCACGCCGATCTCCCGCCTCACGGCGTCGCAGCTCGCACCGGCCAGACTGATTTCGTGGGTTGACTCCTGTTGCTCTCGTGTCGACCGCGAAGACACTACCCTTCGCTATACGCCGCGGCCCACTGGACTCACGTGGCGACCTCACATGCGCCGATGCTCAAGACGGACAAGTCGTCTTGTGTCTCAGTGCGCGACCGACCAACCGATCGATCCAACCGCCAATGACCATTGCCTGAGTAAACTCGAGCAGACTGGCGGCCTAACGCGCAGACTCAGATGCAGGACCGGGCGACCACCCGCTGAGTTCTCTTACTGGTGGAGTGGAAAGACTCTCATTTTGCTAGCTTTAAAGTTTGATCCGAACGACAGACAGACACTAACTGTGTAACAAATGCGGACAAGAGACAGACTAGCAAGCTGGGGACGAGAAACTGACCCAGACTGACCGACTGGCGAGCTCATAGCGCCCTTTAAATGCACGTGAACAGGCAACCTTTCCCCTTTCCCACCAGAGGGAGACACCAAAGCTGCGATTGCCACAGCGGCGCCACCGCTAGAAACGGAGGGCGAGTGCTTCACACTACGCGCTGCGGCGCGCTCTTCAAAACAGCAATTTTTACCACGGCTCAGGTACAATCTTACGTTAAAAGTATAACACGAGCATTACAGTCAGAAACTGAGTATGATTTGAGGCAGCGTATCTCATAGCGCACGAAGACCTAGAATATATTCATTCAGTATTTGAGATTGAGACCACTTATGCTCCCTGCCTCCCTCCCCATCTTCCCCCAGTGCATCGCTTATTACATTTTCTCTGTTCGTGTAGTAAAACTGCAGCTTTTCTAGTAACTCTGTTAGCGACAAATTCGTCAGAGTGTAGGACTGTATGTGTCTGCAAAATGATACGAGGGTAATCCCAAAAATAATGTCTCCTATTTTTTTATAAGTACATAGACCTGTTCATTTCTACAATGGTTTACACCAGTTCACAGCTTGAACATTTAGCTACTTTTCGACATAATCACCATTTCTGTCGATGCATTTTTGTAGACGCTGTGGCAGTTTTTGTATGCCCATTTCATACCAGCTCGCCCCCATGCTGTTCAGAAAGTTATGAACCTCTTCTTTCACCACATCGTCGGAGCTGAATCGCTAGGACCAAAATTAACGCTGACAGGTACCGTGAGACTCTGAAAAAACTCAAACGGGCAATGCAGAACCGGAGAAGAGGAATGTTCAGCAAGGGCGTACACATTCTCCACGACAACGCTCGCCCGCACATCGTTCGGCAAACCGTTGCTCTCCTGCAACAGTTTCAGTGGAACATAATCACCCACACAACCTATAGTCCTGACTTGGCACCCAGTGACTATCACCTGTTCCTTAGGTTAAAAGAACGTTTGGCCGGAAAGCGATTCAGCTCCGACGACGAGGTTCATAATTTCTGAACAGCATGGCGGCGAGCTGGTATGACATGGGCATACAAAAACTGCCACAGCTCGACAAACCGTTGCTCTCGTGCAACAGTTTCAGTGGAACATAATCACCCACACAACCTACAGTCCTGACTTGGCGCCCAGTGACTATCACCTGTTCTCTAGGTTAAAAGAACATTCGGCCGGAAAGCGATTCAGCTCCGGCGTCGAGGTGAAACAAGAGGTTCATAACTTTCTGAACACCATGGCGGCGAGCTGGTATGATATAGGCATACAAAAACTCTCACAGCGTCTACAAAAATGTATCGACAGAAATGGTGATGATGTCGAAAAATAGCTAAATGTTCAAGCTGTTAGCTGATGTAAACCATTGCAGAAATAAACACGTCTATGTACTTATAAAAAAATAGTAGACGTTACTTTTGGGATTACCCTCGCATCAATGTACGACACATACACTGCGAAAAAAATCCCGACACCAAGCAGGAGTTGTGCGAGATAATAGAAAGTTGGTGAGCGTCTGAAAGATGTCTATTCAAATTTCGCGCTAGCCGCATAAGAGAAGCTAGTAGCGCCACCATGAGGATGCAGATCAGATTTGCTTTAAATGAGAGTTGCAACGGTCGTGAGCATTAGCTACCTTTGAGATTGGACGTAGTGAATTGATGTTAGTCACGAATGCCTATAAGACTACGAAAATGCCGTTGTCAACAGCTGACTGACATTGCATGAGGTGTTAAGAGGGCTACGGAAGCTGAATGTTCCTTCTGCGATACTGCAGGAAGACGCGGTAGGAATGTAGCCACTGTTCATGATTGCTGCCCAACAGTGGTCACAGGAAGGTACTGTCGCGAGAAGACCGGCCTCCCGAAATCCCAATGGCACTAAAAAGCGGAAATACTGTCGTGTTCAGCATATGACTGTGGCCCAGCTGTTTGAACTGCAGCTGACACCACAGTGACACAAATCTGTTACTTTTGGACAGCTCCGAGCCAGGCGCCACGTAGCGTTCATTACATCGACACCAAACCACCGCCGTTTGCGACTTCAGTGGTGTCAATCAGTATGCGATTTGTGCTTTTATCAGTGGGGGGGGGGGATGTCTTAGGGGGTTAGTATAATTACGTATGTTACTAGCTTGGACCGTGGCGTTACGCATGGTTAAACATTTACTTATAAATAGATATTAATGCCGAAGCTCACTATTCACTTGTATGCACTATCACAAAAGCCATCCTTTGTTATATCTTTAAAAGTACATTGTAGGTAAAGCTTATTTACAAAATCATCTACATACAGGTATACGACGGGAATTCAAAAAGTAAAGGCACATTTGTGAAAAGCTGTACTTATTCTGATGATAGAAAACTGAAACATGCGTTATTTTTCTACCTAACCTCCCTGGACTTCAATGCAGTTTTCACGACGTTTTACGAGTTTTTTTTTTAATTTCATCAGAAAATATGTTTTTCGGTTGCATCTGTAACCAATTTTGCACCGCAGCAATGACATCTTCGTCACTTTCAAATCTTCTTCCCTGTAGTGCTTCCGTTAAGGGTCCAAACATGTGAAAATCACTTGGAGTCAGGCCTGGACTGTATGGTGGATGTTCCAGTACCTCGAATCTCAACTCCTTTATTGCGTCGGCTGTCCGTTTGGCAGAATGTGGGCGAGCGTTATCTTGCTGCAGGATGACACCTCTTCACAGTCTTCCACGACGTTTGGATCTGATTGCAGGTTTTAGTTTCTACGCAGCACATCACATCCACCATACAATACAGACCTGGCTCTAAAGCCTCGTTTATGCTGGGGCGACGTCTTGCAACATTGTGGCATGCTACGGAAATGTGGCGTACGTTGCATGCGGCAGGTTAATTTATGCCAAAGCAACAGAATTTGTGCCACGCGTGTGTCGGTCTTGCAGTATAAAGGATGACAAAGTATCGCAGTGGCGGCATACTTGGTACTTGCACATGCAGCTAACAACGGAAATGAAAACCAAAGGAAAAGAAAACGATGGTGGAAGAGAAGATTATTTGAAGAAGGTCCACGAAATAGTATCCTAGGAACTAGAAGCAGACGATGGTGCGTTATTTAGTAATGTGTGCTTTCGTCCCAGGCGCGTTAGTCCGTGCCATACCGTTGCCAAAAGGTGGTAAATGTTCGTACAGATACCGGGACGGTCACCACCCTGTGTCAGGGCCCGGGGTGGGACTTTCAGCCCCCAGCTCACCCAACTCTGCAGTACGACAGCTGCGGTATGACTGCCACACTACTTCCCTCGCAAGCTCGCAAGTAAACGGATTACACACCTTAGACAAAAGCAACAATGACAACATGAGAATGATGATTTAGTTCTAAATGTTTTGAAATGCTTAACTACTACATAACACTTTTTCAAAATTAATAAGCAAACATATTAATAGTATGAATAGTAAGACTGTATTAAAAACTTTCAGTGTTCGGCTCATCAAATTTAAATTATATGTAAAGTTTTACTCCAGTGCGTGGGATATAAACATCCCGGGTTGGGATGCATAAACTAAAGCCAGAGGAGGGGATGGTCTGATGCAGAGGGGAGGAACCCCCCCCCCCCATCACCCCCTGCAAATCGCACACTGGTGTCAATCGAGAGCTCATTGGAGGGCAGAGTGGAGGTCTATTGTGTTTTCTGATGAAACCAAGTTCTGTCTCAGTGATGGCCTGGTGAGCTTCTGCGATCAACCTGTCTTTGCCCTAGACACACTCGAAATGCACATGGAGCTATGGTCTGAGGTGCTATTTCGTATGACAGCATGAGAACTGTCTTAGTTATCCTACGCATACTGACTGGAAATTTGTACTTCAGTTGGGTGATGCGACCTGTTGTGCTACCAATCATGAACAGCATTCCAGCAAGTGTTTTCCAACAGGATAACGCTCACCCACTTACCGCTGGTGTGAGCCAACATGCACTACGGAGTGTCGTCATGTTGTCTTGGTCTGCTCGATAGCCGGATCTGTCTCCAATCGAGAACATATGGGACCTCATCGGACGACAACTCCGGCGTCATCCACAAGCAGCATTAATCGTATCGATCGACCAAGTGCAGTAGGTATGGAATTCCATCCCACAAACTCACATACAGCACCTGTGCAATACGATGCATGCACGTTTGCATGCTTCTGTTCAACATTCTGGCTGTTACAGCGGTTGTTCATGACCAATATTTCACATTTGCAATGGCTGGTGTCGCGCTTACACTAGCCTGTGAACTTGCAACGATAATCAGTTAAATATGTTACCTAGACAACTGTATTCTCGAAAGTTAATTCCTCAACAGTTATTATTTCTTTCTGTAGGACTTTTCTTTCTGTCAATGTAGTTCGGGACGTCGCACTGACTTGGGCGAAAAGCAAGCTTTTATTTAAAAAAGAGCGCAAGTTTCCCAGACTACACTCACCCAGTGTTTGATAATATGAGCACATAGCGACTTCCAACAAACTTTTAACAGAATTTCAATCCCTTTATAAAGTTTTTCTCGCTCTCATGCTTGAAGTCAGATAATTAACACATTAACTGTCTTGCCTTATCAACCGATACCTTCTCTTGGTCAAGTTGCCTCATAAATTTCTTTTATTCTAATTTTATTCTTACTCACTTCATTTTATTCATTTGGATATCTGTGTTGGTGACACAATGTCCTCTGCCTCGTGATGGCTGGGTGTTGTGTGATGTCCTTAGGTTAGTTAGGTTTAAGTAGTTCTAAGTTCTAGAGGATGATGTTAAGTCCCATAGTGCTCAGAGCCATTTGAACCATTTTTTTTTTTTTTTACACAATGTCACAGAACACGTTGTATCATAGCCAGAACTTGTTGAAAGATAACAAATCGCATTAATATAAAATGGGACTCTGATTTGCTGCAATGGGAATAACGTCGGAAAAACAACACTATTAATAATAAGCAAACAATAAATGAACCTAAATTTTATTTTAAAAGTCTTGATAATGGACAACGAAAGACAAGGTGTCGGCTTCGGTCTGTTAGGAGGAATTATTCCGGTATTCTGCTGGAATTGTTTGGGAAAACTCTGGAAACACAAATCGTATTACCTGGATTAGGTAAACAAGTCTTATTCCGTGCAGTTATACGTTGTGGCGTCCCACAAGGTTTCATCTTATGGCCATCGCTTTTTTCTGTGTATATAAATGACCTTCTGTCTGTAACACTAGCAGATGCCAAGTTTGTTTTGCTTGCAGATGATACAAACATTGCAATAAATAGCAAATGAAGTCTACTCTTAGAAAGATCGGTTAATGAAAGTTTCATGGACAGAACTTGTACTAGGTTTCCCACCAGTGTATGCCTAAAATATCTTGACAAACATAAAGGATGTGGGCAGTGATAAATTCCTCGAATTACAGCTTGATAATAAATTCACCTTGAAGGGCGGGGGGGGGGGGGGGGGGGCACACACCACAGAACTGCTGAAGGGCCCAAAAAAACCTCTTATTTGCAATGCGAATTTTGTCAGACATAAAGGATAAAAGAATGGGGACCCTGACATACACTTTCATTTCATAATGTCACATGGGATTATTTTTTGTGGTAGCTCATCAAGTCAAGCTAAAGATTTCCGTATACAAAAACGTGTAATAAGAATTATTTGTGGCGTTAACCCAAGATATCCTGTAGAGCCCTATTTAGGGAACTACGAGTATTAATTACTGCTGCCCAATATATTTATTGCTTAACGAAACTTGCCATTAAAAATTTATCTCATTTCAAAGCAACCGCTGACTTGCTGGAAT
The DNA here is from genome assembly GCF_023864275.1 of Schistocerca cancellata. NCBI lineage: Eukaryota > Metazoa > Arthropoda > Insecta > Orthoptera > Acrididae > Schistocerca > Schistocerca cancellata. Next base: position 166,500,724 of record NC_064634.1, read on the forward strand.
CAGTTCTAGAAATGTGAATAATCTTCACAGAGATTTAAAGTAACTTAGTTACTTACTTTGACCCAAAAAAGTGTAAGTTACTCAGGAACACACATTTTCAGTAACTTGAAGAGGAGCCTGAAGGATGTATTGATGACCAGCCCTTCCTCAAAATGGTTCAAATGTCTCTGAGCACTATGGGACGTAACATCTGAGGTCATCAGTCTCCTAGAATTTAGAACTACTTAAACCTAACTAACCTAAGGACATGACCTGATGACCTCAGAAGTTAAGTCCTATAGTGCTCATAGCCATTTGAACCATTTTGTGTGTGTGTGTGTGTGTGTGTGTGTGTGTGTGTATGTGTGTGTGTGTGTGTGTGTGTGTGTGTAACTGATAATATAAAATAATGCGAAATTTACTACAATCTGACTTCTGTAGAAATTCAGTGCAGTAACGCGACCATTGTAAATGAATGCTGTAAAATGTTCCGTTTATTCGTGTTTATTACCTCAGAAACGTGCGGTTCTAGGCGCTACCGTCTGGAACCGAGCGACCACTACGGTCGCAGGTTCGAATCCTGCCTCGGGCATGGATGTGTGTGATGTCCTTAGGTTAGTTAGGTTTAATTAGTTCTATGTTCTAGGCGACTGATGACCTCAGAAGTTAAGTCGCATAGTGCTCAGAGCCATTTGAACCATTTGAACCTCACAAACGAAAACACTTTTAAAATTTTTTGACTCATTGCACATCCATGATTACTATTATTTCTCCTGGGATCTGGGGGGGGGGGGGGGGGGTACATTTGCACACTCGCATATTTTTCACTGTAAATATATAGTGTGTATTCTTATTCTTCTGACATGTTTTGCGTCCTGGAGGATCTCCTCACTACGGATCAGTTGGAACAAAAAATATATGTAACCTAATCTAATCTAAAAATTTTAAAAAAAGAAGTCGATTTATTCGGGAGGCCCACGGTTCAAACCAGCGTTTGGCCATCCTGATTTAGGGTTTCCGCGATTTCCGTAAATGGCTTAAGTCAAATTTGAGGATGATTCCTTCGAAAGGACACGGCCGCTTTCCCTAATCCGATCTTGTGCTCCGTCCTTAATGACTTCGGGGCGTTAAACACTAATTTCCTCCCTCCTCCTCTCCCTACTCCTGCACGAAGGCGGTTGCATATCATTTTGTTTGATCAACGATATCCCAGTACTTCCCCAAGTATTTCTTACACGTACTGCATAACCAGTATTAGCACGGATAATGAATAACCTTGTCTGGCGAGAAATATTTTTCGCGCTTCATTCCGTACACAGGTCTCCGAAACAGATAACTTAACCGCAGAACGGTCCGGTTTCAAACCCATCTATTATTAAGGCAGTAATTCATCATCAGCGCTTTCCATTTACAAAGCTGGGGCGTCTGGTATCAAGCGATATCCACAAACAATCAGAACGCAGACCGCAAATGGACGAGCGGTGGAAGACCGGCAGCACTGCGAATGACACGGCCGCTCATAGCCTTTTAATCTGAAACAATCGGAAACCGATAATGAGGCGCCTACCTTTCCACAGAGAATTTGTTTTGCCCTTTTCACGATGCGGGTCCACTCTTTGCTGCTACGGCACCCGGCGCCAGTCGATCGAATGCGTCAAATAATGTTCGTATGGAACCAGATAGCGGTAACTGCGGAATTTCAAGTGGACGTGTATCACTAGACTGTTCCATTATTTCTTCTGGTTCCACTAACTCGTCACAAACTCCATTTCCATATAAAAGTACTTCTTTCGATTACAGGAAAAGTAATAACCCAGAAATAAGATCACGAAACTTCCAACGAAGGATTATTTCTTTAATTAGATTTCTAAAGTTGAGTTGAGCGTGCTTCAGTCCCTAGAGAATATCTTTTAAAGCACGGCAGCAGATTTCTGTTGCAAAGAAAAAGAGGAACAGGGACGTTCTGACAGTAACGCCAAGTTTCCTAGAAATGAAGACGAGTATCTATTCCTCTCTCATGTTTCCAGAATGCGTTCGACTCAGGAATTACATACTTTTTTCCCATTCTTTACGTACGAGGGGCGTTCAGCATGTAATGCAACACTTTTTTTCTGGGCTAATTTCGACTGGAAAAATGTGAGCTTTCTTGTGGGACATCGCGGAGTATTCCCGCTTCAGCCACTATGGTTTCATGAAGTTCCGATAAGTTGACGCTTTATACGTAGCCTTCAAAATGACGCGTGTAACTGAGTTGCATTCCAAGCAGAGAGCTGTCATTGAGTGTCCTCTGGCGGGAACCAGAGCGTCGCAGATACTCATGTTGTTGTTGTTGTGGTCTTCAGTCCTGAGACTGGTTTGATGCAGCTCTCCATGATACTCTATCCTGTGCAAGCTTCTTCATCTCCCAGTACCTACTGCAACCTACATCCTTCTGAATCTGCTTAGTGTATTCATCTCTTGGTCTCCCCCTCCGATTTTTACCCTCCACGCTGCCCTCCAATACTAAATTGGTGATCCCTTGATGCCTCAGAATATGTCCTACCAACCGATCCCTTCTTCTGGTCAAGTTGTGCCACAAACTCCTCTTCTCCCCAATCCTATTCAGTACCTCCTCATTAGTTATGTGATCTACCCATCTAATCTTCAGCATTCTTCTGTAGCACCACATTTCGAAAGCTTCTATTCTCTTCTTGTCCAAACTATTTACTGTCCATGTTTCACTTCCATACATAGCTACACTCCATACAAATACTTTCAGAAATGACTTCCTGACACTTAAATCTATACTTGATGTTAACAAATTTCTCTTCTTCAAAAATGCTTTCCTTGCCATTGCCAATCTACATTTTATATCCTCTCTACTTCGACCATCATCAGTTATTTTGCTCCCCAAATAGCAAAACTCCTTTACTATTTTAAGTGTCTCATTTCCTAATCTAATTCCCTCAGCATCACCCGACTTAATTCGACTACATTCCATTATCCGCGTTTTGCTTTTGTTGATGTTCATAGGCGCTTGCAAAATGTCTACGGAGACCTGGCAGTGAACAAACCCACGCCGAATCTTCGGACGCGGTATCTGTCATCATCCCAAAAAGATCGAGTAAACCTGTGCGATTTCCCGCTCGCCGACCGGCCGTACAGAGCTGACCCCTGCAGTGTTAAAACGTGTGGACACTCTCATTCGAGGTGACGCAAACGAGCTTCTCCATGACAACGCAGGGCCTCACACAACTCTGCACACCTGACTGTAGCTCACAAAACGTCATGGGACTGTTCTTCCTTATCTGCTCTACAGCCCGGATCCCGCACGTTCCGACTTCCATCTGGTTGTCCCAATGAAGGATGCACTCCGCGATAGGAAACGCGTGGATGATGGAAAGGTCATACATGCAACAAGACGTTGGCTCCTATGTCTACCAGTAGAGTGATGGAATGCGGCAATGCAGGCCCTCCCAGTAAGGTTGCGTAAGTTCGTCGCATAGAACGAAGATTGTGTTGAAAAATAGTGCGTTGGAATCCTGACTAAAACCAATTTATTTTTGTAAAAAAATGTTGCATTTATTATTGAATGCCCCTCGTACAATTTCGAATAAGTTTGTTGTAAGTGGTTATTTTATGGAGCATTTGAAATTATAATTCTCTTTTTGTGAAACTGGGTCGTCCTGTTGCAATGTTTCAAATTCTTCTTAAATCACGCTTTTTAAGTACGTGCATTTTTTGTTCCTAATAGCCTTCTGACTGTTGTTGCTTCTTCGCTTTCCAACTGGATTATGAAAGAGGAAGTGCAATAAATTTATGTCGTTTCATTTTCCACTTCATTAGAGTTTCTTCTTTTTTTTCGGTACATACGAGGTGCATTCAAATTCTAAGGCCTCCGATTTTTTTTTCTGCAGACTGGAAAGAGATAGAAACATGCGCATTGTTTTAAAATGAGGCCGCGTTCATTGTCAATACGTCCCAGAGATGGCAGCACCGTACGGCAGATGGAAATTTACCGCCAGCGGCGAGAATGAGAACTGTTTTAAATACTTAAAATGGCGACGTTTTCCTTACTTGAACAGCGTGCAATCATTCGTTTTCTGACTTTGCGTGGTGTGAAACCAATTGAAATTCATCGACAGTTGAAGGAAACATGTGGTGATGGAGTTATGGATGTGTCGAAAGTGCGTTCGTGGGTGCGACAGTTTAATGAAGGCAGAACATTGTGTGACAACAAACCGAAACAACCTCGGGCTCGAACAAGCCGGTCTGACGACATGATCGAGAAAGTGGAGAGAATTGTTTTGCGGGATCGCCGAATGACTGTTGAACAGATCGCCTCCAGAGTTGGCATTTCTGTGGGTTCTGTGCACACAATCCTGCATGACGACCTGAAAATGCGAAAAGTGTCATCCAGGTGGGTGCCACGAATGCTAACGGACGACCACATGGCTGCCCGTGTGGCATGTTGCCAAGCAATGTTGACGTGCAACGATAGCATGAATGGGACTTTCTTTTCGTGGGTTGTGACAATGGATGAGACGTGGATGCCATTTTTCAATCCAGAAACAAAGCGCCAGTCAGCTCAATGGAAGCACACAGATTCACCGCCACCAAAAAAATTTCGGGTAACCGCCAGTGCTGAAAAAATGGTGGTGTCCATGTTCTGGGACAGCGAGGGCGTAATCCTTACCCATTGCGTTCCAAAGGGCACTACGGTAACAGGTGCATCCTATGAAAATGTTTTGAAGAACAAATTCCTTCCTGCACTGCAACAAAAACGTCCGGGAAGGGCTGCGCGTGTGCTGTTTCACCAAGACAACGCACCCGCACATCGAGCTAACGTTACGCAACAGTTTCTTCGTAATAACAACTTTGAAGTGATTCCTCATGCTCCCTACTCACCTGACCTGGCTCCTTGAGACTTTTGGCTTTTTCCAACAATGAAAGACACTCTCCGTGGCCGCACATTCACCAGCCGTGCTGCTATTGCCTCAGCGATTTTCCAGTGGTCAAAACAGACTCCTAAAGAAGCCTTCGCCGCTGCCATGGAATCATGGTGTCAGCGTTGTGAAAAATGTGTACGTCTGCAGGGCGATTACGTCGAGAAGTAACGCCAGTTTCATCGATTTCGGGTGAGTAGTTAATTAGAAAAAAAATCGGAGGCCTTAGAACTTGAATGCACCTTGTATTTTTATTGTAAAGACACTATGTCGTTTCGTACTCTATTGAAAATGAGAAAATGACACAAGGCCAACTAAACACGTTACGTTGTGATGTCAGACGTATAATACTATGGGAGGGGGGGTTCTGGCACAGTGGTTAGTACACTGTACTCGTATTCGTCGGGAGAACGACGGTTCAAATCCTCGTCCGATCAAGCAGATTTAGATATTCCGCGATCCCCTAAATCGCTGCAGGAGAAACTTGGTTTGGTCACTTTGAAAGGGGGTGACCGATTTCCGTCCCCATCCTTGAAGCAACCCGAACGCCTGCTCTGGCTCTAATGCCCTCGCTGTAGACGGGACGTTCCTTCCTTGCTTCCTTTTTTCCAGCAGCAAGGTCCCGTGATATAATTTTAATTGGCATTTATTGATTGACAAGGATCATTTGTTTCCTACGAATATTCTCCTTGTGATTTTGAATTTCTCTCTTTTGAAATCTCTCTCGATACTTATTCCTCCGAGGTAACAGGTTTTTTGGAATCGTTTGTGCTGCAGCTCATTCATGCATTCGACTGTGGCCGGATTCTTCATATTAACAAACCGACAATTAGTTTTATATACGTTTTAATTACTGTTGATTTTTGTATTTATTCTTACTGTGTATGGTCTGGTACGCTTGACTGGTGGACCATTGCTGCCTACGATAACAAGAGAAAGCGGAATTCTAATGAGGAATCCAAATTTCAGTTACTTTGACAAAATAGTTCGCTACGAAACTGTCTGAGAAGTCTTCTGCTGCCACCAGTTACATCATTTATGGAGAAACGAATTCTCCTTTTTAATTCTTCATTTTGCCACTAGCTCTGGCACCGTTACCTCGTCAGAGAAGACATTTGTTCCTACGAAAATTTTGAATAAATTTTATTGTTCCTCAAAATAAAATGTTTCCAGTGTCTTACATTCTCTGTCAGATTCCACCGAGCGAGGTGGTGCAGTGGTTCGCACACCGGACGACGGTTCAAACCCGCGTCCGGCCATCCTGATTTAGGTTTTCCGTGATTTTCCTAAATCACTTCAGGCAAATGCCGGGATGGTACCTTTGAAAGGGCACGGCCGATTTCCCTCCCCATCCTTCCCTAATCCGAGCTTGTGCTTCGTCTCTAATGGCCTCATTGTCGACGGGACGTTAAAGACTAATCTCGTCCTCCTGTCTGTCAGATTATATGTATTTTTTATGTTTCTAGACTATATTCTTCTTGTGCTATAGCGCTAAGAGTGTTAAAAAAACTCACAATGATTTTTTTTTCTTTTCAGGTAAGCCATGGTGTCTCGTTAGACAGGTGTATTGAAATTATTCCTGTGGTAAGTGTTGCAGTGCTGGTTGCTCGTCACATGTCTTATGTGTAAGTTGACGGACGCATTTTCTACGTGCGCATATGGCGACATACTGGTTTAGCGCATTATATAAAACTTATACCTCGATTCGCGTATATTTTATCGAATATCGTAAGGAAATATATGCACCGGAAGTCATATTTTATATTATAAAGCCTACATTTGGTTGGTGGAGGTATCAAGATCGTGCTCCTAGATCAAATAAATCTGATGGCAGTTTTTATTAGTCCTAGCACTTAATCTCTTCGAGATTAACATGGTGTTCAACTCAAAAACTCTGCATTTACTGAGTGTTTACGCAGTACATACTGGTTGAATTTACGTGTGTTGTGCGCACACTACACAAGAAGTTATTCTAGGTTTAAATTTATTTTCATCACCTAACATACTTAACATGATCCATAGAACTGAAGAAATGTTAATCTTCTGTGTACAATTACTGAGAAATCTGTATATTTTTAAGAAGGGAATTTTTAAAAAAATTCTCCTGTAGAAAGGAACACATATTAGTTGACTGCAGGTAGTCTCTCGCACATGTATTTACTCTCATTTAGTACTGATAGTTTTCGTGTGCAAAGAAATAAACAATTCTTTCATTTGCGTTTCTATTGGATAATTTAACATCGTTAAAATTGTGTGGCTGGAAGTATGTGGAATTCATCTACGTGCACGTAAAACTACACAATAAAAATATATTAATTCTATTATTTCGGGATATACCGGAAATTTTTCCCTCGGCTTTCAGGAGGTGCCCAGTAAGCCAGCTAAGCAGTACAATGCTATGACGATACGAACGTAACGATAACGTAACACACAGTCCCCGTGCGGAGAACAACTGCTAGCCGCCCAGGAATCCGGCCCATTCACTTGGCACGCAGCAGCCGAAGCGGACAATGTTAAGTAGTGGACCTGCGACCTTAGTGTGTCAAAGGTGTAGGGTCACCAATTGCAAAGGAACATCTCTAAATCAAGTGTCCAAGCCGTCGTGCAGAATGTCCTGAACAATAGAAAAGTATATCCAAAGTTAGTCACGCATACCTTACCTTCCGAACAAAAACAATTACACTGAAGTGCCAAAGAAACTGGTACACCTGCCTAATATCGTGTAGGGCCCCCGCGAGCATGCAGAAGAGTAGCAATAAGACGTAGCATGGACTCTACTAATGGCTGAAGTAGTGCTAGAGGGAACTGACACCATGTATCCTGCAAGGCTGTCCATAAATCAGTAAGAGTACGAAGGGGTGGATATCTCTTCTAAACAGCACGTTGCAAGACATCCCAGATATGTTCAATGACGTTCATGTCTGGGGCGTTTGGTGGCCAGTGGAAGTGTTTAAACTCAGAAGAGTGTTTCTTGAGCCACTCTGTAGCACTTCTGGGCGTGTGGGGTGTCGCATTGTTCTGCTGGAATTGCCTAAGTCCATCGGAATGCTCAGTGGAACATTAATGGATGCAGGTCATCATATTGGATGCTTACGTACGTGTCACCTGGCAGTCTGCACACGCCCCACACCATTACAGAGCTTCCACCAGCTTGGACAGTTCCCTGCTGACATGCAGGGTCCATGGATTCATGAGGTTGTCTCCCCGCCCATACCCGTCCACCCGCTCGATACAATTTGAAGCAAGACTCGTCCGACCAGGCAACACGTTTCCAGTCATCAACAGTCCAATGTCGATGTTGACTGGCCCAGTCGAGGCATAAAACTTTGTGTCGTGTAGTCATCAAGGGTACACGAGTGGGCCTTCGGTTCCGAAAGTCACATCGATGAGGGTCTGTTGAATGATTCGCTTTCTGATGGCCCAGCATTGAAATCTGCAGCAATCTGTGGAAGGGTTGCACTTCCATCACGTTGAACGATTCTCTTCAGTCGTCGTTGGTCCCATTCTTGCAGCATTGGTTGAATAATACGTAATAGGTGCACTGTTTTGAGGTATCTACATCTACATCTACATCCATACTCCGCAAGCCACCTGACGGTGTGTGGCGGAGGGTACCTTGAGTACCTCTATAGGTTCTCCCTTCTATTCCAGTCTCGTATTGTTCGTGGAAAGAAAGATTGTCGGTATGCCTCTGTGTGGGCTCTAATCTCTCTGATTTTATCCTCATGGTCTCTTCGCGAGATATACGTAGGAGGGAGCAATATACTGTTTGACTCTTCGGTGAAGGTATGTTCTCGAAACTTTGACAAAAGCCCGTACCGAGCTACTGAGCGTCTCTCCTGCAGAGTCTTCCACTGGAGTTTATCTATCATCTCCGTAACGCTTTCGCGATTACTAAATGATCCTGTAACGAAGCGCGCTGCTCTCCGTTGGATCTTCTCTATATCTTCTATCAACCCTATCTGGTACGGATCCCACACTGCTGAGCAGTATTCAAGCAGTGGGCGAACAAGCGTACTGTAAGCTACTTCCTTTGTTTTCGGATTGCATTTCCTTAGGATTCTTCCAATGAATCTCAGTCTGGCATCTGCTTTACCGACGATCAACATTATATGATCATTCCATTTTAAATCACTCCTAATGCGTACTCCCAGATAATTTATGGTATTAACTGCTTCCAGTTACTGACCTGCTATTTTGTAGCTAAATGATAAAGGATCTATCATTCTGTGTATTCGCAGCACATTACACTTGTCTACATTGAGATTCAATTGCCATTCCCTGCACCATGCGTCAATTCGCTGCAGATCCTCCTGCATTTCAGTACAATTTTCCATTGTTACAACCTCTCGATACACCACAGCATCATCTGCAAAAAGCCTCAGTGAACTTCCGATGTCATCCACCAGGTCATTTATGTATATTGTGAACAGCAACGGTCCTATGACACTCCCCTGCGACACACCTGAAATTACTCTTACTTCGGAAGACTTCTCTCCATTGAGAATAACATGCTGCATCCTGTTATCTAGGAACTCCTCAATCCAATCACACAATTGGTCTGATAGTCCATATGCTGTTACTTTGTTCATTAAACGACTGTGGGGAACTGTATCGAACGCCTTGAGAGGCGTATTTAGAGGCATTGTCAGAAGTACTCGAAAACTGCGAAGTGCCACGCAACCTGAATGTCCAACTGTTCTTAGTCTTCCACTTCGTTTTCCTGTGAGTGCGGGAATAAGTCCATTCCTTTGCTTCCGAGAAACAGCGCTGTTCTGTGGTTCCATCGCGAGTAGGAAAGAGCATCGCTTGGCCATCTATATTTCTCGTCTCTATTCCAGGTTATGGTGCCTCATTTGTGGTCACCTTGCGGTCTAAACGCTCCGCCGATTTCCACGCGACGCCATTCGTTAGTCGGTGCAGGTTATCAAAGGACACGGTGACTGACGCGTGGGCTGCGAGCAGTGGAGCGGCGCCCGCGCTACCGGGAAACGAGACCGCGCTGACCGGGCTTATCGCGCGCCATCGCGGAACGCACCGGCGGTCCGCGGCCCGGCCTGGCCGCTGAAAACGCAGATGCGTATCAGGCGGGCGCGGCCAGCGTGCTCTAACTGCGCCACAGTCGCCCCAAATTGCAGGCCCGGCCCTCACGCCAACTGCTGTGCGCCACGAACCAGAACCTGCCACCGCGCTGCTGTAGCGCCAACGCCCTCCTCCCTCCTCCCCCCCCCCCCCCCGCCATCAACACCACACACGTCCATCGGACCCTCTGCCTTGTCGGGACTACCAGAGGATCGCCTACGGCCAGATTCCACAGGTCCCCTAACAGGTCTCCTGTGTATGGTCAGCCAGCTGATCAGGTGAATTGATTGCCTGTACAATATTTGATCAACAGTACCTAGACATCTATTCAATCAATCATCAAATCGGCGGTCGAGGATCCTGTAGATCATGCGCCGACCTCACAATGTTCCTCAGTACACAGGCGATCTTGTGCACTTTGGATCCAGTTGTCACGGACTCCTAGGTGGCAGAGGTCTTTCTGTAGCTCATCCTCCCATCGCTTCCTGGGTCTTCCGATTGGACAGGTACCATCAGATCTTCCCATAAGTACGGCTTTTGCTGGAGAGGTGTCTGGTCTCCTAGCAATGTGTCCTGCCAAGCTTATTCTCCGCAATTTCAGTTTTTGAACGATGTTTGGTTGCCTCATCAGCACATACAATTCTTGGTTTTTTTCCTACGTCTCCACGAGCTCCCTTCCTGGACAGGTCCAAAGATCCTTCTCATAATTTTTCTTTCGAAGACCAACAAGTTTTTTTCATCCTTCTTTGTTGTGGTGAGGGACCAATCCAGTGAGCCGGCCGGTGTGGCCGAGCGGTTCTAGGTGCAACAGTCTGGACCGTTCGACCTCTACGGTCGCAGGTGCGAATCCTGCCTCGGGCATGGATGTGTGTGATGTCCTTAGGTTAGTTAGCTTTAATTAGTTCTAAGTTCTAGGGAACTGATGACCTCAACAGTTAAGTCCCATAGTGCTCAGAACCATTTGAACCAATCCAGTGAGCTCTCTGAATGTCTCTAGAAACACAGCAGAGTTTTCTTGCTCAAGAGCCGGAACCAGATGCTGGACGCTGGATCTGCAGTGAGGTAAACTTTCTAATTCACTCCAAAGGTGTTTCATTGGCTTCAGGTCGGTACTATGGGCAGGTTACTGTCCACAAACCATCATCTCACAGGGTGCACTGTCACACTAATACAAACAGCCATAGCATCCAAAATGTTCCTCTACCTTACACGGCACACAATGCTGTAAAGTGTGTTCATATCCTTTCGCATTCAGCATTTTCTTAAGCTCAATAAGGCGAACATACTCTACGAAAAACACCCCCTTACTGTAACACCAACTCATACACTATACACGATGATAGGTAAGGTTCTTCAACCATTCGCCAAACCCAAACCCATCCATTTGACTGCCACAGGGTACTCCGTGATTCGTCGCTCCAAAGACTTGTTTCCAGTCATCTACTGTCCAGTGGCGTTGCTTTTTACACCACTCTAACACCGCTTAGCATTGTCAGTGGGATATGGATGGCTTATGAGGAACTTTTCGACTGATGTACCCTATTTCTCTTAACACTCCACACACAGTCATAGTAGTAATTGGACTGCTGGTAGCACTTTGGAACTCACAAATTATTCCTTCCGCAGATTTCATACGATTTTTTACAACCATCCTCCATAATGCGCGATGATCCCTATATCAAATCTGTCTCGTCTCAGTTTAGCTGTGAATGTTCCTTTTCGTTTACACTTCACAGCCACATTACCAAGAGCCGCCTTGGGAAGTTTTAGAAGGGCTGGACTGCCCTGATGGATTTGTTAGTCAGGTGACATACAATGACTGGTCTACGTTCCATGTCCCTGAGCTCTCCTGACCCACCCAACTCGTAGTAACTGCTTCTCTATAGACTCCTTTTATACGTACGCGTCTGCGTTTCATGATATCTAGTGATCAGTTCCGCATTACGTAGAGGTGTACGAATACTTTTTATCAGATAGCGTGTGATGAAAGCGCGGAACCACGGACGTCACAGCCGGCAGCTAACGTACACGAGGGCGTATTGTCAGCCCATCACCAGTCATTCCACTTTACAATGGCCAGCGAGTACTTGGTCGAAAGCTCGCGACATTTTAACAACTTGGTGCAGCTGGAAGAACGACAGCATTTATTCCACGTTACTGCCACGAAACACTGACTTCTTACAGTAATAGAATACAAATTCTCTAATTTCATCCAACACAGTTACTTGAAAATGCCTTGTCTTTCTTCCAAGGATTCTCATTCAGGTTCCCCGAGCATTTGTTCAAGGCTTTTGCTTGACCAGCACCAGCGACTGTCAATCGTAGTAGTGCGTCTCTGAATTTGTTCGATTTCTGTTGCCACGCTCACTTGATAAGGACTCCAGACACTGGAACAGTACTCTAGAATTGCTCGCACTTACGTCTTGTAAGCGATTTTCTTTAGAGATGCCAGGGAATCCAATACCCTTCCGAAAAGCCTGAATTCCAGTCGTCTTTGGTAGTAGTGAGTTTATGTGATCACCCCATTTCACATTGCTTCTTAGTATTACCCCCAAAACTGCTGCATAAGTTGCTCCGGTTGTACCATTCTTAGATGTTAACAAAGAAGCAGGGACTGCAGGTCTTGGAGCAGAATAAATTTATTCTGGTCTGTACTACGAATCATACAAGAAATGTTATTCTACCACGATTCCTTCATTATAATTTCTCGTAGATCGCCCATAGCTTGGTCATCAGTTTCGTAACGCAGTGTGATTGTTGAGCTCGTGAGTTTATCCCATTTCTACATACATCTCGCTTTCCACCTTCTTCAATGACACTCTCTCTCCGTCTGTTCTTGTTCTTCTTTTGCTTACGCCTTTATCCCGCTGTTGTGCAGTGTCGGCATGATTAGAGACGTATTTGGCAAGGTAAATGTTAAGGGGTGGTCGGATGCCCTTCTGTCTGCATGCGACTGATGGACGTACATCTGTACGGCGTAGATCTGACGAGATGCGTATGTCGGAGTACAATCCCCCACGACACACACACATCCCATCCGAGGCTTCAGTGTGGGCGGGCCTTCAGTTACAACTCGCGGTCACATTTCATGTTTCTGTAGGACAAACTAATCGAGGCCGCAACATTGCACTGACTGCTATCCCCGGGCATCTGCCATTTCGTCGACAGAAAAGGTAAGTGTTTTTCATCAGAATAGTACATGTCCACATACGGCTTATGTGACGTGATGTGTTCATCGTGGTGTAAAACTGTTCTGTACACCAAGATCACCAGAGCTCTCGCCAATTGAACACGTGTGAGTCACGATGAAGCGGAACTGACTAGTTCTCCAGGCCCTGCAAAAACAACGCCGAATAGCAAGAAAAGGCGCAGGACTCTGGGGTCAGCTCATCGTAGGGGGCCGTTCGGCACCTTTACGATCGTCTGCGTGAGAGAATACACGCCTATGTTGTCAGATAGGGTGCACTGTGTATTTATGTGATTGTTTGGGAAGCCTTTACAGTGACATGTATATTTCATTTGGTCTAAATTTATAGTCATATACTAGCTGTGACACCAATCTTCTATTAGTCCGTCTTTTAATACCTCCTCTCTCTGTCCATCACCTTCTTTCCCGTCTTTCTGTTCATCTCCTCCTCCCATCTGTAGCTGTCTCCTCCTTCCCCCTCGTTGTCTGTCCATTTCCTCGTCCTCCATTCTCTCTCCATGTTATTACACTCACCCCAAAGGAGGGTTGTGGTTCTTACCACTACAGTATTTCTTTCATGATTGTAACTAACATATTTAACTAAACTGACTGAAATCGTACCAGCGGTTTAGGTCACACACCCACATGTCAAATCTATTTCACGCTTATTTGTACACATATTTCACCTGTATTTATAGCGAATTTTGCCCTGCAGTTTAGCAGTTTATAACGTCTCATCATTAACCATGTGCTGTACAGTGATTTAATTTTGCAGGTATATCTAGTGGCATATGTGTCCACGTCTGCGAAAGGTGTTGTGAAGAGAGTTGGTAACAAGGAAGTAGTAAATTAAAACGTCATGACTGATAAGGCAGTTTCGTCTCGCATTTCAAAATTTGACGGCATTTCTCCTGAAATACACTCCTGGAAATGGAAAAAAGAACACATTGACACCGGTGTGTCAGACCCACCATACTTGCTCAGGACACTGCGAGAGGGCTGTACAAGCAATGACCACACGCACGGCACAGCGGACACACCAGGAACCGCGCTGTTGGCCGTCGAATGGCGCTAGCTGCGCAGCATTTGTGCACCGCCGCCGTCAGTGTCAGCCAGTTTGCCGTGGCATACGGAGCTCCATCGCAGTCTTTAACACTGGTAGCATGCCACGACAGCGTGGACGTGAACCGTATGTGCAGTTGACGGACTTTGAGCGAGGGCGTATAGTGGGCATGCGGGAGGCCGGGTGGACGTACCGGCGAATTGCTCAACACGTGGGGCGTGAGGTCTCCACAGTACATCGATGTTGTCGCCAGTGGTCGGCGGAAGGTGCACGTGCCCGTCGACCTGGGACCGGACCGCAGCGACGCACGGATGCACGCCAAGACCGTAGGATCCTACGCAGTGCCGTAGGGGACCGCACCGCCACTTCCCAGCAAATTAGGGACACTGTTGCTCCTGGGGTATCGGCGAGGACCATTCGCAACCGTCTCCATGAAGCTGGGCTACGGTCCCGCACACCGTTAGGCCGTCTTCCGCTCACGCCCCAACATCGTGCAGCCCGCCTCCAGTGGTGTCGCGACAGGCGTGAATGGAGGGACGAATGGAGACGTGTCGTCTTCAGCGATGAGAGTCGCTTCTGCCTTAGTGCCAATGATGGTCGTATGCGTGTTTGGCGCCGTGCAGGTGAGCGCCACAATCAGGACTGCATACGACCGAGGCACACAGGGCCAACACCCGGCATCATGGTGTGGGGAGCGATCTCCTACACTGGCCGTACACCACTGGTGATCGTCGAGGGGACACTGAATAGTGCACGGTACATCCAAACCGTCATCGAACCCATCGTTCTACCATTCCTAGACCGGCAATGGAACTTGCTGTTCCAACAGGACAATGCACGTCCGCATGTATCCCGTGCCACCCAACGTGCTCTAGAAGGTGTAAGTCAACTACCCTGGCCAGCAAGATCTCCGGATCTGTCCCCCATTGAGCATGTTTGGGACTGGATGAAGCGTCGTCTCACGCGGTCTGCACGTCCAGCACGAACGCTGGTCCAACTGAGGCGCCAGGTGGAAATGGCATGGCAAGCCGTTCCACAGGACTACATCCAGCATCTCTACGATCGTCTCCATGGGAGAATAGCAGCCTGCATTGCAGCGAAAGGTGGATATACACTGTACTAGTGCCGACATTGTGCATGCTCTGTTGCCTGTGTCTATGTGCCTATGGTTCTGTCAGTGTGATCATGTGATGTATCTGACCCCAGGAATGTGTCAATAAAGTTTCCCCTTCCTGGGACAATGAATTCACGGTGTTCTTATTTCAATTTCCAGGAGTGTATGTGTGATAAAATGATATATTTTTCTAGGTACATTCAGCGGCATATATGAATACTGCCTGCGACATGTGTTGCGAACAGCGTTAGTGGCAAAGAAGTAATAAATAAAACGTTTCACATGACGCAGCAGTTTTTCAGTCATTAAGTGCTTATGACGTCGTACCTCCTGGACTAAATGTCAAGCAATGATTTCATTTTTCCGGTACATTTAGTCGTGTGTGTGAATGCAAAGTATACGATGAATACAGTTAATAGTAAAGACGAAAACGTCATGCATCTTGTGACAGTTATACTACACGAACAGCAAAATATAGTAAGCGAAACTTTTTTCCCTTTGGTCGTTTTGTTGGAACCGTCAGCGAGAAAGTGTTTCGTGAGAGTTTCAAATTACGCGCAAAGTTTATTGAGCATGTCTAAGTGCTCTCGTTCTCAGATAGTGGACAGTTAAAATAAGGGCGTTCTCGCGCCCAGCGCTACACTGCTGTATCATCCTCCACGCCTCTGATAGCTGGGTGAGTCTCACCCCCACAGTCGTTCTTTCCAGACAGTAAATGTATGTGTACCAAGTTTGATTGAAATCGGTCCCGTTGTTTAGGAGGAGAAGTGGGGAAACATACATACATACGTACATCCATTTTTATGCACTACTGGCCATTAAAATTGCTACACCACGAAGACGCGGAATTTAACCGACAGGAGGAAGATTCTGTGATATGCAAATGATCAGCTTTTCAGAGCATTCACACAAGGTTGGCGCCGGTGGTGACACCTACAACGTGCTGACATGAGGAAAGTTTCCAACCGATTTCTCATACACGAACAGCAGTTGACCGGCGTTGCCTGGTGAAACGTTGTTGTAATGCCTCGTGTAAGGAGGAGACTTTGATAAAGGTCGGATTGTAGCCTATCGCAAATGCAGTTTATCGTATCGCAACATTGCTGCTCGCGTTGGTCGAGATGCAATGACTGTTGGCAGAATATGGAATTGGTGGGTTCAGGAGGATAATACGGAACGCCGTGCTGGATTCCAACGGCCTCGTATCACTAGCAGTCGAGATGACAGGCATCTTATCCGCACGGCTGTAACGGATCGTGCAGCCACGTCTCGATCCCTGAGTCGACAGATGGGGACGTTTTCAAGACAACAACCAACTGCACGAACAGTTCGACGACGTTTGCACTAGCATGGACTATCAGCTCGGAGACCGTGGCTGCGGTTACCCTTGACGCTGCATCACAGACAGGAGGGCCTGCGATGGTGTACTCAACGACGAACCTGGGTGCACGAATGGCAAAACGTTATTTTTTCGGATGAATCCAGGTTCTGTTTACATCATCATGATGCTCGCATCCGTGTTTGCCGACATCGCGGTGAACGCACACTGGAAGCGTGTATTCGTTATCGCCACACTGGCGTATCACTCGGCGTGATGGTATGGGGTACCATTGGTTACACGTTTTTGTCACCTCTTGTTCGGATTGACGGCACTCTGAACAGTGGACGTTACATTTCAGATGTGTTACGACCCGTGGCTCTACCCTTCAATCGATCCCAGCGAATCCCTACATTTCAGCAGGATAATGCATGACCGCATGTTGCAGGTCCTGTACGTGCCTTTCTGGATACAGAAAATGTTCAACTGCTGACCTGGCCAGCACATTCTCCAGATCTCTCGCCAATTGAAAACGTCTGGTCAATAGTGTCCGAGCAACTGGCTCGTCACAATACGCCAGTCACTACTCTTGATGAACTGTGGTATCGTGTTGAAGCTGCATGGGCAGCTGTACCTGTACACGCCATCCAAGCTCTGTTTGACTCAATGCCCAGGCGGATCCACGCCGTTATTACGGCCAGAGGTGGTTGTTTTGGGTACTGATTTCTCAGGATCTATGCACCCAAATTGGGTGAAAATGTAATCACATGTGGGTTCTAGTATATTTATTCAATGAATACCCGTTTATCATCTGCATTTCTTCTTGGTGTATCATTTGTAATGGTCAGTAGTGTAATTTGTGTGGATTCTGCTGTAGATGAACTACATGTCACCTTACATATCAAAAAAATCATCTTGTCCATAAGGGTGTTCCATTTTTTTCCGGCAGTGTAAAAATTATTAGAAACGAATTGTAATATGAACTTTCGACAACTTACAGATACTACCTCTTATTACATTATTTCCAAATTTATGCAGAGAACTTCTTATTTTTCTTCTCCGGTCGAAAAATCTCGTGTGCCTGCGAAGAGTCGCCTTGGTAAGTTAGTGTCTCGTGCTGGCCGCGCCGCAGCGGAACGCAGCCCCCGCAGAAGCTGCGGTCGGCGGCCGCTCCCTCGCTCCCAAAGCGGCGGCCGGCCGCAGTGTGCGGTGCGCGGTGGTCGATAGCACTCGGACTATTGGCCTCGTCCCCGCGCCATTATCGGGCTCATCAAACTGTGAGGTCGGTAATCAAGTGCGGCAGATTGCCGGCGGTACCTGCACCTCCGCCTCCACCTCCAGCTCCGGCTGCAGCGCCGGCCGCTCGGGGCGGTCCTGATTGAATCGCCTGTATTGGTGCGTCCCGCGCCGTGATTGGCGCGCTGGTCCGCGTGCTTGCGTCCGAGCCGGCGGAGGGCCGCTCTGCAACTGTGCGCGGGGAAGTCCCCCGGGCGAGGGAGGCACACGCTGTGGTGGCCCCATCTTCACTAATCTCAGCGCAGGCTGCATTCGGTGCGATCCTATCCCCCACCCACTCACCCTCTCCTCCAGATCCTGGAGACGATACAGATTTTGAATGAACAGAGAAACTGCGGGTAGATGCGAGTGCTTGATATTTTGAGTCAACAGTTACAGATAATCTAAAAGTAAACTAAACTCCTGACGAACAGGCCATAAAGGCCCAACGGGTCCGACCGGCCGCCGTGTCGTCCTCAGCCCATATGCGTCATTGGATGCGGATGTGGAGGGGCATGTGGTCAGCACACCGCTCTCCCGGCCGTATGTCAGTTTTCGAGACCGGAGCCGCTACTTCTCAATCAAGTAGCTCCTCAGTTTGTCTCACAAGGGCTGAGTGCACCCCGCTTGCCAACAGCACTCAGCAGACTGGATGGTCACCCATCCAAGTGCTAGCCCAGCCCGACAGCGCTTAACTTCTTTGATCTGACGGGAACCGTTGTTACCACTGCGGCAAGGCCGTTGGCACAGATAATCTGCATCTACGTAAATACTCTGCAAGCAACCGTAAGGTGCGTTACGTAGGGTATGTTGTCATTTCCCTTCCTGCTTCCCGGGTTCGATTCCCGGCGGGGCCAGGGATTTTCTCTGCCTCGTGATGACTGGGTGTTGTGTGATGTCCTTAGGTTAGTTATGTTTAAGTAGTTCTAAGTTCTAGGGCACTGATGACCATAGATGTTAAGTCCCATAGTGCTCAGAGCCCAGCCCTTCCTGCTCCATTCGGAAATAGAGCGAGCAAGAAACGACTGTCGATCTACATCCGTACGAGTCCTAGTTTCTCTCATACTCGTGGTCCTTGCGCGACTTTTACGTCACCGGCAGTAGGATCCGTCCAAGGATTTCCCATTTGATCTCCCGAAGCAGCTCCGGACCAAGTGTGTGTTGATAGAACCTACTGGTAACAAATCTGACAGCCCGCCTCTGAATTGTTACGATATGTTTCTTTAATCCGACCTGATGGCCATCCCTAACACTCGAGCTGTACTCAAGATTGGGTCGCACTAACGTTCTATAGTCTATGCCGTCTCTTTTACGCATCAATCACGCTTTCTTAAAACTTTCCCAATCAACCTAAATCGGCCTCATTCGCCTTCCCCACGACAATCGCCAAATGCACGTTCAATTTCAAATTGCTTTGCAACCGTACGTCTAAACATTTAATCGACCTACCTGTATAAAGTAGCACACTTTAATTTACATTTTTTTACATTTAGAGCTAGGTCATCTTGTACCCCCTACAGTCACTCAACGACCACATCTTCCCGTATACCATGGCATCATCATCAAAGAGCCGCAGATTGCTCATCGCTCTTTCCGTCAGGTCATTTATGGTTCAAAATGGTTCAAACGGCTCTAAGCACTATGGGACTTAACACCTGAGGTCATCAGTCCCATAGAACTTAGAAGTACTTAAACCTAACTAACCTAAGGACATCAGACACATCCATGCCCGAGGCAGGATTCGAACCTGCGACCGTAGTGGTCACGCGGTTCCAAGTTGAAGAGCCTAGAACCGCTCGGCCACACCGGCCGGCCGAAGGAACGGGAAAGGTCTGTGTGTGTGTGTGTGTGTGTGTGTGTGTGTGTGTGTGTGTGTGTGTGTGTGGCACGTGACGAGCAATTACGGTGCACTGTAGAGGTGTTCTTCATTACAGTAGGGTCCGGAGTCAACATCTGAATGACTTCACACGGGAAGAATCATCGGGACACTGGAGATGGACGAGGTGTGATGATTATAGTCCAGGAATTTGGTGTTGTCCACAGCATCGTTCCACGTGCGTGGGGAGCACTCGGAACCACAGGCACTGCTGCCCGAAGGAGAGGATGTAATCGTCCACGGTCAGCTACAGCAGTATATGACCGCTACGTTGTGCAACAGGCAAGAAGGGACCCAAGCCAAACATATGGTGCAATTCCAATCACAGTTCACCGGAATGTAAGACACGCAAACACACGCTCCACAGCGGCACAGCGACTGCATGGAGGCGGCCTCTTTGCCCCACGACCAATACATCGTGTTCCGTTGACACTTGCGCATCGGCAGCACCATTTACCGAGAATGACTAAGAGGAATGGAGTCGCGTGCCGTTCTAGGTTGAGAGCAGATTCTCTGCGTAGTGATTCTTTAAGTACCCTCACATGGCGACAGGTTGGAACACGTAATCCGCACAGGGACGTTGTCGAAGATGATCGTTTTGGTGTGCGAAAGCGTAGCGTCGAATGGACGTACTGACCGCCTGGTCTTTGAACACGATCACTCACCGGTCAACGTTATTGTGATACTGTACTCCCCATGCGTGTCCTTTGAGAAGAGAATCCGGCCCTGACTTCATTTTTATGGTTGACAATGTGCGACCGCATTCAGCAACGCAGGTGGATTAGCTCAAGGACCGAGAGGATACCCGGCGAATGGACTGGTCTGACCTTTTTCTGACTTAAATCCCACCGAGCACATGTGGAATCCGTTGGGGAAATGTATTGCAGCGCGTCCACATGTACCAATGACCATCCAGCAGGGGTCAACCGCGGTGATGGAGGACTGGAACGCTATACCACAAGGATTGCAGTCAACCTGGTAATCGGACTGGGAGCACGTTGCAGAGCGTGCATTGCCGATCGTGGTGATCAACACCCTATTAAAACCATGTATCGCCTCTTGTTATATCCAGTGGTCCATCATAAATGGTCCAAATGGCTCTAAGCACTATAGTTACAGTACACTTGTTCGCCCATTGCTTGAATATTGCTCACCGGTGTGGGATCCGCACCAGATAGGGTTGATAGAAGAGATAGAGAAGATCCAACGGAGAGCAGCGCCCTTCGTTACAGGATCATTTACTAATCGCGAAAGCTTTACGGAGATGATAGACAAACTCCAGTGGAAGACTCCGCAGGAGAGACGCTCAGTAGCTAGGTACGGGCTTTTGTTGAAGTTTCGAGAACATACCTTCACCGAGGAGTCTAGCAGTATATTGCTTCCTCCTACGTATATCTCGCGAAGAGACCATGAGGATAAAATAAGAGAGATTAGAGCCGACACAGAGGCAAACTGACAATCTTTCTTTCCACGAACAATAAGAGACTGGAATAGAAGCGAGAACCGATAGAGGTACTCAAGGTACCCTCCGCCACACACAGGTGACTTGCGGAGTATGGATGTAGATGTAGATGTAAAAATGGCGGTGACTTCTGTGTCATTATCGTTTTTGATTAAAGTGTGATTTCTGTTCATCTCGTTGCATATTTCCTTCATTTACCTTCCGTACAATATTGTGGCAGTTATTTCTGTGTATGGTCCGTGACTCATCGAGCTATGTTACTTGACATTTGTCAGTAACACGTCATCTGAAAGTTACTTCCGTCGATAAGTTTTGGGCATCAAAGTATTTCTACCCTCGACGACTCTGCTGAGAACGTCATTTATTATACTCTAAGTCCCTTTAATTCTGATCATCTTTCTGCAGCAGCAAATCTCAGCTTTGATTCTTTTCTCAGCTTCACTCACAACTCATCATCGACTACCATACAACGTTGCGCTCCAAACGTATATTCTACGGAATTTCTTCCTAAAATCAAGGCCTATCTTTGATACTAGTAGAACTGATCAGGAACACCCTCTTTGCTTGTGCTAGTCTTCTCTTTATGACCTCCTTGCTTCGTCCCTTATGAGTTATCTTGTTTCTAAGGTAGCAGAATTTCTTTACTTTGTGTACTTTGTGAACCCCAACTGTTTTTGATGCTGATGTTAACACTAATCTCGTTTCTGCTGTTCCCTACCTTCCACATTTCTTCGGTTTCCTCTCAGATAATATCCTGTGCTCAGTACACAGTAAATTTCGTTCAGTTTGTCCTAAATTTTTTCACTCTTCCACTGAGGATAGCAACGTCATCATCGAATCCTGATATTCTCTCACCCGGATTTTAACCCTACTCCTGAATGTATCTTAAATATACATCTTTGCTTCATCGATATATAGATTAAACAGCAAAACAGAAAGGCTACAACCTGGTCTTACATACTTTTTAATCCGAGCACTTCATTCTTGGTCGTACATTCTTATTGTTCCTTCTTACAGATAACCTTTCTCTATAGCTTACACCTGTCTTTCTAAGAATTTCGAACATCCTGCACCATTTTACACTGTGGAGCGCTTTTTACGGTTCGACAAATCCAACTGGAATGTTTCGATTTTTCTTAAGCCTTGTTTCCATTATCAATCGCAACGTCAGTCCTGCCTCATTGGTGCCTTTTCCTTTCCAAAAGTCAAAATGATCGTCATCTAATTGATCCTTTATTTTCTTTCCCATTCCTCTGTAAATTATTCTTGTCTGCAACTTTGATGCATGGCCTGTAAATCTCATTGTACGATAGGTTTGGCTCTTGTGGCCGCTTCTTATATTTGGGATTGCCTGGAGGATATTTTTCCGAAATTCGAACGGTATGCCTTCAGTCTCACATATTCTGCTCACCAACGTAAGTATTCTCAGGTTGCTACTAGCACCAGTGATTACAGAAATTCTGAACAATGTTATCTGTACCTACCGTCTTATTCGTCCAGCAGTCTTCTAAAGCTGCGTTAAACTCTAGCTGTAATACTGGATCACCTTTGTCATCAATATTGACCCCCAATTCGTCTTCCGTCACGTCATCACATAGTTCCCACCCCTCGTAGAAGCCTTGCATGTACTCTTTCCCTTTGCACCTACGAACTCTCTCCTCTACGTTTGACACTGGAATTCCTCGAAGGAATTCAGAGGCATGCAGCTGGGTATGTTACTAGTAGGTGCGAAAACACGCGAGTATTACAGAAATATTTCGTTAACTCACACGGGAATGCCTGGGGGGAAGATGACTTTTTTTCAGCAAGATACACCTCTTCTAAGGACCATGAAGACAACAGAAATCAAAGATCGTACAGAAGTGTACAGACAGTCGTTTTTCCTTTGCTCCATTTGCGAGCAGGAAGAGAATGACTAGCAGTGGTAGAAGATACCCTGCACCACCCACCGTATGATGGGTTATGGAGAATATATGTATAGAGTTCGATCAAAAAGTTTCCGTTTGAGGGCTTTGCTCTAGCGTATATGCAACGTAGCGCCACTCCAATGTGGGTATATAATCACCGACATGTGGCTTTGGTGTCTTTCCAATGTGCGTGCGGAAAATGCGGAAACGTGAACTATTGCGACCCTGTTACCAAATGCATTCAAACAGGACCAACGTGCTGTTATTCTTTCCTTGGCAGCCGAAGGAGAATGAGGGATGTGTATGGTGCAGCATTTCTGTCGGAAACTACGAGGGCTGTTCCGAAAGTAAGGTCCGATCGGTCGCGAAATGGAACCTTGGTGAAAATCAAAACTGCTTTATTTGCAACAGTTTGCTATACCTTCCAGCTACTACCATTCACAGTCGTCGCTCCGACTTAAACATTTGTCTTAGCATTGTACCAACTTTCCAATACCGTCGTCATTGAAGGCACTTCTCTACGCTGGTCTGCAGTTCGTTATCTGTGCCAGAATGCCGTCTACATAGCCAGAGGTTCATGCGAGCAGAGGTGAACATCAGAGGAAGCCAATTCAAGGCCTTATGGTGGGTGATCACACACTTCCCATCGAAAACGCTACAGAGGCATTCTCATTGCCCCTGTAGTTTGCAGCCGAGAAGGAGGAAACGTATACCAGGTACATCAGCTGGAGTTGCGTGAAAACAGCTGAAACCTCGTTGCAGACACCCACACTTGGCGGGAGACTCTACTGTTGTGGACATTTGTACGTGCTCACTGTGTGCTCAGAATTGAAAAGAGAGCCGTGGCGGGATCGACAGGCATACTAGAGACACTGCCCAACACATCTGTGCACAGCTTGATCGGATTTTCAGTGTCGTTTCCTATCGGAAGATAATTTCTGAATAGCGCTCGTACCATTGTGGAGTGGTGCGGCAAGTTCCATGCTGGTCGCGGTTTGAAACAGGACGCCCGTTAATCCGTGAGGCCAGCCTCATCCATTGTAGACAACTGGAATACACTCGAGCATCCACCGTATAGCCCTGATCCTTCCCGCTACTATTATCACGCCTTCGGTCCCTTAAAAAAAGGCCACGTAGGGTCGACGATTCCTGTCGGACGAGGGTGTGCAGACTTCTTCGCGTAGCACTACATGGTGTTTTCTTCTTAAGTTGCCAATCCTAAGATTGATTTGCAGCAGCTCTCCATTCAGTGCGATTGTCGGCCAGCCTCTTCAATTCCGTGAAACTTCCGCATCATAGGTCCTGCATTGTCTGGCTTATGTACTTTCTTCTAGGTCTGCCTCTTGCCCTTTTGCCCTCCACAAGGCCTTCCGTTATAGTGTGGAGAAGACTTTCATGTCTCAGAATGTGTCCCATCCATATATCTCTCCTCTTCTTGACCGTCTTCCAAAGAACTGGAACTTCCTCCGCTCTCTGCAGGACTTCTTCATTTGTCATCCTGGCCGTCCATGGAATTTTTAACATCCTTCGCAGACACCACATTTCGAATCCTTCAATCCTTCTTCTTTCGTCCTGTCCAAGTGTCCAGGTTTCGCTGCCGTAGAGAAGCACACTCCCAACAAAGGTCTTTATTAACCGCTTCCTTAACGACAGACTTATCATATTTGATGTGAGGAGTCCTTTCCTTTTATAGAATGCAATCTTTGCCTGATTTATTCTACTTATTACATCTTTCCTACTACGACCATCTGATGTTATTCTGCTTCCCAAGTGGTGTTTTATCAAACTGATATCTTCAATCTGGTATGTCGGTGGGATGGTTGCTTCTGTGCTCACGGCGATTTTGCCTGTTTGGAATACCGATTGTGTACTGTGAGGTCGTAGAACGGAAACATTTTGATCACCCCTTGTACAGTGGCGGAAAAAAGTAGGAAACCAATAAATAATTGGTGTAGAGTAACGAAATTTCGGAAATACATTTGTCTAGGTTACATATTTAAGTGATGGTCACAGGTTAACGTATGCGTGAGATACCCCATTGTAAATGTGATACAAGCATGCAAACGTGCATACATTGTATCGTACAGGTGCTGGATGTCAGTTTTCCGAGTGGAGTTCCACGCCTATTGGACTTGGTCGATCACAACAAGGACGGTTAATGCTGGTTGTGGATTCCTCTGGAATTTTGTACAATGGTGTGCCACACGTCCTCCATTGGAGACGGATGTGATTATCGAGCAGGCCAAGGCAACATATCCGCATTCTGTTTAGCCTGGTGGGTTACAACAGTATGTGGTAGATTGTTATCCTGTTGGAAAACACCACCTGGTATACTATTCATGAATGGCAGCTCAGTTGGTCGAATCACCGAACTGACGTACTAATTTGCAGTCACGGTGCGTAGGGTAACCACGAGAGTGCTCCTACTGTCATTCGATATCGAATCCCAGATCAAAACTCCATGTGAATTTCCAGAGTATGCCAGAGAGAGGGTGGTTGCAGGTCCTCAACTGGCCTCCTCCTAACCGCCCCAGGACCATAACAACACTCATGCTCATAAATTAAGGATAATGCTGATACATGGTGAAACAACGCTCTGGTGGGCGGTTTGCGAGTTTAAATCACTCAGGGTATGACCGTGCGGTGCATTTCACCTGCGGTGGTCGCACGGTGGCGACCTGCGGTGGTCACACGGTGGCGCTGGCAGCAGTCCATATACGCAGAGGTGTGTTGGTGCATGTCAGAAAACGGTGCAGTGAATAAGTGTGCAGACGTTTTCAGACGAGCTAACGGTGACTGTGTGTTGAAAATGGCTCAAAGAACACATATTTATGACGTCATGAGGGATACAATATTAGGGCGACTAGAGGCTGGTCAAACACAGCAGATTGTAGCATGGGCCCTCCGTGTGCCACAAAGTATGAGTTCAAGATTATGGCAATGATTCCAGCAGACAAGAAACGTGTCCAGGCGCTACAGTACGAGACGTCCACAGAGTACAACACCACAAGAAGACCGATATCTCACCATCAGTGCCAGCAGACGACCACGGAGTACTGCAGGTAGCCTTGCTCGGGACCTTACCGCAGCCACTGGAACAGTTCTCTCCAAACACACAGTCTACAGACGACTGAACAGACATGGTTTATTTCCCCGGAGACCTGCAAGGTGCATTCCACTGACCCCTGGTAACAGGAGAGCCTGTAAAGCCTGGTGTCAAGAACACCGTACATTGTCATTGGAACAGCGGACCCAGGTTATATTCACGGACGAGTCCAGGTATAGTCTGAACAGTGATTCTCGCTGGGTTTTCATCTGGCGTGAACCAGGAACCAGATACCAACCCCTTAATGTCCTTGAAAAGCACCTGTGTGGAGGTCGTGGTTTGATGGTGTGGGGTGGGATTATGATTGGTGCACGTACACCCCTGCATGTCTTTGACAGAGGAACTGTAACAGGTCAGGTGGTATCACGACGTCATTTTGCACCAGTATGTCCGCCTTTTCAGGGGTGCTTTAGAAAGCATCGCTCATGCGAAACGCAACTCGCCCTTTTTTCATGACTGATGACCATAGATGTTAAGTCACATAGTGCTCAGAGCCATCTGAACATTTTTTCACGTGATATCATGGATCAAGGGTTTCAGACGGACGGACTCGGTGCCCCACTGCAGACTCCTAACTAGGGTACGAGCATATGGGATTGGTTCCCAAGTATTTGAGTGGCTCGAAGACTTCTTAAGTAATAGAACCCAGTACGCTGTCCTCGTGGTGAGTGTTCATCGGAGGTGAGGGTATCATCTGGAGTGCCCCAGGGAAGTGTGGTAGGTCCGCTGTTGTTTTCTATCTACATAAACGATCTTTTGGATAGGGTGGATAGCAATGTGCGGCTGTTTGCTGATGATGCTGTGGTGTACGGGAAGGTGTCGTCGTTGAGTGACTGTAGGAGGATACAAGATGACTTGGACAGGATTTGTGATTGGTGTAAAGAATGGCAGCTAACTCTAAATATAGATAAATGTAAATTAATTCAGATGAATAGGAAAAATAATCCCGTAATGTTTGAATACTCTATTAGTAGTGTAGCGCTTGACACAGTCACGTCGATTAAATATTTGGGCGTAACATTGCAGAGCGATATGAAACGGGTACAAGCATGTAATGGCAGTTGTGGGGAAGGCGGACAGTCGTCTTCGGTTCATTGGTAGAATTTTGGGAAGATGTTGTTCATCTGTAAAGGAGACCGCTTATAAAACACTAATACGACCTATTATTGAGTACTGCTCGAGCGTTTGGGATCCTATCAGGTCGGATTTAGGGAGGACGCGGGCTGCTAGATTTGTTACTGGTAGGTTTGATCATCACGCTGTTACTGAAATGCTTCAGGAACTCGGGTGGGAGTCTCTTTTCGTGAATCGCTACTGAGGAAATTTAGAGAACCAGCATTTGAAGCTGACTGCAGTACAATTTTACTGCCGCCAACTTACATTTCGCGGAAAGACCACAAAGATAAGTGAGATTAGGACTCGTACAGAAGCATATAGGCAGTCATTTTTCCCTCGTTCTGTTTGGGAGTGGAACAAGGAGAGAAGATGCTAGTTGTGGTACGAGGTACCTTCCGCCACGCACCGTATGGTGGATTGCGGAGTATGTATGTAGACGTAGGTGCAGTGGATCCCACCTTCCTCCTGATGGATGATAACGCACACCCCCACCGAGCTGCCATCGTGGGGGAGTACCTTGAAACAGAAGATATCAGGCGAATAGAGTGGCCTGCCTTTTTTCCAGACCTAAACCCCATCGAGGACGTCTGGCAACACCTTCTCATGCTCATATATTGAGCATGAGTGTAGAACCGAGGCAGAACCAGCTTTCATGAGAAAACACAACAGACCTTCACCCTGCCCTCCAATAAGCTCTCACTGTACACCAATGAAGTCGCAAATGGTGGTGGTTTGGTGGTGTCACTGGCATGGGCGCTACAGCGCGTCTGGCTCGAAGCTGTCCTCGAATTAACCGATTTGTAATAGTTCGTTGTGTCAGTGTGGTGTCTACTTCTGCTCAATTGCTGTTGCAGATGGTTCGATGCACCAGAGCCATACGCCGAACACGATGCTCTCCCCGTTCGACAGTGCCACGTAGCGGTTCGGAGCCTGGTCATCTTGCAACATTCTCATAACCCCGTTGCCAGCAGTCAGCGCGGAAGGAAGTGTTGCCGCCTAAGAGCATTAACGTAGCGATCGTGCAGCCGCACCACCCACGCCAGATGGGCGCGGGAGGATATGCAGTGGCTGCATACTTGCCAAGACTCGGCAGAACGAATATCGAGCTTCTCTTAGCGCTATTACACGACCACGTTCAAACGCAGTGATGTGAGGCATTCTTGACAAAATCAACTCATCACTTCCAGTCTCAAAGGTAACTAACGCTCACGACCGTCCCAGCGTGTATTTAAAGTAAATCTGATAAAAAAATCATCATAATGACGGTATCAGCGCCACTCGTACGCGACTGGCACTGAGTTTGAATAGACGCCATCTTCAGATGTAGAAACACGCTTGTCAACTTTGGTTTATGTCGCACAACTCCTTCTTGGTGTCGAGATTATTTTTCTTTCAGTGTATGTAGATGCGCCTTCCCGTATACGGCCTCCACTGCAGGTAGCGGCGCGGAAGGAAGTGTTGCCGCCTATAAGAGCATTAACGTAGCGATCGCGCCGCCGCACCACCCACGCCAGATGGGCGCGAGAGGATTTGCAGCTGGGGGCCGCGGACTCGCACTTAATCTGGGCCGGGCGGCGCGCCACTCGAGTGAACAGGCGCTTACAGCGGGGGTATGCAGATGAGGACGCCGGCACCCACCTGCCGCGTGGGGAGCTGCACGAACGCGCGGCGCGGCGTGGCGTTGCCTGGCACCCAGCGCCGCGCAGCGCCGCGATTGAATCAGACGGCGCTTCTCGGCCATTATTGGGAGCGCCCTGCGGGTATCGAGGGGGAACCCCGCCGCTGTGTGCGGGTGCGGCGCGGGCTAATATTTAATCGCCGCGGACCGCGGGCTCTCGCCGCCCCGCGGGCATGCGTGCGGCTCGGCAGGTTGGACGGGGAAGGGGAGGGGAAGGGGGGGGGGGGGGTGCTGACCCGCCGCTCCCCTCGCCGGCGCCGGCCCCTATAAATAGAGATCTCCGCGATGTTAATCTGCCGTGAAGCACTGGCAATTACTGTTCTACACGCAGGGAGAGAGGCGCGTCAGCACGCGAGACCCAGTCAGCGCGCTGGTCAGCGAGTGCGTCTCACTGTTATCCCAAAACGCTCGTCGGCTGGGATGCAGTCGTCACCTAGTACGCATCTCTTTACACAGTTTGAAAAGAGTGTATTTCATCGCCTGACATTAAGTCTCATTTCCGTCTGTTTAACACAAACTGTTACTATGCTATGGTGCAGCTCTCCGCTCTAACAAACAGTAAGCTGACGGGGAAAAAATCGCAACACCAAGGAGTGGCACGACGTAAACCAAACGTGATAGGTGTTTTTCTACATCTGATATCTGTTCGAATTTCGTGCCAGTCGCCTAAGTGAGGCGTTAGTATCGCCACTATGAGGATGCAATCAGGTTTGCTTTAAATACAGACTGCAACGGTCGTGAGTAGTTAACTTTGAAATTGGACGCGGTGAGTTGATGTTAGTCAATAATGCCTTTAAGACGACAAACACGCCGTTATCAACACCTTACTGAGTTTGAAAGAGGTCGTGTAGCAGGGCTACGAGAAGCTGGATGTTCAAAAAAAATGGTTCAAATGGCTCTGAGCACTATGGGACTCAACTTCTGTGGTCATCAGTCCCCCAGAACTTAGAACTACTTAACACTCTAAGCGCCAAGCCCGTAAAATTTACGGGCCTGGGATCGCGCGAAAATCACCAAGCCCGTAAAATTTACGGGCCGCTACATTTAATTTCATTCAAAACACTGCAACGTTATTTCTACGGGTTTGGCCAGCGCTATACGTTTTTCAGATGTTTATTAACAAAATGCGTCCATAGATGTCACGGCAGCGCTGTAATTCATGTTAAAACTTATCTTTGCGTTCTCAGTCTGTATATCATTCAGTTGTTTGTCATCATGTTTCGGCGCGGTTTATCAGACGCAGAAATTGCGGATTTGATCAATCATAGCGACACTCTGGATAATGTAGAGAGTGATTCAGACGATTCTGAATGCAATGGTGTGTTTGAAGGTACGTATTTCCGAATTTTCCACGTAATTGTGCAGTACGCACATATCTGTTGAACATGTGTAAACGATGTATGTAGTTACACATAATGTGATATTCTTTTTAGAAGACGAGATTGATGACAGTTTGTCTTCAGATGAAGACGAGAATGATGTTGAAGGTGTTGCTTCAAATCCAGCAGCTGTGCCGTATCCGAAAGACAGTGAGTGGACTGCAGTTGACACCTACCGACCTCTGCCTGTCAACACGACACCCAGGCAGATACTAGTGGATATTGATGAGTCGAGTTCTGTACTGGATTGCAGTAAAGTGTTCCTTACTGACAGTGACGTAAATGAACTCAAGAGACAGACAAATTTGTATGCATCACAGACAATACAGAAGAAAAGAAGAGGAAATAATCTGAAGCCCCATTCAGTTTTGAGTTCGTGGAAGCCAGTGACTATAAGTGAGATGAGGCGTTTCTTGGGTATTATTTTCCACATGTGTGTTTCGAAAAAGCCCAAAATTGCGGACCATTGGAGCACTAATCCTGTTCTTAGTTGTAACTTTTGTCCCCATGTCATGAGCCGTTTGCGTTTCACTCAGATACTGTCATGCTTGCATCTTGTTGACAATTCAAATCAGAAAAAACCAGGCGAAGATGGATTTCATCCACTTTACAAAGTTTTGCCATATTATAATAATTTGAAGGAGCGATGTATCCAGGCATATCGTCCCTCAGAAAAAGTGACAATTGATGAAGGAATTTGCCCATTTCGAGGTCGTGTGAGTTTCCGTGTTTACATGCAAAATAAGCCTCATAAGTATGGACTGAAAGTATATGCTGTTGCTGAAGCCAGTAGTGGCTATGTTGTAAATTTTGAAGTTTATGCTGGTAAGCATATTGTTGACAATTCTTCGTCTGCGGTTATTTTGCGATTGTTGTCTGACAGCAGCTTGCTGAACAAAGGCCACACTGTGTATTTAGATCGATTTTATTCCAGTCCAGAGCTATTTCAGCAACTGGCAGAGAAAGGCACTGGAGCTGTTGGTACTGTGAACAAATCCAGGAAAGGATTGCCTAAAGATTTAGTATCTGCTAAGCTGAAAAAGGGCGAAATGTCTTTTCGGCGTAAAGATAATGTATTGGCAATGAAGTGGAAAGATACGAGAGATGTGTATACATTGTCTACAAGGCATCAAGCAACATTTGGTACGCATACTAAGAGAAATGGGTCTGTAGTATTGAAACCACTTCAGGTACTTGATTACAACCTCAATAAAATTGGAGTGGATATTGGAGACCAACGCCTGCAGTACAATCCGTTCCAGCACAGAACTGTGAAATGGTGGCGAAAATTATATTTCCATTTGCTGCTTATGGGAGTATCAAATGCATTTTGGCTGTACAATGCAGTGCACAGGAAGAAAATTACAATAACAGACTTTATAACAGTGCTTGCAGTTCAGCTTGTTGAAGACGACACACTTGAATTCATTCCAAGAAATGAAGGAACTGTAGGTCGGCTAACAAAGAGACATTTTTTGCAGCACATACCTGCAACTACTAAGAAGTATGCTGCTCGTGTGTGTCACGTGTGCAGTTCCAGGAGCAAGAAACAGAGTGGCAAGGCTTCTCGCAAAGAGACACGATACGAATGTGAACAGTGTGGCGTTGCACTCTGCCTGGAACCTTGCTTTAAAATTTTCCACACTAAAAAACAATATGATTCTGTGTGAAATTTATATGTAATACTGTATACTATCAGAAACATGTAATGTAGTGCCACAATTTTGGTTAAAAATAAATCACAATTGTATTCCCTTATTCGTATGACTTTTTCTAAATTCTTAAAACATCTAAGTGATTTCTATAACTGTACCTTAAAGCTGTGCATTGTAAAGTAGTTTCTTTCACTCAGAATTAAAGTAGAAATGTGCAGCTTCAAGATGGTACCAAATTTGCCACAATCCAAACAGTAGATTTGATGCAGTAATTTTTTTAATATTGGTAAAATTGCCCGGTTTCTAGGGACGGGTGCATAAAATAGGCCTGGTACAGAGAGTGTTAAACCTAACTAACCTAAGGACATCACACACATCCATGCCCAAGGCAGGATTCGAACCTGCGACCGTAGCGGTCACGCGGTTCCAGACTGTAGCGCCTAGAACCGCACGGCCACCCCGGCCGGCGCTGGATGTTCCTTTCGCGATTGTGGGGTAACTCTTCCAATTCTAAAAGGATATTTTTGACTCAGAAACGGGCGGTTCAGGCAATAAGTGGTGTTAGTTCACGAACCTCTTGTCGACCTCTGTTCACGAGTCTCGGTATTTTGACATTGCCCTCTCAATACGCGTATTCCTTATTGTCGTTTCTTGTTACCAATACTAGTTTATTCCCAAGAATAAGCAGCTTTCACTCGGTTAATACTCGGCAGAAATCAAACCTGCATTTGGATCGGACTTCCTTAACTCTTGTGCAAAAAGGAGTGCTGCATCCATTTTCAATAAGCTGCCACTCGAATTCAAAAATCTTAGCAGTAATCCATGCGCTTTCAAATCGAAACTGAAGAGTTTCCTCATGAGTCACTCCTTCTATTCTGTCGGGGAGTTCCTTGAAAAATTAAGCTGATTTTTATTGTATTGCTGATAGCGGTTAATTAAACTTATGGATTGACTTTGTTAAGTTTCATGAACATTTATTTTTATCTGTTATTACGTTTATGTTGTAATTTCATGTACTGACACGTTTCATGACCTTGGAGATTTGCTTCTCAATTTGCTCCTACGGAACTTGACGAGTAAATAAAAAAAATATTACAGGAAGACTTGGCAGTAAAGTAGACACTGTGGTCACTGTACACGATTGCTGGCAGCGTACTAGAATGTACAGTCCCAAAAGACCGGGCTAAGGACCGCCACGTAGCACTACCGAGAGGGAAAACCATCGTGTGCGGCGGATGGCTCTGGTGCATCTAAAACGACAGCTCGAGCAGCACTTCGTACTACAGTGACACAACTATTACAAATGGATGACTTCGAGGACAGCTCCGAGCCAGACGCCCTGTAACATGCATTTCACTGACCCCAAACCATTTGCGACTTCAATGGTATCAAGCGAGAAATCATTTGTGGGTAGGGCGGAGGTCTGCTGTGTTTTCTGATGAAAGCTAGCACTACCTCAGTGATAGCGATGCCCGTGCTTTGTTAGGAGGAGAACAGTTGAGGGCCGCCAACCCAGATGGCACACTGAACCAACATCTGGAGTTACGACCTGGGGTGCGATTTCGAATAACAGCAGGAGCACTCTCGTGGGTATCCCGCACACCCCGAGTGCAAATTTCTAGGTCAGTCTGGCGATTCGACCTGTTGTGTTGCCATTCACGAACAGCGTTGTAGAGGGTGTTTTCCAACAGGATAACGCTCGCCCACACACCGCTGTTGTAACCCAACGTGCTCTATAGAGAATAGACATGTTGCCTTTGCCAGCTTCATTACCAAATCTGCCTCCAAATGAGCACACTTGGGACATCGTATTGGAATAGTGTTTCGTATATACTGAATTTTCTTCCCCCACCAGCAACCGAATCGACTATTTCCGAGAGGGAACAAGCGAGGACTAGAAACCTCAGCTGATAGCGATGTGTTGTGTCTCACTACCAGCCACGGGTGTGATGCTGTTGGGCCATATTATTTCATTAGACTAGTGTTTGCTGTACATTTCTGGCTAAAAATATTCTAGTCAGCACCTGGTGGAGATCTCCTGACGTACGGACTTACAATTGGCAACACGTCTGAAGCCAGGCGTTTCTATATTGAAAAACTTCGTAACAGACATTCCAAAGGATACCTGAACTTCTTGTGGAGACAGGCTCTTTTGAGAACAGGTTATTGTACTGTGTAAGACCAAACAGTGATTTAGAAGACTAACTGCTTCAGCATACTAAGGACAGTAATGGCAACATTGCCAGAGAAATAGCAAAACCTGAGAATGTGAGTCATGTCGTAATTTGGTCCTTTGGTCAAACTTTCTTCGGAGAGCGCAAGGTCTTATCGAAACTGATTTTCAGTCCAGAAAATCTTTTTTTATTTACTTACTGGCGATGTGTGCTCTGGACCAACACTTTCTGTCTATCACGCTATTCATTAGTAAAGTCAAGTTTACCAGGAGTGGAGCGCAGAACTTTCACAACACTTGTGAATCGTTTTGCAGTTCTGCAAACTAGACGTCAACAACAGTTCAGCATTAATGTATGAGCTGGCATGACAGCATCAATGTATGGGCTGCTATAGCTGGAGACAGATTTATTGGGCCTTTCATTTTCCATGGAACACTGACTGCAGCATCAAGCAGTCAATTTCTAATGGGAGATTGAAATGTTGTGCTGGAAGACGTTCCGCTACACTTATGTCAGAACATGTGCTTTATACATGACGGGGCACCACCTCATTTTGCTCTGCAACCAAGAACAATTTTAAATCAGCGTTTCTTAAGTAAATGGATTGGTCGCGAGGCAGAAATATCTTGGGCTTTTCGATCGCCTGATCTCAGTCCACTGCGTTTTTATTTATGGAGTAATTTGAAAGATAGAGTGTATTCAAGATCTACTGCAAAATTTGACGCTCTTCACCAGCTTTTTCAAGGTGTTCGGTAGATACAGAAGACACCTGGAATATAGGAGCGAATTAGGCAGTTCATAATGTGCCGTTCAACAGTTTGTGTTGGAGCTAATTGTAGACGTTTCGAATATTTCATTTAGCCGTCAGAAGACAATATTTGTGTAAATTAAAACTTGAAATTTCAAAATAAAGAGACAGAAACGAAGCAAACATGTAACAAAAAAGTGTCTGTAACTAAGAAAATGAAAGAAAGTGGACCTATGTCTGTGTGAAACTTTTTGCTTCTTTTTAAGTATTCTATCGATTCCTCATATGTTTCCACATGTCAGTTAATACCCTGGTGAGTGTAAAGTCTTTCCCTGATGAAAAAATTATTTCCAAGAAACTATGCTAGGGATAGCTACACTGCTTGTTGCAGTTGGCAGCTTATCTCAGACTTTTTATGGTTACACTTCCACATGTACTCTGTTTGTTACCTGTAGAGGGTATACGCAATACTCAATTTCTCTCCATACGTTTTCCAACATTTTTCCGTCACTGCCTCTACTGTATCTCGTATTTGTGTCGTGAGAGTTTGCACGTCAGGAAATACCGAAATGAACACCTTGTGCTTAGCGGAGCTCATAAAAAGGTCAGGAGGGGGTATGTCTTATGAACATGATGACCGTTATATTGGACCGTCTCTACCGTTCTATCTGTGCAGGTGACAATTATATTGGACCGTCTCTACAGTTCCGTCTATCCTGAAACTTTCATCCAAGAATTGGAGAACAAACAAACCCCAGTGTGGCGATGCATCATCTTGTTGAAACACTATCCGTAGCTCAAATTTCTGTAGCTAAGTTGCAATGTAATGTTCCAACATGTGCAGATGAACTGTTGCCGTAATGCTAGCCTCAGTGAAAAAGAACGGTTCAGTATTTGTGTTGTGCGATAAGCCACACCGCATGTGCATTGTCAGGCTGCAGCTTATCTGCTGTACCCGATATGTGGCTTCTTCGACCCCGCACATCCGGACACTATGCCTGTTTACTTTCCCGGAGATGTGGAAAGCCTCTTCATCACCCGCGCCGTGTAGCCGTGCGGTCTGCTGCGCCTTGTCACGGTTCGCGCAGCTTCCACCGTCGGAGGTTAGAGTCCTCCC
The DNA here is from genome assembly GCF_023864275.1 of Schistocerca cancellata. Lineage (NCBI taxonomy): Eukaryota > Metazoa > Arthropoda > Insecta > Orthoptera > Acrididae > Schistocerca > Schistocerca cancellata. The sequence continues at coordinate 166,536,885 of NC_064634.1, forward strand.
TCGGGCATGGGCGTGTGTGTTGTCCTTAGCGTCAGTTAGTTTAAGTTAGTTTAATTAGTGTGTAAGCCTAGGGGCCGAAGACCTCAACAGTTTGGTCCCTTAGAAGCTTAACACAAATTTCCAAAAAAAAAAATTCCTCTTCACCTGAAAAAAAATCTTTATTAAGTTAGTCATTGTCTGTATCGATTCGTTCAAGCACATCCCTAGCAAATTCTGCAGAACTAGACCTATCAGTTAGCTGAAAAGGTTGCAGGAGTTGCACTTTGTACGCACAGAGATGCAGTAGTTTGTGTAAAATCTTCATCACAGCGCTCTGAGGTATGCCTGTTCTCCTGGAAACACTACGCGTCGATTTCCGCGCCTGCCAGTCTCTTTAAACTTTTCATATCCCCTTTTGATGCTTTTCAGATCTGGCAGATCTCGACCATAGGCACTTTGCAACTGTCGCTGAACTGCAGTGGGCGACAGTGTTTCATGAACCCACAAAAGATATTACGCTTTCTCCAGCAAAGACGCCATTGTGACACCAGCACTCCTAAATTACGCTATCCGTAACGAGACAGAGAGAGAGAGAGAGAGAATAAATCACATGCTGTCAGAGAATGTGAAGAAGTGTGCAAATAAAAACTTCAGAAGTTATGCCAGCATTTATATAAAAAAAATGATAGACATGTAGAAGTACACCATCAAGAAACTTCATGAGTTAAACTTTGTCTTTTATTAAGTACCACCCTACATTTTTGGTTTTGTAATCCAATTCTCCTCAAGATCTGTTAGGAAACGTATTACCGTCTGCCATTCACGTAAAGATGACGTTATTAAAAACGTAACACAAAACTAATTTACTCTGTCGTGTACCAACACATGGCGTAGTCTCCTGGGTTAGCGTATCTCACTCACTTGCCGGAGTTGCAGTAAACAAATGGGAGCTCAAGGAAAACGCGTTTTGGTCTTTGAGCTGACTGTCTTTAGTTACAGGTTTGTGTGGGTCCAATATACACCAAAGATAACAAGGTAGATGTACTACTCGTCTAAGGAGAAAGGAAGTTAGCAGCACAGTAATTTCAGTAACATGCCTTGTGTTTCAGTTGTTTACTGTCAGTTCCAAGTTGACAGATACGTTACTTTGGGTACATGCACTGCCTTTTAATAAAGGAGAGTCAACATCAGTTTGTCCTATATTTTTAATAACCTCATATTTACGTGAATGATGTACAATGATAAGTTTTTTTAACAGGCCATGAGCAAATGACGTGGATCACCGTAAGTATATACGGTGCAAGGAAAAAACTTACAGCTGTTCATATCGTCATAACGAACAACGTTACAAGAAAGGTAATCAAATTGGTTAATGTTCCTCTAAAAGCTAAGCAACATTCTATGTAAACTGAAGGTGCCCACCCGGTTAGCCGTGCGGTCTAACGTACGGGTTTCCGGAGTGGGAAGGAGCGCCTGGTCCCCGGCACGAATACGCCCGGCGGACTTGCGTCGAGATCCGGCGAGCCGGCCAGTCTGTGGATGGTTTTTAGGCGGTTTTCCATCTGCCTCGGCGAATGCGGGCTTGTTCCCCTTATTCCGTATCAGCTACACTATGTCGACGATTGCTGCGCAAACAAGTTCTCCACGTACGCGTACACCACTTTACTCTACCACGCAGACGTAGGGGTTACACTTGTCTGGTGTGAGACGTTCCCTGGAGAGGGGGGTCCACCAGGGCCGAACCGCACAGTAACCCTGAAAGAGTGGTTCGGTGTGGGGCGGCGGAGGGGTGAAGTGGACTGCGGTAGTCGTCGTGGGGTTGTGGACCACCGCGGCTGCGGCGGGGACGGAGCCTCTCAGTCGTTTCTAGATCCACAGTTGACATACATTACAATACAATACAAACTGAAGGTAGAGAGGGGAAGAAAGGGAAGGAAAGGGATCACTACTGTCAGTTGCATCGGGACATTACGCGGAAGCAGCGACGACGGATGAAAATATGTACAGTACGGGGATTCGAACGCGGGATCTTCTGCTTAGGAGGCAGGTGCGTTAACCACTGCACCATCCTGGGCACAGCATTATCGTAACTGCGCGGACTATCTCGGCACACCACACGACCAATCCACACTCTCATCGAGCGCACCTATCCGCAATCCCTGTCCGTTTGCTTCACGTTTGCTCTCTGAAATTCCCTCAGGAGGTCGGACGTATTTGTGCATCCACCCTGAAGAAGGTGGATCCATTGCCCAGCTAGGCCAATCAAATAATATGAAGGCGTTGCCTCTGTTTTTTCGGTCATGTCGGAAAGAAAAGGCACAACCCCTACATATACTCATATACGCAACATTTGCTTGCTGCTTGATACATTTTTCATTTTCCTTCCCAACTAAAACTTATTTGAGGTCTTCAAGATAAATGGGGCATTCACAAGAGATGATTGACGTAGGAATTTGCATTATGAATGGAACATTTTTAGAGTTTCTTTGGGCATTACAGTTGCAGAACTTTGAAGGGATCCAAGTCGAAGGGAAGAACCTGACATATGTAGCCTACGCATATGACATCTACTTAACCAGAAGGTCTGAGGAGGAATTGAGAGAAAGGGTCAGGGCACTGGATAGGGCTGACAGCAAATATGACCTTCCCACAAACCAAACAAAGCGGATTACCTCGTTACGAATCGTCGACAAGATCAGAATACTGAACAATACAGTTACTGCGGATGTGAGACCGGTCATACAAAAGAGTCGGCGATGCTGGGAGCACTTTTCGTAGAGAACTCGTCATACGAAGTACAGTTTAACGCCAGGATACAGGCAGAAAAGCGACCTTTCTACAGCTTAACACAACTGCTTCGATCAAGGCGTCTTCGAGACAGTTTAAAAGATTCGGTTGCATTACACCCTGTGTCAATCCGTGGAACTGTGTGGCTGTGAGACGTCGAGTATCTGAAAGCAGCACTCTCACAAACTTCTCGTATTTGAGAGAGAAGTGCTGCGAAAAATCTTTGGTCCGGTGTTGAACGCAAACACCGGTGAACAGTGCATCAAACACAACCATGTAATGGACGAACTGTACCGAGATACAAATATAGCACAAATCATAAGATGCAAGCAGCTACAATAGGCTGGCATGTGACAAGGGTGGCAGAAGACAGGTGGGCACGGACGCTACTGGATTTCATCCCCACAGGTAGCAGATCCCAGGGAAGACCAAGGAAGAGTGGAGGGATGGCCTCCATGAAGATCTGCAACAGCCACCGACAGATGTGGACGGATGGCGGATGGCAGCGATGTATAGAAGACAATGTAGAAGGAAACTTTCAGCAGCGCGTGGCCCTTCGGACCTGGTCGAATAAAAGTAAATGCAAGTACAATGCAACGGCGCAATATCTTTCTAGCTGAATATCTTTCTAGTACCTGAAGATGGTCTGATTTGCGACTATATCCACCATCTTTAACAAGAACAAAGTAGTGTAGCTGTGTATTATACGATGCAGTTTTTAACCTTTATCAGAGACGTCCAGAATCGTCTACACAGAATACACATATTGATTTCGGGCAGACTGGGTATTGGCACGCTAAGTTCACTGACGCGACAAGCACACGCTGCGGCGAGCTTACCTTTGCAGACATTTCCAGTGCAGTCTCTAAGGGAACATGCGACTCCTAGAACATTCTGTTACAGTGTCTTTTGGCGTCAAGGCCCTCTAACGTGAAGCGCAACGTGGTTCACTGGTTTGAAAAATAGCATGCAGAGAACCAATCTGCCCTGCACGGTCTTCTGTTTGTCCCATTGCCTGTTTCTTTCAGTTAACTTCTGTACTATACAGTAGCATTTATTTCTGTGATTCGTCTAAGTTTCATAGAGCTGTGGTACTTGGCAGTGACAGCTCGTGAGAAAGTTACTTTCGTCCTTACGTTTTGCACATTAGTATATTATAAGAAACAGCCCAAATACGACAAACTCAATTAATAAGTCAGCTGGGGCCGGCCGCTGTGGCCGAGCGATTCTAGGCGCTTCAGTTTGGAACCGCGCTGCTGCTGCTACGGTCGCAAGTTCGAATCCTGCCTCGGGCATGGATGTGTGTGATGTCCTTAGGTTAGATAGGTTTGAGTAGTTCTAAGTCTAAGGGACTGACGACCTCAGATCTTAAGTCCCATAGTCCTTAGGGCCATTTGAACCATTTTTTTAAATAAGTCAGCTATCTACTAATTTTGATGTGACGGTTGTACAAAGTGTACACGGGACGAACCGGTAAAAACTTGGGGATACGTTTTAAAGAGGAGAAATGAGCGTATAAAATCTAAGTGCGAAATACAAGTGCCTTTGTACTACATCGCGTATACAACAAACATACATCCAAAAACATTAACGAAAAGCTCCAAATTCCACATTGCACAGATAAGAGGAAGACAACCAGGAACACTACTCGTTATGAACAAATAGACCTGCAGAACAGAAAGTTTTTCGATAACCTCAGTCACATTGTGCTAATGAACAATCAAAAATCGTCCATAAAAGAAAGAAATTTTATAATTTACTTTTACCTCAACACAATTTTTTATTTATTTTGCATATAACTTTTATTTCTTACTACCTTCAATTAACCTCAAACACATACATACATATATAGTCACAGTATTTAAAATAATCGTTCTGTGTTAGATTTATTCTTTGATCTATGGAGCACCTTTGTAAATTTCGCACCCTATTAAAACGTCAAGCTGTCAAACCAAGAAGACAGGATATAAGTGGACCAAAACGAACAGAAAATGCCCAAGATGCTGCCAAATTTCAATACATATGTCACATTTTTTCTACTGCAGATGAATATCTTTCTTATAAGAACCTTCAACATCGCAGCGCGTCAGCAATCGTTGGTATATATAGCACCTAGTGTTACACTAGGTGCTTTTTTCGCAATCGAGGCGGGTTTTTAGTATTTTAATATCTTTCTTATAAGTTGCATTCATATTATTGCGTTTCTGTTTTGTGAAAACAATGCTGTGTGCTCTAGGCGTGAATCAATAAAATAAAACGAAGCGGGGAGGGGGCATTTTTTAGCACACTGGACTCGCACTCGGGAGGACGACGGTTCAATCCGGCGTCCGGCCATCCTGATATACGTTTTCCTGATTTCTCTAAATCGCTGCAAGCAAATGCCGGGATGGTTCCCTTGAAAGGGCACGGCCGACTTCCTTCCCGGTCCTTCCCTAATCCGATGAGATAGATGACTTTGCTGTTTGGTCTCTTCCCCTAAACAACCCAACCCAAACCCAATAAAAAAAATACAGCATATGTGGAAGAATGCCATCTTCTTTTAACAAATTTCGTGCTGTGGAGCCCATTAGGGAGAAAATTTAGAGTCACCCTTGTGTTAGTAGTACTCCACTGGTGATGTACTTGCAGGGTTTGCTGCCTGGCGTTGCGTGTTGCACACCCGTTAGGCACGCGCGCGAAATTACTGCCAACTCCGTATCGGACGAGGGTAGCCTACTGCGCGTACGGGTGTGCGTATCCTATTATTGCGCAGAGGTCCATCTATATGCATCTCGAAAGACCGTGTGTGTGTGTCCTGACTCACCGACTGAGTCATTTCGCCGTGGATGGAAATTGCTGCTGCGGGGGTGCACGAACACCAGCTGTGGTGCCCCCGTGAATGCCGTGGCTTAAGAGGAAAAAAGGGCAGGCCTAAAGACTTCCTGCAATCTCCTCGGCCCTAGACGCTGATTAGGAGGGATTATACGCAGCACGCAGGAACTGCGCAACTCTCTGCAATTATTTGAGATGAGGAAGCGCCGGGAAACTCCCTTGAGGCGAATTTCTAATTTCAGCTTAGTCATAAATGTATCAACGTATAGTAAACTCAAAAGCACTCTGCGCGCCCGTTTAATCTATAGCACTATATAAAAATAAGTCGTAGTTTAACGTTGTGTTCAAAAATTTCAAAAAGTTTTTGGCCGGTTTACTGCGGATTTTTACTTCATACTCTAGTAAACGTTTGGTTAGACATAGGTTACACATTTTCGCCACTGTAATTCAAATTTTGACACGATACTTTAATATACATTCAAACGAACGTGCGCTACATATTTTTTGAAGATAAGCATGTATGATATCTAAGTATATTTTTACACTATATAAAGGAGCAACGTTTTTAGCTAAAATCTCGAAGGCTCTTCCCGATTTACTTCAAACTGTTACCAGATACTGTAATGAACATTCAGACTGACACCGGCTGTTTATTTTTTAAAATATATAACAACATATCTAATACATAAACGGGATGGAGTATACATTTTTAAATATACGAATATTTATGTAATACATAAAGGAAAGATGTTGTTCTCAAAATTCTCTAAAAGTGTTTGACCAATTTAATTTGCAACTCTTATACGATACACAACAGACATTCGGACAGACATGGTCTACATATTTTGCAAACAATGATGTACAGGTTTTCTCTTATCATCGTCTCCGAGAAAAAAATTCTGTGCTGGGCACTGCTCTGAAAACGTGCGGTTTTGTTTACTTTCTCACAGTCAGACAAACTGTTCCGTCCATATATTTTCTTTCTCATTAGGTATATTTTTTAAAAATTGTATACCCACAAATGTGTAATTTTGTTTCATTCCTAGCAGTCAGTTTTTACAGAAGAAAGAAAATTTGTGTTAATGGCTTATCGGCTTATGATTAGAACATTGCTAAGAAATACGAATTTGCAATAACAATAAACGAGGTTCAAGATGAGAAAGAGGAAGGGAGAGCAGATGGGCAGGAAATGAACACAGAGATTGGGAAGAAGGAGATGGACGAATAGAGGTGGGGAGGAATAGACAGAGAGAGAGGGGCAGGATGAAATAGAATGACGGCAGTGGATGTGATGACCAGACAGAGGAGGGAGGAGGAGGTGGAACAAGAGACAGTAACGAGGTGGACAGAGAGAGGGGCCGAAAGAGATTAGTATGTACACACATCTAAAAATTTTTTGCATCATCCCGGTTCCCAGAACTCCTGAAGGTTGACGTTGACTGTGAATGTTGGATCACAAACACAGTCCCATTGACTGTTCAGGGATGTCAGTAAACTCGCCCAAACATGTAAACAACCATGCATGAGCAGCGCCTTATTAGACGGAGGGGGTCCGACAGCCGATCAGTTTCAGTCATTCCACCAGGAAGGAGGTACACGGCTCGTGTTGTCTGTAGTACAACCTTGCCTAGACGGCCAATGCCGCGGTTCGATCGCGTCCGCATTGTTACTTTGTGCCAGGAAGAGCTCTCAACTAGGGAAGTGCCCAGGCGTCTACGAGTGAACCAATGCGTTGTTGTTCGGACATGGAGGAGATACAGAGAGACAGGAACTGTCGATGACATGCCTCGCTCAGGCCGCCCAAATTCTACTACTACAGTGGATGACCGCTGCCTACGGGTTAGGGCTCGGAGGAACCCTGAGAGCAATGCAACCATGTTGAATAATGCTTTACGTGCAGCCACAGCACGTCGTGTTACGACTCAAACTGTGCACAATAGGCTGCATGATGCGCAACTTCACTCCCGACGTCCATGGCGAGGTTCATCTTTGCAACCACGAAACCATGCAGCGCGGTACAGATGGGCCCAACAACACGCCGAATGGACCGCTCAGGATTGGCATCACGTTCTCTTCACCGCCAAGTGTCGCACATGTCTTCAACCAGACAACTGTCGAAAGGTGTTTGGAGGCAACCCGGTCAGGCTGAACGCCTTAGACAAACTGTCCAGCGAGTGCAGCAAGGTGGAGGTTCCGTGCTGTTTTGAGGTCGCATTATGTCGAACTGATGTACGCCGCTGGTGGTCATCGAAGGCGCCGTAAAGGCTGTACGATACGTGAATGCCATCCTTCGACTGATAGTGCAACGATGTCGGTTGCATGTTGGCGAGGCATTCGTCTTCATGGACGACAATTCGCGCCTCCATCGTGCACATCTTGTCAATGAATTCCTCGAGATAACGACATCGCTCGACTAGAGTGGCCAACATGTTCTCCAGACTTGAACCCTATTGACCATGCCTGTGATAGATTGAAAAGGGTTGTTTATGGACGACGTGACCGTCCAACCACTGAGGGATCTACGCCGAATCGCCGTTGAGGAGTGGGACAATCTGGATCAACAGTGCCTTGAACTTCTGGATAGTATGCCACGAAGAATACACGCATGCATCAGTGCAAGAGGACGTGCTACTGGGTATTAAGAGGTACCGGTGTGTGCAGCAGTCTGGAGCACCACCTCTGAACGTCTTGCTGTATGTTGGTACAACGTGCAATGTGTGGTTTTCATGAGCAATAAGAAGGGCGGAAATAATGTTTATGTTGATCTCTATTCCAATTTTCTGTACATGTTTCGTACAGATGTGATACAAAACTTTTTTTGATGTGTATATATTCAATTTCGATAGATATTTAGCAACTGGGAAGCATTCCGGGGTTCGCTAGTGACCCATAAAGCTTAGTGAAGGTGAGAAAGGCGGACCATAAGGAAATTCCTCTTTAAACTGTAGGTAATTTTCTGTTTTTATGTCAAGGAAGAGCGAATGTTTTTTATATCAGAGCCTATTAAATTGCAATGACATTCAAACAAACCGTCATGTTGATCGAAAGCGTTGGCAATTCCCCTCTTCGTGCGGTACCTCGGAATATCCCTCTGTTCATCGCAGGATTACATAACTGTGATATTGCCGGTAAGATAATGAATTTAGTGTGTTCGAACATCACGAATTACCTACAACAAAACTATCTACTTACACATAGACGGATTCAGAAAACATCGTTCTTGTGCACCACGACTATCTCTTCCTTCTCATGAAGTAATGAGTGCTGTTGACAGAGGATCAAAGATTCATTCCACGTAATTACAACCCACACCGGACTTCCTTGAGCAACTGCACTTCAGTGGTAATCACCCGGTATTTTTAGTGTGGTCAACGGTTGTGCCCACATACCGAGTGCTGTAATGAATCGACAGGAACTTGTCATCTAGGATTCAGTCCTCGACCTGTGCCAGCAGACAGAGTGAGGAGCGGTGCCGGAAGCGATCGTGCAGTCAGATGAGCGCACCTCTTCCTCCCTCGCCGGCTTCCTCCGCCTCTCGGTTGGCGACTGCAGCCTCGGGATCCGGCGGAACCAATTAGCGTGCAGCTGCCGCCTCTCTCTGGCTCGTTACGCGCCTCGCATCAGCGGACACCGGTGGGACAGCCCGCCGGCGCCCCAGCCTCCCAGTCGCCTCCCTACTTATCAGTTACACTGCTGGCAGCTCGGCCGTAACGACGGCGCGCTTTTTACGCTGATTTCAGCGAACCGTCTCACTCCGTAATGAGTATTACCAGCCCTCTCAGATTTCTTTTGCAAATATCCGCACCTGTAGCATGCCGATCAAAGATAGCGTTTGCATCATCATTTTTGTCATCTCTGTATAACACCAATGCATTTCGGGACTGCTCACATCCATTCAAAAACACCGCTGAATCGCAGCTACCTTAGGCCAGTCCATGTGACTGGGTGTATCACTTTGACTCTTCCAACGCGAGACAAAGGATCTAGCTAACTACTGCAAATACGCTCTGAGGTGTCAGGTCAGAGGGGTGTTCTGAACACAATTTCGACACAAAGCAGCTCAATAGGCTGTGGAGTGCAAGGGGTAGGCTAGCAATAGAACAGTGCATCACCATTGACTAGACACTCATTTACTGAACACATAAGTCAGGTATTACCCAAAAGGAACAATCAGCACAAATTACAAAATAACATTCTTTTCCTTTAAGTCACTCAAACATTTAAACAGGCAAATAGAAATTATTTAACTGAAAGCCTTTTAAGAAAGCAAGACTAGAAAATTTGAATGATGAGTTAAAATCATATTTAAATAGGCTCTGACCGAGCACATATTTTAAAACGAAATACATCCTTTAAGGAACCAGCGATCAAGATTAATTACATAATCCTCAACAACCATATTACGTCCAAGAAGATTAAACAGTAATATATAACATCAGAGAGCTGCAGTCCCAAGTTTTAAGCAGCACGTTTCAGACGGACTGCACTGCAACAATACAAGTCCCTCAGAGGATCTCCCCACACAGGAAGTTATTGCCGCAATCGACAAAATATCAACATCATTCCATGTACAGACCTAAAACAAACTAAAAGCTCTCTTAAATTTGGTACAGTTAATTCCCTTTCGACACAACATACATCACAAGTCTAGCCCTAGGATGGCACCGACACCCCGCAATTTAGCACGCGAAAAACTACAGCGATGCACTCATCACGTATCCTTACCAAATCCAAGAACAGGGAGCTTGCTCCCCAATAGCGGAACATTTAACCACGCGCAGCGTGCGGGTTTGCGGGATGCTGATCTCCCCTTAACCTCAACACCAGTTCAAATACTAGTCAGCCTACAATCTTGAACCACCATACACATTCCTTCAGTTACTGCATAGAAAGCCAATGTGATAGGCCAACAGACCAGCATATGATAAAAGCTTAAGCAATTTTCTTACAAATAACCCTTATGAATAGTGGCCGTAATTTTTTTTAATGCGAGCACACCCACAATCAAAAGACAAACAACGCCAATCATAAGGACAGTAGCACATAAGCAGTAGCAATGGTAACTTCTGCTTAGATTGGCTACAAATCAGCGCGTGATTTAACACATCAGAGAACAGTCTTTACAACATAACCATCAATACAATAGCAAATTACTCGCACGTGTACTCCCCCACGATTTCGATTTGCAAAGCCATAGACAAAACCTGGAGAACGTATCACTTAGACCAACATAATGGTGCTCCCTCAGTTACCCCAAATAACTGACTCCCTTAGTTGCACAGCAAAGAACCAGACCTAATGAAACCACCACAGTTTTCGCCTCTAAATTGTCACAGTACAAGTAAGAATCACAAATGTAATTTTACATCACCAGTTCCCGTATAGTCAATACAAGCGCCTGATTTTCACCCGTTTATAACGGCAGGCAGCAACATCGTACGGAAAAGAGCGTAGACACAAGCTCTTACCAATTCTCTTCTCCGAAAGCAGCCACCGCAACACTCGCGAACCACCTGGACATCCAATGCAAAAATCGTTACTCCTTCACACAAATTAAAGGACGCCCGCTTCCCCCTGCTTGCAACTGTGCCTTCCGTTCAGAGCCAAGCCCCCCCCCCCCCCCCCCCCCACGGACCGCGCCTCGTTACTCCTCGCGTAGGCCCCAGAGGGCGCTGCTTACCGCCCTGACCGTGGCAGGAAAGACAAACCACTAGAGTGTCACTATCGATATGAGCCGCCACGGCTCACGCTCTAAGAAAGAAAGAAGAATATTAAAAAACAACGACGCACTACGAAGGAATTATCCGAATGTGACGGAAATCGGAAGACGTGATGTACATGTACAGACAAACAAGTGATTACACTTTCGGAAAATACGATTTATTCAAGAGAGAGAGCTTCACAAATTGAGCAAGTCAGTAACATGTTGGTCCACCTCTGTCCCGTATGCAAGCAGTTATTTTGCTTGGCATTGATTGATAGATAAGTTCGGTGTTCTCGGGAGGGATATCCACATTTACATGGATACTCTGCAAATCACATTTAAGTGCTTGGCAGAGGTTTCATCGAACCACTTTCACAGTTCTCTATTATTCCAATATCGTATAGTGCGCGGAAAGAACGAACACCTATAAATCACGTACGAGCTCTGATTTCCCTTATTTTATCGTGGTGATCGTTTCTCCCTATGTAGGTCGGTGTCAACAAAATATTTTCACATTCGGAGGAGAAAGTTGGTGATTGGAATTTCGTGAGAAGATTCGCCGCAACGAAAAACGCCTTTCTTTTAATGATGTCAATCCCAAATCCTGTATCATTTCCGTGAGACTCTCTCCCATATTTCGCGATAGTAAAAAACGTGCTACCCTTCTTCGAACTTTTTCGAAGTACTCCGTCAGTCCTATCTGGTAAGGATCCCACACCGCGGAGCAGTATTCTAAAAGAGGACGGACAAGCGTAGTGTAGGCAGCATCCTTAGTAGATCTGTTACATTTCCTAAGTGTCCTGCCAACAAAACGCAGTCTTCGGTTAGCCTTCCCCACAACTTTATCTGTGTGTTCCTTACAATTTAAGTTGTTCGTAATTGTAACACCTAGGTATTTAGTTGAATTTACGGCTTTTAGATTAGACTGATTTATCGTGTAACAGAAGTTTAACGAGTTCCTTTTAGCACTCCTGTGGATGACCTCACACTTTTCGTTATTTAGGGTCAACTGCCAATTTTCGCAACATACAGACATCTTTTCTAAATCGTTTTGCAACTTGTTTTGATATTCTGATGACTTTATTAGTCGATAAACGACAGCGTCATCTGCAAACAACCGAAGACGGCTGCTCAGATTGTCTCTCAAATCGTAAGATAAGGAACAGCAAAGGGCCTATAACAGTACCTTGGGGAACGTCAGAAATCACTTCTGTTTTACTCGATGACTTTCCGTCAATTACTACGAACTGTGACCTCTCTGACAGGAAATCACAAATCCAGTCACATAACTGAGGCTATATTCCTTAAGCACGCAATTTCACTGCAGCCGCTTGTGTGGTACAGTGTCAAAAGCCTTGCGGAAATCCAGAAATACGGAATCGATCTGAGATCCCTTGTCAATAGCACTCAACACTTCATGTGAATAAAGAGCTAGTTGTGTTTCAGAGGAACGATGTTTTCTACAGCCATGTTGACTGTGTGTCAATAGACAGTTTTCTTCGAGGTAATTCATAATGTTCGAACACAATATATGTTGCAAAATCCTGTTGCATATCGACGTTAACGATATGGGCCTGTAATTTAGTGGATTACTCCTACTACCTTTCTTGAATATTGGTTTGACCTGTGCAACTTTCTAGTCTTTCAGTACGGATCTTTCGTCGAGTGAACGGTTGTATATGATTGTTGAGTATGGAAGTAATGTATCAGCATACTCCGCAAGGAACGTAATTGGTAAACAGTCTGGACCAGAAGACTTGCTTTTATTAAGTGATTTTTGTTGCTTCACTACTCCGAAGATATTTACTTCTACGTTACTCATGTTGGCAGCTTTTCTCGACTCGAATTCTGGAATATTTACTTCGTCTTCTTTTGTGAAGACGCCATTCTGTCCAATTGGCGCGTTACATCGCCAAAATCCCGAACTGGTTGGAGGGTCCTGCCCAAAACGATCCAAACGTTCTCAATTGGGGATAGATCAGGAGAACCTAAACTCATCAAAAATGTTCAGATGTGTGTGAAATCTTATGGGACTTAACTGCTAAGGTCATCAGTCCCTAACCTTACACACTACTTAATCTAAATTGTCCTAAGGACAAACACACACCCACACACCCATGCCCGAGGGAGGACTGGAACCTCCGCCGGGACCAGCCACACAGTCCATGACTGCAGCGCCTTAGAGCGAATCTCATCACTGAAGACAATTCTACTCCACCGAAGGATATTCCAGGCCTAAGAAGAGACTGTAGACGCCCCGGATAGCGGTGGTACACTAACCTGACTGCCGCCCGCAATTCGTAGTGGCGTAGTGAACATAACTGGCGCCTGGGGCACGACACTTACTGGCGCCACTGCCCCGCCGCCCCCCCCCCCCCCCACACACACACACCGACACACCGGTCTGTACTTAATTAGCACCCTCCCCTTCTCCGCCCACCTCTCGGCACCCTGGGTATGACATTATACTTTATTGGTATCCCCTCCCCACCCTCTATAAACAAGTGTAGTAATATAATACACAGAATTTACTCTAATAATAACACATTTTCCGGAAAATCTTGTTCGTCTCGGAGACTATTTGGAACATGATACACCGCCTCGCCGTCCCCACACCCTCGCTGCGCCACTGGCCATACTGTCCAACAACCAGGAGTGATGGTTTGGGGTGCCATTTCTTTTCATAGCAGGACCCGTTTGGTTGTCATCCGCAGCATCCTTACATCACGGTGGTTCTTCGGCGATATTCTACGCCCCATTTTATTGCCCTTCATGGCAAGCCATCCTGGGCCTAATGGGCAGGGCCCTCCTACCTGCTCGGGATTTTGACGATCTAGCGTGGGCCAATCTACATTTACATATCTACATACATACTCCGCAATCCACCATACGGTGCGTGGCGGAGGGAATCTCGTACCACAACTAGCATCTTCTGTCCCTGTTCCACTCCCAAACGGAACGAGGGAAAAATGACTGCCTATATGCTTCTGCACGAGCCCTAATCTCTCTTATCTTTGTGGTCTTTCCGCGAAATATAAGTTGGCGGCAGTAAAATTGTACTGCAGTCAGCCTCAAATGCTGGGTCTCTAAATTTCCACAGTAGCCTCCTTTCCTCCGGAGACTCCCACCCAAGTTCCTGAAGCATTTCCGTAACACTCGCGTGATGATCAAACCTACCAGTAACAAATCTAGCAGCCCGCCTCTGAATTGCTTCTATGTCCTCCCTCAATCCGACCTGATAGGGGTACCAAACGCTCGGGCAGTACTCAAGAATAGGTCGTATTAGTGTTTTATAAGCGGTCTCCTTTACAGATGAACCGCATCTTCCCAAAATTCTACCAATGAACCGAAGATGACTATCCGCCTTCCTCACAACTGCCATTACATGCTTGTCCCACTTCATATCGCTCTGCAATGTTACGCCCAAATATTTAATCGAGTATGGAGTATTCAAACATTGCGGGATTATTTTTCCTATTCATCTGCATTAATTTACATTTATCTATATTTAGAGTTAGCTGCCATTCTTTACACCAATCACAAATCCTGTCCAAGTCATCTTGTATCCTCCTACAGTCACTCAACGACGACACCTTCCCGTACACCACAGCATCATCAGCAAACAGCCGCACATTGCTATCCACCCTATCCAAAAGATCGTTTATGTAGATAGAAAACAACAGCGGACCTACCACCACACTTCCCTGGGGCACTCCAGATGATACACTCACCTCCGATGAACACTCACCATCGAGGGCAACGTACTGGGTTCTATTACTCAAGACGTCTTCGAGTCATTCACATATTTGGGAACCAATCCAATATGCTCGTACCTTAGTTAGGAGTCTGCAGTGGGGCACCGAGTCAAACGCTTTCCGGAAGTCTAGGAATGGCATTCGTCTGATACCCTTCATCCATGGTTCGCAAAATATCATGTGAAAAGAGGGCTATTTTCGTTTCGCAGGAGCGATTCTTTCTAAAGCCGTGCTCATGCATGGACAGCAACTTCTCTGGCTCAAGGAAATTCATTATATTCGAACTGAGAATATGGTCGAGAATCCTGCAACAAACCGATGTTAAGGATATTGGTCAGTAATTTTGAGGATCCGTCCTTCTACCCTTCTTATATACAGGCGTCACCTGCGCTTTTTTTTCAGTCGCTCGGGACTTTACGTTGGGCAAGAGATTTGCGATAAATGCAAGCTAAGTAAGGAGCCAATGCACTGGAGTACTTTCTGTGAAACCGAATTGGAATCCCATCAGGACCTGGCGATTTATTTATTTTCAACCCATTCAGCTGCTTCACAACCCTAGGGATGTCTATCACTATGTCCTCCAATATGTATATGCGTGGCAGGAAGTTGGGAATGGGGACGATTTGGGAGGCAACGGGTTTATGAAGTTCGAGATGGCGGGGTGTTGAATAAGTCATGTTAGGACTTGCGTACGTAAATTGCCCAACTGATTGTTCTTTTTTCTAGCGTAGAATCTAGCCTAATGTGGACCACACCAACAAATACTCAAGAAATATTCTTCTTTTTTTCTTCCCAATAGTTTTTCAGTCTCTCCCTCTGCTGTTGTTTTTGTTCCCGGGAGAAGATTCTTCTGCGTTTGCTCTCTTTTCTTGAAAACTGAGGTAGTGCTGCTGCTTCTCTACAGATAACACAATACTCACCCTTCTTCTATAGTGGCGGATCCATTACGCGTCACATCTAGTGATGAATGCCGCATTGCACAACGGTATCCGGGAAGCTTTGATCAGATAGTGTATAATAGAGTGGCATTTTTTTCAGTAGGTACAAGTTGCAAAGCACCACATCGACGAGGCATCCTCTTACAGTATGTGTACGATTTGCGAAACCGTTTGAGGAACTGAGAGAGGGTGGCCGAATTTTGACAGCTGGTTGAGCGTGCTTCTAGGAGTTCTAAAAGAGATGCGGAAGACGAGGTGGATTATACGGCGTTGTAGGGCTCGTGAGAAGTGGGAACATTCTGTGAGTGTAGAGATGCTGGCTACGTTGCCGAAGGTGATGAAGGGTCAAATAATGCTTTTGTAAGTGTTGAGGATGATCCAGTGATGTAATCTCTACGTACTACCTGTTAGTAGTTTGAATTGTCTTAGTCATTTTATAATTTCTTGTTGGACGGTCAAATGGTTCAAATGGTTCTAAGCACTATGGGATTTAACATCGGAGGTCATCAGACTTAGAACTACTTAATCCTAACTAACCTAAGGACATCACACACATCCATGCCCGAGGCGTGATTCGAACCTGCGATCGTAGCAACAGCGCGGTTCCGGACTGAAACGCCTAGAACCGCTAGGCCATGGCGGCCGGCTTGGACGGTCAGCGAACGAGAGAAAACCACCTTAGTTTTCGATCGAAGGTTTGCCAAAGATATTTTAATGTATTAATAAGATAAATCAAACGCTTGTTGCTGTTGAAGTAGACATTACGGAGACGCAAACAACAAATTATTTTTTTATATTATTTATACATTTAATCTGGCAAGATTAGAGCCATCATGCCCTCTCTTACACCTAACCAGACGTTTTGCATATTTTATGTCGCATATATTACAGTAATAAAGGTAAAGCTTACAATAGCACATATAAGAAAAATATACATACAGTTTGTATTCGTACATGGCAAATACAACAATAATTAGAGATTACCATAAGAAGGGTTTTTGATTATGAGTGCTACTGAGTGCTGTCAGCGATCGTCATGGAAAAAGGATGAATGTGGCAACACGCACTTAAGGAAAGTAAGCGAGGAGAAAGTCGCGTGACTCATAGGGAAAGGATAAGAGAAAGAAGCGTTACTGGAAGAAGATAGGAGAATTTGCTTTACTTTTCTCAGAGAGGGCTATATATGTACGTTAATTTTGGGGAAGCGCTACGAGGATGACAGGAGGAATTTCTTCGACTTTTTCTTATCGTTATCAGCACATCGAATTGCGCGAAAAGTGCAGGGCAACTTGTCCCAGAGGCGAACGGCAGCGACAACGAAGGAGTTTGCCGATGTTTTTGTTTTAAGAATCGTCACAGCTAAAATACAGTATAATAGAGACCTTGCGTTTATATTACGATTGCACGGAAAATGTTTAATCTCTGAAGGGGATACTGGTGTGGTAGCGCAGTGAGGAGCCGGCGAAGTAAACATAGCTTGGGGTAGTCCCGTAACTTGTTTGGCTACAATCAGCCTGACTATGTGAAGCGTTGACACGGACATATCGATGAATGTTGCAGGTGTAAGGCACGCAAACATACATGTTGTGCTCTAATAGTCTTGTGTTTTCAGGACGTGTACCGTGCTGAAGTACATCACAATAGTGGAGCTTCGATAGGATTGCACGAGTTTGTGTACCGCGTCCTGTGGAATTACGTTCCAAAACTTTTTGAGGACATGGAGGCAAGCGGAAATATTCCGGCATATGGAGACAGTATTCTACGCCCAATTTAAATGCTCACCCAAAATTGCACCCTAGTTCTTTACTGCTTTCTGATATGGTATTGCGACGCCGTCTAGTTGAATGGGAGACAACTGGCCAAGGAATTGTGAACTTATTATTTTCTGGTGGGATACCAAGGTTACTTGCGACTTTTTGGCATCGAGATTTAGCCCCAGGTTTCTCATCCGTGTTACCACTGAAGAAAGACCAACATTCATCTCGACAGTTGCAGCCATTTATCTTCAGGTCTGTCAATTCGAGCACGGTTGTGGTCGGAGTACAGGAAAACAGTGCCAATGAAACATCGATGCTCGTATCTTCTCCCAGTTATGCTTATTTCCCTTTCCCTATAAGACATGTGCCCTTCTCCTCCCTTACAGTCTTTAACTGTGTGTTACCAAATTCATCTTTGCCTTGCCCATCTTATTGTAATCTCTCATTTTCGTTGTGCGAATACAAACTGTGTGTTTTTTTATTATCTGTAATATCGTAATTTTTATTTTTCTATGTCTACGTGCACCTACATCTACGCGATTACTCTGCTATTCAAAATAAGTCCCTGGCAGAGGGTTCAATGAATCACCTTCACTCCCTCTCTACCGTTCCACTTTTTTATCGTGATGATCATTTCTCCATTTGTAGGTGGGTGCCAACAGAATGTTTTCGCAATCGGAGGAAAAAACTCGTGATTGAAATTTCATGAGAAGATCCTTTCGCAACGAAAATCGCCTTTGCTTTAATGATTGCTACTCCAATTCACATATCATGTCTGTGACACTATCTCTCCTATTTTGCGATAATACAAAACGAGCTGCCCTTCTTTGTACTTTTTCGACGTCATCCGTCAGTCCCACCTGATGCGGATCCCACACCACACAGCAATACTCCAGAATAGGGCGGACAAACGTAGTGTAAGCAGTCTCTTTGATAGACCTGTTGCACCTTCTAAGTGTTCTGCCAATGAATCGCAGTCTTTGGTTTGCTCTACCCACAATGCTATCTATGTGATCGTTCCAATTTACGTTATTTGTAATTGTAATCCCTACGCATTTAGTTGAATTTACAGCCCTCATATTTGTGTGACTTATCACGTAATCAAAATTTAGCTGATTTCTTTTAGTACTCATGTGAATAACTTCACACTTTTCTTTATTCAGGGTTAATTGCCACTTTTCGCACCATACAGATATCTTATCTAAATCATTTTTCAAGTCGTTTTGATCATCTTATGACTTTACAAGACGGTACATGACAGCATCATCTGCAAACAATCTAAGACGGCTACTCACATTGTCTCCTATGTCTTTAATATAGATCAGGAACAATAGAGGGCCTATAACACTTCCTTGGGGAACGCCGGATATTACTTCTGTTTTACTCGATGACTTTCCGTCTATTACTACGAACTGTGACCTTTCTGACAGGAAATCACGAATCCAGTAGCACAACTGAGGCGATACTCTGTAGGCACGCAGTTTGGTTAGAAGACGCTTGTGAGGAACGGTGTCGAAAGCCTTCTGGAAATCTAAAAATATGGAATCAATTTGACATCTCCTGTCGATAGCACTTATTACTTCATGAGTATAAATAGCTAGTTGTGTTTCACAAGAACGATATTTTCTGAATCCGTGCTGACTAGATGTCAATAAATCGTTTTCTTCGAGGTACTTCATAATGTTCGAATACGGTATATGTACCAAAACCCTACTGCAAATCGACGTTAGTGATATATGCCTGTGATTCAGTGGATTACTCCTACTTGCCTTTTTTCTAAACCTATTGCCTAGGTTATGACCGAATTCATTTTGAAGTGTTGCCTATCATAGCGTCGGTGGCGACGTCATTAAAGGCGCGCCATAAACTCGATTTTTGCCAGACATTAGCTGTGGCCTCCCGTAGTTCACATTATGATCGAGAGAACTCACCGAGTATCTAAACATGATGGCCAGGCGGGGTTTCGACCGCCTCTTCCTCAGAATGTGAGCCCCGTGGACCGGGCAGCGCGTCACTTCGGTCCTCGCCTCTCCCCTACAGCCTTCCGCGCAATCATCTCGGAGTGGAGCGTAATCTCCAGCTGCTGCCGACCCACCATGAAGAGCGTATCACTGCAGCCGACACGCGAAATGAAAGCGCAGGTGAGCTACTGCGGCCACGTCGGGCTATTGGTGAACGGATTGGGGACGCCCCGATATCGCCGATATACGAGTTTAATTACGGGCGTAACAGCACCGCCCGCGCTACCTACGCCCTAATTGAACTTGCAAAATGCAGGCTGACTGCCCCATCAATTGCCATAACGGGCGTGGGGGCCGGCAGGGACCGCATGGCCGTGAGTGATCCTATTGGTCCGGTGGCCGTGATAATGCGAACTCAATAGGTCCCAGAGCGAACACACGGCGAGTGAATCAGTGGCACCACCTAACTGGAAAGCGATGCAGACTTTCACTTTTCAGAGCCTGTGTCGGCTAAGCGCTTTATTTACTCTGTGGGAAACAAGACTTACACGTTCATAATGTTTCTTTACAAACCATAAGAATGAACTCTATTCTGTGTCTCGCGTGTATCGCTCATTTTTAGGGCAAATTACACAGTATCTTTG
The DNA here is from genome assembly GCF_023864275.1 of Schistocerca cancellata. NCBI lineage: Eukaryota > Metazoa > Arthropoda > Insecta > Orthoptera > Acrididae > Schistocerca > Schistocerca cancellata. Next base: position 166,557,221 of record NC_064634.1, read on the forward strand.
TCCATAGTAGCCTTCCATTTTATTTATTTTCATTTATTTATCAACAGTCTGCTTCAGTGATGATCACGATAGTCTGTTGGTTTACTCCCTTTGCACCCCAATATACCTCCAACAAAAAAATGCCAAAACACACATACACTAAGTACGACACGTACAAAAGTCACACACGTACGAATACATGGTTTCACAACGATATACTGTTTTGATATTTTCTCGAGCTTCCAACCCTTCAAGTACTTAATCAGCCTCAAGCCTTCGGCTGAGTGCTTCATGTCCGTTGCCAAGTGGTGACTGTCACCACGAGAAGAAGTCAGACAAAAACTTTCGGGTTTTTAGCCGCTTGAGAAAGCTGGAAGTTTGAAAAGAGGTTTGTCGGAGAATCATATATTTTATGTCTTAAAATTTACAATAAAAGGAAGAAATTCAGTGGAAAGAATCAAAATGGTGCAGCAGATAGCTGCGACTGGCTGATCGCTGGTATGAAAAGGATGAGCTAAACCCTCTCCAACATGCTAATCTGCCCCAAATCTTTCTCCTGAATGCTTACCCTAATTTTTAATTTTCCAAGAGAAGATTAAAGGCATTTTATCGAGAACAGGACCGGGAACTTAATAATGATTAACAGTTAGTTCAGGTACATATGCTAGTCAAAATATTTAATGTGCTTACTTTCTCCTTCTACTTAACTTTTTCACTGACAAAGATTCGCACAGTTGCTTGGTACATTGTGTCGTCTCAACAGCAGTGGCTGGTGCCAGTCTTTCCCACATCCACTATTGCTTAATGACAGACAAAAAGTAAGTTAAATCAACTGCCTCCATCCTCGTGAGCAAGAAGATATCTGCTACAGAACAGGGCCAGCAATGACTACTGCAAAACATGAACGACAGTCAGAATAAAAGTTAACTATAAAGTTTATTTCAGTCAAATGCTCACAGGAATTTGTTAATGGCTTGGACAGTTTTCAGCGTTATCAGTAGCCCTAATAAATAAGAAATGCTATACATGCAGTCATACAACAACTTTGCTTTAATAAGTGAAACAGACGCCTAACTGCACCACATGAAATTTAAAAGTGACACCATAAATATTTCAGGCCATCAATGGTGTGAGATCGTGGAAATGGTGATTCGTATCATGCAACCATAGGTCAAGAAGTGTTTAATCTTACGTAGTATAGCTAGGTATGTATTTAATTCTTTTATTAACTTAATGTTGCTATGTCTTTTTGCGCATTGTTTTTATTTTTATGGCTATTAAATAAAACTTGTGAGTTGAAACCGGTTCAGCTATTAAAAATTATGTGCCAGCATTAATAGAAATCTAATTTGTGGTTAAAAGTATGGTGCTGTCTATTGCTCTCTTCCAGTAATATGGTAAATACGAGCACGAATAAAAGGCATCTTTCATCATAAATACTAAATTAACACTCAAATTGGGAATAATGTCGTGGCTCTACGATGGAAGGACTGCTACTTATGAGGGGACTGGAATACAGTTACATCACATCGTGCTCGACTGTAATGGTCAAATGGTTTTTTTGTTCTACAGACGCAGATCAGTTTTCCAAAGTATCAAGGTGTAATCAAGATGAGAGAGTGAAAGGAGTTAAGCGACTACAGCAGAAACGGATAGTGGTGGGAGCCGAAAGTGCTACGGATGATCAGAAAGAAAAACGAAATTTTATGAATAAACGTCTCTTGTGCCTTTGTTACATCATAAGCAGCTTTTAAAGATTGAGCGAAAACACAGGGATATTACGAAGTGATGTTGCTCATTGGTGAAGCAACTGCATTCGTTGCCTAGAGGGTTGGTACTCAAATTCCACCCAACTATCATGGTATAGGTTTTCTGTTATCCCTATGGGGTGGTTTCCCCAAGAAAGTCACGTGCGGGATTCTCCCCATTCTTGACCTCCCTGCTCTGCGTGTAGTGACAGTATCATTGATATGACCTTAATAAACAAAAACTTTTTTAAAAAATATTGAAATACACAGATATTACACATGTTCTACTAGTATTTATTTCTTACCACTGGAGCATAGTACACTATAGTAACGCACCCAATATTTTTGCAACTGTGAAAAAGGAACATGAATTTCCTGTGGAGCCAACATCAGGCAGTAAATTTCAGGATGAGCCCAGAAAGCTGTGTGCTGTACTGAAAAAATTACAAATTTTGTATAAATCTGCCTCTAAGTAGCAAACTCTACTAATGTATCCTTAAACTATTTTTCATGGTCTGTAACCGATAAGCAAACAGAAACATTATGGCCATCCATTCTTCTATAGCACACTATTCTTGAGTGTGGAGATCCTGAAGGTTGCTCATATTCTCTTTCTGAAAGAGCAACGTGCATGAAAGTTATTTGTACCTCATGCAGTGTAACATGATGCTGACTCTACACACTAAACTGTGGGTGAGCTTTCTCAGGACTTTGTTGAATTTACAGTGCTTCCGCCATCTGACATTTATTTCCTTCTGGTTAAACCATTGCAATTACGTTTTTGTATCCATTTTCAAGTGTTTCGTTATTCTTCTTTCGAAATTTATTATACTGCATGCCCTACTTCCAGTAAAGAACATCATGTTTATTATTTGATCGTACAGAAATTGTCGTATTGTACCTTGTATAAGTGTCGACAGCTTATATCACATTTCCACTTCGTATTACTAATTTCGAAATGACATTGATAGAACAATTGTCAATGGCTACAAAGCCGAAATAGCAGGGGCATATTCAAAAGGAAATGAAATAACATTTGAATGGCGAAAGCAGTATCATTTGTGGAGTTCTACTTGTCTGTGACTCTTGCTAATAAGGAGAAATAGATGTTGTTTTGTGTCGAAAAACGCAGCACAACGTTCTGGAAAGCGTAAAGTTGTCAAATATGATAGAGATTTTCGTGATCATTGTTTATTAGCAAACATCAGATGTTGTTTAACACTAAGCCTTCTTGTTTCCTGTTTATACTGTTAAAAAAGATAAGGAGTGTTATTGTTAATGGACCTTTGGATATTTAAGAGCAAAGTGAACCCAGTAGATTAAGGTGTTCTGCAGAATACTCGTGCGAATTGAAATTTTCTTTTGTGTGTTCGTAAAACATTATTCATTAGAAAGTTTATTATCTGCGATCAGCAAGTCAAAACCACGTGATTTTTCGCTACATGCCGTTGATAAACAGGGGAACCTCGTAACGAAAAAGATCATACGCGAATTTACCAATTTTTAATCATTTCCCATAATCTGGTTTAGTTACCCTTCTCAGAGAATTCTCCAAATCCATATAATATGTTATACTCTCCCAGGATCATCTGGTAGGCATCTGTTTAAGGAGTAAGGCATTTTGACTGCTGTTCCACTGTATATTTATTCCCTCATAAAGTTTTTTTGTAAATACCGATTAATGTTCAGCTGCAAATGTATTTAATTATGGTCCCCGAAGAAAAAATGGCATTCATTAGTCCACATTAAGGATAATTTTAGCCCGAAAAGGGCTGCGTAGTGTTGCCGGCCTACCTAATGATTTAAAGTGTCTGACAGGCAAGAAAATTAAATTTGAAAAAAAAAGAAAAAGTTCCCCTTGCCAAATCCTTGTATTCCGTAGAAAAATTTCTATTTATGTAATACGTAACTTGTAGTGGGTGGAATTTCCAATTTATATCTGCAAAAAGTGTTTGCATGAATATAAAAGACTTATTCCTCATTATTACGATTCAGTCCACAATTTATTCATGGGATGTGTAACTAACTAACAATCTAATGAAGAGAAAAATGATGAGATTATCACATAAATTCAAGTAGCACACCTTCAGAGCCACAAACACTTATGTATCAGTAGTATTATCGGTCCAGAAGATCCATCCAGATATCCTTTTTGGCAGCTTCATTTACGGAGCCTCAGCCGCGGCTTACACAGTTGTCCCCTGTGGCAGAGAGATTAATTGGAGCAGCCAAACATAGCGAGTGATTCACGACGAGTGTAGGAGATGTTTCAGCGAAAGACCGCGAACAGCTTTGGCGTCACCGCAGCCTTCTGTTTGCCGTTCCCTGGATAGCTTTCCAGGAAGACCAAAAGTTATTTTTAGCAGCTGATTTGAACGCCCCAGTTTCGGAAAAGCTGATTTACTTGTCCCTGAATACAGTGATGACTTATGCTTCTTGAAACCTCGATTACGGTATTTTCAAATGCAGACCTCTTATAAATAATCTTATAAATATTCTTATATATTTTCTTCATCGTTTGTGGTAGGTTTTCCTAATGATGTACAATCAGTTATCCACGAATTCCCGTTTATTATTTTTTTCTTTAACCATATGACTTTCCTGTCTGCACAAACGTAATTTATACATAAAAAAATCTTATGTTCCACCAGCCGGTTAATCGTGTCAACTTTCTACTGTGTCTGTTCGTGTTCTAACAGTTTGTGTTGTCTTTCTGAGTCAGTAGTGAACTATCAACACAGTATTCGCGTAAACAAGTGTGGAAAACTGGCAAACGAAATACTGCGTAAACGGAGGGAAGCAATTAGCTTCAAACATTTCAACCATACGTTTACACAGGAATGTGGGGAAGTATTAGTGCAGTGCCTTAAAAAGAATGTGTTGACCACCAGTTTAATTTTCATGCACTTTCATAACACCGATAAATGTTTTGGCCAGTAATTGAATAGGGTCAGGCTGTGGTTCTGCAAACGCAGTTCGCGTTTTTCTTTTCTCTAGCTCGTTCAACAGCATTTCAATCATCAATGAAGGCTGAATAAAGTTCGCTGAATTTAATCTTACAAAGCACCTAATGTTTGCTTCATTGGCTAGTTATACATGGGCAAACGGCGATTGTTAGAAGCACGCCGACTCATATCAATACTTAAATATTTGGTTAATCGCACGCTTGCTGCCTCAAACGCACATACATTGAGAGAGAGAGAGAGAGAGAGAGAGAGAGATAGAGAGAGAGATAGAGAGAGAGAGAGAGAGATAGAGTGTGGTGAGGGGGAGGGGAGGGGGGGGGGGAAGAGAAGAGATGGAAAGAGAGAGAGAATTTATGAAGCTGGAATCTAGAATTGCGCTCTCCCTAGGTACCTACCCGCCCACCTACCCCAATCCCTTCCTGTCCACCACCCGCCCGCCCCTACTACGGTACGATGTTAGTCAAAACGCTCCGTCCGAGCTTTCTCGGGTACAATGCGCTTTCTGAGCACTCTAACTAAAAGATAAAGTCCAAACTGCCTGCAATCTGTTGGAAACAGGGTAAATGAAAGCAGTTTCACAATTTCAGAGGAGAAAGGGGTACAAGATTAGTATCATTGAACAGACTGAATATTTTACCTGTGCAGTTACATTTTTTTCCTATATCAGGCTGTATTTTTATTTGAAATACACATTTATTATATACACAATCAGCTAATTAGCCCCTTGGGTATTTTCAAACAAGATTACATTAAAAAAAAGTATCGTGTCGGGCTCCATTTCACAAACATATGTCATGATCCATGCAATGGCTATGGATACAAGCATAAGAAATACAGGTCGATGTTGGTAGTGTGTTAAGTTTTAATATCTTCTGCAGGACAAACAAATGTCATGATCCATGCAATGGCTATGGATCCAAGCATAAGAAATACAGGTCGATGTTGGTAGTGTGTTGTTTTAATATCTTCTGCAGTTCGATGATATCGTCAAAAAAAATTTCAGCAGTTGATTTTGCTTAAGAAAATACGCTGAAATTTTGTACGCGTATGCTTGTGCTTATAAATATTTTTTAATATTGAAATAACAGTTCCTATTATAAAAAATATACGATTCCTATTATACACAGAATTAAAATTTTCATAAAAATTTATTTGCTACTTGATGGTCTAAATTTATGATATTTCATTTACACATAATATTACACTTAAAAAGTTATTAGAGAAAAATATTTTTGTAAGTTTTCATGAAGACGTAACTCATTTTTTCTTAGAGGTGGGTACACGAAGGGGGATAATGACTGCGCTTATAACAAGGCACTAACGTATTCGCATCATGTCTTAACAGTGAACTGGGAGAAAAGTCACGATGACATTAAAAAGAAACATATAATTTTTGTAGATATTATCCGGCGACAGTCGTGTTTCCTCTTTTACACGTGGCTCTACTAGTCAGAACATTGCTGGCAAAAATGTTCTGTGCCAAGAGCTGTATTCAAGAAGTCTCTTCAAGAGCTGTATTTCACGGTACTACTGTGTTGCCACAACGTCATTTGAAATGCTATTTTCTTAAAGTTTTTGATTCGCTCTTTCGTATTTGTTTGACAGTCATATAGCCATTTCACGTACTACACAATCATGACTGCTCGGTGATGTACCGCAACTTCATATTGGCGTTAAAATCTGTGAGAAAACTGTCCGCAGCTCGTGGTCTTGTGGCTAGCGTTGCTGCCTCTGGATCACGGGGTCTGGGGTTCGATTCCCGGCCGGGTTGGGGATTTTCTCTGCCCGAGGACTGGGTGTTTGTGTTGTCCTCACACTTCCATCATCATCCATCACAGTGGCTAGATTGGATTGCGTAAAAGAACTGGACTGTGTAAAAACTGGGTCTTTTTACGAGCGCTGATGACAGCGCACTTGAGCCCCACAAACATAACCAATCATCATCTGGGAAAACTTCATGCTTCACGCAATAAGTATTGTTTACAGCAAATATTCACGCGACCACCTTCTATCCCACGTGTACTGTATTTGATCAACAGTATCTGTACACCTACAACCGCTCTTAGCCATTACGACGGCTGGAACTCTGCTGTGGACGCTTTGAATGAAGTGTCTCAATGTCTCTGGAGGAATGGCAACCCTTTCTTCCTCAAGACTCGAAACCAAAGAAGGTAACGATGTTGGACGTTGGTGTGTGAAGCGAAGTGTACGTTGTAACTCATCCCAACCGAGTTCCATTGCGTTCAGATCGGGACTTTGGGCAGGCCAGTCTATTTATGGAATGCTATTGACCGCATACCGCTGCCTCACAGATGCTGCTTTATGACAGGATGCATCTTCGTGCTGATAGAACCAACCACCTCCACACTATTGCTTTAGAACACACAGTACACAACGCTGTAAAATGTGTTCATCTGCTTTCGCATTTACCTAAAAAAAAAGTAAGGGGACCGCAGCGTAACCACTTAAACACTCCCACCATGCCGTAAAACCGTCTCCTCCGTAATTCACTGTCGTCACTATATGATTATGACGGTAGGTAACATTCTCCAGGTATTCCCAAAACACGAATCCTGGAGGCACTGAGTTCAGCTCTATCTCTCTCTGTCCTCAGTGCTGTCCTCTGTGTCACAAAAAACTCCATCCCAACAGGCCTTGGAAGGCCAAACGGTACTGAATGACCGCCATGTCATTCTCGGTCCACAGACGTCACTGGATGCGGATATGGAGGGATATGTGGTCAGCACACCGCTCTCCCGGCCATATGTCAGTTTACGAGACCGGAGCCGCTACTTCTCAATCAAGTAGCTCCTCAGTTTGCCTCACAAGGGCTGAGTGTACCCCGCTTGCCAACAGCGCTCAGCAGACCAGATGGTCACCCATCCAAGTGCTAGCCCAGCCCGACAGCGCTTAACTTCGGTGATCTGACGGGAACCGGTGTTAACACTGCGGTAAGGTCGTTGGCAACTGTGTGACTGCCAGACTCTGTTATCATTCGGCCAGCAGCTAGTCTTTACTCCATGACTTCCCAGCGCCAAGTGCTTTATCCCCGGACGCTCTGTAACTTGGCTGCCTATTCACCAGAGCAGGAACTTGCCAGCCAATAGTGGCAAAGATTGCGAGTTCCGTCCAATGACACGCAGGTAAAAATGTAAAACACTCACTTGGTCTTGTGGGTTTTTGTTATTTTCAGCCAGTTGTGCTCTGAGACGTGGAGAAAGGCAGAAAATCTCTCGCACTACGTGACACAAATTAAGAAAGTGGAGATTCGATCACAGCACGGAAAAATAATAGTAAGAACCAGACAGAACGTTATTTCGAGGCGTCATAACGAAAATTCACACAGTCCTCAGGGAAGCAACAACTAGCTAGACATCTCTCATCTTGCTAAAAGGCTTCTACGAAGAATAATATGTTTTTTCGTCAGATGGCGACCGCCCCTTCTCCCTGGAGAGCGTGGAGTGAGGGAACAGAATGCTTGTTCATCTATCTGAGGCTGCGACTTAGCCTCAGGTTCTGAATATTTTTATGGCGGCCACCTCCTCTTAAAATGATTGGTATCTCTCGGTAGCCAGTAGAGCTGTAAAACTGCCGTATGCTGCCCTAAGTCAGCGGATTCTGCCGTAGTTTTCCTAGGAGCTTTGATCAGTTAATGTCGTACCCGCTGTAGCTGTCCGCTGGGTGTGCTCTGTACCAGTCGGGAGTTACCTCATAACGATCTCTTTCTTTACGTGTGTGATCAGTGTCTTTACTAGATTCCCCCAAAACTAGGAAGTGGTGAACCGTCTAGAAGCTGAGTGAAGGCCAGGTAACCTACGAAACACCTTCGTTCTACATAGTTATCCTCCTGTCTGTTAGTATAGAATAAACAGTATTTATATCAAAAGTGAAATTGTCAGTGTTTAATTGACGCTTTGTTCGAAAATTGTTGATTTGTAACTTGAAACGGAAGAATCAGAGGGATTTTGTAATAAAAATAAAAACAATACAGATTTATCACAATTTCCTAGACAAAAATATGAAAACAAAAATATATCAAACATCGGTTCAATATTTCGTCATACGTATATAGAACATGTTTCTCTTATTCGCATTTATCAATAATGATAGGAAATTCTAGCCTATCATCATGACGAAAAACGTTCAGTAAGTAATGACCCACATTTTTTTTGAAACCCATTAACGCTGCCAAACAGTGGCTCCTACAGGTTGGTCCGGAATTTTACAGCGCGGGTGGTTCCGAGATGGGGTAAGGCAGTTGAGAGGGGTGGAAATTATGTGGAGAAATGAAAATATTGTCCCTAAAGGATGTATCTACACAATGTAAAACTTTCAAACATGTAGAATGAAAGATGGATTTTAAAAAAAGAAGTGTGCATTTCTTTTGGAGTGACCCTCGTACATACATACGTACATCCATTTTTATAGTTTGTACGGGTTAAGTAACGTATCGTAGCACCATTTAGTTTGAAGGATATTCAAATACAACATTCAGCCGACTTTCCCCCGTCTCTTTGCTTTTGCTGTAAGTGTATTCTCTGACAGTGCCGAGTAGACGGAATCCCAGAAAGAAAGAAAGTAAAATAATCCAGTCCAAACTGCGGGCCACGATCCTGTGATGTGCGCGTTAGTGGACGGAGGGATGCCAAACTCGACATCAGAGACGACCACACGAGAGGCTGAGTCCAGCAACTGTACTGGACACCAGACGGTCACTGGAGACTGGCGCCTCGGTGCCAGACACGGGGGCGGAGGCTCTGGTTGACTGGCTGCCTGGCGCCGACCTGCGGCAGTTGGCAGCGCGGGCAGGCTGGCGCGCCAGCAAGGTCGCTAATGACGCCTCGCTGGCGGCGGCCGCCCGCACTGCTCTGATCCATAGATGCTGAACATGTCCAGGCTGTAGCTGTCAAAGCGCTGTGCGGGAAATGAAGTCAGGTGCAGCACTTCAATTTGGGGCAGTGTCAAGACGCAGATGCGACTGTAAACCGCTAAGATCTAGCCCTAACAGACGACTTGTTACGTCGCCAGACTTTTCAGTAACTGTCACAACATACACTACTAGCCATTAAAATTGCTACACCAAGAAGAAATGCAGATGATAAACGGGTATTCATTGGACAAATATATTACACTAGAAATGACATGTGATTACATTTTCACGCAATTTGGGTGCATAGATCCTGAGAAATCAGTACCCAGAACAATCACCTCTGGCCGTCATAACGGCCTTCATACGCCTGGGCACTGAGTCAAACAGAGCTTGGATGGCGTGTACAGTTACAGCTGCCCAGGCAGCTTTAACACGATACCACAGTTTATCAAGAGTAGTGACTGGCGTATTGTGACGAGCCAGTTGCTCGGCCACCATTGACCAGACGTTTTCAGTTGGTGAGAGATCTGGAGAATGTGCTGGCCACGGCAGCAGTCGAACATTTTCTGTATCCAGAAAGGCCCGTACAGGACCTGCAACATGCGGTCTTGCATTATCCAGCTGAAATGTAGGGTTTCGCAGGGATCGAATGAAGGGTAAAGCCACGGGTCGTAACACATCTGAAATGTAATGTCCACTGTTCAAAGTGCCGTCAGTTCGAACGAGAGATCACCGAGACATGTAACCAATGGCACCCCATACCATCACGGCGGATGATACGCCAGTATGGCGATGACGAATACACGCTTCCAATGAGCGTTCACCGCGATGTCGCCAAACACGGATGCGATTATCATGACGCTGTAAACAGAACCTGGATTCATCCGAAAAAATGACGTTTTGCCATTCGTGCACCCAGGTTGGTCGTTGAGTACACCATCGCAGGCGCTCCTGTCTGTGATGCAGCGTCAAGGGTAACCGCAGCCGTGGTCTCCGAGCTGATAGTCCATGCTGCTGCAAACGTCGTCGAACTGTTCGTGCAGATGTTTGTTGTCTTGCAAACGTCCCCATCTGTTGACTCAGAGATCGAGACGTGGCTGCACGATCCGTTACAGCCATGCGGATAAGATGCCTGTCATCTGTACTGCTAGTGATACGAGGCCGTTGGAATCCAGCACGGCGTTCCGTATTACCCTCCTGAACCCGCCGATTCCATATTCTGCTAACAGTCATTGGATCTCGACCAACGCGAGCAGCAATGTCGCGACACGATAAACCGCAATCGCGATAGGCTACAATCCGACCTTTATCAAAGTCTCCTCCTTACACGAGGCATTACAACAACGTTTCACCAGGCAACGCCGGTCAACTGCTGTTTGTGTATGAGAAATTGGTTGGAAACTTTCCTCATGTCAGCACGTTGTAGGTGTCGCCACAGGCGCCAACCTTGTGTGAATGCTCTGAAAAGCTAATCATTTGCATATCACAGCATCTTCTTCCTGTCGGTTAAATTTCGCGTCTGTAGCACGTCATCTTCGTGGTGTAGAAATTTTAATGGCCAGTAGGTTAGCTCCACCTTTTTACAAAATCCGCTGCTGGGGTGGTGTTTCATACATCGGGCAGACGACTCGTACAGTACATGAAAGATGCACAGAACACCCAAGGTAAACATGGCTCTTACAGCCCAATAAAGTGGCTGTGGGAGAATACTTCACAGACACCTGTCGCTTTATGCGAAATTCTAGAGCCAACTTTTGTTTTTGCACTCAGTGGTGAAAGAATCAGTGGAAACTCGTTGGTGAAGAATTTAATTAATAGAGATAGAGGTTACAGCATGAACAAAGAAAGGAAACGGTGCTTTCTTTAGTTAAACTCGCAAAGACATCACTACAGAGGAACAACTAATGATACACTTATATTCCATCGTGGATCGACCGTATACCCAAAGATTCAGTTTCTACATGGTTGTTTGCCGCCGAACACCGTCTCTGGTGCTCGTGTATCTCTGGCCGCATGCGCAGTAGCCAGGTTTAAAAGGGCGGAGCAACTGGTATCGCGTCTGTCTGTTAGGTCAGTCAGGACGTCGCTGGAAGGTACACGACCGTCATGTTAGGAGAAGAAATACGGATTCGGCGGTTCCACGCTCGAAACGTAATGGATCAGTAAAAACTGATTCTCAGAGCGCTGTACAACTGTCGCATTCCATTGGCATATAAATTATTATAAGACAACAGCACCACAGTTTCGAATGATTCATTTGTTGCGGTGCTGCTCGTGTACACAGCAGACGTCGCTAACGTACTTTAACCTGGAACCACTCAACATAGAAGAATTTGATTCGAACGCTGATGAATGAAATTGAACGTAAGGGGGGGGGGGGGGGAGGGAGAGGAGGAAAGAGGAGAACTGAAATAGAAACTACCAGGAATAAATTGATTTGCCATGGATATATCACATCAGGTTTTACCTCCGAAGTCTGTAGGCTCACAAATCATTATATTACTTTAAGGTGTTTTCTGTTGCCGGCCATTGCGGCCGAGTGGTTCTAGGCGCTTCAGTCTGGAACCGCGCGATGGCTACGGCCGCAGGTTCGAATCCTGCCTCGGGCATGGATGTGTGTGGTGTCCTTAGTTTAGGTTTAAGTAGTTCTAAGTTCTAGGGGACTGATGACCTCAGATGTTAAGTCCCATAGTGCTCAGAGCCATTTGAACCATTTGTTCTCTGTTGGAAACTATAGTACGTGTACTTTTTTTGTAGAGAATGAGTATGTACAATTAATAATTAAGTTGCTGAATAATGAACGAAGATTAACAATATAGCACCAGAAATGAAAAACAGTATTTTGTCCCAAAAAATATCTCATTGTGTTACAAAAGGCTTATTTGCTGAATGTCATATCTCCAACTTCGATTTTTTTTTTCGGGACACTTTCATTTTGACGTATTTGGAAGCCATTAACAATACCACCAGAACAAAATTAATTAAAACATTCTTGGCGATACAATGGAGTGCAGCGTACAAAAAAAAACTAAAAAGATAGCAGTCACTTTCCGTTCTTTGTATACAGTAAAATACTTAGTGATATATAAGCTGCGATACTTGCAGCAAACAAGTGAAATTGCTTTACATTTACCTCATAACAACTTTAAACCAACCTCGTTTCAGATATAGAATGCAGATGACTGAAGCTGCTATTAAATACAAAATACGATGTACATTTTTGTCGATGTAATGAAGTTCAAAATCTGCCAGGCTCCTGGGCAAAACCTTGCGCCATAGGAGTCTCGTTAATTTCCGAGTCGATGTATGTTGACTGTAAAACCCTGTTTTGCGCATCTGAACGATCACGCCTTTAGATATTTCTAATCTGGGGTCTTTAGTAACACTGACTGGATTAGGCTGACTTCAAATTATCAAGGAGTAAATGGTTTTAGACAAACATTCTTGATCAGAAATTCCAGTTACGCATGGGAGTTAGACTATTCATTACAGCTGTCTCTGTACAAATGGAAGCGCCGCACCGGAACACTGTGTTAAAAAGCTGGCGACCCGTTGACATCGGAACCGGTCGCTCTGGCGTCGCGCTTCGTTCTTGGATGACACCCAATACCGCACACACGCCAAAAGCTGCGGCCTTCTGCTCTTGGCAGCATCGTGCTTTCATGCCAAGGAAATTAATTTGCCGGCAAGCGTCGCTTAAATTCTGCTCGTGGGCTTAAAATGGCGCTTCCGCTTAAATTCTTTGCGGACTACAAAGTAAGCCTACATGCTGTTAAATCAATAAGGAAACGGCATCAAAACCTTTGCTAACTCCTATATATAGTCTCCGCAGTACGTAAAGGAATGCTTTAAGTTAAAAGCAGTAATCATATGAAATATAGCATTATATAAAATTAGCATAGCGTCCGCTGCTTCGCTTGCTTAGATTATATGATCTACACAGATCTTTCCGTTTTTCTTTAATCGAATTTTCATGTTACTCACAATTTACAATACCTTCTGAACTTTTCATGGTATTTAAGGTCATAGACGCATGGTCTTCTCCAAATGTGCTCCTGACCAAGAAGTGATTTCAGTAACTGCAGTCCAAAATAATGTCTTTTTTTTCATCGTGCCTTTTTCTTTCGTGTGGAGATACTTCCGTAGAAACTTTCATCCCCTAACAAATATTTCTTTGTATCTAACCGAGAAGTGAAATACTAATTTTCGTAGATTTACCTTTAAAATTTTTTGCATAAATAAATATTTCCTTGAAAATTTTCATACCCTATTTCATTTCCTTAAGGACTGACTTTCCAAAAGTAGTTAAACACATATTTAAAAAAAAAAAAAAAGTTCCTAACAGAGAAGCCACATACAAATTTTCACAGGTTTAGCTTTGAACACTTTTTTTTTTATTTCTTACAGAGAAGAAATACCAACTCTTATACCTTTAGCTTTAAAACTGCTTTAGTAGTTTCTTCAATAATGATGTATTTTCAAAAAATCCTTCACCTACTGTTTTACCCCCGTAGTGGCTGAATTTCCAAAAATTCTGAAACAATGCTTTTTTCTATTTCTGACTGAGAAGCCAAATACCAGTTTTATTAGTTCTGGCTTCAAAATTGTCTTAATAGCTACATGTTAAGCGTTTCATTTCCTATTTCACTCAGTTTGGAGTGGAATTTAGAGCAACCCCTTCTTAAACGATTTCTACAGTATAATATCAACGCCCTCTCCAAATTTCAAGTTTTTATCCTTGCAGTTTGGGTTGTACGATGATGGGACAGTGAGTGAGTCAATCTAAAATGGTTCAAATGTCTCTGAGCACTATGGGACTCAACATCTTAGGTCATAAGTCCCCTAGAACTTAGAACTAGTTAAACCTAACCAACCTAAGGACAGCACACACACCCATGCCCGAGGCAGGATTCGAACCTGCGACCGTAGCAGCCTCGCGGTTCCGGACTGCAGCGCCAGAACCGCACGGCCACCGCGGCCGGCTGTGACGTCATCTTTGAGCAGTGTATTTTTCCGTGTCTCGGAGACAGAACCGTGCAACAGCAGTTTGAGAAGCATTATAGTGAACTCTCATTGATGTTTCGGGGACAAAAATTCGCCTGATGTAAACCCTATGGAGACCATCTGGGTCGTTATCGGGTGCCATCCCCGTGGACGCAAATCAGCAACCCGTTATTTACGCGAATTACATTATCTGTGGGAAGACATGTAGTACGACATGCGTCCAGCAAACTGTCGGATCCCTGATACGCAGAATCAATGATGAATTTCGTTCTAAAGACAGACAAACAAATTATTCAGTGGGTGGTCGTAATGTTATGGCTCATTAGTGTATTTTAGATTATTCAAAAACCACAATAGACATGCCTAACTTAAAGAAAAAGTTATCTTCTCACAGTCTACACTCCTTAGTCAAAAACAGGTCAAATATTTTTTCTACGGGTATGCTGACAACTTCAGGTGTTCCTAACTTTTGTATTCCAAAAGCTAATGACACTCACCATTTTCTGTACGCGCACATAATCAATCATAGTTCTACACGTTTCTATCCTTGTTTCTGAAGCAAGAAAGAAAAGAGAGGTTCCGACGCGAAAAAGAAAAGAGAGCTGCTGTGTGTGAATATGTGTGCTTGAAGGAGACAGTAAGTGCTGTTAGCCGCTTGACAACAAAAGCAAGAAAAATCCCAGGTTGTTATTTAGTTAGAACATCTCAGTATCCCTGCAGTTTTAACAAGAATAGCTACTATGCTGTCTGAAATCGAAATGCTTAAAACTAAATTATGTAAAACCAGACTGTGACCAGTTGTAGTCTTTCACTAAAAATACTTCTTATTGTTAGGCCTTATCATCGTGAAGATGAACTCGGAGGTGGGTCACATGGTTCATCTTAACAGTCAGAGTTACAACAGGTACGACTTGCCGCGACACTCTGTATTAAGTTCTTTTCTCAAACACTGTGACGATGAGTCATGCCCAAAATTCGTAGCTAAAAAGTTCTGAAAAGAGGTGGACACCTGCTATTACCGGCCGTAAAACGGTGATACGGATGTGTTCATATGCACTCGTACAATTGTCGCAAGCCATCTGCGTGACCTTACGTCGCAAGTTAAATCTATGAGCTAACCATCTTTAAAAAATGGTCTGACGTCAGCGACGAGTATGTGAGAAATGCGACTGCGGTGAACCGACTTGATGCTGACAAGGAGAGGGTTTCAGGCATGGTTAATCGATTCCGTTCATGTTTGGCTTGTCGCTTGTGGGAATTTCCCAGCCAACTTCTTTTAGTAAAGAATTAAAATATTAATTCTGGTCGTCTTACGATCCCTCTTTTACTCATTCTGTTAAATATCCTCACATTTCTTCGAACAGCAAGGTCTATGGTCCAGAATGAAATTCTGGAAACATCCCCCATTCTGGAAACATCCCCCAGGCTGTGTCTCCGCAATAGCCTTTCTTTCAGGAGTGCTAGTTCTGCAAGGTTCGCAGGAGAGGTAGGAGGCGAGGTACTGGCAGAAGTAAAGCTGTGAGTACCGGGCGTGAGTCGTGCTTCGGTAGCTGGTCCACAATTGTCGGCAACAGACAACGCTGACATCCTGTCACCTATTACTAAAGATGAAGTGCATGAGGCAGTGCGTAGCTCACCTCTCAACAAATCTCCGGGACTTGATGGCCTCCCTGTGGAGTTTTATGCCCGCTGCTTGTCTATAATTGGAGACAAGATCACTTCCATGGCAAATGAGGTCCTGAACGGAAAACCGGTCCCTGCAGAGTTTAAGGAAAGTAAAATAGTACTGATTCCTAAGAGTAAAGGCAAAACCAACTTAAACAATTTTCGGCCTCTTTCGCTACTAAATTCTGATTACAAAATAATTTCGCGTATTATCAACAAAAGACTCTCTGCCTTTTCCAACAAAATATTGAGTCATCACCAATCTTGTTCTCCGACCAGAACGATATTCGAAAGTCTATCTGCATACAGAGACGTCATTGCAATTACCTCAGTGACAAGTATAAAATGTGCGTTAATCTTTATAGATTTCAACAAAGCTTTTGACCGCGTTAGTCATAGATACCTCTTTGCGACGCTGTCAAGAATGGCTTTCCACCCCCAGATTGTGAACATGCTAAGGAATATTGCAACAGGTATAAATGCGAAAATAGCAATCAATGGCCAAACATCTAAATCCATACAGATAAGGCGAGGGGGTCCACAGGGCAGTCCCTTATCTATGTTTTTATTTTCCGTATCTTTAGAGCCCTTCCTCCGCACTGTCCACGCAAGATTAACAGGCATAACATTGAGTGGTGAGAAAACTGTCATACGAGCTTATGCTGATGACGTGGGCATTGTAATAAGGAATAAGGAGGAGACAGTTACACTGGAAAGAGAAATCCAAAGGTATTGTCTAGCGTCGGGAGCGACAGCAAATGAAAACAAAAGTCAAATATTGAATCTACGGGGCCTAGATCACCTTCGACTGACATGGGCAAAACAAGACAACAAACATAAAACTTTGGGAATAACCTTAATGGCATGTCCGATGCGGATGGCTGCTTTTAACTGGACGGAAACTAGGAGGAAAGTTCATGGTGCTGTAATGGAGAACATCCATCGAACTATGGACCTGGTGCAAAAAGTCAGATTCATCAACTCCTGCGTTTTGTCTAGAGCGTATTTCACTGCGCAGGTATTTCCAATCCCTAAACTAGTAGCGAAAGGGATCATGTCCACTGTTACCAATATTATTTATGGCGAGGAGACATATTCAGGGTTGGTGCGACTACGGTTATACTGGATGTCAGAAACGGGGGCCTCGGTTTGTTGGATATTCGCAATAAAGCGTCTGCTCTGTTCCTCAAACGGACTTTCCATATACTCAGAGAACTTCCACAATGTATAACCGCAAAGCTCTTTGAGGCTGTGACAGCCCATAGCCTGCAACCACCGATTGATGTGCGAAGGATTAATGCCCGTCTGCAGTATGTGAGAAACTTTTTCCTCGAAGCAAGTTATCTTAGTGACGAAATCAGAAGCAACACACGTATCACAGCGCGCGACATCATACTTGAAAGGAAGTTAAATGAGGGTAGAAACAAAATTGAAACGAAATTCCCAAATTGTGACTGGAAAGCTGTATGGCGGAACATCAACTATGCCGGGCTATCTACAGACGCTACTTCCGCATGGTACAAAACAGTTAATAATGTCATCAGCACCAACGGGAGACTATATGGGATCGGTTTAAACCAGACACACCTTTGTGGAAAATGCAATCTGGTGGATACACTCAGCCACAGATTCACCTGTGGTGGCAATGTGCATAACTGGAATTGGATCAGGAAACAAATCGCCTTTCTCACCAGATCCTCTACGCAATATATAACGCCATCGCTCCTCCTGAGACCGGACATGACATACTTTCCGAAATTAAAAACCAACGCCATCAGCTGGTTACTGGGAAAATATGTTAGTTATGTCATCCACACACTTGGGTCGCACAACGAGATAGAATTCCACGTTTACATGAAGTGTGAATATGCAAAAATCAGCACGTATCGCAACCACAAGAAGCACTATGGCAACATGCTGAAGATCATTTTTGAAAGAATGGGTGCTGGTTAAATATGTGAAACCACTACAACACCTTGAACGAGAACGAACAGAAGAACAATAAAAGTCACTTGGTTCCTTATTATTATTTACTATTACCTTGCTTCCGGAACTTCTTCTTTTTTTTTATCAGTGTTCAGTTTCTACTCAGAGAAGAGGTTTCTTTGTCTTTCTTACATCGCAGAATGGGAATATTGTGTTAAGATTTCTGCACACTTAGTGCTATGACCCAACAGGGAACATGAAAAAGGGGTGGGAGGGGTTTGGGCCTCGACGCACTGGCAGTGCCGTGAACAGACCCCACTGCTAGTGCGGCGTGTACCACCCCCTGACCATCGTTTAAAAAAAATCAATAAAATAAATAAAAAGAAAATAAAAGTGGTTAATAAAAATTGGATTGCTGGAAGAAAAGGATGGATAAAAAAAGTGGATGGAGAAAAAAAAAAGATGGTAGAGCACTTGCCCGCGAAAGGCAAAGGTCCCGAGTTCGAGTCTCGGTCGGTTATTAATCTGCCAGGAAGTTTCATAAGGTCTACAGTGATTATCAACTAAACATTCGAAGCAAATATGTATTCACGGCACCAAGAACATCTAATGAATGGAATCTTCTAGCAACTACACTGTTCTTTCCCAAGATTAATAGAAAGAAAATGCTTGGTTTACACTTTCAAATATTTATTTTTTAGTATTTAAATTTTTGCTTCGTACCATATACACGATATCACCGCTAGAAGAATCGGAGCTGAAAGTTTATCACGAATGATGCTACTGATTGTTAGTGCGTCCGCTCGGTTGCGCAATTTACGCTGGATTTCCAGAAGCGGATAACAATTATGAAGCCTTGAAATTAAACTGTCTGTTGTCCCTCGTGACGATTTCACTGCTGTTCCTCCCGTAATTGTTTCCATACAACGAGGATTAAAATTTTAATTCTCCACTAGTCTAAACTGTTTGACACACTTCTTTACCTACTTTGTTATTAAATATTATTGGTATGTTTTTAACTCATTAACCCTCCTCTTCCCACCAGTTTCCATGCAGCGAAAAAAAAAAAACACGTAAAAGTAAAAAAGGTGTAAACATCACTCACAGATTGGGCGTTAGGCCTTTTCCAACTAGCCGACTGCTGCTTAAAAGGAAGTACGAGGTGCGATCTATGATATGTGACTAGGCCCACACGAAGTATGTGGGGGGGGGGGGGGGGGGGGGAAGGGAAGGGACCAGTACCCCCTTCCCCAACCCTGAAATATTTGGGCTTATACTAGATACAACGGAAATTTTCTGGTACCGGAACGCTTTCATAATGTTATTCACTCTTCATTATGATTGGAAGTGAAGTAAAAGGAATTTCAGTAGTAAAGAAGTTGATGAAAAGCAGTAGAGAGAAATTCACGAAACTAAATTAGACTTCAAGTCTTTCAGAGCAGAGTAGACGGTGAACAGTTTCATAACGTTGCTAAAACTGTATTTGCGTTAAGATTTCCGCGGACTGGAGAATAGATAATTCAAGAACAGGTTTGAGCTAATTAGCTTCCTTCATGTGCAGTCTCAGTACTTAGCCAAACAAGTAAAAATTTAGGTGCAACATGGACGCGTCTGGGCTGTTTGGAACAGAACAGAATAGATTCAAGGTTAGTATTTTTGTTCTTAAAGCTATGTAACGCAAATAGATTCCCTTCACTAGAAAAAAGTAGCGAACTGTTTTGACTTTACCTTGCAACCTTTTGTTGTCCGCTCCTGGTATGTGGTCAGCCCGACGGATTGTCATACCTAACGCCCCGGGTTCGATTCCCCGCTGGGTCGGAGATTTTCTCCGCTCAGGGACTGGGTGTTGTGTTCTCCTTATCATCATCATTTCATTCCCATCGACACGCAAGTCGCCGAAGTGGCGTCAACTCGAAAGACTTGCAACCGGCGAACGGTCTACCCGGTGGGACGCCCTAGCCACACGACATTTACATTTTAAACCTTTTGTTAGATTCTTTGAATTTTTCGAGGTGTTTGCTTTTCCAGTGCATGTTATGTGAGACTGATACTTCAGTAACATCACTGTAAATTAAATTAATACTTATGTAGTAGTATTGAAGAAATCAGACGTATTAACACGTTAATGGATCATTTAAGGTCAATGAGAACAGCAAATCAATTCTTGTCCGCCTGTCTGATGTATTAAAAGGTTTTATCGAATCTGTATTTAATGTAAAGAGTCACACTAGGTAAAATTAGGTTTCCGGTTTGGCCCTCTTCCGCCCGAAAAATAATTTTGTATGCGGACATGTGTGGGTCATCTGATCAGCATGTTACAGGCAGCCGTTATCCTCAGTAGATGAATCTTGATGGTGACGCTGCATGTTTACCCAAGTAGCTCCTCATCTGTCCTCACCAGTGGCTCAAAATGGTTCAAATGGCTCTGAGCACTACGGGACTTAACATCTGAAGTCATCAGTCCCCTAGACTTAGAACTACTCAGACCTAACTAACCTAAGTACATCACACACATCCATGCCCGAGGCAGGACTCGAACCTGCGACCGTAGCAGCAGCGTGGCTCCGGACTGAAGCACCTAGAACCGCTAGGTCACAGCGGCCGGCTCACAAGTGTCTTCGCTCCAGATATCTATGTCTCAGAAAAAACATGAGGAGATACCGTGAAGCGAAGCCGGGTCCTTCGTACTGGTGGCAGCGATATCAACTATTTGGTTACGTGTGCGCTCGACTACATACGAAACAAAAAGCAAAATGAAATTTTCACTCTGCAGCGGAGTGTGCGCTGATATGAAACTTCCTGGCAAATTAAAACTGTGTGCCGGACCGAGACTCGAACTCGGGACCTTTGCCGTTCGCGGGCAAGTGCTCTACCAACTGAGCTACCCAAGCACGACTCACGCTCTGTCCTCACAGCTTTACATCTGCCAGAATCTCGCCTCCTACCTTCCAAACTTTATAGAAGTTCTCCTGCAAATCTTGCAGAACTAGCACTCCCGAGTTCGAGTCTCGGTCCGGCACACAGTTTTAATCTGCCAGGAAGTTTCAAAAGGCAAAATGATCGTAGAAATCGAAAACAGCTCCTCCGACCATCCAGCGAGTTGCTTTGGTCGCTCGGTCAGCTCCGCTTCCCTTGAAAGGCTGTAACGTTATGAGTATACATGATGAACATTAGTAAAACCGATAAACTGGAGAGACGAATTCGTGACTGAAAATGGGGTTAAAAAGGTCATATGAACATATCTCTGGAAATGCGTCGTAGCCACGGTAGACGGCGCTGACGAATGAATGTGTCTCTGATCACGTGCCGTGTGTTCATTGTGTGTTGCAGGCTGTGTGAGCCGGCCGCAGCGGTTCTAGGCGGTTCTAGGCGCTACAGTCTGGAGCCGCGGGACCGCTATGGTCGCAGGTTCGAATCGTGCCTCGGGCATGGATGTGTGTGATGTCCTTAGGTTAGTTAGGTTTAAGTTGTTCTAAGTTCTAGGGGACTGATGACCTCAGAAGTTAAGTCCCATAGTGCTCAGAGCCATTTGAACCATGTTTGAGGCTGTGTGATTCACGCAGCGTACTATAAGCAGCACCTGTATCTATGTCGAGAACAAGCTGAGATGGTGTTTGTGTTCGGCGAGGCAGATGCAAACTGTCGAGAGGCAGCACGGCTATATCAAAACAAGTAGCCTCACAGACAAACGTTTCAAGCCGTTTTTGGGAGTTTGTGTAATCATGGATTCTTTGAGACAGACGAACACGTAGGGGGGCGGCGGACTGTACTTGCACCAAGTCTGGAGGACTGGGATCTGCGTCTTGACCGTTTCCATCTGCTCGGCCGTACACAAACACAATCTCGGCTTGTTCCCTACATGAATACGGGACCATTCTGCTGCTTACAGTACGCTACGTGTCTGAGGCTTTCCCCCTGTGAATGTTGCGGTCCAACCCGTCTCAGCTCCCCACCACCAACTCCACGGCGACATCGCACGCGTACAACGAAAGGCAATCAGTCAAGCGTAGCGCAGGCCTTATCACGATTCCGGCAGTGCCGCTGGCATCAGATGGCTTGCGGGTGGTCTACGCCGTCCCGCGTCCCGTGCTGCACACACGCGCCTGCACAGTGTAAACCTGGCGACGGGATGGGGCGACTCGCCGGATTCGCCCGCAGCGGAACCCGGGCCCGCTGCCAAGATTCCTGCCTGCTGACGCCGGTTTGGCAGGCGCTGTTGTTTGTGCGGCCATTCACACAGGCTTCCAAGCGTTACCGTATGAATGGAACTTCTCTCTCATTTCATTCTCAAAACCCGCAGTGGAAAAGTGTTACAGATTCACACACTGTTTTTCTTGATACCTTTCCCCTTATTGTTCATCAGTAGCTTGGATTACATTTAGCACGATGTGATGGCAGGCTTCTTCTTTTCTTCAAATCTACCTTGTTAGTAAGGAGACGATGACGCAGCAGTTGTCCAGATGTGTGGAAACACAAATCTTTACTTCGTATTATTATAGATACTAACTCACAGGTAATGGGAACGTGTGTGTATTGCCCATGCAGTATTAACACTATGCCGTCCGGCGACACCACAGTGGTCTCGTGCGCGATATACGAGGGCAGTTCAATAAGTAATGCAACACATTTTTTTCTGAAACAGGGGTTGTTTTATTCAGCATTGAAATACACCAGGTTATTCCCCAATCTTTTAGCTACACAACACTATTTTTCAACGTAATCTCCATTCAATGCTACGGCCTTACGCCACCTTGAAATGAGGGCCTGTATGCCTGCACGGTACCATTCCACTGGTCGATGTCGGAGCCAACGTCGTACTGCATCAATAACATCTTCATCATCCGCGTAGTGCCTCCCACGGATTGCGTCCTTCATTGGGCCAAACATATGGAAATCCGACGGTGCGAGATCGGGGCTGTAGTGTGCATGAGGAAGAACAGTCCACTGAAGTTTTGTGAGCTCCTCGCGGGTGCGAGGACTTGTGTGAGGACTTGCGTTGTCATGAAGAAGGAGAAGTTCGTTCAGATTTTTGTGCCTACGAACAAGCTGAAGTCGTTTCTTCAATTTCTGAAGAGTAGCACAATACACTTCAGAGTTGATCGTTTGACCATGGGGAAGGACATCGAACAGAATAACCCCTTCAGCGTCCCAGAAGACTGTAACCATGACTTTACCGACTGAGGGTATGGCTTTAAACTTTTTCTTGGTTGGAGAGTGGGTGTGGCGCCACTTCATTGATTGCCGTTTTGTTTCAGATTCGAAGTGATGAACCCATGTTTCATCGCCTGTAACAATCTTTGACAAGAAATTGTCACCCTCAGCCACATGACGAGCAAGCAATTCCACACAGATGGTTCTCCTTTGCTCTTTATGGTGTTCGGTTAGACAACGAGGGACCCAGCGGGAACAAACCTTTGAATATTCCAACTGGTGAACAATTGTGACAGCACTACCAACAGAGATGTCAAGTTGAGCACTGAGTTGTTTGATGGTGATCCGTCGATCATCTCGAACGAGTGTGTTCGCACGCTCCGCCATTGCAGGAGTCACAGCTGTGCACGGCCGGCCCGCACGCGGGAGATCAGATAGTCTTGCTTGACCTTGCGGCGATGATGACACACGCTTTGCCCAACGACTCACCGTGCTTTTGTCCACTGCCAGATCACCGTAGACATTCTGCAAGCGCCTATGAATATCTGAGATGCCCTGGTTTTCCGCCAAAAGAAACTCGATCACTGCCCGTTGTTTGCAACGCACATCCGTTACAGACGCCTTTTAACAGCTCCGTACAGCGCTGCCACCTGTCGGAAGTCAATGAAACTATACGAGACGAAGCGGGAATGTTTGAAAATATTCCACAAGAAATTTCCGGTTTTTTCAACCAAAATTGGCCGAGAAAAAAAATGTGTTGCATTACTTATTGAACTGCCCTCGTAGCTGTCAGCGGCCAGCGACACCACAGTGGTGTCGTCTGCATAGTATCGCTCAGTGGTCGGCGACAGCACGTAAGTATCTTTTGCATTCTGTTCATGTTTTGTTTAGGTAACAATAAGTAACACACGTCAACAAGTTTTTTTGTTTTTGTAAGTACTTGTGCCCTTTCATCATGGCGGACGAAGGAGACAATAGGATTATTTACGATGAATGCGCGGACGTCTTGTTTGACGTTCCGGACGACTTGGCCGATTGGGAAGAAGACGTTGGATGTCAAAAAAGTGAAAGTGAAGCAGAATCGTAGGAGGATGGTGAAATACGTTCAAGAAGAATTCAGCAAACGCTACGGTTGCCAACTGATTCGGCTGAATCAGACGAAGAAGGCAGTGCACAGTGGCCAGACTTTGATTTACCGAGGACCAATAATAAATTTGAAGGATCCCTGGGTCCAAACATATTTCCCAAAGATACACAGAGCGTCGAGGATATCGTAGAACTTTATATTGGGAACAATCTATTAGCAACGAAACCAACAAGTACTACAGTCAAAATTGCAATAGTAGGAAACTGGATTTTTTAAAAAATGCCAAATTTGTCGACGTTACGGCACCCGAACTTAGAAAATGGTTTGGGTTTGCTATTCTTATGGGAACTGTAAAAAAAGCAAGGATCGATGATTATTCGTCAACGAATCCGTTGATAAACACACCGATATTTCGCAAAACGATGTCCCGCAACCGATTCAGACAAATTTTATCATTTTTACATTTGTCCGACAGCAACAATAAACCGGATAGTGCCGACCGGCTTGTCAAAGTGCAATGCGTAATTGATTATTTTTCCAAAAAGTTTAATGAAACGTTTAATCTAAGTCAAAACATCTCAATTGATGAAGGAATGATACCGTAGTGTGGACGATTAAATTTTAAAGTTTACAATCCGTCGAAAATTACGAAATGCGGCATACTCATTCGGATGCTGTGTGATTCGATTACGGGATACATTTCCTCATTCAAGATATATTCCGGCGCTGGACAGCATTCAGCAAAAACAGTGATGGAACTATTGACACCTTCTGAAGCAGAGTGGCATCATCCCCTGCATGGATAATTATTATAACAGTGTAGAACTTGCAGAGAAGTTACTTGAAAGGAAAATTCTAGTTTGTGGAACGATACGGCAAAATAAGGGATTCCCGGAAAATTAAAGCGCGCGAAAGTCAACGTGTTTGAAGCTTGTCATCAACGGAAAGGTGACAAGCGGCAGGCGACAACCCAAGAAATCAGAATTAGCGCTGCCAGCGCCAAGAAAATAAATTTGTATGAGACGTGCGGACAGCTAAGTGTTAAGTATCTTAAAAACCTCATGCTGTGCTGGGCTTCAATCACTAGACACCTTTCAGCGAAGAATGCCCTCTTTGCCAACGTAGTCTATTTCTTTTTTTCATGCCTTTCTTCCTTCTTTCGCCATCTTTTGAATAACAAGGTAGAGGAACTCCGAAACTTGGTATCATGATAGCCAATTTTCATGTCCAGTTTACCGACAATCTCATTTCAATTGCTCTTCATCACCTTCATCCTTTTCGTTTTATTTTCAATCCATATTCTGCGCTCTGTAAACTGTTCATTTCATTCAGTACGTCCTGCAGTTCTTCCTCACTTTCAGCGAGGATACCAGTATCATAAGCGAATCTTCTCACTGGTATATTTTCACCCCGACGCATTCTTAGTTGGAATAAGATAAGAAACAACTTTAAACAGTCAAATTATCTTTGAGTGAAAAGTTGGGTGCCTCGTGGTGTATAAAGACATGTCGCCAGTTACTGTGCTGGTTAATTTTTTCTTCGTTTCGACCAAATAGGGACCAAGTCAATTCAACAGCGTGTTTTCCAGAGCTTTAGTTGTCGCCTCTTAAACACTCTCGCCAAGGTACAGGAAAGGATCCTGCGTGACCGCTTACAATCGCACAGATGCCTCCTCGGCCTAGCACCTCATCAATTCGACTTCAGGAAAAATGGAAATGAACGTTTGGCGTCATTGGCCGGGAGGCCCCTTGCGGAGCAGGTCCGGCCGCCTTGGTGCAGGTCTTATTACATTCGACGCCACATTCGGCGACCTGCGCGCCGGATGGGGATGAAACGATGATGAAGACAACACAACACCCAGTCCTTCAGCGGATAAAATCTCCGACCCAGCCGGGAATAAAACCCGAGCCCGCAGAACGGCTATCCGTCAGGCTGACCACTCAGCTATCGGCGCGGACTCGGCTTCAGGGAAGGTAGGTCAATAGAAGACACCGTCAACCAAGCACCGACAGTTACAAATACCATTAGCGACCAAACGTGGTCGCCATACTAATCGACATAGCCGGGGCTTTTGACAATCCGTGGTGGCCGTCCCTCTTCGCCAGGATAAGGGAAATGGCGCTATCAGCTTCCCCCTACAACAGTCTCCTCGACTACTGCAGAGACAAAATGGCGGAGTGGAGGGCTGGTACACGCAAGATTGTCACGAGGGTAACAAAGGGAAGTCCACAGGGCTCGAGCTGCGGATCAATATTCTGCAATATCGCAATCCAACCACTGCTGAACATGTTGGACGATGACGACAGTGTACGAGGTGTTGTGGCGTACGCAGATGACCTGCTCGTATTGGAGTCAGCCAACTCCAGAGCAGCACTAGAGACGAAAGGCACGCAACTGCTTCAGAAAATTAACAACTGTTGCAAAGAAAAAATTAAAAATAGCTCTCAGCAAAACTATAAATTTGCTGCTCAGGGGGACACTACAGAGGAATCCAGTTCTAAAATTAGACAATACAAGCATACAGAGGAAGCAACCACACGGTATCTAGGACTGCATCTTGACGAAAAACAGACTTTCAACTATCACAACAAACTGACAGTTGACAAAGGCTCCACAATTATGAACAAACTAGCAAGACTCAGAACTACCCAGTACAAATTACCTATTAAGACGATAAGTACCTACCATATTGCGATATTTGAATCCATCGTATGCTTCGCCGCAAGTGCTTAGGCTCAGAGACTGTACATACAGACTAACTAGACAATTGCAAGGCGAGGTCAACGTAGTGTACCTCTGAGAATGAACGGAGCCTGCAACATCACATCACTAGAGACACTTTGCGTTGTGATGGGGACCTGCCCTATAGACATAACAATAAGTTACAGAGCTGCACTTTACTGGGTTAAGAGGGGCAGGCTCGATAAATTCACCGATATTACAGGGACCAACATTATGAACAAAACACAACTGAAAAAATGGCGGATTCAAACAAGGCAGAGAGAATGGGAAGCATCCGACAAGGGTCGCCGAGTACACTCTTTCTTTTCTGACGTACGTCGTACGCGAAAGATTGCAACTGAAACATGTCGACCCAAGCCGGGGGATGGTCCATTTCTAGAAAGGCCACGGGCCGTATCCGGTACACTTAAATCGCATGGGACTAACTGTGAAATATGCGTTTGCAGGGGAACTGGGATACCAGAACATGTCACACTGCTATGCAACACGCTAGCACAAGTGAGACCTGTACAGAACGTCAGTGACGTCGCCAGAATAATACCTAATCCCGATGCTTGCAACACAGTGAATAGCGTGGTCGATATTTTATTTTATCGAACACATTGCATGACGAATACAAGCGCCAAAACCCATATGGAAGGAGGCGTAGACAAGCACAAACAACACAACAAACCACATGGGAGGACACAAGCATGACCACAGATTCTGAATCCGAGGAAGGAACCAACACATTAAGTGAACATGGCATGCCACAATATAATCACAAGCAACACAACAGGCAGTAACAATCATAAAACAAACTAACACCGACACCACATACTAAGACTCTAGTAATAAGGTAACGTCGCTTGGGAGGAGAAGGGTCGAAGAACTTTTATTCCGAGGCTCCTCCTCCCCAAAGACGTATTGTATAGTGCTCAAAGTATACTGCACACAAGCATTGATGTATTGTTCCTCCTATTATGTGTAGACAGAAGTATATTCTCTTCTCTATTTAAAGCTACAGTCAATGAATTTTATGTATCAAATGTATTTTCTTTATAAAGTGTGTATAAAACTAGAAATGTAATTATTAAGTTATTTAAGGAATAATGCATTCAAGTAGCAATGAACTACATTCTATTTCTACTAACAAATTTACAAACATAAATGTACTTCTCATGTCAAGCTAAAGTTCATGTATTCCATGTACCAAATGCTCAATCCGTGATTAATCTGTATCAAACCAGGTGTATGTATCTAAGGTATGACATTGAATATACCACAACTACCAACAACAGGGCAAACAAACAGCTGCTGAATGTCATGCAGTGTCCTGACTTGTAACACTCCCAGTAATACAGCAATACATGCAAGCATAGTAAACATTCATAAGCACACAGCATTTCAGATGAAAATAACTCGAGGTTGTACCGAGACCTTCTCACCTGAAATAGGTAGAAATAGGCCATTATCAACCAACGTGCTACTTAGACTATAGCACACATCCATATACAGTATACCACTTCTCTCTACATATTGCAATTATTTTCACCACACTCACTGAATTATATTTTCTTTTATTTTTCTTTGACATTCTTATTATATTAATTACATACTCATCAACTAGGCAGAAACAAATTATATAGAAACATTTTAACAGTTGTTAAATATTTAGTTCACTGAAACCTTAGATAAATATTTAATATTATGTTCATTATATTATTTTAAAAACAAGCATTAACAACTGTATACCAGAATGAAATTTTCACTCTACAGCGGAGTGTACGCTGATATGAAACTTCCTGGCAGATTAAAACTGTGTGCTGGACCGAGACTCGAACTCGGGACCTTTGCCTTTCGCGGGCAAGTGCTCTACCAATTGAGCTGCCCAAGCATGACTCACGCCCCGTCCTCACAGCTTTACTTCTGCCAGTACCTCGTCTCCTACCTTCCAAACTTTACAGAAGCTATCCTGCGAAACTTGCAGAACTAGCACTCCTGAAAGAAAGGATATTGCGGAGACATGACTTAGCCACAGCCTGGGGGTTGTTTCTAGAATGAAATTTTCACTCTACAGCGGAGTGTGCGCTGATATGAAACTTCCTGGCAGATTAAAACTCTGTGCCGGACCGAGACTCGAACTCGGGACCTTTGCCTTTCACGGGCAAGTGCTCTACCAGTTATATTGTAATAATGAGAAGTATTTGCTGTTATGTTTAGAAGCATCCGACTCACCCTACATTTCAAGGCGGTGGATTACTCTGTACTGTTAGTGAGTAAATGTCGCCGAATAATCCCGTATTCGTATCCGGTGTTTCTTTTTTCTTGACTCTACGTCACGACTATCTTCGGGTTTGGCTTTTCCTGGAAACAATCATATGCTCGTAGTTCTTTAGGAGAAATTTCCAGTCCTCGTATTTTTTTCCTGTACGCTAAACCTCTCTGGCTTTCTTATCTTGAAAGTACGTTAATGATCTTTTAGATGTCCTTCTTGGGCATAATCATGTCACGTGGCCATAAAAGGCAGTCCTTTCCTCTCCGAATCGTTTCACTAATCTTCTCCACATGCTTACACAGGTTGATTCAGAGTCTTTACATCAGCCGGCCGGAGTGGCCGAGCGGTTAAAGGCGCTACAGTCGGGAACCGCACGACCGCTACGGTCGCAGGTTCGAATCCTGCCTCGGGCATGGATGTGTGTGGTGTCCTTAGGTTAGTTAGGTTTAACTAGTTCTAAGTTCTAGGGGCCTTATGACCACAGCAGTTGAGTCCCATAGTGCTCAGAGCCATTTGAATCAAGTCTTTACAACAAATGTCAAGAGGTGATAGATCATATCAGGGGGAATATCTCTGGTTAGAGACAAACTGTTTTCTGATACCTCCTGCGCACGCTGGTCATCCTTTTGTTTGTTATGCCCCTGAGGTGCCGCAGCGCGTAGGCAATCTGTAGCGCGTACGCGTTGTGTGTTGCCTATAGCTCCGCTGTGAGCAGTGTGCCTGCGTGGCCGTCGTCGGCACGCGAGAGGCAGCCCTCCGCCCACGCCGCCCACGTCCTCGGCAGCCGTCCGCCGTGAAATCGGCTCCTCTGCGTGTCCCGTGCGAGGGCCCTCGCTGCCTGGAGTGGCCCTCCAGGCGGCTCGGTGTGTAGGCTCGCCCGCTGCCTGCCCAGGCTGGCGCTGCATTCCGGCCGCCTCCCTCCCTCTCCCTCTCTCTCTCTCTCTCACGCACACACGCCGTGCCTCTTGTGCTGTGAGAACGGCGGTGGCGGCTTCTCCTCTCCACGGGGGGCGCGGCGTCGCTTTGTTACGACACGGCTCAAAGGAACCGCAGCTGGCGCGCGTCTCTTCCGCTCACTTTACTCTGCCAGAGACACCTCGCAGCCCTCCACTTTCCCTGCTCTCTTTGTACCAATCTCAGATCAGCTCGCCAAGGTTTCCCTGCTCCAACAACACGCGACTGGTCTCCTTGTGCAGATACACTCCTCGGTGCAGAGGTGGCCGGTCTGTCTCTCACTGACTGCCCCATCTTTGGTAGTACACCAGTTTGTTGTTGTCGTTGTCGCTGTGATCTTCTGTCCGAAGACTGGTTTGATGCCGGCCACTGTGGACGAACGGTTCTAGACACTTCAGTCCGGAGCTGCGCTGCTGTTGCGGTCACAGGTTCCAATCCTGCCTCGTGCATGGATGTGTATGGTGTCAAAAAAATGGTTCAAATGGCTCTGAGCACTATGGGACTTAACTTCTAAGGTCATCAGTCCCCTAGAACTTAGAACTACTTAAACCTAACTAACCTAAGACATCACACACATCCATGCCCGAGGCAGGATTCGAACGTGCGACCGTAGCGATCGTACGGTTCCAGACTGTAGCGCCTTTAACGGCTTGGCCACCCGGCCGGCTGTATGATGTCCTTAGGTTAGTTAGGTTTAAGTAGTTCTAAGTCTAGGGGACTGATGACCTCAGATGTTAAGTCCCATAGTGCTTAGAGCCATTTGAACTGATTGGATGCAACGTTCCGTGCCACTCTATTCTGCGCAAACACCTTCATCTCTGCATTACTACCGCGACATTCATCCATTTGAACCAACAACCTGTATTCAAGCATTGCTCTCCCTCTAACTTTTTATTTCCCGCAGTTCCGTCCATTTCCAAATTGACAATTGCTTGATGAAACTTCCTGTCAGATTAAAATTGGGTTCTGGACCGGAACTCGAACCTGGTACCTTAGCCTTTAGAGACCAAGTGCTCTGCCGACTACCTGTCAAGATCCGCCTTACAGATTTAATTTCTCCAGTCCATCACCTCCTAATTTCCGAACTTAAATCGATATTTAGACATTTTTTGAACGGAATGGTGGTTAAAAGAACTGAATTGGACATCAGGAACTTCTTTTAAAAGTCTCTCGGTGTGCCTCCGCCCCCATGTTTCCGCTGCTTTCACACTTCAGTGTTGTCAGTAGCCTTCTGTTCGAAAAACATATGCAATACAACAGTTTTTCAAGTTGACAGCCCTGTTAGAAGATATGCTTTGTTGTGATCTTTATGATTCCCTTGTGTATCCGGTTTTCCACGGTTGTTTTCCTGGTAAACTTTTCTGTAGTTTGAGTTGCTGTTATTTTGTCATTCTCGAAAGTTATTAAGCATTTAATGTGGGGCAGTTAGCAGGTGGGAGGTTCTAGAGTTGCTAGGAATATATGCTGGGGTTAATACGAGACAGTAACTGTTGGTAACTGATTCCATAAGAGTGGCGGAGGCTGTGATAGGAACAACAGAGGCGAGACAGACCAATATAATTTTGAATTGAATTCCCGAGAATTAAATTTTCTGACATTTTTATTTTATGAAAAAAAATCTATTTGAGCCAAATGTCTGAAATTTTTTAGGATGTTTCGGGATACAGGCAGTAATGTACTATCAACAGGACTAAAAATACAAACTGATTAATTATAAAAAGTACCTTTAATTTTGATTATTATCCGTAAATATTTCTAGAATAAAAACTTGTAGCTGAACTGACGTGATTGTAGTTTACTTTTTAGCTAGTCAACTTGCTAATGTCTACTTAGAGTTTCAGGCATCTAAGTAAGATAAGTTAGACAGTACACAGATTCCAATCATGAACTGGAATATGAAAAATGTAAATTAAATAAACAAACACTGTTTTTTGCCTGGTTTCACAAATTTTATTATTAATATTACTGTACAACCTATATTCCGGCTTCTAAGCCCTTTTTCAAGTACATTACCCAATCCCAAAGATGATAATGCACAATAAACATGATGGTAAAGCAAAGATAGTCGTCTGAACGATCCATCGCTTAACATAAAGTTGCTTCAATGACCATTTTTTAACAAAGTGTATATGCAGTTACACAATTCAACAATTACACTAACATGACGGGACTAAAGTTATGCATCAGCCAAGAACTTTTTATCTACTGACGGACTGAGGCCCAAAGTTTTGCTTCTAGCGTTGTGTTATGATCTCATCTAAAAGAGGTGAATAATTTAATTGGTTTTGCTTGTTTAGTAATAGGTGTGAGCATGTCTTTTAATTTCTAAAATTTCTAATTGGTTGAGCTTAGCCCTCGTTTCCTCTGTGTGTAAGATTTGTACATCTTGTTATGTATTCGTGGTTATTATTCAGGAAATGTTCCACAAATGCTGACTCGGGCTTCTTCAGTCTGCTTCTTCACTCCTGTGATGTTCTTTAAGCCCAATGCAGATTGACCTGCCCATCTGTCCAATGTAGCAAGACTGACACTCACGGCATGTGATGTAATAAACCCCACTTTTTGTGATGGTTGGTTGTTTATCTTTTGTATAGAACGCGCAACTTCCTATTGTCTGAGGCACATGGAAAAACACAGAGAAACGCGTTGCCTTCAAAATGTTACTTATCCTAACATAAAACTAAAAACTGTAATTTACTGATTTTCACCAAAAAACTGTACTAATGTTAATGTGAGAAATAAAGTAATGATTTTTATATCAAAACGTTCAGCAAGAAACATTCCTATTGTCCTGCAGCTTTCATCGTACCGAGAGTTCACTTTTTTAGAGCCATGTAAGTTTTATGAAAATTGTTAATATTTTCGCAGGCGTTCACAGCCAAGTTACCTTAAGGCGGACAGGTGAAGCATTAAGTAAAGAAGTACTAGACACAGAAGGAAATCTGCGATAAACCCTTTGTACACACAGCACACGTTAAGAACTCAGAGAAAACACGCCTACAGTGATGAAAAATTATCAGCACGGGGCGGACAGAAACAGAACAGTTTGTCTGGGACTAGTCCCCATTTGCGCCGACAGTTGGCGCCACCTATGCCTCTGTCCTCATACGGTAGTTCGCTGCTGGTGAGTAACACTCGCACCAGCTAAGGCGAACACTTGTTGCCCCGGAGATAAGAGCGGATTACGGAGAGAAAAAAAGAGGTCCGCCATAAATCACTGCCGGGAAAAAGGTCAACGAGGTCCCGAGGGGCCCGCCTCCACACCAAGGGAAAAAGTCCGGCCTCGAGGCTCCGGCAGTTAATAATTTTCCATTCGGGTACAGACCGGGTAGAGGCGCGGCGGATCACAGCTAGGGCGGCCCGTGGCTTCTTATGACGCCACCTGCTCTTATCGTGGCCAGGCGCGTCCTAAACGACAGATTAATAGACTCGCACGCTTACAGGGTAGGTTTCAAATAGGGGGCTAACCTGCTAGAGGCAAAAGGAAGGAGGGAAGTTTAGGATTTAGCGCTCCCTCAATGAGGAGACCATTAGAGGCGCAGAGCTTAGAAGTAAAAAGAGTGGCCTAACTGTCGCGCGAAGTGTGTCAGGTTCCCCCGTCCCTCTCGGTACGCCGGCCGGTAGGGCCGAGCGGTTTTAGGCGCTTCAGTCTCGAACAGCGCGACCGCTACGGTCGCAGGTTCGAATCATGCCTCGGGGATGGGTGTGTGTGATGTCCTTAGGTTAGTTAGGTTTAAGTAGTTCTAAGTTATAGGGGACTGATGACCTCAGATGTTAAGTCCCATAGTGCTCGGAGCCATTTGAACCATTTGAACCTCTCGGTACCCCAAGCACAGAGGTGCTGGTCGCGCCACTCAACTCGAATCGTACGATACACGGGACGTGAAATTTGAAATCAGCCGGTTTGACTAAAAGGAATGTTGTATGTAGACGAAACCAAGCTACTTCTGTCTCTGTGGTTAGTTTGTTCAAATGGTTCAAATGGCTGTGAGCACTATGGGACTTAACATCTGAGGTCATCTGTCCCCTAGAACTTAGTACTACTAACTAACCTAAGGACATCACACACATCCATGCCCGAGGCAGGTTGGTTGGTTGGTTGGTTTGGGGAAGGAGACCAGACAGCATGGCCATCGGTCTCATCCGGTTAGGGAAGGATGGGGAAGGAAGTCTGCCCTGC
The DNA here is from genome assembly GCF_023864275.1 of Schistocerca cancellata. NCBI lineage: Eukaryota > Metazoa > Arthropoda > Insecta > Orthoptera > Acrididae > Schistocerca > Schistocerca cancellata. The sequence goes on from NC_064634.1 coordinate 166,591,750, forward strand.
CCTTTCAGAGGAACCATCCCGGCATTTGCCTGGAGTGATTTAGGGAAATCACGGAAAACCTAAATCAGGATAGCCCGACGCGGGACCCGAGGCAGGATTCGAATTTGCGACCATAGCGGTCGCGCGGTTCTAGACTGAAGCGCCTAGAACCGCTCTGCCACATCGGCCGGCGCAGCGAGAGTGGTGCTGCGCTAGGCGCCGTAGCCACCCAGCTGCGGGAGAGAGGGGCGGGGGGGGGGGGGGGGGGGAGCACACGCCCTCTGTTCCTTCGCTACGAGAAATTGTGTAACTGAAACTCGATCAACCCTCAGGCAGCTTTAACAGTGCATTTATGAGTAAAAGTCCGTCGACTGTCTGTCTTTTCAGTTTTTGCTCCCGATATGTATTTCGGAATGAGAGCTCAATCATCAGGGTTTTCAACTACCGTATGACGCTTTATATCTTGAATTGGTGAGGCAGCCACACCTAAAGATATATTGCCATACAAATGAAAAAAAAATCTGGGTTCTAGTAAGAACGTATTACAACACTATGGAATACCTGCATGTTGTTAGAAACTGCTTCAATGGTAGGCCATACAGAAACCCCGCCAAATTACTTTATTTTATTGTACAAATATCGTCACAGACGTACGAAGGAAACATGAAAAATAAGCGCCTTATGCAAGATATTCATTTACATAAGTTCTATTTTGCAGATATGAAACATCTGAGAGACAAAATTGCTGCCAAAGTCTATGACTTTCTTATTGCTAAGAGAAAGTATATAAATAGAAAATATTATATATTACCACATATATTAAATGATACAGTAATGCTTGTACAAGCAGCAGAAGAAGATAATAATAACTGCACTTGTTCAGTTTCCAGTAAGATGTTTGGAATTTACACTGAGACTCAAACGAAGTCAGACTATAAACTTGTTATAAACTTCCTCTCTCAAGGTTAGCATCAGAGATAACAGACGTTGCTTTCATACAAACAAAAAGCCAACCAACATACACGCTACCGTATGTAACATATTATTTCGCCCCCTTTCACACAAACTTCCTATTCTCAGTTCCATGCTACACAGAGTATTCAATTTACGTTTACCTTCATCAGGTTTTAAAAGAAAGATGTAAACACTGTCAAACTATTAACTAAAAATAACGGATTCATTTCACTCACAATGGACCACTCTTTATCAAAAAAGTGTAGAAGACATGACACTGTAGCCACATCACACACCACTGCCTGCATGAAGAAGATATACTGCACACTACAATTTGTTGGCAGCCTGTCATATGCAATATAAAATATTTTCAAGCAATTCAATATTAATATTAGTTTTTGTACTAAAATAAACTATAATACCAGACACAAAGCAAACCAAATAAAACAGACCACCTGGCACATTCTGGAATATATAAGGTGGTCAAAACTGCGACCATTTCTACACAGCGCGAACTATCAGGATTTTTAGATTGTCGTATGATGAACATCTTGCAGCCTTTCGCCTACAACAACCATTGAGGTGATGGCAGGTGCTCACTTACGTGAAACTGTACACGCTGTTGACAATACTGAAAATGACCTGGAGATCCTAGGTATACAAGACAGGAGACAAAACTGGACATCGAAGAATACTGTATACAGAAATACTCAGGCACAAAATTACGCTACCAAATCAACAAATAACGAAAAAACAGACAATGGAATTCTAAATACTTTCAAGAGACTTTGGCTTAAAATATCCCACCTATTGAAATTCGGCTTTCATTGTAGTAAAATTCTCGACATCTCTCTTGAAATGTGTACAGAGAGAAATAGAAATGTTATTGAAATATTGTCTACGTGTTAAGTTCCACACAGTGAATAAATATAGACAGCTTTTGGGAGTTCTCTATCTTTGATAAACTGTCATAGCACATGGACACATAATTCCTTCGCAATAAAGAACATTGTTGCAAGCACCAGTAATTAAAATTCAATTCATCTTTAGATGGCTTCCGTTACAAATTTAGGGCCTGTTATTGGCTGTTGTTATAAGCTGTACATATTGTTAGTGAAAATCTCCCACATTGAAAGAAGCTTTGTAGTGTATTAACAACATTTTCTTTTTAAATTTTGTACGTCTCGTTGAGTCGTCAACCAAAAGTGAATTGTTCTCAGAAATACAGAAGTGTCAGTGGCTTCGATACTGCATGCGAATACCTGTCATGAAACTACACTCATGCTCATAAATTAAGGATAATTGGAGAATGTGGTGCCACACAACGTGGCACTACACAAAACTGGCACTAATAGCATAGGCACATATGGAACACACACGACACGGATCTGTAAGTCCACGGTATTGGTGATAAGTTGAGAAAACCGTCCCGAAACACAGGTGCTACAAAACACCACTGTTTCCTGCGCATGTACCGCGACATCAATATGGGATATGATCAGCATGGACACGTACACAGGCCGCACAACGGGTTGGCATACTCTGGATCAGGTGGTCGAGCAGCTGCTGGGGTACAGCCTCCCATTCTTGCACCAGTGCCTGTCGGAGCTCCTGAAGTGTCGTATGCGTTTGAAGACTTGCAGCGATACGTCGACCGAGAGCATCCCAGACGTGCTCGATGGGGTTTAGGTCTGGAGAACAGGCAGCCCACTCCATTCGCCTGATATCTTCAGTTTCAATGTACTACTCCACGATGGCAGCTCGGTGGGGCCGTTCGTTATAATCCATCAGGAGGAAGGTGGGACCCACTGCACCCCTGAAAAGGCGGACATACTGGTGCAAAATGACGTCCCGATGCGCCTGACCTGTTACAGTTCCTCTGTCAAAGACATGCAGGGATGTACATGCACCAATCATAATCCCATGCCACACCATAAAACCACGACCTCCATACAGGTCCCTTTCAAGGACATTAAGGGGTTGGTATCTGGTTCCTGGTTCACGCCAGTTGAACACCCGGCGAGAATCACTGTTCAGACTACACCTGGACTCCTCCGTGAACATAACCTGGGATCACTGTTCCAATGACCGTGTACTGTGTTCTTGACACCAGGCTTTACGGCCTCTCCTGTGACCAGGGGTCAGTGGAATGCACCTTGCAGGTCTCCGGGCGAATAAACCATGTCTGTTCCGTCGTCTCTAGACTGTGTGTCTGGAGACAACTGTTCCAGTGGCTGCGGTAGGGTCCCGAGCAAGGCTACCTGCAGTACTCCGTGGCCGTCTGCGGACACTGATGGTGAGATATCGGTCTTCTTGTGGTGTTGTACACTGTGGACGTCCCGTACTGTAGCGCCTGGATACGTTTCCTGTCTGCTGGAATCGTTGCCTTAATCTTGAGATTACACTTTGTGGCACACGGAGGGCCCGTGCTACGACCTACTGTGTTTGACCAGCCTCTAGTCGCCCTAATATTCTATCCCTCATAACGTCATCAATACGTGTTCTTTGAGCCATTTTCAACACACAGTCACCATTAGCACGTCTGAAAACGTCTGCACACTTACTGGCTGCACCGTACTCTGACATGCACCAACACACCTCTACGTATGTAGACTGCTGCTAGAGCTACCGTGCGACGACCGCAGGTCAAATGCACCTCATGGTGATACCCCCAGGTGATTTAAACCCGCAAACCGCCCATCAGAGCGTTGTTTCACCATGTATCACCATTATTCTTAATTTATTAGCATGAGTGTAGGTAAGTAATAGCAGTTGAATAAGAGATGCATTTTTGGTTGATAGTGATGCAAGAACATGAAGTAAAAGAAACCGGACGCTTTTGAAATAAACGTTGTTGTACTTCATTAAAAGACGTCTGAGTCGACGCTGTCAAACATCTGCTCCTGTACGGTCCACTACAGTTACGACTTGTTCCAAGAGGTTTCTGCCCCTCGTGTTGTGTTGGAACGGACGTGCGTTCGTGTGCGCTGCAGTACAGTGGAGAGCCGTACCGTGGAACAGCTGTGCGGCGGAAGTGCACTTCCTCTCAGGTTACCAGATGCACGTATGCGATACGAGCTGTTATTCAACAGCTGGCGTGCGCGAGCAACGGCCGTACAAAAGTCGTTCTCGCTTCACCGCAGACGAAAGCCTAGCGCACCGGTTGTGGGGAACCGTCTAGCAAACATACCGCTGTCCGGTGGCGGAACGTATTACTTATTCTATCTGGATATCGTAGCTCTTGACTTCCGTGCTTCCGCCCTTTGCAAGAGACTATCGATTCAATTTTTCTCTTGTACTTTATTTACCTTGTTCAAATTTTTTATCATTGAATGAAAAATGACAAACTGTAAAAATTATGTAGCTCAAAAGTTTCTTCTTACTGCCAGAATTAGTTTTCTGGTTTCAGTTTTCGTAACAAACTCCACCAACGAGTAGAAAAACACGAGAACAAATCAGTAAGTAAAGACACTATTTGTGCTCCACTGGCTGACAGTACTGGTTGAGCAATGACAGGACTTAACCTCACTGATATTCTTGTGCTTCAGCTGTGTTGGTTCCACTCACTTACTAAAACTTACTTGACCGCTCATTGGCGCTGACGTAGCGTTCCCGTACTGAAGACGCCACTAGCAGGGAAACGCTGCGTTTGCACTTACAGTGGAAACATGATTAACCGTCATCTTCGGGACCGTGGTCGTGACGGTTGAGCGAATAGACGGATAACAGAAACACTGTATTCCTCCAAAACATAACCTCAATCAATTATTTTATGTATAGACACATATCACTCTCACAGTAATATAATAATATTTCGGAGCGAAAACAAATTAAACACGATTGTAATAGCAAATAAAACTATTTATTACATGATAAAAACATCCGTACAGTAGCTACAAAAGTTGCAAAATACGTAATGTACGGTACTGTACTGTACTATAAACTTACAGGTGAAATAGTTTATCTAGCTTGGAAATAGTCAGTCAATTTCTTCTGCCTTTTTGATGTTCGAGCTTTCACCGCGGCAATATTTCGTATTTTTCGGAGCAGTAGTGCCTGCGTTGCATTAGCCTCTTCTTGACTTTCAAACCATTCTATACACTTGGACAGCATTGTTTCGGCCTCTGAATGGCTAATAGTTTGTTTTTCTTAATGGTTTGAACACTGGTCTTCATCAGCCCCTTCTTCTTCTTCTTCGGTGGCACTTACGCTGGCAACAATTTCGTCATCACTCAAAATTTGAAAACCTCCGTCCACTTAGTCACACTCTAACCACTCTGATACATCTTCTGACGTCAAATTTGTGCTGATTTGTAAATTATTGCACAAATTGACCATCTCGTCAACTGTCACACACTCAGGTTCCTCCGATTCTTCACCTCTAGGTTGAGGTCAAAGTTTATTCCAGCCGTTCTTGAGATTTGACACTGACAAATCACTCCATGCACTGGCAACATTGAAAATGGCATCTTTAATACTGTAAGACCTCCAAAACTGTTTTACAGATGTTGATTCATCAGATGAGAGCAAACTTTCGATGAATATTTTTCTATAACGACGTTTCATGTTTTCGATGATTCCCTGATCCATGGGCTGTATAAGTGAAGTTGTGTTTGCTGCAGGGAAGAGACATGCTACGTTGCCGTCATCACTTTTCATTTCACAAGTAAGGTACGTTGGGGCATTGTCTGATAGCAATAGCGGTTTCTGTGGCAAATTTTTTTCAGCCAATCGTGCTCTAACTTGAGGTACAAATTGTTTGTGAAACCAGTCAGAAAAAAATTGATTGATCCATCCAAGCACTCTACTGGGCGTAGTATTGTGCAGGGAGAGCATTCAAATTCAAATTCTTGAATGCACGAGGTTTTCTTGATTTCCCAATCACAAGTAGGGGTAGCCTATGATTGCCGGTCGCATTTGCGCAAACCATAGCAGTGATGCGATCTTTTTGTACTTTGAAACCTGGAGTAGCTTTTTCACAGAGTGATGCTAATGTCTTTTGTGGTAAAGCCTTCCAATGAAGCCCAGTTTCATCACAGTTGTAAACTTGCTCCCTAACAAGATCCAATTCAGCCATTTTTTCTTTAAATTGTTCCCGGAACTCAGCAATTACAAAGCTATCCGCGCTGAGTTTTTCTCCACTGATATCAAGTTGGCGAATGCCATGACGAAATTCAAACTTGTCGAGCCATCCGATACTTGCTTTAAAAGACGAGTCACCATCAAGTTTGTTGTTCATTTCAACAGCCTTGGCCATTATTATAGGCCGTGAAAGTAGAATCCCCTGACTTCTTACTTGTATAAACCATCGATACATTGCAGTGCCCAATTCATCATATTTTGCATGTTTCATTGTCTTTCTTGTTCTCACATCTCCACCCATGCTCTGCATTGTTGACACATGTTGTTCTACACTCCTGGAAATTCAAATAAGAACACCGTGAATTCATTGTCCCAGGAAGGGGAAACTTTATTGACACATTCCTGGGGTCAGATACATCACATGATCACACTGACAGAACCACAGGCACATAGACACAGGCAACAGAGCATGCACAATGTCGGCACTAGTACAGTGTATATCCACCTTTCGCAGTAATGCAGGCTGCTATTCTCCCATGGAGACGATCGTAGAGATGCTGGATGTAGTCCTGTGGAACGGCTTGCCATGCCATTTCCACCTGGCGCCTCAGTTGGACCAGCGTTCGTGCTGGACGTGCAGACCGCGTGAGACGACGCTTCATCCAGTCCCAAACATGATCAATGGGGGACAGATCCGGAGATCTTGCTGGCCAGGGTAGTTGACTTACACCTTCTAGAGCACGTTGGGTGGCACGGGATACATGCGGACGTGCATTGTCCTGTTGGAACAGCAAGTTCCCTTGCCAGTCTAGGAATGGTAGAACGATGGGTTCGATGACGGTTTGGATGTACCGTGCACTATTCAGTGTCCCCTCGACGATCACCAGTGGTGTACGGCCAGTGTAGGAGATCGCTCCCCACACCATGATGCCGGGCGTTGGCCCTGTGTGCCTCGGTCGTATGCAGTCCTGATTGTGGCGCTCACCTGCACGGCGCCAAACACGCATACGACCATCATTGGCACCAAGGCAGAAGCAACTCACATCGCTGAAGACGACACGTCTCCATTCGTCCCTCTATTCACGCCTGTCGCGACACCACTGGAGGCGGGCTGCACGATGTTGGGGCGTGAGCGGAAGACGGCCTAACGGTGTGCGGGACCGTAGTCCAGCTTCATGGAGACGGTTGCGAATGGTCCTCGCCGATACCCCAGGAGCAACAGTGTCCCTAATTTGCTGGGAAGTGGCGGTGCGGTCCCCTACGGCACTGCGTAGGATCCTACGGTCTTGGCGTGCATCCGTGCGTCGCTGCGGTCCGGTCCCAGGTCGACGGGCACGTGCACCTTCCGCCGACCACTGGCGACAACATTGATGTACTGTGGAGACCTCACGCCCCACGTGTTGAGCAATTCGGCTGTACGTCCACCCGGCCTCCCGTATGCCCACTATACGCGCTCGCTCAAAGTCCGTCAACTGCACATACGGTTCACGTCCACGCTGTCGCGGCATGCTACCAGTGTTAAAGACTGCGATGGAGCTCCGTATGCCACGGCAAACTGGCTGACACTGACGGCGGCGGTGCACAAATGCTGCGAAGTTAGCGCCATTCGACGGCCAACACCGCGGTTCCTGGTGTGTCCGCTGTGCCGTACGTGTGATCATTGCTTGTACAGCCCTCTCGCAGTGTCCGGAGCAAGTATGGTGGGTCTGACACACCGGTGTCAATGTGTTCTTTTTTCCATTTCCAGGAGTGTATTTTATCAGCATCACATTTTATATAGTTAACTGTTGTTCTTCCAATACCATAAATCAGCGCTACACTTGTCGCAGTTTCGCCCTTTCTTAAGCGTTTTATAATTTAAAGTTCCCCCCCATGAACCATGGACCTTGCCGTTGGTGGGGAGGCTTGCGTGCCTCAGCGATGCAGATGGCCGTACCGTAGGTACAACCACAACGGAGGGGTATCTGTTGAGAGGCTAGACAAACGTGTGGTTCCTGAAGTGGGGCAGCAGCTTTTTCAGTAGTTGCAGGGGCAACAGTCTGGATGATTGACTGATCTGGCCTTGTAACACTAACCAAAACGGCCTTGTTGTGCTGGTACTGCGAACGGCTGAAAGCAAGGGGAAACTACAGACGTAATTTTTCCCGAGGGCATGCAGCTTTACTGTATGATTAAATGATGATGGCGTCCTCTTGGGTAAAATATTCCGGAGGTAAAATAGTCCCCCATTCGGATCTCCGGGCGGGGACTACTCAAGAGGATGTCGTTATCAGAAGAAAGAAAACTGGCGTTCTACGAATCGGAGCGTGGAATGTCAGATCCCTTAATCGGACAGGTAGGTTAGAAAATTTAAAAAGGGAAATGGATAAGTTAAAGTTAGATATAGTGGGAATTAGTGAAGTTCGGTGGCAGGAGGAACAAGACTTCTGGTCAGGTGACTACAGGGTTATAAACACAAAATCAAATAGGGGTAATGCAGGAGTAGGTTTAATAATGAACAGGAAAATAGGAATGCTGGTAAGCTACTACAAACAGCATAGTGAACGCATTATCATGGCCAAGATAGACACGAAGCCCACGCCTACTACAGTAGTACAAGTTTATATGCCAACTAGCTCTGCAGATGACGAAGAAATTGAAGAAATGTATGATGATATTAAAGAAATTATTCAGATAGTGAAGGGAGGCGAAAATTTAATACTCATGGGTGACTGGAATTCGAGTGTAGGAAAAGGGAGAGAAGGAAACGTAGTAGGTGAATATGGATTGGGGCTAAGAAATGAAAGAGGAGGCCGCCTGGTAGAATTTTGCACAGAGCACAACTTAACTATAGCTAACACTTGGTTTAAGAATCATGATAGAGGGTTGTATACATGGAAGCACCCTGGAGGTACTAAAAGGTATCAGATAGATTATATAATGGTAAGACAGAGATTTAGGAACCAGGTTTTAAATTGTAAGACATTTCCAGGGGCAGATGTGGACTCTGACCACAATCTATTGGTTATGACCTGTAGATTAAAACTGAAGAAACTGCAAAAAGGTGGGAATTTAAGGAGATGGGACCTGGATAAACTGAAAGAACCAGAGGTTGTACAGAGTTTCAGGGAGAGCATAAGGGAACAATTGACAGGAATGGGGGAAAGAAATACAGTAGAAGAAGAATGGGTAGCTTTGAGGGATGAAGTAGTGAACGCAGCAGAGGATCAAGTAGGTAAAAAGACCAGGGCTCTTAGAAATCCTTGGGTAACAGAAGAAATATTGAATTTAATTGATGAAAGGAGAAAATATAACAATGCAGTAAATGAAGCAGGCAAAAAGGAATACAAACGTCTCAAAAATGAGATCGACAGGAAGTGCAAAATGGCTAAGCAGGGATGGCTAGAGGACAAATGTAAGGATGTAGAGGCTTATCTCAATAGGAGTAAGATAGATACTGCCTACAGGAAAATTAAAGAGACCTTTGGAGATAAGAGAACCACTTGCATGAACATCAAGAGCTCAGATGGAAACCCAGTTCTAAGCAAAGAAGGGAAAGCAGAAAGGTGGAAAGAGTATATAGAGGGTCTATACAAGGGCAATGTACTTGAGGACAATATTATGGAAATGGAAGAGGGTGTAGATGAAGATGAAATGGGAGATACGATACTGCGTGAAGAGTTTGACAGAGCACTGAAAGACCTGAGTCGAAACAAGGCCCCCGGAGTAGACAACATTCCATTGGAACTACTGACGGTCTTGGGAGAGCCAGTCCTGACAAAACTCTACCATCTGGTGAGAAAGATGTATGAAACAGGCGAAATACCCTCAGACTTCAAGAAGAATATAATAATTCCAATCCCAAAGAAAGCAGGAGTTGACAGATGTGAAAATTACCGAACAATCAGTTTAATAAGCCACAGCTGCAAAATACTAACACGAATTCTTTACAGACGAATGGAAAAACTAGTAGAAGCCGACCTCGGGGAAGATCAGTTTGGATTCCGTAGAAATACTGGAACACGTGAGGCAATACTGACCTTACGACTTATCTTAGAAGAAAGATTAAGGAAAGGCAAACCTACGTTTCTAGCATTTGTAGACTTAGAGAAAGCTTTTGACAATGTTGACTGGAATACTCTCATTCAAATTCTAAAGGTGGCAGGGGTAAAATACAGGGAGCGAAAGGCTTTTTACAATTTGTACAGAAACCAGATGGCAGTTATAAGAGTCGAGGGACATGAAAGGGAAGCAGTGGTTGGGAAGGGAGTGAGACAGGGTTGTAGCCTCTCCCCGATGTTATTCAATCTGTATATTGAGCAAGCAGTAAAGGAAACAAAAGAAAAATTCGGAGTAGGTATTAAAATCCATGGAGAAGAAATAAAAACCTTGAGGTTTGCCGATGACATTGTAATTCTGTCAGAGACAGCAAAGGACCTGGAAGAGCAGTTGAACGGAATGGACAGGGTCTTGAAAGGAGAATATAAGATGAACATCAACAAAAGCAAAACGAGGATAATGGAATGTAGTCGAATTAAGTCGGGTGATGCTGAGGGAATTAGATTAGGAAATGAGACACTTAAAGTAGTAAAGGAGTTTTGCTATTTGGGGAGCAAAATAACTGATGATGGTCGAAGTAGAGAGGATATAAAATGTAGACTGGCAATGGCAAGGAAAGCGTTTCTGAAGAAGAGAAATTTGTTGACATCGAGTATAGATTTAAGTGTCAGGAAGTCATTTCTGAAAGTATTTGTATGGAGTGTAGCCATGTATGGAAGTGAAACATGGACGGTAAATAGTTTGGACAAGAAGAGAATAGAATCTTTCGAAATGTGGTGCTACAGAAGAATGCTGAAGATTAGATGGGTAGATCACATAACTAATGAGGAAGTATTGAATAGGATTGGGGAGAAGAGAAGTTTGTGGCACAACTTGATCAGAAGAAGGGATCGGTTGGTAGGACATGTTCTGAGGCATCAAGGGATCACCAATTTAATATTGGAGGGCAGCGTGGAGGGTAAAGATCGTAGGGGGAGACCGAGAGATGAATACACTAAGCAGATTCAGAAGGATGTAGGTTGCAGTAGGTACTGGGAGATGAAGAAGCTTGCACAGGATAGAGTAGCATGGAGAGCTGCATCAAACCAGTCTCAGGACTGAAGACCACAACAACAACAATTTAAAGTTTTTGATTAAGTCCTAAAACAACACGTTTACGTTTTTCAGACACTTTATCAAGTCACTGTAGCACACACACCTGCACTAAATACGGTAGTGTAAAATATTAGTCAATAAAGCTTATTCAAGTGGAAAACACGTAACACGGCACAGCCCGCTAATTACACTGCGACAATTACAGTCTTCTCGCCACAACTGGAAACCGATCCTGTGGTGATTGTTGACTCACAAGTGAGACAAAGACAAGAAAACGGGGAGATGTGTTAACACGTCAGCTGAAGGTCATATTTTATGCACCATTCTACGGCGGGCGGGTACATTTACTTCCCACAAAAATGAGTAAATAAACAAAGCGAACGCGTCACTGCACCTTAGAGCATTCTGTTATTACAGTAATATTATGCTGTTACAGCAGTGACGGTTAACAGAAACTGGCGGTTTAAAAAGTGGCGGTTAATCGACTTTTTAATGTAGTAAATGATGTCAAATACCCGATAAAACGTTGCATACACAATGACTCAAGAGGTGGAAGTTATATTTATACAGATTCTGTATTTCTGTTAGAAAAAAGTGTCAATGAGGAATGGCTAACTCGACTTACATTGGCGGTTACAGCTATTCATGTCCAAGCTAGTTGAAAAGAAACAGACCCAGATGATGTGTCACTAAATATTTACTAAGAAGAAAAAGTGAAAAACGTAGTAAATGAGAAAGTAATCTCGATATCTGCTATTTCGTTAGTTTAGAGCAGCTATCTTGAATTGATACTTGCTGCATTTTGCTCCTACTTGTAAGAAACGAACCGTACGTCTTTGAATAGATATCTATAACTTTTGACTTGATGTAGAGCTAATAATCACATGTTGAAATGTGTGTGAAATCTTATGGAACTTAACTGCTAAGGTCATCAGTCCCTAAGCTTCCACACTACTTAACCGAAATTATCCTAAGGACAAACACACACACCCATGCCCGAGGGAGGACTCGAACCTCCGCCGGGAGGGGCCGCGGGCATTCAGTGACATGGCGCCTCTAACCCCGCGGCCACTCCGCGCGGCGAGCTAATACAGAAAACTAGGAAACTAGATTTGATTATTCAGTAGGAGTGGTGAAGCAAATATCCTTTTATTTTGTTCGTTGTCTCTCGTATCTTCCAAACCACTATGCCAGTGTCTACAGGGTGTTACAAAAAGGTACGGCCAAACTTTCAGGAAACATTCCTCACACACAAATAAAGAAAAGATGTTATGTGGACATGTGTCCGGGAAAGCTTAATTTCCATGTTAGAGCTCATTTTAGTTTCGTCAGTGTGTTCTTCCACCTACGCTCAAAGGAGCAAGTTATCATGATTTCATACGGGATACTCTACCTGTGCTGCTAGAACATGTGCCTTTACAAGTACGCCACAACATGTGGTTCATGCACGATGGAGCTCCTGCACATTTCAGTCGAAGTGTTCGTACGCTTCTCAACAACAGATTCGGTGACCGATGGATTGGTAGAGGCGGACCAATTCCATGGCCTCCACGCTCTAATGTGCTCCCTGCCGCCGTTGGATAAGCAGCTGCAGCAGCAAGTCGTATACTCCTAGCTCACTCATTTGTTACATAGTTTAATTCTTAATTTCTTTGCGTGTTTTTGGTACTTGCATTGTTTAATTCATAAATTTCGGGCGTATTATAGTATTTGAGAGTTGTAGCATCGCGTTTTAGTACCTGAATAGTGTAAATTCGCGTAGTCGTCTGTCATCTGTTTTTGTTTTGAACGGCCAGTGTCGGTTGGTCACAGTCAGTGTGCTCCCTGCCGCCGTTGGATAAGCAGCTGCAGCAGCAAGTCGTATACTCCTAGCTCACTCATTTGTTACATAGTTTAATTCTTAATTTCTTTGCGTGTTTTTGGTACTTGCATTGTTTAATTCATAAATTTCGGGCGTATTATAGTATTTGAGAGTTGTAGCATCGCGTTTTAGTACCTGAATAGTGTAAATTCGCGTAGTCGTCTGTCATTTGTTTTTGTTTTGAACGGCCAGTGTCGGTTGGTCACAGTCAGTGTGCTCCCTGCCGCCGTTGGATAAGCAGCTGCAGCAGCAAGTCGTATACTCCTAGCTCACTCATTTGTTACATAGTTTAATTCTTAATTTCTTTGCGTGTTTTTGCTACTTGCATTGTTTAATTCATAAATTTCGGGCGTATTATAGTATTTGAGAGTTGTAGCATCGCGTTTTAGTACCTGAATAGTGTAAATTCGCGTAGTCGTCTGTCATCTGTTTTTGTTTTGAACGGCCAGTGTCGGTTGGTCACAGTCAGTGTGCTCCCTGCCGCCGTTGGATAAGCAGCTGCAGCAGCAAGTCGTATACTCCTAGCTCACTCATTTGTTACATAGTTTACTTCTTAATTTCTTTGCGTGTTTTTGGTACTTGCATTGTTTAATTCATAAATTTCGGGCGTATTATAGTATTTGAGAGTTGTAGCATCACGTTTTAGTACTCGAATAGTGTTAAATCGCGTAGTCTCCTTCCGCCGCCGAGCAGTGTGTCAGCAGTGCACAAGTGGCAGCATTACTGCATTTACTAGGCAATCTTGTATTTTAATAACCGCTTCAATTTTGTGTCGTTTTGTTTGCGCTCTCTGTGGATTAGTTCAGACGTTCTTTGCACAAGTTTTAGCATGGATAGGGACTGCAACTGCTGTGTTCGGATGCAGGCTGAGTTGGCATCCCTTCGCTCCCAGCTTCAGGCAGTGTTGGCTTCGGTCACACAGCTTGAGGCTGTTGCCAATGGGCATCACTGTGGGGGTCCGGATGGGGGTTTGTCGGGGACGGCCAGCTCGTCCCACGCATCCCCCGATCGGACTACGACTGTGGTTGCCCGGGATACTGCCCGCATTGAGGCTGGTCCCTCACCTGTGGTAGAGTGGGAGGTCGTCTCAAGGTGTGGCAGGGGGCGAAAGACATTCCGGAGGGCTGAACGGAAGGCCTCTCCAGTTTGTCTGACGAACCGGTTTCAGGCTCTGTCTCAGGCTGATACTGATCTTCAGCCTGACATGGCTGCTTGTCCTGTTCCAGAGGTTGCCCCTCAGTCTGCAAGATCCGGGCAGTCGCAGAGGGTGGGCTTACTGGTAGTTGGGAGCTCCAACGTCAGGCGCGTAATGGGGCCCCTTAGGGATATGGCAGCAAGGGAGGGGAAGAAAACCAAAGTGCACTCCGTGTGCATACCGGGGGGAGTCATTCCAGATGTGGAAAGGGTCCTTCCGGATGCCATGAAGGGTACAGGGTGCACCCATCTGCAGGTGGTCGCTCATGTCGGCACCAATGATGTGTGTCGCTATGGATCGGAGGAAATCCTCTCTGGCTTCCGGCGGCTATCTGATTTGGTGAAGACTGCCAGTCTCGCTAGCGGGATGAAAGCAGAGCTCACCATCTGCAGCATCGTCGACAGGACTGACTGCGGACCTTTGGTACAGAGCCGAGTGGAGGGTCTGAATCAGAGGTTGAGACGGTTCTGCGACCATGTGGGCTGCAGATTCCTCGACTTGCGCCATAGGGTGGTGGGGTTTCGGGTTCCGCTGGATAGGTCAGGAGTCCACTACACGCAACAAGCGGCTACACGGGTAGCAGGGGTTGTGTGGCGTGGGCTGGGCGGTTTTTTAGGTTAGATGGCCTCGGGCAAGTGCAGAAAGGGCAACAGCCTCAACGGGTGCGGGGCAAAGTCAGGACATGCGGGGACCAAGCAGCAATCGGTATTGTAATTGTAAACTGTCGAAGCTGCGTTGGTAAAGTACCGGAACTTCAAGCGCTGATAGAAAGCACCGAAGCTGAAATCTTTATAGGTACAGAAAGCTGGCTGAAGCCAGAGATAAATTCTGCCGAAATTTTTACAAAGGCACAGACGGTGTTTAGAAAGGATAGATTGCATGCAACCGGTGGTGGAGTGTTCGTCGCTGTTAGTAGTAGTTTATCCTGTAGTGAAGTAGAAGTGGATAGTTCCTGTGAATTATTATGGGTGGAGGTTACACTCAACAACCGAGCTAGGTTAATAATTGGCTCCTTTTACCGACCCCCCGACTCAGCAGCATTAGTGGCAGAACAACTGAGAGAAAATTTGGAATACATTTCACATAAATTTTCTCAGCATGTTATGGTCTTAGGTGGAGATTTCAATTTACCAGATATAGACTGGGACACTCAGATGTTTAGGACGGGTGGTAGGGACAGAGCATCGAGTGACATTATACTGAGTGCACTATCCGAAAATTACCTCGAGCAATTAAACAGAGAACCGACTCGTGGAGATAACATCTTGGACCTACTGATAACAAACAGACCCGAACTTTTCGACTCTGTAAGTGCAGAACAGGTAATCAGTGATCATAAGGCCGTTGCAGCATCCCTGAATATGGAAGTTAATAGGAATATAAAAAAAAGGGAGGAAGGTTTATCTGTTTAGCAAGAGTAATAGAAGGCAGATTTCAGACTACCTAACAGATCAAAACGAAAATTTCTGTTCCGACACTGACAATGTTGAGTGTTTATGGAAAAAGTTCAAGGCAATCGTAAAATGCGTTTTAGACAGGTACGTGCCGAGCAAAACTGTGAGGGACGGGAAAAACCCACCGTGGTACAACAACAAAGTTAGGAAACTACTGCGAAAGCAAAGAGAGCTTCACTCCAAGTTTAAACGCAGCCAAAACCTCTCAGACAAACAGAAGCTAAACGATGTCAAAGTTAGCGTAAGGAGGGCTATGCGTGAAGCGTTCAGTGAATTTGAAAGTAAAATACTAGGTACCGACTTGACAGAAAATCCTAGGAAGTTCTGGTCTTACGTTAAATCAGTAAGTGGCTCGAACCATCATGTCCAGACACTCCGGGATGATGATGGCATTGAAACAGAGGATGACAGGCGTAAAGCTGAAATGCTGAACACCTTTTTCCAAAGCTGTTTCACAGAGGAAGACCGCACTGCAGTTCCTTCTCTAAATCCTCGCACCAACGAAAAAATGGCTGACATCGAAATAAGTGTCCAAGGAATAGAAAAGCAACTGGAATCACTCAACAGAGGAAAGTCCACTGGACCTGACGGGATACCAATTCGATTCTACAGAGAGTACGCGAAAGAACTTGCCCCCCTTCTAACAGCCGTGTACCGCAAGTCTCTAGAGGAACAGAAGGTTCCAAATGATTGGAAAAGAGCACAGGTAGTCCCAGTCTTCAAGAAGGGTCGTCGAGCAGATGCGCAAAACTATAGACCTATCTCTCTGACGTCGATCTGTTGTAGAATTTTAGAACATGTCTTTTGCTCGAGTATCATGTCGTTTTTGGAAACTCAGAATCTACTATGTAGGAATCAACATGGATTCCGGAAACAGCGATCGTGTGAAACCCAACTCGCTTTATTTGTTCATGAAACCCAGAAAATATTAGATACAGGCTCCCAGGTAGATGCCATTTTCCTTGACTTCCGGAAGGCGTTCGATACAGTTCCGCACTGTCGCCTGATAAACAAAGTAAGAGCCTACGGAATATCAGACCAGCTGTGTGGCTGGATTGAAGAGTTTTTAGCAAACAGAACACAGCATGTTGTTCTCAATGGAGAGACATCTACAGACGTTAAAGTAACCTCTGGCGTGCCGCAGGGGAGTGTTGTGGGACCATTGCTTTTCACAATATATATAAATGACCTAGTAGATAGTGTCGGAAGTTCCATGCGGCTTTTCGCGGATGATGCTGTAGTATACAGAGAAGTTGCAGCATTAGAAAATTGTAGCGAAATGCAGGAAGATCTGCAGCGGATAGGCACTTGGTGCAGGGAGTGGCAACTGACCCTTAACATAGACAAATGTAATGTATTGCGAATACATAGAAAGAAGATCCTTTATTGTATGATTATATGATAGCGGAACAAACACTGGTAGCAGTTACTTCTGTAAAATATCTGGGAGTATGCGTGCGGAACGATTTGAAGTGGAATGATCATATAAAATTAATTGTTGGTAAGGCGGGTACCAGGTTGAGATTCATTGGGAGAGTCCTTAGAAAATGTAGTCCATCAACAAAGGAGGTGGCTTACAAAACACTCGTTCGACCTATACTTGAGTATTGCTCATCAGTGTGGGATCCGTACCAGATCGGGTTGACGGAGGAGATAGAGAAGATCCAAAGAAGAGCGGCGCGTTTCGTCACAGGGTTATTTGGTAACCGTGATAGCGTTACGGAGATGTTTAACAAACTCAAGTGGCAGACTCTGCAAGAGAGGCGCTCTGCATCGCGGTGTAGCTTGCTCGCCAGGTTTCGAGAGGGTGCGTTTCTGGATGAGGTATCGAATATATTGCTTCCCCCTACTTATACCTCCCGAGGAGATCACGAATGTAAAATTAGAGAGATTAGAGCGCGCACAGAGGCTTTCAGACAGTCGTTCTTCCCGCGAACCATACGCGATTGGAACAGGAAAGGGAGATAATGAGAGTGGCACGTAAAGTGCCCTCCGCCACACACCGTTGGGTGGCTTGCGGAGTATAAATGTAGATGTAGATGTAGATGATCTCAACCCTCTTGACTTTCATTAATGGGGGCTTTTGAAAGATCTTGTCTACCCAACCCCGGAACCAAATGTAGAGACTCTTCGTGCTCGTATTGTGAACGACTGTGATACAATACGCCATTCTCCAGGGCTGCATCAGCGCATCAGGGATTCCATGCGACGGAGGGTGGATGCATGTGTCCTCGCTAACGGAGGACATTTTGAAGATTTCCTGTAACAAAGTGTTTGAAGTCACGCTGGCACGATCTGTTGCTGTGTGTTTACATTCCATGATTAATGTGATTTGAAGAGAAGTAATAAAATGAGCTCTAACATGGAAAGTAAGCGTTTCCGGACACATGTCCATATATTTTCTTTCTTTGTGTGTGAGGCATGTTTCCTGAAAGTTTGGCCGTACATTTTTGTAACACCCTGTATATTCGCCCCTGCAAATGGCGGCTTCAGTTCAGGAATAGATCACTAACTACTCCCCTGCGGTGTGGTAGGGTCTTCGTTGGTTCAATGAATAGCTCTGTTCCTAGTTATTTCAAAGCGTTTTACTATGTGCGCTCTGTCGTTTCTATCCACCAAGGAAGAAATGACAAGAGTGTTATGTTTCTTGTTCTCTGAAGAGACTACAGCTGCGGAGATGATTCGCAGAATGCAACTGCAGAGCTATGATAATTTTCTTATTGAATGAAAAGTTTGGAAGAGGATTATCGATTTCGAAAGCTCACAGGAACTTTGAGACACATGAACGAATGATTCTTGATGAAGGTTGTGCCAGATTTGAATAGTGATAGCTCCTGTGGGCTTTTACGAATTTTAAGGCAAAAATCAAAACGAAGAGGAGAGGGAATTATTGAAAAGGCGTGACTTCAGTTTCAGGAAAATGCCAGCCCACGCACAGTTGGGAAAACATTTCAGTATATTCAAATTCTCGGTGTTGAATTGCTCGAGCGCTCATTCACAGTGCCGACCATCACCGAGGTTTTTAAATATTTCCTGCACCCCATTTACGGCCTGTGTCAGTGACACTAATCCAATTTTCAAATAAAAAGACAATCTCTGTTGCAGGTATTTATTTTTAAATTTACGCGTTTCGCGCTAGCAGGGCATATTCAGAATTCCTGTAAATTAACAACAGCGTATGTACTACGTAAAGCTGTGACCACGAGCCCATCCAACGCCTACCAAGTTATCTATCGACTTACGTAACTTACAAGAAGAACTTGCCTTCTAAAACAGATAACTACTAGCACGGACTTTCCGTGTCTATGGGCACGAAGATCCCAACAGGGGTTTATTAAACAGTAAAATTCACCAAATCATGGAGAAAGTGATGAACAGACTGCAGCATGTTGGCTGTGACAGCGAGCCGCGTACTGATCTAATATGAATGAGCAGCTTATTGTAATTTCCAGTGTCATTAAAATTTTGAAGGATAATTAAAACAATATAGTGCCAGAACAGCGTAGTTTAAATACATAAGAGTTACTAAATAAGGTCTTAAAAATAGTTAAAGCAAATATGAAGTTGAAAATTAAAGAAGCAAACCCGAGTTCATAGTGGTGGGTGACAAACGGCAATCCTGCTGGTAGCTACCTAGCCATAGAGTAACAAAACAATGAAATTTTTTTAAAAGCAATCATCATAGTATCATAAAAAATTTTGTTCTTAGTGACAAGTTGCTCATTGAGACTGAAATCTTCTGAATGATCCAAAATTTTTCTTTAGTAGAGTTAACTTTTTATTTTTAGTTGCCACGCGAAAGATTTGTGAAGAATCTATTGTTGGTTCGGCGAGCCCGCTAACCTTTATATGCTCCGCAAACGAAGAATTGTTTTTGACAGCTCCATTCTAGTAAATAGGTGCTCACAAAAACGCGATCTAACCGCATGTCCGGTCTGTCCGATGTAAGCACGAGGGAACTGGTCGCATGTCAATTAGTACACCCCCGAATTAACAAAGCGATCTCTTGTAGGTAGTTCATTATTGATTCAGTATCAGTTTATGCATAATGAACAACCTAGTAGAGATATATTTGCTAATTCTGGGGTTCTCAATTCACAACAAACTTGCACATTCCAACCCACGCTAGAACTCGTCTGAAGATGAGACAAGCCTGAAATTGCTAAAGGCAAAATAAATTCTCATCAAAAAATAACTGGTCGCAGTTTTTCATCCTTTCCACATGTGTTAAAACTAATTCCTAATTATACATATCGTAGACTACAGCACGCTGCGCTACACTGATAGGGAAGAAATTCTTGGTGTACCTGCACGTCTCTTGCACCGCTGAAATGTCTCTCCACAGGAGTGTTATTACCCACAACTGTTACAACCCTGTCCTCTGTCTGCTCATCCGCCGTCTGAAGAGGCAGTTGGTCTTTTGAAGGCCAGGAATAATGTCTCACTCGTATCAATGCCCGAATACAGGGCTTCCTCTTTCGCCGCAGTCTATTCTCTCTATTGCAGATCTGGATGAAAACTGAGCGCGTATTCCGCGTTCTACCCTGCGAGACTGAGTGTCAGGCCGAGCTTAACCACCCTACCACTGGAGCCTGCTGGAGCGAGGGGTGCACAGCCCAGCGACGCGACACGTGCAGTTGGAATTACTCAGGTGGAGAAACGAGGAAGGTGCCCATACATCCGCCGAACTAGTTAATCTTTGTGTGTGACACCAGAACCAAGGGTTTTACTTAGATCTCTGAACCCCCAAGGACTTCTCCGCCGATTATCATTGGACATTATTTACGCAGAAAAGGTAACAAAACCTTCAATGATTGCTGAAGAAGGTCACGACCGACTCGCTACCCAGAAACACCCACTGCACAGGCATTTAGTGCGCAGCTGGCCTGGTATTTTGTTCCCAATAGCCTCATAATTACAACATATTAGTCTGCGAAAACGCTCTTAACTGCGGGTGCAGTGTATTATTTGTTTCCTACTTTCAACACAGGCTGCAAATCTCAAGAGAAATTAGTGTCTCTTATGTACGCTAATGCTTTAAAAATTACGGACATTTTATTTTAGAGAAATGCGGGAGACTGGTAATTTGGAATCGTAAAAATATGGATTTGTGCATCTCTCAGGCCCGCTGTCCAGGAAGGATTTTACGATGTCGTTACAAGAGACAGTAAAGGGAAAAAAGCTGCACTTGGCGGACACACAGCTGGAAGAGTTCCGGTATTTTAGGGAGTCGTAGGTCTGAAACCATCCGGCTACGTTACAACCCGCGGGACGAGAGAGAAATAGCTAGCCACGCTCCGCTGTTGGTACCTGGGACGCTGGGCCGGCTGTAAAAAGGTAAGCCCGGCGCCTCAGCGCGGCCTGATTACAGAGCCGGCCCGCCTGATGAGAGTCCCCGCGGCGGTTACTGCCGCCAAGTTGGCCGGCCTGCTCTACCTGCAGAGGCGGAGTCGCAGGCCGCTGTGCCGTGCCGTGCCGACACAGGCGCGCCCCGGCAAGTTTTAATGCGGTCGGCCGCGAGATTGGTGTGCCTACCTGCCGTCTAATTACCACGGCGCTCCCCCTTTGGCTAGCCTCCACGTCAGAGTAGCTAATTCCGCGAGTAATATGCGGAGGACGAGGGGGGAAGTCCCCGTGCAGTATTGCCAACAGCGCCCCGTCTCGGCCAAGAAACACGCCCCCACATTCGATGTCCAACCGGCTGCTTGTGCCCATACCGTATAATAAATAGCAAACGTAAAATTTTAAAAAATAAAATAATGGAAGAGACCCTAATTAATGCCCATTTATATCCCACACATACACTACGCGAAAAAAATGCAATACCTTCATGGCTGACTTCAATGGCAAAAGTGTTAGTAATCATTTGTCACGCTCATCGGAGATCAGACGGCGGTCGGGAGGCTTTTCTATACACCCTCTCTTTTGAATTTGCAGGCAGGCGTATTTTAACATTTCAACATGCACTTGATAATGGCTACAAGGCCGAAATCATAGTTGTGTGCAATAAACGGACAATTAACATTCAAATGGCGCATATTTCTTTAAAAAAGTTCTGTATGACTGGTCTTCCACGAAGGAGTTTAAAAGTGAACAGTGTTAGCAACATTCACTCTGGGACACAATCGTGCACCTCTGTCGAGTACGTGCTCCTGAAGAACAGCTTCAGCCATTTGAACGTAATCGCACTGTGCGCCTGCGGAAACCTGGATGAGCGTTTCGATGGATTGCTGCACAAGCTGGGCACACTGCTTTCAACAACGGTTAGTGGAGCGTTCCCACATCATTATAACAGGTTCGTCTACATCTTCATCTACGTGATTACTCTACTATTCACAATAAAGTACATGGCAGAGGGTTCAATGAACCACATTCAAGCTATCTCTCTACCGTTCCACTTTCGAACGGCGTGCGGGAAAAACGAGCACTTATATTTTTCTGTGCGAGCCCTGATTTCATCGTGATGATCATTTCTCCCTACGTACGTGGATGCCAACAGAATGTTTTCGCAATCGGAGGAGAAAACTTGGTGATTGGAATTTCGTGATAAAATCCCGGCGCAACGAAAAACACCTCTGTTTTAATGATTGCCACCCCAATTCACGTATCATTTCTGTGGCACTATCTCCCCTATTTCGCGATAATACAAAACGAGCTACCCTGCTTTGAACTTTTTCGATGTCATCTGTCAGTCTCACCTGATGCGGATCCCGCACCGCACAGCAGTACTCCAGGATAGGGCGGACAAGCGTGTGGCAAACAGTCTCTTTGGCAGACCTGTTGCACCTTTTAAGTGCTTTGCCACTGAATCGCAGTCTTTGATTTGCTCTACCAACAACATTATGTGATCGTTCCAATTTGGGTTATTTGTAATTGTAATCCCTAAGTATCTAGTTGAATTTGCAGCCTTCAGGTTGGTGTGGCTTATCGGGTAATAGAAATTTAGCGTATTTCTTTTAGTACTCATGTGAACAACTTCACATTTTTCTTTATTCAGGCTCACTTGCCACTATTTGCACCATACAGATATCTTATCTAAATCATTTTGCAATTCGTTTTGGTCATCTGATGACTTTACAAGACGGTAAATGACAGCATCATCTGCAAATAACATGCCTAATACGGCACAGGAAAACTTTTGGCATTCAAAAATAGCTTCCAGTTGTCTCTGAATGGAGAAGTGCCGGTCCTATTTGGTTTTCAAGGGGATCTTATCCCTTTCTTTCTGCAGAATAGTGACAAGTTCAGGTACCGATCATGAAGGTCGACTGATTGATTGATTGACTGATTTTAACAGGAGAGCTAAAACAGCTTAGGTCTAACCCGCCACTGCCTGCACCGAAACTAGGTTTATTGTGCGATATCGCTCCCTGTATATCTAGTAAAGCCAACCAGTGCCCTTAAAAATTGCAAGGAGTCCCTCTACCAGTTTTTTGTTAGACACAATTTCTTCAGGCCTAGTTGTCCCGAAGATCCTGTATCTTTCACTCTCCAATGCCATGCATTCAAAGATTAGGTGTGATGCAGTTTCTTCACCCTCATCACAGATCCTACATTTAGGGTCATCTTCCATTATACTCACTGTGTGTAGGTGTTTTTTGAAGTTCCCATGGCCGATCATCAGTCCAGTCATGAGTTTGATCTCTTTCCTGTTCAATCCCAGGATTACATGAAGGTCGACAGCGATAACGCACTTTTTTCTCAAAACTAGACCGCAACAACTCAATAACATCGAAATCCGGGGACCGTATGATCAATAGGGATGCGACAATTCCCCCTCATGCTCACAAAACCAGTCCTGGGCGATGGGCGATACGAGATATGTGAACAGGTCACCCGCCGTTTCGGATCAAACGTTGTACCATGGGATAGACCTGACCAGCCAAATCGGTCATCTAACGCTTGACAGTAATGCAACTTCGCAGCGTCACCATGAGGCCCACTAAATATCACGAAACACTTCCCAAAGCATCACGGAACTCCCACTATGTTTCACTCTTTGTAGAAACTGTGTGAAACAAGGATCACCCGACCAAATTACTTTCATCCATTGTTTCACAATCCAGCTTGTACGGCTTCGGCACTACGGTTTCCTGTTACGGGCACTTGCATCACTGATGAGCAGTTTTGGCACTGCAAGCTCGCCATACAGTTCTCAGTCTATGGAGCCCCCTTTGTGTTGTTTTGTTGCTGACAGGGTTCGTGAGTTCACGACGTTCACTTCTGCAGTGAACATTGCACCTGTCGTCCTATTATTTTTCATCACAATACTCTTAAACAACAGTCCCTCATTATCATTCAAAACGCACTGTCGTCTGCGTTGTGGCTTAGCGGATGAGGTTTTGCCGCTTTACATCTACATCTACATCTACATTTACATTTATACTCCGCAAGCCACCCAACGGTGTGTGGCGGAGGGCACTTTACGTGCCATTGTCATTACCTCCCTTTCCTGTTCCAGTCGCGTATGGTTCGCGGGAAGAACGACTGTCTGAAAGCCTCCGTGCGCGCTCTAATCTCTCTAATTTTACATTCGTGATCTCCTCGGGAGGTATAAGTAGGGGGAAGCAATATATTCGATACCTCATCCAGAAACGCACCCTCTCGAAACCTGGCGAGCAAGCTACACCGCGATGCAGAGCGCCTCTCTTGCAGAGTCTGCCACTTGAGTTTGTTAAACATCTCCGTAACGCTATCACGGTTACCAAATTACCCTGTGACGAAACGCGCCGCTCTTCTCTGGATCTTCTCTATCTCCTCCGTCAACCCGATCTGGTACGGATCCCACACTGATGCGCAATACTCAAGTATAGGTCGAACGAGTGTTTTGTAAGCCACCTCTTTTGTTGATGGACTACATTTTCTAAGGACTCTCCCAATGAATCTAAACCTGGTACCCACCTTACCAACAATTAATTTTATATGATAATTCCACTTCAAATCGTTCCGCACGCATACTCCCAGATATTTTACAGAAGTAACTGCTACCAGTGTTTGTTCTGCTATCATATAACCATACAATAAAGGATCCTTCTTTCTATGTATTCGCAATACATTACATTTGTCTATGTTAAGGGTCAGTTGCTACTCCCTGCACCAAGTGCCTATCCGCTGCAGATCTTCCTGCATTTCGCTACAATTTTCTAATGCTGCAACTTCTCTGTATATTAGAGCATCATCCGCGAAAAGCCTCATGGAACTTCCGACACTATCTACTAGGTCATTTATATATATTGTGAAAAGCAATGGTCCCATAACACTCCCCTGTGGCACGCCAGAAGTTACTTTAACGTCTGTAGACGTCTCTCCATTGATAACAACATGCTGTGTTCTGTTTGCTAAAAACTCTTCAATCCAGCCACACAGCTGGTCTGATATTCCGTAGGCTCTTACTTTGTTTATCAGGCGACAGTGCGGAACTGTATCGAACGCCTTCCGGAAGTCAAGGAAAATAGCATCTACCTGGGAGCCTGTATCTAATATTTTCTGGGTCTCATGAACAAATATGTATGTTGTGCAAATCTTCGGTACGGTGCTCTTGAAAAACCAAACACTTCGGTTGCCTTGGTTACAGAAGCACCCGTCTTACGAGCACCAAGGATTTGCCCACGTTCGAATTCACACAGCTCGGACATAACGCAATCTCAGCTACACGAAACGCTATTCAGAGCACGACTGACATTTCCACCGTACCTGAGGACATTGCACAGGGGTCACTCCTGGTCAAATACAAAAACAGTGCGACCTGCAAGCTTGATTGGCATCTGCATTTACTTCCATCAAAAAAAGTTAAGCATGTAATTGGTTCTCGTAGCTTGAAATGAGATAGATGCCTTATATTGTATTTTTAGATAATACAGAATATTACGCAAAGGAAAACTACACTACATGTTCTCTTTGAACCATTCAAAAATGTTCAAATGTGTGTGTAATCTTATGGGACTTAACTGCTAAGGTCATCAGTCCCTAAGCTTACACATTACTTAACCTAAATTATTCTAAGGACAAACACATACACCCATGCCCGAGGGAGGACTTGAACCTCCGCCAGAACCAGCCGCACAGTCCATGACTGCAGCGCCTTAGTCCTCTCGGCTAATCACGCGCGGCTCTTTGAACCATTATGAAATGAAAAAGGAACATTATTAGAAAAAAAAAGAATTTTGCATTGTCCCACAACATCAAAAAAGAAAAAAAAGTGGTATGTTAAGTGCACTGTTCAATAACGTGTACGTCCTCAGGCACTTTGAATGGGACGGGGCATGCTCAGTACCAACTTATTGCAGGCCTTTTGAAACGTCCCACTCCTCAGCGGCAGTATTCCTGGGAGCTTCTATCGTTAATGGAGGATGCTGACAACCAGAAATCGCTCTTTGAGCTAGCTCAATGCAATTAATATTCGGTGAGCATGCTGACCAATCCGTTCTTCGTATCCCACTTCCTGCCAGATACCGACACACACTGCGAGCACGATGAGGTCGGGCGTTATCATACTGTTGAGTGAACCCTTCACCTACAGTCTCTGCAAAACCACTGGCTAGGAGTCGGAGAATATTGTTTTCACACACTGCAGCAGTCATTTTGCCTTGAATTGGAGCGAGTGCTGTACGGCCGCATACACGATACCTGCCCAGAATACGACGAGTCATCGGATTGTTGGCGACGTTCCACAGTTATCGAGGGATGATTGCTTTCCCCTGTTCGCCTCCATACGCGGAATGAGCTGTCATCATGGTGCAAGCTTATTCGCACTTCATCTGTGAACAGCATTTTGATCCATAAGTCTCGTATCCAATTCTCATGTGCTCTAGCCCGTCTTACCCGAGCCCCCTTGCGGTGTGGACTGAGTAGCGGAATCTTGAGAGGTCTGCAGCCGTACGACCCCCCAAGTCATGAAGTCTGATGCGCACAGTTTGGGTACTTTGGGTAACCCCTGTGGCTTCTCAAAGCTCGTGGCGCAGAGTACTTCGTGTCTTTGTAGGGTGACTCAGTGCCGATATCGTTAAATGCCGGTCCCGAGCTGCTGTAGTTTTGCGGGGAAGGCCTTCGAGAAGTCGATCTGTTGTTGAGTGCATTTCCTGGAACTTTTTCCACAGTCTGGAGACAACACTTCGATTAACGCGAACAATATTCGCAAGGTCTACTTGTGTCATGTTTTGTCCCATTAGTGTGATGATTTTGATACAGTGTGCCCTGGGGAGCCAGTTCCGAGGCATTGTGCTGCACTACGAAGCACACGGACAACTGTGCATTGTTGTGATTTAATTTTTGTTCTTGCTTTTGTGACCATAATAAGAGTCCAATCTCCATAGGCAAACAGCCAGCCGACATTGAGAAATAGTTCACCAGGATGTAGGGACAAGGTAAGCGGCGGAGGCTGCCAAGTATGGCTTGTTGATCAAATAACTTAGTGTTTGACTTCCAGCCAGAGGAAGCAGCATGAATCAAACTTGCGTAATGGAAGACGCAAACACCAGGGCGATAATACAGCAAGAGAGAGTGTCAGTCACGCGCGGAAAAGACTCGTGTGGAACCAAATTAAGTTGTGTGCAGCTAGAAACGAAAGTGTCGAGTGGAACCGAAGGCATTCTTGCGCAAGCCGACCAATTAGAAACTCGAGTGTCGTGTGGAACCATAGGCACTCTTGTGCAATCCGATCACCTAGAAATGAAAGGGTCGTATGAAACAAATTAACTTGTGTGCACCCAAGTACATGGGAAATGAAATAAAAGGCCAGGCAGCGGAATAGCTAGAGGCAGAGATTAAGAGCCAGTGCCGGCAGTTTGGAGATTCTGCAGCGAGACGCCAGTGGGGCCGAGTAAGTCCATAGCAGCCGATACTGCTGATAAAGACTTCAACTACGAGAAGACGGTGGTAGACTCTGGTGGACACTCAGGAACTGCAGGTCAAGTAGGATTTTTAGAGCTTCGTTGATACAGTGTTGAACAGAGGCTGTCAGTCTTTGTCTCAATTACTTAGAGAGATTTCAGTGCTAACCAACAACAAGTGATTGCTTTGTACTTGTTTCTTATATGCACCGGCAATTAGCTTTGAAGTAGCAAGCCCAAAGAAATAGACTGACTCTTACTAAAGGGTTTATGGTCCAACACTTCACATAAGTATATGTGAGAATAAACTTGATAAAAACTAATCAATCTTTTCTGCCTATTGCAATTCTGTAACCTATTTTCACGAAACTTATTTGCTTCAAACAAGGAGATTCTCTCCCTCTCATCTCCGATATAAAGGTTGACAGCAATTTATAACGAACCCATCGTCGTTAACGTCCCGATTGCGCTACGCAGTTCGCACTTACTTCAGTCTGGTATAGTGAGGCTGTGCCGGGACGCAACAGCATTCACAAGAACTCAGCTGCGGTGTACTACGTTTGTCTACAAGCTGTGATTGCACGGCCCCTGCTGAGGTAGAGTGGCAACGACGAACGAGCTCGCATTAAGTCCACAACCACCTTTCTACACAAACACAAAAGGAGACCATCGTGATTATTGCTTGGTAATCTGGAAATATGCTTTACGTTTTTTGATGACTGTGTATTCAAGCACGCCTTTCTGGCGGTGTTTCCATGTTTTTGTCCGATTCCTGTAGCTCCTTGACTGGAAAGCTTTTACGCAGCCGCCACTCGGCGCTGCAGACTCGGCGCCCGCAGACAGCTGGCCGCAACGCCGTGCAGACTACGGTGGAGCGTGCCGCGCCGCGCTAGGCTACGCTACGCTCGGGCACGTCACGTCCTCGACGCCGCTTCCGCAGACGCTACGTGACTCGCCTGGCAAGTCCCGCAGACAGACTCGGCCGTCAGATTTCCATTTAGACACAGATCCTCCGCAATTTCGGAGGCACAAAGCCGCGTTCAGCTTCGCGGGACGTGCGTCTCGCTTCCATTTATGAAGCCGCCGCGCCGCCGTCGTACATGGCGGAGAACTAATCCTTTGTGCTCAAATTGTTTCCGTCGCTGAAGGGTCGCCACTCGAAGAAGAGGCTGAGGACGCGGCGTTCGGGCCGGTACTCCGGGAAGCGGAGGCGTGTAACGGCGGACTGAAGGGCCGGAGAAATACAAAGAATCAGCGGCGGCGGAGCTTATTGAAAGGCACAGATCATTCAGTGGAAACAGAGGGCAACCTGGACATTCTACACAAAAATCGGAAAACGTAAAAATGTAGATGTCAAGGAGGAAAATAGCTCTGAGCAGTATGGGACTTAACATCTAAGGTCATCAGTCCCCTAGACTTAGAACTACTTAAAAAAAAATGGCTCTGAGCACTATGGGACTCAACTGCTGTGGTCATAAGTCCCCTAGAACTTAGAACTACTTAAACCTAACTAACCTAAGGACAGCACACAACACCTAGCCATCACGAGGCAGAGAAAATCCTTGACCCCGCCGGGAATCGAACCCGGGAACCCGGGCGTGGGAAGCGAGAACGCTACCGCACGACCACGAGATGCGGGCAACTACTTAAACCTAACTAACCTAAGGACATCACACACACATCCATTACCTAAGGCAGGATTCGAACCTGCGACCGTAGCAGTCGCGCGGTTCCGGAATGAAGTGCCTAGAACCGCTCGGCCACCGCGGCCGGCGAGGAAAATGGAAATATTCATTCATAATACAGTAAATGAATAAACTATTCTAAATTTAACTTTTGTCCGTAATGCATGGAATTTGTTGAGGTCTGCAACTGTACTCGTATTACGAAATTTGTAAATACCACTTGCTCAATTTCAGTAAAGTGGTGAATTACCATTCATGCGTCAGTTATGTATCGCATGAGCCCCACATTTTTAATTTTAAGTACTACAAGTATTTTCATAGCTATTAAAAATTCATACGCACATGTTTTCAGGACTGTCTTTACGGGGCTGGGAGACATTGTTTTATACTTTTAAGTCCATTTTTAAAATGTGTTTTATTAGAAAATTTTGTATCTAAATAATCATTTGCTGTGTTTTAGTCTTCTGTATATCAGATTTTTCAATCAACTTCATTTTGGTACAATTACAATAGAGACGTGTGGTAGATATAATGATTATTTCACTTTCTCTTCGCCTGAGTCAACCAATATATTGCTTCTTCCTACGATTATCTCACGAAAAGACCTCGAAGGTAAAAATTAGACAGACTCGAGCAAAACGGGGACTAACCAGCAACCGATCTTACCATGAAAAATTTGCAAGTGGAACAGGAAAACAGGGCAATGGTAGCCGAGCGGTCTAAGCCGCTGCAGTCATGGACTGTGCCGCTGGTCTCGGCGGAGATTCGAGTCCTCCCTCGGGCATGGGTGTGTGTGTTTGTCCTTAGGATAATTTAGGTTAAGTAGTGTGTAAACTTAGGGAGTGATGACCTTAGCAGGTAAGTCCCATAAGATTTCACACACTTTTTTTTTAGGGCAGTGGTACACAAATTACGCTGTACCATGAATCTAGTTAAGGTAATTAGAAATTCTGTCCCGTTTCATGTTAGATACTGTAAATGTAGTGGTAGCGACATCATAATCCAGCTGCTTCGGTCCACCGTGATCTCATTTAAAAAATTAAATAGTTAGCGTTTCCGTTCTGCAATAATTTTAACAAGTACGAGTAGTTTTCACGGGAGCTGTCAGTATTCTGCAGGTCCAGGTGTAGCGGACACTTTTTCCGAATTGTGGTTCAGAGCTCAGTTGTTATCTTGGGTGCTAAAGAACGATAGACAGGTTCAACATAATTTCTTTTTTCAGAAATGTCATCGCTACACTTCAGTATATTGGGAGATACCGGATGGTCCACTGGCAGTGAGACGAAAGCAGTTTTTTTTCTCTCTCTCTCTCTCTCTTCGCCTTCCATTCGAAAGACATATACAGTAAAATATCCGACTACATTAAACTTCAAATTAGCAACATTATATTTGGTCCAAGTAATATTATAACCATTCAACTCAAAAATTTCACGAAATCTAAAAGCGTTATACCCTTTGAATTCAACATTATTGAGAGCCAGCTTGAGTCAGTCACGTTCTACAAGTGTTTTATAATAACAATGTATACAGAGGTAGCAATTGGGAGGATCACACAGATTCAGCTGTAAACAAAGTAGCATTCAAGATTCATTTGTAGGATACTCGGAAAATACATTTTGTCTATAAAGGAGATTTCATGCAAAACATTTCTGCGGTGTGTACTTGAATATTGCTCACGTGTGTTTTATCCAAATCAGGCCAGATTGCAAAGGGACATTGGGCGAGTACGAAGAAGGGTCGTGTGAATGGCACCAGTCTTGTTTGGCAGGCGAGAGTGTGCGACAGAAATGAATTATCTTAATTGGCAGATTTTCGAAGAAATACAACTCGCGAGAATCGTCTTAAAAGTCTTTATGAAATTATAAATAATTGACGGCGCGCTATGCGTTTCTCGCGAAGAGGTAGTAGAGATAAAATTCTGCAAATATCAACTGGCACGGTCATTCATCCCGCTCTCCATCAGTGAATGGAACGAGAGGAAACGTTAAAACATCGTACTGTAGAAATACGCATTTCATTATGACTTGCAGAGTGTAGATTAAAATGTAGATGTCGACAACTTACAACGTTGCTGGAGCGCCCTAATGGATAGTCGTTTAAGCGAAACTGTAGTCTCTTCGTGGTTCCTCGGGAGTTCTCTGCGAATTAGTCCAGTTCGTTTGAGGCACAATTAGCTAAATTGGCATTAGTGTTTGCTGTCCTTAATTGGCTGTTGGCTCGTGGAACTGACAGCGCATTCCCGAGGAGACACGAAACCAAGCACTCAACAACACACGCATCGGTGAGTCCCTAGCGAACACGTTAATAGCGTGACCCCCCCACCCCCACCCACCCCCCACCCATAGAGCGAGGACGCAGCCTATGTTCTCAGAAGAGAATGGCTTTAATTCAATATACCCGATGTTTCACAATGTTAAAAATTCTTTGTAATGCTATACGTAACATCTTCAGACGTCTGAGAGGAATCTTCTGAATGGGGGGCTCCATATGGTTCCCAAGTTGTGCAGCGATCGTAAACCATAAAATTACCAAATAAGCAGCAACCAGTCGCAAGATCATGTTTGACATGTTTGACGTCTGTTTAAGACAGTGTTATTACTCAGGGAACATACACGTTGAAAGCACCGATGATGGCTGTTAATCAGTTGAAATCGATATGCAAAATTAAATAAAGAAAACATGATCTTGCGACTGGTCTCTGCTTATTTGGTAATTTTAAGTTTGAGAGAAAGTCTACA
The DNA here is from genome assembly GCF_023864275.1 of Schistocerca cancellata. NCBI lineage: Eukaryota > Metazoa > Arthropoda > Insecta > Orthoptera > Acrididae > Schistocerca > Schistocerca cancellata. The sequence continues at coordinate 166,623,659 of NC_064634.1, forward strand.
CGGAAACAGTGCAGAAAGTTAACGAAAAGAACAGCAGCGTACTCCGGGTCTAAGATGGCGGTGGAAAGAGGAAGGGGATTCGAGGGGGAGGGGTGGAAAGAGGGACGATATTAATTTCATGAAAGTGAGAGGGCTGGAGGAAACGAAACACAATTCCTTACAAAATAAAATTCATAGATATTCACGAATAGAGTTTAATCTTTAAATACGTTAATGTTACCACTTTATAATTGGTTCCTGCTACCTACAATGTACAGTAGGCCTACCTGACTCTGAGAGTATACATTGTCTGAATTTCGTACACATTATATTGTTGTAAAGCAGATAATAGAGATACACACCAAAACTCTCTTCACATTCGTTTACGCGTTTTTACTTACTAGTTCTTGAAGGAGGAGCTTACAGGCGCTCAACGCCGAGGTTATCAGCGGCTGATTCTTGGTATAGACAGGTAACGTAAGAAACATCGTGAATGAAAGGTGCAACGCTACCGGAAGCTCTTAGAACCCAGAGTCATGTGGCATTTTAGGTTTCGAGAAAAATAGCGGTAAAGAACTAACAGTGTGTGTGTGTGTGTGTGTTTGTGTGTGTGTGTGCGTGTTTTGTGTGTGTGTGTGTGTGTGTGTGTGTGTGTGTGTGTGTGTGTGTGTAGATTTAGGGCGCTCAGCAGCGAGTTAAAAATAATCCAAGACGAGTGTGGCTAAAAGAGTTAAATCTAAAAATGAATGAAATATAATTTACCCTAAAATTAAAATCCCCTTCCCCATTTTCACTCACGTTAATCTACCATGTCACACAGCATGTAGAATGTTAAATCCTGTTAATGTTACAATGCGCTATTAAAATATTAACGGAATTATAGAGTAAAAGTTAAAAAATAACTCAGAAAATTGTGGTTTATCACTTTAAAAAAGCGAAGAGAATGAACGACCCATCTTAGTAATATAACAAAACCTTCTCGCTAATAGTTTAGGAAGCAAGTCAGACCTTAAAAAACCTTAAAGATCAAACTACATTCGTTTCATTGTCAACTAAAGCAAAGGACAGGTCAGTGTCTAATTAACGTCTGTCACCTTGCCTGAATATGAAACAAATCCATTTAAAACGTGGCGTGCTAAAATCTGTACTCCGCACACATTTGAGGGTCATCCTGTCGAAGCAAGAAGCCCTGCCCACTGGTCTGTAAACTCTCCAAAGACGAGTGAGAAGATCTCGCCTCAGTGGCAGCGAAGTGCGCCACAGCCGATTAGTTGGTCACATTGGAGCATTGTAGATGACAGAACTGGTGTCAGTTCAGTCATGTGATCGTCTACCGCTGTCATCAATAAAGGCGCTGAAGTTTTGGGTCTTTAAGAATCCTTTCGGATGGCATCTCAGAGTGTCAAAGCAAGTAACCATACAAATCGCTTGAAAACGTGTAGGGGCTGGAGACTATGGAAACACAGCGAGAAATATGTAATTCTGCAGGCTTTCGTGGCCATTGTCAATGTAGTTAAAATCTTCTGGGTTATTAGGCCTCGTCATATTTCTACTAAAATGATCGACGTTTCGACCCCTCTGATTGGCCGGCCGCTGTGGCCGAGCAGTTCTGAGCGCTTCAGTCCGGAACCGCGCTGCTGCTACCATCGCAGGTTCGAATCCTGCCTCGGGCATGGATGTGTGTGATGTCCTTAGGTTAGTTAGTTTTAAGTAGTTCTAAGTCTAAGGGACTGATGGCCTGAGTCCCATAGTGCTTAGAGCCATTTTGAACCCTCTGCTGGGATCTTCCTCAGGATCTTCTGGTGTCCAGTGTTCTAGCAGTTGTGAACACCAGAAGATCCTGAGAAAGCTCCCAGCAGAAGGGTCGAAACGTCGATCATTTTAGTAGAAATATGACGCTGCCTAATAACCCAGAAGATTTTAACCATAGCGAAAAATGTATGTTTGAACATAAATTCAGGTGCTAGCCAACCCTGCAGGTTGCGCCGCTGTATTTGAACTCGAACGGCACCTGTGAAATGTCCCCGATACATTGAAAGTGTCAGGCGTGGTCAGAACAGTGATCTGTGTAGCTGTGAGTCCATCATGACGGAGCCAAGTGAATCCGAACGTGTACAAATTATTGGTTGTCGTATGGTGGGTGCTTCCGTAACCGAGGTGGCCGAAGTTTTTCGTGTTTCAGGAGCCACCATATCTAAGATCTACACCACACGCAGTCGTAAGTGTGTGTTGAGTGATAATGACGCACGGTCGCCGAAGAGGATTGTTACGAAAAATAAGGGGACGACAGTTCAAAAACTCACTGCAGAACTGAACGTCGCCCTCGCGAACCCTGTCAGCACTGAAATCCGGTAGGGAGCTGGGGTTGAAATGAAAGGTACGGAGTCATAACGAATCTATTAACGTTTCTAAAAAGACTAATGAATTTATTTTTAAAATAAAACATCCAAGAACAAGATTAACTGAAAAGACAAAACTTCAGTAAGCAACTGCACCTCAAAAGGTTAACAGTATAAAATTACTTCTTTCTTGTAAAGAATATTAAATGAAGTAAAAAAATACATTTACATTACAAACAGCAAAACATATTAACAAATTATTATGTCACAAGTGTGATAGAGACGGTGGCTGAGGCGACGCCAGTAGGAGTAATTGCTCCTTCCAGAATGAGATTTTCACTCTGCAGCGGAGTGTGTGCTGATATGAAACTTCCTGGCAGATTAAAACTGTGTGCCGGACCGATACTCGAATTCGGGACCTTTACCTTTCGTGGGCAAGTGCTCTACCATCTGAGCTACCCAAGCACGACTCACGCCCCGTCCTCACAGCTTTACTTCTGCCAGTACCTCGTCTCCCACCTTCCAAACTTTATAGAAGCTGTCCTGCGAACCTTGCAGAACGGGGCGTGAGTCGAGCTTGGGTAGCTCAGATGGTAGAGCACTTTCCCGCGAAAGGCAAAGGTCCCGAGTTCGAGCCTCGGTCCGGCACACAGTTTTAATCCGCCAGGAAGTTTTATAATTGGTGCTTCTCTACTAACATAGGCCACCGGTTGCTGCTACCACACTACTAAAAATTTTCACTAAAAATTTCAATCATGGTACTCAGGCACCTTTAACAAGATCATAGTTAACAAGAGATACAATCACCTATCCTGTAACACAGAGATAGCTCGTTAATTATTAATTATTTAGTAAAAGTTAAACATACTACAAATGCAGTTCAGCTTTTTTCTTTCTTTAGATACAAGCAGTGTAGTAAACAGGTGGAGCTCGTAACAGGCAGGTAACTGCAGAATGACAAACTGCCTATTGGCTTCTGTCTCGGGTTCTTCGGCCGACGTTCATCTAATGATTTTTCTGACGTTTCGCCAGCACGAGTCAAGGCATTGTCAAGGCTTCACCCTCCATTGCCGGTGGTGAACTGGAGGCGAGCTCGCGGCCGCAGGCTATATGTACGTGGCGCGCCAACGTCCGAGGGCTTCTCCGCGGTCATTTCCGGTGCGTTTCTCCTCTTGCTACCTGCGACGGTCGTTCGCTGCGGTACGGGAAGCCAGGATCCGTTTACCTTAAGGCTTTCCTTTTTCTTGTTGAAACTGTTGGCGTGTTTTTGGATTTCTACAGCTTCTCTGAACAAACGCGTGTGATAGTGCTTCTCTGCAGACAGAACTTCCGTGTCGGCGAATTTTATTACGTGGTCGGTCTCATTCAGTGCGTGCTCTGCCACGGCCGATTTCTCCACCTGCCCCAACCTGCAATGTCGCTTATGCTCTTTGATCCTGGTGTTAATGGATCGTCCAGTCATTCCGACATAAACTTTTCCGCATGTGCAAGGTATACGGTATATTCCCGACATTGCAAGTGGGTCTCTTTTCTCCTTCGCCAATCTAAGACACTCTTTGATCTTCCTTGTCGGTTTGAGAATCGTCTTTACGCCGTGTTTGCGCAATATACGGCCGATTCTGTCCGTCACTCTGGGAATGTATGGCAGAAAGGCCGTACCCGATATTTCTTTTTCTGGTTCCTTACTTCGCCGAGTGTTTGGCTCTGTTACACTTCTAATGTAATTTGTGGAGTACCCATTGCTCCTCAGATCAGTTTCCAGGTGTTGCATTTCTCGTTTGAGGTGTTGAGGCTCACATATTGGTCCTGCTCTCGTTACGAGCGTACTAATCATGCCTCTTTTCTGGCTCGGGTGGTGGTTTGACAGTTTGTGCAGGTATCGGTCCGTGTGTGTCGGTTTTCGATACACGCTGTGTCCCTGGTTTTCGCCGTCCCTTGTGACCAGCACATCTAGAAATGGCAGTTTCTTGTCCTTTTCTACTTCCATGGTAAATGTTATGTTGGCATGGAGGCTGTTCAAGTGTCTCAGGAATTCACCGTGCTGTTCTTCACCATGGCTCCACACCACGAAAGTATCATCGACGTACCTGTACCACACCTTAGGTTTGCAAGTCGCCGAGTCCAGTGGCTGTGCTTCGAATTGTTCCATGAAGAAGTTGGCCACCACTGGACTGAGAGGACTACCCATGGCGACGCCTTCCAGCTGTTCGTAGAAATCGCCATTCCACGTGAAATAGCTCGTGGTGAGACATGCATGGAAGAGCTTTTTGATGTCTTGCGGGAACATGGAACCGATGTGCTCCAGAGCGTCGCTGAGTGGCACTTTCGTAAATAACGAAACAACATCAAAACTGACCAGGATGTCGTTTGGCGCAAGTTTCAGTTTCTTCAGTTTCTCAATGAAATGTCCTGAGTCCTTAATGTATGTGTCGGTCTTTCCCACGTGTGGCTGCAGCAGAGAGGCCAAGTGTTTCGCCAGTTTATACGTTGGTGAGCCAGGAGCGCTAACGATCGGTCTCAGTGGAACGTCGTTCTTATGGATCTTGGGTAAACCATACAGCCGAGGTGGTAGGGCTTCTGTGTTGCGCAGGTTTCTCTGTATGTCCGCCGGCAGAGAAGATGCCTTGATTAATCGATTCGTATTCCGTGTGATACGCTGCGTTGGATCTGCGCTTAGTTTTCGGTACGTCGTCGGATCTAATAGGTCTCGGATCTTTTGCTCATAATCTTCGGTCTTCATTACGACGGTCGCATTCCCCTTATCGGCAGGCAGTACCAATATACTCTTGTCGGCGTTGAGATTCTTAATGGCTTGTACCTCTTCTTTCTTCAGGTTGCATGCTGGTGGTTTTGCTCGGCGCAGTATCCTGGCTGTTTCAGTGCGTATTTCCTCTGCCCTTTCACAAGGAAGGGTCCGAATGGCTGCTTCGGTGTTGGCAATGATGTCCTCCATAGGTATAGTTCTCGGGATGATAGCGAAATTCCCTCCTTTTTGAAGAACAGACACTTCCTCTTCGGTCAATTGTCGTTCAGTGAGGTTGACCACTGTGTGTGACATGTCGGGAATCGCCTTGTCGGTCTGCTTCCGGCATCTTTCAAACTTTTTCTTTTGCCGCTCGGTGCAGCGCTCGAGTTCGTTCTGCATGCTCCTGTGAGTGATGCTGTCGATCTTGTCCCAGTCGTCTCGATGCATTCTGCTACTTAGTTGATAGAAAATGTCCAGAAGTTCCTGATCCGTTCTTGCCAAGTCTCTCCGTGTTGTATGTATTCGCTCACGAAGAAAAGCTCGTTCCATTCTGTCGTAGATACGATGTGCTTGGGCGGTGGTGAATAGGCGCTTACATCTCAAGAACTTCGGTGTAGCACATTCATCTCGGCACCGTGACAGAAAGGCGAGAGAGGACATCAGTCGCGCTTTCTTCTTCCGTCGTTGGTCAAGGCGTAGGTACAATCTGCAAATCTCCTCCCCGTAGAGGCGTAATACAAAATTGTTAAGGCTTTCGTGGCCACTTGTTGACAAACTGCCTATTGGCTTCTGTCTCGGGTTCTTCGGCCGACGTTCATCTAATGATTTTTCTGACGTTTCGCCAGCACGAGTGGCTGGCATCGTCAAGGCTTCACCCTCCATTGCCGGTGGTGAACTGGAGGCGAGCTCGCGGCCGCAGGCTATATGTACCTGGCGCGCCAACGTCCGAGGGCTTCTCCGCGGTCATTTCCGGTGCGTTTCTCCTCTTGCTACCTGCGACGGTCGTTCGCTGCACTACGGGAAGCCAGGATATTGCGCAAACACGGCGTAAAAACGATTCTCAAACCAACAAGGAAGATCAAAGAGTGTCTTAGATTGGCGAAGGAGAAAAGAGACCCACTTGCAATGTCGGGAATATACCGTATACCTTGCACATGCGGAAAAGTTTATGTCGGAATGACTGGACGATCCATTAACACCAGGATCAAAGAGCATAAGCGACATTGCAGGTTGGGGCAGGTGGAGAAATCGGCCGTGGCAGAGCACGCACTGAATGAGACCGACCACGTAATAAAATTCGCCGACACGGAAGTTCTGTCTGCAGAGAAGCACTATCACACGCGTTTGTTCAGAGAAGCTGTAGAAATCCAAAAACACGCCAACAGTTTCAACAAGAAAAAGGAAAGCCTTAAGGTAAACGGATCCTGGCTTCCCGTACCGCAGCGAACGACCGTCGCAGGTAGCAAGAGGAGAAACGCACCGGAAATGACCGCGGAGAAGCCCTCGGACGTTGGCGCGCCACGTACATATAGCCTGCGGCCGCGAGCTCTCCTCCAGTTCACCACCGGCAATGGAGGGTGAAGCCTTGACAATGCTTTGACTCGTGCTGGCGAAACGTCAGAAAAATCATTAGATGAACGTCGGCCGAAGAACCCGAGACAGAAGCCAATAGGCAGTTTGTCAACAAGTGGCCACGAAAGCCTTAACAATTTTGTAACTGCAGAATGCCTCAAAAATAAAAAAGATAAGATAGCTAGATTCAACAATTTTCGCTGAAAATAAAGTACAATTCGTAAAACAGAAGAATTACATCTGCATTCTATACCCATAGTTCTAGAATCAGTTTGGAATAGTGACAGCCACAAGCGCACACACATTGACATCCAGTGACATGCACGCTAATCGGATGCTCACCGTGATTTCTCGTAAAATCCAGCGCCCATTGACAAACGCTTCCTTAGATAGCGCCGAGAGAAGGATCTAAGGAAAATTCCTCGTAGTAGGAAACCCAAGGGTATCATCCAGTAGGCGCCACCGCATCCAGTACTTGCAAAGCTCATGCCATATTCCAATCCGGCACCACAGTGGGCACAAACTGCTTGCAACTTCAGTAGCAAAGGACACTCCGAATACTGTCGTCCTGCCGAGTTCACGGCTGTGACCAACCCTCGGTCCCGCCAAAGCCGTAGTGAGCAAAGGCACCACTCTGGCCAACGGGCCACGGCAGACGCTTCGCCACAACACGGCGCCTCACTTGCGCTCTTCACCGTCGGTGTCACACTCTCTGTCTGCACCAGATCACCGCAGCCCTTAACTGACTTCTGCTCCAACTTACCCTCTGGCGACAGTGATGCTCCATGCGCTCCTGCGGCCAAAGGGATTCCAAATCCGCGGAATTTACGACAAATTAAACGCGGGTGCACGGCACAAGCAAAACACCAAAACAACACCAAGGGAGCTCCCATAAGCAGGGCATTCCACGGCGAGGTGGAATTTCAAAACCGCTAATTAACGATACAAATATCCGTAACAGGAAAACGTGGTACCGAAGCCATAAAACCTGGAATACGGGGCAATGGAAGAAAGTCATTGGGTCGGATGAAACTTACTTTAAGTTCTTTCCAATTTTTGAGCCGACTTTAGGTCCCAAGCGTGAAACATGGCGGGTCCGCGGTGATGATTTGGGCAGTCATATGTGGTATTTCACGGTTCCCATGGTTACTCTGCAAGGTCGCAATACTGCCAAAGATCATCTGACCATTTTCGCAGATTTGGTCCATTCACTGGTATCATGTTTGTTCTGCAATGGTGATAATGCCTTCCAAGACGACAGCGCTCCTGTTCACACAGCTCGTTGCGTCCAGGATCGGTTTTGTGAGCACGAGGAAGAATTATCGTATCTGTCCTGGCCACCATACTCACCAAACCTCAATACTATAGAGCCTTTGTGATCGTACTTCAGAGATGAGGGTGCGTGACCGCTACTCACCTCTATCATCGCTTCCTGAACTAAACTCCGTCCGAACAGCCCAACGGTACCGACCGGCCGCCATGTCATCCTTATCCACATGCGTCACAGGATGCGGATGTGGAGGGGCATGTGATCAGCACACCGCTCTCCCGGCCGTATGTCAGTTTACGAGGCCACAGTCGCTACTTCTCAATCATGTAGCTCCTCAGGTTGCCTCACAAGGGCTGACTGCACCCCCCTTGCCAACAGCGCTCGGCAGACCGGATGGTCACCCATCCAAGCGCTAGCCCAGCCCGACAGCGCTTCGGTGATCTGACGGGAACCGCTGGTAGCACTGCGGCATAGCCGTCGGTATCGTTACCTGAATCTGCCACTATTTTGGAGGAAGAGTCGAATAAGATTCCCCTGAAAACCGCACAGGACCTGTGTTTATCCATTCCAGACGACAGGAATCTGATATGAATCAGACCGTGTTTCTACACATTATCAAGATGGTAATGTGTTGCGTTTGGGGTGTTCCCATATTTTTGTCCAACCCCTATAATCGCGAGTGGGGAATGCTGCTTATAAATCAGTTTAATTTACGGATGTCTAGCGCGGAGACGTCTTCACCTCGCGCGCTGAAGCAATTACATTAAATCCGTATGTAAAAGACAACGAGAAAACGGCTCGATTTTAACTAACTTCACTAACCTCCATCCTTATTTTCTGGCAAAGATGCCTTCCTCTTATGGTCATAAGCAGCTTGTGATTGTCTTTGATCAAAAAGCGCCGAGCGTGATGCAGTTCCGCCATACGTGAAAGGCACTCGATACAAAACAGCCATCTTTCAAACGTCCCTAAAATTTGATTACGTCGTCCAATCAGCAATGAGTGGCTTTAGCTAGGTATGGCATACCAGATGGAACTTACGGGTTCCCCACCTCGTCGAATTGAGGCTGTCATGGCTAGGAGCGTTACCGCGCAGTATTAGCGCGAATTCTCCAGTAGACGACGGACTTCTTGTTCGGTGTGCTTAGATTCATGACGATAAAAATACCCGGGACGCTCTCTTCGCAGGATTTCTGGAGAGGATCGATGTGTGCCAGTACAGTCCCGAGGCCCACGAGAAAGACAGGCCGCAGCTCGTGACACTACGTTTTACGAGTGCCAGCAGCGGTCTCTGGCTGGGAGCGAGTAACTAGTTCAGACGAAGTTAATGATTCTTGACTGCCTGTTTAAAATTCACGCAATTTCTCGATAGCACACGATAAAATTAAAACTTTTAGTGCGTACCATTTCAATTAAATATTGAATTCCCGTGGACCCTGCACGGAGCCGAGTGTCCGCGGAGTGTGGCGGACAAGCCGACTAGTGTGACGTCACAAGTTTGTATATCTCGTTGGCCCCGGTAGAGTCCCATGTGACGTCAATGAGCAGACGCGGCACGCTCCCCGCCCTCACCACTGACGTCACACGACGCACGGCGGCTCTCTGCCAGCCGCCCGCTTCTGTTTGTGAGCCGTGGTGTCGCCGCGCCAGGTGAGGGCAACAAGTCCCCTCCCCCACTACCCCCGCCCTCACAGTGACAGCAGCTTGGCCGCCGCTCACGTAAACACAACAGGTGCTCCTCCGCCTCAGGCGCCGACTTCCCGAATTGCAACTCGCAGAGCAGCGCACCAGCAAGTGGTTTACATTGGCAGCCACCCTAAAAATATCGCCATACAGTGCGCGACAGAGGGTGCATTTTATCGTGATACTGAAACTCTCCTTTCGCGGACTCGGCACAAAGTCACATTCTCGATCGTGGCCTTAATCCACGTACTCTTGACGAAGCGGCGTTGGAAACAAACTGCACGACATACTGATCGGAAACGTTTATTGGCGAGCCCGGATTAACTTGTTACACTACTACACGTGGAAAATTGTTTAAATAAGGGTCGCCAACCTCGCTTTGACCCGCGAAACTGGATTAAAAAATGTTGAAATGTGTGTGAAACCTTATGGTACTTAACTTCTAAGGTCATCAGTCCCTAAGCTTACACACTACTTAACCTAAATTATCTTAAGAACAAACACACACACCCATGCCCTAGGGAGGACTCGAACCTCCGCCGGGACCAGCCGCACAGTCCATGACTGCAGCGCCGTAGACCGCTCGGCTAATCCCGCGCGGCAGAAACTGGATTAAACTTGGTGCTCGGAATATGCCCCATAGATATCACCACCAAATTCAGAGTTGCAAGGTACTGGTTAAAGGTGGGGAGACTAGATAAAGTACACACAATAACCAGTGTGCCAATAGAGACGATACGTCACCTTAAAAGTTGGCGTTTGGATATATGGCAAGATGAGTGGGGTGTAAGTGATCAGGGACGTAGACTGCACGACTTCCTCCCTGACATAAGGGAGCGGTTGGGAATGAAACATATCGATCCCAGCCGCGGTATGGTATATTTCTTAACCAGACACGGACCTTATCTCACGCACTTAAACCGCGTCAGTCTGAGGCAGACACCTACATGCACATGCGGGGAAGAAGGTTCCCCAGAAGACACCTTTTTTTTTCTGCGGACAATACGCGAACAGTAGACATACACTACACTTAGACTACACAGATACACAGATATATACACAGCAATAAGAGACGAAGAACAATGGGCACATTAAACGCACTGACAAACAGTATTTCAAAAACAACACATGAAGAGTACATGCGGACACGACATAACAGACATGCCTATCTTCAACGTAACAACAATCTCCAGAGGGTGGACAGCGATACCCACAGTGACAGCGAAAATAGTAACAATGAGGAGAAACAGGAGGAGGAAGCTGAGATGTGACAGTAAATAAGCATAAGTTGCTGGCGATCTATCCAAGAAATCACCAAATGCTGTACATGGATGGATACCTAAAGTAGTCAATACATAGGATTAGTAATAAATAGGATAAGCAATGGTAGAGCACTTGCCCGCGAAAGGCAAAGGTCCCGAGTTCGAGTCTCGGTCGGGCGCACAGTTTTAATCTGCCAGGAAGTTTCAGCAATATTGTTTCTCTACTAACAACCATTCGTGTGTGTGTGTGTGTGTGTGTGTGTGTGTGTGTGTGTGTGTGTGTGCGTGTGTGTGTGCGTGCGTGCACGAGTGTTTCTGTGTGTGTGCGACTGGCGGTCAACGGCTCGAAGAAACCATTCCGAGGTATTCATCGTCAGTCACATTCGGTACTAACTAATCTCTCCTGTATTCTATCATCTTTTTATACTCTTCTTAAAAAATTATTTGTATTTCAACCTCAAATTATTGTTATTTTAAAAAGTATCATTTTTTGTAAATGTTGTAGATAAAACAAAAGAAAAGAAAACTGTAAAATGAGAAACGAAAATTGTAAGATGTACGACCTGTTTTAAAAATCAGGTAACAGGTCTATAATTTGGCAATAAATAAATAAAAATTAAACTTCCCACAACTTCAAAGTAAATCATTAAAAGCCCTGCAGCCCCCTAACTACATTCAGGTAAAATTCCAAAATATGATCACTGGACTGTAATATGTTCACGGCTAACATTGCAGTGCAACGTATCCAACCGGTCACTAACAACTCCAACCGATATTCGCCACAACATAGCCGGCATACAGTTAAAAGTCAGTAGGAAAAGAAACATATAAAACAGCACTCTCAAATTTGCACGCAAACAATTTAAGTTTATAGGTACCACTTAATCCAAACAAAATTCGTCACTTTTATGTAGCGCCACCTGCAGCTAGCTAGCGTTTCCACACTCTGTTTTTTGCCAGACAAATTCACCCGCACCACTCCACTACAGTCACTGAGAAAATCAGGAAAGTGCCAAAACAGTATTCTACGTCCATGCACGAAGTCGCACTTTCGAATACTTTTTGGGCTTTCCGTACCGGAAAAGTAACCTCAATTATCACGGAGGATCCCTTACGCCAAAACTGCGGAATGATAACCACAAACTCCGGCTCAGAGGGCCCACGATTTGCCACCTCAAACCTACGGGCCCTGATGATCTACCCCTCCATTTTGTGAGCTCCTTACCGCTCCACGAAATGATTCAACATTTAGGTCTTTCAGCCAATCGGGAGCATAAATGTAGGCATTCTCGTTGACCATTCCCTGCTCCTGCTAACAAAGCTTTTGTACGCTGCTGGTTCCTGGCAGGACATCAATAACTGTATACTGTAACGGAAAACACCAACACTCATAGGGAAAATGAGCTCTTGTGAGCCCACCATGTAGACTACGGCTACAACTCATTTAGGAGGATTAGGGAGGGTCCACCAGCTCGAGGCTGAAGAAATATCTCGTTCGTCCTATAGTTAGGTGCCAGCCCAGCTGACTACAATACCGAATGATACTAGCACACATGAGTAGCAAGAAAATATATATTATATGTTAAGATTCCTTCCTGCTCCATTGACGAACTGAGCCTGGCAAGTTCAAATATTTACAAGTCCCTGCATGACATGTGTTTAGGCTAATGTTATCTCTGTGTCCTTTCGGCAGTGGTATAAAGGGTGATTAATCTGCCCGTACATATGGATTTCATGCTACCTGTATTGCCTTCAAAAATAACGCAAGAGTTTTCGTATTGTTTCGCTTGCTCATTATTCTCACAGAAAAAAATGAACAGGACATTTTTTGAAGGAAATGTAAGTTAGTTAAATTTTGGATCAGGGTACATTTTCGCTGGAGGCCAAGGCTTTCGAGTTATTCAAGAAAAACTCGTTTCAGGGTCACTTTTGTACGTTTTTCTTGAATAAATCGAAAACTACGGCATTTAGCGAAAACGTATCCCAGTACAAAATTTAACTACATTTAATTTCCTACAAAGATGTCATGTTCATTTTTACTGTAGGAACAACAGTTCGAGCATAGCGAGCGAGGAAATATGAAAATCTTCTGTGTGGTATTTGAAGCCGTTGCGGGTTGCATAACACCCATAGACAGGGATAGCTAAATCACCCTGCATATAAAAAATCTCCGTCCGAACAGGCCTGGAAGGCCCAGCGTGTGTAACCGACCGCCGTGTCATCCTCAACCCATAGACGTCATTGGAGGGGCATGTGGTCTGCACACCGCTCTCCCGGCCGTTGTCAGCTTTCGCGACTGGAGCCGCTGCTTCTCAGTCAAGTAGCTCCTCAGTTTGTTTCACAAGGGCTTAGTGCACCCGACCTGCTGTCAGCGTCCTTCAGAACGGACGTTCACCCATGCAAGCCCGATACCGCTTAACTTCTGTGATCTGACGGAATCGGTATTATTACCACTGCAGCAAGGCCATTGGCATCCTGTATATGTTGTACCATAATTAATAGCGAAAATTATGCCGGGTGAAAGTATACGACAGACTAATAGAAGCAAAAAGTTCCAGTGAAGTAACCGTTTGCGAGATAATTTCCAATGTACGATTACGAGCCGCCACCGACTTCAGTATGCAAAATTATCATAGTTATTATAAATGTATCAGAAATTTAAGTTTTCGGTTGATACATTGTGTAACTGAGGTCAAACTTCATGACCCACCTTAGCAAAAAAAAAAAAAAAATAAAATAAAATACAATGTTCATTCAGCACATCCCATCTTACAATTTACTGTAACCTCGTTCCTGGCGCAGGAGGTGTTTAGCGAGTCAACATCGAATCTGGGTGCAATACTACACTCGTCCCTGCCTTGACTTACGAATTCTTTCAAACACCTCTAGATGGTCTTGTAAATCTTGAAAAAAATGTACAGTCACGTGCTCCAGTTCTTCATTCGCATCAATGGGACTGCTGCACACTTCACTTTTAGGATGACTCGAAGCGGAAAAGTGCGTGGGATTAAAGTGAGGTGATTTTGGAGGACAAGATATAGGTCTGTGAGACCTGTCAATTTTGGACCATATTCTGCTTTAGATATCTTACGTCAGCAGCAAAACGTGCCGCTGTCCCATCATGCATCTGTCACTTCCCCCATGGTCATTAGGTGAAATTTGAGCCCTAGGAGACGGGAAATCAATCGATAACTTACATTTCAAGTACAGGGACAAGCAGAAAATTTCCGTTTGAAGGCCACATAATACCTTCCCTACACGTCGGTGTTTATAAACCAGCATGGATTGTACTTATGTATACGCTGTAGCAATGCTCTCAAACGGAAAGTTTTTGATCCTCCCTTATATAATTGTGCTAACAATACTTGATTGATGGGTCCCGTCGAATACAGATCCTCCAGTAGTACATGCAAAATCTTGTGTCTTATGCATGAAAACGGTTACCCCGCACTCTTACGATGAATCCAAGTGCCTAACTCTTGATTGAATACACTTTGTCGTTCTACTTCACATCCTCACGTGTTCTTTCTCCCAGCCATTTGTATTAATGGTTGAAGCCAGCGTTTACTCATCTATCTCGTAATCAAAAGATTATACTAATTCTACAATCACATTTCTTTTTGTTTAGCACAACCTCCCAATCCAAGCACCAGGCTGATATTTAGCCAAACTCTGGTCGCTTATCGCAACATTTAGAAGCGTATGTCAGTCAGGCACACTCACAGCAAACGACGCCACTCACAAAACATATGATACAGCAACCAACATCTTAAATGAATCCTACCGGGAAAAAAAGTAAGCGAAAAATATATTAAACGCGGTATGAGAGTCGAGACCTCCGGGATAGCCCAATTTATAGAGTAGACGTTGGATGACGGGAAGTAATCTGCTCACATTTTCGATCTTTTTTGTGATAGTTTCATCACAACTTTTATCAAACATCATTACACTGTCGTCCTTACAGGAGGTTATTAATGACGTTAAAAGGTCTATGTTTCCAATTTTAGCCCGCATCTCGTGGTCGTGCGGTAGCGTTCTCGCTTCCCACGCCCGGGTTCCCGGGTTCAATTCCCGGCGGGGTCAGGGATTTTCTCTGCCTCGTGATGGCTGGGTGTTGTGTGCTGTCCTTAAGTTAGTTAGGTTTAAGTAGTTCTAAGTTCTAGGGGACTGATGACCATAGCTGTTAAGTCCCATAGTGCTCAGAGCCATTTGAACCATTTTTGTTTCCAATTTTAGAAAACGCTCTCGTTTCAGTATCCCGCCGATTTCAAAAAATGATTGTGATCATTAACGGCACAGAAAACATACTCATAATCCGCATCGTATTATTTATTTATTTATTTATTTATTTATTGCTTTACTTAACCTGGCAAGATTAGGGCCATCAGGCCCTCTCTTACATCTAACCAGGCATTCTACTTATTTTACGTTCATATGTTTTAGTAGGCATGTTAAACTACATCTAGTACAAAAAGTGAAATAAACGATTACAAAGGCACACCTGGAAAAATACATACATATAGAGTTTATATTCGTAGATCATAAGTACTGTTATAATTAGACATTATGAAAAGACAGAGTTTAGATAGGAGTGCTAGCAGCAGGGAGTATGAGGGAGACTGTTGGTGAAGGGAGGAGAAGAACAGAGACATGATGAAAGATAATTAAGGAAATATAAAGGAAAGAAGATTGCGTGGCTAATAGAGATAGATGAAGAGGAAGGCATCTCAGGAGCAAGATAGGAGACGCTAGCTTTGCTATTTAACAGATGAGAGGATTGGCCTTGTACATTAATTTTGTGGAGAACGTCATGAGGATGATAGTAGAAAATGCTTCAACTTCTTCTTAAAAACAGCAGGGGATTGAATTTTGCGCAAGGTAAGGGGCAGTTTGTTCCAGAGGCGGACAGCGGCAACTGAGAAGGAATTTGCAAAAGTTTTTGTTTTGTGAGTGGGCGCAGTTAGGATACCAAATAAGAGTGACCTCGTTTTTCGATTATGATGGCATGACAGGTTTTTGATCTCTGAAGCAAGGTACTGGGGTGCTTGCGCGACGAGGAGTCGGTGAAGTAGATATAGAGGATGGTAGTCACGCAATTTGTCCGGCCGCAGACACCCTAGCTCGGAGTATGAAGCACTAACGTGATCATATCGGCGAATGTTGCAGGTATAACGCACACAGGCATTCATGGTTAGTTCTAGCTGTCTTTTGTTTTCACTACTCATGCCTTGTTGAATTACATCACAATAGTGGAGGTTCGGTACAACAAGTGTTTGCACGAGCTGGCGTTTCAAGTCCTGTGGAAATATGCTCCGAAACTTTTTGAGAGCATAGAGACAAGTAGACGTCTTCCGGCACACTGCGACTGTATTCTCCGCCCAGTTGAGATGCTCATCCAAAGTTACACCCAAGTTCTTAACTGTTTTCTGATATGGTATTGGAGTACCGTCGAGCAGAATAGGAGGTAGCCGTTCGCGGAAATCTGAACTTATTAATTTCTGTTGGGCTATTAAGATTTCTTGCGTCTTTTTTGCATTTAGTTTAAGCCCCAGGTTTTTCGCCCATGTCACTACTGAAGACAGATCATCATTCATCTGAGCGACTGCAGTGTTTACATCTTCAGGTCTGACGCTTAGGTAGAGCTGGAGGTCGTCGGCATAGAAATGATATTTACAGGAGGACAGAACCGACGAAATATCGTTGACATATAAAGAAAACAAAAGTGGTCCTAAAACTGATCCTTGTGGCACTCCCGAGGAAACATGTTTCCAGGAAGATTTTTCTTTTACGCAGACAAAACATTGCTGTCTGTCTTTTAAGTAGCTTTCAAACCATCTCACTGCACTATCTGAGAAATTGAGCTGTTGCATTTTTCTGAGCAATATGTCAAAGTTAACCGTGTCAAAAGCTTTGCTGAAGTCCAGTAGCGTCAATATTGTTGCCTTTCGGTTGTCAATGGTATATTTCAGGTCATCAGTTACTTTAATTAGTTGTACATTTGAACCCCATAAGCTGACACGTCTACTACTCGATATGTACGTATGTTTCCCACACTTCTCGAAGGTAAGCTTTCGAAAACGGACTTTCGACGTCTCTAAAGGGTCAGGAAATATGCGAGGTTAGAGCGCGTTGAATACTGAAAACAAGAGTGGTTATACCGCAGAGCCTTGGAGAACTACACATGTTACCAATATTTCTGATGAATACGCCTGGTGCATAAAAGTGTCTTACTCTGGGTTTTGCGAGTCCCAGTTTAGCAAAATCAGGGAAAGGATAGCTCGTGTATAAGCACGTCAGTGTTACGAGCGGCGCGCCTTTCATCACGAGCACTTTTCCCGCAGCGGCTATCACGAGCAGAGGTAGCAACAACAGTGGGCCCCGCTTCTGAGCTGCCTCGTGGTCGAAAGCTGCGCCACACAGAAGACGACGGCCGGCTGGCTCGGAGTAACAGACTGTGCTTACAAGAGGCGACCAGCGGGGAGCCTGCTTCCAATCTCCTCCGCCTCCGCAGCCTCGCCTGCCGGCTGCTCCGAATCTGCATCCGCGGCTGATGACGTCTCGAGGCGCCCCCGGCGGCAGAACAAACAATTACCCGCCACGGCCGGCTGGCTGCGTCAGACACAGCCCACCGGAGCTCGCGGCTCTTCCAGTCTGACGTTTCTGGGACAGCCTCTGCCGCAACACAGGCAGCGGCTCAGGTCTCCGCTTCTGGAGCTAAGGATTCCCAGAGAGGAAACTCTTCACAGTAAATGCGGTGTATTACATTTTACCGTCCGCTGGGAGGTGCAATGGTGCTCTAACACGCAGTATTATGCACCACACTACATGTATTTATAGTTGCCCTCCAAATTAAAATCCACATGCCATATCTACTGTTAAAAGTCACTCGAGGCAGAGAAGCAACGTACCACAGGTTATACACCCCCCTGCCACATTAATGCGATAACCTGTCGAAAGGCTGAATAACCACCTTTTTAATCGCGAACCGCTGCGAGACGTGCAGGAAGAGCGTTGTATGCTGTACTTTGTATCTTAACTGGGGACCTAGAAACGACGGAGAGGCTCCGTCCCCGCCGCAGCCGCAGTGGTCCACAACCCCACAACGACTACCGCAGTCAACTTCACCCCTCCGCCGCCCCACACCAGGGTTATTGTGCGGTTCGGCCCCCGGTGGACCCCTCCCCACAGGGAACGTCTCCTACCAGACGAGTGTAACCCCTATGTTTGTGTGGTAGCGTAATGGTGGTGTACGCCTACGTGGAGAACCTGATTGCGCAGCAATCGCCGACATAGTGTAGCTGAGACGGAATAAGGGGAACCAGCCCGCATTCGCCGAGGCAGGTGGAAAACCATCTAAAAGCCATCCACAGACTGTCCGGCCCACCGGACCTCGACACAAGTCCGCCGGGCGGATTCGTGCTAGGGACTAGTCGCTCCTTCCCACTCCGGAAAGTAGTAGAAGAGTGTTAGTGAGGTATAGGAAGGTACCGCCGAGGTTGTGGAGCCATGTCCACTCCAGTGCCATGTAAAGCTGCGCTGGGTTTCTCGGTTGAGGAGTCCGCAGCTCGTGGTCTCACGGTCGCGTTCTCGCTTCCCGAGCACGGGGTCCCGGGTTCGATTCCCGGCGGGGTGAGGGATTTTCACCTGCCTCGAGATGACTGGATGTTTGTGTTGTCCTCATCATTTCATCATCATTCATGAAAGTGGCGCGATTAGACTGACCAAATGTTGGGAATTTGTACGGGCGCTGATAACCGTGCAGTTGAGCGTCCCACAAACCAAACATCATCATCATCGGTTGAGGATCCATGGCGCGAACCGCTCGATCGAGGTGGACTCAAGATCCTCAATTGGGTTTAAATCCGACGAGTTTTGCAGCCAGATTAGAACGAAAAACTCATCCTGATGCTCTTAGAACCATTCGAGTAGACTGCTACCTGTGTGACAAGTTGCATTGTCCTGCTGGTAGAGGCTATCGTGCCATGGGAAACCAAAGTACATGCAGAGTGTCTTCCAGAATGACGAGATCACACAGGGTGAAATCCAGGTAACAGGTTCAGGATAGAAAAGGATCAAACATCAACACGTGGAAGGGGGATCCATCAGATAGTTGGTCATTTTCACCAAACTAACGTTTATTTAAGAAAAACGTACTGATCAATTAAATTCCAGATTAATTACAGCATGAAAATCATCAGAATTATAGTGACAAACTAGTTAAATTTACCAATATAAGGAAAAGGAAACAGTATTCAATGAATAAAAAAATCTGAGTTTATAAATAGTAAGAATGAGATTTGATCGTTCAGTGAAGTGAAACTACATTTACCATTTAATTTTATGAAGAACAGTGACCAGAGAGTTTGAACACTCTTCTCTTATGAACAGTAAGAGGATAATTTACAAAAGTTCATGAGTTAATCCCGCTAAACTCTTCTGCGCACAACCCTGGCGGCAGTCGCCCAACTCAGAGATACCTCCAAGCAACAACTTGCTAGGTACGACAGACAAGGCGGCAATGCGCTCTCGCGGCAATAACTTGGGCAGGTTGCAGGATGCCGCCAAGGTAGTAGCCCAGAAGTCACTGCTGTAAACACCAAGGTAGACATGCGTGTTTCGCAATCAACTTTGAACATAAATCACACGCGAGGCAGCACCCTCAGACAATAAAATATACACTAACAAATGGTTCATACGGCTCTGAGCACTATGTGGCTTAACATCTGAGGTCATCAGTCCCCTAGACTTAGAACTACTTAAACCTAACTAACCTAAAGACATCACACTCATCCATGCCCGATGCAGGATTCGAACCTGCGAGCGTAGCAGCAACGGGGTTCCGGACTGAAACGCCTAGGGCCGCTTGGCCACAGCGGCCGGCATACACTAACAAATGATGAGACTCGCTTTAGCAGAATAAATAGTTAAATCCAAACTTAAATAAACTTTATATATATATATATATATATATATATATATATATATATATATAGGGAAACTCACACAGATTGACAGAGATACTTAGAATGGATTTTCTCGTACATAATAGATACATACGCCTCTATCTAGGTAAGTTCATAAGCCAGTAAATGTAACAGACAAGGTGGTACAAACAGAGTCGTTGCAGTTAAACCCCCTGAGACATGAATATGTATTGCTAAAATGCCTTAAGAAGCACTACTTAAGGTGAGCTTAAAAAACGCAGAAAATTTCACTCAGTAGCAGCCCTACGTAATTCGGTTATGACTAAAACACATCAACGTAAGTTAGAGCAAATACGCTTACTAAATCACACTCAGGTTTCAAATTCACACTCAGCACCTGATACAATACCATGACATTTCCACCGGGTAAAGCGCCACTCACCGGTGTTACCACTTCAGTTCATAATATCGCACCCTAAGCGGGGGCACACAAGCGATTTACCACATAACAGAACAAGACACAATAATATTGCATCAATTTTCCTTTACACAATAAAACCACATGGCCAGAATGTCAGTAGGTAGTACGTTACGGTCCACCCTCCCCACAGTCAATTATCCTTTTAACTCATTTTCAAATAAGAGAAGGATGCCCCCCGTCAGCAGAGTTCCAGAGCTGCCCAACATTCGACAAGTCGCTCGGCGATCCGGCTGGGTACGTGCGTTGTCCAACCCAGATGTGCCCAACCAAACCCCGCCCCCAGGCACCGCCGTTCCAACCCTCCTCCTTCCGTCACGTACCGTTCACAGCTCACTGCCGCGGCGCCGAGCCTCCACACCTCAACCAGGAAAACCAAAGATAAGTCACAAGGGAGGTGATTATCGATACGGGTGTCAGAGGTAGTTACGCCAGCAAACCGAGCCGCCACGGCTAACAGGGAATCCCACGAAAACGTTCCCCAGACCGTAATGCTCCCTCCTCCGGCCTGGACATTTCCGACAGTTGTTGCAGGGTGCTTGCTTTCAGGTGTTTCGCGCCGTACACGCCAACGGCCATCTGTCCGATGGAGCGTAAAACTTGGTTTATCTGAGAAGGTCACCTGTCGCCACTCAATGGACGTACAGTTGCAGTATTTGTGTACAAATTACAGCCTTCGTCGCCGATGAACAGCAGTCAGCATTGTTGCATGAACCAGGCACCTGTTGCGGAGACCCATACGCAGCAACGTTCACAGAAAGGTCGTTCAGGATGCACTGCTGGTAGCCCCTTGGTTCATCTGGACGGTCGGTTGCCCAACAGTTTCACATCTATTCGCCCATACACATCTCTTCAGCCGTCGATCACACCTTTCATCTATGCCCACGGCGCAACACATTTGCCTCGGCACCGGCTTTGGATACCGTCATTTTGCCATGGATGGTATACTTTAACCACGGCTGCGCGCTAGCAGTTTACAAACTTAGCCGTTTTGGAAATGCTTCCACTATTTCCCCGGAAGCCAACGACCATTCTCTCTGGATGTCAGATAAATCGCTCCATTACTATATTACGATAATCACTGCATTGTTTTCCACATCCTCCCTAAACGCTTTATATACACTCCACTGCTAGTGCTGCCACTTGACGTCTGTGAGTTGTTATTGCAAGCTGAAGTCGATCATAGGTCGTGGTCCCTTTAATGTGACTGGACCCACCTTCTAAGTACAGTACATCTCACAACCAATCAATGCCATCACCGTTGCTATCAAGTTTCAAGAAGCGGATACTGCAGCTAGAAGACTAATGTAAAAATATGTACACGTAATAGGACCGTTGAAACTAATCTATATTAGTAACGAACTGGTCTCCGAAACAAAAACCTTCGAGAGCTACCCACTCGTTACCACGAATCTATGCAGATTTCAATTAACAATTTGTATTGGTTAAAAACAGTCTTGGTTGCAATTTTAGTTTTTTTTATTTTTCAACGACGCGTTTCGCCTTATTTAGGCATCTTCAGGTTATCTTTTCTATATGGACGCGAGAGACACCAGTGGAAGTGTTTAAATCAGAAGAGTGTTACTGGAGCCACTCTGTAGCAATTCTGGACGTGTGGGGTGTCGCATTGTCCTGGTGGAATTGCCTAGGTCCGTCGGAATACAAATTGGACATGAATGGGTGCAGGTGATCAGACAGGATGTTTACGAAAGTGTCACCTGTCACAGTCGTATTTAGACGTGTCAGGGGTCGCATATCATTCCAACTAGACACGCCCCACACCACTGCAGAGCCTCCACCAGCCAGAACAGTCCCGTGCCGACATGCAAGGTCCACTGATTCATGAGGTTGCCTCCATACCCGTACGTCCATATGCTCGATATAATTTGAAACGAGATTCGTCCGACCAGGCAACATGTTTCCATCATCAACAGACCAGTGTCGGTGTCGACGGGCCTAGGCGAGGCGTAAAGCTTTGTGTTGTGCAGTCATCAAGGGTGCATGAGGGGGCCGGCGCCGGAAGCCCATATCGATTACGTTGCGTTGAATGGTTCGCACGCGGGCACTTGTTGACTGCAGCAATTCGGGGAAGGGTTGCAATTCTGTCACGCTGAATGATTCTCTTCAGTCGTCTTCCGTTCCGTTCTTGCAAGATCTTTTTCCGGCCGCAGTGATGTCGGAGATTTCATGTTTTGAAACTTCCTGGCAGATTAAAACTGTGTGCCGGACCGAGGCTCGAACTCGGGACCTTTGCCTTTCGCGGGCAAGTGCTCTACCAACTGAGCTACCCAATCACGACTCATGCCCCATCGTCACAGCTTTTAATCTGCCAGGAAGTTTCATATCAGCCCACACTCCGCTGCAGAGTGAAAATCTCATTCTCGATTTGATGTTTTACCGGATTCCTAATATTCATGGTACACTCGTGAAACGGTAGTTCGGAAAAATCCACATTTCATCGCTATCTCGTAGGTGCTGCGTCCCATCGACCCTGCGCCGACTATAGCACCACGTGCAAACTCACTTAAATCTTGATTACTTGCCATTTTAGCAGCAGTCAGTGACCGATATAACAACTGCACAAGATACTTGTTGTCTTATATAAGCGTTGCCGACCGCAACTGCGTATTCTGCCTGCTATATCTATATTTGAATACACATGCCTAGACCAGTTTATTTGGCGCTTCAGTGTAATTACAAAGTCTCGTCCAGTTTCCTAATTGGTGCTCTTGCAGGGTGAATCGGTATCCTTTCTCGCTGATACCTTCGCAGATGGAAAGCTGAATTGTTTATGGACTGAGCTTTAGGTCGTAAAGGTCGGTGAGATTTTCCACGCAGATAGCATGAGCTGCCAAGTTAAAAAAAAAAAAAAAAAAAAAAAAAAAAAAAAGGGAGAGAGAGAGAGAGAGAAGTTCAAATGGCTCTGAGCACTATGGGACTTAACTTCTGAAGTCATCGGTCCCCTAGAATTTAGAACTTCTTAAACCTAACTAACCTAAGGACATCACATACATCCATGCCCGAGGCAGGATTCGAACCTGCGACAGTAGCGGTCGCGCGGTTCCACACTGAAGCGCCTAGAACCGCTGGGCCACTCCGGCCGGCCTGCCAGGTCATTTACGTATAGATCGGTCTCCAGCATAGTCCCCTGAGGTAGGCGTTACGTTGTGTTTCGAAGACAGTTGTCGGTGCTCTCGGCTAGGCGGTGCCCACTGAACGTCCGCGTACCGAAGCTCACAATGGAGGCGCAGCCTTCCGTGAAGCCGGCAGTCGGCGCGGCCACGCGCTGGGTGGGGGAGGGTGGGGGCGAGGTCCGTGGCCATCAGATCGGCTGTCAGGCGGTAAGCGAGCCTCTCAATTACCAGCGGCTGCAGCCGCCGAGCGGCCCGACTGGGCTGGACTGGGGCGGCCGGGCGCCAGCCGCGCCTGAGGGTTCAGAGAGGACACGGCCCACCCCGCCCAGCCGCCGGATAACCATCGCGGCAGCCGCACCGCCCACCACCAGCTCTGAGGCCCGCTCCCCTGTGCCGTAGTCACTTGCGCAGAGGACTTCGGGAAAACAGCGGACAGCAAACTGCAAGCGCCATTATCTCTGCTGTTTACCTGGAGACTTAGAAAGGAGAAGAGAAAACGAAATTCGCGAAGGAAAACAGTGCAGTATGATCTATTTTGGGTAACGTATAATCGCAGTATGGCTCAGTTGCGTAGCTTGTAACTCACCACAGCTAGTCGTGCAGTGGCCTCGTCATCCTGACTGTTGGGGACATCAGATCCAGTTTTTGGCAACTGGTACCAGGAGGCATTCCCACCCTACAGCTGGCAGGTCAGTCTTTCTATAACTTGTCTACAGCGATTTTTAATCAGTACCTACTACATTGCATTTGAGGACTGGTGACTTTCCCATGAAGGTGGTGCCCAGCACCTGTTCGAAATCCGCCCCTGTGTCTGTCTCCTCTTCCTGCCTCTCTCTAAACTTAAGGCTTGATTATTGTTACCGTATATTCAGATTCCGTAGTACTATTCCAAGCATAAGCCGATGAACCATAAGTACAACTTACCTATTTTCTAATAACATTTCATTACTATATACAGGGTGGTCCATTGATAGTGACCGGGCCAAATATCTCACGAAATAAGCATAAAACGAAAAAACTACAAAGAACGAAACTCGTCTAGCTTGAAGGGGAAAACCAGATTGCGCTATGGTTGGCCCGCTAGATGGCGCTGCCATAGGTCAAACGGATATCAACTGCGTATTTTTAAATAGGAACCCCCATTTTTTATTACATATTCGTGTACTACGTAAAGAAATATGAATGTTTTAGTTGCACCACTTTTTTCGCTTTGTGATAGATGGCGCTGTAATAGTCACAAACGTATAAGTACGTGGTATCAAGTAACAATCCGCCAATGCGGACGGTATTTGCTTCGTGATACATTGCCCGTGCTAAAATGGACCGTTTTACCAATTGCGGAAAAGGTCGATATTGTGTTGATGTATGGCTATTGTGACCAAAATGTCCAACGGGCGTGTGCTATGTATGCTGTTCGATATCCTGGACGACATCATCCAAGTGTCCGGACCGTTCGCCGGATAGTTACGTTATTTAAGGAAACAGGAAGTGTTCAGCCACATCTGAAACGTCAACCACGACCTGCAACAAATGATGATGCCCAAGTAGGTGTTTTAGCTGATGTCGCGGCTAATCCGCACGTCAGTAGCAGACAAATTGCGCGAGTATCGGGAATCTCAAAAACGTCAGTGTTAAGAATGCTACATCAACATCGCCTGCACCCGTACCATATTACTAAGCACCACGAATTGCATGGCGACGACTCTGAACGTCGTGTACATTTCTGCCACTGGGCACAGGAGAAATTACGGGACGATGATAGATTTTTTTGCACGCGTTCTATTTAGCGACGAAGCGTCATTCACCAACAGCGGTAACGTAAACCGGCATAACATGCACTATTGGGGAACGGAAAATCCACGATGGCTGCGACAAATGGAACATCAGCGACCTTGGCGGGTTAATGTGTGGTGCGGCATTATGGAAGGGAGGATAATTGGCCCCCATTTTATCGATGGCAATCTAAATGGTAAAATGTATGCTGATTTCCGACGTAATGTTCTACCAATGTTACTACAAGGTGTTTCACTGCATGTCAGAATAGCGATGTACTTCCAACACGATGGATATCCGGCACATAGATCGAGTGCGGATGAAGCGGTACTGAGTAGCATATTTCATGACAGGTGTATTGGTCGTCGAAGTACCATACCATGGCCCGCACGTTCACCGGATCTGATGTATCCGGATTTCTTTCTGTGGGGAAAGTTGAAGGATATTTGCTATCGTGATCCACCGACAACGCCTGGCAATATGCGTAAGCGCATTGTCAATGCATGTGCGAACATTACGGAAGGCGAACTACTCGCTGTTGAGAGGAATGTCGTTAGACGTACTGCCAAATGCATTGACGTTGACGGATATGATTTTGAGCATTTATTGCATTAACGTGGTATTTACAGGTAATCACGCTGTAACAGCATGCGTTCGCAGAAATGATAAGTTCACAAAGGTACATGCATCACATTGGAACAACCGAAATAAAATGTTCCAACGTACCTAAGTTCTGTATTTCAATTTAAAAAACCTACCTGTTACCAACTGTTCGTCTAAAATTGTGAGCCATATGTTAGTGACTATTACAGCGCCATCTGTCACAAAGCGAAAAAAGTGGTCCAATTAAAACATTCATATTTCTTTACGTAGTACACGAATAGTTTTGCATCACCTCTGTTCCGAGAGTTCCGGAACCTGTACAGAAAATTGGAATAAAGATCAACATAAACATCAATTCCGCCTTTTTCATTGCTCATGAAGACCACACATTGCATGCTGTAGCACCATACAGCGAGATCTTCAGAGGTGGTGGTCCAGATTGCTGTACACACCGGTATCTCTAATACCCTGTAGCACGTCCTCCTCCATTGATGGATGCCTGTATTTCTCGTGGCATACTATCCACAAGTTCATCAAGGCACTGTTGGTCCAGATTGTCCCACTCCTCAACGGCGATTCGGCGTAGATCCATCAGAGTGGTTGGTGGGTCACGTCTTCCATAAACAACCCTTTTCAATCTATCCCAGACATGTTCGATAGGTTTCATGTCTGGCCACTATAGTCAAGCGATGTCGTTGTCTTGAAGGAAGTCATTGACAAGATATGCAAGATGGGGGCGCGAACTGTGGTCTTGAAGACGAATGCCTCGCCAGTATGCTGCCGATATGGTTGCACTATCGGTCGGAGGATGGCATTCATCGTACAGCCGTTACGGCGCCTTCCATGACCACCAGCGGCGTACTTTAGCCCCACAGTATACCACCCCAAAACAGCAGGGAACCTCCACCTTGCTGCACTCGCTGGATAGTGTGGGTATAGCATCAGATGGTACACTCAGTGATAAAACAAAGAAATATTTACCCTTAGACAATGTGTCTAATAGTGTATTTTAAAGACACTTGATAATAGCACTTTAAAGCCGAAATCATGATGTGTAAATGTAACACTGCAAATAAAAAACAGTCTAATGGCGGTACTGACTTTAAAGAAACGACGTCATGTGGCTGCACGAAATGCATTATTCAACATGGTGGCGTTGCTGTCAGGGTTCCTCCGAGGCATAATCCCTAGGCAGCAGTCATCCACTGCAGTAGTAGCCCTTGGGCGGCCTGAACGAGGCATGTCATCGACAGTTCCTGTCTCCCCGTATCTTCTCCATGTTCGAACAACATCGCTTTGGTTCATTCTGATACTCCTGGACACTTCCCTTGTTGAGAGCCCTTCCTGGCACAAAGTAACAATGCGGACGCGATCGAATCGCGGTATTAACTGTCTAGGCATGGTTGAACTACTGACAACACGAGCCGTGTACCTCCTTCCTGGTGGAATAACGGGAAGTGATCGGCTGTCGGACCCCCTCCGTCCAGTAGGCGCTGCTCATGCATGGTTGTTTACATCTTTGGGCGGTTTAGTGACATCTCTGAAGAGTCAAAGGAACTCTGTCTGTGATACAATATCTACAGTCAACGTCTATCTTCAGGAGTTCCGGGAACCGGGGTGACGCAAAACATTTTTTGATGTGTGTAGATGATGCTACATGTCGTTCAGACGATCGTTTACCACACCAAATACTGACCTCTCCATTTACGACACACTGTAGAAGAATGAGAATCATTTACGTACTTTAATAAGCTAACAATTAGCAAATTATTGTATATTTTGGACACTAGGCAATGGCTGCTACCGCAGCAGTAAGAAGTAAATAAAGACTTCGTGCACCTCCTAAACCTGTATGCAGCTGAGCTACTGGTCACACTCCATTTGCTTCGATGTTGCCGACAAAACTGTTCCGTCCTTCCTCTTGTAGCGTTGAGTGAAGAAAATTCTGATTCACCATTAAGAAAGCCCTTCCTGTATTGTATCGCCACAGAAGGCAGTTGCTTTATAGGTGCCCGGACAGCGCATTCCGCTACGCTACAATGTCGCACTGAGAAGCCCTCCAGAGTTAAACCCTTTTCCAAGAGGACCCCGTCATTTTACAAGGACCTGCTTCCATAAATTTCCTGCATCATGCTCTCGCCACAATGCTCAAAGCATTCGACGCTAGAGGGGGCAGAAGTCTACGTTTCCCCATTCAGACCAGGTCACGCACGCCCGATTTTCGGCCGGTGGGGGGACATTTTAGAGTCGCGCCTTCGGGACGGCCAATTACACGGGCGCGCCACAAATCAACCGCTGCATTTACGGCGTCCGGAATAGACGCGCGGTCCTCCGGGACAGCCTGTCGACAATGTGGCAGCGGCGGCGGCGGCGTCCCAATCCTGACGCGACGTGGAGCGGTGGGCAGACGCTTCTACGAACTGGTGCGCCCATAAACGTAATGGCGCTCATTTCGTGTTATTCGAGCGGCGCGGCATGGCGCTGCTATATTTCCCGAACGCATTACGGCCGGCAGGCGTTCCTCGGCCGTGCCGGTGGCGCGCAGGCCGTTACACCAATCGATCTGTCGCCCGCTCGTAATTCGAGATATCGTGCGGGCGCGCCGACGTTAAGTAAATATACTCGCGCCCGTTCCGAGAGCGTTCTGCAGTCTCAGACTTCCCGCGTCACTTTTACTAGGCGTAGTAATGACAGCTGGGCGTAATAACCAGAGGCTTTTCATGGCAGGCGAATAAACGAACGAGACGTACTGTTACGCAGGTGTAGGAAGTGAAACGAACTCGTAGAATCGGTTGCACAGAGTGTGAATCGGTTTATGAGGAGAACTCTATGAAGGAGTAAGCAGTTACTGCTCAGTTGTTAGGGCATCATTAACTGGTTTTGTACTTTTTCCTTATTGATCAACTTGGATTTACGAATTTTCCAATACTTTTTCATCTTCTCCCGATGTTTTCTTTTCCTTTCTTCCGCCCTTGTTGTTCCCGATTTCTTGTTTCTTCTGCCTTGAAGGACTTCTGAATTTAGTATTTTATTCTCAAAAATGTTTCTTCCTGTTATTTCCGATTCTTTGATGTTGTTTCTTTCTAGTTCCTTTCTTATTTCTGTGATTCATGACACGATTTATTTTCCCATAAATACGAGTACAAGAATTTTGTTTCGTTAGCCTCTTCTCATGAATTCGGCAAAGGTGCTAAAGAAGATTAAACTCCGCTTTGCCACTACTTTTGATACTTTCTGCATATGTTAGTAGGTCTTCTCATTACTTTTCCAACCATCTGTAGCTTCAAATGCACCTGTTATTTTTCTGAAAATTCACTTAGCATTGTGGTTTATTTTTTTAGTTTGTGTTGCTGGTTTTTTTCTAATTTCAATTTATTCGACATTTGTTGCTCAGAGCATGCAACCAATACCATTAGTGGTGTACCGCACTCTGCCTTCTGGTATGCTTGCGAAGAACACGAACAATGACTGTTTATCAGATACGCACCAGGTATCTGATAAAGAGCGACACAGTGTGTGTTAGAAAGCACAGCTCACATATCACACAAAGTTACGAAAAGCAGATTTGACAAAAAATGACATACAGTACCAAAATCTCGGCTCTACTGCAAACGTCAGACAGCCATACAAATATCAGTATATCATACTAAGAAAATAAATGAACCCACTGACGATCGTGAAACTCACCGAAACATGTTTGGGCGTTAAACAAGGGGAAAAAATGTTTACTCGAGGCAGAACCACGTTACCAACATTACATATTTGTAAATAATAAATAAATGTCGTATGGCTCGGGCCTCCCGTAGGGTAGACCGTTCGCCGGGTGCAAGTCTTTCGATTTGACGCCACATCGGAGACTTGCACGTCGATGGGGATGAAATGATGATGATTAGGACAAAACAACACCCAGTCCCTGAGCGGAGAAACCCAGCCGGGAGTCGAACCCGGGCCCTTAGGATTGACATTCTGTCGCCTGACCACTTTTTTCTCTCATTTTGTTCGGTATTGTTCGTTGCGTTTGGTCTGGGCAGACGTCACAAGCCATCCGTTCAGGTTGATAGATGATTCCTTTATTCAGTTTTTTTATTACAGAGGGAGAGCAGCCCTCTGACCGAACACGCTGAGCTACCGTGCCGGCACCACTCAGCTACCGGGGCGGACATACTTGTAAATAGTGTGACGCGAAATGAACGTCATTTATGTGCCAGGGTTCCCCATTTTACTTCACAGAGAATTTCGGTAGCACTCGGATGTAGCTCGAACGTAGCACCTAAAAAATCTAGCAGCACGTCTCTGAATTGCTTCGATGTCTCCCTTGAATCCGACCACCCTCTCCACTACCGTCCTCCCATGATCTTTCCATTTCATATCCCTTTTCAGCATTACGCCTACATATTTGATCGCCGTGACTGTATCAAACAGCACACCATAAACACCGTATCCGATCGACAAGACTGTTTCACCTACTAATTTTCATCAACTTGCATTTCATTCGTCACTTCAAATATCAGGAGGAAGGAGGAACGCCCCGTAGACGTCGACGTCATTAGAGACGAAGCACAAGCTCAGATTAGAGAAGGATGGAGAAAAAAAGCGGCCGTGCCCGTTCGAAAGAAACATCTCGGCATTTGCCTGAAGCGATAAAGGAAATTACGGAAAATAAATCTGGATGGACGGACGCGAGTTTGAACCGTCGTTCTCCAGTATGCGAGTCCACTGTGCTGACCATTGCGTCACCTAGCTCTGTCGCATCAAATAGAAATTGTGTTCAAAAATGGTTCAAATGGCTCTGAGCACTATGGGACTTAACTTCTGAGGTCATCAGTCCCCTAGAACTTAGAACTACTTAAACCTAACTAACCTAAGGACATCACACACATCCATGCCCGAGGCAGGATTCGAACTTGCGACCGTAGCGGTCGCGCGGTTCCCGACTGTAGCGCCTAGAACCGCTCGGCCACCCCGACCGGCAGAAAGTGATCATGTATCAGTGTAGTCACACAAAGACTCACTTTTCCATACACTACAGAGTCATCAGCAAACAGTCGCAGACTGCTGTTGGCTCTGTCCTGCATATCATTTATGTATACAGATAACAAGAGCCAGCCTACAACGGTTCCCTGCGGCATTAGTTATGCCACGTTTTTATCCTATGGACACTCGCCATCCAGAAAAACGTACTGGGTCCTATTACTTCCCAAAACTCTTCGAACCATTGATGTACCTAAGAATCTATTCCGTGTGATCGAATCTTTGAGGACAGTCTCCATCGTGGAACTCTGTCAAACGCTTTCCGGAAATCTAGGAATACTGAATCTGGCTACTGCCCTTCGTGCATGGTCCACCGGATAACGTGCGAGTAAAGCTTCAACTGAGTTTCGCACGAGCGACGGTTTCTAAGTTCATGCTGAACTGTGGACAGAATCTTATCTCCCTCAGCCGGCCTCGGTCGCCGTGCGGTTCTAGGCGCTTCAGTCCGGCACCGTGCGACTGCTACGGTCACAGGTTCCAATCCTGCCTCGTGCATGCATGTGTGTGATGTCCTTAGGTTAGTTAGGTTTAAATAGTTATAAGTCTAGGGGACTGATGACATCAGATGTTAAGTTCCATAGTGCTCATAGCCATTTAAACAATTTTTTTTCTAAGGAATTTATCATTTACGTTCCTTGGGTTCAAAAAAATCCTTTACTGGTAATATAGCAATTCATTATTTTTATTAACTACTAGTTTCGGCTAAAGTTCTTAGCCATCTTTAGATCTGCAACTGCGCATAAAATTGAATACAAGAAAAAAATGATATGGAACGAACTGCCAAAACAATAGTTCCACGACATAAAAGCATATTAGAGAACAAAATTTTTTATTCTGAGTACTATCACCAATAGCAAGGACACATCGTCATAATTTTTGTGCAAGCTCTGTAGCTCAATCATATTATACATCTCGATGAAACATTAATGTAAAATCACCTAAAGTACCGGGCTATCAAAAAGTCAGTATAAATTTGAAAACTGAATAAATCACGGAATAATGTAGATAGAGAGGTACAAATTGACACACATGCTTGGAATGACATGGGGTTTAAGAACCAAAAAAATACAAAAGTTCGAAAAATGTCCGACAGATGACGCTTCATCTGATCAGAATAGCAATAATTAGCATAACAAAGTAAGACAAAGCAAAGATGATGTTCTTCACAGGAAATACTCAATATGTAAACCATCATTCCTCAACAATAGCTGTAGTCGAGGATTAATGTTGTGAACAGCACTGTAAAGCATGTCCGGAGTTATGGTGAGGCATTGGCGTCGGAAGTTGTCTTTTAGCATCCCTAGAGATGTCGGTCGATCACGATACACCTGCGACTTCAGGTAACCGCAAAGCCAATAATCGCACGGACTGAGGTCTGGGGACCTGGGAGGCCAAGCATGACGAAAGTGGCGGCTGAGCACACGATCATAACCAAACGACGTGTGCAAGAGATCTTTCACGCGTCTAGCAATATGGAGTGAAGCGCTATCCTGCATATGCATCGTACGTTCCAGCAGGTGTTTACCAGCCAGGCTGGGGATGATACGATTCTGTAACATATCGGCGTACCTCTCACCCGTCACGGTAGTTATAAAACCAGAATCACGCATTTCCTCGAAGAAAAAAAGCCCGATAACGGTAGATGTGGTAAATCCAACTCATACTGTGACTTTTTCGTCGTGCAATGGAGTTTCCACGACAGTTCTAGGACTTCCGGTAGCCCAAATACTGTAGTTGTAGGCTTTAACAGACACTCGGAGCGTGAAATGAGCTTCGTCGGTCCACAACACGTTACTGAACCAATCGTCCTCTTCCGCCATCTTTTGAAACGCCCACACCGCAAATGCCCTCCGCTTCACTAAATCGCCAGGTAACAGTTCATGATGCCGATGGATTTTGTACGGATAGCATCAGAGAGTACGCCTAAGTGCCAACCAAACAGTAGTGTATGGAATGCCGGTGCGACGTGCGACTGCACGAGCGCTGACTTCCCCGTATATAGACGAACCCGCTACAGTCTCCATTTCTTCCTGAACTGTCTCAGCAGCATTACGCCTTGTGCTCGGTCGGCCACTACGGGGTCTATCGTCTAAACAACCCGTGGCTTCGAAATTCGAAATTATTCTCGCCACAGCTGCATTTGTCAACGGACCTTTACCCTATCGAATCCACTTCCTATGGCGATAGGATCGTAACACTGAACCAGCACATTCCCCATTCTGATAATACAGCTTCACTAAAAGAGCCTTTTCAGGTAACGTCAGCATGCTGCGACGGTTGGCGCATCTGATTCTCTCTCTCATTACAGTTCCTTTTATACACGATTGTCATGCGCAGTCACGACGTTTTCCTGTCCAACGCCATCTGTCGGACATTTTGTGAACTTTGTTTTTTCTTTCGTTCTAATAAAACCCCATGTCATTCCAAACATGTGTGTCAATTTTTACCTCTCTATCTACATTTTCCGTGGTTTATTAAGTTTTCAAATTTATACTGACTTTTTAATCGCCCGGCATATATACATCATTATCAAGTATGATGACACATTGTGTCATCATATCAAAAGAAAGTTTGAGACAATATCATTCTTACCCAAGACTAAGAGATCGTGGCACCATTGTTTAATAGTACTACACTAAATAAACTCCACGTGTGCAGAGTGAAAGCACAATAACGCACATTTCGATCTTGTAGTCTTGGGTAAAAATTATGTGTGGTCTCAACTTTTCTTTCGATATGATGGCGCTTTGAGTCATAATACTTGTTCATGAGGTAAACATATATTTTTAAGTGGTTTCACATCAATACTTCATCGACGTATTTGACACTGAGCGATGCGGACGGCATAAAATTTTTAACGATGTGTCCTACCGTTTGGTGGTTGTACAGAAAATATTATATCTAGTAGTATGTATTTACGCCACGGGACTATCGTTTTGGCAGTTTGTTGCAAACCATTTTCTCTTGTATACAGTTTTTTGCGTAAATCCATACCTGAAGATGGCTAACAGCTTTAGCCGAAACTAGTAATCAACAAAATAATAAAGTGCGATCTTGACCAATAAAGGACTTCTCCTGAATCCAATAAATGTAAGCAATTACAGGTCGCGCATCTCCAATTTGACCATTTTATTATATCCGAACGTAAAAGATGTAATGTAATGTTACCCGTAGGTAGCAGACATACACTGAGGTGGCAAAAGTCACAGGCTAGTGATAACCACACAGACAAATGGCGGTAGTATCGCGTGCACAAGGTATAAAAGGGCCCAGTGCATTGGCGGAACTGCCTTTGACACCGTGTGACACCAGGAACTGCTGCACAACATGTGTGAATATGGCATCCCGACAGCACACATCCAGCTGCTACAGAGTTATCTCACAGGGAGGACATTCAAGGTCAGACTGGGTAGTGCCTTGTCTACGGAATGACCTGTTGAAGGAGGAGCACCGCAGGGTTCTCCAATGGGGCCCACCTTTTACAGTGTCTACACACAGATATTCCAGAAACGCCACGCATACGCCGAGCGATCTATGCTGATGATACGGCACTCATCACGCAGAGTCAAAGACCAGACAGCCTCCCCAGAAGACTGCAAGAGGCCTGTTTCCAACTCGAACGCTGGGCAACGAAAAAGAGGATTGGTTTCAACGCAACCAAAAGCCAAGCTCTGGTGTTCACTAAAAAGCGCAGTTTTGCGATACCGAATGTACAGCTCTTCGGAACCAACATACAGTGGACTACCTCTGCGAAGTACGTGGGAGTCACTTTCGACAGAGGCCTTGCCTGGAAGAGACGTGTTGACGAAGCCTGGCGGAAATCGTCTCAACGACTGGGTCAACTGTACCCACTCATTAACGAGAAATAGTCGCTCCCTATAACAGACAAACTACATCTCTACACAGTGTGCTCCCTGCCGCCGTTGGATAAGCAGCTGCAGCAGCAAGTCGTATACTCCTAGCTCACTCATTTGTTACATAGTTTAATTCTTAATTTCTTTGCGTGTTTTTGGTACTTGCATTGTTTAATTCATACATTTCGGGCGTATTATAGTATTTGAGAGTTGTAGCATCGCGTTTTAGTACTCGAATAGTGTACGTAGTCTCCTTCCGCCGCCGAGCAGTGTGTCAGCAGTGCACAAGTGGCAGCATTACTGCATTTACTAGGCAGTCTTGTATTTTAATAACCGTTTCAATTTTGTGTCGTTTTGTTTGCTCTCTCTGTAGATTAGTTCAGACGTTCTTTGCACAACAGTTTTTAGCATGGATAGGGACTGCAACTGCTGTGTTCGGATGCAGGCTGAGTTGGCATCCCTTCGCTCCCAGCTTCAGGCAGTGTTGGCTTCGGTCACACAGCTTGAGGCTGTTGCCAATGGGCATCACTGTGGGGGTCCGGATGGGGGTTTGTCGGGGACGGCCAGCTCGTCCCACGCATCCCCCGATCGAACTACGACTGTGGTTGCCCGGGATACTGCCCGCATTGAGGCTGATCCCTCACCTGTGGTAGAGTGGGAGGTCGTCTCAAGGTGTGGCAGGGGGCGAAAGACATTCCGGAGGGCTGAACGGAAGGCCTCTCCAGTTTGTCTGACGAACCGGTTTCAGGCTCTGTCTCAGGCTGATACTGATCTTCGGCCTGACATCGCTGCTTGTTCTGTTCCAGAGGTTGCCCCTCAGTCTGCAAGATCCGGGCAGTCGCAGAGGGTGGGCTTACTGGTAGTTGGGAGCTCCAACGTCAGGCGCGTAATGGGGCCCCTTAGGAATATGGCAGCAAGGGAGGGGAATAAAACCAAAGTGCACTCCGTGTGCATACCGGGGGGAGTCATTCCAGATGTGGAAAGGGTCCTTCCGGATGCCATGAAGGGTACAGGGTGCACCCATCTGCAGGTGGTCGCTCATGTCGGCACCAATGATGTGTGTCGCTATGGATCGGAGGAAATCCTCTCTGGCTTCCGGCGGCTATCTGATTTGGTGAAGACTGCCAGTCTCGCTAGCGGGATGAAAGCAGAGCTCACCATCTGCAGCATCGTCGACAGGACTGACTGCGAACCTTTGGTACAGAGCCGAGTGGAGGGTCTGAATCAGAGGCTGAGACGGTTCTGCGAGCGTGTGGGCTGCAGATTCCTCGACTTGCGCCATAGGGTGGTGGGGTTTCGGGTTCCGCTGCATAGGTCAGGAGTCCACTACACGCAACAAGCGGCTACACGGGTAGCAGGGGTTGTGTGGCGTGGGCTGGGCGGTTTTTTAGGTTAGATGGCCTCGGGCAAGTGCAGAAAGGGCAACAGCCTCAACGGGTGCGGGGCAAAGTCAGGACATGCGGGGACCAAGCAGCAATCGGTATTGTAATTGTAAACTGTCGAAGCTGCGTTGGTAAAGTACCGGAACTTCAAGCGCTGATAGAAAGCACCGAAGCTGAAATCGTTATAGGTACAGAAAGCTGGCTGAATCCAGAGATAAATTCTGCCGAAATTTTTACAAAGGCACAGACGGTGTTTAGAAAGGATAGGTTGCATGCAACCGGTGGTGGAGTGTTCGTCGCTGTTAGTAGTAGTTTATCCTGTAGTGAAGTAGAAGTGGATAGTTCCTGTGAATTATTATGGGTGGAGGTTACACTCAACAACCGAACTAGGTTAATAATTGGCTCCTTTTACCGACCCCCCGACTCAGCAGCATTAGTGGCAGAACAACTGAGAGAAAATTTGGAATACATTTCACATAAATTTTCTCAGCATGTTATGGTCTTAGGTGGAGATTTCAATTTACCAGATATAGACTGGGACACTCAGATGTTTAGGACGGGTGGTAGGGACAGAGCATCGAGTGACATTATACTGAGTGCACTATCTGAAAATTACCTCGAGCAATTAAACAGAGAACCGACTCGTGGAGATAACATCTTGGACCTACTGATAACAAACAGACCCGAACTTTTCGACTCTGTAAGTGCAGAACAGGGAATCAGTGATCATAAGGCCGTTGCAGCATCCCTGAATATGGAAGTTAATAGGAATATAAAAAAAGGGAGGAAGGTTTATCTGTTTAGCAAGAGTAATAGAAGGCAGATTTCAGACTACCTAACAGATCAAAACGAAAATTTCTGTTCCGACACTGACAATGTTGAGTGTTTATGGAAAAAGTTCAAGGCAATCGTAAAATGCGTTTTAGACAGGTACGTGCCGAGTAAAACTGTGAGGGACGGGAAAAACCCACCGTGGTACAACAACAAAGTTAGGAAACTACTGCGAAAGCAAAGAGAGCTTCACTCCAAGTTTAAACGCAGCCAAAACCTCTCAGACAAACAGAAGCTAAACGATGTCAAAGTTAGCGTAAGGAGGGCTATGCGTGAAACGTTCAGTGAATTCGAAAGTAAAATACTAGGTACCGACTTGACAAAAAATCCTAGGAAGTTCTGGTCTTACGTTAAATCAGTAAGTGGCTCGAAACATCATGTCCAGACACTCCGGGATGATGATGGCATTGAAACAGAGGATGACAAGCGTAAAGCTGAAATACTAAACACCTTTTTCCAAAGCTGTTTCACAGAGGAAGACCGCACTGCAGTTCCTTCTCTAAATCCTCGCACCAACGAAAAAATGGCTGACATCGAAATAAGTGTGCAAGGAATAGAAAAGCAACTGGAATCACTCAACAGAGCAAAGTCCACTGGACCTGACGGGATACCAATTCGATTCTGCACAGAGTACGCGAAAGAACTTGCCCCCCTTCTAACAGCCGTGTACCGCAAGTCTCTAGAGGAACAGAAGGTTCCAAATGATTGGAAAAGAGCACAGGTAGTCCCAGTCTTCAAGAAGGGTCGTCGAGCAGATGCGCAAAACTATAGACCTATATCTCTGACGTCGATCTGTTGTAGAATTTTAGAACATGTGTTTTGCTCGAGTATCATGTCGTTTTTGGAAACTCAGAATCTACTATGTAGGAATCAACATGGATTCCGGAAACAGCGATCGTGTGAAACCCAACTCGCTTTATTTGTTCATGAGACCCAGAAAATATTAGATACAGGCTCCCAGGTAGATGCTATTTTTCTTGACTTCCGGAAGGCGTTCGATACAGTTCCGCACTGTCGCCTGATAAACAAAGTAAGAGCCTACGGAATATCAGACCAGCTGTGTGGCTGGATTGAAGAGTTTTTAGCAAGCAGAACACAGCATGTTGTTATCAACGGAGAGACGTCTACAGACATTAAAGTAACCTCTGGCGTGCCACAGGGGAGTGTTATGGGACCATTGCTTTTCACAATATATATAAATGACCTAGTAGATACTGTCGGAAGTTCCATGCGGCTTTTCGCGGATGATGCTGTAGTATACAGAGAAGTTGCAGCATTAGAAAATTGTAGCGAAATGCAGGAAGATCTGCAGCGGATAGGCACTTGGTGCAGGGAGTGGCAACTGACCCTTAACATAGACAAATGTAATGTATTGCGAATACATAGAAAGAAGGATCCTTTATTGTATGATTATGTGATAGCGGAACAAACACTGGTAGCAGTTACTTCTGTAAAATATCTGGGAGTATGCGTGCGGAACGATTTGAAGTGGAATGATCATATAAAATTAATTGTTGGTAAGGCGGGTACCAGGTTGAGATTCATTGGGAGAGTCCTTAGAAAATGTAGTCCATCAACAAAGGAGGTGGCTTACAAAACACTCGTTCGACCTATACTTGAGTATTGCTCATCAGTGTGGGATCCGTACCAGATCGGGTTGACGGAGGAGATAGAGAAGATCCAAAGAAGAGCGGCGCGTTTCGTCCCAGGGTTATTTGGTAACCGTGATAGCGTTACGGAGATGTTTAACAAACTCAAGTGGCAGACTCTGCAAGAGAGGCGCTCTGCATCGCGGTGTAGCTTGCTCGCCAGGTTTCGAGAGGGTGCGTTTCTGGATGAGGTATCGAATATATTTTTCCCCCTACTTATACCTCCCGAGGAGATCATGAATGTAAAATTAGAGAGATTAGAGCGCGCACAGAGGCTTTCAGACAGTCGTTCTTCCCGCGAACCATACGCGACTGGAACAGGAAAGGGAGATAATGACAGTGGCACGTAAAGTGCCCTCCGCCACACACCGTTGGGTGGCTTGCGGAGTATAAATGTAGATGTAGATGTAGATGTAGATGTAGCGTGTGTGCGTCCGATAATGGACTACACATGCACGGTCTGGGGAAACGCAGCTAAAGAACATATGGACCAACTGCAGAAGCTGCAAAATAAAGCGCTCCAACGGATTTACCATGTGCCACGAGATTTCCCTGCCAAGTAGCTCCACGAAGCAGCGGAGCAACCACTCGTCATCGACAGATTTCGCAAAACTGGATATCTGATAACCCACTTGGAGAAACCAAAGAAGACCGGTAGAGCCACAAAAGGCCGGTGGCACTCCTCCACCTCTAAGGGGGAGGAGACCACATGAAGAGGAAACTGTCTATGCAATCGCCAACCGTGAAGACACATAAAAAAGAGAAGCACTTGAAGAATACGACCGAGAATCAGTAGGCGAAACCAACAACTGGTTAATACTACACTCACCACGGGACAACGACACCCACAGAAGAGGCTTGCGCCCGGAGCTGCCATTGAACTGAGGTGATCCATGTGAAAAGTTTTCCGACGTGATTGTTGTAGCACGACGGGAATTAACAGACTTCAACGCGGAATGGTAGTCGGAGCTAGAGGCGTGGGACATTTTACTTTGGAAATTGTTAGGTAATTCAACATTCCGAGAGCCACAGTGTCAAAATTGTGCCGAGAATACCAAATTTCCCCTCACCACTGACATCACATGGCTGACGGCCTCCACTAACGACCGACAGTAGCGGCGTTTGCCGGAGTTGTAAGTGCTAACTGGCAAGTGACACCGTCACAATAAGCAAGAAAATGAACGTGGGACGTATCCGTTAGGACAGTGCGGTGAAAACTGGGGTTAATGGGTTACGGCAGCAGACGACCGACCAAAGTTCATTTGCTAACAGCACGACATCGTCCGCGCGCCTCTCCTTGGGCTCTTGACCACATCAAATGGATCCTAGACGACTGGAAAACCGTGTCCTGGTCAGATTTCAGTTGGTAAGATCTGATGGTAGGGTTCTAGTGTGGTGCAGGACCAACGAAGTCATGAAAGCAAGTTGTCAACAAGGCACTGCGCAAGCTGGTAGCAGCTCCATAATTGTGTTTACATGGAATAGAATGCGTCCTCTGGTCCAACTGAACCGATCATTGACTGGAAATGGTTGTCTTCGGCTACTTGGATACTATTTGCGACTATTCATGGACTTCATATTCCGAGAAAAACGATGAAATTTATTTTATGTGTGCCATGTGACCGGGCCAATCTGTTCTGGACAATTCGAGCGAATCATTTCGCAAGCCAGACCGCCCGACATGAATTCCATCAAACATTTATGGGACATAATAGAGGGGTCACTTCGTGCACAAAATCCTGCACCGGCAACACTTTCGCAGTTATGGACAGCTCAGTATTTCTGCAGGGACTCCTTCCCACGTCGAGTTCCTGCACTAGGCTGAGCAAAACGAGGTCCGACACGATGTTAAGAGGTATCACATGACTTTCGTCATCCGAGCGTAAACCTCTGGCGCAACAGACACTAACATTTGTTAATCTGTACCTGAATACCATTGATTTAACTGTTTTGAC
The DNA here is from genome assembly GCF_023864275.1 of Schistocerca cancellata. NCBI lineage: Eukaryota > Metazoa > Arthropoda > Insecta > Orthoptera > Acrididae > Schistocerca > Schistocerca cancellata. The sequence goes on from NC_064634.1 coordinate 166,664,124, forward strand.
GAACGATAAAAAGCACTTGTAAAAGGCTACATTGTTTCAAATGAAAAACCACTATAACTTTTAAAAAGATACCAACATAACGGGACTGCTGTTTGTGATCCGTGCCGAGAAATTTTTGTGCATGGGCTAATGTGTGGCACTCGTTCGCAAGTGAACGGGTACCTCTCTTATCTTTTGTGGTCTTTCCGCGAAATACAATTTGGCGGCAGTAAAATGGTACTGCAGTCAGCCTCAAATGCAGGTTCTCTAAATTTCCTCAGTAGCGATTCACGAAAACAACGCCTCCTTTCCTCCAGAGACTCCCACCCGAGTTCCTGAAGCACTTCCGTAACACTCGCGTGATGATCAAACCTACCAGTAACAAATCTAGCAGCCCGCCTCTGAATTGCTTCTATGTCCTCCCTCAATCCGACCTGATACCGATCCCAAACTCTCGAGCAGTACTCATGAATAGGTCATATTAGTGTTTTCTAAGCGGTCTCCTTTACAGATAAACCACATCTTCCCAAAATTCTACCAATGAACCAAGACGACTATCCGCCTTCCCCACAACTGCCATTATATGCTTGTACCCCTTCATATCGCTCTGCAATGTTACGCTCAAATATTTAATCGACGTAACTGTGTCAAGCGCTACACTACTAATGGAGTATTCAAACATTACGGGATTCTTTTTCCTATTCATCTGCATTAATTTATATTTATCTATATTTACAGTTAGCTGCCATTCTTTACACCAATCACAAATCCTGTCCAAGTCATCTTGTATCCTCCTACAGTCACTCAACGACGACACCTTCCCGTACACCACAGCATCATCAGCAAACAGCCGCACATTGCTATCCAGCCTATCCAAAAGATCATTTATGTAGATAGAAAACAACAGCGGACGTACCACACTTCCCTGGGGCACTCCAGATGATACCCTCACCTCCGATGAACACTCACCATCGAGGACAACGTACTGGGTTCTATTACTTAAGAAGTCTTCGAGCAACTCACATATTTGGGAACCAGTCCCATATGCTCGTACCTTAGTTAGGAGTCTGCAGTGGGGCACCGAGTCAAACGCTTTCCGGAGGTCAAGGAATATGGCATCCGTCTGATACCCTTCATCCATGGGTCGCAAGATATCGCGTGAAAAAATGGCGAGTTGCGATACGCAGGATCGATGCTTTCTAAAGCCGTGCTGATGCATGGACAGCAACTTCTCGGTCTCAAGGAAATTCATTATATTCGAACGGGGAATACGTTCGAGAAACCTGAAACAAACCGATGTTAAGGATATTGGTCTGAAATTTTGAGGATCCGTCCTTCTACCCTTCTTATACAGGGTGTTACAAAAAGGTACGGCCAAACTTTCAGGAAACATTCCTCACACACAAAGAAAGAAAATATTTTATGTGGACATGTGTTCGGAAACGCTTACTTTCCATGTTAGAGCTCATTTTATTACTTCTCTTCCAATCACATTAATCATGGAATGTAAACACACAGCAACAGAACGTACCAGCATCACTTCAAACACTTTGTTACAGTAAGTGTTCAAAATGTCCTCCGTTATCGAGGATATATGCATCCACCCTCCGTCGCATGGAATCCCTGATGCCTGATGCAGCCCTGGAGAATCGCGTATTGTATCACAGCCGTCCGCAATACGAGCACGAAGAGTCTCTACGTTTGGTACCGGGCTTGCGTAGACAAGAGCTTTCAAATGCCCCCATAAATTAAAGTCAAGAGGGTTGAGGTCAGGAGAGCGTGGAGGCCATGGAATTGGTCCGCCTCTACCAGTCCATCGGTCACCGAATCTGTTGTTGAGAAGCGTACGAACACTTCGACTAAAATGTGCAGGAGCTCCATCGTGCATGAACCACATGTTGTGTAGTACTTGTAAAGGCACATGTTCTAGCAGCACAGGTAGAGTATCCCGTATGAAATCATGAAAACGTGCTCCATTGAGCGTAGGTGGAAGAACATGGGGCCCAATCAAGACATCGCCAACAATGCCTGCCCAAACGTTCACAGAAAATCTGTGTTGATGACGTGATTGCACAATTGCGTGCGGATTCTCGTCAGCCCACACATGGTGATTGTGAAAATTTACAATTTGATCACGTTGGAATGAAGCCTCATCCGTAAAGAGAACATTTGCACTGAAATGAGGATTGACACATTGTTGGATGAACCATTCGCAGAAGTGTACCCGTGGAGGCCAATGAGCTGCTGATAGTGCCTGCACACGCTGTACATGGTACGGAAACAACTGGTTCTCCCGTAGCACTCTCCATACAGTGACGTGGTCAACGTTACCTTGTATGGCAGCAACTTCTCTGACGCTGACATTAGGGTTATCGTCAACTGCACGAAGAATTGCCTCGTCCATTGCAGGTGTCCTCGTCGTTCTAGGTCTTCCCCAGTCGCGAGTCATAGGCTGGAATGTTCCGTGCTCCCTAAGACGCCGATCAATTGCTTCGAACGTCTTCCTGTCGGGACACCTTCGTTCTGGAAATCTGTCTCGATACAAACGCACCGCGCCACGGCTATTGGGCCGTGCTAATCCATACATCAAATAGGCACCTGCCAACTCCGCATTTGTAAACATTGCACTGACTGCAAAACCACGTTCGTGATGAACACTAACCTGTTGATGCTACGTACTGATGTGCTTACTGCTAGTACTGTAGAGCAATGAGTCGCATGTCAACACAAGCACCGAAGTCAACATTACCTTCCTTCACTTGGGCCAACTGGCAGTGAATCGAGGAAGTACAGTACATACTGACGAAACTAAAATGAGCTCTAACATGGAACTTAAGCGTTTCCGGACACATGTCCACATAACATATTTTCTTTATTTGTGTGTGAGGAATGATTCCTGAAAGTTTGTCCGTACCTTTTTGTGACACCGTGTATACAGGCGTCACCTGCGCTTTTGTCCAGTCGCTCGGGACTTTACGTTGGGCAAGAGATTCGTGAAAAATGCAAGCTAAGTAAGGAGCCTCTATTCCGAAGACTGAAAGACGACCCAAGTCGCCTGACAGGAGTGGAAGCGCCTGGTCTTGAGCTCGCGTTCTCGGGCAGACCGAAAACGCACGAGCGAAAGTCGGCTGCGCAGCTGGGCGCATCCCCTTTAAGAAGAGGAATCCAGGGCACGGGGAGGCGGCTGGCAGGCATAATCCACGTCACGAGAGCGCCTCCACCTCCGCCTCCCTCTCCGCCTCTCTCTGGTCCCCTGGGGGCGCTCAGCCGGCCGCGGACAGCGCATTCAATTAAAGCCGCCCGGCGTGGTCACCTTCCGGGGCTACCGGCCGCACCGATGCCAGCGCTCAAGGCGGTCGCCCCCGGAACTGACGAAAAAAAGGAAGGGGACACGGTTTTAATCTCAGAGATCGTAGCCACTCACGCCCAGGGCTAACATCCACGCGTTACTCTCCGATTCTACCTCTCATGAACATACTCACTCACTCACTCTCTTTTTCTGTCCATCTTTATCTCTGCCTCTCTCTTTTCCCTCTGTCGCCAACGAATGCCGGACATTTGCCACGCCGGACATTTGCCACACTTGCCCCTTCGCCAGGTAGCGATCCCTCAGGTATGGGACGCCCTTCCTCGTACTTCTTCTGTCCGCTTTCAAACCGCCGTCTCCACATCTCCTTACATTACGTAAGGGACCTTCTTCTTCGACATCTTGGCCAAATGCAGAGCTTCTTTTGGGAAACGAAAGCAATACCGACGATTATGTCACCATGTAATTAGTTCTGCCAAGTATAAATATAGATTCCTGTGTCTGTACGGTAGCTTCCTTTCACGCTTACTGATTGCGATAGAAACAGTCCATCTCCATGGGAGCAACAAGAAAGGAACGATGTAACCAGAATGCGAATGTACGCTAATCATTTCTTTTTGATCACTGCATTTGTGCCTACTTTAATTACTACAACTGCATGCCCAAAAGACAACAAGGAAAGAAGAAATGGGTATGTGAATGTTTGAAAAGAAGAACGACATACTCCATATTAATTTACTCTCTAAAATCCGATATCCCTTGCGTTGAGACATTAGTTAATAAAGTGTAGCGGGACAATGTTCAAAACATGACTGAAAATACGTTCACTAAATAAAGAATATCTATGATTGACATGTCACCTAAAGTCGACATACAATTAAATTGTTAGAAGTAAGGTAATGCTATGCTAGTAACGTACGTTGTTGTTCTACATTGTTTAGCTCTGGTATTTACAGAGTCACAGAGAGAGCATTCTAGGTTTTGGAGGGAAAAGCCGTAATTGTAATGATCTGCACTACAACAGAAACAAGAAGCACAACTTAAGGAAAAATAATGTAATGTGTCTTCCAGCTCACAAGCGACATTGAAGCAGATAGTTCCTGTGAGTATGGGCAGAGGTTATATTCGACAACCGGAATAAATTAATAACTGGCTCCAGTTACCGACCCCCGCTCTCAGATGAAACAGTTGCTCAACAGTTCAAAGAAAACTTGAGTGTCATCACAAATAGGTACTCTACTCATACAATTATACTTGGCAGTGACTTCAATCTACCTTCCGTATGATGACAGAAATACATTTTCAGACCCTATTGTAGATATAAAACAACTTCCGTAATTGTTCTAAATGCTTTTTTAAAATTATTTTGAAGAATTAGTTCTCGAGGCCATTCAAATTGTAAATGGTTACGAAAGCACACTTGACCTCTTAGTCACAAATAATCCTGAGCATCACGACGGATACAGGAATTAGTGAACACACAGTCGTAGCGAGGCTCAATTCCGTAACATAGAAATTCACCAAAACTAAACGCGAAATATATCTGTTTATAAAAGCAACTAAAAATTCGGTTGACGTCTTTCTAAGAGACAGTCTCCAATGCTTCCAAACTATGTAAGTGAAGACCATATGTAGCTTAAGTTCAAAGAAATAGTATCGACAGCACTCGAGAGATTCATACCAAATAAATTAATAAGAGACAGAACTGATCCCCCATGGTACACAAAACACGACAGAAAGCTGCTGCAGGAGCATCGAAAAGGGCAAGTGTAATTTAGACAAACGCAAAATCTCCAAGATTGGCGAAGTTTTACTGAGGCTCGAAAGTTGGTGCGGATTTCAATGCGAGATACATTTAACAGTTTCCACAACGGAACTCTCTCTAGACTGGTTCTATGTTAAGTAAATCAGCGGAAAGGCTTTCCAAAATTTTTCTGTCCATTTGTATCTCTCTCCCACCCTCCCCCACTCTCTCTCTCTCTCTCTCTCTCTCTCTCTCTCTCTCTCTCTCTCTCACACACACACACACACACACACTAACAGACTAATCTCTCACTTCTGAAACCTTCGCTCTACCTCCACTCATTGACGCTGTACTGTAAACCGCACCGAGTGGAAATTAGGGCGTCCAGTGAAATTTGCGAGCAGAAAAAGTCGAGTTAAGGTCCCTCACTTCTGAAACCTTCGCTCTACCTCCACTCATTGACGTTGTACAGTAAACCGCACCGAGTGGAAATTCGGGTGCCCAGTGAAATTTGCGAGCAGAAAAAGTCGAGTTAAGGTCCAGTAGTTCCCCAGTCCGAAATCCTCAGCTCGCCCGGCAGGCAGAACAAAAAAAAAGATTCAGATGGCTCTGAGCACTATGGGATTTAACATCTGACGTTATCAGTGGCCTAGAACTTAGAACTACTTAAACCTAACCAACCTTAAGGACACCACACACATCCATGCCCGAGGCAGGATTCGAATCTGCGACCGTAGCTGTCGTGCGGTGCCAGACTCGGCCGCTCGGTGCAGGCAGAACAGGCGTAGGCTATCAAGAGGATGTCTGCTTTATAAAAACCACTGATGACGAAGACTGGAGGTGTCTGAACAACAACTGTAATGCCAAAAATTTTACAATCAGAACTGATCGAAATTTACAATTGAAAGAAAAACAGCCCTCGGTCACTATTTTTAACAAAGTAGCCTGTTTTCAACACTGCTACGAGTGTCTTCTTCAGAATTTTAAACAAAGAATGGTCTATATTCTATAACATGGTCACAGAATAATGACTAAAAACGTATGATAGGGTATAAGTACGGAATCATCGTAAAAGACTGGCAGTACTTATATGTCATTTATAAAATAATAAATATGCCAAAAGGGCATTAGTCACAAAGATATTTAAGATAAAGAAAACTGTGATAGCGAGCCACTAAGGGCTGCACGTTACCTGCGTGGTGCAGGTTGCAAAACGAGTTTTCTTTATCTTAAATATCTTTGTGAGTAATGCCCTTTTGGCATATTTATTATTTTATGAATGACATATAAGTACTGTCAGTCTTTTACGATGATTACGTACTTATACCCTATCATACGTTTTTAGTCATTATTCTTTTACCATCTTATAGACTATAGACCATTCTTTGTTTTAAATTCTGAAGAAGACACTCGTAGCAGAGTTGAAACCAGGGCAATTTGTTAAAAATGGTGACCGAGGGCTGTTTTTCTTACAATTGTAACTATTCACGGTGTCTGAACGTGCAGGCATGTACAAAATTCTTAATCGAAATTTGTTTAATATAGTAGAACCCCTCTAATCCGTCACCTTTGGGGCCGGGACCATGGTCGGAACGTAAAAAAGGTCGGATTATCCGAAAAATCTAATATTCATTGCAAAAAATATAAAAAGACATTTAGTACAAAAAATTAAACGATTTAAGAACTAAAAGACGTCTACAGTAATATAAAAACATGTTTTTTACACAGTGTTAAACAGTATATTAACTAAAAAACGTCTACACACACTATAATATGTATTGGTTTTAAAAGGAAAAACTACAAACAAATTACAGTACTGTACTGTATTTAATAACGTGTAAACGATATATACTGTAAACTAAAAAATGTTTATAGCACTGTATATAAAAAAGAAATTTTTACAAAGAAATAAATTACTGTATGTATAAACTAAGACATGATTATACTGTATATATTGTTTTTACACCAAAAACGAAAACAAATTGCTTGGAAAAAAAGTCAGTGGTACATTTTTGTTCAGCAGATGTTATTCTGCATTTAGCTGCAGTGTCCCTCCAATTTTTTTTATCCACATAACCTCCATTGGAGTTGAAGATGGATTCTGCTCGATGTATTGAAGGGCGATGTCAAAAGCGTTTTTTGCATCGTTGTGTGAAATCCGGGTGGGGGTTCGTCTTCGCAGTCCGAGTCCTCATTCACAGTTTCCTGGCTGTGACCTCCTTCAGATTTTTCCAAGATTGAGCTGATATACTTTCTGCGATATCGCGTGTTTAACCATTCGATAACGCCCTGATACTTTGGTTGGATGAGTGAGGTCACATTAGGAGGCAGAAAGAGAGCTTTTATGTCCCCTTTCACCAAATCTTCTTCAGGTGGGTGTGATGGTGCGTTATCCAACAGCAGTAGAGCAATAACAGGCAGATTTTTTTGCTTCAAGTCTTTTTCGACCGATGGCACAAACTCGTCGAAAAACCAGGATTTAAAAAGGTTGCACACCATCCAAACAGATTTTTGATTGCAGCAATAAACCGGCAAGGAAGATAAGTTTATATTTTTGAATGCCCTTGGTTTCTTAGATTTGCCAATGACGTACTGTAGAGAACACGGAATAAGGCAAACAACAACTTTCTTTAATCCCAACAAAGAATAAAACTGCACAATAACGCACAGTATAACAATATGCACAGCGACAGACACTGCAACAATGGCCCGACAGGCGTCCAGTCAGTGACAAGTCGGCACAGGCTCGCGAACCTGAGCTTGGTCAGACTAACCGGAGTGACGGACCATCCAAGGTCGGATTAGAGGGGTTCTACTGTACTCTGTCAGACAGTCACAAAAATTTTAATTACTACCATATCTTCAGAAACAACATTGGAAACTTACTGAAGCTACTTTAATTCCGTCTTTGCATCTACAAAAACAAATAGGCGTTTTTGTCACCAAACACGTTTCGTTTCAGCATCATCAGGTGTGTGTAATTTGTCGTGGTTTCAGTCCGAAGACTGGTTTGATACAGCTCTCCATGCGACTCTATCCTCTTTGTCCCTGAACTTTCTGAATCTGCTTACTGTATTCATCTCTTGATCTCCCCACAATTCTTTCCAGAACTAAACTGGTCATAGCTTGATGTCTCAGAATCACATCAAACGAACCTTTTTTTTTTTTTTTTTTGTCAGGTTGATCCAGGAATTTCTTATCTCCCCAGTTCTATTCAGTACTTCCCCATTAGTTACGTGATCGACCCACTTAAACATCATTCTTCCGTAGCACCGCATTTCGAAAGCTTCTGTTCTCTTTTCATCTAAACGACCCACTTAAACATCATTCTTCCGTAGCACCGCATTTCGAAAGCTTCTGTTCTCTTTTCATCTAAACGACCCACTTAAACATCATTCTTCCGTAGCACCGCATTTCGAAAGCTTCTGTTCTCTTTTCATCTATACTGTTTATCGTCCATGATTCATTTCAATACATGGCGACACTCCAGAAAAATGCCTACAAAAAGACTTCTAATGCTTGAATTTATATTCCATGTTAACAAATTTCTCTTTTTCAGAAATTCTTTTCTTGCGATTGCCAGTTTACTTCGGCCATCATCACTTATTTCGCTGCCCAAATAGAAAACTCAACTACTATTTTAAGCGTCTCATTCCCTGATCTAATTCCCTTAGCATCACCTGATTTAATTTGACTACATTCCATTATCCTTGTTTTGCTTTTGTTGGTGTTCACCTTATACCATCCTTTCAATACACTGTCCATTCTGGTCAACTGCCCTTCCAAGTCCTTTGCTGGCTGTGACAGAATTACAATGCATTGGGCATACCTCAAAGTTTTTATCTCTTCTCCCTAAACTTTAGTTCCAACTCCAAATTTTTCTTTGGTTTCCTTTGCTGCTTGCTCAATGTACAGATTGGCATATGCTACAATCCTGTCTCATTCCTTTTCAACCACTGCCTCCCTTTCATGCCCGTCGACTTCTATAACTGCTGTGTGGTTTCAGTATCAGCGTTTTTCTCCCTGTGTTTTACCCTGCTACCTTCAGAATTTCAAAGAGAGATTTCTAGTAAACATTGTCAAAAGCTGCTCGAGTAGTTACGTTTCTCTATGGTATTCTACACGCTCGTTAAACTTTGAACTTCGACTTCTCGAAAGCAATCGAGAATATCATAGTTCTAGAGCAGAGTTTGTTATAACCCTTCCAAAAATATTACGGAGTTGCTCTCGAAGGAAAATAGCAAGGATTGGTGGCTATGGAGCTATCATCAGTCACATCGGATTTGCTGATAATTATCTCTTTCTTGCAACCAGTATGGAACATGTGCAACAAATAGTGAACACTATTACTGAAGAGAGCAATAGCTTGGGGTTACGTATAAGCGCCAAGACAAACCAAGACGACAAAGTGGAAACCGAGTTGGAATTCAGGAAATCCTTTCACTCGACAGTGATAAGATTGAACGGGTTTCTTCACATAAACACTTGTGTCAGACCGGCGATAACTGGGACTTTTCTCAAGAAATTCACTTCAGAATTATCATGCCACAAATTCTTTCCAGAAAATGAAGAGACTTATGACTAGGCGTGACATAAGTATCACACTTCGCAATCTACCACTTCGATGCTGTGTGTTCAGTATCCTATTCTATGATCGTGCAACAGTGCGCAGCGGCTAGCACAGTTCAAAAATGGGTCAAATGGCTGTGAGCACTATGGGACTTAACTGCTGAGGTCATCAGTCCCCTAGAACTGAGAACTACTTAAACCTAACTAACCTAAGGACATCACACACATCCATGCCCGAGGCAGGATTCGAACCTGCCACCGTAGCGGTGTCGCGGTTCCAGACTGTAGCGCCTAGAACCGCTCGGCCATACCGACCGGCGCTAGCACAGTGCACTCACATTCTGGAGGACGACGGTTCAAATCTGCCTTCGGCTTCTTGATCTAGATCTTCTGTGATTTCCCTAAATAGCTCCAGCCAAATGGCTGGATGGTTCCTTTGAAAGGGCACGACCGATTTCCTTCCCCATCCTTGAAACATTTCGAGCTTGTGCTCCATCTCTAATGACCTCCATATCGACAAGACCTAACCTTACTTCCTTCCTTCCTTCTTCTTACTCTATGTAGCTGAGTCATGGTCACCGCAGTATTAGGTAAGAAGTGAAGGCGTTTGTAATGTGGGCGTATCGAAGGATATTAAGGATACTGTGGACAGATGAAGTCACAAATGTGGCAGCACTAAGGAATATCAACACAGACTCAGAAATTCTCAATAACATCAAGAGAAGGAAACTTCGCCCATATACTGTGCAACAATAAAAACAACATGTTGTAATTAATATTTCAAGGAAAGATTGATGAGAGACGTGGTCCAAGACATAGACTATTAACCTAATTGCAGGACTCAAGCCGGAGGCTTGGACTGAGCAGAAAATTGTTGTCCATAAAAGCCATGGACAAACGCAGATCATGCTACTATTTATCGCCATTGTACTTGAAGTAGAAGATATAGCCTAATAGGGGGTGGTTATAATTAAAGTGCAGCTACGTACAGAGAATCAGTGCGGGCTGCAATCATCGTACGGCAAACGAAACTTGATTAATACGATAATACACTGATGCGGAACCGGTTTACGTCGGAAAAAAGTTAGTTCCAATTTTGGCCACTAGGTGCAAATCTGGCCTCTTCGACGACTCCGGTACTCATAATGAACAAGTTAATAATAAAATCACCATTATGCCTTTCTCACTTGTATGACCTTTTCTGCCCACGTCCCGTTCTTATCTAGTACATATGGTAACATTTCTGTGTGTCTTCCCAGCATTCACAGCGCCAAATGTGCACCTGGTGGCCAGAAATGGAACTAATTTCTTTTTCTTTCCGCAGAGTAAATCGGTTCCTCATTAACGCATTAGAATATATACCATGTATTGCTTCAATACGAGAACTACAGCGCACAATCGACCTCTGTGAGTAGCTGCACTTTTAATTGTAACCACCCGGTACAATCCTGCGAAAGGTTAAGTATACACCTGTTGGCTGAGGGTTTCGTAGCTGGTTCCTTTTGTCTGCGCAACAGATGTTCAAGTGTTCACGCCATCTTTTATGGCTCTGTATGTCCCGTGACCCACACAGAGCTGTCACTTCCCCGGACACTCCCCAGACCGTCCCTGCCTTCGCGTGCGGATCCATCCTTGTGAGCTCATTCGGCACCACCGCGACCTACGCCGCCGTTCGCTCCCAGCGAACCACTGCTCGGCATTATTTACCGTCCGCCTGTCGTCGCGTTCTCTGGCCCCGGCTCGTTAAACACCGCCGCACAAAGCCGTTTGCTAAGAGAGAGAGAAAGGTAGAGAGACGGACGGACCGGTTAACTGAAACGAGTGACATAAATATCGCTATGTTTGCTTTTTTGCTTACTCCCTCGGCATCTTGTCGGCTCTCTTAATTTGTTATTCAAATCCGTCCGGCCAGACGTCGCGACTGGCGCATGTGTGCCGCTATGAGCTATTGGGCATGCGCACACGCTTCCAGAGAAGGTCGCCGCCGCAGTGACTGTCCCAACGTACGCGGCGGCGCCGTTAATAATGAAATACTCGCCCGTGCTGACCAGCAGTTAGTAACTGGCGTCATTATTTCCATATCGGTGGGCCGAGCAAATACACGGCCACAAACAGCTAGGCGGCCCTTCCCGTATTACTCACCGCACGAAGGGTGCGCTGCTTAGGCTCGTCGGACAGACAGTGGCTCTCATTTCGTGTTCAGAAAAAGTGTGTTCCATATTCCATTCACTCAATCACCTTCTCCAAGAGAACTGGAACGTATAAATTATTCACCTTCATACACCTACCAAACAATAGTTTACTGTTTCAACGAGGATAAATCTGCTGGCGACTATGGCTGAAACATCTGGTTTTTGAAATAACCGATTTTCCCTTCTTTTATTCCTATTATTTCCTGCAATAAGCGTAGAAATCAAACAAAGACTGAAAAATTTTAACTCTCTCAATTTCAAGAGACGTAGAATCAAAATGTTAAATCATGTAGCCGAATAAAAGAAAACTTATTCCGTACAGCATTCACTGCTTTTCTCGAAAAATGATAAGTGGTTGACTTGTACAAAATATCACGAGTGTTCTCCTACTGATTCTCACATTTTGAAACTCTTCTCAAAAATCTTGTTGTCATCGAGGATCATACCACTGTTTGGCATTATGACTAGTCAGTGCTATAGGGTCTACACCTACATCCACATCTACATTTATACTCCAAGCCACCCAACGGTTCCAGTCTCGTATGGTTCGCGGGAGGAACGACTGCCGGAAAGCCTCCGTGCGCGCTCGAATCTCTCTAATTTTACGTTCGTGATCTCCTCGGGAGGTATAAGTAGGGGGAAGCAATATATTTTATACCTCATCCAGAAACGCACCCTCTCGAAACCTGGACAGCAAGCTACACCGCGATGAAGAGCGCCTCTCTTGCAGAGTCTGCCTCTCTTGCAGAGTCTGCCACTTGAGTTTGCTAAACATCTCCGTAACGCTATCACGCTTACTAAATAACTCTGTGACGAAACGCGCCGCTCTTCTTTGGATCTTCTCTATCTCCTCTGTCAGCCCGACATGGTACGGATCCCACACTGATGAGCAATACTCAAGTATAGGTCGAACGAGTGTCTTGTAAGCCACCTCCTTTGTTGATGGACTACATTTTCTAAGGACTCTCCCAACGAATCTCAACCTGGCAACCGCCTTATCAACAATTAATTTTATATGATCATTCCACTTCAAATCGTTAAAACTATCAATCAAATCGTGAAAACTAAGGCTGAAGAACTCCGTTTTTCGTATTCATTTGTTCGTTTTCAAGGGCTAAAAGCAGATAAAGGCTTGTATAAAGCTACAATGTGTAGCCGTGTGTAAACTACGAATGAACTTAAATGAAACAGATTAAAACTGTGTGCCCGACCAAGACTCGAACTCGGGACCTTTGCCTTTCGCGGGCAAGTGCTCTACCATCTGAGCTACCCAAGCAAGGCTCACTATGCGCACACTCCGCTGCAGAGTGAAAATCTCATTCTGGAAAATCCCCCCAGGCTGTGGCTAAGCCATGTCTCCGCAATATCCTTTCTTTCAGGAGTGCTATTTCTGCAAGGTTCGCAGGAGAGCTTCTGTAAAGTTTGGAAGGTAGGAGACGAATACTGGCAGAAGTAAAGCTGTGAGTAGCGGGCGTGAGTCGTGCTTCGGTAGCTCAGATGGTAGAGCACTTGCCCGCGAAAGGCAAAGGTCCCGAGTTCGAGTCTCGGTCGGGCACACAGTTTTAATCTGCCAGGAAGTTTCATATCAGCGCACACTCCGCTGCAGAGTGAAAATCTCATTCTACGAATGAACTTCTTGGGGGTATTTTTGTTCTGTCGATGCAACTACAAAATGCGTGTTTTTTTTTTCACCCGACGCGTTTCGCTTTATTGAGGTAAATCATCATCAGTGGTCTGTAATTAAGTTATTTACATTTTGATTTGCTTTTAGATCGAAAAACAGTTCGATAATAATAAGTCGATCTGTACTTATGGTGATTTTCGGTTGATTTCTCGCTTACATTGGGAAATGCCGTCTGCTAGCACATCGTTGTGTTTATGCGTTAGAGACTGATAATTTTGGTCTAATTTTTAGTGACAAATGAACTGTTCAGTTTTAAGTTTTATCCTTATATTACATCGAAAATTTGTTGTATTTCCTCTCGTTTGTAATCTTTTAAAGGAAATGAAGCACTGTACTTCTCTGATAGCGTACTTCGTACAATACATTCCGAAGAGGAATGGTGCCATTCGGTAATACAGCTCATGTCCGACGACGACAATGAGAAACTACCATGTAGATCAGACTGTGCAAGTCTTGCACACCGCATGTACCCGCGTACCATCTGATAGGCCACACCAGATTGTAACAGGTTCATTATTGTCTCAGGAATGTAGTACCAATTCTTATGCCATGTGTTTTTTGCTCGTTTCTATCGGCATTCTTATTAAATTAGCACTTGTCGCTTTTCCACTTTTTGTGTAATAACACAAATTTCAAAGTAGTGCAAACTTTGCGAATAAAATTACTCGATCTTTAAAAAAGTTTATTTGAAAACAAATATTTTAGCACTGCTGCTATCGCTAATTGATATTTTTTTACCCGGTTATTAATAAAGAAACAAAAACACCTGTTATAACCAAGAAAAAACAAACACCGAAAACTATCAGTTATTCAGAATTAAAATAGTGGTATCGGTTTTAACCGTTCGTTTCTTGCCGTCCCTAATACTGGTGTGTACCTCAAAATTAAAGAAGTATAAGTCCAGAATGAGATTTTCACTCTGCAGCGGAGTGTGCGCTGATATGAAACTTCCTGGCAGATTAAAACTGTGTGCCCGACCGAGACTCGAACTCGGGACCTTTGCCTTTCGCGGGCAAGTGCTCTACCAACAGAGCTACCGAAGCACGACTCACGTCCGGTACCCACAGCTTCACTTCTGCCAGAGCACTTGCCCGCGAAAGGCAAAGGTCCCGAGTTCGAGTCTCGGTCGGGCACACAGTTTTAATCTGCCAGGAAGTTTCAAGTATAAGTCCAATTTCCACAATTTCGACCCGAGAAGTTTTTGTAATATCCACACACTGCCCCGTTTCTGAAGTATTCTCACAGCTTATCACCTGCAGGCACTTTTAATTGTCACTATTAGATAATGTCCGCAGCTCGTGGTCCCGTGGCTAGCGTTGCTGCCTCATCACAGGTTCCCGGGTTCGATTTCCGGCCGGTTTGGGAATTTTCTCTGCCCGGGGACTCCACCGATCAAGGTGGAGCAGAGGTGAACGCCCTGGACTGGCATTCGAGAAGACAAAGGTTCACCTCACCGCCCGGCCATCGGGACTTCGGTTGTCTGCAGTTTTCTTAAATTGCTGAAAGCAAATACCAGTATGACTCCTTGAGAAGGATGAGGCCCAAACCTTTCGCTATCATTCCCCAATCCAGAACTTTTACTGCCACTCTGATGATCTTGTTGTCCACGGGGCTTTAAAAACCTAATCTTCATCAACTTATTCTATTCGCTGACGGTCGACGGGAAGAACTAGGTCCCTTTAACCATGTGTATGCGTCTAACTTCCTCTAGTTCTACCGAAATTGTCATACGGTGAATATCATGATGAGGCACGAATCGTAAAAATTTATAAATAGTACAAAATTTTGTAATGATAGTTTGCAGAAGAAAGACAGTTTCACTGTATTTTAATCGTACGATATATTTTTAAGTAATTTTTTTCTGACTCATTTTTACATCAATATTTGAGCATAGACGGTGTGGCGTGGCGTTAAAGATTAATCGAAGTGTGCACGGTTCAGATCCCTCCCTGGTCAGCCTGATTTACGTTTTCTGTACTTTGTGTTAAATGCTTAACGCAAAAGACTCAATTATTCGTTCTGGAAAGAGATGGCATATTTCCTTTCCTTTCCTCGTCATATCATCCCTTGTGCTCTATCTTTAATTATCTTCTCATCGAAAGATTATTAAATTCTAATTTTACTATGCGGTCGCTGGTAGTTAAGTTTTCGGCCTTTAATCATAATTCCATATGGTACGAAGGAACTGTCGGGCTGCAGCAAGAGTCCTGGCATTTGGTTAACAATTTTCAAAAGCAGCTGAAATGCCGGCCACGAGGTATTTCACTGCCGCCTCTACAGCAAATTACTCACATAGCTATATGTTAAGTAGTCCACGGATGTCTCAAAATCTTGATAGGTAATCAACCACTCTACTTCTTCTGAACCGCTTGTGATCACAAACTGCTCACAGGTGGAATCGAACGACATTATTTCGATAGCCTGAAGAACACTCGTGCGGAACCTACATGTCTGCACAGGTGTGAAGAGGGACAACTATCAACTCTGAAAGTGCAGCATAACCTAACTATATTTGATATTTTGGCATGTGTGAGATTATGTAAGATTCCGTGTAGAAATGCGGATTTGGGAAGAAAGTACATGTTCAACAATATCGTTACATCAGTTAATATTAAACACACAGCTATTTGGTTAGAAGCGTAGAAATATTTTCATTTACTAATTCCTTACTCGTAAATTAATATAATTTATTCCTATTCGTATATTTACCGAACATTTACCTCTTCACACTAACCTTAGGGGAAGAAACTCGTGAAGTTCAGTGGCTCGGAATGATATACTCAAACAAACTGCTAAACAATGTATTACTCACTTTTTTCATTCTGTTTCTAGGAATCAGAATCCTAAGAACATACGCAGCAGTAGTAGATTCTTAATCATATCCTTCGCGTTGCTTGTAATAGCCTCCGCAAACTAATTAGAGATACAAATAGCAATCAATAATAATGTGTGTCACGGCTCGATAATGTTAAGTACCACATGTCACGGAAAAAGAATTACTTATTTGCCTTCATTCAGCTTGTGAAGCAGCACAAAATTATTAATCAAACAACTGTAGTCAAGCGATATCCTGTGGAACGATTTATGAGCCACCGACGTGTAAATATGCCTATACCTATTAACTTCCAAGAACTACGACGCCAGGGAAAAAACTAAGTGTCTCCGTCTCACATTTTCTTATCTAGAGAAGTTTGTGATACTGTACTCTATATGTCGCAATTTGCAAAAGTAGTATCCTTCGAGGCAACAGGTAAAGTTTTATTCAAGAACGTGGGAAGGACAGCGCTTTAAAGAGACCGGCGCATTTACTCCCACTTGGGTGGGGCGAATATGACTCAGTAAAGCTACAGGTGGCTACGTATAAGCTGGCAGTGGAGTGAGGTGACCACTGGGACGCGAGAGAGGATGTGAGACCAGACTGCCGCTACCTGCTGGGGAGAGGATACCGACGCCAGTGCCAAGTCGCCAATAGATAATTACTAAGCCAAAGCCAATAACTGTAAAACACTTAGGTGCCAGGGTAACTCTGTTCATTAACAGAGATAAAGTCACACCGGTATGGAAATGTTACGATTCGAGTATTAAAAAGTCGGCGCTTGTTATCAGAAACGATAATTTCCAAACGAGCACGATGATGTGCGAATTGTCATTCGAAGTTTGTAGCAACGCGGTGCTAGGACACGATAAGACAGTCATTACCCTGAGATGATCTTATCAGCACGGTCGAGTAGGGACAAACTTTGTACGACAGCAATGTGTAAGGCCATTAGCAACGCTAATTGCATAGATTTGTATTGAGTTGCACGTCAAAGTTGGGTCTCGTAATATGCTTTTAGTGTCATTAGCATTGCTTTGATTTTGTGTGTCTAATTTTGTGTGTTAGTGTTTGATGCACGCATAGCATACAGTATTGAACGAACGCGATGATCTAAAACCACTCCACGTTATTTGCACTTTAGTTTACCCGCGTGCTTAGTAAAAGACGTTTATGTTGTTTTTATGAGTGGGCAGGCTGCAAAAAACAGCTCAGCGGAAGCCGACCGGTTCGTCAAGCACAAAAACGCAGAAAAAATCATATAAACTGAACGAAAAGACGGACAGCGCACACTCGAGTTCTAAATACTTTCAAGAAACTTTTGCTTATGGCATCCCGCTCATTGTATCTCTTGTTTCATTTTATCTTTTCCTGTACATTCAAACATAAACTTGATAGAAAAGTGTAACTTTTTCATTTTAATTTACATAATTTCTCGTAATAATAAGAAAATTATGTTGAGAGCTGTTCTGTTTTTCTAGTGTGTCATATTCATAAAACAGGACTGTAAACGATGTCTTTTGTCGCGTAGAGGGCTATTTTTGATATGTCCTTCTTACGCTTGTGACGATATGTGTAAAACAAAAACACGCATTCTTGAGGACTTTCGCCAGGGCACACCAGTGAAAGTATTGCATAACTCTGAAGCTGTCTTTCATTAACGCCCTTTTTTTTCTTTTTTTTTACATTTGTGTAACTACATAACATTTCCCGGGTACAAATGCTCTACCAGAGACGGCAAGCCTCATTTGAATGTTTAAAATCATGACAAAGAAGCTTCCGTTCCAAGGTACGCATTGCAAATAAAAATCTGAAAATCGAAATACAGTTGATGGGGGTTTGTTCATAAATTATAAATTATTGCGAATGATTAGGATTCTCTCTGTGCTAATGGCAGTAAAGTTTACTGAATGCGGGAAAGTTGTTGTCCTGGTAGCAAGAATTTATTCATGAGAGCGGGTGCATCCTGAGAAATTAGGTCTGTGTACTGCTGTGGGCATTAGCCAGTGACCAAATTGTCGTTGAGACTCACTTTTATTGACTGGCCGACGGTTGGAACACCCAAGCAAACAAGTCAGGACATAAGAACCATGTGTCCTAACATGTGATTACCCAAAATTGAAGACGCTTTCTTCAAAATCAGTCAAACTAAATCATTCTCACAAACATTAAGCGGTAGCTGTTTGGTTGCGGTAGAATTCAAAACCCAACTACACTCATAGGCTGCCAGTAACCTGATCCAAAAAGGGTTAGCGATGTAAAACCAGCCCCTCCGCTCGTGTGGTCGTGGCTCACTCCTACAAGCGTTCGAGTAGTTCGCCGTCTGACTGCTAGAGGGCACCAATTTCCAGGAGTGTGTCTTCGGAGCGGTTGGAGGGGGGATACTGGCTACCTGCTGGTTGCCCGGACTCGGCAGCTGGCGGGGGAGCACGCAACCGACAGCCTCAGGTATAGTCAGTCGTCTCGTGGCCGAGTGCGCGAACGGACGTTCCGAACCGCTGCCGGGAGGTGCGCCGGCGAAGTTCCTGGACCACGCGCGTGAACTGTGCAAGTGTGAACTAACAGGAGTGAGTGAGTGCATCAGAGTACAGCAGCTTCCAGTTACAATGACCGTCTGCATGCAGAGAAACGTATGTGAATATTTTTCTGTAGAATAACATTTCCTCCCGCGCCGACACTGTCAATCAACAAATTACACCGAGTATGTTATGTGACGCAGGGTTCTTTTTAATGGATCATTGACCAAAGTTTCTTCCAATCACATTCCCTTAAGAAGCGGAAAGAATGATGATTTTTGTTTGTCTCTGTACAAGTTATCAGTATTGTAACTTTTTCTTTCCGGGCACTAATAGATCGAAGAAATTTGCAGTTTTAGTGCTGAAAGCATATCCTTCAAATTTTCTCCAAAGACATTCGTGAGACAGGCGGCGTCGTTCTTAGGTGTTGGCCAGTTACCATCTACGGGCGTTTCTGTTACAATCCCTGTCAATCGAACAAGCGCCGTCCTTCTTTTGCATACTTCGGTTTTCTCATATTACTATTCTGTAAACGATCTCTTTTAGCAGGTAAACTTCATTTTTCCCGAGCGGTTCTAGGCGATTCACTCCGGAACCGCGCGATTGCTACGGTCGCAGGTTCGAATCCTGCCTCGGGCATGGATGTCTGTGATGGCCTTAGGTTAGTTAGGTTTAAGCAGTTCTAAGTTCTAGGGGGACTGATGACCTCAGATGTTAAGTTCCATAGTGCTCAGACCCATTTTTTTTTTCACTTATCCCACAACCAAACGGTAAATCATAGCTTACCATCTGCTTTACCTGCAACTAGAATTATGTGGGCATTTCATTTCGTACTTCTGTATATTGTCACGAAGTAATGAGGGGTATCGATAGGAGATCTGAAGTTGGTTACACATTTCTCGACAACCAGAACCCTTTTGGCACCGCCGTACCTCACAAGCGGTTTCTAATCGAACAGCGTGCCTATGGAAAACTGTCTCGTACGTGATTTCCTGTCAGGAAGGTCACAGTTCGCTTAACTGGCGGGAAGTCATCGAGTGAAAGCGAAATGATATCTAGGGCTCCCAAGGACGTATTGTAGGCCCTTTGTTATTCTTAATCTATATAAACGATTTAAGAGACAATCTGAATAGCCCTCAGATAGTTTGCAGATGATGCTGTCGTTTGCCGTCTGGTAAGGCCATCATAAGTTCAACTCGAATTTCATGGTGCGAAATGAGGCGATGGACACCATACAATAAAACGTGTACTGCCCTATAAAAAAAAAAAATCCCTTACACGGATAGTAGTAATCGTTGTCGATTCAACTAAATACCTAGGGACTACAATTACTAACAACGTAAATTGGAACCTTCATATAGAAAATGTGGAGAAGGCGAAACAAAGGCTGCGTTTTGTAGGTAGAACAGCTAGACGATTTACCAAATCTACTACAGAGACTGCCTCGACAACTCTTGTCCGTCCTCTACTGGAGTACTGCTGCGCGATGTCGGATTCTACCTGATAAGATTGAAGGAGAACATCGAAAAAGTTCAAAGAAGGGCAGCCCGTTCTGCATTTTCTCGAAATAGGAGAGAGAGTGTGACGAGTATGATAAGCGAACTGCAGTGGCAAATATCAAAGCAAAGACATTTTTCGTTGCAGCTAGATCGTTTTACGAAATTTCAGTAACCATCTTTATCCCCTGAATACCAAAATATTTTTTTGACACTCATCTATATGTGGAGAAATGGCCATTGTAATAAAATACGAGAAATTTATGTTACGGTTGTAAACATGGCTATTTCTCAGCCACCGTATACAATTTTCAAACATAGGAAATATACAGCCAAGTGATTCATCAGAATGAAATTTTGAGAAACCTTAAAATTGCATTGCGAGAAAGCAATGGTCAGAATTCAGAGCAGCTATGCTGAAGCCTTTCTGATGAAGACGCCCTTGGTAGGTGTCGAAACCTAGGTCAATTGTACCAAACAGGTATTTACAACCGGTTGGCTGTATAATTCCTATGTTTGAGAAATTAATGTTGACACGAAAAAATTTATGTTTTATGTTTTGCCACGCACTACCCCAGGCTGGAACAGTCGAGAAAGTCTGAAAATCATTCTATGAAAACTTTGCCAAACACTTAAGTGTAAATTACGGAGTAACCATGTAGATGTAGATCTTTACGTCGAGCTGTGTGCGTGAGGCGACTGACTCCGGTTCCACTGTAGCAGGCTGACTGATCTGTACCGTAGTCTGAGGTCTCGGCCACAATGGAAGGTGACAGTTCGGTTATCCGACGAGTGTGGCAGCCCGAGATCTACCTCATATTTAACACACTTTTCGTTGTAAATAACAGAAACCAAAAAAAAAGTTCGGATAAGCTGCATTGCATGTGATAGAAGCTTTCGTGGTGCATTCTGGCGCATATTATGTAGTACATATATCGTATATCAACCATGAAAAATGCAATGGAGGGCCACTACTAGCTGTTACACTGATAAAGTTATAGTTATGATTTCTTAATTGTTTGGCCAAAGACTACTACATTTTTCCATTTCTTCTACATTAAGAGGTAGTTACCAGTCTTTGCATTCGGATACTGCTTTGTCAGCATCTAACTGTATGTCTACAATCTTTCTTGAGTAAAACTCTCCAGTAGATAGCCATATCGTCACCTAAAAACTAATACTGTCGATTAACTCATCATTGTATAGTATCAATAATAATTCATTAGTTGTCTGCAGCGTACATTACATCCGGGTTAATTTACTTCTTTTTCTATGTCAATATATTTTCAGTATAATCGCAAACTTGGTTCTGTAAGCCATACGAACGTATTTTATTCAATAGACGTAGCTGCGAGTACGAATAAAAACCTTTCTGTATGTCTGCAGACAGCATATCCACCTGATTAACTATTTCTAGGGCAAATGTAATACCGTTTGAGGACCACGAGTTGCGACTCTAACGATCACTGTTTTCAAGAGTCCATGCACGTTTCTACAGGGCAAGTAGTTCCGATACGAACAGATCACAATTCTTCCGGATCATAAAGTCTTACTTGTATTCGCAGTTGCCTTTTTTTATTTAGAGTATTATTGTTCTGTTTTAAAGGTTTAAAATACGCCCTTTTTGCCGTGCCAGGCACATTAGTACAGACTATTTTGTACTCAAGGCACCAGCAACTTAGATTACACATTGTTACCGTAAAGAAAATTCCAAAAATTCTCCAAAATCTAAAAAAAATCTTTTAATTTTTTTTGAACGTGAATGAAAATTCTTCAAGGCCGCGTTAGCTGTAGACATGTTCCTTTATTAGGCAATACAACCGACTTCACAGCATTACAGGCGCATCTTCAGGTGATAATCTGTACTGAATACAAAAAGTGTCTTTTTTATAAAATGCTCGGGCCGCGTTCAGCTCCTAGTAGTACCTTTCAGTGACGCCTTCTACTGTGCAACTGTCACAACAGCCCACGATAATGGATACAGTATAAGAGCGACTCTCAATAGCCTGGTGCTAGAGCCTGTGAGGGGAGGACCATTTTTAAACTTTCATAGTTGTTTCACCACTGTCTAAGTTCTTTTATTGAAAATTTTCCAGAAAAGTTTTTTCTTCTCAATTCTTCCTGGTTTATAAGTAGTTCGCTTGCTGCCCCTTTTTTTCGTACATATGCTCAGCTACAGTCGGTTAAAAGAATTCTGTCAGTACATGTTCGTCTACATGAACTTTGTTTTATCCACCCGACAGAGATCTTGTCTGTTCTAACTGCACTCCTTTTTTTTGTGTGGACTTCTTTAATGAGCCAACTTTTTTAGATCTTGATTCTATTATAACACAACTTCGGTGGGTGATATCTTTCACTAGACTGTGCCTATTATCACTGTTAATGATCGATATGTTTTAATTTGCAGTGATTTGCTGCCGTCCCCTAGGTATTTTATTGGAGGGTTTCGGCCTTTTCGACGTCCAGTATACGGTGTATAAATTTCAGGTTTAGCCATTCGATGATCAGCCTTTTAAAATGACGGATACCGCCTTTGAAGTTTTGTTTTACCCAGCACTTTTTGTGCTGTATTCAGTGGGCTATTTTGTTTCCTTTCTTTCATGAAGCTATTGAATTTTTATGTTGGTATCTGCGGATCTGCTACACAATCTACAGCTTACCATGGCTTTGATGTTCTGGTGTTTGTCTCTTTCGTTTGTGCCGTGGTAACAAGCTGGTTTCTACCACTTTTGTCTAATTCCTCATCCAGTTTTCTTAGCAAGCACGGAAATAAGAACTGCAACACCACAAGTAATTATATTAGCCTTTTAAGAGGTTACGCAATTAATTTGTTTACAATATCAACGCTGGGATACTGTACATTCTCTCTAGGTTTATGAAGTGAAAGCTCGTACGTAAAAACTTATTCCTTCTTCTCGCTATTGCACACTACATATAAACAGCATTTTATAAAAACATCTTTTGTATACAATACAAATTATTATCTGAAGATGCACCTACAGCTAATGTGGTCCTGAAGAATTTTCATTAATTTTCAAAAAATATTTTAAAGTAGTTTTAAGATTATTACGGAGTCTTATGGAAAGTTTCGTTACGGTAACAATTTTGTTTATTTGCTGAATGTATGTCGCCTGATAGTTGTTTTAGGCACGACAGCGTAACTAAGATAGAAATTGTTATATTTTTACCCGTATTACGTTAGTGGTGTGTGTTGTGCGTGCGTGTGTGTGTGTGTGTGTCTGTTCACACGTTGATGTGGACACAGGTTAAGTCATTTTGAAAAATCGGCTTTACTGAATATTTGCTTAATGCTAAGTACAATGCCGACTACATGCAATGAAACTAACAATACTATATACTTACCACGGTGGACACGACTCAGATATGCTGAAGCGCATACAGATAGATCTTTAAAAAATCCGCCTTTATGGTTAAAAGAGAATGAAGATTTTGTTAGTCACAGTTAATTTAACACTATTGGAGACTTTTAGAAACTGGCTTAAATTTGAATGATCTTCTGTGTTATAAAAAATATTTGTTGCTGCCAGTCATGTTTTTCCTCTATTTATTTTCTGCACAACGCGTTTCGGGAAGTAATTCCTATTATCAAGTGCGTTTTTCGAGTGTTAAACATTTTAGAAGTAGTGTTTGCGATTTGTGAATGGATGCATTGTTCTGGTGCCTTTGGCATAATATAGAGTTGTGCAAAATACAGTAAAGGTGTGAGACTAATGTTGCTGCACACACACTGCAAACTTATCGCCTAAAAATGTCGTAATACACGAAAAATTCTGTTGGTAGTGTGTATTAGGTCTACTTTACGAAACGCGTCGTCCTAAAAATAAATATGGACAAATCGCGACGGTCAGCATAAAATGTTATTTTGTAACCAGCCACTTCTATGGAATGAAATAAACAATAATATAAGTGTAATACTGAAATACAATACGACTTCAAAGTAATGGTTTCGATATGTTAACACTTTTGTAACGTACCGGTATTCAAAGTCTTAATATGTTTAGGCCATAGGCTCTCATTCTCAAATACAGGGTGGTATAGTCTGGGTAATTTGCGGGCATGAATTACGATACATATACGTAAGTTTCCAACGTTAACACTTGTCTGTTAAACCTTTTAGATTATTTACGAGATCTGTTCAAAAAATTGCAGAACTTGTCCACAAAATTTTTCTACGCTTATCTTTTACTTATTGTGCATTGTCTCCTTCGAAACACTCTCCTCCACCATTGATACACCACTTTCAACGCAGTTTTCACTTCCGGAAGTAGTCTTGGTACGCCTCTTGCGGGATCACAAGAAGCACCATCTGCGAATTTTCTTTTACTTCGTCTATCGTTGCAAATCTCCAGCCTTTCAACGGGGTTTTCAACTTCGGATATAAAAAAAAGGAAGCAGGGGTCAGGTTTGGAGGATATGGAGGATGAGGCAGTACAGTGATTTCGTTTTTTGTGCAGTAGCAACAAAAGAAATGTGAATATGCGGACGTGTTATCGTGATGCAACCGCCATGAATTGTTTCGCCGCATTTCAGGCCGTTTCCTTCTCATATTTGATGGCAGGCGTCGCAACACGTCCTGATAGCGCCATCGTTTAACAGGTTGCCCCTGTGGCACGAATTCATGATAAACTACTATCAGCATGGCTCTGACATTTGAACTGACCAACGAGCCTTTTTTTTTTGCCTTGAAAATCCTTTCACGATCCATTGTGAAGATCGAACCTTGGTCTCAATATCATAACCGTGGCCCCATGTTTCATCACCAGTTATCGTTCGCTTAAGGAACATCTCTTTTTTGTCATTTGCACGATCCAAAAGCTCCTCACAGGTTGAAAGGCAAATGTCTTTATGGTGTTGACTCATGAGCCGTGGGACGAACTTGGCGGGAATACGATGCATTCCTAGATGCTGTCTCAGGATTTCATGACATGATCTAACTGAAATTTTACGTTCTTCTGCAATCTTTCGGACAGTTAGTCTTCGATTGGCACGCACAATTTCGTTGACGTTCCTGACACGAGCGTCGCCGGAAGACGTCGAAGGGCGTCCTGAACGAGGGTCACCTTTAACTTCCGTCCGGCCATTTTTAAACCATTCGTAACACCGAGTACGGCTTAGGCGCTCATCACCGAAGGCCCCCTGCATCATTTGGTATATCTCTGAAAAGGTTTTATCGAGTTTCATGCGAAATTTAATGCAGACGTTTTGCTCCTCTAATTCTGGCACGACCGAGCGAGGTGGCGCAGTGGTTAGAGACTGGACTCGCATTCGGGAGGACGACGGTTCAATCCCGCGTCCGGCCATCCTGATTTAGGTTTTCCGTGATTTCCCTAAATCACTTCAGGCAAATGCCGGGATGGTTCCTCTGAAAGGGCACGGCCGACTTCCTTCCCCATCCTTCCCTAATCCGATGAGACCGATGACCACGCTGTCTGGTCTCCTTCCCCAAACAACCAACCAACCAACCAATTCTGGCATCTTGAAATTCGCAGGCTGTGCGACGTAACGCTCTACTCAATACAGCACTGAACAATAACTAACAGACATACAACAATGAAACTTGCGGCAGTTACACATTAAATACAGGCGTGTGCACAGATGCACACTGCGTTTCACTTCAACACACCATTGGCGCGAAATTATGAATGTTCTGGAATTTTTTGAGAAGACCCCGTATCTTAATGCGAAAGATGGGGCTAGCGGCTGCGAGCGTCTCAGTGCGATTGATGTTCACGACAAAAGAATTAAACGAGCGCTTCTCACGAAGCGGCTGTGGTCTGCAGCCGATAGCAGTACGTGATATAAATGAGTTTCTTGCTTCCCTTCCTGTAAAAATTACTGTGTGTAAATGAACCAAAGCTACACCAACTCCTGGGGTTAGTTCTTCAATACAAGTTCTCCTTTATCTTCAAAAACAAAGAACTTCTTTCATATTTGTGCATTTTCTTCGCTATATTATACTTCTCATTTGATTTCAGGCATACTAATAGGAATACAAAACCCATTTCTTCTTGGTTACGGTTTCACACCACCCTTTGATGATGAAGTGGCTAATTTCTCGATAATGGCACAGTTATTGCCACACTCGTTAATATGGCGAAACATCACATAAAATTTGAAAAAAATGCGGTGAAAAGGGTTGTCACTGGCTACTTTAAGTTTCGTTCACCTTAGGTGATATGTTGTCGCAGGCAAAGTGTTGTTAACATATCGGATCGAAAGCCACATGTTACTGCCGTATGGGGAAAAGAGAAGTTGAACCGACTGCGTGCAAGTAGCCCGCAGCCCAGTGTTGTTCGTAGGTTTAATCGTAAACCAGTTCGTGGGAGTAGACGCATGTTTCACAAAATGGAAGGAAATTATAAAGAAGAACATATTCTGCCCAAACCGTTACACGATGAGAAAGTTGAAGCATCCATTCTTTAGAAAAAGACTTGACGGAGGTTTCTTTCACATGGATACCAATAGCCTGTTAAACGACGACCAAACGTCTCTTGAGTTCTTCAGGGCAAATATTTCCCAGCTTAACTATATCCTAGATCTGGCTAAAGATCTCAGGAAGGGTTCTTCAAATAGGTATTTGTATACAGGGCTATTACAAATGATTGAAGCGATTTCATAAATTCATTGTAGCTCCATTCATTGACATATGGTCACGACACACTACAGATACGTAGAAAAACTCATAAAGTTTTGTTCGGCTGAAGCCGCACTTCAGGTTTCTGCCGTCAGAGCGCTCGAGAGCACAATGAGACAAAATGGCGACAGGAGCCGAGAAAGCGTATATCGTGCTTGAAATGCACTCACATCAGTCAGTCATAACAGTGCAACGACACTTCAGGACGAAGTTCAACAAAGATCCACCAACTGCTAACTCCATTCGGCGATGGTATGCGCAGTTTAAAGCTTCTGGATGCCTCTGTAAGGGGAAATCACCGGGTCGGCCTGCAGTGAGCGAAGAAACGGTAGAACGCGTGCGGGCAAGTTTCACGCGTAGCCCGCGGAAAATTGGCTCATGCCACAACTGGAGACCGACAGCGCCGACTTCATCTTTCAACAGGATGGTGCTCCACCGCACTTCCATCATGATGTTCGGCATTTCTTAAACAGGAGATTGGAAAACCGATGGATCGGTCGTGGTGGAGATCATGATCAGCAATTCATGTCATGGCCTCCACGCTCTTCCTACTTAACCCCATGCGATTTCTTTCTGTCGGGTTATGTGAAAGATTCAGTGTTTAAACCTCCTCTACCAAGAAACGTGCCAGAACTGCGAGCTCGCATCAACGATGCTTTCGAACTCATTGATGGGGACATGCTGCGCCGAGTGTGGGAGGAACTTGATTATCGGCTTGATGTCTGCCGAGTCACTAAAGGGGCACATATCGAACATTTGTGAATACCTAAAAAAACTTTTTGAGTTTTTGTATGTGTGTGCAAAGCATTTTGAAAATATCTCAAATAATAAAGTTATTGTAGAGCTGTGAAATCGCTTCAATCATTTGTAATAACCCTGTATTTACTGACGAAAAATTAGCCACAACGCTAAGGTAAGGCAAGTCAAAAGGCTCTGCGCAGTACAGTGGTGTATCAACGCTTTTTGTTGCGGAACTATGAATACCATTTACAACGAACTGAAATTTGTTAGCCTATCAGGTTGTGCATAAGCTCTATGGTTTTTAGCAAATTTCACATATGGTAGTATTAATAGCTGGAGATGCTAAACATGCTGATTTTGTTTCGCCCGTTCTTCATAATTCCTGCTTGTGTTTTGCAAGGCAAGCAACTCAGTCCTTAATATATGCGAGTTCGACATCGTTGAGCGCCGACATGTTTGCTATGAAGGTTGAGTTCTAACCGACGCTTCTCGGATGTAGATATTGCGCATTATTATTGTGTTACCCTCGCACTTCCGCCCCCTGTACAAAGCTTTTATATATTAGTTATACAAAAGTAACCTTTAATTGTAAAAAAGGCAAATAATTTACAGAAATGTTTGATACAGCACTCGCGGCAGTATATCGTAAGATTTTACGAAGTAATGTTCATTGTGGCTACCTTTTGTAAATACGAAAAATGTCATATATCTAATCATTTTCCAGCCAAAATCCTAAGAACCAAATCTTGATGTATGGTGGCAACTGCTTGTGTTATCCGTTGTCGCAGCTAGTCGATGCTTCCTGGAAGTGGAGGAACAACACTGTGTCTTTAATGTAACCCCATACACAGAGGACCACTGGGGTTAAATCAGGCGATCATTGTGTCCAGGATATTGTTCCGTCACATCCAGTCCATGTCGCCACATTCCTACGGAGATACGCGACAACATCAAGATGATAAAGTGGTGGAGCGCCATTTTACTAGAAAATAAATTCTGTTCCCATATCCTATTGTGACTGAAGCACTAGATGAAGTTCAAGCAGGTCCAGCTACGATATGCCTGTTACAATTGACTCGGAAAAAAGGAAAGGACCATAAATCTTGTTACAGCTTACAGTTCAAAAAACATTTACCTTAGGCGAGTCCCGTATATGTTAGATTACGCGACGTGATTCCTGCTCACCCCCCAGCATCATGTCCGTTTACTTTACCGCAGGTGGCTTCGTCAGTGAACATAATTTCATATAGAAAATCATATTTAGTCTGCATTTTGTTAAACATTTCTACACTAAACTCAATTCGTTTTCCCTTGTAACTTTCTCTTAAAGCTTGCGGCAGTTCCAGTTTGTAGGCTCTGAATAACAAGCGTTTCCGTCAACCTTCCCACACCGTAACACTAGACATATTCAATTCTTAGCTGGCACGTTTCGTTGATTTACCGGGACTACGTATGTAAGGCTGCCAAACTTGTTCAGTTTCTGCGTCAGAGACTGCTAACCGACCCGGCATCCTATGTGGTACACAGTCAGTTTCGATGCAACAACAGTACGAATTAATAACAGTTTATATTTGAGGTCAGGGCTTGCGATATTTATTCCTGAACCGTTTCTGAACTTTACTAGCGCATTTGCATGAAAGCATAAACAACACTCCACATGCACTGCACCGTTATGCGACCCCATGATAACTGTTGAAATAACTCATTCGCGCATGCCATCTAGAGGGAACGTAGGGAACTAACGGTATTAGGCGGGAATAGAATCATTTCTGTATCCTTCTCACAATTAAAAGCTACTTTTGTATATTGTTTTGTATGTTAACCGGGAACCTAGAAACGAAGGAGAGGCTCCGTCCCCGCCGCAGCCACAGTGGTCCACAACCTCACGACGACTACAGCAGCCCACTTCACCCCTCCGCCGCCCCACACCGAACCCAGGGTTATTGTGCGGTTCGCCCCCCCCCCCCCCGCCCCCCAGAAAACGTCTCACACCACACGAGTGTAACTCCTAAGTTTGCGTGGTAGAGTAATGGTGGTGTACGCGTACGTGATCTTGTTTGCGCAGCAATCACCGACATAGTGTAACTGAGGCGGAATAAGGGGAACCAGCCAGTATTCGCCGAGGCAGATGGAAAACCTCCTAAAAACCATCCTCAGACTGGCCGGTTCACCGGACCTCGACACAAATCCGCCGGGCGGATTCGTGACGGGGACAAGTCGCTCCTTCCCGCCCGGAAAACCGTGCGTTAGACCGCACGGCCAACCAGGCGGGCTACTTTTGTATAAGTAATTTATTCCGAGAAAAGGGATGCTAAGTGAACTTCCTTTGCCGGCCGGGGTGGCCAAGAGGTTCTAGGAGCTACAGTCTGGAACCGCGCGGCCGCTACGGTGGCAGGTTCGAATCCTGCCTCGGGCATGGATGTACGTGATGTCATTAGGTTTAAGTAGTTCTAAGTTCTAGGGGACTGATGACCTCAGAAGTTAAGTCCCATAGTACTCAGAGCCATTTGAACCATTTTTGAACTTTCGTTATATCAGAAATGTCATTTTTTCCTTGTACATTGTAACGCACAAAATTTCGTAATATTTACCACTGTAATCGCAAAAACAGTGTATGTCTGTTACTATAGACATACAGACCCTGTATAAACAGTGACATCGTAATAATCAATTATATTAATAATTACATTCAACTTCCCTTACACATGAAAGTTTCGCTGCTCAGAATTTACCGCTCTTCGTGAATGACCCTATGGACACCTGCCAGTAGCAACGCTGAAGTGACACTCTTCTTGCCGTAGTGCATCATTAAGTGGCCTACAACAAAGCTGACATCTTCCCTGCGATGGACAAACTGCGAGGTAGAGACGTGACGTTTTTCTTGCACGTTGAACACTTCACGTGTATTTATCGGTGACGAAACTAAAAGTTGCCGTCTTATGACTTGACACGCGGGGGTGCTATGTCCCAATGGTAGTGAGGGAGTTAATCCACGGTTCTCAAAAAGTCTCGTAAGAAAAGCGTAAACCGACAGGTCGTCCAAGGCCTCGTTACTCTGGCACAAGGGTAACGCGTGCAGAAACCGCCCTCCCTAACTTTACCTGGCGCTGTTCGTAACTGGCGCCTGTCATCTCCAAAACATTGCATTTTACTTCGCCGACAGCGAGGACGGGATGCGAGAATAACAAGTAATTTTCGAACGGTTAGGCAATTTCGGCGGCGGCAGACAAGTTTGCAACACGTAATTACTTTACACGTCCCGGAGTCGCACGGCTCGCAAAGACACGCCGCCGCGCGCGCGGAGGACCGCTTTCAGGAGGAAACCTAATTAGGTCTTTCATAACACTGCCGATCGATGCTCTTTGGCGTCTCGTTAATGCACTTAGCGGGAGCCGGACGTACGTCCGAGGACGGCCTCCTCTGGAGATGAATATCCAGCCGCAGAGCAAAGGCGGTCGGCTGGCCGAGACAGAAGACACGCGCGCGACCCGGCTGCCGATGTAGACGACGCGCAGGAAGTTTATCGGGCTGTCATTCATATCTCCATGCCAGCCGGCGCTCGCCTGCGCCTCGTGTTATTCCAAGGCGGCACATCAGCAAAGTTTATCCAGCTTATTCTCGGCTCGGAGAACACAATGCGGCGCGTTTATGTGGTCTTGCCCAACTTCTGACTACACACACGACCGTAGTTCGTGTTTGACATCATCCACTGGCAATCACTTTGCATCAGATAGGCTTTCGTGTCGTCCCTATTCGTCCCATCAACAAAAAATCTAAGATAATTTTAGGTGTTTACTCAGTTCTTCCAACTACATGCTTGATGTATAGAGACGAGGCAGACGTTCGATCAAATAGAGAGACTAAATGAGCCCCTCCCTTCCCACACCCTTCCACCCTGAACCACGTGCCTTCCCAAGGTGGCGTGGCTTGCCCGCCTCAGTGAGGCAGATAGCCGTACTGTAGGTGCTACCACAACAAAGGGGTATTTGTCGTGAAGCTAGACTAATCCATCGTTTCTGAAGAAGGGCAGCAACATTTTCAGTAGGTGCAAGAGCAGTAGTGTGGATAATTGAAACAATAAGCCAAAATGGTCTTGCTATGCTGGCCCTGTGAGTGACTGAAAGAAGGGCGAAACTAAAGCCATTATTTTTCGCGAGGGCGTACGGGCTCTAGTCCGTGTTTTAGTTGATGATGGGATCCTCTTGTGTAAAATTTTCTGGAGCCAAGATTGTTCCTCTCCCTCCCCCCCTCCCCCCACCCCCCACACACATGCAACTTTAGATCACTGGGTGAGTACAATACAGAACGCTGTTTTATGAGCAAGAACAAAACTGAGGTTATCCCAGTCGGAATGTCAACTCCACTTATTGGGTTGGTGGTTCAGGGAATTTAAAAAAGGAAACGATTAGATTGAAATGAAATTTAGTGGCAACTAGACTTTTTCCTGCAGATTTGCCTGCATATGCATTTGACAAATGTGACACACATATATTGAACACATGTCCTTCTCCCCCTCTTGTTTCCATCTCTTCCTCCCTTCGTCTGACTGCCTCTATGTCTCTGTCTCTTCATCTCCTCCTTCCCTGTCTTTGTCTATTCCCTCCTTTCCCCCTCTCTGACCTATCTTCCTTCCTTTCCCCTGTGTCCATATACTCCTCCCCCTATCTATTTCCATCTCTGTCTGTCCTTCTTACTTTTCCACCCACCCACCACTCCTCCATACCTTCCACCTGCCTCCAACAGCCCCCTCCTCCCTTCTCTCTGTTCACTTCCTCTTCCCCTTGTCCATCTCTCCTCTATCTATCTCAGCCACTCCCTAGTCATGTTCGCCAGTACTTCTAGCCCCTGAATACATTTCAATAAATCAAGCCAACACTGCACCCACAACATGCCTGTCATGCAGGGCTGTCTACACATCACAGTGCAGTCATGGACTGTGCGGCTGATCCCGGCGTAGGTTCGAGTCCTCCCTCGGGCATGGGTGTGTGTGTGTGTGTTCGTCCTTAGGATAATTTAGGTTAAGTAGTGTGTAAGCTTAGGGACTGATGACCTTAGCAGTTAAGTCCCATAAGATTTCACACACATTTGAACATTTTTTTGAGCACATCAGAGGCTTGAAAATCATTTATGTGCCCCTGATGTGCAGGGCACCATGGAAAGCAGGTCGATGAAGCAGGCCGATACTACTCCAGCACAACATGCCTGTCATGCAGTGCAGCTTGTATGTTGTGGCCCAGAAAACGTTTCTTGCCCTTGACATGTAATGTAGGCTGCCCTGCAAAGGAAGTTGATCTGGCAGCCTGATGATATTGTTCCCACATAACATGTTTGTTGTACAGGGCAACCTAAACGCCAGGGGCTGCTCCTACTGATGCTGATACTCGTGAAGCCCACTGTTCCTGTTGGTTGAAACCGGTCCAAAAGTTTTGCGGTAATCTCATACATACACATGTACACTCTACAATATATAACAGAGGACAGATTAGTGACAGTGTCAGGGAGAACAGAACTTTTTGGTCAGGTGAGTATAGGGTTATAAACACAAGATCGAATCAGAGTAATGCAGAGGTAGCTCTAATAATAAGGAAATAAGAATGCCAGAGGGGAGCTTCACTGAATTTATGTTCAGACTGAAGACCACAACAATGAGGGAGTTTTAGAGAGGTTAAATTTTATAGTCTCGTCTCGGTTATTAGTGACTGAAGGCTACCCCAGCTGGACAGGATTAAGGATGGCAATTTGGTTTTTTTCTGTTTGAAGCAACTATCCAAATTTTTTCTCAGGCGATTCACTGCAATTGCGATTGACACCTACATATGGACTTGTGAACGGAAACAGCATAGCATTGAACATTCGTATCTCTCGGAGCCTCAAAAGCGAAATGACCGTTTACATACAGAGGGATGTTCTCCTTAAATAGACCTCGTTGCATGCCTTTTCCTTGTACCTCAAAACTTACGCTTCTGCGTCTATGAAGTTCATTAGACGTTAAATCAAGGCTTTGTAAAGTTTACCGAATGCTAGGAGGTATTATTTTCAAATTCTCTTCCAATGGTCGTGATGTAGCTTTTCGGAAGTTCCCTTCATTACCATTAGGCAAATTTCTGGGTACTATCTGCATCAACACCATAGCCGTACGTCTACCAGTATTTCTCAAATGGAGCTAGTAAAAGGAAATTCGTACATCATTGTTGGTTGGATGATTCTGAGAGGCAGGATCTGTCGCTTAATTGGAAAAGTTTTATTTCCTCACGAACTATCGTACCTTTCCTACGCAAAATGTGAGAGAGAGGTGTTGTAAAGATCCTTTGTTTGTGAAATACGACATAATTGTCGTTTTAGAGGATTTCGTGATTGATACAATAATTCTTTTTTCTCGCATTATTTAAATGGGCGATAATACATATGCCACACTCTTAAGAAGCTTACTCGGCTACAATACTGGATCTGGAGGTAATTGTAAATTACAGTTCTACTAGTGAGT
Organism: Schistocerca cancellata; assembly: GCF_023864275.1. Lineage (NCBI taxonomy): Eukaryota > Metazoa > Arthropoda > Insecta > Orthoptera > Acrididae > Schistocerca > Schistocerca cancellata. Next base: position 166,698,306 of record NC_064634.1, read on the forward strand.
GTACGAGTGAAACCTGTGATTGTCGTATGGTTTAATGGGAGAAGTGTACAGACTGAGTTAGGTGACAGTGGTGAGCGTGAGTGGAGGTTTAATGTCTCGTTTATGTTGTTGATAACGTGAGCGTTGTCAGCCGAGATTAACGTCCGCATCTGTCGACCGGATCATCATGAACCCCGTCACATACATTCACACCGAGAGAGACATACTGTGGAGAAGTTTAGCATATCACTCTAGATAGCGGCTCAAAGTCTGGGGATCAGAACAAACCGCAAATTCCTCTCCTCTTGGTAGTCAAATACTGGCGATAAAATTTGTTCCCTCCAGGGTTCGAACCAGCTACCTAATATAGCTACTGGAAAAGGTACTGCACTATTACTTCGTTTGTAATCAACTCTGTGTCGACGAGACTTAAGTGGCAGGTAGAGAATGAAAACTGCAGGGTATAAAAGTCAAGCAAGGAAATACATTTGCGTGATTTCGTGCAACTATTTCTAAAACTATTCGTCTGATTTACTGTTCTCGTGCTGCAACTAATGTCCTAAAAGTAAACAAAAAAACATCCTCGTCATGTATATGACTGACTAGAAACAGATATGTCATCACAATGTGTTTTGTGGATCTTTTGAAACTGTCCATAAAGAGGAAAGCTATCTTAACGATTATGATAATAGACTTTGTAACTGAGCAATTTATATCTTTCGTAACTGCTTCGCAGTGACAGATTTTTGCGATTCACAGAGAAAAGCAAGATTTGTCTGGTCCAGTTAATGCTTTCACGTTAATGCTTCCTCCTGTTAAGTGAAAAATATCGCATAATTGCCGTTTAAATTGTACGCCATCTCATCTCCAATTTCTTGCATTTTCCCCATTCACTTTCGTTATTCACTATGTCATAATTTTCATTCGCGCTGTTTCTCAATATTTAGTACCTTCTTCAGTACTATGAAGCTAAAATAAGTTTTGTTTTGAAACGTTGTGGTGACATATTGGCTCAGTTCTGCAATACCGAAGCTAGTATCAACAGCAAATAGAATTTATATTTATAAAACACAGAGCTACATTGGAAAATACCACACTCCCATCAAGAGAAGTCGAGCGATGTATGGTCATAATCCATGAAACTTTTATGTTACTCACGTTTAGTCCAGAACTGCGGTGGACATCTTGAGATGTGGTACTGGATCCACTGAGTCACTCGGAAGATCAGGAGCACCTCCGAAGACGTGTGGGCTATACACCAGTAACAACGGAGCCTCGTGGACTACGACCATACAACCCAGAAGATTCACCAGCAACTAAGACAGCTGGACCTGGAAAGCTTCATTGTATGAAAAGCACTAGAGTTGCGCTCGGGAAGAGCAGGGTTCGAATCCACATGTGACCATCCAAATTTATGTACTCCCTGGTTACTTCAAATTGTTCACAATAACTACTGGAACGGATATGTTGAAAAGGACCTGGTCGAATTCTTCCTAATGCTTTTCCAATCCTGTATTGTACTGTATCTCTATTGATCCCTTTGCTGACGGGATGTTAATCGATAATCTTCATTCCTTCTTCACTGCACTCTCATTAGTTCCATTCCGGAAATATGAGACTTATACAGAGAATGAATGACATTCCATAAAATATTAAATGCAGAAGTAAGTAAAGAAAGTAAAAAAGTCCTGCATTCTTCCCCTAGAGAGATCGACCGCCATGTCATCCTCTGTCAGTGACGACATCGGACACGGCAAGGAGGGCCACGAGGTCATCACACCGATTTCTCTCAAAAAATTTGAAGCGCCTAAGCATAAACATTCACTTTGTGATGTTGCTGTTGAGTGAAAAAATGGGTTGTAATTTTTGTTTTACACTATAAAACGAAGTCAGACACTCAAAATTTACAGCTTAGATGACAAAACGTCTGAAAATGGTCAACACTGGAGATTTCATGTGGAACGCTTGAGCGGTGGATATTTTTCATACACAGCTAAAACCCTACAGGGTTCCGCAGAGAGGGCACACCAAAAAAGCGACGAAGATTCGGACCACGATCAACAGGAACCTGAATCGAGACACCTTAAGAATGTGTTCTGGAAAAACAGATACAAATCATATCAAATTACACGAAGAGCTGCAAATCCTGGTAAACGTAGGCGCAAACCAACGAACGAAAAAAGACAAACCCACAGCATTCCTTCCATTTTGCAGAGCGACCTCGAGCAAAATTTGCACAAATTCCGTGGATATGTTATTAGACCAGTATTCCGCCATCCACAGAAAATTAAGGGTTCGCTGCGTCCAGTGAAAGACAGCCTGGAGTTGGGAGAACCTGGTGTCTACAGTGTGCCATGCGAATGTGGAGAAAATTACTCAGGGCGGGCAATATCGACACCGCAGCCCAGCGTTGCACTGATCACAGACTGCACATCAAGTACAGAAATCTTGAGAAATAAGCGGCAGCGAAACAGCCTTACGGGAGAACACAAACTAACTTTTAGAAAGTGAAGGTTCTTTCCCACGCATTGACATTCTTGGAGTACGTAACAAAAGACGGGACAGAAATTCGCATGTGCAGTAACAGTTTAAACAGACTATAATCGATGTAATCCTTTTGAGAGAGCCAGCAACTGTTTAGTTAACTAAGATAATTCTCATTCATTATTCCATCTCAATTCCACATTTTTAATTAAACTACATGTTTCGATCATTCTGGATCATCTTCAGTTCTAAGTATTTGCGCCAGTAACCCTTCTTCTCTACTCAGAATCACATATCACAGTACTCTGATATGTGATTTTGAATAGACAAGACGGACTGCTGATGAAGCTACTTATGTCTAAATATGGTCCAAATTGATCGAAACGTAATCTAATTAAAAATGTGCTACTGAGACAGAACAATGAACGATAATTATCTTAATTTCATCAAAGACCAGCGGGTTCAGTCTAAACGGGGCCTGGAGAGGAGCACTGGAGCGTCTTCAGAGAGATGCAGTCAAGAATGGTACATTCTTTGAAAGCTCGAGTTTTAATTCCTGTATAGCGCGGTCTGAATACCGAGAAAATTTTATTCAAGGATGCCACTGTGAAAAACGTTGATGTCAAGAAAATACACTACTGGCCATTAAAATTGCTAAATCACGAAGATGACGTGCTACAGACGCGAAATTTAACCGACAGGGAGAAGATACTGTGATATGAAAATTATTAGCTTTTCAGAGCATTAACACAACGTTGGGGCCGGTGGCGACACCTACAACGTGCTGACATGAGGAAAGTTTCCAACCGATTTCCCATAGAGAAACAGCAGTTGACTGGCGTTGCCTGGTGTTGTTGTGATGCCACGTGTAAGGAGGAGAAATGCGTACCATCACGTTTACGACTTTGATAAAGGTCGGATTGTAGCCTATCGCCATTGCGGTTTATCGTATCGCGACACTGCTGCTTGCGTTGGTCGAGATCCAATGACTGTTAGCAGAATATGGAATCGGTGCGTTCAGGAGGGTAATACGGAACGCCGTGCTGGATCCCAACGGCCTCGTATCACTAGCAGTCGAGATGACAGGCATCTTATCCGCATGGCTGTAACGGACCGTGCAGCCACGTCTCGATCCCTGAGTCAACAGATGGGGACGTCTGCAATACAACAACCATCTGCACGAACAGTTGGACGACGTTTGCAGCAGCATGGACTATCAGCTCGGAGACCATGGCTGCGGTTACCCTTGACGCTGCATCACAGACAGGAGCGCCTGCGATGGTGTACTGAACGACGAACCTGGATGCACGATTGGGAAGGCGTCATTCTTTCGGATGAATCCAGGTTCTATTTACAGCATCATGATGGTCGCATCCGTGTTGGCGACATCGCGGTGAACGCACATTGGAAGCGTGTATTCGTCATCGCCATACTGGCGTATCACCCGGCGTGATGGTATTGGGTGCCATTGCTTACACGTCTCGGTCACCTCTTGCTCGCATTGACGGCACTTTGAACAGTGGACGTTCCATTTCACATGTGTGGCTCTACGCTTCATTCGATCCCTGCGAAACCTTACATTTCAGCAGGAAAATGCACGACCGCATGTTACAGGTCCTGTACGGGCCTTTCTGGATACAGAATATGGTCGACTGCTGCCGTGGCCGGCCCATTCTCCAGATCTCTCACCAACTGAAAACGTCTGGTCAATGATGGCCGAGCAACTGGCTCGTCACAATACGCCAGTCACTACTCTTGATGAACTGTGGTATCGTGTTGCTGCATGGGCAGCTGTACCTGTACACGCCATCCAAGCTCTGTTTGAATCAATGAGCAGGCGTATCAAGGCTGTTATTACGGCCAGAGGTGGTTGTTCTGGGTACTCATTTCTCAGGATCTATGCACCCAAATTGCGCGAAAATGTAATCACATGTCAGTTCTAGTATAATACACTCCTGGAAATTGAAATAAGAACACCGTGAATTCATTGTCCCAGGAAGGGGAAACTTTATTGACACATTCCTGGGGTCAGATACATCACATGATCACACTGACAGAACCACAGGCACATAGACACAGGCAACAGACCATGCACAATGTCGGCACTAGTACAGTGTATATCCACCTTTCGCAGCAATGCAGGCTGCTATTCTTCCATGGAGACGATCGTAGAGATGCTGGATGTAGTCCTGTGAAACGGCTTGCCATGCCATTTCCACCTGGCGCATCAGTTGGACCAGCGTTCGTGCTGGACGTGCAGACCGCGTGAGACGACGCTTCATCCAGTCCCAAACATGCTCAATGGGGGACAGATCCGGAGATCTTGCTGGCCAGGGTAGTTGACTTACACCTTCTAGAGCACGTTGGGTGGCACGGGATACATGCGGACGTGCATTGTCCTGTTGGAACAGCAAGTTCCCTTGCCGGTCTAGGAATGGTAGAACGGTGGGTTCGATGACGGTTTGGATGTACCGTGCACTATTCAGTGTCCCCTCGACGATCACCAGTGCTGTACGGCCAGTGTAGGAGATCGCTCCCCACACCATGATGCCGGGTGTTGGCCCTGTGTGCCTCGGTCGTATGCAGTCCTGATTGTGGCGCTCACCTGCACGGCGCCAAACACGCATACGACCATCATTGGCACCAAGGCAGAAGCGACTCTCATCGCTGAAGACGACACGTCTCCATTCGTCCCTCCATTCACGCCTGTCGCGACACCACTGGAGGCGGGCTGCACGATGTTGGGGCGTGAGCGGAAGACGGCCTAACGGTGTGCGGGACCGTAGCCCAGCTTCATGGAGACGGTTGCGAATGGTCCTCGCCGATACCCCAGGAGCAACAGTGTCCCTAATTTGCTGGGAAGTGGCGGTGCGGTCCCCTACGGCACTGCGTAGGATCCTACGGTCTTGGCGTGCATCCGTGCGTCGCTGCGGTCCGGTCCCAGGTCGACGGGCACGTGCACCTTCCGCCGACCACTGGCGACAACATCGATGTACTGTGGAGACCTCACGCCCCACGTGTTGAGCAATTCGGCGGTACGTCCACCCGGCCTCCCGCATGCCCACTATACGCCCTCGCTCAAAGTCCGTCAACTGCACATACGGTTCACGTCCACGCTGTCGCGGCATGCTACCAGTGTTAAAGACTGCGATGGAGCTCCGTATGCCACGGCAAACTGGCTGACACTGACGGCGGCGGTGCACAAATGCTGCGCAGCTAGCGCCATTCGACGGCCAACACCGCGCTTCCTGGTGTGTCCGCTGTGCCGTGCGTGTGATCATTGCTTGTACAGCCCTCTCGCAGTGTCCGGAGCAAGTATGGTGGGTCTGACACACCGGTGTCAATGTGTTCTTTTTTCCATTTCCAGGAGTGTATATTTGTCCAATGAATACCGATTATCATCTGCATTTCTTCTTGGTGCAGCAATTTTAATGGCCAGTAGTGTATTTGAAGATCGCCACAGATCGGAGTGCTTAATGCGTGGAGATGCTTGTACAACGCGTTACACTCGTGACAGATTGAATGAGGAAGACAGAACAGGTGCTGCCTTGTCGTAGACCTGTTCCCAGCAATACTGGAGAGAGACGTGACGGGTCTCAAGACACCAGCGCTATCGAGTCTTGCGGCAAATCCCACAGCAGACTGCCCAGTGGACTGCAGTTTAAATAGGAAACTAAAGGCAGAAATAACTGTACCACAATTCCCGCGGAGGAGAAATAAAAGTGAATGACGCGGCGGTCAGCCCTGCAGCCCGCACCGGAGCGGGGAGATGAATTGCCAGGCTGCGCAATTGAGGATGGGCCCGCTCGTAAGTAATCCCCGCGGACTCGGCGCGCGCCTCGCGAGCCGCCGCGCTGGCGCATTTATTTTTTCCTCTTCCTCCCGCGAAACAAAAGACCGTAAATCTGAAGTCGAAGTGGACAACGACGCGAGGACTGCGCGCCGGGAGATCGATAGCTCTCCTTCCTGCCGAGTCCATTGTTCTTCCTCCCCCCCCCCCCCCCTCCCCGTCCCCTCCAACCTCGCCTCCTTCATCCCCCCCCCCTTCCCACCGTTCCTAAGCGTTGCGTGGTTGGCCACGCGGAGTGTTTTTAGGACGCTGCAATCCGGCCAGGCACGCGCTGCCTCGCCTCCAAATTGCTGCTGGTGTAATCCTTTCTCCAGACCATAACGAGCTGACGCGCAATTTTTTGCTGCTGCACCTCATCGTCTCAGGTTTTTTCTTTCTTTCAATTTTTTTCCTCGATAAAGAGACTGCCCGCCAGTGAAGGAGGGCAACTCGTGTGTGTGTGTGTGTGTGTGTGTGTGTGTGTGTGTGTCAATAGACAATTTTTCTACGTCAGTTGTAGGAGACTAATTGGTTAGCAAAGCATACCTCAGCGAAATATGCTGTCAATTAAGTATTCTTGCTCTTTGTGTATATCATTCACCCTCTAGTATTTGGCAGTAAAGATCGTAATCTTTAAATTCAGATTTTGTAATTAATTTTTTCCGTAGAACGAAAAATGGAAAATTGCCAAAACAGTACATTTTGCTGCTGGGTATCCACAGACTACATCGATCTTTATTCTTTTAGTCATCAGTGTTTACTGTTACTTCGTTTCGACCTTGTCTTAAACTACTACACCGGCCGTCCAAAAACTTCCGATATAATTTTATTTCTGACATACAAGTGACATCAGCGCCGTAACAACGGTTCCAGTTTGATTCAACAAGTGTAAACAGCAGATGTGCATTTTAGCAGTCAATTGTGAGCATGGAGTATTAATTAGTAGATGTGCGGCATAGTGTTTCAACGCTGTTGTGTCACAGACCGCAGTGGAGCAACATCTCTGAATCGAGTGTTCAAGACGTTCCCCAGAATGTTCTAGTAGTAGAAAAAATTGTACATGAAGTTTGGCCCGCACACCTTGACTCCCGGACAAAAGCAGCGATGCGTGGACGCCTGCTGCGACTTGACTGAAGTGCAAAACGCTGACGTTTTTACATGGAAAAAATAATAACTGGTGACGTGGCTTTAAGTTGTCAATACGAACGTGGTACAAAACGACATAGTTAAAAAAATTCATTGACATAACCGACATTTAAGGAGATGTGACATGCGAATTGAACAACACCGCAAAGAAGTGTGACGGAAGTTTCTTCCACAAATTAAGGCATATGTTTGATACTACTAGATTTCCCTTGGCCAGGAATGCCTTCTTTGCTGTTGCTACTCTGCTTTTTATGTCCTCCTTGTCCGTCCATCCGAGTTATTTTGCTGTCTAGAGAGCAGAATTCCTTAACTTGGTCTACTTCATGATCCTCAGTTTTGATGTCAAGTTTCTCTCGGCTCCAATTTCTGCTGCCTTTCATTTCTTGCGTCGTTCTTCGATTTACTCTCAATACATATTTTCTACTCATTATACTACTCATTTTATTCAATAGATACTGTAATTCTTGTTCACCTTCGTTGAGGTAGTAATGTCATCAGCGAATTTTGTCACTGATGTCCTTTCACCTTGATCTTAATCCCACACTTGAGCCATTCTTTTATTTCTGTCTTTGCTTTTTAGGTGTATAAAATGAACATTAAAGCGGAAGACTACATCTCTGTGTGAAACTTTTTTCAATCTAAGCACTTCCTTCTTGCTCTTCCAGTCTGTTCCCTCTTGATTCTTCTACATATTGTGTATTGCCTGTTACTATGATAATAAAGGTTAATTTCGAGAAAAAAGTTTAAAATCATAATTTTTTGGGGTATTGACGAGACTCAAAGGGTCAATACGTCATAATTATCTGATATGCGAAGCACAGGTGATTTTGTTGTGTACCCTAGTCTCCCCCTAGAATCACGTCAGATGCTGGGTCCGGGTGGCAATGGGGAAGGTAGTCTGGCAACGTTAATTCTCCTTTGTGATGGCGTGTACAAAACAGGGACTCATCTCAAGAAACTGCCGTGTCGACAGTTGCAGTTGCGTGCACCACACCACTTCCAGTGCACCTCCCCTGCTCCCGCCTCAGGTGATGCTGCATCAGTGTTCTCTCTGCTGACACTCCGTGGTACTCGTGACGTGTCGATATCTGTCTTGTTGCAAACTAGCCCTTATCTTGATTCTAAAGTACGTGACATGGGAGTGCAAAGCTGCACGGCCTGTCCTCTCGGGTGCTAGTCACGTGGGAGATGCCGCATGGCGGGCAGTATGACCCTCCTGCACCCATCAGTTCCCCTGACAGTCATGGGATTCCGACAAACTCGAGAAGGAATGTCGCGGAATAATAAATGCAGTCACGGTAGACCCCAATCCTGTTGCTGTCGAATTCTGACACGTGTTGGTAGGCGTTTCTCCGTGTTGCTTATAGCATAACACAGCTTTCTCGCAAATAACCTGCGATTTCTGAATGAGAAACCCGCTATGCAGTCTTTTCTTATACAAGTTGATTTTGCTAAATGGTGACAAACATATGGCCGGAAATGCATTCCAAGGAATGTACACCCGCTAATAATAATAACAATAATTATTGTTATTTCCTGTGGCCCAACGGCCACTTTGACGTCACTTTGACAGTTTAGATATCAGTTACCGAAATCGCTCATGAGAATACAGCAGGTAAAGGTGAATCTTCCGTCTGTATTAATGTTTTAGCTCCACACTTAAGAGGGCAGTGAGGTGGAGCACCATTGTGTAGTAACCATGTTACATTTCGTACCATCAAAGGCACTTCTTCCCGCAGGGAAGGCGGGGTCACTTGTACCAAGTGCAGAGTTACCTCGCCTGTGAGACGAGATTGACTGGTCCCACTCTGTCGTTGCCAATGATACACATCCACAAATTGAGGTTGAACCGGTGCTGATAGTTTGCTGCCTCAATACCATGGGGAGTCTCTGCCACAAGTGGGTGTTGTAAATGTTGACTACACCATCATCGTAAAAACAGCCTCATTTTTGAACAGTGTGGGTGACGGAAATCGCACCACCGTGGAGGTCTGTGCGAAGAAAGGTCTTCACGCGTTGTAAGTGAATGGACAGGGAAAGTTGTCGTGGAGAAGGTTCCAAAGGGTCATCTGAGTTAAGACACTTTCACACGATCGACCTTCTTGTCTCACTTGACTACTCAATACAAGTGGGTCTACTGCATCGCCTCCGGCGTTTTATTCCTGTACAGCGTTTGGCATGGCTCGAGTTGTCATTTTCGTTTACACGTCAACGCAACAACTGCGCATATGTGTGAGCTGTCGGCTGTTCAATTTGGCATCTGAACTTGAAAGTGAGGTTACGAGGGACTATCCTATTTACGAAAAAATCGAAATAAAGTGCATAATGTAGGAACTAGCAAGGGGAATTCATAGTGGACACACTTGTCGGGCCGGCCGGAGTGGCCGAGCGGTTCAAGGCGCTACAGTCTGGAACCGAGCGACCACTACGGTCCAGGTTCGAATCCTGCCTCGGGCATGGATGTGTGAGATGTCCTTAGGTTAGTTAGGTTTAATTAGTTCTAAGTTCTAGGTGACTGATAACCTCAGAAGTTAAGTCGCATAGTGCTCAAAGCCATTTGAACAATTTGACCACTTGTCGAAATTGGCATGGTAAATATTTTACGCTTCTGAGAACTGAAAAAATACGAAAAATGAAACTTCCTGGCAGATTAAAATGTCTGCTGGACAGAGACTCGAACTCAGAACATTTGTCTTTCGCGGGCAAGTGCTCTACCAGCTTTTTTTTCATTTCGTTCGTTGTTGATCGTTGTGTTAAGGAATAGTCAGGAATAGTTAAAGGTGGAGTATCAAGTGTAACGGAAAGGACAGCGTCTTGAAAGGAGGATATAAGATGAACATCAACAAACGCAAAACGAGGATAATGGAATGTAGTCGAATTAAGTCGGGTGATGCTGAGGGAATTAGATTAGGAAATGAGACACTTAAAGTAGTAACGGAGTTTTGCTATTTGGGGAGCAAAATAACTGATGATGGTCAAAGTAGAGAGGATATAAAATGTAGACTGGCAATGGCAAGGAAAGTGTTTCTGAAGAAGAGAAATTTGTTAACATTCAGTATAGATTTAAATGTCAGGAAGTCATTTCTGAAAGTATTTGTATGGAGTGTAGCCTTGTACGGAAGTGAAACATGGACGATAAATAGTTTGGACAAGAAGAGAATAGAAGCTTTCGAAATGTGGTGCTACATACGAATGCTAAAGATTAGATGGGTAGATCATCTAACTAATGAGGAGGTACTAAACAGAATTGGGGAGAAGAGGAGTCTGTGGCACAACTTGATTAGAAGAAGAGATCGGTTGGTAGGACATGATCTGAGGCATCAAGGGATCACCAATTTAGTACTGGAGGGCAGCATGGAGGATAAAAATCGTAGAGGTAGACCAAGAGATGAATACACTAAGCAGATTCAGAAGGATGTAGGCTGCAGTAGGTACTGGGAGATGAATCCAGGTTCTGTTTACAGCATCATGATGGTCGCATCCGGGAACGCACATTGGATGCGGCTATCCGTCACCGCCATACTGGCGTATCACCCGGCGTGATGGTATGGGGTACCATTGGTTACACGTCTCGGTCACGTCTTGTTCGCGTTGACGGCGCTTTGAACAGTGGACGTTACATTTCACATGTGTTACGACCCGTGGCTCTACCCTTCATTCGATCCCTGCGAAACCCTACATTTCAGCAGGATAATGTACGACCGCATGTTGCAGGTCCTGTACGAGCCTTTCTGGATACAGAAAAATGTTTGACTGCTGCCCTGGCCGGCACATTCTACAGATCTCTCACCAATTGAAAACGTCTGGTCAATGGTGGCCGAGCAACTGGCTCGTCTCAATACGCCAGTCACTACTCTTCATGAACTGTGGTATCGTGTTGAAGCTGCATGGGCAGCTGTACCTGTACACGCCATCCAAGCTCTGTTTGACTCAATGCCCCGGAGTGTCAAGGCCGTTATTACGGCCAGTGGTGGTTATCTGGGTACTGATTTCTCAGGATCTATGCACCCAAATTGCGTGAAAATGTAATCGCGTGTCAGTACTAGTACAATATATTTGTCCAATGAATACCCGTTTATCATCTGCATTTCTTCTTGGTGTAGCAATTTTAATGGCCAGTAGTGTATATGCATTTTGATTTTCGACCCTTCCGCGTGCACAGGTGTCTGACACGAAACAGGAAACCAAAAGAAAACTACAGTCTCGTGATTGCCTGAAGTACGAAAAAGTTTATCGCCGCTGCGATGAGGACGGCCGTCGCCTCAGTGTGCGTGCCGGCGAAAGTCAGCTGCTGTAATGCAGTGCTGACGGTTGTGGAGGCGGGCGTGGGAACTACTTTGCTGATGAGGAGCGCGCCCGCGATCGCAAGGCGCCACCTTGCCGCGCAGCTGTCCGGCGTCGTTCTCCGCAGAAAGGAATTAGTAGCGTCGCGTGCCGGCCCGGCGTTGGGAACATTATCGCGGCCGGCTGACGTGCTACTTACACAGATGGCAGCGACCGGCAAATTGCAGGCCGGCGCCCACTATTGCGCTCGGGCACGACACTCGGGCAGTTCCCGGCGGGGCCGCGGCGGCGGCGCAGGGCGGGCCCGCGGCTCGGGCAAATGCGATGAAATAACACTGTCGGCGAAATGATACCGGCCTGCCGTGCCGTGACTTCGGGGAATATAACTCACTAAGCGGTCTATTGTGAGCGGCGGCCGCGTCGTTCACGCCAGTACTCGCTGTAAATACGGCTTTACTCGTTCCGACTACCAACCGCTGAGCGGCACAAAACGCCAGGGTAATTAATGGTGTGATATCTTAACGATCTAAGGAAAGATATTCTCTATATAGAGCGGAGTAAGATATATTTGGAATTCAGAGCAGCACAGAATGTAGTCGTAGCACACATTCCACCATAATTTGTTGATTTTAATATACTTATGGTACCTACAAAAATCCCTCGGTGAAAGAAGAGTTCGAAACGTTAATACATATGAGGGATGTTAAGTCAGTAACGCAAGACATTTTTTTCTCGCCCAGTTTCAGCAGTAAAAATGCGGAATTTGCTGTCTTATACATTCCTGGAAATTGAAATAAGAACACCGTGAATTCATTGTCCCAGGAAGGGGAAACTTTATTGACACATTCCTGGGGTCAGATACATCACATGATCACACTGACAGAACCACAGGCACATAGACACAGGCAACAGAGCATGCACAATGTCGGCACTAGTACAGTGTATATACACCTTTCGCAGCAATGCAGGCTGCTATTCTCCCATGGAGACGATCGTAGAGATGCTGGATGTAGTCCTGTGGAACGGCTTGCCATGCCATTTCCACCTGGCGCCTCAGTTGGACCAGCGTTCGTGCTGGACGTGCAGACCGCGTGAGACGACGCTTCATTCAGTCCCAAACATGCTCAATGGGGGACAGATCCGGAGATCTTGCTGGCCAGGGTAGTTGACTTACACCTTCTAGAGCACGTTGGGTGGCACGGGATACATGCGGACGTGCATTGTCCTGTTGGAACAGCAAGTTCCCTTGCCGGTCTAGGAATGGTAGAACGATGGGTTCGATGACGGTTTGGATGTACCGTGCACTATTCAGTGTCCCCTCGACGATCACCAGTGGTGTACGGCCAGTGTAGGAGATCGCTCCCCACACCATGATGCCGGGTGTTGGCCCTGTGTGCCTCGGTCGTATGCAGTCATGATTGTGGCGCTCACCTGCACGGCGCCAAACACGCATACGACCATCATTGGCACCAAGGCAGAAGCGACTCTCATCGCTGAAGACGACACGTCTCCATTCGTCCCTCCATTCACGCCTGTCGCGACACCACTGGAGGCGGGCTGCACGATGTTGGGGCGTGAGCGGAAGACGGCCTAACGGTGTGCGGGACCGTAGCCCAGCTTCATGGAGACGGTTGCGAATGGTCCTCGCCGATACCCCAGGAGCAACAGTGTCCCTAATTTGCTGGGAAGTGGCGGTGCGGTCCCCTACGGCACTGCGTAGGATCCTACGGTCTTGGCGTGCATCCGTGCGTCGCTGCGGTCCGGTCCCAGGTCGACGGGCACGTGCACCTTCCGCCGACCACTGGCGACAACATCGATGTACTGTGGAGACCTCACGCCCCACGTGTTGAGCAATTCGGCGGTACGTCCACCCGGCCTCCCGCATGCCCACTATACGCCCTCGCTCAAAGTCCGTCAACTGCACATACGGTTCACGTCCACGCTGTCGCGGCATGCTACCAGTGTTAAAGACTGCGATGGAGCTCCGTATGCCACGGTAAACTGGCTGACACTGACGGCGGCGGTGCACAAATGCTGCGCAGCTAGCGCCAATCGACGGCCAACACCGCGGTTCCTGGTGTGTCCGCTGTGCCGTGCGTGTGATCATTGCTTGTACAGCCCTCTCGCAGTGTCCGGAGCAAGTATGGTGGGTCTGACACACCGGTGTCAATGTGTTCTTTTTCCATTTCCAGGAGTGTATATTGGCCACGACATCTTGGTAGATGATTGTTGCAGTGTCTGTGTGTTTGTGGGTTGCATTTTTTCATATGACTTGTCAAGCCAATGGCAGCACGGCATCTCTTTCCGCAATTGTCACAGGTGTATCTGGCTGCTGAGGCAGGAGCAGTGGTACTATTGCGAAGCTTTTTCTGCCTTAATCTGTCTAACAAGCCTTCATCATGCTTCGACATTCCAGATGATATATCACCACGCCACTCTGGTCTCATGCTAGCCCATGCCTCCCATCTCGTGTCGATTCCAAAGCTCTCCATATCTCGTTTGCAGGAGTCCTTGAACCTCAATACAGGACGTCCTACAGGTCTTTTGGCTATAGAGGTTTCTCCAAGCATCACCTCACGTGGTAATCTGTCAGGATCCATACGGTGGACGTGTCCCAGCCAGCGGAGTCGTCGCTGCTTCAAGATAGCTGAAATACTGTTGCAGTTAGTTTTAGATAGTACTGCTTCGTTAGTCAGTCGGTCCTTCCACGTTACTCCGAGGATGGATCTGAGGCACCGCATGTGGAAAGCATTAAGGCGACGTTCTTGTTTGGCATACGTAGTCCATGTTTCCGATGTTGTGGTACGTCGTAGAATATTCCCGCTTCAGCTCTTACACACTAAAGCGCCAAAGAAAAACACGGCTCTGAGCCCCATGGGACTTAACATATGAGGTCATCAGTCCCCTAGAACTTAGAACTACTTAAAACTAACTAACCTAAGGACGAGATTTCCTGGCAGATTAAAACTGTGTGCCCGACCGAGACTCGAACTCGGGACCTTTGCCTTTCGCGGGCAAGTGCTCTACAATCTGAGCTACCCAAGCAAGACTCACGCCCCGTCTTCACAGCTTTACTTCCACCGGTACCTCGTCTCTTACTTTCCAAACTTCACAGAAGCTCTCCAGCAAACCTAGCAGAACTAGCACTCCTGGAAGAAAGGATATTGCTTAGACACAGCCTGGGGGATGTTTCCAGAACGAGATTTTCACTCTGCCGCGGAGTGTGCGCGTTTTATGAAACTTCCTGGCGGATTAAAATGCGTAGCTCAGATGTTAGAGCACTTGCCCGCGAAAGGCAAAGGTCCCGAGTTCGAGTCTCGGCCCGGCACACAGTTTTAAACTGCCAGGAAGTTTCATATCAGCGCACGCTCCGCTGCAGAGTGAAAATCTCATTCTGGTAACCTAAGGACATCACACACATCCATGCCCGAGGCACGATTCGAACCTGCGACCGTAGCAGTCGCGCTGTTCCGGACTGAAGCGCCTAGAACCGCTTGGCCACCGCGGCCGGCCGAAAAAGAAACTGGTATAGGCATGCGTATATGTGAACAGGCAAAATACGGCACTGCGGTCGGCAACGCCTATATAACACAACAAGTGTCCGGCACAATTGTTGCATCGGTTACTGGTGCTACAGTGACAGGCTACAGAGATTTAAGTGAGTTCGGACGTGGTATTATAGTCGGCGAACGAGCGATGGCACACAGCATTTCCGAGGTAGCGATGAAATGGAGATTTTCCCGTTCGACCATTTCACTAATATACCGTGAATATAAGTAATCCCGTAAAACATCAGTTCTCCGACATCGCTGCCGCCGGAAAAAGATCCTGCAAGAACGGGACCAACGTCGACTTAAGAGAATCGTTCGGCGAGACAGAAGTGCAAGCTTTCCACAATTTTCTGTATATTTCAATACTGAGCCATCAACAAGTGTCAGCGTGCGAACCATTCAACGAAACGTCGTTTCGGAGCCGAAGGCTCACTCGTGCACGACACAAAGTTTTACGACTCGCCTGAGCCCAGCCAATCTGACGCTGGATTGTTGATGATTTGAAACATGTTCCCTGGTCGAACGAGTCTCGTTTCAAACTGTATCGAGCGGATGGACGTGTACACGTATAGAGACAACTTGATAAGTCCATGAACCCTGTACGTCAGCAGGGGACTGTTCAAGCTGTTGGAGGCTCTTTAATGGTATGGGCCTGTGCAGTAGCAGTGATGTGGGACGCCTGATACGTCTAGATACAACTCTGACAGGTGACACGTATATAAGCATCCTGTCTGATCACCTGCATCCATTAATGTTCATTAGATAATTTCAGTAGGACAATGCGACACCCCACACGTCCAGAATTGCTACAGACTGGCTCCAGGAACACTCTTCTGAGTTTAAACACTTGCACTGCCCAACAAACTCCCCATACATTAACATTTTTGAGGATATCTGGGATGCCTTGCAACGTGCTGTTCAGAAGAGATCTCCACCACCTCGTACTCTTACGGATTTATGGACAGCCCTGCAGGATTCATGGTGTCAATTCCCCACAGCACTACCTCAGACATTAGTCGAGTCCACGCCACGTCGCGTTGCGGCACTTCCGCGTGCTCGCTGGGGCCCTACGCCATATTAGGCAAGTGTACCGGTTTCTCTGGCGCTTCAGTGTAGTTTCATGAAGTTCCGGTAGCCTTAAAAATGGCGTCTGTAATGGAGGTGCTTTCCAAGCAGAGAGCTGCTATTAAGTTCGCTTGCAGAATGACTACGAAGACTTGGCAGTGAACAAGAACATGGTAAGTCGCTGGGCGAGGCGTCTGACATCGTTGCAACAAGGTCGTGCAAACCTCTCAGCTCCTGCGCGCCATCCGGCCGCTCACAGCTGTGACTTCTGCAATGTCGGACGTGCAGCCACTCTCATTCGAGGTGATCGACGGATCACAGTCAAACACCTCGCTACACAATTCGACGTCTCTGTTGGTAATGCTTCCACACTCGTCCACCATTTGAGGTACTCAAAGGTGTATACCCGCTGGATCCCTCACTGCGTAACGGAGGGCCGTAAAGAGCAAAGAACAACCATGTGTGAAAATATTTTGCAAAGTTTTACGTTGATGGTTTTTGGGATGGATTATAATCAGTAATGCAATATTGCTGGCAAAAATTAATTATATTCTGAAAACGCTTCAAATATTTACTGTTGATAATGAAATGATTTTACGAACGTTCAAATGGGACTTACTTTTTACATAATCTTACAACTAGCATCGCGCAAACATACCTTCAGTAGTCTTGAGTTTCGCAAGGAAAATAATTCAATAATATTAGTTCCTCTTATGATAATAGTTAGTTGGTGTCTCTGTACATCCCCTTATAATCTCTTGTAAATCATAGCTGGTGGCTGGCAGGCACACTGCTCCTCTCGACCTCTCGATTCAGACCTGCTACCAACCCGCTTACTACTGACTTCCTACGAATGCTAAAGTGCGGTCTCTCCTGCCAACAATGTTTTCTGGTGCAGACAATCCCTGCTACCATTACAAAATGTATCAACGTGCGGTCTTTCCCGCTCTTTTCTTAAAATGTATCCTTACGGGGTCTCTCCCGCCCTTTTTAAAATTATATCAATTTGCGGTCTCTCTTGCCAACAATACTTTGGTGCAGACATTCCCTGCTACCATAGTTATTTCCATCATGACAAATATTAATTATTCCTACTTAATCCTATTAATAAAATATAAACATCTTTCATAGATTGTGGTTTGACAATAGACCATTGAAATATACATGTCTTACACCAGGGAAGCGGTGATACCCGATGTTGTTCGAAGAAGGTTTACATATTCCTCTCCACATGGCTCCGGCCGTTGTCCTGCTGAAATATGCCATGTGACATGGCATGCAGGAGGGGTAGTGCTTCGGGCTGTAGAACCTCCCTGATGTAGCGGTTCAGGTTGCCCTCAAGACGTAGAAGGCGAGATCGCGTGTTACCGACAATCGCGCCCCGAACTATCACACTTGGCGCTTGTCCGCTATGCTGTTCAACAATACTGTCTTGTTCGTATGTGTTCATCACGGCCGCGTCGATCACGTTTGTGGCCAATGCTGTAGGACACGTCCTAAAACGCTGCATTTTGTCACTCAGCACGCCTGCGTCGGTATTCATTGCACTTCGCTGCATTGGTGGCTTCTGATCAACGGAAGCCGACGCCCGTCGACGGAGACATTTCCAAACCCCTTTCAGTGCTCTAACGTCGTGCCAACACTGAGGTCAAAGTTGTTCTGTCCGTTACGGCCAAGTGGACAAGATACCGGCCATCTTGCACTGTAGTCACAGTATGTCGTCCTCTACCCGGTTGATGCTGTGTACGGCCCTCTTCTCTCCACTGGTTCCACACACGCCAATCTGTTGAAGCAGTGTGCCCTGTTGGAGCCACAGTGTTACACGGGACGAGATCCTCTCCCGGAGACCAGTCATTCTGCCTCTTTCGAATGCACTTACATGCCGATATTCCGCCCTTTGATGTCAGCGAGGCATAGTGGCACTTTGTTGCATGTTTCCAATTCGTATAACGGCTCCGCATCGACTGAGCTTTACGTAACAGTCACCTGTCCGGTCACGCAAAAGAGGACACTGTTGGGCCTACATGTACACCATCTCTCTGCCATAAATCACTTACTATGGTTCCACAGTTCTACAGGTCGTCTTACGGTGACTTGATGCATACCG
This sequence comes from Schistocerca cancellata, assembly GCF_023864275.1. Lineage (NCBI taxonomy): Eukaryota > Metazoa > Arthropoda > Insecta > Orthoptera > Acrididae > Schistocerca > Schistocerca cancellata. Next base: position 166,716,751 of record NC_064634.1, read on the forward strand.
TTGCTTCCGAATGTTTCACCTTATACAAACAGTTGTGTACGTATACCAAAAATTTCTTCAATAGAATATTATGAATGACAGAATCAAATCCCAACTGGTTATATTTTATCATTTAATAATTTTATTATATGCTCAGTAAAATTTAAATAGCTCCAGAATGAGATTTTCACTCGGCAGTGGAGTGTGCGCTGATATGAAACTTCCTGGCAGATTAAAACTGTGTGTCGGACCGAGAATCGAACTCGGGACCTTTGCCTTTCGCTGGCAGGTGCTCTACCAAGTGCTTGTGTAACTCAGATGTTGGAGCACTTGCCCGCGAAAGGCAAAGGTCCCGAGTTCGAGTCTCGGTCCGGCACACAAATTTAATCTGCCAGGAAGTTTCATATCAGCGCACAGTCCGCTGCAGAATGAAAATCTCATTCTGGAAACATTCCCCAGGCTGTGGCTAAGCCATTTCTCCGCAATATCCTTTCTTCCAGGAGTGCTAGTTCTGCAAGGTTCGCAGAAGAGCTTCTGTGAAGTTTGGAAGGTAGGAGACGAGGTACTGGCAGAAGTGAAGCTGTGAGGACGGGGCGTGAGTCGTGCTTGGGTAGCTCAGATGGTAGAGCACTTGCTCGCGAAAGGTCAAGGTCCCGAGTTCGAGTCTCGGTCCGGCACACGCTTTTAATCTGCCAGGAAGTTTCATTTAAACAGGTATCTCAGTAACGCGGAGATTTTGCAGTCCAAGTCGTGCTACGTTATAACACTAGTGTAAACGAGAGCTACTCAACCTGTTACCAGTCAGCTGAGGATTTTCACTGGAGCGGTAACAGATGGCTGAGGCGAGGTGCAGGAGGTGCTGACCACTGTGCAGTGGGAGCGCGTTGCCAGAGGTGTGCGGCCGCCAGCCACGCCCCCCGTCCGTCATTGTCGAAGCTCAGCGGTCGGCGGTCCCATTAAGGAGCGCGGTAGACGCATCAGTCGCCGGCGCTGACAAACGGCGCCCGCCGGGACGGCCGACTTTTCGTAATTACCGCAGCCGATGGGCCCGGGCGAGGGCGTCTTACCGCCCCTCCCGCTGCGCCAGAAATGAGACTGGTCGGCCGGCAAGTGGGCGTCGAGGCGACGGCGGCGTCCAAAGCAGGGCAGGGTGAAGGCGACACTCCGAGGCGCGGTTCCCGCCTGATGCAGTTCTCCATGCTACTACTCTATCCCGTGTGAGCCTCATCATCTCCGAATAACTACTGCAACCGATAATCCTTCCCAATCTGCTTACTGTATTCATTTCTTGGTTTCCTTCTACGATTTTAACCCCCGCTCGTTAACAACGCGTTTCGACTTCCTGGGACATCTTCAGTTTATCTTAAAATTTTCCTTTTACAATACATTAAAAACCATAAAACGGTTCTGTGCTAGACTGAACACGCGTTAATCACACGGACCCGAACAAATCTTTTCCTTTCCAACATTTTAAAAACTCTAAATTTTCGTTTGATTTCTTTTACTGCAGATCCGAGTAACATCGGGATAGACGGCAATCCTGTCTCACTCCCTTCTCTCCATTAGACTGTTTGCCGAAGATTCTGTATAGTCTACAGGAAAGTAGTATCGCACGAATGTTGTGAACAAATCAATGAGGATTTGCAGAAAATAAATGCGTGATGTAATGACTGGCAGTTATCTCTCAATATTAGTAAGTGTAAACTACTGCGTATAACAAGGCAAAAATCCCCATTAATGTATGAGTACAAAATAAATGATCAGTCTTTGGAAACGGTAACATCAGTCAAGTATCTGGGTGTGACTATTCGAAATGATCTCAAATGGAATGATCAGATTACACAAGTAACGGGTAAGGCGAACTCTAGATTGCGGTTTATTGGTAGAATCCTGAAGCGATGCAGTACTTCAACAAAGTAAATAGCTTACAAGACGGTAGTTCGTCCAGTCTTGGAGTTGTTCGTCTGTATGGGACCCTTACCAGTTGGGTCTGATTCAAGAGATTGAGAAGGTCCAAAGAAGAGCGACAAGATTCGTGACTGGTGCATTTCGCCATCGCGAGAGCGTTACAAATCTCATAGGAAGTTTGAAGTGGGACACACTTGCAGATAGACGACGCGCTAAACAGAAGGGGGTGTTCACTCAATTCCGAAATCCAATCTTCACCTAGGATGTAGAGTATATATTATTACCACCAACTTTCAAATCGCGCAATGATTATCATTCAAAGATAAGGGAAATAACAGCTCGTATTGAGGCGTTCAGACAGTCGTCTTTCCCTCGCGCGATCCGCGAGTGAAACAGAGAGGGGGGGAATATGACTTTGGCGCGAATTGTGCCCTCCGCCACACACCGCTTGGTGTCTAGCGGAGTATATATGTAGATATAGATGTAGAACCACTGCTTCCCTTTCCCTCGACTCTTACAATTACCGCCTGGTTTCTGTACAAGGTACAAATAGAATTTCTCTCCCTGTATTTTACTCCTGGTACCTTTAGAATTTTAAAGAGATTATTCCAGTCACCATTTTCAAAAGATGACTCGAAGTATACAGATGCCATAAATGTAGGTTTGCCTTTCCGTAACCTATCTCGTAATATAAGTCGTAGGGTCATTATTGCCTCACGTGTTCCTACATTTCTCCGAAATCCAAACTGTTCTTCCCCGAGCTTGGCTTGTATAAGTTTTTCCATTCTTCTGAAGGTACTTCGAGTCAGTATTTTGCAACCATGACTTATTAAACTGATAGTCCGGTGATTTTCTGGAAATGGAATTATTCTATTTCACCTGTATGACACATCTTGCACACTAGATGGAAGAGTTTGGACATGGCTCTTTCTCCCCAAAGCTATCAGTAGTTCTGGTTGAATGCCGTATATTCCTGGGGCCTTGTTTCGATTTAGATCTTTCCGTCCTCTGTCAAATTCTTCTCGCAGTATTATATCTCCCATCTCATCTTCATCTACGTCCTCTTCCAATTCTATAACATTACCTTCGTGTTCATCTCCCTTGCATAGGCTCTCCATACGCTCCCCCCACTTCTCAGTTTCCCTTCTTTGCTTAGGAGTGGTTTTCCATTTCACCTTCTGATATTGGTACAGTGTTCTACAACACAAATTTCGAGTCATGAGATGAGCCACGAAAAAAAAATGGTTTTATGTAAATGAATCAAAGATACATCCGTCTCGCTGCTCAGTTTCTGCGTAAATCTTTTACTTTTTGTGTAAAAAATTAAAACCTACGGGTTTCAAATTTGCATGTGTTCTCTGCTACGCAGCGTGTCTCACTAGATTCTAAGGAAATTACTTGGTAAAAATGATTTTTTCGCATCTTATAGTTCCACATTACAGGGTGGTAACGAATTGGTTTTCTTTTCGCTATTGCCCATAGTTATTGTGATTATATGCAAATAAGTAACTCAGCGGGCATATTTTGAAAATTTTCCAGTGAAGAACGAGGTCGTCAGCCAGTTTACGTTTGGTGGGTTTTACAAGGGCATACTGAAAAGTAATGTTTCCGTATTTTTTATGTAAAAACCCTCAAAAATTCAAATAAAATGAATGTTACTAATATACTTCATCTTTATGCTTCATGTCCACATTTTTGTTTCTCAACTTAGTCACCTTGGCTACCAACACATTGCTCCCAAAGAGAGGTCAGTTTGTTGACACCGTCATTGTAGAATTTTTGATTTTGTTGTCGGAGCCACACACAACCTCACTGCTTGTATCTCTTCATCACTATCGAAGTGAAGTCCTCGGCTATGTCAAGTTCTGGAAACAGATGAAAATCGGATGATGCCATGTGGGGACTATGTGGAGGATGATCGATGATAGTGAAATGTTCAAATGTGTGTGAATTCCTATGGGACCAAACTGCTGAGGTCATCGGTACCTAGACTTACACACTACTTAAACTAACTTATGCTAAGAACAAGACACACAAACACCTCGTGACGTGAGAACAAATCTTATGCTCATAGACAAGCATCTCAAGAACTTAGATCCATCAGAAGAGCATGAGAACACAAACAAGCCCGTCGCAGCATATGCAGATAGTTGTCAAGAAACTGCCAAACTGTCATAATCTTGGGAAAGAGACCGCAGCGATGGTTATGTATTTGGTCAAAATTGACCAGCCGCTATTTCTAAGAAAAACTTAATTTTTGATAAAAGGTTATAGGTCTGGCGGAACCATGCTCTTAAACTTAGAGTAAATAATTACAGCGTACCTGACCGGTAATGCAGTGTTTGCATGCATAAATTCACGAATATAAGATACGACTGAATGAGAATACTCGGAACTATAATCTCTTAACAGACATATAGTTCATGATTCTGTTTTGCATGATTCTCATTTACTTTCTAAGAGAGGGGGCAGTAATGAGTTGTGCTGTGGTCTTCCTTCGAAATAAGGGTTTGATGTAGCTCGCTGCGCTAATCTATCCTGCAAACGCCTCCTCATCTCTGAACAACCGCTGCAGTCTGCATCCGTTCGAAACAGATTACTGTACTCGTCTCCCGGTATCCAACCCCCCCCCCCTCAGCCACACACATAAACACACACACACACACACTTTCACATTCACATTCATTTCACTCTAGTAGTAAACTGTCCATTCTTGAGTATCCCAGAATGTGTCCTATAAACTGAGCCCTTCTTTTAGTCAGATTATGCCGCAAATTTACCCCCCCCCCCCTTCCCCCAATTGTCTCCAGTACCTTCCCATCAATTACATGATATACCCGTACAATCTTCAGCATTCTTCTGTAGCAGCACATTTCAAACGCTTCTATTCTCTTCTTGTCTGAACTGCTTATCGTCCACGTTTCAGTTCCGTACAAGGCTATTCATTGTTAACAAATAGCTTTTTTGGTAAATGTGCTTCTTGCTACTGCTCTTCTTGCTATTGCTAGTGTGCATTTTATATCCTATCTACTTCAGCTACTGCGCTCCAAAATAGCAAAACTCATCTACTACTCTCATTTCGTATTATTTTTAATTCCTTCTGCACAACCTGAGTCAACTCGACTACATTCTATTACTCTCGTTTTACTTTTGCTGATGTTCATCCTGCAGTCTTTTTTCAAGATACTGTCCATTTCGTTCAACTGATCTTTCATTCCTTAATTATAGTGTCGTCGGCAAACCTCAAAGTTTTTTTTTCTTCTCCCTGTACTTTAATTCCATTTCAAAAATTCTCCTTGGTTTCCGTTACTGTTTGCTGAGTTTGATCACTGCTTCCCTTTCATATCTTTCGACTCTTGTAAGTGTAGTCTGGTTTCTCTACAAGTTGTAAATAATTTCCTGTTGAAACTACCTCGTCAAACGCCGTGCGCAGTGAGATTTCCTATTTTTGTCTTCTTGCGGACACTCACTTCCCGAGTAGGATTCAGGATCTCACAAACTGTAATCTGTGTCTGAACGTGTGGATTCGTCCCGTGCAGTTAACGGATTCAAGATGGTACGGCGGCAGAGTGGCACATTCCTTCCCTACGCACACAGCGACCTGTGGACCACGCCTTTTCCATCCCATTTCTCGTGCATGCTTAAGCGACTTCGTGGTCCCACGACTCCTGTCCTCACACCGGTCGGCACCTCCTTTGTTGACTGAGAAACTGGAGTAGAAGGCAAACGTCGTGTAATATGAACGAACGGCTGGCTGTCCCACGATCGCCCTCCACTTAATACCTGGAGAGGAGCTAGAGGTTTGGTAGCTCACAAAGTAGGTGACCATTAACAACCAGCTATTCCTGTGAAGCGAGCTTAGGCTGATCCCAGACTCCACTAAAGGAAGAACTTTTTAGAGAGTTATTTCTGACCACAGGTACTGGAATGGACGTAAAGCGAAAATTTAATGTGACGGACATGTAAGGCTGTCAGTATCTGTAGCTTCAAGCGATCCATGAATAAAGTTCCGCGTAGATTTCCGACTCCTTGTCCGACAGTGAATGACTCAATATAAAATGAAAAAGCCAGATAATTATAAAAACATAACAGCATCAAGGGAAGCCAACAACATTGTCAGATAGAGACGGTCAATATCTTTGACGGTTTGTGAATCAGATACCCGTCTTTACGCACGGCTTTCCGGATTGGGAAGGAGCGCCTGGTCCCCGGCACGAATCCGCCCGGCGGACTTATGTCGAGGTCCGTTGACCCGGCCTGTCTGTGCACGGTTTTTAGGCGGTTTTCCATCTGCCTCGGCATATGCGGGCTGCTTCCCCTTATTCCACCTCAGCTACACTATGTCGGCGATTGCTGTGCAAACAAGTTGTCCACGTACGCGTACGCCACCATTACTCTACCACGCAAACATAGGGGTTACACTCGTCTGGTGTGAGACGTTCAAATGGCTCTAAGCACTATGGGACAACATCTGAGGCCATCAGTTCCCTAGACTTAAAACTACTTAAACCTAACCTAAGGACATCACACACATCCATGCCCGAGGCAGGATTCGAACCTGCGACCGTAGCGGTCACGCGGTTCCAAGTTGAAGGGCCTAGAACCGCTCGGCCGGAGGGGCCGGCGGTGTCAGACGTTCCCTAGAGGGGGGGGGGGGGGGGGGGTCCACCGGCGGCCGAACCGCACAATAACCCTGAAAGAGTGCAGATATTTTATGATGCCAATAGCCCAGACAGCGTGACAAATAAGGAAAATTTTAGTAGTAAATTAGACGGTTCTGTAGTGGACTGACAAGACAGCCAGTCCACAGTGACGGGTAACCGAAAGGCACGCATTTACACACGCCGGCTGGCGTTAGGTCTGAAACAGGATACGTAATGAATGCTATAAAGAAAAGTACGTAGCTGCTGGAATACTTAACTTTAATCCATCATTTTTATACAGCATTCTTGATGATACAAGTGAGACTCTCTCTAGAAATGTTTAATGGCGCCTTGCTAGGTCGTAGCCATGGACTTAGCTGAAGGCTATTCTAACTATCTCTCGGCAAATGAGAGAAAGGCTTCGTCAGTGTAGTCGCTAGCAAAGTCGTCCGTACAACTGGGGCGAGTGCTAGTACGTCTCTCTAGACCTGCCGTGTGGTGGCGCTCGGTCTGCAATTACTGACAGTGGCGACACGCGGGTCCGACATGTACTAATGGACCGCGGCCGATTTAAAGCTACCACCTAGCAAGTGTGGTGTCTGGCGGTGACACCACAGGTTCTATTCGCGAAACTGTACCAGACGCTGTCTGCCACTGGAATTAAGACGTTCAGTATTGGAATTTTGAGAACTTAAGTTCCAGAAAGGGTCGGACAACATACTGCTGCAGGTGCGACGGAGACGTACGACTGTGACTCGCCGGCAGAGAACTACGCCTGGCGGAGGAACGGTGCTCCGTGGCTCGGAGGCCGCTATCCTCTCGTAAATCGACGGAGGGTCGCCGCGGGTCGGAAACAGAGACGGAGGAGGCCGGGTCCGTTACAAGCGGACCAACACGTGTCCGCGGCCCAGCGACACACGCCTGGGAGGGCAGGAGCAGTATCTTACCGCGGGCGTCCGCGGCAAAGTGCGATTGCAGGGCACTGAGGTCGTCGGCGGCTGTCTAGCACAACTACACTACACCCTAATTCCAATCCTGAGGCCCGCCTCTAAGCAGCAAAGTGGCCGCTATTTCTTACTCTTCGGTTTTTATTCCAGAGCTGTGTTCTGAGAAGATCTTTTTTTTTCTTCTGAAGACGGTATGCGTTTCGCACACAGTACTTTGCTTGCTTCTTCCCGTCCGCATGTAAAAGTTTCTCATCCCAAAATTGGACTACACCCAATGCTTCCTTGTCTGCCTGCCGTAATCCGTCGAGGCTTCATTTACTGGGACAGGTGGGACAGGTCAGAAAAGATTCCTTATCCCGATATTCTTCGTAATCACATTTGTCGCCATATTCATCTATAAGGCCCCCTTTGATCAGGTTTGTGAAACAGCACGCTGTAACTTATCCACCTGCTATTGTTCCACTTCTACTAATAACTATTTTTTCTCTGATCTTTCATTTTTATTCTACTTAACTATATCGTATATATGTAGTGTTGCCCAAATCTTTCAAAATCTTATTCAGAGCGCATTACATGCAGATCCATTATTCAATTAATAATTTTCAGTATACTTATGGCAGTAACGCATTTAGCTTTACTGGAAATCGTATTGATTAAAAGAAATGAATAATTGAAACTATCGTATTGCCGCGTAATAGTAGATTTTGACTGAGCTAATCAGTAGTTTTGGAATTATTGACACGTTCCATTAGAAAGAACTTGAAACGTCCCCTTAGAAAAATTAATGAATTACTGTGCTGGTAAACCCGTTACATTATTTGATTTTCAAACAGCTGAGCAGAACTGAACGTACTCAAGACATTTCGCTCTTTACTTATTCTGATCAACACTAAACAGACACACAATATTTTTAGCGTAAGGCAATCTGACTTTCAATAATCCCTACAAAAGAGTAGCCCTCACTAACAATAACCTATACCTGTCATGAATCACTTACAAAAATCTTCGTTACTATAAGTACTGCAATACAGCGAGCGCCAGTACTGCCAGCTAAATAAAAGATTCTAACTACAGAAGGCACTAACTACTAATAGGCATACTTAGCAAATGAAAGATTTTGATAAATAACAAACAATGTATTTACCTCAATAGTGTTCAAAAGTCATAATATATATATCAGTTCATGACATCCAGTCTTACAAATTTACTGTCTCTGATGGACACACGTCCAGATCATCCACTCTCAAAACTCCGCCACCTCTCTCCCCACATCCACCACTGCTGGCGGCTTACCTCCAACGGCCTAACACTACAATAGCGAATATTCCAACAATGCCAACCAGCCACAGACTGCACACAGCACAGGCAGTGATTTTCATACAGAGCGCTACGTGACGTTACCAACATAAAAACCTAAGCAGCCTACTTACAAACTGTCTCCAGATTTTACAGTAACATGTTCTAATTTTCAGGAACCTATTTCACTTAAAAGATAATTAGTACTGCAGTTCAGACACATTCAAAATGACTGTTGCCTTATCTGCCGTTATACTTGTTTATTTCTCAAGTTTATCATCATACATTGGTTGCCCTAATTTTTGTGGACCGAATGACCTACACCATTAATCAGTTAAGCCACTAATTATGAATTCTCATAAATTATCTTAATTTAAAATACTGCTACTGTTCTTGTAAATACATAATTCCCGACGTAGACATACAAAACAGTTTCGTAATCTTTTTTACTTTACTATTGACTTGTTATGTAAAGTACGTCATTGTTGGAACATCTAACTCCATTAAATTTCATGTATTCCGTTTTGTACTCGAATATGTACTTTCCAGAATCGTAAAATATCCTTAAGCCAGTTTTCAAATAAACTGTAATCTACATCTTCATGGATACTCGGCAAATCACACTTGAATGCTTGGCAGAGGGTTTATCGAACCACCTTCACAGTAATTGTCTGTTATTGTACTCTCGAACAGCGCGCGGAAAAAACGAACACCTTTATCTTCCCGTGCGAGCTCTGATTTAACTTATTTTATTATGATGATCGTTTCTCCCTATGTAGGTCGGCGTCAGCAAAATAATCTCGCATTCTGAGGAGAAAGTTAGCGATTGAAATTTCGTGAGAAGATTACGCCGCAACGAAAAACGTGTTCGTTCTAATGGTGTCCATCACAAATCCTGTATCATGTCCGTGACACTCTCTCCCCTATTTCGCGATGGCACAAAACGTGCCGGTCTACTTTGAACTTTCTCGATGTACTCCGTTAAGCCTATCTGGCAAGGATACCAGACCGCGCGGCAGTACTACAAAAGAGGACGGACAAGCGTAGTGTAAGCAGTCTCCTTAGTAGATCGGTTACATTTTCTAAGTGCTCTGGCCTTCCCCATAACATTTTTGTGTGTTCTTTCCAGTTTAAATTGTTCGTAATTGTAATTCCTAGGTATTTAGTTGAATTTGCAGCCTTTAGATTAAACTGATTTATCGTGTACCCCAAGTTTAACACATTCCTGTTAGTATTCTTGTGGATGACCTCACACTTTTCATTATTTAGTGTCAATAGCCAATTTTCGCACCATTATTTTCTAAATCGTTATGTAATTTGTTTTTATCTTTTGCACAATAGAGGTATTTTCTAAATCCGTGTTGACTGTGTGTCAAGAGACCGTTCTCTTTGAGGTAATTCTTACTGCTTAGCTGGGTGGAAGCGTGCTTGCCTCCCGTTCAAGCAGGCCCGGGTTCGACTCTTGGCCGGGTTGGAGATTTTCTCCGCTCGTGTACTGGGTGTTGTGTTGTCCTCATCATCATTTCATGCTCATCACCGGCGCGCAAGTCGCCCAATGTGGCGTAGACCAGTTGGCGGCCGATCTTCGGCTAATGCGGCCTCCCGGCCAACGATGCCACACGCTCTTATCATTTTCCATAATGTTCAAACACAACATATGTTCCAAAATGCTGCTGCATATCGACGTTAGTGATATGGGCTTGTAATTTAGTGGATTGCTCCTACTACCCTTCTTGAATATTAGTGTGACCAGTACAACTTTCCAGTTTTGAGTACGGATCTTTCGCCGCGCGGGATTAGCCGAGCGCTCTCAGGCGCTGCAGTCATGGACTGTGCGGCTGGTCCCGGCGGAGATTCGAGTCCTCCCTCGGGCATGGGTGTGTGTGTTTGTCCTTAGGATAATTTAGGTTAAGTAGTGTGTAAGCTTAGGGACTGATGACCTTAGCAGTTAAATCCCATAAGATTTCACACACATATTTTTTTGGTACGGATCTTTCCTCGAGCGAGCGGTTGTAAGTGGTTGTTAAGTACTTAGCCACTGCATCAGCATACGCTGAAAGGAACGTGATTGGTTCACAGTCTGCTTCTGGAGACTTGCTTATATTAAGTGATTTAATTTTCTTCACTATTCCGAGGATTTCTACTTCTAAGTTACTTATGAGTTTGATTCTGATAAGGCTCATAAGGCGCTTGTTCGCCCGACTCTCGAGTATGGTTTATCTATCTGGGATCCCTATAAGATAGGACTGACAGAGGAGATAAAGGCGTTTCGTCACGGGATCGTTTAGCTGGCGAGAGAGCGTTACGAAGAAGCTAAACAAACTCCACTGGCAGACGTTACAAGAGAGGCGTTGTGCATCACGGAGAGATTATCTATTGAAATTTCGGGACAGCACTTTTCAGGAGGAGTCGGACAACATATTACTTCCACCTACCTACATCTCTCGTATTCACCACGGGGAGAAAATTCGAGAAATTAGAGCCAATACAGTTCCTTACCGTCCATCATTCTTCCCAAGCACCATTCGCGAGTGGAACAGGATTGGAGGATCAGATAGTGATCCGAAAGTACCCTGCGCCACGCACCATGTAGATGTAGGTGTAATTCTGAAATATTCACTTCGTCTTCTTCGGTGAAAGAAGGCTGTTTTTAGTACCTCTGCTTTTGCACTACTGTCATCGATAGAATTTCCATTGCTACCGCATAGAGAAGACACTGTGCTAACAGGCCCGTTAGGGTATACAAGGGGCGTCACACTGCAATCAGATCACTGTGAAGGACAGGAGGTGCCGCATTCTCCTTTCACACTGTGTTATCAGCGCCTGGCAGAATTTGAAAGGAGCGTAACTGTGTATCTCCGTTTGGCCGGCTGGACGAATCTTGAATATCCAGGTTTTCGGGGCATTCAGATGTTACAGTGGTGCGACGTTGGACTGCATAGAAACGATAGGGCAGGCACACATGTCGTAGAAGTTACGGTCGTGCACGTCTGACCACGACAAGGGAGATCGCCAAATTGGGCACCAGCCACATTGTAATCCCTTCACATTTCCGACTGCCTTCCGAGAACAGGTAATGGACTGTGTGCGAAATTCTGTGTCATCCTGCACAATTGGTCGGAAAGTAGCAGCGGCCAGACTCAGCAATTGCCGTTCCACGCGCAGGCACTCGTTAACACCGCAACACAAACGGTTGCGTTTGGAGTGGTGCCGTGACGGAGAGGAATGAACTGCTGGTGAATGGTGTTCTGCGATGAATCGCAGCTTTGCACAACGCCGAGTGATCATTGTCGGCGAGCGTGGTGCCGGCCCTCGGAGAGATCCCATTCTTCCAGCGTCTTGGAGACGCACAGAGGTATTGCTGCCATCATGGCGTGGGAAACTCTCGAGTACCACTTCCCGTTACGGCTGATAGTGACTGAGGAAACGCTGACGACACAACGGTACATCAAGGACATCCTGCGCTCTCAAGTGGTACCTCTGTTGCGTCAGCAACAAGCCTAATTTTTTCAGCAGGGCTGTTTTCGTCCACACGTCTCTATGAACTGCCTGGGCGACGCTGAGGTTCTCCTCTGACGAGCAGTATCCCCAGATCCGTCCCCGCTAGAACATGTTGGGACCAATTGGGACGTCAGCGGCGTCCCAACGTCTATATACAGGATATGAGCTATCAGTCGCAGGATATAGGATACAACGGTTGTATGACACACACTTCCGAACCGAACCATTGAGTGCATCCAGACCAAACTTCAAACTCATACTGCCAAGTTCTTTGACAATTTGACTCGATTTAGTAAACACTGCAATAACATCGAATATCCTCTGATTCCTACATATTATATTTGTTACTATTATTACAAACCTGCCATTGCTCAGGTACTCAAAAATGGCTCTAAGCACTATGGGACTTAACATCTGAGGTCATCAGTCCCCTAGACTTAGAACTACTTAAACCTAACTAACCTAAGGATATCACAGACATGCATGCCCGAAGCAGGATTCGAACCTGCGACCGTAGCAGCAGCGCGGTTCCGGACTGAAGCGCCGAGAACCGCTCGGTCACAGCGGCCGGCATTGCCCAGGTACTCATTTTGTCAATTTTCTAGTAGAAAAATGGAAACAAAAAATGAACTGTGATTGTAGTGTGGTATCGAAAAAAATTCCTTTTCATGTATCCTTGAAAGCGCCTTTCAAATTATGAAATAGTCGTACGAAGAAATGTGTGTAATGTACAAATGTATAAGTACAGCTTGTTCGCGTGTCTACAATGCCATGTTGTAGGTCTCTATGGCAACGCCTCTTCATAGCTCTATAGAGTGCCTACAGGTGTTGGCGTTTCGTAGGTGAAAGCTATCAAAAGCGCTTCCAGGTATTAGGAATTCCCTCAAGTTGACTCGACTGCAGGAGTGTCTTACTAATGGAGAATAAATGTATTAAATCTTTATGCGTGATGTGGCATTTTTTCAATCATCTCAGTGTTCATGACATCATATATCTTGCACTGTGTGTCGTACAATGATGTATTTGTGTAGAGATACTCAGCGATATATTTAGATACTACTGCGAAATATGTTATGAATAGAGTTAGTAGCAAGGAAGTAACAAATATAAACGTGATGCATGACGTGTCAGTTTTTCGCGCCTCTCGTGTTTATGACGCCATATGTCCTATCTGTGTGTCATAATATGATATAATTTTGTAAGTACATTTAGCGACATATGTAAATACTGTCTGTGAAGTTTATTGCGAATAGAGTTAGTAACACAAAAGTAATAAATTTTAAATATCATGCGTGATGCGGCAGTTTCTCACGCATGTCATTGTTTATGACGCCGTACTTCAAGGACTATGATAGGTAGGTGGTTTTTACCCCGGCAGCGATTGTAGCCTGATAGTAAGGGATATGTGTACATGTTATATATAAATATAAACGTCCATTTTTATCGCATGTACGGACACCAACTAGCTGGCCACGTTAAGTGTCTACTTGTTCCGATGTTATGTACACTCCTGGAAATGGAAAAAAGAACACATTGACACCGGTGTGTCAGACCCACCATACTTGCTCCGGACACTGCGAGAGGGCTGTACAAGCAATGATCACACGCACGGCACAGCGGACACACCAGGAACCGCGGTGTTGGCCGTCGAATGGCGCTAGCTGCGCAGCATTTGTGCACCGCCGCCGTCAGTGTCAGCCAGTTTGCCGTGGCATACGGAGCTCCATCGCAGTCTTTAACACTGGTAGCATGCCGCGACAGCGTGGACGTGAACCGTATGTGCAGTTGACGGACTTTGAGCGAGGGCGTATAGTGGGCATGCGGGAGGCCGGGTGGACGTACCGCCGAATTGCTCAACACGTGGGGCGTGAGGTCTCCACAGTACATCGATGTTGTCGCCAGTGGTCGGCGGAAGGTGCACGTGCCCGTCGACCTGGGACCGGACCGCAGCGACGCACGGATGCACGCCAAGACCGTAGGATCCTACGCAGTGCCGTAGGGGACCGCACCGCCACTTCCCAGCAAATTAGGGACACTGTTGCTCCTGGGGTATCGGCGAGGACCATTCGCAACCGTCTCCATGAAGCTGGGCTACGGTCCCGCACACCGTTAGGCCGTCTTCCGCTCACGCCCCAACATCGTGCAGCCCGCCTCCAGTGGTGTCGCGACAGGCGTGAATGGAGGGACGAATGGAGACGTGTCGTCTTCAGCGATGAGAGTCGCTTCTGCCTTGGTGCCAATGATGGTCGTATGCGTGTTTGGCGCCGTGCAGGTGAGCGCCACAATCAGGACTGCATACGACCGAGGCACACAGGGCCAACACCCGGCATCATGGTGTGGGGAGCGATCTCCTACACTGGCCGTACACCACTGGTGATCGTCGAGGGGACACTGAATAGTGCACGGTACATCCAAACCGTCATCGAACCCATCGTTCTACCATTCCTAGACCGGCAAGGGAACTTTCTGTTCCAACAGGACAATGCACGTCCGCATGTATCCCGTGCCGCCCAACGTGCTCTAGAAGGTGTAAGTCAACTACCCTGGCCAGCAAGATCTCCGGATCTGTTCCCCATTGAGCATGTTTGGGACTGGATGAAGCGACGTCTCACGCGGTCTGCACGTCCAGCACGAACGCTGGTCCAACTGAGGCGCCAGGTGGAAATGGCATGGCAAGCCGTTCCACAGGACTACATCCAGCATCTCTACGATCGTCTCCATGGGAGAATAGCAGCCTGCATTGCTGCGAAAGGTGGATATACACTGTACTAGTGCCGACATTGTGCATGCTCTGTTGCCTGTGTCTATGTGCCTGTGGTTCTGTCAGTGTGATCATGTGATGTATCTGACCCCAGGAATGTGTCAATAAAGTTTCCCCTTCCTGGGACAATGAATTCACGGTGTTCTTATTTCAATTTCCAGGAGTGTATATACACTGCTGGCCACCGTAAATGCAACACCCTGAAGGAAGCATCCGAATCAAGTGAAATTTACACCATGAGTTTGCAGCGATGAGATATGCAACTGATTAGAATTTTAGCGCAGACGCACATCACGCGCCCCTGTGGCGCCACCTCATAGCGCCATTTAAGGCTTGGCGATTTCGACGAGTGTACGTTCGGCACGTGTGTTTACCTTGTGGTTGTTTCACAAGACGATCAGTTATGCCTCGTAGAAAACAGCGAACTTCTTTTGATCAAGTATCCGAGTTCGACAGAGGAAGGATAGTGGCTTACCGAGATTGTGGATTATCATACAGAGAAATCGCTAGTCGTGTTGGACGAAATTAAACAACTGTAATGCGGATATGTGACCGTTGGATGCAGGTGGGTACGACGGACCGACGTGGTCGATCGCATTCACCTCGGTGCACCACTGCACGTGCTGATAGGCAAATTGTGCGCATGGCAGTGACGGATCGCTCGGTGACATCCCGAACCATAGCACAGCACATTCCGTCTGTAACGCATCATCCAGTGTCTGCGCGTACCGTTCGACGCCGTTTACAGCAGGGTGGTCTGTCCGCAAGACGTCCATTGCTTCGTCTACCATTGACGCAGAACCACAGACGTCTCCGTCGCCAATGGTGTGATGACATACGGATGTGGACGGCAGAATGGAATGACGTTGTCTTTACTGACGAGGCACGCTTCTGTCTGCAGCACCACGATGGTCGGATTCGAGTGTGGAGACACCGTGGAGAGAGGATGCTGGACAGCTGCATTATGCACCACCACACTGGTCTTGCACCGGGTATTATGGTATGGGGCGGTATTGGATATTACTCTCGCACGCCTCTAGTACGCATTGCCGGTACTTTAAATAGCCGGCGCTACATATCCGAGGTGCTGGAGCCAGTTGTCCTTCCTTACCTTCAGGGCTCGGCCACAGCCATATTTCAACAGGATAATGCGCGACCACACGTGGCACGCATTGTCCAAAGGTTCTTCGTCAATAACCAGATTGAATTGCTTCCCTGGCCGGCTCGCTCTCCGGATCTTTCGCCGATAGAAAACATGTGGTCCATGGTTGCTCAACGAGTGACCCAGATTACATCCCCAGCTGCCACACCATATGATCTTTGGCAACGTGTGGAAGCTGCTTGGGCTGCTGTACCCCAGGAACACATCCAACGTCTCTTTGACTCAATGCCGAGACGTGTGGCAGCGGTGATCTCCAACAATGGCGGCTACTCTGGATACTGATTCTGGCAGGAACCACATGTCACAGACGTCTGTAAACGTAATCATTTGAAACTTGGTCAACATGTTATCTACAAAATAAATTTTGTTGTGCTACCTCCTGTCTTTCTTGGTGTTGCATTTACGGTGGCCAGCAGTATATATATATATCTATATATATATAAACTTTTTTTTAAACTTGCGGCAGTTACACAACGAGCCCGAGAGTGCAATGAACGAATGAAGATCTGATGATGAGCCGCTGGGCGACTTAAAACTGTGGAAGGGAAAAACTAACTGGTTAAAACCAATACCGGTATTTTAGTTCTGAATAACCGGTATTTTTCGGTGTTTGTTTTGTCTCGGTTATAACAGAAGGTTTTTTTTACTAATAACCGCGTAAAAAATATCCGTAGCAGCGGTGTTAAAAATTTTCGTTTTTAAATAAATGTTTTTTTTAAAAGGGTGATTTTTATTCTTAAAACTTGTGCTGCATTGAAATTTTGCGTTATTATGCAACATGGGGAAAGAGATGAGTGCTATTTTAATAACAGTGCCAACAGAAACGAGCAAGAAGCACGTAACATTAGAACTGCTACTGCATTACTCAGGCAGTAACGCCCCTGTTGCCGTGTGTCGTGGCTTAAAATGGTTCAAATGGCTCTGAGCACTATGGAACTTAACTTCTAAGGTCATCAGTCCCCTAGAACTTAAAACTACTTAAACTAACCTGCCCGAGGCAGGACTCGAAACTGCGACCGTAGCGGTCGCGCGGTTCCAGACTGTAGCGCCTAGAACCGCCCGGCCACTCCGGGCGGACGTCGTGGCTTAAAGTACGCGACTACGTGCAACATACAAGATTTGCCCCCAGTTCGTCTGGATGGTAGTTTCTCGCTGTCGTCGGTGGGCATTCGTAATATTGCAGAAGAGTACCAGTCCTGGTCTGGAACTGGCGTAGCAATGAAGTACAATGCTTCATTTACCTTAAAAGATTGAAGATTTGTCTGCTATTTCTGTGAAATAGTAAAAGAGGAAAGAAATTGTGGCAACATTAATAAATTCTTCAGCATTAGTTTGCACACGTTAGCAAAATGGCTCTAAGCACTATGGGACTTAACATCTGAGGTGATCAGTCCCCTAGACTTAGAACTACTTAAACCTCCAACTAACCTAAGAACATCACACACATCCATGTCCGAGGCAGGATTCGAACCTGCGACCATAGCAGCAGCACGGTTCCGGACTGAATATCGGTAGGAAAATTTAGCCAAAATGGGAACAGGTTCGCAGCCTTCCCCAGTGTGTAAATGAAGAGACACGGCTAGGTGTACACAGACACCTATGGTGAGTGGCAAAGAGCGTACGCCAGCGCGTTCTTTTGAAGGAGGGAGAGGAGTGTTCAACGTCCCGTCGACAATGAGGTGCCGGCCGGGGTGGCCGAGTGTTTCTAGGCGCTACAGTCTGGAACCGCGCGATCGCTACGGTCGCAGGACGACGAGGTCATTAGAGACGGAGCAGGAGCTCGGATTAAGGAAGGATGGGGATGGAAATATGCCACGCCCTTTCAAAGGAACCACCACGGAATTCGCCTGAGGTGATTTGGGGAAGTCACGGAAAACCGCTCGACGCGGGTTTGAACCGTCACCCTCCCGAATGCGAGTCCAGTGTGCTAACCTCGCGTCGGTAGGATCTTTTTGAGGCCGGCGCCGCGCCGCGCTGCCAGTGCAGCCGCCCTGCCGGGGGCGTTAATTACGACAGCTGCTTCCTCTGGCCGCGCCACGTGTCCGGCGGGCGCGCACTGTGCGGGCAGAGCGGGCGGCTCGTCAGTTCCGGCAGCGCCCCTGGGTCCGCTGCTGCCGGCTGCGCGCTCCCAGCTCCCGCCGACCGTGTCTCCGGCGACGCCCTGCCCTGGCCGGCCCCGCCGCCAGCGCTATTGTCTTACCTGATTACGGCCCACAAATAATGTAGCGGCCGCTCATTCAGGCGAGCGCCCGCGGCCGTTCCAGCGCGGCCCGCGTCCATTGTCGCCCCTGATTACCCTTGTTACTGTTAACCATCCAGCCCTCGCCGCTATTTCACCAGGCCTGAATTTTTTACACGTGGTTCGCCGCACCCAACTTCTTTGGGTATGCCATACTAGTTAATTTGTTCCACGTTTCGCAGAACAAGATAAACCTTATGATGTGAAACGTATATATTGTGTCGGCAATCACACAAGGCTGTGTTGCACGCCACTAAATGGCAGTTTCCTCGCAGGGCTACTTACCTCCAAATCAATATATTATAAATGTCACCGCATTTATTCAAGTCCCAACATCCAGGGCTGTTCTTACTAACGTTTAAAAAAAAACCAAAGCTACGCAGATGACGCTGAGGCAAGTAATTTAATATGAGAGACAAGGGGCCGCAAATGAAGGGAAATACTACGAAAGTGGATGATAAATGTTGAACACGTATCGTCACCAGATGACGTTGCTCAGATGTGTGTGAAATTTTATGGGACTTAACTGCTAAGGTCATCAGTCCCTAAGCTTACACACTACTTAACATAAATTATCCTAAGGACAAACACACACACCCATGCCCGAGGATGATAAATGTTGAACACGTATCGTCACCAGATGACGTTGCTCAGATGTGTGTGAAATCTTATGGGACTTAACTGCTAAGGTCATCAGTCCCTAAGCTTACACACTACTTAACCCATGCCCGAGGGAGGTTCAAATGGTTCAAATGACTCTGGGCACTATGGGACTTAACTTCTAAGGTCATCAGTCCCCTAGAACTTAGAACTACTTAAACCTAACTAACCTAAGGACATCACACACATCCATGCCCGAGGCAGGATTCGAACCTGCGACCGTAGCAGTCGCGCGGTTCCAGACTGTAGCGCCTAGAACCGCTCGGCCACCCCGCCCGGCCCCGAGGGAGGACTCTAACCTCCGCCGGGACCAGCCGCACAGTCCATGACTGCAGCGCCTAAGACCGCTCTGCTAATCCCGCGCGGCCCAGATGAAGTACCTCGGTGGACGTGCAACAGTGGAGCCTGTCTGTCTGTCTCATCTGATCAACCAAACCCAAGTCAAGTATTCACGTAGATGTATTTCCGGATCAACGAGCGTGATTTTGGTGCGTGAGAAATGAAGTGATCAGCAGTTACCTCTGACTTCTACAAGTGGTTATTCATGAGTTGCTTAGCAGAGGTCAGTATTAGAGTTACAGCGATACTGGTGCATTTTGATAGTGCGGTTTGCCTACGTCAGGAGCAGGTATGCACTCAGAGGCAAACCTATTGTCGTGTTTTCCGTGTCACTTCCCTGACGCTATTGTCCCCCCACCCCCTCCCCGCAAAGCACCCCACCCCTCGCTGCTATAGGTACACTTTCATGTCTGAGGTATTGGAATAGACCCTATTACTAGTATCAGGTGATTGACAACTTAATTAAATGGCGCTGTAAATAACTGGTAGCCAAATAAAATAACAGTTTGGAAATTAGACAGATGAAAGGCGTCTGATTTGACATTCTGTACTGAACAGCCGAGTCCACCTCTGAAAAGATGGACATGCAGGGCCTAATGCACTCTGGTGCACAATACTAAGGAGAGGTGGGCTACAGAGTGGTGCAGCAAGTGTCACCGTAGGAAAGCTGGACAGGAGCAGAAATAATCAGCAAACTAGTTAACACAACAACCAGAAGATTTACTTATCTTGTATTTCTCCAAACAAACGAGCGCTCATTACGAATAATGCAGCAAGAAACAGAGTCCAAACTAGTTAACACAACAACCAGAAGATTTACTTATCTTGTATTTCTCCAAACAAACGAGCGCTCATTACGAATAATGCAGCAAGAAACAGAGTCCATCTCATACAATAGCAACTAGGATTAGGCTGTGAACGACAGTGTTCTAGCGATGAGGTTCCAGATGCAAGTGGGTTGAGTGTCTGCCACTGGCCATCCTATACTACAGTGGCAGAAGGCGCTCGTGGTACGGAGCCACTGGATGTGTGGCTCAGCAGGCGTGCACCATTGGGTCCGCCAGATTAAGCGTAAGCACTGTCGGCGCCTAACAGAAATTGCAATTTCGTTGCTGGTAGGTTAGTACCGATACATAATACCAAACATACCACCAATACTGTGTACATGTAAAAATTTCCGTTGATATCCAGTCATATCTTCTGGGTGTTCCACGTATTTTTTTTCTTTTTGTCAGACAGTGTATATATAGAGACTTTCACAATTCCCATTATAGGTTTCTAGGGGCTGTAGACGGGACATAGTAAACAAATTTCGAAATTAATTCGCTCACTACGAATTCCTAGAATCAGTTTCATTACAAACAGATCTACTACCCAATAGTGACATACTCGAACCCGTATTCCCCACTTATCGCGAGCGGTCGTCTTAACATCTTCAACTCTCTGGACCGACCCAAACTTCCATATATCACACCGTTTGCATCCTTATATCGTAGTCGGCCGGGGTGGCCGAGCGGTTCTGGGCGCTACAGTCTGGAACCGCGCAACCGCTACGGTCGCAGGTTCGAATCCTGCATCGGGCATGGATGTGTGTGATGTCCTTAGGTTAGTTAGGTTAAAATAGTTCTAAGTTCTAGGGGCACTGATGACCTCAGCAGTTAAGTCCCATAGTGCTCAGAGCCATGTGAACCATTTGAACCTTATATCGTAGTCATCATCAATTAATGCTTGCAACATTATTTGGATTCCACAATAAGAATGAGACAACGAGGAGTCGCGACCAATGTAGTGAGTGTGACGACTGGAAGTTTGCGTCGGTTTGGGGAGCGTGCACTGATAGCCAGAGCGGTTCCCGTGACTGCTCCCAATAAGCGGGAAATCTGGGTTCTAGTCGCGGCCGGCCACAAATTTACATACGTCACTATTGAGCAGTAGATCTGCGAATTCAGTCAGAAAATTAATTTCGAAACATTTCGTACAGCTGTGGATCGTCAAAAGCATTTGTTTTTTCGCATGTAAGTGTTACGAGCAATGTCTCGTTCTGAAACAGACGCGATGGGTTGCTGAAGCAACTACATAGATCTGAAGATGATGCAGGGAGATAGAAGTTAGTCATACATTAAAAAAATTTGCAACTGGGACTGAATAATAAACAATATATTAGAACTGTTTTAAATTCGTGAGTACTGCTATTTATGGTACTGTGCTATTTTAAAAGCTCGTACTGAGCGCATTTTCGATTCCCCGCTTACACCATGAGGTTCTGCACTAGCTGACTTTGAGCATCATTTGCCCCAACTGCAGATATTTTTTTCACTCTGTACACAATGTAAATTGTGCTCACATATGTTGGATGTAAAAGGCTTTGAGAGATACTGTTGGAGAGAAATTCCACCTTACGCAAGGCACAGTTTCTTAATTTTTTGCTTTAGCCACATGTGTGCCAGGATTTTCTGTGCTATTTTCAATATTTTTTGTTTATTATTATGCGTGAAAATTATTATGACAAGAACTTTTTGAGGTTGGCGCTTTTTAGGCAGAATAACAAACAAAAACGTGCTGAAACATGCGCGGGCAAAGCAATAAAGCCGGCCGCTGAGGCCGAGCAGATGTGGGCGCTTCAGTCCGAAACCGCGCTGTTGCTACGGTCGCAGGTTCGAATCCTGCCTCGGGCATGGTTGTGTGTAATGTCCTTAGGTTAGTTTGGTTTAAGTAGTTCTAGGTCTAGGGGACTGATGACTTCAGATGTTAAGTCTCATAGTGCTTGGAGCCATTTGATTTTTTGAAGCAATAAATAAATAACCTGTATCTTGTGTAAGAAGGAATCTCTCACCAATTTTCTTTGCAAACACGGGGTGTAACAGGAGCTACAAAATCCAAAAGACAATTACTGCTTATGCATTTTTTGAGTGCGACAGTTAGGTAAAAAATTAGTTTTTTGTGATAATGCATAAGTGATTCGTGAATTGCAGCTTCTTCCATGATTAGTGTACCAGCTACACGAGACAAAAATTTTAAAAATATGGACATGTTGATATAGACTGCCAAGGTAAAGGCTCTGATTGTTCTGTTGCAGATGCCGACCACGATGGCGTCCTGAGATGACGGCCGCACAGTTGGCACTCCTGCTCGCGCTGTTGCTGCCGCTCAGCCGATTGCAAGGTGAGTTTCTTCTTCTAAACTTCATGGTCTGCGAAAAGATTAGGACCATGTTCAAGGTACAACAATACCCCCAGCCTGACTTCATTTGATCAAATATCGGAGCTGTAATGGATGACATTCTTTTTAAAGTAGGAATATGATTCTGGGATTTATATCGTACTGTCAGCCATAACTCGCTGGACCAAGACTACAACGCGAGTCACAAAAGCCAGATGCCACCGAAGAAACACCTTTGTCTTCTGACTGATTCGTCCAAGGACGTGTGTTTAACAATTTGTCAATAGATACGGAATACTGGATGATTCTGTGTGCTCTTTACAAAATCCTAGAACATGCAGAAAACGCTGAGTCGAAGACGCCATGAAAGGAGTCCGACAACACCATCTACTGAAGTTTCAGCCTGAGTGCAACGAACAGGCATGGACGAGGTTGAATTATCACCACATGATGCGGTTTACAACGTGAAATTTTAGTGCAAACCTATAATCCGTCATATATTTTTCATTCGGGGAGATTACGCTACAGAGGAACGGAGAGGTGGGACTAAACATTGTAAACACTGTTTAGCGACGTTACTTTAAACACAACCCAACTTCAAGGCGATTACTTGCATCATTTTCGAGCTATTGTTACATGTACCGCCTCAGAGTTTGATCTAATGTCAAAAACACTACTTTTAGATCAAATGATACAAAAAAACTAGCATTCATTAACTAACTTAGTAAGGAAGAGATGCATCGCCACACAGAAATCTGCATTAAATTTTTAAAATTTAAGTATCTTCCGTCTCATGTTGTTTACATGGCAGATGTTGCCCATTATAAAATTATTATTTTGTAAAATATTTTACAAAATGCGACTGTTTTTGAAGTGATTTTTCACCTATTTACCTAAAGCACATGTACCAGAAAAGCGAGTACAATCATCATTTCCTGAAGATACGGAAATGCCATGTGACTAGGGCCTCCCGCCGAGCAGACCGTTCGCCTGGTGCAGGTCTTTCGAGTTGACGCCACTTAGGCGACTTGTGTGTCGATAGGGATTAAATGACGATGATAAGAACAACACAACACCCAGTTCCTGACCGGAGAAAATCTCCGACCCAGCGGGGAATCGAACCCGGGCCGTTAGACATGACATTCCGTCGCGTTGACCACTCACCTACCAGGGGCGGACGTTTCCAGAAAATGTTTAAATACTTGTGTATGGTTTGTGCTGTGTAGAAACTAACTTGCAAAGTCGTAAGACATAAGTTAATGAATTTATATTCGTCAGCGACAGCATGAAATATTACATCAGATGGTTGCTTTAAGGTGCATTTTCACAGTTAAATATGAGCTAATGTCATTGTTTATACCACTTGCGGTGAACTCATCACCACATTTTTACCTTTGAAAGCGGGATGCAATATTGTCTTCAACAATGAAGGTGACAGCTTGATTAATTTACCCTCCTGTAAATGATAAAGGATTTTTAAATCTTTCAAACAAGCAGTTAAAACTTTAGATATATATAAACCAGGAAATATAACCATTTGTTCCCATCATATTGATCTAACAAGTTATTACGCAGATTTCTTTATGAATGATAGAAAGGAAAGATATCCTGCCAGATTAAATGGATTAGGTATGAATTACTTTGTAGTGTCGCCACAAAAAGTTGAAATAATTACGAGTGTTTCTTTTATTATCATGTATTAAGACAAAATGGTGTACCCTATATCGCTCACTACTAGAGTGACCTAAGGAGTAGTCTCTCAGAGCTTGACTGCGTAATTTATATTTCCAGGAACGAGCCCCATCACGTTTTCTTTATCTCAAGACAATGAAGTCAGCACACTTGCCTGAATTTTGATATCAACTTCGTTACTTTACGAGATTAGTTCCAGGGGCGACCTGTATAGATAACCTTTGACATAATATATGTAACTCGGAGGATATACATCATTTCCTGATTTGTTTTCAGCCGATTACATTTTTCTTTTAAATACTCTACCTAACACTGTTCATGTCAAGTCAAAGTTTAGTTAAATACGAAGAGTAGTGTAATGATAACACACCGGAATTACCACTCGAAAATGGAAAAACACTAAAGAATTCCACGGGAATTCCTAAACTTCCAGCGGGATTTCACGTAGGAGGCGCCCTGGAGCGGCATCGGCTTCGTGACGTCTCAAGCGTTACATGTCAGCTGTCGCAGTCGCTCTATCGCATAGGCTATGGCTGAGCAAATAATAATTCTAGCAGGAACGCACACTGTACTAAAAGGAATGCTAAATGTTTACACTTTCCTTTATCTACTATACGAAACAACGATATTAATTTACTGCAATTACGGTAGTTGTTACATTTATAATAGGCTAAAGAATGTGGCAACAATTCCCAGTGCTAAGGTACATGGAAGGTTTGTATTGTAGCTCTTCTTCTACTGATGGTCCACTTCCCTAGCATTTGTCATTATTTCGACGTTAGTAATTACCAGTCACAGTAAATTATTATTGCCCTCTTGTCTAACAAATGAATTTACTCAGGTTTTTGCTCCTGTAACAAGGAAACTGTTTTCCAGGTATGGGATCCCATTGAGTTCATTATTTATCATCTTTTGGGTTTCAGACACGACCTGAAAACACGCTGCAAGTTAACCTGCGACGTCAACAGGTCATCAGTACGCGCACATTACGATACCACGTATCTGACATCCGTTTGCAAGCCCCGCCGTCGACAACGCACTGCACGGGTCAAACCGCTTCTTCTTCCCGGAACACAGCGCATGGTGCGCGTCCTTTTTTTTTTTTTTTTTTTTTTTTTTTTTTTTTTTTTTTTTTTTTTTTTTTTTGACAGCGCGGCGTACCGCTACTCATACAAGTCTGAGCAGGACGCTCTGGTATAAACGAAGGCCCTGCTTGGAATTACAGATTATTTATCGGCCCTTTCGCCGATCATCGTTTCCTCCTCAGAGGAATTCAATAAGGCGGACATTATCTCAGCTTTTCGACTTTGGGTGCCTCCCCTGAGAGAAACTTTTTTTCTCTTTATACGTAGAGAATAATTCTGTGGCTCTATTGCGATATTACCACTACCAGCAACAATGGAGAGAGATAGGATAATGAGTTTTGCATTGTAACCAGAACACTCGAAAGTTCCTGGTCGCTGTTACAGGCGATGATTTCTGCAAAGAGGCTGTGATTTCGTGTTGTGTTGTAGCCGAGGAGGGTACTTTTGTTACAGTGTCGAAACAGCTTACTTTGTATGCTGACATTTTTAATGTGAAACTTAAATAGTTTCAGCCAGTCTGTAGAAGATCCGTTAGGGCAATGTGGCACAAAACAGTGTTGAAAGTCGTTTTTCTCGCAACTTTGTGAAGCAGCAACACATTAAAAAAGTTTGCAAGATTATGTGAACGTTGTCAATGAAGTAAAATCTTTTGTGCGGTTAGGCCGCGTCATATTGTAAAATATTTTTTTTTAATTTGCAGTAAAACAGTCTTGACAGCAAGAGATGTTTAATTTGGTTGGCTACCGTTTCCGGTCTATAACTTAGACCATCTTCAGGCCGTACACACCATGATGGTGGCCGGTGGCAATGGACGGAGCAAGATCCGTAATAGCACGGACGTCAGTTGTTGTTTTGGTGGTCTTTTTCATTAGACGACTTAGGCCTCTCAGTCAGATTGCCGTGAACATGAGCCAGGACGTTTAATCCAACATTGTCGGTGACCAAGCGTTGACCTTCCTTCTGCACCTACATGATGAATGTGCCATGAAACTGCCGTCTTCGAGGATTACAAAAAGTAATGACACTTACGGACTGTCTGTTGGACCTGAAAACATGCTGCAAGTTAACCTGCGATGTCGAGGATGACAACAAGTAATGACACTTACGGACAGAAAAACGCTGTCTGTTGGACGTCAACTCGTACTTGGGACCTTTGGCTTCGCGAGCAAATGCTCTACCGACTGAGCTACCCAAGAATTATTCAGGCCCACCCTCACAGTTTCGCTTCCACAATACCTCTTCTCCTGTTTTCTACAGTTTCTTTGCCGGCCTGATGTGATCGACCGGTTCTAGGCGCTTCAGTCCGGTCCGAGCTGCTGCTACGGTCGCAGGTTCGAATCCTGCCTCAGGCATGGATGTGTGTGATGTCCTTAGGTTAGTTAAGTTTAAGTCTGGGGGACTGATGACCTCACATGTCAAGTCCTATAGTGCTTAGAGCCATTAGAACCATTTGAAGTTTCTTTCTATCAGCAGTGCTGGACACACGAGGTATGCAAGATAACTGTAGATCACGTAGAATGTTGAAATCAACATCGCGGTTCATGTTCACAGTAACCTGAATGAGAGGGCTAAGTCATCGTGCGAAAAACACCACTAAGATGTCAGAGAATCACCTCCGGCTTTAATTACACCCATCAAACATCTATTGCATGCAATTCCCTTCGCATTGCTCATTCAGAAATAGATTCAAATGTACCTGCAATCATTGTCAGCATCTGTTTCTATCGGGTGTGACACTCATCGGTGAAGTTTGGGTCGTACGAGACGAAAGGTGAAGGTGCGAGAGCGGGTGGTGGGTTGTGCTTGGAAGCCTCTGTCGATACTGCATTTGCCCGCTATACGCAAGGATCCCTGGTTCGAGTCCTGATTCAGCACACAGTTCACATCTGCTAGCAAGCTTATCAGCTCACACTTCGCAGCGGAGTGAAAATTTACTCTCGACAACAGTCATGTTCACAGGGCTGCACGCACACGTTCCTGGTTCGACGAACAACACTTCGCCACCCTACCGCATCTCGACGGTCTCACTAAATCATCCGAATTTACTCACCCAGTCCGCAGCCCGTGGTCTAGTGGCTAGCCTTGCTGCCTCTAGATCATGGGGTCCCTGGTTCGATTCCCATCAGGGTTGGGAAATCTTTATCTTTCATGAAACTGGACAGACTGGACTGAATAAAGATTGGGAATTTGTACTGGCGCTGTTGTACTGGCACGGTTGAGCGCCCCACAGA
This sequence comes from Schistocerca cancellata, assembly GCF_023864275.1. Taxonomy (NCBI): domain Eukaryota; kingdom Metazoa; phylum Arthropoda; class Insecta; order Orthoptera; family Acrididae; genus Schistocerca; species Schistocerca cancellata. The sequence goes on from NC_064634.1 coordinate 166,744,353, forward strand.
CAAAACATCATCATCATCATCATCATCATCATCATCATCATCATCATCATCAATTTAATACTGTAGAAAATAAAAAGCAGACTAGCCCAGACAAGTCCACTAGTCTGTTTAATTTGAGGAAGAAATTTCTGCGAATATACGTTTGGATCACAGCATGGTAGTGAATATCGGACAGTGGGAAACTCTAAACACTAGTGAGAACGTTGAAAATTAGGTGGACTAATGAGATAAAAAAACCTAGTGGGGTAACGCAGAGCTTAGCACATTGGACTCGCAACCGGAAGGACGACGGTACAAATCCACGTCCGGTCATCCTTATTTAGGTTTTCCGTGATTTCCCTAAATCATTTAAGGCTAATGCCGGGATAGTTGCTTCGAAAGGGCACTGCCGCTTTCCTTCTCCATCCTTCCCTTGTCCGAGATTGTGCCCCGTCCATAATGACGTTGTTATTGGTGGGACGTTAAACAATCTTATCATCCAGAGAGATAAAGAATGGAGTGGTTCTCTGTAGAATTGGCGCGTATGGAAAACACTGATAAGAAGAAGGGACAGGACAGTAGAACCTGTGTTACGATATCATATAATTACCTCCATGGCAATAGAGAGAGCTGCAGAGAGTAAAACTGTAGGGGAAGATAGATATGGAATATATGTAGCAAATAATTGAGGAACTATGGTGAAAGCGCTACCCTGAGTAAGTGGTTGGCGCAGGAGAAGAATTCGTGGCAGGCAGCATCACACCAGTCAGAAGACTGAGGGAACAAAGAGTCCGTGAGTATTTGGAACAGCGGATCAACTGTACCAATCAACATCCTCGCAGTTTGGAAGTTCCGCAAAATCTATTCACCAGTGAGTGACTTCAGCTGGCTATGCCACATCTTAAAAAACTTGTCATTGCTAAAGAAAGGAACGAAATATTATGGTCAGTGTTTTATTGCTTTCTTTTGTCCACATATAACGTCTTTAATAGATAGGTCAAATATGAAGCCCTATATCAATAGGTACAATCCAACATGGAGCGCTCGAACTCACCCTGCAGAGCATAGCTTACTCCCAACGAGGCAGCACAGGTAGAGCTAGAAAAAGTGAGACAACGAGATGAAATATTGAGAAGGAGGCAGGCATTTTTCGTAGCGGTTTCGTGAGATTTGATAAGTGAGGGTGACCTTAGGTACAAACGCGCCACAAGGCCCGCGAGACAGTTTGGAGCCAAGGACTGTATTAAGAGTGTCCGGGCGCGCAGCTCGCACGCGCGTGGGCGTCAGGTGGAGCAGTTTGGCGCGCAGCATCCGTCACAGGGGGAGCGGCAATCTGTCTGGGGCGCGCCGGCAAGTGTTTCACCTGTCGGCGGTGCGCGCCCTGTCGCCGACAGTGAGGCATCGGCGAGTCCTTCATCAGCGACGGCGACACGGGAAGGGCGGGAACCGGCAGAGCGGCCGAGGGCGGCCACTGCTCCCTGCGGAAACTTCTCCCCCCAAAAACTGCCAGCGCCTCAGCAGGGGCTCTGTAAGTGGCCAAGGCTGCGCCTGCCATCCACTTTTCCCATGTGTGTATGTGTGTGTGTGAGTGCGTGAGGGAGAGAGAGAGAGAGAGAGAGAGACAAGCTGTATACAGATTTCGCGACGTAGTACTTCTAGCTGCCCCTCTCACGTTGCGTCGGGTGATACCGCTGGATCTTCACGATAGTTCGACGTACCATATGCTAGACAGTTTCAAGACATTTTTATGACCATTGAGATTGTGGCACAAGGCACAAACCCACTGCACAAAAAACTAGAGCGAATCCTGACAACCTATAACTCTATCACGGTGAAAACAGTCTCCCCCCCCCTCCTGACTCTCTCTTCACTTCTCTCTCCCCCCCCCCTCTCTCTCTCTCTCTTTCTCTCTCTCTCTCTCTCTCTCTCTCCCGCTCTCTCTTATTCCTTGTTTATACAATCCCCTCTCACCCATTCACGCATGCACACACACACACACACACACACACACACACACACACACACACACACAGAGAGAGAGAGAGAGAGAGAGAGAGAGAGAGAGAGACGGGATATCACGCTTGAGCTGTATTGAGCAACACGATGTACAACAATTTCATTTTGTTTCAGCTTTTGTTTTTGGCTATATTTCTTTCACTTGAAACGTCCCCTTAGAAAAATTATACATGACTGTGCTTAAACTGACACACAGTATTTTTAGCGCAACGCAACCTGACTTTCAAAAATCCCTACAAAAGAATGGCCCTGACTAACATTAACCTATACCTTTCACAAATCACTTACCTCACAAAAATCTTCGTTACTCGAACTACTGCAATACAGCGAGCGCCACTACTGCCAGCTAAATAAAAGATTCAAACTACTGAAGGCACTAACTACTGATAGGCATAGTTAGCAAATGAAAGATTTTAATAGAGAACAAACAATGTATTTACCTTAATAGTCATCAAAAGTCATAATATATACAGCAGCTAATGACATCCATTTTTACAAATTTCAAAACTCCGCCATCTCTCTCCCCACATCCACCACTGCTGGCGGCTCACCTCCAACTGCGCAACGCTACGCGCTGTTAACATCCAGCTGCCCAACACTGCAATGGCCAAAACAATGCAAACCAGCCACAGACTGCACACAGCACAGCCAGTGATTTTCATACAGAGCTCTACGTGGCGTTACCAATAAGAAAACCTAAACAGCCTACTTACACATTGTCTCATAATGGACTCTTTTTCCGTTTGGATTTTTCTATCTCGTGCACAAAGTTGTCTTATTCCCACTTCCTTCACATCTTAGAGTGCACTGATCCACTTTACAGCGTACATTTTAGCTTTACTGCAACTTCCGTACTACTGCACAATATGTCTGGCTGATCAGATTGTTTCCAGTCTTTTGGCATGCCCAATCAGTTTTTTTGCATGCAAGCCCGCGTCTCGTAGTCGTGCGGTAGCGTTCTCGCTTCCCACGCCCGGGTTCCCGGGTTCGATTCCCGGCGGGGTCAGGGATTTTCTCTGCCTCGTGATGGCTGGGTGTTGTGTGTTGTCCTTAGGTTAGTTAGGTTTAAGTAGTTCTAAGTTCTAGGGGACTTATGACCACAGCAGTTGAGTCCCATAGTGCTCAGAGCCATTTGAACCATTTTTTTTTTTTTTTGCATGCAGTTTTTTTTTCATACTCACATAAATGTTGGTAGAGATTTTCAATTTCTTTACTTGCTGTAAAACCATATGTTGCTTTTTTCAGTGCAATTTGGGTCTACAATCTTTCTGATAACTTTTTGTTTTCTCTTTCGAATTTCTTCGATGTCCCCTTTTCTGTTTAAAGTAAGTGTTTCGGCGCCATAAAGACACATTGGGTTGATGACTGTGTTTCACTATCTCAATTTGGCGAATTTAGATGGTTCAAATGGCTCTAAGCATCTGAGATCATCAGTCCCCTAGACTTAGAACTACTTAAACCTAACTAACCTAGGACATCACACACATCCATGCCCGAGGCAGGATTCGAACCTACGACCGTAGCAGTAGCGAGTTTCCGGACTGAAGCGCCTAGAATCGCTCGGCCACAGCCGGCGGCGATGAATTCAGAGATAAGTTGTTTGTTATAGATGTCTTCTGAAAGCCCAAAAGTCATTTTCAATTTGTGACCATTTCGTAATCAGTCCTTTGCAGGAGAGTTTCCTGAATGGTTCCACCCAAGTATTTAAATAGGTATTCTCTCTTGATGTTACTGCAATTAGTTTTCAGAGCTTTTGCAGCCAGGTAGTTGATACATACGTATATCGTGTCTACAAATGATATTTGGAGCCGTACTTCTCCTGTTTCTTTCATAATTTCTATTTATTTATATGTCCTGACACACAATCGGTCAGTGTATTTTAATATAGTAATAATAATAAAAAATCTTACATAAATCTTATACTGTTGTCAACATTATTATTTTACTTTCTTTGCACTTATTATCTTCTAACATGCCATCTTTGTGTACTTCAAAGTGTACATAGTGTATGTGCTGTTGCATATGATGTAAACACTACAGAAAAAGGATTCTTTGAGTACTTACAGTTCTGTTACTGTTTATCTTTGCAACCATCTACCAGAACAATGTTTTGTTTCTTGTCTTTTGCTGCCACACTGTGCAAGAGGTTACCCAAAATTGTACACGCGAAACACACATGACTCATTATCTAACTAAATCCACCTCATGATGAAAGTTTAGCCCTCAGAAACAATAAAATATATTCGCAGTTGCGAATAACGACAACCATCAGCTACTCGAACCCGGATCTCCCGTTTATCGCGAGGATATGCGGGTTCGAGTCCTGGTCCGGCACAAATTTTCCATTGCTTTCTCCTTATTTCTCACACCATGTATAGATTGAATAACGTAGGAGCTAGGTTGCAGCCATGTTACTATCTTCGCAATAACAGTCCCCCTTTTGTATCTTCAACTACTGTCTGGATTCTCTACAAGCTGCAGATTGCCTTTCGCTGGCATTATTTTCTCTCCGATGACTCACAGTTTCAAATAGTGCATTCCTGCAAGAATTGTTTAATGATTTGCGTTACATGTTATGGGTGCGTTTCGGAGACACGTGAAGTCTTGTTGTGGCTAGCAGATCCTTAATTCACGATGGTGTCGGGAAGGAGCCTTTAGCTGGCAGGAAGCCACAGGTTCTGCGCGGTTTTCTGGCTCGGCGAGTGGGAGTCGGCTTACGTCAACGCGAGACGGTATGTATAGGGTGTCACGTAAACTGCGTCCAGTGAAAATTGCGTCCAGAAAAGGTCGGTGAGAGATCCACTAGTCCCCCTCCCTCCCTCCCCCCCCCCCCGTTCGAACTCCCGCAGGTACAATTTTTATATTATTATATTATGAAAAAAAATGTTTTACTTTAATAAATGAAAATGATCGAAGAAAACTTTATTGCGAAAATTTCTACAATAAGAAGTGTTCATAACTTTTTTTTTAATTTTCTTTCTGACGCAGCATCAAAATTTTTACGTATGACCGAATCTTCAGAAACAGCGGCGAAAAACATAGAAACCAGATTCGAAACACGAAATTTAAAAATCACATCTGTTCTCTTTGACAAAGCATACTTTAAAATAAATATTAAATATGATCCATACAAGTGGACGATCACCTGATAAATGTAACATGTATAAGATGAACTGTCGTACTAATTAAAATGAAGTATGCACGTGGTGTTATAAGTTAATACCATGGTTCTTCTCCCACGGCTAACACTACAAGTGCACGTCCTCTAAATGCGATTTCAAACCATGATAACAGTTTTGTTTACAGTTCTAATTCTGCATATCATAGTCAGTACTGCCAAGTGCAAGATGTATGGGCATCATAAAACTGTATATTAAGTAAAGTATACTCTCAAATGACACAGTATGAATCATTAAAATACACTCCTGGAAATTGAAATAAGAACACCGTGAATTCATTGTCCCAGGAAGGGGAAACTATTGACACATTCCTGGGGTCAGATACATCACATGATCACACTGACAGAACCACAGGCACATAGACACAGGCAACAGAGCATGCACAATGTCGGCACTAGTACAGTGTATATCCACCTTTCGCAGCAATGCAGGCTGCTATTCTCCCATGGAGACGATCGTAGAGATGCTGGATGTAGTCCTGTGGAACGGCTTGCCATGCCATTTCCACCTGGCGCCTCAGTTGGACCAGCGTTCGTGCTGGACGTGCAGACCGCGTGAGACGACGCTTCATCCAGTCCCAAACATGCTCAATGGGGGACAGATCCGGAGATCTTGCTGGCCAGGGTAGTTGACTTACATCTCCTAGAGCACGTTGGGTGGCACGGGGTACATGCGGACGTGCATTGTCCTGTTGGAACAGCAAGTTCCCTTGCCGGTCTAGGAATGGTAGAACGATGGGTTCGATGACGGTTTGGATGTACCGTGCACTATTCAGTGTCCCCTCGACGATCACCAGTGGTGTACGGCCAGTGTAGGAGATCGCTCCCCACACCATGATGCCGGGTGTTGGCCCTGTGTGCCTCGGTCGTATGCAGTCCTGATTGTGGCGCTCACCTGCACGGCGCCAAACACGCATACGACCATCATTGGCACCAAGGCAGAAGCGACTCTCATCGCTGAAGACGACACATCTCCATTCGTCCCTCCATTCACGCCTGTCGCGACACCACTGGAGGCGGGCTGCACGATGTTGGGGCGTGAGCGGAAGACGGCCTAACGGTGTGCGGGACCGTAGCCCAGCTTCATGGAGACGGTTGCGAATGGTCCTCGCCGATACCCCAGGAGCAACAGTGTCCCTAATTTGCTGTGAAGTGGCGGTGCGGTCCCCTACGGCACTGCGTAGGATCCTACGGTCTTGGCGTGCATCCGTGCGTCGCTGCGGTCCGGTCCCAGGTCGACGGCCACATGCACCTTCCGTCGACCACTGGCGACAACATCGATGTACTGTGGAGACCTCACGCCCCACGTGTTGAGCAATTCGGCGGTACGTCCACCCGGCCTCCCGCATGCCCACTATACGCCCTCGCTCAAAGTCCGTCAACTGCACATACGGTTCACGTCCACGCTGTCGCGGCATGCTACCAGTGTTAAAGACTGCGATGGAGCTCCGTATGCCACGGCAAACTGGCTGACACTGACGGCGGCGGTGCACAAATGCTGCGCAGCTAGCGCCATTCGACGGCCAACACCGCGGTTCCTGGTGTGTCCGCTGTGCCGTGCGTGTGATCATTGCTTGTACAGCCCTCTCGCAGTGTCCGGAGCAAGTATGGTGGGTCTGACACACCGGTGTCAATGTGTTCTTTTTTCCATTTCCAGGAGTGTAGCTTACGTAATAACTATTTTTTAATATGACATTCCATAACAAGATTTTTCATATTAGGACAGCGTCCTGAAAAGATGGTAAAGTGGAATTTGAAGCTTAAAACAACTACAACCAGTACAATATGCGTATGTAGAAGGGCATGTCGTAGACCGTAATGTCGACCGCTCGTTTTGCGTCAACAGGTCGATATACCGTACCTTGCTGATCATTTGCGTGGTGGTGTCGACACGGCTTGGACGGGGTGGCACAGCACTTCACTTGGGACACAAGTGAATAATCGTGCTAATGGTGATTCTTCAAGTGGTAATTCACTGGTGTGAACAAGGACTTCGGGGGTGCAGATAGGCCGCGATGTATGGTGAATAGGTAGTTTCCGTGAATACCGGGCTCCAATGTCACAAGCTTTTGTTTGGGCGCAAATTTCACTGGGCGCAGTTTTCATATGTCTGGTGTACACTGGTTCCAGGAGGAATGACGTATATGTTAGTAAGGACTGCGTTATGCAGTGCCAGCAAAACATTGAACCTCGACTTTTCAAAAACTTTTAAAATGGTATCGTACTAGAGTAGCATTTGTTACACTTAAGTACGTACTTTAATAGCGCAAAAGATGAGCAACCTGGATGACCTGTTGGATGTGAGCTTGCTTTGCAGGACGCATCTGAGATGGCTATTACTCTGCCCGTTGATTACCTTCAGGGGCTTAATACTACGTCCGAGGAACAACATTGCGTCTTCCTGCTTTGTGCCTGCTCACGGCTTTAGGAAGCGGAGGGGGAGGGCACGTTAAAACCGGTCAGGCGGGACAGGGGCACAGACAAAGATATCCAGACAGGCAACCTCCGTAAGGGCCTGTTGACGCGGACAGGGGTGCGGGACGGGGGGTTACAGCAGTTCTGTCAGATGACACGGGATGGCGCTGGGGTGCGAAACTGCTCGGACAGCGGGCAGCAGGTAACTGCACACGAGGCCGTGGCAGTGGAAATCCCCACCACCACTTCCCCTCAAATGCCGGCACAGGGCACCATCCAGTTCTGAGACATTTAGTCGCTGCCGCCAGTTGCAGCTGTATGCAGAATTATGCAACAGAATTGTCTTGTGACACTATGTTGTAACGTCTGTTATAGAAGGCCAGTTTTCAGCATAAAATCTAGTTATGAATATTGGCTCATCACGGCTTCCTATTAGAGAATCAGCCAGCTGCTACAGCCAAAATTGCGCACAGCGGAGAAGCGCAAAATTTTGTTGCGGCGCTCCTTTCCATTATTTGTTAGAAGTATTTTCCAACATTGCTTATTTCAAAAGGTCTGTCTTCACGTACTGTGAAGAGCTTGTCTCAGGCTTTGCTGCCTCAGGTAGGAGAGCCCATAGTGTCTGCGCAGAACTGCTCCGATCTGCGCAATACGTCACCGTCGAGAAGCTCGGCACAGTTCGCGCGCACTCTTACGTGTAGAAGCGATTAAGTTTCATGTTGTTGCTGTTTGTTTTTGCTTCTTTCGAGTTTGTTCGTTATGTTTGACATTAATAACTTATCTCATAGAAAATGTTAAGCAATAGAATGTATATGTCAAGGTGATCCATAATAAGTAGTTATACATCTGTCATTACTAGAAAGACAATATGATAATTTCATTGCCGTGGGAAGCAGTAAGTCCCTGTGTAGGTAAGCTTCAATCGAACTCATATCTTATTACATCGCCCTTCAGTTTAGTAAATTAATGGTGGCTTAAGCGCAATACGGCCATGCGCGAACGTGAAAAATCGTCTCTTCTCGACAGTGACATCACGCGGAAGTGCTCGCTGCCGAAAGCGTTGGCCCAAATTTTCTATGTAAGTATTGCTTGTTGCTGCCTACACAGATGCGGCTACGCTCTCTCGGTCTCACCCCTCTGTCACCCCACCTTGCTACCCTTGACGGCAGGGAGGCCGTTGCCGAAGCGCCTCTAGCGTGATCTCACGAAACTAAGCAGGCGACACGCCTGACATCTACTGTCGTCTAACGGAACTACGAGCACACTCCCGGGACAGTGGTTTAGGGGGGGCTTCCTCTCTGTATATGTTACTCTGTGACAGGGGATACCTGCCCTCTGGGGCGGGGAAACAAAAGAATACACTTTGTTCCGGGTCCTCAGACGCGGACAACGTAGGTAGGAGGTGAGGTATCAATAGAAGGAGCCAGCGACGAGTTTCTGTCACACGTTTCCCCTTTCAGATCACCCCTAGTTTATATCTGTACGGGACAAGTAGCCAGGTGAATAGATGGTAGATGGTCCAAGAAATCTCTCCGATGGAGAAATAATAACAGGCCGAAACGACAGCCTAATACTGATATTAGAAAATATGGTGGAGCAAGACGGATGTGTACAGCTAAAGACCATGAAAAAGTGTGGAGGGAACCATTACCTAGCAGTGGATTACAAACGGCCGATGATAATGTGGTATATGTGATGTTTTATTACTATATTTTAGCTCGCCGTGTGTGAGCAGCTTCCTTGAGACTAATAAGTAGGAAACGTGTTTATGGTATAGGATCAAAAGTTATTAACTGACATTACAATGACACAAATCGTAAAATTTAATTAGCTAACTTATAAAAGAAGATAAATAGAAATAACACTCCTCTTAGCACCAGACACATAAAAATATAAACATTTTTGTATTCCAGTCTGGAAGGACTCTCCCATAAGATCTCCAGCCAGTTCAAAATGTGTGGGATTAAAATGAGCTACCAGACAAACAACAAAACAGATCATGCCTTTATTCGTGGTTGCAAAGTTGACAAATAGAGACTACCAGTCATTTACGAGATCGTTTATCAAGACAGTTGCTGTGTTTAGATACGTATGGGAGGAAAGTCTGAGGATATAGCAACCAATGAACACCTTTCAGCTCTACATTTACACTCTGCAAACCACTGAAGTGTATGGCAGAGGGTATTTCCCGGTGTACAATTTATTACGAGTTCTTGCCGTTCCATTCACGTACAGCACGGGAAGAGTGTCTGCCTCAACGCGTCTGTGCGTGTTGTAATTGATGTAATTTTGTCTTCGCGATCCCTATAGGAGCGATACGTATGGGGACGTACATTTCTAGACTTCTTAATTAATGCTTCTCCTCACAAGTTTGTAACTGGGCTTTCTCTAGACAGTTTCCGTCTATCTTCAAGAACCACGCAGTTCAGTTTCTTCGCCATCTTCGTGACGCTCTACCTCGGTTCTAGCAAACCTATGACCATTAGTACAACTCTTCTTTGTAGGCATTCAACATCATCTGCTAATCCGATTTTATACGGGTCCCACACACTTGAGCAGCGTTCTACTATGGATTGCACGTGTGTTTTGTAAGCAATATATTCTGTAGAATGATTGGAGTTTAGTAGTATCCTACCAATGAACCGAAGCTTGCCACCTGCTTTACCTACTACGAAGACTACGTGATCGTTCCATTTCATATCCCTACAAACTGTTTTACACAGTTATTTGTATGAGCTGACCAATTCCAGCTGTGACTAACTGCTTTGTTGTCATGGGATAGTACGACTTTAGGTTTTGTGGAGTGCATAGTTTTACATTTCTGAGCATTTAAAGCAAACTACCTCTGCGTGCACCACTTTGAAATCATACGTACGTCTGAATATTTTTGAAGATTTTTTTTTCATATAGTATATAGCGGAGTATATATGTAGATGTAGATAAGAATCAATAAAGACTGACCCTCCTCCCTTTCCAAGAAAATTTCCATACACACAAAGCATTAACACAAAATAAACAGTTGCTGAATGAGTAAATTAGTATTGGAAACCAGACAGTATATAAAATAATTGAAGAAATCACATGAAAAAGAAAAGGGCCTTTTGCATCCTTCATCCTCTCTCACTCACCGCCCCCTCCCCTCCCCCCACTTTCGTTTCACTTCTTGCTCCTCACATTTTTTCTCCAACTTATTCTCCATCACACTACCACGTACTTATGTCTATTCATCTTTGCTTCTCCCTACTTCACCTACTCACAAAAAAATTAATTAAACCTCCAATACTATTCCGTCATTTCTCTTACATCCTGTATAAATATACAGCATCATAATTAAATAGAATAACACATATATATAATGAACTACAAAGAAAGAAAAAAACATGTAGATAAAAAGACTAGTGGCACTGTTGGCAACACTACAAAACACGATACACAATTAGAAGGCTACAAATAAACAGTGAATAGTGATATACAAAATTGTGCTGTCTTTAACGTAAAAAATGCATAGTTCAACAAAGCAGTGTAAAGTTAGATCGCAATTATCAGTGCCCAATGGAAAAAGAAACCAAAGACGTGCTAGCAGTCGGCATTTCCTGACGTAGGCGAAAAACCAAGCGGAAATTACCGTGAGTTCAAATGGTTCAAATGGCTCTGAGCACTATGGAACTTAACATCTGAGGTCACCAGTCCCCTAGAACTTAGAACTACTTAAACCTAACTGACCTAAGGACATCACACACATCCATGCCCGAGATAGGATTCGAAGCTGCGACCGCAGCAGTCGCGCGGTTCCGTACTGAAGCGCCTAGAAACGCTCGGCCACCGCGGCCGGCGCTACCGTAAGTAGAGACCAACATTTTTTTTTTGTTAACAAACTGTTTTTATGATCTAGAAAATGAGACCAATCGTAAATATCTGCAATTACAGACAACCACTGATGCTTTACTTCAATAACACGGAACCCGTCTAATGATAAAAACACGCATGGCTTGTAGTCGTAACGACCGAACAAAAGAACCCTCAACAAAAGAAACAAGTTTTCAGCTACCCGAACATCAGACGTGAGGTGTCGCTTCACGCAAACGCGTTCATTGATAGGAAGCAACAAAATCCGACAGACATTGTAAATTAATAATGACGCTGTACTTTAACTTTTAAAGAAAAGTAAATATTATTATTGACATCCGATGGATGCAAGCGTTTGCCGGCCGGTGTGGCCGTGCGGTTCTAGGCGCTTCAGTCTGGATCCGCCCTGCTGCTACAGTCGCAGGTTAGAATCCTGCTTTGGTCATGGCTGTGTGTGATGTCCTTAGGTTAGTTAGGTTTAAGTAGTTCTAAGTTCTAGGGGACTGATGACCACAGATGTTAAGTCCAATAGTGCTCAGAGCCATTTTTTTGACGCAAGCGTTTATCGGCAAAGAAGTTATAACTTCGGGTACCCATGGATATAGACATCCGCGGAACCTTCCGAGTATATTGTCGTATAAGTCGATGAGGCGGAGGACTGCCTCTGCAGCAGTTCGTGAGCTTCCGGAAGTTGTCAGCATGCCCAGCCTTCTTATCTCATCTTGTAAAAAGTTGTGCAGTTGGAACATGTGTAATTATAGCGGCTCTGGATGCGGGCAGCGACCGTATTTCACTGAAGGGAGGCCGTACCGTAATCGAACCAACATGCTTCGCTAACAGCCCTCTACTGCAGCAGTCAACATCCGCCGTCTCGGGTTACACGTTTCGAGCACTTTGCCCCCCGCCCCTGCTGCCCTCTCGCTTTGAGACACACACACACACACACACACACACACACACACACACACACACATGCAGAGCGTGCACGCACTGGTCCATGGGAACGCACGTGGAGAGCAAGTAGTGGGACCGGACCCCCAGCGGGGCAAACAAGGCCCATTCCCTTTCCCTTTCCCCTGCCCCTCGCTTTGGCCGCGGCAGCCCCTTGGAGCTGCGACTCCAGAAGGCGGGGTCTCAGACGTATGGCTCCGCCACTCCCCAACGGCAGTCCTCCGCACGCCCCACTTTGTACGAGGTGCATTCAAGTTCTAAGGCCTCCGACTTTTTTTTCTCCGGACTGGAAAGAGATAGAAACATGCGCATTGCTTTAAAATGAGGCCGCGTTCATTGTCAATACGTCCCAGAGATGGCAGCACCGTACGGCAGATGGAATTTTACCGCCAGCGGCGAGAATGAGAACTGTTTTAAATACTTAAAATGGCGACGTTTTCCTTACTTGAACAGCGTGCAATCATGGAATTTTACCGCCAGCGGCGAGAATGAGAACTGTTTTAAATACTTAAAACGGCGACGTTTTCTTTACTTGAACAGCGTGCAATCATTCGTTTTATGAATTTGAGTGGTGTGAAACCAATTGAAATCCATCGACAGTTGAAGGAGACATGTGGTGATGGAGTCATGGATGTGTCGAAAGTGCGTTCGTGGGTGCGACAGTTTAATGAAGGCAGAACATCGTGTGACAACAAACTGAAACAACCTGAGGCTCGCACAAGCCGGTCTGACGACATGATCGAGAAAGTGGACAGAATTGTTTTGGGGGATCGCCGAATGACTGTTGAACAGATCGCCTCCAGAGTTGGCATTTCTGTGGGTTCTGTGCACACAATCCTGCATGACGACCTGAAAATGCGAAAAGTGTCATACAGGTGGGTGCCACGAATGCTGACGGACGACCACATGGCTGCCCGTGTGGCATGTTGCCAAGCAATGTTGACGTGCAACGACAGCATGAATGGGACTTTCTTTTCATCGGTTGTGACAATGGATGAGGCATAGATGCCATTTTTCAATCCAGAAACAAAGCGCCAGTCAGCTCAATGGAAGCACACAGATTCACCGCCACCAAAAAAATTTCGGGTAACTGCCAGTACTGAAAAATTATGGTGTCCATGTTCTGGGACAGTGAGGGCGTAATCCTTACCCATTGCGTTCCAAAGGGCACTACGGTAACAGGTGCATCCTACAAAAATGTTTTGAAGAACAAATTCCTACCTGCACTGCAACAAAAACGTCCGGGAAGGGCTCCGCGTGTGCTGTTTCACCAAGACAACGCACCCGCACATCGAGCTAACGTTACGCAACAGTTTCTTCGTGATAACAACTTTGAAGTGATTCCTCATGCTCCCTACTCACATGACCTGGCTCCTAGTGACTTCTGGCTTTTTCCAACAATGAAAGACACTCTCCGTGGCCGCACATTCACCAGCCGTGCTGCTATTGCCTCAGCGATTTTCCAGTGGTCAAAACAGACTCCTAAAGAAGCCTTCGCCGCTGCCATGGAATCATGGCGTCAGCGTTGTGAAAAATGTGTACGTCTGCAGGGCGATTACGTCGAGAAGTAACGCCAGTTTCATCGATTTCGGGTGAGTAGTTAATTAGAAAAAAAAATCGGAGACCTTAGAACTTGAATGCACCTCGTATAATCGTAGAAGACGTGGAGGTTTCTCCACCAGCTTCAGGTTAACACTCAGTATTTGTGTTCGTATTTCCTTTCCAAAAGAAGATTGTTTTAAACAGAATTCTGCCTTGATCAGACCTGATTGTCTTCTTTTTTCGCCTATGATGACACGGCTTCCTCGGTTGAGAGTAACGTCAACAGCTGCACCAAATCAGTCTTCGGGCCGGCCGCAGTGGCCGAGCGCTTCTAGGCGCGTCAGTCTGTAACCGCGCGACCGCTACGGTCGCAGGTTCGAATCCTGCCTCGGGCATAGATGTGTGTGATGTCCTTAGGTTAGTTAGGTTTAAGTAGTTCTGAGTTCTAGGGGACTGATGACCTCAGCTGTTAAGTCCCATAGCGCTCAGAGCCATTTGAACCATTTTCAGTCTTCGGACTGAAGACCGCAACAACAACAACAAAAACAATAAAATGTGCAAGTAGGCTGTTTAGGTTTTTATGTTGGTTACGCCACGTAGCGCTCTGTATGAAAATCACTGACTGTGCTGTGTGCAGTCTGTGACTGGTTGGCATTGTTGGAATATTTCCTGTTGTAGTGTTGGGCAGTTGGATGTGAACAGCGCGTAGCGTTGTGCAGTTGGAGGTTAGCCGCCAGCAGTGGTGGACGTGGGGAGAGAGATGGCAGAATTCTGAGAGCGGACGATCTAGGTGTGAGGAGAGAGATGGCAGAATTTTGAGAGCGGACGATCTGGACGGGTGTCCGTCAGAAAAAGGAAATGTGTAAGACTGGATGTCATGAACTGATATATATTATGAGTTTTGAACACTATTAGGGTAAATACATTGTTTGTTCTCTACCAAAATCTTTCATTTGCTAACTATGCCTACCAGTAGTTAGTGCCTTTAGTAGTTAGAATCTTTTATTTAGCTGGCAGTATTGGCGCTCGCTGTATTGCAGTAGTTATAATAACGGAGATTTTTGTAAGTTATTCATGACAGGTATAGGTTATTGTTAGTCAGGGCCATTCTTTTGTAGGGATTATTGAAAGTCAGATTGCGTTACGCTAAAAATATTGTGTGTCAGTTTAATGATGATCAGAATAAGTAAAGAGAGAAATGTCTGAGTACGTTCAGTTTTGCTCATCTATTTGAAAATCAAATATCGTAAGAGGTTTATCAGCACAGTCATTTATAATTTTTCTAAGGGGACGTTTCAGATGTTTCAATGAACTTTCATTATAATCAGCGGTTTCCTTTCATTCTTTCTCGGACAGCTCATGAAATGTTGGAAGAAACTACATACGGTTTTGGAATTGTGGTCATTTTATTTATAAAATTTGGACAAAATGTATATCGTCCTTTCAAAAGGTTCCTAGACTGATTTCTTTCGTGGTGTTTAAGCGATGTCAGCATAGTAACTACGGTGGCAACTTTAACAACTGAAAACAAGAGACTAGTCAATTATTAGCAAGCGGTATTAAGCAATGGACGTACTATGTCAGTGATGAGTCACAAGTCGCAGTGGAGCAGCATCTCTAAATGTTCAAGACATTCTCCAAACTATTTTGAAGAAGAGATAAGTGTGTACCAAGTTTGTAACGCATACTTTGACTCCTGAACAAAAACGCGGACGCACGGACAGCTGCCACAGCTTGACTGAAATTCAAAACGCGGACAGCTCTTGCCTGGAAAAAGTCATCACGGATGACTGGACTTGGTGTTATCAGTATGAACCTACCACAAAACGGCGAAGTGCAGAAATTCACTTGAAGGGTCAACGCTTACACGATATAGCAGACATGCATGCCACTGTGTCGCGGAAGTTGAATAACATCCGAAAGAATACCTTTTCTGACAGTTTCACATGTTTGAATGAACGTTCTGTGCATTTTAATCAAGTGGTTGTGGTGGTGGTGGTGGTGGTGTTGGTGTTGTTGGTGGTAGTGGTGAGTGCCTTGACGGGAAGGGATGTGGGCGCATATATACAGTACCCCCGAATAATTAAAACCACCACTTTAACTTCTCTCTCTCTCTTTTGTTAATCCAGTCTCGAAACCTCTGGAGCTTAATAGCACATGCTTTTTTCATCTCTCAAGTGCAGAACAGCTGATATTCCGGTACAGATTGTCATCTGCAATTAGTAAGGAATTCTCAGAAGGGGGGACTGAAATGAAAACGTGACAGGCGGAGAAAAAGTAAGTAAACTGTTTATTTTTTTAAAGGAATAGCAGTAACTGTTGATAGATTTATCCCTTTGTGAAACAAGACGGTCAGTGCATTCATGGAAAAACCTTTGCGGTTGTCTGCAGAACCATGGTTGTACTCAGACTTGCGGCCCTTCGGCCATGAACGCCTTTCTTCAGGACACCAGTAATACGGAAACCGCATGGGAGAGATCGGGACTGCATGGGATGTGTGTAAGGGGTTCCCAGAGAAACTTCCTTGGCAATACGTGGGCAGGCATTATCCTACAACAAACTTATGCTCTCTGTCAACTTCACTGGGTGTGAAGGTGCGCTTCGATTTTTGAAACCTGTCCAAATAACGGATTGCGTTAATTGGGGCGATTTCTGTCCATCCGATTTTCAGAATTTTGGAGCCCTGTAAAAAGATATTCGTGGCCGTCTTTTTGCTACGGACCAAGATGTTGAAAGCTATCTGTTTCGATTAATTTTTGTGAGTGAAAGTCAAACGAATCTGTTGGTAACTTATGCTAACTGTTGGAGACAAAATATAATTAAAGAATGCGTGGATAAATGTACGAGTGCGAGAATATTAAGAAAATCACACCGTGTCTGAAACTTAATGCAATTACAAAATCCGGCTGTTAACTTTGAAAAAAGAAAACTAATTATTTTGAAAGTATAGTTGGTCCATGTGAAACATAATTAGAGAAAAAATGGAAAAGAGCGTTTGGCGTCATTGGCCGGGAGGCCCCTTGCGGGGCAGGTCCGGCCGCCTTGGTGCAGGTCTTATTACATTCGACGCCACATTGGGCGACCTGTGCGCTGGATGGGGATGAAATGACGAAGACAACACAGCACACAGTCCCTGAGCGGAGAAAATCCCCGACCAAGCCGGGAATCGAACCCGGTCCCGTAGGACGGCAATCCGTCACACTGACCACTCAGCTGTCCGGGCGGACGTAAATACATAAAGAAACTATTCTTTACACAATTTGTCTGACCTGAGAGTAAACTGCTCTCATAGGTACGGCGCGCCTCGATAAAAGATATACAAAAGCTAACTTCAGAGATAAGTAGTGATGCAACGTGTACTGTAAAAAAATGGCTATCATGCTTAGTTCATATTTTTTTGATAATGATTTTTAAATAATCAAAAATCAATTGACTTTTGTGATACGGACAATGACTCTGGTTTAAATGAACTCTAATTTCATTTCTTTAGACTTAACATTTAATGAAACTTCAAAAATACGTAAGCTTTTTCTGAAATCATGTGACAATAATCCAAGAATTACGAAAACTTGTAACGTTGTAACTTTAATTTGGTATGCTGAATGTGTAACGTTGTTACTTTAATTTGGTATGCTGAAATCGGAGCTAATAGACAATGAAAGTGGGTTAAAAGCCGTGATCTGTCCGGGGACGTTAACCGTGGATTACTGGGCAACTGTTTCATCATATATTTAGTCTAGGTTTACCAACCAGACTAACATTAATGATAATCTTTTAATAGTCATACAAAACCGGTAAAATATATATATAAAAAGGAGAATTTAAATAAAAAGAAAGAAATCAGTTTATATTTGGAAATTTATTTTAAGATTGTTCATTGAAATTTCAGCATATTATACGTGAGTTATAACTGAGCTGGTGCCTTATTTACGATTGAAAAGAATGTGAGATTGTAATCTTACGGAACACATAAAATATGGAGCCAAGATTTGGAAAACTGCATACAACACTCCATTCATAAAATAACACACGAAGAACATTGAAACATAAGCAAGAAGAAATTAACCACAACCAACAGATTCAGTTTTTACCCAAAGAAATTACGTTCATACCACAATCCTGTCCGTCATGTAATTACCACACACTGGTATACTAAATTCATATTAACTCTTTGTGAAGTCTTCGCAAAAAGAATAGCTGAGGGCTACTTTGATGATTACACCACATGTTCCACGTGGTCAACTTGGTTTACACAAAGCGTACAACTCCACAATAATTTTGATAATTAAAATACATTAGATCGAAAAGCAATTGACAAAAGAAAAACCTTGAACAGGTTACTAACGTCTTACTATTAACCTGATGGGTCAAACAGTTATATAAGCACGTGGTACTGGTCTCGCAAAGTACACCCCACGTGGGTTGAACATAAAGAAAAGCATAAAGAAAAGTTGCTATATTAAAAAAAATATTCTCAAGACGAGACGTTATAATCTCACGCACATTCGGATTTAAGATTGATGAACTTAGAGTTACTGATCAACACGTGGTTCCACTTTACTCACAAAGTAGTAACAAAGCAACTACCGAAAAATAATCTGAACTTCACACGATAATTACACTGCGCTGCAATTTAAGATAACATCGGATATTTTAGACCTAAACCCGAAATAAAAGTGATTAAATTTTCAGTTAGGCTGAACTTAAGAAATCCATTGTCCTACGGACTTAACAGACACGCGCTTAGCCGGAGATCTTACCACTTCAGACGCTCGCCACGGCCACCCTGCAACTGCCCTACTGCCGAGCGTCCTTCCTGAGGGTGGCTCACAAAGACCAACGGAAGTGGCCAGAGGGGCAGCTTCCTATACCAACATGACAACGGACGGACAGGACCATACTAAGGATAGAAACCTCTTTGCTTTTAGGAAGCGTAGCTACCTGTTCCGACGTTGGTCCTACTGTTCTCTAGCAGACAGCCTTGTCTGCTACCCTCAAGCATGCAACTAGAAATACATATGCTCATTCATCCTCTCACACAAGAGGGAAGGGGGATGACAGTATCTTATCATATACAGTATATAAAAGAAAGCGGATGTAGGTTCCGTATGAGACTGTGTGAAATGAATTACATATAAGAATTACATATAAACTGTGCTTTAAAGTGTAGTAGTGTGACAGATCGTTCTTGTTTATGTGTAAAAGTAACACGTTCCACTGCTCAGTCTCCTCCCAGATAGTCAGAAACGCCACAGTACATTTAGAAGAGGAATTTATTCCATAAATGGCAACAGATTTAAGAAATTAAACATGAAAGGAATCCAACAGAGACCTTTCAAACTGAACTCAAAAAATTGAACTTCGCAAATACAATCTCTCAAACAAAATAACAAAATCTATTTCTTAAATCAGTATCCCCCTCAATGGTCGATAAAGCCCAACAAAAAATGAAAAACAAAGAAGATTCCTGATTTGGATGTCTCACGAAACAAGAATGCTGCATTATCAAACCGCTGCCGCAAATGAAACAAACTTAAGCATTATTTGTAATACATTCTTCACAAATACTATCGTACCAATATAAAAGTCTATTCTATTTATCTTCGGAGTAAGTCTTCTACTGATTCATAATATAACCCCAAAAAATCGCCATTGTTTGTTCCTCGCTGCTACTAAACGAAAACTCATTCCCATCCGGTGCGCAGGTCGCCCAATGTGGTGTCGAATGTAATAAGACCTGCACCAAGGCGGCTGGACCTGCCCCGCAAGCCGGCCGGAGTGGCCGAGCGGTTAAAGGCGCTACAGTCTGGAGCCGCACGACCGCTACGGTCGCAGGTTCGAATCCTGCCTCGGGCATGGATGTGTGTGATGTCCTTAGGTTAGTTAGGTTTAAGTAGTTGTAAGTTCTAGGGGACTTATGACCACAGCAGTTGAGTCCCATAGTGCTCAGAGCCATTTGAACCTGCCCCGCAAATGGACCTCCCGGCCAATGACGCCAAACCCTCAATTCATTTCCATTTCCTTCGTGCATCAGATACATTTCCTTAAAATTCTTTCTATTTATCTGAGACTGGCATTTGCTTTCCTAATATCTGTTTTACGTGGTCATTCCACTTATGGTCGCTTCCTAGATATTTTGCGGTCGGTACCGTTTCCAGTAGTTTGTCATCCATAGTGTAGTTGTACAGCAGTGGCTTTCTTTCCCTATGTATGCGCAATATGTTAGTCACGTTCAAGGTCAACTGTCAGATCCTGCACCAGTAATCAGTCTCCTGCAGGACATTCTGCAAATCCATACTGTCTCCTGGCGTTCCAATTTTCTTACAGACAACCACATCATCTGCGAACAGTTTTAAAGAGCTTCCGACGCTTTCTACTAGATCATTTATATACACTGTGAACAATAGGGTCCTATCAAGACTTCTTTGGGATACACTGGAAATTACCTTTACACCTATCGATTTTGTTCCATTAAGAGCGATGCTTCCCTCGCCACCCATTGATCATCGCTATCCAGGATTCCCTTTCCCTTCTTGATCAACGTGGATGCTCGGTAGTTTTCATTTGGGCCACAGGCCGATCTACTGGCTAAGTTAGCTACTCCCAGGCCATCTCTTGCTGTTGGCATTCCGGAAATAGACATCTGCTCGGCAGGTTTTGGGCCTTTGGGATGCAGAATGGCACACTCTTTCTTCACCGAACAAGCTCAGGACGATTAAGGATTCTACAACTCAGTGGCGGTCCTCCTTCTGGGCCTCTCGTAAGGCCTCTGTCGTCCTATGCGGGCTCCGCATCGGCCATACTTGGTTGACTCACGGTTATCTCCTCCGTCGTGAGGACCCCCCCTCTCTGCCGTTGTGGATCGATGTTGACTGTGGCTCACTTCTTATTGGACTGCCCCAGCATAGCCACCCTGCGACGAACTTTTAGTTTTCCAGACTCGCTACCCCTGGTGTTGGCTGACAATGCCTCAACGGCGGATCTCGTTTTACGTTTTGTTCGTGATTGGGGTTTTTATCGCTTATTTAAGGGAGGGACCTTCCACCTTATCGGTGAGTGGAGGGGATAGCAGGCTATCTTGCTCCGCCTTTCGCCCCGACTGCATTGGCTTCAAAAATGTTCAAATGTGTGTGAAATTTTATGGGACTTAACTGCTAAGATCATCAGTCCCTACGCTTACACACTACTTAACCTAAATTATCCTAAGGACAAACACAAACACACACACACACCCATGCCTGAGGGAGGACTCGAACCTCCGCCGGGATCAGCCGCACAGTCCATGACTGCAGCGCCTGAGACCTCTCGGCTAATCCAGCGCTGGGATTGGCTTCAACTGGGCTTGGTAGTTCACCCCGGCCCTCTGCCTTCCCACTCTTTTCCTTATGGGGTCTGTTATATCTTCCTTCACGCCCCTGTCATTAGTCACTTTCTTTCCCTTACCTCTTCTTCCGTCCTTTTCCTTCCTTCCCTGTCAATAGTTTATCATTTTATGGATATTGTAGTTCCCTCTTTTAATGTGGGATTTTATCGGTTTTAGTTAATCTAAGGTCGGAGGGACTGATGACCGCGTAGTTTGATCCCTTCTCCACCCACCCAACCAACCAAACGTTAAGGGCGAGTTGTTGAGTACTGTCTGTAAAGGAGTCTTGAATCCAGTCACAAATCTGGTCCGATACGGGTAAGATCGTATAATCGTATTTTTCACTGCCGGCAGTGCAAGACAGTGTGAAATGCCTTCCAAAAGTTAAAGAACACTACTGTTGTCTACAGCACTATGGATCTCATAGAGCAACAGAGCGAGATTAGTTTCTCAAGGTCTCTGTTTGCGGAATCCATGTTGATTTTACGGAGCAGATTTTTCGTTCTGCAAAAGCGTCAAAATTCTTGAGCTTGATTTCTTTCCCGACAGCGACGGCGTCTTCCAGTAGGATAATTCCCCGTCTCATTGGGGCAATATGGTGCTACAGTGGTTTCAAGAGCACGATAGTGAATTCACATTGATGTCTTGACTACCATATTTAGCTGATATGAACCCGCTGGCCCACATCTGAGACGCAATCGGGCAGCATTTCCATGACCACAAACCACCGGCGTGTAATCTACGTTAATTACGCGACCCCCACGCGTAGGCAGTTGGCGGCACATAGCTCCGGAAACCTGCCGGGGGCGCGAAGAAAGGGAGAATTAAATAACAGACGCCAGAGAGCAGAGGCGGTAGGCGGTCGAGATCCGCGCCCAGGTGCGACCGCGCCGCGCCGCGCCACGCCGCCCGCTTTGCATATTTCCGTGGCGCTGCCCCGTCGGCATTTCGCGTCAGCACGCCGGCCCGGCCCGAGGCCATTCCGCCCCAAGTAATCCTATGAGCGCACACCGACTGTCAGAGATACTGGGCGTTTCTGCCGCTACGCGCGCGGAATTCTTGATTCACTCCGCTCCACCCGCCAGCGCCGGAGAAGGCTTAAATGCGCCGCGCAGCGGACGGCGAGGAGAATTTGCAGTCATAATTCCGTCTCATACTGGGGCAACAATTTCATTCAAACTAACATTTAAAGCAAAAAAAAAAAATAGGCAAGCAGACATGATAAAAAAAGCCCCGTTAGCCCGAAGCATATGTTTATCGTCTCAGGTGAACGAATTCCTCCTGCAACTCGCCTGTATTTCAGTTGATGTCAAATATGCTATCACACAAAATACAGCATCTGATGGAAAGAAGCCGAGACCTATTAGTGGACATCAGTACGTGATGTGTCCGTCCTTAATCTTTACGATAGCTTGAACTTGCTGAAGACACTTTCAGTGACGTTTCTGAATGTCCTTGGAGGGATGAAAGACCGTTCATCAGATTCAAATGGCTCTGAGCACTATGGGACTTAACTTCCAAGATCACCAGTCCCCTAGACTTAGAACTATTTAAACCTAACTAACCTAAAGACATCACACACATCCATGCCTGAGACAGGATTCGAACCTGCGACCGTAGCAGCAGCGCGGTTCCGGACTGAAGCGCCTAGAACCGCTGGGCCACAACGGCCGGCCTTAAATCATGTATCCATCTACTCTTCTGCGTAATCTCGTAACACTACATTTGAGAAACTTCTTTTATCTGGTATATGCTGTTTATTGTTCAGGGTTCACTTTGAAATAAATTTACCTTCCAGAAAATTATAGACAGAAAAGACTTACTAATTCTTAAATTTATACAAAGTGTTTTATGTTCTGGGCAACCGCAGCTGTTGAAAGGCATGATATTAAGGAGTATTCCGCGGACAGCTGGTAAAATTCTGGTGTTCTTGATACACAACTAGTTTCGCGGCTAAAGCCACGGCGTCGGATGCAACACTGTTCAATGGTCATATGTGTATCCAATCACTTCTAGTTAACATATACACTGAAACGCCAACGAAACTGGCATAGCCATGCGTATTCAAATACAGAGATAAGTAAACTGGCAAAATACGGAGCTGCGGTATGCAACGCCTATATAAGAAAACAAGTGTCTGGTGCAGTGCTGCTACAGTGGCAGCTTATCATGATTTAAGTGAGTTTGAACGTGGTGTTGTAGTCGGCACACGAGCTATGGGACACAGAACCTCCGAGGCAGCGATGAAATGGAGATTTTCTCGTACGACCATTTCACGAGTGTAACGTCAACATCAGGAATCCGGTAAAACCCCAAATCTCCGACATCGCTGCGGCCGGAAAAGTATCCTGCTAGGACGGGACCAACGACGACTGAAGAGAATCATTCAACGTGACAAAAGTGCAACCCTTCCGCAGATTGCTGCAGATTTCAAGGCTGGGCCATCAACAAGTGTCACGTGCGAACAATTCAACGAAACATCGAAATGGTCTTTTGGAGCCGAAGGCTCACTCCTGTACCCTTGATGACTGTACGACACAGAGCATTACGCCTCGCCTTTGCCCGTCATCACCGACATTGAACTATTGATGACTCGAGACATGTTGCGTGTCGGATGAGTCTCGTTTCAAATTGTATTCAGCGGATGGACGTGTTCGGGTATGGAGCTTCGACCATAGATACTGGTAGACTTGGCCTTGCTGTGCAGAAGCTATAGGGCTGGTGTGGCTCCAACATAAACCACGTGACTGTTGGCAAAACGTGGCGGGATTTCAAATCTGCGGTCTGCCATCCTATGTTTGTATCGTATTTTCCCCACATTTCTCAATTGATTGCCAAATGCTTCCAACAAAAATTTCTTTTTTATTTGCGAAAAATTATGCCAGAATTACTTTCTAACAAATACATCGAACACCACTCTGGTGGGCAGCGGGACGAAATTACTACAAACTATCAATTAAAGTAAAATGTCGTTAAAATTCTTTTAACAGTAAGAGTGGGCTCGTGCCAAAACTTTAAAAATTAGATTCGCCGAGTTTTGAGTTCTAGTCACTTATAAAAGAAAATGGGATATGGGAATTATGTCAACTACAGGTGCCAAAATTGTCGACTTTAGAAACAGGTCCATTTTAGAGTATCAATTTTAGGTGCACTTCAAAGGTTCAGTTTCCACTATTTTTACAAAAGTTTAAACTATCTGTTTAAAAAAAATGAGATTTTAGATGAAAGGTGAGACTTTGAAGTTTCAAAAAATAATTTTGGATCCTAGGTTTAAAAACGACAGACACTGTAAATATAAATTATAAATATACATTGTAAATAATAACTAACCTATCAAAACACTTCTCCGCGAAGTGCTTTGAGCAAAGGCGCGTATGTGCAGATGGCTTAAAGTTTTTCCGTTTCAGGGCCTGTATCCAAAGCTGCCTTCGGTTTTAATCCTTAGGGAACCTATGAGTAGAACGAGAAACAGTTGTACTTACTTCTGTAACCGATTTATCACAGATACTTTCCAAAATGTAATATGAGTCTGACTTTACAGGCATCACTTTCAACACTTTCATTTACGTGATACTCTATTTCAAGTGTAAAACACATAAAAGTCACTTCAGCAGATTTCAATAAACACATCTGCACTATCATAGAAACACTTACACGTGAATGTAATGCCATTTCCCCCGACAAAACGCTGAGGACAGCCATAAGGGCAACACGAAACAACCATGTTTTGCCAACATTCACGTGACTGCAGCCCAGAGATGTTGGAGCCACAAAAATGACGTCAGGGCCAGTCTATTATATTTATGGTCGAAGGTATGGAGACATCCTCATGAGCCGGCCGGTGTGGCCGAGCGGTTCTAGGCGCTTCAGTCTGGAACCGCGCGACCGCTACGGTCGCAGGTTCGAATCCTGCCTCGGGCATGGTTGTGTGTGATGTCCTTAGGCTAGTTAGGTTTAAGTAGTTCTAGGGGACTGATGACCTCAGATGTTAAGTCCCATAGTGCTCAGAGCCATTTGAACCATTTTTGAACATCCTCATGAATCCGTGGACCCTGCATGTCAGCAGGGGACTGTTCAAGTTGATGGAGGCTCTGTAACGGTATGGGGCGTGTGCAGTTGGAGTGATATGGGAGCCCTGACACTTGTAGATATGACTCTCGCAGGTGACACGTACTTAAGCATACTGTCTGACCACCTGCATCCATTCATATCCACTGTGCACTCCGACGGACTTGGGCGATTGCAGCAGGACACTGCGACACTCCACATGTCCAGAATTGCTACTGAGTGGCAACACTTCCGCTGGCCACCAAACTCTCTAGACAAGAACATTATTGAGCATATCTGGGATGCCTTGGAACGTAGTGTTCAGTAGAGATCTCCACCCCCTCTTTCTCTTACGGATTTATGGACAGCCCTGCAAGATTCTGGGTGTCGATTCTCTCCAGCACTACTTCAGACATTAGTCGAGTCCGTGACACGTCGTGTTGCCGCGTGTCTGCGTGCTCGCGGGGGATCTACACGACATTAGGCAGGTATACCAGTTTCTGTGCCTGTTCGGTGTAGATTTTAACACTGAACTACTAAGCTTCCTTCCTTTCGTCTCAGCGGACTCGGATTCGGAACCATTACTAAGAAATCACTTTCACTTTTATTTTCGCTGTAAAACAGGGATGAAATCGACATTGTTATTCCTTGACCTGCGTGAGCTGTGAGTCTTCTCGTAAAAAGCGTGTAACGCCGCGGTTGCTAGACACTGGCGCGACGCCGTACCTGGTAGGAGCGGCCGCACAGCGGGTCGCTTGATAGATTACCGGCGGTGCTGCAAGGGAGACGCCGAATAAACGAGCGGCGCGCAGGCGGGCGGTCGCCGGACAATGGGGACTCCCGGCGCGGGGCCCGCCCGGACAATGAGCACCGCGGGCCACTGGTAGCCGGGCAGCGGGCAGCGCCGACCTGTCTGCCGGCGGCGGGTCACCCAGGTGGCTGCTGCGGCGCTCAAGAGCCAGAGCGAATGGTGAATGGCAGTACACAGCGCACACCCACGCTACTAACCGCCTCGGCAGCAGGCGTCGCTTAAGACGGCCACACACGTATATCTGCAACTATAGTTCAATTCATTTATCTTGGCGGTTCGCGCACGCCCACCCAGACGCGGGTGATTGCTGGGTTGCCAGTTGTACGCGCCAAGAGAAGCAGCGCCATAGTATAGTTCGCAAACACGTTTAGGAGGGGGAGCGCGCAGTTCACGAAGTAAAGCCACCACGGACGCATTAACCCTTTCGCTGCTACAGAGACGTGCTCCCCGCATTCCGCGATGTGCGCGATTTTGTCATCATTGCACTGCTCGCCTGTGCAGACATGGTGTTTCGACTGCTTTGACACACTTTATCATTCGATTTCACAAAAACTATTTGGCCCAAAAATTTGATTTTTACACATCTTCTTGACTGATACCTTCCCCCCATAAATGACTTAATTTTGTTTCGAAGTTCAACGCAGTTATTGTGCAGCATTAGATGTAGTAAACCATTGCACGAAATTTTGAAGAGTTTGCAGAGGTAAAAGTCCATAGCGTATACTTTCCGTATAGTCGATTTTAGTTGTCACTTGAAATTTCACAAAATTACATTCAAACGAATAAAATTCATGAAGTAAGACACTTCGATATTGGTTTTAAATAAAGAAAATATTAAGCACTAATCAAGGCTTGAACTCAGTACCTTTCACTTAGCAGCAATACACTTTTTTTTTTTTTTTTTGTACGTTTCGTTCGTTATTGATCGTTGTGTTTGGTCGTTGCGGACGTCGCAAGACATCCAGCTCAAGTTCGGTGGTTGATCCTTCCACTCAGTTTTTTTATTACAGATGCCAACCGGCTCTCTGACCGAACACGCTGAGCTACCGTGCCGGCATTTTTTAACCATTACGCTAACGCAGCTCGTCATTTAATATATCTCCCGGAGGACTTTAAAATCTTACGCAAAATACCGACAAATACTGTTGGTATGACCATGAATTATTCACGTTTCATCGAAGTACAATAGGAAACAAACAATTACCGCTGTTCTTTATTGCGAAAAAGCGGTTTATGAGAATGATACAAACACCTTTCCTTGTCATCGCATGAATTAGGAGGCTTATTGCTCCTTCGGTTTAATTAATTAATAGAATATGAAGCAATTGGTATAAAGAATGCTTTTTCCAAACTTTCTATGCAAGAAAGTCCGCTATCAAGACACTGCTTTTGTTCAATTACTTTATTTATGACTGAAGGTTTCTAAAACTGAAGGCACTCGTCTGTGCTCTGTACTGCAATCGAGCTCTGGCAACATCGTTCTCTGTTCATTGGCTGACTGTGTTTTGTGATGTCAGATGCGCAGAACGAACCTAAACTCGGCCGCCGTCATAAATGACGCGCACTTTACACTATCGGGGGAAAAAAGTCCCAGCAACAAAGAGTTGTGCGACATAAACGAAAGTTGGTAGGCGTGTTTCTACGTCTGAAGGGCTATGCGAGAGGCGTTCAATGAGTTCGAAAGTAAAGTTCTATGTACTGACTTGGCAGAAAATCCTAAGAAATTTTGGTCTTACGTCAAAGCGGTAGGTGGATCAAAACAAAATGTCCAGACACTCTGTGACCAAAATGGTACTGAAACAGAGGATGACAGACTAAAGGCCGAAATACTAAATGTCTTTTTCCAAAGCTGTTTCACAGAGGAAGACTGCACTGTAGTTCCTTCTCTAGATTGTCGCACAGGTGACAAAATGGTAGATATCTAAATAGACGACAGAGGGATAGAGAAACAATTAAAATCGCTCAAAAGAGGAAAGGCCGCAGGACCTGATGGGATACCAGTTCGATTTTACACACAGTACGCGAAGGAACTTGCCCCCCTTCTTGCAGCGGTGTACCGTAGGTCTCTAGAAGAGCTTAGCGTTCCAAATGATTGGAAAAGGGCACAGGTCATCCCCGTTTTCAAGAAGGGACGTCGAACAGATGTGCAGAACTATAGACCTATATCTCTAACGTCGATCAGTAGTAGAATTTCGGAACACGTATCATGTTCGAGTGTAATGACTTTTCTGGAGACTAGAAATCTACTCTGTAGGAATCAGCATGGGTTTCGGAGAAGACGGTCGTGTGAAACCCAGCTCGCGCTATTCGTCCACGAGACTCAGAGGGCTATAGGCACGGGTTCACATGTAGATGCCGTGTTTCTTGACTTCCGCAAGGCGTTCGATACAGTTCCCCACAGTCGTTTAATGAACAAAGTATGTGGACTATCAGACCAATTGTGTGATTGGATTGAAGAGTTCCTAGATAACAGAACGCATCATGTCATTCTCAATGGAGAGAAGTCTTCCGAAGTAAGAGTGATTTCAGGTGTGCCGCAGGGGAGTGTCATAGGACCGTTGCTATTCACAGTATACATAAATGACCTTGTGGATGACATCGGAAGTTCACTGAGGCATTTTGCAGATGATGCTGTGGTGTATCGAGAGGTTGTAACAATGGAAAATTGTACTGATATGCGGGAGGATCTGCAGCGAATTGACGCATGGTGCAGGGAATGGCAATTCAATCTCAATGTAGACAAGTGTAATGTGCTGCGAATACATAGAAAGACAGTTCCCTTATCATTTAGCTACAAAATAGCAGGTCAGCAACTGGAAGCAGTTAATTCCATAAATTATCTGGGACTACGCATTAGGAGTGATTTAAAATGGAATGATCATATAATGTTGATCGTCGGTAAAGCAGATGCCAGACTGAGATTCATTGGAAGAATCCTGAGGAAATGCAATCCGAAAACAAAGGAAGTAGGTTACAGTACGCTTGTTCGCCCACTGCTTGAATACTGATCAACAGTGTGGGATCCGTACCAGAGAATATCCAACGGAGAGCAGCGCGCTTCGTTACAGGATCATTTAGTAATCGCGAAAACGTTACGGAGATGACAGATAAACTCCAGTGGAAGACTCTGCAGGAGAGACGAAGAGTCAAGCAGTATATTGCTCCCTCCTACGTATATCTCGCGAAGAGACCATGAGGGTAAAATCAGAGAGATTAGAGCCCACACAGAAGCATACCGACAATCCTTCTTTTCACGAACAATACGAGACTGGAATAGAAGGGAGAACCGAT
The DNA here is from genome assembly GCF_023864275.1 of Schistocerca cancellata. Classification (NCBI taxonomy): domain Eukaryota; kingdom Metazoa; phylum Arthropoda; class Insecta; order Orthoptera; family Acrididae; genus Schistocerca; species Schistocerca cancellata. Next base: position 166,773,792 of record NC_064634.1, read on the forward strand.
AGAGGTACTCAGGGTACCCTCCGCCACACACCGTCAGGTGCCTTGCAGAGTATGGTTGTAGATGTAGATGTAGATGAAATGTGATGTCAATTCAAATTTCGCACCAGCCGCATAAGAGTGGCGCTAGTAGTGCCACTTGAGGATGCAAATCAGGTTTGCTTTAAATACGCGCTGCAACGGTCGTGAGCGATAGTTACCTTCGAGATTGGACTTGGCGAGCTGATATTAGTCAAGAACGCCTTTAAGGCTACAAAGGCGTCATTATCAACACCTCGCTGAGTTCAAACGACGTCGTGTGTAGGGCTACGAGAAGCTGGATGTTCCGTCTGCGATATTGCCGAAAGGCTTGGCTGGAAAGTATCGGCTCTACATGATTGTTGGCAGCGTGGTCGCGACAGTGTACGTATTCCAGAAATTTCATTGTTCTACATTAACTAGTTTTTGGTGTTGCGATATTTTTCTGCAAGTCACTTCTCTGTGTCTGGTGGAGGATACTTCTGATAACACTACTATTTACCCATTTCCTGCTTGACAGAGATGAGTCTTTCTCCCTACTTTTCATCTATGCTTATGTTGGAAAGAAGCAGTGTCCGGAGCTACGCGGACGGGTAGACTTAAAGGATACTGGAGATTTGCGGATCAACCTGCCCTCACCCGCCCTCACCCTTCTCACCCTTCCCCTCGGTCGCTGTACTTTGCTCCACCTTCTCTCTCTCTCTCTCTCTCTCTCTCTCTCTCTCTCTCTCTCTCTCTCTCCCTCCCTCCCTCCTCGTCTCTATTCTCTCCTCTCTCCCCCCCCCTCCCCCGCCCTACAAGCGTCAAGCGCTGTGTCAACTTCGTGCAGTTCGAAATTCAATTTCCTATACTTATTTTGCTACCGAAGTTCCTACGGTCATTATCAGTGTCGAAAGCTAGGTCTCGTGCTCTGCTCATCTAGATTTAATGGGGTTTCCAACAGAGTACTGAAGACTTGTTTCCATATAATAAGCATTGTCTTTTCTTAAATGTGTAATGCATTACTAACTTGTGGGATTTTTCCAGAAAAGTTGAAATATGGTAGTGGTAAACACCTCTACAGGAAAGGTGATAAGTGGGATGTCAGTAACTATCGACAGGTTTCACTACTGACATCATTGTCAAGGTTTTTGAGAAAATCATGTATTGCAGACTAGTAGCCCATCCGAGCAACGATAATATTCTCAGTAAATCAGTCTGGACTTGGTAAAAGTTGCTCAGCTGAGAATGCCATTTAGACGTTCATCAAATTTCATCAAGCACAAGATAATAAAACAGCACGAGTTAGTAATTTCTGTGACGTATGTAATGTCTTTAATTGTGTGATAACAACATTCTCCTGGATAAATTGATTTTTTATGGAACTGAAGGTATACCAAAACAATGAATAATGTCATAGCTAACTAAAAGAATGCAGGAAGTTATACTTAATAATTCAACCAATGTAGGCAGAGGAGATTCTTATGACTGGGGAGAAATCTCTTAAGGGGCTCTATAAGACTCAATCTTAGGTGCTCTATTGTTTCTTATGCATGTAAACGATCTTCCATCTAACATACAACAAGCAGAATTTGTTGTTCTTGCGAATGAGACCAGTACCGTAATCAATCCAAAAATGGTAAATAATGTTCTTGAAAGTATTATTGAAGACAAAGAAGTGCAGCTCGTTGTGTATTGTCGTGAAATAGGACAGAGAGTGTCATGAATGTGATAGCGAGATGGGGTGGCAATTATTAAAACAAAGACTTTTTGTAGCAGCTACATCTTTTCACGAAATTTCAATAACCAACTTTATCCTCTGCATGCCAAAATATTTTGCTGGCTCTGCCTACATGCGCAGAAATGAGCATTTTTATAATATAAAAGAAATTAAAAGTTTGCACAAAAATATTTAGGTGTTCGATTTTCCCACATACTACTCGAAAGTCGAGAAAGAGTCTGAAAATGTTTCGTTCGACCACAGAAATGCCCCTCCCCTCTCAAAATTTTGCTTGTGGTTACAGGCTGATATGTAGCGTCGTCTGAGGTCTATGTCACATTGGAAGGCGACAGTCTGATCGTGCGTTGGCAAAGCCAACGAAATGTGGATAATAAATTAAGTTTGTTATAACAAACTGATGTGTATGGCAGACCTAAATCTAAGTCCACCCCATATTTGACGCACTTTTTAGTACAAGAGAAATTCAAATAATCTGTATTGTATAACAGAAAAATCTTCGGAGAGCATTCTGGCGCATATTGCGAACGTATATCGTACGTCGAACATGAAAAATGCGAAGGGGAGCCACTACATACCTGATACGCTGACAATAGGTCAGATTTACTAATCTGTGGTCAAAAGCTACTACTTTTTCCCATTTCGTGATGCGTACAACTTCGGATTTGTCTACATTAAGAGCTAGTTGTCGGTCTCTGCAGTAGCCCAATATATTGTCACTAACTGAATATAACTACAACCTTTATTAGGTAAGACTCTCCCATAGACAACCATATCATCATAAGAAGTTCCGAGACTGCAACTAAAATGATCTATTAACTCAGCATTGTATAATATCGATAGCAATTTATTACTTGTCTGTAGCTTACTCAACAGCCATAATAAAGTGCTGCTTCCTGTCTGTCAATACATTTTCATTGTAACGCAGAGTAGCTTATATAACCCATACGAACATATTTGTTGTGGGTAAGAACCAAAAACTTTCTGAAGACAGCGTATAGGCCGGCCGGGGTGGCCGAGCGATTCTAGGCGCTACAGTCTGGAACCGCGCGACCGCTACGGTCGCAGGTTCGAATCCTGCCTCGGGCATGGATGTGTGTGATGTCCTTAGGTTAGTTAGGTTTAAGTAGTTCTAAGTTCTATGGGACTGATGACCTTAGAAGTTAAGTCCCATAGTGCTCAGAGCCATTTTTTGACAGCGTATACATCTGGTTAGCACTTCCTATCACGGTACGCGGATTACCGTGTTTGAAGACCACGAGTTGCCTCTCTTCTCTCTTATCAGTATTTTCGAAGTCCATGCTTGTTTTGAAACAGATAGATCATCATTCGCTCAAGTTAGTGTTTCGTAATGAAGTCATACTACTCTTTAAAACTTATTGGGTGAGAGTAATTAATGTATAGAAGTGCATAACCTGGTCACTATGTGTCCCCTTACAAGGGGATCATCAGAGATGTCAATCAGGTGCTTTCAGGAGTCTTAGGTATGTTGTTGAGGGATCCATCCTTAGTTCCTACCATGCAGCTTTCCATGTGACGGCCCCTAGTTGCTAAGAAAATCGATGTTAAGTTTCATGCGTATATTTTATACCCATAATGTTAGCCAGGGTTCAACCAAGCGAAGATAGCACAGCGCCTAAGCCTCAAGGCTATCACGTGGACGGTACATGTTCAGATCCCACCCGTTTACTTTTTTTTTTCTTTAATTTCATCATAAAGAATGTCATTAAATACTATGTCACGCAAAATATTCAAAAGCAGTCATTTTGACTGTAGTAATTTCATTAATACATTCATTACAGCGGATGTTCTTCAAATGTTAATTCCGTTTGTGGTTCGTAGTTAAAATCCCAAATATTTGGGTAATGTGGGTTTGATTCGTGGGTAAGGCAGACTGATCAGAACTTTACAATCAAATCTTTGTAGATGGAAGAAAAGCATGCACCTACACCATACAAATTATCCCACACCCAAATGTAGTCCATTTTGACAATCCTGTGACGTTTATTTTTACAAGCCGGTTAAAATTTTCACGAACAAAATGCTCTCGACTTGCTAAAGATTAGCAGAGATATAGTTTCGACTTGAGTTTCCATAAAAATATATTCTTTAGTTCTGCATCAAAAAAATGGTTCAAATGACTCTGAGCACTATGGGACTTACCTGCTGAGGTCATCAGTCCCCTAGAACTTAGAACTACTTAAACCTAACTAACCTAAGGACATCACACACATCCATGCCCGAGGCAGGATTCGAACCTGCGACCGTAGCGGTCGCGCGGTTCCAGACTGTAGCGCCTAGAACCGCTCGGCCACTTTTTCTTTTTTTCATCTGCTCGGTGCGGACGTCGCAAAACACCCGTTTCAGTTCGTCGTTGATCCATTAACTCGTTTTTTTATTACAGAGGGCAGCTAACCCTCTGGCCGAACACGTTGAGCCGGCCGTGGTGACCGTGCGTTTCTAGGCGCTCAGTTCGGAACCGCGCGACTTTTACGGTCGCAGGTTCGAATCCTGCCTCGGGAATGGATGTGTGTGGTGTCTTAGGGCTAGGGGAAGTCCAAACGTTCAAATGGCTCTGAGCACTATGGGACTTAACATCTGAGGTCATCAGACCCCTAGAACTTAGAACTACTTAAATCTAACCAACCTAAGGACATCACACACATCCATGCCTGGATGTGTGTGATGTCTTTAGGTTAGTTAGGTTTAAGTAGTTCTAAGTTCTAGGGGACTGATGACCACAGATGTTAAGTCCCATAGTGCTCAGAGCCATTTGAACCATTTTTTTAACACGCTGAGTTACCGTGCCGGCTCCACTCCGGCCGGCCAGTTCCTCATCGTTAGAGTGCATCTGATTCAACAGCAATGATCAAATACGCGATGTTCGCCTCGAATTTGTTCTAAGAAACAACATTTTTTTTTTAGTTTAAAAGAACTGTGTTTTCCTGCAACCCTTCCGAAAAATCCGTATGGCAACAAGGCAGTAGCTTTCATTAAATATACGTGGTGCTCTAAAACGTTGTGTTGCAGCTGCTTCTAGAACAAATACCATCCAGAACCTTATTCGAGCACAGCAATCGATGCAAACGATAGCGCGTAGAACGATTCTGTAATGTAATCTGTGACAAACGGAATACAGATCTGAAGAAAGTTTGGTGTAATAGTGAATTTAATAATGTAAATACTACGGCGAAAATGACTATTTTTGAATAATATTGAGTGTCATACTCTATTTAATAATTTTCTGTACCATGAAATTGTAAAAAAGACAGACATACGGGATTTGAAGCTGTACCGTAAGTGTCATAACCGTGAACATTAGTCACTGCACGGCTTTCGCTTGGTCGTTATCCGTCTAATGTTATAGATGTAATGGGTACGCATAAAACTTCAACAGCAATTTTCTATGCGACTACTGGCCGTCGTATAGAAAACGGCTCGCCAGATAACAGGAGAGATCCCTCTACAACATATCCAAGACTCACCAAAATCCGTGATTAACCGGTCTGATGGTCCCTTTGTGAATTGGTCATGTAACCACAGAAGCAGTTGGGTAGCGCATACGCTTTAACCGCCCACGACGCTGCATCGTTTGACAGCTCAAAAGGAGCACCGGGTTAAATTGAAAACTTGTTTGTTTGTCCGGCGCCGGCTGCTTTCAGAAAAAGGAAAAGCCTGGCTATTTCTGTCAGCAGGATGTGCCGACGGACGGCGTGCGTCTCAAATCCCCCCCCCCCTCTACCCTCCCCTTTCTTGTTATCGCTAACGTGACACGTCCGTCGTTACGTGTTTTGTACACGAGTGACAAGAATGAATTGGATGTCATAACCTCCCGGCCCATAATTAGATTCCGAAACGAAATCTTAAAACATTCGGCCATAATGAGTTACGGAACAATATTTGAAAATACTTGTGTCACTGTAAGCGAACGAACGTTTATCCATTCTGTAATTAATAAACGTCTTTAACAACTTCATAGTCCTCATTAGAGTCCGCAACCACATCGGAGCTTCAATCTGCAACCACATCGGAGCTTAAATCTGGAAGATCTAGCCGGCCGAAGTGGCCGTGCGGTTAAAGGCGCTGCAGTCTAGAACCGCAAGACCGCTACGGTCGCAGGTTCGAATCCTGCCTCGGGCATGGATGTTTGTGATGTCCTTAGGTTAGTTAGGTTTAACTAGTTCTAAGTTCTAGGGGACTAATGACCTCAGAAGTTGAGTCCCATAGTGCTCAGAGCCATTTGAACCATTTGTTTGGAAGATCTAACTAGAGAAAAAGTTTAAGTTTATTTGAGTTTCAAGTGTTGAGAAATCAGTTACCAGCGCATACTGATGGAGGTATTACTGTTATATTTTTTATTATTATCACCGTCCGACAAAGTCGCTATTACTTTTACACATGACCAGTTGCTACACACGAGGACAATGCGTTGTCACAATCTCTCGGCGCGTTTTGGTAATACAAGTAACTGTAGCACTACGACGGTGAAGAAGCTGGTCGTTTAAGAGTGCAAGTGAGTTTAACGACAGTAAGATTACTTTAATCTCTGCTTACCTTTTTCCTTTCTTAGACACTCTCTCACGAAGCAGAGGATTTCATTACTTGTTTACGACCACCCCAGACGCTGACACGTTGATTGGCCTTTGTGGCTCTACTTTGTGCTTGGCCGGCGGTAAAATAGAAAGCAGTGCGTCACAAAATTAAGATAGATTACGCTAAAATTTGCACTGATGCCGACTGCAGCACTCCATGGTTCAAATGGCTCTGAGCACTATGCGACTTAACTTCTAAGGTCATCAGTCGCCTAGAACTTAGAACTAATTAAACCTAACTAACCTAAGGACATCACACACATCCATGCCCGAGGCAGGATTCGAACCTGCGACCGTAGCGGTCGCGCGGTTCCAGACTGTAGCGCCTTTAAACGCTTGGCCACCACGGCCGGCTGCAGCACTCGGAACCGTGACCTACTGGTCATGAACAACTTGTTATAACAGGTACGTGTAATCCGTCCGCCTTCGATCTACACTGTTCTGTAACGCTCAGCCGGCAAAGAAGTTTGTGTTTCAATCCATTACTTTAGTGTTTTGTTCGTGGGATAGATGAATCGATTACATTGCGTCGGTTTATTTTGTCATTACGCGATAATATAATACGGTCTGTCGCTTATCATTTTCTGCACGAGACAGTTTCAACGATCTAAACAGTTAGACTCCTAGTTGTTAAGATACTGGGCTTGTACACATGAGGACTAGCGTCCAAATCTCTCACCATCAACATAATTAAGATTCTCCGTGATCTTATGACCTTTTTCAGGAGGGTCTCTACGATAATGCAACGTTTCTAAGGGCAAGCGTCATGCGCGGATCGAGGGTTAGTTCCTGGGGAGGGGGGTTGTCATGGTTTTTACTTCCTCCCTCCCTCCTGAAATATACCTCCCCTTTTAACTTGCCACAGAGACCTAGGATTGTAACTATAATAACAAAAGCAACACAACACAAAAGTGTGCAAAATGTAAGGTTCAAATGGCTCTAAGCACAGTGGGACTTAACATCAGAGGTCATCAGTCCTCTAGACTACTTAAACCTAACTAACCTAAGGACATCACATGGCAGAAAGTCATTTTTTCGGATGAATCCAGGTTCTGTTTACACCGTCGTGATGGTCGCATCCGTGTTTGGCGACATTGCGGTGAACGCACATTGGAAGCGTGTATTTGTCATCGCCTTACTGGCGTATCACCCGGCGTGATGGTATGGGGTGCCATTGGTTACACGTCTCGGCCACCTCTTGTTCGCATTGACGGCACGTTGAACAGTGGACGTTACATTTCAGATGTGTTACGACCCGTGGTTCTACCCTTCAGTCGATCCCTGCGAAACCCTATATTTCAGCACGACCGCATGTTGCAGGTCCTATACGGACCTTTCTGGATACAGAAAATGTTCGACTGCTCCCGTGGCCAGCACATTGTCCAGATCTCTCACCAACTGAAAACGTCTGGTCAATGGTGGCCGAGCAACTGGCTCGTCACAATACTCTTGATGAACTGTGGTATGGTCAATGGTGTTGAAGCTGCATGGGCAGCTGTAGGTGTACACGCCATCCAAGCTCTGTTTGACTCAGTGCCCAGCCGTATCAAGGCCGTTATTACGGCCAGAGGTGGTTGTTCTGGGTACTGATTTCTCAGGATCTATGCACCCAAATTGCGTGAAAATGTAATCACATGTCAGTTCTAGTATAATAGATTTGTGCGATGAATACCCGATTATCATCTGTATTTCTTCTTGGTGTAGCAATTTTAATGGCCAGTAGTGTAATACCAGCGAATACCTGCTCTGTAATGAAATGAATGTGCGGTGACAATCGAGAATTTGTGCCAAACCTGTTTTTCAATAGTCACTAATACTCATTTTCAAGGAACGTCGTTCTTTTCCATCGTGAAAATCTCTTGAGTAGAAAGTGTGTTCTTATCGATAAAGCCGGATGCTTTACGATGACAAACAGGATAAGAGTTAGCCAATAGACTGGACGGCTGAAGCACACTGTTGGAAGTGCCTTCTACCGCAAGGTCGCCCACACACGGGGCACCCCCCCTTCTATCTCCGCCCCCTCAACCCCTCCCCACCCCTGGCTCCCAGCAAAAGAAAAACTATACTGTAGCCAGATTTTTTAACAGGGTCGGAACTGAAATTTTTCTCATGGCTACCTACAAGTCGCTATTCGTTTTCCAGAATACTTCATACACCCCTCCCCCCCCCCCCACCCGGCAAGCTATCGTGTGGGCGCTCTTGCCGTTCCGTAGAACCGCGGACACGCGCAGATAACGCAGGTACGCGGAGCCAGCCAGCAGCTCTCGTGGGCGCCCTAAGCTCCGCAGCACAGTGGAACTCGGAGAGCAACAGGTGGCGGCGGCGCCTGCCCACCAAAGCGACTCGACAAAGCGACGGGCGGCCACCGCGCCTCTCTGCCCGCTCTGGTTCCCTGCTCTCTTTTTTTCCCCTCTTTTTCCTGCTTTTAATGATGCAGCGTGCCGCTGGCACAAATAATTAGCGCGCCTGCTGAGCAAATGGAAATATCGTAGCAGCGAGGAATTTCAATGGAGACGGCCCTTTCACAGACCGACTCTCCGTGGCCAGATTACCATGTTCAACGGTGCATAAACTCGACGTCATGGTGTACTATAATTAAAAATTACATAATTCCAATGCGGAAATTACAACTACAGTTTCCTCCAAAAAACAGCATCGTTTATTGCTCCGCACGGATGGCTGTAGTTCGGAATTTCTGATTGGGTCTCGTATTTTAGAGGCGGGATCCCCGCCCCCCGTGTGGATCCAGTTGGCAAGGTTGCGCTCCCCCCGCCTATATACACTACTGGCCATTAAAATTGCTACTCCAAGAAGAAATGCAGATGATAAACGGGTATTCATTCGACAATTATATTATACTAGAACTGACATGTGATTACATTTTCATGTAATTTGGGTGCATAGATTCTGAGAAGTCAGTACCCAGAACAGCCACCTCTGGCCGTAATAGTGGCCTTGATGCGCCTGGGCATTGAGTCAAACAGAGCTTGGATGGAGCGTACAGGTACTGCTGCCCATGCAGCTTCAACACCATACCACAGTTCATCAAGAGTAGTGACGGGCGTACTGTGACGAGCCAGTTGCTCGGCCACTATTGACCAGACGTTTTCAATTGGAGAGAGATCTAGAGAATGTGCTGGCCAGGGCAGCAGTCGAACATTTTCTGTATCCAGAAAGGCCCGTACAGGACCTGCAACATGCGGTCGTGCATTATCCAGCTGAAATGTAGGGTTTCGCAGGGATCAAGCTGCTGCAAACGTCGTCAAACTGTTCGTGCAGATGGTTGTTGTCTTGCAAACGTCCCCATCTGTTGACTCAGGGATCGAGTTGTGGCTGCACGATCCGTTATAGCCATGCGGATAAGATGCCTGTCATCTCGACTGCTAGTGATACGAGGCCGTTGGGATCCAGCTCGGCGTTCCCTATTACCCTCCTGAACCCACCGATTCCATTTTCTGCTAACAGTCATTGGATCTCGACCAACGCGAGCAGCAATGTCGCGATACGATAAACGGCAATCGCGATAGGCTACAATCCGACCTTTATCAAATTCGGAAACGTGATGGTAAGCATTTCTCCTCCTTACACGAGATATCACAACAACGTTTCACCAGGCAACGGCGATCAACTGCTGTTTGTGTATAAGAAATCGGTTGGAAACTTTCCTCAATTCAGCACGTTGTAGGTGTCGCCACCGGCGCCAACCTTGTGTGAATGCTCTGAAAAGCTTATCATTTGCATATCACAGCATCTTCTTCCTGTTGGTTAAATTTCGTGTCTGTAGCACGTCATCTTCGTGGTGTAGCAGTTTTAATGGCCAGTAGTGTAAAACATTTAACAAAATATGTTGTCCAAACCGCTAAGGTCGTACGTCCGAATTCTGCCACGGGCATGGTTCCAATGGCTGTGAGCACTATGAAACTTAACATCTTAGGTCATTAATCCCCTAGAACTTAGAACTACTTAAACCTAACTAACCTAAGGACATCACACACTTCCATGCCCGAGGCTGGATTCGAACCTGCGACCGTAGCGGTCGCGCGGTTCCATACTGAAGCGCCTAGAACGCCACGGGCATGGATGTGTGTGATGTCCTTAGGTTAGTTAGGTTTAAGGAGTTCTATGGTCTAGGGGACTGATGACCTCAGATGTTAAGTCCCATAGTGCTCAGAGCCATTTGAACCATTTTTTTTTTTTTTTGTCCAAACGTTGTGATCACTGTACCCAGTTCGGCTTGTTTTTGTTTTCACTTTGAGGCTAACAGTCTCCCAGGTGACACGTCGTGGTCGTAACTGCTGTACTAACAATGGGAGGCCACGACGTTGGGATCACGGATTTATTTCAAACTTTGCAAGCCTTTAGCAGGCCATTAAAACAACATAATTTGCAAGTAGTATAATGTGCACTACTCTGGCAATTCCGAAAAAGTAGCAAGAGAAGTTTTATGCGTCTATCACGTAACTGATGCATCTATGCGAAGATTTTAGCAGGAAGAAGTCATTGTGGTCAAGTGGCTGCCGGCACGGTAGCTCAGCTTTTTTGGTCAGAGTGTTAACTGCCCTCTGTTATAATAAAAAAAGAAGAAAAATAACTGAGTGAATGGATCAATGATGAACTTGAACGGGTGTGCTATGGGATGCCCGCCACAAGCAAATGCAACGATCAATAAAGAACAAAATGAGGTCAAAGAAAAGGGATTAGCGTTCTCGAGTTGCTGGAGGGCCGTGGACGCAGCGATGGTTCGAATTCCGCTAACACTTATTTTTTAATCTATATTTTTTTCATCACTGATCACATTATTTAATTTATATTTCATTTAAGAGGTAATATAATGAATAAAACCCACGCCTATTTTCATGAAGGTGCAGTGAATTTCATGTGTTATCTGACTGTTTATTATTTGCAATTAAAATTTCAAGAATGAAGGACAGGCGTAGAAAACCCAAGTCACACTTCGATAGATAATGATTGCGAATATGGTAAGTCACAACGTGCCAGACCTCAAAAATAATGAACAATTACTCGTCGGATGTGCTCTCAACATCACACGTTGCAGGATGGTATCTGTCATACAGACATGGAAAACAAAAACTGAAACTGAAACTTCATGCAAATACACCCGGCTTTTTTCATTATATTCCCTCTCAAATGTCATGTAAATTAAACAATATGACCAGTGATGAAAAAAATAGGTTAATAACTAAGTATGAGCTGGACTCGAACCGTCGCATCATACACGTTCGTCTTACGAACCTGGAACACTAATCACGTTTTTATTGTTCGTTTCATTTTTCGGGGCGAATATCCCTTGTCACCCATTCAAGTTCATCATTGATCCATTCATTCTGTTATTTTTTTTATTACAGAGGGCAGATAACCCTCTGACCGAACACGCTGAGCTACTGTGGCAGTCATCACTCGATCCCCCATTAACTCTGACGGCCAGCACCTACGCACAGATACACGAGCCACATAGCTGATGAGTAAAACTCCTCTTGCTATTTTCTCGGTAATTGCCAGTGCTACTGCGTAAAGTCAAGCGCCGGCACGCCAGTCCGAAACGACAGAGCAGAGAGGGCTGTGAAGAAGACATCAGCCAACTGCACGCTGACCGACCCCTCTCCAGGACGACAACGCGATGGTAGCGCCTTCTGTGTGAAGCGGTCGTAAGCGCCGCTCCGACTCGTCGTGGCCCACTTCTACAGCAACATCAGTATTAGGGCACTTGAAGACCAGCGACTTAGGAACTGTATATACCAAAGAACATTGTTTATTTTGGCTGTCGCGCTTTGCTTGCGACACATCTGTTTAATGCAAGGTTAAGTGTTGTAATCATTTTCTTTTGTAATAAAAGTCATTAGTACGATTTGCTTGAGTTGTCGTCTAGCGATCCGAGAAAGCAAGTTTCCTAGGCACCCCATATCTGACGAGTAGGCAGGATTCAACAGCCACCAGAGTGCTAGACTTTACTACTTGCTTATTATGTTGTTTTAATGACCTACTAAAGGGGTAAAAAGTTTCAACGTCGTGGCCTTACTTTGTAAGTATACTACGACTGTCAGTATAGACTAAGTTTTGCGTCCACACATCCACACTTCAGACCTGCTGTCCAAGGGGAAATAAGCATGAAGGTGGGACTGCACTGAACGGAACTGCACTGCAGCAAAACGGAGCGGTACGACACCACCAAATATTGTTTATAATGAAATCCTATGAGACAGAAAGCAGTACACGACAGTGGAACTGCACGGTGCAGCACTGCGAGACAACGTTCACCAACTGCCCAACTATGACGCGCCGGTGGGTTGTCAAATGGTTCAAATGGCTCTGAGCACTATGGGGCTTAACATCTGAGGTCACAGTCCCCTAGAACTTAGAACTACTTAAACCTACCTAACCTAAGGACACCAGACACATCCATGCCCGCACACCTGTGACCGTAGTAGCAGCGCAGTTCCGGACGGTGGGTTGTCGTAAGTGTGTTATAGCAACTGGCGCTGCACTACGCGTCATTCAAATCGTAGCTCTGTGACGTGCTAAACAAAATTTTTTCCTCCAAAACGGCGCTAGACGAGGAAGAGTTAACTGTATGTGTAAGGTAAGGTCCAGATTTATATGATCGTCAAAGTGAACAGTGGACAGTACCAGAAAAACCAACATCTGGAAAGAAGTTGCCAAGGAAGTGGGATCAATATAACGTAGCAATACATACAGATTTAATTTTTCAAGCAGGCGATTAGGAGTTCATATTTTATGACTATGTTACATAATTATTCAAATTTTTTTACTGCTTATTTTCTCTTCGACGATATCCCATGTTTGCCATGTCGTTTTGCAGGCCAAACAACTTTGCGGGGAACTGAAATAATGTTTGAATCTATGGCGAATCTGAAACGCATTAATGACTAAATCGATTCCTGTATGAGGGAGGTCTCGTAATTGTAGTTCTTTAGTCCAACTTTATATCATACCTGAGAGAATTGTGCAAAACGCAGGTGGCAAGAATAATGTTCTCTGCATGTTCCAGACTGAGACAGATCTTGCAATAATAAATCCTAATTTTCTGGCACAATATTCGAAAAGCGTTTTCTGAAACGCTTCCTGCTTTCTGATGTCTGTAACCATATACTTTCTTCTATTGGTCATTTAATTTTGTAACAGGATAATGGTTATCAAAAATGGTTCAAATGGCTCTGAGCACTATGGGACTCAACTTCTGAGGTCATCACTCCCCTAGAACTTAGAACTACTTAAACCTAACCAACCTAAGGACATCACACACATCCATGCCCGAGGTAGGATTCTAACCTGCGACCGTAGCGGTCTCGCGGTTCCAGACTGTAGCGCCTAGAACCGCACGGCCACTCCGGCCGGCCAATGGTCATCAAATAGGTTTCTAATGATAAATTTCGTCTCCAATACTCGAGTGAGGCAGTCGATCTCGTAATTGTTTTGGGCCCGGTATATTCTACGTGTTTGTTTCCAGTTTTGTCGGTAAACCTGCCCGTGAAAAACGAACCCCGCCTCGCAATTCTTTCCGAGGTCACCCACGTTCACATATATGAAATTATAGTCTTCTTCCTCAGATACCGAAATTACACGTATTCTCACATCCATGTCACTTTCTTCCATTTTCTTCGGAGATTACCGAAAGACCTACTAATCAAATGTGCTGCGTGTTGTCCCGCCACTGCGGCTCAAATGCCGTGTGCTGTGTAGAGCCGTGTCGTGCCACGCCACTCTGCTGCAGTGCAGATCCGTTCAGTGCGGTCGTATCTTCAACGGCATCCTCTTGCCACTTGTATTTGGAGATACTAGCCGACTTAAAAACATATTACCTATAAGTATTAGTCTGAAAATGAAGTACAGGGTTATTACAAATGATTGAAGCGATTTCACAGCTCTACAATAACTTTATTATTTGAGATATTTTCACAATGCTTTGCACACACATACAAAAACTCAAAAAGTTTTTTTAGGCATTCACAAATGTTCGATATGTGCACCTTTAGTGATTCGGCAGACATCAAGCCGATAATCAAGTTCCTCCCACACTCGGCGCACCATGTCCCCATCAATGAGTTCGAAAGCATCGTTGATGCGAGCTCGCAGTTCTGGCACGTTTCTTGGTAGAGGAGGTTTAAACACTGAATCTTTCACATAACCCCACAGAAAGAAATCGCATGGGGTTAAGTCGGGAGAGCGTGGAGGCCATTACATGAATTGCTGATCATGATCTCCACCACGACCGATCCATCGGTTTTCCAATCTGCTGTTTAAGAAATGCCGAACATCATGATGGAAGTGCGGTGGAGCACCATCCTGTTGAAAGATGAAGTCGGCGCTGTCGGTCTCCAGTTGTGGCATGAGCCAATTTTCCAGTATGTCCAGATACACGTGTCCTGTAACGTTTTTTTCGCAGAAGAAAAAGGGGCCGTAAACTTTAAACCGTGAGATTGCGCAAAACACGCTAACTTTTGGTGCGAATTTGCTGCACGAATTCGTGAGGATTCTCTACCGCCCAGATTCGCACATTGTGTCTGTTCACTTCAGCATTAAAAAAAATGTTGCTTCATCACTGAAAACAAGTTTCGCACTGAACGCATCCTCTTCCATGAGCTGTTGCAACCGCGCCGAAACTTCAAAGAGTTTGACTTCGTCATCGGGTGTCAGGGCTTGTAGCAACTGTAAACGGTAAGGCTTCTGCTTTAGCCGTTTCCGTAAGATTTTCCAAACCGTCGGCTGTGGTACGTTTAGCTCCCTGCTTGCTTTATTCGTCGACTTTCGCGGGCTACGCGCGAAACTTGCCCGCACGCATTCAACCGTTTCTTCGCTCACTGCAGGCCGACCCGTTGATTTCCCCTTACAGAGGCATCCAGAAGCTTTAAACTGCGCATACCATCGCCGAATGGAGTTAGCAGTTGGTGGATCTTTGTTGAACTTCGTCCTGAAGTGTCGTTGCACTGTTATGACTGACTGACTGATGTGAGTCCGTTTCAAGCACGACATACGCTTTCTCGGCTCCTGTCGCCATTTTGTCTCACTGCGCTCTCGAGCGCTATGGCGGCAAAAACCTGAAGTGCGGCTTCAGCCGTACAAAACGTTATGAGTTTTCCTACGTATCTGTAGTGTGTCGTGACCATATGTCAATGAATGGAGCTACAGTGAATTTATGAAATCGCTTCAATCATTTGTAATAGCCCTGTAAATACTGATATAATGTTGTTCAGTACAAAGTCCTCGGTCACCAGTAAAAATTTCTGTACGTATATCCCTAACACAATGTATTTTGACATAAATCGATTTTCAAATTTATCAGCTTACTGTTGGAGAATAAAAGTGAGAACCAAATGTCATCCCAGAAAATTGTGGCCTGCGCTTACGAAAGAATGATTTTCATTTTGTGGCCCGTATGACTGAGCCTGCGGCCTGATCTACTTTAGAAAAAAACTGCGCCGATTGACAGACAGCATTTGCGTCAAGTAACAAATCCGACACAGTTCGTGCGCCCTTATGTAGAGCCGACAAACGACGGGAAATCTGAATCAAACAAGACAAATGGGAGGAGATCTTCAAACACATACAAAAATTTCTTAATGAGTTGGGCTGTTGTGGGGGAGGAAACCAGACAGCGAGGTCATCAGTCTCATAGCATTACGGAAGTTCGGGGAAGGAATTCGACCGTACCCTTTCAAAGGAACCATCCGGGCATTTGCCGGGAGCGATTTAGAGAAATCACGGAAGACCTAAATCAGGATGACCGGACGTGGGATTGAACCGTCGTCCTCCCGAATGCGAGTCCAGTGTGCTGATCCCTGCGCCACCTCGGTCTGTTGTCTTAATAACTAACATTTCCGATCGTAGGCGCAACAACTCTCGCCGTCTAATTTTTGCACAGCATGTGCCCAACCCATTCGATGTCCTTGCTTTTGTCTTTCCATCCATGGGCATCTCATTCGTACGGTGCCACAGCTCTTCGTTGGATGTTATGTTTGGCCAAATTACGAGTACGCTCAGGAGCAGGCAGCGTTTTGTAATAGTCTTTATTTTCTTAGTGATCCACTTTGTCACCTTCCAGGTTTCACTTCCGTACAGCAACACTGATTTTACTTTGCTGTTGAATATTCGAAGTTTTGGTCGCAGAGGAATGTGACGGCTTCTCCAGATGGGATGCAGTTGGATGAACGTCGCTTTTGCTTTCTTAGTCCTGCTGCAGACGACTCCTCGGCACATCCAATTTTACTTGAACAATGGTAACAAAACCACAGACTGTATTTGAATCTCACGTCGTTTACCCTTTATAACACAGTTACCAGTTTCGACACCACATGGTGCCATCTTCAGCCCCGAAAATGAGCTGCCATCCACAACCGTTTTTATGTGCAATGAACAGAATCGAAAGCAGCGGGCCGAAATTAACTGGATTCAGTATTTCCCGTGGCAATAACAAGCCCAGCATGGACAGACGACAAAACAACTGTGGTCTTGGCCCTGTTGCCCGCAACAAAACTGTGATTTTAGTGAACACAACCAGTGTCCTTCAAGGGTACCAGAAGCCCCTTTATTAACTCACTGTTACCCGCAGTTTCTTCAGGTAGTAGTGACCCAAATATTTTGTTTCTCTTGATTTCCAGTGATCCGCACGGAAATATTGTGTGTGTTGTGGTTTCGTCCCCCTACCACATAGTTTGCACTTGGGGTCTTCTTTATCTATTTGGATCGCGTACAGGTGTTTCTTGAACTTTTCATGACCAGTCATTAAAATTACCATGAATTTTATCTGCGTCCTGAAAGCCCAGGATTACATAATTTCTCTTTAAACATGGTTTAGACATCATTAGATTTCCATGTTTTTGTTTTTGGGTTTTGATCCAGACTTCTGCGTACTGCGTCCTGATTCAGCCAAGTAGTTTAGATTTTACCATCGCATTGGTAATAGAACAGGTTCCGGCACAACAAGCAGAGTTGTTGCCCCTGCCATGGATAACCTATCGGCATGCTCGTTACCACTAATACCTGATCCACCAGTGATCCAGAGCATATGTGCCCTGTTGCTAACACCTAGTCCGCAGCTCGTGGTCGTGCGGTAGCGTTCTCGCTTCCCACGCCCGGGTTCCCGAGTTCGATTCCCGGCGGGGTTAGGGATTTTCTCTGCCTCGTGATGACTGGGTGTTGTGTGCTGTCCTTAGGTTTAAGTAGTTCTAAGTTCTAGGGGACTGATGACCATAGATGTTAAGTCCCATAGTGCTCAGAGCCATTTGAACCATTTTTTTTCTAACACCTAGCATGCCTAAGAAGGTACTCAATTACTCATCCGTAAGTCAACTGTCATGAGCATAAATTTTCTTACAAGACTTTTAAGTCAAACTGGATATGATTATAAACGTATTCTGTCTGACACCTCGATCCTTCTTTTTGTAGTTTTAATATCCCTACATGTTCTATTTTTATCAGGGATGTATTTTTGCTCTCGAGCAAGGAAGCTCAAACGCATACCCTTGACGCAAACTGTAGTACGTGGTATGCGTGATTATAGAGAACGTGAATTTCCATCACACAGACAGAAGCTGCACTGTTACACACACACACACACACACACACACACACACACACACACACACACACACAGGTCGCTCCAGAGAATGCTATCGCCCTGATAAACTCTGCAAGTTGCTCGCAGTCACGAAAGTCGTAAGCCACTTCGGACAACAAGCGGCGGTCGATACCCCCAGCAGGAGATCGTATCGGAGCTGTTACACCGTGTCCAACATCCAGGCGTATCACTTGTAGCCGCCTTCTGTGAAGAAAGCTCGCATCTAAATTGATAACGTAAAAAGGGCGCATTTAGCGACCTAATAAAGAGAGGTCTGCACGCATGCGCATATCCGCAGTAATGAATTTGCTGCTAAAACACTGCACCACTGCGAATATCCGCAGTAACAATTTCTTTGTAGTGAAAGATAGTATAAACACTACAATTTTCGTCTATTTCCATTATAATCAATGGATAATAATAATAATCATTGTTCAAGTCATTATTATTACACACAAGGAACGAGTACTAGTACAGGGTGAACCAGAACTCCACCGAAAAACTATCAGAGGTGGCAGCATTGACCTAAAACAGATGCATACCTTAACAGCTATGAGCACCTATTCAACTTCGCTACTGTTAAACACATCTCTTCTACTGAACAAATGCCCATAGTTCTTAAGGCGTGAACTCTAGCGCCCATGTTTACAAGATATTATTTTCTTGTTTTGCTCCATACCATCACCTCTCAAAGTGTTTCATCCTGTATATTGGTACGAATAAGCAATGCCCTGGGGACGGTAGATGCGTTGTTGACGTCTGCAAGGGCTAAATATGGCTACATGTCCATCTTCCTGCTTTTCGGCACATTTATACGTACATCAGCCTTCTGATGTAGTAACAGGTGCCTTACATCTGAACCATTCCTGTTTCTTTTGCAATAACACAGGCCACTTAAGTAAAGATGCCAAAGAGAAGACAGGGCGGTTCTAAATAACTTCATTTATTCAAATCTTCGATTCACGATTTGATTTCTGTCTGTGTGCCGCATACGACATAAACAATATTTGGTATAACATCACTAAATTTTAAGTACACTTAGAAGTGCACGCTACAGTGCTTATTACATTGAGAGGTGTAGCAGAGTAACATAATTTAACTTAATGGTGGATTAACTTACATTTGAGAACTATATGATTAACAGTTTGGAAGAGGTGACGACAACTTCTAACAATACATCGTTTGAATTCCAAGTGTTCCACAGTAAATTTCACACCATCCATCCCATTTTATTACGATAAGAAGTTGTAACTTTCGTAAAATATTAAAAATATGCTAAGGTCTGTTGGAATAAAATGTGACAATGTTCGACCTATCTGTTCTTAGTGAATGGCGTGCTCGCTGTGTTCCTTTATGAGATCCATAGTGGCGCTGAGAAAGGCGCTCAGGCTGATGTGTTGTCGGCGGGACTCAGCAGGACCAGCCATACCTCTGAAGATGTCCAACGTAGTATTGGACGAAACGTTAGGAATAGAAGAATTCCATGGACCACGGCCATATAACCCGGAAGAACTATCAACAAAAGTACCATCCGGTCGTGAAAGCCTTCATTGTATGATGTATTGCTCGATTCCCGGGGGAATAACACACATATTCGCAGAACTTGAAACGGGGTCATCTCAAGAAAGTAGGCGTTGCTCTTGATTCTTAAGTGCTGAGAGTAGCCAGACATTGCAGTAATTCCGCTGCCTCCATAGTAAACCGTGCATAAGAGAGATATTGGTGCATACAAAAGCGTGTAAACGTGCTTCCCTCTATAAATTTTAATGCGGAAATCAGTGGCTAATGTCGCTATGAAGAATCCTTTTTCATTGACTGCACAGACATTTCAGTAATTCCACTACATCTGTCATAAATTTTGCATAAGGTTCATTAGAATAATAGAGGATATGCAGCGTACTGTGGCATGCCAACACTTTTCCCCTATTCCAGGTAGCTTTAAGTGCGTAACTGCTAGCAATTTTAGCTTCCGACTGAAATTGCTTGTGTACATAATATCACTTTTTATATGTAGAAGTCATACCACAGTCGCTTCGTGCAAAACTACAGCGACAGATTCTAAACCCATTTGTTTTTGTAAGTGATTTAGATGAAGATTTAAAATGTCAAATGTCATCTTTGAGAGATAGTTATCTAATTACGGACAACCACCTACCTTCGGTTTAGGGAACATTTTTCATTTTAATTGTATCGTGGCCTAACGTCTTTCCTGACGCCACGAACGTCCATTAGTCTAAGACAGGAAATACGAAATATCAGTGCCTACTGCTTCTTCGTTCCGGTACGAATTTTCATTCTCGTCCTTTTAATATACAGCCAAAAGTGGTTCATGTTCGCAACTGTGAATACATTTTCTATAAGATTGGAAACTCACGTGCAGAATCTGTATTATAAGCTTTTATTAGTGTTTTTAAATTCTTATTACACTTCTGTAGTTCGGACCGTGCACATTTCACTTCGAATACGAACCAAAGTCGGTAAACGCATCGTTTCTATATTACGGGAACAAACATTTAAAACAATGCACTCCTTTTTTCCCAGGACTATTCACGACTATTGGGCGAAAGTGCGACAGTGTTTCAACAACTTTAGTAATCACTACATTCGTAAGCAATTAACGAATACCTATAACTATGCCCAAAATGAAACAGCAGATGATGTCGAATGTGTGATACAAAAACATGAATACTATTCATCTCGTTTCACTCCTACCATTCGACAATGTTACCACATAAATTAAGAGGGTTTTTTTTTTCACCCTCCGATCATCCGGGAAAATTAAAATCACAGTGAATAAAAAAAATGGTTCAAATGGCTCTGAGCACTATGGGACTTAACATCTGAGGTTATCAGTCCCCTAGACTTATAACTACTTAATCCTAACTAACCTAAAGACATCAGACACATCCATGCACGAGGCAGGATTTGAACCTGCGACCATAGCAGCGGCGCGGTTCCGGACTGAAGGGCCTAGAACCGCCCGGCCACAGCAGCCGGCTTAGAAAATAGTGTCTCCCGCCAAGTGTAAAGTACTGCTGTAGGGTTTCCCCTGATTTCATGCAGCCACTTCACACATACACAAAATTCCAATTTTTGGCTGGTACAATGTCCTCATCGACGCACAATGTCCCAGAAATAAATTAATGTGGTTCTAGTCTCCCGGTACCGACCAAGGCTTCCGGGAGGTTTCCCTTCGAGGTAAGCTGAATGCCGGAAACGGTAAGCCCCTCTCATTTATTCCCGATAGGAACCCCGAACTGCCCCATTATTAGCTTCTCTGAGACTTGGCTTAATAGAACCGCTACTCTTCAATGGGCCCGATATCGAACAACCCGCTCCGTTCCTGGTAGTAGAGAATGAAACGATTTAAAAAAAAACTAATTATAAAAAAGTTATTGTCGCTGTTCCTTCAGGACAGTTAATTACGTCTTTCATTTAAAAATATAACTCAAATTTCATTTTTGATATCCCGCCTGGTGCTGCAATTTAAATGACCAAACGTGCATTTGTTTCCTTCTGTGGCACGAATTCGATTCTATTGAACTGAAACCTATTCTGAACCCATTACAAATTCCCAAAGAGTAAGGAAATTCTAGACATGTCATCTAGGTACATAAGTAAAATGGCAGCGCAAGTTTCGCTTCGCTAATAGCAACAAGACGCTATCAATCGTAAAGATCCGCTCAGCTTACTCAGGTGGTTGCGTAACACGTTTAAGGTTTTCCTAACGCTGCTACCAGGGTAGCGTAACGACCGGTCAGGCGGCTGGATTCCGTAAGCCGCTACCTCAGATCTCGGTCCAGTGGCGGAACTAACCACCGTATAGTTCGGTTACCAGATCTTATCTGGCGGCAGGGACGGTAGCCACCTGCGTGGCGGGCTGCCTAAGGCCCAGGGGCTAACGGGGCCGCTCTTCCGTATCCAGAGGAGGCAACGGAACATCTCTGCGCTGAAGGCCAGAGATTGTGAACGAGTGTTCGTTAGTGGAAACTTTATCACCAAAATCCCTGATTTAGTTTCTCACCCTCTTCTATAATATGGTCGCCATTAACAGATATCTAGATCTACATCTGCATGTAGTGCTCGGCAGAGGGTATTTATCATTGTATATCTTTTGAGTTTCTTCCGTTTCAGTGACATATGGAGCGTGGAAAGGCTGATTGCTAAATGGATCTGTGTGCACTATAGTATTAGCCTGATCTCGGGTTCGCGATCCCTAAGGGAGTGATAGGAGCAGCCTGAAGAGTTTCTCTAGATTCTTCACTTAACACTGGACCCGAAAACTTTGTAAGTAGGATTTTGCCGAATAATGAACGTCTATCGTGTTCAGGTTTTCAGGGACTCCGTGACTCTGTCCCGTGAGGCGAACAAACCTGTGACCAATCGTGGTGTCCTTCTTTGTACGCGCTCAGTATCCATTTTTAGTATTTGATGTGTGTCCCCCACGCTTGAACGGTATTCTGAGATGGACACACAAACTATTTGGAAGTAGCCTCCTTTGTACATTGAAAGCTTTTTCCCGTTTCCCCAACGTAGGACGAATCCTACGCTATTACTTCATATCCCTTCAAAATGTTCTACTCGGGTATTTGTACGACTTGATAGAGTCCACTTATGAAACATCAATATTAAAGTCTTAGGATATTGCTTGTTCGCTTTTAGTGAAATTCGTTTTACTTGGATATTTTATCGGTATCTGCCTGGACACTTGCGCAGTTTTTCCAGATTGTACTTCGTTATAGATAATTGCGTCATCTGCAATAATCCAGAGTAGAGTCACATCCAAAACTCAATTTTTTTTCTTACGCATTCAAAATCGTTTTCAAAATACAAAAGTGGTCTAAAGCATATTTTAATGTCTTCAATGTTAACTACCAACGTCAACCATGCAAATATTTCAATGTGTTTTTCCTTCCATATCAGTTGTTGTTTTCCGATCTCTTTCGAATGAAAAGCGGTCAGTTGTACCGTTGCGCTGCCCTTACAGACGAAGGAATGAGGTAATAAACAATGAAAAAAATTAAATAAAAAGTCGTGTTTAATTTCATTTCTAGGTGGACACATTAGCTGTTTCTAGGGATGGATAGGTTGATACAGAGTGGGAACGCCTGGTACGGCTTCAAACAGCGTCGAGTGGCCGAATCAAAAGCTTTTGGTTAATTAACAGTGGCAATGATGAGTCAAGCAATGAAATGTCACATAGAATGTCTTACTACATTCTGGGAGCCAAAGTTAATTTATTTATTTATCTTCATCTCTCTACTATAGATACTAAGTATTTTTCGCAGTCAGACGCCATTTTTAACAGTTTTCATACCTCCATTACTTCACTGCCTTTTGCACTGTCTCTTGATGTACTTCGTGGTGTTATTGGTATACACTGGGAACATAATTTTCTGAGACGTGGGTAGTTTTTTATTTAAGTGCGGACCTATTTCAGTAGCTTGCTATTTTACATCTATATTCATAAAATTCAAATGTGTTTAGTTATTTACGAAAGATTATATCTTGCGTAGTTATGTGAGACGCGAAAACTGCGCCACTGTGTAGAAATTGATATACACTGGTGGGTGTTGCTTTGAGTTGCTGTCGCTAGGTTGTCAGCGTATCTGTACTTTACAGAATCAGTGGTGACCATGTCGCTGGTGTACAAACTAAATAAAAATGTGGCCAAAATCTAGTCCTGCGAGAGATGGTATGTGAGGCTTCCCGTAGTGCTAATAAATTGGTTGTGGCTGGTGCGCGCTATGTTGACTAAGTAATAAACTGCTCAAAGTCTCGCCAGGAAGCAGCATTCTGCAGAGGAATACTATTAGCCAAAGCACGAGACGACCAATGAAATTTCCTACATTCTGTTCAGGAGGTAGATGAGCTGAAAGGCCTGAGTGTTGAAACACTTATCCGGAGCTGTTTGAATCTCGCCAAACCGAGCAGTAGCCTCGAAGCCCCGAGGGTGCAGGAGGCGAGTTGTGGGCCGTGTGAGCCGGAAGTGATGTTGAAACACTCCTCTCGTCCGCGCCTCGGAGCTTCCATAGCGTGGCGCGAATTCTCACTTCCTGCCAGAGTCCACGCACTCTTGGCTATGTGGCGACGCGTGTCATAAATTACGCGACGCACAGCTCCACAGATTATTCGCAAATGTTTATTGGTGGATCAGGATGAATTCTCTGCACAGCTACACCACGAAACATCCTAAATAACTGCCACCAACCTCCTTTGACGTGCGAGACAGGGTTAAAGTTGTCATAACTTCAAAGCCAGTAATTACAAATCCTGTAACTATCTTCACTACTTCAACAAATATTCCGGACTCCGACCACTGGACTGAAATATGTTCACTGCTAACACCTCAGTGCACCGCTTTCGGCTGGCTCTAACATCCTCCGCCGATAATTACCACAACAACAAAACAGGACACAGTTACAAGTCAACAGGGGAAGAGTCACACAAAAACATCACAATCAAATCAGTACGGAAAAGTATAATTTTACTGGTCTCGGTTAACTCTGGACAAGTAGCCCACGGTAGAAAAATGTGAACACCGTATTCGAAACTTAGAACATTTTATACAGCGAGTGAAGAATTTGCGTCTCGAACCAGCTGACGTATTAGTTTACATCAGTACCTCTGGTGAATCCACCACAACTGATAGGAGCTGAGCTGGAGAAGGACATTTTACACATTCTCAAACATGTGCTTATATCATCCTACTTTTTATTTAACTGATAACATTTTGAGTAAACTGATAGTGTTCCCATAGTAGCTAACGTTTTTCTGGGAGATTTCCAGGAAAAAGCACTTCAGTTGGCGATTTTGAAACCTAAATGTTTCTGGAGAAACCTTTGTAGTATGGCCAAATGAGACAGGAACGCTTCCTACATTTCTGGAACGCCTTAACTCCCTCCATCCGAGTATTTATTTGACCTTGAAAGTGGAGAAAAACGGAGACCTCCTGTTTTTAGGTGTCTTAGTCTGCAGACAAGGCGGCGGCTCCTTGAGTCATGTGTTCTTCTTCTTCTTCTTCTTTCCACTCTTCGCTGTATTCAAATTTGTGTCTGCGTGGTGGTGTAACGTCCGTCTGCAACAGTGAGGTGTGAGATAGGGGCCTATAATCACAGTTGATTCTGCACAGCTACTCTATAAACTACTATATAAAGGAAGTGGCTTTCGAATGGGAACCGCAAACGTTTGATGATAAGAAGGCAAGTCATCCGAATCCATTGTAAAATACGTCTGGTGTGTCATACACGACATTAGTGACAGTACACGTGTCATGATAGGAACCTCTTACCGACGCATCTAATTTGTAAGCCAGTTGAGTGAGTGGGATGTGCCTCCTTGCCCGATTTAGGGGTTCGTATGAATGCGAATGTGATCACTCCCAAGGAAATGACGAAAACATAATAGTTTGTCGCATAAGCTGCAACAAATGAACGCAAATTTCACACTCAAGCAGTTTCTTTGTGCTCTGTCAAAACATACGTTTTTGAAGCTGTGTTCCGTTTTGGAAGTTTTGGCTCTCGAATTCCTTTGTAACGTAGTTCACACCAGTTTATTTGTTGTTTTCATTTCTGTAGACGTCCATGTGGTATCTCGCCTGCTCTCACTATTGATTCACATTTATTTCCGACGCTAACCTATTCTTCCCACATGACTCATATTCTATAACCAATGTATGGTCTGAATCTGCCAAGACCACAAAAAAAAAAAAACCGTTTCAGGAACTGAACGGATAGTTCATAATGTTGCGAAGAAATAAAAAAAGTAAAAATAAATAGCACAAGGGAACTTCGAACACGGCTTGTCCGATTGATCGTCCAACGCCGTGACGACTTACGACGCCACGACTATTCTGCTTTTCTCGATAATGCACATTTTAATCTTGGACCGTTCACTGTTTCTATTTTGCTTTTTTCACACAGTTCAGTACACTTTATTCCTTTTCTTCGTGCTTGATCTGTGTTCAGTTTTTGACGGGCTGTCCACTGGGGTATCTTACAACTAAATCTGAGGCGGAGAGGGGGGGGGGGGTGATGGAGAGTTTCCCTTGTTAGAAATTAGTCGAATTGTTGCAAACGGAGTGTCCCGGAAATGTTGCGACGTGTTGTAAAGGGCATCTTGAATAACAAATAGAGGATAGGAACCCGCTTCCGGAAACATCATCTAACGACGCTACAGACTGTCGAAGCTATAGACGTCTACTCCTGCCACTGGGCCACCCCTTCGGCAACAAACATGACTTTGTACGCTGACGGACCGTAAGTGGAACGTCTCGCCATGTTGTTTTTTATTCAACGATCGCCACTGATGGTCACGACCGCCAGTGGAGAAGGTGGAACTAGCTGGTGCCTTGTCTTCTATGAATTAGGTGCTCTGTTTCCTTGATGTGTGATGATTTCGGACTTGGGTTCCCACCTACAGTTTATTTTTCTCCTGAATACCTAAAACATTAGAGATTTTAGATGATTGCAGGAGAGGACGGCTTAAGAGCTCGTGGATGCTGTCTGCGGCAGGATAACTCGGAGGACGGAGCAGGACGCACGTTTCAGGCGATTACCAGAAACATCTTGTCACTGACGGTTTACTCGGCTTATCTTAGGAAACCGGTTGTGAGTAGCCAGTTACCCCACGCAGCCCGACCACTCCAAAAAATACCAGTGGCACTCGTTTATCTCCCAAACACGACGTCCGTCCTCTTTCGTTAGAAATCGATGCGCCACGCGTCAAAGCGGGTGACGCGGCTCCCGGCGCTGCCCGGTGTAATCCCGCGACATCACAGCCAGCGGAAGTTCGACTGTCTCGTTCCATCGCGGCTATTCCCGACGCCTTTGAGGAGCCGCGTCTCCTGTTACGAGGACGACTGTCTCCCCCTATAACAAAAGAAGCCGGCCCGTCCTTCCCTCTGATCTAATTCCGTTAATGACGTCTCTGTGCCCCGTCCGCCTGTGCTTTCCTTTCTTCAGCTGTGACGATGACAGCAGTACTCTCAACTTTGTTCTCTGCCCTTGCAGATGGGCTTTATTATGAAATGAAACGTTCTTACCTCTTTATGAAGCCATCAAAAATTGGTATATAGTTGTCAGATGAGTCGAAAAATTAAGCTTCCTGTTTCTTCAGGTAAGTCTTAGCGAGTGTCAAAAATGATACCTTAAAACTGGGTTCGGAGACAGCAGGAGTGAAATGCAACGATTACATAGGTAGGTAAAGCTAACGGCAGGCTTCCATTCGGTGATAGGTTACCGCAAAGCATTGAGACAACATACAAAACACATACACGGTCTGTTCTCTAACAATGAGAGGGTAGTTGTAATTAAACTTTCGCTACTTAAGAGAGCCCCCGGAATATGTAACTCGTAATGTATTCTCCCGGAACGTCTGTTAGTGCAGCGTTCCGCCTGACTCACTGGCAACACGTCCGACGCCGGCAATCGACTGAGCGAGATCTACTGCGCATCTTGTCTACGGTGTTCACATCTGTTTGCATGAACTGTATGCGCGCAACTATTCTGTTTCCGCTCAGACTTGTGACCTCAGCGCTGTAGGTGAACGAGTAGGAAACAAAAGTGAGAGCCAGAGGGAAGCCTACACAAACAAGATACACTCCTGGAAATGGAAAAAAGAACACATTGACACCGGTGTGTCAGACCCACCATACTTGCTCCGGACACTGCGAGAGGGCTGTACAAGCAATGATCACACGCACGGCACAGCGGACACACCAGGAACCGCGGTGTTGGCCGTCGAATGGCGCTAGCTGCGCAGCATTTGTGCACCGCCGCCGTCAGTGTCAGCCAGTTTGCCGTGGCATACGGAGCTCCATCGCAGTCTTTAACACTGGTAGCAAGCCGCGACAGCGTGGACGTGAACCGTATGTGCAGTTGACGGACTTTGAGCGAGGGCGTATAGTGGGCATGCGGGAGGCCGGGTGGACGTACCGCCGAATTGCTCAACACGTGGGACGTGAGGTCTCCACAGTACATCGATGTTGTCGCCAGTGGTCGGCGGAAGGTGCACGTGCCCGTCGACCTGGGACCGGACCGCAGCGACGCACGGATGCACGCCAAGACCGTAGGATCCTACGCAGTGCCGTAGGGGACCGCACCGCCACTTCCCAGCAAATTACGGACACTGTTGCTCCTGGGGTATCGGCGAGGACCATTCGCAACCGTCTCCATGAAGCTGGGCTACGGTCCCGCACACCGTTAGGCCGTCTTCCGCTCACGCCCCAACATCGTGCAGCCCGCCTCCAGTGGTGTCGCGACAGGCGTGAATGGAGGGACGAATGGAGACGTGTCGTCTTCAGCGATGCGAGTCGCTTCTGCCTTGGTGCCAATGATGGTCGTATGCGTTTTTGGCGCCGTGCAGGTGAGCGCCACAATCAGGACTGCATACGACCGAGACACACAGGGCCAACACCCGGCATCATGGTGTGGGGAGCGATCTCCTACACTGGCCGTACACCACTGGTGATCGTCGAGGGGACACTGAATAGTGCACGGTACATCCAAACCGTCATCGAACCCATCGTTCTACCATTCCTAGACCGGCAAGGGAACTTGCTGTTCCAACAGGACAATGCACGTCCGCATGTATCCCGTGCCACCCAACGTGCTCTAGAAGGTGTAAGTCAACAACCCTGGCCAGCAAGATCTCCGGATCTGTCCCCCATTGAGCATGTTTGGGACTGGATGAAGCGTCGTCTCACGCGGTCTGCACGTCCAGCACGAACGCTGGTCCAACTGAGGCGCCAGGTGGAAATGGCATGGCAAGCCGTTCCACAGGACTACATCCAGCATCTCTACGATCGTCTCCATGGGAGAATAGTAGCCTGCATTGCTGCGAAAGGTGGATATACACTGTACTAGTGCCGACATTGTGCATGCTCTGTTGCCTGTGTCTATGTGCCTGTGGTTCTGTCAGTGTGATCATGTGATGTATCTGACCCCAGGAATGTGTCAATAAAGTTTCCCCTTCCTGGGACAATGAATTCACGGTGTTCTTATTTCAATTTCCAGGAGTGTATTTATGCAAGGGGTATTCGGAAAGTAATTTCCGATCATATATATATATATACAGAAGAACCAAACAAACTGGTACATCAACCTAATATAGTGTAGGGCCCCCACGAGCATACAGAAGTGCTGCAGCACGAGGTGGCATGGACACGACTAATGTCTGAAGTAGTGCTGGAAGGAATTGACACCATGAATCCTGCAGGGCTGTCCATAACTCCGTAAGAGTACGAGGGGGTGGAGATCTCTTCTGAACAGCTCGTTGCAAGGCATACCAGATATACTCAATAATGCTCATGTCTGGGGAACTTGGTGACCAGCAGAAGTGTTTAAACTCAGAAGAGTGTTCCTGGCCCCCCCATGAACCATGGACCTTGCCGTTGGTGGGGAGGCTTGCGTGCCTCAGCGATACAGATGGCCGTACCGTAGGTGCAACCACAACGGAGGGGTATCTGTTGAGAGGCCAGACAAACATGTGGTTCCTGAACAGGGGCAGCAGCCTTTTCAGTAGTTGCAGGGGCAACAGTCTGGATGACTGACCGATCTGGCCTTGTAACATTAACCAAAACGGCCTTGCTGTGCTGGTACTGCGAACGGCTGAAAGCAAGGGGAAACTACAGCCGTAATTTTTCCCGAGGACATGCAGCTCTACTGTATGATTAAATGATGATGGCGTCCTCTTGGGTAAAATATTCCGGAGGTAAAATAGTCCCCCATTCGGATCTCCGGGCGGGGACTACTCAGGAGGACGTCGTTATCAGGAGAAAGAAAACTGGCGTTCTACGGATCGGAGCGTGGAATGTCAGATCCCTTAATCGGGCAGGTAGGTTAGAAAATTTAAAAAGGGAAATGGATAGGTTAAAGTTAGATATAGTGGGAATTAGTGAAGTTCGGTGGCAGGAGGAACAAGACTTTTGGTCAGGTGATTACAGGGTTATAAATACTAAATCAAATAGGGGTAATGCAGGTGTAGGTTTAATAATGAATAAAAATAATAGGAGTGCGGGTTAGCTACTACAAACAGCATAGTGAACGCATTATTGTGGCCAAGATAGACACAAAGCCAATGCCTACTACAGTAGTACAAGTTTATATGCCAACTACCTCTGCAGATGATGAAGAAATAGATGAAATGTATGACGAGATAAAAGAAATTATTCAGGTAGTGAAGGGAGACGAAAATTTAATAGTCATGGGTGACTGGAATTCGTCAGTAGGAAAAGGGAGAGAAGGAAACATAGTAGGTGAATATGGATTGGGGGGAAGGAATGAAAGAGGAAGCCGCCTTGTAGAATTTTGCACAGAGCATAACTTAATCATAGCCAACACTTGGTTCAAGAATCATAAAAGAAGGTTGTATACCTGGAAGAATCCTGGAGATACTAAAAGGTATCAGATAGATTATATAATGGTAAGACAGAGATTTAGGAACCAGGTTTTAAATTGTAAGACATTTCCTGGGGCAGATGTGGATTCTGACCACAATCTATTGGTTATGAACTGCAGATTGAAACTGAAGAAACTGCAAAAAGGTGGGAATTTAAGGAGATGGGACCTGGATAAACTGAAAGAACCAGAGGTTGTAGAGAGTTTCAGGGAGAGCATAAGGGAACAATTGACAGGAATGGGGGAAAGAAATACAGTAGAAGAAGAATGGGTAGCTCTGAGGGATGAAGTAGTGAAGGCAGCAGAGGATCAAGTAGGTAAAAAGACGAGGGCTAATAGAAATCCTTGGGTAACAGAAGAAATATTGAATTTAATTGATGAAAGGAGAAAATATAAAAATGCAGTAAATGAAGCAGGCAAAAAGGAATACAAACGTCTCAAAAATGATATCGACAGGAAGTGCAAAATGGCTAAGCAGGGATGGCTAGAGGACAAATGTAAGGATGTAGAGGCTTGTCTCACTAGGGGTAAGATAGATACTGCCTACAGGAAAATTAAAGAGACCTTTGGAGAGAAGAGAACCACTTGTATGAATATCAAGAGCTCAGATGGCAACCCAGTTCTAAGCAAAGAAGGGAAGGCAGAAAGGTGGAAG
The DNA here is from genome assembly GCF_023864275.1 of Schistocerca cancellata. Lineage (NCBI taxonomy): Eukaryota > Metazoa > Arthropoda > Insecta > Orthoptera > Acrididae > Schistocerca > Schistocerca cancellata. The sequence goes on from NC_064634.1 coordinate 166,804,762, forward strand.
GAGTATATAGAGGGTTTATACAAGGGCGATGTACTTGAGGACAATATTATGGAAATGGAAGAGGATGTAGATGAAGACGAAATGGGAGATAAGATACTGCGTGAAGAGTTTGACAGAGCACTGAAAGACTTGAGTCGAAACAAGGCCTCGGGAGTAGACAACATTCCATTTGAACTACTGATGGCCTCGGGAGAGCCAGTCATGACAAAACTCTACCATCTGGTGAGCACGATGTATGAGACAGGCGAAATACCCTCAGACTTCAAGAAGAATATAATAATTCCAATCCCAAAGAAAGCAGGTGTTGACAGATGTGAAAATTACCGAACTATCAGTTTAATAAGTCACAGCTGCAAAATTCTAACACGAATTCTTTACAGACGAATGGAAAAACTGGTAGAAGCCGACCTCGGGGAAGATCAGTTTGGATTCCGTAGAAATGTTGGAACACGTGAGGCAATACTGACCTTACGACTTATCTTAGAAGAAAGATTAAGAAAAGGCAAACCTACGTTTCTAGCATTTGTAGACTTAGAGAAAGCTTTTGACAATGTTAACTGGAATACTCTCTTTCAAATTCTGAAGGTGGCAGGGGTAAAATACAGGGAGCGAAAGGCTATTTACAGTTTGTACAGAAATCAGATGGCAGTTATAAGAGTCGAGGGGCATGAAAGGGAAGCAGTGGTTGGGAAAGGAGTAAGACAGGGTTGTAGCCTCTCCCCGATGTTATTCAATCTGTATATTGAGCAAGCAGTAAAGGAAACAAAAGAAAAATTCGGAGTAGGTATTAAAATTCATGGAGAAGAAGTAAAAACTTTGAGGTTCGCCGATGACATTGTAATTCTGTCAGAGACTGCAAAGGACTTGGAAGAGCAGTTGAACGGAATGGACAGTGTCTTAAAAGGAGGATATAAGATGAACATCAACAAAAGTAAAACGAGGATAATGGAATGTAGTCAAATTAAGTCGGGTGATGCTGAGGGAATTAGATTAGGAAATGAGACACTTAAAGTAGTAAAGGAGTTTTGCTATTTAGGGAGTAAAATAACCGATGATGGTCGAAGTAGAGAGGATATAAAATGTAGACTGGCAATGGCAAGGAAAGCGTTTCTCAAGAAGAGGAATTTGTTAACATCGAGTATAGATTTAAGTGTCAGGAAGTCGTTTCTGAAAGTATTTGTATGGAGTGTAGCCATGTATGGAAGTGAAACATGGACGATAACTAGTTTGGACAAGAAGAGAATAGAAGCTTTCGAAATGTGGTGCTACAGAAGAATGCTGAAGATAAGGTGGGTAGATCACGTAACTAATGAGGAGGTATTGAATAGGATTGGGGAGAAGAGAAGTTTGTGGCACAACTTGACTAGAAGAAGGGATCGGTTGGTAGGACATGTTTTGAGGCATCAAGGGATCACAAATTTAGCATTGGAGGGCAGTGTGGAGGGTAAAAATCGTAGAGGGAGACCAAGAGATGAATACACTAAGCAGATTCAGAAGGATGTAGGTTGCAGTAGATACTGGGAGATGAAGAAGCTTGCACAGGATGGAGTAGCATGGAGAGCTGCATCAAACCAGTCTCAGGACTGAAGACCACAACAACAACAGTGTTCCTGGAGCCACTCTGTAGAAATTCTGGACATTTGGCGTGTCGCATTGTCCTGCTGGAATTTCCCAAGTCCGTCGGAATTCATATTGGACATGAACGGATGCAGGTGATCAGACAGGATGCCTACGTACGTGTCACCTGTCAGAGTCGTATCCAAACGTATCAGGGGTCCCATATCATTATAGAGCCCCCACCAGTATGAACAGTCCCCTGCTGACTTGCAGGGTCCATGGATTCATGAGCTTGTCTCCTTACCCGTATGTGTGTATCCGTTCGATATAATCTGAAACGAGGCTCGTACGATCAGACAACATATTTCCATTCATCAACACTCTAATGTCGGTGCTGACGGCCCCATACGAGGCGTAAAGCTTAGTGTCGTGCAGTCATCGAGGATAGACGAGTGGATGTTTATTGGGATGTTTCTTGGGATGGTTCTCAAGCTAACACTTGTTGATGGCCCAGCATTAAAATCTACGGCAGTTTGCGGAAGGGTTGTGCTTCTGTCACGTTGAAAAAATGGCTCTGAGCACTATGCGACTTAACTTCTGAGGTCATCAGTCGCCTAGAAGTTAGAACTAATTAAACCTAACTAACCTAAGGACATCACACACATCCATGCCCGAGGCAGGATTCGAACCTGCGACAGTAGCGGTCACGCGGTTCCAGTCTGAAGCGCCTTTAACCGCACGGCCACAACGGCCGGCTGTCACGTTGAACAATTCTCTTCAATTGTCGCTGGTCCCATTCTTGCAGTATCTTTTTCCGGCCGCAACGATGCCGGTGATTTGATGTTTTACCCGATTCCTGATATCCACGGTACACTCGTGAAATGGTCGTACGGGAAAATCCCCACTTCATTGCTGCCTCGGAGGTGCTATGTCCCATTGCTCGTGCGCCGACTATTACACCACGTTCTAACTCACTTAAATCTTGATAACCTGCCATTGTAGGAGCAGTAACCGATCTAACAACTATGCCGGACACTTGTTGTCTCATATAGGCGCTGCCGAAAGCAGCGCCGTATTCTGTTTACATATCTCTGTACTTGAATACACATGCCTATATCAGTTTCTTTGGTGGTTCAATATACCTGTCACGAAGAACTGCATCTCGAACCATTTACATACCCGCCGATGATGTACAGTTACATTGACTTCTCCTGGGGGACTCACTTGTTTTCTTCAGACGGTACACATATTACATCAAACAGTATCCCCTCCCATCCACTTCACATTTATTCGTACCCTACAGTTTCAGCTATGACGATAATTAAGGCCCTAAAACTTGCTTTCTATCACTTAAGAACTATTCAGTGCCTGTGCATTACATCCATAGTTAGACATAAATGAGAAATTGAACTTACATACGCTTTTGAGCGAAAACATTATGATCACGCTCTACCACGAAGTCTGTTGCTGGCCCATTCCACGTTTAGGAATATACAGTACAAGCGTAGCAAAACCTAATGTGGTATCATTCTAGTGACGATACGGGCCTCAAACGGTGTATTCTACAGACATAAGCGTCTTTGACAAAGGGCAGATTATTATAGCTCATTGGAGGCAGTGTTCTGCTATATGTCATACCTACGGAAAGTCTTTTATATTGTTTTCATTCCATCCTTCGTGAACTTATTCACTTCCGAATACTGACTTCACACTACAAAATCCGTTCTACATTTCTCATCGCTTCGTGCATATTCAAACGTGCTTTGTGCTTTGCACAAATCTGGGATAAGTCTTATGCAGATTATTGTTGCCGCCTATTCCTGTTAATATCTCGTTATGTCTTATTGATGGTTCAAATGGCTCTGAGCACTATGGGACTCAACATCTTAGGTCATAAGTCCTCTAGAACTTAGAACTACTTAAACCTAGCTAACCTAAGGACATCACACACACCCATGCCGGAGGCAGGATTCGAACCTGCGACCGTAGCAGTCCCGCGGTTCCGGACTGCAGCGCCAGAACCGCTAGACCACCGCGGCCGGAAGTGTTATTGATAATTGTATTTCTTTTGTAAAGCATCGTATTATACATGACACTGATTTCTTTTCGCCGATTCTCTTTGTACACTTTAAAGTAATTTCTTCCTAACGTACATTTTTTAAAAACGTGGAATTCACTCCCAATCCTTCACTCTTATTTATTATTGTTATAGAACGCTTTCTTTTCCTGTCGAGTCTGCTCCACCACTCCTCCTTGCCTCTACCCTCCTTTGTGATCATTAATATTCCGCTTTATCGATCACAGTTCCGAGTAAGACTCTTTCTCGTTCTTGCTAAGTTACTTTATATGTAATATCAGTTTAATAATAAAGAACCTGTCCTTTTTCGTGTAATGGACCCTCAGAGTCATGTTTATTTCCGGCAATGCTATCTTCACATCAATATATCAGCAGTTCTATGAAGCTTGTCTGTCCACTTTGTAATCTTAGATAACTAGGTGAATTGTTTGACGCGGATTGAAAGGAGGACAGAGAGCGAAGTACCCGCGTAACCGAGGAGTTCCCGGCCCACCGTGCTGCAGCGGTATTCCATTCAAATCACGTCGGCCCACAGATTTGCAGGACGTGTCCAATCGCGGAGGGCGTCGAACAAGTGAGTTACCGGAGGCCGAGCCGCCGCTCCGCGCAGTTTGTCTTCCCGCAACTTCGCTGAGTTCCCGAGGAAGGCCGCTCTAGTCCACTGAGACAGATTTTCAAAGATTTTTATTCTCTTGCTCTGGGCAGTTTGAGGTTTACGACAATTTCCACCATAAGTTGCAGTAGCATTCCTCAGATATATCATAGAATTATTTACCCACATGCTTCTGATTAAAACAGAATCTCGATACCTTCTCTATCTCACCAGTACTGGTTCACTCTCTTTGAGTTATAACGTTCTTTCTGCAAAATTCTCTACTTTGGAGGTCTTATATTATTGCGATTCCCTTCGTTGCATAAAATAATTTATTATTATATGCTCTCGGTTTTTAGTGTAAATACGAAGAAATCCATCATACCCCATAGAAATCACCAATTCATTTATAAGAAGCTCAACAGCTGTATGTTACTATATGAAAACTGACAGTTTGGTGAAAGACCAGACCATCCTTCGGTATTAATATAAATGAAAAATACGATAATTACGCACAGTTATCACAAAGCAAAAAAAAAATCCTCATATGTCCATTAAACATTCGTCACATAGCGTACAGTTACAAAAACAAGGTGTTAATTACAGGATATGCCTCAAAACGTGATCATTTGGACCTAGATCAATGTCTTACGTTGTCATTATTACATTTTGTTTCGTGATTATACGCCTAATTAACTCTTTTTCTTGCATACAAAATACCTGAGCATGATCTGCTGTTTGACCGTAAGAGAGAGCTATAATAAAGTACGATAACACAAAGCTACTGTGCCAAACCACGATTTTTCAAAAATCGTTAAGCTGTGCATAATATAGCCTTTAAAGTATTTTCACAGCGTGCTTCGCCGCTTTTTATTTGTTAGACGTCATTAGAGGCTTTCTTTTGTAATACTTGACTGTATTCATTTTTTATAAAGGTACAAACGAAAGGTGCGAGTATAGAACAATGAAGAATGTAAAAAATCCTTGTGAATATATATCAAGAAACCATTGGTTTCCGCAATACGCCGTATTACGACTTGAGTACGTGAACATCTTATAACAGAGTCCACCAGGTTCCACACTACAGACATGCAGTCGAGGATAAACACATAACAAGTGATCCGCATGGCTAGCGTTCTTGTGAAGGCAGGCCTCAGCACGTTTCTTCTTCGATGCCCGTAAACGTTCAAAAACGTCATCGACGCTGTGGTAGAATACATCACAGATTTTAAATATCCCCACACAAAAAGATTTACGAGGTCGAATCGAGGGGTCCGGCAGACCATGGTATTTGCGAACCAAGACAGATACACTTGTTGCTGAAGAGTCGTGCTACGTATTATCGGACAGCAACATCAGAGTGCGCCGGTGCGTCATCATGCATGAACCACATGTGCATCCTTTCACCATAAGGAACGTCATGCACCGTAGCCTCCGACATTAACAATGTTGTAACATTGGCACGGCTGTACTTGTGTGTACATCGGTTATTATTTGCTTGTCTCATTGTCCACTAATAAACCCTTTCGGTTGTGCGCGTAACAGTCAAACACCTTGTATATAAATTCGAAGTTGTAAACTCTGCAGAAACCCAAATTTAATACGCAAACATAGAAAAAGACAACAGTGGGAAACTTCCTGGCAGATTAAAACTGTGTGCCCGAACGAGACTCGAACTCGGGACCTTTGCCTTTCGCGGGCAAGTGCTCTACCATCTGAGCTACCGAAGCACGACTCACGCCCGGTACTCACAGCTTTACTTCTGCCAGTATCTCGTCTCCTACCTTCCAAACTTTACAGAAGCTCTCCTGCGAACCTTGCAGAACTAGCACTCCTGAAAGAAAGGATATAGCGGAGACATGGCTTAGCCACAGCCTGGGGGATGTTTGCAGAATGAGATTTTCACTCTGCAGCGGAGTGTGCGCTGATATGAAACTTCCTGGCAGATTAACTTGCCCGCGAAAGGCAAAGGTCCCGAGTTCGAGTCTCGGTCGGGCACACAGTTTTAATCTGCCAGGAAGGTTCGTATCAGCGCACACTCCGCTGCAGAGTGAAAATCTCATTCTGGAAACATCCCTCAGGCTGTGGCTAAGCCATGTCTCCGCTATATCCTTTCTTTCAGGAGTGCTAGTTCTGCAAGTTTTGCAGGAGAGCTTCTGTAAAGTTTGGAAGGTAGGAGACGAGATACTGGCAGAAGTAAAGCTGTGAGTACCGGGCGTGAGTCGTGCTTCGGTAGCTCAGATGGTAGAGCACTTGCCCGCGAAAGGCAAAGGTCCCGAGTTCGAGTCTCGGTCGGGCACACAGTTTTAATCTGCCATGAAGTTTCATATCAGCGCACACTCCGCTGCAGAGTGAAAATCTCATTCTGACAACAGTGGGAGCTTTCAAACCGAGCAAGACGATACCTTGGTTATGCTGCACGCCACGACATCTAATTTGGACTGTTTTCATTTTAATCTTTTCTTTACAGGTCACAATTTATGGCTCACATGTTTGTTACCATGATACCTTGTTACTTCTTCTTAAAAATTTTCTCTCCCAATTATAGCATAAGACTGGGAGAAGTAGACTGGATGCCGTGCTGTTTAGTACGTTTCTGTGGAAATGAGACAATGAGCTATTTCTAATATTTATTCCGTCATTTACTATTTCCCCACTCGGTGCCAAGACGAAGAATGAACTGCTAGACGGAGACGTAGTCTTTCACCCCTACTGTTCAGTATGTACATCGAAGAAGGAATGATGGCAAAAAAAGAAAAGTTCAGGAGTGGGAATAAAATTAAGGGTGAAATGGTATCAATGATGAGATTCGCTGATGACATATCCTCTGTGAAAGTGAGGAATAATTGCAGGATATGTTGAATAGAATGAACAGTCTAATGAGCACTCACTATGGACTGAGAGTAAAAGCAAGAAAGATGGAAGTAATGAACAGTAGGAGAAATGAGATCAGGCATAAACTTGACATAAGTATTGTGGACCACGAAGAAGACAAAATGAAGGAATATTGCTTCCTTGAAAGCTCAACAACGTATGACAGATGAAGCAAGTAGAACATAAAAACCAGACTAGCATAAGCGAAAACGCACACTTGGCCAAAATGATACTAGATTCGAGCATCGGCCCCTAGTTTGAGGACAACATTTCTGAGAAACTTCCTGACAGATTAAAACTGTGCCGGACCGAGACTCGAACTCGGGACATTTGCCTCTCGCGGACAAGTGTGAGGACTGGGTGTGAGTCGTGCTTGGGAAGCTCAGATGGTAGAGCACTTTCCAGCGAAAGGCAAAGGTCCCGAGTTCGAGTCTCGATCCGGCACACAGTTTTAATCTGTCAGGAAGTTTCATATCAGCGCAAACTCCGCTGCAGAGTGAAAATCTCACTCTGGAAACATGCCCCAGGCTGTGGCTAAGCCATGTCTCCGCAATATCCTTTCTTTCAGGAGTGCTAGTTCTGCAAGTTTCGCAGAAGAGCTTCTGTAAAGTTTGGAAGATAGGAGGCAAGGTACTGGCAGAAGTAAAGCTGTGAGGACGGGGCGTGAGTCGTGCTTGGGAAGCTCAGATGGTAGAGCACTTGCCCGCGAAAGGCAAAGGTCCCGAGTTCGAGTCTCGTCCAGCACACAGTTTTAATCTGTCAGGAAGTTTCATATCAGCGCGCACTCCGCTGCAGAGTGAAAATCTCATTCTGGGAACATTTCTGAGAATATGCGTTTGGACCACAGCACGCTACGGTAGTGAATCATCCACTGTGAAGAAACTGGAAAAGGAGAGAATCGATGCGTTTGAGATGCGGTGCTGCAGAAGGATGTTGTAAATTAGGTGCGGCGTTAAGGTGGGAAATGAGGAAGGTTCTGCATAGAACTGGCAAAGAGAACATGTGCAGAACATTGACAAGAATAAGAGTGAGTACGGTAGGACGTGTGTTAAGAGATCGAGGAATAATTTCTAAGATGCTTGAGGGAACTGTAGAGGATAAAAGCCGTATGAGGAGAAGACACAAATTACTGAGGATGTTAGGTACAAGTGCTACTTGGAGGACGAGAGGTTAGCAAAGGACAGGAAATTGTGGCGGGTTTTTTCAGCCAGTCGGAAGACTAATGACACACACACACACACACACACACACACACGCACAAAAGATTCAGTGCAAGAGGTTTCCTGGGCAGTGCCCACAATATTCCATACTCGTAAATCGGAACGATGTTAATTCATAATTTGCCCGAAATGGCGCGCGCCGCGAACATTTAATGGGAGTAAGCTAGTCCCTTTGTCTCAGCTACAAGCTTTCAGTGTGACCCCGTACTTGTTTTAGTTGTGTCCCCATGGCGCCTGGCACCAGCGTGATGATTGCGAAATATGGCGGAAACTTGTCACCCACTTGCGCCATTAATGTTGCAAGATGAATCGGAAGAGCACCTTCGTCCCGGGAGTTAAGAGGTGTTGCAGAGCGCCGCGCGAGCGAGACGACGGCGGCAGGAATCATCAATTACCCACGCGGCGACACGGCCCGTGCGTTTCGCTCCCGCGTCTGCTGCGACCGCTCTCGCGCCGGGCGCCTCCGGCCCGCTAATAAATTATTCCGGATACCGCGATAGGCTCGCTGCAGGTTGGTGACACCTCTGTGGCCCTGACAGGCGTCCTCGCTAGGCTGCAACTTTTCTGTGGTCGAGTCGAGGCAGCCAGAAGTTCGGCTGCGCTGTTCTATTATACATACACTTTCTGTGGGAATGTCCACCACGGCAGGCTACAAAGTGCGCCTACAAAATTGGATGAGTCGTTTCGCGGACCCAACAATACAGATTTTTTGTATGTCTATCCCTTTGACTGGGGGTCTTGGTGACCACGGCCGTTCACTATTGTAAGAAAATTAAACGCCTACAGCCACGCTTATGATCTTATGTATTGTGTAGCTACCAGTTTCGGCTCTTCAGTGCGCCATCTTCAGGCCTTAGTTCATGCTGAATGGGCTATCGCGATCCATATGTACGATGCATCAGTGCCCTACATAACTGGTTTACGCAGACTATCTGTAACTGTGATGTTGGAGAGGCGACATCACAGTTCTATATCTACATCTACAGTTATACTCCGCAAGCCACCCAACGGTGTGTGGCAGAGGGCACTTTACGTGCCACTGTCATTACCTCCCTTTCCTGTTCCAGTCGCGTATGGTTCGCGGGAAGAACGACTGCCGGAAAGCCTCAGTGCGCGCTCGAAGCTCTGTAATTTTGCATTCGTGATCTCCTCGGGAAGTATAAGTAGGGGGGAGGAATATATTCGATACCTCATCTAGAAACGCACTCTCTCGAAACCTGGACAGCAAGCTACACCGCGATGCAGAGCGCCTCTCTTGCAGAGTCTGCCACTTGAGTTTGCTAAACATGGTTCAAAAATGGTTCAAATGGCTCTGAGCACTATGCGACTTAACTGCTGAGGTAATCAGTCGCCTAGAACTAATTAAACCTAACTAACCTAAGGACATCATACACATCCCTGCCCGAGGCAGGATTCGAACCTGCGACCGTAGCGGTCGCTCGGTCCCAGACTGTAGCGCCTAGAACCGCACGGCCACTCCGGCGGCGAGTTTGCTAAACATCTCCGTAACGCTATCACGGTTACCAAATAACCCTGTGACGAAACGCGCCGCTCTTCTTTGGATCTTCTCTGTCTCCTCCGTCAACCCGACCTGGTACGGATCCCACACTGATGAGCAATACTCAAGTATAGGTCGAACGAATGTTTTGTAAGCCACCTCCTTTGTTGATGGACGACATTTTCTAAGGACTCTCCCAATGAATCTCAACCTGGCACCCGCCTTACCAATAATTAATTTTATATGATCATTCCACTTCAAATCGTTAGGTACGCATACTCCCAGATATTTTACAGAAGTAACAGCTACCAGTGTTTGTTCCGCTATCATATAAACATACAGTAAACGATTCTTCTTTCTATGTATTCGCAATACATTACATTTGTCTATATTAAGGGTCAGTTGCCACTCCCTGCACCAAGTGCATTTCCGCTGCAGATCTTCCTGCATTTCGCTGCAATTTTCTAATGCTGCAACTTCTCTGTATACTACAGCATCATCCGCGAAAAGCCGCATGGAACTTCCGACACTATCTACTAGGTCATTTATATATATTGTGAAAATAAATGATCCGATAACACTCCCCTGTGGCATTTCAGAGGTTACTTTAACGTCTGTAGACGTCTCTCCATTGAGAACAACATGGTGTGTTCTGTTTGCTAAAAACTCTTCAATCCATCCACATAGCTGGTCTGATATTCCGTAGGTTCTTACTTTGTTTATCAGTCGACAGTGCGGAACGGTGTCGAACGCGTTCCGGAAGTCAAGGAAAATGGCATCTACTGGGAGCCTGTATCTAATATTTTCCGGGTCTCATGAACAAATAAAGAGAGTTGGGTTTCACATGATCGCTGTTTCCGAACTCCATATTGATTCCTAAAGAGTAGATTCTGGGTTTCCGGAAATGACATGATACGCGAGCAAAAAACATGTTCTAAAATTCTACAACAGATGCGCATCTGCTCGACGACCCTTCTTGAAAACTGGAACTACCTGTGCTCTTTTCGAATCATTTGGAACCTTCCGTTCCTCTAGAGACTTGCGGCACACGGCTGTTAGAAGGGCGGCAAGTTCCTTCGCGTATTCTGCGTAGAATCGAATTGGTATCCCGTCAGGTCCAGTTACAGATAGTACACGTAAACCAGTTATGTTGGCCACTGATGCATGGTATATATGGATCGCTATAATTCCTTCAGCATCAACTAAGGCCTGAAGATGGTGCACTGAAGCGCCGAAACTTGCAGCTACTCAATAAATAAGATCATAAGGGCAGATGCAGGCGGTTTTTTTTTTTTTTTTTTTTTTTTTTTTTTTTTTTTTTTTTTTTTACAGGCAATACAGAAGATACGGCGCATGGTGGAGTGTATTTCGTGCCACTGTTATGCATTCCCTTTCCTGTTGCTCTCGTTAACGGAGCCAAGGAAATACGACCCTCTGTATCAGGGTCGGCCACGTGTGTACGATGTACTCTCAAGTGTGCAGTCCGAGGCTCGGCCTGTGCCAGCACGTCTCGAATTTGTTCGGTCCTTCTCGGAACTCCGCACACGGCGACATTTCATTTAGAAGCGCGATGCAAGACTGTTTCTGCCGACATTTGGTGCTGCGTTTTGCGGTAGGCTATTTATTTTACGTGAAAAAAGGAGAAAAAAGTGGAAGATTAGGGTTTAACGTTCTGTCCACGACGAGGTCAGAGGAGTTCGTTTTGGGAAAGCACATCGCCGTTGCCTCTTTCAGGCGAGCCACACAATATGTGCCTTAAACAACTGATGGAAACCTGAATCGCCAGGCAAGAAGTCTTAACCATGAATGACGCTATCACTCTCGCCGCACTGCGTAGGCACTCTGCCTCAAGCGCCTTGCCACGGTTCGCACGGCTGCCCCTGTCGGAGGTTCAAGTCGTCCCTCGGGCATGGGTGTGTCTGTTGCCCTTAGCTTAAGTTAGTTTAAGTTACATTAAGTAGTGTGTAAGCCTAGCGACCAATGCCCACCGCAGTTTGGTCTCATGGGAACTTACAACAAATTTCTAACACTCTCACTGAAAGGATCTGTGTACCACAGTTTAGGTACGTCGTACTAATAAGCGATTTTTTTCCATTGAAATCAGTTACAGGGTTTGGACAAAAATATGGAAGTACTGCGAGAAATGCATGCTTCAGTATAAATAAGGCAGCTAGCCAACTCTGAAGATTACACTGTTTTATCTGACCACGAACGGCATCTGAACAATTCCTCAATACGTCGCAAGTGCCAGTCGTGATCAGAAAAGCGTTCTACGTAGTTGTGAGTGTGTTACGTCAGAGTTCAGTGCATTGGAACGTGAGGAAAATGTTGGTGCCGATATGGTGGGCGCCTGCATAAACAAGACAGTCAAAGTGCTTGTTATTTCACGGCTCCGTGTCGAAGATTTACACACACACAGGGAAAGCGGAAAAACTTCATCCGCTAAGTCACAACACGGACGAAATTGTGTGTCTAGTGATCGTGACAGGCGGTCGTTGAAGATTGTTACGAAAAATAAGAGGACGACAGCTGAAAAATCACTGCGAAACTGAATGTCACACTCTCGAACCCTGTCGGCACCAAAACAACACGGAGGGAGCACCATAAGCATGGAACTGCAAAGCGAGGTAGAATTCCAAATCCACTGATTAGTGATGCAAATGCCCTTGACAGGGATGCGTGGTGCCTAAAACCTGGACTATGAAGCAAGGGAAGGAAGTAATTTCGTCGGATGAGTCTTGTTTCACACTGTTCCAACTTCTGGTCATCGCACGATACAATATTTGATACCCAATGGACATGCTGTGTTGCAATATGACATGGCGCGGGGACTACGTTTAAAAATGATATCGACGAAAACTGCAATGAATTATAAAAACTGGCTGCAGATACTTACTGACTTGCCTTCGTACATAGGACTGGGACCTCAACAGTTACACAAATAACCAATTTACAAAATCAGCTAGAGCAATACACACAAAAAAAAACATTGGACACCCATCAATAAACATAGAAGAATATTGAAAGATACTCCACCACTTCCAGAAGTCTCATAAAATGGAGCTAATGAAGGGGATAGAAATTTTTGTACACCACAAAAAAACAAGGAGAAAGATTCTTAATGACATATTGGATTGTGAATCGATTAATTTCTTCAAACTTTTCTGCTGTGTATTACACCTATAGCAAATCCATAAATATGTCCATTCCTTCACATATTCTACTCAATATCTGAAACGAAAATGGTATAAATAGAATATAAAGTATAATCGATAATTTAAGTAGTTGTGTTACGATAGAAGTTATAAGCGACAACTTCGTGTAATAATGCAATCCTCAGAAAGTGGAACAGCTCTGACAGTATCCAAACACTTAAAGAAGACATACTGTCGTGATATCTTCGTACCATATTCTTATTTCATAGAAACAAACAGTGTGAGTGACCTTTCGTGTTTATGTGGTTTTCTGTGCGATGAAAGAAACACGCTTCCTGTAAGGAGATGGACAAAAAAAAATACTCTTCTCTTCCTTTAGTACATAAAAAACAGTTTTATTTCTCGCGTGCAAACATCACCAATGTTTTGAATATAAATATTTGCACTTGATAATGAAAACAATTTTCTAGACGTGTTGTGCTGTTCCTAAGAAATCGAAACTGATGCAGCGTTTTATTATTTAAATCATCAAGTTTTCAAACCAACTTTCGGTTCGATGATAGCATTGCCTGTTTTAGGATACGGAAAAATCTTCCGCCAATCTGTTCATTATTGTTAACTGTCAGTAAATGCAGACATTATTTAACACTGGCCTTCATCATTAACTGTGAAATTTCTTGAAACCATTTAATTGAAGCAGTAAGTGGTCAGTGAACGTCCGAATACTAATAGATAGGAATATTAAAAGTTCTGTTCCTTTCGTAGCGATACGAAATTAAAATTCCCAGTTGTACTGCACATGAGCATACCAAAACACTTTACACAACTCAGTGAAGTTACGCAACGAAGAAATTTCCTGAAGCGCAGTCACATACATATATTTGCATAAAAAATTTCTTGTATACACCGTACATTTTGTATAAAAATGGACGGCACACGGCTTTTAAACCAAGCGCTCATTCCGGACAGCCCTCAGTGTAGTTCTGATGATGGGCTCATACAGCGGAGTAGACTAATAAAAACCGCAGAGGCGCCGGCGTCACCGTCACAGGTAACAATTAAGTGTCCGCCGTAAGTAATGAGGCAAATAATAGCAACAAATGAGAGTGCGTGCCGTGGCCACGTAAAACCCTTTACCACGCATTATGTTACGCGCCCCGGTTTATTAACAAATTAAATTAAAATTAACTCATTAACTTCCGTGGTAAAATTAAAATTGCTAATAGCCTCCATTAATTTCTCGTGAACCGAGGAAATTTAGCTCACATAATATCGTCCCAAAAATTAAAATTCCGTTCGCCACATAACCTGTGAGCGGGGCCCGGATTTTCCACGCCAGAATAACTCCCACTGATTTCTGCGCGCAGAGGGAGGAAATCACGTGGCGGCTTGCTTCTGGTCTCCGTAAATCTTCTTTACGGGTAACTGTCGTGAACGGAAGTTACCTGAAATTTCTTGTCACAGCAAAATTGAGCAAAGACTTAAAGGCATTACAGATTTATTAATATCGCCAACGTAATACGCTCGTATTTAGAAACATTTCTGCCACCTACAGTTAATAAAAATTATTGTATGAACTAGCATGAGATAATGCTGTTGTACATTACGTTGTCGTAATCTAATAACGGACTCTAAAGCACATGTTGAGAATAACACTGATCTGCTTGTGCACTCTTATTAATCTACATCTACAGCTACATTTACGTGATTACTCTGCTGTACACAATAAAGTGCCTGGCAGAGGGTTCAATGAACCACCTTCAAGCTGTCTACCGTTCCACTCTCGAAGGGCGCGCGAGAAAAACTAGCACTTAAATTTTTATGTGTGAGCCATGATTTCTCTTGTTTTATCGTGATGATCATTTCACCCTACGTAGGTGGGTGTCAACAGAATGTTTTCGCAATCGGAGGAGAAAACTGGTGATTGAAATTTCATGAGAAGATCCCGTCGCTACGTAAAACGCTTTTGCTTTCATGATTGCCACTCCACATATCATGTCTGTGGCACTATTTCCCCTATTTCGCGATAATACAAAACGAGCCGCCCTTCTTCGAACTTTTTCGATGTCACCCGTCAGTCCCACACGACGCGAATACCACACCTTACAGAAATACTCCAGAATACGTCGGACAAGCGTGGTGTAAGCAGTCTCTTTAGTAAACGTGTTGCACCTTCTAAGTGTTCTGCCAATGAATCGCAGTCTTTGGTTTGCTCTACCCACAACATTATCTATGTGAACGTTCCAATTTAGGGTATTTGTAATTGTAATCCCTGAGTATTTAGTTGAATTTACAGCCTTAAGATTTGTGTGACTTATCGCGTAATCGAAATTTAGCGGGTTTCTTTTAGAACTCATGTGAATAACTTCACACTTTTCTTTATTCAGGGTCACTTTTCGCACCATACAGATATCTTATATAAATCATTTTGCAATTTTTTTCGGTCATCTGATGACTTTACAAGACCGCAAATGACAGCATCATCTGCAAATACATCCCATGAGTGTGATTTTGTCGAAAAAAGGTAATAAGCCTCACAGACAGTGAGAAGGAATTGGGTGACCTAAATCGAGACCTAAATAAGTCAAAGGAGAAGGCAGAACTTCTTGAGTCAAGATGACAGCAATGGAATATAATTTAAAGTGATGCCAAGGTATTACGGTACAGACGTCGCGACAGGTTCAAATGGCTCTGAGCACTATGGGACTTATCTTCTGAGGTCATCAGTCCCCTAGTACTTAGAACTACTTAAACCTAACTAACAAAATGGTCAAATGTGTGTGAAATCTTCTGGGGCTTAACTGCTAAGGTCATCAGTCCCTAAACTTACACACTACTTAACCTAAATTATCCTAAGGATAATACAAAAAATACACACCCATGCCCGAGGGAGGACTCGAACCTCTGCCGGGACCAGCCGGACAGTTCATGACTGCAGCGCCTAAGACCGCTCGGCTAATCCCTCGTGGCAAACCTAACTAACCTAAGGACATCACACTCATCCATGCCAGAGGCAGGATTCGAACCTGCGACCGTAGCGGTCGCGCGGTTCCAGACTGAAGCGCCTAGAACCGCAAGGAAGTCAAAAGATACGGCCGTTCGTCACAAATATTGAAACTGTCAAACACAATCGTGAAAACCGATATGGTACTTGCCGTTAACCTGGAATCATGGTATTTCACAAGAAGCAAAGTTTCACAGAACAGACAAAAGGAAAAATCCGGAAGTTATTAATCTGTAATTATATCACATTAAAAAAATACTTTTTTGTCATTTGTCATCTGACTCTCTACCTGTCTTTCTGTCAAGACCTCTTTTCCTCAGAAATGGGAAGACGTATATATAGCTTGTAACGATATCGATAACAGGAAAAATCGTCGATATTCTCGATTCCTGGGATGGATGAACTATCCGTATGCATAATTACGGTCGTACGAATCCCTCGTTGCGCGAGTACCACTCACTCATATCCTGTTTTATATGAAACCAAAATTTGACGCGTAAAGCGAACAACCTTGAAATTATTATTTTTTTATGCAGATAGCCTATCACTGGAGACACACAACCCAGTGGTAGTGAAATGGTTAAACAGTACAAGCATTCAGGTGAAAAAGACAACGTCGTATTGTAACATATCGGAAGTAGCTGTATCGCAGGTAGGATGATGTGGTCATACACATCGGGAGGCCGGCGCAGGAGTGATATTTAGATGGTGTTCTCGTCGCCACGCTCCATTACGTGTGAGCAGACAGTGGCGCTGTGTGCGCTGACGCGGCCGGCACCGCTGTTTGAGATGCGGCCGCAGATAGCGGCGAGCGTATGGCGGATGCTTTGCGGGCACCGCGCCGGTCAGCCAGCTCTGTCCGGGCCGGCCGGCTTCTGCGCGAGGCCCACATGTAAATACGCGGCGCGGCGTCACGGCCGCACTGTCCGTGGCTGTTACTGCTGCTGCTGCTGCTGCTGCTAAATATTTATGAACGCGTCATCTGGCGCCGTGTCGCGGAATTACAGCGACCACTTGCGGCCGGCCCAACAGCCCGCGGCTCTGGGAATGCGCGGCTGCACACACACACACACACACACACACACACAGAGCGGCTTGTTCCGCGCCTCCTCTGAGAGCTCCGGCTGCTAGCGCAAATACTCGACGGTACACACGCGGAGAGGAACGACACAGAGAAAGGCTGGAGTTCAGAGGCCCGTTGATGTTTAGCCCAACTATGACAGATCACGAGATCGACTTAGAGAAGTTAGAATTTCAAAAAAAGTCTTTAAAATACACGGTCAAATTTTTTGTCGAATGATTTGCCTAAAAGTAAAAAATAGAATAGATCAGAGAAACGTTTGCTGCCCAAAATCATTTACAGCAGCAGAGAAGCCTATAGGTTGGTTGTTTGATCTGGTGGAAGAGACCAAACGGCGAGGTCATCGGTCTCCTCGGATTAGGGAATGAACTCGGCCGTCCCCTTTCAAAGGAACCATCCTGGCATTTGTTTGAAGCGATATAGGGAAATCACGGGAAACCTAAATCAGGATGGCCGGACGCGGGACTGAACCGACGTTCTCCCGAATGCGAGTCCAGTGTGCTAAACACTGCCCACCTCGCTCGGTAGAGATCATTAAGTGAAATTCCACCAGACAAATATCATCAAGTACTCTGCAAAATTCCAATTAAACACTAAAAAAATGGTTCAAATGGCTCTGAGCACTATGGGACTTAACTTCCAAGGTCATCAGTCCCCTAGAACTTAGAACTACTTAAACCTAACTAACCTAAGGACAGCACACACATCCATGCCCGAGGCAGGATTCAAACGTGCGACCGCAGTGGTCGCGCGGTTCCAGACAGTAGCGCCTAGAACCGCTCGGCCGCCCCGGCTGGCTAAACACTAAACATTAGATTCTAAATTGCAACCTAATTTTCCTTAAATGATTTCGAACATCGTTCAGAGACGCTTCAAACGTTTCTGTAATTTATTTTCTTACTTTAGACAAGTCATGTCACGCAACGCCTGACCTTTTCTTTTTCAATTTCTTGTTTTCAACTTTTGTTTAGGAAGCATGAAATACAATATATTTTAATATAAGTCAGTAATCTATTATTAACAAGAGAAAGCAGAGAAGTTTCAGTTTATGCAGTGATTTTATATTTTTGACGGTTTATTTACATGGCTAGCAGTAGATGTTCGTAAAATATTTCAGTTTTTCCAAAAATCACTTATCATAATTTTCCAAAATCCTTAATTACGTTCAAGACATTAAGCAACTTTTTGCAAAACTACACCTCACGCCGTTCAGTTTTATACCTCATCCATTTCCCACTCGCTCTTCGTTTGGCTATAAAAATTCGGAAAAAAGTCCATTGCCTCATTTCTAGAGCGTTTTGTTTTTGCTCCGTTCAAACGTTTCACCGAAAATAGACCCAACCGAATCGTCACTTCTGTATGTAACGGATTCATTTGTAGATTCAAAGACAGGTTTAAAAAAGCCTGATGTATATGAAAGTTCAATTGGCTCTAAGCACTATCGGACTTAACATCTGAGGTCATCAGTCCTCTAGACTTAGAACTACTTAAACCTAACTAATCTAAGGACATCACACACATCCATGATCGAAGCAGGATTCGAACCTGCCACCGTAGCAGCAGCGCGGTTCCTGACTGAAGCGCCTACAACCGCTCGGCCACAGCGGCCGGTTATATGAAATTATAGACTACCTGTATGTAATCTGTTAGACAACGAAATAATTGACGTTAATTATCTGAGCTATTCTCTCTGAAGATTATATTTGTCATGAATCATTTGTTTCACTTTTGACAACGCGTTATTAATTTGAAAAATGTCGGATTGCATCGTTTTTCGGAGCCACATTGAACTGTACATCTCTGTAGGAATAGCTGGGCAAAGTCGGTTCAAAGGTTTGAGCAATGCAACGACGTACCACTTCCAGGAGGATCAAACCTAAAAAACACAATGGTATTCAAGAACTATCGGTTTGAGCACAAAACCCTGAGGTTAAGGGATTCATAGCGGCAAATTTTACGATGTCGATTTAGTTTGGGAACTATTTCTGTATATTACAGTGCAGTGCGACATATTGCCTCAGCTACTTCTTATACACTACTGGCCATTAAAATTGGTACACCACGAAGATGACGTGCTACAGACGCGAAATTTAACCGATATGCTGTGATATGCAACTGATTAGCTTTTCAGAGCATTCACACAAGGTTGGCGACGGTGGCGACACCTACAACGTGCTGACATGAGGAAAGTTTCCAACCGATTTCTCATACACAAATAGCAGTTGACCGGCGATGCCTGCTGAAACGTTGCTGTGATGCATCGTGTAAGGAGGAGAAATGCGTACCATCACGTTTCCGACTTTGATAAAGGTCGGATTCTAGCCCATCGCGATTGCGGTTTATCGTATCGCGACATTGCTGCTCGCGTTGGTCGAAATCCAATGACTGTTAGCAGAATATGGAATCTGCGGGTTCAGGAGGGTACATTGGAACGTGTATTCGTCATTGCCATACTGGCGTATCATCCGGCGTGATGGTATGGGGTGCCATTGGTTACACGTCTCGGTCATTTGTTGTTCGCATTGACGGCACTTTGAACAGTGGACGTTACATTTCAGATGTGTTACGACCCGTGGCTCTACCCTTCATTCGATCCCTGCGGAACCATACATTTCAGCAGGATAATGCACGACCGAATGTTGCACGTTCTGTACGGGCCTTTCTGGATACAGAAAATGTTCGACTGTTGCCCTCGCCAGCACATTCTCCTCTCACCAATTGAAAACGTCTGGTCAATGGTGACAGAGCAACTGGCTCGCCACAATACGCCAGTGATGAACTGTGGTATCGTGTTGAAGCTGCATGGGCAGCTGTACCTGTACACGCCATCCAAGCTCTGTTTTTTCTCAATGCCCAGGCGTATCAGGGCCGTTGTTACGGCCGGAGGTGGTTGTTCTGGGAACTCATTTCTCAGGATATATGCACCCAAATTGCGTGAAAATGTAATCATATGTCAGTTCTAGTACAATATATTAGTCCAATGAATACCCGTTTATCATCTGCATTTCTTCTTGGTGTAGCAATTTTAATGGCCAGTAGTGTATTTTTTATGACCTTCCTTTATTTATTTTTTAATAAAAGTTGTGCCCCTCTACGCCTGCGCTTTCATGGTGACCATCACAAAAAGTTCTATTGTTACCTCTGCGGAAGGATTAGCATTTGTATCAGCAAATCACAGGATGCGGGTGTACTATGTTTTCTATACATCTAGGTGCGCTCACCCATTAATGTAGTCCATCTGGGAGACAGGAGGCAAAACTCTTGAAGGTTAACGGTCTAGGGCAGAGGGAAATGAATGCCACTGCAAGCCCTAGGGGAGAAAAAGCTCTACGACGGTGTGGATGGGAGACAGGTCTGCTGGCGGGACTAACG
This sequence comes from Schistocerca cancellata, assembly GCF_023864275.1. Classification (NCBI taxonomy): domain Eukaryota; kingdom Metazoa; phylum Arthropoda; class Insecta; order Orthoptera; family Acrididae; genus Schistocerca; species Schistocerca cancellata. The sequence goes on from NC_064634.1 coordinate 166,825,192, forward strand.
TGCTAACAGCGGTAGTTCATGCGAGGGTGTAGGGACGTGTTAGTGATAGGGAAGATAGTGTTGTTGCTGCCCACCAACGATGTCTCATGAGCCAACCGCAACGGTCTCAATCCTGTAACATGCCAACGCCATCATCAGAGAGGTCAGATTGATTATAAAATCAGGCGTTCAGTGTAGGTTTTTTGTGGGGTTTCTTCTCCATCACTACGAAAATCACTTTCAGGGAACAAGAACAGATACTACGAGCGCAAAAAAACAGCGTACAGCGGCAAAGCGAGTGCACAGCGTATCACAAGCGAGCACCTGCGAGTGTATTGTGCTCAAGACAGAACACCGTGCACCTAGCATTTACACCAGAGAGAATTCTCGTTCGGTGTTGGGCGTTTGATTGTGTTCATTTCGGTGGAAAAGGGACTGTAGAGACCCGTGGCGGACACTTCGAATACCTTGTCTAATGGTGATTTCGTCGCAGCATGTCGTGCACTGGATTGTACTGTACAACTTTGATAAATTAATAAATACGCTGTAGCATAGATACTATGCATTTGCGACAATAGGTTCGCACACTTCTTCTACATGTACATCTACATCTACATCCATCCTCCTCAAGGCACCTGACGGTGTGTGGCGGAGGGTACTTTGAGTACCTCCATCGGTTCTCCCTTCTATTCCTGTCTCGTATTCTTCGTGGAAAGAAAGATTGTCGCTATGCCTCTGTGTGGGTCCTAATCTCTCTGATTTTATCCTCATGGTCTCTTCGTGAGATATACGTAGGAGGGAGCAATATACTGACTCTTCGCTGAAGGTATGTTCTCGACACTTCAACAGAAGCCCGTACCGAGCTATTCAGCGTCTCTCCTGCAGAGTCTTCCACTGGAGTTTACCTATAATGTTCGTAACGCTTTCGCGATTGCTAAAGGATCCTGTAACGAAGCGCGCTGCTCTCCGTTGGATCTTCTCTATCTCTTCTATCAACCCCGTCTTGTACGGATCCCACACTGGTGAGCAATATTCAAACAGTGGGCGAACAAGCGTACTGTAACCTACTTCCTTTCTTTTCGGATTGCATTTCCTTAGGATTCTTCCAATGAATCTCAGCCTGGCAACTGCTTTACCGACGATTAATTTGATATGGTCATTCCATTTTAAATCACTCCTAATGCCTACTCCCAGATAATTTATGGAATTAACTGCTTCCAGTTGCTGACTTGCTATACTTAAGTTAAATGATAAATGATCCTTCTTTCTAAGTATTCGCAGCACATTACACTTGTCTACCTTGAGATTCAATTGCCATTCCCTGCACCATGCGTCAATTCGCTGCAGATCCTCCTGCATTTCAGTATAATTTTCCATTGTTACAACCTCTCGATATACTACAGCGTCTCCGAAAAAGCCTCAGAGAACTTCCGATGTTATCCAAAAGGTCATTTATGTATGTTGTGAATATCAACGGTCCTATGACACTCCCCTGCGGCACACCTGAAATCACTCTTAGTTCGGAAGACTTCTCTCCATTGAGAATGACATGCTGCGTTCTGTTATCTAGGAACTCTTCAATCCAATGACACAGCTGTTCTGATAGTCCTTATGTTCTTACTTTGTTCATTAAACGACTGTGAGGAACTGTATCGAACGCCTTGCGGAAGTCAAGAAACACTGCATCTACCTGGGAACCCGTGTCTATGGCTCTCTGAGTCTCGTGGAGGAATAGCGCGAGCTGGGTTTCACACGATCGTCGTTTTCGAAACCCATGTTGATTCCTACAGAGTAGATTTCTAGTCTCCAGAAAAGTCATTATACTCGAACATAATACGTGTTCCAAAATTGTACAACTGATCGACGTTAGAGATATAGGTCTGTAGTTCTGCACATCCGTTCGACGTCCCTTCTTGAAAACGGGGATGACTTGTGCCCTTTCCCAATCCTTTGGAACGCTACGCTCTTCTAGAGACCTACGTTACACCGCTGCAAGAAGGGGGGAAGTTCCTTCGCATACTCTGTGTAAAATCGAACTGGTATCCCATCAGGTCCAGCGGCCTTTCCTCTTTTGAGCGATTTTAATTGTTTCTCTATCCCTCTGTCGTCTGTTTCGATATCTACCATTTTGTCATCTGTGCGACAATATAGAGAAGGAACTACAGTGCAGTCTTCCTCTTTGAAACAGCTTTGGAAAAACACATTTAGCATTTCGGAATTTAGTCTATCATCCTCTGTTTCAGTACCATTTCGGTCACAGAGTGTCTGGACATTTTGTTATGATCCACCTACCGTGTTGACATAAGACCAAAATTTCTTAAGATTTTCTGCCAAGTCAGTACATAGAACTTTACTTTCGAATTCATTCGCGTCTTCTGCTCCTTATCCTATCCAAGAGCCGGTTCCTTGCAGTTTGTCCCCCATTAGCACCCCGCAGATTGTGAACAGTAGGGTCGGAAGGCTACATTCTTGTCTTACATTCTAATCCGAGGGCTTCGAAGGAATCTTACGGAGCCGTGTTACGTGTGTCCGCAGAACCGGAGGGCGCGGCAGCTGCGGCGGCGGCGGTGGGCGGTGCCGTAGCGGCGAGTCCCCCAGCCGTGGAGGCGGCGGCCACGGCCGGGGTGCTGGCGGCAGCGGCGGCGGCCGGCGCGGCGGGGGCCTCCTCCGCCTCCGGGCCAGACGAGCACCACATCGACGAGGACGACGACGATGATGACGACGATGACCTGGACGACGGCCTGGAAGACGACGAGCGCGACGGCGGCGGGCTGCTGCTGCTGCCGGCGCCGGGTGTCGGGCTGGCGGGCGGCGGCTCCGCCCCCGGGGGCGGCGGTGACGGCGCCGACGCAGGCACTCCCTACTTCCTGTCCGAGCCCGCCCCCGCCTTCGTCGTCAAGCAGCGCGCCGCCACGCTCAGCTGCAAGGCTGCCAACGCGCTCACCCTGCATTTCCGCTGCACCGACGGCGCACGGAGGTAGGCCCACGTCCTTACAAGTCTCTTACATCTACATCTACATCTACATACATACTCCGCAATCCACCATACGGAGCGTGGCGGAGGGTACCTCGTACCACAACTAGCATCTTCTCTCCCTGTTCACTCCCAAACAGAAAGAGGGAAAAATGCCTATATGTCTCTGTACGAGCCCTAATCTCTCTTATCTTTGGGTCTTTCTGCGAAATATAAGTTGGCGGCAGTAAAATTGTAGTTCGGTCGGCCTCAAATACTGTTTCTCTAAATTTCCTCAGTAGCGATTCACGAAAAGAACGCCTCCGTTCCTCTACAGACTCCCACCCGTGTTCCTGAAGCATTTCCGTAACACTCGCGTGATGATCAAACCTACCAGTAACAAATCTAGCAGCCCGCCTCTGAATTGCTTCTATGTCCTCCCTCAATCCGACCTGATAGGGATCCCAAACGCTCGAGCAGTACTCAAGAATATGTCGTATTAGTGTTTTATAAGCGATCTCCTTTACAGATGAACCACATCTTCCCAAAATTCTACCAATGAACCGAAGACGACTATCCGCCTTCCCCACAACTGCCATTACATGCTTCTCCCAGTTCATATTGCTCTGCAATGTTACGCCCAGATATTTAATCGACGTGACTGTGTCAAGTGCTATACTGCTAATGGAGTATTCAAACATTACGGGATTCTTTTTCCTATTCATCTGCATTAATTTACATTTATCTATATCAGCTGCCATTCTATACACCAATCACAAATCCTGTCCAAGTCATCTTGTACCCCCCTACAGTCACTCAACGACGACACCTTCCCGTACACCACAGCATCATCACCAAACAGCCGCACATTGCTATCCACCCTATCCAAAAGATCATTTATATAGATAGAAAACAACTGCGGACGTACCACACTTCCCTGGGGCACTCCAGATGATACCCTCACGTCCGATGAACACTCACCATCGAGGACAACGTACTGGGTTCTATTACTTAAGAAGTCTTCGAGCCACTGGCATACGTGGGAACCAATCCCATATGCTCGTACCTTAGTTAGGAGTCTGCAGTGGGGCACCGAGTCAAACGCTTTACGAAGTCAAGGAATATGGCATCCGTCTGATACCCTTCATCCATGGTTTGCAAGATATCATGTGAAAAAAAGGCCCAGCCTTGGATAGATTTCAACCAAATTTGGTGCAGAAACATCAGGCCGAACGAGGCTAGCTGCAAATGGAGCCGAGATACGGGCAAACATGTTTTTACAGATTATAGCGTATAGGCCCTGCACGACAGGCATGTTGTGCAGGAACTGTATTGGCCTGCATGTTTTGCAGGGCCCAGGCATGTAGGCTGTCTTGGATGATAAGTGTGCTGTGTTGGAGTACTATTGGTCTGCTTTATCGACCTCCTCTGCATGGCACCATGTCTGTCAAGTAAATGATATTCAAGCCCCTGATGTGGTGTCCGCCCTGCATGACAGGCGTGGGTGTTTATTGAACTGTACTGCATGTGCCAATGTGTATGGCTAGTGAGGGTTGAGATGGACAGAGGAAGGGATGGAAGGAGGAAGAGGAAATGGACAGAGAGATGAGAGGAGTGGGAGGTGCATTAGGTCGGTGGAAGGTGCAGTGGAAAGAGGGATAGGTGGGAATGGAAGAGGGGAGGTGGAGATAGAAACGTGGAGGAGAATATGGTCACAGGAAGGAGGAAGGAAGATATGGTCAGAAGGGGAGAAAACTGATAAATGTGTGCGGGGGAAGGAGGTGTGTTCAGTGTATGTGTTGACACATACACAGACCAAATTAAGACGAGACAGACAGTAACTGTTAACATATTTATCCTGGTGCGAGACAAGACAGTCAGTGCCTTCATGAATAAACGTTTGTGGCTGCTTATGGAACTATGATTATATCCAGGCTGGGCTTAAACCCAGGGAGTCTGGTGCTCAGGGGAGTATGGTAAAATCATCCTAGTGCCCTTCGAACCACTCAGATACAGTGCAACCTGTGTGGCATCTTGCATTGCCCTGCTCTTAGAGCATCCCCTGGGTGATGGCGCCATTCTGGAATGGATCAAGAAAAGCATGTATCCATCCTTGGGGACCAGGTCCTCCCCTAAATATAGAGGACTTGGTCCCCAAGGATGGATACATGCTTTTCTCGATCCATTGCGCCTTCCAGAATGGTGCGATCACCCGGGGGGTGCCACAGAAACGCACCCCAGACGTTAACGCTCCCGACATGGATCCCTCCGATGATTGCTGCAGAGCTACACACGCCAACGACCATGTCCAATTGATCATAAAACGTGACGCATGTTACTGGCCACCTGTCACCACTCAGTGGACGCCCAGTTGTGGTACTGGTGTGCAAATGCCAGACTTCGTCGCCGACGAACAGTAACGAAAATGGGTGCATGACCCAGGCGTATGCTGTGAAGGCTGAAACGCAATCACATTCGCTGAATGTTCGCAGAAGAGACACTGTTGGTAGCCCGTTGATTAATCGGGCAGTTAGTTGCTCAACAGTTACTCCTCTATATAGCTGTAGACAATTCCGCAGCCGTAGTACACCGCTGTCAAATAGGGCCCGTGATGCAGCACAGTTGCCTCGGCGCCGGTTTTGGACAGCATAATTTTGCCAGGAACGGTATACTTTAACCACGGCGGCACGCGAATAGTTTACAAACTTTTTCGTTTGCAAAATGCTTTCAACCTTGGTCCGAAAGCCAATGATCATACCCTTATAAATCGCTCCGTTTCCTCATTACGAGGACGACTACGCTGTTTTCCGCGTCCCCCCGACACGCTTTATATACCTGCATTGCTAGTGCTGCGACCAGCCGTCTATGAGTGGTTGTTACAAGCTGACGTCGAACATATGCAGTGGTTGTTACATTAATAAACCAAAAAGCTCGAAAAAGAGAGAGTCATTGTCTTAGCTGATTAAATGCGTTGGGGAGAGACTGAAATGTTATTTTTGTGGTCTTTAGTCCGAAGACTACTGCTCTCCATGCTAGTCTGACACGAGCTTGCCTATTCATCTCTACATAACTACGGCAACCTACATCCATTTCAATCTGCAACGTGTACTCAAGCCTTGTTCCCCACAATTTTTGGTCGCACATTTAGCAAATTGTCTAGTCCACAACGCCTCATGATATATCCTAACACCCGATACCTTCTTTATGTCGATTTGTACCACACATTTATTTTTTCGCCAATTCGGTACAGCATTGCTTATTAGATCACCCCCTGTAACATTCTGTATTGTTGTGTAGCACCACGTTTCAGTAGCTTTGTTCTCTTCTGTCTTCAAATGCTTATCGTCCACTCTACACTTCCGTTCAAATATGCACTCCATATTGGCTCTTCCTGAAAGACTTCATAATAACAAAATTTTTGCCGTATCTGGTAAAAAGTATTCGATCACCTATTAATGGACATCAATGTATGTTGTGCCCAGCCTTCCCCCTTCAAGACGATTGGAACGCTGTTGTGGACATTTTAATGAGGTGTCAAAGTTTTTGGAAGAATGGCAGCCCATTTTTCCTCAAGAGCGACACCTGGGAAGACAGTGATGTTGGACGCTGGAATCTGTAGCGAACCGACAGTCTGACCCATCCCAAAGGTGATATGTTGCTCCAGGTCGGGACTCTGGGCAACCCAGACCATTTCAGAATTGTTATTATCCACAGACCATTGTCTCAGAATGACAGGACGCACTGCCCAGCAGTACACAATGTCGTAAAATTTGTTCGTAATATTCCGAAACTAGCGTTTCCTTGAGTGCAATAAGGGGACCACACATTAAGCACGAAAAACAAAACCAAACCGGACCACCACCTCCTCCGTGTTTCACTGTTGCCACTTTACATGATAGCAGGTAACATCCGCCAGGCATTTGTAAACCCAAATACTTTCATCGGATTATCACAGGATATAGGTGATTCATCACTCCAAATCACTCCTTTCCAGTCATCCACTAATTAGAGGCGTCGTTCGTTGCACCTCCTCAAATGTCGCTTAGAACTGATTACAGAAATGTGTGGAGTTTGGAGCTGCTCGACCATTCTACAACATTCTCTAGCCACAGTCATTGTGTAAGCTGGACTGCTGATAGCATTTTGGAAATCAAGAGTGACTTATTCCGCTGATTTCATGCTATTTTTTACAACAACCCTTTCAAGTGCTCGACGATCCTTGTCCACCAGTAGATGAGACCTGCCTGGTCTTTATGTGTGGTTCTTCCTTCGCAATTCCAATTCAGTCACATCATCATAAGTCAAGCTAGGCACCTCTACAAAGGTTGAAGTGTCTCTGATGGATTAGTTACTCAGGTGACATCCAACGCTGGTTCATGTACGAAGTCAATGAGCTCTCCTGACCCATTCGCCCTACTGACGACACCTGCACTCCACTGCACTGCACTGCAAATCTCTGGTGACATCAACCAGGAATGAAACAGGCTAAGCAGCGAAGATGCTGTTCCTTTGTGGACCTCTATAACGATTTCTGGCCTCACGGGTGGGATTGGCCTGTGAGCTGGCGCGTGGGAGCGGACGCTTCGTCGAAATCGTTATCGGGGCTGCGGAAGAAACTACTCCCGCAGCAGATTAGGCCAGCGCGTGGTCGGCCTGCGGTGGACTTGTTGTCCCAGTCCACGAATAAGACGACTGCCAGAGTGTTCGGCGGAGGCATAGAACACCCTGGTGGACTGCCTGAAGCGATTCCACAGCAGTGGGACGCCTGCTTCCTCGTGAAGGAGCCTCGTCGAGTAACGAGGCGGCTTGTGTAGAGCGAGTCGGAGCGCCCGATTCTGCTGGACGCGCTGGAGCATCGCGACGTGCGACGGGGCTGCATTCCCCCCACACTATGGCGGCGTACTCGAGCACTGACCGGACAAGGGCCAAGTACACAGTCAGGTCGCGCGGAGGTGGGAGGGTGGATTCGGGGTTCAGTAGTGGGTAGAGCGCCCGGAGACGCCCAATCGCTCGCCCCCAGATGTCTCGGATGTGCGGCAGCCAGGTGAGATGCCTGTCCAGCGCCACACTGAGGTATTTGCCGGACGGTGACCACGGGATGGGGCCGCCCAAGATCGTGACAGGCGGCAGGGCAGGAGGCAGTCGTCTCCGAGTGAAGACGGCCGCCTGGCTCTTGGCGGCGTTTAACTTGAGTCGCCACTTGGTGGACCACGCCCCCAGAACGTCGCACGCTAGTTGGAGTCGGCGGCACATCGCAACCACGTTCATGCTGCGGGTGAACAGCGCAGTGTCGTCGGCATAAAGAGCCAACTCCACGCGCGCCACCCGCGGAGCGTCAGCGGTGTACAAGGAGTGCAACAGGGGGCCGAGAACCGACCCTTGCGGTACCCCCGCACGAATCGGCCGGTCGGTGGAGGTGCCTCCGGCAGCCCGGACGTGGAAGGTGCGGCCCGCGAGGTAGGACCGCAGCAGAATGGCGTGTGAGGTCGGGACGCCGTGCACAAGGAGCTTGTACACGAGGCCCTCGTGCCACACGCAGTCGAACGCCTCGGAGACGCCGAGGAGCACCGCTCCAAGGTACTCCCGCATCTCCAGCGCCCGCATCGCCTGTTCCACCTGGCGTGGTAGTACTGACAACACCATACTACCCTCTTCCTTTTATACTACTGGTTCGCCTTTCGTGACATCTAGTGGTAAGTTCCGCATTACGTAGGGCTGTCCAGACAATTTTTTCCAGATAGTGCATTACACGTTATTCTTGAACAGTGTACCAATTTAAACAAAGCTTGTGGCCTGACAGTACGAGTCTGTCAAAGTGACGAGCAAGTGTGTGCTGTCCGCAGGAACCCGACGCGGCAGTCGGAGCACGTGGACCCGCAGTCCGGGGTGCGCGTGGTGGAGGCGTCGCTGGACGTGTCGCGGGAGGACGTGGAGGAGTTCTTCGGCCGCGACAAGCTCAAGTGCGAGTGCGTCGCCTGGAGCTCCCGCGGGCAGGCCAAGTCTCAGCCCGCTGCTGTCGACGTCGCCTGTGAGTAGCGCTCCATCCTTACACCTTCATCGGGGGTGTCCAGTCTTTTAGCTTAACTGGGCCACACTGCAAGTTTGGGACGCATATATATATAGAGGGAAACATTCCACCTGGGAAAAATATATCTAAAAACAAAGATGATGTAACTTACCAAACGAAAGCGTTGGTATGTTGATAGACACACAGACAAACACAAACACACACACAAAATTCAAGCTTTCGCAACCAACGGTTGCTTCATCAGGAAAGAGGGAAGGAGAGGGAAAGACAAAAGGATGTCTGTTTTAAGGGAGACGGTAAGGAGTCATTCCAATCCCGGGGGCAGAAAGACTTACCTTAGGGGGAAAAAAGGACAGGTATACACTCGCGCACACACACATATCCATCCGCACATATACAGACACAAGCATACATATGTAAAGGCAAAGAATTTGCGCAGAGATGTCAGTCGAGGCGGAAGTACAGAGGCAAAGATGTTGTTGAATGACAGGTGAGGTATAAGCGGCGGCAACTTGAAATTAGCGGAGGTTGAGGCCTGGGATTGGAATGACTCCTTGCCCTCTCCCTTAAAACCCACATCCTTTCGTCTTTCCCTCTCCTTCCCTCTTTCCTGATGAAGCAACCGTTGGTTGCGAAAGCTTGAATTTTGTGTGTGTGTTTGTGTGTCTATCTTTCGTTTGGTAAGTTACATCATGTTTGTTTATATATATATATATATATATATATATATATATATATATATATATATATATATATATATATATATAGTAGAGCGTGCAGACATACGCGCCTCGGCGGCCTGTGTCATTCGAGGAGTAACACAGGCATCACAAGTCGTTGCGAACGCAACAATGGCACGATCGAGTTATTCAATTCCACAACGAGTGTTTTTTATTTACGATTCGTATGTGCGTACAGAGTCCGCTCGTACTTTTCGGGGATTGTTTGAACAGATGTTTCCAGGTGTTGGAGTTCCGAGTCGTGATGCTGTTCACAAACGGGAAGTGTTCAAGACAAGAAGCGTAAACGACGACGTACAGCGCTCACAGAAGCTCATCTCCATGACATTGCATACAGCAGAAGTGATTTCTGGCGTTCCCCAAGGCAGTTTTACAGGCCCTTTCCTGTTCCTTATCTATATAAACGATTTTGGAGACTATCTGAGCGGCCGTCTTCGGTTTTTTACAGATGACGTTGTCGTTTATCGACTAATAAAGTCGTCGGAAGATCAAAACAAACTGCAAAACGGTTTACAAAAGATATCTGAATGTTGCGAAAAGTGGCAGTTGACCCTAAATAACGAAAAGTGTTAGGTCATCCACATGAGTACTAAAAGGAACTCGTTAAACTTCGGTTACACCATAAATCAGTCTAATCTAAAAGCCGTAAATTCAACTAAACACCTAGGTATTTCAATTACGAAGAACTTAAATTGGAAGGAACACATAGAAAATGTTCTGGGGAAGGCTAACCAAAGACCGCGTTTTACTGGCAGGACACTTATAAAATGTAACAGACCTACTAAGGAGACTGCCTACACTACGCTTGTCCGTCCTCTTTTAGAATACTGCTGCGCGGTATGAGATCCTTGCCAAATAGGACTGACGGAGAACATCGAAAAGTTCAAAGAAAGGCAGCACGTTTTGTATTATCGCGAAATATGGGAGAGAGTGTCACAGAAATGATACAGTATTTAGGCTGGACATCATTAAAAGAAAGGCATTTTTCGTTGCGACGGTATCTTCTCATGAAATTACAATCACCAACTTTCTCCTCCGAATGCGAAAATATTTTGTTGACATTGACCTACATAGGGAGGAACGATCGCCACGATAAAATAAGGGAAATCAGAGCTCCTACGGAAGGATATAGGTGTTTATTCTTTCCGCGCGCTATACGAGATTGGAGTAATAGAGAATTGTGAATATGGTTCGTTGAACCCTCTGCCAGGCACTTAAATGTGATTTGCAGAGTATCCATGTAGATGTAGACGTAGTCTGGAAAATTTCTCTAAAATGTCTCTTAGACATCTTTAGCAGCAAACACAAATATCGTGCACCTCTGTACAAAGAGGTGCTAAGCTGCTTGGGCTAAGGCCCTATAAATTATCAGCAGTAAAAGAACTCCGACGTGGTGATCCTGCGCATAGAGTTATGTTTTGTTTTAAAACAAGTTGCATGACTGTGAATTGGATCCTTTCCTCAATATGTTTTCTGACGAGGCTTGGTTCCATTTACATTGGGTATGTTAACTCCCAAAACTCTCGACCTTTGAGCGCTGGTAGACCTGTTTTGCTCCGTGAGGAACCCTACATAATCAGAAAATAGGGGTGTGGTGCGCAGTTAGTGGTGACAGAATAATAGGCCTATTTTTTTTAATGACTCAGTTACAAGTGAAAGATATGTGCAAAACGTTTTGTGTCCGTTTTTTGATGAGCTGAGTGAAAGAGAAAGAAGCTTCACATGTTTTCAACAGGATTCGGCAAGAGTCATACGGCCAATGTTTCTTTGTACGCAATTCTGATGTAAGTCTGCAGGCTTTCGCGGCCGTTGTCACTGAAGTTAAAATCTTCTGGGTTATTAGGCCGCGTCATGTTTCTTCTAAAATGATCGACGTTTCAACCCATCTGCTGGGATCTTCCTCAGGATCTTATGGTGTCCACTACTGCTAGAACACTGTCAGAGACGAGTGTCGCGTCCTCTTATAAAGGGGGAGTTTTCACGCGTTCACGCTGGAAAAGTCATAGTATTGGTTAAAATTAATATGGCTGCTACTGATGGGCCATAGCCATAGGCTAATATTCCCGCTCTGATGTAGAAGAAGGGGCGTTGTTAGCTAATCTCCTGTGGATACCATTGGCGGCCCATCGTCATTGGGTAGAAAAACACTATTCCACACTTACGCTGGAGAAGGGTTATTGGTTGGTCGACATCACTGGGTAGATTCGAAATGGACAGAGCAAGAGACGGGGAGTGTTTACCCAAAATATTATTGTCCACCGAGGTGACTTGCAGCGCGTTGTTTATGCTGCTCACACACCGCGGCCGCGTATTTACTTCCTTGATGGCCGGGAGCCACGATGCCGCAAGCCTATAGCCGTCCTCTCTATTGAAGTTAGATGCATTCTTAGAAATTTCAGCCGCTTCTCGGGAATATTAGCCTATGACTATGGCCCACCAATGGTAGCCATATGAATTTTAACCGATACTATGACGTCTCCGGCACGAACGCGTGGAAACTCCCCCTTTATAAGAGGACGCGACACTCGTCTCTGACAATGTTCTAGCTGCAGTGGACACCAGTAGATCCTGAGGAAGATCCCAGCAGAGTGGTCGAAACGACTATCATTTCATAGGGAACAAGACGGCCTAATAACCCAGGAGATTTTTAACTTCAGTTCACGATGTGTTCGATGAAAGAGTGATAGGTAACATCTGGCCCGCTAGAAGACCTGATCTAACTTCGTGCGATTTTTATTTGTGGGGTGCACTGAAGGACAAAGTGCACACAACAAATCCTCACACGACAGAGAAGCTCAAGGATATATCCGTGAATCAAGTAATTCAATATCTCAGAGAGAATTACATCGTGTGGTTGATAATTTCTTTAGTAGATGTCAGAAATGCTTGGTAACGGTCATCCACTGCAGTAGGAGCCCTTGGGAGGCCTGAGCGAGGCACGTCATCGACAGTTCCTGTCTCTGTGTATCTCCTCCATGTCCGCACAACATTGCTTTGGTCACTCCGAGACGCCTGGACACTTCCCTTGTTGAGAGCCCTTCCTGGCACAAAGTAACAATGCCGACCCGTTCGAACAGCGGTAATTATCGTCTAGGCATGGTTGAACTACAGACAACACGAGCCATGTACCTCCTTCCTGGTGGAATGACTAGAAGCGATCGACTGTCGGACCCCCTCCGTGTAATAGGCGCTGCTCATGCATGGTTGTTTACATCTTTGGACGGGTTTAGTGACATCTCTGAACAGTCAAAGGGACTCTGTCTGTGATACAAGATGCACAGTCAACGTCTGTGTTCAGGAGTTCTGGGAATCGGGGTGATGCAAAACTTTTTTTTTGATATATGGTCTCTGCGTTGCGAATGACTTGCTGTTTTCTGCTTGTTAGAAACTCTTCAATCCAATCATGCAAATACAAATATTCCTGGAGCCAGTCGCACATCTACGAAGATTCTGGTTATGGTCGCCTCTTGTTTAGTAGCCGACGATATGGTCCAGTGTCGAACGTCTTTCAGTAACCTTACAAGAACAATCTACCTGTTTACCTGCACGTACAGGGTGAAGAAAAATTCGTGCATCCTGACTTCGCAACGCGAACCCTCACATACTAACAGTACAAAAATGACTGTCACAAAATTTCGTCCTGCGCATATTTCCGGCAGTAAATGGACGTCAAAGAGTGGCAGTCTGGCAAAACTGTAATCACGTGTACGGCAACTAGCTCTGTCAGCATATTGGTGTAGAATTATGCGATTGGTGCAGTGCATAGTGTTTTGTGTTAGTATGTGAGAGGTCGAGAGCTTCATTCTGGATCGAGGCGAATTTGTTTTTATTTGCTAAACGGAGTCTGCGTGGTACGTTACCTGGCGTCTTACAACGCTTACAGTCGTTCTTGTACAAAGCAATTGCACTTACGTACAACGAACACCGAAATGAAAGTACAATCGTTTTCATTGGTCAGCTTTTAAAGAAACCTTTTGCACGTCGTGGACGCGAATTGTTTCGCATCACTGCATCTACTAGATTACAAACCTGTTTTCTGTGTACCCTCCCCCAATGGTCCATCGATTAGTACCATTATTCTGCCACGTTCAGATCCATTGGATTTCGCTAGCGATGTACCATGTAAGTGTCAGATACGTGTGACCTAAGAAAAACGTATTCTACAGCATTATATGGCAGAATGAAATTGGCAAATAAAAACAAATACGCCTCAACTCAGAATTGAATACTCAACCTCCTACATGCTAACCCAAAACGCTATCTACTGCACTACTTGGACAACACTAGCCTTCTGTGCTGGCAGAGGTAGTTACCGTACGTGTGATTACAGTGTTGCCAGATTGCTGATATTTAAAGGCTATTTACTGCCGGAGATATTGCGCTGGACGAAGTTTTGTGAGAGACATTTTAGTATTCTAGAATGTGAGGAATTATGCTGCGAAGTCCAAGTGCGCGTATTCTTCTTCAGCCTGTATAGTTTGCAAGATTTCGTGTGAGACAACATAATATTACGAATGCAATTTAACGGAAAGATAGTTCGCTCGAAGAAGTCGTCGCTACCGTTAGCGTTGTCTTTGTTCTTGGTGGCTTGTCAGGTGTGTGGTACATTCAAAGTGGAAAATATGTGCGAAGATGTAGCGTAAACTAAAGAATAAAACTGAAGATAGACTAACAGTTTCAAACATCTGTGCACGAATATATAAATAATTCTGTTATAAAAAAAAAGCATTCTTTCCCCGCTCTACAGGGCGTTATTATTCTTCTTGATAAATCAATTAAATATTTCCATAGTCGCAAAAGCAAAGTGTGTCTCGCCAATTACACATACGTCCTAAAAGGTATCGCGCCTTTTCTACTGTTCTATTTGTAAGTAATGAACTAATACTGATTCGTAGAAGAATAACAACAACATTAAACAAACGGGCTGTAAAAAGTAGGCGCCGCCTACCCGCAGATAAACACGTCTCGGTCCACAACCGGCGGCAAACGCGCGCTACTTCCCGTTCGTTTCAGAGAGTCTATATATTCGCCGTGTTTGCCTGGTATCATATGGAAATGAACTGTTGGGATACCTCTGTTTTGCGAAGCCTATTTGCGTTTGACGAGAAACGCAAACAGCTGACGCTCAAATAACAATGTCGCTGCGACAGCATACAGCAATGTTTTAAAATATGGTCAGCGCCGACCGATACAACGACTAACCGAAAATACGAGCCACTAATTGTTATCGGAAGTTTGATTTGCACTTCCCTGATTGGTTGCAACTTTTTTCCTCCTTTCAAGTGCACAAATGTTTAAATTGCGTGTCTCACCGTTGTTAAAAAGAGGGCAACTTTGGCTCTGCTTCAGTGTATTTAAAAATTATTTTCTTGATACCATGTGGAAGCTAAGTGCCCAGTAAAAATGTAGAGGCACCTTCAAAACTGTATTTTACTAATTGCAGTTTCTTTTGTATTGCACGATTTTGCATAACAAACTTGAGACGCCCGAAAACCCTCTGGGCAGAACAGGTGACTAGGACTGTGGAAAGGGCCAAATAAGGTGGCGGTCAGTTTCACCTTCTAATTGTAATTTAATAACACATTTACAACCAAAGCGGCACATAGCCTAACCTTTACCAAATGCAACTCTTTCACGGCTGAAGGCCTCCAAACAAGAAATCAACAAGATAAAAATCCAGTTAAAATATCAATAAAACAACAAAAAATCTATCACAGCTAGGTGGGAAGCCTCAAAGCAAAGTAGATAGAACAAACATATACAAGGTGCAATACAAATGGCTGAAGGCCACGTTTCAAAATTTTAAAATATATTACCATAATCTATTACAGGCAGAAGGCCGCAATGTTTAAGCTTTAAAGATAGTTTTAAGAATAATGTTACAAGACCGAAAGCCCATAATTAATTTTGCAAAATAACCATAAACCTTAAATTTTAAGTAGGTGAAAACAGATAATGAGACACCGGTGAGAAAAACAATAAAGACAACGGCACTCAGAAGCCTTCAGGGAGGTCGGCCTGGCCGAGCGGTTCTAGTCGCTTCAGTCTGGAACCGCGTGACCGCTACGGTCGCAGGTTCGAACCCTGCCTAGGGCATGGATGTGTGTGATGTCCTTAGGTTAGGTAGGTTTAAGTAGTTCTAAGTTCTAGGGGACTGATGACCACAGCAGTTAAGTCCCATAGTGCTCAGAGCCATTTGAACCAGTTTTGAACCATTTGGAGGTCGGTCTGCCCTAGTTCACTTAGGTGAGACAGGTGGTGAGCCCAGATACAAGCCGGCCGGGATGGCCGAGCGGTTCTAGGCGCTACAGTCTGGCACCGCGCGACCGCTACGGTCGCAGGTTCGAGTCCTGCCTCGGGCATGGATGTGTGTGATGTCCTTAGATTAGTTAGGTTTAAGTAGGTCTAAGTTCTAGGCGACTGATGACCTCAGAAGTCCCATAGTGCTCAGAGCCATTTGACCATTTTTTAGTACTCAAAGATACTACGAGAAGGGATATATCGATGCGTGCTGCTAACACCGCTCACGGGCAGGCAAAGCAGCAACTCAGTGACAGTAGAAATTTAAATTAACGTAATGAGGTGGAAGTACGTTAAAAACAGGGTGTAAAAGACATGATGGCGGGAACACAAGCCACGCACGGCACAAAGTTCAAAACGTTAAGTCCCCTCCTACGGAGGGATATTTGGCACTTCTGTCCAACTAAAACTCTCCTGTATAGATCCCGGGTGGCTGCAGTTACACAAAGGAAGGACACACTGAAGTTCTAGTGAAGTCCCAGTTCGTATCCAGCCAGAGATAAGCAGCAATCACAGTCCGAGTTAGCAGCGCAGGTCGTCAACAGAACGGTAGCGAGCGCTTATCTGGTAAAAATGCAGGGATGAAAGACGGGACTGAGCTGTTGTCGCCGCGTGGGCAGCTTCAGTCCTCCTCGGAGACCGCGACATTACACCATGTGACGTGACATGGCGAATGCGGCGTGCTGCGAGGCGAGTACGTGGCGCTGTCTCTTGTGGGATCGAGACGTTGGCTATAGCAGGATACGCTAGGAAATCATGGATGTTGTTGTCCATTTCAGTGACGAATGCCTCTGCTATCAAATCATTCCATCTTCTAGCAGGGGAATGAGTTGAAACCCTAGATTTGCGAATTAGACAGCTTTGTTCCGTAAGTTTTCCTGCAAAAACACTCGTAATCCGGTACTACAGTCAGTTTAGAGGTATTACTTTGCTGTCGTGAGACAGTGCTTGTATAAGTATTTCGCCATTGTCATCCAAATACAAATGCCAACGTGAATAATTTTAAACGTAGATATCCTCGGTGTAGCGAGTCAGCTTAAATCACTTAATAAAAACTAGGCCTTCGGTCCAGACTGTATACCAGTTAGGCTCTTTCAGAGTACGCTGATACAATAGAGACATATTTAGCAATCATGTACAAACGCTCGCTAGTCGAAAGATCAGAGCCTAAAGAATGGAAAGTTGTACACGTCAGCCCAGTACCCAGAAAAGGAAATAGGAGTAATCCGCTGAATTACAAACAAATGGTTCTAAGCACTATGGGATTTAACATCTGAGGTCATCAGTCCCCTAGACTTACAACTCAAATGGTTCAAATGGCTCTCAGCACTATGGGACTTAACATCTGTGGTCATTAGTCCCCTAGAACTTACAACTACTTAAACCTAACTAACCTAAGGACATCACACACTTCCATGCCAGAGGCAGGATTCGAACCTGCGACCGTAGCAGCCACGTGGTTCCGGACTGAAGCGCCTAGAATCACTCGGCCACAGCGGCCGGCGCTGAATTACAGACCCTTATCATTAACATCGATTTGCATCAGGATTTTGGAGCATATACTGTGTCCGAACATTATGAATTACCTTGAATAAAATGTTTTATTGTGGAACAGCCGCCCGCATCTCGTGGTCGTGCGGTAGCGTTCTCGCTTCCCACACCCGGGTTCCCGGGTTCGATTCCCGGCGGGGTCAGGGATTTTCTCTGCCTCGTGATGGCTGGGTGTTGTGTGCTGTCCTTAGGTTAGTTAGGTTTAAGTAGTTCTAAGTTCTAGGGGACTGATGACCATAGATGTTAAGTCCCATAGTGCTCAGAGCCATTTGAACCATTTTTGAGGAACAGCCAACACGTATTCACAAAATGTCGTTTTTGTGAAACACAACTAACACTTTGCCGGCCGCGGTGGCCGAGCGGTTCTAGGCGCTTCAGTCCTGAACCGGGGGAATGCTACGGTCGCAGGTTCAAATCCTGCCTCGGGCGTGGATGTGTGTGATTTCCTTAGGTTAGTAAGGTTTAAGTAGTTCTAAGTTCTAGGGGACTAATGACCTCAGATGTTGAGTCCCATAGAGCTCAGAGCCATTTGAACCATTTTTTGAACAACTAGCGCTTTACTCTCGGGAAGTAATGAGTGCTATCAACAGGGGATCCCAAATTAATTCTCTGTTAGTAGACTTCCAGAAGGCTTTCGACACCGTTCCTTACAGGCGATTTCTGATCAAATTGCGTGCCTATGGAGCATCGTCTTTGTTGTACGACTGAATTCGTGATCGCCTGTGGGAAAGGTCACAGTTCGCAGTAATTGAAAGAAAGCCATCGACTAAAGTAGAAGTAATATCTGGAGTTCCGCAAGGATACGTTACTGGCCCTCTGTTGTTCCTGATCTATATAGAAGATTTAGGTCTCAATCTGAGCAGCCCTCTTAGATTGTTTGCAGATGACGCTGTCATTTACCGTCTTGTAAAGTCATCAGATGATCGAAACCAATCGAAAAGTTCCTTAGACAACACATCTGTACGGTGAGAAAACTGGCAATTGACACTAAATAATGGAAAGTGTGAAGTCATCCACAAATCTAAAGGCTGTAAATTCTACTAAATACTTACGAATAACTTAAATTAAAACTATGACTTAGAAAAAGTTGCGGGTAAAGCGAACCAAAGGATGCAATTTATTGGCAGAACACGTAGAAAATGGAACAGGTCTGCTATAAACAGACTTCCTACACTGCGTTTGTACTTCCTGTTCTGGAGTGTTGGTGCACAGTTTGGGATCCGCATAAATTAGGATTGACGTAGGAAATCGAAAAAGTTCAAAGAATGGCAGTCTGCTTTGTATTACCACGAAATAGTGGAGACAGTGCCCTCGAACTGGGGTAGCAATCATTGAAACACAGGCGTTTTCCGTTGCAGCAGGACTTTCTCATAAAATTTCGATCATCAAGATTCACCTACTAATGCGAAAATTTTTTGTTGGCACCCACCTACATAAGGGGAAATGATAATCATAATAAAATAAGCGAAGTCAGAGCTCGCATTGAGATATTTAAGTGCTCGTTCCTGCTGCACTCTTTTCGAAAGTCGAACGGTAGAGAAACAGCTTGAAGGTGGTTCGGTGAAACATCTACCAGGCAATGAACTGTGAATTGCAGACTAATAACGAAATATAAATGTATAAGACATATTACGTGTATGTCTGTGTCCTGTTGATATCTGGGACGAGTACAGTATTACGAGTTTGTTTACAATGTTATGAACGGATAAGAAATGAACGTTTGAGGAGGAAACCACTTGTCGGTATCTTCCCTACTCTTCTCGATTAAGATCAAAGGAGCCGCCAAGATCAATGCCCGAAGGAGCAATAGGAGTCAAGAACGTCACGTTCTGTCGTTCAGCGAGAAAGGATCAAATGTACGCGATTAAAATTTCTTACTCGTTGTGATTCATCCCCGCAACAGCTGAGTCCGACAGAATTCTGAAACCACAGCAGAATTCTGTTTAGTGGAGTAGAAAACAAACAAAATCAGTATTCAGACTAACAGGGCTATTGGTCACCACTCATTAACGCAGCGCAGCATGGATTGGACACCATCTCGCTCACCGCACGAGCAATTTTCTGTCGCAGCACATTTCATTTTTTCCAGATTTTGCGTTATACTCGTGTCAGATGCACACAAGATTTCGCTCCCAAGCACAGACGCAAAACTTGCTCCTTAATTTCTGGGCAGCCTATGATACCAGTAGATTTCGTTTCGTTTGCAGTAGTTTTCAGATCTGTTTCTTGCACGATAGGTTGAAACTTTGTATTCTGTTCAGCAGAGGATATCTAGTTTTCGTACCACGCCAGTTCAGTGTTACAGTTCAGCTATTATTCCCCTTCATAACGTTGCTCATTACTTTTGACCTCCTTTGAACCGAGCGAGGTGGCGCAGTGGTTAGACACTGGACTCGCATTCGGGAGGACGACGGTTCAATCCCGCGTCCGGCCATCCTGATTTAGGTTTTCCGTGATTTCCCTAAATCACTCCAGGCCAATGCCGGGATGGTTCCTCTGAAAGGGCACGGCCGACTTCCTTCCCCATCCTTCCCTAATCCGATGAGACCGATGACCACGCTGTCTGGTCTCCTTCCCCAAACCAACCAACCAACCAACCAACCTTCTTTGAACCATCTACAACCTGAGTTGCGACTGCATGTACTAGTTTATTCCATTTAAAAGTTGTAAACGTCCCTTGTCCTTCACTGCTGTACTTTTACTTCCCTCCTTCACCGGCCAGTTTCTTAATTCATCACTTGTTTAACACTTAAATGTGGACATTTTAGGTTAGGATTTTCGATGACTGTTACGAATATTAATTGAAGCTACAGGTTTATTGCTACAAGTCACAATGAATTTTTATTTCCACGGCGCATTTCGAAGGATTACACCTCCATCATCAAGTTGATTTATGCCAATCAGTGAAACGAACGTGTATTGCGTGCCAGACTTTTGGATAATCTGAGACACTGTCTGATAGTATGTTGCCCAACCGTCGAACACACAATACGTACGCGTACTGGGAAGATTAATAAACTGTGACTGGTTGCAGTAATATTTAGTTTCCATCACAAGTTAGGCAGTGAAATATCCTGGCAGATAAAAATTGTGTGCCGGACGAGGACTCGAACCTGGGACCTACCGACTGAGTTACTGAAGCACGACTCGCGGCTATTCTTTCACCTCATATTCTAGCTTCCAAACTTCGCTGAAGTTTTCCCCCATACCTTATGGGAAAGAAAAAGGTTGTAGTTTCGAGTCCTCGTATGGCACACAGTTTTAATCTGCCAGGAAGTTTCAGGTCAGCCTACACTCCACTGCAGAGTAAAAATTCATTCTGAAAGTTTGGCAGTAATTGTTTCCTCGAGATTTTTCTGTTTTCACTCATTGTATATCCTCAAAATAACGCGTCGTTAAATCTGTCCCGTGAGTTATATACAGGGTGTTACAAAAAAGGTACGGCCAAACTTTCAGGAAACATTCCTCAGACACAAATAAAGAAAAGATGTTATGTGGACATGTGTCCGGAAACACTTAATTTCCATGTTAGAGCTCATTTTAGTTTCGTCAGTATGTACACCTACGCTCAATGGAGCACGTTATCATGATTTCATACGGGATACTCTACCTGTGCTGCTAGAACATGTGTCTTTACAAGTACGACACAACATGTGGTTCATGCACAATGGAGCTCCTGCACATTTCAGTCGAAGTGTTCGTACGCTTCTCAACAACAGATTCGGTGACCGATGGATTGATAGAGGCGGACCAATTCCATGGCCTCCACGCTCTCCTGACCTCAACCCTCTTGACTTTCATTTATAGGGGCATTTGAAAACTCTTGTCTACGCAACCCCGGTACCAAATGTACAGACTCTTCGTGCTCGTATTGCGGCTGTGATACAATACGCCATTCTCCAGGGCTGCATCAGCGCATCAGGGATTCCATGCGACGGAGGGTGGATGTATGTATCCCCGCTAACGGAGGACATTTTGAACATTTCCTGTAACAAAGTGTTTGAAGTCACGCTGGTATGTTCTGTTGCTGTGTGTTTCCATTCCATGATTAATGTGATTTGAAGATAAGTATTAAAATGAGCTCTAACATGGAAAGTAAGCGTTTCCGGACATGTCCACATAACATACTCGTGGTCGTGCGGTAGCGTTCTCGCTTCCCGCGCCCGCGTTCCCGGGTTCGATTCCCGGCAGGGTCAGGGATTTTTTCTTCCCCGTGATGACTGGGTGTTGTGTGATGTCCTTAGGTTAGTTAGGTTTAAGTAGTTCTAAGTTCTAGGGGACTGATGACCATAGATGTTAAGTCCCATAGTGCTCAGAGCCATTTGAACCACATAACATATTTTCTTTCTTTGTGTGTGAGGAATGTTTCCTGAAAGTTTGGCCGTACCTTTTTGTAACACCCTGTATATATAAAGTGGGAGGTCAGGAAACGGAGCGTGCCATTACTGAGACATAATCCGTGGAAGTCCTACATTATCTGTGTTTAACCAAGAAGTTCCCAGATGTTGTCCTGTAGCCGGCACCATCTGTGGCCACTCACCGAATTTGCCTCTGTAGACGTCTGGTCGGCGGTCGCTTGGAAGCGCCCTTGCAGACCCTCCGCTGGCGCTATCCAGGCGCCTCCAGGGGCTGCGCCGTTATCTCTGAAGGAACGCCCCTACAAACAGAGGGTTGACTGCCAACACATTCTTCCTATCTGTCCGAGCTCACCGTCCGCTTACTGACCTCTCTGTTCCGAGAATTTTATCAACCGGTCGCTCATGAGACGGAAACGAACTTTCAAGATAACATTTATTTGCATAGTGGCAACGAACGAATTTCATTGACGATAAACATATTTCCGCCACCTACTGCTTCGACACAAAAGAAACGAGACCACAAAACGCTAAGCTGCTATTCTTCGAGTAGCATTTGTATGCGATAGTTTTTCCACCGTGAAGAGAAGTGCGTCCTTGAACTGTTGCAGTTTGTTCAAACCACACGGCCGCAGTAGCCGAATCGTATTCTCTCGTGCCGTCGGAAAACACACTGCTGGCCATCAAACTGCCGCACCAGGAGGATAACAAATAACGAAAACTTATTTACTGCGCACTTACATTATAGTAGACGGAATGCATGATTAAATTTGTAGGTGATTTGGGAATATACAGGGATCGAACTGCCGTCTCGAGCACCGACAACGACTCTACGCCGACTGCACATCGAGTCGCACTGAGCTTGGATGAGAGATACGGGTTTGGGTACAGATATGTTGGCCGAGTTTACGTTCCAAGAGTGAAACACGGCGGAGGTTCTATGCTGATCTGGGCAGCAATATCGTGGCATTCTGTGGGTCCCATAGTTACTGTGCACGATCGTATTGCTGCCAAGAACTATGTCACCGTTTTGGCTGGTTATGTTTTCTTTCCCCCACGTTGCTTTCCAGGACGATAGAGCCCCTTTTCAGAACAGCTCGCTTCGTCCAGGACTCGTTTTGTGGACACGAGGATGAAATGTCGCATCTCCTCTGTCCATCACAGTCGCCAGATCTCATTACTATTGAGCCGTTGTAGTCTACTATGCACAGAAGAGAGCGTGGTCGCCATCCATCACCATTACCTAAACTTGTCACTATTTTGCAGGAATAATACTTTAAAAAAAAGATTTCCTTTATAACCATACAGCACCTGTATTTATCCAGTCCGAAACGGCTGCGTTTTGAATGCCAACGGATTTCGTACACCGTCTTAATCGTGGTAAAATGTTGTGTTTTTGGTGTTTGGTATTCCCACATTTTTGTCCAACTCCTCTACAGCACAGAATAGGGAATGAGTTTTGCGTAATGTTGGTGGAAGGTAACGTCGCGGAGGACTCGAAGTCACGACGAAGCCACTAACTTCAGCATGTCCGAAGTCTGTGCGGGGCATAGGTTACCGTATTTTGTACCGAAAGCCACTCACGCCCACATGACAACAAACCCAGCCTGGCATCAGTCGTTCTACTCTGGGGCCCCTCATACAGATGTGTCCATGGTGCTGTTGCTCACAGGACCGGGACTCGTAGGAAAAGACGAAATTGTGGGACTTCAGTGTCCGGCGGTCTCGCTTAGCGCACCGCCGTCAGCGCGCCTCCCTCTGATGCAGCGTCAGAAGCTGCAACAACAATGATCGCCGTGCTGCTGCCCGTGCTGATCCAGATGTTTCACTGTCGGTGCGGATTCTTGTCTTGCTACGAAGAAGCCCGTTTCCTGACAAGCTACGTGATGTGGCTGTCGATGCTGGAGGCGCGAGTGGGTGTGCTGTTCGTCCTCTCGGGCGCTAGATGGTTCAAAATGGCTCTGAGCACTATGGGACTTAACATCTATGGTCATCAGTCCCCTAGAACTTAGAACTACTTAAACCTAACTAACCTAAGGACAGCACACAACACCCAGCCATCACGAGGCAGAGAAAATCCCTGACCCCGCCGGGAATCGAACCCGGGAACCCGGGCGTGGAAGCGAGAACGCTACCGCACGACCACGAGATGCGGGCAGGGCGCTAGATGCGTGGGTCAAAAAGATCCTGTATGGTGCTGAAGATGGCCCTCCTGAAGCTATCGATTGAAGCTATCGCAGGACAGTCATGGTATCCAGACCTGCGCAAGAAGCAATAGCGCAAAACAATAAACAGAAGTCTCAATTGGCTACGGTCCTCCAGCTATCGAATTCCGACAGACGCTGATAGAAGTTGCACCTTTTCACTCGTGGCACAACATGATCTTTTCTCTGGTAACCAACATGCTTAAGATATTTTTAAATTACAAACACGTTGCGTAATCTTTGCGCATACAAACCATGTACTTGGCGTTATTTCCACCAACTACACTCCCGGAAACTGAAATAAGAACACCGTGAATTCATTGTCCCAGGAAGGGGAAACTTTATTAACACATTCCTGGGGTCAGATACATCACATGATCACACTGACAGAACCACAGGCACATAGACACAGGCAACAGAGCATGCACAATGTCGGCACTAGTACAGTGTATATCCACCTTTCGCAGCAATGCAGGCTGTTATTCTCCCATGGAGACGATCGTAGAGATGCTGGATGTAGTCCTGTGGAACGGCTTGCCATGCCATTTCCACCTGGCGCCTCAGTTGGACCAGCGTTCGTGCTGGACGTGCAGACCACGTGAGACGACGCTTCATCCAGTCCCAAACATGCTCAATGGGGGACAGATCCGGAGATCTTGCTGGCCAGGGTAGTTGACTTACACCTTCTAGAGCACGTTGGGTGGCACGGGATACATGCGGACGTGCATCGTCCTGTTGGAACAGCAAGTTCCCTTGCCGGTCTAGGAATGGTAGAACGATGGGTTCGATGACGGTTTGGATGTACGGTGCACTATTCAGTGTCCCCTCGACGATCACCAGTGGTGTACGGCCAGTGTAGGAGATCGCTCCCCACACCATGATGCCTGGTGTTGGCCCTGTGTGCCTCGGTCGTATGCAGTCCTGATTGTGGCGCTCACCTGCACGGCGCCAAACACGCATACGACCATCATTGGCACCAAGGCAGAAGCGACTCTCATCGCTGAAGACGACACGTCTCCATTCGTCCCTCCATTCACGCCTGTCGCGACACCACTGGAGGCGGGCTGCACGATGTTGGGGCGTGAGCGGAAGACGGCCTAACGGTGTGCGGGACCGTAGCCCAGCTTCATGGAGACGGTTGCGAATGGTCCTCGCCGATACCCCAGGAGCAACAGTGTCCCTAATTTGCTGGGAAGTGGCGGTGCGGTCCCCTACGTCACTGCGTAGGATCCTACTGTCTTGGCGTGCATCCGTGCGTCGCTGCGGTCCGGTCCCAGGTCGACGGGCACGTGCACCTTCAGCCGACCACTGGCGACAACATCGATGTACTGTGGAGACCTCACGCCCCACGTGTTGAGCAATTCGGCGGTACGTCCACCCGGCCTCCCGCATGCCCACTATACGCCCTCGCTCAAAGTCCGTCAACTGCACATACGGTTCACGTCCACGCTGTCGCGCCCAGTGTTAAAGACTGCGATGGAGCTCCGTATGCCACGGCAAACTGGCTGACACTGACGGCGGCGGTGCACAAATGCTGCGCAGCTAGCGCCATTCGACGGCCAACACCGCGGTTCCTGGTGTGTTCGCTGTGCCGTGCGTGTGATCATTGCTTGTACAGCCCTCTCGCAGTGTCCGGAGCAAGTATGGTGGGTCTGACACACAGGTGTCAATGTGTTCTTTTTTCCATTTCCAGGAGTGTATGTGCGGCAAAGCTGGAATGCTAGTTATTTGCATAACTAAGCATGCAGAACGCTTCTTACCAGTTTGACATTTATTGTATGCCGTCTCCGTGGTGTTAATTTCGAGTAATGTGTTATACACTGGCTGACAAAAAATTCAAAGCATCCTGAAAACGTGCCTGGCTGGCAATGTAACTTCATACACCATCGGTGGATATTTAAATGATTACAGTTGGAATACTATCTGACAGGCAGAACAGCACCACAGTGGATTCTTGTTTTTAGCAGTCCTAGTAGGATGTATAGTCCGCAGCTCGTCGTCTCGCGGTAGCGTTCTCGCTTCCCGAGCACGGGGTCCTGGGTTCGATTCCCAGCGGGGTCAAGGAATTTTCACCTGCCTCGAGATGACTGGGTGTTGTTGTGTCGTCTTCATCATCATCATTGATCCCCATTACGGTTCGGAGGATGGCAATGGAAAACCACCTCCACTAGGACCTTGCCTAGTACGGCGGTGCGGGTCTCCCGCAACGTTCCCCTACGCTCTATCAAGGAGTGTGGGACTTCATCATCATCAGTAGGATATATAAGGGGCGTGATCAGTGTCGGATGTTGAATGATCACAGAGAAGGACTTCTATGGCCAGCCAAATCTCCAAATCATACCCTGACAGAAGACGTGTGACAGATGTAACAATATGAATAAAATGTTTGTGAGAATATGCGTTTAAATGCACATATATGTTACGTATATATAGATTCTATTAGTGATGGAAAAATATGCATCTGATATCTGTTATTTCAATTACACAAATGCATAGCTGAGATGTTTTTTGGACCCGATGACGGTCTGGTCGTCGACCAAAATCGATCGCCTCTAATAAAATATACCGATACAGCTGTGTATTGCATAATGCAGTTCTTAATTTTCATTACAGCTGTACAACATCATTTCCATAAAAAATATTTCCCGCCGTTCTTTGCAAGACGTGGAGGGGTGAGACGTACCAGGTTATCCGTAAGTACTTCTGAGGTTTCAGAAGACGAATACACAAAAGCTACCAGACACACAGAAAACAGACACACATCAACGGATAGAGCACCTCTACAAGCTTGTCACTCACACTTGCAACTGCTGAATATGGGTACCGTTTGCGATGCGGCAAATGCCAGTACGTACTGCAGTTTATTGGCACGAATTGTCTGCGAAGGCAGACAGCAACCCGCTTTGCAAATCTGTTCATTTGGTTGCATATCTGCAGGCGCGAACTCATTCGATGCGAGTATACGGCGAAGAGAGTTAGATGAGAGCATAGCCTTCTGGTGGACTCTATGATTTGCAATAATATGCAGCAAACTCCCACTGGTTCTCTGATGACCTGTCCTGGGACATATACGACCCAATGGTAGTGAAAGGGTTCAAGTTCATAGCTA
The DNA here is from genome assembly GCF_023864275.1 of Schistocerca cancellata. Taxonomy (NCBI): domain Eukaryota; kingdom Metazoa; phylum Arthropoda; class Insecta; order Orthoptera; family Acrididae; genus Schistocerca; species Schistocerca cancellata. Next base: position 166,852,411 of record NC_064634.1, read on the forward strand.
CATATCTCACCTCTCTCTGTTTCTTTCCCACGCCCGGGTTCCCGGGTTCGATTCCCGGCGGGGTCAGGGATTTTCTCTGCCTCGTGATGGCTGGGTGTTGTGTGCTGTCCTTAGGTTAGTTAGGTTTAAGTAGTTCTAAGTTCTAGGGGACTGATGACCATAGATGTTAAGTCCCATAGTGCTCAGAGCAATTTGAACCATTTTTTGTTTCTTTCCGGTTCAAACACAATTTCACTTCAATTGGCATCATTTTCAGATCATTTCTTCTTGGGAATCCAGTGTTCTTTCGGTCTCCGACATCGCACATCGCGCTCCATCGAGATTACAGCTCTGTGCGACACTGGATTTGGCGTGGATTTGACGTCTTCTTCTTGATAGCAGTGACCTCTGTTGACCACTGAATGAACGACTCGTATATGCATGAGTATAAAAAACAGTATATTAGCCGCAGTCATTTTGTTTCGACTTCTCAACTTTTACCATACCTTGTTTCCAGTGGAATACTTCAACATTTCAAAGCGTGAGCACACGACATGAGGTCGAATAAAATCACGCACTAATATAATCAAAGGAATAACGTAAGGGCGGCATACTGATCTGCGCATCTGCATCGTGAGCAGGAGACCAGGGTTCGAATCCCGGCCTTGGTACACATTTTTATTCATCGCTTCAAACTGCGCGTTTAGATCATAGACGCTTGAGACTGGACTCATATACTTTCATCTGATTAAAGCACATATGCCTGGTTTTAGGTGGGATCAAATGGTTCAAATGGCTCTGAGCACTATGGGACTTAACTTCTGAGGTCATCAGACCCCTAGAACTTAGAACTACTTAAACCTAACTAACCTAAGGACATCACACACATCCATGCCCGAGGCAGAATTCGAACCTGCGACCGTAGCGGTCGCGTAGTTCCAGACTGTAGCGCCTAGAACCGCTCGGCCACTCCGGCCGGCTTAGGTGGGATCAATCGTTTCGTTCGATGCTGAAGTGCTATTACAATACAGCTCGAGAACCTCAGCAGTGCTGCTCGAGTTCATGGTGAGTACCAAGTGGGCTGAGGCGAGACTGGTAATTTGGATTGACGAGGAAGACGTACTAGGGTAGTTTGTGCAGTTGTGCGGAGCCACTGTGCCAGGGCGGCGTCGTGGTTAGCACGCCTGGCCCGTCAGCGGAAGACCTGGTTTAGACGCTTCAGTGTGCAGAGATATTTCACAGATGTTTGAAACTTGAAAAGGTCTCTACAACCATATAAATTCATCGGATCAAAGACAAAGTAGTCCCATACCCAGGGTATGTGCGTAAGAGAGCAGATGCAGGAATCCTGGTGTGTAGGTTGTTTGCTGTTGCTTTCCTCCGACCTGTTGTGAAGTGTAAAGCGTCTCGTGTGGATGACTGTGGTAAGTGCTTGTACAGCGTAGTGTTGGGTTTGTGTTTTTTCTGCATGAAGTGAAGGGAGAGAAAGAAACCCGATGCGACACATAGCTTACTCCTCTCAAATGGTACCAAGTGGGCCGACGAACGTAATGTCTGCATAGGGGTTCACCATTAACTGTGTCGCATGCCTTCACTTCATGAGGCACTGCGGGGAGATTTGGAATTTAATTCAGGACATTGGCGCAGAGACTGATGATCAGGAGATGTACGGCACCACCTTCCTCCACTTGCCGATGCCGACCACCAAATACTGGCAGCGAAAATTTCACCCAACACCAAGATTATAACCGGCTTAACTCAGAGTCGAGCTCCACCGCACAGGCGTGCGTTAGCGACTTCGTCTACGGAGGAGCCAACTGATGTGCTACAGCATCCAGTATTTCATTCTTTTGTGTCTAACTAGCATATACTCCTACTATGCTCATAAATTAAGGATAATGCTGATACATATTGAAACAACGCTCTGGTGGGTGGTTTGCGGGTTCAGATCACCTCGGGGTATGACCATGCGGTGCATTTGATCTGCGATCGTCGCACGGTGGCGCTGGCAGCAGACCACATACGCAGAAGTGTGTTGGTGCATGTCAGAGTACGGTGCAGAAAGTAAGTATGCAGACTTTTTCAGACGTGCTAATGGTGACTGTGTGTTGAAAATGGCTCAAAGAACACATATTCATGACGTTATGAGGGATAGAAGATTAGGGCGACTGGAGGCTGGCCAAACACAGCAGGTCGTAGCACGGGCCTTCCGTGTGCCACAAAGTGTTATGGCAACGATTCCAGCAGACAGGAAACATGTCCAGGCGGTACCGTACGGGTCGTCAACAGTGTACAACACCACAAGAAGACCGATATCTCACCATCAGTGCCCGCAGACGGCCACGGAGTACTGAAGATAGCCTTGCTCGGGACCTTACCGCAGCCACTGGAACAGTTGTCTCCGGACACACGGTCTACAGACGACTGATCAGACATGGTTTATTCGCCCGGAGAGCTGCAAGGTGCATTCCACTGACCCCTGGTCACAGGAGAGTCCGTAAAGCCTGGTGTCAAGAACACAGTACATAGTCATTGGAATACTGGTCCCAGATTATGTTCACGGACGAGTCCAGGTATAGTCTGAACAGTGATTCTTGCCGGGTTTTTAACTAGCGTGAACCAGGAACCAGATACCTACCCCTTAATGTCCTTGAAAGGGACCTGTATGGAGGTCGAAGTTTGATGGTGTGGGGTGGGATTATGATTGGTGCACGTATGCCCCTGCATGTCTTTGACAGAGGAACTGTAACAGTCAGGTGTATCGAGACGTCATTTTGCACCAGTATGTCTGCCTTTTTAGGGGTGCAGTGGGTCCCACCTTCCTCCTGATAGATGATAACGCACGGTCCCATCGAGATGCCATCGTGGAGCAGTACCTTGAAACAGAAGATATCAGGAGAATAGAGTGGCCTGCCTGTTCTCCAGACCTAAACCCCATCGAGCACATCTAGGCTGCACATTTACAAACCCCTACACACTTCAGGAGCTCCGACAGGCACTGGTGCAAGTATGGAAGGCTATAACCCGCCAGCTGCTCGACCACCTGATCCAGAATACCCCAACTCGTTGTGCGGCCTGTGTACGTGTGCATGGTGATCATATCCCATATTGATTTCGGGGTACATGCGCAGGAAACCGTGGCGTTTTGTAGCACTTGTGTTTCGGGACGGTTTTCTCAACCACCAATGCCGTGGACTTACAGATCTGTGTCATGTGTGTTCCCTATGTGCCTATGCTATTAGCGCTAGTTTTGTGAAGTGGCACGTTGTGTGGCGCCACATTCTGCAATTATCCTTAATTCATGAGGATGAGTGTTGTTTTGCGTCCGCGTCAACTGAAAACAACACAGCGTAGACACTAGTACGAGCAACGAAGTTACACTAACGTAATACTTTTGGAAAGCAGACGATTTTGCGAAGAGTTGTTACCTCACTTTCGATCATTGCGTCCAAAATTTGAAGAAAAGTACTGCCTCGTTATTTTTCTCTTATTACCAAACAAATTTATCTGCCTAAATCATAAGTTGCTAAATAGTGTTCAGGTTGCGAATAGCAGCAGCATGCCTGAAGAATTTGCTGATGAAGGGGACGTCCAAAACTAGAGATAAAGTTGTCTACAGGGCTGCCGTATAACGAAGACGGCTTTCGCCTAAATTTGTTCCGTACCGCAGGCGGGCCGGCCTCGTGCCGTGCCGGTAAGCCCCCAGCTGTACCTGCGCTGCGAAATCTCTGAAGTTCTGAAGAGAGGAAATTAATAAGGTTGAATAATTCTCTCGTTTAGATTCCGACAGAGCGTTAAAATTGCATTCCGAGGCGCAGGCGAGCAGTTTCGGGGCCTCCCTTTCATAAAATACATTTCGGGCAGGGCTTCTTCTTCTTCTCCTCCGCGTAATTCTTATCTGGCGTGTTAACCGCCTTTTGCAGGACATCCATAAATAAGACGCGCCCCGCTCGCCTTTGAGTTCTCTCTCCCGCCGGCTGCCGACCTATTACTATGCACCCCCGGGCGCTGCCGTTAGATTTACAAGCCATCAACGCCATGCCGAGTTCTGCTCAGGAAATCGGCCCTTCTCGACACGCGCGCGTGCGCGCACGTTAGAATCATTTTCTCCTCCTCCTCCGAGCCAGTTGCTCCAATAATACTCAGCTGTAAAAGTTTTTAGAGACGTCGTAGCACTAGAAATCTAACGGCGCTCATTCGGGGAGTTTCTTCGGCCGAGTTGTCCCTACGGCAACAGCCATTAATGAAACTTAGGATGGCGATCAGCAATGGCTATTTTTCCACTTTCTTCTCGCCAGGATGCAGAAGAACGATACCGCCACGTGGAAAGAAACACACCCTCTCATTAGGTACTGTGCTCGAGCCAATATGCACTGATGAACCAAAACATTATGATCACTACCCACCCCGAGATCGAATCCGCCTGGTAGTGTTGTGGGCGCATGGCGTGTTAAGGGAAGTAGCGGGTGGTTATAATGGAAATTCAGCTGTGAGCTATGACTATCGTATGGCAGCGACTTAGAAGATTTTCTAATGTATTAATGCGGAACGAATATACGCTGAAAAAGATTAGTTCAGATTTTGGCCATCAGGAGCAAATCTGGAGATGTGAATGGAAGAAAAATGTATACAAATGTTTCCATATGTCATGGTTTCGGAACGGGATTTGCACAGCAAAGGTCAAAAAAGTGAGAAAGGCTTAATGTTGAGTTTATTATTAACCAACGCTTACACAGTTTATTCAATATGAACACCGGAGTCGTCGGCGAAATGCTGTACAACGCCATCTTTTCATTTGTAAGTTGGCTCTGCATTAACGATTAGCATATGTAGCGTTGCTATTGGGGGGGGGGGGGGGGCGAAAAGAAAAAGAATTGTTATTTTATATTTTTTTATTGAAAAATGTCGAAAAAGTGAATATTTTGTGGGCCACTAGCCAACAGAATCAGGGATTGATTACACTATTATAATAACATATGTTGAGCATTAACTACCTGAATAAGAGCAGCAGATTAATTTATTTGAGATCGTTCGGAAGAAACAATTTCTGTGCATTTTTATAGTCGCGATGTAGTCATAACCGGAACAACACTAAGGGACCAGAAGATTTATAGACTTCAAAAGAAATGCAACTCTACACAATTCAAAAAAAGAGCTGATTCAGAAATAATAGGCAAACGATAATGTTCCTTCTGCCTCATGCTGCGTTCGGCCCATCAGCGTGATCGTAATTTCTGGTGGTGAACTAACACAAAATAATTATCATTCAAGTAAATGAGGAGATGGAAATCATCAAGGTTAATTTACTAAAATAACACACTTTTTTTTAATGCTACGTGTTGTTGTTGTCTTCAGTCCTGAGATTGGTTTGATGCAGCTCTCCATGCTACTCTATTCTGTGCAAGCTTCTTCATCTCCCAGTACTTACTGCAACCTACATCCTTCTGAATCTGCTTAGTGTATTCATCCCTTGGTCTCCCTCTACGATTTTTACCCTCCACACTGCCCTCCAATACTAAATTGGTGATCCCTTGATGCCTCAGAACATGTTCTACCAACAGATCCCTTCTTCTAGCCAAGTTGTGCCACAAACTCCTCTTCTCCTCAATTCTATTCAATACCTCCTCATTAGTTATGTGATCTACCCATCTAATCTTCAGCATTCTTCTGTAGCACCACATTTCGAAAGCTTCTATTCTCTTCTTGCCAAACTATTTGTCGTCCATGTTTCACTTCCATACATGGCTACACTCCATACAAATACTTTCAGAAACGACTTCCTGACTTAAATCTATACTCGATGTTAACAAATTTCTCTTCTTCAGAAACGCTTTCCTTGCCATAGCCAGTCTACATTTTATATCCTCTCTACTTCGACCATCATCAGTTATTTTGCTCCCCAAATAGCAAAACTCCTTTACTACTTTAAGTGTCTCATTCTCTAATCTAATTCCCTCAGCATCACCCGACTTAATTCGACTACATTCCATTATCCTCGTTTTGCTTTTGTTGATGTTCATCTTATATCCTCCTTTCAAGACAATCCATTCAACTGCTCTTCCAAGTCCTTTGCTGTCTCTGACAGAATTACAATGTCATCGGCGAACCTCAACGTTCTTATTTCTTCTCCATGAACTTAAAAACCTACTCCGAATTTTTCTTTGTTTCCTTTACTGCTTGCTCAGTATTCAGATTGAATAACATTGGTGATAGGCTACAACCCTGTCTCACTCCCTTCCCAACCGCTGTTTCCCTTTCATTCCCCTCGACTCTTGTAACTGCCATCTGGTTTCTGTACAAATTGTAAATAGCCTTTCGCTCCCTGTATTTTACCGCCACCTTTAGAATTTGAAAGAGAGTATTCCAGTCAACATTATCAAAAGCTTTCTCTAAGTCTACAAATGCTAAAACGTAGGTTTGCCTTTCCTTAATCTATTTTATAAGATAAGTCGTAGGGTCAGTATTGCCTCACGTGTTGCAACATTTCTGCGGAATCCAAACTGATCTTCGCCGAGGTCGGCTTCTACCAGTTTCTCCATTCGTCTGTAAAGAATTCGCGTTAGTATTTTGCAGCTGTGACTTATTAAACTGATACTTCGGTAATTTTCACATCTGTCAACACCTGCTTTCTTTGGGATTGGAATTATTATATTCTTCTTGAAGTCTGAGGGTATTTCGCCTGTCTCATACATCTTGCTCACCAGATGGTAGAGTTTTGTCAGGACTGGCTCTCCCAAGGCCGTCAGTAGTTCCAATGGAATATTGTCTACTCCCGGGGCCTTGTTTCGACTCAGGTCTTTGTCTTTCAGTGCTCTGTCAAACTCTTCGCGCAGTATCATATCTCCCATTTCATCTTCATCTACATCTTCTTCCATTTCCATAATATTGTCCTGAAGTACATCGCCCTTGTATAGACCCTCTGTATACTCCTTCCACCATTCTGCTTTCCCTTCTTTGCTTAGAACTGGGTTTCCATCTGAGCTCTTAATATTCATACAAGTGGTTCTCTTTTCTCCAAAGGTCTCTTTAATTTTCCTGTAGGCAGTATCTATCTTACCCCTAGTGAGATAAGCCTCTACATCCTTACATTTCTCCTCTAGCCATCCCTGCTTAGCCATTTTGCGCTTCCTGTCGATCTCATTTTTGAGACCTTTGTATTCCCTTTTGCCTGCTTCATTTACTGCGTTTTTATATTTTCTCCTTTCATCAATTAAATTCAGTATTTCTTCTGTTACCCAAGGATTTCTACTAGCCCTCCTCTTTTTACCTACTTGATCCTCGGCTGCCTTCATTACTTCATCCCTTAGAGCTACCCATTCTTCTTCTACTGTATTTCTTTCCCCCATTCCTGTCAATTGTTCCCTTATGCTCTCCCTGAAACTCTGTACAACGTCTGGTTCTTTCAGTTTATCCAGGTCCCATCTCCTTAAATTCCCACCTTTTTGCAGTTTCTTCAGTTTTAATCTACAGTTCATAACCAACAGATTGTGGTCACAGTCCACATCTGCCCCTGGAAATGTCTTACAATTTAAAACCTGGTTCCTAAATCTCTGTCTTACCATTATATAAGCTATCTGATACCTTCTAGTATCTACGCACCTTTTCATATTCAATTACAATAGATGACCATTGTGGTTAAATACTTTATACATAACAGTCAAAATGTCCTCTTGATGCTGTCCGTTCGTAATCAGTTACAAGAAACTACATGTTTTCTGACTGGAAAAATAACAATTAGCACATTTATTGAATATTTTCACATAAAATATAAAATACCGATGCGGCACGCAGCAATTCCGCGTCCGCCTTTCATGGAATACAAACAGCAAAAGGTGAGGCGTCCAATGCCGCATTTGCCTTGAAACAACAGAATTCTTTTTTATATCATTAATCGATACATGTACATAGAGATTTACAGGCACCGCGCAAGAACGGCAGAGATAAAGAATAACAGGTTCTGTCGCTGCTATGCGATGGTTCATTTCTTTTACTTTACAATTGTTCGATAACTTTAGGCCATCAGGCGTTTACTATTGAACGTATATTAATGTTTGTGAAGCGAAAATTACTAATATTACGCATGTCTCTCAAGTTTTCCTGCCATACGACAATTACAGCCGACATTGGACCTCCGTAAGCAGCTGAATTTTAATTACAATCACCCAGTACACAAACAGAGCAGAGGTAACTGGGGAATCATTATAGTGACGGTACTGGCTGCAAATGGGAAAATCACTGACATAAGTGATTCTGACAAAGGGCGGATTGGGAACGAACATCTCGGAAACGCCGCAGCTGCTAAGCCGTAAGCGTGTCACGGCCGTGAGTATCTATGGAAACTAGCTGAAGGACGGTGTAGCCACGAGTAGGCGAGAAGGTGTTGGACGTCCACGCTGACCAGAGTATTTATTAAAACTGGCGTCGTAATACCAGCTCAACACAGACTCTCAGGTTCTTAGCTGTCTATATTGTGCACTTTATTGTAGAAGAAGAAAACAGGAATGTTCAGAAAGCAAACATTCTGGGGCAAAGTCCTCGCATCAAAAAGGAGAAAAATGTTTGATTTGTGTGACCATATAGTCTGTAGTTGGTATTTCAGATCTGCAACTACTAAAACAGCGTATTTATTTCACGATACCAGTTTCGATTTATTCATTTAAAACATCATCAGTGACTGCGTTTTTGTCTGATTTTCGCTTTACATGGGAAAATGTCATCTGTATGCATATTTCCCGCATTCTCTTGCTTTTGGCGCCAGTATTTTTGGCTTATTTCACTTTTAATTGCAACACTACACATTCCTTGACATCAAATATTATAAAATATTTCACCACTAATACTTCTGGTGTTCTGCTCAAATAACATTAGTGCTGCATATGTTTCCGCGTTTTAGGTCTGGCCACCACCTAAATCTTGTCACTAACGGTTTCCTACAGCCATTGGTATTGTGAAGAATATGAGTCCCCATAGCAGGCTCGTAAACAGAATCAGCAGTTAATTTGGAAATTTGTGGTAAGTTCCTATGGGACCAAACTGCTGAAGCCATCGGTCCCTAGGCTTACACACTACTTAATCTGACGTAAACTAACTTACACTAAGGATAACACACACACATCCATGCCCGAGGGAGACTCGAACCTCCGACGAGGGTGGAGGGGGGGGGGGGGGGGGGGGTGAACCGCGCGAACCGTGGCAAGGCCCCCTAGACTGCGCGTCTCCCCCACGCGGCAATCAGTTAAAACACGCAGAAAAAAGAATGAGATTTTCGCTCTGCAGCGGAGTTTGCGCTGATATGAAACTTCCTGGCAGATTAAAACTGTGTGCCGGAACGAGACTCGAACTCGGGACCTTTGCCTTTCGCGGGCAAGTGCTCTACCAACTGAGCTACCCAAGCACGACGCACGCCCCGTCCTCACAGTTTTAATTCCGCCAGTACCTCGTCTCCTACCTTCCAAACTTCACAGAAGCTCTCCTGCGAACCTTTCAGAACTAGCACTCCTGGAAGAAAGGATATTGCGGAGATATGACTTAGCCACAGCCTGGGGAATGTTTCTAGAGTGAGATTTTCACTCTGCAGCGGAAACTTCCTGGCTCCTTTCTTCCAGGCTGTGGCTAAGCCATGTCTCCGCAATATCCTTTCTTCCAGGAGTGCTAGTTCTGCAAGGTTCGCAGGAGAGCTTCTGTGAAGTTTGGAAGGTAGGAGAGGAGGTACTGGCGGAATTAAAACTTTGAGGACGGGGCGTGAGTCGTGCTTGGGTAGCTCAGTTGGTAGAGCACTTGCCCGCGAAAGGCAAAGGTCCCGAGTTCGAGTCTCGGTCCTGCACACAGTTTTAATCTGCCAGGAAGTTTACGCAGAAAGAAATTTACACTTTTGGCAGATGGAAGGTGGACACAGTCTACGCTCTTTCTGAAATTAAAATGACGACGAGCAGCAGGAAAGGTATCCAGCAACTGACAAATAGTAATGCTACAGCAAGTACGTTGTGAGTGTCCATGGTGTCAACGCCAGAAGAAAGTAAGCAACAGAAAATAAAGTAAGAGGCCATTCTCATTTTAGGAAGCAAAACTAAGACCTCAACTTTACTCCAGACAATGTTTGTTTCAGTCGGTCAATAGAACTTCCGATTAATAAAACTTAGGTGAACATAATCATGCTCAGTAAACGTCCTAGGCTGTACACCGCTAAAGTTACTAGAAAACCTTTGGTTGACTATCAACATTTTACCATTATTCAGGCCAAACAATGTGGTTCCCGAAAACATAATCACCCAACTCACAGGAAAATGTTTGAATAATACGGCCGCTAAGAGTGGACACACAGAATTTCTTAACAGACTTGGAGGATGTTGAACAAGGACTCCGAGACAGCCGACTACTTTTCATCATTGTGTAGTGTAATAGATACGCTCTTAGCGGTGAGTCGGAAACGCTTCCCGAAACTAAAATTAAACTTCAGAATATTTACAACTGGCGTCACAGAAGGGAGGACTGTTCCCGTTAGCTGAGCGAAAGGAAGCGGCAAAGGTTTTGTTGTGTCTTACTTCTTACTGGCTGTAGGCCGCCCACAAACTCTCTTCTCTCCCCGCGCTCAGTCGTATTTCTCGACCCTCTCCTCCTGAACAGGTTGTTCACCAGACGGAGCACTTCGGCCGGCAGAGACGGCTGCACTTAGTGGGAGTGATGGCGCCAGTAAAGCCGGCACCAAGTGATGCGTTTATAAGCCCACGGGAGGCGCGGGCGGTCGCCCTTAATCACGAAAAATGCCTCCGCTGGCGCCACGACGTAACACGACCGTGCGCGCCATTTTTCAAGGCCACGCCCGCTTCCCCGCGCTGTTGTTGTGGCTATCCTGCTTTCGTCCCACTCCACTGAATGGTATGTCTCGTCCCTTAAATGGGTTTGCAGTAAGCAAAGTCACATGAGAATGTCTCTCTCCTCCTGCCCCTTTTTCTAACTTGATACAGTAGTATCTATGTATCCAACGGATAACAGCCATTTAACCCTGCACTGTCTTACAAAGCATCCATATCTTAACAGGGCTCCGCGCCCTCCGTCAATATCATCGCTCAGTATTTCCAATACATTTCACAACAACCTTTTCCATATACGTTTGAAGACTGCAATAAGAAGCTCGTGCTCCACTTACGATACAATGATGTCACAAACTGGCTTCTCTTTGTCCCTTCCACCAGAGTAGGCCTACTTACAACAATTATTTCATACTCACCTCACATATAAACTTATAAATCTTCCCTTTCTGTCCACACGCCATGAGATGACTCAGTTCCTTCGCTCGGGTACTCATACGATCCTCTCGTCTTTTTCGATTATCGACATTCAATGAATTGCAGTGATCGAACATCAACAATGCCAATTCACATATGTGACCGTATGCACCACCTCCAACAGCACAACCTTCATTAACATCAGTAATACTAGTACTAATAATAATAGTAATAATAATAATAATAATAATAATAATATGAACCCCGAGGTCATCACCACATAATTCTCTACATCAGCATCGAGCCGCAGATGTGAATCATAATATGAAGGTACACGGGGTGATCAAAATGTTTCCATTAGAGTGCATTGTTCCAGCGTATATCAAACGTAGCCGACTGGGGTGCGGATATACACTACTGGCCATTAAAATTGCTACACCACGAAGATGACGTGCTACAGACGCGAAATTTAACCGACAGGAAGAAGATGCTGTGATATGCAAATGATTAGCATTTCAGAGGATTCTCACAAGGTTGCCGCCGGTGGCAACACCTACAACGTGCTGACATGAGGAAAGTTTCCAACCGATTTCTCATACACAAACAGCAGTTGACCGGCGTTGCCTGGTGAAACGTTGTTGTGATGTCTCGTGTAGGGAGGAGAAATGCGTACCACCACGTTTCCGACTCTGATAAAGGTCGGATTGTAGCCTATCGCGATTGCGGTTTATCGTATCGCGACATAGCTGCTCGCGTTGGTCGAGATTCAATGACTGTAAACAGAATATGGTATCTGTGGGTTCAGGAGTGTAATACGGAACGCCGTGCTGGATCCCAACGGCCTCGTATCACTAGCAGTCGAGATGACAAGCATCTTATCCGCTTGGATGTAACGGATCGTGCAGCCACGTCTCCATCCCTAAGTCCACAGATGGGGACGTATGCAGGACAACAACCATTTGCACCAACAGTTCGACGACGTTTGCAGCAGCATGGACTATCAGCACGGAGACCGTGGCTGCGGTTACCCTTGACGCTGTATCACAGACAGGAGCGCCTGCGATGGTGTACTCAATGACGAACCTGGGTGCACGAATGGCAAAACGTCATTTTTTCGGATGAATCCAGCTTCTGTTTACAGCATCATGATGGTCGCATCCGTGTTTGGCGACATCGCGGAGAACGCACATTGGAAGCGTGTATTCGTCATCGCCATACTGGCGTATCACCCGGCGTGATGGTATGGGGTGCCATTGGTTACACGTCTGGGTCACCTCTTGTTGGCATTGACGGCACTTTGAACATTGGACATTTCACATGTGTTACGACCCGTGGCTCTACCCTTCATTCGATCCCTGCGAAACCCTACATTTCAGCAGGATAATGCACGACCGCATGTTGTAGGTCCTGTCCGGGCCTTTCTGGATACAGAAAATGTTCGACTGCTGCCCTGGCCAGCACACTCTCCAGATCTCTCACCAATTGAAAACGTCTGGTCGATGGTGGCCGAGCAACTGGCTCGTCACAATACGCTAGTCGCTACTCTTGATGAACTGTAGTATCGTGTTGAAGCTGCATGGGCAGCTGTACCTGTACACGCCATCCAAGCTCTGTTTGATTCAATGCCCAGGCGTATTAAGGCCGTTATTACGGCCAGAGGTGGTTTTTCTGGGTACTGATTTCTCAGGATCTATGCACCCAAATTGCGTGAAAATGTAATCACATGTCAGTTGTAGTATAATATATTTGTCCAATGAACACCCGTTTATCATCTGCATTTCTTCTTGGTGTACCAATTTTAATGGCCAAAAGTGTATAAGCACCGATATGTAAGCAATGGGGCTGATACCCCACCGATGTCCGAGGCATCTCCAGGCACGTCTTCGGCCTGGAATCTCATTGCCTGGAGTAGTCCTGTCTTCAGTGATGAATCCTACTTCTAACTGAGACCCTATGTCCCTGTCCATCAGAAATTTTCACATGACACCATCAGGTAGAACATCTGTTCAAATGGTTCAAATGGCTCTGAGCACTACGGGACTTAACATCTGAGGTCATCGGTCCCCTAGAACTACTTAAACCTAAGGACATCACACACATCCATGCCCGAGGCAGGATTCGAACCTGCGACCGGAGTGGTCGCGCGGTTCCAGACTGAAGCGCCTAGAACCGCTCGGCCACTCCGACCGGCTAGAACATCAGTACCTAATACAACCGACGCCATGGTATTCTCATACAGTGAATTTATTTCGACATTATCTCGTTTTCATTTGATGTCCATTAGATACAGACCCCTGGCCTGTAGGCCACGAGAGTAGCGAAAAATAGCTAAACATTGTGGAGTCGGTGCCGTCGCCCTTCGTAAGCCCATTATTGCGCTGCCGTTCAGGTCTTGGCTGTGTAACACAGACCTCTAAACGCACTTTGTGAGGTGTGATAAAAAAATTTCTGTTTGCGGGAGTTACCGCAGCGTCTACGCAACGTGGCGTGCCTCCGATGCCGGTGTATAAACACCGACATGTAAGCAAGGGACTAGTGTGGCAATTCGTATCTCTCCGACGCGCGTGCGGGAAATGCGGAAACATGAACAAGGCAACGTTATTACCTAATGCGTCCACACAAGACTAATGTGCTGTTATTATTTTCTTGCCTGCGAAGGACAAACACAGGTAGGTATCTTTAGGAGAGTGAAGAATGTGTATGGGCAGAATGTCTGTCGAAAACAACCGTTTTCGAATGGTGGACCAAGTAGTGCTGAAGCTTCATGATAACGCATATTCCCATATCGCAAACTTCGTAACGAAGAAGTTACTCCAACATAAGCGGGAGACACTCGAGCATCCGCCTTATAGTCGTGATCTCTTCCAATGCGATTATCACGCCTTCTATTCCTAAAAAAAAATATCACCTTGAAAGGTCTAGCAATTGCCGTTCAATAATGGACAATTAGTGAACGGTTGCTGTCGTAAGCTAACTGATCAATGATTGTAAATTTAAGGTTTCTAAAAAAGAGTGTGTTTCGATAAACTCGGCCCGACAGAGATAGCTCAATAAAATGTAAATCACACAATAGCTTGAAAAGAAACTTTAACTCACACGAAAGTAAAACACCTATTTTTGAAAAGCAGCCAGCACATTGACATACCAAATTCACATTGGTCTAATAAGGCTCTGTGCTGTTGGGAGAGGGGCAAAACTCGTTAAACAGCTGTAACACAGACAACAAACGAAGTTTTACTCTCATACTTGCAGTTATCCTTATCAGGGCGAAGTTAAGCTCAGTTCCGTTCAGCTGTATGCACTGGTGTCCAAAATTAAATCAATAAACTGCTGTTTCCCCGTCCTGTGTCTAAATCATGATATAATCATACGAACTGTCAACAGATGTCGTTACTATCGTGTTCTGCACGGAAGATGGCATTCCGATCAACGGACAACCGCGTCATCAATGAAGTCAAGGCACCTATCAAGCGGGCCAGAGTTTTCAGGGTAGTCCCACATCCACAACTGCTGTGTACACAGTTGCAGACGGTGCAGTATTGCACAGAGAAGACGCTTACCAGGCACTCTGCTGTGAAGGGCCATATGAAGAATGGGAGCAGGAGAGTCGCAAACTGATGTGGTCCGATGTGAATCGTTCTGTTGTTTCTCTGGTGAGGCAACAGTTTATAGAAACCGAAACTGTATCCCGGAGACCAGTACAGGGGCGACTACGTGTGACAACAGAAAGAATTGACCGTTATTTGGCTGTGAGGACACGACAGTAGCGTCTTAGTACCACACTGCATCTGGCATCTGACCTCGCAGCATCCCCTGGTCGTGTTGTATCGAGGGAAACGGTGTACAGAATGCTTCAGTACAGTGCCCTTTATTGTTGGAGACCTGCTGTATGTTTACTTCTAGCGTGTCTTCACGGAAGGGAACGTCTAGAGCGGAGCCGTCAAAATGCCACCTGGACGGTCGAACGGTGGGCCAATGTTCTTTTCACAGATGAGAGACGATTTGGTATGGAGAGTGATTCTCGAGAGATTCGCATCTGGAGGGCACGTGGATCACGATTTCTGAACCCAAACATTGTGAAGAGAGGAGGATCTCCAATGGTGTGGGCAGGGATTATGTTGTCTATTCGAACACCTCTTCACGAAATTGTATGTGTGAATCAGCAAGATTTAACTGCTGTCAGGTACCGTGCGGAGATCTTGGGACCTCATGTGCAGTTGTTGCGAGGTGCTGTGGACCCAGACTTCGTGCTGATGGACGCTAATGCTCGACCTCTTAGAGCAACAGTGACTGATTTTTTTAAACGGGAGATATTGCACGCATGGCGTGACCTGCTCGCTCTCCCAACTTGAATCCCATAGAACATGTCTGGGATGTATTAGGGAGACGGGTTGCATCACGTCAGCATCCACCAGTAACACTCCAAGACTTGCGAGCAGCTCTGCAGGAAGAATAGACGTTATTGCCTGCACATGAGATGGATGACATCATTCACAGCATGACCTGTCGTTGTCAGGCCTGTATTGGTGCCAGAGGTGGCCACACCCCGTACTGACCACATTAACCAGTCGTCAGAATGTGTATGTAAATCTGTTAAGTTGAAAAAAAAAACCAAGAACATTTTTGTCCACTTTTACCCATGTTGTAGTTGACTACGTTTTGTATTCTTTACATTGTTTCTACTTTACATCACCTGTTTACACCGCTTTGTGACAAAATAAACGCAGCCTTGCAGAATTTACGTTTGTTGCTTTAATTTTGGACGCCAGTGTAGATAACTTTTCCATCAGCGCAGAACGCCTTCCCAATGTGACAGCAACCGACGGCGCTTGGCATTGATGGTATTCGACTTCAGCGAGCCACGGTAAAGGCCTCCGCCCAGTGCGGTTACAACGACCAACTCAATCCGCTGTATCGAGGAACTTCCTTCACGGCTAGTAACACGTGGCCGGCCGGCCGGGTGGCCGAGCGGTTCTAGGCGCTACAGTCTGGAACCAAGCGACCGCTACGGTCGCAGGTTCGAATCCTGCCTCGGGCATGGATGTGTGTAATGTCCTTAGGTTAGGTTTAAGTAGTTCTAAGTTCTAGGGGACTGATAACCTCAGAGGTCCCATAGTGCTCAGAGCCATTTGAACCATTTTTTTTTAGTAACACGTCACAACATTGCTCGGTTTTCACTACTGTGTACTCCAACTTTGAAAGTGTACTTCTTCATCACAGCACCTCGTGGTTGCCGTAAACTGAGCTTCGACGAAGCTCTGCCATCCGCTCTGTGCTAAACCACAACACTGAGCTGTCCGTTCACAACTGTCTCCACCGGTGCCCGCTTTCCACCTTTGACCTTCGGCGCTGCACACTCACCACCTCGCAGCGAGCGATACATCGCAGGCCGATAGCATGACTCTTTGCAGTCGACTACGGACCATCTCAAATAGGCATCTGGATACTCTTGATCAGACATTGTATAGCCACATACATATTTAGCATACCATATACGACGCGTGCGGAGCGCAGCTTGCACCACAGCAATGTTATTCGCCATCATGTCCCACTCGCAAATGACAATGCATTACGCTTATTGACATTCCAACTCCCTTTAGCAGGTAAAACCCTTACATAATAACCTGAGGTAACGAGGCAGTTGCTACTGAAGTTACATAATCACAGTTCCAAGAAAAAATCATTTATTCACATTTTCTTTGGTTCACATGCACAAAAGGTCATACAAGTTCCATTCTCTCCGAAACACCTTGCTCAGTTCAGATTCAAAATCTATCAAAGTTACATTAACCGCAATTTCTACTTAAATCAAACATCGACCCGTCTAGTTAACTACAGTTTTGCTCTCCTGAAAAGTGGAAAGTCTACTGCTCCAGTCGCCATACAGATTTTGCATACCCGAATCTAGCGAATCTGCATATCATTTAAAGGTGAATATTGGGTTAAAAAACAGACTGAAAAATCCGTGGTATTACTGGAATTCGATATCTCCATTTTCTCGTTCCGGACGCTCGCTTTACCGTAGGCCACCACTCCCCATCTAAGCCCTGCTCCAGCTCTCTGGAGCACTGGCGGTTGTTTACTGCTTTTCCACCAGATACTGCATCATCAGTGGAGGTCCTGCCATTAGCACAAAATTTCACTCCAAACGCCAGTTAATTTTAGAACAAGTTACAATAAATACTCAGGGTAAGTCAGGAGGAGAGGTACATGCTTTGAAGGTTGATGGCATTTCTGATTCTGAAGAAAACACTTCAAATGAGCATATGCCCTTTTATTAAATGGTTCAAATGGCTCTAAGCACTATGGGACTTAACATCTGAGGTCATCAGTCCCCTAGACTTCGAACTACTTAAACCTAAGGACATCACACACATCCATACCCGAGGTAGGATTCAAACCTGCGACCGTAGCAGCAGCGCGGTTCCGGACTGAAGCGCCTAGAACTGCTCGGTCATAGCAGCCGGAGCCCTTTTATTAATCATATCCAATATACCCGTGATGACCACAGGCATCAGTCGAATGTCGTTCTTCACCGTCACTCACATGCAAATACGACAAAAGCGACATTAGGCTACAAGTCTACAAGCATAGAGTGGACACAAAAGATGACGTCCTAGTTCGTATTTCACATGCATGTGCTGAACTGAAGGACCGTGCGAATCAGTTCATATCAGCATCACAGCAGCTGTCTACTAGAATTGCAATTTGCATTTCAGTTGACGGTGGACTTTTTGAATGTATTTTGTGAGGAAATGTACACAATGAAACAAAACATTAGATTACACTGTTTCGTATGCTGTCACCTTAATTTGTCGTCTACCCCCTGTTCCCATTAGTTTCCTCGGAAACTGTTAAGAACAGCACTTACGATAAATAAAAATTCATGGAATATCTCCTGATATCAGTCACATCTCCTATTCCCCAGCGTAGTACAGCAGCTTGACGTGGCTTGGTGTGACAGGTCGTTGGAAGTCCCCTGTAGAAAACCGTCCATAATTGCGAAAGTGTTGCCTCTCGATTATGTTCCATAAATATCCGATGCAATTCATGTCGAGGTGACCAAATCATTCGCTCAACTTTCGTGACGGTTGTCACTAAAGTTAAAATCTTCTGGATTGATAGGGCGCGTCATATTTCCTTCTAAAATAATCGATGTTTCGACCCCTCTTGCGGGATGTTCTTCAGGATGTTACGGTGTCCACTGCAATAGTATTCTAGCAATAGTGGATTCTGTGACATCCTGAAAAAGATGCCAGCAGAGGGGTCGAAACGTCGATTATTTTAGAAGGAAATATTACGCGGCCTAACGACCCAGAAGATTTTAACTTTAATTCGCTCACATTGTCCAGAAATTTCTTCAAACCAATCGCGTCCATTCCATGTAAACACATCCCACACCATTATGGTAACCACAATCAACTTGCACAATGCCTTGTTGACAACCTGAGTCCGTAGCTATATTTGATCTGTGCCAGACTTGACCCCTACCATCAGCTCTTAAAAACTGGAATCTGGACTCATCTGACCAGGCCACAGTTTTACAGTCGTTCAGGGTCCAACCGATATGGTCACGAGCGCAAGAGAAGCACTACAGGCGATGTCATGCTGTTGGCAAAGGCACTCGTGTCAGTGGTCTGCTGCCGTAGCCCATTAACGGCAAATTTCGCTCCACTGTCCTAACGAATACGTTCTTCGTACGTCCAGCATTGATTTCTGCGGTTATTTCACGCAGTATTGCTTGTCTGTTAGCACTGACTGGTCTTTCAAACGCCGCTGCTGTCGGTTGTTAAGCTAAGGTTGGTTGGTTGGTTGGTTGGTTTGGGGAAGGAGACTGTTAAGCTAAGGGCTTTGCCCATTGGGCTGTCCGTGGTGAGAAGTAATGCCTGAAATCTGGTATTCTCGGCACATTTTTATTGTGGATTTTGGAATATTGAGATCCCTACCGATTTCCGGAATGCAATATCCCATGCATCTAGCTCCGACTACCGTTCCGCATTGCAAGTCTGTTGATTCCGGTTGTGCGGCCATAATCGCGTCGGACATCTTTTCCCGTCAATCACCTCTGTATAAATCACAACTCCACCAATACACTTCTCTTTTATACCTTCCGTCCGCATCTCGTGGTCGTGCGGTAGCGTTCTCGCTTCCCACGCCCGGGTTCCCGGGTTCGATTCCCGGCGGGGTCAGGGATTTTCTCTGCCTCGTGATGACTGGGTGTTGTGTGCTGTCCTTAGGTTAGTTAGGTTTAAGTATTTCTAAGTTCTAGGGGACTGATGACCATAGATGTTAAGTCCCATAGTGCTCAGAACCATTTGAACCCTCCGTACGCGATGCTACTGCCACATCGCCATCCTATAACTTTAGTTATCTCAGTGCAAGTAAAAACCCCACCATTGCCTTTGAATTTGTAACATGTCATCTTACCACCCACACAGTATCATTACTGAGCGGACAAAAGTTATACACACAATCTATCTCTTGGTGAAATCGTGCCAGAGCCTTGGATCAACCAGAACATACAGGCAGAAAACTGCGGTAGGGCACCTTAAATTTATAACATGTATAGATGCAGAAGTGCGAACAATATAAATACATGTAAATGTCGTGTGAATAAGGCCTCCCGTCGGGTAGACCGTTCGATCTGACGCCACTTCGGCGACTTGCGCGTCGATTGTCGTGAAATGATGATGATTAGGACAATAGCCAGTCCCTGAGTGGAGAAAATCTCCGACCCAGTCGAAAATCGAATCCGGGCCCTTAGAATTGACATTCTGTCGCGCTGAACGCACAATAAAATTTACATTATTTATACACATTAGGTGCACACGACTTTCGTCCATGAGCTAATTGAGGACTTTGGCAGAAGGAAGAGAATGCGGCCACAACATATTTTTGGCAATAAAAGATACATAAAAAAAGCACCTAATCATGAAACAGCAAAGTTCTCGACACTAGGAAAAAGAAGTGTACTGTTTAGTCCATTGCGATGGAACAAGCGATTTGCAAATAGAACGTAAGTTACGGGTTATCCAACAGTTACCATTTGCACTCTAGGCGGAATGGAGTGCGACGCAGCGGTTTGGCAGGCGGGTTTCGCTGTTTGCTGTTGGGGCAGCCGCTGCGTCAGCAAGTTTGCAGTACGCTAGCGGCGGCTGTCCGCGCACATTCCGCGCGCTGCCAATTAGCGAGGCCTCGCCGCCGTCTCTAGCAATAAAAACAGCGAAAAAAGGTCGGCGGTGGCCCGCGGGCACCCCTAATCACATTACACGCGTCGCCACGCTAAACAAGGTCCGTGCGCACGACGCGTTGCGAATATCCCGCGCCGACATCGCACTTTGCGTCAGCACTCTTTCAGTCTAACGAAGGAAGAACGGGATTTTCGCCCCAGCGACGACGACCAGGTTATTAGCGACAGCGCAGAAGCTCCAGGTGGGAATGGATGAGGGTCTTGTCAAAGGAACCATCGCGATATTTACCAACAGCGCTTTATGGAAACCAAGGCAAAAACCTAATACTAGTTCTCCGGACCTGGAGTCCAGTGGCGAATGGTTTACGCAGTGTGAACGTATACCAATGAGTCAAAATATTACGACCACTACCCATCGCGGAACTGAATGCCTGGTGGCGTTGCACTTATTTGACGCGGAGTGCCGGCCGGAGTGGCCGAGCGGTTAAAGGCGCTACAGTCTGGAACCACACGACCGCTACGGTCGCAGGTTCGAATCCTGCCTCGGGCATGGGTGTGTGTGATGTCCTTAGGTTAGTTAGGTTTAAGTAGGTCTAAGTTCTAGGGGACTTATGACCACAGCAGTTGAGTCCCATAGTGCTCAGAGCCATTTCAACCATTTTTTTGACGCGGAGTGGAAAGTATCGGGTGGTTACACACTGAAGCGCCAAAGTAAATGGTATAGACACACGTATTCAAATACAGAGTTACGTAAACTGGCAGAATACGACACTGCGGTCGGCAATGCCTATATAATGTGACAAATGTCTGGCGCTGTTGGTAGATTGGTTACGGCTCCTACAATGGCAGGTTATCAAGATTTAAGTGAGTTTGAACGTGGGGTTATAGTACGCGCACGAGCTATGGGAGACAGCATCTCCAAGGTAGCGATGAAGTTGGGATTTTCCCGTACGACCATTTCACCAGTGTACCGTGAATATCAGGAATCCGGTAAAACATCAATTCTCCAACATCGCTGCGGCTGGAATAAGATCCTCTAGGAACGGGTTCAGAAATGGTTCAAATGGCTCTGAGCACTATGGGACTCAACTTCTGAGGTCATTAGTCCCCTAGAACCTAGAACTAGTTAAACCTAACTAACCTAAGGACATCACAAACATCCATGCCCGAGGCAGGATTCGAACCTGCGACCGTAGCGGTCTTGCGGTTCCAGACTGCAGCGCCTTTAACCGCACGGCCACTTCGGCCGGCTGTAGGAACGGGACCAGTGATGATTGAAGAGGAGCGTTCAAAGTGGCAGAAGTGCAAGACTCTCGCAAACTGCTGCAGATTTCAATGCTGCACCATTCAACGGAACATCATAGATACATCTTTCGGAGTCGAAGGCCCACTCGTCTACCCTTGACTACACAAAGCATTACGCCTCGCCTGGTCAAGTCAACACCGACATTGAACTGTTGATGACTGGAACCATGTAGCCTGGTCGAACGAGTCGAATTTCAAATTGCACTGAACGGATGGACATGTACGGGTATGGAGACAACCTCGTGAATCCATGGACCCTGCATGTCATCAGAGGACTGTTCAAGCTGGTGGGGGCTCAGTAATGGTGGTGGGCGTGTGCAGCAGTGATATGAGACCCGTGATACGTCTAGATGCGACTCTGACGGGTGACACGTACGTAAGCATCCTGTCTGATCATCTGCAACCATTCATCATCCGTTGTGCATTCTGACGGACATGGCAAATTCCAGCAGGACACCCCATACATGCAGAATTGCTACAGACTGGCTCCAGGAACACTCGTTATACATTTCCGCTGGCCACAAAAACCCCCAGACATGAACAATATTGAGCATATCTAGGATGCCTTGCAACGTGCTGTTCACAAGAGATCTGCAACCTCTCATACTCTTACGGGTTTATGTGGACAGCCCTGCATTATTCGTGGTGTCATTTCCCTCCAGCGCTCTTTCAGACATTAGTCGGGTCCATGCCACGTCGTGTTGCGGTACTTCTGCGTGCTCGCAGGGGTCCTAAATTATATTAGGCAAGTGTATTACCTTCTTGGTGGGCGCTGATGACAGCGCAGCCGAGGGCAACACAAACCAAATATCATCTTCATCATCATCAGCTTCTTTGACTCTTCAGTGTAATTAAACTGTCGGTATCCCGAGTCTGCAATGCGAGTTGCATACATCGCACAACGCTGAAACGTCGTAGATATGTCCAATAATCGGTGAATTCTATGAGTATGCTGAAAAATAATAGTTCCACTTTCTGCCACCAGATGAAAATATGGCACTGTAAGCAGTCATAATGTCAAATGTATCCTGTTTTGATATCAGTATGCCGACCGGAGTGACCAAGCGGTTCTGGGCGCTACAGTCTGGAACCGCGCGACCGCTACGGTCGTAGGTTCGAATCCTGCCTCGGGCATGGATGTGTGTGATGTCCTTAGGTTAGTTAGGTTTAAGTAGTTGTAAGTTATAGGGGACTGATGACCTCAGAAGTTAAGTCCCATAGTGCTCACAGCCATTTTTTTTATATCAGTATGCTGTCTGTCGCTTGGGGATGCGCGTTGATTTCTTTTATGACTGTTCGTGTTAAGTGTTAAGTAGGTCGAAGTTTTCTCTGCTAAACGCAATGGCTACTGAGAAGATGCCGTGCACTGCTGGTAAATTTGTTACATCGGGACGGTAGCAATAGCGGCGCTGCATTGCGGTAATGCCGCCGGCAGAAACAGCCGTGAAGAGGCCCCATGTCAAAAAATAGGCAAAGAATTCACTAAAGAAATCCGAAGAAACAGGTGAATTAGGTGGCACTGCAGGGTTAGGGAATCGGCCCATTTCCATGGTAGTTGTTAATGAAGTTGCCGTAGCTGTAGCCGACGGTGCAGCAGAAGCCTAAAATTTTGCAGCCAGTGCCTGACAGGGGAATTGTCTCTCCCCTAATCAACTGCTCAAACGATTTCGCGGTGCATTTTACATTGGTATTCCTATAGAATTCAAAATGTGCACCAAATGAAGCCCCAAGATAGGATACAACGTTCTGACTTTGCCTTCCGTTTATTTGCATCCATGGAAATTGATGACATGTGGTCGGGTTCAAATGGTTCAAATTGCTCTGAGCACTATAGGACTTAACTTCTATGGTCATCAGCCCCCTAGAACTTAGAACTACTTAAACCTAACTAACCTAAGGACATCACACACATCCATGCCCGAGGCAGAATTCGAACCTGCGACCGTAGCAGTCGAGCAGCATGTGGCCGGGGATATCCTTTGGACGGACGAGGCACTTTGTGTGGTGCACGGAACTGTCGGGTACGGGGTTCTACTGTGCTGTGCAGAAACATCTATTGCACTCAGCTTACGTGATTCTATGGTGCGGTTCCACAGGCTCTTCCTTTCTCTGTCCGTTTTTCTTCTATGAGATAACATCTTATGGGCCTGTTACTTATGACATCTGCACGTTACAAAGTCCTCCTTGTGCAACAGATGATTCCAGCTTTTCAAGAACGCAACTGTGTCCACGCCACTATTTCACGCAAGACAGGCGATGCCACATGTCGCGTGCCAAGTGAAATTTTTGTTTCGAGTAACAAATGGTTCAAATGGCTCTGAGCACTACGCGACTTAACTTCTGAGGTCATCAGTCGCTTAGAACTTAGAACTAATTAAACCTAACTAACCTAAGGACATCACACACATCCATGCCCGAGGCAGGATTCGAACCTGCGACCGTAGCGGTCACGCGGTTCCAGACTGAAGCGCCTTTAACCGCACGGCCACACCGGGCGGCTGTTTCGTGTAACCTTCGGTAATACTGCATCATCCGTAGGCATCAAGATGTGTGGCCTTCCAGATCCCCCGCCCTACATCTCTGTGATTTCTGTTTTTATGGATATCTGAAAGGTAATGTCTATCAGGAATGTATCCGGACTGTTCCTGATCTGAAAGTTAGCATATGACGGCGTATCGCTCTGATTACACCGGATATGCTGCGAGTAACTGTTGACCATACCGTATTACGGTTGTGCTGAGTCGGGAGACCATGTTAAACACATGTTGCAACTTGTAGCCATATCGTACTTAACATGTCAGAACCATCGTCATCATACGTTCGATCGTTCTTTCCCCTTTCTCTACACTCACACCACATTCTGAATGCTTACAGCGCATTACTTTCAGCTGGCGGCAGAAACTGTAACTATTACTTTTTCAGCATATTCTGCGAGCGCACAGATTAATAAACATACCTAAGATGTTTCAGCGTCCTGCAATGTATACAGCCCGCACTGCAGAGCTCAGAACACCGTCAGTTTAATTACAACCACCTGCTATACAAGCGGCGCAGATGCGAAAGGAGAGTTATTCCAGCGACGATACGCACCGCAAATGAGGAAACGCACCGGAGTAAGCTTCTTTGGCAAAGGGCAGATTATTACGGCCCAGTGCCAGTCAACGAGCAGCTCGGAATCGGTGAAGCTAGTCAGTTGTCCGCGTGCTACTGTCGTATCTATGCAGAGTGGCTGAATGAGGGTGAAATCACGAGCAGGCGAAAAGTTTTTGGACATCCATGTCTCGTCGTAGAAAGTAATGCTGGGAGATTTGGCCGCTCTGTAAAGCAGGACTAGGGATCGCGGTTATCGTTGAAACAACTCATTTTCAATTATAACGGTTTCTTCCAACGGCAGTTTAACCTGAGTGTTATAACGGCCCAAAATATTCGGTTTCTGAAATAACCGACTTCCCATAATAAACGTAGAAATCAAACTAAGACTGAAAAAATTTGACTCCCTGAGTTTCAAGATACATAGAATCAAAGTATTAATTAAATAGGCAAATAAATAGTCCGTCCATCGTTCGCTGCTTTTCTCGAAAAGTTGATAAGTGGCTAAATACTACAAAAAGTCACCAGTATTCTCCTGTTGATAGCAATTTTTTGAAACTATGCGCAAAAATCACGTTGTAATAGAGAATCATACCACTATTTCGGCATTAGGAGTAGTTATTGCTAAAGGTTAAAACTAAGATTGAAGAATTCTGTTTTTCGTGTTACTTAGCCTGTTTTCAAGGGCTACAGCCAGACAAAAGTGTATTACGTAGATGCAGGATACGGATCAGCTACTTTCATTTTTTATTGTACACTTTGAATGAATTGTTAATTTACAAGTTTTCTCTTTATATGAGGTAGCAATTTTGTTGTGGCTCCTCGTATTCTTAATTTATTAATGAAAATGGAGCATTGCACTTCACTGGTACGCACGGACCACGACAGCGTGAAACTACCATATAGACCATACACCGGCCGATGTGGCCGAGCCGTTCTAGGCGCTACAGTCTGGAACCGCGCGACCGCTACGGTCGCAGGTTCGAATCCTGCCTCGGGCATGGATGTGTGTGATGTCCTTAGCTTAGTTCAGTTTAAGTAGTTCTAAGATCTAGGGGACTGATGACCTCAGGTGTGAAGTCCCATAGTGCTCAGAGCCATTTGAGACAAGACCATATGGGCAAAGTCTCACACACTACATGTGCACTCGTACCATCCAATAGGTCACGCCGCATGGGTGCATTACTGTCTCAAAAATGCTTTACCATTTCTTACGCTATCTGTTTGTTGCTCGTTTGTGTCATCATTGTTGTTAGAATATCACTGATCGCTTTTCGCATTTTCTATAATAATATTTCAAAGCAATTGAAAATTTACGAACAAAAACTGATCGTTTTTTGAAGAAGGTTTAATTAAAACCAAAAATCTTGACACTGCTGCTATGGCTAATTGCTACTTCGGTTTCTTACTCAGTTATTAATAAGAAATAAAAGAACACCTTTCGTAATCGAGACCAAACAGTACCGAAAAATACCGGATATCCAGAACTAAAACACTGGTATCGGTTTTAACCCATCGGTTTTCACATACCCAAGCAGGACACGCTACAATGCTCTTTCAGACAGTAGTGAACGGATACCCCGTTCAGCTCATATTGTTGAACACAAGCCAGCATAGCAAGGTGACCTATGAGTATTCCAATGTTAACCCACCAACACTGGATTCCAGTAAGTACGGGATCGTCGAGACTGAGACGTGGATCAGCGGAAACGTGTCACCCGATTGGATGAATCACGTTTCTTTTAGGCACTACATCGGTGGTCGTGCCCTGACACGCCGTCATTCAGGCAAACGACCGCTCGGAACGCGCGCCGCATCACGGAAGCAGGCCAGTGGCGGCACTACAGGGTGTTTCACAATGTTTCGACGGTTTTATATTTGAATAATGCGCGCTAAAAACACGCTGCAGCGACGGTCTATTAGTAGTGCGGAGAATGGAGTTTCATCCCATACAGGTCAGTAATCATATCGTACTCTTATCGTAGCAACATCGTAAGTCCACGGTGGAGTGCTATTTTTGAATCTGTCGTGCGCGCGCAACGTGCCAATCCTTGCCCGTGGAACAGTATTGAACTGGCTAAGAAATTTTCGTGCAGCATCCAGTGCGTCGAATCGAAAGTCAACCGGCTCTAGGAAAACAATCCGCCGGCGTCCACTCATCGCATAGTCCGGTGTGATCTGCATTTCGTAATCGCATGACTTTCAAACGCACTTGTGTCGAATGGCCGCCTTGTTCACCTAATTTAACCGTGCCAGACTTTTACCTATGTGGTAATTTGAAGGTGAGAGTATACTCTGACCGGCCTAGAAGCTTGCAACAGTTAAAGGATCGAATTCACAATGAAATTTTCAGAATTCCTGGCTACACCTATTGAGGTGCAAGCCACGCCTAATGAAACCCGATCTACTGGTAGACTCTACTGGCACCAGTGAGATGTGACCAGTGCCCTCTGCCATCAGCGCCCTCCCCAGCCCCACGTTAACGCGCCTAACAGCCGCATTAAGGTGAGGCCGATCATGGCGCTGAAACCGTTGCCCGAAATGCACGTTAGTGCCACCAGTTTGAGTAGCTATCTTTACCAGGTCACCACCTACATCATATTGTCCATCCCTATCAAGACTGCTCCCTGCTCCACCCAATATCACTACCTGATCCTCCTTCATAAAATTCCTACATAACTCCGCTATGCTGTCAGTCACTTGAGCCAACCCTGCTCTAGGCTTCACATTGCTGGTGACCTGGTACTCACTCCCCAACACTTCCTGCCGCTGCTGGCCCTCACCTCTACCGTGAGAACTACCTAGCAACACAACCTCCTTATTTCTGCTAGACTTTACAACTAACCTAGGTCTCCTAATTGCTGAGGACTGCTGCATGTTCCCTACATCTACAGCACAAAAATTCCATCGTTGTTTGGGAGTGTTAAGTCCATGAATGGCTGAAAATGGTCTCAAAGTATCCGCACAGAACCATTTCCAGTCAATGGTCGGTTCAGTTGGAACAGAGGACACAATCCAATCCGTGTACGCCCAGCCCACACCATTCTGGAGCAACCACCAGTTTGGACAGTACCTTGTTGACAACTTGGGTGCATTGATTCATAGAGATCTGCGCCACACTTCAATCCTACAAACAACTTTCACCAGCTGAAATTGGGACTCATCTGACCAGGCCACGGTTTTCCAGTCGTCTAGGACCCAACCGGTAGGGCCACGAGCGCAATAGAGATGCTGCATGCAATTTCATGCTGTTAGCAAAAGCATTTGCGTCTGTCTGCTGCCGTAGCCCATGAACGTCAGATTTCGCCGCACTGTCCTAACGGATACGCTCGTGGTAACTTCCACACTGAGTTCTGCCGCTGTTCCACGCAGCGTTATTTGTCCGTTAGCAATGACCACTTAACGCAAAAGCCGCTGCTCTCGGTCGTCAAGTGAAGGCCGTCGGCCACTGAGTTGTACGCGGTGAGAGTTAATGCCTGAAATTTTAAATTCTCGGCGTGGATCTCGGAATATTGAATTCCCGAACGATTACCGAAACGGAATGTCCCATGCGTCTAGCTCCAGCTACCATTTCACGTTCAAAGTCTTAAATTCTCGTCGTGCGGCTATAATCATACCGGAACCGTTTTCATATGACTCACCCGAGTAGAAATAACAGCTCCGCTAATGCACTGTCCATTTATACCTTGTGTACGCGAAGCTACCGCCAACTGTATATGTACGCATCGCTGTCTCGTGCCTTTCCTCACCTTATTGTAATACTGTAGTGAAAGGTCTCTGTTGGATTCCTTTCATGTCAATTTCTTAAATCTGTTGTCATTTACGGCATACATTCCACTTCTGAATTTACTGTGGTGCTTCTGACTCCATCTGGGAGGAGACTGAGCAGTGGAACGTGTTACTTTTACACATAAACAAGAACGATCTGTCACACTACTACACTTTAAAACACAGTTTATATGTAATTCATGTCACACAGTCTCATACAGAACCTATATCTTCTTTCTTTTATATACTGTATGTGATAAGATACTGTCATCCCCCTTCCCTTCTGTGTGAAAGGATGAATGAGCAAATGTATTTCTAGTTGCATGCTCGATGGTAGCAGACAAGCCTGTCTGCTAGAGAACATTAGGACCAACATCGGAACAGGTAGCTACGCTTTCTAAAAGCAAAGAGGTTTCTATTCCTGGTATGGTCCTGTCCGTCCCTTGTCATGTTGGTATAGGAAGCTGCCTCTCTTGTCACTTCCGTTTGTATCTGTGAGGCACCCTCAGGAGGGTCCCACGGCAGTCTGTCCGCGGCGAGCGTCTGAAGTGGTAAGATCTCCGGCTAAGTACGTGTCTGCTAAGTCCGTAGGACAATGGATTTCTTAAGTTCAGCCTAACTGAAAATTTAATCACCTTTATTTCAGGTTTAGCTCTAAAATATCTAATGTTATCTTAAATTGCAGCGCAGTGTAATTCTCGTGTGAAGTTCACAATATCTTCCAGTAGTTGCTTTGTCACTTATTTGTGAGTAAAGTGGAACCACATGTGGATGATCCTTAACTCTAACTAAGATCATCAATCTTAAATGCGAATGTGCGTGAGATTATAATGTCTCGTCTTGACAATATTTTTCTCAATATAGTAACTTTTCTTTATGTTCAACCCACGTAGGGTGTACTTTGTGAGACCACTACCACGTGCTTATACAATTGTTTGACCCATCAGGTTAATCGTAAGACGATAGTAACCAGTTCGAGGTTTTTCTTTTGTAATTTTTGTTTCGATGTAATTTAATTATCAAAATTATTGTGGAGTTGCACTCTATGTGTAAACCAAGTTGACCACGTGACGCATGTGGTGTAAGCATCAAAGTAGCCCTCAGCTATTCTTTTTGGGGAGATTTCACAGAAGGTTAGTACGAATTTAGTATACCAGTGTGTGGTAATTTCATGACGGACAGGATTGCGCTGCGAACGTAACTTCTTTGGGTGAAAATTGAATCGGTTGGTTGTGGTTAATTTCCTCTTGCATATGTTTCAACGTTCTTCGTGTGTTATTTTATGAATGCAATGTTGTATGCAGTCTCCCAATCTTGGCTCCATATTTGATGTGTTCCGTAAGATTACAAACTCACATTTTCACAATCCTAAATAAGGCACCAGTTTAGTTATGAATCAAGTTTAATATGCTGAAATTTTAACGGAACAATGATCAATGTTAAAATAAATGTCCAAATATAAACTGATTTATTTCTTTTTATTTAAATTCTCTTTATATATATCACCGATTGTCGTAAGATAACTATTAAAAGATTATAATTAATGTTAGTCTGGTTGGGAATTTGGTAAGCTAGACCGGATACCTGGTGAAACAGTTGCTCAGTTATGCAAGGTTAACTTCCCCAGATAGTTCGCAGCTTTTAACCCGCTTTTATTGTCTTGAATATCAGCACCGCTTTCAGAACAACTTAATGCATCAACATTATAGTAGCTTTGCCTTTGCTCTAAACTGAAGTTGATTTCAAAGGAGGCTGAATTAGAGACACGTCTCGGGGTCAGGGATTTTCTCTGCCTCGTGATGGCTGGGTGTTGTGTGCTGTCCTTAGGTTAGTTAGGTTTAAGTAGTTCTAAGTTCTAGGGGACTTATGACCACAGCAGTTGAGTCCCATAGTACTCAGAGCCATTTGAACCATTTTTTTTAGAGACACGTCTCTGGCTGATGGAATAAGACGCAAAGGTCAAAAATGGCTCTGAGCACTATGGGACTCAACATCTTAGGTCATAAGTCCCCTAGAACGTAGAACTACTTAAACCTAACTAACCTAGGGACAACACACACACCCATGCCCGAGGCAGGATTCGAACCTGCGACCGTAGCAGTCCCGCGGTTCCGGACTGCAGCGCCATAACCGCTAGACCACCGCGGCCGGCACGCAAAGGTCGCCAGAAGGCGCCTACAGCGGCATCTGTTGACATACACTAGGCCGCTGTATTTTGGATGACACGCGATGCGGTGGGAGGCGACGGTTGGCTTGGCGACAAGAGCCGGCCTGTGTACAGAGGCTGCCGCGAGCAAGAGACGCAGAAATCGTTACGGCGGTGTCTGTTCCCCTCCCTTCCATCCACCAGTCAGCCAGCCGGCTTCTGCAAACAATGTTCTGCGCTGGCGTGCTGCGTGAGCACCGATTGTCACCCGCTTCCTGTGTAAACACAAACGCTTTCTGGAACGGAGCCGCAAGGGATAACGCAAGAGCGCCGAGTTCTGGTGGGAAAAGTAATTCTTAAGGTAATCAACAATGTAACGGAAAGATAGATTGCTACTTATCGTAAAGATGACACTAAGTTGCAGATAGGCACTATTAGAACACACACATTATCTCTCGGACACAGCCTCCGTCAGAAAAAGAAACACATACACGTTCATTCACATAAGAACGCCTCACGCACACATGACCGCCATCTTCGACAGCTCGGACCAATGTGCATGAGGTGTGCTTGCTTGTGTGAATGAATGTATGTGTTTGTTTCTCTTTTTGACTACGGCTGTGCCCGAAAGCTAATCTGTAAGTGCCTTTTAGTTGTGTCTGTCTGTAACTTAATGTGTCATCGTTTCGGAGAGTAATAATCTATCTTTTCCTTACATTGTTAATATCCCAACGTGGAGTTTCGATTGTTTGAGTTAGTTTGTGTTACTGCAATCAGTGTTTTGCAGTATCTGCTGTGAACAGGCTGTGCATCGATACGTCGGTTAATGCTAAGGTTGCGGTTCAATCTGGTTGTGATCTTAAAACTTTCTCCCGTGTGGATGGTGATCATGGTGATGGTGATGATGATGATGCTGATGAAGTGTTCCGCCTGTCAGGCGGCAGCATTCTCCAATGTCCCTGGTTTTTGTCCATATTTTTCATAGCTGCATGTGATGAATTTACCTCGATGTCAATTAGTTGGTGTCTTCCTCTTTCTCTGGTTCTTCTCCCAGTCATCGTTTCTTCTAGTGCGTCGTTTATGGCGCACTTTATTTTCATCCACTGTCATAGAAAATTTCTTTTCAGGCTCCTAATTTTTTCAGTTTTCTCTTCTCTAAATCAGCCTGAGTAACATAAAATGATTCCTTATTTTACTAGCCTTTTCATATCTTCCGTTCTTAAGCTTATATCACGAAAGCTAAGCATTTTACTCCCCGTAGGAGCTTCCTTGTTACAGCACCATACAAACCACAAATCTTTTCATAGTTCTTGGGAGGAAGGAAGGAAGATCGAGTTTAACGTCCCGTCGACATCGAGGTCATTAGAGACGGAGCACAAGCTGGGATTTTGTCAAGGATGGGGAAGAAAATCGGCCGTGCCCTTTGAAAGGAAGCAACCCGGCACGTGGCTCGATCGATTAAGGAAAAAACGGAAAACCTAAATGGGGGCATGGGCCATGGTTGTTGGTCGGTTACACGATAAAACATACAAATTCAAAGATTGTCGATTCAACTAAATACCCAGGGAATACAATCACAAATAAATGTGACCCATCACATATAAAAGTGAGCGAGGTGGTGCAGTGGGAACACTGGACTCGTATTCGGGAGGACGACGGTTCAATCCCACGTCCGGCCATCCTGATTTAGGTTTCCCGTGATTTCCCTTAATCGCTTCAGGCGAATGTCGAGATGGTTCTTCTGAAAGGGCACGGCCGACGTCCTTCCCCCTCCTCCTCTAATCCAATGTTCATATTGCTCAAAGCACTATGGCACGTAACATGTGAGGTCATCAGTCTCATAGACTTAGAACTACTTAAACCTAACTAACCTAAGGACATCATACACATCCATGCCCGAGGCAGTACTCGAACCTGCGACTGTAGCGGCACCGCGGTTCGGGACTGAAGCACCTATAACCGCTCGGCCACAGCGGCCGGCTTGGTCTCTTCCACCAAATGAACCCAACCCTCACATATAAGATGTTGTAGGTTTAAGCGAACCAAAGACTGTGTTGTGCTGGCAGAACACTTAGAAGATGAAACAGGTTTACTAGTGAGACTGCTTAGACTACACTTGTCCGTCATTTTCTGGAATACTGCTGCGTGGTAGGGGGACCGTATAAGGTAGTATTCACGCAGGACACCGAAAGAGTTCAAAAAGGCAGCTTCGCTATCAAATCGCGAAATAGGGGACAGAATGTCACGTATACGATAAGCGAGTTAGGTTCAAAATGGTTCAAATGGCTCTAAGCACTGTGGGACTTAACATGTGAAGTCATCAGTCCCCTAGACTTAGAACTACTTAAACCTAACTAACCTAAGAACATCACACACATCCATGCCCGAGGCAGGATTCGAACCTGCGACCGTAGCATCCGCGCAGTTCCGGACTGAAGCACCTAGAACCGCTCGGCCACAGTGGCCGGCGTAAGCGAGTTGGGGTGGCAGTCTTTAAAACAAAGCAGTTTTTCGTTGCGGCGAGATAGTTTCATGATTTTTCATCAACAATTTTCTTCTCCGACTGCGAAAATATTCTGTTGACTGCCACCTACATGGGCAGGAACTGCCGTAGTGGTACTGATAAGAGAAGTCAGAACTAGCGCGGTAAGAGCTAGATATGAATTTTTCCCATCTGCTTTTCGAGACGGGAACAGACGAGAAATAGTGTGAAAGTGGGCCTTCAGCATTTTTCAACCTAAAATGAAAGAGGAAGAAAAGTGTTGCACTACGTATTGAACGCCTCCCGTACAAGGGGGACGGATATTCAAAATTACAGATCAATATCCTTAACATCGGTTTGTTGCAGGATTCTCGAACATATTCTCAGTTCGAATGTAATGAATTTCCTTGAGACAGAGAAGTTGCTGTCCATGCATCAGTACGGCTTTAGAAAGCAGCGCTCCTGCGAAACGCAACTCGCCCTTTTTTCACATGCATTGCGAACCATGGATGAAGGCTATCAGACGGATGCCATACTCCTTGACTTCCGGAAAGCGTTTGACTCGGTGCCCCACTGCAGACTCCTAATTAAGGTACGAGCATATGGGATTGGTTCCCAAGTATGTGCCGGCCGCGGTGGTCTAGCGGTTCTAGGCGCTCAGTCCGGAGCCGCGCGAGTGCTACGGTCGCAGTTTCGAATCCTGCCTCGGGCATGGATGTGTGTGATGTCCTTAGGTTGGTTAGGTTTAATTAGTTCTAAGTTCTAGGCGACTGATGACCATAGATGTTAAGGGGCTCCAGAAAGGCTCAAAATCATGAAAATTTCAATTTTTACTTTTTTGCGTTTTCTGAATCTGCAGACTATTACCTTTTAATAGATATATAATTTATTCAATTCCGAAGACTACAACTATTTTTAAATTTTTTTTGAAATGTGTTCTACATGGGCGTGACCCACTGTGGCGCTGTTAAACTGCTGTCAAATGGTGTTATTATTAACGTCCGTGTTCATCAGGTACATTTTAGTAATGTGAGATAAAGTATGTGTTGTGGCTAACCTGTGATGGTTCAATATATATCGCCGGTGTGATTGTCGATTGTTTCATGTTTATTTACTCTGTCGTTATCTCGAAAATATTCGTAATTAATTCTGTTTCTTGAGTCTCTGTTTTGTTGAAGTATAATAATGAGTAAAAGTAAAGTTATTAGAAATCCTCTGAAGGCTTTTAAGAAAAGGAGAAATGTTGGAAAGCCAAAGGTGTGTGTTATTACTGTAAATAATAACATTCTTGCTTTAGACAAGGAACGCCTTCGGGCTGCAGACAGGGCTGTAAAGAGTCTAGAAATACAAGCAAGAGTAAACAGGAGGAGGAACAAGAGGAAGCTGGAGGAGGAGTTTGCAGAGGATGAAGATAATCCATCCTATGGACCTGGAATGCACTAAAAAGTTAATCCAATCTTTGTCGCTCGATTCCCAAAACTTTTATTTTCTCATACTAACTACATGTTTTCTGAGGATCTTCCAAACATATTTGTTTCAAACTTTCAGTAAATGTTACACAGTACCTTCTGCATAATTTAACAAGCCTTTTTCCAAAAAACTGTATATTTTTGAATATATAAATAAAAAATTGCAAAAAAATGTGAATTTTCATTACAATTGAAAAAAAAATCATCTTTAATAACTGAACTAAAATTTTGTAAAATCCCTGTGTTAAGTTGTAGCCCATATTGCAATAAATAATCTGTAAAAAGTTCAACTTCCTACCTCAAATACTTTGTGAGGAAAGATGTAATTTATAAGCGTTATTTTAACATTGCAAGTATAGGGCGTTCCGGAGCCCCTTAAGTCCCATAGTGCTCAGAGCCATTTGAACCATTGAACCCAAGTATGTGAGTGGCTCGAAGACTTCTTAAGTAATAGAAGCCAGTACGTTGACCTCGATGGTGAGTGTTCATCGGAGGTAAGGGTATCATCTGGAGTGCCCCAGGGAAGTGTGGTAGGTCTGCTGTTGTTTTTTATCTCCATAAATGATCTTTTGGATAGGGTGGATAGCAATGTGCGGCTGTTTGGTGATGATGCTGTGGTGTACGGGAAGGTGTCGTCATTGAGTGACTGTAGGAGGATACAAGATGACTAAATATAGATAAATGTAAATTAATGCAGATGAATAGGAAAAAGATTCGTGTAATGTTTGAATACTCCATTCGTAGTGTAGTGCTTGACACAATCACGTCGATTAAATATTTGGGCGTAACATTGCAGAGCGATATGAAGTGGGACAAGCATATAATGGCAGTTGTGGGGAAGGCGGATGGTCGTCTTCGCTTTCGGTTCATTGGTAGAATTCTGGAAATATGTGGTTCATCTGTAAAGGAGACCGCTTATAGAACGCTGGTGCGACCTATTCTTGAGTACTGCTCGAGCGTTTCGGATTGAAGGAGGACATAGAAGCAATTCAGAGGCGGGCTGCTATATTTGTTACTGGTAGGTTTGATAATCACGCGAGTGTTACTGAAATGCTTCAGAACTCGGGTGGGAGTCTCTTTTCGTGCATCGCTACTTAGGAAATATAGAGAACCAGCATTTGAGGCTTACTGCAGTACAATTTTACTGCCGCCAATTTACATTCCGCGGAAAGACCACAAAGATAAGATAAGAGAGATTAGGGCTCGTACAGAGGCGTATGGGCAGTCATTTTTCCCTCGTTCTGTTTGGGAGTGGAACAGGGAGAGAAGATGCTAGTTGTGGTACGAGGTATCCTCCGCCACGCACCGTATGGTGGATTGCGGAGTATGTATGTAGATGTAGAAGGGTGTTGTCCTGAGAGATATCGCTCTCATATAAACGGTTGTAGCATTTCTCGAGGTGGCCCCTGTACCCGCGCCTGCCGGTATTAAAACAGTGCCGGCGGCGGCGGCGGATGTCGACCCTTCCGCCGCAGCTGGGTACTCAGGCTGGCACAGTGCAGCCGGCGGCGGCCCGACGTGACAGTAACGGATGGGCTGTCGGAGCGGCGGCGCCTGCTAACACAGTTACCGCGCTGTCCTGATCGCTCAGGCGCCGGGCATCGTGCCGTGTCTGGCCTGCTCCCAGGCGTACGTCACGCCTGCTCAGCAAGCGCGCGCTTCACGCTGCTCCTCCAAGTGGGCCCGCCCTCCAGGGCGTACATCGGAGCGCATCCGCGGCGTCCCCACTCTGCAGGGCACTGCCGCTGTATCGCCAGAAGTGGCACACTTGTAACAAAAAAAAAAAAAAAAAACAAGATGAGAAGTCTGCTCTCCGTTAACAGTCTACATCCACATCCACACGGTTACTCTGCAAAATCACATTTCGGTGCCGGACAGAGGGTTCATCGAACCACCTTCACACTAATTATCTGTTATTCCACTATCGAACAGCGCGCGGGAAAAAACGAACACCTACATCTTCCGTGCGAGCTCTGATTTCCCTTATTTGTTTATGATGATCGTTTCTTTCTACGTAGATCGGTATCAACAAAATATTTTCGCATTCACAGGAGAAAGTTGGTGATTGCAATTTCGTGAGAAGATCCCGCCGCAAAAGAAACGCCTTTTTTTTAAAAAAAAGAAAAAAGTTATCCACTCCAAATCCTCTATCATGTCCGTGACAATCAATCCCTTATTTCTCGATAATACAAAACGTGCTGCTCTTCTCCGAACATTCTTGATGTACAAATAATTTACGGGTTTGCTGCCGGGTGACGTCGTCCAACACCGCCGATATTTCGACAGGAGCACACCCTCCCATTCTCAACGCACAAATGCAAGGAAGAAGAAATGTGCAAGGAAATTTAATACCTTGGTTCACAGAGGAGAAGCAAGGAAGATACCACACACAGAACAAGCGTCAACAAAAACAAAGATGACCAACATCAGAAATACGATAGTTACTATTAATCAACAGATGAGGTAGCACTAATTCTGTCCCTCTGTTTTCTGATGAAAGACAGAGACGGGTTCCAAGCAGCATTCAAACAAAATCCACCATCTCTGTTAATAAGGTTGCTTGATAGTTTGATTTCAACAGCTTCCTTAATAACTCTATCCCAATAGCTGGACGTTTAAGCCAGAATCTCCGTGTTGTTGTATTCCATAGGATGACCGGTGTCAAGGCAATGTTCTGTAATAGCCGGCCAGTGTGGCCGAGCGGTTCTAGGCGCTTCAGTCTGGAACCGCGCGACCGCTACGGTCGCAGGTTCGAATCCTGCCTCGGGCATGGATGTGTGTGATGTCCTTAGGTTAGTTAGGTTTAAGTAGTTCTAAGTTCTAGGGGACTGATGACCTCAGATGTTAAGTCCCATAGTGCTCAGAGCCATTTTTTTGTTCTGTAATAGCGAATTTGCTCGGCTGTTGTAAGCGTGTGTGACGCTTACGTTCAATACACCGGTCTTCCACAGTCCTGATTGTCTGACCGCCACCGCAGAACATTGCCTTGACACCGGTCATCCTTTGGAATACAACAACACGGAGATTCTGGCTTGCACGTCCAGCTATTCGGATAGTGTTATTAAGGAAGCTGTTGAAATCAAACTATCAAGCAACCTTATTAACAGAGATGGTGGATTTTGTTTAAATGCTGCTTGGAATCCGTCTCTGTCTCTCATCCATATTTTGCAGGTTGGACAGACAGACAGCGCCAGACGCCACACTTGCTAGGTGGTAGCCTCTAAATCGGCCGCGGTCCGTTAGTATACGTCGGACCCGCGTGTCGCCACTATTAGTGATTGCAGACCGAGCGCCGCCACACGGCAGGTCTAGAGAGACTTCTTAGCACTCGCCCCAGTTGTACAGCCGACTTTGCTAGCGATGGTTCACTGACAAAATACGCTCCCATTTGCCGAGACGATATTTAGCATAGCCTTCAGCTACGTCATTTGCTAAGACCTAGCAAGGCGCCATTACCAGTTACTATTGATGCTGTAAAACATGTACCGTCAAGAGCGATGCTCACCATTTATGGATTAAAGTTAAGTATTCCAGCAGCTACGTACGTTTTTTGCTAGTCTAATTTCCTTGACCTGTTCCAGACCTCACGCCAGCCTGCTTCCTCTCATACCGGGTTGGCTCTCTTGCCAATCCACAACATGAAGAGCTTGTAAAGATGTTGCGCGATAGATTGTGCTGAGAAATAATTGTTAAGAAAAAAATCGATACGTTGTGCCGTTTCAGAGTCAATTAGCATGGACGGTTGGCAATCAGGCCGTCAGAGGTGGTGTCGACAAACATGTTCTTCGCATGGTTT
Organism: Schistocerca cancellata; assembly: GCF_023864275.1. Lineage (NCBI taxonomy): Eukaryota > Metazoa > Arthropoda > Insecta > Orthoptera > Acrididae > Schistocerca > Schistocerca cancellata. The sequence continues at coordinate 166,890,861 of NC_064634.1, forward strand.
CCTAAAACCGAAGAAGAGAGCTATACAAAAATTGGAATAGCCAAAGGCTGAACAGTCTCGTGCGCTACCGTCTATCCTATGAAAACAGCGGACACTAATTGTATTTGGCGGGCCGCTTCAATTTATGCACACAACAGCCTCAGTGGCTGCCTTCAGTGCTAATTAACTCGGAAACGGCTCTCAACGTTTCGAGTTTTTTTCCTTAACAGTTATTTCTCACTACATCCTACCCTACAACATCATTAGAAGCTTTTCAGACTGTTTCTGATCATCCTGTATGCTTAGCCCGCCCGGCTAGCTGCGCGGTCTAACGCACTGCTTCCCAATCGGGAAGGCGTGCCGGTTAGTGTCGAGGTCCAGCCTGTGGATGGTTTTCAAGGCGTTTTTCCATCTATCTCGGCGAATGCGGACTGGTTCCCCTTATTCTGCCTCAGTTACACTGTGTCGGCGATTGCTGCGTAAACACCGTACTTCATAATTATTCTACCACGCAAACATCTGGGGTTACACTCGTCTGGTATGAGACGTTCCCGTGGGGTCCACAGGGGGCCGAACAGCACAATAACCCTGGGTTCGGTGTGGGGCGGCAGTGGGGTTTGTCGACTACTGTGCCCTGTTGTTGGGTTGTGAACCATTGAGGGCTACGGCGGGACGAAGCCTCTCCGTCGTTTCTAGGTTACCGATTTAATACAATACAATGCCCTGTATACTTCGTAAGCCATCATACGCCGCGTGGGATGAGCTACTTTGTATCAGTGCTGGTCATTTTCTTTCCAAATGGAGCGAGGGATAAACGACTGTCTGTGTGCTTCCGTACGAGACGTGATTTCTCCCATTTCGTCATCGCTCTCATTACGTGATATGTAATCCACCTAATGAAAAGCACGCTGACACCCCTATGTAATGCGGAACTGACCACAAGGTATCACGAGAGACGGACTGTCAATACAAGAGGAGGAGAGGAGAAGCGGTTAACATTAGAATGAGCCCATCAGAATAGGTCAATGAGTTCAAACGTAGACTAGTCATTGGATGTCACCTCAGTCACAAATCCATCAGGGACATTTCAACCCTTCTAAAACTGTCCAAGTCGACTGTTGGTGATGTGATAGCAAATAGTAAAAACCAAGAAATAACTACAGCCAAATCAAGACCAGCCAGGCCTCACGTGTTGAACGACAACTATTATAGAGCATTGTGAAGGGTGGTTGTAAAAAGCAGCACGAAATCAGCGGAAGAAACCACTCGTGAATTCCAAAGTGCTGCCATCAATGCAGCTAGGACAATGACTGTGCGTGGGGAGTTAGATTCAGGTGCAATGGTCGAGCAGCTCATCATGAGCCACACATTTCTGTAGCCAATACCGAGCGGCGATTGAGGTGGTGTAAAAAGCGACTCCACTTTACAGTCGGTGACTGGAAAGTAGTCGGTTCAAATGGCTCTGAGCACTATGGGACTTAACATCTGAGGCCATAGGTCCCCTAGAACTACTTAAACCTAACTAACGCCATCCGTGGTGGCCGAACGGCTCTAGGCGCTACAGTCTGGAACCGCGCTGCTGCTACGGTCGCAGGTTCGAATCCTGCCTCGGGCATGGATGTGTGTGATGTCCTTAGGTTAGTTAGGTTTAAGTAGTTCTAAGTTCTAGGGGACTGATGACCTCAGATGTTAAGTCCCATAGTGCTCAGAACCATTTGAATCATTTTGAACCTAACTGACCTAAGGACATCACACACATCAATGCCCGAGGCAGGATTCGAACCTGCGACTGTAGCGGTCGTGAGGTTCCAGACTGAAGCTCCTAGAACCGCTCGGTCACACCGGCCGGTCTGGAAAGTAGTGATTTGGAGTGATGAACGACGCTACATCCTGCGGCAGTTCGATAGAAGCGTATCGGTTTGGTAAATGTCATCATGTGCTCTGGAGAACGTTACCTGTCATATGTCCATTGTCAACAGTGAAGCGAAAAGGAGGTAGTGTTACTGTTAGGTAGCGTTTTTCATACTTAGAGAGTGGTCCCCTCTTCGCACTTAAGCAGCTGCTAAATGCGAAAGGATATGAACAGAGTTTACACCATTATGTAACATGTACAGCACAGGAACAGTTCGGGGGCTATGATTGTTTGTATCAGCATCACAATGCACACTTTCATAAAGTAGCATATGTGAGAAAAATAGTTTGTGGAAAATAACATTCCTGAAATGGATTGACTTGCTCAGAGTCCCCATCTGAAGGCAGTGGAACATCCTTCGGATCAGGTGGAATGTCGACCTCGCTCCGAACCATAGCGTCCAACATTACTGACTTCTCTGGCTTCGACTCTTGACGAACCATGAGCTCCAATCCTCTACAGTCAGTCAAACAATTCACTGAAAATAACACGATCAGAGTTCGTCATAAGGGCGAAGGGTGGACATGCCACATATTAACTTCACTGATAGGTATTGAAACGTCCCCTTAGAAAAATTATACATGACTGTGCTTAAACTGACACACAATAACTTTTAGCGCAACGCAATCTGACTTTCAATAATCCCTAGAAAAGAATGGCCCTGACTAAATTAACCTGTACATTTCACAAATCACTTACCTCACAAAAATCTTCGTTACTCGAACTACTGCAATAAAGCGAGCGCTACTACTGCCAGCTAAATAAAAGATTCAAACTACGGAAGGCACTAACTATTGATAGGCATAAATAGCAAATGAAAGATTTTAATAGAGAACAAACAATGTATTTACCTTAATAGTCATAATATATATAGCAGTTCATGACATCCATTCTTACAAATTTCAAATCTCCGCCATTTCTCTGCCCACATCCACCACTGCTGGCGGCTCACCTCCAACTGCGCAACGCTACGCGCTGTTCACATCCAGCTGCCGCTGCCCAACACTACAATGGCAGACAACAATGCAAACTAGCCACAGACTGCACACAGCACAGCCAGTGATTTTCATATAGAGCGCTACGTAACGTTGCCAATAAGAAAACATAAACAGCCTACTTACATAAAGAAAACATAAACAGCCTACTTACATAAAGAAAACATAAACAGCCTACTTACAGTATCCAGATACTTCTGACCAGATAGTGTAAACTTCACAAGCCTGCATACGGTACATGACAGAGGGGACCTCGTACGACTGGTAGTCATTCCTTTTCCTGGTACGAGCAGAAAACGACAATCTGCACGTTTCCGTGCGAGCCTTGAATTCTCTATCTTCGCTGCCAGCACATGAGACGTACCTTGGCAGCAGTTGGATCGTTCTGCAGTCCGCCGCAAATACCTGTTTGCTAAACTTTCTCAGGCGTTTTTCACGAAAAGAACGTCACCTTCTCTGCAGGGATAGTAGTTTGCGTTCACGCAGGAGTTCAGTAACACTCACGTGTTGATCAAACTTACATGTAACAAATCTAGCTGTACGCCTCTGAATTGCTTCAATCTTCCTTTAATTCTACGTGGTTCGGATCGCAAATACTCGAGCATTACTCAAGATTTGGTAGCACAAGTTTCTGTGTGCGGTCGCCTTTACAGATGAGCTTCCCTTTCCCAGTAGGCACGGTGACATAGTCTGTCGTGCGTAGCTGCGGGAACAGCAAGACTACTGCTACAATAATTTGGTTAATGCTGCATAATGTACGCCCTGCATTCTTGCGAATTTTGAGCATCCAAGAATGACATGACTGAGATTTATTCTATTTAATTTTATCCATATTTTGCAGTTTAAAACGTGACTGTGTTCAAACATTGGAAGTATGAATTAAACATCGCCTTCCATCACAACTTTTTCGTGTTTTATTAACTACACGATGCATTTCGGACCCTGTGGGTCCAGCGTCAGGTGTGATTTGTCTGAATACATGTTTTATTTCTTCTCTTGAATGAGGTGAAAACGACGGAGAAAAGAATGTTTGCCGGTGCTAAAAGGTTGAAAATGATTTCCTTGGATTATGTGGTAAGTTTACACTGTTCATTTTCCACTATGTTGCACATATTTTCCGCGTTCGACTTGCGAAATTCATAACCTAACATTAAACCCTTTCGTGACGGGAATATGCATTTCACCTGATTCAAGCGAAGAAATAAAACATGTATTAAGACAGACCACACCTGACGATGGATCCACAGTGTCCGAAATGCATCATGTAGTTAATAAAACACGAAAAAGTTGTGACGAAAGGCGTTGTTTAGTTCATACCTCCAATGAGATTTATTTGTCTGGGTCAGCAACTCAGACAAAGGCTTTTATACATACGAATGTGACGGGCAGCTTCAGTGTCGTGATGTCCAGCGGGTTATTGTTGATGTGTGGTGTTTAGACAATCTTATACAAGGGAACCATTCTGTGAGCACTGGGAAGACAGAACACACACACTGGTACTGGAACAATGACCTTTTCTGTCCATTACTGTCAGTCACAAAATTTTGCCCTCCATGTTACAATTGACAACACCCACCAGCGGCACGGCTGTGTCGTTTGTAAACAGAGATGGAGCGGCGCTGTAAATTGATAAGTGTGGCGTGCCAAGCCCAGCGTTCCGGCGCGGCTCGCGTGACCGTCTGCCTGTTGCAGGCAACCCGGACTGCACGGACGGCGGAAATTTGACAGCCCAGCACAGGGAGACGTGTGATGGGCGCGGGCAGCTGCCACTCTCACAGCGGACGTGCAAACCGGGGCAGTGGCCCGGGAATTGCCTCACACAGAAACATCGCACGTGTGCGATCACTGCCTGTCTGTCCAGGTGCGAGAAAGCCGGGCATTCACCTATGATTTGATATAAATATCCGTGCTGCGTAGACTCTTCTCAAATCTGCCGTCTCTCAGGATTCATCTAGCGAAACACCGCAGACTCTTAGGCAACGGACTCATACTCAAGAGAACAATGTTATGTAATCCGGAATTGATCACTAGATGTCACGAGATGAGGGCAAGCCAGTGTAAAAAGAGGTGGGGAGTATTGATTTGCCTGGGACAGTAACAGCAGAACAGGTAGGTACGGAGAGCACAGTAATTTCGAATGTGGACTAGACACTGGATGTTACCTGAGTAAGAAATCCATCAGGGACATTTCAACCCTTCTAAAGCTTCCCAGATCGATAGCTGGTCGTGTGACTGTCAAATGGAAACACAGAGGAACAACCATTGTCCTGTCCCCCCCCCCCGCCCCCTCCTCAGGGCTGCCTCTCTCCTTCCCTATCCCTTCTCTTCTTCTTCCTTTTCCCCTGCCGACCAATTTCTTTCTCCTTTTCACCCCCCCCCCCAGCCTTCCGGTTCCTTTCCTTCTCCCCTCCACCACTGCCCCCTCCTCCCCCCCTCACCTAGTTTCCCCCAACCATCTCTCCCCCCTTGCTTTTCTCCCCCCCCCCCTTCTCCCCATCACCTGGTGGTAGATCCCCTTCGGTGCAGTGATTTTTAACTTTTTCGTTGTGGTGTCAGTGTTTCTCCAGTGCAGTGAGCAGTGCTATGTTCCACCAGCACCACAGTGTCGAAAGCATCACTCATTTGTATTCCCACTGCGGTGTTTCTTTGTTTTCGAGTCGACTCACAGTGCTCATTCTCCGCATGTGAGTGTTTGTGGCTCTCGTCTATGTTGTTTTTAAATCTACCATTTATACTCCTCTATTTTGTTCTTGTTTATTCACCAATTTATACCATTCTATGTTATGTGTTCTTTTCTCATTTTACTGTGTTTTTCTTTAACTTTCTTGGATGAAGAGCGGCGTATTGTGCCGCTGCCAGCCCACCCCATTTTGGGGAGTGCAATAACAATAAAGAAAAGGAAAAAAAAGAATAACCACTGCTAAAACCAATGTACCGCCAAACAGGGGCCATCGAGAATTGCGCAGGACGCTTTGAAAAAATCGCATGAAATCAACAGAAAGAAACGTTTGTGCTCCCAGTAGTCCAGCTAGAACAGTAACTGTGCATAGGAAGTTAGAAAGCATGGGGTATAATAGTCGAACAACTCCTCATAATCCACAAATTTCTGTATTCAGTGCTAAGCGATACTTGAGTTGGTCTAAAGAGAGACACCACTGGACAGTGGATGACTGGAAACTTGTGATGTGGAGTGATTGATTGTGCTATACCCTGAGCAATTCGATGCAAGGGTTTGCATTTGGCGAACGCCTAGAGAGCGTTACCTGCCATCATCTGTGGTGATAAGTGCGAACAATGGAGGAGGTGATGTTATAGTAAGGGAGTGTTTTCCGTGGTCAGAGTATGATCCTCTTATTTTGCATAAGAAAATGATAAATGTGGAAGGATATGAACGGATTGTACAGTATTGTGTAGTGCGGACAGTAGAGGAAACGTCTGGAGATGATGACAGTATCAGAATGACAATGCACCCTGTCATAAGGCAGCAACTGTGAGCAATTGTCTGTCAAAATAAAACTCCTGAAATCGACTTGCCCGCCCAGAGTCCCGACCTGAAACCAATGGAACAACTGTGGGTTGAGTTAGAACGTCAGCTTTGCTCCAGACCCCCAACGTCCAACATCACTACCTTGGCTCTTGAGGTGCCATTCCTCCGCAGACGTTCAGACGCCTAACTGCAAGAGTCCCCGTAAGTGTTCGTCTTAGAGGTGAAGGATGGATATAAACCTGTATTAGGCCATGCGGGATTAGCCGAGTGGTCTACGGTGCTGCAGTCATGGACTGTGCGGCTGGTCCCGGCGGAGGTTCGAGTCCTCCCTCGGGCATGGGTGTGTGTGTTTGTCCTTAGGATAATTTAGGTTAAGTAGTGTGTAAGCTTAGGGACTGATGACCTTAGCAGTTAAGTCCCATAAGATTTCACACACATTTGATTTGAAACCTGTATTAGTTCACTGACAGGTGTCCGCTTCCACAGCCGTGGTCGCTAACTCACACTCGCGTTGTGGCATTAGACTTGAAGGTAGCTGGTGTGAATGCTCGTCGTGGAAGGAATTAAGGAATTTTCACCGCCAGTATTTGGCCAGCACTAGGAGGAGATGCGGTGTCGTGCATTTCGTGATCACCAAACTTCCACCTGTGCCTCAAAGAGTGAGAGGATGTGACACTGCAGTTGGTAATGCATTCAACAGATGGCTCCCCAAAATCGTTTTTAGATCCCTGCCCATCAGGCAATCGGACTTAGTGCCCGCACACGCGCTGTTTCATTGGCCACTTTCCACTGGCACTGATGACCACCGCAAAGTGCTATTCTCTGCCAGAACATTCCAAAAGTTTATTTCCAAAATGTTCTGGGGAGCACTTGTTATCCTAGGAAAACCACTCGCCCTTTGGTCATTCTCTTTGGTCACCAACACAAACCCTTTAGGACGATTAGAGAAAAAATTGGCTCATCACCTCCAGGCTGGAGAAAACTTCCTCCTTCCACATACCGACCCTAGCGTAGACAATAGCCACAGGAAGAGCATGCAATCAAAATTGTGTGTTACATGTTAGACAAAAGTACTCGGAAAATATCCATGAACAAGCTTCGAAATGTTGTTGGAGGAGTTCGATTCCGTCCCGAAGATCGCGAGTGCTATGGCGGACCCTCAACGACGTCGAGCTCTGAGCTCCAAAACTCGTTTCGCTTGTCAGACGCAGGCCGCGCGTCGCAGACAGACGGCCACCTGCTCTCGTTTCGCCGCTGGAGGGCCGTCACCGTTACGAAAATGAATTCCGGGTCGGGCCACATCCATTAATTTGCCAGAGCAAAGAAGAGCGGCAGCTGATTGGTTGGCCATACTGGCGATTATACGAGCGGCCCGGACGGGGCGAGGCCACGGCGCAACGGCCCGCCATAAATCTTGCTTGTGGGCCGCCTGTCGATTCCGGCGCCGGTAATGAATACATTAGGTAATGCTGCTCCTCTCCACCGGCGTCCTACGAATCGCCTGCAGCTCGTAAATTATAATCACCGCTTCACCGCCCACCGTGTTGTTCCACAAAGGCAAAACTTGTACGCAAGTGTAGACGCGCAGATGTTGTCTTCCCTCGCCTCGGTGTTCGAGGTCGCTAACGCACGCTATACGCTGTTCCTCTAAGTTTAGCATGAAAGTTAACATCGCGTTATGTAGACTATTGCCCCACGGTTGTTGTTACGTTGTAGGATTCACGTAAACCATACAGTCACACCCGATTAAATGGATAAATTTACGCTAGTGTGTCGCGGCTCCAATACCGCCACACTGACGTGTTTACCCTGCAGCTGTACTCTCACCCGTGTCAGTCGAAAGCATCCGTACCAGGCGAAGATCAGGCTGACAGTTCAGCATGAATGGATCCTAATACCCGAACAGGTATACAAGTCACACCCGATTAAATGGATAAATTTACGCTAGTGTGTCGCGGCTCCAATACCGCCACACTGACGTGTTTACCCTGCAGCTGTACTCTCACCCGTGTCAGTCGAAAGCATCCGTACCAGGCGAAGATCAGGCTGACAGTTCAGCATGAATGGATCCTAATACCCGAACAGGTATACAAGGCGATTAATCTGCCACTAGCTAGGGGTTTCATGCAACCCTCAACACCTTCAAATACCAGGCGCATAATTATCATTCTCTCTTTCGCTACGTCAATCTGTTAGTCCTACAGAATAAATGAACAGGACCTTTTTGTAGAAAATTTAATTTAGGTAAATTTTTTACTGGGATACGTTTTCGCTGGAGGTCACGATTTTCGAGTTATTCGAGAAAAACACGTTTAAAGGTCACTTTTGTACATTTTTCTTCAATAATACGAAAATTACGAACTCTAACGAAACCGTAGCCAAGTACAAAATTTAACTAAGTTAAATTTCTTACAAAAAGGATCCTGCTCATTCTTTCCCTGTAGGACTGATAGTATGTGCGTAGTGAGCGAGTGAATATAAAAATGTCGCACGTGCTTTTTGCAGGCATTGCAGGTTGCATAATACCCATAGATAGAGACAGTTCAGTCTCTCTGTATGCAATCCGCAAAAACTATGAAACGCTCTTCGATCTGTGGTAGCGGTAATTGTTCGAGTATATCCAGGTAAACTTTTACCATTATCGCTTTCTCTGCGAAGAAATACGGAACTGTCACCCTGTCATGGATTTCGCCACATATAACATTAAGCTTCGGATTATCACGGGTGTGTTCACGTGTTAGGTGGATTTTCAGAGTCCCTAATGGTAATGTTGTGACAATTCACATGTCTAGAAATATGGGACGTTGCTTCACCTGAAAAAGTGTCAATTTTTAGCATCTTTGGAGGCCAACATGGAATATGCGAATGCATACCGGAGATGACGGTAGTTAGGCCTGGATGATTTGCAGTTTACACGCAAAAAAGCGTAACCACTTACGTAAAACTTTACGATCTTACTTGCTTGCTTGAGTTCGCGTAATACACGAGGAGTTGACATCTGGGGGCTGTGCTGAAATGTGCCTCGCTCTTTGTCAACAAGTTCCTGAGCCACGGGGGGCATCCACTTGAACTGCCTGTCACTTTAAAGTTTTTCAACCATCTCATTACGCTTGTTTTTGCCGGTGGTGTTCTTCCATACTGGCGCCAATAATTCCGCAGCATGTTGTCACAGATTTGGACTCTGCATACCAGATGATACATTCCGCCTTCTCCTGCTCTGTCGCCATTTTGATGCATGCCAAGTCTAATTTGCAACAAAGAGAAAAAAATTTTAAGACTGGGGGATGCTAAATATTTTGCAACAAACGACGATTTTCTATGTCTAATAGTTTTTTTATTTATAGCGGGGCAGCCTATAGCTACCACAAGGATGTTACTGAGCTAAGTGGCACGCTAGTTAAGAGCTAGAATTCGCATTCCGCATAGGGGCTTTCATACCCATGTCCATTCATCTTGATTTGGGTTTTCCACTGTTTCCCTAAATTATTTGAGGCGAATACCTAGATTTTAAGCTACATTGATAACAGTGTGTCTAGCTTTAAAGTTTGGCCGTTGTGGCCGAGCGGTTGTAGGCGCTTCAGTCTGGAACCGCACTGCTGCTACGGTCGCAGGTTCGAATCCTGCCTCGGGTATGGATGTGTGTGACGTCGTTAGGTTAGTTAGGTTTAAGTAGTTCTAAGTTTAGGGAACTGATGACCTCAGATGGTAAGTCCCATAGTGCTCAGAGACATTTGAACTATTTTTTGAACTAGCGTTAGAATATTACACACAATGTGAATACCGTGTTTAATATCTTAGTGATAACATTAATTAACTTCCAGTTGAGACACTGAAAATTTCTATAAAACTCATGTGTACAAAATATTCTTTTAAAGACTAACGAAAGGTTTCCATCGCATCTTTGGCAGTACGCCTAGTAGCTGAAATGAAAAATTGACGGGGTTAAACGAAATAACACTCAGGAAAGATATCTAACGTGCCAGAGTAAAAGTGTAAGAAAGTAGCTGCATGTGGAACTAAGTTGACCGTTTACTGGATGAATGTCGAGAGGACTTCTCACATAGTATCTTAGTGATAACATTAATTAACTTCTAGAAGCTTTTGTTTCGACAAGGGACCACTGGCACAGGCAGTGTTATTAAAGTCTGTGTGATTTGTTTGCTGCGTTGGACCTCATTTTATCTTGTCACACGTCCCGAAGTAATGTGTCACCATTAATCAGTTCTGTGTCCCAGTTTCTTAATTGACTCGGCTGCATGGAGCACGACTGAGACGTCCAGCCATGTACGTCAGCTAGATAGGAACTCGTAAAAGTTCGTATGTTAGAGAAGCTAAAAGGAAACCTCTTAGATGATAGATGGACCTCCGCAATAGGTCCTTGAAAGGAGTGCGGTTTCTTATCTTTTGCGTGTATAGGGTGAGCCTGGGGTCGGGAGGGGGAGAGTTCCTTGTGTTAGAGGTGTCGGGTGACATTCCGTAAGAACTGGTTTTGTTTTTTGTCATTGAAGAGAACTTTGTAGATATGCCAATGCGTTAACGTGGCACCAATTTACACCGGAAAAAATTAGTTCCGATTTTGGTCACCAGTTGCAAATCTGGCGCTGTACAGTATTTCTTCGACGTCTCTGGTGCTCATATTGAAGAAATTGTGTAACTGGCGGTTAATGATAAAACTAACATTATTCCTTTCTCACTTGTTTGACATTTTTCTACTCACGTCCCGTTCCTAATCAATTAATATCGAAACGTTTTTCATGCCTTTCTTGCATTCTCAGCGCCAGATTTGCACCAAGCGGCCAAAACTGGAATTTTTTTTCAGCGTAAATCGGTTCAATATTAACGCATTAGAATATATTCCAAGTTTCGCTGTCGTACAATAATTACAGCCCACAGCGGACTTCTGTAAGTAGTTGGACTTTAATTATAACCACCCGGTACATCACTGCGAAGATGTCGCTTGTGTATTTGTACACTCGATATACAGTTTCAAAAGCGTCTCTACGGCATACATGTCCGTAAAATGTCAAATCAAAATATGTACACTTTTGTTTCATATACCAAACCTGAAACATTGTAAACTTTCTCGACGTCTTGTTTTTTATTCCATGTTTTATCCCCAAAACTTTTGACATCCTTGTTTCATTCGTTGGATATTATAATTTTGTAGATAATTTGTTTCTTATTAAGTACATGTCGCCAGTTCTGTAGTTTAACTTATTTTTAAAGAATGCTCAACTTGTGAAGATCACGTTAATATCCATTTCTTCTCCCCACAGTCATAGTTCTAAATTATTTCTCATCGAAATGTCGCTAAACTTGTATTCGGTAGGGTCTGTGTGCTAGCCTTCGTTTCAGCGTTCTGAGTTACAACTTCCTTAATTTCCGTTGTTCGATCAGTGACGTGTAGGTCTCGTTGTTCCGTTTAAACCATAACTGATCTACTAGAGTTTCTGCAAGGACCTTAGTAACGTTGTGAATGAATTTCTTTTTCAAACGGAGAGTGTGAAGAATTTTTTATGAGGTGCCATTGATATATTGTGTGATCAACAAAAAAGTTTCTCATTTATTTTTCGAAGTTAACCTGTTTCCAGATTTGTTTGTGACGACCAGTATTGCTTGTACAGCACTTACTTCAACTTAGCATTATTGTTTTGTGTCTGTGTTCCTGTCGTTTATGCCTCTTTATCTATATTGAATAACGTAGACAGAGACGCTGAGGGAACTCATTTTCCTCACATGTCCGGCTACCAAAATCTTATTTCAGCCCTGAACACAAGTCTTTCGCAAACTTCAGCAGCTCCAAATTAAAACTTCATTCGTTTAAAGGAAAGCAGCCTACCCTTCATCAGTCATTACCCACTTGAAAATGCCATGTAAATCGAGAGCATGTAATGTGTCTAATTCAAGAGCCCGGAAACTCTCAGGAAAAGAGGAGGTTTGTTCTTTGTGGACACTTGCAGAAAATGTCAACGAGATTCAAACACCAGATATTCGAAGAAAACCAAATAATTTTAGATCCTAAAGGCAGACAAGGATCTGCGAGATACACAAATACAGCAAGCTGAGAAGGGAAACTGTAAGGTCCAGTATCGATGTCGCCACAGTTAGGCAAGACAGATTTATACTTGGGCACATATGCAATTGATAAAGCAGAAGAGGAGTAAATAAAATGAGAGAAAAGAAGAGTAGTGGAAGAGAATTGAGGTTCGAAGGAGTTCATCGGAATAGACTCATGACCAAAAACGAAATGAAGATGGAAAAATAAGTGCGGAGGAAGAAACAAATGTAAAGAGGGATGGAAGAATGTAGAAAGACATTATTGTGTGGAAGATAAAGGAACAGTATAGAGATGAAGAAAAAAGAGGGAAAGAAAAACGGAAGGAGATGAAAAGAGGTCTATAGAAGAAATTAAGAAGGATAAAAGTGAGGAGTTGTGAAAAGTGATAAAGAAGGAAGGTGAATGAATAGTAAACAAAGTAGTAACAGGAAGTTGTAGAAATAAAAAATAAGGAAGAAAAGACGAAGAAACAATAAAGTGAGAAAAAGAGTGAAGCGGAAAGAAAGAGGATAAAGAAAGAAATGAGGAGAAGAGGGAGACAAAACGCGAGGGCTACTTGTGAGACTAGCAAAAAAGCTATTTTTCTCCGCTCTCTAAGACACAGATACTGAGTAATACGCTAGAGAGAGGGAAAAAAAGAAAAGTATATAATTCCGCTTATAACAGCTCAGCGTTTTTACGAAAATAGTTACGAGACGAGCTGCAGTACGTCGTTAATAAAATATATGAACCGTATCCAAGTTTTTCGTTTCGCCATTCTGCAGCAAACTCACAGGGAAGCGTTTTGCTGCAGCACCCCGCCGTGCAGACCAGCAAACTGTAGTCGGCTGTTGAAGACGTCTCCAGGAAGGGAGACGGCCCCCGGAGCCGAAGTGGAGGGCGATTTACTGGGCTATAACTGGCGCGCGGCTGGCGTATATTTGTGAATAAATGTTTCGCTAACGGGCTGGGCGAGTGTGTGCCGCGGGGCGAACGTTCCGGCCGGTTTATTCTGGGCAACCCCCTGCGGTACAGCGGGGTGCGAACGCACGCAACGAGCCGTGCTGGGCCGAGGTCCGACACCCGCGAATACATCTGCTCGAGCGCTTCTGCCCGGCGTCTGCCGTTCTGAGGCTGCGTCACCCTTCACATTGCTGGCTAGAGCAGCCATTCTATGATTCTCCAGTATAAGGCTCCCAAGTAGAAAAAGAAAATAAATTGTTTCCACTATTACATTGTAAATAAGAGTAATTGCCTCTGCGACATGAAGATTGCTCATAATTTAATTTTATTTAAAAAAAAAGTTCAAATGGCTGTGAGGACTATGGGACTTAACTTATAAGGTCATCAGTCCCCTATAACTTAGAACTACTTAAACCTAACTAACCTAAGGACTTCACACACATCCATGCCCGAGGCAGGATTCGAACCTGCGACCGTAGCGGTCGCGCGGCTCCAGACTATAGCGCCTAGAACCGATCGGCCACCCCGACCGGCCTTAATTTTATTTTCGTTTTATACTCAAGAGACAAGGGTAATGGAATGTAATAATTTTTTTTCTACTTCCTGTCGTCGTACTTGGCAGATCCTACCTAGGCCAGCAAGGTCGCTGGAACTCTCCCCATTTGAGAGTGTTTGGAGCATTATGGACATGATCCTTCAACCATTCCGGGATTTTGACGATCTAACGTGCCAACTGGACAGAATTTGGCACGATATCACGCAGGAGAAGAAGGAATCGGTTGGTAGAACATGTAAGGCATCAAGGGATCAAGTATTGGAGGGTAGCGTGGAGGGTAAAAATCGTAGAGGGAGAGCAAGAGATGAATACACCAAGCATATTCAGAAGGATGTAGGCTGCAGTAGGTACTGGGAGATGAAGAAGCTTGCACAGGATAGAGCAGCATGGAGAGCTGCATCAAACCAGTCTCAGGACTGAAGACCACAACAACAACATCACTCAGGAGGATATACAACAACTATCAGTCGACGCCTGGCGGAGTAACTGCTTGGGTAAAGGCCAGGAGTGGGCCAACGCGTTATCGTTCAATTCGTGAACCTTTTTCTCTTGAATAAAGCAACCAGTTTTTCTGAAACTGTAATTATTTGTTTGTAAATGTACATCACATCCACCTGTTTTCGTTCCATTTGGGTAATTCCTTCGTGGTAGTAATTGTGCAGAGACGATAATGGAGATGTCGGGGGACACCGTCTTCCAACCTACTTCCCCTGTAGTTGCACAGGGCAGAGGTAGATATCCGGCAACGTACACAGGACTAAGTGCCATCCCAACTTGTTCCATACATACTCAGATAGCGGACAGTCAAGCGAGAAGTTGCCATCTCTTTGGAATCGCACTGTGTAACGCATGAAGTGTACGCCTTGCTGTGAGAGGCATTCTTCCTAATGTTGGGAGGAACGCCAACACAATAGGTTGAAAGATGTAGTAGCCGGCCGGAGTGGCCGTGCGGTTCTAGGCGCTACAGTCTGGAACCGTGCGACCGCTACGGTCGCAGGTTCGAATACTGCCTCGGGCATGGATGTGTGTGATGTCCTTAGGTTAGTTAGGTTTAATTAGTTCTAAGTTCTAGGCGACTGATGACCTCAGAAGTTAAGTCGCATAGTGCTCAGAGCCAAAGACGTAGTAGATGTACCGTGCACCGTTCAGGGCTGACTTAAGAAAGTGTTGTACAGTCGTTGCAAGTTATGTATTTCTGTAGTACATGTTATTTGCATCTTAGTGATGTTTTAAAGAAAAATTTCGGTTTTAAACGGAAGAAGTATTTGTATCTACGTTCTAGCAAGCTGTTGATAAGTAACTGCAAGGGGGAATCATTCTTGCTATAACTATAGGAAATCTGTTTCAGGAACTGACCAACCCTAAGCGCTCTCTCTTTAATTTGTTATTATAATGCCATATACTTCACGGACAATCTAATTAAACACGAAACAGTTTTTCATTTTCAGTTCAATATACGCTACTTGAAACTACATACAATTGTTTCGGAAAACGTTCCGCATTAAGTACATCTCCATGACTGATTCGGCTGCGAGATGAAATAGTCATTGCAATGCGTTTTCCAGAGTGATTTGGAGCTGTGTAGAGACGATAATGGAGATGTCGGGGGACACCGTCTTCCAACCTACTTCCCCTACTTACAGCAAATTAAAGAAACACATAAAATTACTTACAGGGAAGACGAATGCGCGATTACAGTTCATCGGGAGAGTTCTGAGTAAGTGTAGCGTAAGTACTGTGTGAAGGAGATGGCGCACGGAGCACTTGTGCGACCCTTTCTTGAGTACTGCTCCAGGGTTAGGGAGCTGCATGACGACATTGATAAAAATTAGGGGCGTGCACCTAGTGTTACGGAAATGTTCGCTGACCTTAGAAGGGTATCTTTTGACGGAAGAATACGATCTTCTCGCGAAACACTATTGAGGAAGGTTAGAGAATGAGAATTTGCGAGACGCTGCAATGCGATTCTACTGCTCCCAGCGCGTGTCTCGAGTAAGGACCATAAGGACAAAAGAAGGGAGATGCAGCTGCACATGCCATGCTTCCTCTAGCCTTTGAACTATAAGGAGCAGTCAATGAAAAGGAGACAGTTGGAAAAAAGTTACGGAGCTTAATGTTATTTGAAAAGCAATCGCCCTAAGTGTTAATACAGTTAGCCCCATTGAGGCAAGACGGTGAATGCCTTCACGGAAAAATGTCCGCGGTTGCCTGCCAAACCATGATTGAACGCAGTCGTGCACATCTTAGTCCGAAACAAATCGACGGCCACGAAAATTTCTCTTCGGGTCTCGACAATTATGGCCGGCCGCTGTGGCCGAGCGGTTCTTGGCACTTCAGTCCGGAACCGCGCGCCTGCTACGGTCGCAGGTTCGAATCCTGCCTCGGGCATGGATGTGTGTGATGTTCTTAGGTTAGTTAGGTTTAAGTACCGTAGTTTCTAAGTCTAGGGGACTGATGACCTCAGATGTGCTTAGAGCCATTTTTTTTCGAAAATTATGGAAATCGCATGGGGAGAGGACGTGACTGCATGGGGGATGCGTTAAGGGCTCTTCATCGAAACGTCTGCAGCGTACTCGAAACAACCTTGAAAATATGTGGACGGGCGTTATCCTGCAACAGAACGATGACGTCGGGCTACATTCCTGGGCGTTTGCATTTAAACGTGTGCTTCAATTTTTGCAAAGCGTCCACGTACCGTTGTGCGTTAATTGTGGTGTCTTTTCCAGAAAGTCAACGGGCAGTGGACCTTTGAAGTCAAATAATAATGTCATCATGACCTCCCCGAAGCTGGCGTGTGATTTGTTTCGAATACGCTGCAGAAGGTCCGCTGGGAAGCCGTTACACATCCTTCATACAGTCCCGGTCGCTCCCCACGTGATTTCCGCATTTTTGGAGCCCTGAAGAACGACATTTGTTGCCATCGACTTTCTTCGGACGAAGAGGTGTAAGTCTGACAAGGTATTAATTCTGTAAATCTTAGCAGTTCCAGTTCACTGTAATGTATTCACGTATTTTGACAATCTCCTGACAAGGGATGAGGGCAGAGATTATTATATTCAGATATTTTATATTTCTTATTTTAGATTTTCTGACTTGTTCTACACCCACAAGAATTATCTAATTCTACGGAACGAAATCTGAATCTAGTCTGATCTAATCCTGGGTGCAATCATGGTTCCATGGGCAACCGCAAACGTTTTTCGATAAAGGTATTTGCCAATCTTGTCTCACAGTGAGATAAACGTATTAAGATTTGAAGTGGTTCCTTTTGAAAGAGTAAACATTTTACTTGCTTATTTCCATCTGTCTAGTCTTCATCTGACTGCCCTTACAATTTACAACTTCTCCGGCCAGTTATAGGTGAACCAACATACTAACGGGAGCTGCGAACCAATCTGCAACAACGCCTTTCGTCTGTTCTTCTTCGGCCTAGTTTGATACGGCCACCCACGACTTTCCCTCCTCTGCTTAACTCTTCATCTCAGAGTATCCAACGTCCTTACTTATTTGTCTCATATATTACAACATCTGGTTTTTGCTCTCTAACGCTTCTTCTAGTACAGTGATAGTAGAGAGCCCAGGGCCTACTATTGGGCGTTCCAAAATGGTTTAAATGGCTCTGAGCACTATGTGACTTCTGAGGTCATCAGTCCCCTAGACTTAGAACTATTTAAACCTGACTAACCTAAGGACAGCACACACATCCATGCCCGAGGCCAAAGCTGGTTTAGGACGCCGGCACGGGAGCTCAGCGTGTTCGGTCAGAGGGTTAGTCGCCCTCTGTAACAAAAAAACTGAGTAAATCGATCAACAACGAACCTAAACGGATGTCTTACGACGTCCGCTCATAGCAGATACAATGAACAAAAGCGAACAAAATGAGATTTTTTTTAAAAAAAAAAAGGGGGGTGGGTAGCGTCGTTGATTCGCAATCAAAACGTCTTCGATCCCCGGTTCGAAACCCGCCGCTACTTAAATTTTGCTTAATAATCAGCATTGGGGGCAGAAGACTTCCGTATAAGAAGTCACGCTCGGCCTTGTCAAAGAGGGCGGAGGAGCGGACAGAGGTTCAGGGCACTCCCTCGTCCTAGGGGTGGGAAACTGCCACTAAATGTAGAAGAATCAGCAATGATCAACAGCATGGGGATGCAGAAGGCAATGGAAACCATTGCATTAAAGACACGTAACGAGTATCCTCAGGACATGTGGCCTGTAACTGAAGAAGTGTCATGATGATCTCTCCATTGGCAAAGGATTCCGGAAGAGTCCCCCATTCGGATCTCCGGGAGGGGACTGCCAAGGGGGAGGTTACATGAGCAAACCAGCAAACCAGCACCGGCAACTACAGTTCAGGTATACATGCCGACGTCGCAAGCTGAAGATGAACAGATAGAGAAAGTGTATACTGTAAGGGTAATACAGTATGTAAAGGGGGATGAAAATCAAACAGTCATGGAAGACAGGAATACAGTTGTAGGGGAAGGAGTAGGTTACTGAAGAATATGAGCTTGGGACAAGGAATGAGAAAGGAGAAAGACTAATTGAGTAACGAGTTTCAGCCAGTAATAGCGAATACTCTGTTCAAGAATCACAAGAGGAGGAGATCTACTTGGAAAAGCCGGGTGATGCGAGAAGATTTCAGTTAGATTACATCGTGGTCAGACAGAGATTCCGAAATCAGGTACTGGATTGTAAGGCGTATCCAGGAGCAGATATAGGACTCAGATCACAATATGGCAGTGAAGAATAGTAGGCTGAAGTTTAAGACATCAATCAGCAAGAATCAATACGCAAAGAAGAGGGATATGGAAGTAGTAAGGAATGGCGAGATACGGTTGAAGTTATCTAAGGCTATAGATAGAGCAATAAGGAATAGCTCAATAGATAATACAGTTGAAGAGGAATGGACATCTCTAAAAAGAGCCATCACAGAATTAGGGAAGAAAACAATGGGCACAAAGAAGGTAACGGCGAAGAAACCATGTTTAAAAGAAGAAATATTTCGATTGATCGATGAAAGGAGGAAATACAAAAATGTTCCGCGAAACTAAAGAATGCAGAAATACAAGTCACTGAGGAATGAAACAGATAGGAAGTGCAGGGAAGCTAAGACTAAATGGCTGCAGAAAAAATGTGAAGACATCGAAAAAGAAATGATTGTTTGAAGGACTGACTCAGCATACAGGAAAGTCAAAACAACCTTGTGTGACATTGAAAGCAAGGGTGATAACATTAAGAGTGCAACGGGAATTTCACTTTTAAATGCATAGGAGAGAGCGGATAGATGGGAAGAATACATTGAAAGCCTCTATGGAGGGGGAAGATTTGTCTGATATGATAGAAGTAGAAACAGGAGTCGATTTAGTAGGGATAGGGGGTATAGTATTAGAATTTAAAAGAGCTTTGGAGGACTTAAAATGAAATAAGGCAGAAGAGATAGATAACATTCCATCAGAATTTCTAAAATCATTGGGGGTATTGGCAACAAAATGACTATTCACGTTGGTGTTTAGAATGCATGAGTCTGGCGACATACCATCTGACTTTCGTAAAAGCATCATCCACACAATTCCGAAGACGGGAAGAGCTGACAAGTGCGAAAATTATCGCACAATCAGCTTAACAGCTCATGCATCGAAGTTGCTTACGAGAATAATATACAGAAGAATGGAAAAGAAAATTGAGGATGCGCTAGATGACGATCAGTTTGGTTTTAGGGAAGGTAAAGGCACGAGAGAGGCAATTCTGACGTTGCGGTTAATAATGGAAGTAAGACTAAAGAAAAATGAAGACACGTTCGTAGGATTTGTCGACTTGGAAAAAGCGTTTGACAGTGTAAAATGGTGCAAGATTTACGAAATTCTGAAAAAAGTAGGGGTGAGCTATAGTGAGAGACGGATAATATACAATATGTACAACAGCCAAGAGGGCATAATAAGAGTGAACGATCGAGAACGAAGTGCTCGTATTAAAAAGGGTGTAGCACAAAGATGTAGCCTTTCACCCCTACTGTTCAATCTGTACATCGAGGAAGCAATGATGTAAATAAAAGAAAGGTTCAGAAGTGGAATTAAAATTCAGGGTGAAAGGATATCAATGATACGATTCGCTGATGACATTGCTATCTTGAATGAAAGTGAACAAGAATTACATGATCTGCTGAGCGGAATGAACAGTCTAATGAGTACAGAGTATGGGTTGAGAGTAAATCGAAGAAAGACGAAGGTAATGAGAAGTAGTAGAAATGAGAATAGCGAGAAACTTAATAAATGGTTCAAATGACTCTGAGCACTATGGGACTTAACTTCTGAGGTCATCAGTCCCCTAGAACTTAGAACTACTTAAACCTAACTAACCTAAGGACATCACACACATCCATGCCGGAGGCAGGATTCGAACCTGCGACCGTAGCGGTCGCGCGGTTCCAGACTGGAAACAACATCAGGATTGATTGTCTCGAAGTAGATGAAGTTAAGGAATCCTGCTAGCTAGGCAGTAAAATAACCAATGACGGCTGGAGCAAGATGGACATAAGAAGCAGAGTAGCAATGGCAAAAAGGGCATTCCTGGCTAAGAAAAAGTCTGCTAATATCAAACATCGGCCTTAATTTGAGGAAGAAATATCTGAGAGTGAGAATGTTCGTCTGTATTACAGCATTGTATGGTAGAGAAAACCGGAACAGAAGAGAATCGAAGCATTTGAGATGTGGTGCTACAGACGAATGCTGAAACTGATAGGGTAAGGAATGAGGAGGTTCTGCGCAGAATCGGAGAGCAAAGAAATATGTGGGCCGGCCGGAGTGGTCGAGCGGTTCTAGGCGCTTCAGTCTGGAACCGCGCGACCGCTACGGTCGCAGGTTCGAATCCTGCCTCGGGCATGGATGTGTGTGATGTCCTTAGGTTAGTTAGGTTTAAGTAGTTCTAAGTTCTAGGGGACTGATGACCTCAGCTGTTAAGTCCCATAGTGCTCAGAGCCATTTGAACCATGTTTTAAATATGTGGGAAACACTGATAAGGGTAAAGGTACAGGATGATAGGACATCTGTTAAGACATGAGGGAATGACTTCCATGATACTAGAGGGAGCTGTAGAGGGCAAAAACTGTAGAGGAAGACAGGGATTGGAATACATCCAGCAAGGACGTAGGTTGCAAGTGCTACTCTAAGATGAAGAGGTTAACATAGGAGAGGAATTCGTGTCGGGCCGCACCCAGTCAAAAAAAAAAAAAAAAAAAAAAAGATTGGGCTATGATACGGTGCCTTGGAATCCTGAATAAAATCAACCTGCTTTCAGAAAGATAAGTGTTGCATTACTTACAGAACGCTCCTTGTAGATGCCTATGGAAACACACGTTAATTCAATAACAATTTTCTATTAGCGTGGCGCGCCTTTGCCACCCGCAAGATCTGGGGAGGCGAGGCTGCTTGTCTTTCTGGCACCCCAGCTGTGCTTCCCCTGTTATCTCGGACGCATGTGGAGCGACATAAATACAGAGGGCGGCGCTTTAAATCTTGCTGGCTGGTGGCGAGTCGGCGGTATATTTCCCGAACAAATGTTTCGCTATCAGGTTCCCGGGCTGTGAGGGGCTGCCGGGCCGCCTTGTTCCTGCGCCGCGGGGGGTGGCTTCCCTTTGAGCCGCGGGGGAAGAAAGCTTTCAGCGCGCCGCACGCAACCGCGATGCCCGCGTCTCTCAGGTGCGCGGCGCCCGTGCCGACTCGCCGCTTCGCACTGCCGAACTCACCCCCTGCACGTGATGTTTACAGTAGGCAGCTCGTGAAGTATACAGGCGCGATACGCGAAGTTACGAGTGCTATCGACAGATCTCAGAATGGTTACGCATTTCCAGACTTCCAGAACACTTTTAACACCGTCCCTCACAAGTGAGTTCTAACCAAATTGCGTGCCTACGGAGAACCGTTTCAGTTGCGCAACTGGATTCGTGATTTCCTGTGAGAGAGGTTATGATACGTGTTACAAACCGGACACAATAGGAAGTGCCCGCATCTCGTGGTCGTGCGGTAGCGTCCTCGCTTCCCACGCCCGGGTTCCCGGGTTCGATTCCCGGCGGGGTCAGGGATTTTCTCTGCCTCGTGATGGCTGGGTGTTGTGTGCTGTCCTTAGGTTAGTTAGGTTTAAGTAGTTCTAAGTTCTAGGGGACTGATGACCATAGATGTTAAGTCCCATAGTGCTCAGAGCCACTACCCACAACAATAGGAACTACCAGGCCCCTTTGCTTTTTTCTTTTATCACTCGTTTATTACATCAGAGAAATACATATTTTAAGACAAAATTTAACTACATGAAATATTGCTCCCAGTAAAGGTTAACATAAGCAGTGACAAAGTTCTCTTAAGGGTTTCTGCTGGCAACAAATTTTAAGGAGGCAATGTAAGGTTTATATCAGTTTAGCTCAAACATGTAGCTAGTGATTGAATCACGACACAGACACTTTAACAATTTCGGCAACAAACAAATAGCGTGAATTTGTACTCACAGTAACCAACTAATAAACAGCCTTTCCGTTGAATAAGTAGTAGGCCATTTGGAACGAATTAGCAACATCCAGCAACTAGGGGAGTTAATACCAACAGTCTTTAAATTTCTTGCTCCGCATTAAATAAACAAACTTACAGTAATTAAATGAATAACAAATCAAACACACTACGCTCCACACAAACTCTTCAGTGGAAGCCAAGCCAAAATGAAGATTCCATTAACTGACTAGCACTGAAGTCACACTAAAGCTCATCAGTGTGTGCCCAGACACATGGGGCAAACTAATACAAGACAAGATTTTGAAGGGAGCACATCAGTAAAACCGGTAGTGGAGCTAACTCGTGCCACTGAAAATTAAGGTACTAGACCGGGGCACAAGGTGGTATACAATGACGTTGCCATGGAGCTGTACTGTGCTCCAAAATATTAATTCACATGGCCAATTCAAATTTAAGTACACATAAACCAGCATTAATTAACGAGGAGTGACACCAGGTCGCTCGGAGGGATGACAACACTTAATTGAAAAGACGAATGCCGGAGGCGCCAGTAACATCAAACTCCTTCTCCGAGTTTTAACCAGGAGTCACTTCCTGCTATACAAGTAAACATTTAACCAAGCACAAGGAAGGAACCTCAAAGAGAAAATTCAAATAAAAACCCCAAAAGATTACAAGGACAGGGAACCCCAACTATTTAAATTTAAAAGAATTAGCTCTCCCCATAGGCAGTGTAAACGCGAAGGCCACACTTCAGAGGCTACCAAAATTGGTTACAAAAGTCTTATACATTTGCTCCTTTTCTTTAAAAGAAACACAAGGCTGCTTAACTTCTGCTGGACGTCCGGTACGGCTCGTGTAGGATACACCAGGCAGCAACCCAAGCTAGGCGGTCGCAAGGCACGGCGAGCAAAATCAGGAAAGCAGACAGGCAGGCAGCCAACACATATCCTCCATCCTGCACCGGCAGACCGCGTACAACCAACTCCACATATACGTGGTTGCACCCACCTCGTACCTCGCGGCGTCTCAGCAGGTAGCACGAGCAAACGTCAACTGCCACTCGCCCCGCGAATGCGGAAAACAACAAGGCAAGCAAAGATAAGAAACATCGAAGGATCGATAATGTACATCCAAGAGACTGGCGCGCCAGTAACGAGCGCCACGGCTCAGGTTACAGTTTATAGTTACTGATGGTAAAGACATCGAGTAAAACAGAAGTGACAAGAGGAGACATCATCCGAGCCATAGACCGGTCCTTGCGAGACATCGACAGAAATGGACGTTCTGGCGGTGTGGGACACCTTCCATCTGGGTGGGGGCGGGTGATAGAGACGCCAAGCGATTATATTGAAGGCATGTAATACAGTTAACATCCGTCAATAAGCTCGGGAGTGAATTGTAACACTGTTACTACTACTTTTTATCGAACCCATGTAATATCCTCCAGTTATTTTAAAGCCAGCAGCCACCGATGTTGTAAAGTCGCCGCACACGGATCGTACTTTTGAAAGTCAGCGTTGAGCGTGCCTTGTTCAACGTGCTGCTGAACGCTCAGAAACGAAGCGACTTGTGCATAAGATACGTGCGCCCCAGCGTGGTATACACGATCGCAACGCGCTCCAGCGGCGGTTGTCGGCTGTATCTGGCTCGCAAATCACACTCTTTATGAAATGGACGGGCTTAAAATTCCTGCCTTAGCTCTATTAAAACGCACAGTTCCTTCCTTGTCCATATGCAAGCCACGTTGTTCTGTCTATAGTATACATACATGGACATGTTTTAAGGCAAAAAAGAGACTACCCTGTCCCAGTCAATAGGGACGTCGGCTTGTACTGTAAAAGTTCCATTATGGATAATCCGATATAAATTTACAATAGTTCTTCACATAAGACTAAAATTATTTCATCATTTTCGCTTGATCAGTGTACCTATTCAGTAGCAGAATCTTTACATGTGAATTACAAAACTTAAAAAAATGGCAAAATATCTTATTGCAAGTAGTGCAAGCTGTCCTGGAGATTAAACCAATCGAACCAACTCTGTGCTCAAAGAGAGTACACATATATTTACATAACATTGAAGATTACAGTATATACTTTTAATTTAATATGAAAGTATCAGAATCTATCAAAAACACAAAGACTGGAAAGAAAATATTTGGATGCATCACAACGTAAACCACCAACACATTATACCCTTCGCTACGAATCTGTGATGTTAGTCATGGCGCCTTTTTTTTTTTTTTTTTTTTCTTTATGTTCGTTGTATTTGGTCGTTGCGGACGTCACGTGACATCTGTTGAAGTTCGGTGCTGACCCTTTCACTCAGTATTTTTATTGCAGAGAGCTGCTAGCTCACGCTGAGCTACCGTGCAGGCAAATAGCTGTATTACGAACTGAAATTTAACTATAGCAAATTGTACCATTGGATCCTCCAAATGCCGTTGCCTTCAAATGGGATACTCTCGTAATACGGGAGTTAGATTAATTCTTTTACCACGAATACGACGTTTCCCGTCATTTTATTACAACGAATCAAACAATTAACGACAGGTTTCCGAGAGATCCTGAATGTGCTGGTGCTCAGAAACGGCATATATACATACGGGCTTGAACTGAAAACTGATATGGCGTCTCACAACTGTATACTGAAGGTAGATGGCGCATATGTGACGTAGATGGCGTTCTCCCATCTCATTAGTCAACGTTCAAAAGTACGTTCAGAATACCTGCATTGCCAGATATTGCCCTGCACGTTGGGAAAGACTCCCCAACGTGTTTTTCCCACGCTATGATGTCAGAAACTCGGCACGCTCAACGGAGCATGTGTCGACGGCTTAACGTTATAGCATGCTTCCTTTTGCCCCCTCGTGGACGCCTCTGCGTGTAGTGGTATTTTAACTGCTGATGTATCGTGTTGTCTGAGGCAGAAATGGATAACTCCCTCCAGATCCTCGAGCGCCATACACTCAGCATCGGCTTCCGCATACGCCTCGTGTCCCCTACGCGGACCCTCTACGACCTGATTCCTTTCCCCCATCTACTCCCTTTCCTCGAACATATTCGCGTCCTCTACACCTCCCGCCACCTTGATCCCCCTCTTCCCCTGGTTGTTCCTCTCCTCTCCAACCCCCGCCCTCTATCGCGCCTTCAGCTCTACACCCTTCATCTCCTTTCCCAAGGTGACTTCTGTCGACTCTCCCTCCCGGATGATGCCCTCTCTCCCTCGATTTATCCCTCCTATCATGTCTGATCCTCACCTCCCTCTCCCTTCCTCTGTCCTTTTCCCGGGCTTCCTCTTCCCCCCCTTCTCCATCTCTTTTTTTTCCCCAACCTACCCTCTCTTTGCCTCCCTTCTCTCGCCCGAGTCCTTTTCGCTCTTCCCTCCACTGCCTTTCCTTCTCGCGTCCACCCAGCCTGCCCCCCACCCTTTTCTATGTCCCCTCCCTCCATCGGCTCCCCCTTTTTTCTTTTCCTCTCTTCTCCCCCCTTTTCCCCTTCGTCAGTCTGGGTCCTCCCCGCCCTCCCCCTCCCCCCCCCCCATCTGCCGGTGTGCTAAGTGAGTGTTCAGTGTTGTGCATCCCCTGTCAGTGTTGCAAACAGCCACCATACTGTTGCTAGTTGTGTTTTTTATCTCATACGAACAGAAACCAGACTGTCGCCTTGTTTTTTTTAATTGTGCCTGTCTACTTACTGTGTGTCTTCATCCACATCGTCAGCACAGTGTTTTTATATTTTAAATTCCACAACTTTCCACCATTTTACAGGTTTTTAAAATGTCACCGTTTTATCGCCTTTTTTTATTGTTTGTTTATATTCTCATTATGTTTTTTAACTTTTCTGTGTGCTGTAGAGCAGCATATTACACTGCTGCCAGCCCGCCCCCCATCCCTCTGGGGAGAGGGGGGGGGGGGGGAATCGAAATGCAATAAAGGAAAATAAAAAAAATAAGCACAAATGGAGGGAGGGGCAGTGGAGGAGGAGGATGAGGAGGAGTACGGGAATAGCCCAGCATTTGCGTAAGTGGCAGTAAGAAACAGAGGCGAGTAAGTCGAAATTTTTGCCCTCTCCACTATGACGATAGCGTGTATTTTGTACGTGCGCTAGTGTTGAGATTAGCGACTGAGGGAATGGCGTGTGTTCTGTGCCGGCAGACCTGCGCAAGCAGTTCGAGACGTCGCCGTACGGGCGCGCGGTGCGGCTGGGCGCGGGCGCCGAGCTGCGCTGCCTGCCGCCGGCCGGCGTGCCGCCGCCGCGCGTCTACTGGCTGCGCAACGGCGCGCCGCTGGAGCCCGACAGCAACGTCATCGTCTCCAGCGAGGGCCACCTGCTGCTGGGGCAGGCGCGCCTCCAGGACACCGCCAACTACACCTGCGTCGCCGAGAACGTCGCCGCGCGCCGCCTCAGCGAGCCCGCGCTGCTCACCGTCTACGGTCAGTACCCAGCAGCTGCACTCTTCCAGGTGCCCAGTACTTGGAAGTGCACCCTGACCTAGCCCGCCCGGTTGGCCGTGCGGTCTAACGCACGGCTTTCCGGGCGGGAAGGAGCGCCGGTCCCCGGCACGAATCCGCCCGGCGGATTTGTGTCGAGGTCCGGTGAACCGGCCAGTCTGTGGATGGTTTTTAGGAGGTTTTCTATCTGCCTCGGCGAATACGTACTGGTTCCCCTTATTCCGCCTCAGTTACAATACGTCGGCGATTGCTGCGCAAACAAGTTCTCCACGTACGCGTGCACCACCATTACTCTACCACGCGAACATAGGAGTTACATTCGTCTGGTGTGAGACGTTCCCTGGGAGGTCCACCGGGGGCCGAACCGTACAATAACCCTTGGTTCGGTGTGGGGCGACGGAGGGGTGAAGTGGACTGCGGTAGTCGTCGTGGGGTTGTGGACCACTGCGGCTGCGGCGGGGACGGAGCCTCTCCGTCGTTTCTAGGTCTCCGGTTAACATACCAGACAATACAATACAATAAGCACTCCGTTTCTTTCTCCATGTCACTACGAAGAGTATTTTATAGCAGGAGACACGTTCGTTACCTCATAAATGTAACTTATGATTTACTAGATCTTATTATTAACTAGGTTAACGCCCGCTGCTTCACTCGAGTAGACCACATGGCCTGCAGAGACATTTTTTTGTTTTGTTTTTATTTAGTCGAATTTTTATGTTGTTCCTGTGGTGTCACCGCCAGACACCACACTTGCTAGGTGGTAGCTTTAAATCGGCCGCGGTCCATTAGTACATGTCGGACCCGCGTGTCGCCACTGTCAGTAATTGCAGACCGAGCGCCACCACACGGCAGGTCTAGAGAGACTTACTAGCACTCGCCCAGTTGTACGACGACTTTGCTAGCGACTACACTGACGAAGCCTTTCTCTCATTTGCCGAGAGACAGAATAGCCTTCAGCTAAGTCCATGGCTACGACCTAGCAAGGCGCCATTAACCATTTCTAGAGAGAGTCTCACTTGTATCATCAAGAATGCTGTATACAAATGATGGATTAAAGTTAAGTATTCCAGCAGCTACGTACTTTTCTTTATAGCATTCATTACGTATCCTGTTTCAGACCTAACGCCAGCCGGCGTGTGTAAACGCGTGCCTTTCGGTTACCCGTCACTGTGGACTGGCTGTCTTGTCAGTCCACTACAGTTCCCAAATTCAAACACCTTCTAAGAAGAGATTTCGGGATTGCAGCCGGTCCTCGTAAACTTTGCTCCACAGTATTTCAACTGGACACATGCCAGTCATCTTCAGGGGGCCATCAGTCTTCGATGGCGTCCAACATCACTACCTTCTCTGATTGGACTCTTGAGGAAGTATAGACTGCTATTCCTCCACAAACGTTCAGACACCTCACTTAAATGTTCCCAGCGGACTTCAAAGCGTCACAAAAGCGAAGTCTACACACACGCCATGTTAACGTCCAATAATTGGTGTCTAGATACTTTTTATCATATAGTGTACGATCAGATCACCGAAGTTAAGCGCTCTCCGGCTTGGCTAGTAGTTGGATGGGTGACCGTCCAGTCTGCTGAGTGCTGTGAGCAAGCGGGGGCACTCAGCCATTGTGAGGCCGAATGAGGAGCTAAATGGGAGAGCGTTGTGCTGACCACATGCCCCTCCATATCCGCACCCAGTGACGCTTATGGGCTGAGGATGACACGGCGGCCGGTTGGTTCCGTTGGGCCTTCATGGCCCGTTCGAGAGGAGTTTTTATGCAGTGGACGTGTTACAGACCATCTTCATTTCAAAAGTAATCCTTCTTCTTATGGGCTTGTGTTCAACTCTGCGGTGGGTTGCAGCAGTACGCTACTCACCATATAGCGGAGAAAGGTGGAACAAAAAGACTGTCGGAAAGTTAGCCGCCAGAGACTGTGGTCATAAAAGTGTTAGTTGTGATTGAGAACGTGTGTGTTGTCTATTTTTGAGAAAGTCCTTGTTGGCCGAAAGCTAACTTTCCGACAGTCTTTTTGTTGTGCCTTTCTGTGACTCAGCATCTGCGCTATATCCTTTTCATAATATTGTTACATTCCATCCTGGATGCTCCCCTTCATTTCCGTGTATGTACCACACAGCACATGACTGGTAACCTGATGCACATATGACTCCGTTGGTCGTCCCCGGCGTTTCCTTCCCTCAATGGATCTTTCTACTACTGTTCCAACGATGTTATCGTGTCTTAAAACGTGTCTTCCGACCCTGGCTGTTCTTGCTTGGATGCGCCTCTAGAGAGAGATGGTTTCCTTTGTTCTTCTCAATACCTCCCCATTGTTAACTGTATCTCTCAAACTGATATTCAACATGCTGTAGGACCAAATCTCCAGGGCTTCTAGCTGGCTTCTCTCCGTTCTCCTACTGTACACGTTACGCACGCGTATAGGACGACACGCTTGACAAATATGACGAATTCATGCATTTGACCAGCAGGAGCACAATGCACGATAGTAGCTCGAAAGAAACTGAATAAAACAGGCGAAAGCTGCTTTTAAAAGAACTTACATGCCATCAAGGAAATTAGTCTGGAATTAAGGAAAAGCATAACGAAACCATTTGTTTGGAGTGCAATACATCAAGAACAATAAAATACGGAACAACCATATATTCGTTAAACACCGTAAATCTTCCTGAATGAGCTGATCAAAATCCTTTGATATTCGCAGAGTACAGGAGTACATTACACAGTGCTGTTTGTCGTCGCGAGTAAGTACAGATGGATTGATGACAAGTAATGTCCATCACAACTTATGGCTTCCAGAGACCGTACTGGGAATGATCATAACAAAAAAAAATGTGAAGGGGGCTGAATATTTTGCAAGACAGACGCCTTACAATCCTGAAGCTCAGAGACCCTGTGACACGGTGCGTTATCAGACTATCTACTAGAAATTTTTGTTACCGTTACTACTAACGCCATTCAGATAATTCAAGAAAAGGCGAAATAATTACAAAGATACGTACGTATTATGAGCACAAATTAAAAAAGGCGTCAAACCAAAATGTATGTGGAACAGAGCGCATTCTGTATTTTGAGTGCAACTTAAAGATGTTGGAAATCTGTTTTCACCAACATGAATGGTTACAAGGGGCTGATGACGGAATGGTGCTGTTTTTTTTGCTAACTCAGTATCGCCGGTGAAGCAATGATAAACTTTGTTTTTTTTTTAAAAGACGACTGAGATTTTTTCCCCTTGAAAATAGCAGTTACTGATGAAACGATCTGAGTGGCATAGCTGTTTTGTAGGTGTGACAAGAAAGAACAGAGGAAAAAAACATTCTTCAAGATACACATTTTCTGTTGTTCTCGCGACTTGCTCTCGGCTAGCAGCGTGGAAGTCCATCCCGTGCTCAGTGAAATGTGCGTCTCCGATACAATACGCAAAGTCATTCTTGAAAATGCCCTACCTGAATTCTTCTCCAGTGTCCTCAATACTGCACCATCTCTCCCGTCAGTACAACAGATCGGAGTCTGCATGTTAACTAAGCGTATTCCAGACGTGGGAACCTGCGGCAAGCCGACCCCATTCACATGCCAACAGATACGGCCAACCAAACTCACATACCGAAGTGTCCTCTCAACCCGTCGGCCTACGAATGGGGTCATTTACAAATACAGAGCAAGCAACGTCTATGCAAACAGCCGCACGCGCGTTTAGCTTGTCCATGGCGCATATTCGATGCTTTCTCCTCCATCGTCATGGACTTGACGTAGTTTTCATGCTTCGAACAGCAGGGACATAATAAAGATCGCAGCAACTAATCAGATGATAAGGGCGCTCTGTATCTTGTGGTGAGTATTTTTACTTTGCTCCATACTGGAATGCTAATCTTGGGATTTGGTTAAATTTTTAGGGTCTGGTGCTAATAAGATCTCTTTTTTTATGACTTTGAGGAAATTATATTTGAATGCGTTAGACAAGCAAATTTTGTAATCAAAACCGGAAGTTGCTAGCAGCGGTAGTGTAACAATAACATACTAAATCTCTTGACTTTATGCGCAGTTAAAATGAACGAGAATAGGCAGGCCAGGAAAACTCAAATGCCCCATATTTATTGTGGACAGGCGCAAGAAGTGAGACTCTAGCATTACATTTACGGTTTCGTAATCAAGCACGTAGGACAGACTATAGTGAAGGCTGGGTTAACCCAAGTGGTGGCTCGGAACTAGAAACGATGCGTCGCCCTTGCTTACTTCATGTAGGCCTAATACATTTCTGTGGAAATATAGTAGTAAAGGTAAGAGAATATGACATCAACCGTGAGGTGCATTAGATGATATTTTGCTCAATAGAACTTTTCGATTGCATTAAAAAAAACGTGCGCCCGTGAACGTGCACGCGCGCGCACACACACACATACATACATACACAGACACACACACACACACACACACACACACACACACACACAGACACACACAAAGCTACCCTATCATATAAATGCAATAAGTAAAAAATGAATATCTCAAAAATTTCTTTTTCTCGCTTGCGTCCTAGTGAAATCTTCTACCACATCCCGGAAGTCAAGAGAACTGGTCACCTGATGTTCAGCTGATAACAAGACGAGAGCTGAAATACGCTCTTCTTATGTTACAGCACGCAATTTGTTCTTGATAAGGGCTATTTTGGAGAGTCCTCAGCTTCATAATTTGCAATTGATATTGAGAGGAAAATTCGGTACACAATCATCACATTTGGAAAAACGTCATCAAGAACGTTTTCAACCTATAATTCATATTACTCAACTGGTGAAGTGTTTAGCAGTATTTCTTTGAGGGAACACTTCAAATATTCACTAGAATGAAGAATTTCACAACGAAAACTTGCTCCATCAAGATCACCTCGGTAGTTCTCACAAAGTTTCGACATTTCTGTAAAGAATTCTTTAGCTTCTTGCTTTACCATATTGCTTGCGACTACTTCGCAATACTTTTCTTCTCTCTGTTTTACTTCTGACTGTAGTTCATCCGTCCCCGTTGATCTATATCAACGCCCGTCAGCAGCTGACGGTATTAATATAAATCTAATTTCGTTCTAGATGGCTGCAGGTCATCAGTGGTGTCAGTTATTTCGGACATGTCCGGAAGAACAGACACCATATCCATATAAGTATACAGTTCTGGCAATACCGGCCATAACCTTCTTCTTCTGTGCGGATGTACATATATTGCCCGAACTCTTACGGGACTTGGTAAGAATATCTTCCACGAGTAATGAGTGCGTTGGGGTGGGACACTACGAATGTAGTGTGGGGACGTACAAGGTGAGAATGTGGGTCTCGCGGGAGGCGTGTGCAAGATAGTCCCTGCAGTCGCACTGTCCTTTGTGCTCTCGGAGGCTCAGATGGATAGAGCGTCTGCCAGGCAAGCAGGAGGTCCCGGGTTCGAGTCCCGGTCGGGGGCACACATTTTCACCCGTCCCCGTTGATATACATTAATATAATTCTAATTTGGTTATCAGTTTGTGGCGGCATTTAGTAGCGGTGGTGGTAGACTATCTGCGTCAGGCCTTGAGCATGGTCTTCAGAATTGTCGAATTAGACAGTCAGCAGGATCCCCAGAATGAATTAGAATCGAATAGCCTCTCCAATGCGTGATGGCACCTCCAAGTTGTGCCTACACTGCTCAGGCGTTGTTTCTTCACGAACAGTGTAGAGTCACTCGTTTTCCATCAATCTTACACTCTCTATATGCCTTATTTTTCCTCTCCTAACTTTTTCTTTGCTTGCGCAGTCCCCTGATTTGTCGCCCATAGAAAATGCCTGAAATGCCTGGGAAGACGTATAATTTCATGTCATCCTCAAGCCAGGAATCTTCATGAATTGACACAGCGTGTGTTTCACGCACGGCAAAAAATTCCTCAAGACGACATTCTTATGCCACGATGAACACGAGAGTGTATCCGTGCCCATGGGAGTCAAACCTCATACTAATGTTGATGATGGACATTATTTCCGATTGTAATGAAAGATTAAGCTTGAATAACAAGTGCACTGTTTTTGGTGTACTGATTTCTGCTCATTTGTTACTAGTTTTCCGCTTATTAGGCCATCTTCAGGAGATAAGCCTAAAACTAGTTTGAAATAAATAAAAATCAGTGGAACAAAGACATTGTACTTGTTATTCAACCTTAAATAGAAGTAACGGAAGTATCCATAAATAAGAAAGTTTAGGCATTGTAGATAAATTACACACTGCCAGAAGAAAATTTCCAGAATGAAGTTTTCACTCTGCAGCGGAGTGTGCGCTGATATGAAACTTCCTGGCAGATTACAACTGTGTATCAGATCGAGCCTCGAACTCGGGACCTCTGCTTTTCGTGGGCAAGTACACTACCGACTTTCTCTCTGATGTCATTTTGTTCGTTGCATTTGTTCGGGGCGGACGTTCCATGATACAATTTCGTCGTTGATCGGTTCATTCAATTTTTTTTATTACAGAGAGAAGCTAACCCTCTGACCGAACACGCTGAGCTACGGTGCCAGCACCGACTGAGCTACCCGACTCACGACCCGTCTTCACAGCTGTAATTCTGCCAGTCCTGGAAGAAAGGAGTGCTAGTTCTGCAAGTTTCGCAGTAGAGCTTCTGTGAAGTTTGGAAGACAGGAGATGAGGTACCGGCAGAATTACAGCTGTGAAGACGGGTCGTGAGTCGTGCTCGGGTAGCCCTGTCGGTAGAGCGCTTTTCCAAGAAAGGCAAAAGTCCCGAGCTCGAGTCTCGGTCCGGCACTCACTTTTAATCTGCCGGCAAGTTTCAGAAGAAAAATTAGCGCACCTGGAAAGACAACGTAGATTTTGATCCGATGACAGCATGTACCACCTGGATGACAGTACACGTTCTTATAACGATTTCAACGTCGTCCACCAACAAATAGCGTAGTGGCATAGCTATCAGAGCGCCTCTGCATCTACCCTTTAAGAGGGAATGCTCACAGCCAGAAGGCTCAGTGTGGTGCAGATGTGTGAAGCAAGCTGGAAACCCTGCAACCGAGATGCACTAGTGCTGCCTACAGCCAACTGAGCGAGTTTGAAAGGGTCAAATTGTGGCCTTCCGAGTGGCGGGACGGTACTATCGGAGAACTGCCACACACATTGGACGTTGAAATGGTTCTTTATATGCGAAACCATTATCATACACTAGCCCTATTTTTCGATACCACAGATTAATGAATATTTTTCTACGTAACGTCTCATATTTTTCACTCTATTCAAATTTGGTTTCATTTTTATATGTATGTACGTCGATATTTTGAGATGTTGATGGTTCAAATGGCTCTGAGCACTATGGGACTCAACTGCTGTGGTCATAAGTCCCCTAGAACTTAGAACTACTTAAACCTAACTAACCTAAGGACAGCACACAACACCCAGCCATCACGAGGCAGAGAAAATCCCTGACCCCGCCGGGAATCGAACCCGGGAACCCGGGCGTGGGAAGCGAGAACGCTACCGCACGACCACGAGATGCGGGCTGAGATGTTGAAATCGATATAATATCTAGTGTGAATATCTTTGTACTTATTGTTATCTTTGATGCTGGCTTGTGACTTTTGGCGCGGAAGCGTACAGGGCAGTCATGTTTTTGTGTTGAATATGAACAGTCTTGACTTTGTGTTGGAAATGAAAAGAAGAGTCTGAGTTGTGGACAATGAAAAATGTTGTGAGTTTTATTAAGAACAGTAACGGCTGCGAAACTGTATGATGAAGTAATGTTTTGAACATGCGAAAGTATAAAAATTTTAATAAGTGTGAAATTTTGTGAAAAGTGAGTGTCAATAACTATTTTCGTGACCATTGTTTAAAGAAGTATGAAGCACATTGCAGTGAAAAACATAAATCATCATATTAATCCTGAAAGATTGTCTTCGTATGTTCTTCAAGTCGGCGTAATTAACATCCCAGTACCTTTCGCACCAAGAGCTATAGTCATGCTACCTAGACAACAATTTTAATTATGAGCCAAAGCCAGAGCGAGATCGTCGTTGGATTGCAAACACAAGATAAGTGATATTATTGTTAATTTTGGTTCAAATGGTTCAAATGGCACTGAGCACTATGGGACTCAACTGCTGAGATCATTAGTCCCCTAGAACTTAGAACTAGTTAAACCTAACTAACCTAACGACATCACAAACATCCGTGCCCGAGGCAGGATTCGAACCTGCGACCGTAGCGATCTTGCGGTTCCAGACTGCAGCGCCTTTAACCGCACGGCCACTTCGGCCGGCCTGTTAATTTTCATCAGTGAGTGTAATCAATTGATGTAGCAATACCTGCCACATTAAAGACCTTATAGTTGTGCAATAAAAGGATTATACTTTGAGTGCGTGACGTGATAATTTTTGAACTAATTAACCGTTAGTGGAGGTAGTGTTATAACGTGATGCGTCAGTTGTGCAACGATGCTGGTATCAGTGGTCACGTTAACATTTACACACCCGTATACCAGGCTCTGGACGTCCAAGCAGCATAGGCTCCCGCCAGGATCGTCGTATTGGAAGGGCAGCAGTGGCATAGTAGCATCGGGTAGATACCACAGCATAGATAAGAAAGCTTGTGAGCCCAAATGTTCCAACAAGAACTGTCGCGAACCGGCTATTAGCACTGGGACAACGGGGGCGCACATCTCTAGCCCGTCTTTCACTTACGCCGCAGCATCGACGTGCACGGCTCAAGTAGTACTGTCAAAGGATCACTTGGGTGATGGAATGGTGCGCCGTGGTCTTCAGCGATGAAACCAGATTCTACCTGCACCCAAGTGATGGCCGCTTACGCGTACGACGTCGACCCAGTGAACTCTGTCTTGAAGAGTGCATTCCTCCCACTGGCCCCACCCCAGGCCTTATGGTATGTCGTACGATAAGCTACAGCTCTCGTTCACCTTTAGTATTTCTAGAGGGGACGCTAACAAGTGCTCGGTACGTGGAGAATGTTGTTAGAACCGTTCTTCCAACAGGAAGGTGATGTGTTGTTCCAACAGAATAACGCTTGCCCGCGCACCATCCGTGAAACTCAACGTGCTCTGCAAGGCGTTCAGCGACTTCCCTGGTCAGTAAGATCTCCAAACTTGTGCCCAGTCGTGCACTTGTTTGATATGATGAGACGAGACGTGACTCGTGCAACTTGTAAATCAACAACTCTTGCAGAACTACATGGATAGGTCCATGTGTGGAATGATGTATCCCAGTAAAATATTCACCTTCTGCACGATCAACTCCGTGTCAAAGTCAGCGCCTGCATTGCCGCCCGTAGAGGCTATACCACGTACTAATATGGGTATTTCAGCATGCGTCGACGCCCAGTATCTCAGAACCGCTTGGACTATTGATCTATAAATGTAATCGTTTCGCCGGCCGTGTGACCGAGCGGTTCTAGGCGCTTCAGTCTGGAACCGCGTTGCTGTTACGGTCGCATGTTAGAATCATGCCTCGGGCATGGACGTATGTGATGTCCTTAAGTTAGTTAGCTTTGTTGTTGTAGTGGTCTTCAGTCCAGAGACTGGTTTGATGCAGCTCTCCATGCTACTCTATCCTGTGCAAGCTGCTTCATCTCCCAGTACGTACTGCAGCCTACATCCTTCTGATTCTGCTTAGTGTATTCATCTCTTGGTCTCCCTCTACGGATTTTACCCTCCACGCTACCCTCCAATACTAAATTGGTGATCCCTTGATGCCTCAGAACATGTCCTACCAACAGATCCCTTCTTCTAGTCAAGTTGTGCCACAAACTCCTCTTTTCCTCAATTCTATTCAATACCTCCTCATTAGTTATGTGATCTACCCATCTAATCTTCAGAATTCTTCTGTAACACCACATTTCGAAAGCTTCTATTCTCTTCTTGCCCAGACTATTTATTGTCCATGTTTCACTTCCATACATGGCTACACTCCATACAAATACTTTCAGAAACGACTTCCTGACACTTAAATCTATACTCGATGTTAAAAAATTTCTCTTCTTTAAAAACGCTTTACTTGCCATTGCCAGTCTACATTTTATATCCTCCCTACTTCGACCATCATCAGTTATTTTGCTCCCTGAATAGCAAAACTCCTTTACTACTGTAAGTGTCTCATTTCCTAATCTAATTCCCTCAGCATCACCCGAGTTAATTCGACTACATTCCATTATCCTCGTTTTGCTTTTGTTGATGTTCATCTTATATCCTCCTTCCAAGACACTGTCCATTCCGTTCAACTGCTCTTCCAAGTCCTTCGCTGTCTCGTAGTTCTAAGTCTAGGGGACTGATGACCTCAGACGTTAAGTCCCATAGTGCTTAAACCCATTTGAACCATTTGTAATCGTTTCATGTACTGCTTATGCACTACTGCAACAATAATTCTTTGAGTGAATTGTAATCTCCTAAAAGGATGCCCTAATTTTTTTCCCAATAGTTTATTATGGACGTCTACACAACATTTGAGCCGGCCGTTGTGGCCGTGCGGTTCTAGGCGCTTCAGTCTGGAACCGTGTGACCGCTACGGTCGCAGGTTCGAATCGTGCTTCGGGCATGGATGTGTGTGATGTCCTTAGGTTACTTAGGTTTAAGTAGTTCTAAGTTCTAGGGGACTGATGACCACAGATGTCCCATAGTGCTCAGAGCCATTTGAACCATTTTTGAACAACATTTGATAAATATGGGACTGGCGCTTCGTGGTGTAAAACTTTCCGTGTTTATTTAGTATATTTTATTTGACTCCCATGCATGGATAAATAAATTCTGCGGCGTGTTTCATCCTTTATGAAACTCTATGAGTCTGCGCATCGCTCGCTTTTTAATGATACCCACACGTGTCCGTTAATGTAAATGCGATGAAGCCAATCGCTTTCACGCGAAACGACTGTTGTAAGCGGGACTGAAATGCTGAACGATTTGCCGTAAATATTTGCTCGACAACTTTAGTCGGTGAATTATTCTGGCAGATACTAGCTGTCGGCCATTACGTCGCTGATTGGAAGCTGTTGGACGGCCGCTAAATCTGAGCAAACATGTTAACTGCTACGGAGCGCCCATACCGGCGCAGCCATTAGTAAACAATGAAGCAGGATTAATACCGCGCGGCTGTTGCTGCATAATTATTTAGCGAAAAATAAGATACAAGCGGTTTTATTTGCTGACCCAACACGAATCCATCAGCAAAAATTGCTGCACGAAGGAGAATTTAGGTCTGAAATATCGCAGGCGAGAACAGAGAAAACATTTGTAGCGGGTACATATTTGAATGTAATCCACTTTTCGTTATTAGCTCTGATATCGACGAATCCGGGTAAGGTACATCAACGCATATCCTTGAATTCCAACATAAATCAAAAAAGTTATATATTAATTTCTACTGTAACGCAGCGACAGATGTACAGCTTGTCATCTTTTATCATATCCGAAAGAAATTTGTGACTTTTCATACCTCTAAACAAATACCATCTCCACCAGTAGCATCGTTATTGCTATACTGCATTTCACACAGGTCTATATGTTTACAGTAAATGTAATAACTTCTTTTCATGAGTATGAATTAAATTTTTGATGCCATAAATGGTATTAGTTCCTACTTTCCCTGAAAGAACGTATAACCCTCAATGTTACAGTAGAGGAGAGTATAACACGTCAAATGTTGTTAATACATAGGCGTCAGCCAGTGTCAGTCACATTAAAATTCGTTTAGACGTTAGAGGATGTTATCTCACTAACCTACTTTTGCCAACGGGGTCAGTAGTTATGATGTAGGGAAACTGCAGACAAACAGATAAAGAATGTCCAGAGTGATACACTATTCAAAATTAGGTGCTTCTAATTTTGATGGTATAAAAACTGTTTTGATCCTCATTCTTTATAATGTTAGTTGAATTTTACGTCGGTTCTTCACAGAACACACCAGTATCAAATAAGGAACACTTTCGCCGCTCGGGATTAGCCGAGCGGTCTTAGGCGCTGCAGTCACGGACCGTGTGGCTGGTCCCGGCGGAGGTTCGAGTCCTCCCTCGGGCATAGGTGCGTGTATTTGTCCTTACGATAATTTAGATTAAGTAGTGTGTAAGCTTAGGGACTGATGACCTTAGCAGTTAAGCCCCATAAGATTTCACAAACATCAACATTAAGAAACACTTTCGTGATCTGCAAAACATATTTCATTTAGTCACGAACTCGCTTTCAGTCTCTTAGGCGGACCCTAGATGGTCAGTAATATTGTGTAATATTATTGAGGTTCTCCCCAAAAGACTGACCAATAATATTGTCAATAACATTGTGAAATAATACTGTGCTTCAGAATGTTGGACGCAAAAGACACTGGTTTCCGTGATAATAGGGCTACTGTGTTACAATCGAAAAAAAAGGTTAATGAAAAATTGGCTCGCCGGCCGAGGTGGCCGAGCGGTTCTAGGCGCTACAGTCTGGAACCGCGCGACCGATACGGTCGCAGGTTCGAATCCTGCCTCGGGCATGGATGTGTGTGATGTCCTTAGGTTAGTTAGGTTTAAGTAGTTCTCAGTTCTAGGGGACTGATGACCTCAGAAGTTAAGTCCCATAGTGCTCAGAGCCATTTGAACCAAAAATTGGCTCAATTAGAAAGAGCACTCTCGAAAACTTGTTGACAGACTTGAGGCTGAACAAAAAAATAAGGTTATCATAAAATTTTGTGTGTCGATGGTCCAACATTTGATACATTACTGTAAATGGCTCACACCATACATTGGTCCCCGTACATAGGTACGAAAATCTTTTTGTGATCATATAAATAATATTTCGCCGAACTGAAAGGAAGTGTTTCCTATTTAGTAGTCCCATTATTTGATCATAAAGGTGAGGTGAGCTGCTGGTGTGCATATAATCACCACCAGATTAATATGCTAATACCCTAAGGTAAATCTCAAACATCTTCACAGTATCTCGTGGAATGAGGCCACGTGAAATTCGTAAAGACGCGTCAGCCGGTTGAGGCTGTTAAGCCCGGCGAGCACTCTCCATGCTATTCGAAAGGAGTAGGCGTTGTACTGGCACTGACTTTGACCATTTACTCGCCTTGACTGTCATAAGAACACAAATAGGCACTACATAGGTACTCAACATAGCCGTACGCCGCTCGTGGTCTCGCGGTAGCGTTCTCGCTTCCCGAGCACGGGGTCCCGGGTTCGATTCCCGGCGGGGTCAGGGATTTTCACCTGCCTCGAGATGACTGGGTGTTTGTGTTGTCCTCATCATTTCATCATCATCCAGGAAAGTGGCGAAATTGGACTGAGCAAAGATAGGGTAATTGTACGGGCGCTGATAACCACGCAGTTGAGCGCCCCACAAACCAAAACATCATCATCATCAACATAGCTGTCAGTATGAAGCACAGTACACAGTACATTGAGGTAGAATCGGAACGCTGCTTCAGTATTTCGCACACTAAACTCCGTCACAAACTTCAGGTCTGAACGAATAGGGCTCTTAGGATAGGACCTGAGCTACAGTAAGCATATTTTGGAGCGTTAAACTTTGACGTATTTCCATGACGCCGAAATCGTTCACCAACTGTGCAAAGGAACGACTAGGGAAGTGTCTAAAGATATTTAAACACAAATATGACTATGTATGAAATCTGTATGTTGTAGAAAAAAATATTTATAAAGATATTACGCTGAAAAACAACAGGCAATGTCGACACTGTATTTGTTTGCAAGTTAAATATAGTGTCCCCGCCGCCATACTGGATATGTCATGACCGTCCGATGTGTATGGGTCCACCGCCATTACACTCCCCATATTATCGGCAATGAAATCCACATCCATGCTTGGACCAGGCTCATCAGCTACCATCTGACTTCTGCGAGAGCGTTTACGTTGCCTATATTCACGATTCATTTGATTTGTACTCTTTCCTGACGTTCATTATATAATACTTTTCGGATTGTTGTGCTCTAAGTATCAGTCTCCTATTTCTGTTATTTTGATGGAACTTTTCCCTCGTGTATATCACGATATTTAGAAAAAAAATTGGGAGATTTCTTTCTCAGAATCACAGTCTGGTAACTTTCGAGTTTTTGAGATATTTACTTAGGGGCCAAACTGTATTGTAATAAAGGATGTCCTAGAAGTCCTTCCCTGATGACAAACACGCATAAGGGAGAAAATATTACACACAAACACATATCTTTTATCTTGAAATGCAGGTAGCATATTCGAGTTTTTGTGTACACAGACACAAGTAATAAATTTCGAAGTGTGCTCCTTTCGTTGCCCGAAGAATATCCAATCAATATTTTGATTTCACCCACGTGTTGGTCAACACTTCGTGAGGAATGTCAGTAATTCTGAGCCGTAATCCTGCGTTGTCGTTGACTGGTGTTCGGTAAACTTGGTCCTTGACGTAACCACAAAGAAACAAATCCAGAGGTGTTATGTCCGGTGATCGCGGAGGCCAATTGATGGGACCACAATTTCCGATCCATCTTCCCGGAAATGTTGTATTCAAATAGGCACAAAGCCTCAGTAATTATGTATGTACACAAAAACTCGAGTATGTCAGATTCAATTCAAGATAAAAAATATTTATCTCTGTCATATTTCATGTCTTATGAATGTTTGTAATCAGCGAAAGATTTCTGGGAAACCCAGTACATACACTCTTTATATCTACGCTTCATTAACTCTGATTGGGTTATTAATCTGTCTGAGATGTTGTTGTTGTTGTGGTCTTCAGTCCTGAGACTGGTTTGATGCAGCTCTCCATGCTACTCTGTCCTGTGCAAGCTGCTTCATCTCCCAGTACGTACTGCAGCCTACATCCTTCTGAATCTGCTTCGTGTATTCATCTCTTGGTCTCCCTCTACGATTTTTATCCTCCACGCTGCCCTCCAATACTAAATTGGTGATCCCTTCATGCCTCAGAACATGTCCTACCAACAGATCCCTTCTTCTAGCCAAGTTGTGCCACAAACTCCTCTTCTCCTCAATTCTATTCAATACCTCCTCATTACTTATGTGATCTACCCATCTAATCTTCAGAATTCTTCTGTAGCACCACATTTCGAAAGCTTCTATTCTCTTCTTGCCCAAACTATTTATTGTCCGTGTCTCACATCCATACATGGCTACACTCCATACAAATACTTTCAGAAACGACTTTCTGACACTTAAATCTATACTCGATGTTAACAAATTTCTCTTCTTTAGAAACGCTTTCCTTGCCATAGCCAGTCTACATTTTATATCCTCCCTACTTCGACCATCATCAGTTATTTTGCTCCCCAAATAGCAAAACTCCTTTACTACTTTAAGTGTCTCATTTCCTAATCTAATTCCCTCAGCATCACCCGAGTTAACTCGACTACATTCCACTATTCTCATTTTGTTTTTGTTGATGTTCATCTTATATCCTCCTTTCAAGACACTGTCCATTGCGTTCAACTGCTCTTCCAAGTCCTTTGCTGTCTCTGACAGAATTAAAATGTCATCGGCGAACCTCAAAGTTTTTATTTCTTCTCCATGGATTTTAATACCTACTTCGAATTTTTCTTTTGTTTCCCTTGTGCAACTGATTCATGCGAAAGGGTGACACAACTGTCTGAGATATGATCCCGTTTATAGACGCGAGCAGAATCAGTCAAAACTCTTAAGGTCGACTGCGCAGTTTTTCACGTACCATCATTGTGAACCTCGAAGTAATGCTGGCAGAAACTTTCATCCTTCCTTTTTAAATAGGACCAAGGTGGTGGCGCAGTGTCCTTATATTTAGCAGTGATATTACTGGCGCAGTTTAGTTCCTTATAAGGCAGTACTAGGCATTCATTTCAGATTTACGGTTAAGGCACTGGTAAAGTAATAACATGCGCAGGCTTTCGGACCTTTATTAAGACATTTGTGTAAAAGACTGATCCGAAAAGTAGAATATTTGTTGTGTGTAAACTATATTAAACTACAAAATGTTGTTTAACAGGAGTGTTATGCCTTTCGACAGTTCATACGTATATCGGTTCCAAATGAACTGCTACGAAACTAAGAAAGACATAATGCTGTGGATGCTATAACGCGTGATAGGCACATCAAGGGGAAAAGCTCTGCAGACAGGAACGTTTTTTACGGCATTTTAAACTGCAGACGTACAGACAGTCGTTGTTCGGCCGTGACTGGGATCTCCCTGCTGTCGGGGGCCAATGATCGATGGCAGTGGGCTGCCGCAGGACCCGCCCAGAGCCGTGTCATGATCGATGCTCAACAAAAGTAAAGGGAGACAACCCACACCGGTCTCCCCCCTGCCGTCCGGAGTTGTAGTTCCGATCGGCCGATGTCGATGTCTCTCATAATGGAAATTCTGTCTTGTCTCAGAGCGCATCTCCAGATCGTGTGATAGAGTCATTCGGATAATCAGATCCCATGCCGACACATCTCGTCTCATGGTGCTTCACAACCCGCTACAAAATACAGCCGAACGGAAATTAGTCTTGTTTACACCGCGTCAACTTAGATCTGTCCAAGCAATGAGGCGTACCCATATTGGCTATGATGGTCAGGGAGCCACTGCCGGCATTTCACTCTCGGGGAGTGGTAGGAATGCAAGATTATTCACTTTACGGCTCTTCTAGTAATTCCTTAAATCCATAAAACTTTCATGCCTAGCCTTTAAAACAAACCGAAATCTAATTACCGTTCTTTCCTGCTTCCCTCTGTCCGAACCTCAAAAATACAGGTGAGCACCTGAATTAGAGACTTCTCAATTCAATAAACTTTACCAGCAGCCGTATACTTTAGGTTATTTTATTTTATTTCGAACGCAACCAGTTTCGGCAATTCATTTTGTCATCTTCAGGCCCCATACGCTTTTTTCGAATCAACGAGCTTATCGTCCAGCGCCATAAAACTGGATACCGTGAATCCCAATCGTTGTGCAACTCATTCATACGAAAGGTGACATCAGTTGCACAACGATTGGGATTCACGGTATCCAGTTTTATGGCGCTATACGAGGAGC
Organism: Schistocerca cancellata; assembly: GCF_023864275.1. Lineage (NCBI taxonomy): Eukaryota > Metazoa > Arthropoda > Insecta > Orthoptera > Acrididae > Schistocerca > Schistocerca cancellata. The sequence continues at coordinate 166,934,733 of NC_064634.1, forward strand.
TCGTTGCTTTGAAAAAGGCGTATGGGGCCTGAAGATGGCAAAATGAATTGCCGAAACTGGTTGCATTCGAAATAAAATAAAATAATCTAAAGTATACGGCTATTGATAAAGTTTAGTGAAGTACGTATCAGCCGATATCCCCTGACCATAATGGGCCGACAGAGACTGAAGTAGAGACAGTTGCTTCAAGGAGGGGAGGGGGGGGGGAGAGAGAGAGAGAGAGAGAGAGAGAGAAAGAGAGAGAGAAACAGAGACAAAAGACTGCCGCCGGAAACAAACATTTTTACAACAAAAATTGCCGTCTTAGATCCTGCCAATGTATATAGACGGGGTACTGTGCACCAAATCACTAATTCGTCGTTAGACAATAACAATCGATGAGCGGCCATCTCAACCGGAACCACGATCCCCCCTTGGGGTACACCTCTAAAAGGGTGGATCTTCTCATTACACGACTAAGTGTGGTGTTACACCTCGTCTACCCACCGCCTCTTCTAGCAAATGAAACCCAGTGAAAGTGACGTAATGCAGAGTGATGTTGGAAGAATCTGACTCGATACTCCTTCCAGGTGTGAATCAAGCACTCATTTTGCACATTGATTAGTCGAAGCTGTTCATTGGTATCTAGATGAGCAGGAAGGATGGTGCCAGAATTTTAACACTGAGAAGTCGACTCCATAACTGCGATGTATTCTACATTCATGATTTACAAGACAACATAAAACGAATATTAAGCACGGAAATCAGGAAGCTAGAGTGCACTAGTGTTCAACCTCAGATTCTCGAGTTATCAAGCATCGATTACAATAAAAGTAACGAAAATGCAATCAATTAAGTTCATTTAAGGTTGAGGCGAGAGAGGTAGAGAGAAATGCTAGGAATGATGGTGGCGTGTTAGCCAGCCGATGGACCATAGCGTCTCCACGGCGGTTGTGCCCACGGCGGCTAGCGGTTGTCCATGAGGTCCCCTGTGATGGACAAGAACGCTATATGTCGACTGCTTCAGGACACCGACGAAGGATAGGCTGAGTACCCCAGCTGGGTACTGTTTAAAAACTCTGTCCCAGTAAGAGAACAGTACATTATCAGTACAGGCGCTACGAAGGCGTGCTGAAAAGTAATGCCTCCGAGTTTTTTAAGTGAAAAACCTTTAAAACTTTTAAAATAAAACAAACATTATTAACATTCTCGTCTTTATTCTTCATGTCTGCATATCTATTCCTCAACGCAGTCACCTGGCGACGGACACATTTCTCCCAAATGTGTGTGTGAATTCCTACGGGACCAAACGACTTAATCTAACTTATGCTAAAGACAACACACACACACCCATGCCCGAGGAGGACTCGAACTCTGGATGGGGGGATGGGGGGGGGGGCGCATGGACCGTGACAAGGTGCCTGAGACCGCGCGGCTACAAAGCGCGGCACCATAGGACCTCTCTGGGGAACGTCCTCGAAACACTGCGTAAGGGAGACAACTGACTACATCCAGGAACGGAAACCAAAGATCAACCTGAAGATCAAATTGTAAGCTTTCGAAATGCACTGCAGAAGAAAAATATGTCACTGACACAGATAATCGTTTTCATTTGTTCCTTACACGATAATGTACAGGTGCTGGACAACGATATGGAAATACCAAAAGCACAACACATTACTACGCCTAATACGATGTAGGAAACCCGTTGGCATTGAAAACTGCTTCCAGTCTTCTTGGAATGGATAGATATAGGTCTTGTATGGTTACAACGATAGCCTACATCATTTTCCTCCGCAACTGAGGGTGGACACGACTCATGTTAATGTCCACTAACAGGTGTGCGTATACTCTGGACCAGATAGTACATGCAGCTGTAGACGTGTTTGCCATTGGAGAAAAAGTGTAAAAGATCAGTAAGTTGAGGACGAGAGGACTGAAGCCGTAAGTGGCGAGAGCAGGTGGCACGGGGTAGCAGCAGCGACCCGGGCAGCGTTATGCCGCGTAAATGGCGCGTATCAGCAGGTTGTGGAGCTCGTGATCCCCGCACAGCTGTTAAGGAAATCCTCGATGGCTGCGAAAGCGGCGCCTTCCCCCAGTCTGGTTGGTGTCTGCACTCGGCGCCGCTGAGAGCCTCTCGGGGCCCAAGACGGACGGCTTCCTGCCTCTCTCTGCCCTTACCGCCCCTGGTCAGGCAGGCCGGGCTACCAGCGGCGTTGCCCGTTTTCCAGGGCCGCTGCACCTGCCAGCAGCAAGCGCCACCCACAAAAAGTGACCGCCGGCGAAATGGGAGCTGTCTTCTCGCAGAATGTTGCTGTTTGCTCCATCGCGCGAAGTCCGACTCTCGCCCTTTACGCATGACACCTTAAAAATTACGCATATGGCATGAATTCCTTCTGTTCGAGCAGAGGATGTTCAAAAATGGCTCTGAGCACTATGGGACTCAACTGCTGTGGTCATAAGTCCCCTAGAACTTAGAACTACTTAAACCTGACTAACCTAAGCACATCACACACATCCATGCCCGAGGCAGGATTCGAACCTGCGACCGTAGGGGTCGTGCGGTTCCAGACTGTAGCGCCTTTAACCGCTCGGCCACTCCGGCCAGCAGCAGAGGATGTGTTTCGATGTTCGTTGTGACACGTAGAAACTGGATATCAACGCAGCAGGAGGCAATTTCATCGTCAAATGGAGGTGTTACACGCTGCGAAAAAGTCGCGAATAAAGACAGTGATCTAGGGTGTACAGAACTTTCCTTACTCGCAGTAAAAGGTAACAAATTGTCGCCGGCCGTAGTGGCCAATCGGTTCTAGGCGCTTCAGTCTGGAACCGCGCGACAGCTCCGGTCGCAGGTTCGAATCCTGCCTCGGGCTCAGATGTGTTTGATGTCCTTAGGTTAGTTAGGTCTCAGTAGTTCTAAGTTCTAGGGGACTGATGACCTCAAATGTTAAGTCCCATAGTGCTCAGAGCCATTTGATTTTGAACAAATTGTCGTCAGCCTATCCATTTCGATCCATAAAGACCATCTTCGGATCTCCCCGCTAAATTGAAAGCAACTGAAACTACGGGACAACAAATTACAAAATAATGAAAATTTTCTCCATAGATAAAACCTTCAACCGGATGTATTACGCCGTCAAGGAGATAGTAAATCATGAGGGAACTAAGAGACCGGTACAAAACCCTCGTTCGACAAATTCTTGAGGTTTGTTCGTCGATCTGAAACTCTTATCAAGCTGAGTTAACGGAAGGGGGAGAAAACATTCAGTTAAAAAGATGCACAATTCGCCATGCGTTTCTTTAGATAGCTTGACAATCTCCTACAAGTCCTCAACGAATTACACTGCGAGACTTTACAAGAAATTGTTGTGCATTACGACCAGCCTTGCTTACCTAATACCAATAGCGAACGTAAAAAAATTAGTAAAAAAAAGAGTTACTTCTTTGTGTGATTCCCACGACATTAAAGTGAGAGAAATTCGTCAAACTGTTTTCTAGTGTGGCAATAAAATTCTTCTGGGCTGTTGACCGCATTGTTACACCACAGTCCTGAAGAAGGTCAGTTGCACTAGCGGCCGAGACGTCGTACAATTTTATATTGTGACAATGCGGTCAACAGCCCATAAGAATTTTATTGACAGTAACAACGACCGCGGAAGCCTACGCTTACACTTTCTTCTAGGGTACTCGCGAATCGAATAGAAAAGTGGGCAAATGATATTAGCATATTATGTACCCTCTGCCTCACATCGTTTGCTGGTTTGGGGAGTACTGATGTGGATGTAGGTGTGTTTAAGTTTGCAGATTTTCGTGGCCGTGTCGTTGAAGGTAAAATCCTCTAGGTTCTTTGGCCGAGTTCTATTTTCCCCTCTAATTTCTTTTTCGCAACTGACTTGTCGACTCTTCTACTGGGATCTACTTCAGGATCTTCTGGTGTCGGCTATGTAATTGAAACACCCTCTCGCGAGTCAAAAACACTGACCATTCGCGCTGCTCTCCTTTACACAGTTCAATATAAATACAAATTATTTCTCCTGGAGATTGCTACAAGCGTTGTCATTATGAAGAAACACAAAAAACGGATAAGAAAAACTGCTATCACCCAATAAAGACCTAGCGTGGTGGCGCAGTGGTTAGCACACTGGACTCGCATTCGTAGGACGACGGTTTAAACCCGCGTTCGGCCATCATGATTTTGATTTTCCTTGGTTTCCCTAAATCGCTTCAGGCAAATGCCGGGATGGTGCCTTTGAAAGGGCACGGCTGTCGTCTTTCCCTATTCTTCCTTAATACGATGAGCCCCCAAATCAACCAACCAAATCAGCCAATAAGGAATTTCCGATTAAGTTTAGAAACGTTACATTGCTTTCATGAGAAACCTTGACTAGGTCCTGAGAAATTTTTCAATTTGCATCGTATACCAGTGACATCGTCTCGACAGTATTGAAACCAACTGCATCTTGGCTTCTGTCTGGGTTCTGACGTTCGTTTGGTGATTGTTCTGACGTTTCACCAGCACGAGTGGCTGGCATTGTCAAAGCTTCACTCTCCATTGCTGGTGGTTAATTGGAGTCGAGGTCGACATCTTCAGCCTGCAGCTGAAAGGCGCAAAAAAAAGGCACTGAATCGTTTTCGAGCGTCAGGCGCGTAATTTTATCTTTCGTAAACATCGGCGTACTCGCCATTTACTCGTATCCAGAGAAATACGAGCAAATACCGTAGAACTGGACGCGCACACGAGACCGTAAAACCGTCTCCAGCTGATTTGGTATTCGGACGCCGGCAGATTTAATTACTTTGGTGCGCTGAAACCAGATTTACAATTCCGTCCTTACAGGGCGGCCGCGCCGCAGTTCATGTAGCAGATACAATGGAATCGCATATTAATTGCATCGCTGTTTGTTTTTATTGCGAGTGGCTGTGTTGTATGGATTGCTTTTTCCCCCGCTGGCGCATTTTAATTCTCCCCTCTCCCCTCCGAATTCTGTGCCGCGTAACTTAGCGAGGGACAATTGGAAAGGAAAAGAGGCCAGCGTTTAGCGATTTAGAAACATCCATTTACGTGTCGTCGGAGGCTCTGAATCGACAGCTTCTGATTTCGTTGTCTTAGCTTCTTGTGTTTATTATAACTTCCTCTGCAATCTGTGTGATTCTTCAATGAATACAGGGGCAAGGAACATGCTACTCATGAATATAAAATTTAGATATTAATGTATTCTACACCTAACATCAAATAGCAAAAACAATACATAATTTTGTTGCTGTATTTGCATCGTCGGTTGCTAACAGTAGATTTTAATGTAGAAATGTATGCAGAAACAAAAGATTTATAAGTCCGTCACTCTCCACCACAATGCCTATTCAAAAGAAGACAAGGTCTGGTCACTGTGGAAGTTTATAAGTGTTATTCAACTGACATACTCCAAAAATAAACGAAAAATATGCCACCTGGAAAAAGCTTATAAAAATTCACTTGACACCTTCCTGCGAGACAGTCTCCATTCCTTCTAAATTAACAGTGCAATTGTAGATCAGATGTCGCTTGAATTCAAAGAAATAATATCGACAACGGTTGAGAGATTTATACCAAGTAAATTAACAAACGACGGAGGTGATCCCTCTTGGTGCACAAAACGGGTCAGAACACTGTTGCGGAAACAACGAAAAAAGCATGCCAAATTTAAACAAACGTAGAATCTCCATGTTTGGTGATGTTTTACAGAAGCTCTAAATTTAGCGCGGACATCAATGCGAGATGCTTATAATAGTTCCTACAACGAAACTTCGTCTCGAAACTTCGCAGAAAACCGGAATAGATTCTGGTCGTATGTAAAGTGTACTAGCGGCAAGACAGAGTCAATGCCTTTTCTGCGAGATAGCAGTGGAAATACTATCGACGATAGTGCTACGAAAGCAGAGTCACTAAACACAGCCTTTCAAAATTCCTTCACCAAACAAGACGAAGTAAATATTCCAGAATTAGAATAAAGAATAGCAGCCAACATAAGTGGCTTAGAAGTTGATATCCTCGGAGTAGTGAAGTAATTTAAGTTAGTTAATAAAAGCAGGTCTTCTGGCCCAGACAGTATACCATTTAGGTTCCTTGCAGAGAATGCTGATGCAATAGCTCAATACTTAACAATTATATACAACAGCTCGCTCGACGAAAGATTCGTAAGCAAAGACTGGAAAGTTGCAAAGGTCACTGCAGCATTCAAGAAATGCTGTAGAAGTAATCCACTAAATTGCAGGCTCGTATCATTAACGTCGATTTGCAGCAGGAGTTTGGAACATATATTGATTTCAAACATTATGAATTACCTCGAAGAGAACGGTCATTTGATATACAGTCAACACGGATTTAGAAAAAATCGTTCTTATGAAACACAACTAGCTCTTCACAAAACTGAGTGCTGTTGACAGGGATTTCAAATTGATTCCGTACTTCTAGATTTCCAGAAGGCTTTTGAGACTATACCACACAAGTGGCTTGTAATCATATTGCGTGCTTATGGAATATCGTCTCAATTATGTGACTGGATTCGTGTTTTGCTGCCATAGAGGTTACAGTTCGTAATAACTGACGGACAGTCATCGAGTAAAACAGAAGTGATTTCTGGCGTTCCACAAGGTATCATTATAGGCCCTCTGATGTTCCTTATCTATATAAACGATTTAGGAGAAAATCTGAGTAGCCGTCTTAGATTGTTTGCAGATGATGCTGTCGTTTATCGTCTAGTAAAATCATCAAAAGATCAAAACAAATTGCAAAACGATTTAGAAAAAAATACCTGTATGCTCCGAAAGTTCGTAATCGACCCTAAATAATGAAAAGTGTGAGGTCATCCACATGAGTGCTGAAAGGAATCCGTTAAACTTCCGTTATACGATGAATCAATCAAACCTGAAGGCCATAAATTCAACTAAATACCTGGGAATTACAATTAACAATAAATTCACGGCACAAATAGCCTAGTTGAAACGGTCTGTTGATAGAATACATTCTGAGGTATCAAGGAATCGCCAGCAATGATGGGAAATGTGAGTGGTAAAAATGGTAGAGAGAAAGCAAGCTTCGACTGCAACAAGCAGGCTCAAATGTATGTAGGTTTCAGTAGTTACTCAGAGATGAAGAGGCTTGCTCAGACGAGAGTAGAGTGGAGAGCTGCATCAAATCAGGTTTCGGACGGTCTTTGCACCACGATACTCATCATCATCATCATCATCATCATCATCAGTGTTCTGCCCCAGGGCAGGTCTTCACATGTAGCTCTCCAAGCAGTCATGTCATCACCTACCCTCTTCGTTTTCTCACAATTGTTTCCTATCCTTATACTGTCCATCATCTGGTATCTTCTGCGGCCTGTTCATCTTCTTCCATTCACCGTTGCTTCCACAGCATCCATCGGTAAACAATCTTTTCTCATCTCTTGTTCTAGCCAAAAGCGTTTCATCCTCCAGACTGCCTTTAAAATTTCTCTCTCTTGCCTCACTCTTTTCTCACTTTGTCTACCCACGTTATCACTTCCATCCTCTTCCAAATCCACATCTCTAATTCTTCTATTGCTCTTTCCTCAGTATCCATATTTCAGCTCCGTATGATGCCACGCTTCAAGTGAAGCAGTGTATTCCGCAGGTGTCTGTCCATGCACCCACATAAAAGCCCCCTCTTCTTGTTAGATGCCTCCTTGGCAATTGCCAGTCGTCCGTAATAGTGCACTAACGTGTTCTGTATTTGCCTCTCATAACCTTGTAGTGGTTCTTACTTTTCTTGCATTTATCACCAAACATTTTGTTCTTTTTTTTTTAATAATTCTCATTCCGAATTCCTCATAGGCCTTATTTAATTCTTGTAACATTCCAGTCATAGTTCTTTCGCTCTTTGCTAACAACACTAAATCGAATACATTCTGTCCTCCTACCACCTACCCACACTCCTTTAATCTGTTCCAAACATTTCTGAGTAATACGCTCAAAATATACGTTACACAGTACTGGGGAGAGAGAGAGCAGCCGTCATCACCCCCCTTCCAATTGTGCTTTCCTCTAGCATCTCATTCCCAATCTGTACTCATATTTTCTGTTGTAGGTATAGGTTTTCAATCAGTCTTCTATCTCTCTAGTCGACATCATTCTTCATTAGAATGTCCATTAATTTATCCACTGTACTCTATCAAAGGCTTTCTCAAAGTCAATGAAAACATTATAACATTCTCTTCCTGTTTCAATGTATCTCTCGCCTGTAGTTCTCAGTAGTCCAATTGCATCTCTTGTACCTTTCCCTCTCGTAAATCAATACTGCTTCTCTGTGATACACTTTTTCCAGTCTTCCGTGAAGTCTTCTATTTATCACCCTTAATAAAATCTTTGCTGCATGAGAAATCAAACTTTCTAAAGCTCTAGAATCCTCACATTTCTTGGCATTCCTTTCCTTCTCAGCCGGTATCATTACCGCCGAGAGAAAGTCGCAGTACTGGTTTCACATGTTTCATTTCATCACTATATTCGAGGCCGTGCTCGGCGCCAGCTTGTTTGTTTGATTGTTTTGACGGGGTTTTTCGCTGATGTTCCTTGCATCTTTCCTCGATTGTTCTAATACACTACCTGGAATGTAAACATGAAATGAAATGTGATTTGATATCAGTATTGTGATGCAGACGATAAGTTTGTGGGACAGGGTAATTAAGAATTCTATAAAGTCGGCGGAAAACTTAATTAACAAGGACGGAGGTTTCAAGTTAAACAAGGCGTAGGGTCAGGCACTCCGTTCATTATGACCTCGCCGACCATCACATCCACCAGAACTGGCAAACTCTGAGAGAATCTGCGTTTCAGGGTATGTTAGGACAGGCTCTGAAAAACGAAAGACCGTCAGAGGACGTAGTGGGCGACAGTAGTCGAACGCGACTATAAATAGCGGTGCGAGACTAACCAAAGTTCTTGAACTTCCACCGTCGGAGGTTAGTACGGTACTTCCACCACCACACCTTCAACGTGCACTTCAGTGATGTCATAGTTCACAGTCTAGGCAGCGGGTACACATGACAGCAAGACTCGCAGCACCTGCAAAAGACGGCTGGGTCAGCCGCAAAAATGTTCATAAAATGGAAACAACAACGCGGCAATAAACCTTCAGAGGTCACATAAACTTAAGAACGTGTCGTTAATGAATTTTACCTTGTCCAGCCTCGAAAATTTTTTCAACGAATTGTATGAGAGGAGCGTAAGCGAAAGTCTCTATAGAAGATATAGTGGGAAGGGGAGAACAAGCGGACTTCTTATACATATTCAGGCATATATTATGAGGTGAAGCGTTGTTGAAGTCAGTATCTGAAGGGATGTAGACAGTTAAAAGTCGTAGGAACACGCCTAGATGTGAGTAGATCGTCAATGATGTGGAATGTGCAGTTCTGCTGAATTGAGGAGGTTAATTGGCGAGCGACAGTAATGGAGAACAGCATCAAATCAAATTTTACATCTGCACCTACACTCCGCAGGCTATGTTTCAGTGAGTGGCGAGAGGGTGGTTCTGGGACCACTGTCTGATCCCCAGTTCTCTGTTACATTCGTGAATGGCTCGTGGGAAGAATGATTGTCGCCAAACTTCCATATTAGTTCTAATTTCTCGGATTTTCTCGTTGTGATTTGGCCAAGCATATGCGGAAGGCAGTAATATGTTGCCTGACTTTCTCGGAATTTCAACAGTAAAGCTTTCTGTGATGTACAACGCCTCTTTTGATGCGTCTGCCACTGGAATTTGTTGAGTGTTTAAATATTTCGTCCATATAAGAAGGCATCCTGACGGCTGCTTATTATACTATGTCGGCGATTGCTGCGCAAACACTGTCTCCACGTACGTTTAAGTCCTTTCTTGTTTTGCAAAGGTGGGTTAAAACAGATCACACATATATACTGAAGCTGTAACTTATTTGGATATGGATACAAAAGGTTACATAATCTTTTGTGCACTGAAATTATGAGAAGGCTTCAAGTGCTTTGATTTTCGAAAACTTTTGAGAAAACAGCGAACAGTTTCACATTTGTACTTAGAAAAACAGTCTAGTTCGCACATATCACATTTATTGGTGAATAATGAGATTTGTGCTATCTAGGCTGATTTTCTTAGTAGGCCTTACTTTGTCAAAGTCCTTGAAAAATGGTCGAGCCTGTTTACTATCGTCATTGAGCAGATTTTTCTCAAGTTTACTTCTGTGGATATAAATTTCTAGTTCTTCATACAGAGACATGTTGTGTTCTCTCTTCGTATCTTAGGGTTGCCTTGTAGACTGTCAGATGGATGTCCTGTATCTCACTCTTACAAATTCATGATTTATTTATTTATTTTATTTGAACAATGTCTATTCTGAAAAATCAGTTTAATTACAACCAAAACATTAGAAATAACATAACCTGCTTTGCAGTTTGCTGTTGTGAAAAGGGTCTGTGCTCTACACTATTATGTATATAACAACGAAATTCTCCACTTGATTATGATGGTCTGAGCCATTGATGCTCATAGTGGGAAAATAAACAATTTATTGACGTACTAAACTGTTTTATATATATTGTTGAGCTTCTCACCTTCTCGGGTCGACTAAACGATCCTGTAACGAAATGTGCCGCTCTTCGTTGAATCTTCTCTCTCTCTCTCTCTTTCTCTCTCTGTATTCTATCAATCCAACATAGTAATGGCCCCAATGAATAAGCAATACTTAAGAATCCCTCTAACAGTTGTTTCATAAGCTTCTTCTTTCATGTTAGAATTCTTGCAATGAATGATTTCTTTTATAAATACAAAACGGCTTCACTTGCTGCACTGTATTTTATGCTCTCTGACGCGTTTCGCCTTTTTCCACTTTAAGGCATCATCAGTGGGATCTATAATGATACAGTTATGACATACTTTTGTTTCGATATGTATCATTCGTAGACTGCTGTGAAACAGTTCACGTCTTTATTTTCATGTAAATAAGTGATTACTTAAGGTTTTCATGTTTTTAGTTGGCATCGGTGTCTCCTCTCATCTGGTCACATGGAAGTCGCACTGCCACTCTATTTATGATCCATAAGCATGTTTTTGTGTTTCGAGCATTTTTCTTCCCACTTTTCTTTCAAAGACACAAACCATTTCCTAGAACGCCTCAAATCCATTCCCACTCCTCTCCCACCTGAAACCTTTCTTGTCACCATAGATGCTACATCCCTTTACACATCCCACATACCCATGGTCTCTCTGCCCTTGAGCACTACCTCTCCCAACGCCCACCCGATGATCTTCCAAAAACCTCGTTCCTTATCACACTTACCAACTTCATCCTCACCCATAATTACTTCACTTTTGAAGGCCAGACCTACAAACAAATCAGGGGAACGGCCATGGGAACCAGGATGGCTCCGTCCTATGCCAACCTCTTCATGGGCCGCATGGAGGAGGCTTTCCTGAAGACCCAACAGCTGCTTCCCCTGGCCTGGTATAGGTTTATAGATGACATCTTTGTGGTCTCGACTCATGGTGAAGAAACACTCCTTAATTTCCTCCATAACCTCAACTCCTTTTCGAATCTGAATTTCACCTGGTCCTTCTCCAAAACCCAAGCCACCTTCCTGGATGTTGACCTTCATCTTGTTGAAGCTCACATCCACACCTCTGTCCATATCAAACCCACAAACAAACAACAGTACCTTCACTTTGATAGCTGCCATCCATTCCACATCAAACGCTCCCTTCCCTACAGCCTAGGTATTCGTGGCAAACGTATCTGCTCCAGTGACGAATCCCTCAACAATTACACCAATAACCTGACCAGTGCTTTCCTCTCCCGCAACTATCCTGCAGACCTTGTCCACAAACAGATCTCTCGAGCAATACATTCCTCCCCGTCCAACAACAATGTTCCTACCCCCAGACCACACAGAAGCATCCCCCTTGTCACCCAATATTATCCTGGCCTCGAAAACATCAACAAATTACTCCGCCAGGGATATGATTTTCTCAAGTCAACCCCTGAAATGAGATCATCCCTTGACAAAATTCTCCCCACACCACCCAGAGTTTCCTTTCGTCGGCCCCCTTACCTCCATAACATCCTTGTTAAACCCTACAATATTCCCAGACTACCTTCTCTACCCAGCGGTTCCTACCCCTGTAACCGACCCCGCTGCAAAACCTGCCCCATGCATCCCCCCACAACCACTTACTCCAGCCCCGCTACTGGTAAAACGTACACAATTCAAGGCAGGGCCACATGTGAAACTACACATGTCATTTATCAACTGACATGCCTGCACTGCACAGCCTTTTACATCGGCATGACAACAACTAAACTGGCTGAGCGCATGAACGGACACAGACGAACTGTCCGCCTAGGAGATGCCCAATACCCAGTAGCGGAGCATGCCCTCCAGCATAATTCTAGGGACCTAGGAACCTGCTACACCGTATGTGCCATTTGGCTTCTCCCACCCAACACCAGTCCCTCTGAACTGCGGAGATGGGAACTTGCACTCCAACACATCCTTTCATCCCGCCATCCCCCTGGACTGAACCTACGTTAAACAACCTCACTCCCATTTACTCTACAGTCTTCTCCTCTTTCCCTTTCCTCTTAGCCATTCACGCATCTTTTCATCCTGCATAGTTGTGTTTATCTTTATACTATATACCTCTTTACTTCTGTATGCATCCTCTTTGGTTTGAAGCTGGCACAGTACTTACAGTAGAATATCTTTGGCTTCCCTCTGACAACCATGCCTCCATCCTTGCTACCCTCCCTATTTTCCTTTCCCTGTTGCTTCATAACCTGGGTTGTGAGTAACTGAATCTCCTTTCCCTTCTTCCCTTTCTTTCCCCTCTCTCCTCCCTGATGAAGGAACATTTGTTCCGAAAGCTAGGAACATAAATTTTCGGTTTTGTTTTATGTGTATCTATCGGCTGTACTGAGCTGAGGTAAGTACTGGCCAGCCCCTCTATCTCTTTGTATGTATTCTGTCGCTAATATAGACATAACTGTTTTGAGTTCACTGTGTGCCTCATCCTGTTTGGTTGGTTTACGTACACGCCCACGTTAGTGACAGAAGACTCGGTGCATCTCAACAGAAAGGGCATACAAAATGAAAAGCGAGAAGAAAAATGCTCGAAACACAAAAACACGTTTATTTTTCGTAAATAGAGCGGTATTGCGACCTCCATGTGACCAGATGAGAGGAAATACCGATGCCAACTAAAAACATTAAGAATCGTATGTAATCACTTTAAATAAGACGCAAGAAGTGAACTGTTTTTGTAATCTACGAATAATACATATCAGAACAAAAGCATATCATAACTGTATCATTATAGATCCCACTGATGATGCCATAAAGTGAAAAAAGGCGAAACGCGTCTGGGAGAATAAAATGCAGTGCAGCAATACAAGGCGTTTTTTATTTACAAACAAATATTTAAGATAGTTTCCTGCCGTTATGTAGAAAGAAGTGACACCACCAGCAGTCGACCAATGGTGTAAATGCCCGGAAGATGGCCCCTACGTCGGGTTGAAACCGGTTGGCGGTATAATAATAATAAATGCGATTAAGACTGTTTTTGAATAATTCGTTAATCATACTAATGTACACTAATGTAGACTGGCAATGGCAAGGAAAGCGCTTCTCAAGAACAGGAATTTGTTAACATCGAGTATAGATTTAAGTGTCAGGAAGTCATTTCTGAAAGTATTTGTATGGAGTGTAGCCATGTATGGAAGTGAAACATGGACGATAACTAGTTTGGACAAGAAGAGAATAGAAGCTTTCGAAATGTGGTGCTACAGAAGAATGCTGAAGATAAAGTGGGTAGATCACGTAACTAATGAGGGGGTATTGAATAGGATTGGGGAGAAGAGAAGTTTGTGGCACAACTTGACTAGAAGAAGGGATCGGTTGGTAGGACATGTTTTGAGGCATCAAGGGATCACAAATTTAGCATTGGAGGGCAGTGTGGAGGGTAAAAATCGTAGAGGGAGACCAAGAGATGAATACACTAAGCAGATTCAGAAGGATGTAGGTTGCAGTAGATACTGGGAGATGAAGAAGCTTGCACAGGATAGAGTAGCATGGAGAGCTGCATCAAACCAGTCTCAGGACTGAAGACCACAACAACAACAACAACAACTAATCGCTGCTTCATCTCCACAACCATGTTGTCCATAAAGAAAAAAGTATTTCTGTGCTTGCTGCGGAAGATGGCCAAGCAAGCAGACTCGTTCTTGCAATGAATCTAACAACATGCCGTCTCGTTTTCCTATAGTTGCTATGTATGTGGTCATTTCACTTTCGGTCGCTCCGAATGGTTACTTGTAGGAATTTTACGGTAGTTGCTATTTCAGCGCCAACGGCCTTGCCGCAATGGTAACACCGGTTCCCGTCTAATCAGCGAAGTTGAGCGCTATCGAGCTTGGTTACCACTCGGATGGGTCACCGTCCGGTCTGCCGACTTGTGTTGGCAAGCGGGGTGCACTCAGCCCTTGTGAGGCCAATTGAGAAGCTACTTGATTGAGAGGTAGAGGCACCGGTTACGAAAACTGACAACGGCCGGGAGAGTGGTGTGCTGACCACATGCCTCTCCGTATGCGCATCCGCTGACGCCTAAAGACTGAGGATAACACGGCCGGTCGGTACCGTTGGGCCTTCAAGGCATGTTCGAACGGTGTTCGTTTTCTCTTTATCTACCGGGTGATCAAAAAGTCAGTATAAATTTGAAAACGTAATAAATCACGGAATAATGTAGATAGAGAGGTAAAAATTGACACACATGCTTGGAATGACATGGAGTTTTATTAGAACCACCCCATATTACTAGACGCGTGAAAGATCTCTTGCGCGCGTCGTTTGGTGATGATCGTGTGCTCAGCCGCCACTTTCGTCATGGTTGGCCTCCCAGGTCCCCAGACCTCAGTACGTGCGATTATTGGCTTTGGGGTTACCTGAAGTCGCAAGTGTATCGTGATCGACCGACATTTCTAGGGATGCTGAAAGACAACATGCGACGCCAGTGCCTCACCATAACTCCGGACATGCTTTACAGTGCTGTTCACAACATTATTTCTCGACTACAGCTATTGTTGAGGAATGATGGTGGACATATTGAGCATTTCCTATAAAGAACATCATCTTTGCTTTGTCTTACTTTGTTATGCTAATTGTTGCTATTCTGATCAGATGAAGCGCCATCTGTTGGACATTTTTGAACTTTTGTATTTTTTTGGTTCTAATAAAACCCCATGTCATTGCAAGCATGTGTGTCAATTTGTACCTCTGTATCTACATTATTTCGTGATTTATTCAGTTTTCAAATTTATACTGACTTTTTGATCACCCGGTATTTCCCGCGATTTGTCGCCTATGTCGTAATCGTACACTAGTGGATTTCTCCTCCTATTTGCGATCAATGTCTTATTGAGGCTCAACTGCCAGGCGGCGCACCAATCATCGGCCCTCTGTTCGTCTTCCTGCATATTGCTACCATCATTTGGGTTGGCGACCACAACAGCGGACATCTGCGAATGTAGCAGCGAAGGGGTATAAACGATTCTGGCGAGCTGTGTACGCGCCGACCCACACACCGAACGGTGGCTTACGTAGTACTGGTGTAAATACGCCGCGCAAGCAGGAGGAGGAGGGAGGGTGAGCTTTGTGAATCCAGTATGAGGAGGGAGCGCTCGCGGTGGTGGCAGCTCTGGCGTGTCCAGCGGCGGGGGTGCGAGGAATGCAGCCTACCTGCCGGGGCCCTGCGGCGGCGGTGGAGGCGGGGGCGCCTGCCTTTGTCTTAGTCCTCGGGGCAGTTTTTTGTGGCGCGCTCCGGGAACGACCGACCCACTGGGTCTGGCGCACGGGGGAGGCTGCGACGGCGGCGGCGGAGGCGTGGGGTGGTCCGGGTAACGACCGGCGGATTCCTCCGGGCTCTAATGGCAGACCCGGACCTGCGGAAAAGGAAAAGGCGCTACATCACGGCCCTGGGACAGCGACACACAGGCCGGCGCGGGCGGACACTCCCGGGTCGAACCAGGTCGTTAATCAGTCGCCCGCCTGTCTAACACACGGACCGTGCTGCCGAACGTTAACGTTGAGCGTGCCAAGTTCAACGTGCTGCTGAACGCTCAGGAACGATCCGACTTGTGCATACGGTACGTGGACCTCAACGTGGTATACGCGATCGCAACGCACTCAAGCGACAGTTGAGGGATGTTTCTAGTTCGTTAATCACACTGTTTACCCAACGGGCGCGCGTAAAATTCCCACGTTAGCTCTATTAAAATGCACATTCTTCCATCGTCCACGAAAAGGAAAGTACCGTGTCCAATCAATAAGGACTCAGGCTTATAAAAGTTCCATTACAAACAGTGCGTTACAAAATTGGAATACTTCTCCGCATAAGGTAAACATTACTTCGTCATTGCCACATTTTAGTAAAACCCCAAGGTCAGTCTTACTTGATCACTGTTCAAATGGCTCTGAGCACTATGGGACTTAACATCTATGGTCATCAGTCCCCTAGAACTTAGAACTACTTAAACCTAACTAACCTAAGGACATTACACACATCCATGCCCGAAGCAGGATTGGAACCTGCGACCGTAGCGGTCGCGCGGTTCCTGACTGAAGCGCCTAGAACCGCTCGGCCACAAAGGCCGGCGGCGTCGCTAGGTTTTCCCTTCTCCGCGCACAACGGCCGTTTTGGTGAAGGAGTGTCAGCATTATCCCTTAAGTGTGAGGATGAATTTAATATCTCCGTCCGACGGACGGATTAACAGTGTTACTTGTCTTCATTCCATGAGACACTTCTTTGAGGCCTGAAACTGAATACAGGACACTGGCGTAAAGTCTGGTGATCAGGGAACTTTACGCCGCCGCCACTTCTCCTCCGCTCACCGACCAGATACTGGCAAAAAAATTTCCGCCACCAGTATTCGAACCGACTGCTTCAGATTTAAACGCCCTCGCACAGGCCTTCACCTGACAGCTCATTCCCTCAATCTCCAAAAATGCCTTCTGTGGCTAGCTTTTCGCTCTACTGCCTTCATTCGCTTATTTGCTTTTTTCTCTTCTTCAGTTTCTTTTTCAATTTTAATTTTTTAATTAAAATTCTTCGTTCCTAAGGTGAGAAAAGGAAAAAAATGTCCCTTCTTCTGGAGTTAGAATATTCTTTCCGGTGCAGTGAAAACCATTAGCAGCCAAGAGCGAGGTCGGTCCTCGTCGAATTCCAACCTTCATACCTCGTCAATATAAACAGAGAGAGTTGACTTAAGTTTTTTTGGAACGGCTGTACGTGTTTACTACCGCACATTTGTCGCATGATTGAAATGTTTGAATTTTATTTTTACAGGCTCGGCTGCGGAGGCAAGTATTTTCAGCTAATCATTTTTTTCTCCAATTTATTAGCATTCGGTTTGTCTCTGTACAGTTATCTCAGTAGTGAAAAGATGATAACGGCACTGTGGCTGACGCGACTTTGGTGTTATTTACGACAATACGTATATAAGGACAACTCAGAACCCAGTCCCCAACGGAGAAAATCTTCTCTGACCCTGCCAGGAATCGAACCTGGGCACCTTCGGTTAACGCCTTCCCGGCGTCCAAAGGGAGGGGTGGCGGCAAAGTGGGCAGGGGTCACAAACCGAGGCCTGGCCACCATGTTCCGTTCCCACCCTCCAGGAAACGAGGAAAGCGTAGGGATCGTGGAGTAGAGTTACCATGAACGGCGTTTATTTATTAATTTTTTCTTTCTTTTTTGTTATTTATTTATTTTCGTCATTAATACCACCGAGAATATCAGGAAACCGGCGTTACGCGAGGAGCAGGGCGCAGCAAGACGTCAAACTAATTGAGACTATCAACGTATATACGAGGCGTTTTTTTTAAGTAAGTACCGTTTTGAAATTAAAAAAAATATCTCAATAATTTTATTTTTAAATGAAAACCTGTACGTTGTTGTTGTTGTGGTCTTCAGTCCTGAGACTGGTTTGATGCAGCTCTCCATGCTACTCTATCCTGTGCAAGCTTCTTCATCTCCCAGTACCTACTGCAACCTACATCCTTGTGAATCTGCTTAGTGTATTCATCTCTTGGTCTCCCCCTACGATTTTTACCCTCCACGCTGCCCTCCAATACTAAATTGGTGATCCCTTGATGCCTCAGAACATATCCTACCAACCGATCCCTTCTTCTGGTCAGGTTGTGCCACAAACTTCTCTTCTCCCCAATCCTATTCAATACTTTCTCATTAGTTATGTGATCTACCCATCTAATCTTCACCATTCTTCTGTAGCACCACATTTCGAAAGCTTCTATTCTCTTCTTGTCCAAACTATTTACCGTCCATGTTTCACTTCCATACATAGCTACACTCCATACAAATACTTTCAGAAACGTCTTCCTGACACTTAAATATATACTCGATGTTAACAAATTTCTCTTCTTCAGAAACACTTTCCTTGCCATTGCCAGTCTACATTTTATATCCTCTCTACTTCGACCATCATCAGTTATTTTGCTCCCCAAATAGCAAAACTCCTTTACTACTTTAAGTGTATCATTTCCTAATCTAATACCCTCAACATCACCAGACTTAATTCGACTACATTCCATTATCCTCGTTTTGCTTTTGTTGATGTTCATCTTATATCCTCCCTTCAAGACAACATCCATTCCGTTCAACTGCTCTTCCAAGTCCTTTGCTGTCTCTGACAGAATTAAAATGTCATCGGCGAACCTCAAAGTTTTTATTTCTTCTCCGTGGATTTTAATACCTACTCCGAATTTTTCTTTTGTTTCCTTTACTGCTTGCTCAATATACAGATTGAATAACATTGGGGAGAGACTACAACTCTGTCTTACTCCCTTCCCAACCACTGCTTCCCTTTCATGTCCCTCGACTCTTGTAACTGCCATCTGGTCTCTGTACAAATTGTAAATAGCCTTTCGCTCCCTGTATTTTACCCCTGCCACCTTTAGAATTTGAAAGAGAGTATTCCAATCAACATTGTCAAAAGCTTTCTCTAAGTCTACAAATGCTAGAAACGTTCGTTTGCCTTTTCTTAATCTTTCTTCTAAGATAAGTCGTAAGGTCAGTATTGCCTCACGTGTTCCAGTATTTCTACGGAATCCAAACTGATTTTCCCCGAGGTCGGCATCTACTAGTTTTTCCATTCGTCTGTAAAGAATTCGTGTTAGTATTTTGCAGCTTTGGCTTATTAAACTGATTGTTCGGTAGTTTTCACATCTGTCAACACCTGCTTTCTTTGGGATTGGAATTATTATATTCTTCTTGAAGTCTGAGGGTATTTCGCCTGTTTCATACATCTTGCTCACCAGATGGTAGAGTTTTGTCAGGACTGGCTCTCCCAAGGCCGTCAGTAGTTCCAATGGAATTTTGTCTACTCCGGGGGCCTTGTTTCGAGTCAGGTCTTTCAGTGCTCTGTCAAACTCTTCACGCAGTATCATATCTCCCATTTCATCTTCATCTACATCCTCTTCCATTTCCATAATATTGTCCTCAAGTACATCGCCCTTGTATAGACGCTCTATATACTCCTTCCACCTTCCTGCTTTCCCTTCTTTGCTTAGAACTGGGTTTCCATCTGAACTCTTGATGTTCATACAAGTGGTTCTCTTATCTCCAAAGGTCTCTTTAATTTTCCTGTAGGCAGTATCTATCTTACCCCTAGTGAGATAAGCCTCTACATCCTTACATTTCTCCTCTAGCCATCCCTGCTTAGCGATATCGCACTTCTTGTCGATCTCATTTTTGAGACGTTTGTATTCCTTTTTGCCTGCTTCATTTACTGCATTTTTATATTTTCTCCTTTCATCAATTAAATTCAATATTTCTTCTGTTACCCAAGGATTTCTACTAGCCCTCGTCTTTTTACCTACTTCATCCTCTGCTGCCTTCACTACTTCATCCCTCAAAGCTACCCATTCTTCTTCTACTGTATTTCTTTCCCCCGTTCCTGTCAATTGTTCCCTTATGCTCTCCCTGAAACTCTGTACAACCTCTGGTTCTTTCAGTTTATCCAGGTCCCATCTCCTTGAATTCCCACCTTTTTGCAGTTTCTTCAGTTTTAATCTACAGATCATAACCAATAGATTGTGGTCAGAGTTCACATCTGCCCCTGGAAATGTCTTACAATTTAAAACCTGGTTCCTAAATCTCTGTCTTACCATTATATAATCTATCTGATACCTTTTAGTATCTCCAGGGTTCTTCCATGTATAGAACCTTCTATCATGATTCTTAAACCAAGTGTTAGCTATGATTAAGTTGTGCTCTGTGCAAAATTCTACCAGGCGGCTTCCTCTTTCATTTCTTAGCCCCAATCCATATTCACCTACTATGTTTCCTTCTCTCCCTTTTCCTACACTCGAATTCCAGTCACCCATGACTATTAAATTTTCGTGTCCCTTCACTATCTGAATAATTTCTTTTATTTCATCATACATTTCTTCAATTTCTTCGTCATCTGCAGAGCTAGTTGGCATATAAACTTGTACTACTGTAGTAGGTGTGGGCTTCGTGTCTATCTTAGCCACAATAATGCGTTCATTATGCTGTTTGTAGTAGCTTACCCGAATTCCTATTTTCCTATTCATTACTAAACCTACTCGTGCATTACCCCTATTTGACTTTGTGTTTATAACCCTGTAGTCACCCGATCAGAAGTCTTGTTCCTCCTGCCACCGAACTTCACTAATTCCCACTATATCTAACTTTAACCTACCCATTTCCCTTTTTAAATTTTCTAACCTACCTGCCCGATTAAGGGATCTGACATTCCACGCTCCGATCCGTAGAACGCCAGTTTTCTTTCTCCTGATAACGACATCGTCTTGAGTAGTCCCCGCCCGGAGATCCGAATGGGGGACTATTTTACCTCCGGAATATTTTACCCAAGAGGACGCCATCATCATTTAATCATACAGTAAAGCTGCATGTCCTCGGGAAAAATTACGGCCGTAGTTTCCCAATGCTTTCAGCCGTTCGCAGTACCACAACAGCAAGGCCGTTTTGGTTATTGTTACAAGGCCAGATCAGTCAGTCATCGAGACTGTTGCCCTTGCAACTACTGAAAAGGCTGCTGCCCCTCTTCAGGAACCACATGTTTGTCTGGCCTCTCAACAGATACCCCTCCGTTGCGGTTGTACCTACGGTACGGCTATCTGTATCGCTGAGGCACGCAAGCCTCCCCACCAACGGCAAGGTCCATGGTGAAAGTCTGTACATTAATCTACTTTTCTACATAATTTCCGTCGATACTGAGGCACTTGTCATAACGTTGTACCAGTTTTTGAATACCCTCCTATGGAAATCTCCGCCAGACTTGTTAACCACTGCGTCACCACTGTTTTGACTTCGTCATCGTCTTGAAAACGCTGACCGCCCAGGTGTTTTCTCAAGTGCAGGAACAGATGGTAGTCACTGGGAGCAAGATCGGGGCTGTACAGAGGATGATCTAGAGTTTCCCATCGAAAAGATGTGATGACATCTTTGGTCTGATTCGCCACATGCGGACGGGCATTGTCTTACAGCAAAACGATGCCTTGCTCAACTTCCATGGACTGTTGCTTCGATTCTGGTGTGGCGTAGGCCACCCATGTTTCATCGCCCGTAACAATTTGGCTTAAGAAATCATCACTGTCGTTGTGGTACCGCTCAAGGAAAGTCAATGCACTGTGTAAACGTTTGGTTTTGTGCACATCTGTCCACATTTTCGATGCCCAACGCGCGCAAAATTTTCGGTAATTCAAGTGCTCGGTCACAGTGCCATAAAAAACACTACGAGAAATATTAGGAAAGTCATCCCGCAAGGACGAAATCGTAAAGCGTCTGTTTTCTCTCACCTTATTGTCCTCTTCCTGCACCAAACTTTTGTTAACGACGCAAGACTCACACTCCACTGTTCATCATGCACATTTGTGCGGCCATCTTTAAATGCTCTCACCCACTTTCTTACCATTCCATCACTCATAATGTTTTCTCCGTGAACTGCACAGATCTCACGATGAATATCGATCGCTTTTAGGCCTTTAGCACTAGGAAATCTTATAACAGCCCGTACTTCACAGTCGGCGGGACTCAGGATTATTGGAGGCATCTTAAACACTCAGTACACAACGTAAACAAAGAAGAATGAGACTGTAACCGCGTCAGTGCGTAGATGAAGGTACAGGCTTTCATATAAAAATAAAATTATTGAGATATCTTAGCACGTCTTTTTTTTATTTCAAAACGGTACTTACTTCAAAAACACGCCTCGTATAAATGGTTCAAATGGCTCTGAGCACTATGCGACCTAACTTCTGAGGTCATCAGTCGCCTAGAACTTAGAAGTAATTAAACCTAACTAACCTAAGGACATCACACACATCCATGCCCGAGGCAGGATTCGAACCTGCGACCGTAGCGGTCGCTCGGTTTCAGACTGTAGCGCCTAGAACCGCGCGGCCACTCCGGTCGGCACGCCTCGTATATACGAGGTGCATTCAAGTTCTAAGGCCTCCGATTTTTTTTTTCTAATTAACTACTCACCCGAAATCGATGAAACTGGCGTTACTTCTCGACGTAATCGCCCTGCAGACGTACACATTTTTCACAACGCTGACGCCATGATTCCATGGCAGCGGCGAAGGCTTCTTTAGGAGTCTGTTTTGACCACTGGAAAATCGCTGAGGCAATAGCAGCACGGCTGGTGAATGTGCGGCCACGGAGAGTGTCTTTCATTGTTGGAAAAAGCCAAAAGTCATTAGGAGCCAGGTCAGGTGAGTAGGGAGCATGAGGAATCACTTCAAAGTTGTTATCACGAAGAAACTGTTGCATAATGTTAGCTCGATGTGCGGGTGCGTTGTCTTGGTGAAACAGCACACGCGCAGCCCTTCCCGGACTTTTTTGTTGCAGTGCAGGAAGGAATTTGTTCTTCAAAACATTTTCGTAGGATGCACCTGTTACCGGAGTGCCCTTTGGAACGCAATGGGTAAGGATTACGCTCTCGCTGTCCCAGAACATGGACACCATCATTTTTTCAGCACTGGCGGTTACCCGAAATTTTTTTGGTGGCGGTGAATCTGTGTGCTTCCATTGAGCTGACTGGCGCTTTGTTTCTGGATTGAAAAATGGCATCCACGTCTCATCCATTGTCACAACCGACGAAAAGAAAGTCCCATTCGTGCTGTCATTGCGCGTCAACATTGCTTGGCAACATGCCACACGGGCAGCCATGTGGTCGTCCGTCGGCATTCGTGGCACCCACCTGGATGACACTTTTCGCATTTTCAGGTCGTCATGCATGATTGTGTGCACAGAACCCACAGAAATGCCAACTCTGGAGGCGATCTGTTTAACAGTCATTCGGCGATCCCCCAAAACAATTCTCTCCACTTTCTCGATCATGTCGTCAGACCGGCTTGTGCAAGCCCGAGGTTGTTTCGGTTTGTTGTCACACGATGTTCTGCCTTCATTAAATTAACTGTCGCACCCACGAACGCACTTTCGACACATCCATAACTCCATCACCACATGTCTCCTTCAACTGTCGATGAATTTCAATTGGTTTCACACCACTCAAATTCAGAAAACGAATGATTGCACGCTGTTCAAGTAAGGAAAAGTCACCATTTTAAGTATTTAAAACAGTTCTCATTCTCGCCGCTGGCGGTAAAATTCCATCTGCCGTACGGTGCTGCCAGCTCTGGGACGTATTGACAATGAACGCGGCCTCATTTTAAAACAATGCGCATGTTTCTATCTCTTTCCACTCTGGAGAAAAGAAATCGAAGGCCTTAGAACTTGAATGCACCTCGTAAAGATCATTCCAATTACGAGTGAATATATCGGTTCGAAGTCTGGAAGAGGCGGGGATCATCTCTTAATGGCAGGAACACACCAGCTTTGAGGTGGTTTCAGGAAGACGCTACAGAGGAAATTGGAGAAAAGTTGTCTGTATTTTGGACTGCGGACAATTGCACAATGGCGTTCATTAAGAAACTGCCAAAAGTCAAGTATACTCTTCTCGCCAGCTCCAAACAAGTAGTGTGCGGCGTGTCCAGAAATCCACCTCACAGAGTTCGTCTTCGCTTGCGGAGAGTATCGCGCGTCCGGAAAGAGGAGCCGTTGAGTAGGTATCTGATGAGGAGTCGTACGGGTAATTAGGGACAAAATCTGTCGCACCAAGAACCAGACACCTCTAGCCGATCTGCACACCAGGTAGTGCTAGTCTGTGTCCATAACACCACAGTCGACACACAACGGAGTGTCTGCGAGGTGAATCCTGTGAAGGAGTGACCGGCATACTTGCTTCCCATTGACAGTAAGGCACCGTGCAGACTGGACGTCAGTGTCAAGATAAGAAGCGCACACCGACCGCCAAACGGCACGCCTGTAGACGTGGAGAAGCTTCCTTTCAACATTCGCTGACCTGTGCTGCTGAAGGAAACCATAGATCACCTTCGTAGATGTCAATTGCGCCCGCAGTATCATTGTACGGACGTAGCTCGGTACAAGGAAAAAGTTGTGGAAGTAAAAAAAAGGGCGGCGGGACTTCCGAAAGTCGGATAGGTGCTGAGAAAGAGTGTGGTGCAAGGGCTTCCCGCAATAGGCTGATAAGACACGTAGGACTACGGTGCCACAACGACCTGTGAGAGCCAATGAAAAGGATTACTGCTCTGTCAGGCACATGTACAGACCTAAACCGCCCCTGCACCGCGGGAGAGTGGGCGTTTCGTACCTTATCTTGAACATCAAGCCGTGGCAAACTAACGAACCCAATGCCGCTAGCATGCGGCGGGCCATGGATGGTGGAATAGGAAGTGTTTGCCACGTGGGGAATACGTGACGCCAAATATGCATTTACGTATTGTGTGCGTTACAGAAGATAGTGCTCGTAAACGGTGATCTAAGAGACCAACTCGTATTTGGGAAAGTAGACGTCGGCAGTTGAAGGCAATCGTCCGTCGCAGATCACTTGCGAAATCGAGTCCTAAGCATCGGACTCTGCAGCGCTGATCCCGCAGCTACAGAGGACGATCTGATCAACATTTACATACGTTAGTAAGCAATCACTGACTGCAAATAAAGAGATACATTTCTAAGTAAAGTATTGCTGGCTCGACATGAACACGGAGGATTATATGAGGATCACTCCAAAATAAATGCACACTATTTTTGTAAAAATACAGTTTTCATTCTGCATGTGTAAACGTTTTACAGTGTGTAGACACACCCTTCCCGCTTGCTGTCAAACTTAGTTCAACCTTGAGTTTCTCCCGGCGTATTTGATAATCAATCGCCGAAATATTGTGCCCGTTGGACACTATAGACCGGCAGCATACCCGTGGATATTTTGATTAGTTCAACCTGTTCCCGTGAGTGGCGCCGTCACAGCATGTCTTCAAGATGACTGCTACACTTGACGTTCGTCAGAAGCAACTTGCAGTCATAAAATTCCTGTGCTGTGAAAACGAGACAGTGGGAAACATCCACAAGAGGTTGAAAAAGGTGTATGGAGATGCTGCTGTTGATCGCAGTACAGTTAGTCGGGGGCAAGCAGGTTACGTGATGAAAGCGGGCACGGCAATATTGAGGATTGTCCTCGCAGCGGCAGGCCTCGTACTGCACACACTCCAGACAATGTGCAAAGAGTTAACGAATTGGTGACTGCTGACAGACGCATCACAGTGAACGAATTGTCACGCTACGTTGGGATATGGGAAGGAAGTGTCTGCAGAATACTGAAAGAGTTGGCGTTAAAAAAGGTTTGTGCCAGGTGGGTTCTCGGATGGACAACACTGAAACACCCCCCTTATAGTCCTGACCTGGCTCCATGTGACTATCATATCTTTGGGAAACTGAAAGACTCTCTTCGTGGAACAAGGTTTGAAGATGATGACTCCCTTGTGCACGCTGCTAAACAGTGGCTCCAACAGGTTGGTCCAGAATTTTACTGTGCGGGTATACAGGCGCTGGTTCCAAGATGGCGTAAGGCAGTTGAGAGGGATGGAAATTATGCGGAGAAATGAAAATATTGTTCCTAAACGATGTATCTGCACACTGTAAAACTTTCAAACATGTAGAATAAAAGACGGATTTTTTAAAAAAAAAGTACTGTGCATTTCTTTTGGAGTGACCCTCGTATGAAACTTCAACCCGCTAAAATTAGTGTGAGATGCTATAGGTGGAGTGAAAGCTCCTCTCTCTATTATTTAGCGAGACCGATGAGAGGTCCGATATTTTAGTAGTTTTACGCCCTCATACTGCTACATTCTTAGCCTAAGTAAAATAAACGCAGACCTGATCAATCTGCAAAATACAATGCCCGATGGGAGAGCGGCGGCCGTGACCATGCAAGGCCTGACCAGGAGAGCAATATCCCTGCAGCAGTGGGCTCCGCCCCTCGTTTAAGCACCAGGGTTACGAATGGCTGCCGTTCTTCTTCCGGAACGTGAAGGCTTCCGGTTCCAGCGGCGGAGAACAGAATTGAATTTCGTTTCACTGTGTGATCACCGTCGTATTTCTTCAGCCCTTGGCTTGCTCCACTGCCGCAACCAACCATTGTTAGTGCTTCTTTCTGTTGGAGGTAGCTCGTCAAAGTGCCGCACGCTCCTAATTCTGCCAGCCTTGTTACGGTGGAGCGCCGAGCACAGGTTGCACGTGCACTACCTTGTCAGCAGGTTCCCTTCCCTGGGCGGTTTTCGTATTCAGCTGTCAACTCAATATTCCCCAAAGCAGAACTGCCAATGCAAAGAGTCCATAGTAATTTCTGCAATATATCTGGCGTCCCGAGAACAAATGCTGAACAGAGAACTTAAATTGTCAACCGATGAAGAGCAAAGCCTCTGAAATGCGCCGTAATGAATAAATATAACGTGTAGCGACAGGTTGCAAAGTGTTATTTATTTATTTTTTATTTATAGTTAAAACTTTGTAATACGTTTATTTTAATCTTAGGCTACAGTATATTAAAATTTTCATTTTTTGTGTTTTAAGCAGACTGCATACTGCGAGGGCTTTTCACCAGGTTCTTTTCGCTTGATTGGTAAAGAATTATAATATCCCAAAAGACTTATTAGATTATTTGGACATTTGTTGCTCGCTTCTCGCGAGGCTAGAATAGTAGTTTACATTAGTGACAGACAGAGATGCTCGTTGCTCATAGTTTTACATTGGCACAGTTCAACCATCCACTATTACACGTAACAAAATTGGAAACTGATTACGACACTTTCTTCTTTGATGCCGTTTGTACATAAAGGAGTAACACTCGTTTCACAACACGTGACGTCATTTTGATATACGCAATTGCGACAACTGCAGGAACTGCTATCGTCTTTTGTTAGCGTTTGATGCAATCCTCTCTCGTTGCGACCTAATGCAAAAACGGGAAGTGCCATTGGTTTGCAGAAAATCTAGTGAGATGAGTGTTACGCGAGAAATAAGAAAGAGTATGAATGCTATTAGTCCTCGTTTCTCTTACAGCAGTTTACGCTGTCCTCTTAGGTAATTACCCACCCATACGCTCGGAAATCGACACCAATTCAAGACTAAAGAGCCAAATCTTTGTGAGAAGAAAGAATATGAATTTTATTGCTGCTCGTTTCAGTCGCAGCAATATTAGGTTCTTGCCCAACCACACATTCGGAAATCGCAACATATTCGTAAATAAATTGCCAAATATTTATTTCATCCTTCGTTCTCTAATCAGACGAAAATGTCAAATAGCAAAGAATATTGAAGAACGTACTTTTATTACATTCATAAAAAAGCAGCATGTAGCAGGATGCGAATCTACAATCTTCAACTCGTAAACCAGGACATTATTCATTACGCCACAGCTTAGTCATTTCAGGTTTGTTTCATGTCCCCGCAATCACAGTATTTCTTGAATGCTTATCTCATTGGTGCGTTATTAACTGACATTTAATGATAAGAGTGGCGTGTTTGTGATACATTTTCAACGTGCCGTGCCTTGAAACGGCATACTGCAAGTTATAATACAAAACAGCTAAACATGTAAAAATGAATATGGCGCCTGTCGCATCGATTGTCGATATTGCTGCATCGTTTGTCAAAATGACGTCACGTTTGCAGGAAGTGTTGTGATATCAATGTCAGACTAGATAAAGGAAGGGAGACATTTTGTTCTAGGTTTACTGTACAAGTGTTGACGGATCTACAGTTAAAACTGTGAGAATGTCTGTAATTTAATGTCTTTATTACGTACTTAGACGTGCCTATACTTAAATAATGATGAGCATATTGTGTGAAAATTTCATGTCGGGTGGGATGGCAAATGTTTGCCAGATTGGTTGTTGTGGGCAAAGAGCCTGCGATCTTCGGAAGTTTGTTTTTCAAATCCTAATTACAAATTAAATAACGGTGATAACAGTCAAGCCGCTAAATAGTATACCGCATCGCGGAAATACGTAGCCAACCACAATAAGGCAGAAAAGTAATTAAAAAATAACTCTGAAGAAATATCACATACTACTGCCACAAATATAATATCTGAAATAATAATTAAATTACGACAACATCAACAATGGCTACTGGCGTTCATTTTTCCCTTACACATATTTTGAAGAGAATTGGGTTTTTCTCCCGTTGCTAGCAGACACTGCGGTTGTCGAAAGTTTATTCTCATTTTCACGTAAGTTACATCAAACTGTTGTCGGCTGCAATGCTTGTTAGCAACAACAGCAAAAACCAGTTACTTTCAAAACAAGTACAAAGAAATAATCAACGCGTCACCCCTGGTGACACTTTATCAATAAAGTGAAACGAGTCCTGTGATAAGTGCATGAGAAATATAGAAAAAACATACCTGTGGAGTTTCTCGGTACGTCTGTCGCGCTTTGAAATATTTCGTCAACAAACACAACAGTGAAACGGCTGAAATGGTTTCGAATAACCAAGTACGGACCATAGCGTGAAGTTGTATAATGTGAGGCTCCTAGTGAGTGCATCGTACCACGTTTCTGCTAGAGTTGGAGGCGATGTTGGAATATCGACATTTCGTAGAAAAAATATCGATACACGTACGCAGATATTACTCTGACGAAATATACAAACAATATCGATGCACATCCACGATATGCCACACTTTCACAACCCTGTCTGTTATGTAATTTTACAAGGTACCCGATGTAAATTATTACTATTTTTCACACATCTTGTCAAACGCTGTTGTTCTTGTAGTCTCCTGTCTGAATATCGGTTTGAGGGAGCTATTCACTATAGTCTTATCATGCACAAGCCTCTTCAGACATTCTACTGAACCTGCTTTCTGTAGTCAAATGTTGGTCTCCCTCTAAAACTCCGCCCGAACCGGCCTTGAAGGCCCAAGGGTACCGAACGACCGCCGTGTCATCCTCAATCACACGCTTCACTGATTGCGGATATGGAGGGGCACGCGGTCAGCACACCGCTCTCCCATTTAGCTCCTCATTGGGACTCACAATGGCCTAGTGCCCCCGCTGGCTCACAGCGCTCAGCAGACCGGACGGTCACCCATCCTGACCTATGTATCGTGCAATGATATGACTTTGCAAGTACATCCAGTGCGACATGGGTATGCTGTCTCCAAAATGTGTCACGAATACTGTTGCGAGTAAAGAAATAATAAATTAAAATTTCATGGCTGATGCGGCAGTTTTACTGCATGAACAGCGAAACTGTAGAAAGCAATAAACTTTTTCCCTTTCACCGTTTTGTGGAGCTTGTCAGAAAAAGTTTCGTGAAAGTTTGAAAGTATGTGTAAAGTTCGTTGCAAGTCACTAAGTGCTCTCCTTCTCAAATAATGAGTCAATAAAACAGGATATTCACGCGTCCTGCACTACACATCGTTTTCACCCCCATCCTTCCTCTTTGATAGTTAGACTGTTCTTACCTCCATAGCATTATTTCCAGGCAGTAAGTGATATGTGTACGAAGTTTGGTTGAAATCGTTCCAGTGGTTTAGGACGAGACGGGGAATATACATAGTACAATGACGTGCTGAAAAGTAAGGTCCCAAATTTTTTAGGTGAAAACTCTTAAAGATTTGAAAAAAACGTTATTAACATTCTGCATTTTTATTCTTCGTATCTACATATTTATTTCTGAGGATAGCCACGGTGGCGATGAGCACACTTCTCCCAACGATCGACCCCTTTTTTGATACCGTCAGTTTGGAATGTTTGCCTTTGTTGACGGAGCCACAATCTCAGGTCTGCTTGCAGCACTGCAGCACTATCAAAGCGAAGTCATCGATATAGTTATTTACGTTTTGGAAGCAAATGAAAATCGAATGAGGCCAAGTTGGGACTGTATGGAGGATGATCGATGGCAGTGAACCCAACGGCCCGCATTGTTGCGGATGTCACAGAGCTCATGTGTGCTCTGGCAGTGTCGTGCTCAAGGAGATTGTGTTCCGTGTGTGGAATAACTCTGCGAAATTCTACTTTCAGTTTTTTTAGGGTCTCTCGTGCATCGACATAATTACGTTGCACACCGCCGCGTTACACGATTCAATTCGGAGCCACCTAGCGGCTGAATGTTGCAAGTTACCTCTCCGAAGCGGAAACTCGACCGAATAATATGCACGACGGGTAATATCTGAACTGATATTGAGAATAGAATGAAAAATTCGGAGGCGTTATTTTCCAGCATGCCCTCAACAAACATACAGTATATTTATTTTGTAGTATGTATGTATTTAGAAGTAGTAGTTACGAAAGCTGCTAACAGTTAAGAGCCCGGAAGCAGTACAGCTCTTGTCAGCATGCGTAAATAAACTCGTCCTTTGCAAAAGTAATTCCCCACCCTACT
Source organism: Schistocerca cancellata (assembly GCF_023864275.1). Classification (NCBI taxonomy): domain Eukaryota; kingdom Metazoa; phylum Arthropoda; class Insecta; order Orthoptera; family Acrididae; genus Schistocerca; species Schistocerca cancellata. The sequence continues at coordinate 166,965,541 of NC_064634.1, forward strand.
TCATTTTTCCTCTCCTCCCCATTTTTTCCCCCTCATCTGTTCAGTTCCCCCACCCCCCATCTGTCCTTGGCTGTGATGTGTCATCTTCGTACCGAATTTTTTAGTACCGTGTTTGCAGTGAGTGTTCAGTGTTGTACATCTTTTCCAAAGTGTTGCGAACGGAAATCATACTGTCGCTGGGTGTGATTTTTACATCTCTTGGGAACAGAAACCAGACTGTCGCCTCGTTTTTTTAATTGTGTGTCTGCTATTCTACCGGTCTGCTTTCTGTATATTTTATTAGCATCGCGAACCCTTTGTTTTATGTTTTAACTTTTCACAATTTTCCGCCCTTTACTATTTACGTCACCGTTTTATCGCCTGCTTTTATTGTTTATTCTCTTCTTCTTACGTTTTAAAAACTCTGTAGGCTGAAGAGCGGCGTACTAAGCTGCTGCCAGTCCGCCCCCTTCGGGAGGAATCGAAAAAAAAAGTTGCAATCATCAATGAGGTGTCATCACACGCTTCAACGCATAGAAGCAGTAAACACGAACACTAAAATTTCCTGTTCATCTTTTAGTGTCTCAACGCAAAAATGCGCAATGTATCATTTCTAATTAATAATGGCAAGCATTGGTATAGAATTCGGAGCTATGTTTGAGCCAATACGAGCGAAGGCGCCTTTTTAGAACAGCGGCCCGTGGTCGTTCACTGTGTATTCTGGAACAACACTTGCTTAAGGAGTGTTTAAGTGCCGGCAAGAGCCTCGGACTGTGGTCCATTCGCTGTGCACCGGAATAACTTCCGTTTGAGGTGTACTTCAGATAATGTAATCAAAGGCAGAAGCAGCCACTCTTGGCATGGGTGGCGCGTCGCTTGAGAAAGGTACTTTTCGAGGAAGTTTTCAATAGCAGGAGACGTTTCTTTGTACTATCGACATGAAATAATGCAAGGATTCAATCGACACTGCTTGACTGTCGTCAAGTGGAGTGCTGAGAGTAGGAAGAAGCCAGTAGCTGAAGAGTGTGTGTGGCCGAGCGGTTCTAGGCGCTTCAGTCCGGAACCGCGCGACTACTACGGTCGCAAGTTCCAATCCTGCCTCGGACATGGATGTATGTGATGTCCTTAGGTTAGTTAGGTTTAAGTAGTTCTAAGTCTAGGGGACTGATGACCTCAGATGTTAAGTCCCATAGCGCTTAGAGCGATTTAACCATTTTTTTGAAGACTGTGGAGCCTGCGACGTTTGCCTTTGTAAGCCTGCGGCTGCGCTGGCTCCCTGTGTACCCAAGATCACTAACTGAAAGTTAGTAGCAGTTAGATCTCTTCTTAATACAGCCTCAGTCGTAGGTCGACTGAATGTACTCCACGTGTGAACCTATCCACACTACGTTTAAATTTTTAAACTGGACTCAGTTTTGTGTCGCCTGAGACAAGCACCGGTGTCATCATCGTTTTATGTATTAAAACTTATCTCAAACCGAGACCTCCTCTGTAAGCATATTCGGAATCTTCTAAGTTTCCAGCCGAGGACTTACCAGATCAAAATTCTATCTATCTTTTGTCATCTTTCTGCGTCTCCTAGGCGATACCATATCTGTTCTCTGCGTCTTGCAACCGCTTGCAGGACACAATCAGAGTCAGCATTCTGTTGTATGCAGTGAGCAGTACTGAATACAAGCTCGTACGCGAAGTGTAAAGTGGACATTACTGCTGTTCATAGCAAGCACTGTGAGTGAATGGAAGAAGTTTGTTTCCGAACAAGACACGCACTGCGTACAGTCGATATTTATAGTATTGTGCAAATACTTTCACTGTAATACAGATTTAAAAATAAATGGGGGTAAGAAATCGAACGAAATGCAATTGCTTTTGAGATACTTAACAATGTTTGAAAACTGCGCTTTGCTGATATTTCAGTGCTAGAAACACGTCATAAACATTGAGTTGCGTGAAAAAGAAACTGCAGGGCGAAATTCACTAGAGATATAGATGAAATAAGTGTACAGATGTGTGTGAAACATATGTGAGTTCGTATGTTGGCAAAGCCGCGTGTAAAATATTTGTCCCGATTTGTATCGATTTGAACCAAATTTCGTACCCGTATTACAGTACCTACTATCTGGATAGAAGTACTTTGGGGGTAAGAACCAGCAACCCCTATTTCGAGTGGGGGTGATAACGTAGGGAGGAAGAGACGGACAGACAAAGAGGGCAAAGGAGGGCACGCAAGCAGATATGGGTGAGGAGAAAGAAGACGGAGAGAAGGGATGGGGAAAATGGACAAAGGGAGTAGAAGGAGATGGAGAGAGAGAGTAGGGAGAAGGAAATGGACAGAGGAAGGAAGGAGTAGGAGATAGACAGAGAGAGTAGTGAGGAGGAGTGGACAAAGAGAGAGGTCAGTAGTTGTGGGGCACAGAAAGGGGGGGGGGGGCATGTGGAGATGGACAGAGAGTGTGAGTGGGTGAGAGAGAGGGCGGAGGAGGAGACAGAGTGGGCAGGGAGGAAATAGAAGGGACAAGAGGAGATGAACTCGGAGGGGACAGGAGGAGATGGATGGAGGGGGAAGAAGCAGATGGACAGAGACAGAGGGGAGGAGCAGACAGACAGAGAGAGGTGAAAGGAGCAGGTGAACAGAGAGAGAGGCAGGAGGAGATTGGAGAGGGGTGGGGTGGAGGAGGTGGACAGAGTGAGTGGGGAGAATGAAATGGACACAGAGGAGGATGTACGAGATAGACAGAGTGAGGGGGGAAGAGGAACTGTACTAACAGAATTGGGATAAATACATGTCGAGACAATGCTGGTACTCAGTTTCTGTGAAAATTCTTACAGCCTTCACAATAAACTTACCGTTTGTTGCACTTTTCTAACGACCTTTGTTTGCATGCTAATTGATTTTAAAATGGGACAGTCCTTTGAAACTTCCTGGCAGATTAAAACTGTGTGCCGGACCGAAACTCGAACTCGGGACCGGCAGGAGAGCTTCTGCAAAGTTTGGAAGGTAGAAGACGAGGTACTGGCGGAAGTAAAGTTGTGAGGACGGGGCGTGAGTCGTGCTTGGGTAGCTCAGTTGGTAGAGCACTTGCCCGCGAAAGGCAAAGGTCCCGAGTTCGAGTCTCAGTCCGGCACACAGTTTTAATCTGCCAGGAAGTTTCATATCAGCGCACAGTCCGCTGCAAAGTGGAGGGAGAGTCCTTTGCCGGACACCCTGTAGCTGCAGTGTTGCTGGCCGCAGCTGTTGTAACGTGCCTTGTGGTGTGTGGCGCGCAGTGGACGGCGGCTGGAGCGCCTGGTCGTCGTGGGGGGAGTGCAGCGCGGCGCGGTGCGGGCAGCGGGGCGTGGTGCGCCGGACGCGCTCGTGCTCCAGCCCCGCGCCGCTCAACGGCGGCCAGCCCTGCCCCGGCACCGCCGTCCAGAAGGCCGAGTGCATCGGACCGTGCCCGCCGCAGCAGCCCGGTCAGTAATATAACACCAGCACTGTTAAAGCGCAACACGTCTCTTCTTTTATGTAGCAACAACATAGCCGTATTCCGTCGTACCACTGGCTAAACTACGCCTATCACAACCACCCCCTTCCCCGCCCCCCCCTCTGAGTAACCGTGATTGGCACTGTTTACGTCACGGTTAACTTCCGAGTTATTATTATACGCTACCGCGGAGCAGGTACACGGAGATACTGCATGTAAGGAAAAGTACCTATCAGCAACTGCAGTTGCATAACCGTCTTCAGGTTGAAGCTCTTCTGTCCGTATTTGCTTGTAAATAAATTTGTGTTTGGAAGCGGTCAGACTTGAGCGAAACACAGTGTTTTCTTTCCGTCTATTGCCCAGACACGTTTCGTTCAATTTTCAGCACCATCAGTGAGCTTTCATTTTCTTCAAAAATGTTCTTCACTGCCTGAACACATATAAATTCGAGTTTTTAAGAAAATATTTACATACAAATTTCAAAACAGAACATGCTATGGTTTTCCTAGGTTTTTTGTGTTTTGTATGGCAGTTTTTTTTTCCTTTCACAGTTTATCTGCAACTAAGCTATTTATACAAAACTTTGTTTCTCAAATCTGTAAATACTCGTACTTTCTTGACACGTCAAATTTATATCTATACAGGTAATAAAGAATATTTTTCCTGGTGTTTAATAGAAAGCCCACTGATGATGCTGAAACTTGAGCGAACCATCTCTGGCTAATAGAAGAAAAGAAAGACACGTGTTTAGCTCAATGCGGACGCCCTTCCAAAAGCAAATCTAACTGCATTTTGTGGTACCTTTCGGCACGTGCAGCAGCTCCGTGTCGCATGTCACCAAGGAATTAATCGTCTGAAGACGGTCACATTTTGACTAAATCAGGTAACCAGATTAAAAATATATTAGTTGCGATCTAGATTCACTGCTTTTATTATACCGCTTAAGAAGATCGCTATCGCCCCTTATGACTTCAAAAAATATTTTCTTGACTGACCTGGCGTTGTTTTCCGGAAGAATGACAACCACTTAGAATCCACATGCTTTTACTACTAACCCCAGTGCCTTCTTGTGTGAGTTTCGTAATTTGCGTAATTGTAGTCATTTCTTTTCTAATTATAGCTGTTTAAAATAGTCGGTAGTACACTATTGTCTGAGTAGAGTTGCGTCCTGTCCTTAATCTGTGAGCTCACTGGCTCTACTTCCCAATGGTAGTGCAGGCAAGGTCGGATCAAGCCTTTAGTACCAAATGAATTCGATGTTTTAGGGCTCAATCAAGACAGAGAAGAAGGTAGTGGGTGTTTGTTTCCAAGCTACATGCCTGTGAACCCCTTAGCACCGAGAGCACGACAAAATTTTCTGAAGGGGGCCGGTGACTCCACAGAGTGAAACAAACTGTAGTTTATTGGCCGTAAAATTGAAACTCCCTTAAAGCGACATGCAATAAATATCACTAGGTCTGAAACCGTGCTACATGCTTTGATATGTAGGTTTCAGTGCAAGCACTCAAAGCAGATGTCCGCCTCCGTAGTTGAGCGGTCAGCACAGCTGGCTGCCATCCAGAGGATCCGGGTTCGATTCGCGATACTGTCAGGGACTTTTCCTTGGTTTGAGGTCTGTAACAGGATGCAGTCATCCTCATGATGCCTATTGAGGAGCTACTCGATGGAGTAGTGGTTAGAGTACCAGGTCCACTAAGCCGGCGACGGCTGGGAGTGCATTATGCTGCGCCCACCCCTCCTTATCGCATCCACATGAGACCATTCGCCGGTCGGGTCCAGTTGGTCCGCCTCTGACTTAGAACGGCGGTACTTAACTCGTTAGCCTACAAATGCCCGGCCTGTTCGGAAAAGTGTATGTCGTTGAAGAGGACAACGTAGAATAGGACACTGAAGAGGTAAAGGAACTGGTACACCTTCCTAATATCGTGCACGAGTCCCGCGAGCGCGCAGAAGTGCCGCACAGTGACGTGGCATGGACTCGACTAATGTCTGAAGTAGTGCTGGAGGGAACTGACACCTTGAATCCTGCAGGGTTGTCCATAAATATGTAAGAGTACGAGGGGTGGAGATCTCTTCTGAGCAGCAAATTGCAAGTCATCCCAGATATTCTCAATAATGTTCAGGTCTGGGGAAGTTTGGTGGCCAGCGGAAGTGTTTAAAGTCAGAAGAGTGTTCCTGGAGCCACTCTGTGGCAATTGTGAACGTGTGGGGTGTCGCATTGCCCTGCTGGAATTGCCCAAGCCCGTCGGAGTGCACAATGGATATGAATGGATTCAGGTGATCACACAGGATTCTTACGTACGTGTCACCTGTCAGTCAAATCTAGAGGTATCAGGGGTCCCGCATCACTCCAGCTGCACAGGCCCGACGTCATTACAGAGCCTCCACCAGCTTGAACAGCCCCCTTATGACGTGCAGGGTCCATGGATTCACGAGGTTGTCTCCATACCCGTACACGTCCATCCGCTCGATACAATCTGAAACGAGACTCGTTCGATCAGGCAATATATTTCCAGTCATCAACAATCCAATGTCGGTGTTGACGGGCCCAGGCGAGGCATAAAACTGCATGTCGTGCAGTCATCAAGGGTACACGAATGGGCCTTCGACTCCGAAAGACTATTTCGATGATGTGTCGTCGAATGGTTCGCACGCTGACACTTGTTGGTGGCCCCGCATTGAAATCAGCAGACATTTGCAGAAGCACTTCCGTCACGCTGAACGATTCTCTTCAGTCGTTGTTGGTCCTTTCTAGCAAGATCTTTTTCCTGCCGCAGCGATGTCGGAGATTAGATGTTTTACTGGGTTCGTGATATTCATGGTACACTCGTGAAATGGTCCTACGGGGAAAATCTCCACTTCATCACTATCTCGGAGACGCTGTGTCCCATCGCTCGTGCGCCGACGATAACACCAGGTTCAAACTCACTTAAATCATGATAACGTACCATTGTAGCAGCAGTAACCGACTGTTTTGCCGGCTGTAGCGCCGTATTCTGCTGTTTACATCTCTCTGCATTTGAATACCCACGCCTATACCAGATGATTTGGAGCTTCAGTGTAGACTGTTTTTTTTTTTTAAGGAAATGGCGTCTGCAGTGCTAAAGCGGATACTTTCTGAACTGCCCTTTTGGAACCTTGCCAGCAGTATATTGTTGTGAGCGGTGAGGGGGGAGTCAGTGGCTTACGACTGTTGTGACTGTCCCCGGCAGAGGCGTCTACGGTGGTGGACGGCCGCTGGTCGCCATGGTCTCCGTGGTCGGTGTGCGGACCCGACTGCCGGCAGCAGCGGCACCGCGCCTGCACCAGCCCGCCTCCCAGCCACGGGGGCCGCTTCTGCCCCGGTAGGGACACCGCCGTCGCCGACTGCGCCGGGGGACTCTGCAGGCTCTCCGCCGGTAAGCCGTCGCTCTGCCTCTTACTCCTCCTTCTTTACCTCCCTGCTGGACTTTCACACTGTCACTCCGCAGTCACTACACTAACTACACTACTAAGCCCACCGAATAACATACTCCGATCTGCACAACTTCAGGACGAAAGTAATCTCCACACGGTGCGTCGCTGCCAAGTAACGTAGCTCGTTGAAAATTGGCATATACATGGAAAGACATGCTACTGTATAGTACATAACGTAACTGAAAGAAATACGTAATGAAGCGAGCAAAAATAACACTTTTGATCGAAGGCAATACTTACATTGAAGTCACCGCGATTCGTGATGGTTGCCTTGACATTACACAAGGTGGGACATGGTTCTTAATGGGATGTGCGATCAGAGCGGTCGACAATGCATGCTCAAACACAATGAAAAGTTTGTTAACTAGAAGTCAGAAGTAGAAAACATTTTTAATAATCATTTTTTAAGTGTTGTAAAAAAAATAGGTTCTAGCAATTCATTAGAAAATGAAAGGCACTATATGGAAGAGGCAATATCTACGCAATTTGATAAAATTTAAATTCAACCCACCTCTCCTACGGAAATTAGGAAACTAATAAATTCACTCAAAAGTAAAAGCTCACTTGGAATTGATGGCATTTCCAACAGATTGCTAAAAACTTGTTCCCAACAGACAAGTAGGATTCTCAGCCACATATGTAGTAGCTCACTTCAACAGGGAATTTTTCCAGATAGATTGAAATATGCTATTGTTAAACCATTGCATAAAAAAGGGGATAGATCTGATGCTAACAACTACCGCCCAATATCACTTCTGGCAGATTTATCCAAACTTCTTGGAAAAGTAATGTATTCAAGAGTAGCGCCACATATTTGTACAAATGAAGTACTAACAAAATGTCAATTTGGTTTTCAGAAAGGCTTTTCAACAGAAAATGCTATATATGCTTTCACTGATCAAATATTAAATGCAATGAATAACTGAATATCACCCATTGGGATGTTTTGTGATCTCTCAAAGGCTTTTGATTGTGTGAATCATGACATTCTTCTAGATAAGCTTAAGTATTGTGGTATGAGTGGGACAGTGAACAAATACAGTAGTTTAATTCATACTAAACTGGAAGAATGCAGAAGGTTGAAATTAACAGTACAGATAGTCTACAAAAACCAGCAGAGTCCTCTAACTGGGGAGTTATCAAGAATGGTGTCCCACAGGGTTCAGTCTTGGCTCCCTTACTGTTCTAAATATATATTAATGACTTACCACTCTATATTCATGAAGATGCAAAGTTAGTTCTTTTTGCTGATGATGCAATTATATTACACCCAAGAAGCAAGAATCAGCTGAGGAAATTGCAAATAGTTTCTTTCAGAAAATTATTAAGTGATTCTCTGCAAATGGACTCTCATTAAATTTTGAGAAAACACAGTTTATACAATTCTGTACAGTAAATGGCATAACACCATTGATAAATAAAGACTATGAACGGAAGTCTGTTGCTAAGGTAGAATACTCAAATTTTCTGGGGTGTGTGGATTGATGAGTAATTGAATTGGAAGAAGCAAATCGATGATCTGCTGAAACGTTTAGGTTCAGCTACTTATGCTATTAGGGTTATTGCAAATTTTGGTGATAAACATATCAGTAAATTAGCCTACTATGCCTAGTTTCATTCACTGCTTTCATATGGCGTCATATTTTGGGGCAATTCGTCATTAAGAGAGAAAGTATTCATTGCGCAAAAGCGTGTAATCAGAATAATAGCTGGAGCCCATCCAAGACCACCTTGCAGACATTTATTTAAGGAACTCGGGATATTCACAGTACCTTCGCAATAAATATATCCACTTATTAAATTTGTCATTAATAACCCATCCCAATTCAGAAATAACAGTGAAGTGCATAGCTACAACACTAGAAGAAAGGATGATATTCACTATTCTGGATTAAATCTCACTTCGGCACAGAAAGGGGTGGATTATGCTGCCACAAAAATCTTTGGTCATTTGCCAAATAATATTAAAAGTCCGACAGATAGCTAACCAACATTTAAAACCAAATTAAAAGAATTTCTGAATGACGACTCCTTCTACTCAATAGATGAATTCTTAAATATGAAGTAGTTACTGTAAAAGAAAAAATAATAAAAAATTAAAAATTAATTATTTTGTGTAAAGAAAACTTATGTTAAAGTGGCATGTTCCACATCATTACGAAATGTCGTATTCATGATCTGTGGAACAAGGATTAATGTATGTATGTATCTGCAACGTTCTCTCATGTTGGCCACGAGGTTGGTAAGGAGTTCTTGTGCCAGGGCTTTCCATTCCCGCACCATGGCGGTTGACAACTGGATGGTCGTTGGCGCATGTGGGACATTCTACCATACGTTTGCCCAAAGTGCCTCTTGTTGGTTCAAATGGCTCTGAGCACTATGGGACTTAACATCTTAGGTCATCAGTCGCCTAGAACTTAGAACTACTTAAATCTAACGAACCTAAAGACATCACACACATCCATGCCCGAGGCAGGATTCGAACCTGCGACCGTAGCGGTCGCGCGGTTCCAGACGGAAACACCTGGAACCGCTCGACCACACCGGCCGGCAAGTGCCACTTGTGCTCGATGGGATTTAACTTGGTCGATCGGGCAAGCCAGTCAATTCGCTGAATATCCTCTCATCCCAAGAGTTCCGCCACTTGCGCTTTTCGGTTCAGTCGCGCAATGTCATACATAGAAATGAAGTCAGGGCTGATAAGACGCATATGGGAAAGTAGTAGAGCGTCATAATAATGTTGAGTGATGAGCTACAGTGTTGAAAGATTTAGATGTCGGTACACCCCTGCAACATTATGCATTCCCACATCATAGCACTTGGACCACCAAAACAGTCATTTTAGACTATGCTGGACGTACCCTGAAATTATTAATCCTTTTAGTGGTGCAGGTCTTACACTGTGCAGAACCATGATGTTGCTTGCGTGTACTCATCTCCAATCTGTGAATACGTTACACTGATTCATAAACTTTATTGTGACACCGCGCTCCTTTCCAGTGCGTCTTTTCAGGGGTGCAGCCGGCCCTGACTTCATTTTCATGGAGGACAATGCGATACCGTATCGAACAGTGGAGGGGGAGGTTATTCGGGGAATGGACTAGCCTGCCCGTTCCCCCGACTTATCCCATCGATCACCTTGGGATGCGTTGGGCAGATGTATTGCATCACACCCAAATGCACCAACGATCATCCATTAATTGTCAGTCACGATGCTGGAGGAACAGAACGCACTACCACAAGAGCTCTTTACCAACATTTTGGGCAGCGAGGGAGGACGCCATCCTTGATCACACACGCTATTGAGAACCGTCTTCCTCCTTTTGTAACGTCTATGGGGCCATCATGAATCGTGGTTACTTCATTAAAACTATTGTCCTCGAATAAAAGTGTTATTTCTGTTCGTCTCATTGCGTATTTCTTTCAGTTACTTTTGTACTATACTGTAGCAGTTCTTTCTACGTATGTTCTAAGTTTCATCAAGGTACGTTACTTAGAAGTTACTTTCGATCGTAAGTTTTGCCCACCAGTGTATGTATCACTGTTTAACACTTTCATTACGATTTTTTTCGAAGTGAAAGACATAAATGTGTGGTTATTTTAATCAATGTCGTAGTCAGAAGTAACAATATGAACAAATATTTCCTGTCGTTTTGTTTTCTAAAGCGTGGAGGGCTGGGACGTTTAGCGTTATTCGTAAGGACATCTAGGGTTTCAGAAGAAAACTGCGCAAATACTACAAGAAATACAGAAAACAGAGACCTATCAGTGGATAGAGTAACCCTCCAAGTTTCTAACTCGCATTAATTTGCTCACTATTGGAATCTTTCGAGCCGTGGCTCAAGTTCAGATGGCAATCATTTAAACAAATGTGTTATCGTTAGGGCGAGATCTTTTCGTAACATTTCAGTCGCCACCATTCTCCTCCGAAAGCGAAAATGTTTTGTTGGTGCCAACCTACAGTGGGAGGAAGGATTATCGTAATAAAATGAAAGCAATCAGAGCTCGCGCGGGCAGATGAAAGTGTTGGTTTTCCCATGCGGTGTTCGAGAGTGAAACTGTAGAGACATTGTATGAAGGTGGTTTGTTCGAGAGTGGAATGGTAGAGAAATTTTCCGGAGGTGGTCAGATGAATCCTCTTCCAGGAACTGAAGTGTGAATTGCAGAGTAGTCATGTAGATGTCGGTGTAAATCCACTGTTATATCCAAAATGGCTTGATGACGACCTCATGTTTGCTGGAACGTTTTTGCTTCTGTTACCGTATACTTGCACCCCTTAGTAGTTATGACACACCCAGCATACTTCTGCTCTTGTTTTTGTGAAGATAAGATCAAATTCTGGATACAGCAAGGAATGAGCGATTATTTTTCCCACGGATTGCGACGTGACGAGAATAATTTTTAACAGTGATATGCTACACTGAAATGAGAGCCCTCTGCATTGGCCGTTAAAGTGTTTTTCAGAGTATTCGTGCTGACGGATAAGTGGGTTCACGGAAGAAACGTAGAAAGTGCTAATGGTGGCACGAAAATGGCGTGTAAAATCGGTTGGAAACCGCATTCTGCCCTGTCCGTGCGGCACAGACAGCATGTCTTTGATCGCTCCGGCGGATTTAATATGTGTCTACATAAACTCCATTTAACGGTTCAGCTGAATAAAATCTGGAACTGTCCTCGATTTAGCTGCACAGTATAGTGTCGGCGCCGAGTGTCTGTAGGAAGCATGCAGCAGCAGACCGTGCTGTTCCGTATCACATTAGAACCACAACGTTTCAAAATTTACGACGTCATACGCATCAAGAATTATTTCTGCTCCATCTTTCGAGCTCTTCCCTACTTACAGGCAGTTTAAGCTACGACGAAAATCAAAACCAGATGGTAACATCTAGAAACACTGTTGTCACATGCGATAAACGGTTACTGCGGCTGAAGTCTTTCGTCATTATAAGAGTCGCAGTGATAGTAATTACACGTGTTTCTATGACAAATCTAATACACGTATTGCTTCTCTATAATGACACGTACACATTACAGTATCGTATCAAGTATTTACGCAATATATAATTCTCCTTTAGCAATTCAGGGATTAGTTGGCTGTCTGTTGTGGCTGCTTCTACGTTGTCACCGTACAACGCAGCTTCCTGTTGAACGGTATTTCATTAGCTAATCTGCTATTTTCCATTCACTCCATGTCTTTTGTTTCTTTTAATTTTTGTTTGTATTGCTGTATTTTGTCATTTCGAGCGAGTATATTGCGCCATAATCTTATGAGTTACAATACATAAGCTCTGAATAATTTTTTCCACCTACCGTAATATGCGGATATGTTAGGAATGTATCCTATATCTACAATGATTATGATCATAATTCGGCAATACTCAGTCATCGTGAAAACGGCACCTTTTTCATGCAAATTCAATTACATGATTAACAACGTACACGCACGCACACCCACAGTTTTTTTGTGGTTTTCTTCCTATTTAGGTGACACAATCCATCCACTAGTTGAATTAAGACCTAGGAGATTTTCAAAATTACCAACCATGGTTTGCACCATCTTTCACCGATCACTATGATTCCTTCCTCTTTCTTCTTCTTCATGTTTGTTGCTTTTCCGGCGCTTCCCAATGTTTCTCACGCGAACCTATAAAATTGTGCTTAATGGAGAATGTAAACTCGTTGCACTGCACTGTCCAGCACATTTAGAGACCTAGCAAAACTCTCATCTTCTTAAACTTGAATTAATTGGCACGAAAGAGAAAGATCAATATATGTTAACAAGGATACTGGATTCTACTTCCAAGTACCTACCGAAGATTCACAGTGGATAAGGTACTGGAATCACCTTCCGCCAGAGTTAGGTTAAAATCCAAGCTTCCGGCGGCTTTCGTGTATAGATTAAAGTGAATGCCGAGATGATTCTGAGGTAAATCTTCAGATGATTCTGGCTAAATCTTCCTACACGCAAAGCATATTTTGGGCTTAGAAAACGGCAGTTCGAGCAACGTGTCGTGTGAGTTCACGAACTCCTTTAGAGCCCTGTACGGGAGTATGGGAATTATGGCACTGACCTCTCGGTATATGTGTAATGTCTTTTTATTAACAATATCAGCTTACTGGCAAGAATCAGCAGCTTTCACTCAGTTAATGCTAGGTAGACATCCTGTTTGTATTTGGACCGCACCTCCTTACTCTCTTGCAGAAAGACGTAAAGTGCTCTGCAATATCTATTTTTAGTAGGGTGCCACATCTTAGTAGTAATTCTCGCACTTTCAATCTAAATTGAAAAATTTGCTCCTTCTATTCTGTCGGGAGTTAACGAAAAAATTTAAGCAAATGCCTGTCTTACATTACTGATTATGCTAATACACTCGTATTTTCAGCAGCCTACGGCATAAGATTCATGTAAATTTTATTTTATTTATTATTAACTTTTCCGATGTTTATTTCATGTACTGTCTCGTTCCATAACCATGGAGATTGGCTCCTCTATTTGGTCCTGCTGAACTAGACGTGTAAATACTAATAAAAAAGGATACTAGGAGGACACGGCCAATTTATCTCCCTGTCCTCGTCCAATTCGAGCTTGCGTCCCATCAAGAATGGTCTCGTCGCGGAAGTAGCGAAAGTCCCAGATTTATATCCTCTTTGTGCTTCCATGAAATATGCAATTCAATCCTTTGTTAAATATATCATCTCTTAATTGGCACCGAGAGAGGTGGCGCAGTGGTTAGCACACTGGACTCGCATTCGGGAGGACGACGGTTCAATCCCGTCTCCAGCCATCCTGATTTAGGTTTTTCGTGATTTCCCTAAATCGTTTCAGGCAAATGCCGGGATGGTTCCTTTGAAAGGGCACGGCCGATTTCCTTCCCAATCCTTCCCTAACCCGAGCTCGCGCTCCGTCTCTAATGACCTCGTTGTCGACGGGACGTTAAACAGTAACCACCACCATCTTAATTGGCATTCGTGCTCTGGAAAAAATGAGGAGCAAGTGAAGCAATGATGTAGAGCTTTTGAAAGTGATTTATTTATTATTTTTGTTTCAGGGAACCAGGCAGAAGCCGCTGGCAGCCATGACTCGGTGCAGCTGTCAGAAGAAGGTGAGCAACTGATCCCATTATTCGTGCTTCAGCAATACACACTTACCTTCAAAGATTGTGTACAATCGCTACAGCATTCTGCAGATGTAAACTGCGATGCTGAGTCAAAACATTATGACTTCCTCCTTGATAGCATATTGGTCCCCGTTTCAAACGCCGTATAACAGCGATTGTGCGTGGCATGGATTCTGCAGTGTCCCAGATGTGTTCCATCGTGTTCAAATAAGACGAATTTGGTGGCCGAGACGTGAGTATGAGTTCAATATTATGTTCCTCAAACGACAGTTGCACGATTATGGCCTTTTGACACGGACAGATATCTCGCTGAAAGATGCTGTCACCGTCGGGGAAGACATTAAGCATGAAGAGATGCGTGTTGTTCGTAGTAATGGTTACGTAGTCCACAGCTGTCAGTGAACATTTGCTCCTTTCCTGTCGCGTTAATATCACAGTGGCACAGGTTACCCAAAAGACGTACTCACAATACAAACTTGCCTTAATAATTGGCATAAGCCCACTTGATGGTGGAATTTTAACCCTCCATAACGTATAATGGAAACAAAGTAAACTGAAACTAGTTACAGTAACTTGTAGTGAAGTCACGGCCAAGGCTATCCCCAAATGTTTGCATTTAAATACCGACATCTGGTACAGCACACTGGACTCGCATTCGGGAGGACGACGTTTCAATCCCGGGTCCGGCCATCCTGATTTAGGTTTTCCGCGATTTCCCTAAATCGCTCCAGGCAAATGCCGGGATGGTTCCTTTGAAAGGGCACGGCCGACTTCCTTCCCCGTCCTTCCCTAATGCGTTGAGACCGATGACCTCGCTGTGTGGTCTCTTCCACCCAAACAATCCAATCAGGTACAGCTCCGTCTTCCATGGAGTGTTCTACTGTAAACTGCGTCTGCAATAAACACAAATTTCTTTTATTGTATGTATGAGTCTGAATCACAGTCACAAACCAATTGGTGTCCTGAAAGTAATAAAAAAAAGATAGAGAAAAAATAGTAGTGTTTATAACAGTAAAATGCACTGAAATGCCCTGCTTAACCTGCAGGACAGAGACGGATAGAATAAATTGTGGAAAGGGGCCAAACTAATGGGCTATCGGCTACACTCGAACATACAACTTTATTATTTGATCAAACATTACCAGAATGCAAAAAAAAATTTAAACACACAACTTTAATCTTTGGGACTTAATTGCGGACTGAAAGCCACTTTATGTAAAAACGGCTGAAGGCCAATAACTTAAAACGCTAGCATAATCAGAAATTTAAAAAGGAAGCCTTATCTTAAAACAGTTCTTTAGTTAGGCTGAAGTAGACAAGTTAAATTCAAATCGGCTGAAGGCCGAACACTTAAAACTCCAAAACATTAATTTTTTAAAAATACCAAAATCCTTACGTGAAACAGTTCTTTAATTTAGGCTGAAAGCCCTAAGAACAAACAATTGAAACTCAATTCGGCTGAAGGCCGAAGACTTAAAAATTCAAAAAAAAAAAATTTTTTTAATGCCAAAGACTTTCCGTGAAACAGTACCTTAAACTAGGCTGAAGGCCTTAAGAGTAAAACAGCTCTACTTTAAAACACAAAACCGGCTAGAAGCCATACAAGTACCAACAACAAGAACAAATTTTTAAAAAATAAGGCGTACACACAAGGGCGCCCAGATGTTCGAGGGTCGGCCTGTAATTCAAACACTGACGCTCGCTTAGGTCAGACAGGCAGACGGGCCAACCATTCACGATCCGACGACAACCAAACCGACCGACAGTCAGCGGACCCACCGACAAGATAACTTCCACTTCATCCAACGGAACAACGTAGAACATATTGGCGCCCACAACCGAGCGTACACGGAGCTATCAAACTACACACCGCGCTGGACAGCAACAACACGATGAGGAAACTAAACTGCCTGAAATTTACGTCAACGCCCGGGGCAGGTAACCGGAACGTTAACGGCCAAAAGGCAGAAGATTCCGCTGGTGCAACAGGATCAGCGCTGGATGACGTAGCTTCTGTGAATGGTGGGTGTCAAGCCTCTCGATATTCACAGGCGGTTCGTGGCAATATATGGAGAGTGTGGACCGTCGCAGAAAGTGATCTTGCAACACGACAATGCGTGTCTCCATAAGAGTAGGAAAACCACAGCTCCCACGGCTGAAATGGGGTTCCCCGTACAACCTCACCCACAGTATTCTCCCCACTTGGTCCCATTAACTTCTGTAGGTCTTGTTCGAACCCCTTTCCTGGAGCCTGTCGCACTCATTCCCTGACAGCTGCTCACAGTTTGAGAAAGATTTCTTCATAGCCACAAATAGGTAGGAATCGAGAGGGACCAAGTCAGGAGAATATGATGAGTATGGCAGTACATGGAACCCCATTTTAACGATGTATGGAGATGATCGTTGTCGGGTTGCAAGAGCACTTTTCGTGATCGTGCACGCTCTCCACACACTGCCACCAACCGCCTGCGAATATTTGCAGTGTTTACATTCTCCTTTCACAGAAACAAAGTACTCCAGCGCTGTCCTTGATGATCACATACAATGTTCTCCGTTCACGTAATGAGAGCAGTTCGGAAAATGGGCTTTGCTGTGCAAGGATTACTCTTATAGTGCCACATGCAGACAGACCGAAGTACTAAATATTTGCAACTGTAATGATGGGGAAAATAAAGTGTAAATAAATATGGAAAGGACCTTAAACAGTGAAGCGCCAAAGAAACTAGTGTAGGCATGTATATTCAAATACAGAGATATGTAAATAGGCAAAACACGGCGCTGCAGTAGGCAACACCTATATAAGACAACAAGTGTCTGCTGCAGTTGTTAGATCGGTTACTGCTGTACAATGGCAAGCTTTCAATCGTTAAGTGAGTTCGAAAGCGGTGTTACAGTCGGCGCACGAGCGATGGGGTATAGCATCTCCGAGGTAGCGATAAAGTGGGGATTTTCCCCGTAGGGCCATTTCGCGAGTGTACCGTGAATATCAGGAATCCAGTAAAACATCAATCAAGTCTCCGACATCGCTGCGGACGGATAAAGATCCTGCACAAACTGGACCAGCAACGACTGAAGAATCGTTCAGCGTGACAGAAGTGCAACCCTTCCGCAAATTGCTGCAGATTTAAATGCTGGGCCATCAAGAAGTGTCAGCTTGCGAACCATTCATTGATATGGGCTTTCGGAGCCGAAGGCCCACTCGTGTACTCTTGATGACTGCACGACAAAAAGCTTTACGCCTCGCCAGGGACCGTCAACAACGACACTGGACTGTTGATGACTGGAAACATGTTGCCTGGTGGGAGGTGTTTCAAATTGTATCGAGTGGATGGACGTGTACGGGTACTGAGACAATCTGATGAACCAATGGTCTGTGCATGTCAGGAGGGCCTGTTCAAACTCGTGGAGTCTCTGTAATGGTGTGGGCCATGTGCAATTGGAGTGATACGAGACCTCTGATACGTCTAGATACGACTTTGACAAGTAACACGTACGTAAGCATCCTGTCTGATCACCTGCTTCAGCTCGTGTCCATTGTGCATTCCGACAGACTTGGGCAATTCCAGCAGGGCAATGCGACACCCCACACGTCCATAATTGCAATACAGCTCCTCCGTGAGAACTCTTCTGAGTTTAAACTCCCCAGACATGAACATAATTGAGCATATCTGGGATGCCCTGTAACATGTGGTTCTTACGGATTTATGGACAGCCCTGCAGGATTTATGGTGTCAATTCCCTCCAGCACTACTTCAGACATTAGTCTAGTCCACGGCACGTCGTGTTGGGGCACTTCTGCGTCGTCCCGAGGGCCCTACGCGATATTAGGCAGGTGTGCCAGTTTCTTTGGCTCTTCAGTGTACACGGCAGGAAGGTGAAAAGCTGAGAGTGTCTAATGTGTGGTGTGTGATGCCTGTGTGCAGCGGTGCACCCGCCGGACGTGGCGCTGTACGTGGGCCTGGCCGTGGCGATGGTGGTGTTCGCGCTGATGGCGGCGGCGGGCGGCTACCGCTGGCTGTGGCGGCGCAAGGGCGCGCGCGCGGGCGGCGCCGGCGGCGGCCTCTACTCGCCCGCGTCGGCCGGCGACGTGGCGGCGGGCGCGCTCGCCGCGGACCCGGAGAAGCGCCGCCTGCAGCCCGACCTGACGCAGACGGCGGTGATCGCGGCCGCCTGCTACGAGTACCCCTACAGCGAGCCGCCGCCCCCGCCGCCCGGCGCCCTCTCCCACGACGACGACGAGGAGGAGCACCACTACGACGAGCCGCTGCGGCCCGGCGGCTCCACCTCCAGCCTCAGCAGCGCCGGCACCGCCTCAGGTAGGCACCACCCGCTGCCGCCGGCAAAGGCAAGCGGCGTTTAAAAAAAGTGCCGCAGCAGGTGGCAATATTACAACTGCGCTACTGGCCACTAAAATTACTACACCAAGAAGAAATACAGATGATAAACGGGTATTCATTGGACAAATATATTATACCAGAACTGACATGTGATTACATTTTCACGCCATTTCGGTGCATAGATCCTGAGACATCAGTACCCAGAACAACCACCTCTCGCCGTAATAACGGCCTTGATACGCATGGGCATTCAGTCAAACAGAGCTTGGATGGCGTGTACAGGTACAGCTGCCCATGCAGCTTCAACACGATGCCACAGTTCATCAAGAGTAGTGACTGGCGTATTGTGACGACCAGTTGCTCGGCCACCATCGACCAGACGTTTTCAATTGGTGAGACATTTGGAGAATGTGCTGGCCGGGGCCGCAGTCGAACATTTTCAGTATCCAGAAAGGCCCGTACAGGACGTGCAACATGCGGTAGTGCACTATCCTACTGAAATGTAGGGTTTCGCAGGGATCGAATGAAGGGCAGAGCCACGGGTCGTAACACATCTGAAATGTAACGTCCACTGTTCAAAGTGCCGTCAATGCGAACAAGAGGTGACCGAAACGTGTAACCAATGGCACCCATTACCATCACGCCGTATGATACGCCAGTATGGCGATGATGAATACAAGCTTCCAATGTGCGTTCACCGCGATGTCGCCAAACACGGATACGACCATCATGATGCTGTAAACAGAACCTAGATTCATCCGAAAAAATGACGTTTTGCCATTCGTGCACCCAGGTTCGTCGTTGAGTACACCATCGCAGGCGCTCCTGTCTGGATGCAGCGTCAAGTGTAACCGCAGCCGTGGTCTCCGAGCTGATAGTCCATGCTGCTGCAAACGTCGTCGAACTGTTCGTGCAGATGGTCGTTGTCTTGCAAACTTCCCCATCTGTTGACTCAGGGATCGACACGTGGCTGCACGATCCGTTACAGCCATGAGGATAAGATGCCTGTCATCTCGACTGTTAGTGATACGAGGCCGTTGGGATCCAGCACGGCGTTCCATATTACCCTCCGAAACCCACCGATTCGATATTCTGCTAATAGTCATTGGATCTCGACCAACGCGAGCAGCAATGTCGCGATACCATAAACTGCAATCGCGATAGCTACAATCCGACCTTTATCAAAGTCAGAAACGTGATGGTACGCATTTCTCCTCCTTACACGAGGCATCACAACAACGTTTCACCAGGCAACGCCGATCAACTGCTGTTTGTGTCTGAGAAATCGGTTGGAAACTTTGCTCATGTCAGCACGTTGTAGGTGTCGCCACCGGCGCCAACCTTGTGTGAATGCTCTGAAAAGCTAATCATTTGCATATCACAGGATCTTCTTCCTATCGGTTAAATTTCGCGTCTGTAGCACGTCATCTTCGTGGTGGAGCAATTTTAATGGCCAGTAGCGTATGTTAAATTTCTATTCACTCCCCAGACATCCAGTCAGTTGTATCAAATCGGTGAAGCGAAGTTCGTACGATCCCCTTGTAGTAGCCGACAGCAAGCTGAGGTGGGGCTGGCCCTTCGGTACAGAGGGTGGACTAGCGAAGCGCTGAGAACGGGAGTTTGTTTCTGCACAGGAGCCAAGTTATCCTACGCGAGCTGTACGAGTTCTAGGAAACTTACAGCGGCCCAGAGGGTTCGATATGGTGGGGCAGCAACGCGGCGTCACCAGTGCGACGAACCGCAGCCCCGTGTTGATCGAGCGCTCTGTCCCGTTCGCAGTGCTGCAGGCGTCGCTGGAGCCGGAGCTGAGCGCGGCGGGCGTGGCGACGGCGGCGGGCGCGCGCCTCGAGCTGCCCGAGCTGGGCGTGGCGCTGACGGTGCCGCAGGGCGGCGTGGCGCGCGGGCGGCGCCAGCGCGTGCTGGTGGCGCTGCTGCGCGACGCGCGCCCGCCGCTGCCCGACGGCTGCGTGCGCCTCTCGCCCGTCGTCATGTGCGGCCCGCTGCGCCTCGAGCTCGCCAAGCCGCTCATCCTCAGCTTCCAGCACTGCGCCGCGCCGCCGCACGACGCCTGGCGCCTCTCCGTCTGGTGCTGCGACACGCCGCCCGGCCAGCCGCCCTTCTGGCAGGTCAGTCCGTGATGCACGCGCACTCTCGCCGAGTACTCGCGGCAAGTGAGTCTGCTGCAGAGAGCGAGTACAAGTCTAATAGTATACCGGCTTGTTATAATTAAACTTTCCCCACGCCGCCCGAGGAGCCGCCCTTCTGGCAGGTCATTCTATGCTAATCGCACACTCTCGCCGAGTACTCGCGGCAAGTGAGTCTGCTGCAGAGAGCGAGTACGAGTCTAATAATGTACCGGCTGGTTATAATTAAACTTTCCCCATGCCGCCCAGCCAGCCGCCCTTCTGGCAGGTCAGTCCGTGATGCACGCGCACTCTCGCCGAGTACTCGTGGCAAGTGAGTCTGCTGCAGAGGGCGAGTACAAGTCTAATAGTATACCGGCTTGTTATAATTAAACTTTCCCCACGCCGCCCGAGCAGCCGCCCTTCTGGCAGGTCATTGTATGCTAACCGCGCACTCCCGCCGAGTACTCGCGGCAAGTGAGTCTGCTACAGAGAGCGAGTACAAGTCTAATAGTATACCGGCTTGTTATAATTAAACTTTCCCCACGCCGCCCGAGGAGCCGCCCTTCTGGCAGGTCATTCTATGCTAATCGCACACTCTCGCCGAGTACTCGCGGCAAGTGAGTCTGCTGCAGAGAGCGAGTGCGAGTCTAATAATGTACCGGCTGGTTATAATTAAACTTTCCCCATGCCGCCCAGCCAGCCGCCCTTCTGGCAGGTCAGTCCGAGATGCACGCGCACTCTCGCCGAGTACTCGCGGCAAGTGAGTCTGCTGCAGAGGGCGAGTACAAGTCTAATAGTATACCGGCTTGTTATAATTAAACTTTCCCCACGCCGCCCGAGCAGCCGCCCTTCTGGCAGGTCATTGTATGCTAACCGCGCACTCCCGCCGAGTACTCGCGGCAAGTGAGTCTGCTACAGAGAGCGAGTACAAGTCTAATAGTATACCGGCTTGTTATAATTAAACTTTCCCCACGCCGCCCGAGGAGCCGCCCTTCTGGCAGGTCATTCTATGCTAATCGCACACTCTCGCCGAGTACTCGCGGCAAGTGAGTCTGCTGCAGAGAGCGAGTACGAGTCTAATAATGTACCGGCTGGTTATAATTAAACTTTCCCCATGCCGCCCAGCCAGCCGCCCTTCTGGCAGGTCAGTCCGTGATGCACGCGCACTCTCGCCGAGTACTCGTGGCAAGTGAGTCTGCTGCAGAGGGCGAGTACAAGTCTAATAGTATACCGGCTTGTTATAATTAAACTTTCCCCACGCCGCCCGAGCAGCCGCCCTTCTGGCAGGTCATTGTATGCTAACCGCGCACTCCCGCCGAGTACTCGCGGCAAGTGAGTCTGCTACAGAGAGCGAGTACAAGTCTAATAGTATACCGGCTTGTTATAATTAAACTTTCCCCACGCCGCCCGAGGAGCCGCCCTTCTGGCAGGTCATTCTATGCTAATCGCACACTCTCGCCGAGTACTCGCGGCAAGTGAGTCTGCTGCAGAGAGCGAGTGCGAGTCTAATAATGTACCGGCTGGTTATAATTAAACTTTCCCCATGCCGCCCAGCCAGCCGCCCTTCTGGCAGGTCAGTCCGAGATGCACGCGCACTCTCGCCGAGTACTCGCGGCAAGTGAGTCTGCTGCAGAGGGCGAGTACAAGTCTAATAGTATACCGGCTTGTTATAATTAAACTTTCCCCACGCCGCCCGAGCAGCCGCCCTTCTGGCAGGTCATTCTATGCTAATCGCGCACTCTCGCCGAGTACTCGCAGCAAGTGAGTCTGCTGCAGAGGGCGAGTACAAGTCTAATAGTATACTGGCTTGTTATAATTAAACTTTCCCCACGCCGCCCGAGCAGCCGCCCTTCTGGCAGGTCATTCTATGCTAATCGCGCACTCTCGCCGAGTACTCGCAGCAAGTGAGTCTGCTGCAGAGGGCGAGTACAAGTCTAATAGTATACTGGCTTGTTATAATTAAACTTTCCCCACGCTGCCCAGGCAGCTGCCCTTCTGGCAGGTCAGTCCGTGCTAATCGTGCACTCTCGCCGAGTACTCATTGCAAGTGAGTCTGCTGCAGAGAGCGAGTGCGAGTCTAATAATGTACCGGCTGGTTATAATTAAATTTTCCCCACGCCGCCTGGGCAGCCGCCCTTCTGCCAGGTCAGCCCGTACTGCATGCGCACTCTCGCCGAGTACTCGAGGCAAATGAGTCTGCTGCAGAGGGCGAGTACGAGTCTAATAATGTACTGGCTGGTTATAATTAAACTTTCCCCACGCCACCCGGGCAGCCGCCCTTCTGGCAGGTCAGTCCGTGCTGCACGCGCACTCTCGCCGAGTACTCGCGGCAAGTGAGTCTGCTGCAGAGGGCGAGTACGAGTCTAATAATGTACTGGCTGGTTATAATTAAACTTTCTCCATGCCACCCAGCCAGCCGCCCTTCTGGCAGGTCAGTCCGTGCTGCACGCGCACTTTTGCCAAGTAATCGCGGCAAGTTAGTCTGCTGCAGAGAGCAACTACGAGTCTAATGTACCGGCTGGCTATAATTAAACTTTCCCCATTCAACAGATTATAACAGTGAGACTAATTACTGTACGAGTACCAGACTTTGTAGCATTAATATCCAAGAGTATGGGGTGCACGAGTTCCGTGCGTCACAGCGCCTCCGTCCATTTCCAACTATGGCCACCAGGTGCCGTGATCAGTCATCGTGATTTGTAAGGTGCGTTTGAGCAGTTACCAGACAGCGCCAGACAACAGGCTGTACTGCGCATGCGCAGCTATGATGACGTAGGCAGCCCGTACTTGGTGCTTGCTCTGCTCATACGCTTTTCATCGCATTTCTGGGGGAATTTTGTGCGTGGTGGGGCATCACGTGACCATGTGCAGCCCTGCAGGATGTTGTTGAGAAGGCATACAGAGTTGCACTTAGAGCAATTGTTTTATCATATCCCACCCAGATAAAGGCTGCAAATAAGGAAGCAGTTCTTGGCAAAACATCATTTCAAAATTAGACTCCACAGCTCGAAGTACCATAAAATTTTGCTATGGGATGACTTTGACAGATTTTTTTTTTTTTAATTCGTACTCTCCAATATTGTTATGTAGCATTTCCAACAGGTTTACATCTACACAGCACTGCAAAAAGCTAGTAGGATAGAATACAAATTTCTGCCCAAAAAAAAAGAAAAAGATGGGACAGATTCTTGTGTAGCTTACACCGGAATAAAGGACAATAAATTTCATGACCATTTTAAAATGTGTAAAAAATTAATATGGTTGTCTGTGAGGCAAAAAAACTGTACAACTGACAGTTTATATTCTACTCTAGGAATAAATGTGAAGCCATGTGGGGAGTTTAAACGACAAAACACGGTATGCTGCCAGTCTAAAATTTAGCATAGAATGGCATTCTACAAATTTAAGACGTGAACGCAAATTAAGAAATAACTTCAGGCCTAGAGGAAGTACTAGACAAGTACCTTGTGATCGAAAAACACTGTTTCACAGAAGGCAGATCTGTAAAATTCTGCTACAGCTGTCATTATATTTGAAACAAAACATTTAGTTCAAAATTACTGACTAAATTTGCCTTCTTAGTCAGCTTCAAGTCAGTGTTTACGTATGTTCGTACGTATATAGCATTATGGTTCAAATGGCTCTGAGCACTATGCGACTTAACTTCTGAGGTCATCAGTCGCCTAGAACTTAGAACTAATTAAACCTAACTAACCTAAGGACATCACACACATCCATGCCCGAGGCAGGATTCGAACCTGCGACCGTAGCGGTCGCTAGGTTCCAGACTGCAGCGCCTAGAACCGCACGGCCACTCCGGCCGGCTGGGACTTAACTTCTGAGGTCATCAGTCGCCTAGAACTTAGAACTACTTAAACCGAACTAACCTAAGGACATCACACACATCTATGCCCCAGGCAGGATTCGAAACTGCGACCGTAGCAGTCGCGCGGTTCCGGATTGAAGCGCCTAGAACCGCTCGGCCACAGCGGCCGGCTATATAGCATTAAGAGATCTTATAGTGTCATAAAAGGAGCAGGACATCAGAGACTACTCTAGCAGCATCAGAATTTCATAAACCATACTAAAATGCTTCATTCCGCTCTAATTGCACATTTCTATGTCCAGATGCATTCTGAAGTACCTGATATTCACCTTTTCAAGTGGTTTTCGTGATACCAATTTTCTTGGAGGTCCAGTACTGTATTCTCATGTTTGGTTCTTTATTATGGTATAACGTCATTCGTCCCAGAAAATGAAAACTTGTACTTGAAATTGAACGAGGGTGGAAGTAGCCAATAGTGCGGAGTGAAACACTTCGTTTCAAATAAACTAACTGCCCCAGCGGAAAAAAAATTAATAGAAGCAAATTATAAAACAGACAGAAATAGCTTCATTAAGACATTGATGGTTGATTCCTAATAACGTGGAAATAATATAAAATCAGAGAATTGAAACTACTAACTTATTTTGGTCTTTCATGGTTATGAGAATGTATATTAATTCACTTGATGGCTCCCGGCCACAGAAATCTGTTATGATTTCATTTGACGTGGGAACTGTAAACGAAGAGGCCAGCAATGTTACGAAGACACGAAACATATACACGGGTCACGTGGGGAAGGACCCCCCCCCCCCTCCCCACTATAACTCAGCTTGCTCTACGCATGCGCGAATCTGGCAGCTTGGGCGCGCCAGAAAAATGTTTCCGGGTAGCTTCTGGCTACTTGCTGCTACTGCTCATACGGCAGACAGCCACGCTTCAAGTAGCCAGAAGCGGAAGGAAGACACTGCTCATACGCGAATTCAGCTCTGCGCATGCGCACGAGCCCGCTGGCAACTGCTTATACGAACCTATAGTCCCACACACCTGACCAGTCGCAGTGCACTTGTTGACGTGTCTACATGAGCTTGGACAAAAGGAGTAGGGCATTATTGGTGAAGCTCTGTTATCAAAACAACAGTAATACACTCCTGGAAATGGAAAAAAGAACACATTGACACCGGTGTGTCAGACCCACCATACTTGCTCCGGACACTGCGAGAGGGCTGTACAAGCAATGATCACACGCACGGCACAGCGGACACACCAGGAACCCGGGGTGTTGGCCGTCGAATGGCGCTAGCTGCGCAGCATTTGTGCACCGCCGCCGTCAGTGTCAGCCAGTTTGCCGTGGCATACGGAGCTCCATCGCAGTCTTTAACACTGGTAGCATGCCGCGACAGCGTGGACGTGAACCGTATGTGCAGTTGACGGACTTTGAGCGAGGGCGTATAGTGGGCATGCGGGAGGCCGGGTGGACGTACCGCCGAATTGCTCAACACGTGGGGCGTGAGGTCTCCACAGTACATCGATGTTGTCGCCAGTGGTCGGCGGAAGGTGCACGTGCCCGTCGACCTGGGACCGGACCGCAGCGACGCACGGATGCACGCCAAGACCGTAGGATCCTACGCAGTGCCGTAGGGGACCGCACCGCCACTTCCCAGCAAATTAGGGACACTGTTGCTCCTGGGGTATCGGCGAGGACCATTCGCAACCGTCTCCATGAAGCTGGGCTACGGTCCCGCACACCGTTAGGCCGTCTTCCGCTCACGCCCCAACATCGTGCAGCCCGCCTCCAGTGGTGTCGCGACAGGCGTGAATGGAGGGACGAATGGAGACGTGTCGTCTTCAGCGATGAGAGTCGCTTCTGCCTTGGTGCCAATGATGGTCGTATGCGTGTTTGGCGCCGTGCAGGTGAGCGCCACAATCAGGACTGCATACGACCGAGGCACACAGGGCCAACACCCGGCAACATGGTGTGGGGAGCGATCTCCTACACTGGCCGTACACCACTGGTGATCGTCGAGGGGACACTGAATAGTGCACGGTACATCCAAACCGTCATCGAACCCATCGTTCTACCATTCCTAGACCGGCAAGGGAACTTGCTGTTCCAACAGGACAATGCACGTCCGCATGTATCCCGTGCCACCCAACGTGCTCTAGAAGGTGTAAGTCAACTACCCTGACCAGCAAGATCTCCGGATCTGTCCCCCATTGAGCATGTTTGGGACTGGATGAAGCGTCGTCTCACGCGGTCTGCACGTCCAGCACGAACGCTGGTCCAACTGAGGCGCCAGGTGGAAATGGCACGGCAAGCCGTTCCACAGGACTACATCCAGCATCTCTACGATCGTCTCCATGGGAGAATAGCAGCCTGCATTGCTGCGAAAGGTGGATATACACTGTACTAGTGCCGACATTGTGCATGCTCTGTTGCCTGTGTCTATGTGCCTGTGGTTCTGTCAGTGTGATCATGTGATGTATCTGACCCCAGGAATGTGTCAATAAAGTTTCCCCTTCCTGGGACAATGAATTCACGGTGTTCTTATTTCAATTTCGAGGAGTGTACTTCAGCTGCGTCCGCCCCCGGTAGCTGAATGGTCAGCTTGACGGATTGTTAATCCTCTGGGCCCGGGTTCGATTCCCGGCTGGGTCGGCGAATTTTCTCCGCCCAGGGACTGGGTGTTGTGCTGGTCTTCGTCATCATCCTTTCATCCTCCATCGACTGCAGGTCGTCAAATTAAAAGACCGGCACCCGGCGAACGGTCTTCCTGAAGGGGGGCCCTAGGCATACGATTAAATAAATAAAAACTGCAGCTGCACTTCGAGAATATCACCGACTTAAAGGATAACGGAAGGGTCCTCTTTCTCCACCTGCTGTGCGGAGCATGATGAAGAAGTTCGAATTAGCTGTAGAACTGGGTGTCGCTAGGGGAAGAGGCCGACTACCGGTTGCATCAAGGTGGTTGATGAAATCGCTGTTGCTATGGAAGACAACGCTGCGCGCAGTTCCCGATCGTCAGCAATGCGCGTGCTGTGTCACGACAGTTGAACATCCTGTGGTCCACTGTATGGAAGGTGCTTCGAACCATTCTCAAATGTTATCTGTACAAGAACCATATCGTACTGCAGCCTGCACCACAGGACGCACAACAACGTGTTGTCTTCGCTCTCCACTTTCTCGCAAGGATTGAAGTTGACGAAGGCTGGCCCTGGACCCTCCTGCGGACAAACGAAGATCATTTTTCTCTGACGGGTGAGGTGAACACACAGAACGGCCGAGTATGGGAAACTTCACCTTCAGTCACTGTGCATGAAGTTCCTCTGTATGTGTCACCGTATGGTGTAGCTTCACGACTACATTCATCGTTGGCCCATTCTTTTTTGTACAGGACGCGCTCAAGTACCAAAGACGTGCTCTGTGACTGGCCAGCGTTACTGCGATATGCTTTGCCAGCATGTTATACCCGCCCTACAGGAGAGAGAAACATTGAACTCAACAGTTTTCACCCAAGATGGGGCCTCACCGCACATCGCTCGTCAATTTCACCTGCTTCTTCCAAACACATTTAGAAATATCGGCCGATCGTTTCCAAATGATTGGCCAGCATGATCACCTGATCCCACTCCCTCTGATTTCTGGTTATGGGGCTACCTGAAGGACAGTGTTTACCAGGAGAACATTCACACATGTCCTGATCTGAAGCGCAGCTTATCAAGAGACGTAGCCAGCATCCTACGGACATGTTTCGTTCTGCCGTGCAGAATGCAGTCATGCGCTTTCAGACTCTTTTAGACACTCAAGGGCGCCATATTGAGCCCCTTTTGTAGCAGTAATGGTACCGGTCTGTAGTGGTATGATGTACCCTAGAAGCACATTAAAAGTGTTTCATTTGAACTGATTCTACAATACCTCTCTTCCACATGTCCTCGACATTAATGGTGCCAAGTTCGGTTCTCGTACGATAATTAGTTTCCGTGTTATAACATATTAAATAGGGAAAGTTTGATTATGAAAATGGTTCAAATGACTCTCAGCACTATGGGACTTAACATCTGAGGTCATCAGTCCCCTAGACTTAGAACTACTTAAACCTAACTAACCTAAGGACATCACACACATCCATGCCCGAGGCAGGATTCGAACAGTTTTTTTTTTTATAATTTGACAACTGTACATGATAAACTGTTAGGGTGTTGGGAGAACTACCTTCTGACACTTTTTTTTCTTTAGTTCAATGAAAATTTTGTGGTATTGAAATACAGAATATTTAAACTTTTAAGAAATCCTGGTTTTTCGCGCTACTCAGTGTTTATCACACCTTATATCTTAAACTATGTGTCTTACGACAGCATAATTTTTTATAGTTGGCTTCAGTAGTATATGTCGATAACGCGTGCAAAGTCTCTGGTCAATAAAGTCAGTAACAGTGAAGTAATAAAGTAAAAGGTCACGTATGATGCAGACATTTTTTAGCAAACCAACATCCTAAATGTAGTAACCGACAAGCATTTCCGCTTTACACTTTTTGTGGAGGGTCAAAGCGAACAAAAGTTTCGGAAAGGTTTGAATTTATTTTTGCAGTTTGTTGGAAGTCGGTGGGTGCTATAGATCGCCCTATACGAGAGCAGTATTGTGCTGTTCACTGGCGCGATGTTAAGTTCCAGCGCGCTATATTTTGCTGTTACAGGCGCGGTGCAGTGCTGCGCTACAGAAGTGGCGGAAACAGTAGTACATCACAAAACCTATTGACAGAAACCTAACAAATCCTGAATTACTGAAGAAGTGTCTGCATGGTCAGACTCAAAATCCCAATGAGTCGTTCAATAATCTTATATGGACTTCCTTACCAATTTTTTTTTTTGATTAAGACACTAAAGTGGGGGTCAGTGATGCTGTTATTGCTTTTAATGATGGCAACACTGGTAGGGTGAAAGTGCTACAGCATATGGAAATTAATCCTGGAGCAAACAACATCAAAGAACTTGAACGGATGGACAAGGTTCGCATTGATAAAGCAGAGTATGCAGCACAGTTGGCCACTAAGAAGTCAAGAAAGAAGAAAAGAAAAAAGAACTTGGAAAAAGGTCAAGAGGATGATATACAGTATGGTGGAGGGTGCTTTTCTTTCACTGCTGCCATGTCCCGCACTGATGCAGTGTCGGCATTGTTAGGAACGGATTTGGCAAAGTTAGTGGAAAGGGGTGGCCGGATGTCCTTCCTGCCGCCACCCTGTACGCCCCCGGGACAGAATTTGTGTACCCCTGCTTCCTGCGTCTAGTGTAATTCATGGAATAGTGCAAACATGTTCAGATGTCTGCGAGTCGTGGAACTGAGGCGGAACGTGGGGACCAGCCCGGTATTCACCTAGTGGGATGTGGAAAACCGCCTAAAAACCACATCCAGGCTGGCCGGCACACTGACCGACGCCGGTAATTCGCCGGGCGGATTCGATCCGGGGCCGTTGCGCCTACCTGAGTCCAGGAAAAGTGCATTAGCGCTCTCAGATAACCTGGTGGGTCGGTGCAGGGTGCTTCTGACTGACTAAAAATAAAAATAATAAGCATATATTAACTGAGTGACAGTCTTTTGAAATTTTAGAAGCCATTACTGAAAATTTACATTTTGCATTTTTCACTAAACCTCAGAAACCACCTCGAGTAGAGTATTCAAATTTTCAGGGCGTAATAACATACATATCCTGAGTCTACTAAACCAAAACACATAATGTTATGTATAATTAAAATTATTTAGGATAACAGACAAAAAAGTACATAATATTTTAATCGTTTAATTAAAAAATTGTATTTCCGAAAGCAGTGGCTGAAGTGCAATTATTATAGTTTATTAGACTCAGGACACACAGTTTAATGTCCTCCAAACGTTTCATGTCAATGGCTACAGTGATTCCTGAAATACTGGGAAGCCAAGAAACTAAATTTAACACTGTCGGGTTAGGGCGTACCAACTCCCCTTAAACTGGCGTGGAAAAAAACTATATAACCGAAAAATTGGTTGTGTAACGTCCCCTTAGAAAAATTAATGAATTACTGTGCTGATAAACCTCTTACGTTATTTAATTTTCGAACAGCTGAGCAGAACTGAACGTACTCAGATATTTCTCTCTTCACTTATTCTGATCAACACTAAACTGACACGCAATATTTTTTAGCGCAACGCAGTCTGACTTTCAATAATCCCTACAAAAGAATGGCCCTGACTAACAATAACTTATACCTTTCATGAATTACTTAGCTCACAAAAATCTTCGTTAACGAACTACTGCAATACAGCGAGGGCCAGTACTGCCAGCTAAATGAAAGATTCTAACTACTGAAGGCACTAACTACTGATAGGCATAGTTAGCAAATGAAAGATTTTGATAGAGAACAAACAATGTATTTACCTTATTAATATTCAAAAGTCATCATATATATGATAGTTCATGATATACAGTATTGCAAATTTTCTCTTTCTGATGGACACACGTCCAAATCGTCCGCTCTCAAAATTCTGCCCTCTCCCCACATCCACCACTGCTGGCGGCTCACCTCCAACTGCGCAACGCTACGCGCTGTTCACATCCAACCATGGAGGTAAAAATAAGAGGAGTTGTCATGACGTCACAAACTTGAAGCCGACCCAAGTCAAGATCCGCCATGTTAGCTACCCCAAAACATTCGCTTCTGGTAGTTTAATTCCGTGTAGTCGTGAAGTGTTTTGGTAAAAAATGCCGGCTTGCGTCGCTTACTGGTGTACTAATCGTTCTTATTGTAGTCTAAAGTTTAAACAAATCCTCTTTCATTCGTAAGTGGACTTATTTAAGCGCTATTTTCTTATATATACTTGAAATTCTGATGCACTGTAAAGTTCTACAGTACCATGGTTTTATTTCTGTGATTTGACTTTAGATTTCCTATCAGTCCAATGCGAAGAACTCTCTGGAGGTGAGCAATACACTTGGTTTTCATTGTTTGGTTATTCCCAAGTGACTGAAAAGTCCTGGCAAGAAATATCCTGGAAATGGGGACTAATGTTTTAAAATGCGATAATTTAATATAAAAGAAGTGTAACTTCATGTAGTTAATTAACTCTTCAGTGAAATCTGTGGAGCACATGTTACAGTGGTTAAATTATGAGTAGTTAAAGGGTTACATATTTGTTAAAGCAAAGTTCCCTATCTACACTCCTGGAAATGGAAAAAAGAACACATTGACACCGGTGTGTCAGACCCACCATATTTGCTCCGGACACTGCGAGAGGGCTGTACAAGCAATGATCACACGCACGGCACAGCGGACACACCAGGAACCGCGGTGTTGGCCGTCGAATGGCGCTAGCTGCGCAGCATTTGTGCACCGCCGCCGTCAGTGTCAGCCAGTTTGCCGTGGCATACGGAGCTCCATCGCAGTCTTTAACACTGGTAGCATGCCGCGACAGCGTGGACGTGAACCGTATGTGCAGTTGACGGACTTTGAGCGAGGGCGTATAGTGGGCATGTGGGAGGCCGGGTGGACGTACCGCCGAATTGCTCAACACGTGGGGCGTGAGGTCTCCACAGTACATCGATGTTGTCGCCAGTGGTCGGCGGAAGGTGCACGTGCCCGTCGACCTGGGACCGGACCGCAGCGACGCACGGATGCACGCCAAGACCGTAGGATCCTACGCAGTGCCGTAGGGGACCGCACCGCCACTTCCCAGCAAATTAGGGACACTGTTGCTCCTGGGGTATCGGCGAGGACCATTCGCAACCGTCTCCATGAAGCTGGGCTACGGTCCCGCACACCGTTAGGCCGTCTTCCGCTCACGCCCCAACATCGTGCAGCCCGCCTCCAGTGGTGTCGCGACAGGCGTGAATGGAGGGACGAATGGAGACGTGTCGTCTTCAGCGATGAGAGTCGCTTCTGCCTTGGTGCCAATGATGGTCGTATGCGTGTTTGGCGCTGTGCAGGTGAGCGCCACAATCAGGACTAAATACGACCGAGGCACACAGGGCCAACACCCGGCAACATGGTGTGGGGAGCGATCTCCTACACTGGCCGTACACCACTGGTGATCGTCGAGGGGACACTGAATAGTGCACGGTACATCCAAACCGTCATCGAACCCATCGTTCTACCATTCCTAGACCGGCAAGGGAACTTGCTGTTCCAACAGGACAATGCACGTCCGCATGTATCCCGTGCCACCCAACGTGCTCTAGAAGGTGTAAGTCAACTACCCTGGCCAGCAAGATCTCCGGATCTGTCCCCCATTGAGCATGTTTGGGACTGGATGAAGCGTCGTCTCACGCGGTCTGCACGTCCAGCACGAACGCTGGTCCAACTGAGGCGCCAGGTGGAAATGGCATGGCAAGCCGTTCCACAGGACTACATCCAGCATCTCTACGATCGTCTCCATGGGAGAATAGCAGCCTGCATTGCTGCGAAAGGTGGATATACACTGTACTAGTGCCGACATTGTGCATGCTCTGTTGCCTGTGTCTATGTGCCTGTGGTTCTGTCAGTGTGATCATGTGATGTATCTGACCCCAGGAATGTGTCAATAAAGTTTCCCCTTCCTGGGACAATGAATTCACGGTGTTCTTATTTCAATTTCCAGGAGTGTATGTCCAGGCTATTTAGATCATTACATTAATCACTGTGTTGTCGTGTTACCCTGTAAATTGATGTTATTTGCCACACTGAATGTCACTTGGTAGGTACGATTTAAAAACAAAGTAGATGTGTAAACTACAGTGTGCCTGACAATCTTAAATTCCATTCTTTTCCTTCGTAATTTAACGAACGTTTCACTATGTTGACATGACAGCTGGCTTGTTTATATCATCCCTGCATACATCTATGGGACACCAAAGGAAATAAGGCAAGTTTCTTGCAAACTTGAACATTTAAAATTTGCATTTGACTTGAAAATGCAACGAATACAAATGGGTGTACGAAAGCACGCTTTTCATAGCACATACTTCTCTTCTCGGTTATTCGAAGTGTATAAACAAAAAGGAATTACAGTACTGGGGCCAGAAGCTTCATATTTTGGTGTCGTATTACTGTATCGAATACGCATTTAAGACCAGAAAAACGGTTGAAGTTGCGTTCCTTGTGCTGTGTTGTTCACTAAAACAGTGTAACATTTACTATATAAAATAAATATCGAATGCACACGACAGAAATAACGAACAAGAAGGAATTGTAAACACTCGTCTGCTAATGTTTTGGGGGATCCAAGATGGCGGCAGGCCCCGCCCACTGGCTTCGAAACAACGTACAGCGTAAGTCTGTAGCGCCATCTCCCCTTATTCTACCTCCATGCATCCAAATGCCAAACACTACAATAGCAAAAATTCCAACAATGCAAACCAGCCGCAGACTGCACACAGCACAGTCAGTGATTTGCATACAGAGCGCTACGTGGCGTTACCAACATGAAAACCTAAACAGCCTACTTACAGTTGTTTCAGCGATAACTCGCCATCCCTAGTAGATTAGATTCGATTAATACTAGTTCCATGGATCATGAATACGATATTTCGTAATGATGTGGAACGAGTCAAATTTTCCAATACATGACATAATTAAGTTAATTTAACAACATACTTAAGTTAATATAACAACTTTTTCATTTTTTTGTTTTTTATTTTTATTTTTTTATTTATTTTTATTTTTTTTAATTTATATCTAAAAATTCCTCTATGGAGTAGAAGGAGTTGTCATTCAGAAATTCTTTTAATTTCTTCTTAAATACTTGTTGGTTATCTGTCAGACTTTTGATACTATTTGGTAAGTGACCAAAGACTTTAGTGCCAGTATAATTCACCCCTTTCTGTGCCAAAGTTAGATTTAATCTTGAATAGTGAAGATCATCCTTTCTCCTAGTATTGTAGTTATGCACACTGCTATTACTTTTGAATTGGGTTTGGTTGTTAATAACAAATTTCATAAGAGAGTATATATACTGAGAAGCTACTGTGAATATCCCTAGATCCTTAAATAAATGTCTGCAGGATAATCTTGGGTGGACTCCAGCTATTATTCTGATTACACGCTTTTGTGCAATAAATACTTTATTCCTCAGTGATAAATTACCCCAAAATATGATGCCATATGAAAGCAAGGAGTGAAAATAGGCGTAGTAAGCTAATTTACTAAGATGTTTATCACCAAAATTTGCAATGACCCTTATTGCATAAGTAGCTGAACTCAAACGTTTCAGCAGATCATCAATGTGTTTCTTCCAATTTAATCTCTCATCAATGGACACACCTAAAAATTTGGAATATTCTACCTTAGCTATATGCTTCTGATTAAGGTCTATATTTATTAATGGCGTCATACCATTTACTGTACGGAACTGTATGTACTGTGTCTTATCAAAATTCAGTGAGAGTCCGTTTACAAGGAACCACTTAGTAATTTTCTGAAAGACAGTATTGACAATTTCATCAGTTAATTCTTGTTTGTCAGGTGTGTTTACTATACTTGTATCATCAGCAAAGAGAACTAACTTTGCCTCTTCATGAATATAGAATGGCAAGTCATTAATATATATTAAGAACAGCAAAGGACCCAAGACTGACCCTTGTGGAACCCCATTCTTGATAGTTCCCCAGTTTGAGGAATGTGCTGATCTTTGCATATTATGAGAACTACTTATTTCAACTTTCTGCACTCTTCCACTTAGGTACGAATTAAACCATTTGTGCACTGTCCCACTCATGCCACAGTACTTGAGCTTGTCTAGCAGAATTTCATGATTTACACAATCAAAAGCCTTTGAGAGATCACAAAAAATCCCAATGGGTGGTGTTCGGTTATTCAGATCATTCA
Organism: Schistocerca cancellata; assembly: GCF_023864275.1. NCBI lineage: Eukaryota > Metazoa > Arthropoda > Insecta > Orthoptera > Acrididae > Schistocerca > Schistocerca cancellata. The sequence goes on from NC_064634.1 coordinate 167,000,674, forward strand.
AAATTTGATTGGTGAAAGCATATATGGCATTTTCTGTTGAAAAACCCTTCTGGAAACCAAACTGACATTTTGTTAGTACTTGTTTGTTACAGATATGTGAAGCTACTCTTGAATACATTACTTTCTCAAAAATTTTGGATAAAGCTGTTAGAAGGGAGATTGGACGGTAATTGTTGACATCAGATCTATCCCCCTTTTTATGCAAAGGTATAACAATAGCATATTTCAGTCTATCAGGGAAAATGCCCTGTCCCAGAGAGCTATTACACAGGTGGCTGAGAATCTTACTTATCTGTTGAGAACAAGCTTTTAGTATTTTGCTGGAAATGCCATCAATTCCATGTGAGTTTTTGCTTTTAAGCAAGTTTATTATTTTCCTAATTTCAGAGGGAGAAGTGGGTGAGATTTCAATTGCATCAAATTGCATAGGTATGGCCTCTTCCATTAACAGCCTAGCATCTTCTAATGAACACCTGGATCCTACTATATCCACAACATTTAGAAAATGATTATTAAAAATATTTTCAACTTCTGACTTTTTGTTCGTAAAGTTTTCATTCAATTTGATGGTAATACTGTCTTCCTGTGCTCTTGGTTGACCTGTTTCTCTTTTAATAATAGTATGGGGCCTTCCCTTGTGAGTAAAGTATCGGCACCTTTTGCTCGGTATCGTGTCCCTGACGAGACCGTGTGACTTTGCAGGAGGAAGCGGTGCTGGGCGAGGAGACGATCAACACGGCGGTGTACGCGCAGCTGGACCCTGGCCGCGTGCACCTGGCGTGCGAGGCGGGCACTCGCTGCGTGCTGGTGGGCCGGCCTGCGCGGCCGCGCGCCGCCAGGAAGAGCCTCCGCCTCGCACTGTTTGGCCCGCCAGTGCCGCCGCTCGTCGCGCTCCCCAACTGCAGCCTGCGCGTCTACGTGCTCGAGGACACGCGCGAGGCGCTACAGGTACACTGCAGTACAGCCACCGTCTAACATACAGTGTGTAAACTTTTAGATGGCAGACCTCTCCCTAGTCCTGAATCGGTAGAAGTCGGTAAACGTCGGGAGGCTTCGGTATGCACGCAGTTTCGACTGCTGCCAACATTATGTAGCTGACTGTGTTGTACAAGGTAGCCATTGTCGTCTGCTTTGTTATTGTTTTGCGCTGTACTGTTCTGCGTGTTTTTATTGTGCAGTTGTGCTAAACATTATCAAAATGAGTGAAGAGGCAGTTGCTTTTATTTTAACGCGTTTGCGAAACGTGTTGCGAATAGTGTTAGTAGTGAAGAAATAATAGAACAAAACGCCATGCCTGATGCGGCACTTTTTCACGCATCTCAATGTTTACCACGTCATATCTCCTGAATTATATGTCGTAAAGAGACATAAATTTGCTGGCGCATTTATTGATATATGTGGATACTGTGTGCGAAATATGTTGCGGTTAGAGTTAATAGTAACGAAATAATACATTAAAACGTCATGCCTTCTGCGGCAGATTTACGGTATGTACTGAGAAAATGTAGTAAGCGACAACCTTTTTTCCTTTCATTATTTTGTGGGGGGTGTCAGCGAGAAAAATTTTCGTAAAGGTTTGAAATTGTACGTAACGTTTGTCGCTAGTCGCTAAGTGCTCTCATTCTCAAATAGCGGATGCATAAATCTGGGTATTTTCCCGCGGTGGCATCTCATTGTTTATGACGTCATATCTCCTCAAGAATGTGTCTTATTTCTTTTTGTTTTTCGGGTAGGAACCTTCGTGGGCGTACGGAGAACAAATCACCAAAATTTCATCGCAATCGGATGAATGGTTTGGGAACGCACAGAGGGCATACATACATTCATTTTTGTGTTTAGAGATTGACAGTTACGTTGTACTATATGACCTGTTTAAGTATATTTAAATTTTGTAATTAATAGTTTAACATTGCGGGGAATGAAATAGAATTTAAAAAAAAAAACTGCGAGCAGTGAGAATCAAACCCGGGTCCGCTGCATGACAAGCCTTTACCTCATCAATTGCGCTACGGTTGCTACAGCGTCTTAACCGTTGAATCATTATACATTACTCTCTTCCGGCGTTCGGAGAACAACTGACCAAAATTTCATGACAATCGGATGAATGGTTTATATATATTATTTTTCTTCTTGCTTATTATGCTTTTGTGTTCGAAACATTAGTAAATTATCGAGAGACTGAACTGTCATACAATGAAGGCTTTCACGACCGGATGTTTCAGCTGCCGAGAATTCTTCCAGGTTGTATGGCCGTGGTCCATGGCACTCTTCAATCCCTGACGCTTTGTCCAAAGCTACGTTGGACATCACGTAGTGAAATTTTCGGAAACTGAAGTTTTATGTACTGTGACGAACTATTATCTACGGCTATATAGAGAAGCCATCGAAATACAGGGTGGCGCACGAATTGTGTTACCAATTGTTTCTTTCACAATTTACGACGCATATTGGATATCGCGCTGGGAACTCTACAGCAGTACCAGCAGAGCTTGGAAAAACACATGACTTACGAAATGACGTGTAATTCACAATACTGCCGCTAGGAGACTAGTAAGAAGCGGTGGCTGACACTGGAAGACTGACGATACAGCAACGATCGGCAATTGTGTTACTTTTTCATGAAACGAAAAACCTTGTTGTGACTGAGAGGCGTTTTCGACAACAGTTTAACACACGATGGGTCCCTTGCAAGAAGACCATTCACAGGTTGTACGATAAATTTGTACAGGAAGGAACAGTATTGGAAGCGAAGCGACCACAGCCTAAGACTGTTTGTTCCCCGGAGAATATTGAAGCGGTACGAGTTGCTATACAGAGAAGTCCCGGGAAATCGTGTAGAAAGGCAGCAGTGCAACTGGGAATATCCAGACGCTCCATTCAACGCATTCTTAAAAGTGACCTCCATATGTACCCATACAAGATGACCTGTGCACAGAAGCTCACTGAAGAACACAAGCAGCAGAACTCTCAACAACGTTTGGTTTCCAGACGAGGTGCAGTGTCACTTAGACAGTGCGGTTAAGAAACAAAATGTACGCTTTTGGGCCAGTGAAAACCCACAAGTGCTTCATGAACGGCAACATTATGTTCCGAGGATTACAGAGTGGGCAGCAATTTCCAGTCACGAACTTATTGGACTCTTTTTCTTTGAAGAAACTGCGAACAGCGAGTGGAGTTTTTACACGAGCATTTCGACATGTGGATAATTTCACTCAGGTTTCCATGTTGCTTCAATGATGGACAAAACTGGGCCCCCGATAGTCCAGACCTCAATCAATGTGACTTTTTGCTTTGAGCGTACCTAAAGGAAAAAAATTTCCCGAAATGTCCACGTGATTTAATGGAGGTCAGAAGACTTATTCTTCAAGCTTGCAGTGAAATTACGGAAAACATGTGCTGTAGGGTAATCACTAACTTCAGTGTTCGTTTGAAGGAAGTTAGGAAACGAAATGGTGGACATATTGAGCATGTGCTGAGGTAGAACAAATCTCCATGGACAGCTCTTCATTGTAGTACATGTTCCTTTCAGATTGCATTGACAATAAAGTTTATATTCAAAAACAAAATGGTAAAGCATTTCGTGCGCCACCCTGTATGTACCCAGATAGCACAGTAAGCCGGTTTCAAACTTGTTTCCAGCTGTAAAGTTCAAGTATATAAGCTTGATCAAAGCTGGAATATTCAAGCCTGTTAGCTGGATTCTAGCTTGAAATAAACATCAAAGTTGGCAGAGTTCAAGCTATATTTCAAGCTTGACTTATCAAGCTTGGCTCCAGCTGTATCTACACACGTGGAATACAGCCTGGTATTTACAGCTTGTTTTAAGCTATATAAATATTAATCTGAATTTATTGAATCTAATTAATTACGTTACGTAATATTTAACATTTGTAACATTAACGTACCGAACTGTTTTCTAGTATAAAACAAACTTGTCAACGAACCACAACCATTAACGCGCGTCACAAAGGTAAAATGGCTGTAAACGTAACTTTACGTTACGTAATATTTAACATTTGTAACATTAACGTACCGAACTGTTTTCTAGTATAAAACAAACTTGTCAACAGACCACAACCATTAACGCGCGTCACAAAGGTAAAATGGCCGTAAACATAGCAAGGCTCAGAAAAGTAAATAAAATAAGATAAAACAGAACTGGAGACAGCCGCACTCAAACCAAACTCCGCGCCGTCATGACGTCACACATGACAACACCCTTACGTCACGGCTTATAAACGCTTGTGGCGCTTCCCGTGGACGTCTATGGAAGCTATGCTGCGCGCGCATCTGCTGTACAGCCTTCCAGGGAAATTACAGTTTATTTCAAGCTTGGGAAAATTATTTTAATTCAAGCTAAATTTTTACAGCTTGATGTAAACTGTGTAACAGGTTGATTTTTCAATCTTGAATTTTCAACTGAACGTAAACTCAATATCCACCTTGAAATAAGCTTGAGTGCTAGCTGGGTAAACTTGGGGATAATTTTAACAGAAAAGAAGAAGCTATGAAACTCAGCGATATATGGACAGTGGCACTACAGAATAGATCAGAATAGATGAGAAGTTTTTATCTTTGACGTACTATGATTGATAGTTATATTTTATCATTGACAAGGTTTATCAATGCTATCACGTGAAATCCAGACCACTCCCACTTTCCATGGTATTTAGGCCATCTTCGATGCCCGACTTGTCCCGCCTGGACATCTTCCCCACCCACCCCCCAAATTCTATAAGTCCCTCCAGACCCTTGAGCGTCATGCACTCCACCTTGCCTTCCGTATATGCCTCCCATCCCTCACACACATCCTCTATGACCTCATTCCTTTCTCCCATCTGCTCCTATTCCTCGAACATATCCACATGCTCTACACCTCCCACTGCCTTGATCCCCCTCACCCCCTCTCCTCTCCCATCCCCACCCCCTGTCACATCTTCACTGTTGTGTCCCCCTACCCTCCATCTCTACACCCTTCATCTCCTTTCCTAAGGTGGCTTCCATCAGCTCCCCTTCCTGGATGATGCCCTCTCTCCCTCTATTTATCCCTCCTATCAACTCTGATCCTCACCCCCCCCCCCCCCGTCCTTTCCTCCGTCCATTTCCTGGGCTCCCTCTCCCCCCTTCCATCCTCTTTTTTCCCCACGTACCCTCTCTCTGCCCCCCTTCTCTCCCCTGAGTCCTTTTGCATTTCCCTCCTCTGCCTTTTCCCATTTGCCTCTGCCCTGCCCCTCCCCCCCTTATGAGTCCTGTCCCTCCTTAGGTTCCCCCCCTTTCGTTTTTCCTCTCCTCCCTCCTTTTTTTCCCCCTCATCTGTCTATGGTCACCCCCCCCCATCTGCCCTAGACTATGGTGTGTCCTCTTTGTGCCGACATGTTAGTGCAGTGTTTACAGTGGGTGTTCAGTGTTGTATGTCTTTTCCGAAGTGTTGTGAACGGACATCATACTGTCACTGGGTGTGATTTTATATCTCTTGCGAAAAGAAACCAGACTGTCGCTATGATTTTTAATTGTCTGTCTACTATGTTACATGTCTGCTTCCTGTGTATTTTATTCACTTTGCCAACCTTTTGCTTTATGTTTTAACTTTCCACAATTTTCCGCCATTTTCCAATTTAAGTCACCGTTTTATCACCTCCTTTTATTGATTCTTATCTTCTTCTTACGTTTTAAAAAGTCTGTAGGCTGCAGAGCAGCGTAATAAAGGAAAAAAAAAACTCCCGACTTGTCAGTCGGCAAGAACTCAGCATAACCACGAGCACCACGAAGATGCTCAATGTAGCTTTGGACATCAGGGATTGAAGATCCATGGACCATGGTCATACAACCCGGAAGAATTCTTGGCAGTCTGAACTGTGGTGAAATAAATGTAAAAACCGCCAAATCTCAATGCTAGAAACTATAACTTATTCTTGAAGAAATACTTTTGATTATGTGAATAATTGCAGCTTATAACACTGAAACCAAGATAATATAAAAACTCACATTTCATGCATGAGAAACATATATCTTTGTAGTTGTCTGTTCTTCTTATGACAGGCAATTTTGTTGTCACCTAACAATTTTGTGTGGAGTCTGATGATTCGCACATTATTACAATTCACTTGACTTTCCAGTGGATGAACATTTCTGTAACTGTAACTACTTTTGCTTCAAAAGCAAAATCGTTGAAAATTTCTCAGATGTAGCAACAGTGGTGGAATCGGTTCCTTCTTCATTGGGTAACAGTTATATTTGATGTTTTATCATCACACCTGTGTGATTTTCCCTTCAGGTACAGTTTTGGTGACTGGTTGAGAAGTATCTCAGGGCAGATTATTTACGATTCTCTTGTGACATACAGATATTTACTAAAGAATGTCACTTTCTTTTAAGACCAAAAAAATAGTTGGTAAACAGCAGAAGACCTGACATTTTGCAGAAAGACTTCGTATATCCACTCAACAATGTGAAGTTTTGTTCACTACATTTCCAACCAATCAGTGAAGTTGATATGGAAGGGGGGAAAGGAAAGAACAGGAAATGGAAGGAACTAATGATGTCAGCTGCATCAGGACTTTATGCGGAATCAGTGGCGATGAGTGAAAATATGTGCCTCACCAGGACTCGAACCCAGAATCTCCTGATTATTAGACAGTTGTGTTAACTACTGCACCACCTGGACATAGTGTTAATTGGAAATGCTCACACTGCCACCTAGTGCGATTTCTTATCTGCAGTTCCCGTCCATTCCTCCGTGCTCGTTAATTTTAGATTACTGATGGAGGTCAAATGTAAATTTACATCTGTGCTGATGGTTCTTCAGTTCGAGTCTTGGTCTGACACACATTATCACTCATCACCGTTGATTCCACGTAAAGCCTGGATGCAGCTGATATTAGTCCCCCCCCCCCTTTCCTTTCCTTTCCTTTCCTTTCCTTTCCTTTCCTTTCCTTTCCCTTCTCCGTCACAACTATAAATTCCATGTGATGTCTGTCCTACCAGATACGTCCAAAAGAACAAATACCACACATTCATATGACTGATAAGCCTCGATAGACTACAAATCTACAACTATCAGTGGAGATGCACATTTACGTTCAACCTCCAGTGGAAATCCAGAAGTAACGAGCATGGAGGATGTGAATGGGGGGCTAGGGATAAATGGTGACGCTAGGTGGGTGTGTGAGTCAGCCGAGATATCTGCTCATTTGCAGTTAACACTGTGTCTGGGTAATACAGCAGTTAACACAACTGCCTAGTAAGCAGGAGATCCTTGGTTCGAGTCCTGGTCTGGCACACATTTTCACTCAGCGACACCGATTCTGCATAAAGTCCCAGTGCAGCTGATATCATTAGTTCCTGCCCTTTCCTTTCCTTTCTCCACCTCCACCTTCAATTTACATTATATGTACCATAACTCTGGATTCCACATGATGTCTGTTCCTTCGGACATATCTGAAAGAACAGACACCGCACATTCGTATAAGGGCTGAGAGGTGTGCAACAGTGCTCAGGAGACATTTTTATTAATCACATGTAATCTTAACTGATAAAGCAAAATCAAAGACCAAAAACATGCAATTTAACTGTGGTTAAGCTGGGTGTCAGTCCCACAAGACTGTGAAAAAGCCAGCTTTAGAATTACATAGAACCATACAGAGAAGATGCTCAAGTATGTAAAAACTGTGTAGTGCATCTGTAAATGAAACTACGGAAAAGACATAGTGCAGTCATTTCTTCAGTACTGCCCATTTGTTTGGTGTTATAAAGTAAACATGGCAGTAGACACTGGAAAAATTCAGAGGCACAGATTAGTATAATCCATATCTAACATAAATTAAAAAGAATCATAGGAGAAAAGATGACAATGATCTCAGTGGGTAAATTTAAAGAATCAGTATTCAAGCAAAAAATACTGCTGTGCCCATCATATATCTTGCTTAGGCATTGTACAAACCAGGTAAGAGAGATTAGGGTGCATACCAAATAGTATAAACACTTCTTGCTTACATGAGTACAAGTTGATTTTTCTGCTCTTGCAGGCTTTTATCTGACTATCCAGGTGCAATATGCAATGGAGCAGCATTCCAGCCATTTTGATCATAGGAGCAACATTCCTTGACATATTCCACATTCCTCGGAGCTGTTTCCTCATTTTTCCTTGTCTACTTTTAGCATTTTCTGTCACTAAGACAGCCAATTTATTTTCAGTTAACATATATGCAAATGGAATAGGACAGATTGGATTTCAGGGTATAAGTTAGATGTCACAAGAACTGAAATACGAGATAAGTGTTTACACAAGTACTGATATTCTAAAATTTCTTCCAGAATCCCAAGTACTCAAGGACATGAAACAAGTAAAAAATAGTTCTACTAAGAAATTTCACAATAAAGTGGAAGGAGCTGGCTATTAATAAATCCCTTAAGCTTCTATTAAATTTTACTTTACTAGTAACTAACATTTTTGCAGTTACTAGAAAGTTGTTAAAAATGTGTGTTCCTGGATAACCAGCACCTTTATGGGCCAAATTAAATGACCTCAATAATTTATGCAGATTGTTCTTCTGCCCACAATTGAGTCTGTGACCTGAGCTATCGGTCTGAAAGAGAGAGAAATCAGTTATGTCATTAAGGGACGAATATAATAATAAGTAGTAATTAGAATCTCAAATTTACACCACAACACTCTGAAAATTTTAGTATGGCTTAATGAATTACTTTGAAATGAGACAACATATGACGGTAACAAATGAAAGAAAGCTGGTATTCCAGCTTCTTTATTTTTAAGTCATTTAGGTGTGACAACATTAATGTCTCAATTAAAACTTTTATTTGGTGTTTCAGCAATTCCGCATAGTTTGCGACTTACGGAAGGGATTACTGACAAATTAAAGCTCGATAAGATACATTCAGATACTACACTTGTTAACATATTCTTTATCAAAGTATTTTGGTTTGAGCTCCTATTAACATACAGTTTCAATTTGTCAGTCATGTTCACTGGCATTGTGTTTACCTGTATGAGAAACAATTTTGTATTTGACCAATTTCATAACCTTTGCAAGGAACTGTGAATCGTTACCTATTCCTTTACTCGATTTCCTAAACACTGGAGTCACCTACTAAATACAAGTAGTTCTTTACTAAAAATATACTGAATGAACAAATCCTTCTAGGCCAGTTCTCTATGAATTTGGGGGTAAATAAATAAAATAGCACCATACAAACAAACTATCACATATGAAGATTATGTAATTGAGATGGCATTTAGATAATGACCACAGCTTCTCCATAAAAACAATAGTGAAGAACAAATGGCAACCATCAATTACTAAATACAGTACACTCCTGATTATTTGGGGTAATGTGGGGGAGAAGATGCATGATAATGGAAAAGCGCGAGTAATTGAGATGTTTTCAATAGTGTATTCTTTGTTCGAAAGTTGTGTGCATAGATACTTAGGCCTGTTTATTTCTTAAAATAGTTTTTGATGTTGGTCTGCTTCTGAGAGGAGCTGACATTTTTTTGCACTGCGCTCAAATTTTTCTTGCAGCAATAATATCATTGTACTGAAACCCCCTCTGGCCCATATAACCCAGGAAACTATCAACACATCACAATGTAGTACAACAACTGACAGGGTCACTCTTTTCATGCCCAATTTAACATTCACTATCCTCTTCTTTGTTTTGTTATGAAGCAGCAGTCAGCATTTCAGTGTCACTCATGTAACGGAAGCCGTGCCACAGTGACTATCTTCAGCCACTCATTCAAGTTTTCTTCGTCGACATCTTCAAAACCATTTAAACCCATTACCAGATTCATTATTTGTGCATTTGTTATTTTTTCATCACTGAAACCTTGAAAATCACTTTCTTCCAGATCTGAAAGAATTTTCCTTCCTGATTGAACTAGTGTATCTTGCCAGACTTCCTGCCAGGCATCAGAAATCCCAGGTATGGCATCTACAATATGTCCGTTTCTTTCAGAATACCACGAAATCATCCTCATCAACCAGCATTCTCACTAGACCAGTCCAGTAAAGCCATTTTACCAGTGCATTAGGAAGTAAAAACTTATTTACGATGAGACCATCATCAGATGCAAGAATCATCTCATTCGGGTGTGAATGGCCATTATCAAGCCATACAACAGCCTTCTGTAGCAATCTTTTCTCTTCTAGACCTCGCTGAACTTGTGGTACAAAATGTGTGTGGTACCAGCATTTGAAAATTTTCACTACCCATCCATGCTCCTTTTTGGTCGTAATAATGCACAGGAAGATCCTTAGCTGCAATATCCTTGAGTGCTTGAGGGTTTTTTGATTTTACAGCCACTAATAGTTCCTTTTTGTGGGTCCCAGATGCATTAGCTTTGCTTGAAATTGTAATGTTTTCTTCAGATGACTTACATTCAGGAGTACAAACTTAGCTCTTAAAAGCAAAATTTCTGGATGGTAGACTCTTCCAATACAGACCACTTTTGTCTGTATTATAAATTTGGTTTGGTGTGAAATTCTCTTCTTCCACAAATTTCTGGAACTCTTCCCAGAAGGAACCAGCTGCCGCAGCATTTGAACTAGCCTCTCTCCTTGCACAGGAAGTTTGCAAATGCCATCACTTGTTTGAGTATGGTTAGCCAACCAGATGATGCATTAAATTCTCTCTTTAACCCTAGAGCTTCATAAAAAGATCTAGCTTTCTTGGCATACATCGTACCTGAAACAATAAGATCTTCTGCTCGTTTGTGGCTAAACCACTGCATAAGAGCAGCATCTAATTCATCAGAGATAGACAGATCTTTCTATGTTTTTTCCCGACAAAATTCTGTATTTTCTGCTTATTCTTTTTAATTTCACAAGGAATTTGAATTCCAATGCCATAATCAGCACTTAGTATTTTAGCAGTTTCCCCTTCTCAGATCTTTTGATTAATTCTAACTTTTGTTTTAATGTCAACACATCTTGTTTCTCTATCATCTCTTTATCAAATTTCTTTTAATTTGCTTTGTTGACACTCACATGCCAATTAACGACAGAAAACTGAGTTTGTTTTCAGTTATACTGAACAGACTGGCCGATTACAATGAAATGGTACTTTGTCATCACACAGCCACTTAAACAATAGAATTGGCAGTCATTGTCATGGGGTGAGTTGCTTATTGCAGTTTGCTAGAGAAAAATAATCAGCAAACTGGATACCCAGATTAATAATTGCGAGTACACTATATTTACTATAATTAATCCTATGGAAGATATTATGTCATACAATACATATTCCTTTAAATGTAATTGGCATGTCACAGTATATCTGAAGGCTTACAATACACAATTTCACTTTAGAGTGTGGAACGTGAAGAGGCAACATTGGGTGCACAGTTGCTGGACCTTCCTAGGACCTTGCACTTTGAGGATGGTGGTGGACCCCTCATACTGAGCCTTGAAGATGTTGGACCTGGCTGGCACAGCAAACCACAAGCTGGACATCAGGTGAGATATAGTACCCTAGATTTCTATTTCATGTACACTATGCATATATTTTGTGAGGATCTGAAGCGCTTTCTGATAGTACATTATAAAGCACGTCAACAGTTCAGATTTCTGTCTGGCTGCCCAAATTCATATTGTACATGTTTTAATTAAGCTGAGATAGTGCCCTTTAAAAGGGCATTGCTAATTTCCTTCCCTGTTCTTCCTTAATTTGATCTTATGTTTCATCTCTAATGACCTTATCATTGACAGGACTTTAAATTTTAATCTTCCTTCAGAAAGCATTAATGTGGACATTAGGAGAAAAAATTTGTAAAATAATTTTAATCCTGCATTATAAAAACTCCTTTGTCCATTTTAAAGCTGTTTGCAGTGTCACGCTCTTCTTTGATAGTTTTAGAACATAGGTAATTTAAAATTGTACTATTATTTTCCAAAATCTGATTAGTGCTCAATAACTTCTTTTTATGCTTCACAATTTCTCTAAACAGTGAGAGATTGCCTGTTTTCTCTCGCTGTAATGCGTGATTTTTTTCATCTGGTGCACTTTTGTCAGATGTTCTACAAAGAGAACAGTCATAGGTAGATTTAAGATTTTTAGAAAAACCATTATATATGATGTGTTGTTCATCTCTCTGTTTCAGGAGATACCGTTCCAGCATGTGTGGAACCCAAGTCATGGCCACTTGCACTGCTCATTCTCACTGGAACGCTCAACAGTGCCACAACAGCCATTGTCACTCTCAGTAGCAGCATGCCAGCAGGGTAACAACAGCAAGGTTGTCCTAAGGGTGCAGCCTGACCTTGGTGCAGTGCCCCTAACCCCTGGCCTCACCACTCTGACTGTTACTACAAGCAGTGGTTGCAGCTCTCTGAGGTCATCCCCAGCTAGTGCTTCACATTCACCCTTCAGGTACACATATTAATTGTCTCCATTATTTCCTTTTACAATGCATTGAAATTGCACTGTGAGTACTAGCAAAATTATGTGGTAATTATAGTTGCAAATTGTCTGGCAGTTTTGATGGTTTCTTACCCACCAGATTTCATGAGATGCCTCTGAAAAAACTCAAGGATACTAATAGATTAATGTTAATCAAGGTATTCCTAATACCTCACTATTTTGAGTACTTTAGAATAAAACAAAACTAAAAATAACCCATTAGCTTAATAATTGTGCCACAAAGTCCTAAACTGTAATGACGAAAATGTTTGCTGTGTGTAACTCATCAGTGGCACAAAAAGTAAAGACAGAAACTATGTGGAGTATTTTGAAAGATATCAAATTGAAACTGTTTTTCATGTCATTGTCTTCATCACACAAAACGTTGTTATGTTGTTGCTTGGCACCAGCTGAACAAAGAAAAATGAGTGTAAGGAGAACAGTGAGAGAAGTGTTCAATGACTTTTAAATCAAAATTTTGTCAATCAATCTGAGTAAAAAGCCTAAGAGGTTTTGGTCTTATATAAAATGAGTAAGCCGTTCAAAATCCTCCACTCATTCACTCAGTGACTATAGTGGCACTGAAATGGCAGACAATAGAGAGAAGGCCAAAATACCGAATTCAGTCTTCCAAACTTGTTTCACCATGAAAGATCGTAACACAGTCCCTCCCATCATATAAACATCAAAATGGCAGATAGTGAGGTTACTGATCACAGAATAGAAAAGCAACTATAGTTGCTTAGTAGTAGAAAAGCATCATGACCAGATGAGATAGCTGTAAGATTATGTGAAAGAGCTTGCTACCTTGCTAGTAGCAGTTTATTGTAGTTTGGTGGAGCAATAAACTACATGGTGTGTCAAAAAGAATAATCCATTTTGACACATCTATATTTCTGAAACTAGTAAACATCTACAATGAATTTTGTTTTGTGATGAATGGGAAACTCAAAAAGTTTTGTTTTTTCATACCTTTTCATAGGTGTTCAATATGTCCCCTTCCTTGAAATGCACAGCATACGTCAATGCAGTATTCAAATTGTTCCCATATTTCAATGTGCATGTCTTGAGTTACAGCTTCTACAGCTGCTGTTATGTGATGTCTCATTTCATTCATTGTTGTTAGTAACAGACACACATAGATTCTTTTATAAACCTCCAAAAGAAATAATACAGTCAGGTCTGATGAACTTGGAGGCCGGTAATGTAAGGCTGAATCATTTGGTCGAGTGAAACCGATCCATTGTCCAGTAATACTTTTATTTAAAAATTCTCACACTTCCAGATGCCAGTGTGGCAGTGCCCTATCCTGCTGGTAAATGAAGGACAGCGAATGGATTTCTGTGAACTCCTTGTGAAACTATGGCGGATGCATTCGACATCTGTGTCAGATAATCAGGGACGGCCTTGCAATTTGTCTTTACTCAAACAACCTGTTTCTCTGAATTGTTCATGCCATCATCTAATGCTCTGTGCTGTAAGAGGATCCACTGATACCTAGTGCAAAAGTCAGAATCTACAGTTATTACTGACACGCACTGTGCAAAATGTAGAACAAAAAAAGCTTTTTGTTGTCCGGACATCATTTTTACTGATGCTATCTAGCAGGAATCATGTGAAACTCAAGAGTTTGTTCTTTCCAACAGTCTGTTGTTCATGGATATATCTCAAATAATGTAATAGTTATGATTTTCTAAATTGGATGATTCTTTCTGATATATCCTTTATACCTAGTGACGGGAAGAAAGTGCCGACCATTCCCATTTTTAAGAAGAGCCATAGGACATATGTTCATAATTATAGGCCTATATCATTGACGTCAGTCTATTGTAGAATTATGGAACATGTTTTATGCTCAAGTATTATGATACTTTTTGGACAACAAAAACCTCCCCTATCGGGTGTCTATCCTAAGAGTCATCATGTGCATTTTAGGTGGTATTTCAGCAGATATTCACAATTTCATTTCTGGATTGTACACCTGAAGTCAGCCCGAACAATTACTGCTCAGTATCAACAGAAAGTGTTGGTTAGAAAATTATTTGTAAAGCATAATTTTACATGCCCATTTGATAGAGTCTAATACAACATTCATTTTATCAATATGTAGTAATAGGGGTAATAAAACATTAAGGATAAACAGCAATGCAGCAGTAACTCAGCAGCGCTCCATGCTTGGCAGTGGAAGGGCACTGCTGGACTACTGGTTATTCTTGGAGTTTTATGGTCCCTATTAATACACATTAATAAAACAAATATTCCACTAGACTAATCTGGGACCACTCTATTGAATGGGCACGTAAAATTCCATGTTAAAAAACATTCTATTTGTAATGAGAAAAGACTAACATTTTCCGTCAACACTGGTCGTCACGTGAAAAACGAGATGAGCACTATTTGTTTGCACTGACTCTAGCTATACAATGCAAAAATTAAATTGCAGATATCTGCTGGAACTCCACAGAAATTGTCTGAACTCTTTTTGGAGAGACATCCTGTAAAAAAAATCAAAGGTCCCAAGTTTGAGCCTCAGTCTGCAACACAGTTTTAATCTGCCAGGAAGTTTCATGTCAGTGCACATTTGGCTGCAGATATTTCATTCTGGAAACACCCCCAGGCTGTGGTTAAGCCATGTCTCTGCAATATCCTTTCTTCCAGCACTGCTAGTCTTGCAGGTTTCGCAAGAGAGCTTCTGCAAAGTTTGATAGGTAGGAGATTAGGTACGGGCAGGAGTAAAGCTGTGTGGATGGGTCATAAGTCGTGCTTGCATAGCTCAGATAGCTTTGCCCATGAAAGGTAAAGGTCGGGAGTTCAAGTCTCAGTTCTGCATAATTTTAATCCGCAAGGAAGTTTCGTATCATTGCACACAATGTGCCAGAGTGAAAATTTCATTCAGCTGACTCTGTTCCTCCATGAGATCCATAAAGCTGTTTACAATAGCGCTCAGTTTGATACCATGTTCCTTGGCTTCAGGAAGGCATTTGACACCAACCCAACTGTCAGTTATTGAAAAAAACTATGAGCTTGTCTAGTATCAGACCAGATTTGCAACTGCATTCAAGACTTCCTTGCAGACAGTACTCAACACATCACCCTTAACAGAACAAGACTGACACAGGTAAAGGTAATTTTCAGAATACACCAAGGAAGTGTGATGGGACTGTTACTGTTTACACAGTTTATAAATGATCTAGTGGAAAGTGTCAGAAGCTATTTAAGACTGTCTTCAGATAATGCAATTGTGTATAAGAAAGTAGCAATCCCAGAAGATAGTACTGATCTGCAGAATGACTTGCAGAGGATTAATGAATGGTACAGGCTCTGGCAGTTCACTCTGAACATGAATAAATGTAACATATCAAGTCACAGAAAGGCACAACAAAAAGACTGTCAAGAAGTTAGCTTTTGGCCAACAAGGCCTTTGTCAAAAACAGACAAAACACACACACACACACACACACACACACACACACACACACACACACACACACACACGTCACACACAGATGACAACAATCTCTGGCTCCAGCCACTCAGCATCTCCATGTTTCATAATACTGTTACATTCCATCCTGGATTTTCCATTGTTTAATGTAACATAATGCACACACATAGGAAAAGAAATGCACTACTATACAACTGCATTATTGATAACAAACTGCTGGAAACAGTATTTACTCTAATATATTGAAGAGTAGTTGTCCAGAGCTACATGAAACAAAAGTAGGAAAAGTAGATGGCAGACTCTTCAGAGGAAGAATCTTGAGGAAATATAACTCATCCATGAAGTAGGCCTAAGTAGCTTATATGACACTTTTCCCACCGATTCTTGAGTATTGTTCACCAGTATATGATCTATACCAGATAGGAATCCTAGGAAAGATAGATAGATAGATAGATAGATAGAGAGAGAGAGAGAGAGAGAGAGAGAGAGACAAGATCTAACAAATGTCACATGTTTGTTTATTCAGAACAAGAATATTACAGAGATTCTCAATGGACTCCAGTGGCAGACGTTAGAAAAGAGGCATTGTGTATCATGTAGAGATTTACTATTGAAATTTTGAGAGAACAGTTTCCAGGAAGTCAGACTACATATTATTTCCTCCCAAATGCATTTCCCAAAATGACCACGACAAGAAAATTTGAGAAATTAGAATTAATACAGAGGCTTACTGACAATCATTCTTCCCACTTGTCATTTGTAGATGGAACAGGGTAGGGTGGATCAGTTAGTGGTACCAGAAGTTTCCTCTGCCACACACAACTGGGTAGATTGCCGAGTGTGATGTAGATGTTCTGTAAGGTTAAAAATTGTGCCAAATTAATTCATTCAGTCACACACCATATTCCATTAATTATGAGTACATCATGAAGGAGGGCATTTATGGATGTGAAATCACTCAAGTTATACATTAACTGTCAGAATAAACCACTGAAAATGATGACTAGTGCTAATCTACTTACACTGAAAATTTTGGTTGGTACTTTATATTATGGGAAAAGTAGCTACTTAAAAAAAGAGTTACTACTCTTCCTCTTGCATTATTCAGATGCTGTTTTTATCTATTACTTCATACCAATAAGTCATTTAATTTCATCGATATCAGACTACACTGCTACATAGGTCTATGTTCTGGCAATGTCAGAAATCATTATACTACTAACATTGGTGTTAACCAGAATTTTCATCTCACAATCCAAATGTTCTGCTAAATGTTACAAAATACTGTTTTATTTTGTTTTTGAATATCTGGAGATTCCCAACTTCCGCATTCCAGTTTATTGTTTCCACATTTCTGAAGCATTTCATCTTACAATATGATACATCACGTTTAGTGTAACTACTTTTTGAGGTCAAACATTTAAAAAATTAGCAAATTCTTAGTTTTATTAGAAATTGTGCTTATAGGTTGTATCATCATTACATCACACTACCTACAAATTTCAAATCTGAATCACTGAACTTGTCCTGCGGAAATATACATTTTATCTGATTTTGACTTTTATGTACAACATCATACACTGATCTTGCCTTTAGTCTAGCTCATGTTCTCCTTGTCTTATATCAGTGATACAGATCTCCATACAGTAACGTATAAATTAAAACCTTTTCTCAAGACACTGATGTGAAATTTGAATTAGAAATTCTCATTATCTTCTGATGATATGTCAAGGTCCAGAACTAATTATGATGCAATAAATAATTCATTCAAAGAGTATAGTTAGCTGTTACTTTATCTCCAATGATATTTACTATGAGTTCCATCTACATTTCTCTTTCATGTCCCTTGCCATTTCTGACAGAATTATAATGTCATCAGCATATCTCAAAGTTTTTATTTCCATTTCTAAATTTCTCCTTGGTTTCCTACACAGCTTGCTCAATGGAAAGATTGAATGACATTGGGTTTAAGTTACACCCTTGCCCCACTCCCTTCTCAATAACTGCTTCCCTTCGAGTCCTACAACTGTGGTCTGGTTTCCAGACAAATTGTGGATAACATTTTGCTCCCTCTATTTTATCCCTGTTACTCTCAGAATTTCAAATAATGTTGTGGTATCCTATGACTACATTATCAGTGAGTACAATTGGAATAACTTGTACAATTATCTAACTGTAACAATGTGCGTGACAGACTTTAGTTAATGCATATTACAGATAAAATACAAGATGTATTTTTGTTGTATATATTCTACTGTTGTCCTCTAATATCCACCTTGCTAGTCTAATCATAACAAATTACATTTTATTTTTCAGGGTGCCGCGCGCAGTCTGCAAGCAGTTGGCTAAGAGCCTAGATCCTCCAAATGCAAGGGGAAATGACTGGCGTATGCTTGCTCGACAACTGGGTGTTGACAGGTAGTTTGTCCTTTTCATTTCTGTATATAAGTATTAATCATAATCATGGTAGTATTCTTAATGCAAAAGAAAATCAGTTTTGAATAAACATTAAAACGTAAAGCAGAAAATTAGAACTCATCCTATGCATCAAAGAGAACAAAGAGTGAAACTATTGTTTTTAATAATAATCCCTCAGTGACTTAATTTAAAAAAAATAACATACAAGTCAAGGGAATTATATACTCACTAATCAATATAAAGAAGTGTAAAAAACTTTTTGGCTTTAAAGTAACAGATGTAAATATGAGGTTGTGAACACAAATACAGTGTAAAATAGAAATAAGAAATCATTTAAGAGGTACTAGCTCGTATCAGAGTAGACAACAAATGAGCAATAGATATTACTTGTTTACTAGAGATGTTTAACGTAATGTTCTGCCTGTTATAGAACATTCTTCTGCCCTATAGTGCACAGACTGTATCCGACAAACATATCTTAAGCTACAGCACATTACCTGACCGACATCTCATCATTGGAATTGAAAGCAATGAAAAAAATCCAGTTGCTCATAAATGTGTAGATGGGCTTTGCTTTGGTTCCCATAGCTACAATGTGCAGAGTGCATAGTTTCTTGCACAGAATGGAGTAACAATGTGCAGAGTGCATAGTTTCTTAAGTCAAATGCTAAAACAATATGACATAGCTCTACTAAGTTCAGTAAAAAAATAATAATAGCATGATGAAGGAATCTATGAAAGAACAGAATGAAAACTCTTCCAACTAAATAAAATAATGGAAATACTGGAAAAATATTTCTTAGAAAAACTGCAGCTATTACTTAACAAACTATAACAAAAAAGTGATGTCAGACACATATTAAAATACTAAGAGCAAAAGAAAATTATACATACTGAGGAGTGTGAGTGAGATAAACAAGTCAGAAAATTCTACCAAATTAATGATTTACAATAAAGGTATACTGACACTGGAGACCTATACAGACAGTTGTCATTCTATCAAAATACTGGAGGCAATATCTGTCATGAAAACTATGCTAATACCATTGTGATTTCTCTACCACAGCCTCCTTGACAAGAGGAATAAGGTTCTTGTTTCTATTCATGTTTTTAACTATTTGTATGTCACACACTCAAGACAGAATATGGAATTTAAGCCAGAGCAAAACTAATTAAATAAATGGAAAGCTATCATGTACATTTTAATTTACTGCAATTAATTGATCTTTTGCTCAATGTAAAAGTTTGATCTTAACTAACTGAGCTCAAATTCTGGGCCAGTTTTGCAGCATTTAACATAATGTCAGCAAATCACTTTTAGGTGACACGTATGGTACAGGTAGTGCTTGTGTATCGTATGAAAGGCTCTCACTGTAAATAATATTTCAGGGGCAAGTGAATGCTTATGGAAATCCATAGTATATATCTTTTTAAGCTTGGTATCACACAGTCATATCCACATGTGTGAAACCTTTAAGTGCTGAATGCTTGTGGGAAAAGGGCTGTATTCACAAGAAAGTGAAGTAAATTTACTTGGCATATTATCACAGTCATAATGAATAGTTACTTACCTTTAATGTAAGTATTTCTGAGGTGTGTCACTTTGTGACATTGCTGTGAGACCACATATGCAGTGATTTGGTACTTGCATTTGCAAGGGAAGTTGGCGAAGAAAATTTACAATTAAATTATTTTTGTGTATGAGACTGTGAAAATGTGGATAAGATAGTTTCATTATGCTCATCTTGAAAACCCATCAAGAAGAGTCAGATCATTTCTGATAGAGGAACAAATGATTGCCAAAATTTGGAAACTTTTGTGTTGCCTGAATGGAGGAAATTTGGATCTTATGACTTATTTGTATGACACATATTCCTCACGATGGTTAATTTTCTTTTGCTCTTTGTATTTCAGTACATTTTCTCTTTGTTAGCCTCCAAACGATTATCAGAGAATTTGTCATTAGAATCATTGAATAACAATCTGCACAATTTACTGCCTGTGATGAAAATACCAGCCCAATGGATCTCTAATTTGTTATGCCCATTTAAAGGGAGCAGTGCATGACATCTGCAGCAGAAAAACTGTTGGCTTCACCATTATCAACCAGAAATGAAGATAGAGCAAATATTAGAAACACACAAATTCCCCCTCCCTGCAAGTAAAACATACTTTGGAAGAATTGTACTGTTTGTCTTTTGAGATCATTACTAGGGAAAATGTATAAACATAGAGGAATTTTATGTAGAGAAGGACTAACAAATGTGCAAAGTTGAGTTTTAGACCATCATTCCCCTACCCACTCCCTCTTCTCCATCCAAAGATATGTACTTTACACACAGCCATTGTTTATTCCAATATGATAAAAATCTCTGCCTCTATTCCTCAGACTTGGCGAAGATGTGTTGTAAGTTTATTCAAGGTACTGATGTACTGCATAGTATAGATTGTTTAACCCCCTTCAAAAATCCAATGAGTTCAAATCTTCCTGATCCTAAAAGATACTTTCTGTCATATTTCTTATAGATTTCTAGGTTAGTGAAATTACGCACAGTGACTGCCTTTCTGGTTTAAAATTCAGTGGAAACAGCTCGTATGCCACCCACCATCATATGAGGGGGTACCCAAAAGAAATAGAACTGATTTTTCGGTGGGCAGAGCTTTTTTAATTCTGCATTTTGCCACTAGGAGTGCATAGGGTGAACACTGCAGAGTCAGTAAGCTGACAACCTTCACTGAGGAAGGTCAACACTAGTTTTGGCAGAGTTTATAGTAATTGTCATTTTTGCAGTGGCTGATTTCATGAACAGCGTTTGACACAGAAATTCCACCTTTGATTAGAAAAAGTGGAACAGACATTCCTGAAATGTTAAAAACAGCATAAAAGGATGATGTTATGGAGAAAACTTAAGTGTTTGAGTGGTTTTATTGTTTCAAAAATTATGAAATGTCAATTAATATTAACCTCATTTTGGTCATCCTTTCATGGCTCAAACATCTGAAAATGTTGAAAGCATTCATGTAAACATTAACAAAGATTGGCAGTGGACTATTGAAGAAATTTTGGAGCTGTCGGGGTGAGATGGAGTTCAGTGCAAAATTTTGACAAATGATTTGGGAAAGGCAAGGTAGGCCACCAAATTCATGAGATGACTGCTGACTGTTGAGCAAAAACAAGGTCGCATTGAAACATGCTGTGCTTGGAAAGAACAGCCCCAAAATGACCCAAACTTTTTCAGAAATGATCACAGGTGATGAAACTTGATGCTGTGATTACAATCCTGAATAAAAGCAAAAATCAAGCCAGTGGAAGACATTTCAAGATGCCTCATCCAAACAAAGCTTGTCAAGTGAAATCAAACATTAAAATAATGCTGATATTTCCCACATCCCCTCCCTGGGGGTCAGACAGTTAACCAAGCTTTCTACGTGAAAATTTTGGAAAGCCTAAGCAATAATGTGTGGTGGAAGCAGCGTGATTTGTGGCAGTCAGGTGACTGGTTTTTATATCATGATAATGCCCCTGCTCACACAGCCCTGTCTCTATGACAGTTCTTGACAAAAAATGATATGACCCCCCGTACCTCACTCCTCCATACTCACCCAACCATGTCCCATATACCTTTTTTTGTTTCATGGAATAAAAAAAAAAGCATTTTGCTGATGTTTCTGAGGTGAAGGAAAAAAATGACAGGGCACTGTCAAGTATCAGAAAAATGAATTTAACCAATGTTTCAAAAAATGGAATAAAGCTTTAGACAAGTGTATTAGTGCATGTGGAGGGTACTTTGAAAGGGGTTGAAGGTTTGTGCTTAAAATGTGAACAAACACATTAAAAAATAAAATCATATCTGTATGAGACCAGTAAAGTCTCTGAAATTGTGTCATTTCATTTGCCATTAAAAGAAAATAGTTTGGTTTCTTTTGGGTACCCCATTATATGTCTGAAAAGGATTATTCTCCTGCTTTGAAGCATCATGAGAAGTATGTACTTACAGTTTCCCTCATCTCTTTCTTCAGGTTGATCAGCATTCCCAGCACTCAACAATGCAAATCTTTAAGTTACCCCATTTTATCATTAATGATAATCCAATTGTCTTTAGAAACTGAAAACTAGTGATACACTTGGTCAACTGATACGTGATGATAAGCATCACTGAATCTGTGGTGCAGTAACTGCAGCACAAAATCAGCTGCTATGCTTTCAATCTGCCAATGGCTTTCACCCACTAGCTTCCTTACAGATACAAATGCTGAAATTTTGCCATTCTGCTGTCCAATGTAGGATCCTCTAAAACATTGTTCATTCCATCATGAATGTGAATACTGGTTCCATCTTCGATAATGAGAAATTCTACAATAGCCTTTCATCTGATATGCACAATATTAGCCATTTTCTCAAATGTTAAAACTATTGCTACAATATGCTGATATTTTCAAAGGGTATAGAACATTGGAATACCAGTGTAAAAAATCAGATTTGTTACATTACTACAAAACCTAAGCAGACGGAAAATATAAAGCATTACTTTAGTCCTGTCCTTCTTTTGCAACTCTTGTTACACTGTGAATGATGATCTAGACTACAACTGGTGTCACACCTGGCCAACAGCCTGAGGCTCTGCATATGCAGGGTGATTCCAGGATAGTGTTACAAAACCTTCAGGGATGATGGAAAAGGGTAATTGTATCAATTTGAGGTAAGGAACCATATTCCAGAAATGACAAGACGATAGTTGGTTGGTTGGTTGTTTGGGGAAGGAGACCAGACAGCGTGGTCATCGGTCTCATCGAATTAGGGAAGGATGGGGAAGGAAGTCGGCCGTGCCCTTTCAGAGGAACCATCCCGGCATTTGCCTGGAGTGATTTAGGGAAATCACGGAAAACCTAAATCAGGATGGCCGGACGCGGGATTGAACCGTCGTCCTCCCGAATGCGAGTCCAGTGTCTAACCACAAGAGACAATAGTTATAAGCAAAAATTGTTCTGATGCCTCTGACAATTGACCTCTTCTACTGCAAGCTCTTTGCTTTCCAGTTTTTGGGAGTATGTAGTAGGGACCAAAAAAACAAAAAATGTGTAAAACTATGGGCTCTAAAATGCATTACCTTATGAGCTATGAGCACTTGTTCCCTAGAAGAGATGAAGAAGTGCTCATAGCTTTAAGGTATGCTTCTTAAAGGTCATATTTGCTGGACATTTGTTTCTTGTCACATTCATCTCAGTAATTTCTGGACCAAAGTCCTCTACCTCAAATTGACACATTTACCCTTTTCCATCATCCCAGAAAGTTTGTAAAATTATCGTAGAATCACCCTGTATATTGATCTGTTTCATGACAGTTATATTAGTCACTAGTTTGCTAGAGACAGAAACAGACTCAATCTTTTGCCACTGCAGCTAATAAAGAAGGGGCAGAAACAGATCTAAATATGTGTTGTTACATAAACACTGTAGAGAAGTGCAAGATATTAGGTTCTTTCAACATATTGCTCAAATACTGGTTGTATAAACCATAAATTATTTGAGATTTACCTTTACTTGAAATTTGTTTCATAAGCAACAAGCACCATACTAACAAGAAAACAACTTCTTTATCAGTGAAAAGCTGTATGGAGTCCTTGGAATGTTTTTCTATCATTTTTGGCATGTCCTAGATATATGAACTCACTTTTAATAACTGAAAATGAAATTATTTGAGTATGTGTTCAGCATTCCATGGAAGCCTGATCAATTTCTTTTTTTTTTAAAGGTACATCAACTATTTTGCAACTAAAGCTAGCCCCACAGAGCACATTCTGGATTTATGGGAAGCAAGGCACAGGGAACCTTCTGCTGTTCCTGATCTGCTCAATGTGCTGCGGCTGATGGGGCGCTCTGATGCTGCAGCTCTCCTTGAACGAGAACTCGGTGCTTGGATCTAAAAGCTTAGAGACACAGACACATTAATTGCTTTTGGCACTTTCTACAGACACTGCAGTACTCTTGTGGTACTGATAACTGAAGGTACCAATAAGCTAAGACATGAGGTTCTGCTTCCTGCCATAGAGACTGAATATTTCACAGAAAACAGCTCCTTACTGGTGGGAGTAACTATTTGTGTAATACATTTTAAGACTGTTACGGTGCATATAGTGTTGTGGATGAAAGTGTGCTGGAAAAAGCTATTAAACAATTATGACTTCTTTAGTTACAGAGTACATTCTGAAATCAGAGATTTAGGAATCCATATGTAGTGTTGTATGTGTAAAAGCTCATTGAAATTAACAGAAAGTAGTTTGAATCAAGAACATTTGGAATCTGTAAGTTATATTGTGTATTTTTTGAGTCACTACAGTATTGATGTTATATGGATTATGACTACTGTGTATTACGTAACACTACCTGTGGGTTCAAAACAATAGGTCATATTACAATAAGCATAAATATGTATTGCATTTTTATACTGTATGAGTAATGAAGACAATGTAGTTCATCTTGAGTTATAAATACAACACAGCTGATACTGAAAGAAATGTGCCTTACATTAATGTAATTTTTGCAGATACATTCAGAATTTTTTTAATGCTCATATTTCCAGTTTTATTTCATAAACAGCAGTTGGCAGAGGGTGACAGGATTTGAATTATTTTTAAAAACATCTAACGGATTGTCAAACCCATAGCGCATCCGCTAAGTACAAAAATAGCGCTTATTTGTCCACAGATGAAGCTTCATTAGCCATCAGCTCCAGTATATAGTAGTTCTGGGACCAAAATAAGTATATTTTATATTTATTTTCAAAGTTTTGCCCAGAAAATCAAAATAATGTACACAATGTGAGGAAACTGGATAATGTTACAAGATTTTGTAAACCAGTGAATATTATATGGAAATTATATCAGAAAATAATGTTACTTTTTGAACTGTCTTGAAAATGAAGCTGTTTCCACTTTTAGGATAAACACTGCATATTTAGCTTTCACACTGCTTCTGGAAGACAAAATTTAATGCATCCTGGATTTATACCAGCTGCCTTGCAAACATGTAGATCTCAACTAAATTTTGTAAATCAGATAGTGTCTTCTGAGGTTTAAACATCTTTGCTGTGTGAATATCTCATGAAAGTTTCTGTTTTCAGTCAGGCAACATTAACATCGCAGTACTGAATATATAACAAATGAAATCCTCGGATGCTGCCTATTTTACCACTTTAGAATCAACAGTTGTCATCCTGCAGCCAATATTTACAAATAAAATCAATACTTGTAAGCATTTGTGTGTGGAATAGCTCTAAATATCTTCTGGTGTGTTACAGTCTCCAAAACCTCGTTCATGGATAGAAAACAACTAAAGAAAAATGTTTTTCACAGCTTAATTACATAATCTACAGTTTTACCTTCTTACTACATTTGTGCTTCTAATATACTGGATAAGCTGCAATGATTATAGAATTTTGTGTTGCCCCCTGCACCCTCAATAGGCATATTGCTGTTATGTTTGTAAATTATTTCTTAATTGGAAACATGTTTATTAGATGTCATGAATTTTGATTTTAAAGAAGAGAGAGTTTCCCATGCCTATGAATGTGGCAAAATTTGTTAGTCAGACATGCTATGACTAACGAAGATTCGTACAAAATTTAGTGTATCTCTCCATTTCCTTCATTTCAGTTACATGTTTGACTCACTTCTGATCCATGAGTCATTCTATGGTGATTGTTAAATATTTAAATTGTAAAATATAACTATAGAAATTCTGCAGTTTTACAAATCAGCTGTGATGCTGTAAAGTGTTAGCGATTATACATTTAAATGACTGGTTGACGTACACTTGGAGGAATAGGGACCTATTGTAATAGTAAACTGACTTTATTATTTTTTGTACAGTGAGATGATTTTCTCTGTAGTGGGACTAAAACAATTACTCAGAACTGCTGCATCTAATCAATTCAATGTTGCTCAATTTTGTCACTACCTTCTGAAGTATGCTTCTGCATATTTACTTCTTGTATTGGGGTAACATGTCATTCATCACAGGGCCAGCAGAACTACCCTCTCAACCCCTGTTAGGTACATCAATTTAAAATTTAAAGTCGGTGTCATGGTTACCATCACACCCTATGTTCGGTTTCTTTTTGTTAAGTAGCTAAAGGATTACAAAACAATAAGGGAAATGTTGTGACGCAATTACATTTCTCTTTTGTATCTATTCATTTATTGTGCTGGTAACATAAGAACACAGAAGACTGTTAATGACAATGGAATTCCTTTATTTGTTCCAAGAGAAAGAACAAGTCTCCCCTTGTATTGAATAACATGTTCCCAAATCTGTTGTTTCATGTTGGCATTTTCCTTAATGGTAATTTGAAGATGAGGTTCTTTGAAAAGAGAAGTACAAACTAAAAATGCTTGTCTTATCTGCAGCTCTGTCTGTTTGTGTATCATTCAGGAGGCTCAGAAACTACTGCTCAGAAATAAAACAATATTATGTACTCTAACTGGTTTTAGAAGTGCATGATTTCTGTGACCATCATATACATTTAAAATCCATAACATATAATTTTGACTTACATGTCTTTAAATAAACTGTCTCAAACTGGATGTGTGAAGATTCCAAAAGAAAGTATATGCCTAAATGTGTGGGCTGCTGTTGTTTTTGTGTAAGACATGGTAATGTGTGTATAGCTTATGTTTCTTTTGTTACTGCTTACTGTCACTTGTTAGGCCAGCACGCATGATGGACTGTTTGTTCTGCTGTTAAAATTCGTTTATATTTAGAGTTGTTTTATATTGTAACAAAGTCAATTAAAGATATAAACAGATAGAGTAAATATGTTTGTACAGAGTTTCTACATAAAGTCAGAACTATTTTGCTTGTATGTATGTACATTTTGTGTTTCTGTTAGATAATGAGAGAACTGTACTTTAGTTTAACCATAATAAAATAAAGCTGTCATTAAAAATTCATGTTTCAAATGTTCTAGCTATAAATTCATATAATCTGAAGACCATAATATAATATCTTGATTTATGTGTGTAAATGCTTTGCAGCGAGTTTTTGAACATTCAGATAAGATTTAATTGTGCCATAAACTATATTTATTTTTGAGACATGCATTCCAAGAAAGAATGCACAGTGCTTGATGTTCCAATGAAATAATTGGAAATGGAACACAATCTCAACTGAAGGGCAGAGCTGTAAATAGTTGTGGTTTCCTGGAAGTAATCACATGAACCCATTCATGAAACTAGTCATAAAGAGATGTGAAACATCCAATTTTTAGCCAGCATCAGGTAGGAAATCTGAACTTGAAGGTACATGACAAATTTTTGTACTGGACTATGCTCCTACCCAGCAGCTATCTCCCCGTCAACTAATCACAAAAGACATTAAATATGGTTTCACTCACAAGTAACAAAATATGCAGATGTTTAAACTTGACATAATGTGATGTACAGTTTTGTGTTTGACAAGGATTTGAACCCAGTACCTGATCACATTGTTCACACAGCATAGTCACATAATAGATATCAGAATTGAACATTTTCATCAGCGGTGAGATGTTTGAACCTGAAATGAAGAGACAAATGAGTAATTTTTACTGTACTCAGGACTCAAACCTGGTACCTATTGCCATTGTTTTCTGTACACAAATGGATGTTAAATATGAGTTTCTTTCAGCTGTAGCAAAATCTGCACATACTTGAACTAGACATAATACGATGAAGATTTCTGTGCAGACTGGGAGTGGAACACTGCACATATCACCATTGCTCACTACATAGAAAGAGACGTCGACTACTGAACTCTTTTTCGTGAGTAGCTAAGGAGTGCCATGTTTGAACTTGAAATGATGTGATAAGAAGTCCCTTCTCTGACTGGAAGTCAAAATTATCACCTGTCATTGATGTCAACAACACATGAGGAGACGTTAAAAATCAAAATTATTTTTCACAGAAAGTTGAGTATACATATGCTAGAAGTTGAAAGATATGATGAAAATATTTGTGTCAGGCTATGATTTGAATCCAGCCATGTGCCTTTCATGAAGATGTTTGTAACCCATTAGAAGAGTAGCAACTTACGTATGTAGCTTTTTCTGTGTGCATCTATAGTTTCATACTCAAATTCCTTGCATGTTTGTGTATTTAAGAGATGCAGTCTCACACTTTTGTAACTCTGAGATGTAGATTTACACCATCTGCAGCATGGTTGCATTTGTATTGAACAGTCAGTGATCACTTCAAACAGCTCAGTTGGGCACTAGACTCTGTTCATGAACCACCAGAAAGTAGGTCATTTGTTTGTTTCTGCAGCATCCAGTGAACTACAGTGGTGTACAAATTAGAAGGCAGCTGCATAATGCATTCTGTACAGAAAGAGATGAGAATTCTTTGCGATGGCACTAGTGTGCGATGGCACCAGTGTGCTCTCTCTGTCATACTTCATACTGCAGCCATTGCCTACCGCAGTGCTGGAAATGCCGAAGCGAGCGCTACACTGGACTGCCCTTTCTGCTTCTGACTCTCCCTGTTAGAATTTATACAGTCAGAAAACAATGTCTGCATTTTTTTTATTATTATTAAAAAAAAGGCATGGACTCAGTAAACTGCCTGAGCATCATTTGACTATTTCAGATACTGTGACAGAGTGTGGCATTGATTTATTTCTCTCTTATTTTTATGTGTTTCATTGAATTAAATAACAAAAAAACACTATAAATATGTGATATAATAGCAACTTGAATTATACATACTGTGAAAGTATGTAAGAGGGAGTAGTCACAGTTAACAATTTTTTCAATGTTACAATTTCATCAACAAAATTATGTATTCAAAAAAAAAAAAAGTGTCAACAGAAGTGGACAACTGAAGTCATTACCTATAGGGGATATATAAGGGTATGAGGACAGGCAATGGGGTTCTATCAGTATCATGAGGATCAAGGTCAAAGCCACACCTTTGCCTCTCCCTTCACTTCCCCTTGTCTAAGATTTTGGCACAATTCAAGACAGCTGGCATTTTATTAAACAATTATGGTGAAGCAGGAATGATTTTATAAAACAGTTACGCATGTTATTACAAATAGCACACATTTTATTATTTGTTTCATCAATTACTCTGAAGCAGGGATTTTTTTTAGGCTATTAGCAACCCACCTCAGCTTTGTATGGATAGAGCTAAGTATCTATGGCTGGACAACTTTCCTAATGTACTAGTAATTTTGTTTATGGGTGACTGCATGTAACTATTACTAAAATTACAATGTGAGATCCAGTCACTTGGCAGTTGCCCAATTCCAATGCCAATATGGTGCAACCTGCTTTTTGTGTGTAATCTTTTCCTGCATTTCAAATGTAACATCACTACAAAGCACACTCTGCCATGTAACATTGGTAGGATCCACCCTCTCCAATGAAAGATTGCCATGAAGCAAGCTTCACCACATACCATTCATAACAAACATGCCACATATGATTGGTAAGAAGCACCCTCTGCCACACAAAATTTGTACACAGCATCCTCTGTCACATAATATTAGTGCAAAGGACCCTTCACCACCAGACAGCAGCACCAATCTTTGTGATGTATTGTTTTTCTAAGGAATTCAGCCATTCATCACCAGGTGGCAATGGCATTGTTTTCACAGTAGTAGGGGACTTTGATTTATGTGGTTCAGCCCATTTAAACAAACATTATATATGCAAACATTGGGTGCAAGTCAGTCTATGTATTAGTGAAAATTGTGTCAGAATCCCTTGACTAGCTCACAGGCAGAATCACAGCAGGGGACTTTAATTTACATATGTACAACAAATAGGCATTTCACTAAACAATTGTGCTATGGCAACATTTTATTAGAAAAAGTTACACTGGAGCAATTGTCTTCATCACACTGCTGTGCAATTTGGGAGGCAACACAGAGGTTTGCTGTACATTCTGTTCCCAGCTACAGGCCCTAAATAACCAATCCACACCATGTTAGGTGATTGTATGCCACTATGTTGTGCCACACTCAGGCAAGGCAAAGCCACCAGCCAGGCATGAGAGTTGGGATATAGGAGGAGCTGCTGCCCACATCTGTCTACTCAACAGTTGGAAGATGAAATATACAGGATGCCCAAGGAGAAGTCCTTAATCATTTCAGGGGCACTGCTAATTTTTGTCCCTTTATTGCGTAATCTGAAAGATGTTGACCACAGAACAACAAATCAGCATTGTAAGGTGAAGACTCAAGACTGCCCTTTGCTCAGATAAAGTATAGTTTCATCAACATTATTATACCAAAGCACCAATGTGAGCAACCATTAAAAGTTTGATCAACAGTTCCGGTGACTTGGGAATGCTTAAGCATTCTGGGCGGCCATCAGTGTCACAGGAAACTGTGGAGGCCATGTGACAGACTATGGAGGAGAGTCCAAAAACAGTGACACATTGTCTCAGCTGAGAACATGGAATCCCATAGTCCAGTCTTGCAAACCCTACACTTCATACTGAAGAAAAAGGCCTATTTCTTTTAAAATTAAACAATTTATGGTTATTTCACATTTTCACAATTAAAAATACTTTTCCAGCAGAATATCTCATTTATTTCTTTGTGTAGCAGAGATGCTGAGTTGCAGATAGGTAGAACAAAAAGATTGTCACAAATAAAGCTTTCAGCCAGTGAGGCCTTCATCAAAAATAGACGACAGACACTCAAACACACACTCACACAAAAGCAACTCACACATGACTGCAGTCTGGTAATTGAAGCTTCAGTTGTCAGAGACTGCAGTCATGTGTGTGTGAGTTATGTTTGTGTGAGTGTCTGTTTGTGTGTCTGTAATCTATTTTTGACAAAGGCCTTGCTGGCTGAAAGCTTTATTTGTGACAGTCTTTTTTTTTGTACCTATCTCTGACTCAGCATCTTCGCTATATGATGAGCAGCAACTTTCCATTTCATAATTTTGTTACATTCCATCCTGGATTTTCCATTATTTCTTTGTGTGTGTTGCATAAAGTTATTTTTCCTATTTTCTCTGATTGTAATTTATCTAACTGTGAACAATCACATTCTTCACTGTTGCATATGTTAGCTTCACAAACAATTGCCATTTAGCCCATCTTACTTTCTGTTGCCCTTTGGCAAGAACAGTCTCGTCACAGTGCTTGGCACTGTGTAAAAGTCCATGTCTGGTATTTCCCATTCTGTTCCGTGATTATTTTTATTGTTTAACTGCAAAGCAATGTTTTGTGTTCAGAGTGTTTGCAGAGCTGATGATTTTTGGTGAGATGTTTTGTTGAATGAACTAATCTCAACTCCACATTCATTTGGCATTGTTAATGAAATTTCTATGTAGACACCTTGTAGCCTGAAAACATTTTTTTCAAACATTCAGAGTTCACCTTTAATGTGTTTCAAAACATTTAAGCAAATTTCTGTGCAAGTGTCCCTTACATCGACAATCTTTCAATAAAAGAAACTGCACTAATCATGCTACAATGTCCTGCCTATAAAGACATGGGAGTCATTTCCACTAACATATATTGCAGTTACTTGATTATTCATGACAAGGTGTGCATGACATATCCAGGAAAATTTGGGAAAGAGTTGAGTCACTGCATCTCAATTTATCACTATCTACATCTACATTATACTCCACAAGCCACCCAACGGTGTGTGGCGGGGGGCACTTTATGTGCCACTGTCATTACCTCCCTTTCCTGTTCCAGCCGCGTATGGTTCACGGGAAGAACAACTGCCAGAAAGCCTCCGTGCACACTCGAATCTCTCTAATTTTACATTCGTGATCTCCTCAGGAGGTATAAGTGGGGGGAAGCAATATATTCTATACCTCACCCAGAAACGCACCCTCTCGAAACCTGGACAGCAAGCTACACCGCAATGCAGAGTGCCTCTCTTGAGAGCCACTTGAGTTTGCTAAACATCTCCGTAACACTATCACGCTTACCAAATAACCCTGTGATGAAACGCGCCGCTCTTCTTTGAATCTTCTCTATCTCCTCTGTCAACCCGACCTGGTACGGATCCCACACTGATGAGCAATACTCAAGCATAGGTCGAACGAGTGTTTTGTAATCCACCTCCTTTGTTGATGGACTACATTTTCTAAGGATTCTCCCAATGAATCTCAACCTGGTACCCACCTTAACAACAATTAATTTTATATGATCTTTCCACTTCAAATCGTTCCATACACATACTCCCAGATATTTTACAGAAGTAACTATCATATAATCATACAATAAAGGATCCTTCTCTCTATGTATTTGCAATACATTACATTTGTCTATGTTAAGGGTCAGTTGCCACTCCCTGCACCAAGTGCCTATTCGCTGCAGATCTTCTTGCATTTTGCTACAGTTTTCTAATGCTGCAACTTCTCTGTATACTACAGCATCATCCGCGAAAAGCCGCATGGAACTTCCGACACTATCTACTAGGTCATTTATATATATTGTGAAAAGAAATGGCCCCATAACATTCCCCTGTGGCATTCCAGAGGTTACTTTAACGTCTTTAGATGTCTCTCCATTGAGAACAACATGCTGTGTTCTGTTTGCTTAAAACTCTTCAATCCAGCCACACAACTGTTCTGATATTCCGTAGGCTCTTACTTTGTTTATCAGGCGATAATGCGGAACTGTATCGAATGCCTTCCGGAAGTCAAGGAAAATGGCATCTACTTGGGAGCCTGTATCTAATATTTTCTGGGTCTCATGAACAAATAAAGCGAGTTAGGTCTCACACGATCGCTCTACAGAGTAGATTCATGGTTTCCAGAAATAACATGATACACAAGCAAAAAACATGTTCCATTTGTGCATCTGCTCGATGACCCTTCTTGATAACGGGAACTACCTGTGCTCTTTTCCAATCATTTGGAACCTTCCATTCCTCTAGAGACTTGCAGTACACGGCTGTTAGAAGGGGGGCAAGTTCTTTCGCATACTCTGTGTAGAATCGAATTGGTATCCCGTCAGGTCCAGTGGACTTCCCTCTGTTGAGTGATCTCAGTTGCTTCTCTATTCCTTGGACACTTATTTCAATGACAGCCATTGTTTTGTTCGTGCAAGGATTTAGAGAAGGAACTGCAGTGCGGTCTTCCTCACTATCTTTAGGAAAGCATTAGTAAAGAATCCCAGGTAATGAAACTGAAGCTAAACATTGCACAGACATTTAGAAACATGATAACTCAAGGAAAAAGAAAATCAATATATCCAGAGAAGTGACTATTACTATAATGATGCTCATGAAGCTTTTTGTTCTAAGGTTAATACTATTGCATCCATTATGAAAATAAAATTGTGGTAAAAAAAGTGCAACACAGCATATCTGAAATAGGTGCATTTGTGTTAATCACTCACATCCAAATAGCTTTCAGCTACTTTTCAGTCACCCTCCAAAAAAACACATGCACATTTCTTAATATTAAAGATTCTTTTAAGATTTCAGATGAGGGTAGTGATTAAGAAAAAAAAGCTTTTTTAAAAAAAATGGGTTAATGCCTCTTACTTCAGCAAAAATCCTAGATGGCAGCTGTCCCTTTCATACTCTTCAACTATATTGCCTCAACTAGACTGGCTGCAGCCACCCTTTACTGCTAGGTTGATAGCTATCACCGTATTTGTCACTGTTTTCTCATTCCGTCCCCATAACTTGCCACCACTGCCATCACTGTCAGAGTTGTCATCTGTCGCTGTTGTCATTGCCTCATACATTAATGCTGTCATCCCCTACCACCTCAGAGACATTTCATCACCACCCACTTCCTCATTGTCTACAAATCCACTACAGCCCACCATCATCATCCTCACAACTGTCCACACTGCTTAACATCATTCATCACTTCAGTAATCTATACTTTCCCATTTCCTGTTTTCACTGTCACTATACAGGTCATGTCCTTTTGCCCACCACCCAGTGTCTGTCCTCCCCTACCCAGTACATCTGTCCCACCACAACCATAACTTATGCATATCTTTCCCTTCTCAGTTCTCTTTGAGCAAAGAATCGCCACCAGAGATCACTTTGACCATTGTCACACACACACACACACACACACTACAATGCACCAAACAACAGTGGTAATGCCTGATGCCAGAGCATCCCATCGACAAGCGGCAACATACCAATTTGGTGCAAGCCACGTTGAAGAATCTGCACAACCTTCATGTGACCCTCAACAATGCCATGTCCCACCACCTATCACCCAACAAACATTTTTCCCTCCAACAGTAACTAAAAAACCACCAAAACATGAAAACTGTTCCCATTTCTACACTCCAAACCCCCTGAACAATACAGCGTACATGGGCACAACTACAACATCCTCTCCTACTTATAACACCTGTGTCTTCTCCAGTTGAGGTCCCTTTTAACATTACAAATAGCAGACATAATTCTTAATAGGGCATGTGATCACTGCAAATGGCAAATGCATGCTCTGAAGCATGTTCACACGCTGGCCACAAGATTGGTACAGAGTTCTTGAGCTAGGGTGTTCCATTTCTACACCAGTGCAGTCGACAACTGCTGGATGGTGGTTGGTGCATGTGGACATGCTGCGATAATTCTCCTCACATGTGCTGGATGGGATTTAAATCATAGGAATGGGCAGACCATTCCAATCACCAAATATCTTTTCAAGAGCTCCTTGATCTGTGCGCTTATGCAATTGCACATTGTCATCTAACAAAATGAAGTCAGGGTCAATTACACCCCTGAAAAAAGGAGAAAAAGGGAAGAAGCACAATGTCAACATTGACTGGTGAGTTACAGTGTTACCGTGCAACATATGACTCCTGATACTATAACAACTGAACCACCAAAATGATGATCTTTGACAAAGCTGGCAATAGGCGGAAACATATAATTCACCCAGGAACAACATCAAACATGATCATTTTGATGATCTAAGTGTTACAATGTAAAGGTATTGATGCAACTTCAACATCATCTCCTGCCATTAACATCATAGCACTCCTGTCATATGCATACAGCTGACATGTGCCTCAACCTTTTATGGAATTTCGTTTTTCAATTTGTACCAATGACATTTCTGCAAGTATTCCAATGTACAACCATTTTCCTTGTATGACCACTTTCTTCCAATGCTGTCTACTGTTTTGGAGCTATTTGTTACAATTTTGCTGATTTACTCCCAATATTCTGAAATACCCTGTTTTCTAGATCATCATCCAAAAACACATGTAAATACACATCCCGAGATTACATGACATCAAAAAGAGATGGATCAGGTCATCTGCTTCATCTTGCTAGGCCAGCATCTGGCAGCATCTAAAATGGGTGCTAAAACTCTTTGAGTATATGTATTATGCTTAACAACACCTCACTTAATTACAAAAATTATTGGAGAAGTGTGTATGGGCAAATTTGCTACACTCCTAGTGATGCGTAATCTATATTATGAGTGTATCCAGACAACATGATCAGAGATGCAGCATATCCCTCATAATAGTAACCAGGTATATTTTCTCTGGTTTTTTTGGTGGACTTTTTTTCAATTTGTAGCAGCAGTCACTACAAACAAATACTGCTCATCACATCTTTAGTGTGATGCCCATTGTCAGTGGAAAGTGTTTAGTTACAAAAAGGTGATTTTAAATTAGAATTTTATGCGGTCATTCAATAGACCAGCCTTAAATTAGAAATTAGTGTAGTTTGACATTTGATTACACAGTCAGTCTTATCAGGGACATTAAAAACATGAAGAATACACACTACTCAACAGCATAAGAAATGGGAGTTTGAGGTAGATGGTGCTATAATTCATTTACTGTCACCTCTGTAAATTTCACGTAGAGGCTGTAGGAATAGGGTAAGAGAGATTAGAACACAATCAGACAGTCTCTACGAATTTGCCCAATATCCATATAGGGCATAAAAAGCCACTAAAATCTGTACCAAACACCATCCTCCACATACCTGTGGTATATATACAGGCTGTAAATGGAAAACTCTGAAGCATGCATATCTTAACAATATTACACACTAACAGTGAGATATGTGTGGGAATGCTAGCATGAGTAACACCTCTGACGAAAGAACACACATGGCTTTGTGCAATATCTGGATGGACTCCAAAGAAGGCACTTCAGGTTACAACCCTGTACCATGGGACGTCTTGTATGTGATTAAAAATTTATGAAGGTAAGTAGCCACAGCTGTGAGATATTTACAGAAAATCATTTTACTTGCCATTGGCTGTATATATTATATTTATTCTTGGACAGTTTTTGTCATTTCAACTATCATCAACTGGAAGACTGAACAAACAGAAAAAACCATATGTAATACACACAGACCAAAAAATCAAAATATAAATCTTGTAACTCTGAACATCAACATCATATACAGTACTCACAAAATCATATGTGTTGGTTTTAAAATCCATATTTCTCACTTTTGGATACCCATTGTAACAAAATGTGGAATGCAACATAACCAGATTTTGAAAATACCTTGAAAAACTTAGATAAATTGCATATACTCTCCTGATGGTTAGCAGGTGTGCCATCTCAAACCAATGTAGCCTTAGAAGACAAAAAGGTCTAAAATGCATGAGTAAAAACATAAGATGATCTCTAACACAGTTGTTGGTGAAGTCAAATGGAACACTAGTTAACAGGACTAATTACTATCAACAAACAACAATCTATGAGCATAGCAAAAAGAAAACAAAGGCCAAACAACTTTAACTTGCACTGTCAATCAAGTAAAATGATCATATGGAAAATATGTATTGTAAGAGCCATATAATGGAAAACTGGTGTTGTATAAATGACACTTGTATATAGCAGTTACAGTAACTTAGCATAATATTTAATCAAGAAATGTCTCAGTTACAAATTTTCATTACAATAACAAGTTTCATCTTTACCACAAAAAAAATGACAGGTCAAAAGAGATAATAGATAATAACAGTGAATTTTTAGTTGGCTTACATATTAGATGGGAAAATGAGCTTTTATGTAAACTCATGGAAGTAGAACATACTTAATACACAAAGGAATTACTGAGTGAGTTGGCATAGCGGTTAGCACACTGAACTCACATTCAGGAGGATGTCGGGTCAAACCCATGACCAGCCATCCACATTCAGTTTTTTCATGATTTCCCTAAATTGCTTACAGCAAATAATGGGATAGTTCCTTTCAAAAGGGCATGACAGCTTTCCCTCTCCATCCTTCCCTAAACTGATCTCTTGCTCCATCTCTAATGATCTCATTGTTGGACAGATGTTAAACACTAATCTTCTTCTCCTCCTCCGCAAAGGAACCACTGACCTATATGAAAGAACAGACACGATATATATGTATAACTAATGTGAAGAGGGCCAATGATGTCTTCTGCAAGGGTACATAGCAGGCTCGACCTCTTACAGAAGCTGGCAAAATGTCACAAGTAATGAGACTAATGGGCACGGGCACTACATTTGTAGTGCATGGATAAGTTGAGAATTTGGGTCTGATGGAAGATGTGCAAGAGCAGTCCATGCAGTTGCGATGACCACTGTGTCTGGATGTGGTCAGTCAGCCTTCAGCAAAGCAGTGGTTTGGATAGAGTTTACATTCCTGCCAAACATGTGTGCAGGAGATATTTACACTAAGTGTGTAGTGGTGTGCCATGGTATTACATAGAATGAATCATAGCCTTGTTGTTCTACAAATCTACACTGAAATTTAGTTTTGTTAACGAATATGCTTGACTGAATGCTTTTGAGATAGAATGTTATTTATGGGATGACATAAAAGTTGAACCTGACATTCTAGTGAGAATATACATATCCATAGTCAGCAGCGTGGTCTATGTCAGCCTCATTAATGAAGTGGCTCAAGGCAAACTCCTAGTCCAACACTGACAAAGACTTCATTTCTGTCATTGAGACAGGAATGTTGGAGTAGTTGCAGTTGAACACGCAAGTGTGGGGCCATGAACATTCCATGTCTTTGAGCTTCCATTCTAAGTGCCAGAAGAATTGGGGATAGACGTATCGCGTCCTTAAGGAACAGTTCTATCTCATATGGCTGAGAAATGAGCGAGTTTAAAATGTATCTTGTTCTCAGTGGCATCAGACAAATACCGGTCGAACTACAAAAACATGTTCCATTATGCCTGTACATCACTGATTGTAGGGCAACTGTCATCTATGACGGACAACCATGAATGTGCTCTGGGTGTGGGAAGGAGGGTCATGTACATTCTGAGTGTACCCAATGTAGGTTGTTACAGCTGCCATGGGATGATCTACCAATCAAACTGCATCTGACTAAGCTCCCAATGACCTATGTCATGGCATTACACGATGAGGTAGGACATGCAACAGAAACATACCAGAACATACAGCTAGAGGCAGATCACAGTGAACCATGGAAGGATGACAGTGGACTGGACCACCTACCACACTTGCAGGATGCCCTTCAGTTGTGGCACTTATAGACATTGACAATTTCACAGTACACAATTCGGAAGTCCCCCATGAACATCAAGAGGCCATGCTGACCTCTGGTCCCAAGGCTCAGCCACGGAAGCAGCAATCACCAAAATGCTGGAAGAAGTGCTGCCTCATGGTGGAGAATGAACAGCCAGATCCAGAAAGCAATGCTGAGGCATTTCTGGTTACAGAGCAGATGACCATAGATACAGAAGAATTGCCAAGCAGGGATACATGAATGCCCAGCAGGACAGCAACACAACCTTCCCATGACGATGTTCCAGAGACAAAGGAGGAGTCTGATCAATGGCAACAGTATACTGGAGGGACTAGGGCACACAACAACAATGGGATGCTGGGGGCTGGTCACAGGTCCCACCCCAGTGGGGAACAGATTATGCTGGAGGAGCAACACCCACACACTCTCCAGAGTAAGACCAGAAGAGTGCACAGAGTAATGACAAACCACATGAGGGATGGCAGGGAACAGGATAAACAAAGCAGAATGTGTACAGAAGTATTGGTGACTGTAAGGCGCCCTATCTATATTGACAAACATGCAACAAGCTCATTGGATGGGGTCTGTTAACATCAATAGCATTATGACATCAGTAAAAATCAAGATGTTCAATGACATGTTATGGGCTGCAAACATAGACATAGCGCTGTTACATGAAGTTTGGGTGTTTCCCCCCTCAGTCTTTTACAGTTATGATATTTACTGTTCCCTGTGTGGTGAAAGAGGCACTGGCACTGCGATGCTGTTGAAGGAAGGAATCGTGCAGGCAGAGTAGATTATTTGCCTTCAGCCCATGGTACAGCCATTACCATAGGTGGTATACGTTTGATCAATATATCCCCACCATCAGGCTCTGATAAGAGAAGGAAATGTGCATATTTTCATGCCCTTGAGGTTACACTGTTGATCTGGGGATGATACGATACGAGATTTTAATTGTGTACTTGGCGGGAAGGACCAACATCCTAACTATAGCCCTAGCCAAGAACTTTGGGAGCTCATCAACAGGTTGGAATTAATCAATACACGTGAACTGAAGTATCCCAACCAAGTGGGATATACATTTTTCACAAGCCACTCCATGAGTCATTTGGATCAGATCTATGTTTCAAGGGAGTTAGTGATGTCGACGGTGGACACAGAAATCTGGCCAACTGCATTGACAGGCCATGAGGCAAACATTTGTATGGTCACACGTGCTAGACAGCAGGTATGGAGTCAGAGGAGTAACTGGAACATGAACATCTCCCACCTGTGAGGTGCAGAATGCCAACACATGGCACGGGACATGTGGCATGGCTGCCTCCATTGAAAAAATTCTTATGGTTCTGACCTACAGTGGTGGAGAGAGCATGCGAAGCCAGATTTATGGAGAATGTTCATAGGTTATGGGAAGGAGGTTTCTCAATGGCAGCACATGGCCACTGACTTTTACTTTACAGCCACCTGGGAACTGTTCGCTCAACCATTTACACTAGAACGCCAGACAGCCTTCCCCCAAGTCAATGCCAAACTGATACAACTTGCGATGCTAAGGACGGTGGTATGATGCATTGTGTGATGGAGGAAGGAAGAAGAAAATGGACATTAATTCATGTATCGTATTGTATTGTATATTTATTGGTCCTGTGAATCATACACTGTACAGGGGTACATAATGATATAGGACAAGTCAAATAATTTGCAATAAAGTGTAACAGAGAAAACTGTTGTATGGTTTTCTGTATATAGCAATATAACATATGGGAATAACATTTCACAAATACAGAAATAAATTTTACACACACACATTTCATACTTCTGGCCTTGATTATACAGACACACACATATATGAATCAGTAATTGTAAAAACAACATTAGTCCAAAAAAGTAAATTTTTCAGGAGAAGCAGAAAACTGTATACAGGCTAAATAATGGACAGAACGATAAATCCTTTAATTTTAATATTGACTGTGTATGTTAGGTAAGCTTTAACAATAAAACAAAGTACTTTAAATGTAATAACTTTACATGAACGATTTTTTTTAATTGTACGGACTTATGTTGTTATTGCAGGATGAACGTTTTGGACTGACATTTTAACATCAACATTTGTTTATGTTATCAAAAATTACTTTATTGTATAAATTTAATATACAATATTACTTGTACATTGTCTAATATTGTTTTACAGAGAAATTGAAAAATATTGTTAATGTATGCACACACTGTATGGAAAGACTAAAGATATGACGATGTAAATCGTGACATTAGGAATTAAATTTCTTTTTTCACTTAACAGGACAATGAAGGATTAACACTACACTATACAATTTAATTTATACCAAAAATGTATTATGAATCATCTTCAGGAGTGTCCACAGAAGGCCACTCAGTCAATTCCAGATAAAAGGCTTTGTGCTCATCGGGAATATATTGCATTAATTGTCCCACATCTTTCAATTTTTTGACATCGATTGGAACTTTGTTATTATATGCAATTTCTGCAGGCAACTTTGGTTCTGTCTGTAATGAATGTCGCAATGAAAAGCGGTGTTTTACGAGACCATCAATATGATAGTAACAGTCAACTTTACCTGAAGCATTTCACTGTGATGGAAGCTCATAAATGAGGACACTGTGAATTTCACTTTACTGCTTTTGTCCACATTCGTCTCATAACTGTCATCAGACAAACAGGATCGCTTATAAAATTTGGGCCACCATTTTTTGTAACCCAAAATCTCTTCCGAGGCAACAAGCTTTACATTGATATTTTGTTTTTTGGATGATGTCACCATACATTGAACATACTCATACAAAGAATATATTCTGTCTTTTCTTCTTATCACCCTCTTTATGGAAGCAAATGTACGATCACATGGTGAAAATGAATGGCCACGCACAGGAAAATACTGGAATACATCTTTGAATCTGCCAGAACTTACAAGGCAGTTCATTACCCTAACCACTGTGTTGTTGTTATTTTGTGCAGGGCACCCATCCGAGAACAGGTGTAATTCAGTAGCACTATCAGGTATATCTGTGTTGATGTAATCAACCAAAAACGAGCATACTTCGTTAGGTCCTTTGTGGGCAGTACCTTCGTGATACATATATAACTTGGATATGTTGCTCTTTAGGTCTGTAACGTTAATTTGCCGTAAATAAAAAGCTTCCTGTACTGGGAGCTTAGGCAACTGCAGATTTTGCATATAATCGAAACACAATGCTACTACATGCTCATTTTCTGCACACTTCTCCTTAACAGCATCCATCTTTTATGTACCATGAGTTCCGCTACAGCCACACGCTTTGCAGTATCGTTCAATGATGGGCGCTTAATCTTCACTGAAAATGACTCACAAGAGCAGCAAGTATCGACTTGCGGCCGCCCAAAGCGTAAGTTAAAACGCTCATTGAAAGCCCTTAAATAAATTCCATATGACGCTCTGGTATGAGGATATAACTTCATGAACAGTTCGTACATACTTTTTACAGATAATTCAGGATTTAAGTAATACATTTCTTTGCTTGAATAATGTGAGATTTTCGTAGGGAATGTTTTAATATGCTCCTCAATTATCGATAGGACTTCCTGTGGTGTTGCATTGGTTGAAGCAGTACGTCCTCTACTGTCACATGGGCGAACATTATTTTTCACACAAATTCGTCGCACACGTTCATTTGTAATGCCAAAAAGACTACAAAATGCCTTTTTGCACACTTCGACCCGCCCAGCATCTCCAGTTACCACGTGATATCGATAATTTAGTGCTCTTGGCTTAGGCTGGCCATCACTTTTCCGGGGTCTTCTGCGTACCACGTCTTCTTTTTCGATCAGCCCTGCAAGGTAACCATCTTGTGTGTTCTTACTGTCAAAATCGTGAAATTTAGTGAATATATCTATATGTTCATGTTCAGAGATCCTCTTGAAACACAGTTTCTTACATCTGAAACATATTAATACACGAATACCAATGTCGGGAATTGTAAAAGATTTGCAAAAAAATTATTTACGTAAAATCAGTTATTTTTTATTGATAGAGTAAATTATCCATATGATATTTACGTACCATAAAACTTAGAACAGATGGGAACCTCTAAGAAGTAAAAAATACACAGACAGGAGATTAACTCACATAGCCTTTGAACTCACCCACAGTCAGGTCCTATTTTTACAGCATTAATTTCTCTTCCACTGTGATTCACGTAACCAATTCCCTTCGTTCTGGCAGCTTTTATGACATTTCTTTTATATAGTTCCGGTTGCGCACCTCTCTTCTTCGACATTGTGCATAGAAAATCCAAAGAAACTTGTTCTATAAACAAAACTAAACGGCAATGTATACGCAGCTGCTACAACAATGCACACAGGTAATTAGATCACAGGCGTCAGATATGCTGCCATCTGGCATGCATTATATTCACTACATGGAAAAAGATCCGAGTATGTTCGTTTGGTGCTGCCATCTGCCATTTCTTGCAATAATAACGTAAGTCCTGGACTGATGTTGTTATTGCAAAGAACACGAAAAACTGTATGCCTGTAAAAGCATTAAATTGTGTAGGACAAGTGTGATTTTTACATAGATGCTGCATCTAAGTATCCTGAAGGCTTCTCTGCATATATCTAATTTTTGCCAAAAAGTGGACATGTGTTGTTTTTACAATTACTGATTCATATGTAATAGACCACATATAATACACTGATAAATCTACATGTACACATTTCTTATTTTGGCCTTAATTGTATAAACTAAATTTTTCACATATTTACATTGTAGATAAAAATTCATCAACACTATAGTAGCAATTCTGTAGCAAGTAGTCACTCACTGCAGTTTTAAATTTATGCATGCCAGTTATTGCCTTAATTTCTTTAGGTAGTTTGTTATACAGTTTTTTTCCTGCTTGCAAGGGTCCTTTTTGTTTCAGTGTTGTATGTGAAAACTGCATATGTAAATCTTGATTACTCCTTGTGTTGTATGAATGGATATTTTGGCTTTTTGGAGTAATCTTGCTATTTTCATCTACGATTTTCCTTATATCATGGCAATGGCTGTTGTTTTTCAGCACAAAGGGGCATAGCACAGGCATTCATAGATTATTTTAGCAGATTCTATGTGAGTGTCATGGAGGGCCAGAGAAAGCTGGGGGCCATCCTGGGTCAAACCCCAAATGCAGTGCATGTGAACGGGGAAGCAGTTGTGTTATCTGAAATTATGCGTGAGGAGGTAGAGGAAGTGGTTACCTGAGATGCCTTCAACAAATCCCCAGGCCCTGATGGATTCCCATCAGAATTTTACCGTGCCTTTCCGACTATTATTACACCAGTGTGGTTATGTATGTTTAATGAGCTCCTGTGGCAAGAAGTTCCAGTTCCCATTAAATTCATGGAAGGACTCGTGATCGCTATACCCAAGCCCTGTGGTGAAAAACAACCATGTGATTATTGCCCCTTGACACTCCTTAATAGTGAGTACAAAATCCTCATGCACATACCGAGCAGTTGTATCAAAACATTGTTGGCTGATCGAATACATGACAATCAGACATGTCTTGACAGCATCAGTAATATCCACACAGTCTTGAAAGATTATTGACATGTTGTCACTGCCGCAGTAGCATGTCACTCTGAGGGGCACTGGTTG
Source organism: Schistocerca cancellata (assembly GCF_023864275.1). Lineage (NCBI taxonomy): Eukaryota > Metazoa > Arthropoda > Insecta > Orthoptera > Acrididae > Schistocerca > Schistocerca cancellata. Next base: position 167,045,049 of record NC_064634.1, read on the forward strand.
CTATAGATTTTGATCGTGCCTTCGATCGGGTGGATTATGTGTACCTTGCGGCGGTGATGGACAGGATGGATGCAGTGATGTGGTTGCTGCATGGCGCCAGATCAGCGATGGTGATCAATGGAGAGAGAACAGAGTACTTTAAGATCTTAAGATCTATCAGACAGGGTTGCCCCTTGTCGATCCTCCTGCATGCGGTCGCCTTAGAACTGTCTCTCACAGGCCTTCGCCACTGACTTACTGGTATCTCTCTACAGCATCTATCATTCAAATGTGGAGCACACACAGATGACTTTGTATTCCTCGTCTGGAATTATGGGGATTCTCTCTCAGCATTGGATTGGCTGCAGAATTATGGAATGGCAGCTGGCAGTTAGGTCAATTTTAAAAAATCACAATTCAAGCATGTGGGGCACGGACTATTACCAGGAACAGAAGGATCCTTACTGCTGGTGCAAACCCTCTGATGTTTTGGTATATCTTTCATAAGGAGATGGCAGGAATAGCTGTGGACAACAACCAACGGCTGTTGCTCAGAGTTCACACATCTGTATGACTAAATGCTCTATGGTTGATCTATATGCTGCGAGTGTCACTCATCAACTTTCATCTCGCTCCCATGATGTGGACACACCTTCTACCCTTGATGCACATGATGGCTATGAGGATTCAGGCAGCTTTTGAGTACTATGGGACAGCTTAAGTACAACACACTTACCCTCCCACTGCGAGAAGGGGGCGTTGGGTTAGTCAACATCCATGAGAAGGCCCATGCCATGTACATTAATACCATGCACAAATGATAGCACAGCAGGAATCACTCCTCACAGGGATGATCATCGAAGAACTAGTACCAATACTGCATCTTCCTTGGTCAGTGTTGGACATATATCGCCCCCATAAACATACATGTGCATGTTCATCATTGAACAGCTACATTCAGGAGTGTTTACAGATTTCCTGACAGCTGACATCAAAGGTCATGTACCATCTGCTTCATCAACAGATCACCCAGAACAACGTGGAACAGAAACATTCTACCATTAATAAGCAAGTGGTGTAGTGCATAGCTCACCATCCCCACCTACCAAAACAGTCTAGTGAACAACAGTCTAGGGGGTTAAAAACAAATGAAAAGAAGTACACCGTATGTTTGGCAGATTCACTCATGTGTCAACAATGCGGCTTGCTGGATACAGACTGGGTGGTCACCAGCAGGGCATTGACTGTCTAGACTCTGGCAAGGAAGATCATAGTGTCCATGCAGTGCACTACACATACAGCAGTCTCTTCCAACATTGCATTTTTTTAGAGGAAACGATTTTTTTTTCCATTTCATAAGATGAACACAGTTACATGGATCAAAGGAATGATGGTCCATTACATACAGGGTGCAGCACTTAAATCCAGGTAAATGAAACTTTTTTTAAAAAAATCAAATTTATTAAAACAAAATACAAATGAAAATTAAAATCCTTTTACATATAAGTAGTGGTATCTTTAAAGAGTAGCATTACTCATTGTACCCCCTTCAGGTGCAATGACCACCTCCAATCTTGTCCTGAAGAGGTCACACACACTCTTTAAACCAGCACTGTCCATATTCGCAAATGCTGTTTCAGTAGTGGTGCATATAGATCTGACATAATTGTGGCTTGTCTTATTGATAACCATTTGGCTATGCTCCAAACATAGGAGTCAAGCGGGTTAAAATTTGGTCTATTTGGGGGCCAGAAATTCTACGACTAGAATATGTCAATGTTATCCGAGAGCCAGTTTTGGACTAAATAGCTCATATGAGGTTCTCCTGCCATCCAATGCATTGTTCACTCGCTGATATACAATACTGATGCCTGCCAATTACCTCAGTGATTGCCCTGGGTACTCCACAATCAGTGCCTGGTGCTTTTCATTGACTGCCAAAATTTGTAACATGTGTTTCCTTAAATGAGATTTCCTCACTGCATTAATGGAACCTTCCCCAGACTTTTCTGAAGCATTGTACTTGGCTACAATATCAGAAACAGTTGATTTTGGGTACCCAAAGAATCGAACTATTTCAGTGAGCGAATACCCAGCATGAAGACTTTCAACAGTTGCACCTCTTCAATTGGTACAGAAGCAAATAACCAGAGCCACTTCCTCATCTCCTCAAACCCAGAACCTCCCACAGAAGAACCCCAAAAGTGCCCCACTTGTGACAGGATACTTTCCGGGGCTGGATCAGACTCTGAATGTGGCTCTCCAGCAGGGATACGACTTCCTCAAATCCTGCCCTGAAATGAGATCCATCCTTCATGAAATCCTCCCCACTCCACCAAGAGTGTCTTTCCGCCGTCCACCTAACCTTCGTAACCTCTTAGTTCATCCCTACGAAATACCCAAACCACCTTCCCTACCCTCTGGCTCCTACCCTTGTAATTGCCCCTGGTGTAAAACCTGTCCCATGCACCCTCCCACCACCACCTACTCCAGTCCTGTAACCCGGAAGGTGTACACAATCAAAGGCAGAGCCACGTGTGAAAGCACCCACGTGATTTACCAACTGACCTGCCTACACTGTGAAGCCTTCTATGTGGGAATGACCAGCAACAAACTGTCAATTCGCATGAATGGACACAGGCAGACAGTGTTTGTTGGTAATGAGGATCACCCTGTGGCTAAACATGCCTTGGTGCACGGCCAGCACATCTTGGCACAGTGTTACACCGTCCGGGTTATCTGGATACTTCCCACTAACACCAACCTGTCAGAACTCCTGAGATGGGAACTTGCCCTTCAGCATATCCTCTCTTCTCGGTATCCATCAGGCCTCAATCTCCGCTAATTTCTAATTTCAATTTGCCGCCGCTCATACCGCACCTGTCTTTCAACAACATCTTTGCCTCTGTACTTCCGCCTCGACTGACATCTCTGCCCAAACTCTTTGCCTTTACAAATGTCTGCTTGTGTCTGTGTATGTGCGGATGGATATGTGTGTGTGTGCGAGTGTATACCTGTCCTTTTTTCCCCCTAAGGTAAGTCTTTCCGCTCCCGGGATTGGAATGAATCCTTACCCTCTCCCTTAAAACCCACATCCTTTCGTCTTTCCCTCTCCTTCCCTCTTTCCTGACAAAGCAACCGTTTGTTGCGAAAGCTTGAATTTTGTGTGTATGTTTGTGTGTCTATTGACCTGCCAGCGCTTTTGTTTGGTAAGTCTCATCATCTTTGTTTTTAGATATATTTTTCGCACGTGGAATGTTTCCCTCTATTATATATATACAGGGTGAGTCACCTAACATTACCGCTGGATATATTTCATAAACCACATCAAATACTGACGAATCGATTCCACAGACCGAACGTGAGGAGAGGGGCTAGCGTAATTGGTTAATACAAACCATAAAAAAACGCACGGAAGTATGTTTTTTAACACAAACCTACGTTTTTTTAAATGGAACCCCGTTAGATTTGTTAGCACATCTGAACATACAAACAAATACGTAATCAGTGCCATTTGTTGCATTGTAAAATGTTAATTACATCCGGAGATATTGTAACCTAAAGTTGACGCTTGAGTAGCACTCCTCCGCTGTTCGATCGTGTGTATCGGAGAGCACCGAATTATGCAGGGATCCAAAGGGAACGGTGATGCACCTTAGGTACAGAAGAGACTGGAACAGCACATTACGTCCACATGCTAACACCTTTTTATTGGTCTTTTTCACTGATGCACATGTACATTACCATGAGGGGTGAGGTACACGTACACACGTGGTTTCTGTTTTCAATTACGGAGTGGAATAGAGTGTGTCCTGACATGTCAGGCCAATAGATGTTCAATGTAGTGGCCATCATTTGCTGCATACAATTGCAATCTCTGGCATAATGAATGTCGTACACGCTGCTGTACATCTGGTGTAATGTCGCCGCAGGCTGCCACAATACGTTGTTTCATATCCTCTGGGGTTGTAGGCACATCACGGTACACATTCTCCTTTAACGTACCCCACAAAAAGAAGTCCAGAGGTGTAAGATCAGGAGAACAGGCTGGCCAATTTATGCGTCCTCCATGTCCTATGAAACGCCTGTCGAACATCCTGTCAAGGGTCAGCCTAGTATTAATTGCGGAATGTGCAGGTGCACCATCATGCTGATACCACATACGTCGATGCGTTTCCAGTGGAACATTTTCGAGCAACGTTGGCAGATCATTCTGTAGAAACATGATGTATGTTGCAGCTGTTTGGGCCCCTGCAATGAAGTGAGGACCAATGAGGTGGTTGCCAATGATTCCGCACCATACATTTACAGTCCACGGTCACTGTCGCTCTACCTGTCTGAGCCACCGAGGATTGTCCACGGACCAGTAATGCATGTTCCGTAGATTCACTGCCCCATGGTTTGTGAAACCCGCATCATCGGTAAACAGGTAGAACTGCAACACATTCTCTGTTAATGCCCATTGACAGAATTGCACTCGATGATTAAAGTCATCACCATGTAATTGCTGATGTAACGACACATGAAACGGGTGAAAGCAGTGACGATGCAGTAAGCGCATGACACTACTTTGATTCAGTCCACCGGCTCTCGCAGTGTCCCATGTACTCATGTGTGGGTTCATAGCAACAGCAGCTAACACACCAACTGCACCCGCTTCTCCTGTGACGAGCCTGTTACGGACCCGTTTGAGTGCTACGACCATACCTGTTGCGTACAGTTGGCAGTAGATGTTTTGCAATGTGCGGCACGTTGGATACTCTCTGTCCGGGTACCGTTCTGCATACACCCTGCAGGCTTCAGCTGCATTTCGTCGACACTTGCCACAGATGAGTATCATCTCCGACTTTTCAGAGTTCGAATATATATAAAAAAAATAGAGGGAAACATTCCACGTGGGAAAAATATATCTAAAAACAAAGATGATGTGACTTACCAAACGAAAGTGCTGGCAGGTCGATAGACACACAAACAAACACAAACATACACACAAAATTCAAGCTTTCACAACCAACGGTTGCTTCGTCAGGAAAGAGGGAAGGAGAGGGAAAGACGAAAGGATGTGGGTTTTAAGGGAGAGGGTAAGGAGTCATTCCAATCCCGGGAGCGGAAAGACTTACCTTAGGGGGAAAAGAGGACAGTTGTGTCTGTGTATGTGCGGATGGATATGTGTGTGTGTGCGAGTGTATACCTGTCCTCTTTTCCCCCTAAGGTAAGTCTTTCCGCTCCCGGGACTGGAATGACTCCTTACCCTCTCCCTTAAAACCTACATCCTTTTGTCTTTCCCTCTCCTTCCCTCTTTCCTGACGAAGCAACCGTTGGTTGCGAAAGCTTGAATTTTGTGTGTATGTTTGTGTGTCTATTGACCTGCCAGCACTTTCATTTGGTAAGTCACATCATCTTTGTTTATATATATATATATATATATATATATATATATAAAGAAAGATGATGAAACTTACCAAACAAAAGCGCTGGCAGGTCGATAGACACACAAACATACACACAAAGTTCTAGCTTTCGCAACCAATGGTTGCCTCGTCAGGAAAGAGGGAAGGAGAGGGAAAGACAAAAGGATTTGGGTTTTAAGGGAGAGGGTAAGGAGTCATTCCAATCCCGGGAGCGGAAAGACTTACCTTAGGGGGAAAAAAGGACAGGTATACACTCGCACACACACACATATCCATTCTCATATATATATATATATATATATATATATTTGTGTGTGTGTGTGTGTGTGTGTGTGCATATATTTGAAATATTGAAGGGTGCCGAAGGTAGCCCCACTTTGACTTTGTTGTTACTCCTGTTGCATGGTAGGACAGCAGTGAGGTTCCTCCCAGGACAGTTATAATGTTATAAGCACATATTATGGTTTTGTGAATAATAAAGGTTTCTGTTTATCCAACCTTTCTATACCCAATATGGCCAATGGTGGTACCTTCATCATGTTTTGGAGCGATCACCACAGGGTTATGAGAGGGAGGGGGAACCATGGTCAGACCATGTACCTAGTAAGCAGGAGGTCCGTGTTCGATTCCAACCCCAGCACAAATTTTCAAGTTTCCCCATACATTTAAATCAATGCTCACTCACGGCCATTGTTGGTAATGCCTTTTTGTATTAATTAATAATGCCTGCTGGATCAACATGGTGTCTGTTCTTTTGGACATGTCCCAAGGTACAGTACATATATTTGTTTGCGCCTGAAACATCAAATGGCCAAACATAGTGAGGTCAAACAATTGTATATATAATACAAGAAGTTAACTGTAGAAACAAGGGATCTCACGAAATTATATTAAATAATACACATATAACCAATAAAGAGATGCATGTAGCACATTGCAGACATGAAACTAAGACCTCATACTACAAGTAACATGAAATCTAGGCATCAGGCTACAGCTGCAATACACATTAGGTCTAACTGATTATAAATCACAACAGCAATACTTAATAAGATTAATTACAAAAACAGAAGCATCTGAGTTATAAGATATACATAAACGTAATTTGTACATCAATGTGTCTGTTATGTAAACAAATTACAACTACAGAATAAAACTGTGTACAAACAGAAATACAAAACTGGTCAATAATGAAAACCTAAACTTAAGTGTCATTGGGCATAATTTACAAATACCATGACATTACAGGTAACTTCACTACTAATCCATTACAATAACTAAAGGCGCTACAGTCTGGAACCGCACAACCGCTACGGTCGCAGGTTCAAATCCTGCCTGGGGCATGGATGTGTGTGATGTCCTTAGGTTAGTTAGGTTTAAGTAGTTCTAAGTTCTAGGGGACTTATGACCACAGCAGTTGAGTCCCATAGTGCTCAGAGCCATTTGAACCATTACAATAACATAATTCTAGGAAAACACGAGCCTGGGATTACAATTGATCAAACGAATCCTTGGGTTACAGTAGATAAAACTTCTAGGTTACAAATGGTTTGAATAATGGGTATTACATATACAAATGTAAGGAATACCCACTGACTGGAACGAATGATGTGGACCTTCGAACAGCTGAAAGAACGAGATACAATGTGTGCACCTGGGCGTTAGGTTACCAATCATACAAAATTTTTTATAAAATGACAATTGATAGTAAGCAACACTCTAAATCTGTTGAACATAGCCACATTAACTGTATTGCCCCATGTAAGTGTAACTGACGTAACAAGACGAAGAACAACGTTATACAATTGATAAAACCATAATACTGTTTAAGGATTGAAAATAACAAATAAACTTAGTAATCAGGTTACAAATGCAACTTAATGGCTGTCAACAGCTTTTCAAGTCACTGAACAAGTGACCAACATCAATCGAGTGGTAATGTGATGAAAAATGGTGAGGATTAACCCATCAACTATTCTGAACGTGTCTGGCCGCGTTAAGACGCCCAGCCGTATGTTCGTGCCGAGCGCCTAGTAGCTGTTCAATGATCCGCCGGCACAGTTGACGTCTCGTGAGCGTTTGCTGCTGTTCTCGTATTGCAGTTTTCGTCTCTGCTTTTACTAACTGTTGACGCCGTTAACGTTTTGAGAAGAAAGTGGCACGCAGTTGTGATTGCACAGACGAAGAAATCGTCGAAATTAGGAATCTGATGGGTCTGAGAATGATAGTGAAGCGCCAGTGAAAAGAGCTGGAAGAAAAGTAATTTTCGTCCATTAATGCATGCGTTCGATGCTTCAATTTCTGGACACAAGTGTGATTTAGGGCCAAATTCAAGTTTTTTTGTCATATTTCCTGATATTTTTAACTGATTAAATTTGTAGCAGATGAAACCAACAGTTTTTTTTTATATACGAAAGAAAATACGCCAGAATCAGAGCATTCTCGTTTATCCGGATGGAAAGGAACTGTATTGCTTCGTCGTTGTTTGTATGCTAATGGCTCGTGTGAGAAAGCTGAAAATCAGTGACTATTGGTCCACAGACATATTCTTGAACGCTCCTGTTTTCGGCGAGTTTATGTCCAGGGACCGTTTTCTGTCAATGTTAAGAATGCTTCACTTCAGTGACAACTCTGTCAGCAATAAAGGAGACAGGTTACTTAAAATTAGGTATATTGTTGATAAAATACGCGCAGCATTTCGCAGCACATTTCATCCATATCAAAAGCCTTGTACTGAAGAAAGCCTCCTGTTGTACACAGGGCGGTTATCGTTCAAACAGTACATTCCCTCCAAAAGAAGTAGGTTTGGAATAAAAGCATTTGTGCTTTGCGACTGCCAGACTGGATTTCATTGTTTACACGTGCACAAATACTGAAACTGACTTGCACAATCTGGGGAAAAGCGGCGACATAGTAGCAACATTTATGAAAACATTTTTTGGAAGGGATCATATGCTATATGTCGATAACTGGTATTCAAGCCCAGATCTTTTCCTCTGGCTTCATAACCATGGAACAAACGCATGTGGTACTTTTCGCAAAAACAGATGCAACATGCCAAAATTACAGAACAAACTAAAACGAGGAGAAATACAGCTTATGTGCGCTGCCACAATCCTTGCGATGAAATGGTGTGACAAAAGAGAAGTGTGGATACTGACCACTGTAATACTGTAGAAATGGCTGAGATCGAAAAGACAAACAGAAAGAGAGGTGGAAAGATTGAGGAAACCACAGTGTGTTGCAGATGAGTATGGGTGCTGTTGACCGCTCTGACATGCTGCTAAGAGCCGTGCAATCAGTACGAAAGACGGTCAAGTGGTACAAAAAGTTCTTTTTCCACGTATTGGATCTATGCATTTTAAAAGCCTATGCTCTCTACAGAATAGTAAGAGGACGAAAAATGCAACTAGCAGGATTTCATTTGTGTCTGGTAAGAGAGCTTGTTGAAGCTTACGCAAAAGAACGGAGTAAAGGTGGCAGAAGAAGGCGGTCTGGAGAGGAGTATCCTCTAAGATTTACGGGGGGCATTTTTCAAAGGTCATTGAGACAAAAACTCGAAGAAATGACAATGCGTCGGTGCACAGTATGCTCGAAGCAGAAAGTGCGCCGAGAAACGAGATACAAATGTAGAGCATGCAACATACCACTATCTGTACTGCCATGTTTTGAGGCCTATCATACTGAACAAAACTATTAATTGTCTATAATCACTCAGAAGAGAAGAGGCGACATTTATAATTTTCTAAAGGTAAATGACAACAAAAAGGAAACGAAAATATTAAAAAATACAAAAATTTTATACAAAATAAAATAAAAACATAAAAATATATTTTTAACTTCGCCAGTGCCGGTCGAAAGTCCGGATCCAAAAGAAGGATGGAAAATATATTCAGAAGGTGTAAAATATACTCCAGCACTTAGAATTTCTGACTTTGAAGCCATTTTACAGATGTATTCTGCACTCTCAAAGACACAAACTTCATTTCTCAGATGCCATTAAATCTACTACATACATTAAGCATAAAATTAAAAAAGCATAATAATAATAATAATAATAATAATAATAATAATTTTATTGTCGTTCAGCTGATTACAGCAATAGACAAAGTCAAGAGCATATATTTCTACATGAACTACTATATCGATGTAAATTGGTTTACATAAAATAGGTACACGTTAGAATACAGTATTTTCATCTTCAAAGAATTCATCAGTGGTGTAAAACGGATTGTTCACTAGTAGCTTGTATAATTTAGCTTTTAGCTTTAAAGATATTTACAGGCAGTTCTTTAAAGTCAGCACTTAGTCTATTACACATCCTTAGTCCAAGAACTAGGTAAGAGTTATGCGATTTTGATAATCTATGATATGGTACGTCTACAGATGTTCTGTTTCTAGTGTTATTGCTATGAATATCACTTCTCAACACAAAATTAGACACATTGTTTCTAATGTACATTAAAACATTGTACATGAATAAGTTTACTACTGTAAGACACTGCAATTTAATAAACAGAGGTTTACAATGTTCTGTTTTATCAGAATCCGTTATTATTCTTATTACTTTCTTCTGTAAAAGTAAAATGTCATTTACATGACAGCTACTACCCCACAGTAAAATTCCATAAGAGATGATGCTTTGGATGAAGGCAAAATATGCTGCTCTCACATAGTCATTGGGAACATGTCTTTTTAAATTTCTAATTAGATAAATAACTCTTGAAAGCCTAGCCAATATATTTGTAATGTGTGGTTCCCATGTCAATTTATTGTCAATAGTAACACCTAAAAATTTAACAGTTTCTAATTCCTGGTAGTTAGGAATCTCTTTGAGGCTAAAGTAAAGTGTCTGGGTTTTGTTTTCATTTAGCAAGAAGCCATTAGCTTTGAACCATAATGAGGACTGAGCAAGGGTATTTTTGGTCAGTGTTTTCAGTGTACCTAGATCAGAGCTTTTATGTAGACAAGTTCTGCCATCAGCATACAATATTGTATGAGAATTCATGAATAAGGGCAGGTCATTAATCATTAGTATAAACAGTAAAGGTCCAAGCACCGACCCTTGAGGCACTCCGTACCTAACATTAACCAAATTTGATTTCTCCCTACCAATGCGCACAACTTGTTGACGGTTCTCTAGAAAAGATCTGAACATATTTATACTGTTGTCCTCAAAACCATAGTAAACTAGCTTATTCAGCACAGTGTCATGCTCTACACAGTCAAAGGCTCTGCTCAGGTCACAAAATGTAGCCTGGGCATAGTCCCTAGCCCGAACACATCTAGGACTAATTTTACGAGGGAGTCCATTGCATCTGTTGTGGATTTACCTTTCCTAAATCCAAACTGTTTATCACTAATTATATTTAGTTTACCCAAGTAGGCACTAACTTGCTCATACATAATCGTTTCTAAAATTTTTGAAAAAACTGGGGTCATGGATATAGGTCTGTAACTATCGGGACAGTTCTTTTCCCCTTTTTTGTATATGGGCACAACTCTAGAAAAATACTTTCAACTAGGCATTTGTTAACACAAAAGGTTAAAGGATAAATCACACAATCAATAACATCTTTCAACAAATTACATGACATATCATAGTAATCAACACTAACTGAAGGTTTGAAATTTTTCACTATTTTTAGGATATTATTTGGGCTCACTTCTGTGAAAGTGAAGGTGCTTGGGGGAAGCTTTTCAAAGCAGCTGTCCATAATACTAAGTGCATTTTCAGGTGGTTTGATTATTGAACTACTAATTTCTTCAATGGACTGAATGCAATATTTATTAAATTCTTCTGGGGTAATGGCAATTTCCTCTTTGTGTTTAGTGTGTGCAATGGAGTTTATTACACTCCAGGCCTTCTTGCATTTATTGTTAGATTTTTCAATGTTTACTACATTATGCAGTTTCTTTGCTTCATTTATTGCCTTCCTGTACTTGCATTTAGCTTTAGCCTACAGGTCTTTATACAGTTCTGATTTACTGGTTTTGTACAGACTAGAATACAGCATAACAGTATTTTTCAGTTGCCCTAACTGTGGAGTATACCATTCCTTCGTTTTCCTTTTCTTGTAATTACTACTAATATTCACTGTACATTTTTTCAGAGGGATACTATTTTCAAATACATTTAAAAAGATGGAGAAAAACTTTGTGAATACAATATCAGCTGAACAGTGTTGAAGCCTAATAAAACATATGTCCCAACTGAAACAAGTGAGGGCATGTCTAAACCTATCCATCCTCTCTCTGCTCACTGGTCTAGTAATCACAGTTTTAGATTCTGGTTTGGTGCAGTCTGAAGTTACATTACTAAGACTAACAAGGGAATAGTCAGACTTGTCATGTCGAAACCTGTGTTGCCTTTTTTACCACTGTGAGTTAACATTGCAAGAAGTCTGTATGCAGAATTTTAGCTGCTGACATGACCTGGAAGTCTGTAAACAATTTTATGAAGTAAGACATTATTGTCGCATGGTTTCCGCGCTTATTACTGCCTCTTCTACAACCCTAACCTCTCTCGCTACGTTATACCAACGCCATCTAGGGACAAGGTGGCGTTAGCTACGCGCCGCTGTCTTGCCACAGCGGTGAGAGAGCTGATTCCCCCAGTGAAATCGATCGTATGATAATTAAACATTCGTTGACAAATATGGCTGATATGTTATCTACGACATTCTTTCCAAATAGCTATGAAATAGACACAAATAAATATATGGTTTAGAACACGTCCAAATTTTATTTCTTGTAATTACCGCAAAAATGCGAAATATTGATACATTGTTCAAAACATAGGTTTTTTGTGCACCAAGAACATACAAGTAAAAACGTCATATGACAGTCCTGCGAATCACAGACGTTGTTAGATGTCCGTAGACAAAACTGGGCTGGTGTTAGGAATGAATCAGGCATATTTCGAGGAGTGCCACGCATATTTAATCAAATTCTGAAATCGTGGGGAGGAAAATTGATAATGTACTACTGATTGCAGCTTGAGAATATTGTCACGGTGATAGACAGGAAATTGCAGTGATCAGCACACAACAATTTTCTCTGTTAGTTTTCTGTAAAATGCCTTCCACTGGCGGAAAAATTCTCTGTCTACAGGTTGAATTACGTTGGTCGTGCCTGGTGGAATCTGAAGCATCTCTACTTCTTTGTCAGGGTGGGCTCGAAATACAGCTTTTAACGAATCAGACCTTTTATGACCTGACCACGAATCTAGGAGAAGAGATTTGTTCCCGCAGAACGGAAAAAAAGCATGACGCATGAAAAGTGTAACGTTTTCATTTCCATTTTTCCAGACTTCGATGCGTCTACCACAAGATTGTTTGTGTAGAACATTGTTATTTTGACACGTGGTCCAAAACGTCCAGTTGGTTCTTGAAGACACACATAAATTTTAGGCAGCAATGAACCATCCAGACTCATTATGGGCATTATAGTGTATGAATAAGTGAGTGCAGTCGTGGACTGTGCAATCGCCTTAATATGTTTTTCCCGTTTGAATGACAGTGTTCTTTTCGCATGCATTTCCTTTTGAAAACCTGACTGATCTGCATTGTACACGTATGATTCACTAAAACTAGCGATCTTATTTTTTGCATTCGTAAGAAAAGCTTCTATCATTTCGATTTGTGTTACTTCATTTTCCGACCTGTTTCTCGATACAAATTTTGTTATTTTTCTTGCCAAAATTTTATGTGATCTTTTGAAGCGACTAATCCAACATTGAGGAGCTGTAAATTCTTTAGCGCCTATCGCGTTGGCAATCTCTAACGCCCAGTCACTCAAAGTTGTATTGCTCACACCAAATGACTGTTGTCTGGCATCGGTAAATAACTCAAAAAGTCGCGCAGTTATCTCCGTCGCAATTTCCAGTCGACTATTACGTCGTCGAGCGACTTGCTTTTTCCATCTATACAATTCACGTTCAGAACGGACAAAGCGATACTTATTTTGAACAGTACTGATACGTAGGCGTTTCTTACCACTTTCGTTCAACCAATACGTCACCGCTTTTTCTTTGTCTGATAAGGTAATTGTAGTTGCTGGTGTTACTTTCGGAGATAATTGATGATGGTACGCGGCACTATCACTCGAAGAGTCTTCACGAGTGCTACTTTCGTAGGTGTCTTCGCCGTCTGTATAGTCACAGTCTGCAATATCGAGTGTTCCAGTTGTTTCTAGCCACATGTCTACGCCATTTACATGCTCGTCTAGAAGTTTAACAACCATGTCGCACAACACATAGTCTTCACGCGTGGTTTCTGTTGATTGCTTCATTTGGCGTCTGTGGTATATCTCTATGGTTCAAATGGCTCAAATGGCTCTGAGCACTATGGGACTTAACTGCTACGGTCATCAGTCCCCTAGAACTTAGAACTACTTAAACCTAACTAACCTAAGGACAGCACACAACACCCAGCCATCACGAGGCAGAGAAAAATCCCTGACCCCGCCGGGAATCGAACCCGGGAACCCGGGCGTGGAAGCGAGAACGCTACCGCACGACCACGAGATGCGGGCGGTATATCTCTATGGCAAGCAGCAGAACATTTACAGGGTTCGCCATCACTTGTGAGGGGAGATTGAATGTTCACCGTAAAGTGGCTTGCGGAGTATAGATGAACATGTACAGAACATCTTTCATATCTCTAACCAGTTTCAGGACGGTATGTTTCGAAATACGTACCAGAAATTAAAAGGACGTGCATGCCACAGAAACGAATATTCGTTTCCCCTTTCCACCAAAACCTTGCAGCGATATTCCTCTTTAGTGAACGCCGCGGTAAGACGGCCGCTCTTCCCGACCATGCGCACAACGCTCGCGACTCGCCATTTCCAGGGGTGGCCAGCCGTCACTGCAAGCGCCAAGCAGGAAACACAGCCATGTTCGTGATTTTTTTTTTAGGGACTTCCAGTTCATGTCAGCAGCTACAATTTTGCAAACGGACCTTTTGCACAGTTAAATAACAGTGGTAAAAAAATCAATACATGTTTCGGCATGACAAGTCTGACCATTCCCTTGTAAGATATACTGCAACATGGTCTGAGAAAGGGAAACTAATTACATCAGTGGACATACAAGTTCTCTTAATATTTGTAAATATATTGTCTAGACAGGATGAGCCTCTGGTAGGTTTGCAGTTAGCATAGTACATGTTAAATTGTCGAAGCACATTTTTGAGCTCTGTCACAGTTTTTCTGTCCTGCAGGACATCAAAACTTGAATTGATATCCCCTCCAATGACAACATTGTATTTTTTCCATTTCGGTATACATATGTACATTAAGAGTTCCTCAAGTTTCTCCAGAAAGATATGGGGGTCACCACTAGGTGGCCTGTACACTACTACTACCATTAGCTTAAGGCTCTCAATTACTAGACCTGACATTTCAAAATGCATTTCATCACAAAGGGTATTGAGATCTATCCTGCCACAGTTTGGTGCAAGAGGTGTTTTTGCATATATTGCTACCCCACCACGTAAGTGCTGTTTTCTGCAATAGCAACTAAGTAGTGTGTAATCATCCAATACTTTGTACTCAAGCTCATCCTCTTTACACCAATGTTCACTTAAACATAGAATATCTATCACGTTTTCATTTGAAAACTCGTTGACAATTAAGATTTTATCTGCCATGCCCTGAATATTGAGGTAGCATATTTTAAACTCTACTTTAGGCATTTCTTTTTTGCATATTCTCTTAGTTGACATGACCTACTGTTACTGCATGAAAGTTGACCAGGTTGTGTCCTTATGTTACTAGAACACCTGACCTGGTCTATGCATACAAGTTTTTTGTCATCTTAGTTGAATCATAATCCAAACACATTACTGGTCTTTTTTCCTTCTCTAGCTTATCTAATACTATTCTGATAATTGTATCACTTCAAAGACGTTTATTACATACTCGTTAATCACACGAGGTCCGCTTTCCGTTAACATAGCTGCTAATCCTCTGGCGTAACTGTCTGAATAAATCTTGATTTTAAGTTTTTTATTATACCTTCCTTGGCTGTTCGCTAAGTTTTGAGAGTCCTGCACCACCTTATCAGATGAGTGTGCTGATACAGTTTCTATGTCATCTGTGTTTTGAAGCGAATTATATTTGTTATTTAATGGTAACACAAAGTCCTGCCTATGTTTATTGTTAATATATTTGCAAGCGCCCCCCTTCGATTTTACAGTTACCCATCTACTGCTAGGCCTGTTGTGAGCCGTTTTAGTCGTAGCTTCACTTTCTGGCAATCCTTCCATAGATTTGGGGATATTAGACATACCTGATGACCACTCTCTTCCAATTTAAGCTTGAGTCTTCTGTTTTCATCACTCAGAATTTTTGTATCCTCTCGTAGCTCAGCAATAATTAACAACAGATCATTTTCGGAGGATAAGCACCGATTTTCACATCTTTGGTTTTTGTTTTACCACGCCATTGCTCCGACTTGTGTGGATTTAATTCGTATTTCTCGTACAGTTTTTTAATTCGTCCTGTAAGAGTCTAATAATTGTAATATATGATAGGTTTTCCTTTTTGATACTGTCTGTCTTCCTTGCTGCATCACACGTACATGTGTACATGTTTCTCGATCATTAAGGGATGCAGCCCTTTGTTTACAATCCGCACAGTTCCACATAGTCGCACAATTATCGTCGCTTCTCAGGGAAGGATCAACCTTTCCGCAACGAAAATGAAATTTATGGTTACACTGGACACAGACGAAGCCACTTTTAACAGGTTTCGTGCACTTTTTGCAAGACAGACACTGTAAAACACTATTTTCGCGAACTTCTATATTCAATACTTCCGCAACTGACGCCATCTTACCATCTTAGTGCTACATTGCTGATTTAAACAAACATCACGTTTGTTTGCATGGCCATCTTCCGCAGCAGCTCTAACAATTAATTATTGTTACCTTTGCGATCTTGATCTTACTGCAATTAATGAAGAAGAATTTTACACTAGACGCGTTTCGCTTTTGTTTACAAAGCATCTTCTGTGGTCATTGGTGTTCCTGCTTCGTGTTTAAATCCTTTGCACACCACTGCTTTCCCTCTCTTCATTAGTGGAGGTTGACATCTGAAGAAGACGTCTTTGTATACATATAGCTGGCAGTTTTTTTAAGTTTTCAGATCTTTCTTCCACTGCATTGGCACTGTAGCTCCCATTACTTATGGAATTCGAGCCTGGACACAGGTCTGCTTGGCATGCGAACTGTCAAGAACTCAGTAGTCAACAAATCAAGCCATAACATGCTCTGTTAGTCCTGAGGCATATGTGAATTAAACGGTTCTCAGAGATCTATTCTGCGTAATTTTGACCTTCAATTTAGAGTATTTAAAGTAAAAAAATTCGTTTTACTTCTAAACTTAACGAAAGTAGCCACATCAGGGTCTGACAACAAGTACGAAAACTCTTGTAAACCAACTCAAGAATAGTTCAGGAAATTGCTACAATTTTGTTCGCTTATAACTTTTAGAGTCAAATAAATTAGCACTTGGTCATGAATATGCCGCAATATGACGTCTTATTGAATGTAAACACAGTTTACTTAGCTGTCAGATTCAAAATTCCCGCCTATTGATTACTTTGCACCAATAGAGGACGAGCCGCCTTAACTGTGATTTGTCTGCACTCAGAATTTAATGGCGGACACCACAACTTATGAAGGCAGGGGGCTGGCACATACCACAACAAAATACATAAATGCGCCTGATAAAACCACTGTTCATATTAATAAAAAAACACCGCCCCAAAGGAATACGTCAAATACATGCAACAATACCTACAATAAAACAAATGAATGAAACAGAGAAAGTAAACAATGATAACTACTATCAGGGGTGCACACAACAACGTCAACACCAATTGCGAATACGCTTTACAGATACTGCATTTATTTTTTGAAAAGGTAAATGTCAACAAAAGCATGTCACATAAGAGAAGGAAATTATTATTGACACTACGTGAGATATTTTAAGTCTTTATAGGGAGAGCATTTGGCATTGCAGCTTATCTTTGCATGGGTCCGTGTGTTGTGACGTCGTCGGTGGTGGCGGCGTGATTGAAATAATATTCGCGCTAAGTTGACACTCGGTGCAATGGCTGATGGGAGCGGCTGTAAATGGGAAATACCTTTACGGGCGCTCCCATCAGTCACCGCGCCGAGTGTCAACTTTGTTTATAGGTTTAGTACATCCATCAATCATGAAATTACATCCTTTTTCTTAGTAAATGATTCTCCTGACGGTAATATTACCTTCCATTGCATTACTTTATTCACAGGCTGCTCAGACGTAACTGTTATTGTATCGATCCAGTTTCGTATGTGCGCGATTACAAAATTCCATACACGACGTTTCTGTTTCTAGCGTTCTGTACACAAACAGTAAACAAAGCACTTTCACTCGCCGATGACGAAGATCAGCTCATCCGCTTCTCTGGGAATCACAATCGCGAAATCCCAGTTTTGGCAAAAAACAGAACCACACGTAACAAACACGTCAAAACTCTCTACGGCGACAGTTCATATTTTAGCGCACACAGCAGCTCATTCAGTTACACACAAGATAATGCATTCAAAGTACAGTGGTCCATCCCCAGTAGCTGAGTGGTCAGCGCAACAGAATGTCAATCCTAAGGACCCAGGTTCGATTCCCAGCTGGGTCGGAGATTTTCTCAGCTCAGGGATTGAGTGTTGTCCTAATCATCACCATTTCATCCCCATCGACGCACAGGTCGCCAAAGTGGCGTCAAATCGAAAGACCTGCACCCAGTGAACAGTCTACCCGATGGGAGGCTCTAGCCACATGACATTTATTTAGTACAGTATATTAGTTTCTGCTTGCAGAACAGTTCTGTTCTACTCATGACAATCACAGTCCATACACATAAGCATTGTCACTGCTGTTTATAGCACTTGTAGGGTGTATAATAATTATGTATAATAATTATTTATGTTTGTTCAATGCAGAAAAACATGTAAAAGCTTGTTACAGATTAAATGAAAATTTTAGTGACTTTGACACACTAAGCCACAATATTCGGGAACGCCAGGAATCGAACAAGGAAAGCCAGCATTGGTCACGTTTCTGCCCAACAGGAGATGGCTAATGACCAGTGAAGTTTGCGCAGCAGCAGTCAGCACTTTGACAGATCGAAGACCGAACAGAGGGGCAATGCTTCCAAGGAGAACAACGACCAGCACTGTTCACACATCAGTGGTCAATACTCCAGGGACTGTCAGCATACTGAACTGCCATGTGTGATATATACGGTGGTGCGGAAGAGACGACAGGACAATGCCCGACCATGTCAGCATATAGGCAAAACAATGAACAATGCAGCAGCACACAATATGGCTAATTCAAGACAAGACACATAGTAACAACATGGAACACTACAAGAAATAAAAACATATTACATACATCTGCATTAACACTTATGTGTACACATTCAAATTAACATTATCAATGTATTTGAGCAACAATAGAACACTACAACAACATATAGTTTCCATTTATGCTTACATTCAATCGCTAACTCAGAAGTATAGTAAAAACTTGCTCCTATGCATTAAAAAGTCCACTAATTGAATAGAATGACTTTTGCATTAGGTATTCTTTCAGTTTGCTCTTGAACTTAAGTGTTTCAGGAACAAGACTTTTGATGGCACTGGGTAGAACACAGTAAATTTTGATGCATGTATAATTTACTCCTCTCTGTACAAGGTTACAGTTTGACACGTTACTATAAAAGTCCTCTTTTGACCTTGTGTTTTGACCATGATATTCATGATTGGTTCTGAAGAAAGTGTTGTTTTTATTAACGCAACATACAGGGGAGTATATGTACTGAGACGTTATTGTAAATACCTGTAGTTTCCTAAACAGATTTCTGCATGAGTGCCTTGGTTGCACACCACTCACGATGTGTATAAGTTCTCTTCTGAGCAATAATTCCGTTAGACAAAAGTGCATGGAAATATCCGAAGTAAGCAGCTCTGTGGTTGATGCAATTATGCACAAGGCAAATGTTGCAGACTGTAGCCTCTTTTCTTTTGGACCAAATTCGTTTGCAGTGTGTGTGCACACCCGAGTCGACTTGCTTTATTTGTTGTCTGTTACATTGTATATTCGTATCCCCCGGTTCTTTATGTGCCGTATGAAACTGTACACAATGAGTTTATTTTTTATATTCAGAGAGAGTCCGTTCAGTTAAATGATTTCAGAATCTTATCAAATGTGTTTTCGCAGATTTTCCCAGTTGTTCCCTATTGATTTATTAACTAGAAGAGAAGTGAATAGGTGAATAGGGTGAAGTTGCTCACTGAAGTCGTGCAGTATGAGAGGTCATTTACAAATGTAGGAAATAGTAAGGGCCCCAGTATCGAGCCCATTCGGATAAAGTGGCGATTCCATTACTGTCAGTAGTTATTACCCTTTGTTTCCTACCTGTAAGGTAGGATTTAATCCATGTCCCCATTATTCCACTTAACCCATAGTAGTCTGCTTTATTTAGCAGAATTTCATGGTTGACACAGTCACATAGAATTTTAATTGCTGCTAATTTTCTGTTAAGAAATCCGAGAATTTGACTGATGAAAGAGAAAATAGCATCACCAATTGATAGGCCCTGCCTGAAACCAAACTGACTTTGACTGAGAATGTTATGGCTGTACAGGTGATTAACAAGTCCACTGTATACCAGTTTCACATGGACCTTTGAAAAAGTTGTGAGCTGGGATATTGGGTGGTAGTTTGTTACATCAGTTTTTTAACCTTTCTTGAAAAGTGGTTTCACATAGCATATTTTAATCTAAGTAAAACAATGCCTTGTTTTAGGGATTTATTAAAAATGTGATACAAGTCTGCATTTATACAGCCATGACAGTGTTTAAGTGTCTTTGTTGAAAGGGTTTCTTGACTTCATCTCTCTGTCTTATTATTCTCACTAATTGTTATGGGGACTATCTTCATCTGGCATTGTTAGCTTTATGCAGAAGGGCTATTTCATCACCCATTGAGCCTTCACAGCCAATTTTTTCAACAGCTGTTAAAATATGTTTATTGGTGATGTTAGCTATTTTTTTTACAATATTTCCATTTTACAATATTTCCACCCTGAATTAATTCTATGTCAATCATATACTCTACTTTTTTACCACTCTATCTTTTTGTAACTTACCAGATGGTTTTTGATTTGTTATTTGTGTTATCAATTTTAGATGTTACGTACATAGTTTTGGAGTTTTAAAATATTACAGTCCTTCTTTTTGATGGGATCTTAGGTAGCCTTAGGGAGTCATATAAATTTCTTTTTGTTCAACAGGAAATTCTGATCCCTCTAATAATCCAGGGTTTCCGTTTTCCGGCCTGAGGATTCTTTCTCAAGATTATGGTGAGGGAATAAACGTGCAAGATTTCATTGCCTGTGGAAAGGAAATTTGCTCTGTGCTGTGGCGTATGCTTAACAGCTCAATCCATGTCTCAATTCTTTTGGCCTGAAAGATATTCTACTTTCAATTACGGATTTTTCGATATTCGATTTCAGTCGAAGATCGAGTTTGATTTCAATGTATAGTATCTTTGTTGAATTCGAAGTTCTACTGCGCGTAGCAACGAGTTGGTGGGTTAAGAGTTGCCGGTGTTTGTGGATTTTATTTTTGTTGTTGGTGTGTGAAAAATGCAACCAAATGATCCAGAAAAATTTGATGGAATGTTGCTTGCTATGGCACAGCAACATGAAGGTGGTGTCCAAGAGGTACAGTCAAATGCAACGTGTGTGTATTATGTCACAGAATTTGTATTATTTTGCTTTAATTCTTTTTAGTTCCTAGTGTATGCATTCCAGATTTCAATGCTTTGGTGACTCTATGTACTTTAACAATTTAGCAAGGTACTAAGTATGTTACGGTTGTTGATTCTAGAAACATCGATCGTTCAGCTCAGGAATATGTTGTCAAGGCTGGATCTTTAACAGTTTCATGTGCAACTCTACCGGAATATTGTTTTTTCTATACTTCTCAATATTTTCGAAAATACTACAAACGCACTATTTGAAATTAGAACAGGAAACTATTGGATTCCTTGTCAGTAAGCATGTGGGAAATACTTATTGTCACCATGGTTGTCTGCTTTTCAGACGTAGTGTTTAGTGTTGGCAGGTGTTGTTCAGTTTACATGAACATCAAATAAGCAACATAAATGTGTGTGTGGAGTATTAGAAAATGTCATGCGTGAGACACTTAGGTGATGGAATTGCAAAATGTCTTTAGCAGGTATTTTGCCCGAATTATAGGCCTAGTGATAGTAATTTTTTTCTTCTCTTCTGCATATTATTTAACAATCTGAGTAGACCTATCTAAATTGGTTGAGCTAAAAACACTAGATAATAAAAATTTGCCCAAACCTTTGATAATAAGGTACAGGAATGTGAGGCGATAACTTTTGCAGATTAAGAAATTTATGCTTAGTATGTAAACATCTAGCTCGGTCAGATATGAATGCTGATATATATTTAAAACAGAAAACCCTTAGTATTTCATATTTCAAGTTCCTGACTCCGAAAGGCCATAGACATAAAGAAACAATGTTATGCTCTGCTCAACAGTTATTGTGCTAGTGGCCTACCTCTAGGATTGGTAAGAGTGATCTTGCTGTAGTGTAAATTGTATTCAAACACTGCACTGCTGTTCCAAAGGATTAATACGTCATACTTCTTTCAGCTACTGGACACCATCTTCAGTTTCCTAGCAAGGAAAACTGATTTCTTTACTGGTGGGGGTAAAGGAGCAGGAGAAAAAGTAAGTCTTAATTTAAAAGTATAGAGTAGTAAAACAAATTATAACACAATTTGCCTATGGTTAACTCCATGTCATACTATCCAAAAGTTCATCAAAGCACTGTTGGTTCAGATTGTTCCACTCCTCAACGATTCTGCGTAGATCCCTCAGAATGGTTGGTGGGTCACGTCGTCCATAAACAGCCTTTGTCAATCTATCCCAGGCATTTCCAATATGGATCATGTCTGGAGAACATGCTGGCCACTCTAGTCGAATGATGTCGTTATCCTGAACGAAGTCATTCACAAGATGTACGCAATGGGGGCGTGAATTGTTGTTCATGAAGACGAATGCCTCGCCAATATGCTGCCGATATGATTGCATTATTGGTCGGAGGATGGCATTCGCATATTGTACAGCTGTTTCAGTGCCTTCCGTGACCACCAGTGGTGTAAATCGGCACCACATAATGCCACCGCAAAACAGCAAGGAATCTCCACCTTGCTGCACTCGCTGGACAGTGTGGCTAAGGCATTCAGACTGACCAGGTTGCCTCCAAACACATCTCCAATGATTGTCTGGTTGGAGGCATAGGCAACTTTCATTGGTGAAGAGAATGTGATGCCAATCCTGAGTGGTCCATTTTGGATGTTATTGGTCCCATCTTTACTGCACTGCATCGTGTTATTGTTGCAAAGATGGACCTCACCATCGTCATCAGGAGTGAAGTTCCACATCATGCAGCCTATTGCGCGCAGTTTGAGTAGTAACACGACGTCCTGTAGCTGCATGAAAAGTGTTATTCAACATGGTGGCATTGCTGTCAGGGTTCCTGTTAGCCATAATCCATAGGTAGCAGTCATCCACTGCAGTAGTAGGCCTTGGGCAGCCTGAGCGATGTGTGTCATTGGCAGTTCCTGTCTCTTTGTATCTCCTTCATGTCCGAACAACATTGCTTAGGTTAACTCTGAGACACCTGAACACTTCCTTTGGGGTCAATCCATTTAAAATCACCCAATATGAATAAAATTTGTTGCTCAGCATTTTTTATTTTCTTCGTTTTTTATCATGAGTTCCCTATAGGCAGGCATTCACAAAACACTGTTTTAAAATTTTTTATAAGTCATAGTTTTTTTTCTGGCAGCAATTTTTACTATGGCGGTTGGGCAAATTTTAGTGGAAATCGACGTTTGCGTAAAGTTTATTTGCCAAGTTCTTTTAAAAGATATCAGAATAATTCAAAAACCAGTGTGCTCAGCATGAAATGAACTTCAGGCATAATTTTTTTTTAATTTTTCTATCATGCAAGAGAGTCACTCAAACTCTTTCTGTAAAGACTCTGAAAAAATTTATCAATCTTCACTTTTTAAGGCCTTCAATTTTCATGAAGGAAGAGAGACTCACTAATAATATGTTATCTCTGTGTTGTGTACTTACATAACTACCTGCAGTAAAAGTTGCAGTCCTGAGAATGCACTCCTGTTTTTTTCTAGAGCTTTTCAAAAATGGCCAAAACCCTTCTAACGTCAATTTTCGCAGGTCAATATCTAAAAAGGGACTGAATGAAAACAAGTGAAAATTTTACAGAATGTTCTTTATTCTCATGGGAATATCTCACAAAAAAAAAAAAAAAAAAAAAAAAATTATGACTGAGACTCAACTACATTGAGAGTAATAGGGCAGCAAATTTCAGTAAAAACGCTACCCCTCTACATGCTCGTGCAGTGCCAAGTTAACAAACAAGGGCTTGAAATTATTACAGTTGACATTGGTCAAATGATGTTTAAATCATTACGTACAATAAATGATCAAATATTTCTACTTTTAAATAACAATGGGCAGAGATAACAATTGGTAAGAGTTCTAATTCTTAAAATTAACGGTTCATTTTTTGTACTACACTTGCGTACAGTATACACATAATAATGTTTCTCCATGTATACAGATTTAAAACTTCATGTTGTAACTACTTGCCAGCTGCAATTTTCGTTAGGGAGTTAAACAAACACGATATTTCATTGCATAGTTTATCAGTTATGTTGTGTGTTCTACCAGACACTGTTGTGAGTTCTAGTGGAGTCAGCTTTCGTACTATTTTATTGGCTGACACCCAAGCAGTGTCATTTTTGGAATTGAAGTTTGATGATCATCAAAGTTGGAGCCTTTGGAAGTAACAAAACATCTTATTTGATTGTCACTTATGGGAACATATCTGTGATAGCTTCTTGTTCCTTTCAATGGTAAACAACAATCAAATCTCTGTCAGCTTTATTTTGATTTGTTCAATTTCAGTTGAAGAAACAAATATGTATCTAATTCTAGTAATATTCTGTTGACAGTATTTGAACAAATCGTGTGGAGTCAGTATCTGTTGTGTGTAAGGTCTTTGAAGGGAAGCTCGTGTAACTTCTCTTTTTGTTGTTCCACCTATCCCATAGCAAGAATTCTTTCCGTGTGATGAGGCAAAGAAACTCCACTCTGCTGGTAAACCAAAATCATTTTTGTGTTGGCAGGTATTAATGAAGTTTTTCTTATTCTTGTACTGGCTGCTTGCACCATCACTAAAGTAGATTATCTTTTCAACATTACGTATGATATTCTTAATTTCTCTAATGTGTTATGTTGAAATGCATACACAGTCTTGGTACTATGTTCTAGGTGGTCACTAATTACACAAATAGATTTGCAACACACATTGTCTTCTTTTTTAGAGTAGATGACAAACGGATGCAGTGTCGCTTGTGCATTAGTCCAGTGAAAACTTTAAATTTCATCCTGTACTGTAAATGTACAGTTTCTACAAAATCACCAGTCACTAAACAGTGGGTTTCTTTCAGGTTTTCTTTTGTTTCCTTAAAATATTGAGCTTGAGCTTTTGAGATAAAGTGATGGGATTTTAAAAGCATCAGCTTATCGACAAGACTGTAAAAATTCCTCACTGGGCATTACCTGTGTAATAAGCTGAACTCTATCAGTTTGTACCCATTGTTTGAAAACTACAGGCAAGATGTCAAGTTCATTTTTTAAGATATCAAGTAGGGTATCTGGTCCAGG
Source organism: Schistocerca cancellata (assembly GCF_023864275.1). NCBI lineage: Eukaryota > Metazoa > Arthropoda > Insecta > Orthoptera > Acrididae > Schistocerca > Schistocerca cancellata. Next base: position 167,070,294 of record NC_064634.1, read on the forward strand.
ACATCCTGCACATATGTCAAGAATACATACAATTTTCATTATCAATATCAATATCAATATCATAAAGCTATCAGGTCTGTATAATTTGCATTAAGCTTTGCTCCTTCCATCATAAGCTTTGTGTTCGATGATGCTTGCAAACACATACAGTATGAGTTCCTGATGAACCCGAAAGACACGCCACTTTGGTCGTAGAACACAAAACATAGAGCGGCCAATTTTGTTATCTGGGTATTTTTGTTTATAGAGGCTGTAGAGCTCATTCAGCGAGAGAAGAATTAACCTTTTCTGCTTCTGCACCTTAACATTGTCAACCACAGTTGAAACCCATTCCTTTTTACCAGGACACATGCGACTATTGTCATAATCCTCATAAAATTCTTTAACACTATTAACAACTGCTTCACTTATTTTGTTGGCACCTTGTCTTTTCGAAAGATGTGGTAAGATACCTTGATCCATAACTAGCTGCCTAGTTAACATCACCATGTATTCAGATGCACCAAATTCCTCGATTATTTTTTTCTTTGACCATGATCTTGGCAAGAGGCTAATTATCTTAATTTTGTCATCTTTACTGGAAACTTTGAATTTTTCTTTCATTTTGGTGAAAAGTATATCATACTCACTTTGTACATTTTCTGTACTATTTCCATTCTGAGCATCTAAGTCATTATGGAAAGATTCTTCCAATTTTCACTTGACAGCACTTGTAATTTTATCAGTTTTTCTTTAAGTTGATAGTCGCTGGTTTTTGTACTTGATGCAAAGGATCATCCTCAACCAATTCAAAAGACCCAGGAAGAAATTCAGGATCATTCTCAACACTAATTGCCACTTTTTCAGCTGGTTTATTTACAAATATTCTTGATGTGCAAGTTGGGCATAGAGCTTGTCCAGGAATTAGGTTAATATCCACTTTTTTTGGTTTAGGTGTTCAACTAGGATTTTACGCAAACCATTTTTAACTAGCTTTTTGTGAGTACCAAATGGGTCACAACACTTTTTACCAAAAATGTGGTTGTATTTGTCTAAATATTTATCTTTGTGATAATAACAAATATTAGAAGTTTCTTTCGAAATTCTTAATTTTAACAAACATTGTTCTTCAGCTGGCAAGTCACTCACTCATATTAATTCTTGATGCACTTTCTTCTTGTAGTGTTGTTTATGGCACTGTTCACTTATTAGTTCACTCACAAAACAACTCATTTCAATACTTTAAAAATCTACTATTCTTGAAAACAGTTGAAGATGGAAGACTTCAGATCTACACTAACAAAACTCTTATTCACTTGTTTATTGTCTTTGGTCCTGCAAAGAAAGTAATATGAAAAGTAACTCCAATAGAATTCACAAAGTGTCTGGTAGAACACACAACATAACTGATAAACTGTGCAATGAAATATCGTGTTTGTTTGACTCCCTAATGAAAATTGCAGCTGGCAAGTAGTTACAACATGAAGTTTTAAATCTGCATACATGGAGAAAGATTATTGTGTGTATACTGTACGCAATTGTAGTACAACAAATGTACTGTTAATTTTAAGAATTAGAACTCTTACCAATTGTTATCTCTGCCCATTGTTATTTAAAAGTAGAAATATTTGATCATTTATTGTATGTAATGATTTAAACATCATTTGACCAATGTCAACTGTAATTTCAAGCCCTTGTTTGTTAACTCGGCACTGCACGAGCATGTAGAGGGGTAGCGTTTTTACTGAAATTTGCTGCTCTATTATTCTCAATGTAGTTGAGTCTGTCAGAATTTTTTTGTGAGATATTCCCATGAGAATAAAGAACATTCTGTAAAATTTTCACTTGTTTTCATTCAGCCCCTATTTAGATATTGACCTGCGAAAATTGATGTTATTAGGGTTTTGGCCATTTTTGAAAAGCTCTAGAAAAACAGGAGTGCATTCTCAGGACTGCAACTTTTACTGCAGGTAGTAAGTACACAACACAGAGATAACATCTTCCTTCATGAAAATTGAAGGCCTTAAAAAGTGAAGGTTGATAAATTTTTTCCGAGTCCTTACAGAAAGAGTTTGAGTGACTCTCTTGCATGATAGAAAAAATTAAAAAAAGTTATGCCTGAAGTTCATTTCATGCTGAGCACACTGGTTTTTGAATTATTCTGATATCTTTTAAAATAACTTGGCAAATAAACTTTCCGCAAATGTCGATTTCCACTAAAATTTGCCCAACCGCCATTGTAAAAACAGCTGCCAGAAAAACTAGGACTTATAAAAATGTTTAAAACAGTGTTTTGTAATTGTCTGTCTATAGGGAAGTCATGAAATCAAGAAAATCAAAAGTGTTGAGCAACATCGCCTGGGTGATTTGTAATGGATTGACCCTTTGTTGAGAGCCCTTCTTGGCACAAAGTAACAATGCGGATGCAATCGAACCGCGCTATTGACTGTCTAGGCATGGTTGAACTACAGACAACATGATCCGTGTACCTCCTTGCTGGTGGAATGACTGGAACTAATCGGCTGTCTGACTCCCTCCATCTAAGAAGTGCATCTCATGTTTGGTTATTTACATCTTTGGGTGGGTTTAGTGACATGTCTGAACAGTCAAACAGACTGAGTCTGTGACACAATATCCACAGTCAGCGTCTATCTTCAGAAGTTCTGGGAACTTTTTTGTATGTATTAATGAAGCTATCACTATATTAATCAACTGAATACTATGGTTAGCAAATATATATATATGAGCAAAGCAATCTGCCTTATGGCCTACCATGTACCACGCTATACCAAACACTAAATAATGTCATGGAGACTACACCATATGTATAGGTCTATGGTTAGGGACACCAGTAGTCTCGTCAACTTCATGCACTGCCCACAGGCCTATCACCTAACATATTCTGCTATTAATCTAACTGTAGAAATTTTATTATTGACAGCAGATCTTCAACCAAAGCAGCACATAATGATAAGCTAGTAAACTTATCAGTCATATCCATGCAGCAAACACTAAACTCATCAAACCTAATAAAAATGCAAAAACATGAAAACATAACAACTCACTGAAATCAAAGCATACATTTTCAAATCCAGACTCAAATAAACACTCGTTACCACAGTGATAAATAATACTCGAATGAATCCAGTGCTGCATGTTAAACAACTCCACACATCAACGTCCACCACTATTGTGCACTACCAAATATAAAACCATGACCTCTACAAACTCGAACTAATGCAAAAACACCACACCGTAGTGATGTCACACTACCATTAAGCCACGAGTTAAAGCAAGTGGATGGAATCAGACACTTCCAATGACCTGACAGTAACATATTGTACGTAATGACTCTGCCCTTGATATAGGCCCTTGCCCAAATCATTTGCAAGACTTGCTTCGCTGACATAGTTATCTCACTTAGTGAAGTAGTGCAGTGATAAGATGCTTGACTCAAGTCCCCCTTTTAGCCATCCTGATTTAGGTTTTCTGTGGTTTTCCTAAATCATCCAAACCATGAATTTTACTTTTTTTCTGACCAAAAATTCCATAAAAGTTCCCACTGAAACAGTGTATTCTTGTAGTTGTCTGCACCACAGTTCAGAGCCTGTGATGACTGGTAAATCCCCCTACAACTAACTGAGTAAGTTAGCTCAAGTTAACATGAGGGCATACCACATTCAGTAGGATCTTGTCTAGTAAAGTGCTATTGTTTAAACCAATTTGTAGATTGATATTATAACTAGTTCGTTGATTATCTCACATATCTAAACCATAGCTTGTAGTATGTAAGGTAACTGTGTGTGTAAAGTGCTGAACTCATATTTTGGACGATCAGGTTTCAGTTATCCCTCTAGCCTTCCTGACATTGGTTTTTTTGCACTTCCCCAAATTATTTGTGTCCATAAATACGACCTTCTAAATGACTGCTGCTGATTCTTTTTGCTCCACTGAGATGGTATTCTGTTTGTAATGACTGTGAGGTTGCTAGGGCATCAAACTCAAATGCCTTATGTTAACATTGAATCCAGCTTTTTATCTGTTGCTTAAATTACATGATTCAGCTCCTTCATCTGGTTACTCTATTGTTTACTGTCAGGCCTCTTGCATATTTGTCTCAAGCTTCTTAGTGCACCTTATGAATCTGCCAGTATTTACCCTACAGTGTCACTCTTTATTGCGAAGTTGTTTACTTTAATTGTATGGTACTATGTGTTTAACAATTTGCATTTCCTAGATGACACCAGGAGTTCACTTAGGTAATGATGATACATATTGTAATGTGTCAAGTCATTTGTGAGCATTCATAGTATCCTCTGTATTCATAACCTCTGTTCAGTTATAAACAAAATACTGGAATAGTTAAGAAAGGTGTTTTAAAAATCTTGAATCTATGCTTTTGCATTACATTTTCTATCTAACCACCATTCTGATTTAAAAAATTTAATTAATGTACCTCCCAGTTTGTTGACAGATTCCTTGTACGTAACATTCTACCACATGGGTGGTCCCCCAGTCTGAGATAATGGGATTTGAATTCTGAGCATGGAGTTTTGGAATTCCAGGCGTGCATAACTTATGGCATGCTAAGTTCTTAGGTGTAACATGATGCAAAATGCTTTCACAGGTGTGTGAAAAGTTGTCAGACTGTTGAGATTTTAGAGATAAAAGTTTCACGTATGGTTTCGTCAGTTTTTGTTGCATTTCGTCAGTTTTTGTTGCTAACTACAAATAGAGATCCACTTTAACAATATCATCATCTTGAAAGTTCATTCTTCCATTCTTAAATATGACACCAATTCTCATCACATTCAGTCCATACTGGTATATTCACAAATAACACCAAAGTTCCAGGAGACAACTGTAGGAAAACTACAAAATATACAGAAAATACACATCAATGGATAAAGCATCTCTCCAAGTTTTGTATGCTGTATTATAGCTGTTCAGTACTGACACCATTCGTAAGCTGGCAAATGTCAATAAGTGTGTGCAGTTCCAAGTCCTTGTCATGAATTTTCTGGGAACGTGCCACAGCAACTATCTTTATAAATCTGTTCAGTGTGTTGTTTATCTGCAGGTGCAGACTAATTGGATATGACAATACTGAGTGGATGATTTCTCTACATCAAGAGCGTCAAATTCAAAAGTGGACATCGGGGAGACAAACAAGGTTCAAATTTAGGCTGGCCATAATACAAAGTGCAGATACAATTATAAGATTAGGCCTAATGTTTTCTTCCCGACACTTTCTTCCCGGCTACTCTCTTCCCTATTTTAAGAGAACTTATTCTCAGTAAGTACTTTAAAAACTGCCCGAAGGTTAATGCCTGAAATTTTAGATCTGGCAGGAGATTTTTTTCCTTTAATGATTGACAATAGCTGTCTAGATTGATAAGTACTTCCAAACAAGGAAATAATTCAAATGCAAATTTTCAAAAATTTCCTCCCCTTATAACTCCGCAAGCCATCTTAAGGGTGGGTGGGGTGGAGGTTACTTCTAGTACCACTAACTGACCCCTCCCCCCCATGAACAGCACATGGAAAGAATGATAGTCAGTAAGGCTCTTTATTGGCTTTAATTTCTCAAATTGTGGTCATCATGCGAGATGTATGTGGCTGAAAGTAATGTTGTCTGACTTTTCCCAGAAAGTTCTTTCTCGAAATTTTAGTAGTAAATCTCTCCGTGATGCACAATGCCTCTTGTAATGGTTGACAGTGGAGTTCATTGAGAATCTCAGTAATGCTCTCATGGCGACTAAACGATCCATTGACGAAACATGCCATCTTCGTTGGATCTTCTTTCTGTCCTCTTATCAGTCCTACCTGGTAAGGATCCCATATTGATGAACAGTACTCAATAATCGGCTGCAGAATAGCCTTCTAAGCCATTTCCTTCATTGATGAGTTATAGTTCCTATGAATCTGGCATCAGATTTTCCCATTTATTTTACATGGTCATTCCACTTATGGTTGCTTGGGCAGACAAATATGTATGGAATATAGGCATGCAATGTCATTAAATCAATCTTCAGATGTGGATCACACAGGGTCTCAATCTTATTTGATTGGGTACTAATTCCATATCTATTATACAAATGAAAAAGAACATGTAAAACTTTTTTCCAATGATTTAAAATCGGCAAATCTTGATTGAAACTCATTTCTGAGGCTCAAGATTTTTTCTGCATATATTTTTGTTTGATGTTGTTTCACATTAACAAGTTTTCTTTTCTTTTTTCTCCATGTTGGGAATTATATTAAATCTTTATTTTTCAACTGTTTTCCCCATAAAACATTGTCCACGATGATCTGATCTTTTCCTTAACGTTTCAGATTTTAGTTGTGTAAGTGTTTTCAACCACAAAGGGTAAAAATTGCAACCATATTTTCTCTAAAAAAACTGTATTATATCTTTATTTTAAGTTGTTAAGAACTGACATGTTCCCTCTTTTAAGTCTGAGAATTGTTTCAGAATAGCCAACATACTGCATTGTAATGTGGCATATGCAAATGATCGGAGTGAAATATCTGTTGCTGATTCGAAACTCAAGTATACGTTGCTTTTATGCACAATACTTCCTGATTTCTAGTCCAATGCTGATGACTCTTTGACTTGTGAATTTTGCTTCCTTTTTTGACAGTAATGAAACAAAACCATGATTTTTTTGTAGTCAATAAAGCAGTTCCACTGTAGCATCCTGTACATGTGTTTTGCATCGAAACTTATTAGAACAAATCTTCAGAATTATTAAATCTGTTACAAGCATGAAGAAGCATAACCAAATGACATACACCTCAAATGTCAGTAGCTCATACAGGCAATGGTAAAAGTTTTGAAACGAAGATTTTTTTAAATTGGATCTGAGTACTTTGTGTCAACCAAATCAGTAACTCTTTTTGTAACTGTGTTCCAAGACAAAGTGATTGCTTGACGAAGAGCCTTCACACTTCCTGGACAAACAGTTTCTGCAGTCTTTATTATGCATTCTCTCAGATGATCACCTTCAGTAAAAGGTTTAGAGTATTTAGTTATCAACTCGAACAAGCTGTAACTTATGTGCATTGCTACTTCACTGTCTTGTGTTCTTGGTTAAAACACGATTCTTCAGTCCCAACTCAAGCTCTTCAAATATTTCTTGTCTCATTAATCCTTCGTAATTGTTGTGTGTTGACCTGTGTTGTTATAATGATGACTAATAGTACACAATTTTGGAACACTAATAGCATAATTTTGGTACACTAATAGCAGGATTGCATATCAAGCCAGTTATTTTATTATTTACTTCACAGCAAAAGAACTCAAATTCCCACTTTAAAAAAAAGTTTTTATATTTGCCTGCAATTCTTCTTTAATGTTTTCTACCACTTGGTTTCAGTTGAAATGCTGAATACAAAACATTGAAATAAATGAATCTATGTTAAAGTCATTAAAACAATAAAACATTTTAGTAATAAATAATATTTTTATGTATATAAACATACCAGACACAGAATAATTACACAAATTTATAACTCTTTTCCAAAAGGAAAATAGAACTTATTTTCATCCACTAAACAAATTTATCTGTACAAGACTAAAATCTGTCAATGCAGCTGTTGCATGAAGAGGGATGAGAAGGGTGGGGAAAATGTTTCTCTTTCTTCTACATTGCTACAAACTCGGGCACCATGCACCATTAGCAGCTATAGCAGAAATGGTACATAGGTGCAACAAGCTTCGTGGAGGCGTATTATAAAGAAGTTCGTGTTCAAATGTGTTACATTTTTGTGGTAATAAAAATGACTAATGGACCAGGAAAAGCTTCATCAATTGTTTTATTAACACTGGACACCCATTCATTGAGCAGCTGCAACACAGCTGTTTTGCAAGGACCAATCCTATTCTGGGCAGCTACATGTCATGATGGGCAAAAGAAATGGTGAGGGAGAGGGCAGATTCATGTTGCAACATGCAGTTAAACATTAGTTAGTATTTACAGGTGTTTATGTAGCCAACAGTTGGATGTACTGATACCTCGATAGCGCTGGTGAGGTCTGTTGTCCTAAGTCACGGTGCCAGCTGTTGAGGTGCCATGTGGGTCGCCAGCCTTGAAAGATGGGCACAATCCGCCCAGGCCGTCTGAAGTTGTGTTGATTAGGCACCTTTGTGTGTATTCATTGCCCCATGTCGTGCTCTTTGGTGCAGTAGCCGACACAAGATGTCCCAGTGCCGAGCAGGAATGTCCCCATCACTCCCCAGGGTTTACAGTCCATCAGTTGGAAGACCCTCAGAGGGTGGAGGCTGTCTGGGCACCAGCTACCCATTTCAGTTAAGTTTCCTTCAAGTCCTGCAGGCCCCACACCACACGTATGGAGCACCTTGTGCCAGAACTCAATGCGTTAATCGGACAGGTAGCCATCCAGTCTTCTTCACCCAGCTATAGACACGGTTTCTCTGAAACTCAAAAAGTCTGTAGTTCTCTTATTTATGCCCTTATAGCCACACTTTTGACATAGTTCTGCTGGTGGGGTGGAGGGGAGCGGGTTCGCCATACTACTTGCCTGATAGCTTTTCTTAGTTCACTCTATGCTAAGCACAGGTTGTTAGGCCGTGTTATATTTGCAGTTGTGAGTTCCTCGGTCGGTAGCATGCAAGTGCTCTTGAGGTACAAAGTATTACTTCGCTTTTGGTCACAGTGTGTCGGTGCTTCAGCCGTGACCAGGGTAGCAACCATGTCTGCCTGGAATGTTTTGATATAAGGTCAACAATACTGCCCAGTGTCTTACTTGATTAACGTATATTATTGCCCGACCTCACCTCTACTGCATACCCACAGCTGAAATTAAACTTCAGAAACTTAAATTTTGTGTGCCAAACTTTTCAGGATGCAGCAGTTTTGGCGCTGCTGTTGGCACCAGTGGAAAACATCATGATGTCATAGTCTTTGAATATTACCAGCTTGTACCGATACGTGTTGAGCGACAAGATGATGATGATGATGATGATGATGATGATGATGATAGACTACTGACAAAAACTTTGATCAGGATTGATCTATTGTTGATTCATGAATGCGCAGCAGTGCACTCGTTAGGGTCTGTCAAATGGTAGTTACTTCTCAAAATGTTCACTTCTAGTTGGGTTTTGGCACCTGCGCTCAAGGTGACAGTATTTACATAGCATAATAGGTGATGGAGTCTGCAGAAATAAACTTAAAGGGCTGTGTGCAACCTGCAGGCTTCAAGTTTTGTGACCTTTGTCTGCATGTTCTGAGCTTAGTACAACAATAACACCGTGGCCTGTATACCTATATCCACTTACAAGTTTTTTTTGTAAGTCGTGTAATTTTTATGTAGTAGTCCTCTGTAACTTGAGGTTCCTTACATTTCAATGTGATTGGCAACAATTTTGTAATTTTGTACCTTTAAAAACTGTATTAAAGAACAAATTGCATATATGTCAGAACACTTGAGTTGCATAACACTTTTAAAGAGCTATTGTAGGCAAATGAACAGTAGTGTGATCTTCCAACTGCTGTAGCTCTGGGCTCATTGACCAACTGTGTGTGTCAGTGGTGACTTGTTTCTATACTGCTACATTTTTTTAAGTAAAAGTGGAGATGATAATTCAGATAGTCCTTGTAAGTATAACTGTGAATTATTTGACGTTTTATAAGATTTTATAGGGTGCAGAGCTCTTAGGAACAAATTTTGAATTTTGTTGGTTGACTGCACCTTGTCTGTGTGTGTTAGTAAATGATTGAGTTGTGTGTTAGAAAAGAAATACCTAAGCTAGGTACTTGAGAAAAGAGGGATTGGAAACACATTTTGACTCTGTGAGAAAGGATAAATAGAGTAATAGTCACTTCAAGTTTGTGATAAAGCCCTGCTTGAGAAAGACTATCAATAAACATAATTCTTACTTCATTGTGAATTTAAAGGATAAATGTAAATCAGGAAACACTTGCTATCTCCAGGAAACCATACGCTAAGTCACAAAATAAGATATTTTGGGATGTGTTGTAAACACAGGCTGGGTGAGCAATGTTGGTTTTTAGTCTTGTTTATCTGTTTATTAACCACACAGTGTCAGCTATGTGGTGAGTTATTCCGTCCATTACTTATATTGTATCCTGTATTTTCCATTTAAATGCATTGAAAAGAAGTATTTTGAAGCACATGATACATTAACTTGAAGGGTGACTTCATTTTTTGTGTAGTTGGTAATGGAAAAGTTCAAGAAATATGAAAAGGTGGCATTAGACATGGAAGCACAGAAAGCTGAGGAACGAGAAGCCAGTGAGAAACGACGCCGTGAAAAAGCAGAAGCACAGAGAAAGAAGGAACAGGAACTACAGAAGCAACAACAGGCTGAAGAAGCAGCGTCCATTACTGAACTTACTGAAGAAGAGGCCAAGAAATTGCAGGATGAAATCGATCAGGTTAGTATATGCATTGAGACAGTTTGATAGATTAATTGTGCAGTTTCATTATGAAAGCATTTTTTATTTATTTTAGTTTCATGTGCTGTATTTGTTTGCATAATCTCGTTTCGTCACTACAGCCTTCAACTTTTATAGAAATGTAAAGATATTGCTGGTCGTGCCAGCATTTAGAACTTCTTTTATAAAAGAGAGTTGGAGTTTAAGCTTCTGTGCTCACCAGTGGACAAGAATTGGACTGTAAATGTGATTAAAAATTCTATCATCTGTTTCCTAATGATTGACTCCTAGCTTCAGGCTCCTCTCGCATGATAATGTTGATGCATAGCACCTCACTGTCTACTTTTATTTCACATGTGAATATTAAAAGTTGTGTTATAGCTTGTCCCAGTGTTATTTTGCGTAGAGGTGTTTTTGAAGAGTCACAAAGGCCAGACTGCAGTTTCCTCAAAAACATTGTGTATAGTTTATAGCTACAACTCTTCTCTATTTACCGGCAGATTTTCATTGTTTTCTGGTTAGTCGTTTCTGCAGAATAATGCCAATGCAAGACCATATGATGAAGCTTGCTGTTGTAGCTGTTGATGCAGAAAAATTGCAAATTTAAAGCCTGAAAATTTGCTGGTTATGTCACATATCTTTACTAATGTATAATTCTCACATTTTTTGGTTAAGAGTTTGTATTTGCATTAGTAGCTGTGGTTGAACAGAGAAGTTATACCAGTGCACTGCCACTGTCGTAATGCAGATTAAGTGCGTATTCCATCAGCGAAGAGTGGCGACATACTGCTTGTGTGCCGGTGTAGCTTTGTCTTGTTAGTGGATATTACTTGTGAAGAACAGCAGTCAGGCTTTCAAGAAGCAGGAAAATGGAAATTGGATGTATACTAGCAGTTGTCAATAAATGAGTAATGAAATTTGTAACGGTAAGTAAAAATTTGAACTGGTATGTGCATCTTTTAGCTGGAATAAATTTTACAAGACAGAAAAGAATGAAATGGAAAGAACCTATTGTTATCGCTTTCTGCACTGTGTGAGGTCTCACTGTTGCTGTAGTGATCTATTTGAATCAGCATTGTTTCTATTAGCACGTCAAGTCAACAAACTCTTTATGCTAATCAGTATTTGAGTCTGCACATGAGCTATCAAATTTCTCCATACACTTTGCAGAGTTGAGATGTATACGCTCACTTATGTCTGGTTCTTTGTCATTAACTTTTTGTGATAGTTCCAAATACATAGAATAGTATTGAATTTGCAATGTACCACACACAACCTCATAAGTTTAAATTCATTGTCCACTGAGCACAATACTCTGCAAAAAGAATTATAACAACATTAAGTGCAGTTTCATGTTCAAGCAAAACCTGCTTTAGTAAAGCCCTTGTAAGATGTGACATTAGATAGAAACTCTGCATCTCTGATCATTAAACTTTGGCCCTCAGTTTGCATGTGGCACAAATCAAGTGTTTGTGCAGCTCGCAGCCGTATTTTTTAAAAATATTTTTGTACATGTAATAATGCACAGCCAAATCCAAAAACATGAACTGATGTTAAGAACTTCTTGAGAGTGTAATTTCCCTGCTCAGTAATAAACAAAAATACTTAGAGAGACAGTAGTATTTTAAGATATGCTAATTTTAATTGATGTTGATAAATTTCGTCACTGATCTCAGGGGCGTAGCGGGTAAGTACTGTGGGTTAAAGGTTGTGTGAAAGTGAATCTTTCATTGTCCGTCTTCCAGTACTGCAAACTCCCCAGTGTGCATGACCCATACTGATCAGTTATGTTATAAATTTCAAATGGAAGTAACATGGATTCTTGAATGCATGTTATAGAGATGGTCATCTTCAAATGTGATACACAGATGGTCATTCTGTAATGTTACAAACTTTCAGGGATGATGGAGAAGGGTAAATGTATCAATGTGAGGTAAGGTATTGTGCAGCAGAAAGGACAGAGTCGAAACTTCCAAGCAAAAATTGTTCTGATACTTCTGATTGTGGAATACATCTACTGGTACTGTTTTAGCGAAGATTGTAGGGTAGGCAACTTACAGAGGTGGTAGTATGGATCAGAATATGAAAAAAGTGTAGTAAACATGAGTTCTAAAATGCAAATCTTAAGAACTATGAACACTTGTTCATCTTTGATACTGTGAAACACATCTCTTCCACTGCAAGTTCTTTGGTTTCTGTATTTTTGGTGGAGGTAGTATGGGTCAAAGCAAGAAAAAAGTCCAGCAATTATGATCACTAAAGTGCTTACCTTAAGAGCTATGAGCACCTCTTCTGTAGAAGAGGCTTGTTTCACTGTAGCAAAGATGAACAAGAGTTCATAGGTCTTAAGGTATTCATGTGAGAACACATGTTTACTATACATTTTTATCTTGTTTTGGTCTACCCTGAAAGTTGCCTACCCTGCGATCTTTGTAACAGCAGCAGCGGTTCAAGTATTTCACTGTCAGAGGTATCTGAATGATTTTTGCGTAAAACTTTTGACTTCCTTGTTTCCGGACTAGGGTCAGTTACCTTAAATTGATACATTTACACTAATTCATCCTTGAAAGTTTGTAATATTATCATGGAATCACCTTGCTTTTGTAGCAAGGAATATGAAATTAAATTAAGGCTACTGTAGTACAAGTTAATGGATAGAATAAAAATCAGTCAAAACATTTGTGATCATCTCTCATATTGCATAATCTGTTTAAATATAAGTACTTTTGTTGATAGTTTAATCATTTGCACACACATACTATACAGCGCCACTTGACCAGGCCATTATAGTGTCACAACTTCAGAGTCACTGTGTTTGGCTGGAATCTGAAACAGAACAGTGGACATGAAGTGTTCTGAATGGTGTTGACGATAAGCACTAGGGGTCTAGCGGCGAATGTACTTGCCCTTACTTGAGCTACACTATTGGATGTCTGGAAGCAATATTTACAGAGGATGTAGTATGCATTAAGGGAAGGAAAAAGGTCCTATAAACACTGAACATAAATCTCAAATCTTCGGAGTTATGTCCTGCATGTGGACGAGGAACCTATCTTGCACACCAAGCACTTTAGGCACAAGACAAATGAGGAAACAGCATACGTACTAGACGTATATGCAGCACAATGTGTTTGCAATGGTATCAACCATGCACCCAACCAAGGAACACTTACAGTATTCAGCAGCATACTACGGTATGTAATGTATTCGTCAAGTATGTTACTTTTATCTAGTGTACCCATAGTGTTCATACAGCACACTGTTTGTTGTGACACAGCAGTACATTACTGTAATTTATTTCCGTGTCTGTCACTGGTTGTACAGCTCTCGATGGAGGCCTACTATTCAACACAAGAGATGGGAGGTACGGTCTTCTGCCATGAAGAAGCAGATGGAAGGAGCCAACGGTCTTTTAACCTCTGCCACCAAATATCCACAATGCCATACACCATCTGTAAAGATGTTTAGTACCCTTTTCCATTGACTTTGCACCATGAACATGGGATCATGGCAGACCTCAAACAACTTGCACTGAGTATTAGAACATAGGATGGACAACTCTGGAACAAGTGTCTGGAGGATAGCTACAGCAGAAGGTATTGCTAAGTCTGTTGTCTGGATGGTCTTCCATGAACAATCACTCTATCCCTACCATATGCAACGAGTCCAAGCATTCAGGCATCACAGGGACAGCTTTTTAGGTCCCTAGGTTCTACATAACAAATTTAATGGTTCTAAGTATCATCATTTCCCTCAGAACCATCTAACTGTTTTGCCATTGCATGAAGACTGCGAATGTACATGCATGATGTGGCATAGGCCCCTTGTCAACCTTGCATGAGGCATCACCTAGCATGAGTCTTTCAGGAGTGATGGGTTGGTTGGGGATGGCCAGTACCATGGCCTGCCCATTCTTCTGACTTTAACTCTGCAGATTTTTTGCTTTGGGGACTTGTAAAGACCTTGTTGTATGTGATCCCCATAAGTGGTGTGTATATGCTTCAATACCTGCAACACCATCCAGCAACAACCAAGGATGTTCCAATGAATGCCAGATTCCATGAGACATAGGGTGGAAGGCTGAGTTGCAACAGATGATTGTCACATTGAGCACAAGTTGTGAAGTGTAGCACAGAGACATGGGGGTCATTGACAGTAGTGATGTAAACCGTAACTCCTAAGATATAAGGTTTACAACCAGAGTTTATAGGGACCTTTTTTGTTCCCCTGTTGCACACTACATCATGTGTAAAGACTGTAACATTCCTTCCAGGAACACTGTATAGGCATAAGGTGTGCATATTGTTTTTCATTTGTACTGGGTGATCAAAAAGTCAGTATAAATTTGAAAACTTAATAAACCACAGAACAAAGTAGTTGGAGAGGTAAAAATTGACACACATGCTTGGAATGACATGGGGTTTTATTAGAACAAATTAAAAAAAAAAGTTCACAAAATGTCCGACAGATGGCGGTGGACAGCAAAACATGTGACTGCGCATGACAATCGTGTATAAAAGGAGCTGTAATGAAGAGAGAATCATGAAAAGGCGATTTTAGTGAAGCTGTATTATCAGAATGGGGAATGTGCTAGTTGAGCGTTACTATCCTATCGCCATAGGAAGGGGATTCGAACGCGTAAAGGTCCATTGACAAATGCAGCTGTGGCGAGAATGATTTTGAAGTTCGAAGCCATGGGTTGTTTAGACTGTAGTGGCCGACCGAGCACAAGGTGTAATGCTGCTGAGACAGTTCAGGAAGAAATGGAGACTGTAGTGGGTTCGTCTATGCATGGGGAAGTCAGCTCTCGTGCAGTCGCATGTCGCACCGGCATTCCATACACTACTGTTTGGTTGGCACTTAGGCGTACCCTCCGATGCTATCCATGCAAAATCCATCCGCATCATGAACTGTTACCTGGCGATTTAGTAAAGCGGAGGGCATTTGCGGTGTGGGCGTTTGAAAAGATGGCGGAAGATGACGATTGGTTGAGTAATGTGTTGTGGACTGACAAAGCTCATTTCACGCTCCGAGGGTCTGTCAGCGCCTACAACTGCAGAATTTGGGCTACCGAAAGTCCTAGAACTCTCGTGGAAACTCCATTGCGCGATGAGAAAGTCACGGTATGGGTTGGATTTACCACATCTACCGTTATCGGGCCTTTTTTCTTAGAGGAAATGCGTAATTCTGGTTTTGTAACTGCTACCGTGTTGGGTGAGAGGTACGCCGATATGTTACAGAATCGCATCATCCCCAGCCTGGCTGATAAACACCTGCTGGAACGTACGATGAGTATGCAGGATGGCGCTCCACCCCATATTCCTGGACTCGTGAAAGATCTCTTGCGCACCTCGTTTGATGATGATCGTGTGCTCAGCCGCCACTTTCGTCATGCTTGGTCTCCCAGGTCCCCAGACCTCAGTCCGTGCGATTATTGGCTTTGGGGTTACCTGAAGTCGCAAGTGTATCGTGATCGACCGACATCTCTAGGATTGCTGAAAGACAACATCCGACGCCCATGCCTCACCATAAATCCGGACATGCTTTACAGTCCTGTTCACAACATTAATCCTCTACTACAGCTATTGTTGAGGAATGATGGTGGTCATATTGAGCATTTCCTGTAAAGAACATCATCTTTGCTTTGTCTTACTTTGTTATGCTAATTATTGCTATTCTGATCAGATGAAGTGCCATCTGTCGGACATTTTTTGAACTTTTGTATTTTTTTGGTTCTAATAAAACTCCATGTCATTCCAAGCATGTGTGTCAATTTGTACCTCTCTATTTACATTATTTTGTGATTTATTCAGTTTTCAAATTTATACTGACTTTTTGATTACCCGGTATATCACATATTAACTGTCTCGTGAAGATCGATTTATTCATTGATACTGAGCTTTTGTAATTTTGACTGGTAAGAACCGATACTCTAACAAAGGATATTACTGTATCCCGCTACTGCAGAATAATACTTCAACAATAAAACATCGAGAGAGAAGAACGAAAATAACTTAAATCGCAAATGAAATGGGCTGTATACGACGACACACAGTGCTCATGCAATCTGCCAATATCAAAATGTGTCAAAGGCTTTAGGAAGACTATGCAATACTTCATAAAAACAAACTGCCTCCGATGAGCATGAAGTCACAACTGCTTACATTAGATTTGTTTTAGAGTTATGAGCGGGCTCGTGCGCATGCGCAGTTGAGGCTGTGCAAGCAGTCGCAGCAAGCAGCTAGATGCTACCGGGAATTGGGGGTGCCAAATTCATATTCTTGAGAAAAAGAGCTTGTTTCACAAAGCGCCTAGCATCCAGCGCACGTTTGTCTATTATTCATATGATTTTGAAATGCTTTCCAGTTGGTTTTTGAACACATTTTAAGTTGATTTCTGAATGAATCATAAGTTGATTTTTGGATGCGTGATGTCTGTCAGGAGACTCCTTCTTGCATCTAGAAATAAACTTTCCGCAGCCAAAAGGGGACGGGGCTATACGAGCTGAGCGGAGTAAAGCCGAACGGATGAATGCCAATCGCTATCTGATTATGTGGTTGATTGGGTTTGCGAATGATGGCTCTGAGCACTATGAGACTTGACATCCGAGGTCATCAGTCCCGTAGAACTTAGAACTACTTAAACCTAACTAACCTAAGGACATCACACACATCCATGCCCGAGGCAGTATTCGAACCTGTGACCATAGCAGCAGCTTGGTTCCGAACTGAAGTGCCTAGAACCGCTCGGGCATTGCGAATGATCAGCGTTGTTATAATTACTAGTGAAATCTCTATATTCAGACTACCAGAATGGAAATAAACGACTGACAGGAATAACAGGTGAGAAAGATCAGGAAAATGAATTTTTGTCATAAAATTTTTGGCTAGATCGCTACACTAATAAGGGCCAGTTGTGAAGTCCCCGGCTATCAGCCGCTTAAGTTCTATTTAGGAAGTAATGCGGAAAACGTGTTGTACGAACATGTAATAGCGCCTAACGGGAAAATGATCGTGGGATAACTAAACCTCTGATTCTGGCATGGTTAGTGAAGTTAATCGGCGAACAAATTTTGACAATGGCAGGAATAGCTACAGAATTGGTGACGACAAGATTGTTTGTTAGAACGAGGAAGGAGAGGAAACGGGGACATCACACAATGTGCCAAAACAGTTTCGTTTATTTGGTGTGTGTAACAAAATTGCTGCAATATTAGAAAGGCCTATTTTATCTAGCGGACAGTAACAAGAGACGTAATCAGATTGAGAAACCACACCAGTCTTGGGTATTATTTGCGTTGGCAGCTTTTTCAGTATTAAATAACATTTCGATTTTTCATGTAGCAAAACGTTTGACGAACTTTGATGAGGTAATAGATTCTTTCACAGAAAGGAAAGCACGCCATGTAAAGCTGTAGCAAGATTGGAGAGGGAAAAAAAGAAAGAAATAAAACGCTAGGAGCTAAGGATTGAAGAAATGTGATTCCTTGCTTATCTCTTGTCTTTATTGGTTTTATGTGTCTTATATTTAATTTTATATCACACAAAACAGCAAGTTATTAGCTAATAGGCAATAAAGAGTGCAAATATTCTGAAGAGTTCTTGTTCTCCCGATTACAAATAATCCCATCCGCTATTAATTTAGAGATTTTTTTAAAGAGAGGCAGGCTGTCAAACCGGCCGACTGGGAGCAGGAGAGGCACCACAGGACATTTTAATTTCCACTGTCCTGAATATAGTTTGATGGCATCCATTACAAAATATACATGTTTCAATTCCACAGAGCGAAGTACAGTGACGTGCAGTAGAAGAATGCTTTATGAAAAGGCGTGGCACTGCACTTTGGCACACTTAAGACCAAATAATGTCTTAACATTTCCTCGAACACATGTGTTTTATGTTTCAGAAAGATATGCGCTACAAGATGAACATATTTTTGAAAATTCAATTTTTTTAATATTGACACGGTTCGCGTCTAGTAGATCCGGGGCTGATGCGCAGAGCAGTCTGAGTTATAGTGGGTAGTCTCCACGTGACCCGTGTTTACCTTTAGTGATTTTGCTGTTTCCCCCTAGTTTACTCTCATGTTAAATGAAAACAAAACGGATATCTTTGGCCGGGAGCTATCAAGTGAAGTAAAATGCTTTCACATAATTACAGAATGCTAAAATATGTCATTAGTTTCAGATTTTATTTGTTTCCGCTTTTCTGACAGTCGAGCTTGCGGAACAGTGAAGTTATTTTTGTCTGTCTGCTAAAGAACTTTGACTTTTATAAACTTTTACTGCAGAGGCAGTCAATGTATTTGAAATGAAATGTGTAATTCCACAGTACTGGCTAGTTTCAATTGTTCGCTGCATTTCAAGTGCACGTTATCATCTTCTACCACATATGGCATTTTGCCATAATAAAGAACCAAACATCATATACAGTACTACTGCTCAGAGAAAATTTACGTCCCGAAAACCACGCTGAAAAGGTCGAGGTCTACTTCATTGGGAATCTGAAAATTCTGATGTTTTTGGAGTATCCTCTGAAGTCTTGTTTCTTTTATGACAATGTATGATCTTTTAATATTTTACACGTACGTATATACGGGCTTCCTAAGTCATGATAGCTGCGCAAGACGGTGTCGCCTGTTATCTGCGCTCTCTGGCAAATGCCGAAACAAAACTATTTCTAACAGGTCGCGGGAAAATATTGCGAATGGTGTTTTGAAAAGAGTTACTTTTAAAGTAAATATTCTGTTACGTATGTTGAACTATGTGCGAGAATGTACCATGAATTTATTAAATCACAGAGCGTTTGACTCTCATTTAAAAATCAACTCTTCGATGACGAGCCATGTAGAAGAATTTCTAACCCTGAAGATCAGACATTTATGTCATTATTAAAAATTTTACTGGCACGTTTGTGTGATATAGCTCAAGTGTAACACGCGCAAAAAAGATAAACATTATATGCGAAAGCTTAGCTTCTCATGCAGCTTATTAACCTCCTAAACCAATATTATATGTGAAAGCTTTGCTTTTATTGTAACAACACTATGTATATTAATTTAAACTATTAACTTTCCCTGTTTGTGTGTTTGTGCCACTTAACAGTGATGTTGCTGTTGGCTGACTACATCACGTGCTCTATGCTCTGAATATCCGCTGCCATCGGCTGGCGAGATCACGTGACATGAGCTATGACTGGCTTACAGATGCACATCGCTATTTCAATTTCAATTATTTGGAAAGTAACATGCGGTGTTTGGTAGAATTCCAATGTATATTTTCGTAATACGAAAATACCCAGCGTACAGGGTGCTGCACATCAAAGATATTTCCAAAACGTGTCTTTTTCCCTGAGATTCGTTTTCTAAAGTGTCAGGAAATTCTACGATTGATAAGGGAAAATACATTGTCACTTAACATGGAAAACGCGTGTTTTCACCCAGGAGAAATTGTATTTTTAACCGGGAAAAATCCAGGAATTTTTTTTCCTTGTCCGCGTATACTCCCTGAAAAGGAAACATGGATTGTCCCTTCGAAACCATTCATTTGGGGATTGAAGAGAATTTCGCAATGGATTCTGCTTCAAGGAAAGAAAGCACAAGACGGCTAAAAATCTGAGCTTAACACGTAACAATGAAAGGCAGCCCCTGCATACTCTCCCAACATTAAAAATAAAAAACATTGATGAGAGAAGAGAGTGCTATCCTTTCATTTGAAGTTAATAGTCTGATGAAAAAGTGTTTTTTAAGTTTGTACAGTACTTTATTACTAACTACTTTAAAAGTTCTTCCTTATGTACAGTTGAGTTTTTTTCTTACATTCAGTTTAATTAAAAATTAATTTCATGTATACTAGAAATGTAAGTCTGTAGCTGTAACTAACTTGGCGCCTGCGAGTTCATTAGCATAGACTGTATGGTCTGCGTAGGTTTTTATTTTTCTTTCACCAGTGATTTGACCCTCATAGGTGTTAAACTTGTAAAAATGCTGTAGCAGTATTTCTTTATTTCTGATGGAGAAACCAAGTACTAGTTTTCGGTCTAGCTTCAGAATTGCCTTAATAGTAACAAATTTCATCCCCTGTTTTATCCTCTTAGGGGTGGAATTTCAAAAAATTCCTTCTTAAATGATGCCTACAGTATAAGATCAACACCATCTGCAAATCTCCAAGTTCTTGTCCTTTGTGGTTTGGGATGGGCAATGATGAGTCAGCAAGTTAGTGAGTCAGTCAGTTGAGACATTGCATTTTAAACAGAGAGATAAACAAATGTAAGATTTTTAAAAAGTTTTTATTTTGGTACCTCACAATAGGATTTATAGGATTTTTTTTATCTTAGAAGCTTCAAAAGTTTGGCCAACCATTGGTCGTGGATCTAAGGGACCATCGCATTTCTCCTCCTCCTGGATAAGAACTGTGTTAAGGTCTAAGCTAAATGGAATGAATAAATGGTGATTTCCAAATGCAGGTTTATGGAGGATGCAATCAATCAAGTCATTGAGCTGATCAGTCTCCAAGTGAGCCTAAGTGGGTGGGGTCATGGGAACAGGAGGTTTTGACAATGTGTGGTGGCCATTGATGGAGAGTCCTCAGTCATTGTATGGTTGTCTATGAGACTACTACAAAAATAGAGACGCCAGGCTAAGTTCACCTGACATGGGTTAAAAGATGGTTGTGAAAGGGTGACCAGGGTGCGGTGTGAGGTCTAATTTTAATTCTTAATCTTTCACATAGAGCATTGTTGAACACGTTGCAACCAGAGGTTGCAGTTCTTAGAGCTGTGACCTATGCTAACGATCTCTCATTGGCGCTGGCCAACTCGAAAAAACAAATTGAATAAATTGGGATACTCAAGATATGATGTAACCAAATTAAGTTAAAGGTGGCAAAACACATCTAATATTGTGTTATTAGGGAACATTTTAAGGAGATCCCATAATTAATATACTTTGTGAATGCATTACAGGTCAAAATGTGTCAAGATACATATATATCTACCTGATCATTTGACCTCGATTTTTTTTCCATCAGTCTTATGGCTGGTTTGATGCAGTCCACCACGAATTCCTCTCCTGTGCTAACCTCTTCATCTCAGATTAGCAATTGAAACCTACATCCTCAATTATTTGCAGGATGTATTCCTCTACAGTTTTTGCCCTCTACAGTTCCCTCTAGTACCATGGAAGTCATTCCCTCATATCTTAACAGATGTCCTATCATCCTGTCCCTTCTCCTTACCAGTGTTTTCCACATATTCCTTTCCTCTCCGATTCTGCGCAGAATGTCCTCATTCCTTATCTTATCAGTCCACCCAATTTTCAACATTTGTCTGCAGCACCACATCTCAAATGCTTCGATTCTCTTCTGTTCCGGTTTTCCCACAGTCCATGTTTCACTACTATACAATTCTGTACTGCAGACGTACATTCTCAGAAATTTCTTTCTCAAATTAAGACTGATATTTGATATTCGTAGACTTCTTTTGGCCAGGAACGCCTTTTTTGCCATAGATAGTCTGCTTTAGATGTCGTCCTTGCTCCGTCTGTCATTGGTTATTTTACTGCCTAGGTAGCAGAATTCCTTAACTTCATCTACTTTGTGACCATCAATCCTGATAGATTTCTCGCTGTTCTCATTTTTACTACTTCTCATTACCTTTGTCTTTCTTCGATTTACTCTTGATCCATACTGTGTACTCATTAGACTGTTCATTCCATTCAGCAGACCATTTAATTCTTCTTCACTGTGAGACTGTCATCAGCGAATCATATCATTGATATCCTTTCACCTTGAATATTAATTCCACTCCAGAACCTTTCTTGTATTCCCATCATTGCTTCTCGATGTACAGATTGAACAG
Organism: Schistocerca cancellata; assembly: GCF_023864275.1. NCBI lineage: Eukaryota > Metazoa > Arthropoda > Insecta > Orthoptera > Acrididae > Schistocerca > Schistocerca cancellata. Next base: position 167,092,552 of record NC_064634.1, read on the forward strand.
TGGGGGCGAAAGGCTTCATCTGTATCTTACTCTCTTTTTAATCCTAGCACTTCATTTTTGCTCATCCACTCTTATTATTCCCTCTTGGTTGTTGTACATATACTAATGACCTGTCTCTCCCTATAGCTTTCCCCTACTTTTTTCAGAATTTTGTACATCTTGTACCATTTTACATTGCGGAACGCTTCTTCCAGGTCAACAAATCCTATGAATGTGTCTTGATTTTTCTTTAGTCTTGCTTCCATTATTAACTGCAATGTCAGAATTGCCTCTCTTGTGCCTTTACTTTTCCTAAAGCCAAACTGATTGACATCTAGTGCATCCTCAATTTTCTTTTCCATTCTTCTGTATATTATTCTTGTAAGCAACTTGGATGCATGAGCTGTTAAGCTGATTATACGAAAATTCTCGCACTTGTCAGCTCTTGCTGTCGTCGGAATTGTGTGGATGATACTTTTCCGAAAGTCAGATGGTATGTCACCAGACTCATACATTCTACACACCAATGTGAATAGTCGTTTTCTTACCACTTCCCCCAATGATTTTAGAAAATCTGATGGAATGTTATGTATCCCTTTCTGCCTTATTTGACCTTAAGTCCTCCAGAATTATTTTAAATTCTGATTCTAATACTGGGTCCCCTATTTCTTCTAAATCGACTCCTGTTTCTGCTTCTATCACATCAGACAAATCTTCCTCCTCATAGAGGCTTTTGATGTATTCTTTCCACCTATCCGCTCTCTCCTCTGCATTGAACAGTGGAATTCCCGTTGCACTCTTAATGTTACACCCTTGCTTTTAATGTCAGCGAAGGTTATTTTGACTTTCATATTTGCTGAGTCTGTCCTTCTGACAATCATTCCTTTTTCGATGTCTTTACATTTTTCCTCCAGCCACTTTGTCTTAGTTCCTTGCACTTCCTATTTATTTTGTTCCTCAGTGACTTGTATTTCTGTATTCCCGAGTTTCCCGGAACATTTTTGTACTTCCTCCTTTCATCAATCAATTGAAATATTTCTTCTTTTAGCCATGGTTTCTTGTTACAGAACTCAATTAGTCTTTCTCCTCTATCATTCCATGTCCTAAGCCCATATTCTCTGATAACATTTGCTTCTACTCCTTCCCCTACAGCTGCATTCCAGTCCCCCATGACTATTAGATTTTCATCCCCCTTTACATACTGTATTACCCTTTCAATATCCTCAGCCACATTCTCTCTCTCTTCATCTTCAGCTTGCGATGTCAGCATGTACACCTGAACTATCGTTGTCGGTGTTGGTTTGCTGTTGATTCTTATAAGAACTGTTCACAGAAACACACTCTCTGCGCTATCTTCGTATTCATAGTGAATCCTACTCCTGTTATACCATTTTCTGCTGCTGTTGATATTACCCTATACTCGTCTGACCAGAAATCCTTGTGTTCTTTCCACTTCACTTCACTTCACTTCACTTCACTGACCCCTACTATATCTAGATTGAGCCTTTGCATTTCTCTTTTCAGATTTGACTTAGGAACCAAATACTGAGCAAGTAAGCAACATGGGACTGTTGTTATAAAATGAAATTTTCAGTGTAGGTCAAAAGAGGTTCATCTCCCTTCTAGTGTGGCTGTAGGCCAATTACTAGGACATGCAGGGGGGGGGGGGGGGAGAGAGAGAGAGAGAGAGAGAGAGAGAGAGATCATTTTAGGAAATATAGGTGCCTTTGACACATCTGTAGATGGACTATTGCTGATGATGGGATTTTGTCCTCTTAATATTAAAGATTGCCATCTATTGGTTAGTAGGTGGAGGAAAAAAAACACACCACAGAAAAAAAATACATTGTCTGTCGAAATGAATGGGAAATTAAAAATTTGACTGTAGAAATCTGTTAAGTGAAGCATTTTCAATCCTCAAAAGCAATCGAGTTTGTGTAGACCTGATAAAGATGGGGGCAAACACTGAATATGGCCATGGTGCTGGAGAGAGGACATGGAAGCTCATTATGTTTGACTTCCTCATTTATGTATGGGCTGCTGCCTATGCCATCAAAGTAGAAATTTTCCCATCTTCTTTCCCTGCCACCCATTGAGCACCAGGACAAGGATATGGGAAAATGATGTAGCCAACAAATGGCTTTATGATTCAGTGTGCTGTCCCCCTGCACACTTTATCATAAGATATATGGATCATGTGGCAGTAGAAAGATGATTGGTTGCAAGTAAAAAATGCACACTATCAAATTGACTGTGCAGGCTTGGTAAACCTCATGCCTGCCGTACCAATGAAAAGAAATGGTGCTTACCACTCACCAGGCTACAAATAGGACAGTGTCTGTTGACACACAGTTTCCTCTTCTAGCATGACGATTCACCTGTATGTGAAGCTTGTGGAATACCACTCTTGGTACAACACATTTTAGCTACATATGATTCACATGCTGACTTAAGATCAACCCTCAGCTTGGTTTGAGATGTGTTCACTATCCTAGCTGGGAGATGTGTTCATCATCGTAGCTGACAACAGTAAAAATGTACAGTGTTGGGGAGAAAATATTAGTGATAGAGTGGATGGCTACTATATGTTCCTGGGTTATTATTGTAGCAATTTTCCTCGTGCGAACAGACATCGTTTGAACCAGGATGTGTGTGTGTTTATATCCATTAAGGGTGTTGATGACCATGCTGATCAGCACCTTAAATCCATCATAATCAGTGGAGAGGCTGAAAATAGATCCAATAATGTGGAGAGAAGTACCCAATTACACATTAACATGGGCTGCCACTTACCATAAGTCTGAACAGGGATGTTTAGGTCCGATCAGATGGATTTGTGCTTGTTATCTACAGGTTTGGCAGGGAACATGTAAAATGTTGTGAGTGGAGTGTCAATGGCACCTTACCAATATTGAGAAATATAATAAATGTTGTAAAGGATTGATGTAAGCAGATAGCTGCATCCCCAGCTTAAATTTAAAACTGGTTCTTCATGTTCTTCCTCTAAAAGTGTGCTACCTAAAAATGAATTTTTAGTTTGATGTAAAATACAGTGTGTTGTTTAGTAGTAGTTTGCATGTACAGTTGTTTTGTAGATAGTGAACCACTCACCAGCACATGGCCTGGGACAGATGCTTGCACTGTTTGATGGAAAGTACTAGAAATGCATGCATTGTATGTAATGTAAAATTATAGCCAAGTAGACTAGTACGGCAACCACAATGAAAAATAAATTAAACAGCTATTGTCTAGACTCTAGCGTGCCTCCTTTTAGATGCTAAGTGAATGGCTTATTTGTAGAAATAAATGAAGAAATTGCAGAAAGTTTTTCATTCATCTGAGATGCTCTCCAAATTGAATTAACAGGGAGTTTGTACACTGAGTGCGAATGAATCACAAAAATGCTCAAAGAAGTACTTGGGAGATGGTACAGGGAAGATGGTGCACATTCCAGTAAGCGTTATACTCAGTTTTGAGTGACCCTGTTGTAATGTGAGTCAAAAAACAAATCGATAATTGCCTTTGTACCACATGCAGGGAGGAGAAGAATGATTGTTACATTGTGTACTTTTAATCATACACTGTACTGTGTAAGAGTGTAGCTTAAGATGTATTTCAGTATTTTGTGCCCTGTAATTTAGATTGTTGTGTCTAAGACTTTTTACTTTCATTGTTACAGGAGAAAAACAAAAGGACTAATCAGATTCCCATGGAAATCAGTAATGAGAATGTGGATGCTTCTGGGGACAAGGCTAGTGAAGCTGAGGAGGAAGAAGATCCAAAAGAAAAAGGAAAGCTAAAACCAAACTCTGGCAATGGATGCGATCTTCCCAACTACCGGTGGACACAGACTCTATCAGAAGTGGAGGTTAGTGTCATTTTAATATCAATAGAACAAAAAACCAGTCTAAGTAAATTGTACTTTTTTATTCACTCGATGACTAGTTTTGGGGGAGACTCATTTTCATATCATCATAACATAGTTGAAAATTGCCTTTCCCAAGATGTCAAAATGTGCAGCGAACAGTTACAGTGCTGTAACTGCTCGTTGCATATTTGTGACATCTTTGGAAATGCCGTTTTTGACAATGTTATGATGATCTCAAAATGGGGTCTCGGCCTGAAACTAGTCATAAAGTGAATAAAAAAGTACAGTTTCCAACTTTGGTCTGGTGTTTTGTTCTATTGGTTAATGGAAGTTTCTGACCCAAGCTACTCCAGCATGCTGGAAGTTCATAAATATTGAGATCAGTTTTATGTATATTCTCATCTTGATGTTTGTGTATACTGATTTTTTACACAAGTTTTGGTTCAGACACTGTGCAATTATCCCATCATACCATTTTCGATCTGAGTCCTCCATCTTGTGAAACCAAGTGCTTACTCGGTCGGCTATGGACTCCTTGGCTGCTAGTGACCACACATTAGTATACAGGGTGTTACAAAAAGGTACGGCCAAACTTTCAGGAAACATACCTCACACACAAAGAAAGAAAATATGTTATGTGGACATGTGTCCGGAAACGCTTACTTTCCATGTTAGAGCTCATTTTATTACTTCTCTTCAAATGACGTTAATCATGGAATGGAAACACACAGCAACAGAACGTACCAGTGTGACTTCAAACACTTTGTTACAGGAAGTGTTCAAAATGTCCTCCGTTAGCGAGGATACATGCATCCACCCTCTGTCGCATGGAATCCCTGATGCGCTGATGCAGCCCTGGAGAATGGCGTATTGTATCACAGCCGTCCACAATACAAGCATGAAGAGTCTCTACATTTGGTACCGGGATTGCGTAGACAAGAGCTTTCAAATGCCCCCCCATAAATGAAAGTCAAGAGGGTTGAGGTCAGGAGAGCGTGGAGGCCATGGAATTGGTCCGCCTCTACCAATCCATCGGTCACCGAATCTGTTGTTGAGAAGCATACGAACACTTCGACTGAAATGTGCAGGAGCTCCATCGTGCATGAACCACATGTTGTGTCGTACTTGTAAAGGCACATGTTCTAGCAGCACAGGTAGAGTATCCCATATGAAATCATGGCGGTGAATCGAGGAAGTACAGTACATACTGACGAAACTAAAATTAGATTAGATTAGATTAGATTTACTTTCATTCCAATTGATCCGTAGTGAGGAGGTCCTCCTGGATGTGGAACATGTCAGAAAAACAACAATACATGACAAATATTTACAACTAAAACAAATAAGCTAATGTACCATTCCACAGGTCCCAAGTGGAATGATAGTCATTTTTAATGAACACTAAGAGTCATTTTACAAATACTAATGCACTGAATTTAAAATAAAAAAGTTTATTTATTTATTTATAAGGTAATAAACATGTAATACAACTACTGTAATACTTAGTTACAATGAACACATTACTGCACTGAAATGGTGCAGAAGTTAGATTATACTCACTCACACACACACACACACACACACACACACACACACACAAATTTTCAGTGAACACATTACTGCACTGAAATTGTGCAGAAATTATGTTGTACTTATATACAAATCAGTTGGTTTTACTAAGAAATTCATCAATGGAGTAGAAGGAGTTGGCCACCAATAAATTCTTTAGGCTTCTCTTAAACTGAATTTCATTGGTTGTTAAGCTTTTTATGGCTGCTGGCAAGTTATTGAAAATGTGTGTTCCTGAATAATGCACACCTTTTTGTACAAGACTAAGTGACTTTAAATCCTTGTGAAGATTATTCTTATTTCTAGTATTGATTCCATGAATTGAGCTGTTGGTTTGAAAAAATGATATATTTTTAATGAGCTCTAACATGGAAATTAAGCGTTTCCGGACACATGTCCACATAACATCTTTTCTTTATTTGTGTGTGAGGAATGTTTCCTGAAAGTTTGGCCATACCGTTTTGTAACACCCTGTATATGGATGACTGAAACTTTACACACCCTATCAATATGAATCAAATCGGTTAGAGCAAGTGTGTATGGTCCCCTTGTTAGCTCCAGGATAATGCACTTACAACTGCACAGGAAACTGTTCTGACCACGGCTGACACTTGCAACATTCTGAGGACATTGCACAGTTGCTGTTCAGGATCAAATACAACAGTGCAACCTGCAGTCTTCGTTAGCATCTGTATTTTTGTTCAAGCATACATTTCTCACAGTGTTTCCATATTTTTGTCCTGTCACTACATATATGTATATTTAAATGTAGACATTGTAGAAATTGAAAATAGATGAAATTAATTGATTAAATTGACTATGTGGTTATGTACGTAACTCGATTAAATTTGAGTTTGATGTAAGACCTAAGGATGTTTTTAAAGTGACTAAATACCAACAGACTGGTATAGTTGTATGATTTTCGGATGATTTCAAAGAAGAGGCTATCACACTCTACTGCTTGTTTCCTCACACAGCTGCAAAGAGTCAATCTGTTTAATACTGTTAATAATAAAATTCTCATCTACCGAGTGGCAAAAGATGGCAGGGGTTTACTGATAAAGTTCGTATTTGATGCTGCTTGAAGTCCAGCTCTTGGAAATAGAAAGTTGTGACATTGATTTGCTGTGTGCAGCATCAGTGTGCTAAAATCTGAAAACAATTTGGAGATGCTTATATAAGCTGAATCTGATAAAATTTGTGAAATTGTGATGATTTGGTATCTTTATTAATAAAAAATTTCCTTTTTTAAACCACACTCACAAAACTATTAAATTCGAAAACTTCAGAGATTAGATTTAATTTTGGGTTGTTAAATCAGTTGGAGAAAAATGTTTGATATACTAGAGAATCCTACATGTGAAATTGGATTACTATGTAACCAATCTGATTGACTGTTAAAATTTGCTTCTTTAGGCAAAACACAGCAGAGTTCACTAATATTCATCTCACAAACATTCTTATGCAATAGAAATTTTGACAGAATCCTGAAACTGGGTATTATTAAAATAGCAAATGAAGGAAATACAGGACAATAGTTTATGAAAAGGCCCATTCTCAGTACAAAAGTAAATATATATTGCTGCATGAGCCTCAGCAAGTTTTATTTCACCAGCTGTCATTGGCCATTAAAAATTACATTATTTCATTGAAAAAAAAATCTGTAGTTACCTGAGTATCGCAGTAGATAAGGAAGTTTCAGTGCTGTGTCCAATCTTGCAATTTGAACGATACCAATTCTCTCACAATTTGGCTCTGAATTGAACTTTTGGGAACGGGTGCTGATAACCTCGCTGTTGTGAGCTCTAAAACACTAATCATCTTCATCATCTTGAACCATATAACAAAAAAAAAAAACTCTTCTTTGCATGCTATTGTTTCCCAAAATCTAATTTAGATATATCACACTGTTTGAGATAAAAGGGATGTTACGAATGTTTCATTCTGGCTGTATTCCTGGCATGTGATTGGAACAAAGTGTGTACATACAATCCATTTTCTCAAAATTGTAGATAGATAGTGACATCCTTCCAAGTTTAAAGAATAATTCAGTGTGTTAGGTACATTTCATTAACAATAATAAGTGCTCTAACATGCACAAAATGTAGATTCATACCAATCACTAGTTTTCATTGCAAACTGTTAGAATTTCTTACAGTGGTTTACTTAATGTTTAAATATCTCAATAACTATGACTGTTAGTGGAATGATAGGTACTCATTGTGATGCTGACTATAGATGTTATGAGGCATGATAGAATTAAATTATTTTATGGAATAGTTTCTTTAAGATCCGAGACAGATTGCAGATCTAGCACTTTTTGCTGTTCACACATTCTGGTGAGCCAGCCAGCTTCTGTACTGAACATTACACTGTGTAAGAGCTTGGCCATATGAGCTAGCCATCTCCCCTCCCTCAATGCCAACAGTCAAGCTCACCACCTAACATATTTATGGTGAACCTTACTCTGTGTGAGACGGGATTAAGATCCTTGTAAACCACTTCCACCAGTGATCACTACCAAACTGTAGAGACAACCATCAGTGACAAAACTAGATACACTACACAGCTCAGTCTTATCAAAATAGCTTGCATAAAAACAACAAAAACCAAAATCCATATCCACAAGTCAGAATCTAAAGAAACCTGTTTCATCAGGTAAGAGAATGTTTGTATTAATTGAATAAGGTGATTCCAAAATGGAAATGGATGTATATGTTGACAAAGTGGGAGGTCATACAGCTTCTCCTCACACTATTCAGCTGGTGTGATCAGAAAAGGAGGAGAGAAAAAACTCTGATTAATGGAATGTGGATAGTTCCAGAATACATCTACAGCTACATTTATACTCCGCAAGCCACCCAACGTCGTGTGGCAGAGAGCACTTCACGTGCCACTGTCATTACCTCCCTTTTCTGTTCCAGTCGTGTATGGTTCGCAGGAAGAATGACTGTCTGAAAGCCTCCGTGCGCGCTCGAATCTCTCCAATTTTACATTTGTGATCTCCTCGGGAGGTATAAGTAGGGGGAAGCAATATATTCGATACCTCATCCAAAAACGCACCCTCTCGAAACCTGGTGAGCAAGCGACACCGCGATGCAGAGCGCCTCTCTTGCAGAGTCTGCCACTTGGGTTTGCTAAACATCTCCGCAATGCTATCACGGTTACCAAATAACCCTGTGACGAAACGCGCCGCTCTTCTTTGGATCTTCTCTATCTCCTCCGTCAACCCGATCTGGTACGGATTCCACACTGATGAGCAATACTAAAGTATAGGTCGAATGAGTGTTTTGTAAGCCACCTCCTTTGTTGATGGGCTACATTTTCTAAGGACTCTCCCAATGAATCTCGATCTGGTACCCGCCTTACCAACAATTAATTTTATATGATAATTCCACTTCAAATCGTTCCGCACGTATACTCCCAGATATTTTACAGAAGTAACTGCTACCAGTGTTTGTTCCGCTATCATATAATCTTACAATAAAGGATCCTTCTTTCTATGTATTCGCAATACATTACATTTGTCTATGTTAAGGGTCAATTGCCACTCCCTGCACCAAGTGCCTATCCGCTGCAGATCTTCCTGCATTCCGCTACAATTTTCTAATGCTGCAACTTCTCTGTATACTACAGTATCATCCACGAAAAGCCGCATGGAACTTCCGACACTATCTAGTAGGTCATTTATATATATTGTGAAAAGCAATGGTCCCATAACACTCCCCTGTGGCACGCCAGAGGTTACTTTAACGTCTGTAGACGTCTCTCCATTGAAAACAACATGCTGTGTTCTGTTTGCTAAAAACTCTTCAATCCAGCCACACAGCTGGTCTGATATTCCGTAGGCTCTTACTTTGTTTATCAGGCGACAGTGCGGAACTGTATCGAACGCCTTCCGGAAGTCAAGGAAAATAGCATTTACCTGGGAGCCTGTATCTAATATTTTCTGGGTCTCATGAACAAATAAAGCGAGTTGTTCTCACACGATCGCTGTTTCCGGAATCCATGTTGATTCCTACAGAGTTGATTCTGGGTTTCCAAAAACATGATCCTCGAGCAAAAAACATGTTCTAAAATTCTACAACAGATCGACATCAGAGATATAGGTCTATAGTTTTGCGCATCTGCTAGATGACCCTTCTTGAAGACTGGGACTACCTGTGCTCTTTTCCAATCATTTGGAACCTTCCGTTCCTCTAGAGACTTGCGGTACACGGCTGTTAGAAGGGGGGCAAGTTCTTTCGCGTACTCTGTGTAGAATCGAATTGGTATCCCGTCAGGTCCAGTGGACTTTCCTATGTTGAGTGATTCCAGTTGCTTTTCTATTCCTTGGACACTTATTTCGATGTCAGCCATTTTTTCATTTGTGCGAGGATTTAGAGAAGGAACAGATAAACTTTCCTCCCTTTTTTATATTCCTATTAACTTCCATATTCAGGGATGCTGCAGTGGCCTTATGATCACTGATTCCCTGTTTTGCACTTACAGAGTCGAAAAGTTCGGGTCTGTTTGTTATCAGGAGGTCCAAGATGTTATCTCCACAAGTTGGTTCTCCGTTTAATTGCTCGAGGTAATTTTCGGATAGTGCACTCAGTATAATGTCACTCAATGCTCTGTCACTACCACCCGTCCTAAACATCTGAGTGAGTGTCTCAGTCTATATCTGGTAAATTGAAATCTCCACCTAAGACTATAACATGCTGAGAAAATTTATGTGAAATGTATTCCAAATTTTCTCTCGGTTGTTCTGCCACTAATGCTGCTGCTGAGTCGGGAGGTCGGTAAAAGGAGCCAATTATTAACCTAGCTCGGTTGTTGAGTGTAACCTCCACCCATAATAATTCACATTAACTATCCACTTCGACTTCACTACAGGATAAACTACTACTAACAGCAACAATCTATCGTTTCTAAACACTGTCTGTGCCTTTTTAAAAATTTCGGCAGAATTTTTCTCTGGCTTCAGCTAGCTTTCTGTACCTATAACGATTTCAGCTTCGGTGCTTTCTATCAGCGCTTGAAGTTCCGGTACTTTACCAATGCAGCTTCGACAGTTTACAATTACAATACCGATTGCTGCTTGGTCCCTGCATGTCCTGACTTTGCCCTGCACCTTTTGAGGCTGTTGCCCATTCTGTACTTGCCCGAGGCCATCTAACCTAAAAAACTGCCCAGTCTACGCCACACAATCCCTGCTACCCATGTAGCTGCTTGCTGCCTGTAGTGGACTCCTGACCTAACCAACGGAACCCGAAACCCCACCACCCTATGGCGCAAGTCGAGGAATCTGCAGCCCACACGGTCGCAGAACCGGTTCGGCCTCTGATTCAGACCCTTCACTCGGCTCTGTACCAAAGGTCCGCAGTCAGTCCTGTCGACAATGCTGCAGATGGTGAGCTCTGCTTTCATCCCGCTATCGAGACTGGCAGTCTTCACCAAATCAGATAGCCACTGGAAGCCACTGAGGATTTCCTCTGATCCATAGCGACACACATCATTGGTGCCGACATGAGCGACCACCTGCAGATGGATGCATCATGTACCCTTCATGGCATCAGGAAGGACCCTTTCCACATCTGGAATGACTCCCCCCCCCCCCCCGCCCCCTCTGGTATGCACACGGAGTGCACATTGGTTTTCTTCCCCTCTCTTGCTGCCATATCCCTAAGGGGCCCCATTACGCGCCTGACGTTGGAGCTCCCAACTACCAGTAAGCCCACCCTCTGCGACTGTAAATCACGTGATTTACCAACTGACCTGCCTACGCTGTGAAGCCTTCTATGTGGGAATGACCAGCAACAAACTGTCCATTCGCATGAATGGACACAGGCAGACAGTGTTTGTTGGTAATGAGGATCACCCTGTGGCTAAACGTGCCTTGGTGCACGGCCAGCACATCTTGGCACAGTGTTACACCGTCCAGGTTATCTGGATACTTCCCACTAACACCAGCCTGTCAGAGCTCCGGAGATGGGAACTTGCCCTTCAGCATATCCTCTCTTCTCGCTATCCGCCAGGCCTCAATCTCCGCTAATTTCTAATTTCAATTTGCCCCCGCTCATACCGCACCTGTCTTTCAACATCATCTTTGCCTCTGTACTTCCGCCTCGACTGACATCTCTGCCCAAACTCTTTGCCTTTACAAATGTCTGCTTGTGTCTGTGTATATGCGGATGGATATGTGTGTGTGTGTGTGTGTGTGTGTGTGTGTGTGTGTGTGTGTGTGTGCGCGCGCGCGCGAGTGTATACCTGTCCTTTTTTCCCCCTAAGGTAAGTCTTTCCGCTCCCGGGATTGGAATGACTCCTTACCCTCTCCCTTAAAACCCATATCCTTTCGTCTTTCCCTCTCCTTCCGTTTGTTGCGAAAGCTAGAATTTTGTGTGTATGTTTGTGTTTGTTTGTGTGTCTATCGACCTGCCAGCGCTTTTGTTTGGTAAGTCTCATCTTTCTTTTTAGATATATTTTTTCCACGTGGAACGTTTCCCTCTATTATATTCATATACAACGTAATGTAGACAAAATATTTATGCAGAAATTAAGATTTTGAAACAGTTATGGCTTGCTTGAAATTAATTAATTTTATGTGAAAGTGTGATGTGTGTGTGTGTGTGTGTGTGTCTATTTACATTATGTTTCAGCGTAGTTTTTCTTTTTTTCTCGCCTTCTTCACTGTGGAGTTCTGCGATTTGAGCTGTCACTTCGAAATTGTAATTTTTGCTTAAGTATTTTGTCTACGTTAAATTGTATATGGTTGCAGATGACAAGCTGTAAAAGAAAAGACACTGTAAAACCATAATACAGTAGGAAAACCACACCATGTGGTATAAAGGTATGAATACATAATTTTATGTGCACTTCAAAATCTGTAATTATGATTTAAAAACTAATATTTACATGTATATAAACAGTAAACAAACATTCTTTATGTTTAACAGCCATAAAATAATAAAAACAACACTGATGATGCTGCAACTGCAGTGACACATGTTTGGGATTAAAAACAAAACTGTGTTTTGCTAAAGGCAGACCCCATCCAAAAACATATGTAATTATTTCTGCTGATGACAACCTCCTCCTGAGTACGAGTAGTCTCTGCCCGGAGATCCGAATGGGGAACACACAGTGGAGCTGCATGCCCTTGGGAAAAACTGCAGCTGTTTCCACTTGCTTTCAACTATTTGCAGTACCAGCACAGAGAGACCGTTTTTGTGATGTTACAAGGTCAGATCAGTCAATCATCCAGACTGTTGCTCATGCATTTACCAAAAACACTTCTGGCCCTTTTCAGGAACCACACATTTGTCTGGTCTCTCGACAGATACCTCTTCATTGTGGATATCTGATCTATATCAGTGGGAGTACGATCACCCATTTTCATGGGTGATTGCTGTTTATGTGGCCTGCAGTAAAACACCAGTGCCAAACAGATTGCTCTTAAATGTGTTGCATCTACTTCTATGTGATTACTCTGCTATTCACAGTAAAGTGCCTGACAGAGGGTTCAGTGAACCACCTTCAAACTGTCTCTCTACTGTTCCACTCTCGAGCAGCGTGTGGGAAAAACAAGCACTTAAATTTTTGTGTGTGAGCCCCAGTTTCTCTTGTTTTATCATGATGATCATTTCTCCCTTATGTAGGTGCATGCCAACAGAATATTTTCACAATCAGAGGAGAAAACTGGTGATTGAAATTTCATGAAGATCCCGTCACAATGAATTCATGTATCATGTCGGTGGCACTACCTCCCCTATTTTGTGATAATACAAAAAGAGCTGCCCTTCTTTGAACTTTTTCTATATCATTTGTGAGTCCTACCTGATGCGAATCTCACACTGCACAGCAGTACTCCAGAATGGGCAGACAAGCGTGGTGTAAGCAGTCTCTTTAGTAGACCTGTTGCAGCTTGTAAGTGTTCCGCCAATGAATCAAAGTCTCTGGTTTGCTCTACCCGCAACATTATCTATCTGATCATTCCAGTGTAGGTTATTTGTAATTATAATTCCTAAGTATATTGTTGAATTTACAGCCTTCAGATTTGTGTGATTTATCGCATAATCGAAATTTAGCCGATTTCTTTTAGTATTCATGTGAATAACTTCACAGTTTTCATTATTCGGGGCCAGTTGGCACTTTTAGCACCATACACATATCTTATCTAAATCATTTTGCAATTCAATTTGGTTCGTCCGATGACTTTACAAGATGGAAAATGACAGCATCAGCTGTAAACAATCTAAGGGGGCTACTCAGATTGTCTCCTATGTCATTAATATTGATCAGGAACAATAGAGGGCCTATAACACCTCCTTGGAGAATGCCAGATGTTACTTCTGTTTTACTCTTGATGACTTTGTCTATTACTACAAACTGTGACCTTTCTGACGGGAAATCATAAATCCAATTGTACAACTGAGGTGATTTTCCATAGGCATGCAGTTTGGTTAGAAGACGCTTTTGAGGAATGGTGTCAAAAGCCTTCTGGAAATCTAAAAATATGGAATCAGTTTGACATCCCCTGTCTATAGCACTCATTGTTTCATGAGCATAAAGAGCTAGTTGTGTTTAACAAGAATGATATTTTCTAAATACATGCTGACTATGTGTCAATAAATTGTTTTCTTTGAGGTACTTCATAATGTTCGAACACAGTATATGTTTCAAAACCCTACTGCAAATCGAAGTTAGTGATTTGGGCCTGTAATTCAGTGAATTGCCCTTACTTCCCTTTTTTGGTATTAGTGTGACTTGAGCAATTTTCCAGTGTTTAGGTACTGATCTTTCTGTGAGAGTGGTTGTATATAATTGCTGAGTGATTGTATATAATTGCTAAATATGTAGCTATTGTATCAGCATACTCTGAAAGGAACCGGACTGGTATACAATCTGGACTGGAGGCCTTGCCTTTATTATGTGATTTAAGTTACTTTGCCACACCTAGGACATCTGCTGCTGTGTTTCTCATCTTGGCAGTTGTTTTTGATTGGAATTCAGGAATATTTACTTTGTTGTCTCTGGTGAAGGAGTTTTGGAAAACCGTGTTTAATGATTCTGCTTTAGTGGCACTGTCATCAGTGACTTCACTGTTATTGTCTGAAGGACAATGCCTAGATTCGTTGGGGGAGGGGGAGAGGACCATTTATGATCTCCCTCCCCCTCCCTCGAAACCAAGCCCGAGTAGCCAAGTGTTTATCACAGTATAGCACTCACTGTCTCTGTATGGATGGCAAATTATTTATCAACAGGCATTTAGTTTGGGTAATTTAGTCACCACAGGGTCCACAGCTGTGGTAAACTTTTTGAAAGAAAGAAGTTTCCTTTGTTGATGATGTTGCTAACCTCAAACTGCCCAAGAAATTGTATGACTATAACCCAGAACATACATGTAGTTGATGGGTGAACAGTTTGCTTGAAAATAGCTACACAGTCGAAATGTCTTAGTTCACAAAATAAAAATAAAATGGAAGCGCATAACATCTAAAATAGGAAGCTTGTGCACTTCAAGAGGACAGTTAGTTTGGCTTGTAGAAACCAGAAATTCTGTCACCTTCAGTGTGATTCCCACCAGTATCCTGCATTCAACAATATAATACTTCCTAAGGCAGCAATACAGGAGGCCATTTTGTGTTTGCAACTGTAGATAGGAATATTTTTTCTGAAAAGGCTTTTGGCACTACTTGGAAATAAAATAGTGTTCAACAACTCTATGAATGGGCCTTCTGGGTTTGTCTTATCATTGTAGTATGATGCTTCCTTTCAGGGCAGTACTACAGGTTCATGATTGGCATTGCACTCTCATGGTGACATATCTAGGAGAATTGTGCCCCTGAGGGGAACTGTTTAGTAAAGTGCCTGTAATCTGCACTTACGGCTGATTGGCCAAATACCTGAATGTAGAGATAATTTTGTGAGCCAGTCTTTAGAGTCAGTTGACATTCCTCATGGGCATATAGGAGTCATGTATTCTCTGTTGCAGAGGTAGTGTTGTAAGATGTTTCTAAAGAGTTCACTGATATGTACCTGAATCTAGGCATAGGAACCAGCATAATCATTTTCCTGTGTATAAGCTGGCCAGTGCTATTCAGTGGGTGTACACTTATTCTATAGGAAGACACCATATAGCAGAAATTGCAGCTGTTAACTAGCTGAAGGTGTGTTTCATGAATGATGCAGACTAGGCATAGTTTATCAGAAGATAATTTCATTGTCTTTTTTCCCCCAGTGGAAATTTGAAGTGTGACATCATCTTTTTGGGCTGTTATCCTATTTTAGTTTATTGGCAGAAGAGACTGAATAGCAGTTTGGGACAGTGTAGTGACTGGGGTTTGTGTGTCCCAATCCATTGGTTGAATCTGAGAGTCTTTCGAAAGCAATTGAATTGCTACAAGGCATTGATTAGTGGTGTCATGTAGTAATAATATTAACACTGCCGCTGAGCTCAAAGTGAAGCTAGTGACCCTTATTTAGATTGTTAGCATATGTGTAACATTGCACAGAATTAATCTGAGCCCACCAATAAAGGTTTTTAAAAGAATCTGTGGAAGAATTCATAGTGTGATTGGTCTTGAATACCACTCATTGCAATGATTGCTTGGATTTTGGCCGTGGCCATGTGGGTAATTTTGTGTGATGTCTAGGGTGCTCTGAGGATGGACAGGAAGAAACATTTCAGGTCATGTATCAGTGAGTGAATGGGTGGCTTACATTGGCCTAGCTACTTTCAGCTACACAAAAGTTGCTAACACACCTCTTGACTTGACACTGTCTGCTGACACATGGGTTTATTGTCCAGTGAGTAAACCCACCAGTGTACACTGCTTGTGGCATGCAGCTAGATGTGTACTATACTTCAGAAGAGTATACACTGTTAACATGTGGGAGGCAAGCCATAATTTCACTATGCAGTTGCTCTCTAATTTGGGTGACGACAATTTGTGTTGTCATGTATTAGTTAAATTTCTGTTAAACTTCACAGCTTGCCTCTAAATTATTTAGAGGAAATACGCAGCTGTGTCCCTGAGTAGGTGTAACTAGTTAATCATTTCCATTTTTGAAGTTACATGTTTTGTAAACATTTTTGTATCATTTTATGTATTTTACTATGTTTTCAACCTTTTCTTCTGTCAGTACAGTGACTCCCAAGGGAAGTATACACCCAACAGATCACCAATTAGGATCATCTTTTGCACAGTTGTAGCACATACTCAGATATAAAAATACAGCTATAGTATGATATAATTCTTAAACATTTTCTAGAAATCAGAGCTGAAAGTTTTCTTAGACTGTACCATATAAGAGTTCCAGTCATCGAGCAGTGGTTTTAACATAACATGATTAAGTAGCACACTAGAAGCCTGCTGGTTCATCATTCATCAGATCATTGTTTATTTATTTATTTTCATCCCTTTAATCTTCAATCAAATACTTGTCACTATAACGAAACATATTTCTTTGGGAAGGAACAAGAGGAATAATGATAAATCATTGTGGTCCATCCATGCCAAGGTAGTCTAGGTAATACACTGTGTACATAAAGTCTGGAAACACTTTCAGTTTTTTTTTTTTTTAAACGAACATTTGATATGCAAACCATGAGAGACTTGGCAGACGTCAACACTGTAATTGAATCCTTGCCATACCCGTCCCAGCATGGCATCGTAGACTGTGGCAGTCGCTTCCTGTATTATCTCCCGGAACTCTGCTTTATCATGTGGTAGAGGCGGTACATACACGAGATCTGTAATGTGTCTCCACAGAAAAAAGTCACACGGAGTGAGATCAAATGATCGGGGAGGCCATTTCATGAAACTGCTGTCTCCTTCTGTAACATGGCCGATCCATTGATACGGCAGCCTCCGTGGTCAGGTACCCACGAACTTCACAATGAAAATGAGGTGGAGCCCCATCCTGCTGAAAGATGAAAGGAGAGTCCGATTGCATTTGAGGCATCAGCCATTGCTGCAACATGCCCTTATGAATGTGTCTCGTACGTGCTCCGCATTCACTTCACTGACACTGGGACGTCCACTTCTCTTTGCTGAACACAAGCAATCCATCATAATGAATTTGGTGTGCCAGTGGTAAATGGCCTACCTTGTTGGTGGCTTCTTAGCGTACTTGGTTCTAAACATCCGTTGACCAGCTGTAGCACACTTGTTTTTGTCAAACTCCAACACACAGAAAGCTCGCTCCGCACCTGAACTCGCCATGTTTGTGACTAGTGCTGACTATCGGCAAATTACCAAGCAACGCTGTGGCGGTATACATGAAAAAAACTTTCAGGGTTTCTTTTCAACAAGACATATGTATGATATCTGTATAATGTTTGCTTCTTGTGCAATAAATAATTGTATTAAATTGTATTAAGGACTCTCAAAGTAAGGATCATTTATTGTTTAACACTTTCATGTGCATATTACAGTGAAGTCATATACTGTTCTATACCTGCTTCGAGATGTGGACGCTGTATGTACATGGGTGTACCATTAAATAAATATTCATTTTGACACGGTTCATTGTTGTCTAGCTGTATACTGCGTATGCACATATTGGATCAAGGTGGGCTGTAACTGTTTTAAGTAATGTATAGTATTCTTGCAAGATTTGCATGAATGTATCAATAAATAAATGTTTGTTTCATCTTGCCATGACTGTACAACAACAACAACAACTCTTACTACTACTACTACTGCTGCTGCTGCTGCTGCTGCTGCTGCTGCTGCTCCTGCTCCTGCTGCTTTTTCCTGTCCGAAGAAAAGTGATTTACTGTAGTGATACGACTTTTTGGTGGAAGATAAGAGGGACAAAAAGAAAGAAAATAATGTGACTCAAATACAGTACAAACACGATTCTAGTATGCTGCTCTGATTGGCTGTACTAATGCTGCTGCTTATCACCTGGTACTATCTTACGGAATTCAACAGGGTCGGAAAAATTCGATCATTCCTTGCTCTGAAACACTCGAAGCACATCGTACTAGAGCAGTATCTCTTACCTCTAAGTATGTTGTGCAGTTTTTTGAAAGATGAATGACCTGTTGAGTGTATGCTTGCCTTGTCAAAATAGTAGGTGCTGTGTTCTTGTCCCAAAAAAACATAAACAGTATTTCACATATTCATACTCAATGGATTATGTGGTGTCAGTTGCAAATATTTGCTTTTACGTATAATTTCTTGTATTTAAATTGCTGCCCCCCCCCCCCCCCCCTTTTTCCCCCGATCCATATTGTAGTTGCTTTTCAGTTCTTATTGATATTCAGTAGTAACCAACAAGCATTGGGATTTGTGATTTTAATGGTTTTTGCTCAGATTTTTTCTCTTGGTGATTTGAAAGTTGCACAGATCAGTATTGCAAGTTCAGTGAAATATTCTTCGTTTTTTAAAAATCTCATTTATCAAGCACAAGCAGAATAAATTATAAGAAATTTGTGTGTGTGTGTGTGCGCACCAAATAGACCTCTTGTGGAAAAATCATAATTCTTTAAAGAACATGTTATTTTTTATGCAAATTACTAGCTATGTCAGTTGCTGCTATGGATATTACAAAAGTGCATTGTTCTGTTAATCTGCAGTTACGTGTACCTCTGAATACTCCAAATCCTCTACGCCCACGAGATCTGGTGGTGAGCATAACAAAGAAGCACCTGGTGTGTGGAATCCGTGGCCAGCCTCCAATTATAGATGGAGATTTACATTCAGAAATAAAAATAGAAGAATCAACATGGGTGCTAGAGGATGGACGAACTCTGTTTCTTAGTCTTGAAAAAGTGAACAAAATGGAATGGTGGAGCAGACTAGTACTGACAGACCCAGAAATATCTACACGTAAAATCAATCCAGAACCATCCAAGTTGTCAGATTTAGATGGAGAGACACGTGGACTTGTAGAGAAAATGATGTATGATCAGCGACAACGAGAAATGGGCCTTCCAACATCAGACGAACAGAAGAAACAAGATGTAATTAAAAAGTAAGTTTATTCATTTGATAATGAGTCTTTCATTGAAGGTTTCTCAAATGATTAGTCTCCTATTTATTTATCAATGTTCAAGGAGATGTGGTGCAATGAGTAAGATACTGAACTTACATTTGGAAGTAGCAGAGTTCAAATCACTATGCGGTCCCCCTAATTTAGGTTTGACCGTGGTTGCTCTATATCACCCAAGGCAATGCTGGTGCAGTTCCTCTGAAAATTATATGGATGGAAAGGACACTGTTGTCTATAAATTCTGATATACTTTATTTTGTTGTTTATTTTTCGGCATCAGAGTACTGCACAGTTAGAAAGTGGACACCTGTACACTGTTTGTACCTAGGTGGTTCAGTGATCGGAACATTGAACTCAAATTTGAAGGCTTGGGGATCAAATGCTCAACCAGTTATCACAAATGCTGAAATAATTCTTTCAGTAAGGTTACAACTAATTTCTATCTCATTCTTGTTCAGTCAGAGCATTGATCATTGTAAAGACATTGTGCCTACTAGACAGTAACCCTTTCATGGGCTGTGGGAAATGTAATTGCCAGTAACAGTATTTCTTTATGCATTTATGGGAATACATCATACCACTTCCGTGTGCTCCTGGCAGCTAGTGACAGTCTGCTGACCAGCTGCAGTTTTTGTTTGTTGTTAAATACAGCTTTTAAGGCTGTGGGAAGTATACATACAACCACATAATGTTGTTGTTAAGGCCCTTGGGAAATTTGCTTCCCACCAAAGTATTTTCCCCATGAAACATGGGAAGTATACTTTCTACAATATTAACATGCTTTTGGTGAACTTTGATAAGCGTAGTTCCTACCAGCTTAGTGGTTTTACAAAAGTTTGTGGGAATATGTCTTACCATGTGTAGATGTGCCTGACATTGTACCAGGTGTATAAAAATTGCTACAACAGTTAATTTCTGCTTGTCATGAGATCAGTCAATACTGTTGTCTCTTTTGAAGTGAGAATACATTCATTTGTTTCTACTGTGTGTGTGTGTGTGTGTGTGTGTGTGTGTGTGTGTGTGTGTGTGTTTTCCCCCATTGTGTCATCTGTCCTAAAGTTCCAGTGGTCTTGCATTATTGAAAATGTAAACTATGGATTAGTTTGCTCGCTTTCATGTAACTTTCTTGGAAGTGTGATAATGGACCAAAGTTAAATTGTCCTCAGTATTTTCAGTGAGTAACTGAAATAATATAAGCAATGCAATATAACACATCAGCAACTCAGATACAGTAAAATATAGTATCTTCAATTTTTAACTGTGGTTTTATTACAGGTGTTAAATTTCCACAAAGAGAAGATTAATTAGCAAATGTGAAATTATTTGATAAGTGGAAATCTTATGAGAAATTCACATATTCATGACTTCTTTTTAATCTTCCAAATACATTCCACAATTAATCATTCTGTTACACTTACGTTGTTGCAGTTTGCTCGCCTTTGAATCATGTAGAAAACAATTTGGGAATCATTATTTTAGCATGAAACAAGCTGTCAAAGTACTGTGTAATAACATAAGTAGATATTGTAGATATTTGTTAGTGTTTCTATCCCAAATCAGAAGGTATTTCATATCTCCCTGCTATTGCTGATATTATTACTTCAAAGGCTGTAGCCATTCAAGACAACATGAGAAAATGTCATGTAAGTCTTTGAACCAGTATTTTATGAAAGAGTGTTAGTTACCACATCCATATACAGTGTTACAAATATAAGAACAATTTTATGATATTAAACTATGTTGCCCGTAACATTATTTGAGGTTCATTTAGCACCATACATTATTATGTTTTGCTTTTATTTCAACTAAACAAGTGAAGCAATGTTGACACACTGTGAAAACTGACAGACTTGTTTTTGACACATATGGCTGTCTATGTATCATCTGGCAAGGCTAGCAGATAACATTGCCGGGGTGGTAGAACCTCCATGTTTACACCTGAAAAGTAACGAGCTAAGGTAGTAATAGTGTACGTTCCAGTACTCTTAAAGTGGAGTACTGCCAGGTGCTAAATGTCTGTATACACCTAAAAATGAAGTACCCATTTAGAAACAGGACATGTGTTGTAGAGAGAGTGGTAACACTTTTAAATGTAATAACACTGAGTATTTCAACATGTTTAGGTAATGAATGGTCACATATATAATTGACAGAAATAATAGCTTACCTGGTTATTTGTGTGGAGAATCAAATGAAACTGTTGGAAAACTTAAATCATCATAATACTACTACAGTACATGCATATATCTATGCTGTATAGGAAATGTTTTTCCTTTTTAATATTATACTGTATTTTATTATGTTTTCGTCAAGACCTGATTAACATTATATGTGTGTAATAAATAAGTCAAGATTAAAATCACCACTTATAATTTGCCCAAACGGTAACTGCTGAGGCAGCGCAGATAAACTGAAAAGTGATCAAAATGTTGGAGGTGGAGCTGCCTCATGTGGCTCTTTTTAGTGAGTGTTGTCATATGTCCTACATGTTTGTCTGCCCTGCTTCAGCTATACATCCCTAGGTACAAATGTCAAACAGTGGAAGGATCAGGATTGAATAACAACAATATTATGAGAAAGGATAGATAGCTACTCACGATACACAGGAGACATGAGTCACAGAAAGGTTTGTCTGTGATTCGATGTCTCCTCTATGTGATCAGTAACAGTCTATCCTTTTCATAATATCATTGGTACATATGTGTTACTCTTTTGTGTGTCCCTATTTTTATTATTTTTATAATGCAGTATTTTCTATGGATGAATTAATTTGTTCTTGTCTTTCCAGGTTTATGGAACAGCATCCAGAAATGGACTTCTCAAAGTGCAAATTTAATTAATATTGTGAAAGAAAGTGAATGTTGTTGATTACAGCAAGTGTTACTAAGACTGAGAAACTGGACAGTTCAATTATATGTATATTTTTTTTCTTTTTAGTATAATTTTGTAAGAATATGAAAAGGATCAGCATATTTGTTTCTTTCACAGAAAGTTGTTGTCTGTGTCCTTTATTGTGGTGTATATATGATTCTGACAGAAGACTTTTAAAGAAATTGGCTTTTCAGTTGTTTGAGGACAAGATTACATGGAGGACTGCTCCAAATACTAGTTGAACTAAGGATGTAATAGAGAAAAACTCACATACTGAATCACCACTGTTTCATGGAAATTTAACTCTTATTCGATGCAGTTATTCTTTGTTCTGGCTCTGCTGCTCAATATGGTTCAAATATGTCAAAATGCAACCATCTTTCAGAAATTTCAAAGCTGTGTGCTTAAAGTATAAAGGCTTGTGATTTAAACTTCTGTTTTTTGTTTTTCTGTCACTTCACATTTACTGGTCAATACCTTTAAGCATTTACACCTAAAACCACATTTCATGTGTGAATTTTAATAAAAGTTTATGAAAGACGTATGGTTGTACGTTCAGATGTTACTAGCAAAATGTTTGATATTTTGTTATATTTACCTTTCCCCCCTCCCCCCCTCCCATGAACCATGGACCTTGCCGTTGTTGGGGAGGCTTGCGTGCCTCAACAATACAGATAGCTGTATCGTAGGTGCAACCACAACCGAGGGGTATCTGTTGAGAGGCCAGATAGATGTGTGGTTCCTGAAGAGGGGCAGCAGCCTTTTCAGTAGTTGCAGGGGCAACAGTCTGCATGATTGACTGATCTGTCCCTGTAACACTAACCAAAATGGCCTTGCTGTTGTGGTACTGTGAACAGCTGAAAGCAAGGGGAAACTACAGCCGTAATTTTTCCCGAGGGCATGCAGCTTTACTGTATGATTAAATGATGATGGTGTCCTCTTAGGTGAAATATTCCGGAGGTAAAATAGTCCCCCATTCGGATCTCCGGGCGAGGACTACTCGAGGACGTCATTATCACGAAAAAGAATGCTGGCGTTCTATGGATCAGAGCGTGGAATGTCAGAGCCCTTAATCGGGCAGGTGGGTTAGAAAATTTAAGAAGGGAAATGGGTAGGTTTAAAGTTAGATATAGTGGGAATTAGCGAAGTTAGGTGGCACGAGGAACAAGACTTTTGGTCAGGTGAATACAGGGTTATAAATACAAAATCAAATAGGGTAATGCAGGAGTAGGTTTAGTAGGGAATAAAAAATAGGGATGCGGGTAAGCTACTACAAACAGCATAGTGAACGCATTATTGTGGCCAAGATAGACACGAAGCCCACGCCTACTACAGTAGTACAAGTTTATATGCCAACTATCTCTGCAGATGTTGAAGAAATTGATGAAATGTATGATGAGATAAAAGAAATTATTCAGGTAGTGAAGGGAGGCGAAAATTTAATAGTCACGGGTGACTGGAATTCGAGAGTAGGAAAAGGGAGAGAAGGAAACATAGTTGGCGAATATGGATTGGGGCTAAGAAATGGAACAGGAAGCTGCCTGGTAGGATTTTGCACAGAGCTTAACTTAATCATAGCTAACACTTGGTTCAAGAATCATGAAAGAAGGTTGTATACATGGAAGAACACTGGAGATACTAGAAGGTTTCAGATAGATTATATAATGGTAAGACAGAGATTTAGGAACCAGATTTTAAATTGTAAGACATTTCCAGGGGCAGATGTGGACTCTGACCACAATGTATTGCTTATTAACTGTAGATTAAAACTGAAGAAACTGCAAAAAGGTGTGAATTTAAGGAGATGGGACCTGGATAAACTGAAAGAACCAGAGGTTGTACAGTGTTTCAGGGAGAGCATAAGGGAACAATTGAGAGGAATGGGGGAAAGAAATACAGTGATGAATGGGTAGCTTTGAGGGATGAAATAGTGAAGGCAGCAGAGGATCAAGTAGGTAAAAAGACGGGGGCTAGTAGAAATCCTTGGGTAACAGAAGAGACACTGAATTTAATTGGTGAAAGGAGAAAATACAAAAAATGCAGTAAGTGAAGGAGGCAAAAAGGAACACAAAAGTCTCAAAAATGAGATCGACAGGAAGTGCAAAATGGCTAAGCAGGGATGGCTAGAGGACAAATGTAAGGATATAGAGGCTTATCTCACTAGGGGTAAGATAGATACTGCCTACAGGAAAATTAAAGAAACCTTTGGAGATAAGAGAACCACTTGTATGAACATCAAGAGCTCAGATGGAAACCCAGTTCTAAGCAAAGAAGGGAAAGCGGAAAGGAGTATATAGAGGGTCTATACAGGGGTAGTGTTCTTGAGGACAATATTATGGAAATGGAAGAGGAGGTAGATGAAGATGAAATGGGAGATATGATACTGTGTGAAGAGTTTGACAGGGCACTGAAAGACCTAAGTCGAAACAAGACCCCGAGAGTAAACAACATTCCATTAGAACTACTGACAGCCTTGGGAGAGCCAGTCCTGACAAAACTCTACCATCTGGTGAGCAAGATGTATGAGACAGGCGAAATTCCCTCAGACTTCAAGAAGGACATAATAATTCCAATCCCAAAGAAAGCAGGTGTTGACAGATGTGAAAATTACTGAACTATGTTTAAAAAGTCAGAGCTGCAAAATACTAACGTGAACTCTTGCAAAATACTAACGTGAATTCTTTACAGACGAATGGAAAAACTGGTACAAGCCGACCTCAGGGAAGATCAGTTTGGATTCCGTAGAAATGTTGGAACATGTGAGGCAATACTGACCCTACGACTTATTGTAGAAGAAAGATTAAGAAAAGGCAAACCTACGTTTCTAGCGTTTGTAGACTTACAAGCAGTTAAGGAAACAAAAGAAAAGTTCAGAGTAGGTATTAAAATGCATGGAGAAGAAATAAAAACTTTGAGGTTCGCCGATGACATTGTAATTCTGCCAGAGACAGCAAAAGACTTGGAAGAGCAGTTGAATGGAATGGACAGTGTCTTGAAAGGAGGGTATAAGATGAACATCAACAAAAGCAAAACGAGGATAATGGAATATAGTCGAATTAAGTCAGGTGATGGTGAGGGAATTAGATTAGGAAATGAGACACTTAAAGTAGTAAAGGAGTTTTGCTATTTGGGGAGCAAAATAACTGATGATGGTTGAAGTAGAGAGGATATAAAATGTAGACTGGCAATGGCAAGGAAAGCGTTTCTGAAGAAGAGAAATTTGTTAACATTGAGTATAGATTTAAGTGTCAGGAAGTCGTTTCTGAAAGTATTTGTATGGAGTGTAACCATGTATGGAAGTGAAACATGGACGATAAATAGTTTGGACAAGAAGAGAATAGAAGCTTTTGAAATGTGGTGCTACAGAAGAATGCTGAAGATTAGATGGGTAGATCACATAACTAATGAGGAAGTATTGAATAGAATTGGGGAGAAGAGGAGTTTGTGGCACAACTTGACTAGAAGAAGGGATTGGTTGGTAGGACATGTTCTGAGGCATCAAGGGATCACCAGTTTAGTACTGGAGGGCAGCGTGGAGGGTAGAAATTGTAGAGGGAGACCAAGAGATGAATACACTAAGCAGATTCAGAAGGATGTAGGCTGCACTAGGTACTGGGAGATGAAGCTTGCACAGGATAGAGTAGCATGGAGAGCTGCATCAAACCAGTCTTAAGGACTGAAGACCACAATAACAACATCATTTACCTTTACAGGTGGAACTTTCCTTCACCTTTTATTTAGAAACAAAGTGGGAAGTAAGATTTAGATTTCATATTTTCATTTTTTTAAAATGAAGTAGCAAATGCTTGAAACACCGGTTTTCACAATAAGGGCCCTTTTCATGAGTAAGGTCGTTTCATCTGAGTGCAGTGAGTCGCATCCTGTAGTAGTCCTTTGGTGCTCACAGCTGAAATACTGCTTGTGGTAGCTGAACTGCTGCCTGCCTTTGTTTTGCTGAAAAATTACTCATAAAATGTTTCGCATAGAAGAAGCAGATGTGATGGGCACAAATTTTTTCCTCACTAAGAATGCTAAATATTTGGGAAAAAAGGATGTTTGATGTTCTTAGCCTATGCCTATTGCAGATCAAGGCATTTGGTTTGTCTACCAATGTAATTTGTCTTTTTACTAGGAGACATCTACTGTTTGAAAAGTGTTTGTTATAGTCTATAGCAAGTTGTCTTATTGAATGATTTGTAGTATTATTCAACCTTCCAATGTCTACTCTGAGTGTGTGGAAGATATCATCTACTTTTGTGTTGTACTTAAATTTTTTCACATTTGCGGCATGAAATTTTGATGTGTTTCAATGTGGTGGCATTAAATATACAGAATGTGGCTCAACTAGACACTGCAGATTGAGTGCAGCAAAAACTATTTAAAATAATTTCACAGGCTACTGTGTCATCAATACTGGTGATCTCCAGCAACAATGTTCTATACTTTATGCCTGAAAAATTGTGCAGCTCAAAGAACAAAATTTAGCACTGAAAGAACTCCATATATCTGCTAGACATGTTTATATGATAAATACCTTGTTGAAGATTAATGTGAATTATTATATTACAGATACTTACCTTTTCTCCCCGTGTGGTACCAAAATCCTTTTTTATGATCAACACATTTCATTAGAAGGTTCAGCCTTTTCCTAATGTGTTTGCAGGGTCAGATATGAAACAGTCTCACAGTTCTAGCCTACTTTACACACCAGAATGAAACACATTATGTCAAATATAGTCAGTTTTCTCCATTGACAGACATGCACAAAAAAAAAAAAAATCTCCTGCTGTACACTAAGGATAACTAGTGCGCAATGGACAGAAACATTAAAACTGCAGACCTGACAATGTGTACTGAAATTATACATGACGGTCGAAGTATTAGTGCACCTGTCTTGGTAACAAGTGGCTGACTGTTTCCTACCTGAAGGCTCCCATCTTGATTCTGTGTAAAGTGAGAAGCAGCAGTTCACTTAACAGGTATGGAGAGTGAAGACTTCAGATCCCTGCTTCTTGTCTGTTAGGTCATACAAAGGTCAGTGTAAAACAAATCCCTTCAGCTGCTGCATGTGGAAGGACGGCTACCCACATGAAATAACCCTCGACCAGAGGAAGTTATTCATAAAAGCTATGTTTCACACATAATAATTTACTTCTTGCATCTAAACCTAAAGCAGTTAAGTGGTAAACACCAGGTACTGAAGGTAAACATTCTAGAAAGGTATGTGAAATGGAAACTAAAAACTGAAGCTAAAAAGTGATGTATGTATTGACATATTATCCTGATATAAGTTAGAGAGCAGTCTTTAAGCGGCTCATTGTTGAGATGACAGTGATTACTTTCTGTTGTTTGTCTTTAGAAGCTTTCCATGGAATGATTAAAGTATAATGATTGTGCTCCCCCTGATCCATTTCTTTATTCAGGTCAATGAATTATATGTGTATGGGCTTAGACTCATAAGAAGGCTGATTACATAAATTGGCATTGTGTGAAATAATACTAAAGACCAATAATAGAACCATAATTTGGTGTCAAATTGTTAATGTTGTATGTGTGGAGCTTCCATTAGACTTAATTGGCTTCTTATTGTTCATTATTGTATGATGCAAGATCTCTTGTCTGGCAGTCTATCTCATTATTGCATTTATCTTATTTCTCTCCCAAGAATTGTGTGTTATATTAGAATATGAGTCTGTCAGTCATTGGCTTTTGTTCACAAACAGAAAGACTGAGGAGTACGTACCGGTCCAGCAGATATAAACACAGAAAAGTGATCACAGCATTTCTGTAATTCAGTATAATAATTCCTTCTCCAGGGAGGAAGGAATCTGGGGAATGGGTGCAGGACAGCCATTCAAAATCTGATTCGAAAGAGACCCAGCTCTGTAGTGGAGGAAGGGAGCAAAAGGTGTCGAGATGAGTATGTGATTAAATACAAGCTTAAGTAAAATTTTGTACTGGGAGAAATCAGATGATTTTAAGACTTGAAATGAAAGAGGCTCTAAGTGCCATAATAATGTATTTTGAAGAGTTGTATGGAATGGGGTTTACAAGACAAGCCCAATAATGTATAAAAGGGTCAAACTGCCACAAATGAAACTTTAGTACCAAATGCAATCAACAGATGGCATGCAGTTAAACAGCCACTGCTGCTAACATGTGTAGTAAGGCTGTGTGTTCTGTGCAAGTAGTCCTCGGTGTTAGATAAAATAGCGGAGACAGCAGATGTTTGTAACAATCTGAGTGGTAAGGAACAGTGAATTAAAAAAGATCTTGTGGGAGCAATGAGGAAAAGCTGAAAAATGGAGGGATGGATACAAAAGTTAAAGTAATAAATGCATTCCTGCAAAAGCTCATCCTACACAGGAGGTAAGTCTCCTTATTGATTGCTAACCTACACTATAACTGGACATACGGAGTATTTTTGAGTTACCAGAGGTATTATTCCAGCAGATGTAAAGGATGTGATACCCTAGTCAAGACAAATGAAATCATCGATCATCAGGAACATGAATGCATCTGACTTCTTTAGATTTAAAGAAAGCAGCAGATTGTAATACAAACACAGCAGATCTGGTGACATTCAAGGTACAGTGGCTATGGTTAGACAAACACAAGATTCATGTAATTAACATAAAAAGGTGAAATGAAATTAAGGCCAGGGGGGGTATTCCTATGTTGAGGAAAATGTGTGTGAATGCAGGAGATCAAGAAAATGAAACTACCTGCCCTGGATGTAACAAGTGCTATATGTGAAAAAAGAAGAAAGATTTGATTGAAATGGTGCAGTATGAGATAAATAATGACTACATACAGTTTTACAAAAGCACAATAAACTTCTACTATCTCTTTGCCGAGTATTGAACTGTCACTTTCAGCTTTTCATTGCATTTCCATTTTCAGCAAGTTTTTCATACTATTACAATACAGTGTCTCTAATTTCCTTCGGAAACTAGATCCATACTATGCCCATCTTTTAAATAAAACACATTAATAATGCAATTATGACTGTTAATTACCTATTATATTTAACTCATTGTCCTCAAATTCCTGATTGGCATATTCCATACCAATTCAGGCAAACTATGAGAAAATCTTACCTTCATAGTCTCGGAAGTTATTGAATTTAGCATATGTTAAAATAAAGGACTAAGTAAGGAGCACACATTTGTTTATTTTCTCCAAATTTCTGCTCCGAGAT
The DNA here is from genome assembly GCF_023864275.1 of Schistocerca cancellata. NCBI lineage: Eukaryota > Metazoa > Arthropoda > Insecta > Orthoptera > Acrididae > Schistocerca > Schistocerca cancellata. The sequence goes on from NC_064634.1 coordinate 167,122,026, forward strand.
ACAGCCCTCCAAAGATGACAGTGCGCATACCATTTTGAAGACCAAATTTTGGAAAAAATTTTAAAATGCTATATCTCTGGAACAGTTCTAGGTATTTTGTTTGGGTTTCTTTTTAATTGAAAGATAATTGCTTTACAATTACAAAGAAATCCTCCATTTGGACTTATCTGTCAAAAGTTCTTTTACTGTAGCGTTCTGAACTTTTTTATAATTTATGGAAAAAGTTTTTTTTCCCCTTCCCAAAAAGCCAATTCATAACATTTTGATTTTTTTCTGTTGATTAGTACCATATAGTTCTACATTCCCTGAAAAGGAGAGCTTCTACTTTTAGGTTGAACAGATTTTATAAAAAATTGAAATTTTTACCATACATAAAACCAGTTTTAATATCACATAGGAGGCTCATAAAAATCAAAACCTAGCCTAATTTAATGTAATTTTAGTTTTGAAAGGTGAGTAAGAGACTCTTTTTTTCAAGCATTTTAAGTAATTCCAACGTATGTGAAAGGTCCAAAAGACTTAAGGAAAGATTTCAATTTATACAACTTCTGTGCACTCTGTTTTATACTGAAATTAGCCAGGCAAAGAACTAAAAATGTGTTCCACTGCTTCAGTATCTTATTTTGATATAGAGTGATGCCTTCCTGTTGAACCAATAGGAACTGGAGCACTTACAATCTTCAAAACATTGTGAACAGAAATGAGAACTGATGACATTGTTGCTGTCCTTCAACTGGAAACCTGTATCCAGCAGCTGGTCCATGTGGTAGCATATAGTTCAGTTTTGTTTAACTCATAACTAGTGTCTATAATCTCTGCAATCCACCAGTCAGTCATACACACGTCACTAACATCCCCCTTCTCAGGTTGTGAATCTGAATATTACCCTGCTGTTTCTGAGTTTCTTCTTTCTTGCTTTTCAAAGTGCGTGCAATATGAGTTCGCCCATCACTTGTGAGTGCAAAGATGTGTTTTCTGAATTCCTTTCACAGGAGTAGTTTGTTTGGACCATTCTCCTTTTTTCTGCTCATGGATTTCTTTGATTCCCTCTTTGGGCAAAAGAATGAGGGCTTTGGATGTGTAAGATTGCATGACTCTTGTAAAATCCTCAGCATTCTGAATCACAGCTGTATTTGGTCTGGAAAGATTTTTTTGTAGCATGGTGCGTCAGCAGGCCTCCTACACTGTCACAAGGCCGCTTCCCATGACCAGTAGCACTGCATACCCATTCAGTTGGCACAAGCGACTTAGTCAATTCAAACAACTGGTAACGATTTTTAAAATGACTAGGAGCACCGTCAGAAATAACGATCTTCTCTGCCCCTGTTTGCACCTGAAGAATTTTGCACATTGTCCTGTGTCATCACTTATAACTGCAACACTTATGGTCTTGTTCTGAAAATATATCACTCCTGTGAAAATTAAAACCTGGTCATTACTCCAATGATACCCTTGTACTTCTTGTGGGAGAATTACAGACCAGTTCTCAGCAAAATCACTGAACATAGCTCTTATGGTCTTGTTTTGAAAATATGTCACTCCTGTGAAAATTAAAACCTGGTCATTACTCCAATGATACCCTTGTACTTCTTGTGGGAGAATTACAGACCAGTTCTCAGCAAAATCACTGAACATAGCTCTTCAGCCTGTACACACTCCTTCACTTTTGCAATGTGTTGTTGCAATTTCTTCAGGTGCTGGAGTGTTACTGCTTTCACTGACCATGTACCAAGTTCATCAATGAAACTGTACAAGGTTTTTCTTAATTAGTTTATTTTCCTCCCATGTCGCATATGTTAATTTCTGCAGAGTTATCTGCTACATCTTCCAGGCCAAGTGTCTGTAAAGACAGCCCTCCCTTTCCAGGGTAGTCACCACATTCTTGAAACAAACAAGTATTTCACTTTATGTCACAGACTACTAATGACTTCATACGCCCAACCAAGGTGTCATATGTCATGTGCTCCAGTAAGTACTTCAAAGTTACCACACAAAGTTCAGGATTCACACAGTAAGCAGACATCTCTAGGTGGGTGTGGAACTACCCAATTTAGGTCATAGTGCATAATATTTTGATCTTTCAATATGTGAAGTTGTATAGTTGCTCTTATAACTTGCAAAAGTTTCTTTAATACTGTGAGTCATGTACCTCTTCACTTTCAAGACTTTTTGAACTTCAACTTTGCACTCTAGTGAGAACAGTGACATTTATCTTGCAGATAAAATGACTGCACAATTTGAACTTGAGGTGCTTTATCAGGATGACCATAATAGGGATCTGGTCTTCCAAAGACTCCTTTGACAGACATCGCATTTCTTGATTTGTCTACCATCTAATTTGACACTGATGGAATGTGGTTAAAAATTGTTTTCTCTGAAAATGTCTCTGGAATAATAGTTAAACCGTGCACCTTTTCACTGTAGGATGCACAATGTTCAACAGCTGAACTGATATTTGTCAAATATTCCTGGTAAGATGTGCAGGAGTGCTTTGGTTCATTTTCTTCTGAAGATGGTTTTTCTACTTTGAATAGTGTGCTCAGTTTTGCTGTAGTGTATTCATCCATAGCTTTAGTAATTTCTCTGCACCTTCTGATGCATAGAGCTTACGACTAGACTTCACTGACCACCGTTTCTTAAGAGGACTAACACCTACCTCTGTAGTTGACTGATTCAGGGTATTTAGTTCTTCCTCTACTGATGCAAAATCTGCATCATCTGCACCATGGGATACTTCACGTTGTTCAGATACTATCATTTTTGTTATTCTGTCAGAACATTTACAACACAAAAACAAAAAGTCATCACTGGAGACATCTTCACTTTGAAACAGAGTCTTCATATGAGAACACTTAGTCCCAACCTGAATGAAGTCTGTTTTGTTGTTCGTCTTATGTATCACTCTTTTATGGATATGCAAATAGTCAACACACTTCACTCTCTTGTGGCCACAGTCAGAAGACATTTCAAATAGTCCTTTTCACAAAACATACTGCAAGTATGTCAACTGGCAAATTCCTCCCGAAAACACAGAACTCACTGGATGGTCTCGGATTTCTTAGAAGCTTCTTCAATAAACCAATTAGCACTGAACAACTACAATATAGACACCTACAGTGAACAGTCACAACAAAGAAACTGACAAGAAACTACAACAAAGTCTAAGAAACAACTGCAACAAAGAAAGTGATAAGAAATAACTGCAACAAAGACAACAGAAATAAACATTGTAACAAAGAAATTAGTGTTCACAGTGTCATCTTTGGAGGCCTGTATCTCTGGGCAGGGATTTTTTTTTTTTTTTTTTTGCAGAAAACAAAAAAATATGTGTTTCTTACTTCTGAATTTTAACATATGCTAAATGAAGGTACTCCCTGCATGAAATGATACAGATTATACCGATTGTGGAATCTAGTGTCCATTTTACTTCAAGTCTTTGTTTATTGACAGATAGCCAACATGTATTCGGAAAGTGCCATTCTTGTGAAACTTAACTGGCTCTTTATTCATACAGAAGTGATGAATGGTGTAAACATGGAATCTCAGATTGATTCCACTTCTGGCTTTCTTGAGGGCTTTTGACACCTTACGAAGTGAGCAAGTTCTGATTGAATTGAACACATGCAGTGTGTCATCTTGGTTGTGCGACTGGATTTGTGACTTCCTGTTAGAAGGGTCACAGTTTGTAGTAGTGATTGGATGGAGCAGAGATACGACACACTCCGGGAGGTGTCTTTTTTCCTAATCCATATAAACGATTTAGGAGGCTATAATGCGTTGTTTCAAGATGAGGCTGTGGTTTGCCACCTGGTAAAGCCATCAGATGATCAAAAGCAACTGAAAATCAATTTGGCCAGGATGTCTGTATGGTGCGATACGTGGCAATTGATTGTGCATAGTGAAAGGTTTGAGGTCACCCACATAAGTATTAAAGGGAATCTGCTAAATTCCTTTACATGATGAATCGCCCAGGTCTGGTGGCTGTCAGTTCAGCGGAACACTTCCGGATTAGAGTTGTGAATAACTTATACTGGCAGAGTCACATAGACGACGTTGTGAGGATGGCTAGCTGGGGACTTCAATTTATTGACAGGACATGTAGAGGACACAGCACTTTTACTCAAGAGACTCCCCATACTACATTTGTCCGTCCTCTTCTGGAGTGTTGCTGTGTGATGTGAGATCTGCATCAGATGCGATTGGTCAAGGACGTCGAGGTGGTTTTGGGGAGGGTAGCTTGTTTTGTGTTGCTAAATAGGGGAAAGAGTGATGTGTGAGTTGGAGTGGCAATTGTTTGTACAGGAGCATTTTTTGTTGCAGTGGCAATTTGAGTCTCGAATGCCAAGATATTTTGTTGGTGCCCACCTGTAGGGAGAGGGATGATAACCTGATTTGATCCATTCTAAATGGTTTTTGAAAGCATGTGACTGTGGAAACAATGGGCTTGTTTATAAATAAATAAATCTTCTGCTACCAGTCTCGATTTTTCTTTATTTTACTTTTCGCACGACGCTTTTTGAGAAATAATTCCCATTTTCAAGTGTGGTTTTTGTGTGTATTAAGCCATTTCTTTTGATGTTGTGTGTGTGTGTGTGTGTGTGTGTGTGTGTGTGTGTGTGTGCGCGCTTCATTTAGTTGACTTTTACTGCAATACATAAAAACACATGAATTTTTAGTTGGGTATCAATTCTTTTTGTGAAGTTAGAGGCGAAATTTAGAAGAATTTGTACTTGGTTTTCCAATGGTCCATTTGTCTCGCACACACTAAACATCACAAACAACTTGTTGTAGACTTTACACATTGAAAATATCTTATATAAACAAAACAGTTACAAATATCTTCTTACAGGTAGTCCACAGAGATAACAGATTATATGTTTTTGTACAGAGGGATGATAAGTGTGATGAAGTGGGAGAAGTCAGGGCTTACATAGAGAGGAACTGTGTGTTTGGTTTCCCCGCGTGCTGTTAGGGAGAGGAACAGTGGCTCGAATGTAGTTTAATGAAACCTCTACCTGGCACTTAATTGTGAATTTCCGAGTAGTCATGTAGATCAACTTTAAAATTTTTTTCTGCTTCTTGTAGATTCACTCATAAAATCAGTTTTTTTCTATCTTGTCACTTTTCTTATATACGCAGCAGAACCAAAAATAGTACTGGCGAACATGGTCAGAATTAAAAGAAGAAAACACACATTCAGAACTTTAGAACTAAGTAATATGACATGACACCAGTAGGAGGTCTAAATTAGTTCACAACGTATTTTCAACTGTAATCATTTTTGATATTTAAAAAATGTAACAACTATGCTTGCTTGTCTTCTGTTTTTCATTTCATCGAAGGGTTCCAATGGCCTGAATAATGGTGTTCCATAGTATGGATGTATTGGTGAAAGCGTTCACCCTGCTCATCACTTGCAACTCCCAAATTTTCTGGAAAGAACTGATGGTAGAATTGTAAAAAATGAATTTTAAGTTACATTCTACACCCCATGTCCTTGTAGCTGTCAAACAGATCATTCTCAGTGGAAATGTAGTTATCGTCTCTTCTGCTGCCCAAAAAGCATTTCACAATTCTTTTTGAGAGTTTGGTTTCAACAGTAGGAAATTTCATCGATTTTGTTATTTGTGGTCCAACAAATACTTACTCTTTCAGCATTTCTGAACAAAAACAGTCTTGACTGCAAAATTATTAATGTCAATGATGCATTTCAGCCTTTTTGGGGGATCATCACATTGTCCCCAAGAACAAGAAACCAGTCAGTTAGATACAAATGAAGGCAAAGGCCATGGTCCTGTCTTGCACAGCTACACAGACAACATGAACTAAAATATGACCCATCAGTCATAAAACCATGTGTAATGTATAATAGCCACCAAGGAAACTGGATGTATAATCCATCTGTCATGGAACACCTAAACCATGAAGCGGACTTGGTGAAGGGAGAGAAATAGCCGAGAAAGTACAAACATGTACCTCACTCAATTTATGAAATCCCCCCCAGGGGTGGCACAGGATAACAATAACAGTAAATTTAGTGCACCCAATCTTTTTTGGCGTGTTTCCTTTCCTTTTAAAAAATTCAGATAACATTCTGACTGGATGATCAAAAATCCATGTTACAATAGAAGAGTTCTGTGATATGGCCAATGTTGATATCAGTATTTAAGATCATAGTTGTAAGATACTTACACTGTACAAGTAATATTAACATTTTAGTACATTGATTGCAATTCTAACTTATCACCGAGGAAGCCTGTTCTACTGTGTGTGGTCAATTGCAAATAATAGAATCTGAATCATATTAAACAAAGAAGGGGGGGGGGGGGGGACGTGAAGGTACAATGTTGAATGGGTCAGTAACTATTGGTTTTGTGCTTTTTTTTTTAAATTACAATCTGCAAATTCCCATTGGTTTTAAATCTGCTTCATCAATGTTCACATTGTGATTAAGTGGAGTGTATAGTTGAGAATCTATCCCATTTACACAGCCTTTGTGACTGCAATGCCTTTTGGTTAGTCCTTAGCAGACACATTAATACCACAAAGCTTCCTGACAAGTTCTGATGTATCTGCTGTGACTGAATCCCCTTCATAAAAGCCTATGCACTTGTCCCTTTAAAAACTTTCCTTCTGTTGACAATGCTGTTCTTAGCATACTGCTGGATTGTTTATTCTGTCTAGTAAGAAACTCGCCCAATTTTTCGGTTTATTCCCTGAATAGTTATGAACACAAAGGAGAAATTTCAAAAAAGACAATAGGAGTTTTGAGTCATTCCCTGGAAAGTTTATGGATGGCACAGAAATATTTATGTGAGATTGGTGTTCCTCATCTTGCCTGGACTGTACAAAGGAGAAGGAATTTGAGGAGCTACACTTAAATAAGAAATAGCCACAATGAATACTGGAAAGGTATAACAAACTTTATTAGTCAGTTTCTACAAATATATCTTCAGACTTTTCTTATGTTCTGTCAAACCATCCAGTCAGCTGTGCAGTCACAGATAGAATTAAAACAACTGCTGCTACAATTAGTCCAGCAAGAAGAACGTTTGTCTGCTGTTGGTGTTGTTGTGAAGATGAAGCCTTTCCTCGATTTTTGGATAAAGGTGCTGATGAGGCCACATCTGTAGATTCTCGCTCCACTTCTGGGGGACAGAAATCCTCTGGATCTAAACACATATATAAGGTTTGTAGTTATCTGATTTAACTGCTGACCTATATATAATTAAAAATAATGAATAGAACATTTTACTTGAGAGATACTATAGGCCATGGTATTAATATAAATTTCTCATGCACATAATCAGTAACGTAAGGGATAGCAAGATACAAACTGCACCAGCCCAGGTGAGAGCAATTACGATAGATATATAAAAAATAAACCACCACCCCACACTAATAGGCAGTTCCATATCACAAACAAAACTGCAATCCTGAATCAGAAACCAGTTTTCACTTGTATTGGAGATGACTGCCATGTTCAGCAGATTATATTTTGCACCAGGGTATCTGGCCCAGACGGCAATGTCAGGGGGTGCCACATTCATATCCTCGGGAAAAAAAAAAAAAAAATCCCAGAGTGCTTAGCATATAATGCAAGTTGGTCTATCAGTTATTTATATGACTTTGAAATGCATCGCTGTTGGTTTTTGAACAAATGATAAGTTGATTTTTGTATATGTGCATAGTGTACATGATGTCTCCTGTCAGGTGAATCTCCCCAATGCATCCAGAAATAAAAGCCTTTCCCACACGGGAGAATGCCAATTGCTGTTTATGTGGTTAATTGGGTGTGCAAATGATGAGCATTGTTATAATTATTAGCAAGATCCGTAGAATCAGACTACCAGAGTGGAAATAAATTACTAACAAGAATAACAGGTAAGAAAGATTATGTACTAATCTTTTCCGTCCATCCATTAAATTTTGACCATTTTATTTGCCAAGTTGCTACACTAGTAAAAGCCAGGTGTACAGTCCACAGTTAGCAGCCACTTCAGTTATATTCTCTGAACAGCATGGGAAACACATTGCATGGACACGTAGTAATGCCTAACCAGAGAATAAATGCAGGATAACTAAACTGGTGATCCTGGCAGTGTTAACTTATTTTCTGAAATTAACCAGAGAATAAGTTTTGACAAAGGCTGCTGTAGTTACAGAGTTAGTGATAACACAATTGTTTGTTGGAACGAGGAAGGAGAAGAAATGGGGACATTATATAGAAGAATATGATTATTCCAAAATTTCATACTATACTATTTTTCAGTCTCATGCTCAAGAAACTAGAGAGTATGAATGAAATGTGAAACTATTTCCTAACATAAAACATTTTGCTTATAGTAGACCTAATACACATTTCATATTTGTACTTTGTGAATTATATTCTATGGTATGATTTATATAAATGAGGTAGATAAAAATGACAATTTGTGCCAAAACAATCTCGTTTATTTGGAGTGTGTTACAACTGCTGCAATATTAGAAAGGGCCTATTTCATTTTATCCAGCAGATGTAGTCATATCTAGGAACCACACCAGTCTTGGGTTCTATCTGTATTTTCCAGTATTACACAAAGACGTTTGTTTGTTTCGCCTAGAAAAATGTTTGACAAACTTTGATGAGCTAATAGATTCTTTCACAGTGAGGAAAGCTTGCCTTGTAAAGCTGTAGTAAGATTAGAGAGGAAAAAATGCTGCAGCCTAATGACTGAAGAAATGTCTACTGTCTTGTTTGTCTCTTGTCTTTATTGGTTTTATGGTTTCTATACAAGAGAAACTTATTAGCTAACAACAGGCAATAAAGAGTGCAAATTTCTGAAGAGTTCTTATTCTCTAATTGCAAATAACCCCACCCAGTATTAATTATGAGGTGTTTTTTTTTTTTTTTTTTTTTTGCTGCAGCATTATTCTGCAGAAGCGGGATACAGTAGTATCCTTCGTTAGAGTATTGGTTCTTACCAGTCAAAAATCACAAAAAATTAATTGGTGACTAAAACAATGAAAAGTTCCTGGAATTCTAAAAAATTCCCAGGTTTTTCCCGGTTTTCTCCTGGACGAAAAAATTACCAGTTTTTTTCCGGATCTCCCGGTTCGTATAAACCCTCTTTATGTAGCCCAGTGAGTTTCGAGTAATCCAGAAACCTGTTCAATTTGGAAAATTATTTTAGTTCCAGGTGATTACTTTTTGAGCAAGTTTACTTGATCTCCTTTCTTGTTTAGGGAAGTGGATTACGGCTGAGATCCAATCACATAGTGAGTTCTGTTTCATAGATGTTCTGAGCAGTTTCAATTAATTGTTTGGTTATTAGTACTCTTTGTATTCAGTTAATATATATGTTCTAAAATTGTAAGAAAGTCTGATTACTTCCACTGTAGGCAGCACTGAACCTTTGTCGAACTCTTGTGTGTGTGTGTTTTTTTTTTTTTTTTTTTTTTAAAGAAAAGGTATCCTGTCAGTAGAGAATATTTTCCCCTTCTAAATAATTTTATTCGGATTCTCTTCAGCAAGAGGAACCTTGGGCAAGGGCACTTTATGGGATTCTGTATAACTTCTTATACTTGCTTTGGTGAAAGCTTTTTGCAAGCTGAGTTCTTATGTCTGTTGTTTGATTCCTCAGTTTATTCTGTCTACACCGAGAACTTTACCGAATTTTTGTCAGTTTTATGGAAGCCTATCTCTCCGATGCTATCTACTCTGAACTATTGTGCACTAACAGTCTTTAAGTCCAACATGAGTGCTTCCTTCTCATGAGAGATATCAGTTAATTGGTTGTTTTAATTAGGATATTCTTCAGTTGGCACCATTTATTACTTCAGTATTTTCTTACTTTTTATAAGACATTCTGTGTCAAATTTAATTGTGTAGAGTGTGCTAACAAGGATCATTTTAATTTCCAAGGGATTATTGTTCAGTCTACCTGTAATTATCATGTATGGGTAGGGAGGTATCCATGCTTTCTGTTTCTTAAAAAGGTGCTTAAAAACAATGAACTTTATGACTAAGCCAAACCTTCTATACAGTTCCTCCAATCTTCTGTGATAGAGGTTTGCACAAACATCAAAAAGCTGCCAAGGAATTAGTAACTTTACTGGCAATTGCCATTTTGAACATCTTTATTCAGGGGGAATCTTTCAGATATTATGTTGTTACAAAACATTACAACCTTTATGTATTCAATTACAGAAAAAGAGCAGCAGTTGACCAAGAAGATGTTCACAAACAGTCAACAAAGAAATGAAATTTGTCTGATCAAATCTCCAAATAATGTAATTGACAATATATCTAAAGTGACATAGGATTCCAAATTCACAAGAATTTTTCACGAGAAGCTTGATACTCTAGTAGAACCACGATTACCTTTTTTTAAACATTTGAACTATATAAATCAATGGAAAACCTTGGATAGAATACAATTATGTATAATGGTAGATTATTACTCATCACATAGGAAAGGCGTTGAGAATTAGACATGCACATAAAAAAAAGACCATAAAATGTTGAACTTTTGGACAAAACTCACTTCAGAATATACACACAAAACAGTTGGTACACACTGCAGCTATGATTAAGGGATCTTGAATACAGTGGGTGATAGGTACATGAGAGTGTGGAGAGGTCAAGAAAGACAGTGCAAGTATGCTGGGTGCATTGGAAAATTTCAGTCTTGAAGGCCTGTTTCATGTCTACCACAGTTTCTGACCACTGCAGTCTCACAAAGTCCTTCATGAGTCACTGCAAAAGAGGTGTTTCTTGAGTAATAAAAACTGTATGGGATAGACTTCTTTTCATGTATAATATGCTGTGGTTGTTGAAATGGTAGTACTGTTGAAGTAAATTTGACGTGAACTGATTTTTATGGAACATTCGGTGAAGTGAAGGTAGGCATCTAGTAAGGTGGCTCACTGAGAAATTAAGATCAGGATAGGGAGTTTTCATCCTATGACCACATCAGAAGGATTTCATCAGGTCAGGGGCTTAAGATTCTTGGTGGCCCTGAACAGGGTGGCACAGGACAGTGCCATCAGAGGACCACTCCAGTGCAACAGATTCATTTTTAGCAAATACTATGTCCTCGCACATAACTGTCTCATTACATGTTAGTAACAGTCATCAAGAATGAGACTGTAAATTTGAAATAAATAATGCATTGGTAGGAAGAGTTTGATGGCAGTAAGACCATTGAGGTACCTGACAAGGTAGGCGTGTGTTGAGAGACTATTGTTAGCAGTTTTTACATAATTCAGTATTCAATAGGTAGGACTATCAGTAGATGAAGTATTCAGCTCATTCAGAAAGATTTCCACTTATTTTTTGCCCCATATGATGCACACTTAACAGTTTTTACACTGCATTTTTATACATGTACATTTGGAGATAAAAAGCATTAAGCAAGGGAATAAATTACCTGCTTGAAGTTCCAAATCCTTCTGAACATCATCCTCACTCATATCAAGATCTAGCAGCTCCTGAAGTGATACAAGAGCCTCACTAGGACCTTCACCAGGGAATAAATAGTCAGAAAGTGCCACTCGACAGTGGGGTAATGGCACTAATACTCTTCGTGGAGGCTCATGTAATGTGACTCTTTCTGTAAACAATGGAAAAGATAACCTGTAGATGGAACTATAACATGCTCACTGATCTTATGAGATCTACAAGATGACATGTTTTACAAACAACAAAAAGTCTTTCCTTCTCATCCCATGCCGTAAGTCTCCGTTGACCAGCAGTTCTGGGTGACTTTCTCGAACTCTACCCTTTTCCTATGCCTCTCCAATCCTTTTCCTTACCCCTCTTCCTTCTCCTTCAACCCTTCTGCCTGAAGAAGGAGCAACTGGCTCTGGAAGCTTGCCTGTTACAACCATCTTATGTGTGCGTTCTGGCACAGCTTGGCGAGTAGATTTTTTATCTTTCCAGATAAAGTATTTTGTCAAATATCACAAAAATTTTTCAAATATATTCTATATAAATGACTTTTGTTTCAAAGCTAAATTACTTTGCCTCAACCAGCTGCACAATGTCTTTAATCACTGTCAGGCATTTGATATCCATTACAAAATTAAGTCCTCCTCTAGGATTTTAAGGGATTATTTGTTATCTTTGGCTGCAAGCTCCTGCATATTTTCTAATTTCATCTGTACACCTCCTATTGCATCAATGTCTGAGCATTTGCATATCTTTCCAAATCCAACAGAAAAACTTCCTTTGTCCATCTATCACCCAACCAGGCTACTACATGCCAAGGCTGACATAATTTTCATTACAATTATGTCTTCAACTCCAGTCAGTTCCCTGATCCTCTTTGTTTCTTAGAAATTGCCAGGAGACATCTCTCCACTGCCGCTTGAACAATCCAGTTTTTGAATGGTTTTCACATGAACATTTCTGACATCACTGCTGTAACCCGTAACAACACACAATGACTTATTGTAAACTTTCATTTTACAACCCATCATCAGAAGCTTTTAGTGTACCAAAAGCACTATGCTATTTTTACTGTTGCTTGCAGTGGCCCTAATTACGAAGTCTCGTTAGTACATTTGCAACTTCATTCCTAATGTGTAGGTTTTTTCCACACACACACACACACACACACACACACACACACACACACACACACACACACACACACACAGTTTTATTGTAATTCATTTTTAGGCCTAACTTCAGACTAGCTCTAGTAATTCGTGCTTTGTATATGTTTATTTACACTAGAAGCAAACAGAAAATGTCATCAGCAAATCAAAGGGTGTTGGATACACATCACATTAAGTCATTGCCTTGTTTCTTAGGAACAGTTACTACACATTTCATTGAAATTTAGTCAAACACTTTCCAAAGAATCTATGAGTGTATCACAAATAGAGTTCACACAAATTGCTCCAGTTCATAATTTGTTTAGTAGTTACAAATGTTACACTGTGTTATACCCACTTCAAAGGAAAGTTCACTGCTTTGCCTTGGCAAGCATTACTTTCTCAGTACGCAAGAGAGGAAGTTAATAGGCCTATGGTTTTTCTTTTTTTTTTTTTATCTAGTTACAAATTTGTTCTGGATTCTTCAGACAGTCTGCAAATAATCTTGCAATTGCCTTTCATATTACTTTGCTTCTAGATTTACCCTCTGCTTTCTTCATGAGCATAGTCTGGCAGTACTTCCAAAATGTCATTTTTATTATTAGCTATCTGTGTTTCTTGGACTATACAAAATTTTAGGAAGTTTATGATATTTATCAAACTTTCTCTCTGTTATTTTTCCAAATAATCATTAGATTAATTTAAAAGGGCAGAATTAAAAGCTATGGTGGCAATCACCAAAGTCAACATTAAAAACATGGGAACGCAATCAATGTAAATAAATGTGACATGTTATGAATATGCAGACAGAGAGAAACTTTACTGAATTATTACACAATTGTAGAACCATCAATGCAAACAGTTACTTCTTTAAAATATTCAGAAGCATGTGTATGGAGTGATGAAGTGCGACAACCATATAAAATTAATTGTGGGTAAGGTAGACACCAGACTGATATTCATTGCAAGAATCCTCAGGAAATGTTGTCTAACAACAAAGCATGTCTCTTAAAAACACTCAATCGACCTATACTTTAATACTGCTCTTCAGTCTGGGATTCTTACCACATAGGACTGACCGAGGATCCAAAGAACACAAACTTCTGTTGCAGGTTCATTTAGTATGCACGAAAGTGCTGTGAAGGTGTTCAGCCAACTCCAGCAGTAGAGCTGCAAGAGGTGTTCTGTATCACAGTGTGGTCTACTGTCAAAAGTTCTGAAAGTGTACATTATTTGACAAGTTAACCAGCATACTGCTTCATCCAAAGTGTGTCTTGTGAAAAGAGCATGTAAATAAAATTAGATCTGAGCCTACACGGAGAGTTACCAGCAACTGTTCTTCCCACTAGCCGTAAGTGAATGGGGGGGGAAAAAAAAGGGAAGAAGCGACACAAAGTATTCACTGTCACACATCAAAAGGTGACTTGTGGAGTGTAAGTGTAGATGTAAAATCATCATCTCACCAGCTGTACATTGCATGTCTAGCATGTGAATCCTGCCAACTCTCCTCTTCCACGTTCCTATCCTGCACACTTGCTGTTAGCGTGTGTGCGCGCGCGCGAGTGTGTGTGTGCGCGCGCGTGTGTGTGTGTGTGTGTGTGTGTGTGTGTGTGTGTGTGTGTGTGTGTGTGTGTGTGTGTGTGTGTGTGTGTGTGTGCACACGTGCAAGGGGTGGGGGGTGAACAGGAGTGGGCATGAGCACCATTCTACCTCATCAAAAGATTTCTTTGGAAAGCTAGCAAAGTTTTGATTTTTTTTTTTTTTTGAATGCATCAATGTCTCAACACTTCTGCTGTTTGGTGAGTGGTCTCATCTGCTTTTTAATTATTTACATTCTGCCAAAACTTTCCTCACTACATTTATAAGTAGTACATTCCAATCAACAGTGAAATGCTATGAACAGACTGGATTAGTCTTCCACTGTTTATTAAGCCCTTGTTCTTGCCAGTTCTCCCCGCATTTATCCAGGTTGTGTTATTTCAATCCTTTAATACAATCATTTTTTACTCACTCCTCTATTTTGCATGTATTCATACAAGTCATTGCTAGAGGTATCTTAAGAACATGTTTTACCTTCAGGAGACCCTTGCTCTTCTTCTATTAGGCTGTCCCAATGCAGTTCAAGTCTAGCAGCCAGTGACCGTATTATGTCTTCTTTAAGTGCCTAGAAGTATTAAAATCAAAATCAACATTTGTTCATTCATTTAGATATGTACCATATTTTAAAAATTTCAAATTCTATGTGGCGTGGAGCTATGCTGGATAACAAAGAGTTATCTTCATCATGAATACACAAATATTACAAAAAGCACTTTCAAGAAATTTAAAAAGTTTTTCCAGGGTGATAGATAGTTGTGGTATAGACAGCATAATTCAAGTCACTACTCAACCATACATTCAAAAATGCTTTATGTCAGTTCCATTATAAACTACATATTTCGTCTGAACACAGACCAATACATAACTTGCTATTTACAATTATAGCACTGAGGAGAAAAGCATTTTATGATGACACCTCACACTCTCATCTCATCATGAGAGGTGTTCAAAACCAAAGGTATGAAACAACATTGTAGGTATAACTGAAGTATATTCAAAAGAAATCAACAAATGTCCCAGTGTTTCATGAACTGAGGGATTCCATGTTTCCAGAATTCCTGTGACTGTGACAGGAGCCAGTCCTCCTCTTTTTTTTCCCCTTTAGTTCATTATCCAAGTTGAAGTGCTTCCCTTCCAGTTTTTTTTAATGAACCAAACACATGGAATTCACAGACTGACATGTCCAGGCTGTAGAGCGGATGCTCAAGCCACTCCCACTTCAACTTGGCCATTACACTGTGATCAGCCCATGCTGTCTGCTCTTGATGGACTAGCATAGACTGTGGAGTGACTCTCAGTCCACACCACTATTAATCATTTTTCCATGCTCAAGTAATTCGATGAGTAGCGGACTTTTGACATCGAAAAAGATGGTAAGCATCACATTGCATGCTGAGGACACAGCCTGGATTTTTAGCAGGAGATGACGATGCTACATTTGTGTCTAGATGTCTCACTGCATTATCCCAAAGCTGCATATGCAAATTTCAAATGGTTTAGTTGTTACAATGTTTTTTATCTTTTCATTTGGACACTCCTTAAATATACACAGACAGCCTGAATATTACCTGATATATGTTTAAACATGCTCAAGTTCATTGCAGCAGTTTAAAGTGGAAATGAACTCAGCACAAGAATGAAGTCAATTCTCTGTAAATATTGCCTGTTGTCCTTATAATATGAAGCCTTAAATATGAGAAGTTTAATGTCTAATATACATAGCAGTTTTAATTAAGCAATGTGACTACTAAAAACTGCTGCTGTGACTTTAATGACAATAATGATTCCACTATACTATTATCTTCAAATCCAAGTGAAGAGAAACAGTGACAGACTTTTCTTTCCTGTCACTATGCCTAGTTGTTACTCAGCTTGTGTTACATCTAGCATATAATGGCTTATGAGTCTTTAGCATATTACTAAAATACTTAACTGATATTTATTGCATTTACAAAATGAAAATACACTGAACAAATGTAACTTGTCACAAAATAAAACACAATGATTTAAAATGCTGAATGATTTACAAGGAGTCAAATAACTGTTTCTGAGCCTGTGATGATATTTTATAAATGCCTGATAATGATAATAATGATGCCATTAATTGTAAAAAGTAGTAAGTAAATAAAGTGTTATCTCCTTTATTAGAAGATTTCTGAACTCCCATGATCTGCACTGGACAGAATTTCAGCTTCAGGAAGCTGCAAATGTTTTTAGTCATTCATTTCAAATTCAATATGTCACAAATGTTACTGAACACAACATGATGTAATGGTAAAAATAAGGAATGTAGTGACACAGCCTGTGTTCAAAATTTTTGGTTGTCAGAAATAGTAGCAAGAGCACATTTGGTGCTTTGATTGCTACAAGACCAAGCAGCATCAGCGAATTCACCACTCATTGCATTATACATAGTGCATCACTGCATAATAATCTCATACAGTAAAATTCTTCTTTTAAACTTTTCATGGGACTTTGAAAAAATGGTATACATTGTGAGAAAATGTAAATAGTGGAAAATTTTCCAAGCATATACACACATTTTACATTTCATGAGCACACCAATAGTTTACACTTTTTGATAAATAAAGCCAGAATTATAGTTTCTTCTGTTGCATTTTTTCTATCAACAGCAAATATTTAATGTAAGCACAAAATCTGGAAATATGTTACAAACATATACACATAAAGTCAACCCGTAGACAATAAGTGTATTTAACTTCAAAATATAAAAGTTGTTACATCATATGTTAAAAAGGATATTTTGAAGAAAATATATTAAATACATGATAGCAGTTGGCAATGGCTGATGGTGATGGTTTGCATAAAATATGGTGGATACAATGGAAATACGGAAGCCTCCGATTCCACCCGTCTGCTTTGACCCATGACGTCACAAATATGGCGGAAACAACAAAAAACACACACACTTTCCACAAGAAGCCTAATGACACTAACGGGACAAGCGCGGAAAATGGGGTGTTTTGGGTGGGGGGCAAACTAAATATAAACAAATTTAGACGCCTTGCGTAGCTACAACGTGTAAGTGAAGACAGCCATGCATGAATACCCACCTACCTCCCCAGGGGTCGTAACCCCTGCAACCCACAGAAGATAAAGATGCTTCAGTAGCTGATTAGTGTTTTTTGTCTTAAAAAAAAAAAATCTCACGAGATAGAACGAACAGATCAGAAAAGTAAATAAAATAAGATAAAACAGAACTGGAGACAGCCACACTCAAACCAAACTCCGCGCCGTCATGACGTCACACACGACAACACCATTACGTCACGGGTCAAAGCAGACGCGTGGGATCGGACGCTTCTGTCGACCCGGATACAATGACAGAATTACATTCTATAAGTTGTATTTATATTGTGTAGCCATTGCTTTTGTGAAATAAAGGATAACATTTGACAATGCATTTGTATACTAGGGTGGACCCAGTAATAGAATTATGTTCTATACTTTTTTTTCCTTTTTTGGGGAGGGGGGACTGCTATTCATTCCTAACACTTCAAAAATCATTACAAACTCTGGGAACTGGTGGCAGCATGGAGTGGGGGCGGCGATAGAGAAGCATATACTGTACACCACTTGATAATGTCTCCCTGAAGTTCAAACTTAATATATTTTTTTAACAAAATCACCACATAGTATGTATTTTTTTTAACGTGATGTGTCACATCTGGGACAGTTGGGAGGTAGGCAGAATATTATCTGGAAGAGGTGCTACCATAGCTCTTGTTTACTGTTGACAAGTTTTCTACTGTTTGGACTAATTCTGAAGTTGCAGCCCAGTCCAACACTTTGTTTAATTACACTACACTACACACAGTATAGTTATTCTAAGGTTGGCAGTGTTCAGAGACAAAATTCTAGCGTCGCCGACTGTTCCAACTTGAACCGATTCAGAACTATGGAGACCAGGGCTTGTTTTCTGCGGAATGTCTGGAAACACTACATGAAGGACAATGCCTTGCAAACTTAAATTACATTTCAATTACATGTTTCTGTTTTATTTTTTGTTTCTCTCCTTTAATATTGTTTCATTAGGTGTCATTGTGGGAAATTTATAATTATGATAATGAAAAAGTGTCTGTAAATCAATACTCTGAAGGGACCAATAAAAAATGTCATCAACAAAGAGAAAAATGTTGATTCCTGGAATGTGAACACCAGGTTATACTGAAGTATGACTACAATACAATTTCACTTTCGGCACTGGTGAAGATTTATTAATAGCAACTTTTGATAGGAATTCAATGCATCACAACAAAGTTAAAAGGTATGAAAAACTGTCCTACCTACCTGTACTGCATCACCAACTGTAGCCTTCTCATTAACAAAAACACGACTTGCCAAGGTACCGTAAACTTCCATACTGGCTCCACACGGCAAAAGTTGCATTTCTTCTTCATCACCAGTACCCTGTAATGATAGAATAAAGAAATTCAGGAGCAGCAAAATTACCAAACTTTGTACAGTGTAAGCCTGTCACTGTACTCAATTCAAGGTTAGTCTTTCTTCAGTCTGGTTCAAAAGCACGTACTATCGCATGGCCTACTGTTCTCACAAAACATCAAGGAGTCTGCTAAACTCTGGTGCCCCGTAAAGTGGACACTCATCAACTGTGTCTTCTAGTCTTATTACATGGGGGCTACAGATATTCATAAGTAATACCGAAGGTGCCCTCAATGGCTCAAAGCCACCGGTAGGGTTTTCTTCCACTCCAGGATCTGATGGGATTACATCTGTGATATAAATTTAATATAATATCAAGATATAAACCAACCACTTTGATGCTTCCGATCTCTTTCTTTGTGCCATAGCAGTTTCTATAAATGTGGAAGTTTCACATGCACCCATAAACATCCATGCAAATGAAAGATATAGGACTATGTAAACATGAAAGGATACCAATGCGACTAAATTCAAAAGAAGAAGAATTATTTAGCTCAATAACACATAAAACTGATTTACTATTTTTTTCTCAAAGAGAATTCCGGTTTGCATTGCTTATACATTGGTATTTCCTCCCTGCTACTAAACCTTTAGCATGGTGCTCATTCATGTATTTACCAGTATTATCCCTTCCTTTACAGAACAGCATTTGACAAATCTGAAGGTAGCCACTATCTTTTGGCATTTAATTACATCGCCCTATCTGCACATGAGTAGTGGAAGGCAAGAAGTATGTTTAAACTATGAAGCGGTACCAAAAAGTAATGAGAAGTCTCTTCACACTTAACAAGGGGTCAAATGGTGGGGGCTATCCCTATAAATACAGGGTGATTCAAAAAGAATAACACAACTTTAAAAATGAGTATTTAATGAAAGAAACATAATATAACCTTCTGTTATACATCATTACAAAGAGTATTTAAAAAGGTTTTTTTTTTTCACTCAAAAACAAGTTCAGAGATGTTCAATATGGCCCCCTCCAGACACTCGAGCAATATCAACCCGATACTCCAACTCGTTCCATACTCTCTGTAGCATATCAGGCGTAACAGTTTGGATAGCTGCCGTTATTTCTCGTTTCAAATCATCAATGGTGGCTGGGAGAGGTGGCCGAAACACCATATCCTTAACATACCCCCATAAGAAAAAATCACAGGGGGTAAGATCAGGGCTTCTTGGAGGCCAGTGATGAAGTGCACTGTCACGGGCTGCCTGGCGGCCGATCCATCGCCTCGGGTAGTTGACGTTCAGGTAGTTACGGACAGATAAGTGCCAATGTGGTGCGCTCCATCCTGCTGAAATATGAATTATTGTGCTTCTTGTTCGAGCTGAGGGAACAGCCAATTCTCTAACATCTCCAGATACTGTAGGCCAGTTACAGTAGCACCTTCGAAGAAAAAGGGACCAAAAACTTTATTGGCTGAAATTGCACAGAAAACGTTCACCTTAGGCGAGTCACGTTCATACTGAGTTGTTTCCCGCGGATTCTCAGTGCCCCATATACAGACATTGTGACGGTTGACTTTCCCGTTAGTGTGGAAAGTTGCTTCATCACTAAACACAATCTTTGAAACGAAAGATTCATCAGTTTCCATTTGAACAAGGATAAAATCACAGAAATCGATTCTTTTAATCTTATCAGCTGCAGACAGTGCTTGAACCAATTTCAGACGATAAGGTTTCATAACTAACCTTTTTCGTAGGACTCTCCATACAGTTGATTGTGGAATTCGCAGCTCTCTGCTAGCTCTGCGAGTCGATTTTCCTGGGCTGCGAACAAATGCTTGCTGGATGTGTGCTACATTTTCATCACTCGTTCTCGGCCGTCCAGAACTTTTCCCTTTGCACAAACACCCATTCTCTGCAAACTGTTTATACCAACGTTTAATACACCACCTACCAGGAGGTTTAACACCATACTTCGTTCGAAATGCACGCTGAACAACTGTCGTCGATTCACTTCTGCCGTACTCAATAACACAAAAAGCTTTCTGTTGAGCGGTCGCCATCTTAGCATCAACTGACGCTGACGCCTAGTCAACAGCGCCTCAAGCGAACAAATGTACAACTAAATGAAACTTTATAGCTCCCTTAATTCGCCGACAGATAGTGCTTAGCTCTGCCTTTTGTCGTTGCAGAGTTTTAAATTCCTAAAGTTGTGGTATTCTTTTTGAATCACCCTGTATATCTACTATTCACTGATTTGAATCTTAATGAACTGTTCACTAAACTTCCATAAAAATTATTTGTTGTTACACAAATTTTTATGAAGACTCAAAAAGACAGTGAGAAAATCTAACATAAAAGTGGATAATCCACCATGAATATCTTCCCCAAGGCATAACAGTCAACCGTAATATCACTTCCAACAGCTAAAATGACTGTACAATCCACTGCAGAAGAAAATCGTCTGCATTATAGCGATCAAAAGATTGGCTCTTCTACCACAAAAATACTCTTGGTTGCACAGCAATGAGATCAGGTAGTTTTTTGTCAAACATAGCACAACAATAGTTATACTGCACATTACTCATTGGATCTGATCCCCTTTGAATTTTTTTCCCACTTACTAGAATGAAAAGAGGTATTAAGGTAAGCATTTTTATTCCTTACTGGCAAACTAAAATTGCCTGATACATGAAAGAGCATTTATTAAAACAAGAACTCTGACGTAACTGAAGCTTTTCGATGGGAGACAGTTGGTAGTTTTTTCATAACAGATCAGCCAGCTAGAGAATACGTCACTATCACCACTACACCAACAGTAAAAAGTTCTCATCACTTTTGGATGACCCTTTAGAGAAATGCTGTCTCTCTCTCTCTCTGTCTCTCTCTCTCTCTCTCTCTCTCTCTCTCTCTCTCTCTCTCCCCCCCCCCCCCCCCCCCCCCCCCCCCCACACACACACACACACACACACACACACACACACACACACACACGAGAGTAAGCTAGAGAAAGTAGAAAGAGACTTAGCTTCCACCATCATTAACCCAAAGGAAAGAGATCAGTTCATCACAAAAATCTGGAAATTTACCAGTCTGACATCTGGAAACTTACCAATTTGCATGGTTGATACAAAACCGCAGACAGTGTCAATGGTTCTTTCTTTCCTTTTGACTTGTGGCCTGTGCCAGTCCAGTCGACAGCTTCAATACCATCAGACAGATCTGGTGCCTGACCTTCTATGATGCAGGCTGATGCCTGAACAGATTCTTCCACTGTTTGTAAAATTTCCTAAAAAAAAATATTAAACAATAATTTGATCAAAGAATGGAAAATGCAGGGTGGAACAATTTGACTGTCATCTCTACTTATATAACACAGTTTCTCAGTGTTACCCAATACAACACAACAATTAACAAAATAATTTCAATTCAAGAAATTATATGTTGGTTGGTGGGTGGTAATATGAGAATAAACAGTGAGGTCATCAATCCCTCATTCATGGACTAGTCCGTCTAGATTTAGTGACATCAGCCAGAAATCTGATTGATTTGTGATAGTATAAGGTAGTGGTAAAACAGTGATACTGAAAGCAACACTGATGCCAGAGATGAGAAATAAATGCATGGGACATGAAACTATATGGGTCAGGTGTGTGTGTGTGTGTGTGTGTGTGTGTGTGTGTGTGTGTGTGTGTGTGGGCGCGCGCGCAGATCCAGATCAGGGAGCAGGCAAGGGCCCCCAGGGTTCACCTATAGTAAGAGGCACCTCCCCATCTCAATCCCCATTGACCCAATGCAGGAGTAAGGCAGTAATGGAGTAAATAATTCCTTCTCACTGGGTGGAGAGGAAGTGCTTGACATTTGGCATGTGGCTGCTGCAATCTTAAGGTGACTGTGGGAAATAGGAATGTGCAGCAGATGTAATATTACACCACAACAGTTCTGATTATTTTCTGCTGTGACTGCTAGATGGCAGT
The DNA here is from genome assembly GCF_023864275.1 of Schistocerca cancellata. Classification (NCBI taxonomy): domain Eukaryota; kingdom Metazoa; phylum Arthropoda; class Insecta; order Orthoptera; family Acrididae; genus Schistocerca; species Schistocerca cancellata. The sequence goes on from NC_064634.1 coordinate 167,144,594, forward strand.
AGCAGCATCACTGTAAGTGTTCATCATTTTTGAAACATTGTCACTTGCTTCATAGGCATTAGCTGACATGCAAGTTCTCTGTTAGGTGCATTTTATTTGCTCGTGTGTTTATTTTGTGTTCAGAATATAGGGTGAAGATGATAAGTGTTCGGAGTAAATTATTTATGAAGTCCTTGACGAGTCTACAGATAATGAAAATGAAGTGTGTGATGAAAATTCATTTTACAATTTGTCTGAAAAATGTGATAAGCTACTTTTTTTAAACTGAACTGCTGCATATTTTTAATGTATTACTTTCACAGATTGTGTTGTTATCACCAATTCTTCTATAGGAACATCACAAAAGGAACCCAAACATGCTTCAGCTTTTACACTTATGCCTACTCAAAGTAGGAAAAGGGCATAAAAATAACAAATTTCTGGTATAACTGCATACACAGGCCTTTGTGGATTGAAACAGAATGGAGCAGTAGATGAATTAAGTGAATCTTCAAATTTATTCTTTTATTTCTTCGACAGTGCACTAAAAAAAAAAGTTCAAATGTGTGTGAAATCTTATGGGACTTAAACCGCTAAGGTCATCAGTACCTAAGCTTACACACTACTTAACCTAAATTATCCTAAGGACACACACACACACACACACACACACACACACACACACACACACACACACACACCCATGCCCAAGGGAGGACTCGAACCTCCGCCGGGACCAGCCGCACAGTCCACGACTGCTGCGCCTTAGACTGCTTGGCTAATCCCGCGCGGCGAACAAACAAAAGTATCATTATATAATGCAAAACCTTTGAAGGTGAAATAAGATCATGCCTATTTCTAGGTTCAAACAATGGAAAACTGTAACAGCAGCAGATGTGCAAGAAAAAAAATCTTTGCTATTTTGCTGCATATAGCAGCAAGTGAGAGTCCTGACCTGAAGAATCGCTAGAGTATTGACCTTGTCAGTTGTAATTTTTGTCCCAGTTTTTGTCAAAGGACAGATTTATAACTATATTATCCAAGTTTCAGTTGAATAACACAGGCAAAAATGAAAGGTGAACAAGAATTTGGTGCACTTTTAAAGTTACACCTCTCTTCAATACACAGAAAAATTCTAAAATATTTGTTACACAAAAGAAGCTGTAACAGTCTAAGGAATCTGTCTCTTCTAGTATAAGCATCATGTTACTTGCTGCTGGGCAGTCAGCAGAGAGCTTTCCTCAAGGATCAGGAAAAGTGGCTCAACTATCAGAAAAATACTTCCATCACATAATGCAACCATTGCAGATGGGAAAAAGGGACGAATGTGTGTGGTATGCTGAGAAAAGAAGAAAAAACAGGGAAGGTAGGCAGAAAGGACACCTCATATGAGTGCTGCAAAGTCCGTGTATATTCATTGTTTCAATTTTATCACACTGTACTCCATTATGAAGCTAAATTTTATTTTTATGGTGTGTTCTGCAAGCTTATTTGTTTGTGATGTACATGGAGTTTTAACACCAAGTTGAACACTTATATTTCAAAAGACGACAATACATGTAAGTCACAGAGCGAGCAGACCACGTAAGGCATGTGTACATGGTAACGGTCAAATCTGCACTGAGTCCAAGTCTAGTGGACGCTGGCCGGCTGGCCGCTTAGGTGGCGCGGCTGCTGCATGGGTGGCAGACAGCGCCGCATGTAGAGGACGTGCGTAATTGCGCGGCGGCACTTTGAATGATCGGCGGGTCACAACACTTTTCCCCCTTTGCAATTTTTGCACTGGTCTTGATGGAGGTGCCTGTAGATTGCTACCGTCCATAGGCACTGTTTGACTGGCCGTGAAGTCTCGAGGAGGAGGCTTCCCGTATGGACGGAAGTGTCCCCGATGATAACGGCTCAAGATGACAGGAGACATAGGGGTCGAATCTGCTGGGGCCCCGTGCATCAATCTGCCCATTGCGGCAAGTCCGGTTGATATAACAGGAGACATGGGCAATGTGTCGGCGTCCGTAGGAGAAGGAGGCAAGTAGAGTTGCTCCGACAGATGATGGTCATCTGGTTTCTGCATGGGCACGTCTCCTGGTAGCGTCCGTTCTTGTGCTGGCACTGAGATGACTGTGAGAGGGCTGCGTTGTGAGTAATGAGAGATGCCAAGATCCCGAGCATCAGGTAGAGCCGAAGGTGGTGTAGCGGCATCTGGAACAGGCGTTGCCTGCATCCGAGGCTGAAGCTGATCCGAAAGACGCACTGCAACACCCGTGTCCATCTGGACTTCATACAGGCGTCGGCCACGGTGTCATAAGATGCGGCCTGGACTCTATTTTGGCCGCCAGCCATATCCCTGTACCCATACAAGGTCGTCGGCAGTGAACCGGCCAAGCAAAGGCACCCGCGGCCGTGAGGTGGAAGGCCGCAGAAGATGAAGTAGCGTGCAGGGCTGTCGGCCATGTAAGAGCTCAGCCGGGCTGTGGTCGCCCATGGGGGTGAGAAACGCTAAGAAACCAGAAATTGGAGAAGCGCATCATCAGCAGAAGAAGACATCAGGAGTTTCCTCATCTGAGCCTTAAATGTGAGGACCAGTCGTTCAGGCTCGCCGTTTGATTGTGGATGGAGGAGGAGGAGGAGATTAGTGTTTAACGTCCCGTCGACAACGAGATCATTAGAGACGGAGCACAAGCTCGGGTGAGGGAAGGATGGGGAAGGAAATCGGCCGTGCCCTTTCAAAGGAACCATCCCGACATTTGCCTGAAGCGATTTAGGGAAATCACGATTGTGGATGGAACGGAGGGGCCGTGACATGCATGAGGCCATGATGAGCACAAAAATCCGCAAATTCGGAAGAGGCAAATTGCGGACCATTATCAGTAACAAGAGTAGAGGGAAGTCCTTCCCAAGAAAAAACGCAGACAAGAGCACTTGTAGTTGCCACGGTGGTAGGTGACGTGCAACGGACAATGAAAGGAAAGTTAGAGTAGGCGTCAATTACGAGTAGCCAATAAGTACCTAAAAAAGGTCCCGCGAAGTCAGCATGAATGTGCTCCCAGGGCTTCTCTGGCGAAGGCCACAGTGACAAAAATGACTTCGGTGCGGCGGCCTGTGACTCACAAGGGCCGCAGGCAGCGACCATGTGTGCTATTTCAGAGTCGATGCCAGGCCAGTACACATGACGGCGCGCCAGAGATTTTGTGCGAGACACACCCCAGTGCCCTTGGTGAAGGAGGCGCAAGAACGAAGCATGCAAAGACACAGGTACCACAACACGCAGCGACGCATTGTTAGTGGAAAGGAGGATAACACCATCCCTAGCCTTGAGGCGGTAGCGCAAAGCGTAGTAGTTCCGCAATGGATCAGAAGTCTTAGCAGACGGACGATCTGGCCAACCCTTCTGAATACAGCATAAAACCCGGGAGAGGGTAGAGTCAGAACCCGTAGCAGCCGCCAGCCAGTCCCCGGTGATGGGGAATCCGTCCACAACCCGCTGCTCAGCAACATCCACGTGGAAACACAAAAGTTCGTCCCTATTGAATGCCAGATCAGGACCAATGGGAAGGCGAGACAGTGCATCAGCATTCGCATGTTGAGCCGTCAGCCGGAAATGAATCTCATAATTGAAACGAGACAAGTAAAGAGCCCAACGCTGGAGGCAGTGTGCAGCCTTGTCGGGAAACGACATTGATGGATGAAACAAGGAAACAAGTGGTTTGTGATCCGTAACAAGATGAAATTTGGATCCATAGAGAAAAAAACCAAACTTATGAAGAGCATAAATAATAGCCAAAGCTTCCTTTTCAATTTGAGAATATTTTCGTTGGGCATCCATGAGCGTTTTGGAGGCGTAGGCAATGGGTTGTTCAGAACCGTCAGAAAAACAGTGCGCAAGGACTGCACCAACCCTGTATTGAGAGGCGACCGTAGCAAGAACGAGATGTTGGCCAGGTCGATAACTAGCCAGGCACGGGGCCTGTTTCAGCATAGTCTTCAATTTCTGGAAAGCCACATCGCATGACGCAGACCAGTGAAAAGGCACGTTTTTATGCAACACGCGATGCAATGGCTGAGCCACCGAAGCCGCAGACGGTGACGGTAAAAACCTGTGATAGTATGCTATTTTCCCCAAGAAGGCCTGTAGTTCCTTAATAGATGTAGGGTGAGGAAGGGCATCGATCGCGGCGACAGTTTGCTGAAGCAGACGAATACCATCCCGAGAGAGTTGGAACCCCAAGTACATGATAGATGCCTGAAAAAAATTGTGATTTCCGAAGATTACATTTAAGACTGTCTGTCTGTAAGACATGAAAAAGTGTGCGGAGATTCTGAAGATGTTCTTCAGTGGTGGAGCCAGTGACAACAATGTCGTCCATGTAATTGATACACCCAGGGACAGGGAGCAATAATTGTTCCAAGAATCGCTAAAAGAGAGCAGGGGCGCTAGCAACCCCGAATGGCAATCATTGGTAGTGATAGGGGCCGAAAGGCGTGTTAAGGACCAGAAACTGCCGGGAAGCAGCGTCGAGAGGAAGTTGATGATAAGCTTCCGACAGGTCAATTTTAGAAAAATACTGGCCTCCAGCTAGTTTAGTGAACAGTTCTTGAAGTCGGGGCATAGGGTAAGTGTCGATGAGGCATTGAGCATTTACAGTGGCTTTGAAATCGCCACCCCAGACATGAAGGAAGTTGCTGGGGGTTTTGCTGCAGTTTCTCAGAGGTTTGTTTACGGTTAGGCCAAGGCTGCACTCTTGAGTGTACTGCAGCCACGTCAACCGGCGGAGACACGCCGCACATGTCATCAACAGCGCACATAGGTTGTATTTCCCCAACGTCACCCCACACCTCTATTTGCGCTCCAGCGGCATGAGAAATTTCAAAAGACTGCGCAATGGATAGGACTTCTCGAGAGTTGGATTTGCCAACTGAAGGGCACGTTGCCTCACTTCTTTGTCGGGCGCTGACCGGATAATAGCATCCCGTACCATGGAATTGGCATAGGATTCTTTGTGAACGCCAGTAACAAATTGACACTTTCTATTGAGGCCATGAAGTTCAGAAGCCTAAGCGCGATAGGATTTATTCGGTTGTTTTTGACAACGATAAAAGGCAACACAAGAGGTTACCACATTCGTTTGCTTATGAAAATATACGGACAGAAGTGAGTACATTTCGGCAAAGGACAAAGACGCAGGATCTTTCGAAGGAGCCAATGGCGACAACAATTGATACATTTGAGGTGAAATCCATGAAAGAAACAGAGACTTACATGTTTGTTCATCCATGACATGAAATGCCAAGAAGTGCTGTCGAAGACGTTTTTCGTAATCATACCAGTCTTTCACCATCTCGTTGTAAGGAGGAAAAGGAGGTATAGACAATGACGAGAAATGCCCCGGGGTGGGGGTGGGGGTGTTGGCAGATTTAAGCCAGTCTGCAAATAACGGCATGTACCTATGAGACAAGCACCATGAGCATAGCAGTAGGTCCAACTATAGTGAAAGAAAATGTGAGAACTAACAGGTTGACTGGAGTGTAGGTGCAGTCTAGCGTGTCCTGGGCAGAGCATGCCGCGGCAAGCATCCCACCCCAGATCTGATACAGCCAAATTGTTAAAGAGAGCAATAGAAAAAACACACTCTTTGAAGAAGAATAAAAACTTATTCAACAGTTATTTCGTCATTGGCTAGTATCAAGGATAAGGAATCTTAAAGGTCTGCTTCACCAGAGTGCTTTACCAAAGGGAGCCCTAAAATAGTACAATACAGTGCAGCAGGAAAAAATGGCTAACTGCATTGAAAGTAATTAAAAACTTAGAAAAACAGGGTTTATAATATAAACTGTCAGACGAGGTAGTGTTGAGGATGCAGAATACATTACAGAAGAGTGGCATGTAGCTGTGGTCTCTTTGATAGAGCATAGTTTATTAAAGAAGGCAGAAGTCCACCAGATGTCCCAACTCCAAATGAGTAGAAGTCTTACTTGCACCTGCAAATCCGCACGTAGGATTGACAAAGTGAATGTTGGGCGAGTAATCACTTTTGTAGCCAAATGAGCTGTTGTTCAATACCCACATGAGTAAAGACCCACAGTAAGCTATCTGAGATGGTAGTATGATTAAGGGGAAGAGAGAGGATTGTGAATAAGAGATATCAGAGGACAACAAGAGTAACATCAATCATTTACCTGGAGATTGCTTATTGGGTAAATAAAAATTAAAACCCAATGAAAGCTGGTCTAAAATGAATGGTTCTGATGATGCCTATCAGCCCTACCATAAAACACTACGTGTTCCCATGAATTACTGTTGTTCCTGACTGGTGGAGGATGTAAAAGTATGTCCCATCCTATTAATGATTTTACAGCTACAATATCACCTTGATTCTCTTGAAGAAATGAGAGGAACACATGCTGATGTTCGGGGGGGGGGGGGGGGGGGGGTGACAAACTTCAGGTCTTTGAAATAAATTGGTCCTAATTTATGGTCAGGATACTAACCAGGAAGGAGTGTACAGAAACGCACAGGGAACACAGTATTACGGTCCCAGAAAAGGGACTTGATGCACATTCCAACTGGGAAATGCAACCAAGTTCAGGGAAGCTGATACCAAGTTGTGTCTGTGTGCCTAAGGAAGTAGGCCATTCTGGCCCCTGACAAGCAAATAACTCCCAGACGTCCTTGCACACCTTGAAGTCACATTGAGGACTGTGGTGGCTGTGTATAGAGCAAAACACAGAAGTCGTGGTGAGCAGCAAAGGAAAACCAGTTATTTTGTGTAAATCTTGAGCAAGGGTCACTGCAATTGCACCATGGCACAATGCATTAATACTGCTCAAGATGACCAACATTATTTATCATGGTTTTCCCAAACATCAGCACTTGCTTTGTGAATGAAAAGTTTGATGCAAACACACAAACAAAATGAATGTGAAAACTGTGCATGTGTGTTTTCAGTTCATTTTTGACCTGAAGATTATGAATGAGATTTGATCAATAAACTACTAAGATTACCTTCAAGAAAGAAGCTACTATTCATAGCAAACCCCAGCATAAATATTCCAACTGGCACGGGGAAGATATTACAGAATAATTGTAACACCAAAAGTACCTTAATATCAATCAATTTGCATCAATTTAATGCTTTTTTTCACATGTTACTGGATTACTCTATGACAGTTAATGATTTACAACACTGTGTAGCAAATACACAAATTGTTGCTCAGGTTTATTACCTTTTACTCACGGGTAGTATAACTTCATTTCTCATGGAAATAATCTTTATTTTGTTTGTATTCTGAAGATGTGTTATCTATTTCAGTGTAAGAATATAGTACAACTTGTGACTGACCTCTTATACCTGCATATTTTGCATGATTTTAAGGAGCTTCACAAGTAACAATGTTAGTCTAACAAGGCAAACTCCCTATTGGAGCCCCCTCAGGTTTAGTGGCCCAGTGGATAGCTCGTCAAAAATTTAACACAGATAAAGCTTGAAAGTAGGAAGAAGGTGTACTCTTTCTGTAGTATTGGCAGTTGTCATACTATACATTGGTTATAAAATGTGACTCATGAGGTAAGAATACATTACTGTCACAAGTGAATGTGATGAGTAGTGAGGGCAGGCAAAACGCCACTTAGATGTCTATGTCTCACAGAAATGAAAAACAAGTGTGTGAACTATGTTACAACAAAGGAATTCAAGAGTCAAAACTTCCAAACTAAAACCCAACTTCAAAAATATATGTTTTGACAGAGCGCAGAGAAACTGTGTGATTTTGAAACTGTTGCATACATTTGATGCAGCTTATGTGACAAACTATTATGTTTTCATCATTTCCTTGGGAGTGATCACATTCACACGAACACCTAAATCAGGGAAGGAGGCATACCTCACTCACCAGGCATACAAATTAGAAGCATTGATAAGAGATTCCTACCATATGACAAATGTAGTTACTAATGCCATGTATGACACACAAGATGTGTTTTCTGTTGGAGATTCGGATGACTTGTCGCCTTGACTTCAAATGTTTGCAGTTCCCTTTCAGAAGCCACTTCCTTTCAGTTTCTAATAGAGTAGTCGTATAGAATCAACTTTCATTATAGGTCTCTTCCTTACACCTTGCTGTTGCAAACAGACATTGCACCACGACAAAAAGAGAAATTTGAATACAGCAGGGAAAAAAATAAAATAAAAAATAAAATGGCATGGAGAAGCATTGAGCACGGCTCGCCTGCTTTGCAATTCAACGCAATGGCCACTTAATCATGATGCCATGGCTGTTCCACACTGCACTATGTTGCACGTCATGTGCTTGGACCGTTCACTGTTTCTATCTTTATTTTTTTTTCCACAGTTCAGTACAACTTCTTCTTGTTTTAATACTTAATCTGTGTTCAGTTTTTAATGTGCACTGGGCCCTCTCACCACAAAATATGAAGGGGATGTGATGGTGAGTTTCCCTTGTAAGCGGCTGCATAGTATAGTAGTTAAGATCCATGCCTGACATGCTGAAAGTTGAGAGTTCGAATCCTGTTGGCTGCTTTTTGAATTTTTACTTTTAAAACTTTATCAAAATAAGCTACTGTAGCAATTCATGAACCTAATATTTTATCACTTTTGTATATTATTTAACTGATTGATAATGAGAAATTAATGTATTTGTACAGTACTTAGTAAATAATTCTATGAAAAATAAAAGTAAATTAATGACTTGGGTATCCGGAAGTCGTGCACAACACTGCTAAGTAAGAAATTTGCAAAAACAAACTTACACAACTTTAGAATGTGAATCAACAGAAAAAAAGTTGGCCATACTACAGTTATAGATCCCATCAGTGAAATAGCGAATAAGGAACTGGTTGCTGAGATTGAACTTCTAAAAAACTAAATGCACAGAAAGAAGCAGCATTAAAAAGGATCTTATGTAGCCTTGAGAAACAAAACAAATGCCCTTTGCCATGACCTTTCATTAAAGCAAATAAAGTTATCCGAAGTGTAAGCAAAAGCCAAATTGCACGAAAACGTAAACCAATCTGTTGTCAAAATGTTTTAACTTGACATATTATTTCATATTCCTGCCTGTAACATTATTTTCATTCTTTGTTGCTGAACATGACATCTTTTGAAAATCTACATCTGAAACTCTATTCAAATGTTGAATGTGATCCCGCTATAACTCTCTTGTTTTTGCTGACAGAGGCTTTTTTCCTTTTTACCTCCTTAAATCTTCAATCAAATTTTTATCATCCACTTTTGATGGATTTTCAGATATTGAAAATATGCTGTTTGACTGACTAAATTTTTAAGCAAATTTGGAGATACATGTAAGCTTCATTATAGATCACTTAACAGCAGAATTAATTTACATCATCATACAGTGGGTATAGGCTAGACTAAAAGCTTGTAGCCACAAACCAGAGGAACGAGAGTGGTATTAAAAACACAGTAAAATTGAAGGTTTGCAATTAGCAAATCTAAAAAACATAGAATACCATCAAAATACAAACCTGCAATGATTTTTTTGATAGGTTGTGCAACTTTGCTTCAGTGACTGGGAAAAACTGATCTAATTCATACTGGCATTCAATTTGGTGCCATCTAGCAGGTGCCTGTTTGAAATTTCCAGTCTACTGATGTGCCAGAAGATGGTGTGGTGCTATCGGCACTAAACAGTCTGCATGTATGCCTGAGGATAGGAAAGATCAAAACAGCCACATTTTTATGTGTAACAAAATACACATGCACACGAAATACTGAATACATATATGGACTGTTACAGTCTTAGGTTTCATTTCTATTACTGTCACGCCCTGCTTGAATATTAACAGCTAAGAATGCTCCAAATGTTTCATAAAAATAGTACACTTCTGAGATTATTATTCACAAGAATAAAAATATGTGCATAACCGCTAAATTCCAGATGCCTTTAAGATTAATTCATCAAGCAAATGTAGGGAAGTGTGACAGAACGTAGTTTGAACTGAATATGTATGGGAAATGTATTGTAATTAATTGTGTCCAGATCAAATAAGGAAAATACACAGTATCTTTAAATAAGAAGTGACACTGTATGTTCAATAACAACTGGCCATGCAGTGAGTTGTCATCTTACTCTTTACATTATTTTTATTCCTAGTATTTTCCATCATCATATTAAAATGACTATGTGCTCCATTCATCCAATTAACCTTGTGCCTTCTGCCATTTGCTTGCTGTCCTGCATTCTACGTCTTATTCTCTATACCATCTACATTGAGCACCGGTCCTTGCCTTTCTTCACATATATGTAGTATCATCTCTCACTAGCACAATTACACTGAACCTTTTGGCACCCTGTAGCATCAGTAATAGACACAGTGTCAGGAGCCATTTCACAGGACCTCAGTTAAATGGACTTTTAGTAATCTACTCTGCTTCCTTTGATCCTTTAACCTGTACAGCTCTTACACACACTGTTCTCATGATTATTCACATTCTACATAGGACTGGATTGAATATGGCCAGCCAGAGCAATGATTTCTTTGCATATGCTAGTCAAAGATAGGCAACAAAATATTCTCATCCTACAGAACTATCTTACAGCTCACAGTACAAATTCTTTTTGCAGTACCATAGCTCAATCCCCTGGAATAGTTCTCCAGTGAACTTTATACAGTCGTTTCATATGTTTTCATATTTCCTATCCTTATTTCACATTTTTCATTTTACCACCAATAACAACTCCCCAGTGTCATTTACTTCATTTTTATGCTTACATAACATTCCTAAGGAACCCTTCTGCATTTACCCATGTCAACTCAACAAATCATCTATCCTTAGCTGAAACCTAGTCCCACATCCTGTACCTGAAATGCTGCCTAGCGCATGGGATCCCTCCCTCCCTCAAATGCAAAACAGCTAACCAGAAAAATTCCCTCCTCTTAATGCCACAACCATCAATAAATCTCAAACTACATGAATCATTAACATTCTCAAACACACTACTACAAAAAATATCCATGCACATGCATCACTCAATTACATCTCTTCCTTCTCAAGTTACTATTAATTTGCAACCCAGTTTCCTACAACTTATTCCTCAAATTGAAATCCTTGATCTCCAATAACTGCAAAAGCATTCCAAACACCATTTCCAGAAGTCATCCTATCTACTGGTTTTCTTTTCCCACTTCTGAATATCACTGGCCCCAGGAACCCTCCCCCTCTTTCCTTCCCTGTCAATATCTTTTGGCACCAACACCCTGTCTTGTCGAACTTTTCTATTGCTGCAGTCTCCAGTCTCCAGTCTCCAGAATCTCACAAAAACCAGACCCCTAACAATAACTTCAATCACACCGAAGTTCCAGTCTGTTCCAAAGGTCTATTTCAGCATTATACGTGAATCTAGTCATGCACACTGGTCAAAGTTTGCTCTCATTCATCTGATAACTAGAGGGAACACTTACTATAATCCCTCTGAAATCAAACGAAAGCTGATGCTAAATGTTCAAGATTGGACCATTACCCTTCCCCCTCTGCCATTCAACCACACTCTGGTTACTTTCCAGGAACTCCTTGTCTCCAACACAACCTCATAAACCTTTCCTAGGTCCATTCACAAGACCATAAGCGTATTACAGTGGTAAGACAAGCCATAATTTTAAAACAGATTAATTTGATCATGCTCACTGGACACACAGGGAGCAGCACCTTTGTGAAAACCCACAGTGATTATTGGACAGAAGGTACAGTGTGACAATTCTTGAACAGTATGACAAAAATAAAAATTAGTTACATTTGTGGCATGGCCATGTGCACCCATATGAAATCATCAAATGGCATGCCACTTGTGGCCAATCCAGAGAAACGTCCCTAACCTCACCAGGTAGTTAACTACCAGGTGACATAAGTTCATTCCTATCTTCACAGTTTGGAGTCAGGACCAAGATCCTATCATCATTCCTCAACAGGATTAACACCTTCTTCCTCTTTCACCTCATTCCCTTCAGCTTAGCTTGACACCTTCCTGGACGTTCAGCTTTGTCTCTCTAGTACCTACACAAAAACTTCCACCCACATAAAGCCCGTGAACAATATCTCCACTTGGTAGTTACTGCTCCCTCCACACTAAAAAACGCCAGCCATGCAATCCAGCCAACCATGCAGTGATGTATCTGCAGTAACAAGCAGTTTCTCCAACACAGTGCTGAAAAGTTTAATTTGGCTCTCACATACAGGCACTGTCCTCCAAAACTAGACCACGAACAGCTCTTCCGTGCCATATTTACTCATGCCCCTAATTCCTGGCCCCTGTCGTCATGGACCAGTTGCAAAGGAGCAACCAAGCCATTGAGACACATGAGTTGAACAACAGCCCAAAGAAAGAATTTTCTTACAGTTTCACATGGTTCAGAAAGTACTATGCAAAAGAGGGGGAGACTTTGTGGAACTCCTGAAGCATTAAAATCATCAAATTAACTTTTCTCTACTTCTTATTAATCCAGACTCTAAACATTTCAGACTAGTGGGGTACACACACGCTATTCTTTCTGTAGTCTCACCCCTCAACATTCGATTGTGTGCCACAGACAATTTCTCTGGCCTGTGCCGGGATGGCATCACTTGTGCCATGCCTACCCCACCGTGTTGCTTTCTTCCCCCCCCCCCCCCCCCCCCAGTTCTTATCCCTTTGTTCCCTCCACCATTCTGTTTCACTTCTTCTACTCTTGTTGCCCTCAGTTACTTCAACTGGATGCCCAACATCACTTTGCTGGTATAGAGTAGCTGGCTAGGACAATTTAGTCAAGCAACCACATGTTTTTTATTAGTCTGTCAGCTCTGAGCAAAAACACAGCCCAAAAGTTTTGTGAATATTTCCATCTCGTTTATATATTTACTGTCCCTCGCATCTTGTGGTGCACATGTACGAACATATAGAACCTGGCTTACAGTAACTGTGTGGTGATTAATTCATTTTTATAAGACATAATACCAACAGTATTAAAGTTAAATATTTCCAAATGCATAAGCTTGCATGTATGATGGCATTAAAGACTGTCATAAACACACATAGGGGGAAGTGCCAGCTGCTGCTCAATGTCTCAATAATAACGTAACTGGATACACATACCCCTTCCACTATTTGATATTCAAGAGACCTATTGTGCAGGGTGCTACCTACACTCATGTCCAAAAAATTTTTTTTTGGCACAAGTGATGTGCTCAGTTCAAATCTGTTTTGTTTTTTATACACTTTTTGTATTGATCACTGTTTAAAAATTGAAGTTTTGGCATTTAGGGGAAAAATACCCCACTCATTTTGCGGCTGTGATAGATATAGTTTTGGGCCTAATTACATTTTGGGCCTAATTACACGAAAATCTCTTCAAAACCAAGTAAAAATTAACTTATTTTATTTACCTACATCTGTTTATTCACAAACCTGCACCGAAGCTATAGGATTTTATTGCATTCCAACATTGCTTGGTTCCAATTGAACTTGGAATCACAAAAGCTTAAAAGCAATAAATATTGCTTCCTGATATGACAGACATCTTTAATCAATAAATTATTATTACAATTCCAACATAGTTTCGCAACAGTTAAAGGTAATCCATTTAAAAAAACCTGAGAAGATTTTTTTTTATCTGATAGAATGTATTTGCAATGGAAGAAATAATCATCATATCTTTGAGATAATTACTGAATTATTTTCTGCAAATGGTAGCTCACTCACTATTTTCATTACTGAATGCTACAGGGTACATGGACATTAATAAATTTAGTACTTGGTCTAAGTTTATAAATAAGTAAGGAAGCATCTTAAAAAATAAACTGGCTCAACTAACAGAATTTTGAAAAGAGGAGAGAAAAAACACTTTTCTGACCATCTTAAGAAATACAGCTCAACCAATTTTGGGCTTCAAGTTTTCTGCTTATTATTGTTTAATACTATCCAAAGGTTTTACATTCAAGCAACTCATCTTTCAGAAAGAAAGTCATCACTGCATAAAAGTGTGCAGCAAAAATACTTACTAAGCAGCGGGAAGGTGGGTAGGCATCTGTAATTTGGTTGGTAGTCTAATAAAAGAGTATGTGCCATGATATGGTGTATAGCATCAATTAAAACTGTGCATTGTAGAAAGAAAGACTTAGTAAGCTAACAGATTTTCAGAAGCTGAAAAGTAATCTGAGAAAAGTCTATGTATGATTGCAAATAAGCTAAAGCTTTTTAGATGAGCAGATTCATATTTCACAAGGCATAAAAAAATTCAGATAGGCTATGCATCCCTTTCTATGGGTCAGAAGAGTGTTTTTTACTCTAGTGCAGAAGCTTATGACAACATGTTGCAACCAGAAAGGAGACAGGAAATTTAAAATAATTAGATATCAACAAAAAGTAAAAGAATAGTGCTTTAGCCACTCCTCTTATAATTTATCAGATATCTGTTCTGAGAGATGTGAACTCTAATGTTTAATACAAACAGATCCTGACTATGCTGGTATGCAAACTGCTAACAGCTGTCAGTGTAAAGTTACCTAAATGCTTTGTTTGAAACATTAGATAAAACAGGTTGAGTAGAATAAGAGAAAGAGCAGTAGCTTTTTTTCTCATAATATACACACAAAAATTTCCATAATTCATATTGTGGTTAGATTAGCGCTAATCGAAATTTCTTGTCAATATATACTACAGAAGTAGCATGCAGTGGCAGCTTCTGCCCCTTTAATGTATAGCTCGACTCTTTCTACATCCCTGAATGCTCCCCATCTTGACGGGGTTCATGAAAGACGAACTGAATGACTGAATAAAAAAAGTTTTCACAGCAGAAATACTCGAACTGAAACAATCTTTCGAGTATGCACTGATCTAAATAATTCCACAGGTTTTCATAGATGACTGCCTTATACGTATTCGAAGTTAGAATTATGAAAAAATATTACTGCCAGGAAAACTGATTTATTTACGTGCTGAGAAGGATTCCATTCCTAAATTGACAAATTTTTTATTTACTGTTAGTATTCTTAGGGTTTGAGAAGAGGGATTTCACCTCAGGTGATATGAAACCAATTGCTACTCCTGGCAGTACAGCAATGGGATATTTCCAACATTTAGTAACATATAAATAAATCTGATTATATACACAACATAAAAAAATTGACAGCTGAGGTGAGTAGAAGTTGTTTCTACAGTTAAATTAACAGCTGGGACTGTTTCTACAGTTAAATTAACAGCTGGGGCCAGGTTCATTGGTATA
The DNA here is from genome assembly GCF_023864275.1 of Schistocerca cancellata. Lineage (NCBI taxonomy): Eukaryota > Metazoa > Arthropoda > Insecta > Orthoptera > Acrididae > Schistocerca > Schistocerca cancellata. The sequence continues at coordinate 167,159,802 of NC_064634.1, forward strand.
TGTGAGATATATAAATAGGCTATCACAATTCTGTTTTAGAGACAAACCAATTATGAATACTGCACTTCAACAGGTTTGCATATGATGGTCTCATGGCCATGCACAGATTTATTTGTAGATCTTTTACACCTACATCTACACCCGGCAAGTTACCTCTCAGTGTGTGACAGAGGGTACATCTGATACCACTATCAGTTCCCCTCTAGCATGAAGTAGTTATGAGTTAGCATATACTTAGCAGCAAGTATGAGTGAGGTGAAAAGTTTGGAGTCAGTAGTACATAAGGATATCTAGTGTGTGACCATGGTAGACCATGGTCTACAGGGTGTTCAGAAACAGTGCAAAAAGCTTGTAAGAGTGTTGCTGGTGAGGTTGTGCTGAGAAATAAATTATGCCTGAAAATTAAGCATGGTAAAATGTATCCACCTGTTTGTCACTAAAGGTTTCGCATGCTGTAGTATTGGACATGCTACATGACAAAAACCTATTTCTGTATCACATAAAGAAAGTGTATACCTTAATGAAAGAGGGCTATCTTTCTTGGAATTAGTATTCCCTGTGGCAGTTAAAACAATGCATCAAAATTCCAAATTCAAAAGGATAGTGTTGTGGACAGATTAGGTATGTTCCATCAGAGAAAGGCCATTCAGCCCTTGAAACAGCCTCATTTCAAATGACAAAAATGTGCATAGTATATATACGAAATCATATCAGCATAAATACGGCATGAACATTTGGGCAGATATAAAGACTGTTTGTTGGCTACTGTCCTACTTCCTCCCCATTTCTATGGACAGATGTATTTAGCATTGCACAAAAACATCCTTCCATTGTATTAAGAAGACGTTCCTCTAGTAGTCTGTTAGGTAATGTGTACCAACATGATGGCACACCACTGCACTTCGCTGATGGGGTACAGGAGCATTTAGACACATTGTATCCGCAGAGGTGGATTGGCAAATACAGTCCAGCCCCATATTTTTGCCCTTTTAGATTTTTATCTGTGTGGCCACATGCAGAGATCTGTCCAAGCGACACCAGCAGACATTGTTAAAGAGTGTCTTGTGAGAATAATTTAGGCTTTGATGAAACCAGGGAAACTTCTGAATTCAGAATACTTGCAGATTTCTTGACAACACTGCAATGTGTGCATTTGGGTTGGAGGAGAACACTGAGCAGCTGCTGTGAATATTTAATTACTTTTTATTCTTGATTATATTGTTGTTACATGAACGACTTGGGAAAATTGCTCCATGTTTTTTTATTACATATCTGACTCTACTAACAAGGAGAGGTCCCTAGGGTCAGGATCTCTATTTTGAAACCACCAGTATTTCACACGATACATTAGTGCCTTAAGCATAATAGTACTGCATAGATTGATGATAATTCATTGTTCATGTGCAGAAAGTTGGGGGTATGAATCTCAATGGCTGCTTTAACTTTTTTTATTTTTAAATATTATCAAAATTACTTTGATCATCATGTTTATTCAATTATGTTCTTAAATATAATTTTATTATTTCTATTCCTTTGTCACATCATTGTAATCACTACATGCAATTTCTCATTTGTTCTCACATGGTGGCTACTCACACAGGGCGTGGTGGGGGTGGGGATCCCTGAGAATTCCAAGTGTAAGGAGGAAGATGCTGTCAAGAGGCTCATGATAAAATAATCGTCAGTGGGGAGAAAGGGAGAGGGGGCAGCATACAACAATAATGACTTTTCTTTCCTCTCAGCTAAGCTTCTTTACCAGCCATAAGCTGTATTCTAACTTCAGTTTTTAAACATCAGTAATTCATATGGAATAATACTCATAATTGATGCATTTTTAAGTATTAATTATTTTAATATTTGTGATTTATAATACATTATAAAATTCATTTTCAGTGCTACGTTAAAAATGCAGAATATCCTGACATTTTATGAAATTCTTAAACTTCCCCGAGATTTCCCCAAATTTTCCTGATGAAATGTAATTCCCTGAGAATTCCAGAAGAATCACCACCCTGTCTCAATATTATTTACATTCTTTTTTCATTCATGATCTCTGTTCAAGTGATTTTGATTATTTTTATGTATTGTCTATTTAATTTCAGCTGTTTTAACATCTTATGTTTCTGTCCATTTTACTGCATTTATTATTTCTGTCCCTTATTGTAATTTAATTTCATTTTTCTTATAATTCCTTCTTCCCATTACATCATCATCTGCATTATTTTATCCATAGTACAACAAGAATTTATGTTTTAAATGTTTGACCGACAATTACCCTCTACACCTTTCAACAAAAACTAAAATTCTAATACCATTGCACAGCCTTTATAATTAAATTACTTCATATTTGGGTTTCTGACAGATTGCCAATTACAAATTTTTCAATGGGAAGAAAAATAGATGCATGAAACATTAGTATTATGAATAACAAGACGCTACAAGGAAGCAGAAATTAAAAACATTACATTTAAAGTGATTAACTGCATACAAATAATGAACAAAAAACTTCAAATCATCTGACAAGAGTTGAACCTACAACTTTCTGCATATTAAGGATATCCTTAATCACTACATTATGCCACCACTCTGTGCACTATTATAATAGTATTATTCTTAAGACACTAGGGTATCACGTGGAATTCTGATTTTTTTCTTTTTTCTTTTGATTACTCGCAAACAAAAGCCTCCAGGATGCATAGAATGTGTCTCGAAACACTGCCTCTGGCAGGCAGCTTGAATTCGTGTATAAAATGACCTAATTGGCTAACTCCAATGCTAAATAATTCTGAGATGGCACAATGTATCAGTTTTTTCCTTAACAATATTTCTCAGCACAACCTGCCCTGCAACACCCTCACAAGCTTTTTCAGAGTATTTATGACTACCCTGTAGAGGCGACATCCACAGTGATCAGCAGTGCTCCATATAATAGTGACGTGGGAAGGTTGCAAAAAGTGGTTTGTGTACTTGATGTGGGAAGCTAGCCCCTGCCCTCCCTTTCACTCACAAGCCCTCTCCAATCTCCCTCTTCTTATGTTCTATTTCCCCCTTCCAACCCTGTATCATTCCGTTGCTGCCCCTCCACCCCAACCCATGGTCACTAGCCCCTCAACATTTCCTCACCTTTCACCTGTAACCTATACCACCCAACAACCCATCTCCTCAGTCCAGTTGCAGCACCAAAGCAATGTAGCCAAGGCCAGAAGAACATGTATGTATCTGAGTTGTCTGCAAAACAAGGTTCCCAAGAACCTGCACTTGCAAGCAATGCTGTTATGCTGGATCCAGCAAAACTGGTGAGTAGCTTGGTTCTGACTCATTTCCCGCACTGGCGAGCTATCAGCAACACTCAGTCCTGGCTTGGCAGTCGTTAAAGATGGAAATCCCATTTGTGTCTCACACTAGATGTGAATTTTGCTCTGAGATTCATTTTTTTGTGTGCAAAACAGATTGTGGCGGTAGACATTCATTTCCAACTGTGTGAAATCTTCGGAGAAACTTGTATGAGCATAAAAAATGTGGGCAAATGTATAGAGAATACAAAGATGGAAGTATAGATGTCCATGATGAACACTATTCTCGACAGCCATGAGTTTTGGATGAAACAATTGTAAAAGTGGGAGAAGCAATACTGAGAGATTGAAGGGTGATGGTTCGGGAGTTCTGCAAGATTATCCAGAATTAACAAAATTTTGATGGATCATTTAGGTTATGCCAAGGTTTGTGCAAAGGTGGAAGACCACAAAGTGAAATGTGTGGAAGCAGCTCACAAATTTCTTCAGGCCCACACAGCTGATGACGAGCAATTCTGGAACTCTATTGTCACTGGAGACGAAACCTGAGTCTACTACACAACACCAGAAATAAAACAACAATCCTGTCAGTGGAAACATCCAGTCTCGCTGAAACAGCAGAAGTTTAAACGAACACCATCTGCCAGCAAAGTGATGGCGAGAATGTTTTGGGACAGGAAGTGATTATAATTCTGCAAATTCCTAACTGGCAGTACAACAATCAATACAGATCACTACTGTGAAATATTGAAGAACCTTCGCTGCACCATCTAAAACAAGAGGAATGGCATGTGTATGAAGGGAGTGCATTTCCATCAGGACAACACTTGTCCACACATTGACTGTAACACAACCAATCTCATCAACAAATATGGATGGGATACTGCCACATGCCTGCTCTACAGTCCAGACATAGCCCCAGTTTTTCGATCTCTTCCTTGAATTGAAGAAACACCTGGGTGGGACACATTTCACAAGCAGAAAGGAGCTGAAAGAACAGGTTTTAAGCCACCTTCATGGCACAACAAGAGAGCTCTATGATGAAGGTATACAGAAGATAGTGCACTGCATGCAAAAAAGCATTGATCTCAAAAACAGGTAAAAATCTAAGTGTTCCATACATGTATTATTTAATGCCAATAAACACATTTTTCATTGTGAAAAATAACTGAACCTTTTACAGACAACCCTCATATCAGGTGTTTGTATCCCACTCATTACTTTCTATCACCATATTAAAATTGTAATACAATTTGTAGGAAGAGAAATCACATGCATTCTACAAAACTAATATACAGCTCGGTTAGATTCACGATAGGGCCACATCACATTTTTAACCAAACTGTACACACTTTAGTTAATTAAGTCTGTACTATTGTAGGTTACAAAACACAAATAAATACATTTCTCCTTCGTTAGTTAATTAACTATGTATTATTGTAGGTTACAAAACAGAAAATAAACACAAGACAGAAAAGGAGGGTGGGAAGTTCATCATTTTGTGTCAAATATGGGAACACTCTCTTTGTGGTTGTTCTCATACAACTAAACTTTTGTTTTTACATGACAAATATCCACAAGAAAATTTATCCAGTCTCATTAAATTTCAGAAACAACAGAATTCTGAATCACTAAAGTCGTGAGATCTCTTAACTAAGTTGTGCAAAAACATAATGAAGGCACTCAAGTCAGGAAACATACTTGTGTGTTTTGCTGTCAAAATGAAGTAATAACTTGTCAACTGAGCAGCCATCACCAAAAAGGAAATGATTAGTGGAAAGATGCTTTTTAATGCGGACCAGAACTTGCCGCAGCTGTTTCAGCCCTAATGAATCTGCAAAAACATCACCAGGGCCAACTGTAAAGACTCCCATAACGGAGAAACCACCTGGCAACATTCGAGTGACCTGCAAAACAGCAAACACATAAGTAAACAAGTTAAACACTATTTTCTTCAAATCTTCATTTAAGGCACTACAGTACATTAATACAAAACTTACTTTATGATATTATGAAACAATAAAATGAGTATGCTAATACTAACCTCCTCTCACTAATTTTTCTCTGCTTATTTGTGTGCCCTACATTACTGAACCTCCCACAGCTATCTTTCATGAAACCACTAGTGCAACTACCTCTCTTCCTGCTGCACATCTATCACACCTCATATCAGCATATAATGGAACAATACACAATTCTGCCAGAACACACAACATAAAGAAAAATGTTAACCATTCCTTGTGTCAATGCACCATGCTTATTAGGGGCAGTAGCAAAGTCAGACCTGTTAAAGAAAAATTTTTGGATACGAGTGCTGGAAGACTACAAAAATGTTAGCTGTTGGAGATCTGCACCCGTTTTTGCTTATTGTAGCATACCCCAACGTCTAGGTTACATTGTAACCACTCACCATATACAGGGAGATTTCAGGAGAAATGTCACATAATTTGTGAGGTGGCTGTTAAGTGTGAAAATAAACCAAAAAAGTCCTGTGAACATGTGCCTGAGTTTTGATTGTTATGGATGTGGAGCGGGTTAAAGACTACGCACTTCCACAAATGACTGAAAACAAGTTGGAATATTAATTACTGAAATGCTGTGTGGTGGACAGAATAATGGTGGGATAGATGATTGATCAATCCTACAAAAGGTGTTGGGATTCTCCAACAGATGGAAGCACTTGCACCAAGGCAACAGCTGCATGCATACCCAGTGTGCAATTGTGGGTTGACTCAGTGCGCAGTCGTGAGGCCGTGTGCGAGTTGTGCATGAGAATTTAATTGAACAAGTCCATCATTTTCGCAAATATCAACATGCAGCATACGTTCACCCACGAAGATGTATTGTTTGTTTACAGTAGTTATGGTAGTGCACATGTGGCTGTGACAGAACATGAGAAACGTCTTCCTGATCAACAAGCCCCCTGCGACAGAGAATTTCCCAGGGTTTTTAGAACATTACGCAAATCCAAAATACTACCTAGTATATATATAACATCAGAACGTAAGGCTGTCCAGTCAGCTGATGAAAAGGAAGACATTATTGCAATGGTACAACTTAGTCCCATCACCAGTACATGGCACATAAGCAGTCAGCTCGATATTCCACAAACACAAGTGTGGTGTACTTTACATTCCGAGGGCTTGCACCCATTCCATGTGCAGCCCACACAACATCTTTGTACATCCAGGCGATTTGGTAAGCAGACCACAATTTTGTGAAATGTTTGCTGTACACAGAGGTGTCATGCAACACACTTTATCTACAGGTGAGGCTAAATTTGCATGCAATGGTATCAAAAACACCCACAATTCTCATTCATGGGCGATGGAGAACTCTCTTGACACTAAGGAAACAAGATTCAAAGTTAGGCTGTCAGTGAACAACTGGTGTGGTATGATTGATAACCTGGTGGTAGGGCTTGTGTTCCTGTCAAATCACAGGAAAGTCAGAGCATACACACATTTGCTGACAGAAGACTGTCTGCACTTCTGGAAGACATAACATTACAGCAACAATGGCAAGTGTACCTGCAACGCGATGGGTCACCAACACCAACCCACTGATCAGACATGTAGCCCAGTATCTGAATAACACACTTCCTCAACTGTGGATTGGCCATGGCAGACCAATCAACTGGCTTGCCAGATCATCCAACCTAACCCCATTACACTTCTGTTTATGGCGCTGATTGAAGGGCAGGTGTACGCTATGAAGGTGGATACACATGAAGAACTTGTTGCTCATATCACCAATGCTGCAGCCCACATTAAAGCCCATTGAGAGGATGTTTGGTGTGCTACACAACACACCTTTGACAAGTACATTGAGGTGGGTGTGGGACTTTGTGGAGACCTCTTGAAGGATGGATCAGTCATCTGTCCCACCTTTATTGTGTCCACCACAGCATCTAAAAAGTATTTCATTAATATTCATCCATGGATGTGTGTCATTTTCAACCCACCCCAGTTCAGTAACAATCAAAAATCAGACATACATTGCTAGGACTTTTTTAAAATTTATTTTCACACATAGAATGACCTCTCAAATTATGTGACGTACGTCCTGAATCACCCTGTATCAGTTGCACTAAGCAGTAGCCAAGCACATAAACATGATGTTTTACAGTCCACCTAAGCTTCCTTCTTCAGGGCAGGTGAGGTATATTCCATGTCTAAGTCACAATTTAACTGCTAATGGATACAACTATTCAGATCTCTCTCAGAGGGAGTAACCATTAATACTGTTCTCAAAAGTCTGTTGTTTACCATAAAGTGTGTTTCCTTCGTGAGAGCCATCACATGTTCAGGGATATATCTTCAATTTATTTTTTGTGATGTGTGCCAAAAGACCACACTCATGGTGTGGGAAATGACGACTGCTGCATGCATAGTGATGGATGTTTTACCTCCATGCCAGGCCACGGTGTTACGTGTGAGGCTCCGCTGTGGCTGCCAGTTGACTCATATTAATGAAATATACACGGTCTAACAGCAGACTGACAGCAACTGTATTGTAACTAAGGAGCCAGTAGCATTTTTTCCCCAAAGTAACAGCTTCCTTACTGAACCAGCCACTTAAATTGCGATGGTGTAAGAATAAATAACTTTAAGCAGTGCAGTACTAGTCTACCATTACTACAGAAATACAGATAAATGAAGTTGCATGAGTAGGACCAAAAATAATGTTTTTCAATTAATGTTAACACTAAATATACAAACATGTGCTGAAAACTGACTCATTCAACATAATTTTGGTAAAAGAATCTATAATCTATGGAACATGCTACTAACTAACTATGATGCCTGTCTTCCTTAAAGTATATCTTGACTTACTCCACAGCACTGAAGATTATCCATCTTGATATGGTCTATGTAATATGATGAATGAATGACTGAACGGGGGAAAAAAAAAAAGAGATTTCAGGAATTATTGCAACCAAACGCTGTTTTTTCCGGTCATGAATATATAAAAATTGAAGAAAAAATGGTGATTGGTTGCAGTAATTCCTGAAACCTTTAACACGACAGTCACAGTGTTCCAAATCCAGAATGGATAAAGGAAAAAAAGATTTTAACTCTCATTACAAACAAAAAATTGTTTTGAATGTGATTTAATGTGGCCAGCTAACAGTTCGGTATTGAATTATTCAATTAGTTTGACACAATATTTGAAATATGTGAAGTTTTTGATAGTGCTTCACAAACTCTCACTAAACTGTCCCCTTTCTACCTAATCTATACTTTGGACTATGCTACAGAGCGATCTGTCACCACAATCTATATTCTAAAAAATAGTGTATAGACAAGGAAACAGTATCAGTGTCAAGCTCTCCTCCTGCTTGCACATGTATGGTATCACATGGCACACCACTATTACATTACAGAACAAAACCACACCCACTATTCATGGGTTTAGATGACTAATATTGTGTCCCACACTATTTATTGGGTGTGACAACAGCATTAAGAAAAATCAGTATTTCCAGCAGTGACGGCATATTGCTTCAATATAATGACAGTGTAAAGGCAGCATGGCTCAGCAGATACCTTCCTTTCTTCTCTAAAATATCGGGGTTATATTCTGATTTGCTACATATGGTTAAAATAGTCCTCCATAAATTTGAACAGATCTAATTATGGTAAAATACAAATTGTGTGTTGTGCCGGCGTGTCTGTACATGATGGGAATTATGTTTTACCTCCTTAACAGTGAATTTATTCAAATGTCTTTCACATGTCAACAACAACAATAGCAATAAAACTGCACAATACACAACAAAACAGCATATTTCATAAGGTAATAACAGGGAATGAGAACAGGAGTACTTATATGCCAATACTGTAAACAAAAGTACACACAACAAACAGAAATAACAGGTGTAAAAACAACCAAAACAGGAAAAGTGTTTTTCCCTAGGAAACAAGATGGACACATACAGACTACAGTTAGATCATTTTTTACAAATAGACTGACTCTGAAATGACTGTTAGGAAAACCAGCCTAAAAATTGTAAATAATAGTAAACAGCTCTACACACATTGAACAGAATGACAACATGAAGTTAGACTTGCAAACATCAATGTGGACCAGAATTTATTTATTTATTTATTTATTGCAACACAGTTACTGTTTTTAACATACAACCGTCTCTTAAAATGTACACCAATATAGTTCACAAGCTAACATTATGAAACATGTTTCAGCAACAATGTAAAAAGTTATCACGTTTTTGTTTCACTTATTCTTACAAGTTTAATGAAATATGTATTCATCAGAAAATTTACTAAGTGGAAGCCTACTACTAGGTATTTATTATCATGATTAAGATGATGATTGTGTGTATATGGGACTCAATATGTTAATAACGTATTAGTGCACATATTGAAGCACATTATCTTTCTGAACCACTGCTCGTTGTTTTGTGAATAGTCTTCAAGGAAATTATCCATATAATGAGTGTTTTAAGCAACAGTGATAATGTATACAGACAAACAAATTGAAGTACGCGAATCCTGTTAGTACAAAGTGTTCACCCACTGTTAGTTGCTTACTACAATACAATATCGTTCTCACATTAACATTTTGCGTACCATATACGGCACACAGCTGCTTTGTTAGAACTTACATGTTTTGCGTGCTCTGCAATCCAATGTTCTTGGAGATCTTTAAATGATTTTATCACAACATGATCGCTGGGTCTCTTTCGTTCATCTTGCGTATCTTCAGTTTCATCCTTGTTAGCAGGTCTTGGCGTTCTCGCCAGGTGTATCACATAATCTCGCTGTCCAGATGTCTACGGATAAACATAACCTATACTGCTCAAATATTAAATGTCAACAAACTACAAGCCAAATCTCATTCGCACACACCTGGCCAATAATTAAACCGACTTCATAACAATCTGGTTTGGCAAGTGCCTGAAGATTCGGCAATATTCCTTCCTCGGCAAGTACTTGTCTTCCCATTCTGACAGTTACCTATTTCGATGTCTGCATTATGCTTCAAATTGACATACGGATTCGGCACTCCATACCTCGTGGCTACGTGGTCTTTGCCGCAGACAGCTTCATATGCATCTGTGGCATTAATAGCAGCGATATAATAATTGCTGTTTGACAGAAACACAACTAGAACGCTATTCTGAATCTGCAGAACGCAAGAAGACGTTGTGAATATTTGCCAACACCTAGAGACTACAAATATTTACGGCTTAATAGAAGAATTCCTCAGTCGGATAGTAACGTTTTCATTTATTTATTTATTTTCATTACTTTAATGAGGGATACGTTCACATCAACAATGTGACTGAGGACTGATGACTTCAGATGTTAGGTCCCATAGTGCTCAGAGCCATTTGAACTTTTTTTTTTAACAATGTGACTGCACTTCAGCTACGTAAATGTTGTAAGGTCTGTGTAATTTTAACAAACATTAAAATATGAAAAATTCAGGTGATATAAAAACAGGCGAACCTGACGTACTAGCGATGATTTTCACTGCAACATTGTGTCGTTGATACAATGCTGGATAACGAGTGAATCGCATAGAGATGACGCTGGAGGCTTCAAGACCAACTGTGGTTAAACAGTTGGCTGAATGGCATCACGATGAAAGAAGTAGAAATGAAATATAGGATGGGAGCTGATGTTGGGGGCATGAGGGTAAAAAAAATTATCAGATGAGCGTTGTGAGTGAGTAAGGCACGTTTGAACTGAGCTAAAAACATGTTCTGCAACATGTTCACAGCTTAGTTTAATGCAGCTCTGTAGTACCGATGTTCGTCAACATGTTGCCAACATCTGTGTCAGGATGGTTCATCTGTTGTCCGTGTTGTTGGATGCTCTTTTTCGAAACTGGATGGAGAAAATCAGCAATATTCACGAACTTACCACACACTGCCAGGCAGAGTACTGCCTGTGGCTGGGGTGCTTTTTTTCGAAACTGGCGTGGACAAAAAACAAAATTCACGCAGTTATCGCACTCCATCAGATAGAGGAGTGCCTATTGAACGTTAGAAGTTCCACTTACAAAAATACGAAGCTCAAGCCTGACTCTCTATGAAAAATTGCTGAGGCACTTGGCACTGGCAGCAATGGTGTGGTCAAAAATCGTGTCTCACATATCACAGGATAAACGAGAGAAAAGAAAAATAGAAGAAGGAAGGAAATTTGGAAGTGGGACGGACTCACTGTATGAAATTAGTGGATTTTTTTTTCGATTATTTCCGGCTCCTGGGTTTTCAGGAACCAAATGAAATAGGGGATACAGTGGATAAAGAGGTAAACAAAATTATGATTGCTTATGTTTTTTGTATTCAGTATTATGCTACAATATTCAGCTGTAATTATTTTGCCTTGTGGGCTTACAAAGTAATCTGAGAATTTGTTACGTATTTCTTTATATTTGTTTGAAGTACTCTGTGGTTTATTTGGGAGTGTTGTACCTGGCAGAACATACTTTCTTTTGCACACCATTCATATTCAATCACAGGCAACTCAAACAAGTAAATTTGAGTTCAGTTTCCACAAAACATATCTGAAGAAGATGTGAAAGACGTTGTGAGTCCAGGTGTACCGGTAAGTGCGCGTCATCTTCCACAAAAATTGTGGAAAACAAGGGTGAAAGAACTGGCCCTTTAAACATAGCTGCAACGCAGAATGCTCTGCAGCAAAAGAAATCGACGACAACAGCGTTTATTAACCGACTTCGTGAGAGATATGTTGTCAACAAATTGTGAGAGCTGCGTCCCTACGAATGGGCAGTGAAACAGAAAAAAAATTATGTAATTCTCTATGATGTCGAAGTAAGTTTACATAGAAGGGAGGAAGCACTAGTGGTAAATCTACTAACAGTGAACCTGGATATGACAGGGGGACAACCAAATGGTTAATCCCCTGTCACATTCATTGGAAGTGCTGAAAATGCTGCCGTTGAGGACGTGTATTAATTTAGCATATAGATATAAATCTGTCGTGAACTAAATATGTGTTTCAGTGCTATTGAAATAGCTGAATTATCGTTTTGCAATCTTTCAACCAAAGATTCAGAGACTGCAAGAAATATGATATTTGTGACCGTACTGGCTTTGAAATATGGAGTAAATACGCAAGGCTTTGATAAGAATCTCCCATTACCTAAAAATGAGGAGTAACAGCAAGTATTTACTTTGCACAATTTGCTTTTCTGAATTTTGTGTCTTTGTTTGAAATAACTGGCCCTATAATATCAATTAGAATAACAAAATCGAATGGCAACATCCTAGTACAGTAACGAAAATCAGAATCGTTTTCCAGAATCAGCTCACACAGTATGTTATTCCTGGCACATTACATTTACATTACATTAATACTTGTTCCACAGATCACGAATACGACATTTCGTAATGATATGGAATGTGTCAGTTTAACCTAAGTTTTCATTACACTTTTTTTTTACGGTTACTACTTAATGTCTAAAAATTCATCTATTGAGTAGAAGTTACTTATAATCCGTCTTGATTGCAAAAATGTTTATTCACATGACACAATGCGATAAGCGCTGCAGGCTCCAGCTGCGCCGCAGCACGGAGCGTCATTCGCTCTGCGAACGTCGAGGAGTGCGGACGCATAGCTCTGGGTGTCTCGCTGGGCGTTGGCTTGCTACGTTTACTTGTGTTAACGTGCCACAGCAATGCCTCTGCGACGTGCATGGCGTCGTCGCTGGCGGCTCAGCGTTCCTGTGTATCGTGCTTTGAAGGCAATTGACATTGACTTGGCTGGACAGTTTAATAAGCAACAACTGATTGGAGGTCCAAATGTATTTCGAGGACTCCGCCTGAACTTCACATGTGATGTACAAGCTCTGTTTGGAGGTAGTACATGGTTGACAATAGCTGTAATGTGGGGTAATCATTGTGATTATGGTGGCCTTGAAGCATTTCCAGATGCTAATATTTTGGCATGGAAGACTTGGAGTATAGCTGAGACAACAGGACTCTTAAGTCCCATATGGTACACTTATTCCCAGTATGCCATTTGTTTTGAGCACTAGAAAGAAGAAGAAATTAAATGCAGATAAGTACCTGTTTATATGGGCTAAAGTTGGTAATGTGAAGATTGCTGAGTGTGGACAGGTTACTCCTGTAACCAAAATTGCAGATCTGAAGATGGTTCTAGACGAACCGAAACTGGCCATGTGAATAAACATTTTTGCAATCAAGGAGGATTATAAGTAACATTGTATAAGAAGTGATTGCAGTATCCCTTCAGACACCATGTCTGTTTTTGCAAAATATTGAGTAGACGTTGTCATTCAGAAATTTTTTAATTTGTTTTTAAATGCCAATTGGCTATCTGTCAGACTTTTAATGCTATTTAGCAAATGACCAAAGATGTTTGTGGCAACATAATTCACCCTTTTCTGTGCCAAAGTCAGATTTAACCCACAATAGTGAAGATCATCCTTTCTTCTACTGTGTTAGCTATGCACTTCGCTATTATTTTTGAACTGGAATGGGTTATTAACAAGAAATTTCATAAGTGAATATATGTATTGCAAAGGTACCTTGAATATATTGAGTTCTTTAAATAAATGTCTGCAAGGTGATCTTCAGTGGGCTCCAACTATTATTCTGATTACATGCTTTTGTGCAACAAATATTTTTCTCTTTGTGATGAATTACTCCAAAATATGGTGCCATATGAAAGCACTGAATGAAAATAGGCATAGTAGGCTAATTGACTGATATGTTTATCACCAAAATTTGCAATAACCCTAATAGCATAAGTAGCTGAATCTAACCATTCCAGCAGATCTTCAATTAAGCAGACTCAGCAGCAATGAGCGAAAATGTGTACCAGACCGGGATTCGAACTTTTATGAAGATCTTGTGACATACTAACATTATTTTTCACCATACTTTTATGAAAATCTTGTTATATTTTAACACCTCAAGTACCTGCCTCTCTGAGCTACTCATTAGGCTTAATTTAATTCATTGCTGAAACAGTGGACACTGATCTTAGCCTATAAAAGAGGTATTCCCATGAGTTTCAGTGTCCCCCTTAACGATTTTGCTGTTGTCCCAGCCAGTTTACCCTTCCCTTTCCTACTGAGATGTAGACTATGCCTTGTGAAGCCCCACCTACGAATAGTATCGACAGGAACCAAACCTATATCAGACAAACAGACACCCAATGTAGCTCCATGCTGACCCTCCAGACAGTGCTGTTCAGTTGGGGCCAATCATACTGCATGGAAGCAGGAACAAAGCCAACATTGGTATGGCTCATTGTAGAAGCCATTTTTCCCAGGTCACACTCAATATTGTAGTCCTAATCCCTATCACTACATCTTCTACAATGTGTTTTTGTCCACTAGCGAAGTCTTTGTCTTTTTTTTTTTCGACTGTTCATTTCATTGAGTATTATTAATATGGCACTACATGTCATTAATTCTTCATCTTCACTTGTCATAGTGTAGATCTTGATGGGAATACATAATGCGCAATGTTCGCTGCTAGTTCAGTGTAGCAGACGATGTGATTACAGATGTACAAATGTTTTTTTTGCTATAGTGGGGGTGGGTCATGAACAACGAATACATTGCCTACGTGCTGGTGTAGCAAGTTGCAAACAGTGTTCCCAACAGAAACATGTCTTTAAGTTCAGCATAAACCACAAGATGTGCTTGTATTTTTAATTGGAGGTTGTGGAGAGTGGGATGGAGTAGGGTGTGTGGGGTGTAATGGAAGTAGAATTAAACAGGGATATCTAGTTGTATGGAGACTACATTAGAGTGTTTAAGGGGCTCCGGAAAGGCTCAAAATCATGAAAAGTTCAATTTTTACTTTTTTGCGTTTTCTGAATCTGCAGACTATTACCTTTTAATAGATATATAATTTATTCAATTCCGAAGACTACAACTATTTTAAAATTTTTTTTTAAATGTGTTCTACATGGGCGTGACCCACTGTGGCGCTGTTAAACTGCTGTCAAATGGTGTTATTATTAACGTCCGTGTTCATCAGGTACATTTTAGTGATGTGAGATAAAGTATGTGTTGTGGCTAACCTGTGATGGTTCAATATATATCGCTGGTGTGATTGTCGATTGTTTCATGTTTATTTACTCTGTCGTTATCTCGAAAATATTCGTAATTAATTCTGTTTCTTGAGTCTCTGTTTTGTTGAAGTATAATAATGAGTAAAAGTAAAGTTGCTGTTGTGACTTTCAATGATGGCAACATTGTAAGGTGCAAGGTATTTAGAAATATGGGAATGTAGATAGGTTCTAACATGGTACGAGCGATGCTTGCTTTAGACAAGGAACGCCTTCGGGCTGCAGACAGGGCTGTAAAGAGTCTAGAAATACAAGCAAGAGTAAACAGGAGGAGGAACAAGAGGAAGCTGGAGGAGGAGTTTGCAGAGGATGAAGATAATCCATCCTATGGACCTGGAATGCACTAAAAAGTTAATCCAATCTTTGTCGCTCGATTCCCAAAACTTTTATTTTCTCATACTAATTACATGTTTTCTAAGGATCTTCCAAACATATTTGTTTCAAACTTTCAGTAAATGTTACACAGTACCTTCTGCATAATTTAACACAGCCTTTTTCCAAAAAACTGTATATTTTTGAATATATAAATAAAAAATTGCAAAAAAATGTTGTGAATTTTCATTACAATTGAAAAAAATCATCTTTAATAACTGAACTAAAATTTTGTAAAATCCCTGTGTTAAGTTGTAGTTCATATTCCAATAAATAATCTGTAAAAAGTTCAACTTCCTACCTCAAATACTTTGTGAGGAAAGATGTAATTTATAAGCGTTATTTTAACATTGCAAGTATAGGGCGTTCCGGAGCCCCTTAAGGAGGATGTGGCAGCTGGATTTAGTTGAAAAAAATGGTTGTCTAGCCAGTGCAATATATTTAGGGATAGTGATAAGAAAGTAGATAACATGCAATATCCAAGAATATCACTTATGTATTACATAGTATTTATCTTCTACTAAATCTACAGAAAACTAGCATACAACAAATAACATCGATCAGATACTTGTACAGTTCAGTTTACTGGAGCAAAAAGCTAACTACCAGTCCAGGAGAGTGGCCACTATCATAGTAAATGGAACAGTAATCAATCAAAGAAGTAGGGTATTTACGGTTAAAGTTCAGAGTGGTAGTGTGTTCCTTGTAGCGTATTGCAATTTGCAGTGCTATAATTCAAACTCATCACCGTTCTGGAATAATGAGTTTGCACCATGTCTTAAACTGGGCTGGTCCTGATAAGTTTATTTGGCTGTGTGATTACCAGTGCATGTTGAATAAGAAGGGATGAGAGGTGTTTGGTTGCATCAGATTGCTACTTGTGATGAGGCAGCTGTTTTGCTACAGCCAGGATGCAGGTTGATATTTTCAGCTGTGGTGTTACAGGAAGTTGCTTGGGCATAGTGGTATGGTGATAGACTGGATGGAATGATCACTTCACATTTTACAAAAGGAGTTTTTTTAGATCAAAGTATTGTTCTAAAATGTTGGGTTTCTTACATTCTCGATTATGTAAGGCATCACTTACAGTTGCATGGTTCGTTTGCACAAAATTTTCTACAGTGTTGACTGGTCAGTGGAATGAAGCATGTGATGGCAAGATGTTTCATCTGGTGCATGGTTTGGTACACAGTATGAAGCTAACCATGATTATGCAGGTGTAGAGGAGCCTGCCCTATCCATGACATTTTACAAATTAGACTAATATTCTGATGTACAGGTAAGATAAAATTTATGTTACAGTAGCTGATGTTGCTGTTGAGTAATACTGTTGAAGTGATGTTAGTAATAGAAATGCATCAAATACTGATTAAATGTCAGCTACAACGGAAAAGTATAGGAATTTGAATAAGTTAACGTAAAGAGTGGAAATGTGGCAGGCTGAGAGGGAAGAATGGTTGGGGTAGACAGTAGGGGTGAAGGTATATTTGGTGACAGGAGAAGAGTAGAGCTTCTAACACCTTAAAATCGATTCTGGAAATTCAGTTCTGGCTCCCAGTATTCCACTACCACAACTGATTTTTGCTCACACATACAGGGTGAAAATTATTAAACTATATGAAAAAAAAGTAAATTAGCTGCAAACTATGGCATGCGTACACTTTATTCAATATGTAAACGTCACTATAGATACTGAGATTTAGGGTATGACAAATTGGATATGCCTACCATCATTGGAAATGATGTTGCGCAGATGAATATCGAAATTATGCATGACCGACTGAAGTGTCGGAATATCAGTGTTGTTAATGACCTTCTGAATGGCTGTTTTCAGCTCAGCAATTGTTTTAGGGTTATTTCTGTACATCATGTCTTTAACGTAGCCACACAAAAAGGAGTCGCATGTGTTCATATCTGGAGGATATGGTAGCCAATTGAGGCCCACACCAGTGGCCTCTGGGTACACCACAGCCAGAATGCGGTCCCTAAACTGCTCCTCCAGAACATCGAACACTCTCCTGCTTTGATTGGGTCGAGCTCCATTTTGCATGAACCACATCTTGTCGAAATCAGGCTCACTCTGTATAATGGGGATGAAATCATCTTCTAGAACGTTCACATGCACTTCAGTAGTCACTGGGACATTAAGGAATATTACAATGATTATTCCGTGACTGGACATTGTGCACCATACAGTCACCCAGTGAGGGTGAAGAGATTTCTTGATTGCGAAATGTGGATTCTCAGTCCCCCAAATGCACCACAGTATTCCACTACCACAACTGATTTTTATTGACAAAACCATCCAGATGAATGTGGCTGACAACAACAAAGCACATGCACATGCACGTACTAATTTCAATCATGCCCTGCGGCCAACCGTGTAGATTTAATGTTCTAACGCAAACTGTTCAGAAGTTATGACGATTTTATTTCACATATTTCAATAAATGTCACCCTGTAAATGTACAGCCGTTTTTGGGACATGCTTGGGTTGTCAGGTTACATCCTGTTCTAAAAAAAATTCGACTAATGAAGGAGAAGTAAAAACATTAGACTGAGCATAAAGCTATCTATACCAATAATATGTAACTGAAGAGAAATAGCGATTGTGCTGACTAAAATAGAAACTGGAACAGTTGTTTTCCAAAAGCCATATTTCACTGGATTAGCAAATCTGCTTCAAGATTAACATGTACACAAGACAGAGAAAAACGGTTGCCGAAATCCGTTTTTCGACATCCGGGAGATGTGTCTCTTGTAAACGTAGTGACTGGATAATGTTACGGATTGCAAAGTCCAAGAAACTACTGTAGGTTCATGTAACATTATATGCTAATTTTTTCGTCTTAGCATTGTACTGGGACTTTCTTATGGATGTAATATCAGTACGTCCTGCAGAATTCGGTGTTATTTATGCTCTCGTCTGATTAGAAAACGAAGACTGTAATAAATATTTGGCTATTAATTTCCAAATATGTGGCGATTTCCGAGTGTGTGGTTAGTCAGAACCCTAACAAGGCAGCTTTAATTACTATGAGTGAAACAAGGAGCAATGACATTCATATTCTTCATTGTCTGAAATATTTGGCTATTTATTTCCTAGCTTGAGCAAAGATGATGAAGAGGCAGGTAATCCACATGTTACAATTGATGGCACTTCCGGTTGGTCTATTTCTGCCGCTAACGACATGTCAGAAAAACGAAGGATGGATAGAGACTGAAATTCCACAAAACTGCAGAGAAATTTTCACAAATTAAAAAACAAAGATTAAAATTTTATGGACGTGTTCAAAGACTCCCAACAACGAAGCTTACACATAAGACAGAGGAAAAAAACGTGGCATGGGCCCAACACGTTAAGAAGGATATCAGGAGAGCTTAGACAGGAAGCCATATGGAAGAGCAGGAAACGAATCTAAAACCACTCCATGATTCAACAATGCCTGTGTGAAAATAATAGTGATACTAATGTAATAATAATAATAATAATAATAATAATAATAATAATGTGGTACTGCACTAAACATTCCAGTTTCTTAGGAATACGTCCTTATTCAGATCAGTTGTCATTGTCCAATTTACAATCACAATATCATTTACTTGATAAAAGGTGAAGGAAAACCCCAGTGAGTGGTTTAGTGTCTTCGTTAAAAATGTTTACTGTATTTGCCTATGTTTTAATAAAAGAAAAAAATTCAAGAGTTCACAGTAAATTGCTATTTTATGGTGTTTTGAAATATTCTTCATTTGAGAAAAGAACTCTTTCAGACTCGTATTGTTACTGAATAACCTGAAAATAAATCATTTGCAAAGTAATATGTGTTGATCAAACTTCATATTTTTGCAACAGGTCATCAGTGCAGGCCATGTCAAAATGATCAAAACATAGTTTTAAAGAAGAATGACTAAATGACTAAATCCTGCACATGCTAATGGAACAAATTTTTGTGTCAACTTGAGCCTTCGATACTGCCCATAAGTTTTTAGTCTTGATATGGTAAGTGACATCATTCATTAACGAGCTGATGCTCCTAATTGTGCAGATATTAAACATATCTTTGGTTGTCCTAGCAGCTAACAAAAATAGTGATTTCAATTTACAGGAACTTTGAATTATTTATGAATAAATATTCCTTTCGAAAATAAAATTTCTGGCCATTGTGCTAGTCCTGCTGGCAGATTGAATCATAGTTTCTATGTTATAGAGATATAACATTTTAATCCATTTTGTATTTCCTTGTTCTATTATTTTGTTTTGTTGGTTTTTGATCCAACACTATAGATTTTGCAACATGGAGCCTTCAGTAATGTTTAATAGTTATATGTTGTGGCAGGAAATGGAAGTTCAGGAGTCGACTATTACATATGTGTAAAGTTAGGTGTAACCAGAGAACGTTTTATATGCTTTGTATGTGGTGTTCATATGCATTTTAGGAAGGTTTCGTCTGAGTGATCATCCAGCAGTTACATATGGAGACACTATCCTGATAATTTTTAGCACTCAGTCTGGCATATCAACTGGTTTGAGAGATGGACGCAGTCTCCCTCTTGTAGTGATGTTAACGTATTACTTTTATTATGAGTTCTCTGTAACATATATGCTGAGCAGCAAACTAGTGCTTATGAATGAAGGGTAATAGATTGGTTTTTTATGAAGGTATGAGTACTACAGCTATGTCGAGCTTTGTTCACTTGTGGGGTAGCGGGTTGGTTATCATAATAATCATCATGAGTCATTGGAGGAAATTGAAATTATTGTAAATATTGTTTGCCATCTTTTACGAGAGAATGGAAACTGTTTCTGTGGTCAGCAAGCCGGCCGGAGTGGCCGTGCGGTTCTGGGTGCTACAGTCTGGAACCGAGCGACCGCTACAGTCGCAGGTTCGAATCCTGCCTCGGGCATGGGTGTGTGTGATGTCCTTAGGTTAGTTGGGTTTACTTAGTTCTAAGTTCTAGGCGACTGATGACCTCAGAAGTTAAGTCGCATAGTGCTCAGAGCCATTTTTGTGGTCAGCAAGAAAGTGATGGAGAACATACTGACCATAGTTCCCAATCTGCAAGACCACATTCTTTGCCAGCCCACTAAAAGAAATGTCTCTATTCTCTGTCTGCTCAGCAGGATCAGGACAATGATTATAAATGAAGCACTGGACTCGCATTCGGGAGGACGACGGTTCAATCCCGTCTCCGGCCATCCTGATTTAGGTTTTCCGTGATTTCCCTAAATCGCTCCAGGCAAATGCCGGGATGGTTCATTTGAAAGGGCACGGCCGATTTCCTTCCCCATCCTTCCCTACCCCGAGCTTGCGCTCCGTCTCTAATGACCTCATTGTCGACGGGACGTTAAACACTAATCTCCTCCTCCTCCTCCTCCTCCTATAAATGAAGATTTTGAGTTGTAATTGATACATATATTTGGTAAAGCTTCACCTGCACAACACTGAGCCTTGGTAAAATTTGCTGTTTTCAAGAGCGCACCGCAGCCTGTAGTGTGAAGCAGTCGCCCTCCGTTTCTGGCGGTGGCGCCGCTGTGGCAATCGCAGGTTTGGTTCTCCCTCTGGTGGGAAAGCGGAAAAGTTGCTTGTTCACGTGCATTTAAGGGGCGCTATGAGCTCAGTGTGGCATCTAGAGGGTTGGATCCCCTCCTTCGAAAGCGTCAGATTGCAAAGCCTGGGCTACTCTCAGGGTGGAATCTCCATCTTCGAAGATTGTGTCTGTCTGTCTGTCTGTCTGTCTGTCCGCCGCCGCTTGCTGCTGTAGCTGTTCGTCAGTCTGTCCGTCCGCCTGCTTGCTCGCTGTCCATCGCCGCCGCCGCCGCCGCCGCCGCCGCCGCCGCTGCTGTCTGCTGTCCGTCCGTCTGTTCGTCGCCGACCGACGCCACCGACGCCGACGCCGCCGCCGCCTGCTGCCCGTCCGTCTGTCAGTCGCCGTTCGTCTGCAATGAGTACTCCCACCTCCACTGTCATCTACACCTCCCCCTCCCCCTCTCCCACAGTCACTTCCTGGAGTGCCGCCCCTGGCCTCCCTCCTCACACCTCCCCTCCCCTCCCCTCACTTACCCCTCCCCCTATCTCCTCCCCTGCTGTATACCCACACCTCTACACCCTTCCTCCAGCCTCCACACCCTCAACAGCTCCCAGTACTACCCCCACCCTCACGTACGCTTCCGTAGCCGCCTCTGCTGCCGCCCCCCAGGTGGTCGCCTTCCCCTCTCTCACCCACCCCGTCACTTCGTCATCTGCATCTCCCGCATGCATCACGTCGCGCCGAGCCACCATCGCCACCACTGAACTGGCTGCTTCTCCTGGTGCCTCCACTACGCCACAGGGATCTGCCACCCGCCACCTCCCTCTCCTCCCCGTTCCTCTCCCCTCCTCCCAGCCTCCAGTCTCCAAAAAACCCCAAAAGCGCGTCATTTCCGACCCTGCTCCCGCCACTTCCCACAAAAAGTCAACACCACCTCCCCCTCCCCCTGCCGTCTCCATGGACACCACCCCTCCTCCTGCCCCACATACCTCGGCCCCCACCCTCCACACCTTTGTCCTGTCAACTCCCGATCCTAAGTTCCTCGACGCTCGTACCCTCACCATGGAGATACGAAAATACTTACCTGGTGCTCCCATTTCCCAACTCATTCCCCGCAGGGACTCAGTCCTTATCAAGTCCCCATCCCCATACTTTCACACAGACCTCCTGCGAAAACTCCCACGAGTTATGTTTGGCCCCCACGCCTCTCTGACACCCTTCCTTTCCGCTTCCACTCCTTGTCAGCCCCAGCCTCCCCGTCGCCCCCCCACCTACACCGCTGTGATCACCAAGCTCAGCCCGGTGATCACAGAGGATGAAGTGTTGGCAGAACTGAACTCCCACCCGGACTTGGAAATCCACTCTGCCCGCCATATCCACAATGCCTCTGGTCCCACCTACCTCATGTGGGTCTTCTCTGAGTCCGCCCCATCCATTGACCATCTCCTCACCCAGGGTGCCCTGATATACCACCGTCGCCACCCTGTCGAATCCTCCAAATCCCTACCCCAATCCTACCGTTGCCAGCGGTGCCTGATGTACAATGACCACCTGACTCCCGACTGCAAAAACCCCCCCACCTGTCCCCATTGCAAGGCCTCCCACTTTCTTAAGAACTGCCCCAATCTCGCTGCTCCTCCTTCCTGTAATACCTGCAATGGCCCCCATCCCACCTACTCCCACAAGTGTAAAGCTAAACCCCCTCCAGCCACCCCTGAGCTTAAAGTCCCAGTTTGTCCCGTCGATCCCCCTGTCCATCCCAACAATTCCCTCCGTCCACCCCCCACGGCCGAGGACATCATCCGGTTCCTTACCGTTGTCCTCCAAAACATTCACCCTTTTCAGCACCCACACACCTTCCAACAAATCTCCCTTGCCGCTCACTCCGTTTTCCACCTGAACACCTTTGCCACCTACTCCCACAACCAAGCCCACTTCACCTTCACCCGCCTCGACACCCTCGTTTAAGTCTCTTCCCTTCTCTCTCTTCCCCCCCTCCTTCCCGCCATGTCGCGGCACGAGTATCGCATCCTCTTCCAGAACATTCGCTCCTTCCGCTCCAACAAATACCTCCTCATGCACACCCTCTCCCACCACCAGGTCGACACCTTCCTCTTGAACGAAACCTTTCTGCAGCCCCACCACTCTATCCGCACCTCTCCCTATATCCTCCATCGCACTGACGCTCCTGGTCCTCGTGCGCAGGGTGCAGTCATGATTGGCCACCTTAAGCATATCCCCGTCCGGCCACAACCTCTTCTCAATGACCCCACTGAACACCTTATCCTTAGCGTCTTCTTCCCCTCCCTCACCATTACCTGTGCCACCATCTATGTCCGCTCCACTGCTCCCCTTCCTTATGACTTCCTCTCGCACATTGACCGCACCTTCTCCACCTATGTGATTGCCGCTGACCTCAACATCCATAGCCGCACTCCTGCTGCCCTTCGGCGGTGGCATCAGCTCCTCTCCACAATCCAAGGTGACCTTGTTCCCCTTCCCCAGCACACCTGACCCGAAAGTGACACCACCCCCGATGTTGTCATTCCCTCCGCACAACCTCCTTGGGCGTACTGCTGTCGCCGTCCTTGACCCTACAGGTAGCGATCACCTCGCTGTCCTTCTCACCATAACGTCTGCTCACCACCCCCCTCTGGCTCCGCACCCTGCACCCCCTCCCAAGGTCGTCCATGACTATCGCCGTGCCAACTGGGATGCCTACCGGGACTCCATCTCCACCCAGGTTGAAAGCCACCCTCTTACCTATCGCCATCCTGACGACATCATCCATGCTTCGTCCTTCCTTCAGAAGGTAATTACTGACGCCGTGGAGGCCCATGTTCCTACTAAAACCATCCACCCTCACCGTCCCACTCTCCCTCCGCGGGCTGTCCTCCTCCTCCGTGAATCCTGCCGCCTCTATCGCTCCTTCCTGCGCACTCGTGACAGGGATACACTCCAACGCCACCGGCAAATACAGCGACACGTACGGAACCTTATTACAGCAACGAAACGCCGTGCCTGGCGCCAGACCTGCACCTGACTTAACGCCACCCTCCCTATCAACTCCTCCAAATACTGGTCCGCCTTCCATCGCCTTACTGGTTCCCTTTCCACTCCCCACTACCCCCTTCTCCATAACGATCGCCCCCTTCCTGACAACCTCAGTAAGGCCAAACACTTTGCTTCCCACCTTTCCGAGGTCTTCTCCATCCCCGATGATCCCCACTTTGATTATTCTCTTTTCCCCACCGTCATGGAACGTGCCGATACCTCGGGCACTCCACTTGCTCCTAGTCTCCAGTACTTGGGGCAGTTGCCCCCCTCCGACATAAACACTCCCATCACAGCACAAGACATTAAACTTATCCTCCGGTCCAAATGCAACATGGCCCCTGGTCACGACTGTGTCACCTACCGTCACCTTCGAGAAAGCCCCTATTCCTTCCTGACAGTCCTCGCCCATCTCTATAATGTCATCCTCTCTACTGGCTTCTACCCTGACCTGTGGAAGACCTCCCGCATCCTCTTATTCCTCAAACCCAACAAACCCCCTTCTGCTGCCTCTTCCTATCGTCCCATCTGCCTCACCTCCGTCTTCAGTAAGGTCCTTGAATCCATCCTCTCCCACCGTATCCATCAGCACCTTGCTCAGCACCACCTCCTCCCCCTTACCCAGTGTGGCTTCCGACCCTCCTTCTCTTCTCAAGACCAACTCCTCAACCTTGTTCACCTTCTGTCCCTCCAGCTCAACTCCTGTCGCTCTGCCATTTTTGTTTCCCTTGACCTCCAAAATGCCTATGACCATGTATGGCATCCCGGTCTCCTCTTTAAACTCCAAACCTACGCCCTGCCTATCAATTTTGTCCATCTGGTGGCTTCCTTCCTCTCGCACCACCCTTCCTATGTCACCCTCCACAACACCAACTCCTGTATCTTTTATTCCACGGCTGGAGTCCCACAGGGTTCTGTCCTCTCCCCTCTCCTTTATCTCTTGTATACAGCTGATATGTCCAAGCCACCCCCACCAGTCCACCTTCTCCAGTATGCTGATGACACTGCCTTCCTGGCTCTCTATCCTACCCTTCAACGATCTCAACGTACCCTCCCAACCCACCTTAACCAGTTCACCACTTGGTGTAACCAGTGGTTCCTCCGTCTCAACCCCTCCAAAACCCAGGCAATCATCATAGGCCGCACCACTCGCTCCTTTCGCCTCCATGATTTCTACCTCATCCTTTATGGTCGTCCCATCCAGCTCACCCCCACCCTGAAATACCTTGGCCTCACCCTTGACCGACACCTCACCTGGACCCCTCATCTCCAGACCGTCCAGCAGAAAGCCCATTCCCGCCTCCGCCTTCTGAAACTCCTAATTGGCCGGATATGGGGATTGCATCCTTCTACCATCCTCCACACCTACAAATCCCTCATCCGTCCTATCCTCTGTTATGCCAGCGTTGCCTGGATCTCTGCCCCCACCCGCTTTTACAAGGCCCTCCAAATCCTTGAACGCCATGCGCTCTGCCTTGTCTTCCGTATCCGCCTTCCTTCCCCCACTCGGCTCCTGTATGAAGTGATCCCACTCCCCCACCTCCTCCTGTTCCTCCGACATCTCCGCATCCTTTACG
This sequence comes from Schistocerca cancellata, assembly GCF_023864275.1. Taxonomy (NCBI): domain Eukaryota; kingdom Metazoa; phylum Arthropoda; class Insecta; order Orthoptera; family Acrididae; genus Schistocerca; species Schistocerca cancellata. Next base: position 167,185,728 of record NC_064634.1, read on the forward strand.
TTGTCCGCAGGTTTGATCCCCCCCCACCCTCTGGTTTCCTCCTTCCTCTCCACCCCACGCCCATTGCCGCGCCTCTATCGCTGTATCCCTCCCTCTCTCCACCTCCACACCCTCCATCTCCTTCATCAGGGCAATTTCCTACGCCTCCCCCTCCCGGATGACGAACTTCGCCGTGACGTCTATCCTTCCTTCCAACTATAACCTGGCCTTGTTCCACGCCCCCCCTCCCCAGGGCCCCCTTTATTTCTCTTCTTCTCCCAAAGTGGATTTTCCTCCTTCTCCCCCCTCCCCTGAGACCCTGCACCCCATACTTGCCTCTTTCCTTCCCACATCCCTCCCTACCTGGCCCTCTTCAGCGTGCCCCCCGCTCATCTCCCCCATCTCTTCCCCTCCCTCCCTTCTTCCAGTCTCCCTCATCTCCTTGCGCCTGGCAGATCCTCTGTTTTGATCATCGTCAGTGTGCCACATCAGTGTTGTGTTCAGTGCTGTTTCTCCTGTGCGTCAAGAGGTGTGATTTTAATTGTGTACTGCCTTGAGGTTCGCCGTCAGTGTTTGTTATGTGCTCCGCCATCTGTCGATATCTTTTATGCTCCAGTCATACTGTGCCTTGTGTTCTTTTAATTGTCGCAGTGTGTGGCTTTTTGTGTGTGCTACTTTTAATCAGTTTTCACAGTTTTTTTTGTGTGTCTTCCATGATGTTCCCCCTTTTTTATATCTATGTTCACCATATTCTCTCCTTTGTTATTTTTAAATGTCTTCTCTTGTTTGTTCTCTGTCTTTCGGCTGAAGAGCAGCGCATATGCTGCTGCCAGCCCGCCCCGATGGGGAATTGAAATACAATAAAATAAAAAATAAAAAAAAACTCAGTGTGGATCAGTCTGAGTCGGCGAGTCTGGTCAGTTGGTCAGCCAAGTTAGTCTGTCTCTCGTCCGCACTGGTGAGGCAGTTAGTGTCTGTTTGTCTGTCGTCCGGAGTGCTAGTATGTGTTACGCCGCCAGTCTGCTCGAGTTGGCTCAGGCAATGGGCATTGGCGGTTGGATCGATCGGTTGGTCGGTCGCGCACTGGGACACAAGATGACTTGTCCGCCTGGAGCGTCGGCGCATGTGAGGTCGCCACGTGAGTCCAGTGACCGCACCGACACGAGAACAACAGGAGTCAACCCACGACGCCTGTATGGACGGGGCGAGCTGCGACGCCGTGAGACGGGAGCTCGGCGCGCCTTCCTGCGTCCGTTGAGGCGGCTGGCAGCGGACGGTTCGGGAGAGCGTTTTGGGGGTGCTGCGCCAGGTCTTCGCCAGAAATCGCAGTTATTAGAAGTTAAGTGATTCGTGATACGTTGTTTCAGTTACTTGTTAAATTATACTTGTTTTCTTGGTCAGTCTCTCGTCTCCAGCTTGCTCGTCTGTATTTCGTACCCATTTGTTAGGCAGTTAGTGTCTGTTTGTCTGTCTGTCGGTCTTCCGTACGTTAATAGCTGCCTCTGTCATGTTTGTCGGATTCGGTGTTAACGAATTTATAGAATTAAGGTGTAAAGGCTGAATTCCTGAAATATGTTTTTATCTTGCCTATCATCTTGCGAGGCGGTATATGTGTAATGTAGAGCATGTTGTACATTTTATATAAGTCTGAATTTCATGGGTTTTATTTAAATAGTCATTTCTATAAAGTTGCCACCCTTCCACCGTAAGAGACCTTTTAAAAACAAATTACACTTTCGGTGGCAAATAATTTCTTAGTGTGAGTGTTTCTACCACTTCCATCCCTCTTACGGGGTGCATAGTTAATGTTTTTGTGTGAGTTGTTAAAATATTTAGTTTAAAGTATGTTGCAGATTTGCACCAGTGCAGTCTTTCAGAGGTTGTTGTGAGCAGTTGTGACTATGGCAGTGTAAGCTTTTCTGCTTATAAATTTTAAATCTGTTTTTTAAAAAGCTTTAATGAATAAAATTCCCAGTTGTTAAAGGTAATTTCATTTTCATCAGTGTGATTAAATGTGTTAATGTTCTTTATGAATCGTTAGTAAATAAAGTAAATTCTTTAAGAAAAGATTTTGAAAGTAAATTCACGGTTCAAACACTGTAATATTAATTATGTTCATTCTGACAGTAAATCTCTCTATCCTATATGGCAATGCGAGCAGTTCAGAGGCGATTCCTGCGTTAAGTTACTACTAAATTGTCATTCGCCCTGACCACTGATAGTCAAAAGTAAATGGTCGCCACAAAAGTGGAAAATAATTGTTACCACTTGCCACGCGGATTTGTTAACATTACGGGCGGCACACTAACAGCTACTTTTGCGAAATCTAAGCGATCCAGGTCCTTTGCTGTCTAGGAAATGAGACACTTAAAGTAGTAAAGGAGTTTTGCTATTTGGGGAGCAAAATAACTGATGATGGTCGAAGTAGAGAGGATATAAAATGTAGACTGGTAATGGCAAGGAAAGCGTTTCTGAAGAAGAGAAATTTGTTAACATCGAGTATAGATTTAAGTGTCAGGAAGTCATTTCTGAAAGTATTTGTATGGAGTGTAGCCATGTATGGAAGTGAAACATGGACGGTAAATAGTTTGGACAAGAAGAGAACAGAAGCTTTCGAAATGTGGTGCTACAGAAGAATGCTGAAGATTAGATGGGTAGATCACATAACTAATGAGGAAGTATTGAATAGGATTGGGGAGAAGAGAAGTTTGTGGCACAACTTGACCAGAAGAAGGGATCGGTTGGTAGGACATGTTCTGAGGCATCAAGGGATCACCAATTTAGTATTGGAGGGCAGCGTGGTGGGTAAAAATCGTAGGGGGAGACCAAGAGATGAATACACTAAGCAGATTCAGAAGAATGTAGGTTGCAGTAGGTACTGGGAGATGAAGAAGCTTGCACAGGATAGAGTAGCATGGAGAGCTGCATCAAACCAGTCTCAGGACTGAAGACCACAACAACAACAAGCGATCCAGGACGGTGTACAGTCCTCGCGAGTTTACTTTCTATTATTACTGAAAATAAGCGTTTTGCAAAAGCCTGTTTCTGACGTCACCCGAGGCAGCGCGCCCCCCGGCATTTGACTGACGCGGATCTTGGTGGCTGGGTGTGAAGTGAAGCCTCGTCTTGCCTCTCGGGCTGTATTTATATAATATGTGGCACGGCAGGCGGCCAAGGGAACACCTGATGTCATCCGCCCTATGCACACGGTAGCAGTCTCTAAATGGCTGGTTTCTCGAACACGCAAATTTTAATAACAATGTTATGAATCAATTTAGAATCTTCGTAATTTTTGCATGCATGTAGGTTAGTTGGTTAGAATCAGAGAAAACGTTTCGGCTGGCTTGCATTAAAACTTGGCCTTTTAGAATTTTTAGAACGGAACTGACAGTAGAACATGACGTCTGAACTACAACTTTAAGAGACCTTGTATTGGTTGTTATTTACATCAAGGTCCTAAAACTTGTTATAACTGTATTATTTAATAGGTCTCATCACGTGCTGTAACCAAAACTTTCTAGCATTAATATACACATACCACAAAAAGTTTTGCTTCATCCCAGTTTCCAGAACTCCTGAAGATAGACGTTGTCTTTTGATATTGTATCACGGACACAGTCACTTTGACCGTTCAGAGATGTCCATAAAACCGCCCAAAGATGTTAACAACCATGCATGAGCAGCGCCTATTAGACGGAGGGAGTCCGACAGCTGATAGTTCCAGTCATTCCACAAGGGAGGAGGTACAGGCTCGTGTTGTCTGTAGTTCAACGTTGCCTAGACGGTCAATACCGCGGTTCGATCGCGTCCGCATCGTTACTTTGTGTCAGGAAGGGTTCTCAACAAGGGAAGTATCCAGGCATCTCGGAGTGAACCAAACCGATGTTGTTCGGACATGGAGGAGATACAGAGAGACAGGAACTGTCGATGACATGCCTTGCTCAGGACGCCCAAGGGCTACTACTGCAATGGATGACCGCTACCTATGGAATATGGCTTGGAGGACCCCTGACAGCAACGCCATCATGTTGAATATTACTTTTTCTGCAACCACAGGACGTCATATTACGACTCAAACTGTGCGCAATAGGCTGCATGATGCGCAACTTCACTCCTGACGTCCTTGGCGAGGTCCAGCTTTGCAACCACCCAACAACAAGCCAAATGGACTGTTCAGGACTGGCATCACGATTTCTTCACCGATGAGTTTCACATAACCAGACAATCGTTGGAGACGTGTTTGGAGGCAACCTGGTCAGGCTGAACGCCTTAGGCACACCATCCAGCGAGTGCAGCAAGATGGAGGTTCCCTGCTGTTTTGGGGTGGCATTATATGGGGGCCGACGTACGCCGCTGGTGGTCATGAAAGGCGCCGTAACGGCTGTACAGTACGTGAATGCCATCCTCCAACCAATAGTGTAACCATATCGGCAGCATATTGGCGAGGCATTCGTCTTCATGGACGACAATTCGCGCACCCACTGTGCACATCTTGTGAATTTCTTCAGGATAACGACATCACTCGACTAGAGTGGCCAGCGTGTTCTCCAGACATGAACCCTATTGAACATGCCTGGGATAGATTGAAAAAGGCTGTTTATGGACGACGTGACCCACCAACCACTCTGAGGGATCTAAGCCGAATCGCCGTTAAGGAGTAGGACAATCTGGACCAACAGTGCCTTGACGAACTTGTGGGCAGTATGCCACAACGAATACAGGTATGCATCAATGCAAGAGGACGTGCTACTGGGTATTAGAGGTACCGGTGTGTACAGCAATCTGGACTACCACCTCTGACGGTCTCGCTGTATGGTGGTACAACATGCAACGTGTGTTTTTCATGAGCAACAAAAAGGGCGGAAATAACGTTGATGTTGATCTATACTCCAATTTTCTGTACAGGTTCTGGAACTCTCTGAACCGAGGTGATGGAAAACGTTTTTTGATGTGTGTAACAGATACTTAATCTACTACAAATAAGGACGATTTTGTTCCAAATTTAGTTTTCATTAAGTTACTAGAAAACTATTAGAGGTAGCTTAATAGGGTTACGTAGTTATTATTTTTATGTTGAACTGAAGCGTTATACAAGTTTTCACATTTCTAAGTCTAATGTTTAGCACCTTCAATTTGTATTAACGTGGATTCCGACTAAATCACGTTGGGACTTGTATCAGTTAATTTTGACATACATCTGCACATTGTGACCAATTTCTGGCTTTCTTGCTTTATTATTTAGCATCACTTATTGTTCCTTAAAACGATGTATTTAGGTAAAAATATTGACCTACGAGGGGCGTTTGAAAAGTCTGTGCGAAGTCCAAGAGATGGCACTACTGGTGCGTATCGTGGTCGTGTTTAGTTAGTAGCATCTTTGGAAAGAACGCACTCCAAGTTTCAGCCATATTGGTCTTTTTTTTGTGTTTGGCATTTGTGTGAATCAAGGAAGTCGAGTGATTGTCAAAAATGAACGCACAAGAATTTCATGTGGTGATTAAACATTACTTTATGAAAGGCAAAACGCCTCAGGAGACTAAAGAGAAGCTTGATAAACATTACAATGACTCTGCATCTTCGATTAGAACATTTTATAAAATGGCTCTGAGCACTATGGGACTTAACTTCTGAGGTCATCAGTCCCCTAGAACTTAGAACTACTTAAACCTAACTAACCTAAGGACATCACGCACATCCATGCCCAAGGCATGATTCGAACCTGCGACCGTAGCGGTCACGCGGTTCCAGACTGAAGCACCTGGTACCGCTCGGCCACTCTGGCCGGCAACATTTTATAAGTGGTTTCAAAATTTTCGGAGTGGCCATATAGGCACATGTGATGCTGAACGTTCTGGACGCCGTTTGGAGGTCACAACTCCTGAAACCATTAATAAAATCCATGATATGGTGAAGGATGACAGAAGAGTTAAGGTGCGTGAGATTGCTAGTGCTGTGGGCATCTCGAATGAATGTCTGCAAGATGGGTTCCGCGATTGCTCACGCTTGACCAAAAATGGAATCGTGTGAAGTGTTGCAAGGATGGTTTGCAGCTGCTCAGGAAGAATCCGCAGGACTTTAAGCGTCGTTTCGTCACTGTTAATGAAACATGGATACATTACTATACTCCTGAGACCAAAGAACAATCTAAACAATGGGTTACCAAGGGAGACTCTGCACCAAAAAAGGCGAAGACTTTCCCTTCGGCCAGAAATGTTATGGCGACTGTCTTTTGGGATTCACAAGGGATGATCCTTATAGACAATCTGGAAAAGGGTAAAACTATTAGATGCACATATTATTCATCGTTATTGGACCGTTTCAAAACCGAGCTGCAAGAAAAACGCTGCGATTGGACTGCAAAAAAGTCCTTTTCCATCACGACAATGCACCAACAAACACCCCAGCAGTTGTGGTCTCAAAGTTAATGGAAATAGGATTCCAACTCGTTTCACATCCCCCCTATTCTCCAGACTTCGCTCCCTCGGACTACTGTTTGTTCCCCAATTTGAAGAAATGGCTGGCGGGACAAAGATTTTATTCAAACGAGGAGGTGACTGCAGCAACTAATAGCTACTCTGCAGACATGAACGTTTCCTATTATTCGGAAGGGATCAACAAATTAGAACAGTGTTGAACGAAGTTTATAACTCTAAAAGGAGACTATATCAAATAATAAAAAAGGTTTACCCGAAACCCGTAAGTAGTTTTTATTTTTGCACGGACTTTTCAAACGCCCCTCGTAATCAATCTGACAGTTTAAACATTATTACACTAAAGCATATGTTGACAAAGTTTGAAAAAGCAACTTTAACTTTTAATTTCGTTCTTAATTATGGTGCAATATTTGTGTGCTACGCACAGACGCATTGTGGTGACATGGCGCTACTAGCAGTGAACTGGGGTAAGTTTCTCGCTGTTCTCATTTCTGCTACTTCTCATTACTTTCGTTTCTCTTCGATTCGTATTCGTTAGACTGTTCATTCCATACGGCAGATCCTGTAAATCTTCCTCATTTTCTCTGAAGGTAGCAATGACATCAGCAAATTGTATCATTGATACCCTTTCACCTTGAATTTTAATCACACTCCTGAAACTTTTCTTTTATTTACATCATTGCTTCTCCGATATACAGATTGAACAGTAGGGGTGAAAGACTACATCCCTGTCTGAAACCCTTTTTAATCAGAGCACTTCTTTCTTTGCCGTCCCCTCTTACTATTCCCTCTTGGCTCTTGTACATATTGTATATTACCCGTCTCTTCCTATAGCTTACCCCTATTTTTCTCAGAATTTCGAACGTCTTGCACCATTTTACGTTGTCGAACGCTTTTTCGATGTGGACAAATCCTACGAAAGTGTCTTGATTTTTCTTCAGTCTTGCTTCCATTATCAACTGTAACGTCAGAATTGCTTGCCTGGTGCCTTTACCTGTCCTAAAGCCAAACTGAACGTCATTTAACACATCCTCAATTTTCTTTTCGATTCTTCTGTATGTTATTCTTGTCAGCAACTTGAATGCATGAGCTGTTAAGCTGGTCGTGCGATAATTCTTGCACTTGTCAGCTCTTTCCGTCTTTGGAATTGTGTGGATAATATTTTTCCGAAAGCCAGATGGTCTATCGCTAGACTCACACATTCCACACATTAGCCTGAATAATGGTTTTGTTGTCACTTCCGCCAGTGATTTTAGACATTCTGATGGAATGTTATCCGTCGCGTCTGCCTTGTTTCATCTTAATTCCCCCAAAGCTCTTTTAAATTCTAATATGACTTTCCAGCTATCCGCTCTCTCCTCTGCATTTAACAGGCTATGACCCCAGATCACGTAAGAAACAGATTGACCGTCCTTACGGCGGAACAGGCAACCGTAAAAATAGTTTTCCCGTCGGTCAACAGATGTCGCAGGCGACGCTACAATGACCTGTCCATGTCGCGGAATTGGCAACGCTGTATCTTCGGTGACGTGAATGACGCTGATTTGTGTTCGGCTAGAGCGCTGCGCGCGAAATGCCTTCGTCACACGGCTGACTGTAGACCATGATTGGCTATGTTTTTTCCCGAATTTTCAATCGAAGAATGTAGATTAGCTCCTGTAATTCTACAAACCAAGTTTATTTCTACTGTAGGGATACTTCTCACAATCATATGCGAAATGAAAAGTAATACACGATCTGCACTCGCGCAGACCTGTTACTATAAGCAATGTTGTTTTCGAGTGAAAGCTGTGTGAGGATTATTAGCGCACAGATAAAAAAAAAATTAAAATAGGCAGCGTCTACAGTTTGCACGCTATGCTCGTTCTCTTCTATCCTCCTCCCTTCATTCCAGTATAAACGTTTGTTCACATGTATAAACGAATGGCAGGGAACATTGGCGAATTATCTATGAATACTCATTTGCAGCAAAGTAAACGAGGTTGTACACTCGTTCACTTCGTTCGCTCTAGTATATACCAGGATTTAGAGGGACCGATGACCTAGCAGTTAGATGACGGCTATTATTCATTTATTTCACTGTTGCCATCTCAGCTCTAGGGCCATTTTCAAGTACCAAGGGAAAGGTCTTGTAAGGTAATGCTTCTTAAATTGTTTACCAAATGTTACCACACTATGCTTTGCATTTTGTTATCCATATCTTATATTGGTTTCAGTTTTCACATTGCACACAAAAACGCCTCTACAGCTAAAATTACGATAGTGAAGTGAATAAACAGTTTAAAAAAAGTCCAAATCGCAGCAAAGATTTCATTTAAAAATTATATGATATGATTCTTGTACAGGAAGGGCTGCCACGTTATATCAGAATATAAGATCGACAAAATTGAGATAGGATCGAATGCTTAGGGCTCTTTATTAATTCTAACTCGTAACTAATTTATAGATTTACCTGAATTTAAAATCCACTCGCGTAACCTTTCTTTATTTTTGATGGGAATCTGGACATTTTTAGTTCAGGATTTGTTCGTCTACTCCTTCCACAGTTGATATACTCGCAGGCCCTCGGCATGACGACTCGATCCACTACCACCGGTATGTCGGAAACAGCTGTACTTCACAGACGCCAAATAGTGGAAAGCTGCTCGCGTTCGGCCGATGTTGCCACACGTTTCACAGAACGGAGTGCCATCTAGTGGTTGATTCCACAAGTAAGGGTGTGACGCTGTTGCCGCCTGGTGGCCGTTCCCTGACAAGGGTTGCCTGCTAGACCAAGCGATTGGGCAATCTGTTTCTTACGTGATCTGGGCTATGACTCCCATACTGCCTGCTGCCAGCGTCCGACAATAGCGTCGGTGATGACTACAGCGGCAGCGTCACTCCGCCGCCTTCTAGGCAACGACCTGCATCAGGCTGTGTGTCACGCCGACGCCTCACGACGGCCGGTGATGAGGAACTGGCTACCGATCCGTAAATATGGCTTTCTGTCATTGGTGTTTGCAGTTCTTCCTCCCCAGTATGTCGATGGAATATTCTGGTATTGCTTGGCAGGCATAAATGACTCGATTGCTGCCCTCAATGTTGACAATGGCGCGTGACGAGCTGCTTCTTGTCACGTCCTCCGCTGGTCGGTGACAGTGTTCTCCTGTGTGTTGCTTAACTCAGCGCTCCGCTGACCCACTTACTTCACAGTACCATACCACTGAGCTGCGAAACAGAATGTAACACACGTAGGCCTTCTGGCTCCCAATATTCCTTCACATTTTAACTAACTCCCTTACTGTGAAACTAACTTAATCGCTCTAATCATTAGACCCTCCCCAGTAATGTTATTGGTCGTTATTTTGGAATCATATTTATGTATCATCTTGGAACTTGTAATGATGTTATTAGTCAAAGCTGGGGCTGCCATCCGTCCCGACACATTGGGACCGTCACCGTTATGAGCCTTCTTGTACCGACATCCCGACAAGGCCTAATTGTGAGTTAACGATCATTGGGCTTTCAATTAAATACAGGGTGGTCCATTGGTAGTGACAGGGCTAAATATCTCACGAAATAAGCATCAAACGAAAAAACTACAAAGAACAAAACTTGTCTAGCTTGAAGGGGGAAACCAGATGGCGCTATGGTTGGCCCGCAAGATGGCGCTGCCATAGGTCAAACGGATATAACTGCGTTTTTTTAAATTTTAAATAGGAACCGCCATTTTTTATTACATATTCGTGTAGTACGTAAAGAAATATGATTGTTTTAGTTGGACCACTTTTTTCGCTTTGTGACAGATGTCGCTGTAATAGTTACAAACGTATAAGTACGTGGTATCACGTAACATTCTGTCAGTGCGGACGGTATTTGCTTCGTGATACATCACCCATATTAAAATGGACCGTTTACCAATTGCGGAAAAGGTCAATATCCTGTTGATGTATGGCTATTGTGATCAAAATGCCCAACGGGCGTGTGCTATGTATGCTGCTCGGTATCCTGGACGACATCATCCAAGTGTCCGGACCGTTCGGCGGATAGTTACGTTATTTAAGGAAACAGGAAGTGTTCAGCCACATGTGAAACGTCAGCCACGACCTGCGACAAATGATGATGCCCAAGTAGGTGTTTTAGCTGCTGGCTAATCCACACATCAGTAGCACACAAATTGCGCGAGAATCGGGAATCTCAAAAACGTCGGTGTTGAGAATGCTACATCAACATCGATTGCACCTGTACTATATTTCTATGCACCAGGAATTGCATGGCGACGACTTTGAACGTCGTGTACAGTTCTGCCACTAGGCACAAGAGAAATTACGGGAAGATGACAGATTTTTTGCACGCGTTCTATTTAGCGACGAAGCGTCATTCACCAACAGCGGTAACGTAAACCGGCATAATATGCACTATTGGGCAACGGAAAATCCACGATGGCTGCGACAAGTGGAATATCAGCGACCTTGGCGGGTTAATGTATGGTGCGGTATCATGGGAGGAAGGATAATTGGCCCCCATTTTATCGATAGCAATCTAAATGGTGCAATGTATCCTGATTTCCTACGTAATGTGCTACCGATGTTACTACAAGATGTTTCACAGCATGACAGAATGGCGATGTACTTCCAACATGATGGATGTCCGGCACATAGCTCGCGTGCGGTTGAAGAGGTAATGAATAGCATTTTTCATGACAGGTGGATTGGTCGTCGAAGCACCATACCATGGCCCGCACGTTCATCAGATCTGACGTCCCCGGATTTCTTTCCGTGGGGAAAGTTGAAGGATATCTGCTATCGTGATCCACCGACAACGCCTGACAACATGCGTCAGCGCATTGTCAATGCATGTGCGAACATTACGGAAGGCGAACTACTCGCTGTTGAGAGTAATGTCGTTACACGTATTGGCAAATGCATTGAGGTTGACGGACATCATTTTGAGCATTTATTGCATTAACGTGGTATTTACAGGTAATCACGCTGTAACAGCATGCGTTCTCAAAAATGATAAGTTCACAAAAGTACAAGTATCACATTGGAACAACCGAAATAAAATGTTCAAACGTATCTACGTACTGTATTTTAATTTTAAAAAAACCTACCTGTTACCAACTGTTCGTCTAAAATTGTGAGCTATATGTTTGTGATTATTACAGCGCCATCTATCACAAAGTGAAAAAAGTGGCCCAACTAAAACATTCATATTTCTTTGCGTACTAGACGAATATGTAATGAAAATGGGCGTTCCTATTTTAAAAAAATGCAGTTGATATCCGTTTGACCTATGGCAGCGCCATCTAGCGGGCCAACCATAGCGCCATCTGGTTTACCCCTTCAAGCTAGACAAGTTTCGTTCTTTGTAGTTTTTTCGTTTGACTCCTATTTCGTGAGATATTTGGCCCGGTCACGATAAATGGACCGACCACCCTGTATATGGCCGAAAGAGTCAGCCTATAGGAATTGTGAAACGAACCCTGTTGCCCAGGACCGCGTGCCACAAAGGGCGCAGATTCACCACAAGATGGGGAATCTCACAGACGTCTATTGTCTGTTGAGGCCTAAGCCTTGTAGTGTGCGAGTGAGACCGACGAGAACCTACGTCATAGGGAAAACCAGCAGAAGCCATGTGTGGCCTAGGGGACGTTGCACTGGTAATATTGTGGACCTAAGATCGGCCATAAAGGGAAACATTTATGAAAACTATTTAATTCTGTAGTAGCGCAGGAAATGAAGCCACAGTAAATTTAATCTACCATCCTTCATAAAATTTCATGGTCATCCCAATAAAACTGGAATACTGATCATATGTATAATAGTTTAGGATTTACTGTTAAAGTGAAATTAACACGTTTTGTAACAAATACCTGAATGCTAAAATCTGAACGCTTTGGTCGATCTTAAGTATCGACATTTCATATAGAAGAGCATCATTAAAGTGACAAACGTTATAAATATCAAGATATAGTAAATATATCTAGATATAGTAAATTTAAATTATCAGTATTTATAGTTAAGCATCAGATCATCATTTCCTCCGCACAAAACACATTGAACGATGACAGCATGCCACCTTATTGAATCGTTAGGTAATAGAATATTTACTGTAAAATTTAGTGCATAATAGTTACTTTTGTTCTTTATTTCTTTATCAGAAAGTACATTGGTGCAAGGATACTGGCCGTGACATTCAAAGCTAAGAAGGAAATTGTATTGGTTTTATATAAAAGAATTTAACGTTTATTCTGTAATGGATATTATTGTAACTTTATTTAGAGCGTGAAAGTGGTCAAGCTTTGATTATTTAAATGTGTTAAACTGTAAAATAATGTAGAATAAGCTGTAGCCAATCAGATGGACTACTTCAGGAAAGGGAACTGCCCTACTCAGTTGAGCGAAGATATTCGGCGCGCTGGAAACTCGGCCGGGGACGGGCAGAGGGCAGTGCTGGTGGAGTGAAAGTGGACAGTTCAGTCTCTGAGCGGCGAACAGCCGCGCGCCTGGTGTGAACTAACTCTTCGCGTAGATAACTTGTATTTCGCGATGAGGTTGTGAATGATCGAACTGTGTCGAATGGATATGCGCTCGGGTGTAACAGTAACTCGAAATACGACCACTTTCACTATTAGTTTGCTTTCTGAATAAACATTATTCTAATCAAGTCGCAACTGTGTGGCCTACATCTTATATGGGTCGTTAATTTAGTTCCCGATATTATTATCACTGTTAATATATGTCATGCTAACTTTGTTTTTGGCAAATTTGCCATCAACCAGACAATTTAACCAAAAGGTCACAAGTGTCTAATTTAGGTCGTGTAATGCGACACGTGAGATTCAACCCCTAGACGAGTTTGAGCCAAGAATTTCGACGAAGAGGAACCGCATGTGAGCCCGAACATCTTTGGGATGTTAGCTCGCATAATTTTGTTCCGATTTCGCAAAATACTGTTACGAGCTTGGCTCAAGTACTGAAGTAACGCCATCTGTTAGCGCAATATGCAAATAGAGCCTCAATTACTTTTATTTATGTCAACAAGCTAATGTTGATAAGGTCGTCTCACAGGTGGCGTGGCATGTTGTGTATCCTGTATTGACGATGCAAACACCTTCCAGATCTAGCGCCATCGTTCGAGAAAATACCAGACTTCACCAGTAGTACGGGGGATGGAACTGTGTAAGCAGCGCCACGCCGAAAAATCGGGTAGTTCCCATTTGCATAGCGATCTGATAAGACAATTGTTTCTAAAGATAATACGAACAATGAATGCAAGTTAGTAATGTTTGAATTGTTTGCTGCGGGTGCATAGGGTGTGAAGTCTATAGTGACGTGTACTTCGATGACTAAAGTGTTATTGTCGACTATTTACTGTCTACTAAATTTATCATAACTTACGAAAATGCCAAAGGATGGAAAGAGGAGGTGTCACTTTTCGGATGATTACACAGAAGAAAGGACGTATGAATCAGAAAGCATGTGTGAGATTTATAGCTCTTTCATCTCAGTAACTTGTGGTGTCACCGCCAGACACCACACTTGCTAGGTGGTAGCTTTAAATCGGCCGCGGTCCATTAGTATACGTCGGACCCGCGTGTCGCCACTGTCAGTGATGGCAGACCGAGTGCCGCCACACGGTAGGTCTAGTGAGACGTACTAGCACTCGCCCCAGTTGTACGGCCGACGTTGCTGGCCATGGTTCGCTGAGAATTGCGCTCTCATTTGCCGAGACGATGGTTGGCGTAGCCTTCGGCTACATTTGCTGCGACCTAGCAAGGCGCCGTATTCAATTGATATTGAGATTCTATTAATGTATCATCAGGAGCGATGTTCTACAAGTGTGGATTAAAGTTGAGTATTCCAGAAGCTACGTACTTTTCTTTATAGCATTCATTACGTATCCTGTTTCAGACCTCGCGCCGGCCTGCGTGGGTTTGAGCGCGTGCCTTTCGGCTTCCTCTCATTGTGTCTAGGCTGTCTTGTCTAGACACAACATAACCCACAGAGGTAAGGCAGATGTGAGGCATCACATTTCTACGAAGAATTACACAAATAGGTCCGCGGTAGCATCGACATCAAAGTCTATTTCTACGTTTACGATTAAAGAAGATACCCAGTACGAATTACTCGTTGCTGCTGCAAAACTAACATCAGCTTATAAAGTTGTCAAGCATCGTCATTCTTTCAGCTTCCTTGAATGTACCATAAACCTGGATGCCGCAATGTATCCTAGCTCCAAAGTAGCCGCAAAGCGATCTACAGCCAGGAACGAAGCTAGAGCGATTGTTAAAAATATTCTCGCACCACACTACGTGTCAGAATGCATAAAAAAATTGCAAGAAGTTTCATTTTACGGCATAGGCACCGACGCATCGAACCACAAGGCTGAAAAGACGTTTCCTTTAGTTGTTCAATACTTTACTGAAACTGACGCAATCCAACAAAAGCTGTTGAAGTTTGTTTCGCTGAATAACGCAACATCGGAGAGAAATGCAAAATTTTATCCAGACACGTCAAGACAACTGAAAATTCCATTAGATAAATTAATAGGTTTTAGTGGAGAAAATACCAACACCAATTTCGGACGGCTTCATCGACGCAGTCAGAGGAATGTGTTTCACTAAATCAAAAGAGAACTAGAAAAAACTGTAGAAAAATCGGATGCCCTGCCCATATTCTCCACAATACTATATCAAGCACTGCTAGAGTCTCAACGGTCAACATTGAAATAATCGTCAAGAAAATATTTAATTATTTTGCAATATTTACGGTAAGGACAGAGCTGAAACATTTATGCTTATACGTTGATGTCAATCATCGGTCACTTCTATCTGACTCAAAAACAAGATGGCTGTCGTTAATGCCTCCAGCTGAGAGAATACTTAAGCTTTGGATTCCATTAAAACAATTTTTTGAAGCCCAAGACAGGCCACATAAGATAATTTCAGACATTTTCAGTAGTCCTATAAGTGAAATTTACTTCGTGCTTCTGCAGTCGGACTTCGTTCCGTTTGAAAAAAATAAAATAAAAGGCGTGGTGAAGAATAAAGTCTCGAATACTGAAATAAAAAATATACTACTGGCCATTAAAACTGCTACACCAAGAAGAAATGCAGATGATAAACGGGTATTCATTGGACAAATATATTATACTAGAACTGACATGTGATTACATTTTCACGCAGCTTGGGTGCATAGATCCTGAGAAATCAGTACCCAGAACAACCACCTCTGGCCGTAATAACGGCCTTGATACGCCTGGGCATTGAGTCAAACAGAGCTTGGATGGCGTGTACAGGTACAGCTGCCTATGCAGCTTCAACACGATACCACAGTTCATCAAGAGTAGTGACTGGCGTATTGTGACGAGCCAGTTGCTCGGCCACCATTGACCAGACGTTTTCAATTGGTGAGAGATCTGGAGAATGTGCTGGCCAGGGCAGTAGTCGAACATTTTCTGTATCTAGAAAGGCCCGTACAGGACCTGCAACATGCTAAAATGTAGAGTTTCGCAGAGATAGAATGAAGAGTAGAGCCACGCCACGGGTCGTAACACATCGGAAATGTAACGTCTACTGTTCAAAGTGCCATCAATGCGAACATGAGGTGACCGAGACGTGTAACCAATGGCTCCCCTTACCATGACGCCGGCTGATACGCCAGTATGGCGATTAAGAATACACGCTTCCAATGTGCGTTCACCGCGATGTCGCCAAACACGGATACAACCATCATGATGCTGTAAACAGAACCTGTATTCATCCGAAGAAATGACGTTTTGCCATCCGTGCACCCAGGTTCGTCGTTGAGTACACCATCGCAGGCGCTCCTGTCTGTGATGCAGTGTCAAGGGTAACCGCAGCCATGGTCTCCGAGCTGCTGAAAACGTCCTCGAACTGTTCGTGCAGATGGTTGTTGTCTTGAAAACGTCCCCATCTTTTGACTCAGGGATCGAGACGTGGCTGCACGATCTGTTACAGCCATGCGGATAAGATGCCTGGCATCTCGACTGCTAGTGATACGAGGCCGTTGGGATCCAGCACAACGTTCCGTTTTACCCTCCTGAACCCACCGATTTCATATTCTGCTAACAGTCATTGGATACCGACCAACGCGAGCAGCAGTATCGCGATACGATAAACCGCAATCGCGACAGGCTACAGTCCGATCTTTGTTAAAGCCGGAAACGTGAAGGTGCGCATTTCTCCTCTTTACATGACGCATCATAACAACGTTTCACCAGGCAACGCCGGTCAGTTGCTGTTTGTGTATGAGAAATCGGTTAGAAACTTTCCTCATGTCAGCACGTTGTAGGTGTCGCCACCGGCGCCAATCTTGTGTGAATGCTCTGAGAAGTTAATCATTTGCATATCACAGTATCTTCTTCTTGTCGGTTAAATTTCGCGTCTGTAGCACGTCATCTTCGTGGTGTAGCAATTTTAATGGCCAGTAGTATATATTAATCGACACTCAAAGATGTCTGAATGAGAGGATGACTGCCAATTTTATTGGTTATGCAAACCAAGATGAATTTGAGCACATTAAAGAATGAGAACTCTAACCAAGAAATGATTACTTTGTTTTCGAAATGTGAGGAAGACGCAATCGTTTCTGTACCATAGCATTTCATTACTTAAAAAAATGGGCTATTTCTTTTAATAAATATCACATATTTAATTGCATGGCGATATCTTAAGCCCCCGATTGGGTGATGATTGAAAATACTATTATATACCTGACTAAAAATGGTGTCAAGATTCCAGGTGACAATTGTTTTCGGGAATATATGTGTCTGAAGAACTTTTTAGAAGGTAAGTGTGACTCGGAAGAATGGAAGTTTAAACACTCCTTGGCAAAAAGATAGATGTACCTTCTTAAGGAAACCGAAATTCATGAACGCAAATGCCATCTGCTAAAATTATGCGAGTATTTGTTTTCTGTTCCTGAACACAACGCCACTGTGGAAAGAGTATTTTCGCTGACGTCGGCCCAGTGGACAGATTAAAAAAATCGACTGTTGCCAGGGACTGTGGAATCAACTTTACACTACCATTTTATCTACAAGCTGACTAGTCAGGGGTTTTATGAATGAATAAATAAAAGGGAAAAAGACTTGCTGAAAAAAGACGAAATCTTCAGAAAAATGTGGTGTACCAACTACTTCTGCCGCAACAAGTTCCACCTAATTGTCTACAAAATAAAAAGTGATTATAGTAAATAATTTTTTTACTTCATTTCTCTACCCCCATCTCAGAGGGTCTCAACGAGGTCTCAGCTAGATATAAGAAACCTAGTCAAAACCGACGGATGATATCGAAGGCTCTAGTTTACTGTAAGCTGCGATTCCACGGTATTTTGAAATACCCTTGATTTTTACAAAAAACTCTTTGAAATTCTTTCAGTTACTGAGTACTTTGTACCCTATGAATAAATCGTTGATAAATGAAATTTTGCCGGCCGGGTGGCCGAGCGGTTCTAGGCGCTACAGTCAGGAACCGCGCGACCGCTACGGTCACATGTTCGAATCCTGCCTCGGGCCTGGATGTGTGGGATGTCCTTATGTTAGTTAGTTTTAAGTAGTTCTAAGTTCTAGACGACTGATGACCTTAGAAGTTAAGTCCCATAGTGCTCAGACCCATTTTTTGAAATGAAACTTTATTGGTCGAACTTAATACTTTTGCAAAATATTATGAACCAGGACATGTCAGAATGAACAAAACACTGTTTTAAAGGAGTATGACTAGACCCATCATTGAAGAAATTTTGTTGTTGAAACAAGTCGTACGTTGCTGGGAACCTTCCACAAGAAATTCGATACCAGTTGTGATTACAAAAGGAATATTGATAAATGTGAAAGACCTATCGATTGGGAAAAATGGAAATGGCTGTCATCTCTATGATTCTTCGTTCGTATGGACTCGAAGACATTATTAACAGTACACGTGAACATGTGTTTACACAGGAACCAACAAAACGAAAGGCAGCGTAGGCAGATCCGCAAAAGGATGACATGAGAGCAGCTGGTCTGATAGCATGTGCAGTAAGTAAACGAGTTGCTGAACTTCTGTTAACGTGCAGTAATGGTAAAGAAGTATAGGACGAACTGTGGGCGCGAACTGAACAAGCCAGCACAAAACGTATAAGTACGTTTTTCGCGCCAGGTGCGACGAAACTGAAGATACTTGTATACACCTATCTAAGCTGCAAAAATTATTTGTGGATCTAAATGACAAATTACCGAAACATGAACAGTGTAAGTTGTCCGGAAGAGGATTAACTTGTCGAATTTTATCTACGCTGAGAAACGTATACGATAATTTTAAAGATCTCTCGGACACACCACTGAAAAACAAGAGCTGGATTTTAATTTAGTATGAATGTTGCTGTAGCATTACGTTCATTATTTTCTAAATTTTTCAAGAAATTGTTAAGTTCAGTCTAAATATAGTACACAACATTAGATATAAGTTGGAATATATGGATTTCAACACCAAAAATGATTCTGATGATCTAGTTTTCGAGGGAAGTAATTTATTTTAAATGGTACAGTGACCACAGAAAGTGCTGCTAAAGACATACTAGCCGTATTTCTTGGAACAGAGAATGAAAATTTGAATAGTAGGTACTTTAAACGATTGTTTGCCGTAGAAAAAATGAGGAAGCAGGTATAATCCTAATTGAGAGAGGCATCAGAAATTTAATTTAGCACGAGGATGCTTTTCAGGCACTGATTTTGGCGCGACTGGATTTTTTTAATCACTGAAATAACATCACATAGTCTCCCAAACTGTGATGATTCCTTTGCGTAATATTTTTGTTTACTCTAGTTCCAAATATAAACAGACGAAAACACTGATCAGCTATGAATAGCTACATATGGCTGACGTTAACTTAAACTCTGTCACATGAACACACTGTGTTGCACGTATTGTGTCAGGCTGATATGAGAAGTGGTAAAAATATATAAACCAAACTATCGATTATTTTTACCAAAATGAAAAGTGAATGGAATGTCATTGTTAATTAAATCAAGCGACTGTATTTGATCTGCGTGCTACGAATCGTGAATTATGTGTTGTTTAGGCAATTTGTTTGAAAATAATAGAGTTCTTCATGCTAATATTTTAAATAATTCATACTAAATAAATTATTATCTTTCGTGAGAAACGAGCTACCTGTATGGATGCATTTAGACCACGTGCTTCAACAGAGGTATTTCAGCTACTTCAGTAGGCTGTTTCTAAAAAATGTCCAAAATTAATTTGTATAGTGTTTTCACATCCGGTTTGGTGGAATTAACTCATGGCAACTATCCAAGAAAGATTACGATCTCACTGCAAATTAAATGTGGTTCTGATCATTACTAACATAAGCAAACTTAGGTATAAGTTCTAAAAACGAAACCAAAAGCGTAAACTTGGACGATATGATGACAACTCAAAGAGTAAATGAATGTAAAATGATTGGTATGAAAAGGAACAGCAAAATTCGAAGAAATTTTATGTAATAATCACGTTACGTTATATCAGAACCAACTTTTAAAATGTGACAATCCAGATTACGGAACTAAAGACCTTTTAGTAAGAAGGTATCAGTCAGATATTAATCGAAAACGAGCTGTCGACCTTTTACTGTTGGGAGCAGGAGATTCATGAAAATTGTGTAGAATTATGGACATGTAGGTTAAGGGACGACTTCAGATGTATATGTTTAATTAATTTTTCTTTTGTTCTCACGCAGTGTTCGTCCTGAGCAACGTTAGTGCTTTAGTAGGTAGGATTGCTGGCTGCTGATGCGGAGATACCACGATCCATTCCCAATGACTAAACAGATTTTCTGTAGGGATAAGGTTTGAAATTCCGTTCAGTCAAGCTCGTGATGAGGTCTTCACATTTTCGGAATCTTCACTGTGTGTTGGGATGCCACCAGTGTCTATGTTCGATATGCTTAGGGGCTGTTAAGTGGTGTAGTAACACTCATTGCAGTTGAGGCGTCGGCGGTTTTGCCAAATAATAATAGTTTTCGTAAATGTGTGAGCGAGTGCCTATTAATTTAGTGAATAGCCATTATTAAATACTTAAATGATATTTTCTTTCTTTGTTGGTGAAGATTATGGTGTGACCTTAGCAAGCAGGTCTTCGTTGAGTCAAGGTGTTCCTGGCTACGATATTGAATGACACCGAAATATCAGAGATTTTTAGAGGGAGACGCTGGGATGGGGTGTATGAAAAAATGTTAAACATTTTATGTCCACGCTCTTAGTCAATATATATGCATATTCATAGTTTTATTGTTTTCAGCTATTTTAGGTCGGTTTCCTGACCGATTAAAGTACTCGGTAGTGAAACCACTTTATAAAAAGGGAGACATTCATAATGTTGACAATTTTAGACCTATTTCTATGCCATCGGTGTTTGCTAAAGTTATCGTGAAGGTTGTATATACAAGGTTACTGGAGCATTTAAATTCACATAATTTGCTGTCAAATGTACAATTTGGTTTTAGAAATGGTTTAACAACTCAAAATGCTATATTCTCTTTTCTCTGTGAGGTTTTGGACGGATTAAATAATAGGTTGCGAACGCTAGGTGTTTTCTTTGATTTAACGAAGGCTTTTGACTGTGTTGACCACAAAATATTACTGCAGAAGTTGGACCATTGTGGAGTAAGGGGAGTAGCTTACAATTGGTTCGCCTCTTACTTTAAGAACAGAAAGCAGAAGGTAATTCTCCGCAATATTGAGAGTGGTAGTGATGTTCAGTCCCAATGGGGCACTGTTAAGTGGGGCGTTCCCCAAGGGTCGGTGCTGGGGCCACTGCTGTTTCTTATTTATATAAATGATATGCCTTCTAGTATTACAAGTGATTCAAAAATATTTCTGTCTGCTGATGACACCAGCTTGATAGTGAAGGATCTTGTGCGTAATATTGAAACAGTATCAAATAATGTAGTTCATGAAATAAGTTCGTGGCTTTTGGAAAATAATTTGATGCTAAATTACAGTAAGACTCAGTTTTTACAGTTTCTAACTCACAATTCAACAAGAACCGATATTTTGATCAGACAGAATGGGCATACTATAAGCGAGACGGAACAGTTCAAGTTCCTAGGCGTTCGAATAGATAGTAAGCTGTTGTGGAAAGCCCATGTCCAGGATCTTGTTCAGAAACTAATTGCAGCTTTATTTACCATTGGAACAGTATCTGAAATAATGACACTTCAACACGAAAAGTAGTCTACTTAGCATATTTTCATACGCTTATGTCGTATGGTATTATTTTTTGGGGTAATTCTTCAGATTCAAAAAGGGTATTTTTGGCTCAAAAATGGGCTGTTCGAGCTATATGTGGTGTAAGTTCGAGAACCTCTTGTCGACCCCTATTCAATAGTCTGGGAATTCTGACATTGCCCTCACAGTATATATTTTCTTTAATGTCGTTTGTTGTTAGCAATATTAGCCTATTCCCAAGAGTTAGCAGCTTTCACTCAGTTAATACTAGGCAGAAATCCAATCTGCATGTGGAATGCACTTCCTTGACTCTTGTGTAGAAAGGATCTACATCTACATCTACATCCATACTCCGCAAGCCACCTGACGGTGTGTGGCGGAGGGTACCTTCAGTACCTCTATCGGTTCTCCCTTCTATTCCAGTCTCGTATTGTTCGTGGAAAGAAGGATTGTCGGTATGCCTCTGTGTGGGCTCTAATCTCTCTGATTTTATCCTCATGGTCTCTTCGCGAGATATACGTAGGAGGGAGCAATATACTGCTTGACTCTTCGGTGAAGGTATGTTCTCGAAACTTTGACAAAAGCCCGTACCGAGCTACTGAGCGTCTCTCATGCAGAGTCTTCCACTGGAGTTTATCTATCATCTCCGTAACGCTTTCGCGATTACTAAATGATCCTGTAACGAAGCGCGCTGCTCTCCGTTGGATCTTCTCTATGTCTTGTATCAACCCTATCTGGTACGGATCCCACACTGCTGAGCAGTATTCAAGCAGTGGGCGAACAAGCCTGTAACCTACTTCCTTTGTTTTCGGATTGCATTTCCTTAGGATTCTTCCAATGAATCTCAGTCTGGCATCTGCTTTACCGACAATCAACATTATATGATCATTCCATTTTAAATCACTCCTAATGCGTACTCCCAGATAATTTATGGTATTAACTGCTTCCAGTTGCTGACCTGCTATTTTGTAGCTAAATGATAAAGGATCTATCTTTCTGTGTATTCGCAGAACATTACACTTGTCTACATTGAGATTCAGTTGCCATTCCCTGCACCATGCGTCAATTCGCTGCAGATCCTCCTGCATTTCAGTACAATTTTCCATTGTTACAACCTCTCGATACACCACAGCATCATCTGCAAAAAGCCTCAGTGAACTTCCGATGTCATCCACCAGGTCATTTATGTATATTGTGAATAGCAACGGTCCTATGACACTCCCCTGCGGCACACCTGAAATTACTCTTACTTCGGAAGACTTCTCTCCATTGAGAATAACATGCTGCGTCCTGTTATCTAGGAACTCCTCAATCCAATCACACAATTGGTCTGATAGTCCATATGCTCTTACTTTGTTCAATAAACGACTGTGGGGAACTGTATCGAACGCCTTGCGGAAGTCAAGAAACACGGCATCTACCTGTGAACCCGTGTCTATGGCCCTCTGAGTCTCGTGGACGAATAGCGCGAGCTGGGTTTCACATGACCGTCTTTTTCGAAACCCATGCTGATTCCTACAGAGTAGATTTCTAGTCTCCAGAAAAGTCATTATACTCGAACACAATACGTGTTCCAAAATTCTACAACTGATCGGCGTTAGAGATATAGGTCTATAGTTCTGCACATCTGTTCGACGTCCCTTCTTGAACACGGGGATGACCTGTGCCCTTTTCCAATCCTTTGGAACGCTACGCTCTTCTAGGGACCTACGGTACACCGCTGCAAGAAAGGGAGCAAGTTCCTTCGCGTACTCTGTGTAAAATTGAACTGGTATCCCATCAGGTCCAGAGGCCTTTCCTCTTTTGAGCGATTTTAATTGTTTCTCTATCCCTCTGTCGTCTATTTCGATATCTACCATTTTGTCATCTGTGCGACAATCTAGAGAAGGAACTACAGTGCAATCTTCCTCTGTGAAACAACTTTGGAAAAAGACATTTAGTATCTCGGCCTTTAGTCTGTCATCCTCTGTTTCAGTACCATTTTGGTCACAGAGTGTCTGGACATTTTGTTTTGATCCACCTACCGCTTTGACATAAGACCAAAATTTCTTAGGATTTTCTGCCAAGTCAGTACATAGAATTTTACTTTCGAATTCATTGAACGCCTCTCGCATAGCTCTCTTCACACTACTTTTCGCTTCGCGTAATTTTTGTTTGTCTGCAAGGCTTTGGCTATGTTTATGTTTGCTGTGAAGTTCCCTTTGTTTCCGCAGCAGTTTTCTAACTCGGTTGTTGAACCACGGTGGCTCTTTTCCATCTCTTACGATCTTGCTTGGCACATACTCATCTAACGCATATTGTACGATGGTTTTGAACGTTGTCCACTGATCCTCAACACTATCAGTACTTGAGACAAAACTTTTGTGTTGAGCCAACAGGTACTCTGAAATCTGCTTTTTGTCACTTTTTTTAAACAGAAAAATCTTCCTACCCTTTTTAATATTCCTATTTACGGCTGAAATCATCGATGCCGTAACCGCTTTATGATCACTGATTCCCTGTTCTGCGTTAACTTTTTCAAATAGTTCGGGTCTGTTTGTCACCAGAAGGTCTAATATGTTATCGCCACGAGTCGTTTCTCTGTTTAACTGCTCAAGGTAGTTTTCAGATAAAGCACTTAAAAAAATTTCACTGGATTCTTTGTCCCTGCCACCCGTTATGAACGTCTGAGTCTCCCAGTCTATATCCGGCAAATTAAAATCTCCACCCAGAACTATAACATGGTGGGGAAATCTACTCGAAATATTTTCCAAATTATCCTTCAGGTGCTCAGCCACAACAGCTGCTGAGCCAGGGGGCCTATAGAGACATCCAATTACCATGTCTGAGCCTGCTTTAACCGCGTGCAGTATTCTGCTGCATCTATTTTCAGTAAGCTACCACAAGAACTCAAAAATCTTAGCAGTAGCCCAAACTCTTTTAAGTCTAAACTGAAGAGTTTCCTCATGGCTCACTCCTTCTATTCTGCCGAGGAGCTCCTGGAAGAGCTAAAAAATTAAGCAAATTCCAGTGTTACATTGTTGATTTTCTTTATTTAAACTTACGACTTGTCACCTGAATATGTTTTTTTATATTTCATTTTATCTGTTTCTAATATCGTGTTATAATTTCATGTATTGACTCGTTCCATGACCATGGAGACTTCTCCTTAATTTGGTCCCATGGAACAATAAATAAATAAATAATAAAAATAAAAAAACAGGCATAATCTAGAGCCAAAAATCTTATATTATAATATATTGAAAGTGTGAAGTATAGGAATGTATAAGCCAAATAAGTTGTACGAGAAAGAGATGCTACATACTACTATGTTATATGGACAAACAGACCGAGAAAAGGGGGGCCGGGGCAGAAGGGAGAAAGCAGTCTATGAAATGCGGGTGTGGAACAATTGTAACAAGTGTATTATCTAATGGGGAGAGAAGTATTAACTGGCTCCTGCTACTCTAGTAAGGATGAGTAATGGGACTATGTTTGGTCATTATGTACCAGGTCAGGGTTCTTTGACTGATGTTTATTAACGTCCAGAATTTCGTGTACTGTTAGTTTTCTGCTTTTAGTTCCACTAAGGAAAATGGATTGGTAGTCAGGAGTGTTATTCTGCAAGAACTGTAATAATACTTAGAAAGTGTATTTTTGTGCAAAGATACACCTGAATGAGATTTTCACTCTGCAGCGGAGTGTGCGCTGATATGAAACTTCCTGGCAGATTAAAACTGTGTGCCGGACCGAGACTCGAACTCGGGACCTTTGCCTTTCGCGGGCAAGTGCTCTATCAACTGAGCTACCCAAGCACGACTCACGCCCCGTCCTCACAGCTTTACTTCCGCCAGTGCCTCGTCTCCTACTTTCCAAACTTCACAGACGCTCTCCTGGGAACCTTTCAGGTTCAGAATTAGTTATTTCAAAAATGGTTCAAATGGCTCTGAGCACTATGGGACTTAACATCTATGGTCATCAGTCCCCTAGAACTTAGAACTACTTAAACCTAACTAACCTAAGGACAGCACACAACACCCAGCCATCACGAGGCAGAGAAAATCCCTGACCCCGCCGGGAATCGAACCCGGGAACCCAGGCGTGGGAAGCGAGAACGCTACCGCACGACCACGAGATGCGGGCAATTAGTTATTTATTTCCACGAGCTATAATCAGTACCTTGTCTAGATCTAAGATGGCATGGTATAGAAATAAAACTAAAACAGACTGAATATCGTAGTCACATTTTAAAAATGCGGTACATAAGTTTGGTGTTGATTTAGTACTTATGTACCAAATTTTTAAAATGTGACTACGCCTATTCAGGCTGTTTTAGTTTTTATTTCTAGACCATGCCCTCGTAGACAAATTATAGATTCAGATACACTCCTGGAAATGGAAAACAGAACACATTGACACCGGTGTGTCAGACCCACCATACTTGCTCCGGACACTGCGAGAGGGCTGTACAAGCAATGATCACACGCACGGCACAGCAGACACACCAGGAACCGCGGTGTTGGCCGTCGAATGGCGCTAGCTGCGCAGCATTTGTGCACCGCCGCCGTCAGTGTCAGCCAGTTTGCCGTGGCATACGGAGCTCCATCGCAGTCTTTAACACTGGTAGCATGCCGCGACAGCGTGGACGTGAACCGTATGTGCAGTTGACGGACTTTGAGCGAGGGCGTATAATGGGCATGCGGGAGGCCTGGTGGACGTACCGCCGAATTGCTCAACACGTGGGGCGTGAGGTCTCCACAGTACATCGATGTTGTCGCCAGTGGTCGGCGGAAGGTGCACGTGCCCGTCGACCTGGGACCGGACCGCAGCGACGCACGGATGCACGCCAAGACCGTAGGATCCTACGCAGTGCCGTAGGGGACCGCACCGCCACTTCCCAGCAAATTAGGGACACTGTTGCTCCTGGGGTATCGGCGAGGACCATTCGCAACCGTATCCATGAAGCTGGGCTACGGTCCCGCACACCGTTAGGCCGTCTTCCGCTCACGCCCCAACATCGTGCAGCCCGCCTCCAGTGGTGTCGCGACAGGCGTGAATGGAGGGACGAATGGAGACGTGTCGTCTTCAGCGATGAGAGTCGCTTCTGCCTTGGTGTCAATGATGGTCGTATGCGTGTTTGGCGCCGTGCAGGTGAGCGCCACAATCAGGACTGCATACGACCGAGGCACACAGGGCCAACACCCGGCATCATGGTGTGGGGAGCGATCTCCTACACTGGCCGTACACCACTGGTGATCGTCGAGGGGACGCTGAATAGTGCACGGTACATCCAAACCGTCATCGAACCCATCGTTCTACCATTCCTAGACCGGCAAGGGAACTTGCTGTTCCAACAGGACAATGCACGTCCGCATGTATCCCGTGCCACCCAACGTGCTCTAGAAGGTGTAAGTCAACTACCCTGGCCAGCAAGATCTCCGGATCTGCCCCCATTGAGCAAGTTTGGGACTGGATGAAGCGTCGTCTCACGCGGTCTGCACGTCCAGCACGAACGCTGGTCCAACTGAGGCGCCAGGTGGAAATGGCATGGCAAGTCGTTCCACAGGACTACATCCAGCATCTCTACGATCGTCTCCATGGGAGAATAGCAGCCTGCATTGCTGCGAAAGGTGGATATACACTGTACTAGTGCCGACATTGTGCATGCTCTGTTGCCTGTGTCTATGTGCCTGTGGTTCTGTCAGTGTGATCATGTGATGTATCTGACCCCAGGAATGTGTCAATAAAGTTTCCCCTTCCTGGGACAATGAATTCACGGTGTTCTTATTTCAATTTCCAGGAGTGTATATCTTCCGAAGAAGGCTCAATTATTTGGCCTGAAACCTAGGTAAAGGTTGGTTTCATTGCCGCAATCGAGGGTCATAGTTTTTTTATATATTAAAACATTACTATAGGTTTTTCTTGCGTTCGCAGTGCCAGAGTTTCACATGGAGGCCAAAATTAGAAATAATTTTTTTGCAGCGTAAATCTGTTCGGTACCGATGTAGTAGAATATCTTTCGAGTTTCGCTGCCTTACGATAATTACAGCACACACTGGACTTCTGTGAGTAGCTGCTCTTTAATTATAATGACTCGGTATATCCCTGGTACCTCACTTCATACTGGTTCATGAAACTACGTAAGCAGGCTTTCGCGGCATAGTTGGCACCTATCTTGCAGTGCTTCTTACTTTAGGTATTTTAGCACTTCGTTGACGCTCTGCCGTGAGTCAGACGAACATGTGATCATTCGTGTTGCCCTTCTTTGTACACTCCTGACATTAAAGTTGCTACACCACGAAGATGACGTGATACAGACGCGAAATTTAACCGATAGGAAGAAGATGCTGTGATATGCAAATGATTAGCTTTTCAGAGCATTCACACAAGGTTGACGCCGGTGGCGACACCTACAACGTGCTGACATGAGGAAAGTTTCTAACCGATTTCTCATACACAAACAGCAACTGACCGGACTTGCCTGGTGAAAAGTTGTTGTGATGCCGTGTAAGGAGGAGAAATGCCTACCATCACGTTTCCGACTTTAATAAAGGTCGGATTGTAGCCTGTCGCGATTGGGTTTATCGTATCGCGACATAGCTGCTCGCGTTGGTCGAGATCCAATGACTGTCAGCAGAATATGCAATCGGTGGGTTCAGGAGGGTAATACAGAACGCCGTGCTAGATCCCAACGGCCTCGTATCACTAGCAGTCGAGAAGACAGGCATCTTATCCGCATGGCTGTAACGGATCGTGCAGCCACGTCTCGATCCCTGAGTCGAAAGATGGGGACATTTGCAAGACAACAACCATCTGCACGAACAGTTCGACGACGTTTGCAGCAGCTCGGAGACCATGGCTGCGGCTACGCTTGACACTGCATCACAGACAGGAGCGCCTGCGATGGTGTACTCAACGACGAACCTGAATGCACGAATGGGAAAACGTCATTTCTTCGGATGAATCCAGGTTCTGTTTACAGCATCATGATGGTCGCATCAGTGTTTGGCGACATCGCGGTGATTGCACATTGGAAGAGTGTATTCGTCATCGCCATACTGGCGTATCAGCCGGTGTGATGGTATTGGGTGCCATTGGTTACACGTCTCGGTCTCCTCTTGTTCGCATTGACGGCACTTTGAAGAGTGGATGTTACATTTCAGATGTGTTACGACCCGTGGCTCTACCCTTCATTCTATTCCTGCGAAACCCTACATTTCAGCAGGATAATGCACGACCGCATGTTGCAGGTCCTGTACGGGCCTTTCTGGATACAGAAAGTGTTCGACTGCTGTCCTGGCCAGCACATTCTCCAGATCTCTCACCAATTGAAAACGTCTGGTCAATGGTGGCTGATCAACTGGCTCGTCACAATACGCCAGTCACTACTCTTGATGAACTGTGGTATCGTGTTGAAGCTGCATAGGCAGCTGTACCTGTACACGCCATCCAAGCTCTGTTTGACTCAATGCCCAGGCGTATCAAGGCCGTTATTACGGCCAGAGGTGGTTGTTCTGGGTACTGATTTCTCAGGATCTATGCACCCAAGCTGCGTGAAAATGTAATCACATGTCAGTTCTAGTATAATATATTTGTCCAATGAATACCCGTTTATCATCTGCATTTCTTCTTGGTGTAGCAATTTTAATAGCCAGTAGTGTATATGTTCCATATAGACCACAAGGCCTATTTAGTGTGGGTCCCACACATCTGAGTGTGCCTCTGGAGCATAGTGGTCAGCGTTCCTGGCTGCTGGGGATTCGTTTCCTGGTACTGCTAAGGATTTTTCATCGATGGGAGGACTGAAGTGGGGTGCACTCAGCCTCGTGATGCGAACTGAGCAGCTACTTGAATGAGAAGCGGCGGCGCCAATGCCAAAAAAGGCGACAACGGTCGAGAAAGCGCTGTGCTGACCCCAACCCTTCATACTGCATCCAGTGACGTCACTGGCAGAGGATGGCTTGGCGATCGGTCGGTCCCTATCGGGCCCATCAGAGCCAGAACGTGGAGCTTTCCTTTGCTTTACCACACATTTAAGCAATATTCTAGGACAGGTCGCAAAAGTGTTTTGCAAGCAACGTCATTTGTAAGTATATTGCATTTTCGCAGTATCCCACCAACGAACTGAAATCTGCTGCCTGCTTTACTTACGACTAGGCCTAGGTGATCATTCCATTTCACATCTGCACAGTTGCCACAACGAGCTATGTATTTGTATGAGATGACGTTTCATGTATGACTCATTGATATTGCAGTCGTAGAAAGGGCACAAATATCGTTTGACACGAGTACTTACGTGATCGTACTTTCGACGATAATCGTTACTGCGCTACAGACTCAAATACTTTTCGGAAGTCAAGAAAAACTGCTTCAAACATTTTGCGATAAACAGGGCATTAAGTATGTGTAAGTAGGCTGTTTATGTTTTCTTATTGGTAAAGCCACGTAACGCTCTGTATGAACGCTACAGCGCTCGCTGTATTGCAGTAGTTCGAGTAACGAAGATTTTTGGTGAGGTAAGTGATTTGTGAAAGGTATAGGTTAATGTTAGTCAGGGCCATTCTTTTGTAGGGATTTTTGAAAGTCAGATTGCGTTGCGCTAAAAATATTGTGTGTCAGTTTACGCACAGTCATGTATAATTGTTCAAAGGGGACGTTTCATATGTCATGTGACAAAATCGTTGAGATGGGTTTCGTGTCCAATGTTTTCGGAATAAATATTGTTTATCATGGTGGAGGTCATGCTGTTAAATATACTTCGTGATGTTTGAACGTGGAATGCGTTCTAAGGTGCTACTGTTAATGGATCTCAATGATAGTTTTGTGGATAATTTCTGCTACCTTACTTGTAGACTGTTGTGATGGGTGTCTTCTTCCAAAATATTCGGCACAGCTTTGTTCGAAGAATTTGTGGTATATTATAGTTAAAATGGGAGCTAACTTAAGTGCAAATTCTGTATAGAATACGACAGGGGTTTCCATCAGTCCCTCGAGCTTTATTCAATACTAGTAATTTCGCATGTTCCTGAACGTCACTGACACTAATATCTACAGCACTGGTTTTTACACTAACGCGAGAAACAAACAGCGGCAGTAGACAACTCCTGATTCACTCTTTGTAAAGGAATATTTCAAAGCGTAATTCAAAGTTCCTGCTTTTTCTTTGGCGCCCTTGTTGTGGGCCTTGGTGCTATCCACGACTGTGCGGACACTGCATTGACTGCACTGGCAAGAAGTTTTTAGCAAAACTTCATATTAAGTGTCATTGCTCGTATTATCTGAGTTGTCGCCTCACATCTTCTTCTTGTTTTCTTTTTAGCAAAAAAATTGTATGACAGCGATTATCATTATCTCAAGAAACCGCTGAATCGTTTCAAAATCACGTTTTGGGCATAGCAACAGAACGGTTGTAATCTCCCCACGGAAATTTACCCTCTACCACGCAATAATTAATAATGGTCAACCAAATCATCCACATTTATTCACTTTTGGAAAGTATCTGATCGGATTTCTAGTAATATATGCGCCGACAGCTCGTCGACGCCAAGGTATTTTTCTAGTAAGATTATTCTTTGGAATAACAGAGATACATAGATGTATTCTCCATGGTTATTATAGAGGGAGAAGGAGTACAGCTTCGGAAGTATCTGTTGGAAGATTGTCGGGTTGCTAAGAGACATATTTGCTCTTCTTCTCGCTAAAGCGAGCTATTAAAGTTTGTGCCACTAGCGGGTTATTGGTGGATAGAGAAAAACGGTAAACGAAAATTAAGTAAGACTTGGAATCAACAGAAAACGGAACATGTAATGGAGATGGATTGAATATACTATTTTCCTCAGAAATAAGGTTTGTGACCCTTTTATTCTAGAGTGAATGACGAATGAGTTCTCTGTCTGAATCATTGATGATTGCCTTGGCCCTGTAATTAGTGGGGAAGTTTCAGCTGTGACGAAGAGAGCCTGCAGTCACCGAGTTTTGATAAAATCGTCCAAAAAGGCTTCGTCCACATCTGAAATTCTAAATCTGTCGTAAAAATGAACGAATTGTTCAAACGATCGATTTTTCCCAACTGAATGCAGCGCTTAACAATAATAACAAATGTAAAGATCTTTTCCAGCAAACCAGCCGCTGAATATTAAGACGAAGGGCTCCACCAGAGATTCTATTGGGCTGATTCCACGTAAATGAAATAATATATTTAAAACTGTACACAGATAAAGGACAGAGAGAGAGAGAGAGAGAGAGAGAGAGACAGAGCGAATAAAATTCGAGAAAATACTCAGAATCCTCCATTAGCATAATTGTTTGCCTGTCTTATCACGGATCAGCCTCAAGATAAAACAGGAGGCCCTAACTGTATTGTACCGATTTGTGTGTGAGAGTGGAGGGGCAATAAAGGCGGCAGATACACCTCTGTACAGACAAAACATTACACCAAGTTAGCGGCAAGCTGCATTCACATACTTTCATCAATTACAGTAGAATTCATTATATGGTGTGGAAAATGCTTGCAGAACTGATTTGAACGTATGCAAAAATATGTACAGTTTTACGATTAATACATTAAGAAACAGTAACATGAGTTGTATCATAAAGTGTTGTTTCATTATTTTCCAGACTTAAAATACGGCTCCAGTGTAATCCTTTTGTCGATTTGACAAGAAATTATAGTGTAAAAACACGTTGAAAATGAGGTTTTCTTTGTTGTTCTTGTGGTAGCCATTTGTTTACTACACTACGGAAAGGTTTGTGTCATTGTCGATGGACACTTGACATTTGTGATATTTGTCGTTAAGTTAAATGAATTGTGGTCTTTCTAATTACAAACTTGACCTAGGCAGACACTGGCTCCTAGTATGGATGATGAAGTATAGATCTTCAATCCATTGGCCGGTCCGAATGGCCGTGCGGTTCTAGGCGCTACAGTCTAGAGCCGAGCGACCACTACGGTTGCAGCTTTGAATCCTGCCTCGGGCATGGATGTGTGTAATGTCCTTAGGTTAGTTAGGTTTAATTAGTTCTAAGTTCTGGGCGACTGATGACCTCAGAAGTTAAGTGCTCAGAGCCATTTGAATCATTCAATCCATTTTTTATTTCGTAATTTTTTCAACACCTACAATTACAGTAGAGTATCGATTATCCGAAACAACTGGGGGCGTGAGGGGTGAGCGGAAGGTGGCAGGGGGTGACTGTTTGGATAGCTGATTTTCTGCTTAGGAATGTGGAACAGAGAAAAACTTAGTTTATATATATATATATATATATATATATATATATATATATATATATTGTAACCCAGGTTTTACAAAAAACACAGCGAACAGACTACACCGTTGGATTAGAGAGTTCAAAAAGGCTACTAAAGTAGACCTACAGCTTATGAAAAGAATTCTAGCATTTGTGTTTGCTTCAGAGTTGAAATTCGTTTTTTCGCCACTAAATCTCGACAGCGTTCCAAAGGTAGCAGATGTACAGCATCAAATTCTTCTTATTGTTACAATCACTTCATACCTATCTCAAGGCAGTGAAAGGTTTCTACACTTGATGGTCCTTTTTCAGCATAGTCTTTGTCGCTAGTTTCTTACCTGTCATCAGAAGGGTCTTGATTATCGTTGACACAGCAGTTATTTCATAGTCTTTCAACACATGACACACAAGGTCATCAGCATCACATTCGAGCCAGTCGAATATTTTTCTGATTACAGTCTTTAAATACTGAAGATCCTTTAATCAGCCCAGCTATCTCGCATACAAGCTGGCTGTTTGGTGACTCTTTACGTACAGTTATGGACTCATTTGAAGGAAGCCACTTATTCCAACTTTTTATGTACTGTATAAGTCCTGGTTTTCTGCCATTTTTATCGTTTTTCTGGTCAAACTTCCGTCTTCACTGTCAAGTACTGTCGCAGATTTAGTAATGACATTAGTGTGCTTTTTAATGACTGTCATAATCTCCAACTCCGTATTCTTGAGCTTAGCTTGACCCAACGTTTCCTTTCTCCAGCTGGTCTATATTTTAAGAGTATCAGAAGCACTAAGAACAACCTGTTTACGATTAGTTGCCACTGAAGCGGCACATCAGTATAACCTATCACAAGCGAAGGTTGAGACATCAGCACAGAACAGCAACAATGATAGTTATCAGTGAGAGGCAAACTGTCCAACTGAGCAACCCAGCGCCACTGAACTCCACGTGGGCGAGCGATTGCTAACTTGAATTTTCCTACTGGAGCGATATAGGTTAACATGTGTGATCGGTTTTCAAATAATCGATGTCACACTTTATATCTTTGAATATATCTCATTAAAATCTGATGTTGCCGCGCGGTTAGAGGCGCCATGTCACGGACTGCGCGGCCCCTCCCGCCGGAGGTTCGAGTCCTCCCTCGGGCATGATGTGTGTATGTTATTCTTAGCATAGGTTAGTTTAAGTTAGTTTAAGTAGTGTGTAAGTCTAGGGACCGATGGCCTAAGCAGTTTGGTCCCTTAGGAATTCACACACTTTTGAACATTTTTTGAAAATCTGATGTTCTGTTGCCAAAAACGTTCTGCATAAAACATATAGTTGACGCCTTTGTCTCGGTGATTATGCTTATGTACACGTATTGGATTTAATTTTACAGTCCCCTGGTGACTGTTCACACAGATCAAAACAGATTGCAAATATCTCTGTCAAGTAAAATTTTGTGCACATGATTTATTGTCTACAGATTGGGAAGCTTTTTGTATGTTAGTGGATTTATTATGCTTTCCAGGTTGATAAGCTAATCTATAGTAATTACACTGATAATTTATAAACAATACATTGGAGTGCAGTAATTACAATTTACAACCAATGCAATAGGTGTGCTAGTTGCAGAAATGTAAACAGAACGCATTAAAATAACTTTTTTTTCAGCATTCTTATATTTTTCGATTTTTATTGTGGTTACTGTTTACAAGCGTTAGGCCTACTTAATAATTTATTCTGAACAAGTTAACGATTGTCCATGACACAGTAAGGTTAAAAAACAAAATAATAATATCCCAATACGTTAATTAATATCACAGTGTCATTTTCCAAGCTGTTACCTGTTACTTTGAGAAATGGAACAGTGACAGGCAGACATTTATTGGCATGCTTTGGCTAATGTCTTCACTAGAGAGCGCAAAGACGAGACGAGAGTGCTTACACGGGATAGCAGGCTGGCAACCGCAATTCTCACCGTGTCTGCACCCCAGAGTTCAGGTATTAGTAGCGATGACTCTGGTGTTGATTTCCAAGCTCTTGAGCGACTTTCCATCAAAAGGTGAAGTGATTCTATTAGTCTTCTCGCCGTAGTGTCCAAGAGTAATAGTCACCTCTGTCCCCAGGTAGTTTGCAAAATTTGCACTGTCTGTGTTAAGTTTGATTGGCCAGTTCAGCTTATTCACCCCACTAATCGAATTATTTGTAGTAGCTTTCATTGCTCTTGTGTAGCTTCTTCCTTTACTGTATTAAAAAAGCACCTTTGTCAAACGTACGTATCTCGTTTAGAAGCGTTTCTATTTTATACTTAGTTTGCCAGTATCTCCCGTGATCTGCAATTCCCGTGTGTTGTACAGTCATAAATCTTGTCCTCTGTCTCGTTCGTTGTTCAGTACTGTCGCTGACTCACCGACCAGACGATGGGAGACTGCCCCCCCTCCCCTCCCAACGCCATTCCTACAACAGCTCAGTCTGGCGTCAACGTACTGTGGGATACTTCCTCTCTGGTTTTCCAACCTGTCTCATTCAGACTTTTACGATGTAGTGGTTGCTCGGAAACACACAATTCGAAAATGGGCAGTTGCAGCTCCAGAAACAGTTTGCATTCTCACTACTACAGTGGTTAGATCAGAACCATAAATTAAGTGGCCCGACCGATGTTCCACTAACCTTAAAAGTAAGGAAAACCACTGTGTAGGTGGTACAAGCAGATACGAGAGGCAGTAGCAGCCTGGGGCTAAGAGTGATGGTTCCAAGTGGCTGGAACGAGGGCTGTCGCATCTTCACTTGGCTGGCGAACCTGCGAAGCTGTCTGTCCTGTATTCGACTGTACTGCTGAAGGCGGCACACAAGCTTCGCAGTCCGCGCCGCTTCGCGCCTAACTCCTTCAGCTGTCGCGAGTACCGCCACTATACTGATCCCGTACAGGAGAAGGTCTAAAACGAATGGCACGAGCTCTTTAGCGCTACCACTCGAGAAGGAGACTAGTACAAAACACGCTATAGCTGCCAGGTACACGTAGTTGACAATGCACATGACGATCACCACATCGTGTGTCGAAACTGCGAGGTCCACCAGATCGCACATGTCACTGTATTTCTTTCTCAGCTGCAGCAGCTTTCGGTTGCTCTCGTCCCGCGTCAGAGGAATCGTGCTACTGCTAGGCCATCTGCACTCACGTACTCTCACGGCTGACAGCTGGATATTCACGTAGTTAAACCCATGTCCAGACATCATTACAATACTTATAAATCGGAAAAACACTACAATTACTGTGAAAGCATTGTAAATCGCAAATATTGCCAATGGATATAGAATATGTTTCTCTTCTAATGCATTGCACCATATTATTGTACCTACCACTGACGAAAGCAGACAAAATGGCAGAAAAATTTTCAGTATACGTTCAGTCTTGTCGGTCTGCAAACCACTGTTCATGAACGAAACCTCGTGATACAAAGCTATTCCTAACATTTTTTCAAACCTCCGCTTGTTAGCAAACAGATCTAGTGAGACTGCAGTTCCGTTTGCAACGGCATAAAAGAAAAGTGTATAGAAATTAGATGAGAAAAGAGCCGAAAAGGCAACAGATGCTTTACTACTCGTGGTAAGTAAGCACGTAAAAAGAACAATAAATGGTAACACTGCACATACTGCAGACTGAACTGTATAAACAGGAATCGATAGTAGACGACCTCTGACGACGTCAAGTTGGAATGGCATAAGACCAAAAATTCTGTTCAGCGAGTATGCGCTTCTCACGAATTTGTGTAGTCTGTGATTGTTCATGACTGTCCCTTATGTTTAACGTTAACCGCTTGGTGAGCAGATAGTATCACGCTCTAGATCGCCTATTGGCCACTCGCGTGTATAGCGCAGACGAAACAACTTACATCCGTCAACAAGTATTTAATAATTGCTCTTAATTCTTGGGTTCACACGAAATAATTCGAAACACAGTAGCAGAACGGCCCTCTCGTAGACGAGCCGTCAGAAGTACTGCCTTCAGTACAGCTCAGTGACTACGTCCCACTAATTAATATAGATTCGCTTATCGCCTTCATCCACTTCCTGGACGTCTGCGACTGTGAAAAGATAATTAGTTTGATGAGTTATCGATCAGCTTTCACTCGCAACGTGGCCAAGATTGCCACAGCTCGACAGCACTCTGGTGAAGTGCGAGGAGTATGCAGTTCGTAAGATGATGGAATAAATTGTCACACGAGAATGTCTATATCTGAAGAATGTAAATGAAAAAAGTTCTAAGTGCTAAAGCTCACGTTGGCCACAATAATAAAAAAGCAATATACGGAGTATGGCCATGTATGGAAGTGAAACGTGGACGATAAATACTTTGGGCAAGAAGAGAATAGAAGCTTTCGAAATGTGGTGCTACAGAAGAATGCTGAAGATTAGATGGATATCTCATAGTTACTGAGGAGGTATTGAATAGAATTAGGAAGAAGAGAAATTTCTGGCACACCTTGACTAGAAGAAGGGATCGGTTGGTAGGACATGTTCTGAGGGATCAAGGGATCACCAATTTAGTGTTGGAGGGCAGCGTGGAGGGTAAAACTCGTAGAGGGAGACCAAGAGATGAATACACTAAGCAGATTCAAAAGGATGTAGGTTGCAGTAGGTACTGGGAGATATTGAAGCTTGCACAGGATAGAGTAGCATGGACAGCTGCATCAAACCAGTCTCTGGACTGAAGACCACAACACATATACGATGCATGCTAGAAAGTAAAGACTCCGAATTCTTTATATGAAAACGAACATTACTAACATTCTGCGTCTTTATTCTTCATGTCTACATATTTATTTCTCAACATAGTCACCCTGGCGGCGAACAAATTTCTCCGAACGAAAGCCCAATTTATTGACAAAGCCACTGTAGAATGTCGAGCCACAACTCAACCTCTACTTGCACCGCTTCATCACTATCAAAGTGAAGTACTCGAAAGAGTTCTTTAAGTTTTGGAAACAAATGAAAATCGAATGGGGCCAACTCGGGACTGTATGGAGGATGATTGATGACAGAGAACCGAAACTGTCGGAGTGTTGCAGATGTTGCAGCGCTCGTATATGGTCTGGTATTACGCTGAAGCAGAGGCAGAGGGCTCCAAATACGTAGAGACGAAGAATCAAGATCTAGAATTTTAAAAACGTCTGTTTTATTGAAAAGCTTTACCAGTGTTCATATGAAAAACTCGGAGGCATTACTTTTCAGCAGGCCCTGGTATATCTTTTTTTTTCTTTTTATTTATTGCCCTCGTACCTCTTTTCTACATATCTTATTAGCATTCAAAATGTTGAGGACGCAATCTAACACCACAGAATTACGGCACCTATCTCATTACTGGAAAAAACAATGAAAAATGGCTCAAATGACTCTTAGCACTATGGGACTTAACTTCTGAGGTCATCAGTCCCCTAGAACTTAGAACTACTTAAACCTAACTAATCTAAGGACATCACACACATCCATGCCCGAGGCAGGATTCGAACCTGCGACCGTAGAGGTCGCGCGGTTCCAGATTGTAGCGCCTCGAACCGCTCGGCCACCCTGGCCGGCAAACAATGAAAGAAATGAGAAAATACATCCTTTATTATGTACGTTCTCTGTGGCGTATTAGGAAACTGATTGATTCTAATTGTCAATAAGGAAGTTTTCGTTTCAAAGTCTATTAATACAGAAGCACTATGTTTTATTTGTGATAATATAAGTATAGTAATATATAAATAGAAGAATTGTGGTCAACAAAGAACATTTCTTATTTTTTTACATATGAAGACAATATCATAACTAAATTCAAGAGAAAGAATGTAATGTTGATGCATTAATTTGTTCTGAAAGCGGTGCTGATATTCAAGACAATAAAAGCGGGTTAAAAGCTGTGAGCTATCTGGGGAAGTTAACCTTGCATTACTGAGCAACTGTTTCACCAGGCATCCAGTCTAGCTTACCAAATTCCCAACCAGACTAACATTAATTATAATCTTTTAGTAGTCATCTTACGATAACCGGTGATATATAAATAAAAAGACAATTTAAATAAAAAGAAATAAATCAGTTTATATTTGGACATTTATTTTAACATTGATCATTGTTCCGTTAAAATTTCAGCATATTAAACTTGATTCATAACTAAACTGGTGCCTTATTTAGGATTGTGAAAATGTGAGTTTGTAATCTTACGGAACACATCAAATATGGAGCCAAGATTGGGAGACTGCATACGACACTGCATTCATAAAATAACACACGAAGAACGTTGAAACATATGCAAGAGGAAATTAACCACAACCAACCGATTCAATTTTCACCCAACAAAGTTATGTTCGTAGTGCAATCCTGTCAGTCATGAAATTACCACACACTGGTATACTAAATTCATACTCTCTGTGAAATCTTCCCAAAAAGAATAGCTGAGGGCTACTTTGATGATTACACTACATGCTTCACATGGTCAACTTGGTTTACACAGAGAGTGTAACTCCACAATAATTTTGATCATCATCATCATTTAAGACTGATTATGCCTTTCAGCGTTCAGTCTGGAGCATAGCCCCCCTTATACAGTTCCTCCATGATCCCCTATTCAGTGCTAACTTTGGTGCCTCTTCTGATGTTAAACCTATTACTTCTAAATCATTCTTAACCGAATCCAGGTACCTTCTCCTCGGTCTGCCCCGACTCCTCCTACCCTCTACTGCTGAATCCATGAGTCTCTTGAGTAACCTTGCTTCTCCCATGTGTGTAACATGACCCCACCATCTAAGCCTGTTCGCCCTGACTGCTACATCTATAGAGTTCATTCCCAGTTTTTCTTTGATTTCTTCATTGTGGACACCCTCCTGCCATTGTTCCCATCTACTAGTACCTGCAATCATCCTAGCTACTTTCATATCCGTAACCTCAACCTTGTTGATAAGGTAGCCTGAATCCACCCAGCTTTCGCTCCCATACAATAAAGTAGGTCGAAAGATTGAACGGTGCACAGATAACTTAGTCTTGGTGCTGACTTCCTTCTTGCAGAAGAGAGTAGATCGTAGCTGAGCGCTCACTGCATTAGCTTTCTTACACCTCGCTTCCAGTTCTTTCACTATGTTGCCATCCTGTGAGAATATGCATCCTAAGTACTTGAAACCGTCCACCTGTTCTAACTTTGTTCGTTCTATTTGGCACTCAATCCGTTTATATTTCTTTCCCACTGGCATTACTTTCGTTTTGGAGATGCTAATCTTCATACCATAGTCCTTAAATTTCTGATCTAGCTCTGAAATATTACTTTGCAAACTTTCAATCGAATCTGCCATCACAACTAAGTCATCCGCATATGCAAGACTGCTTATTTTGTGTTCACATATCTTAATCTCACCCCGCCAGTCTATTGTTTTCAACATATGATCCATAAATAATATGAACAACAGTGGAGACAGGTTGCAGCCTTGTCTTACCCCTGAAACTACTCTGAACCATGAACTCAATTTACCGTCAACTCTAACTGCTGCCTGACTATCCATGTAAAGACCTTTAATTGCTTGCAAAAGTTTGCCTCCTATTCCATAATCTTGTAGAACAGACAATAACTTCCTCCTAGGAACCCGGTCATATGCCTTTTCTAGATCTATAAAGCATAGATACAATTCCCTGTTACACTCATAACACTTCTCCATTATTTGCCGTAAGCTAAAGATCTGGTCCTGACAACCTCTAAGAGGCCTAAACCCACACTGATTTTCATCCAATTGGTCCTCAACTAATACTCGCACTTTCCTTTCAACAATACCTGAGAAGATTTTACCCACAACGCTGATTAAAGAGATACCTCTGTAGTTGTTACAATCTTTTCTGTTTCCATGTTTAAAGATTGGTGTGATTACTGCTTTTGTCCAGTCTGATGGAACCTGTCCCGACTCCCAGGCCATTTCAATTATCCTGTGTAGCCATTTAAGATCTGACATTCCACTGTATTTGATGAGTTACGACTTAATTTCATCCACCCCAGCCGCTTTATTGCACTGCAATCTATTGACCATTTTTTCCACTTCCTCAAATGTGATCCTATTTCCATCATCATTCCTATCCCATTCTACCTCGAAATCTGAAACATTACTGATCGCATTTTCACCTACATTGAGCAACTCTTCAAAATATTCCCTCCATCTGCCCAAGGCATCCACAGGATTCACCAGCAGTTTTCCTGACCTGTCCAAAATACTTGTCATTTCCTTCTTACCTCCCTTTCGAAGACTGCTAATTACACTCCAGAATGGTTTTCCAGCAGCTTGACCCATAGTCTCCAACCTGTTTCCAAAGTCTTCCCATGATTTCTTCTTGGATGCTGCAATGATCTGTTTGGCTTTGTTTCTTTCTTCAACATAACTTTCTCTGTCTACCTGGGTTCTGGTATGTAGCCATTTTTGATACGCCTTCTTTTTCCTTTTACAGGCTGCCTTGACTGTATCATTCCACCAAGCTGTTTGCTTCATCCTACTTTTACACACTACTGTTCCAAGACATTCTTTAGTCACTTCTAGTACTGTGCCCCTGTACCTTGTCCATTCCTTTTCCAATGACTGTAATTGACTACATTCAACTAACTGGTACCTTTCTGAGATCGCTGTTATGTACTTGTGCCTGATTTCCTTATCCTGAAGTTTCTCCACTCTTATCCTCCTACATATGGACCTGACCTCCTGCACTTTTGGCCCCACAATCCCAATTTCACTGCAGATTAAATAATGATCAGTGTCATCAAAGAATCCCCTGAATACACGTGTGTCCCTCACAGCCTTCCTGAATTCCTGATCTGTTATTATATAATCAATGACAGATCTGGTTCCCCTGCCTTCCCAAGTATACCGGTGAATGTTCTTCTGTTTAAAAAAGGAGTTTGTGATTACTAAGCCCATACTGGCACAGAAATCCAAGAGTTGTTTCCCGTTCCTGTTGGCCTCCACATCCTCTCCAAATTTACCCATAACCTTTTCATACCCTTCTGTTCGATTTCCAATCCTGGCTTTAAAATCACCCATGAGCAG
The DNA here is from genome assembly GCF_023864275.1 of Schistocerca cancellata. Lineage (NCBI taxonomy): Eukaryota > Metazoa > Arthropoda > Insecta > Orthoptera > Acrididae > Schistocerca > Schistocerca cancellata. The sequence continues at coordinate 167,227,610 of NC_064634.1, forward strand.
AACACTGTCCTTGTCCTTTACTCTAACAACTACATCACTGAGTGCCTCATAAAAACTATCCATCTTATCTTGATCTGTCCCTTCACAATGCGAATATACTGACACAATCCTAATTTTCTTGCTAGACACTGTCAAATCTATCCACATCAGTCATTCGTTTACATACCTTATTGCAACTACGCTGGGTTCCATTTCTTTCCTGATGTAAAGCCCTACACCCCATTGTGATATTCCTGCTTTGACTCCTGACAGGTAGACCTTGTATTCTCCCACTTCCTCTTCTTTTTCACCCCTTACCCGAATGTCACTAACAGCTAAAACGTCCAGCCCCATCTTACTTGCAGCCTCTGCCAGCTCTACCTTCTTCCCAGAGTAGCCCCCATTGATATTAATAGCTCCCCATCTCATTACCATTTGTTTGCCAAGTCGTATCTTAGGAGTCCCTGATTTGTCAGTTAGAGGTGGGACTCCGTCACCTCCAAAGGTCCGAGGCATTTTGCTCTGATTGTTGCCAGCATCATATTTAAAGTACCAGGGAAGCAGGTTGCTAGCCTTACTTGCCCCGAGTCCCATTGGGTTTTACCCCTAACGGCTGAGGGACTGACCGGTGGACTTGGTAGTCTTTGCCGTATGAGCACAAAGGTGACCACGACTCAGAATATGTCCGAGATGCCCAGCCTTATTCCGAAGTAACCGGTATCCCGACTGTCGGGCCCACTTACTTGGCCACTCATACGTTGCCCGTGGTTCATGAACTAGGACATGACTACAGGAACCCACACCATGAACCACAATAATTTTGATGATTAAAATAAATTACATCGAAACACAAATTACAAAAGAAAAACCTCGAACTGGTTACTATCGTCTTATGATTAACCTGATGGGTCAAACAATTGTATAAGCACGTGGTAGTGGTCTCACAAAGTACACCCCACGTGGGTTGAACATAAAGAAAAGTTACTATATTGAGAAAAATATTGTCAAGACGAGACGTTATAATCTCATGCACATTCGCATTTAAGATTGATGATCTTAGTTAGAGTTAAGGATCATCCACACGTGGTTCCAATTTACTCACAAAGTAGTGACAAAGCAACTGCTGGAAGATATTCTGAACATCACACTCGAATTACACTGTGTTGCAATTTAAGATAACATTATATTTTAGATCTAAACCTGAAATAAAGGTGATTAAATTTTCAGTTAGGCTGAACTTAAGAAGAAATCCATTGTCCTACAGACTTAGCAGAGACGCGCTTAGCCGGAGAACTTACCACTTCAGACGCTCGCCGTGGACAGACTGCCGTGGGACCCTCCTGAGGGTGCCTCACAGATACAAACGGAAGTGACCAGAGAGGCAGCTCCCCATACCAACATGACAAGGGACGGACATGACCATACCAGGAATAGAAACCTCTTTGCTTTTAAAAAGCGTAGCTACCTGTTCCGACGTTGGTCCTACTGTTCTCTAGCAGACAGGCTTGTCTGCTACCATCGAACATGCAACTAGAAATACATTTGCTCATTCATGCTTTCACACAGAAGGGAAGGGGATGACAGTATCTTATCATATACAGTATATAAAAGAAAGCGGATGTAGGTTCGGTATGAGACTGTGTGACATGAATTACATATAAACTGTGTTTTGAAGTGTATTAGTGTGACAGATCGTTCTTGATTTGTGTAAAAGTAACACGTTCCACTGCTCAGTCTCCTCCAAGATAGTCAGAAACACCACAGTAAATTTAGAAGAGGAATTTATGCCGTAAATCAACAGATTTAAGAAAGTAACATGAAAGGAATCCAACAGATACCTTTCAAGAACTCTCGCTATTGATTTCTGTTTCTTACACAACTCAGTTCTTGGGATCATATGTTGCAAAGTTTACCGTAAAATTCCCTGTGCTGTTGAGGAAGAAATCGCAACATCGTCGATAGGTCTTCCTGTTTTGCAAATGAAAAACAAGGTTTCTCTACAAGATGAAGTGCTGCATGGCATACATCTGCCATGGTCTTCCCTCTTTCCAAATACTTCAACATTTTTCCTTTCTTCTCTTTCAGAGTATGAATTTTTACACAGGGTGTTTCAAGAGGAATGGTCAATATTAATGGATATTACAGGAACGCTCATTTGAAGCATTAAGCGTCATGTGGATATACGGCCTGTTCCAAATGGTTTCCGAGGTTGAAGACATTTAATGTAAACAGATCAAAAAAAGTTTTGCATTGCCTAGGTTCCGAGAGTTCCACAACCTGTACAGGAAATTGGAATAGAGATCAACATAAACATAATTTCCGTCCTTTTTACTGCTAGTGAAAACCACACATTGCATGTTGTACCACCATGCAGCGAGACCTCCAGAGATGGTGGCCCAGACTGCTGTACACACCGGTACCTCTAATACCAAGTAGCACGTCCTCTTGCACTGACACATGCCTGTATTCGTCGTGGCATACTATCCACAAGTTCATCACGGCATTCTTGGTCCAGATTGATCCACACCGCAACGGCGATTCGGCGTAGATTCCTCATAGTGGTTGGTGAATCACGTCGTCCATAAATAGCCTTTTTCAATCTCTCCCAGCCATGTTCGATAGGGTTCATGCCTGGAGAACATGCTGGACACTCTAGTCGAGCGATGTCGCTATCCTGAAGGAAGTCATTCACAAGATGTTTACAATGGGGACGCGAATTGTCGTCCATGAAGACGAATGCCTTGCCAATATGCTGCCGATATGGTTGCACTATAAGTAGGTTGATGGCATTCATGTATTGTACAGCCGTTACGGCGCCTTCCATGACCACCGACGGCGTACGTCGGCCCCGCATAATGCCACCCCAAAACAGCAGGGCACCTCCATCTTGCTGCACTCGCTGGGCAGTGTGTCTAAGGTGTTTAGCCTGACCGGATTGCCTCCAAACACGTCTCCGACGATTGTCTGGTTGAAAGCATATGCGACACTCATCGGTGAAGAGAACGTGATGCCAATCCTGAGCGGTTCATTCGGCATGTTGTTGGGCCCATCTGTACAGCGCTGCATGGTGTCGTGGTTGCAAAGATGAACCTCGCCATGGACGTCTGGAGTAAAGTTGCGCATCATACAGCCTATGGCGCACAGTTTGAGTCGTAACATGATGTGCTGTGGCTGCACGAAAAGCATTATTCAACATGGTGACGTGGCTGTCAGGGTTCCTCCGAGCCATAATCCATAGGTAGCGGTCATCAACTGCGGTAGTAGCCCTTGGGCGGCCTGAGCGAGGCATGTCATCGAGAGTTCCTGTCTCTCTGTATTTCCTCCATGTCCAAACAACGTCGCTTTGGTTCACTCCTAGACGCCTGGACACTTCCCTTGTTGAGAGCCCTTCCTGGCACAAAGTAACAATGCGGACGCGATCGAGCCGCGGTATTGACCGTCTAGGCATGGTTGAACTACAGGAAACACGAGCCGTGTACTTCCTTCCTTGTGAAATGACTGGAACTGATCGGCTGTCGGACCCCTCGTCTAATAGGCGCTGCTCATGCATGGTTGTTTACACCTTTGGGCGGGTCCAGCACATGTTGCTCATAACACATTTCAAAGTGCTTGTGATGTTTTACCTGTTGACATTGACTGCATTGTCATGAAGTTGTACAACCATTTTCATATTTTTTCTATTCGTGTTGCAGAACTCACTGAATTCTGTGAATTTGTGGGTGTCACTTACAAAAATTTCTTTTCCTTTTCCAAAACAAGGTGGCTTTCATTGTTGCCAGCCATAGAAAGGATCTTGAAAATGTATGAACCTTTGAAATCTTACTTTTTGTCACAGTCTAACTCAACGTGCCCTGCAATCTTAAAGAGTTTTTTCAGTGATCCTATAAATGAATATTATTTACTTTTTGTACATTCACAAATGAGTGTTTTCCAACAATCCATTCTGAGCATTGAGAAACAGAATATTTCCATATGTGAAGTATTAGCAGTCTTAAATAAAGCTTTGACAAGTCTAAATTCAAGGAAACATGAACATTCTGTTGCGCTAATGACCATAGCAGTTTTGCGCCCTAAAACCAAACAAAAAAAAAAATGAACATCCTGTACCACTAAGTGTAAAGAAACTGCTGAATGATTGTGATGACCAGTCTGTTAAGAAATTGGACATAGCAGTATCAACGTTTTATGATGCTTCAGTAGACTATTTATCCTCATGGTTACAGGGAATAGCTGAGTTTTCTGTATTCTCATGGATGATGCTCACAGAACCACCAGAATGGTCAGTAGTTGGAAATAGTTTAATGTGGCTAAATGAAAAGGGCATTCTAGTAAATGACAGCCTCTTATTTGATGAAATAGTTCATATACAGTCATTTGTAAAACAAGTGGAAACAGACAGTGAACAATGGAATCAGTTGATGGCACATGAAAAATGGTGTAGGTTTTTCAGATCTTGCCAGTGTAATGAACAGTTCGGAGAATCGCTTACTATAGCGCAGTACTTCTTTTCACTCCCCGCCCACAATGCAAATGTTGAAAGAATTTTCATCTTACTATCGTCACAGTGGTCATATGAGAGGAATAGATTTACGGTGAGGAGCGTTATGTGTATTTTAATGACCTGTTTAAACTTCAGTAAATACAGCTGCACTGACTTCTGTTCATACCTATTAGGCAAACCTGAGTTGCTGAATGAAATTTCATCTTCGAAGAAATATGATTGCAGTGTGGAATCCACAAAACCATAAATTCCTTGTGTTCACTAAGAACTTTTTTGTAGTGATTCTGGGTTATAAATGTTACATTTCTTAATAAGTAAATTTCTGAAAACTTGAAATGAACTTCTTTCCACTCTTTCCATTCTTTGTTTAGTTTTGTACACACACACACACACACACACACACACACACACACATATCAGTGAAGGTTATATTTGCAGAGGAAGAAGAAATGTTAGCATTGAAAGTGATATTTAACGAGAAATAAAAATTGTCCCACTTTTTGGCCAAGAAAATGTATGAAAGTCCCACTTTTGTCCGAAGAAAATATGGTCATCCTAACCTTGAGGCATGGAACATGGAACGCATTACCTGGTGGAAATATCAAGGACCAGCTAGTAACGAACGTTTGCAACAATTTCTCTATGACTCAACACTTAGAACAAGTATAGGGATATGCAGCAAAACACCGACAACACGATAGCACGGAAAACCCGTTTTGTGAAAAAAGTGGCGCTTGTAACGTTTTCCGTTTCTGCTCTTCATATGTGCACACATATTCCGTAAGCCTCTTTGTAGTGTATGGATGAGGATACTTTATAATGCTGATAGCCAAACTCTGCCTACTCCGCCCAGACATTAAGCATATTAAAAATGAATTAAATGACTCTGTAAGCATTCTAATATCTCTTATGTTATTCGCATGATCCCTAGGAGTTCCATAAGGTAGAAATTCGTATGGAATGAGCATTCAAATCCACAGAACGGAAGTTTCATCGTCAACATGTATCGGCTCCAAAAATCGCATGAATATGGAGCGGCGTAGAGGTTTGTCCATTACCACTCTGTGAATTTTGAATGTTATTACATCGCTAGTAGAGATATATCCCCTGTAAAATTATCGTGGATTTAGTACACGCGTTTCATAGGCAACTTAATAAATTGCATTCGGTTTCAGGAATGAACCCCGCTTAAAGCTTCTAAGGAATAAATCTCTTGAGTAAATTTAGAGCCTTGCCATTCGAATCAAACTGTACAAGCATGGTGTCTTTCATTGTAGAATTCGTTATCGGCGTTTCTGTGTTTCGATGTTCACCGTGTAAGATCTCAGATTTTCTTTTTATTTTTAAGCAGTTCATATACTGCTATAGCAAAAGAAGCGACAGCCATAGCTATTTTTTATATTTTGTATTGCGCTTGATCGTCTTATCGAGTCTGTATTTTAATAAATTTTGCTACGGTGGTTCGCGAAATGGCTTCCTGGTATGGGAGAACAACAAGTTCTGTTCCTTCAATCGATTACCTTTGAACTTTCCTGAGTGTCTGTATAAAAGTTTCGATTGAGCTATAAGAACGGGTGGCAAGTTCCCGACATGGCGCAAAGATGACGATGATATCCAAGAAATTTTGTATTGGTTATTTTGGTGCGTGATATGTGGAATACTTCTCTTTATGGATCAGTTCATGGTATCACGCCGTGTGTTTTTCGTTCAAATAGATAAAACAGAATAAAATTCCGTCAAAACGTTTCTTTTTTCCGTTTATTGTCAGCGGAAAGCTGGTAAAGAATTACAAGAATCTGCGCCTTCGTTTTCAACAGTTAAGAAATGGGTAGCTAAATTCAAACGTAGTTGTGCATGTGTTGAGGATGGTACACGTGAAAGACGTCAGTAAACTTCAACCACAGACGAAAACATCGAAAAAGTGCATAGCACAAAGTTTAAATATTGGCGATTAAAGATATGTGGAATAACTGACACCTCAGGCTTAACAGCAGAAGCCCGTAGTACATTTTGAAACCTTCCCGCCTCCTCTATGTCTCTTTTGTTACGCAACCTTCCCTTCTACAGTAACCTATGAAACCTTCGCTTAGGATTTCTATCTCTTGCTTAATAATAACAAATGAAATCTTCCCTTTGAAATTAATTCTCTTTCTCATTCTTCGCATACAAATTTAAATGCTGCTTATTAAAAGTGATTTTCTGATTATTTCGACGAAACATAGAATGTGTTGACGTCATGGCCCTGATTCGTTACCTGCAATAACCCAAAACTGTTCCTTACCTTTTTTACTGTTACTGGATCGCCATCTGACTGCTACATCGAACTGCGACATGAATATACTTACTCTGTTTACTATGCTCTATTAGCTGCTGGTGGGCTGTCATAATAAGTGGCTGTATTTATTACCAATGCTGACGTTATTGGTTCAAATGGCTCTGAGCACTATGGGACATAACTGCTGTGGTCATCAGTCCCCTAGAACTTAGAACTACTTAAACCTAACTAACCTAAGGACATCACACACACCCGCAGCGGTCGCGCGGTTCCAGACTGTAGCGCCTAGAACCGCTCCGCCACTCTGGCCAGCGCTGACGTTCTTCTTTAATAACAAAGCTGACATTATTCTTTAATTAATTTGACTGAAGTTAAGTAATTCATAGTTAAACTTTTTCTTGACAATAATAAAATATTGCAAAGTTTTACATTGTTGGTTTTTGGGATGGATTATAATCAGTAATGCAATATTTCTGGCAAAAATTAATTATATTCTGAATGAAATGATTTTACAGACGTTCAATTGGGACTTACTTTTTACAATAATCTTACAACTAGCATTGCGCAAACATACCTTCAGTAGTCTTGAGTTTCTCAAAAAAAAAAAAAAAAAAAAAAAAAAAAAATAATTCAATAATATTAGTTCCTCTTACGATAATAGTTAGCTGATGTCTCTGTACATCCGTTTATAATCTCTTGTAAATAATAGCTGGTGGCTGGCAGGCACACCGCTCCTCTCAACCTTCGCTTCAGACCTGCTACCGACCCGCTTCACATCTCGCTTACTACTGCCTTCCTACGAACGCTAAAGTGCGGTCTCTCCCGCCAACAATGCTTTCTGGTGCAGACAATCCCTGCTACCATTACAAAATGTATCAATGCGCGGTCTTCGCCGCTCTTTTCTTAAAATGTACCCATAGATGGTCTCTCCCGCCCTTTTTAAAATTATATCAATGTGCAGTCTCTCCTGCCAACAATACCTTCGTGCAGACATTCCCTGCTACCACAATTATTTCCAACATGACAAATATTAATTATTCCTACTTAATGCTATTAATAAAATATAAACATGTTTAATAAATTGTGGTTTGACAATAGACAATAGAAATATACACGTCTTACAACTTTACAAGAATTAACAACGATATAACTTTGCTCTGGAATGCTATCGCATGTTTGTAACGCTAACCAAACGCAATGTGGCAACACATTTTTCGGAAACTAATAGTAAAGTCGTATGGCATTGTTGGCAGCGAGACACACACGGTCAGGTCCAGCTGCCTAATTGAAAAGGTTGCTCCTATTCGCTGCTTACAATCGCCCATTCCATTCGCGAAGTGTGAGAATTGTTTGTTGACGTGTATCTGTTACGTTTAGGTGACTGTAATGTAAGTGTGTAGTGTGGTATTATGTTTGTGTTGGAGGATGATGATGATGAGAAAAGGAAGAGAGCGAAACCCGGTGGAGGACACAGCCTGCTCCTCTCGAATAGCACTGCAAGAGGGTGGGAGGGCGGAAATAGACGTGGTTCTGTCTGAGGAGACACTCTGCCACTTCTCTCCTTGATTTATTCGAAAGGATGGTGGTGACCTGTTGTCACCGGTAGGTGCAATGGAAGAAGGTTCAGAATTAGTTATTTATTTCCATGAGTTACAATCAGTGCCTTGTGTCCGTGTTGACATCGGCTGTCGATGTCAGTCGAGGATCCGCGTTGTGAGCAGCCTTCAGCCCACTCAGGGTAGCTGACGCAACACTCGCCGTTCCCGCCTGGCAGCTACGAGGTGCATTGAAGTTCTAAGGCCTCCGATTTTTTTCTCCGGACTGGAAAGAGATAGAAACGTGCGCATTGTTTTAAAATGAGGCCGCGTTCATTGTCAATACGTCCCAGAAATGGCAGCACCGTACGGCAGATGGAATTTTACCACCAGCGGTGAGAATGAGAACTGTTTTAAATACTTAAAATGGCGACGTTTTCCTTACTTGAACAGCGTGCAATCATTCGTTTTCTGAATATGCGTGGTGTGAAACCAATTGAAATTCATCGACAGTTGAAGGAGACATGTGGTGATGGAGTTATGGATGTGTCGAAAGTGCGTTCGTGGGTGCGACAGTTTAATGAAGGCAGAACATCATGTGACAACAAACCGAAACAACCTCGGGCTCGCACAAGCCGGTCTGACGACATGATCGAGAAAGTGGAGAGAATTGTTTTGGGGGATCGCCGAATGACTGTTGAACAGATCGCCTCCAGAGTTGGCATTTCTGTGGGTTCTGTGCACACAATCCTGCATGACGACCTGAAAATGCGAAAAGTGTCATCCAGGTGGGTGCCACGAATGCTGACGGACGACCACATGGCTGCCCGTGTGGCATGTTGCCAAGCAATGTTGACGCGCAACGACAGCATGAATGGGACTTTCTTTTCGTCAGTTGTGGCAATGGATGAGACGTGGATGCCATTTTTCTATCCAGAAACAAAGCACCAGTCAGCTCAATGGAAGCACACAGATTCACCGCCACCAAAAAATTTCGGGTAACCGACAGTGCTGAAGAAATGATGGTGTCCATGTTCTGGGACAGCGAGGGCGTAATCCTTACCCATTGCGTTCCAAAGGGCACTACGGTAACAGGTGCATCCTACGAAAATGTTTTGAAGAACAAATTCCTTCCTGCACTGCAACAAAAACGTCCGGGAAGGGCTGCGCGTGTGCTGTTTCACCAAGACAACGCACCCACACATCGAGCTAACGTTACGCAACAGTTTCTTCGTGATAACAACTTTGAAGTGATTCCTCATGCTCCCTACTCACTTGACCTGTCTCCTAGTGACTTTTGGCTTTTTCCAACAATCAAAGACACTCTCCGTGGCCGCACATTCAGCAGCCGTGCTGCTATTGCTTCAGCGATTTTCCAGTGGTCAAAACAGACTCCTAAAGAAGCCTTCGCCGCTGCCATAGAATCATGGCGTCAGCATTGTGAAAAATGTGTACTTCTGCAGGGCGATTACGTCGAGAAGTAACGCCAGTTTCATCAATTTCGAGTGAGTAGTTAATTAGAAAAAAAAATCGGAGGCCTTAGAACCTGAATGCACCTCGTACTACGCTCACGGTGGCTTCGGCAGTGGCCGTACCGCGATGTCGCGACAGTGAGTCAAGGCCCAATTTGGGAGGTCCTCTGTCCTCCCCTATTTACCGCCGTTGTTCTCCATGTACGGAACCACGATGTAGGCCCTGGTCAGTCCGCCGAAGTATCAGAAACGTTGATGTCCTGACACTGGACAATAGCGAACACCTCCGGATCTACTCATCTGTGACGGTGGCAGGCTTTGGTGTTGAACTCTACTACTGATCATTATGTCGAGGTAGCCATCTCTCTCAGTAGCAGCTGTTGTTTCTCGGTAGCGTGCAGGGAAGTACAACAGACTTGTGTCAGACGTCAATTTACTGTAATGAGGGAAACGAGTGCGAACGTTATGTACGCCATCGATCCGTCTGACCGACTGCCTTGCTAGGCGAAATGCTGGGGTATTTATCGAGCAAAATAGTTCAAAAAATTGTTCAAATTGCTCTAAGCACTACGGGACTTAACATCTGAGGTCATCAGTCCCCTAGACTTAGAACTACTTAAACCTAAGGACATCACACACATCCATGCCCGAGGCAGGATTCGTACCTGCGACCGTAGCAGCAGCGCGGTTCCGGACTGAAGCGCCTAGAACCGCTCGGCTACAATGGCCGGCAGCAAAATAATGGCTAATGTTTATCCGCTCACGCTTGTCATGGCGGCACAGGTCTTGCTGATACGAAGGTTACCAGCGATTCTCACTCTGCCATGCTTGCTTAACGTTTATTATAGTATAGAACTAGTTCGTAAACGCCCTTGGGCCAGGTTGTTGCATTAGCAATAGCGTTTTTTTCATTACGTAACAACGCTGACGAGATACTGTCTAATTGCCCCGCTCCACTACTTTTCTGCTGAGATCTGCTCTCTGGCTCGCCAGAAGCGCTGATGTGTTTTCTCTCGACCCAGTCTCGGTGCTGAAATATTATTCTTCGCACCCACGTCATGCCGACATCTTGGTTTTGTAAGCGAGTAGCTTCGCTCTGCCTTGTACAAGGTTTTCATGCAACATAGCCACTTTCTCTACAAATTCGTCCCGAATTTTAGGAAAAACAAAAAAGTCTTAGCCTTTAATATAAAAATCTTATGCTACTTACAAAATTCTTTACCAATTTATCTATGTTACAATTTCTGTTTTTCTTTATGGTAAAACCCATTCCACAAGGATGTTGTGCGTCGTTTTTCACTCTGCTTACGTTATTTTATGCCTTAGGAAAAGATAAACTGCGCAAATAACTGCTAGTACTGCCCTTATACTAGTGACTGTTAACTAATGATAATCGGGTTAAGCTTTCGTTCACGGTGATATTCCTGAACGTATCTTTAGCATCTCATCGACAGCAATTAGCCCAGTTTCTGCATCATTTACTTTGAAACGTCCCCTTATAAAAATTATACATGACTGTGCTTAAAGTGACACACAATATTTTTTAGCGCAACGCAATCTGACTTTCAATTATCCCTACAAGAGAATAGCCCTGACTAAATTAACCTATACGTTTCACAAATCAATTACCTCACAAAAATCTTCGTTACTCAAACTACTGCAATACAGCGAGCGCCAATACTGCTAGCTAAATAAAAGATTCAAACTGCTGAAGGCACTAACTACTGATAGGCACAGTTAGCAAATGAAAGATTTTGATAGAGAACAAACAATGTATTTACCTTAATAGTCTTCAAAAGTCATAATATATATAGCAGTTCATGACATCCCTTCTTACAAATGTACTGTTTCTGATGGACACACGTCCAGATCATCCGCTCTCAAAAATCCGCCATCTCACTTCCCCACATCCACCACTGCTGGCGGCTCACCTCCAACTACGCAACGCTATGCGCTGTTAACAGCCAACAGCCCAACACAATAGCGAATATTACAACAATGCCACCCAGCCACAGACTGCACACAGCACAGCCAGTGATTTTCATACAGAGCGCTACGTGGCGTTACCAATATAAAAACCTAAACAGCCTACTTACATAGCCCTCATGCTCCCCAAAAAAAATTTTACAAATTGTTTTGGGCAGTGGCCAATACAGATTTGAAAAAATTTTCCATTATTACAACAACAAAGAAATCAAATGCACACACTTACCGATACAATGTTGGTCAAAAGCTAAAATTTTCTCACAGTCCATAAAGACAGTCCTGATCATTCATCACAGTAAAATTGCAGATTTTTTTTCTCAAAGTCTGAGCAGTAAAAGAAAATGTACACGGAAGTAGTGGATTTCCATGCAGTCTTGAAGAAGTAGTGTTGTCCTTCCAATGGAAAGACAGTGCTGACTCTTGACATGCAGACAGTTAATGGGCCACAACAGAGCAAACCCACCACAGAGTCAGTCGAAGTTTTGAAGCATATTGGTAGGTAGGTCATCACAGAGCAGACCACTGTAGTCTTGTTAGAGATTACGGTATTCGTGGGCCATCAAAGGTGCAGACCCACTGCAGTCTTTGTAGAAATAATGGTATTGGTGTGTCATCAAAGGTGCAGACCCACTGCAGTCCTTGTAGAGATGGCCAGCAGCCATCTGCTGTGACTGTGCAGGTGCACAATCACCATCAAAGCGTCTTGCAGACAATATAGCAAGTCCATAAACCACCACTTGTGCACTCACAAAGTTTTTGGAATTGTCCTTAGAACCAGCAATGCTGTTATCCAGTCCCTTGCTGAATTATTAAAACACGTGCAAACACTAACAGTCCCAATTTCTCACATATTGTCCATATACTATGACCAACAGAAATGTGTGCAGTGAAATGTAACTTACAAGTTACTTAATTTGATGAACTGATGTCAATTACAATTTTATAACATAAGAATACAATAACAAAGGTATAAAATGCATCATCAAAGAACATAACAATAGAGATAACATTTGTAGCAAAACTGGCTTTACAAAAGAATAGAAATAAACATGTACATCAGTGTTACAGGAATTATGACATAAGTACATACCTAAAAGATCAAAATAACTTTTGAAACATCACCTTCACACATGAGCATTAAAACAAAACAGAATAAATAAAGTCTAAACATCTTTACAAAGTAAATAACATATTATCAGAAAAATTCTACAATGTAACTCTCATCAGATAAACACATAAAGACAGGAAGAACATAAATACCCAAGGGTACACAAACACATGGCAGGATAACACAAGGAAAGGGCAGGGTTTGTCTTCAGTGTAACATTTTGTACTGCAGTCCAACCCAAAACTTCATTCCAAAGATCTTTTGTCTTATTTCAACATTTGTTTCCACCAAAAAAATCCTATCCAAGCATGCTTTCTGTATTTATATGTTGACATATTTCTTACCTCATTATTTATTTTCCATTATCTTACCTCATCATTTATTTCCAAGAAAATCCTACCTAAACCTGTTGTCCCTAAACCCTACTTTTTTGTTCATATCCTCTTTCAAAATACTTTTTTGGCCAAACCATTTTCTTATTGCTTCTCAATGTATTTCTTCCAATTCATCACAACTCGTTCTCTCATATAGCCTATCCCATCTTAAGCTAACTTAAATCTACTGAGCTCAGATGCTAAACTAAGGAACGAGGCAATGCAGCAGCACAAAACAATTAACACAAACAGCAATGACAAAAAGAATGCAAATTGGCAAAGCAAGCAGCAAAAAATATAAATTAGCAAGGCAATTGCAATATTACAACTAATATAAGGCAATATGCAGCAAACAAGAAAAATAAATCAGTAGTAAAACTGGCTTAACAGAGTGATACAAAGCGAAATTCTGTAGCACTATGCCAGGTACACAGCAGCAGCAAATGCAATAACTTATATCTAAACATGACAAAGCTCAAGCAGAAAAAATATTACAGTAAAGATGGCCATGTCTAATACCTATGTCATATCTTAACACTAGAGTGATGCATTACGATAACTTACTCTAGCAGACAAGTTACCAAATCGTAAGAAAATCATTTATGCAATTCCTGTGAAGGGCAATGTCTATTTGTGTTCCCTTTTTTTAAGAAAGTATATTACAAAATTATTATTTACTGGATCTGTAGACAGAAAATATTTATATTAGTACATCTATAAAATTTTATTTTAACCAATGCTGCAGTTCAGCTAGAAACTAGATATTAAACAAAATAGGCAAAGCAAGGCGTGAAACGTCATTCACTAGCCATATGGCATTTCATAATGCAGTAAACAATCTTTCAACTAGCAAGACAATAGATGTGAAATGTTTCTCATCATTTCATTCAGTAAATATCATAAATTAAGAACTCTACAGTGTAATCATGTTTTCAAGTTTGAGTGTGTCATATTTGCGATGCTTTCTACAAAGGAATGTCAATAGTGAGGTTAATGGCCTCTTTTTTCTCCACCTGTGCCTCTGAAAGGCACACACTAATGGATTTTTTCCAGGTGACCATCGCACAGCTGGGTGCTTACAGTGCATTACGTCAAGGTGACCTACCTTCCTTACTGAAATATTTACGACATCAGTTTCCGCTACAGTGACAGTTTGATACAAATAAAATTTCACAGGTCGAAATATTTGCGTTACAAATCTGTAGAAACAAATCCTATAAATATAAGAGCGTCCAAAAAATTTTCGGTGGCATTGTGATACATTCACGCATGTACACACATTTCATAACTCTTGAAGTATGATTCTTGGTTTCCAACATCCTTTTTCACATATCAGAGTCCCTAACCACTATTCATTACTCCTTACCTCATTACACATATACATATTCGTCGACATGTCAATCTTGTGGCGACACTTCAATATTTCATCATAATAAATACATAGCATAATCAAATTCCTCATATAGCATCAGCTTATTGATCATAAACATACCTCAACAGCATAATACACATTGTCATCATAATAATAACATCATAAAAACTCAGCCAAATATCAAAAACGTCGTAGCTTTCTGCAATAATTTCAAAACCTAAAAAAAATTCTCTGCTCATTTCAATAGTGTCATCTACCTCAAACGTACTTTAAAAATCATTATCCCATACCAAATACATCATTCAAAGCTCTCATAGTATCACAATGGTTCTGAAAAATATGAACTGTTCACAAAGTACAGACAAAATACAATTTCATAAGTGTGAAATTGTCCAACAGTGTAATTGCGTAAACATGTGTCACTGACATAGTAAAAAAATTTTTGTTTCTCTGTTAAATAATCAGATAGTTGTGTAATTTATGTGTTAGAGGAATATGGTACCGATGTGTACAGTTGTATAAGCAAATACCATATTAGCTAGGGCTCCTTGTGCTTGCCACACACATGGTACACAAAGTAGGCATGTACCCCCCCCCCTGAGGATTAATGTAATTATACCCTCAGGTGATACAAATTACAGCAATGGAATGAAATGTATCACGAAAAACTTTCTTTGTAATTCAAAACTCTTTAAAAATAAATGTTTTAAGTACAAAATTAATCACTGAAATGCGTGTCCTGTAGCACTAAATGTGCGTCTTGCTGTAAGATAATTCTGTGGAAGTGTCGTAGTTATCGTCCTCTGTAAGCAAAGTTCTGCTGAAGTCAATGTACTTACCTCATCATAAACGAAAGTGAAATGCTTTGCGTATAGATATCGTAGTTATTACATACCTTAGCGTGATCAAGAAAGTACTATAATGTAATGTATTGTTGTGCTATGAAAAAGGCTGTCTCATTGTAGCTATACCACAAAAGTTACTACTAAAACATGTTTTTCTTTCCAGAAGATTTCAGAAAAACTGTACAGATATAAAACAGATACAGCGCAAAAGCAATAATATAAATTGTGTCACTCATTAGTAGTGTTGTGATATAATCGTGTAGCTGTCAAATAAACTAACCACTGTGTCATCTGATATCTCTCAGAAAGTACTTTAAATCCAGAATGTATTTTTCAAGTAAACCAAAGTGTTGCATTAAAATCTCTTAGCAGTACCAGTACATGTTCTAAGTATGTGAGTCTTATAGTCATTACGTATTCGTGCAACTAACAAGAAAGAATGTACACACATAATAACACTGTGTCGTCTGTTCACTCTAACAGTGCACTCGTAAACACTGTCTAAATATGTTCCCTAGGTTCTAGACTGGATAGTTAACTTCAAAACATTGTTGCATGTTAACAGTTTCTCAGTGTGACAAATTGTACTAGTAGCGTGAAGTGAAAAATTTTATGGCAAAGACCAAGTTAAAAAGCTTATCTCTCAATAAACGGTTTTACATGTTAAATGTGGTGCAATCCTTTACTCTTGCTAGTACGCAGAGGTTCAACTTGAACACAATTATCATGCGGTATATGTCGGTAAGGAATGCTAAAATTTTTCTCAAGGTTAGCGTCTATGTTATTTTACTCTGAGCCAGCCGGCGCACGTGGCTGCCTGCGGTACGAGTCATTGTCTGTCTCTTTGTTGGCGTGCGTCGTTATTGTGATTAGGAGACCTAACTTCTACAAATTCACCTTGTCGAGAGGGACCTGCCCTGTTTGAATCCCTCCAGTTCTGATGAAATTCAGGTGTGTCATTACGATTATATCGTCTGTCGTCATGTCAGTAGATTCCACAGTTTCTTTCTTGCCAGTCACGTGGTGGAGAATTTCTCCCTGAATTGTAACTGCACGCTGAACTGTTGCGTCTGAAGTTATTCTGTCGCCCTTGATAATAATAGTTCTGGTTGCCGTATTGTCTGTTTTTATGATTGTCTCTGACATATTCATTACTACGGAAATACGATCTTTCTCTGTAACTATTACTGTGCCAGTGGTTGCATACGGGTGGTGTCTGTTTTGGTCCCGATTTACGTTGTAAGAAAAGCCTTGTCATGTCCAGTTATTGTTTCTGTCATCGCAGAATTGTGACAGATGTGATCTGTAATTGTTGTGTTCCTGTTTTCGCATCCCGCGATTGTGGGTGTCAATTTCCAGTTCTTGTAACAGTCCCTGAAAAGCTTCAATGTCGTCTTTGCAACTTCCTGCCAAAATAATATGTCGTAAATGTTCAGGTAATTTGATCAAGCAAATGCGGATGAGTTCTGAGGGGCTGTATGGGTTTGACAGGTACTGATTCTTGTGCAAAATGTCTTCAAAATATTTCACAAGGCTGGAGAATTCAGATTGTTCGAAATGTTTCATCATTATGATGCTATGTTTTACTCGGTCTTGTGTAGCTTGAGACCAATATGCTGAGAGGAAGGCATGATAAAATTCTCCTTCACTGTGACAATCGTGAATTACCGATCGCATTCTTTCAGCTGGTTCATTCTCTAAGCAGCCACACATAAATTCTAACCTGTGCTCTAATGACAAGTTGGGAGGAAAACAATGACAGAATTGATGAAGCCATGCTTGTGGATGAATGTCGTTGCCGGAATTCTTAAATGTTTTGAATTTACGTGTAGTAATAAACAGCTTATAGTCAAAATCATCATGTCGGCGAGTCGCATATCGGTCATTGTTACTTCGTTTCGGCGGTTCCAACTCAAAATTCGGTGTACCTTGCCAATTTCTTTCATAATTTCCGAAGTACCCCATGTTATTATTTTGTGGCTGTTCTGTATTTCTATGTCCCTCTTCCCGTATTGGAGCGCGAGTGTCCTCTGAAATACATAATTCTTGTATTACCTGCGTCAGCTGATCTTGCACTTCCCGCCGGATTTCTCTTTGGTGTTGTGTATTAATTTGATTCTGATTTTGTTTGAATTTCCTAATTTGTTCGCACTCTTCTGTGTCATTAAAGACTACTGGTTTTGTGTCATTCAGATTATCATCTACCTTCGTAGATAAATTATTTAGCTGATCCAAAAGTTCAACTACTTTCTCTGATAATGAACTAATTTCCTCCATGTGTCTTTCTGAACCAATTTTCAGAGTATCTACTGTGTCCTTTGAGTTTTCCTGAGTTTTTGCAAGTTGCGTTACCATATCGGTAGATGCAACTGAGTCAATTTTAGCTTGCAAGGTCTCACGATTTTCATGAACAATAGTTTGCAGTTCTTTTATGGCTGCTTCGTGATTCTGTAATGCATTTTCATGCCATGAAAAAATAGGTTGAAAATGCTCACAAATTTGTGTTTTTACGTCATTACAGACTTTTTGACATTTCGATTCGATTTTAAGTAACTCAGCAGTTAACCCTTCACGTGTTTGTTCAAGCGTTTCTTCCAATGAGTCTAACTTTTGAAGCTGTTGCTGTGTTTGTCTCTGATTTTGTTCCATTGTGTCTAACTTTTGAAGATTTTGTTCCATTGTGTGTAACTTTTGAAGCTTTTGTCCCATTTGTTGCATTAATTGTAACAACAATGCATTGGTGTCTGAAACATATTCCTCAGTGCTTTTCGGCAGCGAATTTGCACCGGCAACATTCACATTTTGACAAGCAGAAAATGTGTCTTGACTTATTTGAGAAAACGGCGAGGACCCAAAACCTGAATCTACAGTATTTGCGAGATTGTGTCCCGTCATTTCGGATTCCTCAGGCGAGCTGTTGCCGACTGATCGATCGATAATGCTTCCCTGTTCACTAATTGTTTCATTGTCTACGCCATTATTTGCCGCCTGCTCCATTTTCCTATGCACAATTACCAAATTACTACTTCGAATGTCTGTTAATTCATTACACAGTGGTGCTGCTAAACTATGCTCATCGTCACTATTATTTCTCAGTTTACTTTGGAGCCTAGTGTTACGTTTTTCACATGCCATTATTGTCACAATATTTCACACGATAACACAGAAAAGCACAATTTGAAGAGCAAAAATAAGAGAACACATTAACATAGCACTGAAAATAATATCTAGTTAATTGCAACTGCAGCTGCGAAATACTTGGTGCAAATCTACATGCATGCCACAACTGTTTTACTGAACAACAATGAAAGACTACAACTACAAACGAGATTCTCTCTACAATTCGCACTAGCAATAAACAAAAGCTACACTAATTACACAAACTACAAGAAAAAATCAGAAGATTCCAGTGAGGTACCCTGGCAAGGTCGCCATATGAAACGTCCCCTTAGAAAAATTATACATGACTGTGCTTAAAGTGACACAATAGTTTTTAGCACAACGCATTCTGACTTTCAATAATCCCTACAAGAGAATGGCCCTGACTAAATTAACCTATACGTTTCACAAATCACTTACCTCACAAAAATCTTCGTTACTCAAACTACTGCAATACAGCGAGCGCCAATACTGCTAGCTAAATAAAAGATTCAAACTACTGAAGGCACTAACTACTGATACGCATAGTTAGCAAATGAAAGATTTTGATAGAGAACAAACAATGTATTTACCTTAATAGTCTTCAAAAGTCATAATATATATAGCAGTTCATGACATCCCTTCTTACAAATGTACTGTTTCTGATGGACACACGTCCAGATCATCCGCTCTCAAAAATCCGCCATCTCACTTCCCCACATCCACCAATGCTGGCGGCTCACCTCCAACTGCGCAACACTATGCGCTGTTAACAGCCAACAGCCCAACACTACAGTAGCGAATATTACAACAATGCCACCCAGCCACAGACTGCACACAGCACAGCCAGTGATTTTCATACAGAACGCTACGTGGCGTTACCAATATAAAAACCTAAACAGCCTACTTACAACTTTATCTATGCCCTGTAGTACCATAGCACCTAGAGTATAATTTAAAAAGAAAATATTCTGAATAGGTAAAATGATGGAAGAATTTCCTGTCCAGTACAGAGTTGGTTGTATGCTGGTAATTACTGTAGTACCCATGATGCTTGCTGGTAGATGAAAGTCAGCTCCCGTTATATCACATTCTGTTTTGTTGATTACTTTACCACTGAGCTGCAAAGTGCTTTTTTTGTAACAGTTTGTGTTATTTTAAACTGGCTGAAAATATGTTCGTGGATTCATAACTACCGTCTTACGCTCTGGTGCGTTCATATTTCCCAAACGTAGTCGTTCTTCACACGACCAGTTATCCATTCGAAACAGTAACAATTCCATTAATACATTTACCAAGATCTTCTAGTGATACAACTATATGTGTTTCCCGTTGTTTAGATACAGCTAATACTGCTTTAACCGAGAATTGAGTTTCCGGGTTCCGCTTAATGCAGCTCTCCATGCTACCCTATCCTGTGCAAGTTTCTTCATCTCCCAGTACTTACTGCAACCTACATCCTTCTGAATCTGCTTAGTGTATTCATCTCTTGGTCTCCCTCTACGATTTTTACCCTCCACGCTGCCCTCCAATGCTAAATTTGTGATCCCTTCATGTCTCAGAACATGTCCTACCAACCGATCCCTTCTTCTCGTCAAGTTGCGCCACAAACTCCTCTTCTCCCCAATTCTGTTCAATGCCTCCTCATTAGTTATGTGATCTACCCATCTAATCTTCAGCATTCTTCTGTAGCACCACATTTCGAAAGCTTCTATTCTCTTCTTGTCCAAACTATTTATCGTCCATGTTTCACTTCCATATATTGCTACACTCCATACGAATACTTTCATAAACGACTTCCTCACGCTTAAATCTATACTCGATGTTAACAAATTTCTCTTCTTCAGAAACGCTTTCCTTGCCATTGCCAGTCTACATTTTATATCCTCTCTACTTCGACCATCATCAGTTATTTTGCTCCCCAAATAGCAGAACTCCTTTACTACTTTAAGTGTCTCATTTCCTAATCTAATTCCCGCAGCATCATTCGACTTAATTCGAGTACATTCCATTATCCTCGTTTTGCTTTTGTTGATGTTCATCTTATATCCTCCTTTCAAGACAATGTCCATTCCGTTCAATAGCTCTTCCAAGTCCTTTGCTCTCTCTGACAGAATTACAATGTCAACTTCGAACCTGAAAGTTTTTATTTCTTCTCCATGGATTTTAATACCTACTCCGAATTTTTCTTTTGTTTCCTTTGCTGCTTGCTCAGTATACAGATTGAATAACATTGAGGAGAGGCTAAACCCTGTCTCACTGCCTTTCCAACCACTGCTTCCCTTTCATGCCCCTCGACTCTTATAACTGCCATCTGGTTTCTGTACAAAGCACTGAAGCTCAAATCGTTATAATTATGGAAAGCTGGCTACAGCCGGAAATAAGTTCAGCCGGAAGGACCTGATCAAGTTCAGAAAAAAATAGACTAAATGCAATTGGTAGTGGAGCGTTTATTGCTGTCAGAAGTAGTTTAACTTGCAGTGAAACGGAAATAGATAGTTTCTGTGAGGCAGCATGAGTAGAGGTTATACTTGATATCCGGAATAATTAATAATTGGTTCTTTTAACCGACTCCCCAAATCAGATGATAGGTTTCTGAACAGTTCAAAGAAAACTTGAGTCTCATTTCAAATAGCTAACCCACTCAGACCGTTGGTGGTGTCTTCAGTATACCCTAGATATGATGGTGAAAATACATGTTTAAATTCGAAAGTAGGCATAAAACGTCACCTGAAATCGTTTTGAATGCGTTATCGGAAAATTATTTTAAACAATTAGTTCCGCCCATTCGGAGTGTAAATAGTTGCGAAAACGTACTTGACCTCTTTGCGGCCGGCCGGTGTGGTGTAGCTGAGCGGTTCTAGGCGCTTTCAGTCTGGAACCGGGCGACTGCTACGGTCGCAGGTTCGAATCCTGCCTCGGGCATGGATTTGTGTGATGTCCTTAGGTTAGTTAGGTTTAAGTAGTTCTAAGTTCTAGGGGACTGATGACCTCAGATGTTAAGTCCCATAGTGCTCAGAGCCATTTGAACCATTTTTTGAACCTCTCTGGCGTACTTTACATATGACCAGAATCTCTTTGGATTTTCTATCGGATTTCGAAACAAAGTTTCGTTGTGAAAAGCGTTAAAATCACCTCGTACTGAAATTCGTGCTACATTTCAACCTTCTGTAACACTTTACCAATCTTGAGTATTTCGTTCTTTTATATTTCATATGCTTTTTTCGTTGCTTGTGCAACAGTGGTCTCACCTGTTTATTATACCATGGGTAATCAGTACCATCTCTTATTAATTATTTGGTATGTGTCTCTTAATAGCCATCGATCATATTTCTTTGAGTTCAATCCATATCTGGACCACGCTTACACATTCAGATTGGAAGTAGTGGAGTCTGTCTCTCAGGTATGCCTAAAGCGAATTTTGATTTTTTTTAAATAGATGTATTTTGCGTTAGTCTTTTGTGGGTTTGGACTTTACGGTATTCAGTCTTGCTACAACAACCTTGTACTCACTAATTCCTGTATCCGTAATATCCGTCATGATGCTCACTATTAATCCGCTAAATTCAGACCCATATCACTATAACCGATTTGCAGTACGATTTTGCAACATATACTGTGTTCGAACATTATGAGTTATCTCGAAGAAAACGATTTATTGACAAACAGCCAACGTGGATTCAGAAAATATCGTTCTTGTGAAACGCAACTAGCTCTTTATTCTCACAAAGTAATGAGTGCTCTTGACAAGGGATTTGAAACTGATCTCATATTTTTAGATTTCCTGAAGGCTTTTGACACCATACCTCACAAGCGACTTCTAATCAAATTGCTTGCCTATGGACTATCGTCTCAGTTGTGCGACTGGGTTTGTGATTTCCTATCAGAAAGGTCACAGTTCGTGGCAACTGGCGGAAAGTCATCTAGTAAAACAGAAATAATATCGAGCATTCCCCGAAGATGAGTTACAGGTCCTCTGCTGTTCCTGATCTACATAAACGATCTAGGAGACAATCTGAGTAGCACTCTCAAACTGATTGCACATGATGTTGTCATGTATCGCCTTACAAAATCATCAGATGATCCATACAAGTTGCAAAACGATATAGACAAGGTATATATATGGTGCGGAAAGTAGCAGTTACACTAAATAATGAAAAGTGTAATGTCATCCACGTGAGTACCAAAAGGAATCCGATAAATTTCGGTTACACGATAAGTTACACAAATCTAAAGGCTGCAAATTCAACTAAATACTTAGGAATTGCAATTACGTTCACATAGATAATCTTGTGGGTAAAGCAAACTAAAGACTATGATTTATTTGAAGAACACAGAAATTGCAACGGGGCTACTAAAGAGACGCACTCTTCTGGACTATTGCTATGTTGTGTTGGATCCGTGTTAGATAGGATCGACAGAGGACGTCGAAAGAATTAAAAGAAGGGCAGCTCGATTTGTACTACTGCAGAAACGAGGAGAGAGCGTCAGAATATGTGAACTGAGGCGACAATCATTAAAACAAAAAGGTGTTTTTCGTTGTGGCAAGAACTTTTAATGAAATTTCAGTCACCAACTTTCTCCTCAGAGTGTGAAAATATTTTGCTGGTGTCCACCTACATAGGGAGGAATCAACATCATAACAAAATAAAACTACTGTGCCAAATAAGGTTTTTAGTAGCTTACCACCCGCATTCTCCTATACTCCTGTCTTCCCCCATACTAGAGAATCTGGGATTCTACCCATTACTTGCTGCAGCTTCTCTCTCTTGTTATCATAGGAAAACTTAAGTTCATAAGATTCACCCGGCATATCTCCTACCACAACTTACAAGCTTCTTACTCCATTCCTTACCTCGCAGATGTTGAAGGTCAGCCTCAACGACAATCTGTGATTCGTGAGGACTACAGACGGCTGCTGCACAAACAAAACCCCACTCCGCAAAGTCTGGTTGACAGTTCCATTTGCGCCGAAGGTGAGAAGCATTATAAAACTCGCTGGACTCCATCCAGGCGTCATTCTCTTCATCACGCAGAGGAAATAATTTACATATTCTCCATCCCTACTTAGGCAGAAGAGGAATACAAAAAATATCTGTATTCCTAAGTACACTACGTGAATAAATGTAAATAAAGAAAAAAATCTTACTACATCCCATGTGAAATATCAGCAACACTCCGCTGTAGAGTGAAAATTTCATTCTGGATATATCCCATGTACTTCTACATCTCTGACTATATATTCCTTGTCTCAAGCCCCGTGGCCTATTCTGCGGTATTTCTTTATTCTTTTGCTTCTTTACTTCGAGTACATTGCATTTCGGCTGGCACTGGAGGAAAGGAATCTATGACACTGAAAAGGTTCTTAATGCTAGTGACACGAATTACTGAAGTTCGTTCTGGTAATTTCAACTTTACATTTACAGGCGACTTTGCCTCAACCAAATGACCCTTGAGGTGCCCTCCTGCCATCTTGATTACAGACCACAGGACTTTATTTTACGACTAGCTGCAATTTGACTACAGCCCGAGAAGATATAAGCTCTGGCGTTGCTTATCTTTGCCACTGTATTTCTGTGGTTCATATTGCTACTTAACACAGAGATTGTACATTGAGGTGACAAAACATCATTGGGAAGCGATATGCATGTGTAAAGATGGCGACAGCACAGCGTTATAAAAGGGCAGTGCATTTGCAGAGCTGTCATTTGTACTCAGGTGATTTCATGTAAAAAGGTTGCTCGACGTGATTATGGCCACACGACAGGACTTCACGCTTTGAATGCGGAGTAGTAGTTGGAGCTAGACGCGTGTGATGTTCAGTTTCGGAAATCGTTAAGTAATTCAATATTAGGAGATCTACAGTGTCAAGAGTGTGCCGAGAATATCAAATTTCAGGCGTTGCCTCTCACCATGAACCACGCAGTGGCCGTCGGCCTTTGACGACCGAGAGCAGCGGCGTTTTCGTAGAGTGGTCAGTGCTAACAGACAAGAAACACTACGTGAGATAATCGCAGAAATCAGAGCAGTGCATACGACGAACGTATCCGTTAGGACAATGCCGCGAAATTTGACTTTAATGGGCTATGGCAGCAGAGGATAGACGCGAGTGCTTTTGCTAACAGCACGACATCGCCCGCAGCGCCTCTACTGGGCTTGTGATCTTATCTGTTGGGCCCTAGACGACTGGAAACCGTAACTTAGTCAGACGAATTCCGATTTCGGTTGGTAAGAGCTGATGGTAGGGTTCTAGTGTGGCACAGATCCCACGAAGCCACGGGTCCAAGTTGTCAACAAGACACTGTGCAAGCTGGTAGTAGCTCCATAATGGCTGTGGCTGTGTCTACATGAAATGGTCTGGGTCCTCTGGTTATGTTTGACTACCTGTAGACCGTTTACAGTCATTCATGGACTTCATTTACCAAACAACGATGGAAATTTTACGGATGACAGTGCGCCTTGTCACCGGACCGCAGTTGTTTGAGATTGATTTGGAGAATATTCTGGACAGTTTGAGCGAATGAGTTGGCCACCCAGATTGACCGACATGAATCCAGTCGAACATTTATGGGACATAGTCGAGGAGGCAGTTCGCGCACAAAATCCTGCACCGGAAACATTCTGCAATTATGGACGGCTATAGAGGCAGAATGGCTCAATTTTTTTGCAGAGGGCTTCCAACGACTTGTTGAGTCCATACAACGTCGAGTTGCCGCTCTACGCCGGAGAAAAGGAGGTCCGACACGAAATTAGTAGGCATCCCATGACTTTCGTCACCTCACTGTAAAGGTCATTGTGATTGGCTTTCTTCAACAGCCATTCAGAAGAAGACTAGTTGCTGTTGACAAAGTTTTGATCGAACAGCGTTTCCGTTTCGTGTTATCAGTTACGGCTTCGAGAGAGCAGGAGATGCCCACCTATTCAGCACAGATCGTTCAGCATCGCACCAAGCCTAGCCAGGTAACAAGACCCTACGAGCTGCCACGTGCAGCAGTAGGCCCATTGCAGTTTACCTCCTGGACTCTTGACACAGTGCAAGTCACTTTTTTACTTTCTACATCTACATCTACATCCATACTCCGCAAGCCACCTGACGGTGTGTGGCGGAGGGTTGAGTACCTCTATCGGTTCTCCCTTCTATTCCAGTGTCGTATTGTTCGTGGACAGAAGGATTGTCGGTATGCCTCTGTGTGGGCTCTGATCTCTCTGATTTTATCCTCATGGTCTCTTCGCGAGATATACGTAGGAGGGAGCAATATACTGCTTGACTCCTCGGTGAAGGTATGTTCTCGAAACTTCAACAAAAGCCCGTACCGAGCTACTGAGCGTCTCTCCTGCAGAGTCTTCCACTGGAGTATATCTGTCATCGCCGGAACGCTTTCGCGATTACTAAATGATCCTGTAACGAAGCGCGCTGCTCTCCGTTGGATCTTCTCTATCTCTTCTATCAATCCTATCTGGTACAGATCCCACACTGATGAGCAGTGTTCAAGCAGTGGGCGAACAAGCGTACTGTAACCTACTTCCTTTGTTTTCGGATTGCATTTCCTTAGGATTCTTCCAATGAATCTCAGTCTGGCATCTGCTTTACCGACGATCAACTTTATATAATCATTCCATTTTAAATCACTCCTAATGCGTACTCCCAGATAATTTATGGAAGTAACTGCTTCCAGTTGCTGACCTGCTATATTGTAGCTAAATGATAAGGGATCTTTCTTTCTATGTATTCGCAGCACATTACACTTGTCTAATTGAGATTCAATTGCCATTCCCTGCACCATGCGTCAATTCGCTGCAGATCCTCCTGCATTTCAGTACAATTTTCCATTGTTACAACCTCTCGATATACCACAGCATCATCCGAAAAAAGCCTCAATGAACTTCCGATGTCATCCGCAAGGTCATTTATGTATATTGTGAATAGCAACGGTCCTACGACACTCCCCTGTGGCACACCTGAAATCACTCTTACTTCGGAAGACTTCTCTCCATTGAGAATGACATGCTGCGTTCTGTTATCTAGGAACTCTTCAATCCAATCACACAATTGGTTTGATAGTCCATATGCTCTTACTTTGTTCATTAAACGACTGTGGGGAACTGTATCGAACGCCTTGCGGAAGTCAAGAAACACGGCATCTACCTGCGAACCCGTGTCTATGGCCCTCTGAGTCTCGTGGACGAATAGCGCGAGCTGGGTTTCACACGATCGTCTTTTTCGAAACCCATGCTGATTCCTACAGAGTAGATTTCTAGTCTCCAGAAAAGTCATTATACTCGAACATAATACGTGTTCCAAAACTCTACAACTGATAGACGTTAGAGACATAGATATATAGTTCTGCACATCTGCTCGACGCCCCTTCTTGAAAACGGGGATGACCTGTGCCCTTTTCCAATCCTTTGGAACGCTACGCTCTTCTAGAGACCTATGGTACACCGCTGCGAGGAGGGAGGCAAGTTCCTTCGTTTACTCTGTGTAAAATCGAACTGGTATCCCATCAGTTCCAGCGGCCTTTCCTCTTTTGAGCGATTTTAATTGTTTCTCTATCCCTCTTTCTGTTGGTGACCACTTTTTCTTAAACAGTCTTCTCACCAAGGTGTCCATGATGAGGCGGCAGCATTGACAAAGTAGTACTCGGTATTAAGTATCAATCAACTGTGTAAAAAAGCGACTTGTAATGTATCAAGATTATGATGTCTGACAAGTAGTCGCTCGTAGTCCATGGACACTATGTATAAAATCAATGTCTGGAATCTGCAGACGGCATGGGAAATGGTATTTCAAATGTTCTCTCCCTTTATAAGAGGTTGCAAAACACAATTTCTTTGGCTCGTCTAGTGCGCTATGGGACTGAGGCACAGGGATTACATTGTGGCCAAGGACTGCAGAAATGAATACGCCTTTAGAAAAATAAGAATCTAATTACACAACCTAATTTTCCTAGGCATATCTTGATGGTTGTTAAGTGTCTATTTCGCTCTCATTTTATGTTCATAATACTGGCAATTTATAAACACATTAACCATCGCCGATATTTTTTGTCCTTTTATACTTGTTGGAAATGTTGCAGTGGAGAACAAGCCAAAGCTGAGTATAAGTGACATTCTACGTGTCCTCTATCAGTATTATTCGAGATTAAAGTAGGTACCATGTACAACGACATAACAGTTATTTCAACTAAGTTTAATTAGTACGCCCTCTAATTTCGTGATTAAGCTTAAAACATTATCTTTTGGTGATCTGAACATCGACACAACCGTTATATATTTCCAAATTCATTACTGAAGGACAACACTGAAATAGCTGTTCAATGCAGTACTCGCTTAGGGAATGGGACTCTTGCATGATTGCTATAGTAATCTGATACTGACTTGTATCCATGTCAATGCATCTGTCAAGCTTTTGTGACTTCCAAATGACGTTCTATTGTGCATTGCACATCTGTAGACATATCTCATGGTTTCTTTATTTCCTTGTAATAATACAAGAAGCATTTTTTTTTTACATTCACAAGCTCCTATGTTATTATGAATGAGTAAAAATGAATTTTGAATGTTTCCCTTTGTGCTGTCCAGACTACAGTTATTTGTGTTGCAATGTTACCAAACACTTACTACTAACTGCAGTTACTCTTCCAAACAGCACTGCATACAAGCAAACCAGTGTCGGATTTGTCTGTTATTGCTTGTACCTTACGTACTTGGGTTATGCATGGCTCTGTTTAAAAAAGAATACTCACTGTAGTAATAGGGTTTCATGCCCTGCAGCTAGTTCACTGCAGATAGTAACCTGCAGGTATGATCCTGCAGTCAAATTATGCATTGGCCAGAACTGCGAGTTAATAAAATACACAGAAATACAAAATAAAGTTGAATCAATAATAAAAAGAGTTATGTCCTAACGTCTGTAATTGCTGGAAACGTCCGAGAATTATTTTGGATAATGTTTGGTCAAGAAAGGTCGTCCGCAGCTCGTGGTCGTGCGGTAGCGTTCTCGCTTCCCGCGCCCGGGTTCCCGGGTTCGATTCCCGGCGGGGTCAGGGATTTTCTCTGCCTCGTGATGAGTGGGTGTTGTGTGATGTTCTTAGGTTAGTTAGGTTTAAGTAGTTCTAAGTTCTTGGGGACTGATGACCATAGATGTTTAGTCCCATAGTGCTCAGAGCCATTTGAACCATTTAGCCAAGAAAGGTCATATCTAATAAACGGGAAGTGGTTCTACGATATTCAGTTAAAATACTGACAGAAAATACCATCAAATGCAGTAAATTTATGTTGGAAGCGTTACGAGAATGATAGGAAAATTCCCACACTATATAGTCATCAAAGATATGTGAAAACTAAGTCCGTTTGATGATCACAATAGACGAAATATTCACAGCTCAAAATTGTTCAGAGTTCAACATGATGATTCGCAATTAACACATCAGATGTAAAGACAATAACTCATACTCTGTCTGTCCTCAGTTCCATGATACACATGGAATAAGCTAGTCGTATTCTGGACTACATTCAAGCCTCCTGAAGTATGAAGCCCTTTCTGAAGTTTAAATATTGTAGTGGCGGTTCGCCGCCCGGAATAATCAAACACCTCCATGATATAATACCACTCGTTACCTCCTTCCAGAACTTGCATAAAAGGGTCCAGAATCGCTTCCTCGAGCTCGTCGCTCGAAAAGCCCCAGTCTCCACTTGATTCGCGTAGTGTTTCGCTACTATCTGCTTCTCCATTGGCTGAAGGCCGTCCCTACCAAAAATATATTGTTATTAAGATTTACAGACACGATCTGATTCATCTTGACCACTTTCTCACACTAAACTAATATATTAAAACAATATTTAAATAAAGAAATGTTGTAAACATTCTGTCACACTCATATAATTTACAATAATTATAAAAAAGATTTGTCAAAAAAAGCCAGTATTCTTTTGCAGGTGTGCTCACGGTAAATGACAGCAGAATTATCCTTGTATATTGTTTAAACAATTATTTTGGCGTGCTTGCACAAGTGTCTTTTGATTCTCTGTTCAATTATGGTGTCCACTAACACATAAAACTGACCTCTTTTAAATTAGCACAGTTTTTTAACTAGCACTTGCAATCAACATTTAAACAAAGTCATTGGGAAAACGGTAAAGTGTTCATTAAACAAATATGCAAATATGACAAAATGTGAGGTACGCATGCTGCATTCGTTTGCTGTATAAATGTGGAGAACACAATGTTCTGAAAAACCTTTGCGTAATACGAAAAGATATAAAAGACGTAATAAATCAATAACTAAGACAGATACAGATATGTAGCTTACAGGGATAACAGCTATAATGCAATGCTATCATCTGACTTATTGTTTGTTGAAATTGCATGAAGCGATTAAAAGTCGTTAATTCAGAGGTTAATTGTTTAAATGTTTACTCGCTGTGAAATATTAACTTCTATAGTTCTAAAGACATTGAGATACTGTTGTGTCATTGGACGTGCCTCATTTTTCTGAAATCGTAGATGTACTCAGATTTGCATAAATACACTACTGGCCATTAAAATTGCTACATCAAGAAGAAATGAAGATGATAAACGGGTAGTCATTGGACAAATATATTATACTAGAACTGACATGTGATTACATTTTCACGCAATTTGGGTGCATAGATCCTGAGAAATCAGTACCCGGAAAACCACCTCTGGCCGTAATAACAGCCTTGATACGCCTGGGCATTGAGTCAAACAGAGCTAGGATGGCGTGTACAGGTACAGCTGCCCACGCAGCTTCAACACGATGCCACAGTTCATCAAGAGTAGTGACTGGCGTATTGTGACCAGCCAGTTGCTCGGCCACCATTGACCAGAAGTTTTCAGTTGGTGAAAGATCTGGAGAATGTGCTGGCCAGAGCAGCAGTCGAACATTTTCTGTATCCAGAAAGGCCTGTACAGGAACTGCAACATGCGGTCGTGCATTATCCTGCTGAAATGTAGGCTTTCGCAGGGAATGAAGGGTAGAGCCGCGGGTCGTAACACATCTGAAATGTAACGTCCACTGTTCAAAGTGGCGTCAATGCGAACAGGAGGTGACCGAGACGTGTAAACAATGGTACCCCATACCATCACGCTGGGTGATACGCCAGTATGGCGATGACGAATACGCGCTTCCAATGTGCGTTCACCGCGGTGTCGCCAAACACGGATGCGACCATCATGATGCTGTAAACATAACCTGGATTCATCCGGAAAAATGACGTTTTGACATCCGTGCACCCAGGTTCGTCGTCGAGTACACCATCGCAGGCGCTCCTGTCTGTGACGCAGCGTCAAGGTAACCGCAGCCATGGTCTCCGAGCTGATAGTCCATATCACAGCATGTTCTTCCTGTCGGTTAAATTTCGCGTCTGTGGCACGTCATCTTCGTGATGTAGCAATTTTAATGGCCAGTAGTGTATTTAACGTGAGTTGCTGTCGAAGTACAGAGAACTGTAACTTAGCTATCTTTGTCTGACACTCCGCCATTTCCTGAAACATTGTCTGTTGCACAAAGGCAATGCAAGCGACAGCCATCCAAATTCTCATCTTTGGGATTTACCACTCATCCGGTCCTTTTAGTTTAACTAAAATTGCAACCAAGACTGTTTTTAACCGGTACTGTTAAGCACTGGTTTGCTGTATGCCACATATGGATTGAAAGACACCGTGCCTTGTACCAATTCTAGGCAGCCATATAGCTCGCCTGCATACGTGTAACGTTACAGGGCTCATAGTTAATTTACAGTTACGTCGTTTGGAACCATTTACCCCAAAAACAGGGTAGTGAATGTGACAGAAATTATAGAAGTGGACAGATAGTGCAGTAGTTACATCGAATGCTTCATGACATTTATTGCGGAAGTAACCTCTTACCAGAATGTTTCAGATGTATGAGAGCCATTGTATCGATCACAACCTAGTGTGATTGTTCCAGTGGCTCCAGAAGCACTATATTGAAATGTTTCATAAAACTCTTCATTCAGTGCTTGTTGCAGCCTCGCAGAGAGAAATAATCTTCATATTAATGTGAGGAGCTTTTTACAAAAGTGCGCTTTGTGTCATACTCAGCTGCGTGGTTGAGGCTTGAGATCTACATTCGTTTGTTTGAAGCTGCGTTATAGGACCCACCACTAACAATGTAGAATCTGAAATATACCACTAATGTGGTTAAACTTATTTTGGCTGGTTACTTTTTTCTCCAGCGTTGCATGCCAACAGCTTCCTTTCACGTCTGAAATGATGTCCTCGCACTTTGATCGGTATCACTTAGCACATGGAAGCTATCACCCACATAACCTATTCTGTCACTGTGAATGACAGGTGCTTCTGACTGCCAACCAATGTTCGTAGTAGTAGGCGTAATTTCCAGAAGGGAAATCAAAGCTCAAGATTTGAGTCATACAGTAAGAGATCATACAACACACAAAATGACAAGTAGTAAAAACTTAGCAGTCTTACGTTGTGATCAAAAGTATCTATTGTGATGCGTCAGAACAAACATTCATTACTTAAAGTTTTAGATTATACTTTACAAAGGAGTTTTCACCAGATGAAATTGATTAGCTGTGGGCCGACGCTTGCTATCAGTCTTAAACTGACAAAAATTACAGATGATTCCACAGAAGTATACCACAGGCTATGGTCGAGATTATTAGTGCCCAGTCAATAATCAGTACATAATCTTCTTTACAAAGACCTTTCAGCAGAGAACCTAAATGACAAGTGACATTTCTGAGTCCAGCTCTTGGTTTAACAGCAGTGCTGCTGTGGTCTTCAGTCCTGAGACTGGTTTGATGCAGCTCTCCATGCTAGTCTATCCTGTGCAAGCTTCTTCGTCTCCCAGTACTTACTGCAACCTACGTCCTTCTGAATCAGCTTAGTGTATTCATCTCTTGGTCTCCCTCTACGATTTTTACCCTACGCACTGCCCTCCAATGCAAAATTTGTGATCCCTTGATACCTCAGAACATGTCCTACCAACCGGTTCCTTCTTCTTGTCAAGTTGTGCCACAAACTCCTCTTCTCCCCGATTCTATTCAATACCTCCTCATTAGTTATGTGATCTACCCATCTAATCTTCAGGATTCTTCTGTAGAAGCACATTTCGAAAGCTTCTATTCTCTTCATGTCCAAACTACACTCCTGGAAATGGAAAAAAGAACACATTGACACCGGTGTGTCAGACCCACCATACTTGCTCCGGACACTGCGAGAGGGCTGTACAAGCAATGATCACACGCACGGCACAGCGGACACACCAGGAACCGCGGTGTTGGCCGTCGAATGGCGCTAGCTGCGCAGCATTTGTGCACCGCCGCCGTCAGTGTCAGCCAGTTTGCCGTGGCATACGGAGCTCCATCGCAGTCTTTAACGCTGGTAGCATGCCGCGACAGCGTGGACGTGAACCGTATGTGCAGTTGACGGACTTTGAGCGACGGCGTATAGTGGGCATGCGGGAGGCCGGGTGGACGTACCGCCGAATTGCTCAACACGTGGGGCGTGAGGTCTCCACAGTACATCGATGTTGTCGCCAGTGGTCGGCGGAAGGTGCACGTGCCCGTCGACCTGGGACCGAACCGCAGCGACGCACGGATGCACGCCAAGACCGTAGGATCCTACGCAGTGCCGTAGGGGGCCGCACCGCCACTTCCCAGCAAATTAGGGACACTGTTGCTCCTGGGGTATCGGCGAGGACCATTCGCAACCGTATCCATGAAGCTGGGCTACGGTCCCGCACACCGTTAGGCCGTCTTCCGCTCACGCCCCAACATCGTGCAGCCCGCCTCCAGTGGTGTCGCGACAGGCGTGAATGGAGGGACGAATGGAGACGTGTCGTCTTCAGCGATGAGAGTCGCTTCTGCCTTGGTGCCAATGATGGTCGTATGCGTGTTTGGCGCCGTGCAGGTGAGCGCCACAATCAGGACTGCATACGACCGAGGCACACAGGGCCAACATCCGGCATCATGGTGAGGGGAGTGATCTCCTACACTGGCCGTACACCACTGGTGATCGTCGAGAGGACACTGAATAGTGCACGGTACATCCAAACCGTCATCGAACCCATCGTTCTACCATTCCTAGACCGGCAAGGGAACTTGCTGTTCCAGCAGGACAATGCACGTCCGCATGTATTCCGTGCCACCCAACGTGCTCTAGAAGGTGTAAGTCAACTACCCTGGCCAGCAAGATCTCCGGATCTGTCCCCCATTGAGCATGTTTGGGACTGGATGAAGCGTCGTCTCACGCGGTCTGCACGTCCAGCACGAACGCTGGTCCAACTGAGGCGCCAGGTGGAAATGGTATGGCAAGCCGTTCCACAGGACTACATCCAGCATCTCTACGATCGTCTCCATGGGAGAATAGCAACCTGCATTGCTGCGAAAGGTGGATATACACTGTACTAGTGCCGACATTGTGCATGCTCTGTTGCCTGTGTCTATGTGCCTGTGGTTCTGTCAGTGTGATCATGTGATGTATCTGACCCCAGGAATGTGTCAATAAAGTTTCCCCTTCCTGGGACAATGAATTCACGGTGTTCTTATTTCAATTTCCAGGAGTGTATTTATCGTCCATGTTTCACTTCCATACATGGCTGCACTCCATACAAATACTTTCAGAAATGACTTCCAAACACTTAAATCTATACTCAATGTTAACAAATTTCTCTTCTTCAGAAACGCTTTTCTTGCCATTGCCAGTCTACATTTTATATCCTCTCTACTTCGACCATCATCAGTTATTTTGCTCCCCAAATAGCAAAACTCCTTTACTACTTTAAGTGTCATTTCCTAATCTAATTCCCTCAGCATCACCCGACTTAATTCGACCACATTCCATTATCCTCGTTTCGCTTTTGTTGATGTTCATCTTATATCCTTCTTTCAAGACACTGTCCATTCCGTTCAACTGCTCTTCCAAGTCCTTTGCTGTCTTTGACAGAATTACAATGTCATCGGCGAACCTCAGAGTTTTTATTTATTCTCGATGGATTTTAATACCTACTCCGAATTTTTCTTTTGTTTCCTTTACTGCTTGCTCAATATACAGATTTAACAACATCGGGGAGAGGCTACAACCCTGTCTCACTCCCTTCCCAACCACTGCTTCCCTTTCATGTCCCTCGACTCTTATAATTGCCATCTGCTTTCTGTACAAATTGTAAGTAGCCTTACGCTCCCTGTATTTTACCCCTGCCACCTTTAGAATTTGAAAGAGAGTATTCCAGTCAACATTGTCAAAAGCTTTCTCTAAGTCTACAAATGCTAGAAACGTAGGTTTGCCTTTTCTTAATCTTTCTTCTGAGATAAGTCGTAAGGTCAGTATTGCTTCACGTGTTCCAACATTTCTACGGAATCCAATCTGATCTTCCCCAAGGTTGGCTTCTACTAGTTTTTCCATTCGTCTGTAAAGAATTCGCGTCAGCATTTTGTAGCTGTGGCTTATTAAACTGATTGTTCGGTAATTTTCACATCTGTCAACACCTGCTTTCTTTGGGATTGGAATTATTACAATCTTCTTGAAGTCTGAGGGAATTTCGCCTGTCTCCTACATCTTGCTCATCAGATGGTAGAGTTTTGTCAGGACTGGCTCTCCCAAGGCCGTCAGTAGTTCTGATGGAATGTTGTCTACTCCCGGGGCCTTGTTTCGACTCAGGTCTTTCAGTGCTCTGTCAAACTCGTCACGCAGTATTGTATCTCCCATTTCGTCTTCATCTACATTCTCTTCCATTTCCATAATATTTCCTCAAGTACATCGCCCTTGTATAGACCCTCTATATACTCCTTCCACCTTTCTGCTTTCCCTTCTTTGCTGAGAACTGGGTTTCCATCTGAGCTCTTGATATTCATACAAGTGGTTCTCTTTTCTCCAAAGGTCTCTTTAATTTTCCTATAGGCGGTATCTATCTTACCCCTAGTGAGATAAGCCTCTACATCCTTACATTTGTCCTCTAGCCATCCCTGCTTAGCCATTTTGCACTTCCTGTCGATCTCATTTTTGAGACGTTTGTATTCCTTTTTGCCTGCTACATTTACTGCATTTTTATATTTTCTCCTTTCATCAATTAAATTCAATATTTCTTCTGTTACCCAAGGATTTCTTCGAGCCTTTGTCTTTTTACCTACTTGATCCTCTGCTGCCTTCACTACTTCATCTCTCAGAGCTACCCATTCTTCTTCTACTGTATTTCTTTCCCCCATTGCTGTCAGTTGCTCCCTTAGGCACTCCCTGAAACTCTCTACAACCTATGGTTTAATCAGTTTGTCCAGATCCCACCTCCTTAAATTCACACCTTTTTGCAGTTTCTTCAGTTTTAATCTACAGCTCATAGCCAATAGATTGTGGTCAGAGTCCACATCTGCCCCTGGAAATGTTTTACAATTTAATACCTGGTTCCTAAATCTCTCTTACCATACCTCTGTCTGATACCTTCTAGCATTTCCAGGATTCTTCCATGTGTACAACCTTATTTTATGATTCTTGAACCAAGTGTTAGCTATGATTAAGTTATGCTCTGCGCCAAAATTCTACCAGACGGCTTCCTCTATCATTTCTTTCCCCCAATCCATATTCACCTACTATGTTTCCTTCCCTCACTTTTCCTACTTTAGAATTCCAGTCTCCCATGACTATTAAATTTTCGTCTCCCTTTACTACCTGAATAATTTCTTTTATCTCATCATACATTTCATCAATTTCTTCATCATCTGCAGAGCTAGTTGGCATATAAACTTGTACTATTGTAGTAGGTGTGGGCTTCGTGTCTATCTTGGCCACAATAATACGTTCACTATGCTGTTTGTAGTAGCTTACCCGCACTCCCATTTTTTTTATTCATTATTAACAGCACTAGTTTATTAGTATTCGCAACCAAGGGAGTTCTGTCCTCATCATATTCCCATCCCTCGACTACTTGTGGCAGAGAGACATTTCGTTAGACACGATGCAGGGCTGGGTGTGTTCCAAGAACCAGGAAAGGCCCAAAATTGGAGTGAGCCTCTCAGCTGGCTGCGAGGTATCTACAGATCACGACTACAAAAGGAAACTGGGAGAGTTCCACTGAACCAATGGTGTTCTACCACGGCCTGGACAAGTGGACCACCACCGTGTTTTCTCATCGTTCTGGCTACTTACGGGCTCTGGTTTAAAACCCTCCCGTAGTGTGTGCGCGTTAGCAGATCTTTCTGAGCAGTTTGTAAATGGGCAATAGTGACAACTGGATACATTTCATTGTCTGTTTAACGGTAACTACCGATTTAAATCTTATGGTCTGTCAACCAGTCTACAATTTACTCACATGTACATCTGTAATCGTGGCATTTGACAACCAAAAGCGTTTACCTGCAGGCTTCAAGCTATGTAGATCACAAATATAGTGTCAGTCGTCGTTGTATGTCGATACACTGTAAGTTGTTCTAGTAATAGGATTTGGTGGAGAGGACATTCACACTGATAATGAATTGGATCAGCTCTTAAAACGACATTATACGTTGTTCTGTATCCATTACTTTACTTGTACATTTTACGTGACCACACTCACCATCTCTCACTTTAGACTGCTCTCGCCAACCTTCCATTGCTGACTACTACTCAACATTTACAAAGATATGACACTTGCACCTCTTCTCCCATGCAGAAGGTAGGGTGAGTGAAGGTGGACTTTATCGATGCAAGGTAGCTAAACTAATTTTACAGTCAGCTGTAGAAAGAGTTTCCTGTGAGAAATTCTATCCCATTTCATACGTATAGACTAAATAATTTTCACTTGCATTAACAAAACTTACCAGAAAAGCTATTACGTAACCTCCCCATTATATTTTGTTTCTGAATGGAATTTAGCCCAACTTTACCTTCTACTCTATAAATTCTGCGTATTACCAAGAATTATGTCCCCACAAACTATTATCCAACTTGGACTCGTATGCAAACCTTTCACTAAACAGAACCTAGCTTTACTGATCTGAATGCAGCTTGTCTTTCTATTAAACGCGCAACTGAAGCAAAACAATTATCTGATCCTAATAAAAATTTCCGCTTACCTCGCGTCTTGATAACATAGTTGCAGACTTGTCGAAAGCACAAGCGGCCAAGCTAAATTTCTGTTTCTAAATATATATTCAAACCGTACATGTGGTAATGCGTAATGATAAATAGTGAGATCGGGAGAGTAACTATTCCTATGAAATGATACACGAAGATAACGATAGTAGAGTAAAACGTCGCGTGATCTTCACACATAACCTAGGTCTGAGCAATACTATGGTTAACAATGTGAACAATGATTTAAAAAGGGTACAATGTTAACAGAGAATCTCTATAAAAGTCAAACAGTTTAATCCATGACTCATGGAAGTGGGGTGATCTTTCTCTCAGCTCTGAGCAAGTTAATTAGCTGACAACAATCATTCCTACTGCACAGTGCTGCAGTCTTAGCTCAAACTCCTTTTCCTCAAAAGGCCGGCCGAAGTGGCCGTGCGGTTAAAGGCGCTGCAGTCTGGAACCGCAAGACCGCTACGGTCGCAGGTTCGAATCCTGCCTCGGGCATGGATGTTTGTCGTGTCCCTAGGTTAGTTAGGTTTAACTAGTTCTAAGTTCTAGGGGACTAATGACCTCAGCAGTTGAGTCCCATAGTGCTCAGAGCCATTTTTTTTCCTCAAAACATAACATCGTTCAAAATTTAAATTCTCTTCACTTTCTACTATATCAGTCTTATTCATCCTTGCTGTCCTTTACAATACTCTTCATCGAACAGATAAAATCACAAGTCAACACAGCATTACAGAAGACATCCCATCACCTACCATACGGCAACTGAGAACGTATCAGACTGCCCAGGACCATTGACTAAGCCATGACAAGACAAAATATTGTTTAACAGTAACGTAACTCACTCTGCCTCTTATGTGCCACATGGAAGACACACAAAAACCAAATGACATGACCACCTTACCTTTCTCCAGTAGAATTTTATGCGAGTATCATTTCAGGTAGGAATGGGATGAGGACAAAATTCTAAACATTATGGATAGGAACATACAAAATATGTTACAAAGAAAAAATAGATTACAAGAATATGAATTAAATAACTATAAGTAAAAAATTTATACAAAATTCAAGAACATGTGAATGATTAAGCAATAGAATTCACCAATAATAGGTTGTTCATTTTTTATGGCGTCTATGAGAACGTTCTGCACAGGGCTATTTTGTAAGTTTATACTTCTCATTTTTTATTGAAGTAATACTGGTGATCGACACTGTTTCTGCACCACGCAGGAAGTAGGTCAGAGTGTCTAGTACACAAGAAATAGGTCAGTGTGTCTATATCACACAAGGCCTACACTTCTGAAGCAGAGTTACATATGGGAGTAGTAATTTGCACGATGAAAGAAGCTAGAAGAGTGTCCTTGTCACAAATGACCGAACTTTCTTTAGCTCGTTGCAATAATGTCACAGTTGTGGGAAGTTATGTGGAAGCGACTCAGTGAGACTTATCACAGTTCTCAGCTGACAACCACACACACTCATAAACAGTAAAATAGTATCTCCTTGAAGCAGACCGTAGATCCATTGACAACTCCAAAGCCATCTTGTAGTATCGAAGAATTCCTTATGAAAATCAGTTGCAGCATGTGTCAGTGAAGTATGCCAACATCTGACAGAATATTTCGGTGTATAATCAGTAGACATATTTATTCTGCCCTGGCAAGTCTAAATCATTTGTGGTGAACGATCAATCAGTTACAATTCGTTACATCTACAATAGAGAATTGTCTATATTAAGACAGGAGTAATAAGATTTTACATCGTTGTACATATGCACATGTAGTGTAATGGTAACAACAGATTTCTATGTCCATAAACAACTAAGAAAAAGTAGCATCATGGTTTTTACAGTAATCGATTACAGAAACAGCAGACAAGTAAATGATGTGAAACAGTGTACAGTAATACGAATGATAATAAACAATTACATATCTGTGCAGAATGACCCTACAAAAGATTCTAATTCTATTCAAATAAATATGTTTTATGGACACCAGTGAAATATACAAAAGTATAGAGAATAAGGTTAGTGATCACACACGAGAAATAAACACATAAGTATAGTGGTCACACACACAGATAAGGAGAAGGCAAATATATATTTAGGAGAAACATGGATTAGGGAGTAACTAAGGTTCACATCAAAGAATACTTTACGCAGTCACTCAAACGTCAGGCTATGATTATACTTAACATAGTCAATAATTATCAAGCTATCTCGTTATATTTCATCCTTTAGTCTGTGCACCTTTTAGTTGTTTTGCCTATAGTTTCATCAGACTTTCAACAAATACAAGTGCTGACTGTAGTCTTTTTTTCTTTCTGTCATATGTTTCACACGTTCTCATAAATTCTTATTATTTAGCTCAATTTGCCTACCTAACCATTTGTCATTTTTGCCCTACCTAGCCATTTCTCATCTCGCCCTATCTGGTTATTTCTCATATTTGCCCTATCTAATCATTTCATCTCACATTCAAACTTGTAACCATTTCTTTGCTCTTTGTTACCTTTTTCTCTTGGTTTCCTCCTTCACATCTTTCATGATTTCTCACACATCTTAAATGACTTACAGGAGGTGCCTACAATACTATACTTAACATAATTATTATATTAATGGCGCTGCATCCTATAGTAACAATTTATAAAGAAAATGCGCATTATGAAGAAACTCAATAAATGACGTAAGTGTAAAGAGAAACTACAACCTGAAAATTCTTTAAGCTCAAGCAATACATGTTATTATGGTACATTATATATATAAACAAGAATACTTCCTGCATATTGTCGGTCCATGTCACACATCGCGAGTGTGTTATTTATTAAGTATTTAAAATTTCCTGAACACCAAACTGTTATGACATCGCTTCACACATATGTAAAATTTAAACAAAAAACGCAGATTTGTTCTATAGAACCCAGTAGAAGTTAAATTTTCTTGTGCATGTTGCTATACATATATCAGAAAAAAACAATGTAATTCATCACTATAAACAAGAGAATAGACACTAACACAAACACAAATCACAAAAAATTCAATGAAGCACCATATATTAAAGAGTTTGTCACAGTACAGAGTGGCAATCAATGCTGAGCCACATCTTTCCAAAACTTTTTCCGTGCACAAATGGAGACAAAAATATACACTTCTCGACTTATTGTTATATATAACTGTTACATGTTGTGGTCTCAGATGAAGAAAATGACTGTTTATGTTTATTAAAAAGGTTAAATAATTTGCATCAGATAATTATAAACTCCACTTCAAGGAAATAACTGTGTTGTCTTAAGTCACGTTATATTCATTCGCTTTTGTCATCCAGCCACATCTTTTCAAAAACTTACCTTTTCGCTAATAAACATGAAATGCATCCACATGGCAAAAAAGTTGACTGTAACAATAAACAGCTCGCCATACCCTAACCATTACTCACTCACGCTTTTCTTAATCAGCCATCATAATCATTGCCTCGTTCTATTATGGCATACATCATTAATCTCATAATTGTCATCGTATGTACCTGGCCAACATAAATCTTATTATCCTATTACAACATTAGTCATATTCGCTGTATTTGTCTCAATGTATACTTCAAATAACAATTCCCTGCTCTTTTTCAGTCCACTTATTTTCACGTAAACAACACTTCATAGTTATAATTGTAAATGTTATAATTCAGTAAACACAACTTCAATATCTCACAATAGGTTCTGAAAAACTTATTATAACATAATACGTATCACTCTTCTTTCCAGATAACACAGTTACCATCCTGATAGCCTGGATATCTCATCAAAAGTCGTAGAAAGTATTAAATGTCTCTGTGTTATCATCACTATGTACAGCCAAAAATATTTCTCAAGTGAACAATACATTGCTGATAACCTGTGTAACCTCTCAGAACTGATTTAAAAAATACTGGCAATGTTCATTTTATTAGAAATTATTTGTTCTTATTCGGTTGCTAGATGAAATTTCGAAGTTTGTACCAGTTTGTTTAGCGTACGCGTCTTGGCAGCAAATGGCTCGAGCTATTGCACGATAAATGAAGATTGTTGTTCGACGATAGTCGCCCAATTCTTGTCCAAACTTGCCTGTCCCGCGGCTGGAGTCCCTTTGACATGCAGTGCAATAGCATTGTTTATCGCTAACTGTTGCTGTAGTTTAGAAGCAGGTGACATGCAGTTCTATCACCTCACACCTGGGTACCACTTTAGTAAATATAATTAATCTGTGTATGGTCTGATTGCGAAATATGACGATGTCCCTTGCTCTTGTGTGTCTTAATCGTTTCAATTTCCACAATGTTGTGTACAATTCTGCGAATCCCTTAAGGTCGCTTATATACGAAAAAAGAGTTTTTGACTAAGATGCTTGTTTTTACAAGATAAAAGGATGAGATTTAAACAGAATTTTCTGTCCAACCTGTAACTTTCTGATGTTTACTTGTCCCTGCTAAGATTTCTTTTTTCTCTCTGCGGCCTTTTTGGTGTTGTTTAGCGCTACATCTACTACTTGCTTATCTCGTATTTTTTTCGAAGCTGTAAATGATCTTAATTCCGATGATCCAAATAAACACATGAAAAATAGTTGTTTTGTCTTTTACCACGCTGGTATTACTTATCATTTTAGATCTCTGTTGTGCTACTAACCACATTACTGTTCATCACCTTGTAATGTCTCTTGCAGCGGTCTCTCCGCGATATTTTCAGAAATTTTATAAATTATGTAACTCAGTACATATCTCGAAATAACTCTTTTTATCTTACCGATTATCAATGCAAAGTAGTTTCAAGCCCAATTATTCCTTGGAGGGTCCATTTACTCCATGGAATAGCTTCTCTGCTATCTATGTTTTCTCTTAGGAAAAGAATGAGAACTTCTTGCCGATTAGTCGTGAAAGAAGGAGGATGTATATGTATGTATTGTTGAGCTAGTCGCCATCTTGATGAGATTCTGTATGAGAAGGAATTTAATACATGAACTAAACTAAAAGTAAGTGTGTTCGCGTATTATTTAACTTATTATTATTGACAGTGTCTGCTTACTACGCTGTGTTGCACGGGATCAGTGGGGAATGTCTGATTTACACTGGACGAACCTCCCGTTTTGTATGCTCAAGATATCCAG
Organism: Schistocerca cancellata; assembly: GCF_023864275.1. Taxonomy (NCBI): domain Eukaryota; kingdom Metazoa; phylum Arthropoda; class Insecta; order Orthoptera; family Acrididae; genus Schistocerca; species Schistocerca cancellata. Next base: position 167,270,389 of record NC_064634.1, read on the forward strand.
TTATTTCAAATAAATAGGCTAACACGGTCTTACCAGCAGATCTCCGGTCTTCCCCATGTGATCACTGAAAGTTAATAATTATTACAAATGTTTCCAGGAGATCGACTGACAATTTTCGTCGCACCGAGACTTCGAAATTGCTTCACTGCCTTATGGAATTTAAGTTAAGCTCAATTTAATCAGGATAGAACAGTATTGAACTGTGTGAATGTGATAAGCCTGCTTTGTGAATGAAAATTCCCTTAAGATACGCATGTTTTTACTATTCTGATCAGTGAAGCTAAATCAGGCCGGTGTGAGAGAGGTTTTAAAATTTTTAGCTAAAAAAAATATTAAAACCTTACCCTTACTACATGCAACCTAATGAAATACATCCATGCAAAGGAAAATCAACTGAAACAAAAACAGGGTCTTAACATATGCCCCAACCATTATCTACTCATTCCTCATAATACATCATAATTCCTAAACGTAGCATCTTTCTACTATATTGTCATAATTATTCTCATAATCAAAGTCATAAATAATCACTACAACCTTCAACATATAGATCTCTACTGCATCATAATAATAATAACCTCAAATCACACACTATCCTCATATCTCGTAAATAATTAATAGTAAATACTCCCAGCTCTGTTTCATTAATCAATCCTTACACATGAAACAGTCTACATTCACACTTCATAAATAACATTAATGAGTAAACAAGCCTTCATTACTGGTCATGGAAAGAAAATCTCCACAAAAATACACATTATCTCGGATACTGATAATTTCCATCAGACAGCACAATCTTTCCTTTAACAACCTGTAATTATTCCTTGAACTGGTAGAAAATCCTTCATATACTTGCAATTCATCAGTACCCCTACTATTTGCAAAACAGACTTTCCATTTGGACAACACAACTACTATGTCATTAATCTGTATATCGCATCAGAACTGGCACTAAATCTTTCATTTTATAACTCATGGATGCTAGTGTTGGCAGTAAAAGAGATGGTGTTCACAGTTGTGTCCTTGTTTCACTTCCAAAAATTTCGTATTAGAAATGTTTACTGAGAGCACAATTACTGGGACGATCAGTAAAATGCCCCAGATATTTCAATAAGTGGTCAAAGTTAATTGCTGCAGCAGCGGTAAATTTTTTGTGATGTGATTCTCTATTTACCGCCGGAATCGCAAGTCGCTATTTTGTAGTTAATTCCTGTCGCGTATTGTTACGTATGTCCCACAGTCGAACTTCAATGAAAATGCCGCTTGTTTTTCTCTACATGTTTTGCTAATGGGATCAAATAATATTCCGTGCGAGTGATTTTTCATTTTAACACTTTTTTAATCGGGTTAATTTTTTTTTACTGCCCTGAAATGCTTGTGATTAAAACTTTTCTGTTTGGCAGTATCGGAATGTACTTTGTCGCCAGTATGACACAGTCTTAATCATAGCTCTCAAGTCACTAAAATTACTTTCAACATATTTACATTAGGATAGTAGAAGGAAGTTCCTTGTACTTATCGACTAAAAGGATAGTAAGGGAAGACGAGTGCACCAAGAAACTGAAGAACAGTTAACACCCAGCTGGGGGAGGCATCGTACACCAATTGCTGTATCCACAAAGATATAATAATGAATCTCCCACCTAGACTTGAACGTGATAAAATGCGTAATTCAGACTGTCAATTGTTTTCTTAATTATTTTGACTCGATGAACAGTATTATAGCGCGCGGACTGTTCACTGCCTTGTGTTCAAGTGCATTTTTGTATAAGACAAAAATCGCCTAAGTCGTGTGTGTGTGTGAAATGTTTGCAAACGTATATGTAAGATTTCTGTATCCACAAAGCTTCGCTGGTATGACGCCAAGGTGGCTGTTCACTGTTCCAACTGCGACAGGAACTGTGTTCTCGCAAAAAATCACCTAAATGCCATGAGTACATACATATACCGAAAATGCCAAAATATGAATGACAATGACCAAGATCATCGCACTCGCATTTTCTTTCACTATGTGTACGCTGTTGTTTCGTAAGTCTTACATGACTGTCTGTATGCTGTTTCAAAGCTTCAGAACAAGGTAGTGAAATGTTATTTGAGTTTCGGCTTGTTACTTGAAATGATAGCTGCTTGTTCGGGTGCTTCTCAGGTTGGGATAGCCAGACGTTCGGTTTCTTGTTCTCCATGAGTTGCAATGACACAGGGTATTACATTCCTTTCCTTGGATAGTTTTTTCTACTTTGTCGTTGCGTGGATTTATTTCAGTGCTTAAGCTCGTGTCGGCAATTTCGTGTCCGAGCATGGTATTTACTAACTTCTCAATGCGGTTTATCTCATTCTGTATCGAATCGTTATTTTTCAACATCCTCTGTTGTCTCGTACTATGACGAACTTTCATGTTCTTTGCTGTTGAACCAAACATGATGAAACACTATTTCTTGGACAGGCAAAATTGCTACAATGACCAAACAAAAAAAATTTGTACTATCGTGCACTCAAATACCCAACAACGAAAGAAATCCACACAGAACCTGCACTATTATGCCAACTGCTTACGTAACAAAGTAATCGATAATCGTGAAATGACACCAAATTTCCCATACTGAACACAGAATTTTAAATGAATTGCCTGAAAAATAAGTACAAAATTAGTAAAATTAGCGCAGCGGTATTTTTGCTTTCGAGATATCCAACACTATTTGACTGCATATTACTGAAAGAGCCAACGAGCTACCCTGTCAGACAGGTCGACATACAAACCTCCCCGCTGTATTTTGTTTCTGTATGGAATTTAGCCCAACTTTACCTCCCAATCTATAAAGTCTACGTATTACCAAAACTTATGTTCCTGCAAGCTGTTATCCAACTTAAAATTCGTATGCTAACCTAATTAACTGAACTGTAACTAATCTGAATGTAGCTTGTCTTTCTGCTAAACGCACAACTGAAGTAAAGAGGTATCCGGTCCTAATCAAAATTTCCACTTAACTCGCGTCTTGATAACACTGTTGCAGAATTCTCCAAAGTACAATAACAAACAGCAAGCAGGCAGCGGCTAAGCTTGATTTTTGTTCCTAAATACACGTTCAGACTATTGCATGTGGTAAGGCGTAATGATAATGGAGAGAGTAACTATTCCTATGAAATTATATACAAAGACAACGAATTTAGAATGAAATATTTGTGTTCAAAAAAGTCAGAGAAAAACAACGCGTGATCAACACACATAACATTGGTCTGAACAGTACAATGTTTATCAAAGTGAACAATGATTTAAAAAGGGTAAAATGTTAATAGGAAATTTCTATAAAAATCAAGCCCTTTAATCAATCAGTATATTAATGCATGGTTCAGGGAAATGGGGTGGTCTGTCTTTCAGCTCTGAGCAAGTTAACTAGCTAACAATAACTACACAACTGGCCATTAAAATTGCTACACCAATAAGAAATGCAGGTGATAAACGGGTAGTCATTGGACAAATATATTATACTAGAACTGACATGTGATTACATTTTCATGCAATTTGGGTGCATAGATCCTGAGAAATCAGTAGCCAGAACAACCACCTCTGGCAGTAATAACGGCCTTGATACGCCTGGGCATTGAGTCAAACAGAGCATGGATGGCGTGTACAGGTACAGCTGCCCATGCAGTTTCAACACAATACCACAGTTCATCAAGAGTAGTGACTGGCGTATTGTGACGAGCGAGTTGCTCGGCCACCATTGACCAGACGTTTTCAATTGGTGAAAGATCTGGAGAATATGCTGACCAGGGCAGCAGTCGAACATTTTCTGTATCCAGAAAGGCCCGTACAGGACCTGCAACATGCGGTCGTGCATTATACTGCTGAACTGTAGGGTTTCGCAGGGATCGAATGAAGGGTAGAGCCACGGGTCGTAACACACCTCAAATGGAACGTCCACTGTTCAAAGTGCCGTCAATGCGAACAAGAAATGACCGAGACGTGTAACCAATGGCACCCCGTACCATCACGCCGGGTAATACGCCAGTATGGCGATGACGAATACACGCTTCCAATGTGCGTTCACCGCGATGTCGCTAAACACGGATGCGACCATCGTGATGCTGTAAACAGAACCTAGATTCATCCGAAAAAATGACGTTTTGCCATTCGTGCACCCAGGTTCGTCGTTGAGTACACCATCGCAGGCGCTCCTGTCTGTGATGCAGCGTCAAGGGTAACCGCAGCCATGGTCTCCGAGCTGATAGTCCACGCTGCTGCAAACGTCATCCAACTGTTCGTGCAGGTGGTTGTTGTCTTGCAAACATCCCCATCTGTTGACTCAGGGATCGAGACGTGGCTGCACGATCCGTTACAGCCATGCGGATAAGATGCCTGTCATCTCGACTGCTAGTGATACGAGGCCGTTGGGATCCAGCACGGCGTTCCGCATTACCCTCCTGAACCCACCGACTCCATATTCTGCTAACAGTTATTGGATCTCGACCACCGCGAGCAGCTATGTCGCGATACGATAAACCGCAATCGGGATAGCCTACAATCCGACTTTAATCAAAGTCGAAAACGTGATGGTGCGCATTTCTCCCTCTTAGACGAGACATCACAACAACGTTTCACCAGGCAATGCCGGTCAACTGCTGTTTGTGTGTGAGAAATCGGTTGGAAACTTTCCTCATGTCAGCACGTTGTAGGTGTCGCCACCGGCGCCAACCTTGTGTGAATGTTCTGAAAAGCTAATCATTTGCATATCACAGCATCTTCTTCCCGTCGGTTAAATTTCGCGTCTGTAACACGTCATCTTCGTGGTGTAGTAATTTTAATGGCCAGTAGTGTATTCCTAACTAAGTAGGGCTGCAGTCTTACCTCAAATTCCTTCTGCTGAAAACGTAACGTTATTAAAAGTTAATATTCTCTTCACTTTCTAATATGTCCATCTCTTCATCCTTGCTCTCCTTTACAATGTCCTTCATTTAACTGATACAATCACAAGTCAACATCACTACTAAATACGTACAGCACCTACCACACTTCCACTAAGAATGTATCAAACTGCGCAGAGGCAAAGACAGTGCCACGACAAGACCAAACATTGGTTAACAGTAACTTGCTCTCTGTCTGACGTGCCGTTTCTATGACATAGAAAAACCAAACGACATGACCACCGTACAATTACACCGTCCCCTTTGAAGCAGTTGGCAAACAGAATTCCATAACACTATCTCTCTTTGCTATTCAGCCACTTAGGAGTGTTCAACCAATCATATGGTAAGAAACACACGTCTATGGGAGCATAACTCCGCAAAGATAGATTCGTTCTAATTCCGTCAGAAATGACGAAGTATTTTTCTGTTGGCCCTTCTACTGCCGGTGCTACTGGCGAACCTAAATGTACGAGGATCTTTCCATTACATAAATTTCACATTATTAACGATCTAACGTTTATTGAAAAATACACTGCCTGACAGAAAAAGTAAAACGCTCAGAAAACATGGTAGGGCATCAGCATAACTTCGTACACAAACACGGACATCCTCGGAGAGTATGCAAAGGATTAGAATTTCCATTGTCTGTATAGGTAGAACGGCCAGCAGCGGACATTAATGTTGTTTGTGTTTGGTGCTGATACCATGCTTGTTTGGTATACTGGGTGTTCAAAAAGTCTCTCCGCAGTGCCGTATGATTGTTCGCCTGCCTGGGTTACTTGCCTTCAAGTGGACTCTCCCAACATTCCACTATTTCGTTTATCTCAGCCAGCGTCAGTAGTATCGTTGGTGTGTGTCGTTACGTGTTGACGTGAACGTTTAAGTTTAGTTCCTTTGTTCGTTTGTTTCGTTTTTGTCGCTGTTAAAATACTAACAATTGAAGAACGTGTGTTTTTAGTCGAACAAGTGTTCAAAGCTGGAGGTAAATACACAGTTTCAGTTCGTCAAGTATTTAATTCAGTTTTCCCGGAGACAACACTCCCACATCGCAATACTGTGCGAGATCTGTTTAACAAATTTCGAAGTACGGGTTCAATGATAGATGCACCGAGAAGTGGTCGTCCTAATGTCCCGTCTGAGGATAAACTACTCGATATTTCCGATAAGATGTCCATGAGTCCAAACAAGTCAGTAATAAAACTCGCCCAGGAAATCGATGTTAGTGTCGGAATGGCCCACACAGCTGTAAGGAAAAAATTAGAACTTTTTCCATACAAAGTTACACTCGTGCAAGAACTGAAAAATACTGATCATGGCAAGAGACGGTTTTATTGTCAATGTTTCAAAAATTTCGTTCAACAAAATGAAAGGGATATTCTTAATGAAACGTTTTTCACTCATGGGGTGTGGTTTCATTTATCCGGGTACATGAACTCGCAAAATTCTCGTATGTGGAGTACTGTAAATCCATTGCGTATTCATGAGGACCCACTTCATTCTGTGAAAATAGGAGTTTGGATTGCAATTTCTAGACGACGGATTGTAGGTCCCATATTTTTCAACGAAAAAATAAACGCACAACGATATTGCAGTGATATTCTGTACCCATTCATAGGAAAACTTGTGTTAAGTGAAATACTGAACGGTTATTTTCAACAAGATGGTGAAACAGCGCACACAACTCGCGTTTCAATATCACTGCTTGCTAAAGTTTTTGGTGATCGCATAATTTCACAAGGACTTTGCTCTCCACGATCGCCTGACCTAACACCACCTGACTTTTTATGCTGGGGTGCAGCGAAAGCAACTGTCTATAAAAACCGTCCAAAATCCATCGATGAACTGAAAACTGCAATAGCCACTTTCACTGCTTCTGTTACAGTGGGACAGGAAAGGGAGGTAATGACAGTGGCACGTAAAGTGCCCTCCGCCACACACCTTTGGGTGGCTTGCGGAGTATAAATGTAGATGTAGATGTACAGAAGAAATGTTACAGCTTGTGTTTGGAAACATGATTAGACGAACTGAATTGTGTATTCAACAACAGGGGGGACACTTTCAACATTTAATGTGAAAATTCGTAAGTAAAAATGAATATTCAATAAATTAGTAACTTGTATTTCACTGAGTTTCATTTTGGTATATTCACTGCGGCATACGGCACGCGTGGCTAACAATCATACGTCACTGCGGAGAGACTTTTTGAACACCCCGTACAACAGTGAACAGTGTCAGTTGTTGAGTGATCGGTGTGAAGGACACGGAAATGTCACCGTACTTGTATGATGGAGCGTTATCAGCACCTAACACTTTGTAACAGGCCTCACAGCGAGTCTCCATTTGGCTGGCTGCTCGAAACATACAATATCCAGATCTGTAGGGCATTCAGATGAGACAGTGTCCTGATATTGGACTGGATGGGAACTAGAGGGCAGGCATACTCGTCTTCAAAATTCCACTCGACCACGTCTGACCACCACAAGGAAGCATACCATATTCTGCACCAAGCACATCGCAAGCCTTTGAAACCTGTGTCTACCAACCAAGAAAAAGTAGCCGCGTTCCTGCGACATTCTGTCTCATCCTAAACCATTTGTCGGAGACTAACAGTAGCTTAATTAGGGAATTAATATTCTCATGCTAGGCTGCCATTAACACCACAACGCAAACGGCTGTGTTTGGCGAAGTACCGTGACCGAAAAATAAGGTCTGCTGATGAATGACGTCGCACTGTGTTCAGCGATGAGTCATGGATTGGCACTAAAATTGCTGATGACCATTGTTGGCGAGTGTGAAGGCAACCTGGAGAGAGGTTCCATGCTTCCATTGTTAACTCCTGGCTTCATTATGCGGGGCGTCATCGGTTGTGACTTCCCGCCGTGGCTGGTAGTGATTGAGGGGACTCTGACGGCACAACGGTACTTCGCGAACATTCCGTGTCCTCGTAAGCTACCTCTCATGTGGCAGTATCGTGGCGTCACTTATCACCCAGACAATTGTCGCCCTCACGTGGCACGTGTCTCTATGAACAGTCTGTATGATGTTGAGGTACTGCCGTGGCCAGTAACATAGCCAGATCTTAACCTGAAAGAAAACGTTTTAGACCACTTCGGACGTCAACTGCGTCGCATTGTCAGTATTCAGAATATTAAGGACTAGATACAACAGTCGCGGGCCAGTTTGCCTCAGGAGAGGAGACAACGGCTTTATAACATCCTTCCAAACCGAATCAGTGTATGCAACCACGCCAGAGGAAGTGCGTCATACCTCGTAATGCTAATTTCTTTGTAAATCTGACTCCAGTTTGTAATCACTGCAGTAACATCACATCCCCAATCAACAAATGACATTTCATGTAACTTCCTCGTCCCATTCTTGGTGTTTCACCTTATTTGCCAGAAAGCCTATTTCGCGCTTCCTGAATATAACAAATACCGTATTTTACGGACTGTAAGATGCTACGGCCTATAAAACGCACCATAATTTTTAAGCAACTAATTTTTAAAAAAGTAACATTTTTACCATTTTATTACTAGATACACACTAAAAAAAGGCTCTTGATTTATAAAACCGAAATAACGTTTAAGATCCCTCAGAATCGTCATCTGAACTTTCTTCTTCTTTTTCTTCTTCTTCTTCTTCCTCACTGTTGTCCTATTCATACATAAGATGGTCTTCACTGCCACCGAGAGCCTTACTAATGCCGCACCTCTTGAAAGATTTAACAATAATGTCTAGACCACGACCGTTTTATCCTCTGACGCACCTGTTCGCTTGTAGGTCGTTTGAAAGCTCCCTTTGGCGTGAATTCATGTTGGTTTCATTCATCATCCAATTGTTCCATTTCTCTCTCACATAGTTTATTCATCGAGACGTCAAGAGATTGCAATCGTGAAATAAGTCCTCCCGGAATAACAGCAAGCTCTGTATTTTCCTGTCTCAATTTCTCTTTCACAGAATTTGTCATTTCTCTCTCATATACAATTTAAATGGTTTATTTATCCGAGACATCAAGAGGTTGCAATCGTGAAGTAACTCCTCCCGGATTAACAGAAAGCGCTGTATTTCCCTGTCTCATTTTCTGTTTCACAGAATTTTTTAAATGACTGCTAAACTGATCTAGCACAAGAAGACACTTATTCTTCAATAAAGTACCTCTCCTTCTCTCCCTCACTCCGTTAGTCCATCCAACCTTTGTCATACACGTGAACAAAAACACCTGGCGATATTTCAGAGCCGGCCGGTGTGGCCGTGCAGTCTAGGCGCTTCAGTCTGGAACCGCGAGACCGCTCCGGTCGCAGGTTCGAATCCTGCCTCGGGCATGGATGTGTGCGATGTCCTTAGGTTAGTTAGGTTTAAGTAGTTCTAAGTTCTAGGGGACTGATGACCACAGATGTTAAGTCCCATAGTGCTCAGAGCCATTTGAACCATTTGATATTTCAGAATGTTATGGCATTGTATTGCGCTTGAAAATGATCATTGGACTAAGTTTAGTGCCGTCAGCACAACGTAAAAGGACAACAGTGTAGTGCATCTTTCATGCCCACCTGTATTTATAGTTATAGTTTTAGCACCTTTCATGGACGACAGTTCTGTTACTCGGCACATCAAATATCAGAAGAGTTTCATTCACATTCCCTATTTAGCTTAGCTCCACAATAATTTTCTCTCTATGTCGAATAATAAAGTGATGGAAAGATAATATTTTCCCTTCATACTTTTGTGTCATTTTCTGAGACATTTTGGTTTTGGTTTGCAAGCTAAGACAATAACGCTTCATAAACCTGTAGCACCCACCAACTCCACGCTGCGTGTATTTGAATCATTTTTGTATGAATTCAAATGCCATTTTGTGTCCGTGAATCCATTTCAATACGTGATCTTCTAGTTTTGGCCGTTTTGCAATCAGTCTTTAATGAAATTACATTTAAAAAAATCAGTTACCTTTTTTAAATTTGTTTTTTGTTAATTTGCCTTTCTTTCCTTCTGTACGTACGAACTTTGTTGTAGAACCTCTTATTTACGTGTGGTAATAAAAATTCATTTACACAGAATTAAGTACATTTAAAATTACGTGAATTCATGTTAAATGATTAAGAATATTTAGTTGAGAATTAAATCCTTTACATAATTCGGCCTTGGCACACATTTTCTAAATGCAGTGGTTTTTTAAAATATTTACTGAATTCTTTCCCGGCGTTAGCTATGGAACACAAGACTGTCTCTATTAGCAGAAAATGGTTAAATATTGCCAAACCGACGTTTAATTATCATTGATAAAACACACTTCACTATACATTTAAGTTATTTGAAAGAACCAAAATTGTTAAATTTCAACGTTAACTATCCGCCTATGAATGCACAAATGTGAAACTAGTAATAAATTCCGTCAGTCTCAGGATCGCTGTAAAAGAAAAACATTTTCTTAATTCATTGCTAATTTTTATCTGCTCCCGATTTACGGGTTTGGTTAATTTTTCTTAGCGGAACAATTTTTTAAATGTGCCGCCGCTGCAAATCGTTCGGTCGCGGCACAGCCCAGCAACACCGCTAAAAATGCTGAAAATTCTTTAAAGAAATATTATAGATGACATGGGCAAGCTAATTTACATTAATAATACACACTTTTGATAAATTATAATGTATTTAGACCACAACAATAATTCAACTTACATTAGTTTGTAATTTCTCCTCTAATGGCGGCTAACTCTAGATACAGACAAAAGAAGTCTACCCATTCATAAAATGCTACGTCACAGTTTCCTCTCACTTTCAGCTCTCCAGGAAGACGACAAAGAATACACACTACGTGGTGCTTTTTATACTACTGCTGACCATTAACATCTCTTTGTAATCTTACAACATTATTTTCCTCTGTGGCTGAATTTTACATTTTTGTTATCGCAGATATTGACACATTTCGCAATTACATTATGAGTATAGAAATATTACAATCATAAATACATCGAGAATATTACTACAGAAAATATTACAATAATAACGAATGTCCTTTACACAAAATTAAATAATATTTTTTGTTCAATAATTACAGTATATACAAATTGCTTCATAGCGGCGTATATAGTACAATCAAATTTTAGTTTATTAATAGTGTGAGTGTTGCCAGGGAACGTTACAAGTTCTCTATTTGCGCATTTAGTCTTCCTCATTTTTCTCAGTTCTTTACAAGCTCACCAATCACGAATGGCTTTTCCTGTTGATAAAGGGCCGTAATGCCGCTCAGCTGCTCTGTTTCCATGTTGTTCTGCATATGCTATTACTTTCAATTTATAGCCCGCATCGTAGGAATACTTTTTATTTTTTTCTATTACGAAACTAGCTACTAATAAAAATATTGTACTGTTATCCATGTACAAACCACTTTCTATTCAACTTCACTGGCACCTTAGACTGCAATGACGCGGGTTTGTGACGGCGGGGTAGGAGGGAGGCAGTGTTAGCAAGCTTGTTACTCTCTGCAGCTCATTTTCGTCGCATCGGTGCTCTGCTGCTGCCAGTTCAACCTAATGTTGCCACATAGGGAAAGGTTTCCCGCGCCATGGAATACGCGGCTATTTTTAAAACTGATGGGAATTTTAAATCAAACACTTACAATACGCACCTGAATTTTGGAGGAAATTTTTCGAAGAAAGGAGTTCGTCTTACAGTCCGTAAAATGCATTAGATTGACAGATCAACAATTTGCAGGTTTACTTTTTATCTTTTAAGAGTTTTGCGTCATTGCCTCTTGAAAACGTGCAGTTCCACGGCTTCTCTCTGTCACGTCTTAAAATGTGACGTAATGGACGTCACTAAACAAGTCGTCTTCACTCTTTGCATAAGTTTCAGTGTTATTATGCACTTACGGGAAATCCGTGGTGAGTGTTCAAATCTACTGCAACACATTCGGGAAGAGCGATAGTTTAGATGCCAACGCCTGAAGAGGAAGAGATTTGCTTGAGTATTTCAATGAAATGGTCAAAGTGGCGGTGGCAATAATTCTTTTTGTTGTAGGCCAGATTTCCTATGATATCGGGGTGTACGGGCATTCATAAAAAGCGGCGTTCCATTGTATTCATATTTGGTGAATAACAATGTAATCGTTGCTTTAAATACAAATTTAGAACCCGACTTCGTCATTATTGCCTCTGATGATACAATCGTAATACCGTGCGATTACAGAAAGAAAATCGTACGGAAAAAAATATTATCAAGGACAGATCGCAGGAATAAAGGATAGCTTTCAAAAAATGGTTCAAATGACTCTGAGCACTATGGGACTTAACATCTGAGATCATCAGTCGCCTAGAACTTAGAACTACTTAAATCTAACTAACCTAAGGACATCACACACGTCCATGCCGAGACAGGATTCGAACCTGCGACCGTAGCGGTCGCGCGGTTCCAGACTGTAGCGCCTAGAACCGCTCGGCCACTCCGGCCGGCAGAGTAGCTTTCGAAAGAGAAATATTTCAAAGATGACTTTTGAGTTTAAAAGACAGATAGTCGTCTCCTGGTACACCGTGCCTGTAAACTATAATGGAAGAGAAATAACGTTAGGATTTGTAGAACTTTCCTATTGAAAGAACAATAAGTGTGAAAGAATTTTTTTTTCTCAGCGAAAAAAGAAAAAGAAGTAGATACAAATAAAAACATATGAAGTCGTCGTAATATGTACTGTTAAAGAAACGCGAATCCTGTATCACTGGCTTTGCAAATAGGTAGACTTTTGTTTCCCTGATGACAACTTCGCAGAACAACAGACAGTGTGACACAGTTTTGTAAACGGAGATAATTAACTAGAGTTGCAAAGGATTAATTTTGCTTCGGATATTAAAGTAATTTAATAGTATTTAACTAGTTTGTAAGAGATGTCTTATGCGAAAAATAGATTGAATCAGTCTGCATGGGTAAAGTCAGAATTTTACTGTTTTCTGAGTAAGCGTAAGCATGGTAGCTGACGCACTACGTTTTCGGAAATCAAATACGCAGATAATAAGATCAATACATCAAACATGTTTGCTTTTATTTGGAGTGCATCTAGTGGTGCTGTTACCTACGAAGGCGTCCTCAAAACAATGTCTCTGAATTTTATACGTTGAAAATCTTAAAGGCTTTTAAATAATCAAACCTATTAAACAGTCTGTCTCTCTATTCCTTACGTCTTCATATTAGCAGCCTTCTGTCGTTAGGGGAGTCTGAATTGTAGCGTGTAACATAGTTGTGTGTAGGGTAACTATGTCGGTGTGTGAGAAACACCTTGCTGTAATTCAGTTTTCAATGCGAAGAGTTCGTCCACACAAGGACCACTCTCATCTTCAGCATGACAATGCCAGGCCTACATCTGTAACGATCCGGCGCTTTGGGTTCACCGTCATCGATCACCCTTCATACAACCCAGAGTTGCTCCATCCGATTTTCATCTGTTTCTAAAACGTAAAGAACACCAACGAGGACTTCGCTTTATTAGTGATGAAGCGGTGGAAGCAGCGGTGAGGTTGTGGCTGCGTCACCAGTCAGACAAACTAGTCTCTCGTTCGGAGAAATGTGTTCATCGCCTGGATGACGACGTTGAGAAATGAATGAGAATGAAGATATAGAATGTTAGTAACGTTTTTTTCATTTCAAAAGCTTTAAGAGTTTTCACATAAAAAATTCGTAGGCATTATTTTTTAGCATACCCTCGTGTATGAGGTGAATCTTTATCGACAGGCTGAAAAATAGTATTATTCAAGTTACTGACGTACCAAAGGAACGGTGTTTATCCCTATAGTGGTACTGGTGGTTATCGATGCTGAAGGAACAAGTCGTTATTGAAGATAATAAAATTACGAAATATTAAAACTCATTGAGTCCAATCTTGCGAAGTTCTGTATCTATACAGTGCGCTGCTATTAAGTACAGGGTTATTACAAATGATTGAAGCGATTTCACAGGTCTACAATAACTTTATTTGAGATATTTTCAAAATGCTTTGCACACACATACAAAAACTCAAAAAGTTTTTTTAGGCATTCACAAATGTTCGATATGTGCCCCTTTAGTGATTCGGCAGACATCAAGCCGATAATCAAGTTCCTCCCACACTCGGCGCAGCATGTCCCCATCAATGAGTTAGAAAGCATCGTTGATGCGAGCTCGCAGTTCTGGCACGTTTCTTGGTAGAGGAGGTTTAAACACTGAAACTTTCACATAACCCCACAGAAAGAAATCGCATGGGGTTAAGTCGGGAGAGCGTGGAGACCATGACATGAATTGCTGATCATGATCTCCACCACGACCGATCCATCGGTTTTCCAATCTCCTGTTTAAGAAATGCCGAACATCATGATGGAAGTGCGGTGGGGCACCATCCTGTTGAAAGATGAAGTCGGCACTGTCGGTCTCCAGTTGTGGCATGAGCCAATTTTCCGCGGGCTACGCGTGGAACTTGCCCGCACGCGTTCAACCGTTTCTTCGCTCACTGCAGGCCGACCCGTTGATTTCCCCTTACAGAGGCATCCAGAAGCTTTAAACTGCGCATACCATCGCCGAATGGAGTTAGCAGTTGGTGGATCTTTGTTGAACTTCGTCCTGAAGTGTCGTTGCACTGTTATGACTGACTGATGTGAGTGCATTTCAAGCACGACATACGCTTTCTCGGCTCCTGTCGCCGTTTTGTCTCACTGCGCTCTCGAGCGCTCTAACGGCAGAAACCTGAAGTGCGGCTTCAGCCGAACAAAACTTTATGAGTTTTTCTACGTATCTGTAGTGTGTCGTGACCATATGTCAGTGAATGGAGCTACAGTGAATTTATGAAATCGCTTCAATCATTTGTAATAGCCCTGTAAAGGTGCAGATATTATACGCTATAAGCATAGACAGTTAAAGTGGACCCAGAATGAGTTTTCACTCTGCAGCGGAGTGTGCACTGATATGAAACTTCCTGGCAGATTAAAACTATGTGCAGGAACGAGACTCGAACTCGGGACCTTTACCTTTCGCGGGCAAGTGCTCTACCATCTGAGCTACCCAAGCACGACACACGCCCCCTCCTCGCAGCTTTACTTATGCCAGTACCTCGTCTCCTACCTTCCAAACTTAACAGCTCTCCTGCGAACCTTGCGAACTCCTGAAAGAAAGGATATTGCGGAGACATGGCTTAACCACAGCCTGGGGGATGTTTCCAAAATGAGATTTTCACTCTGCAGCGGAGTGTGCGCTGATATGAAACTCCCTGGCAGATTAAAACTGTGTGCCGGACCGAGACTCGACCTCGGGACCTAGTTTTGGAAGGTAGGATACGAGGTACTGGCAGAAGTAAAGCTGTGAGGACCGGGCGTGAGCCGTGCTTGGATAGCTCAGTTGGTAGAGCACTTGCCCGCGAAAGGCAAAGGTTCCGAGTTCGAGTTTCGGTCTGGCACTCAGTTTTAATCTGCTAGGAAGTTTCAGTTAAACTGGATACCAAACTACAGGCGTTGTACTCTCTTCTTAGTAGGAATATACAGGGCGTCCGGCCTTGAGTTACACTAAAACATTGGTTTATATTTCCGTTCCTATTAATATTCAGAAGTTTATTTGTCTAACATTGTACACAGGACCTCCAACATTTTTATGCATGTTGGTACAGTTCAATGTGGGTACCGTTTGTAGCTCGAGAGATAACGAAACGGTACTCCACGTTTCGCCGTATGTTCATAAGCATGATAGGTATTACGGCCCCTATTGCGGCGTAGATCCGTTGCCTCACATCTGCCGGATGTTGACGCATTGTTCTGTAAACAATGTCCTTGATAAACCCCCAAGCACTGAAATCCAGAGGAGTCAGGTCGGGAGACCGAGGGACCAGGCACTGGGACCACCCCTTTCGGTCTAGGGCTCCGGAAGTGTGGCAGCATCTCCACGATAGTGGGGGATGGGCGGAGGCACTGTCCTGCAGGAAAGTAATGGCAGGAGGCATCTGTAGAACTACATAGTTCGCCAACGTGTGCCTTGTCACTGGTGTGAATGCACCATGCCACTCAGCGTTGTTCATGAAATGGTGAGGATGACGACTTGGAGAATGTCCCTATCAATTGCCTATTTACTCAACAACGTCGAATTTTTTCGTTATAAGGATTTGCCTGTGTGCGTACCTCTAGCCCGGACACCCTGTATTGTGAGGGCCCGGGCTAGGACTCTTACTGTGATAGACTAGCGAAGCGTGGAGTACAGTGGTGTCGTGCAGGCAGCAGCTGGCAGGCGCAGCTCGGACTACGGTATCGACCCCTGATCGTGGACTGCGCGTTACTAGGCCACTCTGGTGGACATAGTGGTGTGCCCGAATCACTACAGCTGCTCTACATGTGTTGTAGAGGGTGGCGCACGCCTCTCCACCGTCGGTGCCGGTGTCTGCTTGCAACACTATTATCGATATTACCTATAACGGTCTTATCTAACACCCTTTTCTGTTTCCACTCAATGTAACTTTTTATAACCATGCCCTTCGATGTAACATTGATGTAAATGTTTTATTCATTATTTATGATAATTTATGCAATTGTAATTAATCTACAGACGCAATTTCAAAAGTAATTTACTGTAAAAGAATGTATATGCTGAAATTTTAATTGTTATACTGGTTCATTCTTAGGAAAAGTAGGTTTTTAATCATGAAAAACTAGGAGGAAGTCTCTTCGCAACGGAACTAGCTAGGTGGGAGTAGAAAATATGGATTTGGCGGTCGAACTGCAAAGCTCCGTTGTGGCTTGAGTCAGTCGGTGGCTAGCGCGTAAAGGGTGTGCGTCTTGCGAACTGAAAGAGGCGAGAAGAACTGCAACATTGTATGATATAGCCTCGGATGCGGAAGTAATTCGGCTTATTATTCATGGCATACTTTGGTTAGCTCTGTACTATGAAAATACGACGCTAAGAGGAGAATTTTCAGAGGTTGTTACACATGAAGAGCCTTTGTTTAATAGTACAGGGTATCGACGCTGCCATCACTTTCATCTCAAACTATCCGTTGAGGACTGTGTAACTGCATGGACCAGGTATGTGGTTTCGTTATCAATAATAATTTTGTGTTCTTTGAACTTTTTGTTGAGCCACGGTATTTTATACTTAGCCATTTACCCAGACAGGGTCCTATCCCAAGTGCTATGATGAATACCAGCATCCTACTTTATTGAACTGAAAAGCAGTTACCTTCCTTAGCAAAAGTTAATAAACTTTGTGAAGTTGTAAAGTACATAATTATTTAATGAGCATAAGTTTGAAAACACTCCACGTAGTTTTCATATATGGACAGTTAATATTTCATCAAAGTACAATTATTTGCAGAAAATTTAAACTATCCAGTTCAAAGATTTTTGTTATTGGAATAATAGTGCTTACAGTTTCAGGTGTTATGTAGTTAACGATGTTTATCATATTGTGTTGCGAGTAAAGTGTTAAGCCTCCATTTGAGTCTACCGACAGATTAGTTTCTGGGTCCCCATTCTAATAGGTGAACCAGATTTAAATGTCATATTACAATGACAGCATCAAAAATAAGCAATTGGTTACAAATATTCAAACTATAGTAGATCCAGGTATCACATATTACACTTGATCTAAATAATATAAGGAAGAGAATGTTCTTTGAGACTGCAAATAATAATCAGTACAAAAGACACAATTACTTCATAACTATTTCAACAGTTGTAAATTTCCGTAAGTTAACTGACAAAAGAACCTCTTGGCCAAGTCCATAGTGCTCAACGATTGATAAGCATTTACCTACGATTATCACCATCTTCCTACTGTACAGATAAGAAGTGTTTTTGAGAGCTAGTTGGCGCCTGAACGTATTAATACTCTTCCTGTGTATTACAAGTCATGTAACTGGTACGTTATTGACTAGACTGTGCTATTGTTTTGTCTCTTATCAGCAAAACAGAAATTCAATCTCAAGTATAGTAAACCTCAATAGTTAACTTTCTTTAGGAAACCTGCTAGTACTGGGTACAATTTTGCCTAATTAGACTGGCTACCGTCTCCTTTTACGCAACTACTGTTTACTTGCCTGCTAATACAGTCTTGGTTCAATTTCCATTTATCTTGTTACTGCTTTCTTTCAACACAAACCTTTAGAGAAACAAAATTAGTCCGATATCTTTCCATTACGTACGATCACGGTCAAAGTAGTATCCATTCATAGGAATAACATTATCGGCATATTACAAATTTAATAGTAGCCGGTTATGTTACTTGCTCACAGATTAGGGTTCCCACATCTAGTTGGGACCTCGTCGGGACTCACTGAGATGGGGGTGTAGAAATGGAACAAAAAATTATTTAATATAAGTTTTATTTAGAACACAGTTACATTGAACTTGTTGCGGCAGAAGTAGTTGTTACACCATATTTTTCGGAAGATTTCACTTTTTTCGGGAAGTCTTCTTTCCATTTTACGTATTTATAAAACTCCACGCAAATCAGCTCGTATTTAAACTGGCACTGTAAGATTGATTCCACAGTCCCTGGCAACAGCCGATTTATTTCATCAGTCCATTTGGCCGACATCAGTGAAAATGCTCTTCCCACAGTGGCGTTGTCTGCGAGAATAGAAAACAAATACTCGCATAATTTCAGCAGGTGGCACTTGCGTTCATGATTTTTGGTTTCCTTAAGAAAATAAATCCACACTTCTTCAACGGAGTGTTTCGATTTCCATTCTTCCGAGTCACGCTTATTTTCTAAGAAGCTCTTTATATATATATATATATATATATATATATATATATATAAGACGACAGTTGTTTTCAGGAATATATATATATATATATATATTGAAACACGTATGTAACATAGCAGCGATGGCGAGGCATTGTAGCATCTGTGACCAGAGAGTATGCGCTTGACCGCGCGAGTGTTGCGAGCGGTTCTCAGTCTGTCGGTCAGTCGTTGCGAGTCTGTAGCTCTGTCTAGTTGAGGGCAGTACTCTGTTAGTAGTCGTTGAGAGCAGTTCAGTGGTAGTCGTCGTGGAGTACGCTAGTAGTCGTCATGCAGAGCAGTCTGTGGGCAACACTGGTCAAGATGCTCAATGAGGTATATTGTTAATTAAGGTAATCATCAGATAATGTAAAGTTTATTTATTGTAATTAATTTCCAACAAGTGCCCCAATAATAATTTTGTTTTCAAACTAAGCATTTTTAACAAACAATCCTTTTTGAAATAATATCTCCCTTGCATTTCCTTAAAGAAAAGTTTCCCTTAAATTCAAATTTATATTTGCGATGAATTTCCTCCAAGCCGTGGCCAACAATAAGAGCAGAACTTTGACATGCAGTTTCGAATAAGGTAAGAAATTAATTATGATTTTTTGCACAGGGCCAAAGACCGATATTTCGGTTTAATTGAATTTTCATTGCCACTGATTTTCATTAGCACTGAATTGTTTTTCATTATTTTTTGTGAGGAGCTTATACTTGGGTCAGATTGCTAATTTTTGTTTAATTGTCATTGTCAGTAGATTTCATTGCGGGAGGTTACACTTGGCTCCCATTTATTATTATATTATTTTATTTAAATATTTCTGTGGGGACGATATTGCTTCTTGGCTCCATTACTATATAATATTGTCCACGTAAAATTTTGTGGGAAGGTTACACTTGGCGACACCCAGTCCAGGATCGTATTTCGTTGAGAGTCTTTTGAAAAACAGTCAGATATCTGCTCTTATTTGCTTAGATATAATTAGGATTTGGCGCAACGCTTTTATTAACTTGTGACTTTCTTTCTACAGGTCAACGGCAATTCGTTGCTCTGTTGTATTTGTGTGTTGTTTTTGCATTTGTGCTTATTGTTTTGTGAATATTTGTGAATATTGTAAAAATGCCGCGAAAGACTGTGAATAGTGTATCGCGAGGTATTACGAACGAAATTACCGGCACAAACGACTTTACCGATAGGACTTGTGACACGCAGTGTCATGATGACAATCCTGCGTTCACTAACAATCAGTGTATTCCAACCACTAATGATGACTTTTGTCTTAATGATGAACGAACGAACTCGATTGTGTCTTCTGTTGATTTGACGACAATCGATGATGCGGAACGCTCTATTGTAATGAGCGATGCCCAGCCTAACATACCCGATTTGGAAAATTCAAGTAACGTACCGAGAAATTTTTCTAATGAAAATGGACAGTGCACTGAAAGTTCGACTGATCTATTTAATTCCGAAATAGTGTCCAACAGTGTACATTTGACTGGCAAACCTTTTTGTAAGTCTCAGAATGACCAAATGGTTACAGAAAACGAGACAATTCCAGATCCACCACTAAACAGCACAGAGAACATAAACGCTAATTTTGACTTGGTACGAATTATGACAAGTTTGCTACAACAGCAAAGTGAGAAAATAGACAACAATTTCAGACAACAAAGCGAAAAATTAGAGAACCTTAAGGTAGATAACAAAAAACTTAGAGAACAGAACAAACAGTTTAACGAAAAATTAGACGACAATTCCAGACAGCTTAGTGAACAAATTAGAGCCGTTGCCGCGCAGTGCCATGACACTAAGGAACAGTTGCGCGCAGAAATTGAGGCTTGTTCACGAAAAAATAGCGAAGAAATTAAGTCTGTTGCGCAGGAATTAAGGGAAATGCAAACTGCCGCAACAGAAACACTCAGAGACGAAATTAGCGGAGTCGCTAAACAATGCTCTGAAAAAGCTACACAATTACGCGACGAGTTTAAAGCAATGACGATAGAACTTTCGCGCACAGTGGACGCAAAGATAGACGCGAAATTCGAACAACAGAACACTCAGATTGACGAACGCTTTAATCTTCACATACAGAACAGTGATACGCGTTTCCGTAAATTTATTCAGGATCAAAATAAAGTCAAACGTCAAGTCATGGAAACAATCACGGCTCAGAGACAAGAAGACAAACGTAAAATGTTCGCGAAAGCGAAGACGTATGTAGACAATAATATTACTACAGTGTCCGACAAAATTAATACCATAGAACAGTTGAACGCGGAATTACGGGATGAAATTTCTGATCTTAAATCAAAAACAGATACACACACAGTAAATATTCAAACAGTGACAGACAGATTCGAACAATTAGAACTAACACAGGATTGCGATGTCATCAAAGCTGATGTTAAAAAACTGAGCGAAACTACGCATAAGTTGCAGAAACAGATTAATGCATCCGATTCTAAAACCGATGATCAGGCAAAAATACTGACTGAAAGATATGATGAATTAGCCAGTCGTATTGATGCTATCGAAAGTGCTAATGACAATAAATCAGACGACACTGCACCGATTTCATTTAACCAAACACCTGAATTTCAAAATTTGCGGCAGACAATTAATGAGATCGACTCGTCTAACAACACGTTGCGTAGAAAACTGTCGAGTTTACAGCAAGAAGTAACAGAGATTAAAAATATTTCAGTTAATAATAACCTACAACAGACGCCACTTTTCGAACATTTGCCAGACTCGCGCAACGCGTTTAATTTGGGTAATCTACAGAGAGTACGGGACTTAGATTCCGAACAACCACAGTTCAATAGATACTCTTACGATTCTGAACCTGTTGCATCACACAGAGATGATAATTTCGATTACAAACATTTTCTGTCAGTGAGAAAGTTTAAAGTATTTAAAAACGATAGAACGCAGATTCACCCACTGGATTGGATTCAACAATTTAGCTTTGCTCTTCCACCGACTTGGCCTGTTACGCACAAACTTGAATTTATTTGCAGCTTTTTGGAAGGCGAACCGGCAACTCGTATGAGACCGATCGCGAGGCAATGCTATTCAGTAGAGGAATTTCAGAATGCTTTTCTATCAGCGTACTGGTCGAAGACGACACAGCGCGGAATTAAAGATCAGTTAATTAGTTTACCAAATTATGAGAACTCCAATTTTCCCAGCGTCACGCAATTTTTTGAGCATATGGTCCAACAAAACCAGTACCTGAGTGAACCGTACAGTGAATCTGCACTTATACAATTATGCATTTCCAAATTACCACGGTCATTACGAGTGTCACTTCTAACGAGGCATCAAAAGGAAAACATTTCAGCATTTAGGGATCTTTTGCAGCTTTTAGAAGTACAGCAATCTGATTATTCATTTGTGAACAAAAACTTTTCGTATAATAACCAAGGTCAACAAACTTACAGTAATTATGATCAGGGACGTAACTTCAATAGGAAAAGTAACAGACGCTTTAGGAACGACAACTACCAGAACTTAAATCACAGACAAAATTCAGATTGTCAATATCGTCAAAATTTTCAGCAACAGGAACCACACTTTAGTAACAATAGAGGTATTTCACAACAACAACATCAAAACCAGCCGGTTAGCATACCTAACCAACAATGGAATGCACAAGGTCAACCAGGCTTTAATGTTCCGCCGCGAACACGTATAGTCCCTAATACAACAAATAGTAACGCACGACAGCAAGGAAACAACTATGTACAAAGAAGACAGTATTTCAATTCCTATCGCAATACACCGTATAGGAATGACTATCACGACAGACGTAAAAATGATGAACACAATTATCAGCGTACATATAATAACAGTCGGTCATACCAACAGCAAAATTATGCACGAGAACCTATTCTCATGAATGAACCCGACAGTAGGTACCATCCAGAGCGTAATACGTCTGGAAGAAGTAATAGAACTGTTCAGATCGTCGAAATGCCACAGAATCCTCCTAATAATAATAACACGTCAGACAGAATCTGACTAGATACTGTACAGGACGCATCTCCCAATAACACAAGCACTACGTTTGACACGCAAAATGTTGTTCACGAAAATGTAATTACTTTTGACGATATCAGAGACACACTCTTGCAGGAAAGACCATTTGTTCAGAAAACTATTTCACATCCTGTCATCGAAATTAAAATTGGTTCATCAAAATTCTCAGCAGTAATTGATTCCGGATCACCTATATCAGTAATAAATGAGGAGACTTTTAACGAGTGCAACAAAGAGAATACTTATCCAACATTACCATTAGGCAAAACAAAAGTGAAAGGAGCAGTATCGAGTAAAGGAGTAGACGTTAAATTACAGACGCATTTATCATTTTGTATTGGAGGTCATACTTTCCACTCTAATTTTTGGATTGTTCCTTTATTGACAACAGACGTAATTTTAGGTACGAATTTTCTGGTACAGCACGATGCAGTTATCGATTTTCAAAATTCTTACTTAATGTTAAAAGATGAAAATGTACAATTGGCTTTAGAATTTCAGCACTCTTTATCTGCGGAAGAACAAACAATTAACCGCACAGAGGTCATTTCCGCAACACGTAACATAGACTGTAATCCCACATTGTTCACGAATACGTACGTACACAACGGTAATACTCCAGACGAAGCTGACTACGACGTAATGCAAATGATTTCCGATAAAGTTAGACAAAGCAGTGCAACTACAGACGACGAACGAACGCACTTACACAAAATTCTTTTACAGCAAGCTCCAGTTTTTGACAACATTCCTGGTACTACGTCCGGCTTTATGTATGAATTTCAAGTGAAACAGCACGACACATTTAAAGCAAAGCATTATCCCATTCCATATATTCACAGAGAACAAGTTAAAAAAGAATTGCAGGATATGCTTGATCAAGGAATTATAGAACCAGCAGTTAGTCCGTACATAAACCCGCTACATATTGTTAAGAAAAAAGATGGCTCACTTCGCCTCGTACTTGATTCACGTCACATTAATGACATTATTATTAATGAAACAGATCGACCACAGACACTAGAGGAACTTTTACAGAAATTTCATGGTACAGCTATTTATTCTACATTAGATTTGAAATCGGGATTTTGGCAAATTCAACTTCATCCAAATTGCAGAAAATATACAGCTTTTCTCTGTTTCGGCGACTGTTATCAATTTTGTAAATTACCATTCGGCTTAACTATTTCTTCTGCAGCTTTTATTCGCGGTTTGAACACTATACTTCCGACAGAACTTAAGGACAGAATTACGACGTATGTAGACGACATTCTTATTGCAGAAGCTAACTGGTCTGATCACAATCTGATTCTTGAACAACTGTTACAAACTTTCCATGCACAAGGACTCACAGTTAACCTTAGTAAATCGCACTTTGGCAAAACTTCTATAAAATTTCTTGGACACGTAATTTCAGCGGAAGGCATTGCACCTGATCCGGAAAAACTTCAAGCTCTACGTGACATTACTGTTCCTACGACAAAAAAGCAACTACGCAGTTTTTTGGGCTTAATTAACTTTTTTCGTAAATTTATTCATCACTCTGCTTTAGACACACCTAGATTATGTCAACTGACAGGTAAAAACAGTATTTGGTCTTGGGATAAGCAAGCACATTCTGAATTTGTGAACCTGAGAGAAGCCTTGTTGAATGCTCCACTTTTATCGCACCCAGATCTTACCAGAAATTTTTCCATTGCCACCGACAGTTCTAACACCGCTTTAGGCGTACACATTTTCCAGGAAATTGAAGAAGATGGTTCAATAATAATTAAAAACATCGCATTTGCAAGCCGCATTTTGTCACCTGCTGAACGAAATTATTCCGTTACAGAACTGGAAACATTATGTGTTGTTTGGGCTTTTACGAGATTTCGGCACTTTCTTTACGGAAGACATACCACCGTGTACACAGACCACAGAGCGATACAATTTTTACTTTCGGCTAAATTCACTCACGACAGATTAAGCAGATGGAAGCTTTATTTACAGGAATTTAATTTTACAATAGTTCACATTCCCGGTACGCAAAATGTTATAGCAGACGCACTATCGCGTTCTCTCGGCAACAATCAGCAAGACGTAGCAACCAACTTCTGCAAAGCAAACTTCAGTGTCATGTACATTCAGCAAGTAGCATTTGAAAATTTTATTTCATCGTCATTACAGGACATAGCACAAGAACAAAATAAAGACAACGTGTGGAAAGAAATTAAACGGCTTTGGCAAGATAAGAATAATGTTACGATTAGAAACCACTACACTGTACGCAATGACATTCTGTTTCGCCGCTCTCATCCTGACAGCAACAATTGGTTATTATGCATCCCTGACGAACTTGTTAACAAATTGATCTGGTACACTCATTTAAGTTACGCACATTACGGAGCACGAAAATGTTTTCTTATACTGAGACAGAACTGTTATTTTAACAACATGGAGAAACGTATACGACGAGTTTTAGCGTCTTGTAAAATTTGCCAGAAAGCTAAATCAGACACCACTTCACATATTCCTCCTTTATATCCCATTGCACCTGTTAAATTAAGACACATGGCCGCTGTAGACATTTTTGGTCCGATTCCGAGAACTAACAGAGGTTTTTGCTACATCTTTGTCGCTGTTGAGCTCACTTCAAAATTTATTACTTTCACTCCGTTACGCAAAGCTACTGCTAAAACTGTTTCAAAAGCATTTGTAAAGCATTTTTTATTTCATGTAGGGCATGTGATGAAAGTAATTTCCGACAATGGACCACAGTTTCGATCTGCAATATGGACACGTATGTTACGAGCTAGAAACATTTCTCCGATCTATATATCCAAGTACCACGCTTCTTCGAACCCCTGTGAACGGTTAATGAAAGAAATTGGTAAGCTGTGCCGAATATACTGCCACAAAAGACATATTGATTGGGATACACACATACTCTCATTCCAAGATGTAATTAATTCGATTCCAAATGAATCCACTATGCTATCTCCGTCTGTTATACTGAAAAACGTTGAACCACCAAACAAAATTAAAGAATTAGTCAACTTCCCTACCTGTCGTCGACTAAGACACCGTGAAATAATTGACATTGCGCTGAACAACATCAAACGTGCCGCAGAGCGCCGGAGAAGACAGCAAAAACAGGTTTGTACACGCCGCGACTTTCACGTTGGACAGAAAATATTAGTACGTACACACCATTTATCCAGCAAATTAAAAGGTAAGTGCAGTAAATTTGAACTTCTATACGCAGGTCCATATCGGATTCGCAGCATCCCTCACCCCAATGTTGTACACGTCGAAACGTTGAGAACCAGAAAATCGAAAGGCAATCACCATATCTCAAACATTAAACCGTTTATTGAATGAAATCACTTTATGATGTAACATACTATGATGCCATTTACTAATGCAATTATTTCACCTGACTAATTAACTGATAATTATCGTATTTTTCTTGGCAAGTGCTCGGCAAGGTGAGGTTGGCAGGTCGCTTTTCTTGTCGTTACACATCAGACCATGCACATTTTCCACTTTTTTATGTACGATTGTATTCCAGTTTTGTCTATATGCACTGTGAAATAGTTAAGATATAGAACACACCAGTCGACTTTGACATTTTTTTTTGGCCTTATGATATCTCAACATCGTGACTTTTACATTTTTTTTTGCTGCTGCATTGTGATATTCCGTGTACATTTTTGCCTTTGAACACTGCCTATGCTTTCGACATATTACGTTTTCTGTCATGTTATGCTTTATGCTTAATTATATTACCGTTAATCAGTAATTACTTAGTGGGTATATGATTTAAATGCAAGACGTTAATTTCTGTTCATCATTTTCAGAGAGAAATAACGTGTAAGCGAAATAAATTAAACGGAAATGGGAATTTCACCTACGGAATAAACGATAGAAGATGCAATAACTTTATGAGGAAGAGTAAATGGATCAGGATTAACAAGCATTAACAAGAATATACAATACACATCGCAGAATAGCAGTCTTAACTAATTTTTTCTTTCAGAATACAAGGCGATTGATGCAGGCTGTCAGACAGAACTACACATCTTAGTTTTAGTAATGAAATATGTTAGAGATAAGGAATAGTTGTGTAATGAGTAATGAAGTGATTTTTTGCAGATGATAATGAGTGATGATGAATAATGATGAAGAGTGTGCTACTATGGATAATGAAGTTTTTCTTTACAGGTGATGATAATGATGGAGTTATGATTAATGAAGTGATGAATAATGAAGTTTTTTCTTTGCAGATGAGGATAATGTTGAAGTTATGTATTTATGCTACGTAGTTATTTAAGTATTTGTTGCAGTTTGTTTTGACAGCAGGTGTTATATTGCATAGTAGGATGACGGAAAGTTTTGGAAAGGACAGCTATGGAGCACATTTTATACACATTTCACTACTTGTTAATTCGAAGTTCACTACTTTTCAGCATAGTGTGCGTTTCTTCTTTCAGGTCAATAATCCATTTTGTATTTTTTCCAGGAGAAGTTTTTCATGATACATACTAAACCTATTACTTATTATACCTGTTCTAGTACTTGCATTTATTTTTTTTACCCATTTGTGTCTATCATTTATACATGTGATCACATTACTGCCTTGTTTCACAATCTTGCTACAGCTGACTCATGACGAATGACGTTACACATTTTTCATTTACAGGAACAACCCACTACCAATTATTTTTTTTTCTCCTTTTCTCTTCTTGCTTTCTCTTATAATTACCAAACGCAATGCATTGCTAACAAAAAAATGTATTACCAGTCCCAAATAGTGATACCAGTTTGAGAAAGTTCTGAATAATACTGATCAACTCTGAATAGTATGTCACTTCAGTAATGACTTCGTAATGATACAAAATATATATATATATATATAAATAATACTTTATAACTGGCTAATAACTGCCTCTGTTTATTGTAATGAGACTACTTATAATGCCCATGATTATTAATGCTATGACTGTAATTAGCTGATTTTTTAATAATGACTTCGTAATGATCTGAATGTCACTCAATGAATTGTTATTACTTCTTAATGATCTGAATAATACTGAATGAGGAACAATGTTTTATACTATTCAATATTTGCTGGGCCACTGAGTGCCAATGATGAGTGTAATGTTTTGTACTATTCAGTAATTGCTGGGCCACTGAGTGCCAATGATTGAGTGTAATGTTTTGTACTATTCAGTAATTGCTGGGCCACTGAGTGCCAATGATTGAGTGTAATGTTTTGTACTATTCAGTACTTGCTGGCCACTGAGTGCCAAGAATGAGTGTAATGTTCTGTAATATTCAATACTTGCTGGCCACTGAGTGCCAATAATTAACATTATTCTGTCATACTAAATATGCTTTGTAACCGTCCAAGGACTGCCACTGTTTATTGTAATACGATTACCCATGATGCCAATAATTTAATTTTGTGAACATTTTTCTGTAATACTACATTCATGGTACAGAAATGTTCAACACTGGGCTATGAATGCCCCAAATGAAAACTGTAATTGTCAATATTATGTGACTTAATGTCCTTCACCTCACGAGCTAACTACCCTGAATTACTGCAATGTCCATTTGTCCTGTCTATCCTAGTGATCATGGAGCACTACCTTTGGGTTTGCACTACTTCTACGTTGGTGTGCCTTGTAAAAGCGTGGTGTTGACACGACATGCTGTCCACCACCATGAGCGATGAAGACGTTATTATGGTCCCACTGTTTGGTGTACCTGATGTACTGCCAAAATGAGAACATGAAATATTACTACGAGAGTTCAGTGTCTTGGCTACACTGATGAATTCTGATGGGAAAAGAACTGCAAATTGTGTCACTTGGTGTTGTACATCTGTGGAAAGATATGGACTTTCAGAACAGCTGTGTGCAATCTAAAGTGCTACAACCATGATGCAATCCTTCCCTTTCCTATCCTAATTCTTGTCACACAGTGAAAATCATTTTTTTGCTAATATTATTTATGTTCATGACTATACATTTTTTTTTTTGATTCGCTGAACTCCAGTACGAGTACAGTTATGTCACTTGTCGATATGATTTTTGCCATTATGTTTATTTATTGCAAAAATACCTAAGACATTTTTTCGATTTGTTCTCAAGTACAGTATGTGCACTCTTGTCTTTTATATTGTATATACAATTTTTTAGTATTTTATTTTAATGATATGTTCTGAACTACAGTGCATGTGCACTTATGTTGTGTGTTAATATGTTCTCTGCTGAACTCCAGTGCCTGTGCACTTTTCTCATTTTTCAATATGATTTGTACTATTCTGTATATTCAATACTTCAATGCGTATGCACTTATGTCATTTGTTACGAATTGTATATACATTTCATCATTTACTGATATGTTCTCAACTGCAGTGCATGTGCACTCATGTCACTTGTCAACATAATATTTTTTGCCAGTCTGTTTATTTGTTCTGAATATGCTAAAGAATTTTTTCAGTGCCTGTGCACTTTGTTATCTGTCAAATAATTTGTATATACATTTTTCTGATTTGCTACTATGTTTTGTACTCACATTTTGTCTTTGTCTGATATATTTTGTACTTAGTGCGTGTGCACAACATTTAATTCATGTACTACATCTAAATATTCTGTAAGTTGTAGAAGTTTGTTAATTAAAGAAAAATTTTGCCGCGCTTGGCAAGTCCAAATGACTCACCATCGCTGCCAAATTTTTGCCCCCCCAGTGGAGGGTTATGAAACACGTATGTAACATAGCAGCGATGGCGAGGCATTGTAGCATCTGTGACCAGAGAGTATGCGCTTGACCGCGCGAGTGTTGCGAGCGGTTCTCAGTCTGTCGGTCAGTCGTTGCGAGTCTGTAGCTCTGTCTAGTTGAGGGCAGTACTCTGTTAGTAGTCGTTGAGAGCAGTTCAGTGGTAGTCGTCGTGGAGTACGCTAGTAGTCGTCATGCAGAGCAGTCTGTGGGCAACACTGGTCAAGATGCTCAATGAGGTATATTGTTAATTAAGGTAATCATCAGATAATGTAAAGTTTATTTATTGTAATTAATTTCCAACAAGTGCCCCAATAATAATTTTGTTTTCAAACTAAGCATTTTTAACAAACAATCCTTTTTGAAATAATATCTCCCTTGCATTTCCTTAAAGAAAAGTTTCCCTTAAATTCAAATTTATATTTGCGATGAATTTCCTCCAAGCCGTGGCCAACAATAAGAGCAGAACTTTGACATGCAGTTTCGAATAAGGTAAGAAATTAATTATGATTTTTTGCACAGGGCCAAAGACCGATATTTCGGTTTAATTGAATTTTCATTGCCACTGATTTTCATTAGCACTGAATTGTTTTTCATTATTTTTTGTGAGGAGCTTATACTTGGGTCAGATTGCTAATTTTTGTTTAATTGTCATTGTCAGTAAATTTCTTTGCTGGGAGATTACGTTAGGTTGTATTCTTGTTAATATTCAAATTATTGTCCGGTCAACATTTTTGTGGCAAGGTTTCTCTTGGTCCCATTTTTATTAAATAATTTCTTTTTAAATTTTTGTGGGGAGGTTACACTATATATATATATATATATATATATATATTCCTGAAAACAACTGTCGTCTTAAATCTTCACACAACTTTCAGTTAGCTACATAATAGTGTTTTCAGTCATCAACCACTCTGGAGTTTCAGATAGCGTCATATAAGCAAATACTTGATATTAATTATTTCTTGATTAAGATTCGCATTCTTTAATTTGTTCAGATTCATCTTGGTTTGCATGCCAATAAAATTCACAGTCTCCCTTTCGTTCAGACATCTTTCAGTGTCGATCAATATATTTCTTATTTCAATTATCGATGCTTTATTTTTCTCCACGATTTTTATATTTTCTTCAAACAGAGTCAAGTCTGACTGCAGAAACATGTAGTAAAGTTCACTGATCGCACTACTGAAAAAATGTGAAATTATTTTAGGTGGCCTGTCTTTGGAGTCAAAAAGTTGGTTTTAATAGATCCAGAGCTTAAGAATTCTCTCGCCTGGTGGTATTAACTACAGCAATCTTGTTTTTGAGTCAGACAGAAGAGTCTGGCGATTGACATCGACGTTTAAGCAGAACTCTTTCAGCATCTCTGTCCTTATCCTTATAGTGAAAAACAAATATTTTCCTGACGATTATTCCAAAGTCGACAGTGCTTGTTACGGTATTGTGGAGAATGTGAGCTGGGCGTCCAATTTCTTCTGCATTTTTTCCTAGTTCCTCTTTAATTTGGTGAAACACATTCCGCTGGCAGCGTCGATGAAGCCCTCCGAAGTTGATATTGGCACTGTCTTCACAAAAAGCGATTACTTGGCGATTAATTTATCTAATAGAATTTGAAGACGCCTTAACGTGTCTAGACAAAACTTTGCAGTTGTCTCCGATGTTTAGTTATTCAGCGATTCAAACTTCAACAGCTTTTGTTGGATTCCATCAGTTTCAGTAAAGTATTGGACGCCTAAAGGAAACATCTTTTCAGCCATGCGGTTCGATGCGTTAGTGCCTCTGCCGTAAAATGATCCTTCTTGAAAGCGTCTCATGCACTCGGACACGGATTGTGGTGCGAGAATATTTTTAACAACCGCCGTAGCTTCGGTCCAGGCTGTAGACTGCTTTTCAGCGAATGGCACATGGCTGAGATGAGATCCTCCCATTCGCAGAACCATCAGCATGTGCTGGGATGCTACCAATATTTGTGGCGACGTGCCTGGGGGCTAAAAGACGTGTGGCAACGCTTAAAGAGTTTAACGAAACGGAAATTTTGGCGAGCAGTAATACTTTTTCTAAACGTGTGAGGATGTGTCTTATAATTCAGTGGACAGTCATTATTAAATTCTTCAATAATATTTTCTTTTTTTATTGATGATAATGTGGGTTTGGTTGCGTGTCTCATCGAGTCAAACCGCTGCTGGTGATTCTATGTCGTGGTACTATGTCCAGTAATTGCCGTGAATTATTTAGTCTACATTCAACAGAAGTTAGATCAGGGGTATTTTCTTCTCGAGCTCTCGAATGCATATCTTTTCGGGTACATAGCGCTTATTTCTGATTGACGTTCCTTTTAGCTTAGGACATGCTAGGATTCACTGCACGCAAGTGAAACAATTATCTCCTCAATATCAGTATGCATATGAAATTGACCAAAAAGAATATTTTTAACTGTGTCAGGTCAATGTGTTAAATCCGCAGTCACACGCGGACATGCGGATAGAATTACAAAAAGAATTGTGCTTAAGTGAATATTGTAAAAGTCACAAACACTACTTAAACCACTTGTCAGCAAGAACTTGCGATCCGTGGGGCACAGAGAGACTATGTTCGTTTCTGCATGGGAGCAAATGCAAAATACTATGTGGAAATGAGTGAAAAATAAATGCTATAAGTAAGTTCAAAATGATAGCTTATGTGAAATTGGTGCTACTGATTAAGTATTGTATTGAACCGGGGATATAGAAACGACGGAGAGGCTTCGTCCCGCCGTAGCCCTCTGATTCACAACCCCACAACAGGCCACAGCAGTCCACTCACCTCTCTGCTGCCCCACACCGAACCCAGGCTTATTGTGTGGTTCGGCCTCCAGTGGACCCCCCCCACTCCCCCCCCTCCCCGCGTACGTCTCATGCGTGGTAGAGTAACTATGGTATACGCGTAAGTGGAGACAGTCTTTGCGCAGAAATCGCCGACATGGTGTAACTGAGGCGGAATAGGGGAACCAGCCCCTATTCGCCTTAAAAACCATCCACAGGCTGGCCGGCATACCGGACCTCGACACTAATCCGCCAGGCGGATTCGTGCGGGGGACCGACACGCCTTCCCGCTCTGGAAGCGGCGCGTTAAGCCGTCGGCACACGGACCGCGCTGTCGCACGTCAACGTTGAGCGTGCCAAGTTCAACGTGCTGCTGACGCTCAGAAACTGGTTCAACTGGCTCTGAGCACTATGGGACTTAACTTCTGAGGTCATCAGTCCCCTAGAACTTAGAACTACCTAAACCTAACTAACCAAAGGACATCACAAACATCCATGCCCGAGGCAGGATTCGAACCTGCGACCGTAGCGGTCCAGACTGTAGCGCCTAGAACCGCTCGGCCACTCCGGCCGGCGACGCTCAGAAACGATGCGACTTGTGCATACGGTACATGGGCCCCAACGTGGTACACGCGATCGCAACGCACTCCGGCGGCAGTTTCGGGAAGTTTCTTGTTCGTAAATTACACTGTTTACTAAAAGGGTACGCGTAAAATTCCCCCGTAAGCTCTATTAAAACGCACATTTCCTCCACTGTCCACGGAAAGGAAAGTACCATGTCCAATCAAAATGGAAACAGGCTTATAAAAGTTCCATTACAAACAGTGCGACACAAATTTGCAGAACTTCTTCACATAAGATAAACATTATTTCATCATTACCACATTTTAGTAAAACCCCTAGGTCAGTCTTACTTGGTCACTGTTCCTACTCAGTAGCACAATCTTTGCAACACGTGAATTACGCCGCGTGAAAGAAAAAGGAGCAAAATAGCTTTACACAAGTAGCGCGAGGTGTCCTGTAGATTAAGCCAATCGAACACCCAAAGAAAGTTGAACTTATATTTACATAACATCAAAAATTATAGTATATACTTATATTAAATTAATAATAAAGTAACAGAACCTAATAAAAACGCAAATGGTAGGAAAAAAAATTATCTACTGGCGAGTCGCGAACCAGCACCCAAACACAAAACTTTCCCTACGTGATGACGCTACTCACCACCCTACGCCAACATTATGTACTTAATTGCCATTTCTAGGATCTTACCAATCTTAGCACTTGCTGAAAGCTTTAATCGTAGCTATGTTACTAACTGAAATTTAGTTATAACAAATTGTACCAGAACAATGCGTTTTGGGTGCATCCTCAGTGTATTGCTGCCTTCAAATAGCATACTCTCATAATACGCAAGTTAATTAATTCTTTTGCCACGAATATGATGTTTCTCATTATTTCATTGCAACGGATTACACAGTTAACAAAGGGTTTTCCAATGATTCTCAATTTGCTGGTGCTCAGAAACGGCATATAAACCTATAGGCTTGAAATGAATGCCAATATGGCGCTTCACAACTTTGTGCTGAAGGGAGATGGCGTTCATGTGACGTAGGTGGCGTTGTGCCATCTCATTGGTCAACGCTCAAACGCACGCTCAGAATATGTGACATGCTAGGTATTGTGATTCTTCAATTTCTCCAGGCGTATTTTATGACGAAATAAATCTCGGGTGAACAGCCTGATATGAGTGTGCATAGGACACAATATTTCGGCAATAGACCACGTTGCCATCATCAGTTGCGCTGATTTACTGTAATCAGCGCAGTTGATGATGACAACGTGGTCGATTGCCGAAATATTGTGTCCTATGCACACTCATACCAGGCTATTTACCCGAGACTTATTTCGTCATGCTAGATATTGCTCTGGACGTTCGGAAAGACTCCAGAACGTGCTATTCCACGCTGTGACGTCAGAAACTCGGCACGCTCAACGCTCAACGTTCGGATGCACGGTCCGTGGGCCGACGGCTTTAGACCGCGCAGCTAGCCGGGCGGGCTACTGATTAAGTGCTCATGTTTGCTGAAGCTCGTGATGTAGGGCGCTAATGTAACTTCAAATGAGTCGAACTGTACGACAAAACTTTGAAAACATAAGAAGGCGCACAGTTAAGGTACATTGGCGTTATTTAAACGGGAAGTGTGGTGATGTCGTGAAGTTAATCCATGTGAAAACTCTGTAGAAGTGTGGATAACTGGTGCTTCCGAACACTGAAGCGAGTATGCGATTCCTGCAGTTACAATCCAGTCACTGTTACGACAGTGCGCAACAACGATGACTCAAGCACATCTAATTATCGTCTCCTGTAACATTGTGTGCACAACTACTGTAATTTTAAATGATTCAAACGAACAACAGTGCAATAACGTGCTAACAATGCCCTACAGGAACACTTATTCAGTGCCTGTGGTGGCCGTTTATGTAAACAGTATCGTATCAGTGAACCGTGGAGTAGCTCATTGTCTGAGAGACACAGTTAAATTATTGAACTAATGCGACAGGTCATTGCCCAAGAACATGTTCATCAAATAAAAATGAAAATAAGACAAAAGTTCCCAATACACACGGATCACATTAGTATTTTTTAAATAACTAATCATTATGATGATATGACTGTCTTAACAAGAAATTTATTCCAGGTTGGCCTGGAATATTTTTTTTATTATGTAACACTGATACTGACCACTCGATGTTTCATGTTCGCTTTTGATGAGCTAACTAACAACTCCATGAGAAATGTAAATCCGACCTGATGTTTCCGAACGTCGGCTGTCCCACCGGCTTCAACGGTTGTATTCCTTTGGGTTCACCGAGAGTCATGGCGTCGATGATCGACGTACCCCGCCTTCGCCAGTCCATCGAACCACAACGCACCGCATGCTACGCGTTTGTGTCGCCTATTTTCTGTTTGTTAAAAATTATAAATGAATTTTCGAATCAAATTTTTTGTTACAGAAGAAAGGCGGTATTCCACTCTTTAATTCAAGTTAAATGTTGTACACAGCATATGCATCCATCATAAACATGAAAGATCATAAAAAGAAAACTCGTAACAATTCTAATGTTTGTCAATAGAATAACTACTTACTGTGTTTAAGTATACTGAAAGTTTATATCTGAATGGCTAAAAGATGGAACTTTTTATTTTCGTTTTATTTTCGGTTTTCCATGGCCTGTGCCTGAATGGGGAGACACAGTTTGCAATATTAGTCCATACATAGTTAATTCATCCCAAATTGTCATCGTGCTCTAAAATATTTCAATCTATTTGCCAAATAAGCTGTATATGGAATCATTGCACAAACCAGAAGATATTTTTGTGTGATTGAATGCTTGGAGTGAATACTCTCGATGCCCATAATTTCTAGCATTCTAGGGGACGATATAACATTCCTTATAACCCAAATGTAAAATATGTCAAAGAATTTATTTATTTATTGCATACAGGGTACTCAAAAACGAAAGATTAAATTAGTGATCACTGGAGGTCTGAATGCCAAGATATAATACTAACGAAGTCGAGCCTGAGAGGCTAGCCACAGGTTACTTTATTTTGTTTTTGAGAAGCTTATGTTCTGACTCCACTTACCACTTCAACACTTACTTACCTTTCCCTGTCCGATCGTGGTAGATGCAACATGTAAGTTTTGTGTACTGCCTGATTGCAGAATAATAATTTAAAAATAATCATGTATCTGTTTTTAATTACATTGTAGCACATGAAATACCTGATCTGAATAACATTTTACGATCACATGTGCTTCTCATGATTTTCCGAAGCCGTCTTAAAAAGACTACAGCCGGATTGATGTGTTCTTTTGTTAATCATTCTCTTAATAGTGAAGGAAGTTATTTTCCACTATATCGAATGCCGATTACATTAATTTTTACATTTTGCCAGTGTAAGAATTTTATTAAACTTTCACATTAAACAATAACGGAAGACAACCGAAACGCATTAGTCTGAGATATTATCATTTTTTAATGGTGGTGGGAATAATTATTATTGATATTTTTTATTTTTTCAGGTTACTAAAGAATTCTTATAACAGGCATTAATGCCGTTTACAACCATAAAAGATAATCTCGTTGCCGGTGGAATGTGCCTTCGTGACGCAACGAAATACGCACGCAGAAGTACACGTATTAAGCCAATCGCATTTTTCAATTACGTTTAGCTGGATGACTGTTCCTCTGAAAAATTTCCTCTATCGAGAGGGCACATTTCATTGTCATCGAAATATCCGTGGTTTTCGGTGAAAACGAATGGGATAGTTTGTGTGAAAAAGTATTAAACATTTTATGTCCACGCTCTTAGTCAACAAATAACCGTATTCATTGTTTTCTTGTATTTCAGCTATTTTAGACACGGCTCTGGTTGAAGCACGTGGACGTAGAGGAAGACGACAGGGAACACAAGGATGCAGATTTATTGGTTTAATTTTGGGAGACCTGTCGTAGAGGATTGGATTTCTCTTTTTCTTTCTTTTCTACCAGATCTGAGAACCCCGATTCTAAGAAAGTTATGATATTTTGAGCATTTCATCCATAGTTCATATAGCGTAATAAAACATTCATTAAATCTTCCTAGGTCACGTTTAGTAATACTTATAGAGGAAATAGACCTACTATTTACGTTCCGGAAGTGATTGAGCTCTGATCTGATTGCTGCACGCAGGTACATTCTAATACCGAATTAAAATAATATGACTCATACTAGTGCCAGTCACCGTGGTAAATAAAAAGAATACGACTTTCTCATTGCACAACGACATTCTTTTTCAGTATTATTCAACGATTTTGAGACAGAAGTCAGAGAACGTGCTGGACACATTGCTTTCTATTACATTGCAGTTCAATAAATGTGAATTGTTCTTGGCATGGACTAGACAATACTGATGAAGTGTAACTGAGAACACAAAAATGGTTCAAATGGCTCTGAGCACTATGGGACTCAACATCTTAGGTCATAAGTCCCCTAGAACTTAGAACTACTTAAACCTAACTAACCTAAGGACATCACACACACCCATGCCCGAGGCAGGATTCGAACCTGCGACCGTAGCAGTCCCGCGGTTCCGGACTGCAGCGCCAGAACCGCTAGACCACCGCGGCCGGCTGAGAACACAAAACAAATAACTTTTCTTCTTATGAAGTTTCACCTATCACGAAGAGAGAAATACGAATTTATTTTCATTTTATATTTTTAATTATATTATCATGCTTCTTAGGCATAATAAGGCTAGGCTAGGGCCATATACGTGCGCATTTTTCTTCCTTTTTGTTTCTAGATGTATACAGAATCAGAGCTGTAGCTTTAGTTTTCAGAAAAACGGTTCCTAGAGAAGGAGCACGAATTTCTGTCACATACAAACTGGAGTAAGAAGGTAGAGCAGAAGGTATCTCACGTTTGTCAAGCTCCTACTGGCAGCTTTGTAGAGACTGCCTGATACCGGATAATGTGAGTTGTAGCAGTAGTATATCTCCAGATTCCTCACTTAAAATTGTTCCCGAAACGTTTAAGTAGGCTTTCGAGGCGTAGTTGGCGTTTATGTTACACCTTTGGCAGTTCAGATTTATAAGACTTTCCATGACGGTTTTCCGTGAGTCAGACGAACCCTTGATTATTCGTGCTGCTCTTCCAGGTATAGTACATTCCAAATAGCCCATTAGGCCTATGTTGTATGGGTCTCACACAGCTGAGTCTGCCTCTGTAGCATAGTGGCCAGCATGTCAGGCTACTATACGAAGGACCGGGGTTCGATTCCTGTCTGTCCTGTTTTCGACTGTACTGCTGAACTACTACTGGAATGACAGTTACCGGCTCCACGACCAAAAAATAAAAACGACAACAGCCAAGAGGACGGTGTGCTGACCCCAGTCCTGCACACCGCATCCAATGGAACCATTGGCGATGATGACATGGCATCGGTCTGCCCGATTGGGCTCATCAGTGCTTTGATTTCTTTGCCACACATTTCAGCAATATTCTAGCACAGGCAGTACGATTGTTTTGGAAGCAATCTCTTTTGTAAATCGACTGCATTTTCCCAGTCTCCCACCAATGGACTGAAATCTGCCGCCTGCTTTAACTACGACTGAGTCTACGTGATCATTCCATTTCACATCCCCACAGTTACCGCAACCAGCTATTTGTACGAGAAGACGTTCCAGTTGTGACTCATTGGTACTGTAGTGATATGAAGTGAACAAACATCGTTTGATACCAGTACTTATGCGATCGTACTTCCGACGATAAACTTTGGTGTGCTACGGACTCAAATACTTTTCAGAAATAAAGAAATACTGCGTCCACCTGGTTGCCTTGAGCAGGGCTTTCATTATGTCATATGAGGTAATCATGAGGTGGGTTTCGCGTGGCCAATGTTTTCGCAATACATGTTGGTTGGCATGCTGGAGGTAATTCTGTTAAAGATACCACGTTACATTTTAACCTGGAATGTGTTCTAAGGTTCTACAACTGATGGATGTTAATGATAGTTTTTTGTATAGTTTCTGCTACTCTTCGTGAAGACTGTTGTGATGTGTGTCATCTTCAAAATACTAGGCACAGATTTGTTTGAGGTCTCTGCAGTACATTGTGGTTATAATGGGGATTAACATAGATGGAAATTTTGCATAGAAAATGACAGGGGTTCTATTAGTCCGTCGAGCGACTTCTCAAGTTTCTGAACGCCTCTTAAGCTAGTGTTTGTACCACTCACCTTGCACTGGCGCGAGAAATAAACGTGCGCAGTGGCCAACTCCTGAATCCTCTTTTGTAAAGGGACAGTTGAAGTTCAACGATCCTTCTTTGCTTTGGTGCCCTCAGTATGGGCTTTGCAGCCATCCATGAGTGTCTGGACATCAGCTTACCAGAAATTCTTAGAAATTCTTCGGATTAATGTGTCACTGATCGTATCACCTGGATTACGCACCAGCGACTTCTTGTTGTTCTCTTTTATCTCAAAAAAAAAAAAAAAAAATGTGGCCGCTATGTTCATTCTTTGAAGAAGCAGCTGAAACTTTCCAAAGTAATATTTGCCAGGTTGCAAGACACAGTATAGAAATATTTTCTGGAACTGATGCGAATACATCTTAAATGTTCTAAATTATTAAGATGAATATTTTAAGAAACAGTAAAACGATTTTGAAACAAAGCAAAATTCGGTTTTTGGAGACGGTGTCAGACTTATTAAAAGCTAGGAGTAATCCACTACATTACAGGCCCATATCGTTAAGTCGATATGCAGCAGGATTTTAGAACATATATTATGTTCGAACATTATGAATTACCTAGAAGAAAACTGTCTATTGACACACAGTCAACATGGGTTTAGAATACATCGTTCCTGAGAAACACAACTAGCTCTTTATTCACACGTAGTGCTAAGTGCTATTGACAAGGGATGTCAGGTCGATTCCGTATTCCTGGATTTCCGGAAGGCTTTTGACATTGTACCACACAAGCGGCTCGTAGTAAAATTGCGTGCTTATGGAATATCGTCTCAGTTATGTGACTGGATTTGCGATTTCCTGTCAGAGAGGTCACAGTTTGACGGAAAGTCATCGAGTAAAACAGAAGTGATTTCTGGCGTTCCCCAGCCCTTTGCAGTTCCTTATCGATATAAACGATTTGGGAGACAATCTCAGCAGCCGTCTTCGGTTGTCTGCAGATGACGCCGTCGTTTATCGACTAACAAAGTCATCAGAAGATCAAAACAAACTGCAAAACGATTTAGAAAAATTATCTGAATGATATGAAAAGTGGCAGTTGACCCTAAATAACGAAAAGTATGAGGTCATCCACATGAGTACTAAAAGGAACTCGTTGAACTTCGGTTACACGATAAATCAGTCTAATCTAAAAGCCGTAAATTCAACTAAATATCTAGGTATTACAATTACGAACAACTTAAAATGGAAAGAAAACATAGCAAATATTGCGGGGAAGGCTAACCAGAGGCTGCGTTTTATTGGCAGGACACTTAGAAAATGTAACAGACATACTAAGGAGGCTACCTACACTACGCTTGTCCGTCCTCTTTTAGAATACTGCTGCGCGGTGTGGGATCCTTACCAGGTAGGACTGACGGAGTACATTGTAAAAGTTCAAAGAAAGGCAGCACGTTTTGTATTATCGCGAAATATGGGAGAGAGTGTCACAGAAATGATACAGGATTTGGACTGGAAGTCATTAAAAGAAAGGCGCTTTTCGTTGCGACGGAATCTTGGTTCAAACAGCTCTAAGCACTATGGGACTTAACTTCTGAGGTCATCAGTCCCCTAGAACTTAGAACTACTTAAACCTGACTAACCTAAGGGCATCACACACATCCATGCCCGAAGAAGGATTCGAACCTGCGACCGTAGCGCTCGCGTGGTTCCAGATTGTAGCACCTAGAACCGCTCGGCCACCCCGTCCGGCGACGAAATCTTCTCACGAAATTGATTGTGGTTGCCATTGCAATATTACTTAACATCTTATTCTGACTCAGTCAACGGTTTTCCATCATTTAATAAGATCAAAAAGAAAGCAATAATGTTTCTGTAATGGTAAGTAAAGCCTCAGAGTAACTTTTCTAGATGTTAGTTATTATTTTGAGACAAACAAAGAATGTCAGGCAGGCTTTGACTGGAATGCTTTAGTGCATATCTTTACCAGATTTTACATAGGTCCTGTGTTGGTGTGATGTGATTACACTTGTAAGACAACAGACAGGTAACGGCAGTTTTGTGTGTGTCTACAGTGCAGAGTGAATGGCTCAGACGTTAGCAGCGATGACTCTAACTGACGCTGATTTAGAAGTTGTTAGGCGGATTTCTATCAAAAGCTGATGCGGTACTGTCGCACAAGATCTATACCCGTAAGTCGCCTTGGTATGAAGTGTTCTGTGAAATTCGCTCTGGCTACGTTATAGCTGATTGGCTAGCTCAGGTTCCTCTCCCCACTAATTGAATTATTTGATAGCAACTATTGTTGCTGTTCTGCCCCCATCCCACCACTACAACAGCTGTTCTGGAACTTAGTCTGGCAGCAATGTTTGGCATGGAGCGTACCCTTTGGTCTTCCGATCTGTCCCATTCAGCCGGCCGGAGTGGCCGAGCGGTTCTAGGCGCTACAGTCTGGAACCGCGCGGCCGCTGCGGTCGCAGGTTCGAATCCTACCTCGGGCATGGATGTGTGTGATGTCCTTAGGTTAGTTAGGTTTAAGTAGTTCTAAGGGACTGATGACCTCTGAAGTTAAGTCCCATAGTGCTCAGAGCCATTTGAATCATTTTTGTCCCATTCAGACACGGTACAGTATACTGGCCACTTGAAAACACACAGTTCCAAAATGGGCAGTTGTCACTCCAGACACATGCTTCGCGTGGTCACTAATACGGTGATTGTTTCAGGACAATTAAT
This sequence comes from Schistocerca cancellata, assembly GCF_023864275.1. Classification (NCBI taxonomy): domain Eukaryota; kingdom Metazoa; phylum Arthropoda; class Insecta; order Orthoptera; family Acrididae; genus Schistocerca; species Schistocerca cancellata. The sequence goes on from NC_064634.1 coordinate 167,312,095, forward strand.
CAAATGGCGAGACCGATGTCCCGCTATCCCTAAATGTAAGGAAAACCACTGTGTAGGTCAGGCTCATCCAAGAATTGCGCCCGGCGAGCGCCAGGCAGTGTAGTTGAGCGCGCGTCAGCGACCGTGTGTCGCTAGTGTCGCCGTAGGGGCGAGAGAGAGAGAGAGAGAGAGAGAGAGAGAGAGCTGCGGAGCGAGTGAGACCGCACACCACTGCTCTGCGCCGGACTGTCCCGCAGTCAGATCAAACAAAATAACAGAGGAAGCGCACCACTGTAAAAGAGGCCAATGAGCGGTAGAACAAGCAAACCATTTACCGTTTAGCTAACAACTAGTGTTCGTGTGGCAGAATTACTACGCGAAGCTTTGGACAACAATATACAAAACAAGAATCGAAGAACATCTTAGTTGTTTTCTGACCCACAGGTTCATTCTATTAGTATTGCCCATGCACACTCGTCATATGTAGAATAGGCGTCTTCTGAAAGATATATCAGTTTCTTAAATGCACTAGAGTCATAAATATTCTATTTTAGAAATAACTTTATGTAAGGGATATAGAGTCTCATTCTTACTGTTAGCAGTTACAAGTAAATATTTTTTGTTATACTTCGGGCTACGTCTCTTTGTTTCCCTTTTCAGAGTTTAGAAATCGGATCCTTAGTTTGCGGTTTTGTACGTAATAATTTTAACCGACCAAGTTTGAAAACTTATTAAAAATAGAATTAAGGCTATAAAGCTCTTTAATTCTTACAGTCAACATTGTTAAAGAAGACAATTAACATTTTACACTTTTTCCTTTTTCGAGGAAACGGTTTTGCCAATGTTTGGTACAATATTCCCTGAGACTGATAACCTCAAAGAATTAGTCAGATTTTTATCGCCAAGTAATGAACGGTTCTTAGTTTTAGCAAGCTTTAAAAAAGAGAAAAAACGCTCACAGATATACGTGGAACCAAACATTGAGAGAACTTCGGCCGCGTGCTTGTGCAAAAGAGGATATTTCTCTCGTGGAAGACAGCTGTGAAAGTCATCCAAAGTTTTACACATGAGAAAGCGGCCCTTCAGGCGGATATCGCACTGCAGGTCAATCAGCTCTAGTTGAAGCACTTGTGAGACGTCCTCTGCCCGAAGGGAAAACGGGAGAAGAAACATATCTAAGCCCGGTTGAAGCTCACTTATCTCGAAAAATCTGTTTTCAAACCGTTCTTGTAATTCACAAATGATTGCAACATAATCTGAAAAATCCGCATCTTCTTTAACACTGTCTAGTGCAGGAAAATGTCCACAATTCTTCTCGCGCAATTGTTTTTCCCACAAAATAAGTTTTTTTTTTTTTTAAATGCTTGAATCGTCTGCACTAAATCAACGACAGTGATTTTCGCGCTGGAGTGAAGTGTTCAAAGTATTTAAATGAACAATAAGGTCACTCAAAAAAGCCAAATTCGCCACCCACTTAGGAACACAAAGTAATTCTTCTGGACGTCCTTTCATTTCCAAAAAGATATTTATTTCGCCCCTCAAGGAGAAAAACCGACGAGGCACCGTTCCTCTGCTCAGCCATCTTACTTCGGTGTGGTAGGGGGTGTCCGGGTATTCCGCTTCGATATCAGCCAGAAATTCTTTAAATTGGCGATGTGTGAGTCCCTGCGAGCGAAGATAATTAACCGTTCGAAGAAATGTGTCCATAACACTTTTTTATGTTGACAATCTTCGCACAAAGTGCCTCCTGGTGTATCAGACAATGGACTGTCGCGAATAAGGAATAGACAACATCACCCATTTTTGACCTCACGTAACTTAGAAATCCAGTGCGTATCTCTCGTAGCGCAGGGGCTCCATCCCTTGTTACACTAGTCAGGCGTTCCCATTTTAAACCCATTGACTCTAACACGTCTTCCACAGCTAGAAAAATATCCTAACCCATGATTGTGTCTTTTAATGGTATAAGATCGAGAAATTCTTCGGTGACATGCAGATTGTCGTTGACACCTCGAATGAATATGACGAGCTGAGATATGTCCGCAATGTCCGCGGACTCGTCAAGAGCGATAGAAAGTGAAATGAAGTTTGCTGCTCTCTCCATTAATTGCTGCTCCATATCTGAGACCATATCTTCGACTCTGTTAGCATCAGTTTGAGGCGAAAGAGCTATTTTTTCAAATTATTCCATGAGATCTGGTGGACAAATACAAGCTGCCGAGTCGACCAGGCAATCCTTGATGAGATTCCCAGCAGCAAAGCGTTTCCCTGCTTACCCAATTCTCAGCGATCATTTGTAACTTGCGCACAAACATTGCCCACCTGTTTCTTGCTCATACCACGCCAAAAAAGAACATACAATTAATTTTGTACAATCCTGTTTTTAAAACACTTTTATCACTTTAACAATTAATTATTTCATTCATTGAAACTCAAATAAAAAGCTAACGAAAAAGATTGGTTTTAGATGCGTTTTCCCCCAGTTCCGCTGAAAAGGACAGCGATGTGTGGTCGCAAAATAAATTTTTGTCTATTGCAATATTTGCGTACAGCGGCATGGCGAGGCTCGGTGGGCGGTCTGCACGGCCAACTAGGCGGCACGGCTCGGCCACTGCGACAACATACGGATTCGCCCGGGGCACAGTTTGGACGAGCCTGGTGTAGGTGGTGCAAGCAGATACGAGAGACATTAACAGCCTGGGGCTAAGAGTGATGGTTCCAAGCGGCCGGAACGAGGGTTGTCGCATCTTCACTTGGCTGGCGAACCTGCGAAGCTGTCCTGTATTCGACTGTACTGCTGAAGGCGGGAGACAAGCTTCGCAGTCGGCGCCGCTTCGCGCCTGACTCCTTCAGCTGTCGCGAGTGCCGCCACTATACGGATCCCGTAATGGAACAGGTCGAAACCGTATGACACGAGCACTTTAGGACTACTACTCGAGAAGGAGACTAGTACAAAACACGCTACAGCAGCCAGGTACACGTAGTTCATAACGCTTATGACGGTCACCACATCGTGTGTCGAAACAGCGAGATCTACCAGATTGCACATGGCTCCGAAATTCTTTCTCAGCTGCAGCAGCTTTCGGCTGTATCGTCGTGAGTCAGAGGAACCGCGGAATTTCTGGTGCTGTTGCACTCACCACTTTGCGGCCCGAAACACGCCTTCATGGCAGACAGCTGGACATTCACGTACTTAAAGCCTTGCCCTGACATCATTAAAATACTCACAAAACGAAATAACGCTGTTACTATGCTACTATTGAAAATCAAACACGCTCCCAATAAATAGGCAGCAAAGTTATTTTCTGATTCACTGCACCATAATATTGTATCTACAGCTGGCAAAAGCAGACAAAATGGCAGCAAAATTTCCACGATACGTTTAGTGATGTCAGTCTGGAAACCACTGTTCATGAAGGGAACTTTGTGGTACAAAAATATTCGTAACATTTTTTCAAATTTCCTCTTGTTAGCAGCCGGCCGAAGTGGTCAGTCGTGCTCAGGCACTCGGCCAGTGCACATCGCGCGGTGACGGGCGGTAGCGCGGGCCAGTGTTTACGTCGCGAGCAGTGCTGCGGTGGAGAGCTGAGCAGCGTGTGCGAGCGCTGTTAACGTTTTGTTTCTGTACCACTGTTGTAAGTAAGATGTCGACAATTAACAGAGCGAACAGCGTTCAATGTGTTTTCGATCGTGCTGCCTTGCGACCGACGGCTTTTGAAATCCATGAGTGGATTTTTGAGGATCTGAAATTGCCGGAAGATATAGTCGACACGTTCCAGTTGGACTTTGTGCAGTACTCGTTATTTATCAAATTTATTTCGAGTGATACTTATGAGAAATTCGTTGAGGAGCATGCTGGTGTGAGACCATTTCGTCATAATGATGGCAGTATTAGTAACGTCCAAATCGTGCCTTCGGGATACGGAGTGAGAACCGTCAGGGTATTTAATGTGCCACCCGAGTGCCCTAATGATCTGATTGCACGTTCTCTGTCACTGTACGGCGCTGTTTTGTCAGTTACCAATGAAAAATGGTCGAGTGCATATCGCTACCAAGTTAACAGCGAGGTGCGAAGTGTACGTGTCGACTTAAAAAAGCATATACCTTCGTATGTTGCCATTGGCGGCTGTCGTGCACAGGTAACTTACATTGGACAACCCCCTACCTGTTCGATCTGCCATTCAACGGAACATCTGCGGATGAACTGTACACGTCGACGTCCATTTCAACTTCCACGGGAACATCCTGCAGACGCTAGTGAAAAGCTTGTTCCGCTATTGAGTGCGATCGTCGCGGGGACGGTACCACCACCTCGGCAGCCGGAACGTGTTAGCGATGCGGAGATGCCAGTTCAGGTGGAATGCAGTGCCAAAGACATTCGCGGTAGGACGGATGTCGATCCGGCACCGTCATCCTCACCGGGGCAGTTACCGCTGGACACCAACGATGCCCCAGCCACCTCTGAAACTAAGCCGTCTGAGATACAGGAGCGGGTGCAGATCAGTATGCCTGAGCCACCCCTATCGGTAGAGACTGCAGCAGAATCGAAGAAAGGCCGTCGAAGAAGAAGCAAAGGGAATAGTAGAAAAGAGGAAAAGACGGATGATTTGAGACCCGTACACGTGTCAGAAAGTGGCAGCGAGTCTGAACCTCAATCTTCTTGCTCCGTGCGCTGCGAGGACACAGCGAGGCAAGCACGCATTCGAGAACAAACAAAACACCTGAAGGCACTACTGAGTGCTGAGAGGGAACAGAGCACTGTAACGGCTAAGAGGAAGAGCGAACAGAGTAGCGAGCAGTTGCAGCAGCGCTCCCGCAGGCACTCGCTGACGTCAGTCGCAGCCCCGCGTGGTGGCCAGGCGGACGCGACCACGCTGACAGACTCAGCCGGCGGTGGCGGACAGGGCGGCGCGCGCACCGCGCAGCACCCCGACAGCAATGAGCCGTGGTGGCGGCAGGACGAGGAGATGCAGCAGTAGCTGCTCTCGCGCATGACCATCGCGCTGCGACATTTCCACTCTCTGACCCGTTATTGGTTTTGACATTTCGTTTCGTACTCCAGACGTTCCCCACGAGTTTGATTCAAAGCCGTCGAGAAGGACGATCCAACACAGAGCTCATTGTCCTCTGAACCATCATGTGCGATAGCCAAACCTACAACGTTACCACACTTAACGTCAATAGAATTCAAAGTGCGGTGAAACTCCGTTCGCTAACTGATTTCTTGTATGGTACCAGCGTTGACATTGCCCTACTACAGGAGGTAGTCACAGTCTTAGAAGTGCCCGGTTACGTTCTCATTGATAACATCAATCTCCAGGATGCTGTAGGCACTGCCATACTTCTGCGCGACGGTGTACCCTTTACGGATGTGCAGCGGCTGCCTAGTGGTCGTGGCATTTCTCTTCGAGTGAATGGTGTGCAGATTGTTAACGTGTACGCCCCCTCAGGTAGCACTCATAAGAGGGATCGCTCAACATTTTATAAAAACGAGGTTCCCATTCTTCTTAGCGCTTATCGTGCACATCTCATCCTCGGTGGTGACTTCAATTGTGTGCTCAACGATAGAGACCAAACTCCTAACACGAACAGATGTATCGAACTTGAACATTTAATTCATGGCATGCGTCTTCACGATACATGGCAACAACTGCACGGTGAACGGGTAGCGTACACCTACGTAACCAGTCATTCTGCCAGTCGGCTGGATAGGGTCTATGTGTCCGAGGCCCTCCAGCGACACGCTGTGAACTGTGACATAGCTCCTGTCAACATCTCCGACCATTGTGCGTATCAGTGTTACCTTAACCTACACCGCCAGCAAATATACCGCGGGAAAGGCTACTGGAAATTGAATGTCAGCCTTCTGCAGGATGCCCAACTTGAAGAGGAGGTGAACATAACGTGGCAACAGCTCCAGCGGCAACGTCGTCGTTACGATAGCGCTCTCCAGTGGTGGACTCAGTGTGCTAAGCCTAAATTACGCCTCACCCTCATGAGTTACGCCGGACAAAAAAGCTTTTGGCAGAAACAGACTATTGAGTTTTATTATCGCTGTTTGAGAGAACTGTACAGTCGCGATACCAATCCTTCTCGCGATATCGACATAAAGATCAAACGATATAAAGCGAAAATCACGGCGATACAACGCCAACGAATGCAAGGCATCATCGTGCGAGCCCACCCCAAGGACGTTGCCGCCGACGAACGGGCCTCTCTGTACCACATCCTGAGAACGACGAAACGGTGTAAAGCCATGTTGATTGAAGCCGTCGTTGATGACGCTGAGAATGCCATCACGAAGCAACGTGACATCATCTCGCACGTCTACGACTATTATAGTCAACTTTACAAGAAGCAAGCCGTTGATGAAAACTCGTGCGACGACTTTCTTAGGACGTTGAACTGTCGCTTGTCACAACAGGATAGTGAAAATCTGGAATCTCTTTTCACAGAGGACGAAATCCGACTGGCGGTCCACAGTGCAAAGAAAAGGAAGTCACCAGGACCCGACGGTCTCAGCGCTGAGTTTTACCAGCGTTACTGGAACCTCCTCGGTCCGACATTCCTCCAGATAGCGAATGAACTCTGGCACCTGGAAGTTATACCCAAGGCATTTACGGAAGGTATCATCCTGCCCTTACCGAAAAAAGGGAACAGCAGGAAGGTCGAAAACATGCGACCCATCACACTCCTGAATGCCGATTTCAAAATCATCACCAGATCGATTAAGCTAAGGATGCAAACCGTTATGCACAAGGTTTTGGGCAGTTACCAGTACAGTGCAGTGCAAGGCCGAAGTGCAATTTCGGCAGCCTGCGATTTGAGGGACATCATCTGTTCGTATGCTGTAACCAAAGGACAGGGCGCTCTGATCTTTCTAGATTTTGAGAAGGCTTATGACCGTGTACGTCATGACTTCCTCTTTAAAAGCATGAAGAAACTAGGATTTGGACTTCATATCATAGAATTAATTCGCAAACTTACTACAAACGCCTCCTCACGGATTCTCATTAATGGCCATTTTACAAAAGAAGTTTCCATTGAGCAATCCGTCCGCCAAGGATGTCCTCTGTCAATGATTTTGTACGCCATTGCAGTGGAGCCGCTACTGAACAACTTAGCGCATAGCGGGATCGGACTTAGCGTCGAGTCTGTCACTATCCCATGCATTGCGTATGCTGACGATATATGCGTAACTGTGTCATCATCACAACAACTTCTGTCAGCGGAAACTCTTTTACAAACATTCACGTTTCTTTCAGGAGCAATACTCAACAGAACTAAAACCACAGCTTTGCAGATCGGTGGCGGTATCGGAGACATTTCCCATGTTACCTGGTGCAAGGTCAAGGATTCTCACACAACCCTCGGTGTTACCTTTGAGGCCAAACCAGACAAATTCCTGACGAAGAACTGGTCACACATGCTTAATAAATTACGTGCTGCTTTGATACTTCACTCCGACCGTGACTTGAACATACTACAGAAAGTTAAGACTATCGAGATCGCCATCACGATCAAGATGACTTATTTGGCGCAAATTCTTCCAATCTCCGACCATCTAGCCAAGAGTATACAACAAGCGTTATGTTGGTTTCTTTTTAGGGGGCACATTTTCAAAGTTCAATTCGATACCTTAACCTTACCTTCGTTCAAAGGTGGCCTTAACCTCATTAAAGTACACAAAAAATGTGTCACCCTGCTCCTAAATCGCATCAGGAAGGAGTTCCGTACCCGGAGGACCAGTATCATCACAAACCTCATTCAGCGGTGGAAGCCTCATAGCCTTGACCCACCCGTTAATATCGCCGGCATTCCACTTTGTTACCGACATGTGCGACTGTACTACATGGAAATGAGCTACATTCGACACAACATCGTCGATAACGGAAGCCTGACGAACAGGAAGCTTTATGGCTTTCTCACGACAACAAACCACAGGAATCGTCTCGAAGAAAAACATCCACATACACATTGGAGTATAGTATGGCGGAATGTGCACAGTGACGTGTTACCGTCATGCGTCATAGCCGACTGGTATCTAACAGTCAACGATAAAGTAGCAAAGAATGAAAAGCTACATAAAATTGGCCTTCATCCAACGCCCAACTGTGACGCATGCGGAAGGGTCGATACGCTTCTTCATAGGTTCACGTGCGGACATGCAGCAGAAATTACTACATTTCTTCGTCAACGTTTGTCGGTGATAGACCGTACGACACCCTGTGGTGTAGATCCTTTAGAGGTCTTTCAGCCACAAAAACTGAGATATCCACGAGCCAAAAACAACGCTGCAACGTGGATCATGGGCCACACAGCATCGTTTATTATGCAGAATAGGCATGCTACTTTCCTCGACTATTATTCTTACATAGAAATTGAACACTTTAAAATGAGACAACATTGTGACTACAGGAGGATATTTGGAAATATGCTAAACATCATAATTAACGGTTAAAAGCTTCAAATACAATATTTCGGATCGCAGAGGTTGCCAGTGACCTGTATGTATGAATCCCATTTGATTCCTGGGACTTTAGTACTTGTCGGAAATTTACGGTACTATTCAGATGCTCACCAATGCAGAAGGCATTTTTTTTTCCCCATTTTCGTTTTTTCACATTTCCCTTCTCTCGCAGAGCAGCGGAGCAACTTACCTTCACTTAAGAAGTGATTGTCTTTTGTGCATCACAAAAATTTCTGTTTACTATTTGGACAAAAAAAAACACCTCAAGAAGACATTTCATTTCTTATATTGTGCTACGGCGCCCTAAAAAAAAAACAAAAAAAAAAAAAAAAAGACCTGGAGGCCGGGTGTAGTGGATGGTCTGAGGATGGGAGTACTGTTTCGCAGCATCCTATTAAAAAAAAAAAAAAAAAAAAGTCGGTGGAGCATGAGACTCTTAATCTCAGGGTCGTGGGTTCGAGCCCCACGCTGGGCGGCAAAAAATTAATAAAAAAAAAAGTGGTAGAGCACTTGCCCGCGAAAGGCAAAGGTAAAAAAAAAAAAGTTAGTAGAGCACTTGCCCGCGAAAGGAAAAGGTCCCGAGTTCGAGTCTCGGTCGGGCACACAGTAAAAAAAAAAAAAAAAAAAAAAAAAAAAAAAAAAAAAAAAAAAAAAAAAAAAAAGTGGCCGTGCGGTTAAAGGCGCTGCAGTCTGGAACCGCAAGACCGCTACGGTCGCAGGTTCGAATCCTGCCTCGGGCATGGATGTTTGTGATGTCCTTAGGTTAGTTAGGTTTAACAAGTTCTAGGGGACTAATGACCTCAGCAGTTGAGTCCCATAGTGCTCAGAGCCATTTGAACCATTTTTTTCTTGTTAGCAAACAGATCTAGCGAGATTGCAATTCCAGCTGCAACAGTGTAAAAGAATTGCATATAGAAATTAAGTGACGAAAAGGTGACAGATGCTTTACTACTGGTGATAAAGAAGCACGTAAACAATACAGTGCATGGTAACACTGCAGAGACAACAGACTGCAGTGTGTAGACAGGAACCGATGGTAGGTGACCTGTGGCGACGTCAATGTGGAATGGCATAAGACCAAAAACTCTGTTCAACATATATACGCTTCTCACAACACTTCGTAGTCTACGATCGTTCATAATTGCCAGTTATGTTTAACAATAGCACTTAATGAGTAGATGATATTAAATGATCACACACATACGATCGTGTGTTGAACAGTCGCATCAAAGGCACAGCCGAAGCGGCTTAAAACGTCAGTGCATCTTAATTATTACTCCCTAACCGTTGTGCTCGCAGGGAATATTTCGAAATACATACAACTCCCTCTCACGCCACCGGTTAAAGGTACTGTCTCAACTACTGCCTCCCACCGAGCGAGGTGGCGCAGTGGTTAGCAAACTGGACTCGCATTCGGGAGGACGATGGTTCAATCCCGTCTCCGGCCATCCTGATTTAGGTTTTCCGTGATTTCCCTAAATCGCTTCAGGCAAATGCCGGGATGGTTCCTTTGAAAGGGCACGGCCGATTTCCTTCCCCATCCTTCCCTCACCCGAGCTTGCACTCCGTCTCTAATGACCTCGTTGTCGACGGGACGTTAAACACTAATCTCCTCCTCCTCCTCCTCTACTGCCTCCAACTTATTAAAGTAGATTCTCTTATAGGTTTCATCTGCTTCTTCAAGATCTACAAGTGGGCAAAGATAATCGTTTTAATGTTATATTGACCAGTTTTCACTGCTGACGTGGTTAAGGTTGCCACAGCTCGATAACACGGAGGCGCTATGTCTGCAGTACCTAGTTCGTCAGATGATGGAATTAACTGCCACGCCAGAATGTCTACATATGTACACTCATATTCTGTAAGCTTCACCACTGTTCATCTATGAGGGTACTTACCAACGCTGCCGGCCGGGGTGGCCGAGCGGTTCTGGGCGCGGCCGGTCGCAGTGGCCGTGCTGTTCTAGGCGCTACAGTCAGGAACCGCGGGACTGCTACGGTCGTAGGTTCGAATCCTGCCTCGGGCATGGATGTGCGTGATGTCCTTAGGTTAGTTAGGTTTAAGTAGTTCTAAGTTATAGGGGACTGATGACCTCAGAAGTTAAGTCCCATAGTGCTCAGAATCATTTGAACTTACCAGCGCTGCTAGTCACTCTCGGTCTATTCCATCCTCAGAGAAAGTGAGTTAAATACGAATGAAATGCTCTCGTATGCTCTCTAATATGTCTTGTTATTCTTGTGATTCCTATGCAAATCACGCAATCGATGTTACACTGTCCGCCGCTATGAAGAGTGACGATGACAGAAATGCCGCAGCGAGGTGGGTGTTCATTGTAACACATTTTAGAACAGAATAGAACGCTTAATCTAAAATAACATTTTCACGTATGCTGTCACATCAATAATTTATTTGTGACTGACCTGATGAGATAAGGGACACGCAGATAAATTAAATCTTAGAAGCTTTGCAGTGTACTGATAATTACTGAATAACAACGATCATATTCTGCCTACGTTTTTATATGGTGTCAGTAACTGCTGTGCAAGTACGAGTATTTAATTAATATTGATACTTTGTAGCCAACTACTGAAATGCGTTTTATTCATAGCGATTCACATTTAGTTTTATTCATTTAAAACATCGTCAGTGGGCGGCTTATCTCATCCGTTCATTGCTGCAAGGTGACGTCAGTATTAACAGTTGACAAGAACTTTCCTTTTGGAACTGGTGTTGTAAATGAAAAATAGAAGGAAATCTGAGGCCTTTGTGGTCAACAACGAAACACAGCAAAGTTGACAGAGTAGTCTAGAATAAATGCAAGATTTTTCGAACGACCAGTTATACAAACCGCTGGAAACTGGTTGACAGAAGGGAATTATGGGTGGCAGAATACCCTTACTCTCCATCACACCCATTGTAGGTAACTTCTGAGCTGTCTACCGTAGAAGTTTCTACAGTATAATCCGAATGTAGGAACTCTAAAGTTACTCAACAGGCTTCAGCGAGAACAATAGCGCATATCTTCAAACGATTCCCGTCGAAATTCCCTAAGTATTTCTGTGAAATTTGCTATTTATCTGTGAGGACAAGTGAAAAGTTCTCGACAAGGGACAAACGCATCGTTGAAAGGCATGGAATATTATACTTCTTGTGCAAAAAATTGAAGTCAAGTATTCAGTAGACGTGAGAAATATTTTTGTTTAACGGGCTGTTCATAATAGTCATGGTGTGTAAGTTTCTCTAGAATGGATAAAACAGAATACCGTTCCTTCAAAATGATTTTTTTCTGTTTGTTGTCAATGGTAATCCACCCAAAGTTGGTGAAGCATCACAAAAAATTTGCCCCTTTGTTGTCAACAGTTTAGAAATGCGTAGTTGAATGCAAACATCATCATCATCATCATCATCATCATCACCATAATCATCATTTCCATTATATCCTTAAATAGTATACTGAATATATGACAGAGAGAGAGAGAGAGAGAGAGAGAGAAAGAGAGAGAGAGACAGAAAGCAAAGACAAATTTCAGTTTACAAATTACGGTCATAAATCACAAGTAACAAACAAAACAATTTAAAATGTAGCAGTTACCCATAATTGCAGGTTCCATTAAGAAAAGCTGTGTTTTATAATTCAAGAACTCTTTTACTGAGTAATACAACTGTTCCATCAAAAACTACTTACGGTTATTTGTGTAACACTTGTTACATAGTACCGTCCTAGACGGGGACATCTGGGTACCAGAGTCACACGGCTGTGAAGGTTGCCAACTTCGTTACACTTTTAGCACTTTTTCTAGGGTAACGTTATGCAAATATGTAATGCGACGCTTAATTTCTATGTTTATGAAAATCTATAATATTTACCCCTTTATTTTGATGGCAATGACGTTTTTATGTGTCATGATATATTCATAATATGGAATATTAATTGTCACAATGTTACTAATTACCTCAAGACAATGTTGTGACATCACGTCTAACACAGAGAAAGTAGAGTTAAATTTTATCTGTCAAAACGTCGAACTAACCTAATGTTTCTTTATGACATACAGTTATAGTTTTTTTTTTACATTTACATTTACATTTATACTCCGCAAGCCACCCAACGGTGTGTGGCGGAGGGCACTTTACGTGCCACTGTCATTACCTCCCCTTCCTGTTCCAGTCGCGTATGGTTCGCGGAGAGAATGACTGCCGGAAAGCCTCCGTGAGCGCCCGAATCTCTCTAATTTTACATTCGTGATCTCCTCGGGAGGTATAAGTAGGGGGAAGCAATATATTCGATACCTCATCCAGAAACGCACCCTCTCGAAACCTGGACAGCAAGCTGCACCGCGATGCAGAGCGCCTCTCTTGCAGAGTCTGCCACTTGAGTTTGCTAAACATCTCCGTAACGCTATCACGCTTACCAAATACCCCTGTGACGAAACGCGCCGCTCTTCTTTGGATCTTCTCTATCTCCTCTGTCAACACGACCTGGTACGGATCCCACACTGATGAGCAATACTCAAGTATAGATCGAACGAGTGTTTCGTAAGCCACCTCCTTTGTTGATGGACGACGTTTTCTAAGGACTCTCCCAATGAATCCCAGCCTGGCATCCACCTTACCAACAATTACTTTTATATGATCATTTCACTTCAAATCGTTCCATACGCATACTTCCAAATATTTTACAGAAGTAACTACTACCAGTGTTTGTACCGCTATCATATAATCATAAAATAAAGGATCCTTCTTTCTATGTATTCACAATACATTACATTTGTCTATGTTAAGTGTCAGTTGCCACTCCCTGCACCAAGTGCCCATCCGCTGTAGATCTTCCTGCATTTCGCTGCAGTTTTCTAATACTGCAACTTCCCTGTATACTACGGCATCATCTGCGAAAAGCCGCATGGAACTTCCGATACTATCTACTAGGTCATTTATATATATTGTGAAAAGCAATGGTCCCATAACACTCCCCTGCGGCACGCCAGAGGTTACTTTAACGTCTGTAGACGTCTCTCCAATGAGAACAACATGCTGTGATCTGTTTGCTAAAAACTCCTCAATGCAGTAGACAGCTTGTCTGATATTCCGTAGGCTCTTACTTTGTTTGTCAGGCGACAGTGTGGAACTGTATCGAATGCCTTCCGGAAGTCAAGAAAAATGGCATCTACCTGGGAGCCTGTATCTAATATTTCCTGGATCTCCTGAACAAATAAAGCGAGTTGGGTCTCACACGATCGCTGTTTCCGGAATCCATGTTGATTTCTACGGAGTAGATTCTGGGTTTCCGGAAATGACATGATACGCGAGCAAAAAACATGTTCTAAAATTCTACAACAGATCGATGTCAGAGATATAGGCCTATAGTTTTGCGCATCTGCTCGAAACTGGAACTACCTGTGCTCTTTTCCAATCATTTGGAACCTTCCGTTCCTCTAGAGACTTGCGGTACACAGCTGTTAGAAGGGGGGCAAGTTCTTTCGCGTACTCTGCGTAGAATCGAATTGGTATCCCGTCAGGTCCACTGGACTTTCCTCTGTTGAGTGATTTCTGTTGCTTTTCTATTTCTTGGACACTTATTTCAATGTCAGCCATTTTTTCGTTCGTGTGAGGATTTAGAGAAGGAACGGCAGTGCTTTCTTGCAAATATGCTCCGTTTTATATGTTTTGTGTTACCAATACACACAAAAATGCCAACGGCCTTGCCGCATCTACATGGATACTCTGCAAGTCACATTTAAGTGCCTGGCCAAGGGTTCATCGAACCACCTTCACAATTCTCTATTATTCCAATCTCGTATAGGGCGCGGGAAGAATGAACACCTATATCTTTCCGTACGAATTCTGATTTCCCTTATTGTATCTTGGTGATCGTTCCTCCCTATGTAAGTCGATGTCAACAAAATATTTTCACATTCGGAGTAGAAAGTTGGTGACTGGAATTTCGTGAGAAGATTCAAAAAATGGTTCAAATGGCTCTGAGCACTATGGGACTCAACTGCTGAGGTCATGAGTCCCCTAGAACTTAGAACTAGTTAAACCTAACTAGCCTAAGGACATCACAAACATCCATGCCCGAGGCAGGATTCGAACCAGCGACCGTAGCGGTCTTGCGGTTCCAGACTGCAGCGCCTTTAACCGCACGGCCACTTCGCCCGGCGTGAGAAGATTCCGTCGCAACGAAAAACGCCTTTCTTTTAATTATGTCCAACCCAAATCCTGTATCATTTCTGTGACACTCTCTCCCATATTTCGCGATAATACAAAACGTGCTGCCTTTCTTTGAACTTTTTCGATGTGCTCAGTCAGTCCTATCTGGCCTAAGCGCTCAGTCCGGAGCCGCGCGACTGCTACGGTCGCAGGTTTGAATCCTGCCTCGGGCATGGATGTGTGTGATGCCCTTAGATTAGTTAGGTTTAAGTAGTTCTAAGTTCTAGGGGACTGATGACCGTAGATGTTAAGTCCCATAGTGCTCAGAGCCATTTGAACCATCCTATCTGGTAAGGATCCCACACCGCGCAACAGTATTCTAAAAGTGGATGGACAAGCGTAGTGTAGGCAGTATCCTTAGTAGGTCTGTTACATTTTCAACGTGTCCTGCCAATAAAACGCAGTCTTTGGTTAGCCTTCCCCACAACATTTTCTATGTGTTCTTTCCAATTTAAGTTGTTCGTAATTGTAATACCTAGATATTTAGTTGAATTTACGGCTTTTATATTAGACTGATTTATGATGTAAGCGAAGTTTAACGCGTTCCTTTTAGCACTCATGTGGATGACCTCACACTTTTCGTTATTTAAGGTCAACTGCCACTTTCCACATCATTCCGATATTTCTTCTAAATCATTTTGCAGTTTGTTTTGATCTTCTGATGACTTTATTAGTCGATAAACGACAGCGTCATCTGTAAACAACCGAAGACGGCTGCTCAGATTGTCTCCCAAATCGTTTATATAAATAAGGAACAGCAAAAGGGCTATAACACTACCTTGGGGAACGCCAGAAATCACTTCTGTTTTATTCTACGACTTTCCGTCAGTTACAACGAACTGTGACCTCTCTGATAGGAAATCACAGATCCAGTCACATAACTGAGTCGATATTCCATAAGCACGCAATTTCACTACGAGCCGCTTGTGTGGTACAGTGTCAAAAGCCTTCCGGAAATCCAGAAATACGGAATGGATCTGAAATCCCTTGTCAATAGCACTCAGCACTTCATGTGAATAAAGAGCTAGTTGTGTTTCACAGGAACGATGTTTTCTAAGCCCATGCTGACTGTGTGTCATTTCTTCGAGGTCTTTCATAATGTTCGAACACAATATATGATCTAAAATCCTGCTGCATATCGACGTTAACGATATGGTCCTATAATTTAGTGGATTACTCTTCTACCTTTCCTGAATATTGGTGTGACCTGTGCAACTTTCCAGTCTTTCGGTAAGGATCTTTCGTCGAGCGAACGGTTGTTTATGATTGTTAAGTATGGAGCTAATGCATCAGCATACTCCGAAAGGAACCTAACTGGTATGCAGTCTGGACCAGAAGACTTGCTTTTATTAAGTGATTTAAGTTGCTTCACTACTCCGAGAATATTTACTTCTAGGTTACTCATGTTGGCAGCTGGTCTTGATTCGAATTCTGGAATATTTACTTCGTCTTCTTTTGTGAAGGCATTTCGGAAGGCTGTGCTTAGTAACTCTGCTTTGGCGACACTGTCTTCGATGGTATCTCCATTGCTATCGTGCAGAGAAGGCATTGATTGTTTCTTGCCGCTAACATACTTCACATAAGACCAGAATCGCTTTGAATTTTCTGCCAGGTTTCGAGACAAAGTTTCGTTGTGGAAACTGTTATAAGCATCTCGCATTGAAGTCCGCGCTAAATTTTGAGCTTCTGTAAAAGATCGCCAATCTTGGGGATTTTGCGTCTGTTGAAATTTGGCATGTTTGTTTCGTTGTTTCTGCGACAGTGTTCTAACCCGTTTTGTGTACCAAGGAGGATCAGCTCCGTCGTTTGCTACTTTATTTGGTATAAATCTCTCAATTGCTGCCGATACTATTTCTTTGAATTTAAGCCACATCTGGTCTACAATTATGTTTGTAATTTGGAATGAGTGGAGATTGTCTCTTAGGAAGGCGTCAAGTGAATTTTTAACTCTATTTTTGGGATAGATATATTTTTCGCTTATTTTTCGAGGATTTGGGGATTACGATATTCAGTCTTGCTACGACAGCACTGTGTTCACTAATTCCTGAATCGGTTTTGATGCCCGTTATTAACTCAGAATTACACTCCTGGAAATTGAAATAAGAACACCGTGAATTCATTGTCCCAGGAAGGGGAAACTTTATTGACACATTCCTGGGGTCAGATACATCACATGATCACACTGACAGAACCACAGGCACATAGACACAGGCAACAGAGCAAGCACAATGTCGGCACTAGTACAGTGTATATCCACCTTTCGCAGCAATGCAGGCTGCTATTCTCCCATGGAGACGATCGTAGAGATGCTGGATGTAGTCCTGTGGAACGGCTTGCCATGCTATTTCCACCTGGCGCCTCAGTTGGACCAGCGTTCGTGCTGGACGTGCAGACCGCGTGAGACGACGCTTCATCCAGTCCCAAACATGCTCAATGGGGGACAGATCCGGAGATCTTGCTGGCCAGGGTAGTTGACTTACACCTTCTAGAGCACGTTGGATGGCACGGGATACATGCGGACGTGCATTGTCTTGTTGGAACAGCAAGTTCCCTTGCCGGTCTAGGAATGGTAGAACGATGGGTTCGATGACGGTTTGGATGTACCGTGCACTATTCAGTGTCCCCTCGACGATCACCAGTGGTGTACGGCCAGTGTAGGAGATCGCTCCCCACACCATGATGCCGGGTGTTGGCCCTGTGTGCCTCGGTCGTATGCAGTCCTGATTGTGGCGCTCACCTGCACGGCGCCAAACACGCATACGACCATCATTGGCACCAAGGCAGAAGCGACTCTCATCGCTGAAGACGACACGTCTCCATTCGTCCCTCCATTCACGCCTGTCGCGACACCACTGGAGGCGGGCTGCACGATGTTGGGGCGTGAGCGGAAGACGGCCTAACGGTGTGCGGGACCGTAGCCCAGCTTCATGGAGACGGTTGCGAATGGTCCTCGCCGATACCCCAGGAGCAACAGTGTCCCTAATTTGCTGGGAAGTGGCGGTGCGGTCCCCTACGGCACTGCATAGGATCCTACGGTCTTGGCGTGCATCCGTGCGTCGCTGCGGTCCGGTCCCAGGTCGACGGGCACGTGCACCTTCCGCCGACCACTGGCGACAACATCGATGTACTGTGGAGACCTCACGCCCCACGTGTTGAGCAATTCGGCGGTACGTCCATCCGGCCTCCCACATGCCCACTATACGCCCTCGCTCAAAGTCCGTCAACTGCACATACGGTTCACGTCCACGCTGTCGCGGCATGCTACCAGTGTTAAAGACTGCGATGGAGCTCCGTATGCCACGGCAAACTGGCTGACACTGACGGCGGCGGTGCACAAATGCTGCGCAGCTAGCGCCATTCGACGGCCAACACCGCGGTTCCTGGTGTGTCCGCTGTGCCGTGCGTGTGATCATTGCTTGTACAGCCCTCTCGCAGTGTCCGGAGCAAGTATGGTGGGTCTGACACACCGGTGTCAATGTGTTCTGTTTTCCATTTCCAGGAGTGTATTTGTTGCTAAGAGGTCAAGTGCGTTTTCACAACCGTTTACTATTCGCGTGGGCTCATGAACTAATTGCTCGAGACAACTTTCAGAGAATGTGTTTAGCATAATTTCGGATGATATTTTATGCGTACCTCCGAAATTAAACATGTATTTTCGGCAACATATCGAGGGTAAATTAAAGTAACCACCAACTATTATCGTATGATTCGGGTACGAATTTGTAATCAAACTCAAGTTTTCTTTGAACGTTTCAGCAACTGTATCATCTGAATTGGGAGCTTGGTAAAATGATCCAATTATTATTTTATTCCGGTTGCCAACAATGACCTCTGCCCATACTAACTCACATGAAGTATCTACTTCAATTTCGCGATTAGTTAAACTACTTCTGACAGCAACAAACACGCCTCCGCCAACCGTGTTTAGCCTATCCTTTCGGAACACCGTTAGATTCTTCGCAAAAATTTCGGCTGAACTTATATCCGGCTTTAGCCAGCATTCAGTGCCTATAACGATCTGAGCATCAGTGCTTTCTATTAGCGCTTGGAGCTCTGGTACTTTCCCAACACAGCTACGACAATTTACAACTGTTATACCAATGGTTCCTGTGTTCCTGTTCCTGTGTTCCTGTGTTCACCTTTGTGACTGTAGCCCTTCTTGTGTTTTCCCGAGACCCTCTACCCTAAAAAACCGCCCAGTCCACGCCACACAGCTCCTGCTACCCGTGTAGCCGCCTCCTGCGTATAGTGGGCACCTGATCTATTCAGCAGAACCCGAAATCTTAGCACCCCTTGGCGCAAGTCGAGGAATCTGCAGCCAACACGGTCGCAGAACCGTCTGGGCGTCTGATTCAGACCCTCCTCTCGGCTCTGTACAAGAGATCCGCAATCGGTCCTGTCGACTATGCTGCAAATGGTCAGCTCTGCTTTCATCTTGCAAGCAAGACTGGCAGCCTTTACCACTTCTGTTAGCCGCTCGAAACCAGAGAGAATCTCTTCTGATCCAAAGTGACACACATCATTAGTACCGACGTGAGCAACCACCTGCAGTTAGCTGCACCTTGTGCTCTTCATGGTATCCGGGAGGACCCTTTTCACATCTGGAATGACTCCACCCGGTATGCACACGGGGTGCACATCAGATTTCTTACCCTTCTTGTAAGCAAAGTCCCTAAGGGGCCCCATAACTCGCTTAACGTTGGAGCCCCAACCACCAATAATCCCACCCTCTGCGATTGCCTGGATCTTGCAGGCTCAGTGGATTCCTCTGAAACAGGACAGGCCACCGGTTCCCGTTAGATCACCGAAGTTAATCGCTGTCGGATTGGGCTAGCACTTGGATGGGTGACCATCCGGTCCGCCGAGCGTTGTTGGCTAGCGGGGTGCACTCAGCCCTTGTGCAGGAAACTGAGGAGCTACTTGATTGAGAAGTAGAGGCTCCGGTCCCGTAAACTGACACACGGCTGAGAGAGCGGTGTGCTGACCACATGACCCTCCATATCCGCATCCAGTGACGCCTGTGGGCTGAGGGTGACGCGGTGGCCGGTCAGTACCGTTGGGTCTTCCAAGGCCTGTTCGGATGGAGTTTAGTTTAGTTTAGTTTTAATACACATAAAAATATTTGTCACAAAGTTTGCCAGTTTGTTGAGGTTCAAATGGCTCCGAGCACTATGGGACTTAACATCTGAGATCATCAGCCCCCTGGAACTTAGAACTACTTAAACCTAACTAACCTAAGGACATCACACACATCCATACCCGAGGCAGTATTCGAACCTGCGACCGTAGCGGTCGCGCAGTTCCAGACTGTAGCGCCTAGAATCGCTCGGCCACACCGGCAGGCCCCAGTTTGTTGAGATTTGCTTTTCTAACTTCCTTAAAATGAAAATAATTATAGAACTGACCTGACTGAAACAAAAGAAAAATGAGAAAAAAAACTAAGCTGCACTAAGCAATGTTATTAAACAAATCCTTTACACATTTATTTACGTATTTGTTCATTGGAGCCGTATGTGTAAAACAGGTCACAACACTTACACTGAACACAATATCTTCTAAGTAAGGTAAGTACCTTAAACTGTCAGAAACTTAAAAATTCGGTGGTATAAGAAAACGTCATGACACATATAATAAGATGACGTGAACAATGGTTTGCTATATTTAGAAACAAAGTTATAGTGCGAAATAAAACTTTGTCTTTTTTCCTAAACAATTGAGAGACGTCTCTAATTTCATTAATGTGACTCGTTTTCTACAGGGTCCGGCATAAAAAACTCCCCGATTACAAAGTAACGTGCAGCGGACAGTAGAAGGAGCAGAGTGGTGGGGGGCGCGTCGTTAAGTAGCTGCCTACGTGCCGTTTTCAGTGTACGCCATGGCGTGGTCTGGTGAACATCGTGCCTTCGTAGTGGAAGATTTTATTCAAAATGGCGAATCGCCTATTAATACTCAACGTGCTTTTCGCGTTCGCTTTGCGCTCGGACGACGGGACCCTGTTCCCGATAAGAAAACAATTTATTCTTGGGTTGCTAACTTTCGTGAGACAGGTTCCGCATTAAAAAGGAAACCACCTGGACGACCACGGACTGCAACAGGCCCCGGAAATGTTGATGCAGTTAGAGCTTCAGTTCAACAATCTCCTCGACGATCCGCTAAAAAGCATGCGGCAGCATTACGGATATCTGATCGAAGTGTGAGAAGAATCTTGCATCGAGATCTTAAAATGCATCCTTACAAACTTGTAACTACGCAGGAACTGAGTGAACGAGACTGTGGTGTCCGTGTAAGTTTGTGCCAAGACCTTCTTCGGAACATTCGTCCCAACGATATTGTGATTTTTTCTGATGAAGCACACTTTCACCTTGCCGGAACAGTGAACAGCCAAAATTGCAGGTACTGGTGTGAACACAATCCCCAAGAACTTCATCAACGACCACTTCATAGCCCTAAAGTAACAGTATGGTGTGCTGTTTACAATTCCGGAGTGATCGGTCCTTACTTTTTCGAAGAAAATGACAGGAATTTAACCGTCAACAGTGATCGCTATTGTGCCATGCTCCGCGACTTTCTCCAACCGCAACTAAGGGAGCTTTTTGGTGAAATAGAGAACGTGTGGTTCCAGCAAGATGGTGCTACAGCCCACACAGCGCGGCAGTCACTGGCATTGGTGAAGGAAATGTTTCCTGGACATGTGATCTCGTTGCGTGGAGACATTGGCTGGCCCCCATGATCGCCGGACTTAACGCCCTGTGATTTCTTTCTTTGGGGCTATTTAAAAGCAAAAGTTTATGAACAACGTCCACAATCTTTACGAGCCCTGAAAGAAGCAATTACACAAGAGGTTGAAGCTGTTCCACCTGAAATGACTCAAAGAGTAATGAATAACTTCAGGGAAAGACTCAATCAGTGTGTCGACAGTGCAGGAAGCCATTTAAGGGATGTTTTATTTAAAAAGTAAGACCATAAGAGTATTTTCTAAAATGGCATAATATGTACTTTTATTTAGTATAAATAAAATTGTTCTACCTTATTTGGTTTTGTTTTTATTAGCTTTCCTTAAATGGGAGGTTTTTCTGTCGGACCTTGTACAATTGTCGTTTGTGATACGTGTTTCTGCAGGTATGTGTGCTGTCACAAAGTTAGCCTTTAATCTAAAGAAATAACTTTTTTGGGTTTCTAATGGCTGAAGAAAACTTTTGTAACCTTTAACCCTTGTACGGAATGATATGCACATGCAGCTTATTTATACTTACCTTCAATTGATCAGCTCTTCAGATTTATCAGCGGTACCAGAAAGTTTCCAAGAAATCTATGAACACGTTTTTCCGTCTGAAAAAAAAGGCTTTTTGGCCAAGTGTAATGCATGTGCATTGTAGTTGGGAGATCCAACGGTAGGCGCGTAGTGGGGCCCCTTAGGAACACGGCTGCCAAGGACGTGTGCATACCGGAGGGAGTCATTCCGGGTGTGAAAGGATGCTTCCGGATGCCATGAAGAGTACAGGGTGCAGCCAGCTGCAGGTGGTTGCTCATGTCGCTACCAATGACGTATGTCGCTTTGGATCGGAGGAGATCCTCTCTGGTTTTGGTCGGTTAGCGGAAATGGTAAAGATTGCCAGTCGTCCTTGCGAGATTAAGGCGGAGTTCACCACCTGCAGCGTAGTCGATAGAACCGACTGTGGTCCTTTGGTGCAGAGCCGAGTGGAGGCTCTGAATCAGAGGCTCAGGCGGTTCTGTGACTGTGTAGGCTGCGGATTCCTTGACTTGCGCCATCGGGTGGTGGGTTTCCGGGTTCCGCTTAATAGGTCAGGAGTACACTACACACAGGAAGCGGCTACACGGGTAGCGGGGGCTGCGTGGAAGGGACTGGGCGGTTTTTAGGTCAGAGGGTCTCAGGAAACCACAGAAAGGCGTCCGTCTAAAACACAGTAAGGCAGTTGTAGACACAATCGATATTGTGGTTGTAAATTTTGGTCGCTGTGTTGAGAAAGAGCCACAGCTCCAAGCCCTAATAGAAAGTACTGAAGCTCAAATAGTTATAGGTACGGAAGGTGGCTAAAGCCGGAAGTAAGTTCAGCCGAAATTTTTCATACGACCTAACAGTGTTCAAAAAGGATAGATTAAATACGGTTGGTGGTAGAGCATTTACTGCTGTCGCAAGTAGTTTACCTTGTAGTGAAATTGAAGTAGATAGTTCGTGCGAAATAGTGTGGGTAGAGGTTATACTTGACAGTCGAACTAAACTATTAATTGGATTGTTTTACCGATCCCCCGACTCAGAAGATATTGTTGCTGAACAGTTCAAAGAAAATAAATACCGCACTCATCCAATTTTAGTCGGTGGTGACTTCAATCTATACACGATATGCTGGAAAAATTATCGATTAAAGCCGGCGGCAGGCATAAAACGTCATCCGAAATTGTACTGAATGCTTTCTCAGAAAAGTGCTTTGAACAATTATTTCATGAGCCCACTCGAACCGTAAATAGCTGCGAAAGCATACTTGACCTCTTAGCAACAAATAATCCTGGACAAATACGGAGTATCATGACGGATACAGGGATTAGCGACCACAAGGCAGTTGCTGCTAGGCTGAATACCGTAACACTACCACCAAAAAGAAACGCAAATTACAACTATTTTAAAAAATCTGATAAAAATGATCTTAATGCCGTTTTGAGAGACAGTCTCCACTCCTTCCGATCTGGTCATGTAAGCGTAGAAAATATGTGGAACGATTTCAAAGAGAAAGTATCGACGACAATTGCGAGATATATACCACATAAATTAATAAGTGATGGTACTGATCCCCCATGGTACAAAAAACGGGTCAGATAGTTGTTGCAGAAGCAACGAAAAAAGCATGCCAAATTTAGAAGAACGCAAAATCCCCAAGATTGGCGAAGTTTTACAGAAGTTCGAATTATAGCTCGTACTTCAATGCGAGATGCTTTTAATAATTTCCACAACGAAATTCTGTCTCGAAATCTGGCAGAAAACCCAAAGAGATTCTGGTCACACATAAAGCACACCAGTGGCAAGACGCAATCAATACCTTCACTGCGTGATAACAACGGTGAAGTCACTGATGACAGTGCCACTAAAGCAGAGTTATCAAACACGGCTTTCCGAAACTCCTTCACCAAAGAAGACATAGTAAATATTTCTGAATTCCAATCGAGAACAACTGCCAAGATGAGAAACATAGAAGTAGATATTCTCGGTGTAACGAAGCAGCTTAAATCACTTAATAAAGGCAAGGCCTCCGGTCCAGATTGTATACCAGTCACGTTCCTCTCACAGTATGCTGATAAAATAGCTCCATATTTAGTAATTATATACAACCACTCGCTCACAGAAAGATCAGTACCTGGAAAATTGCACAAGTCACACCCGTACCCAATACGGGAAGTAGGAGTAATCCGCTGAATTACAGGCCTATATCACTAACGTCGATTTGCTGTAGGGTTTTGGAACATATACTGTATTCGAACATTATGAAGTACCTCCAAGTAAACGATTTATTGACGCATAGTCTGCACTGTTTCAGAAAATATCGTTCTTGTGAAACACAACTAGCTCTTTATACTCGTGAAGTAATAAGTGCTATCGACAGGGGATGTCACATTGATTCGATATTTTTAGATTTCCAGAAGGCTTTCGACACCGTTCCTCACAAGCGTCTTCTAACCAAACTGCGTGCCTAAGGAGTATCGCCTCAGTTGTGCGACTGGACTCGTGATTTCCTGGCAGAGAGGTCACAGTTCGTAGTAATAGACGGAAAGTCATCGAGTAGAACAGAAGTAATATCCGGCGTTCCCCAAGGAAGTGTTTTAGGCCCTCTATTGTTCCTGGTATATATTAACGACATAGGGGACAATCTGAGTAGCCGTCTTAGATTGTTTGCAGATGATGCTGTCATTTACCGTTTTGTAAAGTCATCAGATGATCAAAACGACTTGAAAAATGGTTTAGATAATATATCTGTATGGCGCGAAAAGTGGCAATTGACCCTAAATAAGGAAAAGTGTGAAGTTATTCACATGAGTACTAAAATAAATTAGCTAAATTTCGATTACGCGATAAGTCACACAAATCTGAAGGCTGTAAATTCAACTAAATACTTAGGGATTACAATTGTAAATAACCTAAATTGGAACGATCACATAGATAATATTTTGGATAGAGCAAACCAAAGAATGCGATTCATTGGCAGAACACTTAGAAGGTGCAACAGGTCTACTAAAGAGGCTGCTTACACCACGCTTGTCCGCCCTATTCTGGAGTATTGCTTTGCGGTGTGGGACCCGCATCAGATGGGACTGACGGATGACATCGAAAAAGTACAAAGAAGGGTAGCTCCTTTTGTATTATCGCGAAATAGGGGAGATAGTGTCACAGACATGGAGTGGCAACCATTACAACAAAGGCGTTTTTCGTTGCGACGGGATCTTCTAATGAAATTTCAATCACCAATTTTCTCCACCGATTGCGAAAACATTGTTGGCACCCACCTACATAGGGAGAAATGATCATCACGATAAAATAAGAGAAATCAGGGCTCGCATAGAAAAATTTAAGTGCTCGTTTTTCCCGCGTGCCGTTCGAGAGTGGAACGGTAGAGAGACAGCTCGAAGGTGGTTCATTGAACCCTCTGCCAGGGACTTTATTGTGAATAGCAGAGTAATGATGTAGATGTAGATGTAGATGACGACGACTAGTTGTCACGCAGACAGCTCAGTTAAAAACAGATTTTTTTCTCATTTGTTAGTTTTTATGGATTTCTGGTCTCTAATGTATTAGTGACACAAGATAACTAGAGAAGCAATTACTCGGAAGGACTCAAAATCCAAACGAGAATTTTAACTACCGTATATTAGAACGTACACAAAAAAATTTTCTAGTAGCACTAAATACTTTGAAAATATGTGTGTTGGATGCTCTGCTACGTTTCAGTGATAGGAGAAGTGCCAACGCTATGCTCCTGAGGGAAGTGCCTGGTGAACTAAATATGCAAAGAACTTTGACCAAAATTGACCGCAGGAGGCTATTCCAAACGGAGAAATAGTGTTGGAAGACACAGAAAAAGTAAGAATTACAAGTCTGAAAAAGAAAAGGAAGGGAGAATGACACCAGAAGCAAGATGAATATGGAACTGGGATACATAGGTCTGATGCAGGGTAGGTAGAGAAACGAACTTTAACTCTTTAACTATTAAAGATAGAGGGCTGAAAGTTTGTTGACTCTCTTACAAAAAAATGGTTCAAATGGCTCTGAGCACTATGTGACTTAACTTCTGAGGTCATCAGTCGCCTAGAACTTAGAACTAATTAAACCTAACTAACCTAAGGACATCACACACATCCATGCCCGAGGCAGGATTCGAACCTGCGACCGCAGCGGTCGCTCGGCTCCAGACTGTAGCGCCTAGAACATCACGTTCACTCCGGCCGGCTCTCTTACGACATACTTAACCGAAACATAGATTATTCTTCTGACTTAGATTTGAAAATTAAATACTTTGTAAAGAAAAACTATCAGTTAATCAGTGAAATTTTTGATAATCATTATCAAAAAAGACTTTAAACATTAAT
Source organism: Schistocerca cancellata (assembly GCF_023864275.1). Classification (NCBI taxonomy): domain Eukaryota; kingdom Metazoa; phylum Arthropoda; class Insecta; order Orthoptera; family Acrididae; genus Schistocerca; species Schistocerca cancellata. The sequence goes on from NC_064634.1 coordinate 167,338,343, forward strand.
TTATGTCACCGAACATCTTTTTAAAAGTCTGCTTTAAAATTAATAGTGTGAACAACTCCCAGAAAAAAGTCAAACTTCTACTTTGTTTTTCTTTCGAAGTAGATATACATATGCTGTAAGTAAATAATTAAGATGCGTTATTTCAGTTGCAATACAAAATATTATACAGAATAAAGTATGACACCAATATGTTTGGTCCACACTTCAAATTGTTCCCAAAAGTTCTATTGAAAGATGGTAAACATTACATGGGCTAGCAACTCTTATTCTCTGAGCTACCACTATATAGGAAACTGAAAAAAATTTCGGTATTTCCAGCTGTGTTCATGAATCAGTCCCTTTAAAGAAATCATCTGGATTGGCCTGACACAGCTGCAACTTTTTCGCTGCTGCCTCGGTTCGGCGGGAATTTTGAACGGGTGTGACCAGTTGGGGAATCCAGGTGCCAGTAACGTTTTTTTTTTTTTTTTTTTAAATGTCGCCCAAAATCTTAAAACTGATCCACGACTGATTTTTATTTTTTCGTCAATCGCCTCTATTGTGACTGGCTGGTGTGCTAATACCACGGTGGCCCCATCTGTTGTGATTTCTGATTCTTCACATAGAGGTGGTTTGCCATTTCATCCTTCGTCGTTCAGACTTAGGCGTCAGTGGAGGCGTCTACTGCTCCTTCCTCTGTGTCACATGATGGTGCGTTGTTGCCGTGTACTGCCACCAACTTAGCACAGATTGTTACAGCGTTGTTCCCCTGAAAATGTAGAAAACGAATTGCCGCAAGATAAATCACTTTGTCATTTGGCCGCGAAATCTTGCAACTAGAGGAATGGTGCGGTTCTGACAAGGAAATGGTCCAATCCGACTTGTCGAAACCCACCTTGAAACCTACTGTGCAGGGAGAATACAGCGAAAGAAATGCAGAGTCAGAATTTTAGTTGCCTAGACGCACGGGAAGGTTTTTTTTTTTTTTTCAAAATTGTTCCAGTTTCTCGATTTTGTTTCACAAAGAACTGCTTATGAAAGCGGTTTGTGCAGTCCTTTCTGCCAAGTGCGCCATCGACCGTGTCAGGAGAGCATAGTGCAGCATAATGCTAATATCCGGAGTGACAGAAGCGAATTTGAATCACCTAAACCATACAAAATATGTCGCGTATCGCTGTTTTGGTTATGAGGCAGTTCGTATTCACAACTAAATTGTTGCATGAGTAACTCTTATACGAAAGTGACTAGCAGAGAGTGTAAGATGTTACATTACAGACGACTTCCACCAGTCGCGACTTCACTTTATTGAAATGGAGTATTTCTTACACACACATCATTTTATAACAGTTTCTGTAGCACAGTTGTTATGATCATTTTTAATAATGTATCTTTTAGTAACAATGCAACATTTCCTTGTTTATTCCCCACAGTCGTCCAAATAAAGCGAAGTGCCATTTGAATGACGAAAACAATCATTTTCCTTACACCAGGAACACCTGTCGAAAGAAAATTTTATGCTTTCAGCCACGTCACAGTAATATCTAGTATTATTTACACAGAATTGCGGTGGAGTACGAAATGGTCCTGGCCGTTGTTCTGCTTATTCTGTTGCGTACCGAACATAGCAAGCAATTCGTAAAATGTGCCTATGCAAATATATAATGCGCAAATGACTGAACTTCAAGAATAAAAACCTCAAATGACACAGAACTATCGGAAATTACATTGTCTCACAATTTCTTTGAAAATACTTTCCAAAGTCGAAAACTTCTTTATCAAGAGTCACACTGGTTGTTCTGGGTGGAATCTGAATTATATCAACAGTCTTTTCGTCCACCTTCTGAAAGATAGAGATATCGTTGTGTCCTGGCCACGAGTCCAATAAAAACAATGAGTTAATTTCTGAAACTGGTTATAAACTGTTTCGAATGAAATGTTAGGAATTATTCTTTCCTATTTTTACAAATTTTGATAGGTCGATTATAAGACTTTTCCACACTAAACAGTCCGTTTTTATTTTTGGCCCTAATATGCCTCGAAGTCTCAAAATATAGATATAAAGCTGCGGAAACAGTAATCCACTCATACTTATCTTTGTCTTTGTAGTATATGAATGCTTCACAGCAGTAACTGATTGCACAACCCCTTGCCTTTTTTCGTTTCGAAATGATAAAGTGCGGTTTGCTCTCAGTTCTTTCACGATACGTGATTGATCACCATTATACTCACCAGATGTGGGGATAACAGCAAGCTCCATCTTCACATCAGCTGTGAATTAATGGCATCTCCCCTAAACTTTTACTTGAAGTAAACTTCGTTGTCATGTGACTTCCTATTCTCTATGATTTCTTGAAACTGCTTAACCAAGTCGAAGATGACTTGAAATCAGCATTGATAACTTCAATGGCGATTCGGGGAGAGCCCATTCTCATAGATCTCCGTGGGCAATGGTTAATATCTCATAAAACTCCACTAACGGACTGTCGTTCACGTAATTTATTGAAGTTTATGGGTTTAAGTTGGTTATTGATGGGGATAATGGGACTTTGTAGCCCCCTGTAGACCAAATAATACCGGATAGTCTTTCTTTCAAAATTTTACGAGTTTAATTTTGACGCGTATTTATTACTTCGTATAAGTCTTTCTTCCGTTTACATAGTTCATGGTCAGATTTTACAAAGCCAAACCAGGTTTGCACACTGCTATGAAACATAATGAATATTAATTCAGTTATATCTCCATTGTTAACACTTACACTTCCGCAAAATCTGCAGAGCAGTTATTATGGGTATTAAGTGATTCAAAATTTGAGTGAACAGTAAATGAATACAGTTGTTCAACAAAAACTGAAATTCGCTTTACAAATTATGATCGCTCCGAGTTGTGTTATCTGTTTATCGATGTGCCGTCAGCCAAGGATATGTATCAGCCCTGTTGCGCATGCCCAGTCCGCTACAGCCCCATGAGGGGTGAACAATTTTCTAGTCACCTGGCGAGCTGCGAATAAGCTAATTTTCAAGTTTTTAAAAAAAATGCTTGCAGTGTGTCTTAGCAGCTAAATTTTGATAAGCTCTTTCTTCCGGCGTATTCTTCCTGCATAAAAATTTTCAGGACATGTTTCGACATGTTGGATTGCACCATTCCCTTATGAGTGTGTGGATTTCGATGTTTACCAGTACTAGAGACATGTGTCTGCAAAGAAACTACAAATTAATTACACAACTTCATTTTTTAGACGTGATAATTAAAATTTTATCACTACTCATCATAAATCTGGCATCACCAAACACTTGATTTCGATGGGATGTTCAGTAAAAATGTAGACTCCGTTCTCGTTCTGCAACTTCTGCGATTTTGGTGTAGAGGAACTAGACGAGTTTTAATGAGGATACCGGTTTTCCTTTCAGGAAGACCAAGTCTCTGCTGACACTTAGAATACTGCAGAAAACAACTTATGAAATCTGAAGTAGTAGCTCTTTTCCAGAATGAGATTTTCACTCTGCAGCGGAGTGTGCGTTGATATAAAACTTCCTGGCACATTAAAACTGTGTGCCGGACCGAACTCGAACTCGGGACCTTTGCCTTTAGCGGGCAAGTGCAACAGCACTTGCCCGCAGAAGGCAAAGGTCCCGAGTTCGAGTCTCGGTCCGGCACACAGTTTTAATCTGCCAGGAAGTTTCAGTAGCTCTTTCGTTTCAATGTACCATAACCTGTATGAAAAATTCTCGGACTTCTTGTGCATCACTGTAGGGTAAATCCTTGATTACCTACGCCGTCTTCACCAGGAGCAACAGACTTTTAAAGCCGTTTTTCTTTCTTCTTTATTGTGTTTTCAATTTCCCACCCGGGGCGGGCTGGCAGCAGAATAGGCGCTGCTCTTTAGCCAAGAGACATTAGAAGTATACAGGAAGACATTTAAAACAATATAAAGGAGAAAACATAACGTAACATAGATATAAATAGGGGGAACATAATGGAAGAAAGCCTACAAGAAGGAGTAACTGTAAAATGGAGGGGTCCGCAGCTGGTGGTCGTGCGGTAGCGTTCTCGCTTCCGCACCCGGGTTCCCGGGTTCGATTCCCGGCGGGGTCAGGGATTTTCTCTGCCTCGTGATGACTGGGTGTTGTGTGATGTCCTTAGGTTAGTTAGGTTTAAGTAGTTCTAAGTTCTAGGGGACTGTTGACCTCAGATGTTGTCCCATAGGGCTCAGAGCCATTTGAACCATTTGTTAAATGGAGATAAAAATCTTAAAAAGTATTTTACACGAAAAAACACGCACTGTAAGGATTAAAAGACACAAGGCAAGGTACGGCTGGAGCATAAAAAGTCACAGAATGATTAAAAAAGCCACACGATGGGCGGTGTAGCGCAGAACAATCACGGACAGCAAAAGTTTATACAGATCAAGCACACGATTAAAGCCACAACACTTGACGACATTGTAGAATGGCCCGAACTCAACACTGATGTAGTACACTTGATGACGAAGGAAAAACTGTCAGGTGCAGGTGCAGAGAAAGGAAAAAGGGGGGAAGGAGCGGTGCTAGAAGGGTGGGAGAGAGCCAGAGATGGGGTGGGGGGCACGCCAGTGGGGCGGGGGAGGGAAGGACAGTAGAGGAAAACAGCCGAGTAGGGAGCACAGAGCTCAGATCGAGGAGGAAAAACTGCTCTGGGGGAAGTAGGGGAGGGGGAAGGGGGGCTCTTGGGAGTGGGGGAAACAAGGCCGGGTTACAGTTAGTAGGAAGGGTAGGCGTCATGGCGAAGTTCATCATCTGGGAGAGGGAGGTGCTGGAAATTGCTCTGATGAAGGGTATGGCGGAGGAGGGAGGGTGGGAGGCAGTGATAGAGGAGCAGCAATGGGCAGGGTGTAGAGAGGAAGGAGGACACCAGGGGGTAGGGGGGATCAAGCCTGCAGACAGTGTAAAGGATGCGAATGTGTTGGAGGAAAAGGAGGAGGTGGGGGGAGGGGATGAGGTTGTACAGGAACCATGTGGGGAACGGAAGAGGATAAAGAAAGGCAAGGCGGAGTGCATGGTCTTCAAGGATTTCAATGGCCTTATAAAAGTGAGGGGGGGAGGGGGGATGGAGAGCCAGGCAATGCAGCCATAACAGAGGATGGGACGGATGAGGGGTTTGTAGGTGTGACGGATGGACAGACAGTTTCAGGAGCTGGAGGTGGGTATGCGCTTCCTGCTGGATGGTCAGGTGATGAGGGGTTCAGGTGAGCCATGAAGGCGGTGTCATCAGCATATTGCGGGAGGTGTACAGGTGGGGGAGGCTTAGGCATGTCGGCGGTGTACAGGAGATAGAGGAGAGGGGAGAGGATGGAGCCTTGGGGGATACTGGCAGTGGGATAAAACCTTCCAAGCTGCTGCTGTGGTGGCCTTATAGAGCTCATAGACTGCTTGTGATTGGTCTGTAATTACTTAGTGCTGTCACAGATGGTGTCAACGTCTGTGCTAGTGGCGCTACCATTCCTGAAGTAGTGTAAACATTGCGACGAATATCTTTACGTCTTCTCTACATCGTGAGCTCTCTTCCATGCACCGCTAAGATTATATCTGCTGTCACATTTGAAGTTCTTCTCACATTCTTATTTCTACATCCTCTTTAATTACAGTGTATAGGATTGTGTGACAAAACTTTGCTTTATCAATCAATATTTTATGTTTGTTTGTGGCCTACGCTGAGTATCTGCAGATTTTTGCACGTCTAGATTTTTAATATGCCGTTGATGTTCTGCACAGTAGTACCGGATGGAGTAAACGATGTAATTGCTTCTGCACTCACAAGGGATATTATGAATCCCTGGGGACCCTGAGTTTCTTAACAGGGTGTAGCATCTCCTTTATCTTCTTAGGAGGTCGGAAGAGACGTGTTATACCTCGTCTTCCCAGAACTCTGCCTATTTTGATGGATGTAGCGCTGCGGAAAGGGAGGAGTACAATTGGTGGCTCATCACGTGAGTGTTCGACATTTTCATATATATATATATATATATATATATATATATATAGAATGCGGTCTTCATATCATGTGAACCACAGCCGTTCTTTCGGAACAGGTTCTTCAGTTGACTAATTTCGTAATTCGAGTGGTCCTCGTCTGAAACAGTTTTTGCTGTGTACCAGCTTACTTAGAACTGCTCTACTCTGGACTGGATGATGAAAACTGTGGGAGGTATAAATCAATGTGCTTCGGTTTGCGGTACACTGAGTGGCCAGGACATCCATCTGATTTCCGTTGTACCAAAACATCTAAAAATGGCAGCCTTCCTTTTTTTTCTGTGACGACAGTGAACTGGAAGTTTGGGTGCATGGTGTTCATATGTTCAAAGAAGTGCTCAACAGCTTCTGCACCGTGAGGCCAGACCATAAACGTCTCGTCAGCAAAGCACGTGTGGGAAGGAATACAACCGTGACAGCGGATATAATATCAGCGATGCAGAGAAGAGCCAGAGATATTGGTCGCAATGCTTACGCTACTACGGGAGCGGTGGTGCCACAAGCGCTGACGTTGACAGCATCTGCGACAGTACTATGTAATTACCAACAAATCAAAAACCGTTTATGAACTATATTAAGACACCACAGCAATAGTTTAAACAGTCGGTTGCTCCTGACGGATGCAGATAATCGCCGAAAGCTCTAGGTTTTACCCTCAATTGACGCGGCAAGAACTCCGAGTATGTTTTTACACAACTGTGCCGCCGTGAGACTTCATTCTCATATCGTAACCCATTTGACTGCAGTACATTGTGAGACTTAGTTTACAAGGCGCTAGGTTGTATTGCACTGAAAACTGCATATCTCTTTGTGGTTACGATCTCTGATACCTGCACCAACTCAGGAGGGTATGTGTCAGCTTCATAATGGGATCTGCATACAAACTGTCGCATTTGCAGTCATAATAAGATGTCTCGTTCAGATATCACGAGTGCACGATTTTTAAAAAATCTGAAAAGTAGATTTTCTAAGATCTGACAGACATCAGTATTACACAAAGAGTTGTGCCGAGGTGGTGGCAAGATAGGCTAGCCAAGAAAGGAAGACTGTTTAACAATTAACCGGCTGAGGTACGTGAGTTATCCTACAGCTCGAGTTTCGATATTTTGCCTACGAGAAGAAAGCCCTTCCCTCTGCCCGGGACTGTAAATGCTCCTGCTGCGGTCGCAGGGTTGAATCCTGCCTCGGGCATGGATGTTAGTGATGTCCTTAAGGGGCTCCGGAAAGGCTCAAAATCATGAAAAGTTCAATTTTTACTTTTTTGCGTTTTCTGAATCTGCAGACTATTACCTTATAATAGGTATATAATTTATTCAATTCCGAAGACTACAACTATTTTTAAATTTTTTTTGAAATGTGTTCTACATGGGCGTGACCCACTGTGGCGCTGTTAAACTGCTGTCAAATGATGTTATTATTAACGTCCGTGTTCATCAGGTACATTTTAGTGATGTGAGATAAAGTATGTGTTGTGGCTAACATGTGATGGTTCAATATATATCGCTGGTGTGATTGTCGATTGTTTCATGTTTATTTACTCTGTCGTTATCTCGAAAGTATTCGTAATTAATTCTGTTTCTTGAGTCTGTGTTTTGTTGAAGTATAATAATGAGTGAAAGTAAAGTTGCTGTTGCGACTTTCAATGATGGCGACATTGTAAGGTGCAAGGTATTTAGAAATATGGGAATGAAGATAGGTTCTAACATGGTACGAGTGATGCTTGCTTTAGACAAGGAACGCCTTCGGGCTGCAGACAGGGCTGTAAAGAGTCTAGAAATACAAGCAAGAGTAAACAGGAGGAGGAACAAGAGGAAGCTGGAGGATGAGTTTGCAGAGGATGAAGATAATCCATCCTATGGACCTGGAATGCACTAAAAAGTTAATCCAATCTTTGTCGCTCGATTCCCAAAACTTTTATTTTCTCATACTAATTACATGTTTTCTGAGGATCTTCCAAACATATTTGTTTCAAACTTTCAGTAAATGTTACACAGTACCTTCTGCATAATTTAACACAGCCTTTTTCCAAAAAACTATATATTTTTGTATATATAAATAAAAAATTGCAAAAAAAATGTTGTGAATTTTCATTACAATTGAAAAAAAATCATCTTTAATAACTGAACTAAAATTTTGTAAAATCCCTGTGTTAAGTTGTAGCCCATATTCCAATAAATAATCTGTAAAAAGTTCAACTTCCTACCTCAAATACTTTGTGAGGAAAGATGTAATTCATAAGCGTTATTTTAACGTTGCAAGTATAGGGCGTTCCGGAGCCCCTCAAGTTAGGTTTAAGTAGTTCTAAGTCTAGGGGACTGCTGACCTCAGATGTTAAGTCTCATAGTACTAACAGCCATTTGAACCATTTTTTCTAAATGCACGCTTTATCACAGCGTCATTTCTACAGTGTCTTTTCGCCCAAGCAGCATAATGAAGAAAACTACCGAACAGCCGTCAGGCCTATTGTTAGCTGCAACACGCAGATGTGCTTTATTGGCACTCCACATTTTACCGATTTTGATTGAGACAAACTTATACGCTGAAGTATTCTTCTTCGGCACGCCAGTGCAGAGGAGTGCACAGAATCAGCTAAGTGAAAAATCCGTGCAATACACACGTTTATTTACACGGAAAAGCCGACTTAGGAATTTTCCCTTATGTGAGACGCTTGTACAAGACCGTGTGTCAACTTAAAAGTTCTAGATTCGCATATTTTACTGTTCGCGTCGCTTCTTCTGCGCAATCTTTCTTTGACTGTGTCAATGCCCGTTTGTATTGTGATGTATTGTGAAATTTCGAACATTCGAGGGCGCCGCGATGAACTACTACTGTTATTGTCAATTGTAGGCTTAAACTAAATTATGCTCTTTTAAAATTTTTCAGGACCTTTGGTATATCCTTGTTCAAAACAATCTTTCCCTAATTCATTGTACAATTACATGAGAAATAGGTTAGTTTCAGAATTTTCGGACGCTTACGAAACTATATTTTCGTAAGTCAGCGGTACGAGTGTTCATAGGAAATCACCGTTTGTCGCTCACAGTTCAGTCACAGTATACGAGTACATCACTCCTGAATTTCATTGTATTCATCGCAAATGAACGTGCGTTTTTGAGAATTTTCGGAAGGTACCATTGCCCTTTGCATAATCTACGTGGAGTTTGCAACAAATCGGCGTTTCTGATTCAGTTACTGTAGCAAATTTTCTAACTAACATTTTGTGTTATATATAATTTTCCGTTAAAGAGGAGTAATCCAATATATTATCCATATTTATGGTAAATTAACTCTGTTTTCGAGTTTAGTAACAACTATAATTAACATCAAAACGTTTGAGGAAACTAGTAATTTTTTAATAGAAGTTTCGTTTTGTGCTTCAATTCTTATAGGAAATTAGGAACTTTTAGCTCTACAGATTAAAAAATAATCAGCAGATTTAATTTAAAGTTATTTTTTCACTTCCTTGTAATACGTTGCACCTGCCAAAATGCAGCCCCACTGTTGACGTTGTTCTCAAACACGGGGTAAGCTGGTTGATGTACGTAAGCAGCTCGAAATCGCGCTGACTATTGCCAAACGATTGGAAACTGCTGCGAAACGGTGGGTTGGAAGAGCTCACAAGAGTGGTATACCTGTGATATCTGTACCAGAGCTACCTCAAATACTATCTTCTCCTGTGGAGCCTGTCTCCTCTGCAGAAAGTACGTGATCTGTCATTACCCATCCACTTGACTGCGAGAGGATGCCAATGGTAGATCTCGGTGTGCTGTACAGGCTGGATGAGGACAAGGGAGGACACAGGGTGTTTTACCGACCCCCCTAATCAACAAGTTTGATATGCTATCTTTCGCTGAAACAGAGCCAGTGGGACTCACTTCACCTGTTTTGGGGAAACCTATTTTGTCCGGTGTCAGCAGGAAGGAAACGCAAAAGAGTAGACCAGGTTTGTGATTGGATTCAGGATTTCCTAGAAGAAAGAACACAACATGTCATTCTTAACGGTTCAAAATCTGCAAATGTAGAGGTAATTTCGGGAGTACCGCAAGGAAGCGTGATAGGACCTTTATTGTTTACAATATACATAAATGACTTAGTTGACAACATCGGTAGCTCCGTGAGGCTATTTGCAGATGACACGGTTGTCTACAAGAAAGTAGCAACATCAGAAGACTCGTACGTACTCCAAGAAGACCTGCAGAGGATTAATGCATGGTGCGACAGCTGGCAGCTTTCCCTAAACGTAGATAAATGTAATATAATGCGCATACATAGGGGCAGAAATCCATTCCAGTACGATTATGCCATAGGTGGTAAATCATTGGAAGCGGTAACGACCGTAAAATACTTAGGAGTTACTATCCGGAGCGATCTGAAGTGGAATGATCACATAAAACAAATAGTGGGAAAAGCAGGCGCCAGGTTGAGATTCATAGGAAGAATTCTAAGAAAATGTGACTCATCGACGAAAGAAGTAGCTTACAAAACGCTTGTTCGTCCGATTCTTGAGTATTGCTCATCAGTATGGGACCCTTACCAGGTTGGATTAATAGAAGAGATAGACATGATCCAGCGAAAAGCAGCGCGATTCGTCATGGGGACATTTAGTCAGCGCGAGAGCGTTACGGAGATGCTGAACAAGCTCCAGTGGCGGACACCTCAAGAAAGGCGTTACGCAATACGGAGAGGTTTATTATCGAAATTACTACCGCCCACATATATCTCGCGTAATGATCACAACGAAAAGATCCGAGAAATTAGAGCAAATACGGAGACTTACAAGCAGTCGTTCTTCCCACGCACAATTCGTGAATGGAACAGGGAAGGGGGGATCAGATAGTGGTACAATAAGTACCCTCCGCCACACACCGTAAGGTGGCTCGCGGAGTATAGATGTAGATGTATTAATTGTCGACAGTCCAGACATATGGCGAATGATGGTATCCCTGAGCGAAATGGCAGCAAAGGACAGGAAAGGACAGCAGGTGTGGACTGTGTGTGTGCCTGGGAGTCACATTCAACATGTTGAAGAGGCTATTCCGGCAGCCACTGAGAGAACAGGGTGCAACCAGCTGCATACTGTGTGGACGTTGAAAAAAATTATGCCTGTAGCCTGGGCTCCAAGACCATTCTTGAGTCATTCCAGCGACTGGCAGAGAAGGTTGTGAGGAGTTTCAACGAAGCTCACAATTTACAGCATTGTGCCCAGAACTGATTGTGGCACTTTGATTCTGCGTCGAGTAGTAGGATTGAACCAGAGACTTCGAAGGTTCTGTGAAAAGCTAGGCTGCGACTTCCTGGATTTGCCCTATGGGGTTGAGAACTGTAGGGTCCCCCTAAAAAGGTCAGGTGTACACTACACATCAGAGGCTGCTACTCAGGTAGCTGACAGTGCATGGGGTGCACGCAAGGTTTTTTTTAAATTAATGATTTTCCATCCAGTCAAGATAAAGATAGCCGTAGGAAGCCCAGAAGTACCATTGTAAAATCGAAAGAAATGCCTCCCTCAGGTGAGAATATTAAAATACTAATGGTAAACTGCAGAACCACTCGCAGCAGAGTGCTAGAGTTTGAAGTGCTCACGAAAAGAAGTGAAGCTAACATAATACACTACTGGCCATTAAAATTGCTACACCAAGAAGAAATGCAGGTGATAAACGGGTATTCATTGGACAAATATATTATACCAGAACTGACATGTAATTACATTTTCACGCAATTTGGGTGCATAGATCCTGAGAAATCAGTACCCAGAACAACCACCTCTGGCTGTAATAACGGCCTTGATACGCCTGGGCATTGAGTCACACACAGAGCTTGGATGGCGTTTACAGGTACAGCTGCCGATGCAGCTTCAACACGATACAACTGTTCATCAAGAGTAGTGACTGGCGTATTGTGACGAGCCAGTTGCTCGGCCACCATTGACCAGACGTTTTCAGTTGGTGAGAGATCTGGAGAATGTGCTGGCGAGGGTAGCAGTCGAACATTTTCTGTATCCAGAAAGGCCCGTACAGGACCTGCAACATGCGGTCGTGCATTATCTTGTTGAAATGTAGGGTTTTGTAAAGATCGAATGAAGGGTAGAGCCACGGGTCGTAACACATCTGAAATTGTAAGTAGGCTGTTTAGGTTTTCTTATTGGTAACGCCACGTAGCGCCCTGTATGAAAATCACTGGCTGTGCTGTGTGCAGTCTGTAGCTAGCTTTGGATATCTTTCTTACTGTAATTATGAAAAAATTTTTCAAATATGTATTGGCCAGTGCCCAAAACAATTTGTAAAATTTTTTGTGGGGAGCATGGGGGCTATGTAAGTAGGCTGTTTAGGTTTTCTTATTGGTAACGCCACGTAGCGCCCTGTATGAAAATCACTGGCTGAGCTGTGTGCAGTCTGTAGCTAGTTTGCATTGTTGTCTGCCATTGTAGTGTTGGGCAGCTGGATGTGAACAGCGCGTAGCGTTGCGCAGTTGGAGGTGAGCCGCCAGCAGTGGTGGATGTGGGAAATGAGATGGCGGATTTTTGAGTACAGAATGGATATTATGAACTGCTATGTATATTATGCTTTTTCAACACTATTAAGGTAAATACATTGTTTGTTCGCTATTAAAATCTTTCATTTGCTAACTATTCCTATCAGTAGTTAGTGCCTTCAGTAGCTTGAATCTTTTATTTAGCTGGCAGTAGTGGCGCTCGCTGTATTGCAGTAGTTCGAGTAATGAAGATTTTTGTGAGGTAAGTGATTTGTGAAAGGTATAGGTTAATGTTGGTCAGGGCCATTCTTTTGTAGGGATTTTTGAAAGTCAGATTGCGTTGCGCTAAAAATATTGTGTGTCAGTTTAAGCACAGTCATATATAATTGTTCAAAGGGGGCGTTTCAAAATGTAACGTCCACTGTTCAAAGTGCCGTCAATGCGAACAAGAGGTGACCGAGACGTGTAACCAATGGCACCCCATACCATCACGCCGTATGATACGCCAGTATGGCGATGACGAATACACGCTGCCAATGTGCGTTCACCGCGATGTTGCCAAACACGGATGCGACTATCATGATGCTGTAAACAGAACCTGGATTCATCCGAAAAAATGACGTTTTGCCATTCGTGCACCCAGGTTCGTCGTTGAGTACACCATCGCAGGCGCTCGTGTCTGTGATGCAGCGTCAAGGGTAACCGCAGCTATGGTCTCCGAGCTGATAGTCCATGCTGCTGAAAACGTCGTCGAACTGTTCGTGCATATGGTTGTTGTCTTGCAAACGTTCCCATCTGTTGACTCAGGGATCGAGACGTGGCTGCACGATCCGTTACAGCCATACGGATAAGATGCCTGTCATCTCGACTGCTAGTGATACGAGGCCGTTGGGATCCAGCACGGCGTTCCGTATTACCCTCCTGAACCCACCGAGTCCATGTTCTGCTAACAGTCATTGGATCTCGACCTACGCGAGCAGCAATGTCGCAATACGATAAACCGCAATCGCGATAGGCTATAATCCGACCTTTATCAGTGTCGGAAACGTGATGGTACGCATGTCTCCTCCTTACACGAGGCATCACAACAACGTTTCACCAGGCAACGCCGGTCAACTGCTGTTTGTGTAAGAGAAATCGGTTGGAAACTTTCCTCACGTCTGCATGTTGTAGGTGTCGCCACCGGCGTTATCCTTGTGTGAATACTCTGAAAAGCTAATCATTTGCATATCACAGCATCTTCTTCCTGTCGGTTAAATTTAGCGTCTGTAGCGCGTCATCTTCGTGGTGTAGCAATTTTAATGGCCAGTAGTGTACTAGGCACAGAAAGCTGGTTGGAACCTGAAATTGATAGAAGTGAGATTTTTTGTGAAACTATAAGTGTACATCGAAAGGATAGGCAAATGGTCAATGGAGTTGGTGTATTTGTCATAGTAAAGAAGAAACTCAAATGCACCGAGACAAAAATCGAAACTGCATGTGAGATTGTTTGAGCAAGGCTCAGTAACAGGGGTAGGCATAAAATGATAACTGGATCCTTCTATCGCCCCCCCCCTTCCCAGACTCATCTTCTGTTGTAACTGAAAACTCCAGAGAAAACCTCAGTTCACTTGTACGTAAGTTCCCCAATCACACTGTAATCATCGGTGGAGACTTTAATCATCCAATAATTAACTGGAAAAATTACAGTTTTGTCAGTGGTGGGCTTGATAGGGCATCCTGAGAAAACTACCTAGAACAGATAGTTAGGAACTCCACTCACAAGGGAAATACATTGAATGTAACGGCAACAAATATACCTGACTTCTTTGAGGATGACCACATCGGAAACTGTATCAGTGGCCATGTTGCAGTTGTGGCAGCAATTGTTATCAAAGTACAAAAGACAACTAAAACAAGCAGAAAGATATATATGTTCAGTAAACTAGATAAAAAAATCTGTAGTGTCGTATCTCAGTGAGAAACTTGAAAGTTTCAGCATAGGTCAGGAGAGTGTAGAGGAACTCGGGCACAAGTTTTAAAGAATAGTTGACTACGCACTTGCATAGATGTGTACCCAATAGAACTGTTCATAATGGGAGGGAAACTTCATCGTATGCGGTCGCTATAAACGAACTTCTAAATAGAGATTATTGTATAATAGGTGAAAAACAAAGCCATGGGCTATAGATAGAGAGATGCTGAACGAAACGCGTTTGGCTGTCAAGGGAGCAGTGCGTAATGTCTTTAGTGATTACCATAGCAGAATATTGTCAAATGACATTTCACAAAATTCAAAGAAATTCCGGTCATATGCAAAGGCTGCTAGTGGCACCAAAGTTAGTGTCCAGTACCTAGTAAATGAGACAGGAACTGAAACTGAGGGTAGAAAAGCAAAAGCTGAAGTGCTTAATTCAGATTTCAAATGTTCCTTTGCAAAGGAAAACCCGGGAGAATTGCCCCAATGTAATCCTCGTGCACTCGAAAACATGAATTAAATTAGTATTAGTGTCAGTGGTGTTGAGAAACAGCTGAAATCGTTAAAATTGAACAAAGCTCCAGGCCCTGATGGAGTCCCTGTCAATTTCTATACTGAACTGGCGGCAGAGATTCTAATAATGTTCTATCGTCGGTTCCGCGAACAAAAAAACCATGCCCAGTCGTCGGAAAAGGGCACAGGGCACAACTGAACAAAATGACCTCCTCAATGCCAACCAGCATGGGTTACGAAAACATCGACCATGTGAAACTCAACTCGCACTTTTTTCACATGACATACTGAAATCTTTGGATCGAGGCAACTTGGTAGACACAGTGTTTCTGGATTTTTGAGAAGGATTTGACTCAGAAACGTACATACGCTTATTGTCAAAAATACGATGATACAGAGTATCAAGTGAAATTTGTGACTGGATGGAGGACCTTTTGGTAGGGAGGACACAGCATGTTATCTTGGATGGAGAATCATCATCAGAGGCAGAAGTAACTTCAGGTATGCTCATGGTAAAAGTGTTGGGGCCCTTTCTGTTGGATGTTGTATATTAATGACCTCGTAGACAAATAGTAATTGTAAAATCAGGCTTTTTGCAGATGATGCAATTTTCTATAATGAAGATCCGAGGGAATCTGCATAAATATTCAGTCAGATCTTGATAAGATTTCGAAGTGGTGCAGAGATTGACAACTTGATCTAAATGTTCAGAAATGTAAAATTTTGCACTTCACAAAACGAAAAAACGTAGTAACCTATGACTTTAAGATCAGTAAGTCACTGTTGGAATCGTCCAACTCATACAAATACCTGGGTGTGGGATATGAAATGGAATGATCACATCGGTCCAGTCATGGGTAAAGCATGTGGTAGACATCGGTTTATTGGTAGAATACTGGAATGTGCAATCAGTTTGCAAAGGACATTGCTTACTAATCACTCGTGCGACCCATCCTGGAATATTGTTCATGTGTGTGGGTCCCGTACCAGATAGGACTAAATGGATATATTGAACATACACAGAGAAGGGCGGCACGAATAGTCACAGGTTTGTTTAAGCCGTCGGAGAGTGTCACGGAGATACTGAAGGCACTGAACTGGCAGACTCCTGAAGATCGACTTAATCTATCCCGATAAAGTCTATTAATAAAGTTTCAAGAATCAGCTTTAAATGGTTTCTGTAGGCATATACTACAGGCATTGCTCGCATAGGGATCGTGAAGATAAGATTAGAACAATTACTGCGCGCACAGAGGCATTCAAACAATCGTTCTTCCCGCGCACCATACGTGAATGGAACAGGAAGAAACTAATAAATTTGGAAATTTGTGGTAAGGTCTTACGGGACCAAACTGCTAAGGTCATCGGTCCGTAAGCTTACATACTATTCAATCTAATTTAAACTAACTTACGCTAAGAAGTACACACACACGCCCAAGCCCGAGGGAGGACTCGAACCTCCGACGGGGGGAGCCGCGCGGACCGTGCAAGACGCCCTAGGACGCGCGGCTACCCCGCGCGCCAAACCTTAATAACTGATACTATGGAACGTACCTTCTGCCATGCACCTCACGGTGGTTTGCAGAGTATAGATGTAGACGTAGATATTGCCTGCATTGTTTATGTGACAACAGTGCGCTAGGTTCACTCAGCTGCCGCCTACACATCTCGCTCACGTACAACAATGTAGTTCTAGTTGCTTCTTTACTGTCGTGCGCCGTCGGACCCACACCGTCCGCCTCTGTAGCGCAGCGGTAGCGTTACTACTTACCACGCAAGGGGGCCTGGGTTCGCTTCCCGGTAGAGGACTGGGTGTTGTGTATGCTTCATCATCTTTTTCATCATGGTTGACACCCAAGTTGCCGACGTGGCGTCAACTAAAAAGACTTGCAATACAGCGGCCGAACCTTGAAGGGGATATCCTGGCCAATAAATGCCAAACGATCATTTCATTTCTTTACAGTCCCACACAGTGGCATTATCGCTGCGGTATTGTAGGATCTGAACGGCCGGCGACTGTGTACTTAAGCAAATATGCTATTTGTATGAAGGCACCTGGTTTTTTGAATATTTCTGCCGTCTGATGACTGGAGCGAGACCCCACGGTGGAGGAAGCAAGAAGCAAAGCTGGGGGTGATGATATATGGTTTGTTTCGTCATCCAGCTACTGCTTTATATGCTCCCAAGTCATGTTTAGTACGATCTTCTATATTCTGTCAATTTCTCCTGGGCGAGCTCCACAGCCTCAGTAAATATGACAAAGGGCTTTATTCCATCAGGCTGTGTATTAAATTAATTTATTTGCTCTACTAATTTCAGGCACTGTCCATTCTCAAGCGCATCTAAGAAACAACATTGTCAGTGTTTGGGTGTTATGTTGTTGACGAGTTGCGCAATGGATTGATCTGACAAGTACCGTCTGGCTCCTGCAAGAAGCAATTTCCACCTCACACTACTACAGAAGTCAGACAGACGCTCTTAACATACCAAAAAGAAATGCCTGAAAAACTTTCATCAATAAATATCTTCTGGAGTCGTCCACTGTAAGGAAAAAACACAAAAATATTCTATTTTCTTACATAACTAGGTACTGGAGTATAACTGGGTACTGGAGTATTGCTAGTTAGTGTAAGAAAACCAATAAATAAACGGAAAATATTATTTATTGCAAATTTAAGAAAAATCAAATGAAACTTTTATTTATAAACTGATACACAAAATTCTGGGTTCTTTTCAGAATAGGAGGTTACCTCTTATGGGTAGGAATCCTCTTAATGACATTTATATACAAAGTGTGGAAAGGCTCTTTTACCCCTTTTCTTTAAGAATGTTATTTAGTCGACAGAATGGCTGAGAGCCGCACCTACTCAACTTGAATAATTATCCGACTGAATTTTTCTAACTATGGTCGAGGCTGTCGCGTGAGAAATGTAATGGAGTGACGTGAATGAAGTATGTTATTTCTAATGGAGGAAAGATGGGGCTCTTCTATGCTGTAGCACATAGTAACGTGAGCTGTGACGACTGCTGCCTGCATCGTTTGCCGCTGAAAAATAACAAAACTATCTCTTTCTATCTGGACTGACCTTCGCCAATCGAACTCTCACTACGCCTTGATGATGTCAAGGACTCCTATCTGCCCCTAGTCTAACTATTGGTGTTGTACACCGGTCAGATAACCAGTCCACCACGATACCACTCAATGTTCGTTTGCAGGTGCTAACTAATACTCCGTCTGTGTTCACACTGCACATTAAGTGTCACGGCCAACACAACTGAACAAACACTTAATCACGAGCGGTTCAATATAGAGTATCACTCCGATTCGCTAGTGACCGAGGTGCTCTCTCAGTTCAGTACTGAGTAGAGACTGTGTTCCTCGCTCTCTGCATACACGCTCGAGCACACTTGCTCCTGCTACATGTTCCCATTACAAGAGCATCACCGAAACGACTTCCCTCCACGCAAAAAGTGAAAGGGTATATCATCCGCTGTCTTCTCTCACTCCTCCAGCTCATTGCGTCAGAAATAGTCCACCAATCAGCGTTACTCTTACGAACGGGAGAATATATTAGTCTGTTGACTGACAGAGACTGCCGACAGTTGAAGAGAAAAGTAATGCGTAATAGTCAGACATCTATCCAGACCTTGAGCGGCTGCTCATAAGCCACACATCACGCCAGTAAATGCCAAATGAGCCTCGCTTGGTGTAAGGAGCGTAAACATTGGGCGATTGAATAGTGGAAAAACGTTGTGTGGAGTGACGAATCACCGTACAAATTTGGTGATCCGATGACAGGTGTGGGTATGGCGAATGCCCAGTGAACGTCATCTGCCAACGTGTATAGTGACAACAGTAAAATTCGAAGGCGATGGTGTTATGGTGTGGTCGTGTATTTTGTGGAGAGGGCTTGCAAACCTTGTTGTTTTGCGTGGCAGTATCACAACACAGGCGTACATTGATATCTTAAGCACCTTCTTACTTCACACTGTTGAAGAGCAATTCGGGGATGGCGATTGCTTCATTCAACACGATCGAGCATCTGTTCATAATGTACGGCCTGTGTCGGAATGGTTACACGACAATAACATCCCTGTAATGTACTGGCGTGCACAGAGTCCTGACATGAATCCTACAGAACACCTTTGAGATGTTTTGGAACGCCGACTTCGTGCCAGGCCTCACCGACCGACATTGATACCTCTCCTCAGTGCAGCAATCCATGAAGAAAGGGCCGCCAATCCCCAGGAAACCTTCCAACACCTGACTGAACGTATGCCTGCGAGAGTGGAAGCTGCCATCAAGGCTAAGGGTGGGCCAACACCATACTCAATTCCAGCATTACCGATGGAGGGTGCCACGAACTTGTAAGTCATTTTCAGCCAAGTGTGCGGATACTTTTGATCACATACGTATGTTGTGCTGCTGTTATCGGGTTTCTTATGGCGTGATTTTCAATTGTTTTCAATAAAGACACAGGTATAATTTCACCCATTCGTCAACTTTATGTGCCGAGATGTTAGTTTTGAGTTTAGAAACTATGTATGTCATTTAGCAATAACGTATCAAATATACATTGAAGAGCCAAAGAAACGGGTACACCTGCCTAATATAGTGTAAGGCCCCCGAGACCACGCAGAAGTGCCGCAGCACGACGGGATATAGGCTCGACTGATGTCTGAAGCAGTGCGGAAGGGAACGGACACCATGAATCCTGCTGGGCAGTCCGTAAATCGGTAAGAGTACGAGGATGTGGAGATCTCTTCTGAACAGCAGGTTTCAAGGCATCTCAGATATGCTCAATAATATTCATGTCTGGGGAGTCTGATGGCCAGTGTGAGAGTTTAAATTCAGAAGAGTGTTCCTGGAGTCAGCCTATAGCAATTCTGGACGTGTGGGGTGTCGCATTATCCTGTTGGAATTGCCGAACTCTGTCGGAATGAACACTGCATGTGAATGGATGCAGGTGATAATGCTGTAAGCTTACGTACGTGTCACCTGTCAGAGCCATATCTAGACGTATCAGGGGTCCCATGTCAATCCAGCTGCACACACCCCGCACCATTACAGAGCCTCCACCAGCTCGGACAGTCCCCTGCTGCAGGGTCCATGGATACATGAGGTCGTCTTCATACCCATACACGCCCATCCGCCTGATACAATTTGAAACGAGACTCGTCTGACCAGGCAACTTGTTTCCAGTCATCGTCCAATGCCGGTGTTGACGGGTCCAGGCGAGGCGTAAGACTTTGTGTCATGCACTCATCAGAGGTACACGAGTGGGCCTTCGGCTCCGAAAGCACATAGCGATTATGTTTCGTTGAATGATTCGCACGCTGACACGTGTTGATGGTCCAGCATTGAAATCTATAGCAAGTTTCGGAAGGGTTGCACTTCTCTCGCGTTGAAGATCCTCTTCAGTCGTCGTTGGTCTCGTTCTTGCAGGATCTTTTCTGGCCGCAGCGATGTTGGAAATTTGATGTTTTACCTGATTCCTGATAATCACGTTACACTAGTGAACTGGTCGTACGGGAAAATCCCCACTGCATCACTATCTCGGAAATGTACTTGGGTTCGTTTCAATAACGTGTATAACCCGATCCTCCAACTCTGATTTAGGCACAGACCACCACCTCCCTGCATGTTCCTCTTTCTGAAAGGACCCATGATCACATAAACGCCCAAAAAGGGCTTCAAATGATATGCGATATGGTTGGTGTCTGTGAGAGTACGTGTTTTGGTATGGCCATGCTGCCTCTCGACCGTTCCCGGCTGCTTGGCCGTACACAAACACCATCTCGGCTTGTTCCCGACATGTATACTGGTTCAATCTGCTGCTTACAGTACGCTGCGTCAATCATACATCCCGCAACAGACAATGAACACACGTCATATGCTCAGAGGAACTTTCATTTGTCAGCGACATCTACCGTGGCACCATGCATTTCCGTACACATATTCATAGGACCTTTTCTCGTCCATTTCCAGTCAGGAATTCGTCCCTGCACTTTATTAAGGTACGCCCTAAATAAGTACCGATGTCCCCTGTAAAACTGCTAGCAGCCTATAAGACGAAGATATACTCTGGAATCGCATCGATGGTGCAGTAACATCCTTGTATTTTTATTTTCTAACTGACCGTTAAAATTTTCCCACGCGGTCATGCACATGTGCCAGTTACATGAACAAGTGTATACAGCGTGATTTGTTGTATTACAATGTTTGTTTTCCTGGTACTTCTGACTTGATATGGCATTTTAATAACGTAATAATGCTGTTGTCCTCGTAAACACTACCGTGTCATACAGCGTATTTTTAGATGAGGACCATTAAAGATCGTGCCGTGGACGGCTATGAATGGCAAGTTATTTTTGACGAAAACAGGATGAAAACAGGATCTGTTACTATAAGTAGTTTCGCAATCCCCGAAGCAAGGAGATCAAATAAAAAAATTGAAATACAGCTTGGTAGAATTATGTGCTTCAAGTTTTCTGTAACTAATTAATAATCTCGCGGGAGTTGTTACTCGTTGCGCCTATAGACTGTTATCATCTAAGTTGAAACATGGTGTAAATAAACATAAAAGTGACACTTTCTCAGGTGTTAACGAAAAACCTTTTATTTTCCATCAACAATTCGTGCACAGTTAATCATTTATGAGAGGCTAATAATATCTGTTTATTAGACATCATTCTAAAACCCGTACACAGGAGTAGCCATAACTAGAAGTTATAGATTTCGTTTTATTTTCAAATTTCGTTAGATAGTTTATATAATTCGTAATTTGTTTACTACAATGATACATTTGATTTGTTGTGTGCAATGTTTTTCATCAATGTCCTTCATTTACGTCATACTTCCCAACGATGCTTTATTTTCATTAAACTTATTTACAAAATTATAAAATTTGCTAAATCAGCAAAGAAAAACGCACAAGTTAGTATTACAGTAAATGCGGGGGAGGGGGGGGGGTGCGCTGCATTACGGTTCTGGCAGAGGCACAGTATCTATTCTTTATGGTCCTGATTATATTAGCACTTCTCTTTTTTCATCTATTGAATCAAAGAACTGTAAATTTGTCGTTTATGTGTCGTACATAACATTCAAAGCCAAAAGTCTGTTCTCATAAAAACCGAACTGATTCTGGGGCAACGCAGAAATCACCCATTGTTGTCTTTATTAAGGTTCCGGTAGCGGTTGTTTATGTCGTTTTAAATGTGTTTCAGTGTACTATGGGTGACTAAGAAGAATAATGTTGAGGTAGTGTTGTTATTCGTATTCATGCTTGAAATTAGGCGGAATGAAACGCAATATCAATACATATCTTATTTTTGAATAGCTCTATGGCAGTGGTTCCCAACGTTTCTTAGAACCTTACCCTGAGTGCAATGAGACATCAGCTAGTACTCCGCCTCCCCCCCTTCCACCCCCCTCCTTTCCCACTGTATGACCAACTTTAGCTCCTAACTAAACTGTAGAATGGAATACTTTTATTTTTTAAATGATGAAATATGAATAATATTTAGAGTGCTTTGTGTGTGTGTGTGTGTGTGTGTGTGTGTGTGTGTGTGTGTGTGTGTGTGTGTGTGCGTGTGTGTGTGTGTTTGTGCTAGAATTAATGACGAAGCAATTTGCGTGGGATCGCAAGTGCTACCCACATCTGCTCAGCTAAGAAAACTGACTATCCACAGTGAGGGTAGACTCTCGCTACAAAATATACTTCCTTGTATTACTCCTCTCCATTGCGGCACTTGCTTGACCTGCACACTGCAACTACATTTAAAATCAAACAAGTTCAGAGGTGTGCTCTAAACTTACTGTTTTTTGAATCACTTGATTGATGGACCCCTAACCTGTGCGCTGGCACAAATTAGACGACTACAGGCTGTTAATGCTTTGTATATTACCAGTCTAATAATAATAATACTGAGCCGTGCGTGGCTCGTGTTCCCGCCATTATGTAGTTTACACCCTGTTTTTAACGTACTTCCACCTCACTACGTTTATTTAAATTACTACTGTCACTGAGTTTCTGTTTTGCCTGACCGTGAGTGGCGTTAGCAGCACGTATCGATATATCTCCTCTCGTAGTATCTTTGCTCGACTGCTATTACTTCCCGGTCGTTGTCTGTTGTAAGGCAGTTCGGGTCGCGAGTTCTGGACTGCCAATCAGTTGGAACGTGTCTGGAGCACAGTCCGGACCTGCCAGTTGGGGAGTTGCAGTGGAGCACTGGTGCAGTCGGGTTGGAGCTGTGAGGTCTGCGTCGACATGGCTCGCCCCACCATTGCCGCCTGCATCACTTGAGTCGGGCCACGGTCTTGGTGGATCGTCGGTCGGTCGTCCTGCCGGACGAGGTGTTTTGGCTCGCCGATCGTTCATGAGTCGGCTCTCTCTCTCTCTCTCTCTCTCTGTGTGTGTGTGTGTGTGTGTGTGTGTGTGTGTGTGTGTGTGTGCGAGAGAGAGAGAGAGAGAGAGAGAGAGAGAGAGTGAGAGAGAGAGAGTGAGAGAGATGCCGTTGTTTCCACTGACGACTATTTTAGATGTTGTCGGCATTCTGAGGGAGTCGGTCGGATGCTACGGACCAGGGAAGTTATCTCCGCGCGGTGCAGTCGGCTGGGTTCGCTGGCGGTCCCTGCACAGTGTCGGAGCGTGTGTGGAGCTGTCCGATCGCTACGAGCTTCGTGGTTCACCGACCCAGGACGTCAAAGTTGAGTAGTGGTTTCAACTATCCAAGCCACATCCATTCATGTTGTGGTGGTTCGTTTCGGTGGTTCGCTGTTGGAGAGGTTTTCCTGTGAGCAACACCGTGTGTTTCTATTATTGAAATTTAGCCGCCATGCGGCGCAATTAACTATATTGGTTGACTACAATTCGAGTATACCAGCGGAATTTTCCGCCTTGTGGCCGTTAGTGTTCCGGTTACCTGCCCTGCCCACTAACGTAATTTCAGGCAGCGTCCTTTCCTTACCTGCTGTTGCTGTCCAACATGGTGTGTAGTTTTGACAGCTAATACATATTTCATTGTGGATGATCACGTTCGTAACCTTTTGTGTTTGAGTTCTCATGTACTGATTGGTGGCAAGCAAGTCGTTGTGTCGGTCGGTCCATGGCTGTCCCCTGGTTGCGTTCCGACGGATCAAGAGTAGTTGGTCTCACCACCTGTCTCACCTAAGTGAACGAGGGCAGACCGACCTTCCTGGAGGCTTCTGAGTGCCGTTGTCTTTATTGTCTTTCCCATCGGTGTTTAATTGTCTGTTTATAATCTATCATAGCCAGTGATTTAAAAATTCTTGTTTTTACTGGACTTTATGTATTTTTTGAATTTTGGAAAATCAATTGTGGGCCTTAAGCCGCTTAAAACCCTATTTTTGAAATTACCCTTAAAGCAATAACATTGCGGCCTTCTTCCTTAAAAGACTATGGTAATATATTTTAAAAATTTCAACTTTAATTGTGTCCCTCAGCCGCTTGTATTGCACCTTGCATATGTTTGTTCTATCTACTCTTTCCTTGAGGCTTTCCAGCCTAACTGTGATACCATATATATATTTATTATTTTATTTGCTATTTTAACTGAATTTTTTTTTGTTGACTTTTAAGATTTCTTGTTTGGAGGCCCTCAGCCGTGAAATAATTGCCTTTTTGGAACTCGTAGTTCTAAAGTTTCGGCTATGTGCCGTTTTGGTTTAAAGGTGTTATTAAAGTACAATAAATTACAATTTTGAGTGAACCCGACCGACACCTTATTTGGCCCTTTCCACAATCCTAATCATCTGTTCTGAGCTGCGGGGTAAGCGGGCGTCTCATACTGTGTACAGCCTTATGTAGTTCTGCTGTGACGTGCCGTCAATTACTTCATTTATCTGTTTCTAAGCGAGTAATGAATCAATTTATGGACGACAGCAGGTACTATGTAGAACTTAAAGACATTTTCTTGAGATAGTCAGCATTTGTTACGTGTATGTCTCACTTTTACCAACAGCGGTGTACAGGTCAAAGCACAACGTATGTGTGTAGTGTGTGGACTATGTGAGCAACATGTAACCTCCACCAGATTAATGCTACTAACTGAGAAAAAGTAATTATTGACAGCTTATATAAACAATGTTAGTCTTACAAAATTGAGATAGTAGTAATGATATTCTGAAAATTATTTAGTTTCGTGACTGAAACAGAATCGAATCGTTTAGTTTTTACCACTCAGAAAATTTCATTTTACCCCTCAGGGGGTAATTACCCCCGGGCTGGCAACCACTGCTCTAAGGCGACTGCTTAACGAAAACATCAGGCGGGGAATCGTCGCTGCTTTTGTGAACCGGACAATCCTGTAGATGAAGACAACGCCCCTGAGTAATTGATTTCCCAGAAGAGGCACTGAAACATTAATTCTTTTTAATTGGGTTATCGCGTTTCATGCAATAATTGCAAGTTCCACTTACGCTAATGACTGATTCCTGCGTATACCATTGAAGTAGTCTTTTGTTGATGTAGGCCACAGTAATCTCACTAACAGTGCGACCTGGAAAACGTGAGTATCGATCCACATGAATGACGTGTTTAGAAGAAAGTTCTTCGACGACAGTTACAGTGCACCGTTCCTGCTGTTTGACTTCACTCTACTTGCGGAACTGTAGCGGATGACTGTATTCTGTAGATAACTGTTTTTGGGTTGTTTGACTCTCGAAAGATGTGTCACAATTTGATTAAATTGAAGTGAAAGAATATTTAACGTTAAACAGGTATAAATGGCCGGCCAAACTACTGATTCAGCACTATGCGATGCAATCAGAAAATACATTTTGTTAAACAAAGTGGTGGGACTGATGCCTTACAGTTTTGATGCAGAGTCACGACAGCTAAAAACGGATCGAGTCAGTACGTTTTTGTCCGTTGGGTTAGGACTTATTTCACTTGCATTAAAAATTACCTCCTATTCAAACCTAAAGGATGTGCCGCAAAATTCAGTTTTCACTATTGTTTATCTTGTAGGTTTTCTAATGTTTGCTGTGGGACCATTCGTCGTAATCGCTGTAGACGCGTTCTTTAACAGAAAAGGATATGAAACTATGTTACGCATAATGATATCCTACGAAACATGCTCGTTTGTGCGCCGTATACTTCACAGTAAATATCACGCGGTCTTAATCGAACTGAGTGTTTCTGGTTATTTGATACTCGCTGTTACTAGTAAGTTTTTCTGGTGGCAAAGTGAGAGCAAAAGTTACCTGGTTAATATTGCAGCAGTAGTTTCTGTGGTAGATACTCTCATACAAGCGGCAGTTTACATCAGGTTTGCCTGTACTGTTATGGTCGCCAGGATCGGACTGAGATACGTCAACAGACAACTTTCTAGGCTGCTGCGGAATGGTGGAATCAGACAAGGTCTTAACATCGATGTGCAGCGGTGGAGGAAGGCCTACAGTGACATGTGTGACCTCGCGGAATGTGCTATTTCGACACACCAAATCGTTATTGCGATAACGGTCTCTTACTGGTTGTTGGTTGTTGCAGTGTCGTGTTACATGTTAGCGTCAGCAAGGAGTCTTAGCGGCGCCCACGATAACGTACACCTGTACCTGCTTTCCGGCTCGATCCAGTTGGCCGTGCTGTGTTTGCTGGTGGCTGTGGTGGAAGCAGCGAGCCGGGAAGCGGCGAAGACCAACACATTGGCGACGCATCTCCAGCTCTGCTCGCGACCAAACCCCACCGGGCTGCCTTCCCTCCTGCGGTACCTACGGATGCGACGTCTCACCTTCCGCCTTTTCGGGACTGTTGCTTTCGGCTTCCGATTTTTTGTCGCCCTTCTGCCACTTATCACCACATACTCCATGATCCTGATTACTTTCAGAGAGCACGATAAGTCGTGTGTATTCTGCAAAGGACGTCCTGCCACGAGTGCGAGAAATTCTCAGTACGAAGCATAGTTAAAAGTGCAATCTACTCTAGATGAGAAGTAAAATATTTAGGGGAATCATGAATTACACTGATTAAGACTAAAACACTAAGAAGTGTAGAAAATAACGAAATTTTACTTATTGTGCGTCTACAGTACAGTGCACACAACTGCCACCTCTAGTAGTAACAATGGCTGTAACCCTACTGGACATTGAGTCAAACTGAGCTTGGATGTGAGATATGGCTGTATCATTTCATTCTCCTCCAACACTATGGCACAGTTCATTAAACATAGTAGCCAGTCCCTCAGGAATCTATGATCTGAAGTGTTCAATGGGTGGCAGGACAGGAGGACGTGCTGACCAATACTCTAACCTCCTTCATATCAAGGTAGGTCATGGCAGCTTGGGAAAGATGCGGTCTTGCGTTATCTTTTTGAAACTTAACAGCACAGAGATCTCGAAGATAGAATACAGTTACCGGTCCCGACAGGTCAGAAATGCCAAAATTACTGACTATTCGAACCACAAGTGGTTTTGCCGTGTAATGAATAGCAGCCCATAGCATAGCATGAAGCCCGCATCATGATGACGAATGCAAGCTGGCAATGTTCGTTCTCCTCCGAATTTCCACACATGAATAGTTCATCATGATGCTGTATGCAGAACTGCAATTCGTATGGAAACGGGATGTGGTTACACTCTTGTGCACAGTGTTGTCATTGGCTGCACCATTGTTGGCCGCCTATGTTTGCTACCGAATCACGGGAAGGCACAGCAATGGTCGCCATGCTGACAATCCGTGGTACTCCAGACGTCGTCGTACCGCCCGTGTAGATACTTGTCTTGCAGCAACCAAGCACGTTTCCTGGCTCAAGGTACATGACATGACTAAGCGAAAAATGTGTTGGTCCTCCCAGGTTCAAGTCATGTGAGGCATGGTTTTCAGTATGGTCCTGCTGAACCTATCGACTACATATCCGCGTGACAATCATGTGATCCCGACTTACGTGAGCAACAAATCGCTTATCGCAGACCTATAAACCAAAAAGTCTCGACCTATTCGCTCTCGAATTCCGATACACGCTGACAGATGATTCATCTTCTTATACGAGACATAACATGATCTTCTTACAAACAATCAACGATCAAGTTCAATTCCTGAATGAGAAACCCGCTGAGTAATTTTTTCTCCTATCTACTTTGTGCAGTTACGCTGAAATGTAACCATGAGTTACATTTCATATCAAACCGATGTTTATTATACGTCGCCTTCATGGTTTTAGTGGCCAGCAACATACTTTCGAGTTTAAGTCATGACTTTTACAAGTATAACAGCAACATGTAAACTAGCAGAAATATGCTCTACTCCGCAATCCATCATGATTAAATATAAATATTTAACTGGAAGATATTTTGTTGTAGGACAGAATGTGCAAACACTGATTTCCATGTACACTGGAAACGTGCGTACTCTCACTAATGGCTCCATCTGCTTGTTCTGATTACACGAGTTAAAGATGAACAGACATTTTTAGTGGAAGTGGCTTATTCTTGTGATTTTGAGTGTGCTGAATAATAAAATGGTAACAAAAAGCCATAACACCTACAGTTCTTTACAAAAGCTCTTAATATTTAAAATGCATTTTAATGATTTTAGTTATAAATATTTCATTTAGTCCTCCAATTAATACTAATATAAAGCTGAAATTTGTTTGCAGAAGTTGCTCTTCTTAGTGTAGTTACATCCTTGTTCGTCTTCTTTTTACTTAAGAATCTTGAGGATCTGACAAAAAATCTGTTACCATTTCTACTCATTAAAGCTGATTTAATAGTTTCTTAAGGTCTTACTCAAAGATGTTAGAGGTTTCAAGTATCCCAGCGAGAGTTTTCCTCGTGTGCCGAAAAGCGTGATTGAAGAAGATGTGTTTGTTGGCCCTGACATCGGCAAAACTGTATAAAAAATGACTGAGTGTGAGAGGGAGGCTTGGGTGTCATTAAGGAGGTTTTTCCTTATTTCTTAGGCAACAAAAGGACCCACAATATATTTTTCTTGCAACCAAACTGCTAGAATGGCTCCAGAAATACTTTTGACAGAATTTGTAGATACTTTCCCATCAATCATAATGACAGCATTGAAAAAGAAGATAAATTTTATAAGTTTCGGCCATTAATTTCACATCTAAATAAGAAATTTCAAGACATCATAGAACGTCTAGGGTCAAACTTCTCCCTGGGCGAGGCAATGGAGCCTTATTATGGCCACCACTTTGTGAAAAGATTTATAAGAGGCAAGCCAATTCGCTATAGTTTCAAATGGTGGTGTTTAGCTACATCTAATAGATATCTCATCAAATTTGTCATTTGTCCTTTATTATTACAATGTCTTACTTTACTCACGCAATGCAGTACAGTTATTTTGTTGATTATACTATATGAATTTGCCATGTATACTTAATATATAAATAAGTAATGTAACCATAAAGTATAAATAAAATTAACATTACAATACCTAGAAATTATTATTGTACTTTTTCTTCATTTATTCGTATAATAAATGATAATCACAAAAAGTTCAACGTGCTACTTGTGGTAAAATTGTGTAAGGAATTCTACCCCTTACTGTCCATCGTATGATATATCATACCCCAATAATTTTACCCCTTATTGCCCATTGTGTGATATATCATAGGTTAAAAACTTATGAATGTAAGGCCAGCATCACAAATTCACATTCATAATATGATTACTAACCCATGTGGGTAGTGGGTCTGAAATTTTAACAAAATCTAAAAATAATTAATTCTGGGATAGAATTGGTTAGTTTGTTTCCACATATATTATAGTACTGGAAAACATAAATTCCTACATGCAACAACAATACTTTATCCAAATTCACATACATGTCTGGCTACATCAATGACTAGTTCAAGAACGAATCACATGATGCACAACGGCATTTTATAACTTATGCTGTACTACTCTAGTTGTACGTATCTGCTTCATCTACTTTTTTATCCAGATGACACACTCCCATTATTAATACATTCGGGAGACGGTGACAGAATTGTAGCTCAAACATCAGTAAACAAAATATCATGTTACATCGCAATTGTGGAAAGCTTAGAGGTAGCAACTTTTAGCCTCAAAATACGTAATAATTTATGAAATACTAAAGAGGCAATTTGTTGCATGACTAACTACACCTCGTCGCATCACTCAGATCACAGATAACCAGGAAAATATTACTTTTATTTGAACGATCGATTAAAAGCTAAACAAAATCCGTAATTACAAAAGTGTTACCTGGTGTCTGGCAGTGCAGCTTTATAAAATTAAGAATACTTGGATAAAGGCAGCGATAAGTTTTTAATTTATGTAATCGACCAATCGGAATTGTCTCGTTGGCTAATATGGCATAGCGAATTCAGGTGATTTTTATCAAGAGGCTATTTGATACATATATATTTTTGGCACAGTTCATGTATGAAAGTGTCAAATGCAATATATAATTAGAATCAAAATTTCATCTATAATACATGTTAAATTACCACGAAGGCATGTCATTCACAATGCCTGCATGGTTCGATAAATGGAGTAACTAGAACAGAATGCAAAGAAGGAACAAACAAAAAATGGTTCAGATGGCTCTGAGCACTGAGGACAGAGAGAGGGGGGAGCGGGAGGTGGACTGAGAGAGGGAGGAAATGGAGTCATTGAAGACTGAAATGAATAAATACCCGGGCAACGTCGAGTACTCAGTGTTTCACTAAAAATGAGAGTAGTAACTGAAACTGGTTTAAATATTAGCATCGCTTTGATTTGATCGCTTTGATCTGAGGTCATCAGTCCCCTAGAACTTAGAACTACTTAAACCTAACTAACCTAAGGACATCACACACATCCATGCCCGAGGTAAGATTCGAACCAGCGACCGTAGCGGTCACGCGGTTCCAGACTCAAGCGCCTAGAACCGCTCGGCTACAGTGGCCGGCAACAATCAAAAAGTTGACAGATTTTTATGAGAGCGAATAGTGGACAAATACGATTACATCACAAGTTGTTCCTGCGTGAAAGAACACTTCATTTATTCATCACTTTGCACCCAATTGATACTGTGCCTGATCTCCAATGATTCCTCGACGAGATATTGAATTCCATCATTACAATAGGTTGGTGGATAAGTTCGTAGTGTTTTTTATTTGCATGTTCGTATTCTGGTCTATTCCACTCAGGAACTTTAGTGGATTTGATGTAAAGGAGCAACATTTCAGGGTACAAAACCAGAGTGGTTATCTCATATGATCTCTCAGGTTACAAGCAGTTAAGGGATAACAGGGATTCAACCTGTATTGTTGTTTTTGGTGTTAAATCTGAAGGATGGTTTGTGCAACTCTCCACATCAGTTTGTCCCATGCAGGTCACTTCATCTCTGCAAAACTACTTCAATCTATCTTCACAATTTCTACCTCTGCTTCCCCTCCCAAACTCACATGCATTTAATTACTTAATCGACTATTTACCTGTGCCTTTGCAAGTGTCCTGCCAAACCATCTCTTCTTCTAGTTAAGTAGTATCACAAATATATTTTCTCCCAGTTCGAATCAGTACTTCATTTGTTTTCCGATCTATAAATCTAGTCTTTAACGTTCTTCTGTAGCACGACATTTGAAAAGCCTCTATTCCTTCTTGTTAGTACTATTTATCATTCATGTTTCAATTCCACATAATACTCCATTCGACAAAATTACTTTCAGAAAGAGTTCTTAATACTTAAACGCGAATACGATGTTTACAAATTTATCTGTTTCAGGAGCGCTTTTGTTGGTGACTTAATTCAACTATAGCCCATTACCCTTGCTTTATTGTTGTCGATATTCGTTTTTCAAGACACTGCTCACTCTGTCCAACGGATTTTCTACTCCTTTGGAGTCTCTGACAGACAAACGTCATCGGCTATCGTCAACGTTTTGTTGGTCCCCCTTGAACATTATTTCCAAATTTCTCGCTTGCTTTCTTTAGCTATTTTCTCATTGTATGTATGGAATAGTAAGCGGGATAGGCTAGTGTCTTGACTCATTCGATTCTCATGTTCTCTCTTTTTTTTAATATTCTTCGACACTCATTACTACAATCTGGTTTCTTCACAACTTACAGATAATGTTTTCCTGCTGTCAGAATTCCAAAGAAAGTTTTCCAGTCAGCATTACGACAGAGTAGTCAGTCTCTGCTTTTTCGGCTTGTAAATCACTCCACTCAGTTATGCCAGATGACTGCTACTCCTCTACCCAGATGCCAACTGCACTTATCATACTGCAGCACCAAATCAAAGCGATGCTAATATTTAAACCAGTTTCTGTTACTACTCTCATTTTTAGTGAAACACTGAGTACTCGACGTTGCCCGGGTATTTATTCATTTCAGTCTTCCATGACTCCATTTCCTCCCTCTCTCAGTCCATCTCCCCCTGCCCCCTCTCTCTGTCCTCCTCCTTCCAGGCCATCTATAAATTATATAACACGTTAAGAGGAAGGGTCAACAAATTGTCACATCGCGTGACGAGGCGGGTGGGGACGAGTCAAAGCTCGTGACATTACATGTGTAACATTTTGTTTTGGTTTGTATTGCAACTTTAAATTCGTCCTCAGCTAGTGGTCTAGGGGCTAGCATTGCTGCCTCTGGATCACGGGGTCCCGGGTTCGATTCCCGGCCGGGTTGGGGATTTTCTCTGCCAGGGGATTGGGTGTTTGTGTTGTCCTCATCATTTCATCATCATCGACATTTGTGAGAGTGACTAGATTGGATTGTGAAAAGAAAATGGACTGTGTAAAAACCGGGACTTCGTACAGACACTGATGACCGTGCACTTGAGCGCCCCACAAACCAAACTTCAACTATAACGATAAACTTGGAAACATTATCAGTTGTATCATTGTTATTTACTAAGGTTTAAATTTGTTTGTATCAGGTTCATGGTGTGGGTTCCTGTAGTCATGTGCTAGTTCATGAACCACGGGCAACGTATGAGTGGCCAAGTAAGTGGTCCCGACAATCGGGATACCAGTTACTTTGGAATAAGGCTGGGCGTCTCGGACATATTCTGAGTCGTGGCCACCTTTGTGCTCATACGGCAAAGACTACCAAATCCACCGGTTAGTCCCTCAACCGTTAGGGGTAAAACCCAATTGGACTCGGGGCAAGTAAGGCTAGCAACCTGCTTTCCTGGTACTTTAAATATGATTCTGGCAACAATCAGAGCAAAATACCTCGGACCTTTGGAGGTGACGGAGTCCCACCTCTAACTGACAAACCAGGGACTCCTAAGATACTTGGCAAACAAATGGTAATGAGATGGGGAGCTATTAATGTCAATGGGGGCTACTCTGGGAAGAAGGTAGAGCTGGCAGAGGCTGCAAGTAAGATGGGGCTGGACGTTTCAGCTGTTAGTGACATTCGGGTAAGGGGTGAGAAAGAAGAGGAAGTGGGAGAATACAAGGTCTACCTGTCAGGAGTCAAAGCTGGAATTGCACAATGGGGTGTAGGGCTTTACATCAGGAAAGAAATGGAACGCAGCGTAGTTGAAATAAGGTATGTAAACGAACGACTGATGTAGATAGATTTGACAGTGTCTAGCAAGAAAATTAGGATTGTGTCAGTATATTCGCATTGTGAAGGGACAGATCAAGATAAGATGGATAGTTTTTATGAGGCACTCAGTGATGTAGTTGTTAGAGTAAAGGACAAGGAGAGTGTTCTGCTCATGGGTGATTTTAACGCCAGGATTGGAAATCGAACAGAAGGGTATGAAAAGGTTATGGGTAAATTTGGAGAGGATATGGAGGCCAACAGGAACGGGAAACAACTCTTGGATTTCTGTGCCAGTATGGGCTTAGTAATCACAAACTCCTTTTTTAAACAGAAGAACATTCACCGGTATACTTGGGAAAGCAGGGGATCCAGATCTGTCATTGACTATATAATAACAGATCAGGAATTCAGGAAGGCTGTGAGGGACACATGTATATTCAGGGGATTCTTTGATGACACTGATCATTATTCAATCTGCAGTGAAATTGGGATTGTGAGGCCGAAAGTGCAGGAGGTCAGGTCCATATGTAGGAGGATAAGAGTGGAGAAACTTCAGGATAAGGAAATCAGGCACAAGTACATAACAGCGATCTCAGAAAGGTACCAGTTAGCTGAATGTAGTCAATTACAGTCATTGGAAAAGGAATGGATAAGGTACAGGGACACAGTACTAGATGTGGCTAAAGAATGTCTTGGAACAGTAGTGTGTAAAAGTAGGATGAAGCAAACAGCTTGGTGGAATGATACAGTCAAGGCAGCCTGTAAAAGGAAAAAGAAGGCGTATCGAAAATGGCTACATACTAGAACTCAGGTAGACAGAGAAAGTTATGTTGAAGAAAGAAACAAAGCCAAACAGATAATTGCAGCATCCAAGAAGAAATCTTGGGAAGACTTTGGAAACAGGTTGGAGACTATGGGTCAAGCTGCTGGAAAACCATTCTGGAGTGTAATTAGCAGTCTTCGAAAGGGAGGTAAGAAGGAAATGACAAGTATTTTAGACAGGTCAGGAAAACTGCTGGTGAATTCTGTGGATGCCTTGGGCAGACAGAGGGAATATTTTGAAGAGTTGCTCAATTTAGGTGAAAATACGATCAGTAATGTTTCAGATTTCGAGGTAGAATGGGATAGGAATGATGATGGAAGTAGGATCACATTTGAGGAAGTGGAGAAAATGGTCAATAGATTGCAGTGCAATAAAGCAGCTGGGGTGGATGAAATTAAGTCGGAACTCATCAAATACAGTGGAATGTCAGGTCTTAAATGGCTACACAGGATAATTGAAATGGCCTGGGAGTCGGGACAGGTTCCATCAGACTGGACAAAAGCATTAATCACACCAATCTTTAAACATGGAAACAGAAAAGATTGTAACAACTACAGAGGTATCTCTTTAATCAGCATTGTGGGTAAAATCTTCTCAGGTATTATTGAAAGGAAAGTGCGAGTATTAGTTGAGGACCAGTTGGACGAAAATCGGTGTGGGTTTAGGTCTCTTAGAGGTTGTCAGGACCAGATCTTTAGCTTACGGCAAATAATGGAGAAGTGTTATGAGTGTAACAGGGAATTGTATCTATGCTTTATAGATCTAGAAAAGGCATATGACCGGGTTCCTAGGAGGAAGTTATTGTCTGTTCTACGAGATTATGGAATGGGAGGCAAACTTTTGCAAGCAATTAAAGGTCTTTACATGGATAGTCAGGCAGCAGTTAGAGTTGACGGTAAATTGAGTTCATGGTTCAGAGTCGTTTCAGGGGTAAGACAAGGCTGCAACCTGTCTCCACTGTTGCTCATATTATTTATGGATCATATGTTGAAAACAATAGACTGGCTGGGTGAGATTAAGATATGTGAACACAAAATAAGCAGTCTTGCATATGCGGATGACTTAGTTGTGATGGCAGATTCGATTGAAAGTTTGCAAAGTAATATTTCAGAGCTAGATCAGAAATGTAAGGACTATGGTATGAAGATTAGCATCTCCAAAACGAAAGTAATATCAGTGGGAAAGAAATATAAACGGATTGAGTACCAAATAGGAGGAACAAAGTTAGAACAGGTGGACAGTTTCAAGTACTTAGGATGCATATTCTCACAGGATGGCAACATAGTGAAAGAACTGGAAGCGAGGTGTAGCAAAGCTAATGCAATGAGCGCTCAGCTATGATCTACTCTCTTCTGCAAAAAGGAAGTCAGTACCAAGACTAAGTTATCTGTGCATCGTTCAATCTTTCGACCAACTTTGTTGTATGGGAGCGAAAGCTGGGTGGATTCAGGTTACCTTATCAACAAGGTTGAGGTTACGGGTATGAAAGTAGCTAGGATGATTGCAGGTACTAGTAGATGGGAACAATGGCAGGAGGGTGTCCACAATGAGGAAATCAAAGAAAAACTGGGAATGAACTCTATAAATGTAGCAGTCAGGGCGAACAGGCTTAGATGGTGGGGTCATGTTACACGCATGGGAGAAGCAAGGTTACCCAAGAGACTCATGGGTTCAGCAGTAGAGGGTAGGAGGAGTCGGGGCAGACCAAGGAGAAGGTACCTGGATTCGGTTAAGAATGATTTTGAAGTAATAGGTTTAACATCAGAAGAGGCACCTATGTTAACACTGAATGGGGGATCATGGAGGAATTTTATAAGGGGGCTATGCTCCAGACTGAACGCTGAAAGGCATAATCAGTCTTAAATGATGATGATGATGATGATGATGATGACTTTTAGATATGTGGCGGCCGCGCGTTGTGACTGATGTCCACGCTCGATGTAACTACAGTCTGGAGCGTCAGCCGCCTCTGAGTAGGGTTGCCATATCTAGCTAGGCCCTCGACGACACACTGAGAATGGGGTGCAGAAATGAAGCAAAAAATTCATTTAATATAATTAATTTTTATTTTGAACACAATTACATGGAACTTGTTGCGGCAGAAGTACTTGGTACACCATATTTCTCGCAAGATTTCACCTTTTTCAACAAGTCTTTTTTTTTCCTTTTACGTGTTTATAAAACTCTATGCAAGTCAACTTGTAGTTAGACAGGCACTGTAAGATTGCTTCCAAAGTCGCTGCAGTAGATTTCTTTTATCAGTCCACTGGGCTAGGGTTGACAGAATTTGTTGCTAGCAAACCGGGACGTTTCCCTAAAATTAACTAAAAACGGCCGTAATTTGTGAATCATAAACTGGGAGATTTCGGGCCACTTTTCTTAACATTAAAAAAATGAAATATTTGTGGAACTTACTGCTGTATTCAACTGATACAGTGAAATAAATAAATAAATGAATAACTGAACATTTCATACTGTAATTAATTTCATAAAACCCAAGGGAGGGCATTCAAGTGGTAATAACATTCTACAATGTCAGTGCTGGTAACACAAGAACTTTTTATTTTGAAACATTAATACTTGATACAAAATTGTCTACTGAAACACTGTATGTTGAATTGCAAATTTCACATAATTTTTTATCCTATATTTCATCTTTATCCGAATTATGAGCTTTGAAGAGGAGATATTTCTCCTATATGATGTACACTCCTGGAAATTGAAATAAGAACACCGTGAATTCATTGTCCCAGGAAGGGGAAACTTTATTGACACATTCCTGGGGTCAGATACATCACATGATCACACTGACAGAACCACAGGCACATAGACACAGGCAACAGAACATGCACAATGTCGGCACCAGTACAGTGTACATCCACCTTTCGCAGCAATGCAGGCTGCTATTCTCCCATGGAGACGATCGTAGAGATGCTGGATGTAGTCCTGTGGAACGGCTTGCCATGCCATTTCCACCTGGCGCCTCAGTTGGACCAGCGTTCGTGCTGGACGTGCAGACCGCGTGAGACGACGCTTCATCCAGTCCCAAACATGCTCAATGGGGGACAGATCCGGAGAACTTGCTGGCCAGGGTAGTTGACTTACACCTTCTAGAGCACGTTGGGTGGCACGGGATACATGCGGACGTGCATTGTCCTGTTGGAACAGCAAGTTCCCTTGCCGGTCTAGGAATGGTAGAACGATAGGTTCGATAACGGTTTGGATGTACCGTGCACTATTCAGTGTCCCCTCGACGATCACCAGTGGTGTACGGCCAGTGTAGGAGATCGCTCCCCACACCATGATGCCGGGTGTTGGCCCTGTGTGCCTCGGTCGTATGCAGTCCTGATTGTGGCGCTCACCTGCACGGCGCCAAACACGCATACGACCATCATTGGCACCAAGGCAGAAGCGACTCTCATCGCTGAAGACGACACGTCTCCATTCGTCCCTCCATTCACGCCTGTCGCGACACCACTGGAGGCGGGCTGCACGATGTTGGGGCGTGAGCGGAAGACGGCCTAACGGTGAGCGGGACCGTAGCCCAGCTTCATGGAGACGGTTGCGAATGGTCCTCGCCGATACCCCAGGAGCAACAGTGTCCCTAATTTGCTGGGAAGTGGCGGTGCGGTCCCCTACAGCACTGCGTAGGATCCTACGGTCTTGGCGTGCATCCGTGCGTCGCTGCGGTCCGGTCCCAGGTCGACGGGCACGTGCACCTTCCGCCGACCACTGGCGACAACATCGATGTACTGTGGAGACCTCACGCCCCACGTGCTGAGCAATTCGGCGGAACGTCCACCCGGCCTCCCGCATGCCCACTATACGCCCTCGCTCAAAGTCCGTCAACTGCACATACGGTTCACGTCCACGCTGTCGCGGCATGCTACCAGTGTTAAAGACTGCGATGGAGCTCCGTATGCCACGGCAAACTGGCTGACACTGACGGCGGCGGTGCACAAATGCTGCGCAGCTAGCGCCATTCGACGGCCAACACCGCGGTTCCTGGTGTGTCCGCTGTGCCGTGCGTGTGATCATTGCTTGTACAGCCCTCTCGCAGTGTCCGGAGCAAGTATGGTGGGTCTGACACACCGGTGTCAATGTGTTCTGTTTTCCATTTCCAGGAGTGTATTTATGAATCTTAGAGCAACTCATTTGATAATTAAGAACACATTTAATTATTGTTTCCGCTGTTGGTTCTTGTAATCTGTTCGTTCCTCAGTCCACTGCACATTCCTGAGAGAAAATACTAGTTCCATGTTTGCCTTATGACCTGGGATACTTGCTAAGGTTTAAATACACACAGATTCAGCAACTGAGAATACTGTTCTTCGCATCCAATCTGTCGAAAGAAATAGGTCCATTTCTCCCGACATGATTTACCACCCCAGTTATCGTTACTTTTGTTTGTATCTGATTCAGTGAACTGCTTCAGTAAAGAAAACTGGTCAAACAATAAACGATCATCTACTGACAATCCTCTGCCTTGTACAAATGTTATTGTCCTTGTCACAGTGCTCCACTCAGGTTCTGCGTCCGGAAACATCCATTTAAAAATGGGGAACTCATTGAGATTTGTTGAACATTTTTCTAAATAAGCTGTACACGTTTCATAGAGCTGTTCTACATCAACATAAAATGGTTCTAGTGGCTCTGAGCACTATGGGAGTTAACATCTGAGCTCATCAGTCCCCTAGAACTTAGAACTACTTAAACCTAACTAACCTAAGGACATCACACACATCCATGCCCGAGGCAGAATTCGAACCTACGACCATAGCGGTCGCGCGGTTCCGGATAGAAGCGCCTAGAACCGCTCGGCCACAGCGGCCGGCTACATCAACATAAAATATTTTAATTTCGCTAGTTAATGCAACCTCGCTGTTGTGCAAGAGAGATGTCACTTTGAGTGGAATAAAACTTTCTCCTTTACGACGTTCTGTCACTCTGCTAGTATTTTCCAAAATCGCAGCTACTTGTATAACACTGCTGTCTGCTTTCTCAAGTTTAAGTATTTGTCTGTGAGACACGCTCAACTGACTATGCAGGAACCACAGATACGTTTCCGTTAACGGATTTTGGATGAGCGTTGTCAGAAATATAAGTGCCTAAGAGGAAGAATGATTTAAGAGCATCATACAGATTCAGTATTCTCTCTACAGCAACAAAGATAAATATCTTGTTTTTGTATGTGACAACATTGCATGATACTCTGTGTCCAGAAACTCACAAAACTCCTTTGGACGCTCCGTTTATACTGTGTACATCGAGAAGCAATTGAAAAATTTAATTATAAAGCTTTCTACGTCAAAACTCATCACGTCAGCGTCTGTCTTCGCAGCATTGTGTAGTATGTGAAAAGGGCAGCCAAATCCTAAAAGATTTTCGTTTACATCACCTTTCATTGTTTGTACCTGCTCGTCGCACTACTCCAAAACTAGTGTTAGCACTGTCACCGCAAAATGCAATACATTTACTCTTATCAATTTTATTTTCTTCTAATGCAGTAAGTACTTATTGTAGAGGCGGTTTCATTTGGAAGCGAAACTAATTTACGCAATTTCACGCGAATGCCATTCTGAGGTGTAAAATATTGAACAATTAATGGAAATATTTTTCAGCCTTGTGATTACTCGCATCTGTAGCTACTAGTCTTGCGCATAATAGTTCGCGACTGGGAACGTTCAGTTTAGTTCGCGGTGCCGTCACGAACTAGGTCGATGTATTAGTTCGTTAGCTCCCATCTCGATTTCCAGAAAGGCAGTTCGCTCGCATTGCTATCGCTACAGCACACGCTCTTTTATTCGTTATGCTAGTTTTTGAATAATGACCAGTGTTGCCAATACCTGTATTATTACAGTTTTATGTCGAGTAATTAGACTTCGAAAGGGCAATTAAACCAGTTATTTACACAAATGCGTATAATGGGGTAGCCAACTACTTTACTTTACATACAGAGCACTCGTAGTATTTTAATTTTAAAATATATATATTTATTTATTTATTAGTTCATTGTAGGAATATTACCTACAAAATATGCTAAATGCGTTTTTTTGTGAATAAAAATGCACTTTCATAAACAGTCGACTTTTTTAAAGTTTTGGAAATAACCAACAAAAAATATTTCTGCTTTAGGTACAGGTTAAGTACTATATGGCACAAACAATAATACCTTTACCATTAACAGAAGAAACACTAACACTTATAATTTGTTACCAAACAATTAGACATAGAAAAAATAACTATGACCCCTGAGTGAGATCGTATTCTAAAGCATACTTTTTGTGCTTTGCATTATCATTCTTTAAATAATCAGTCTTGTAATTTTCAAGTGAAATATTACAAAAAGTTACATATTATTATGTAAAAACATTAATCTGGAAACTTTGTTCGTTGATAACAGTGTTCTTCGTTCATTAAGGATTTGTCCCGTCGCCGAAAAAACGCGTTCGCAGGGCACTGATGTCGCTAGTATGCAAAATCTCTTTAACACACATGCATATGCATGAGGATGTAACTGACGACGCTCGTGCCACCACTCAAGCGGATCTTTTTTTCGATCTAAATACTCTTCATTGAGGTATTTATCGAGTTCGCGAATACCAGCAGCAAGCTGGTTATCTGGTCTAATGATTTTTCTTTTTTCTTGGTCATACTCGTCCCATATAGAGTCTTTTTTTATTTTCATTACTGCTGCTACTAGAACAAGACGCCGAAGGGTCGCTAGCAGTAGGATCAGCCACTAAAATATCTCGATTCTCCCTCTGAAGTAACTGCACTCTGCCAACTGTATTTTTGAGGCGTTGTCTTGCAACTTCACAAGCTTTTTGATTTCTAAATCCTCTATCTAGATCGGGGGTCCAGCGTATAGAATGTTATTCTCTAAATCTTTAAAACGGTCTTCCATGCCTTTCTTGAGCACTGATTGCGCAGCGACAACTTTTTTATTGTTAGAAGCGTGCTTCAGCAGAAAACTGTTGAGCGGGTTACAAAACACAATAACTTTTGACAAAGTCACATTTCTTTCGGCACTTATTTCTACCGTAATTTCATAGAATTGACTACGTAAGGGCAAAACTCCTTCTATCATTTGCCAGTCACTTTCTTTTATTGTTAGGTCAGAGCGCAGAAGTGCTAACGTAGCAATCACTGCATCCTTTACCTTCATTATTCGTTGAAGCATGTCAAAAGTAGAATTCCAGCGGGTCTGGACGTCCTGTTTGAGCTTGAGGACAGGCAGATTCATTTGCTATTGTGTAGCAATCAGTTTTTTTTTTTTTTGGCCTTGTGTACTACGATTGAAAAACTCGACAATATTTTTAACTTGCGCCAAAACTTCAGATATTTCTTCAGTAGCTTCTTGTACAACAAGATTTAGAGAGTGGGCGAAACATGAGACTGATCGCCACTCACGAAGTCTGACAGCAGATAAGATATTTGCAGCATTATCGCTAACAATAGAAGCAACTTTGTGGGAAATATGCCAGTCTGTCATAACGTCTTTCATGAAATTGCACAAGTTTTGGCTGGTATGCCGCTCTTTATAATTAATACATCAAGTAATGCCGACTGAAGTTTAGTCTCTTCATCTATAGAGTGGGCTACAATGGCTGTATAGCTTTCATTATTCCTCGACGTCCAGCCATCGGTACTGACAGATAACGCAGATACAGCTTGCACCTTCTTTTGTACTTCATCCATTATGTCATTGTGAACCCTTGATATTAAATTTTCCGATAACGTTTTTCTTGATGGAAGTTTGTGGGCAATGAGAAACTAGTTCCACCAGTTTTCGAAAATCTTTTTCTTCCACAATTCGTAGAGCGTGATGCTCTTTAGCTACCATCTTGGCAACTTGTCTGTCTATTTCTTCAACCTTTCGGACTGACGGTGGTCTTCGAATATATTGGTTCATTGATTGTTGGGAGGCTGATACCGAAATAATATTCTGCAATAAGGATGTAGTTTGATTTGCTTGCAGTGAGTTTAGACATTATCGGTGGTTGTCTTTCCATCGTTATTGGGATTAAAGCGTGTTTTGTTTTCACATGCCGCGTTAAATTTCCGTTTGAGCCTCTTGCAATACTTATTAATGTTGAACAGTGGTTACATTTTGCTTTTCTTTTATCTGTGTCTTCAGTGAAATGTGTCCATAAGGAATTATGTGTCCTTTTGGATGACATAGTAATAAACAGCCTAAAACAAAACATAGTAACCCTATAATCAACCGATACGCATTACCGTAATCCACATCATCGCATTGTAGAAGTCCATTGTTATGTGATGATAGTCATTTTACATTACACATTTTAGGTACTGTACTTACCTAACGCTGTGTACGATTTTACTTCTTGACACTATGGTTGTATGTTAGACACTGCAGTGCAGAATACCGTAAAACAGAAAATATCCGCAGCACTGAACTATGTAACTGCAGCTGGCAGACGCTCAGCACGATATGACGCTCATTGGCGGGGGGAGGGGGGGGGTAATCACGTGATTTTTTATAGCCTACTGCGGGCTCTCGCTCCGGCTCGCTATTGTCCGTCGGTCTTCGGAAAAGAGGGAACGAACTAAGTAGCGAGGTTATCCGTGAACTAGTTCGTGTAGTTCGCCTGTGGGAGTGCTCTTCCGAACTAGTTCGTTCGCGAACTACACGAGACTAGTAGCTACTGAATAATAGCGGACCAGTGAAAGGGCGTCGCATATATGTTTGACAGTGTCAGGTGCCAAAACTGATTTCAAAAGTGCTGTTGTTTTGCTTCTGCTCAACGTCACACTGATCTGTGACAGAATCGTTAAAAAGATTGTAGCTTAGCCTAGAAGTACAATCTACAGATTTCAAAGACATATGACGTTAACGGTATGATAACACATTGTAAATTCCGCTGCTGCTACTGATTGGCTCTGTTTTTATGACTGAAATAAAAAAGCTGTCTATTGTTTTTGAAGTGCTTACAGAGAACATGTTTGATTTATGCTTTTGGCTGCCTAAATGATTAGTAATATCTGCCCTTCCTCCTTGTGAAATGGAAACACATGAATTACATATGCCACATCATAGTCGTGTCTTCTCCGTTTGATGAAAGACCATTCTTTTGTATATTTGTCTTGAAAGGAACACTTCCGCTTTGGAATTTGGAGCTCACATCAGACACACGCAGATATGAAGTAAGCACAATAAGCCTCAAGCACAGAACCACGTAGCTGCAACGTCTTAACTGAACTGAATCCCAAGACAAGAGTTAATAATAAAAAGAAGCGTTACGCTCAATAAAAGTCCTCGGTAGACGCTGGCAGAAGCAGCAATGAAACAAACATCATTGTTTTGCTGAATAGGGACAGTTAAAACACAAATCCGCGCCAACATTTGGGAAGAAATAGACGGTATGAGAGTATTTCTTTAGCATCACAAAACGGGACTACACTCGCATCCCGAAAGCAATTTTC
This sequence comes from Schistocerca cancellata, assembly GCF_023864275.1. NCBI lineage: Eukaryota > Metazoa > Arthropoda > Insecta > Orthoptera > Acrididae > Schistocerca > Schistocerca cancellata. Next base: position 167,382,022 of record NC_064634.1, read on the forward strand.
GGGACTCTCATTCGTTTAATCCGAAACCGGGACTGTCCCGGAAAATCGGGACGTCTAGCAACCGTACATTGGGCCGACATCTGCGAAGATACTCTTTCCACAGTGGCGTTACGTGCGGGAATAGAATACAAATAGTCACATAAATTTAGCAGACGGCATTTTCGTTCGGGATTTTCTGTTTCCTTAAGAACGTAAATCCAAATTCCTTTCACGGTGTGTTTATACTTTCATTCTTCTGAGCCTCGGTTTGATTCTAAAAAGCTCTTAAGATACATATATTCCTGAAAACACTTCTCGCTTCATTCAATTTTTAGTCAGGTTTTTAAAAATGTATTCAATCATCACGGAGTATGGAATTTCAGATAGCATCATCCAGTCAAATGCTTGATATTTATTAAGGGAAATAGCCCATTTCTCTAAGTAATCAAATGCTATGTTATGGCCTCTTCCTCAAATTTCGAAATGAAAATAATTATTTCTTCGTTAAAGTTCTCATTCTTTAATTTTTTTCATATTCATCTCGTTTTGCGTGCCTTCCATTCGGACATCTTTGAGTGTCGATTAATATATTTCTGATTTCAATTATCGAGACTTTATTCTTCTCTAGGCTTCTCAGATGTTTTTCAAACAAAGCCAAGCAGAAACATGAAGTAAATTTCACTGTCAGACTACTGAAAAAATCTGAAATTATTTTAGGTAGCCTGTCTTCGGCGTCAAAAATTTTGTTTAATCGAATCCAAAGCTTAAGAATTCTCTCAACTGCGGGCATTAACGATAGCAATCTTGTTACTGAGTGAGATAGAAGAGTCCGATTGACATCAACATATAAGCAGAACACTTCCAGCTTCTCTGTACTTACTGAAAATAATTAAATATTTCCATGACGAATATTCGTATGTCGACAGTTAAGATTTCAGCAGGGCTTCATATAGTATTGTGGAGGAGATGAACAGGGCATCCAATTTTCCTAGTTCTTCTTTAATTTGGTGAAATACATTCCGTTGGCCGCGTCGATGAAGTCCTTCGAAGTTGGTATTGGTATTGTCTCCACAAAAGGCGATTAATTTATCTAATGTGATTTGCAGTCGCCTTAAAGTGTCTAGACAGAACTTTGCAACTGTCTACAGTGTTTCGTTATTCAGCGAATCAAACTTCAACACCTTCTGATGGATTCCGTTAGTTTCAGTAAAGTATTGAACAACTAAAGGAAACATATTTCAGCCTTGTGGTTCGATGCGTCGGTGCCTGTACGGCAAAATGAAACTTCTTGCAATTGTTTTATGCGTTCGGACACGGAGTGTGGTGCGAGAATATTTTTAACAATCTCTGTAGCTTTGGTCCTGGCTGTAGGCTGCTTTGCGGCTACTCTAGAGTCAGGATACACCGCTGCATTCAGTTTTACCATACAATCAAGAGAACAGCAGGACTGATGATGCTTGACAACGTTACAAGCTGTTGTTACTTATGCAGTAGCAACGAGCATGTTTTCCTCGGTATCGTCTTTAATCACGAATGTAGAAATAGGCTTTGATGTCGATACTACCGCAAATTTGTTTGCAAGACTCTTCATAGAAATTTGACGCCTCACATCTGCCTTACCTGCATGAGTTACTGAGGTGAAACAGCTACAAATCGTACACAACGGTTCCTGATCCGTACGACCTTTCTTGACAAAAGACCTCCGAGAAGTGACACTTTCTCTTTCCAGCTTTAGCCATTTTCGTAAGCTATGATAAGTCTACTGGACGACATACAAACGACAATAACACAGTCATCGAAGGACACGTCATCATACGCTTCAGGCCTTATATACCCGCAGTAAACACATTACTAACTTGCTCTCGTTGTTCATACCCTATTACGTGTGGAAAGAATCGTCGTATTAGATCGCTATTGAAATGCGAACTGCCTGACTCTTCCGCGTGGCGTTACTTAAACGGTTGTAGTTCCGTACAACTGGAGAAGTCTCGTACTTTATCGAATGATGGCGCCGTAACTAGAAGGTACTTGGATCGTCGATACGGGAAACCCAACATGCGACGCCATCTGTGAGACGACCTCGTCTACCTTTGACATACGCCGAAAGGCCAATACGGCCTTTGAGGCTTTGACACCGGTCTTATTTCATCTGTGTTGAATTGTTTATATCACTCAGTCGAAACTTGATTTTCGGTCAGTGATGGAGGTGTTTTCTGGGTTTTACTATTTTCAGTTTAACTAGGTTAAAATGAGTAAAAAAAGTGATATAGGTATCCATTACCGCAAACTGGTAGATATAAACAAAATATGGACGACGAAGTTAACACCTTAAGACGAAATTTGAAACGTAATGATGTTGAAGGTGTAGTGGATTCGAAAATCAAAGAATTGTAAATAAACTGAGAAAAAAAGAAAGCGACACTTACAGACTGCTATTCGAAAATTTCTTCGTCTTCAAAGCCATCAAAACAATTATAACCTGTGGGCGTAAAAATAAGTTTGCGTTTTATATTAACATTTCGTTTCCACTGCTAAAAATATATTGGTATTCTATGACAAACTGAAAACAGAACAAGTCAATCAGTTTCGTTCAGTTAGTATTCACAACTTATTATAAAGCAAACTCGGCAACCAACCCTTTCAGTCGGACTGTGGGAGGTAATCCCTGAGGGTGCAGGGGCGACTTAAATGCAGTCGTCGCCATCGCGTCTTTGGACTCTACAGGGTGATTTAGTATACATACTGCGAGAAATTCACATATGCAGCGTTTTACATGCTTACTTTTGATTGCAGAAACAGGTCAAATGGACTACTAGAAGACACTAAACATGTTAGTATGCAACCAAGTGAAAGCCAGCTACCTCAAACAGCACCTAAATCAACGCCTAATCAGTACTAGAATCTGAGCTCAGTAGCTTGCTGTCAGCACGCGATGCTGGCTGGCATGCCACAGACGAAGCAACAAAAAGAATAACAGCATTAAAGAAAAACTTTCAACTGGAAAGAAACATACTGAATAGAAATATCAGCGCAGCCGAACGACAGAAAAAAGTAGTGATTCCAAAAAACAAAAAATTCTAGAAATTTGTGAAAGTAATTCCGAATTACCAGCAGCTCTTAAAATTCGAAATACTGTCGGTCGGCCTATAGTAAAAGAAAACCATTTCGGTTTACTTGAATTCATGAAGGAGACTGCAGTGTTTGGTGGTACAGTTGATAACCGACGTCGCACTGAAATTATAAGGTGCAGTAAAATACTGGATGACTTATAAGCCGAACTATGTAAACAGGGCTGTACTATCAGCCAAACGGAGTTGTATTCAAGACTACTTCCCAGACGTCAGTACACAGTAAATAAAAAAAAACACGTGGTAACTATTTCCGTTAAACTGTGCAAACCAAATTCTACGCTCTACGCTCTACGCTAAAGATGGCAAATTCTGTACAGCTACTATAAGAAACCTTGAATCTTTAGCTTCAATTTTGCGCTCTGGTAAAGTATTCTTTTTGTCTATGGATGACGAAACACGCGTGCCGTTAAGTAGTACAGCGGCAAATGCTCACGCGCCAATATTAATGCACCTCGACTACTGTTTAAAATTGCCGGATCATGATTTTGTGGTCGCTGAAAAACAATCAAAACACGTGTTCATCCCTCTGTTTATGTAGGTACTGTAATAAAGAAAGGTGGTGAAGGGAAACCTGAAGCTGTGACACATTCTGGGCCTACATTCGTAGCAATTCACAGTGAAAAATATTCTTCCTGTAACTCAGAGAGTCACGCCACAGACATATATAGACTTTTTGAATTACCAGCTTTCGAAAAGTTAAGGAGCGCTCGGGAAAGTTTTGTAAAACACGTGTTCAATTTCACTGGCGATAATGGTACCGACAAAAAAATTACAATACGAGCTAATTATAGCTTCATCTACACAACTTTTTGAAGATCTTGACTTGGATGCTATTTGCGTTACCACAAATGTTCCAGGAGGAAGTGCATTTAACAAGTGGGGTGAGAAATGGCTTCTTGTTGATTTTCCTGTGATTGCTGAATACACTGTGCCAACAAATACCACACTGGATATCGTATAGGCTGGAACATTGAAAAATGATGCTACCTGGTAAGCAAATCATGTACATGAAACAGTACTTTTTTACAAATTGTAAAATGCGAGTCTGTCGCGTGCTGCAGAATGCCACGATACAGCCTGTGGTGGTTACTACAACAGGGGTTTCTACCACCACCTGTTTTGATTAAACAGACTTCAGACGGGTATGTACCCGTAGGAAATGACGACTCAGAAGGTAAATTTGCTCCGCTGTTGCTACAGCTATCTTTGGATCTCCGAGGGTCATCACATTTGAAGCAAGTTCCGTAAGATGGCCATTGCCCCAGTGTCGAGGCATACTTCTTCAAACAGTCGTGTGGCATCTGTGGTCTACATCTTTCATCATACAAAGCCACTAACCAACACATGCAACAACATAAGAGTCAACAAGAGACTTTGCCCTTGACGACGATCCATTCTCAAAGAATTGCAGCTAGACGCGCCAGGGATGTTCTTTGTTTGATAAAATATGCGATGCTTTATGGTTGGCTGAAGATGATGTGGACGTAACGAATGTACCTAACATTATCCAAATCGAGAACGAAGTGATTGCTGTGCCAATCATAAATAATATGAAGGAATGGGTTCAAAGTGCTCAGGCACGAAATGATTAAATTTTGTATTTTTTTTTATTTGATGTTTTTTGTACTTTTCTAAAACGTTTGACTTATTCTTGATTTTAGGAAAAAATTTTATGCAGAAACATATAAATAATTCTGGAACTGCTGTTTTAACTTAATAATTTCTCAATTCAAAGCTGCATCAGGAGTGTCGTGGTAATAGAACAAATGCAACCACTTGCGACAAGGTGGTGGTGGTGGGTGAGGCGGGGGGGGGGGGGGGGGGGGACGGGGGGGGGGGGAGCTGCAAAAATCTTTAAATTCGCGTGACATAATGTATGGATGACTCCTTCCCTCTCTCTCTGTTCATTTCCCTCCCCTCTCACTGTGTCTCTCTCCTCCTTCCTCCTCTCTGTGTCTCCATCCTCTCCTCCCCGCTCTTCTCTGTCTGTCATCCCCATCACAATAAGAAGCTGGTGATTCTTCCCCCACAGTATTTCTTTCCAGATAGTAAATATGTACCATGTTTGGCTTAGGAGGAGCTTTTTACCCGCAGTTTCACCTATGTATACGCATGCCACATATTCTTCACAGATATTTAACATATTTAACACATATTTTGTACACACATATCACCTGTAGCTCTAGCGAATTTCGCCACGCAATTCGTTCTCCCGCATCTCAGTGTTTATGACATATCTCATGAACTATAAGTTGCACAACGACATAATTTTGCAAGTACAGTCAGCGGTATATGGGAACAGTCCGCGAGAAATGTGTTGGCAGTAGAGTTAATAATAAATAAGGAATAAATTAAAACATCATGTTTGATGCGTCAGTCCTAGTGCATGAACAGCGAGAATGTGGCAAACGATGAAATTTTATCCTTTAATCATTTTCTGGAGGGTAACAGCGAGAAAAAGTTTCGTGAAGGTTTGAAATTATGGATTAAGTCAGGTGCAAGTGACGAGGAACTGGATGAATGAAGTCGTTATGTGCACATCATTGGGTACATTCCTTTTTCACGCCCACTCCAGATCCTTTGATAGTTAGGTGGTTCTTACTCCTTGAGCGTTTCTTTCCAGACAGTAAGTGATATTTGTACCAAGTTTGGTTCAAATCGATCCAGTAGCTTAGGAAATTAGCAATATACATACATACATTGTTATAGTTGGATACTTAAACTAACCCACAAATGTAAACATTTTTTATTATGCCACTTCTCCACGTACTCTAACAACAGAAGTAAACATCTCTTACACGCTACCTGCAGTGCTAGTTTTAACAAGAATTTCGTCTACACAACAGAAGATATTGTTCAGTTGAAGCGGTTTCGTTTCGATTTATAATTTGCTTTGTTACGAGAGGAGCGTAATCTGCTATCTATATTGCTATGGGATTCTCGGAACAGATGTTAAATAACGTTGGGAAGGTACTCCGTAACGGCCTGACACTATGATATGTGCATCTCCTACCCAGTATCAACACTACTTGGTAGAAAATATGCGGACATCTGTTAGTGACCATTAATGTGGCCGAGCGGTTCTAGGCTCTTCAATTTGGAGTCGCGCGACCGCTACGGTCGCAGGTTCGAATCCTGCCTCGGGGTTGGATGTGTGTGATGCCCTTAGGTTAGTTAGGTTTAAGTAGTTCTAAGTTCTAGGGGACTGATGACCTCAGATGTTAAAGTCCCATAGCGCTCAGAACCATTTGAACCACTAATGTGGAGAGTGTCCGTCCTCCGCCTTTATGACCGCTTTAACTCTACTGGGGTCACTTGCAGTGAGGTGTCTGAACCTCAGAGAGAGAATGGTAGCCGAAACAAGATGAAGTACAACTTGAGAGGCTCGTGTCTGGAGCGAAGCCTATATTCTGACTCGTCCCAAGGTGTTGCATTGGGTTCAGGTCGACACTTCGGGCAGGCCAGTCCATTTCAGAAATGTTATTGTCCAAAAATCATTGCTTCACGTGGCTGCTTCACGGCAGAGCGTAGTGTCATGTCGATACAGCCAGCCATCGTCTCTGAACTGGCCCCTTACTGTATACAGTGTACAACGCTGTAAAACGTGTTAATACCCAACAGCATTTAGCGTTTTCGTAAGCGCTATAAAGGGACTACACACTAACAAAGAAAAACAACCCCTTATCGTAACATCACCTTTTCTTTACTTCACTGTGGACACTACAGCCGATGACAACTTACGTTCTCCAGATATTCGCCAAACCTAAGTTCTTCTTTCGAACTGCGATCAGGGTATAACGTGATTCGTCACACAAACTTTCTCGTTTCCAGTCATCCAGGGTCCAATGGCGTCGCGCTTTGCACCTCCTCAAGCGTCAAAATGGCTCTGAGCACTATGGGACTTAGCATCTATGGTCATCAGTCCCCTACATCTTAGAACTACTTAAACCTAACTAACCTAAGGACAGCACACAACACCCAGTCATCACGAGGCAGAGAAAATCCCTGACCCCGCCGGGAATCGAACCCGGGAACCCGGGCGCGGGAAGCGAGAACGCTACCACACGACCACGAGCTGCGGACTCCTCAAGCGTCGCTTGGCATTAACTTCCAGAGAGTTGTGACTTATGAGAGGCTGCTCGACCAGTTTATCGCATTCGTTTTGACTCCCTACGCAGTCATTGTGCTGGCTGGATTGCTCGCACCTGCTTGGAACTCACGAGTGATTTCTTTCTCTGATTTCATGCGGTTTCTTACAACCACACTCCCCATTGCTCAACCGTCCCTGTTCGTCAGTGCATGAGCTCTGCCTGGTCTTGATTTAGCTGTGACCGCTCCTTCGCGTTTCCACTTCATAGTCAGAGAGATAGGTGCTGGAGTAAAATTGCTAATCACTAGACTTTGCACCAAAGCCCTTGACTGTATTAGAAACCTTCCTCTATGGAGCATGAAGTAAGAGCACGTGACACTACTGGGGATCCTTCCGTCGGATGGTTTAATCCTCTCACTTCCATCATCATCATACAGAAAGTACATGATGCCAGGCTGCGCACAACCGTTACAGTCACCTACAGCCAACAGCGACACTTCAGAGACAACACCACGCACCGCACTGAAAGGGATCATTGTTGCGCGTAGAGTCTGAACATACCTCTCCGGGCGTTTTAGCCAACAGTACCTTCCTTTACAGCCTGACAGCAATGTTGGGCCATTAATTCACTTTTAGGATTGTAAGGGGTGTAAATTACTTACTTCGTTCATACACTGACGGAAAAAAATCGCAACACCAAGGAGGAGTTGTGCGACATAAACGAAAGTTTTTAGGTGAATTACTATATCCGAAATATGATTATTCCAGTTTCGCGCCAGTCACATAAGAGTGGCACTAGCAGCTCCAGTAGGAGGATGAAGGTCAGGTTTGCTTTAAATACACGCTGTAACGGTCGTTACTGTCAGCTACCTTCGAGATGTCCGCCCCTGATAGTTGAGCGGCAAGCGCGACGGATTGTCATACCTAACAGGTTCGATTCCCGGCTGGGTCGGTGATTTTCTCCACTCAGAGACTGGGTGTTGTGTTGTCCTTATCATCACCATTTCATCCTCATCGACATGCAAGTCGCCGCAGTGGCGTCAACTCGCAAGACTTGCACCAGGCGAACGGCCCACCCGCTGGAGGCCCTAGCCAGACGTCATTTCCATCTTACCTTCGAGACTGGACGTGGTGATTTGATGCTAGCCAATAATGCCATTAAGGAGGCGAAGATGCCATTGTCGACACCTCAGTTTGAGCGAGGTTGAGTAACAGATCTGCAAGAAGCTGGATGTTCCTTCTACGACAATATAGAAAGACTGGACAGGAATGTAGCCACTGTACATGATTGCTGTCAGCGATGGACACAAGAAAGTACGCTCATAAGAAGATCGGGCTCCGGACGGCTACGTCGCACTACCGAAAGTGATGACCACCGTGTTCGGCGTGGGGCTGTGGCGCATCGTGCTGCATCTGCAGCAGCAATCTGAGCAGCAATTGGCGCCACAGTGGCACAGCGAACTGTTGCAAATCGGTTACTTCAAGGACAGCTCCGAGCCAGACGCCATGTAGCGAGCATTCCACTGAACGTAAACCTACGTCATTTGTGACTTCAGTGGTGTCAACAGAGCTCATTGGAGGGCAGGGTGGAGGTCAGCTGTGTTTTCTGGTGAAAGCTGGTTCTGTCCCGGGTGATAGTGATGACCATGTATCGGGTGGGATGGGACCAAATGAGGCTCTTCCTCTTCAAGCAAACTGTCTGCATGCTAGACACACTGGACCTACATCTCGGGTTATGGTCTGTGGTGCGATTTTGTATGACAGCAGGAGCACTGCCGTGATTATCCCATGCTTCGTGACTGCAAATTTGTACGTCAGTCTGGTGATTCGACTTGTTCTACTACCATTCATAAATACATTCCAGGGGGGGGGTGTTTTTCATCAGGATAACGCTCGACCACACACCGCTGTTGTAACCCAACATGCTCTACAGAGTGTCGACTAATTTCCTCGCCCTGCTCGATCATCTGATGTGTCAGTAATAGAGCTCATAAGAGACATCAGTGGATGACAACTCCAGCGTCATCCACAAGAGCAATAACCGCTCCTTCATTGATTAGGCACGTGCAACAGGCATGGAACTCCACCCCACAAACTGACACCCGGCACCTGTACAACACAATGTAGGCACATTTGCATGCTTCATCTACATCTACATCTACATTTATACTCCGCAAGCCACCCAACGGTGTGTGGCGGAGGGCACTTTACGTGCCACTGTCATTACCTCCCTTTCCTGTTCCAGTCGCGTATGGTTCGCGGGAAGAACGACTGTCTGAAAGCCTCTGTGCGCGCTATAATCTCTCTAATTTTACATTCGTAATCTCCTCGGGAGGTATAAGTAGGGGGAAGCAATATATTCGATACCTCATCCAGAAACGCACCCTCTCGAAACCTGGCGAGCAAGCTACACCGCGATGCAGAGCGCCTCTCTTGCAGAGTCTGCCACTTGAGTTTGTTAAACATCTCCGTAACGCTATCACGGTTACCAAATACCCCTGTGACGAAACGCGCCGCTCTTCTTTGGATCTTCTCTATCTCCTCCGTCAACCCGACCTGGTACGGATCCCACGCTGATGAGCAATACTCAAGTATAGGTCGAACGAGTGTTTCGTAAGCCACCTCCTTTGTTGATGGACGACGTTTTCTAAGGACTCTCCCAATGAATCTCAACCCGGTACCCGCCTTACCAACAATTAATTTTATATGATCATTCCACTTCAAATCGTTCCGCACGCATACTCCCAGATATTTTACAGAAGTAACTGCTACAAGTGTTTGTTCCGCTATCATATAATCATACAATAAAGGATCCTTCTTTCTATGTATTCTCAATACATTACATTTGTCTATGTTAAGGGTCAGTTGCCACTCCCTGCACCAAGTGCCTATCCGCTGCAGATCTTCCTGCATTTCGCTACAATTTTCTAATGCTGCAACTTCTCTGTATACTACAGCATCATCCGCGAAAAGCCGCATGGAACTTCCGACACTATCTACTAGGTCATTTATATATATTGTGAAAAGCAATGGTCCCATAACACTCCCCTGTGGCACGCCAGAGGTTACTTTAACGTCTGTAGACGTCTCTCCGTTGATAAGAACATGCTGTGTTCTGTTTGCTAAAAACTCTTCAATCCAGCCACACAGCTGGTCTGATATTCCGTAGGCTCTTACTTTGTTTATCAGGCGACAGTGCGGAACTGTATCGAACGCCTTCCGGAAGTCAAGAAAAATAGCATCTACCTGGGAGCCTGTATCTAATATTTTCTGGGTCTCATGAACAAATAGAGCGAGTTGGGTCTCACACGATCGCTGTTTCCGGAATCCATGTTGATTCCTACATAGTAGATTCTGAGTTTCCAAAAACGACATGATACTCGAGCAAAAAACGTGTTCTAAAATTCTACAACAGATCGACGTCAGAGATATAGGTTTATAGTTTTGCGCATCTGCTCGACGACCCTTCTTGAAGACTGGGACTACCTGTGCTCTTTTCCAATCATTTGGAACCTTCCGTTCCTCTAGAGACTTGCGGTACACGGCTGTTAGAAGGGGGGCAAGTTCTTTCGCGTACTCTGTGTAGAATCGAATTGGTATCCCGTCAGGCCCAGTGGACTTTCCTCTGTTGAGTGATTCCAGTTGCTTTTCTATTCCTTGGACACTTATTTCGATGTCAGCCATTTTTTCGTTTGTGCGAGGATTTAGAGAAGGAACTGCAGTGCGGTCTTTCTCTGTGAAACAGCTTTGGAAAAAGGTGTTTAGTATTTCAGCTTTACGCTTGTCATCCTCTGTTTCAATGCCATCATCATCCCGGAGTGTCTGGACATGCTGTTTCGAGCCACTTACTGATTTAACGTAAGACCAGAACTTCCTAGGATTTTCTGTCAAGTCGGTACCTAGTATTTTACTTTCGAATTCGCTAAACGCTTCACGCATAGCCCTCCTTACGCTAACTTTGACATCGTTTAGCTTCTGTTTGTCTGAGAGGTTTTGGCTGCGTTTAAATTTGGAGTGAAGCTCTCTTTGCTTTCGCAGTAATTTCCTAACTTTGTTGTTGTACCACTGTGGGTTTTTCCCGTCCCTCACAGTTTTACTCGGCACGTACCTGTCTAAAACGCATTTTACGATTGCCTTGAACTTTTTCCATAAACACTCAACATTGTCAGTGTCGGAACAGAAATTTTCGTTTTGATCTGTTAGGTAGTCTGAAATCTGCCTTTTATTACTCATGCCAAACAGATAAACCTTCCTCCCTTTTTTTATATTCCAATTAACTTCCATATTCAGGGATGCTGCAACGGCCTTATGATCACTGATTCCTTGTTCTGCATATACAGAGTCGAAAAGTTCGGGTCTGTTTGTTATCAGTAGGTCCAAGATGTTATCTCCACGAGTCGGTTCTCTGTTTAATTGCTCGAGGTAATTATCGGATAGTGCACTCAGTATAATGTCACTCGATGCTCTGTCCCTACCACCCGTCCTAAACATCTGAGTGTCCCAGTCTATATCTGGTAAATTGAAATCTCCACCTAAGACTATAACATGCTGAGAAAATTTATGTGAAATGTATTCCAAATTTTCTCTCAGCTGTTCTGCCACTAATGCTGCTGAGTCGGGGGGTCGGTAAAAGGAGCCAATTATTAACCTAGCTCGGTTGTTGAGTGTAACCTCCACCCATAATAATTCACAGGAACTATCCACTTCGACTTCACTACAGGATAAATTACTACTAACAGCAACGAACACTCCACCACCGGTTGCATGCAATCTATCCTTTCTAAACACCGTCTGTACGTTTGTAAAAATTTCGGCAGAATTTATCTCTGGCTTCAGCCAGCTTTCTGTACCTATAACGATTTCAGCTTCGGTGCTTTCTATCAGCGCTTGAAGTTCCGGTACTTTACCAACGCAGCTTCGACAGTTTACAATTACAATACCGATTGCTGCTTGGTCCCCGCATGTCCTGACTTTGCCCCGCACCCGTTGAGGCTGTTGCCCTTTCTGTACTTGCCCGAGGCCATCTAACCTAAAAAACCGCCCAGCCCACGCCACACAACCCCTGCTACCCGTGTAGCCGCTTGTTGCGTGTAGTGGACTCCTGACCTATCCAGCGGAACCCGAAACCCCACCACCCTATGGCGCAAGTCGAGGAATCTGCAGCCCACACGGTCGCAGAACCGTCTCAGCCTCTGATTCAGACCCTCCACTCGGCTCTGTACCAAAGGTCCGCAGTCAGTCCTGTCGACGATGCTGCAGATGGTGAGCTCTGCTTTCATCCCGCTAGCGAGACTGGCAGTCTTCACCAAATCAGATAGCCGCTGGAAGCCAGGGAGGATTTCCTCCGATCCATAGCGACACACATCATTGGTGCCGACATGAGCGACCACCTGCAGATGGGTACACCCTGTACCCTTCATGGCATCCGGAAGGACCCTTTCCACATCTGGAATGACTCCCCCCCCCCCCCCCCCTCTGGTATGCACACGGAGTGCACTTTGGTTTTCTTCCCCTCCCTTGCTGCCATATCCCTAAGGGGCCCCATTACGCGCCTGACGTTGGAGCTCCCAACTACCAGTAAGCCCACCCTCTGCGACCGCCCGGATCTTGGAGACTGAGGGGCAACCTCTGGAACAGGACAAGCAGCCATGTCAGGCCGAAGATCAGTATCAGCCTGAGACAGAGCCTGAAACCGGTTCGTCAGACAAACTGGAGAGGCCTTCCGCTCAGCCCTCCGGAATGTCTTTCGCCCCCTGCCACACCTTGAGACGACCTCCCACTCTACCACAGGTGAGGGATCAGCCTCAATGCGGGCAGTATCCCGGGTAACCACAGTCGTAGTCCGATCGGGGGATGCGTGGGACGAGCTGGCTGTCCCCGACAAACCCCCATCCGAACCCCCACAGTGATGACCATTGGCAACAGCCTCAAGATGTGTGACCGAAGCCAACACTGGCTGAAGCTGGGAGCGAAGGGATGCCAACTCAGCCTGCATCCGAACACAGCAGTTGCAGTCCCTATCCATGCTAAAAACTGTTGTGCAAAGAACGTCGGAACTAATCTACAGAGAGCGCTAACAAATCGACACAAAATTTAAACGGTTATTAAAATACAAGATTGCCTAGTAAATGCAGTAATGCTGCCACTTGTGCACTGCTGACACACTGCTCGGCGGCGGAAGGAGACTACGCGATTTTACACTATTCAGGTACTAAAACGCGATGCTACAACTCTCAAATACTATAATACGCCCGAAATTTATGAATTAAACAATGCAAGTACCAAAAACACGCAAAGAAATTAAGAATTAAACTATGTAACAAATGAGTGAGTGAGCTAGGAGTATACGATTTGCTGCTGCAGCTGCTTATCCAACGGCGGCAGGGAGCACACTGACTGTGACCAACCGACACTGGCCGTTCAAAACAAAAACAGAAGACAGACGACTACGCGAATTTACACTATTCAGGTACTAAAACGCGATGCTGCAACTCTCAAATACTATAATACGCCAGAAATTTATGAATTAAAAAATGCAGGTACCGAAAACACGCAAAGAAATTAAGAATTAAACTATGTAACAAATGAGTGAGCTATGAGTATACGATTTGCTGCTGCAGCTGCTTATCCAACGGCGGCAGGGAGCACACTGCTTGCAGTCGACATTCTGGCGGTTGCACTGGTTATTAATGTACCAGCACTTCACATTTTCATTGGCTTATTTCGCACATTAACCTGTCATCTTGCAATGTTAACCACTTAAAAGTGTTACCTAGACACATGTATTCCCGAAATTTCGTTACTCTGTAGTAAGCATTTTTTGCTGTTGTGATTTTTTCCGTCAGTGTATTTATAAGAACATAATGTATCTACAACGAAATCACTCCAATAAACGTCCTTTTAAAGTTTCTTACCACATTTTATATTTCTACAGTTTATCATTTTTATTCACGAATAAAGTGCCTCTGACGCTCAATGCAAAGAAGCTGCGCATCTGGCAGGAACTCTACACACTGATATCATCCTAACGTTTTTCTCCACAGCCAGCGCACTGATTACTACACCTGCAGACCTGAGCAACTGAAGGTCTGTGAATCAAGTCAACAACAACATGACGTTGCACAACTTAGAAGTCAGTATTTTTTATTACAAAACATTACCTTGGACACCTGTTTTTCTGGCTGCTCTCCTTGACCGTCTGCAGTGAAAGTGTGTCCCGGGCTGTTGTCGTTGCTTCCTGGCCTAGATAGGGGATCCCCTCTGCTGTCTGCTGCGTGTCTACTCGATTGCCGCTAGCGACCTCTCCACTTGCGACCTACAGTGCCACCAGCACTTGAGTCTCTCAGAAGACAATGAAATCACTCTCACTGGATCTTCCTGTGCTTGGGTCTTGCATGACCGCTATACGTTTAGTATATTGGAACGAATATAGTTCTTTTTTCGTCAGACCGACCGTATTCCTCATTCATTGCACTACTGAAGAGCAACGAAGCTTCCATTCTTTGTAGGTTTGGTGTACGAGCTCTACATCAGATTTCTAAAGCTACGCTAACTTCATCTTGGTTGCTTCCGATTATAATGGACAGTCCAAAGAGTAAAACTGTCACTTAGTATATTTCCTCTGAGTGAAATTAATCAGTTTTGTAAACTGGCGTATTATTCAGCATTGTAGTAAACGCGTGTAATCTGAATGCTGGTCTGTCCAAGCACTGTAACTAAATCATATTGCGTGGCTTCACTACACCAGTGGAAGTGATGTCCACCATAGAAGTTGAAAATCAAAAAATATTCTAGTGCTCGTGATAAAATATCAACAAAGTTACCTAAGTGTATCCTTCTAAGTTTAGTGATATATTAAGCCATCGGCGTAATCAGTCGTTTATCAGTGGAATATTTCCTGAATGATTGAAATATGCTGAAGTTAAGCCTTTGTTTATGAAATGTGATAAAGAATACCATCATATTTCCGTCCAATTTCACTTTTTCAAGCATTCTCGAAATATTTGCAACAGATAATATACAACTGACTTTTTAACCACCTGAAGGTGAATTACACACTCATCAAAAAAAGTTTTGCATGAACTCGGTTCCGAAAGTTTCGGAACCTGTGTGGTGTCACCGCCAGACACCACACTTGCTAGGTGGTAGCTTTTAAATCGGCCGCGGTCCGCTAGTATACGACGGACCCGCGTGTCGCCACTGTCAGTAATAGCAGACCGAGCGCCACCACCCGGCAGGTCTAGAGAGACGTACTAGCACTCAGCCCAGCTGTACAGCCGACTTTGCAAGGAACGGTTCACTGACAACTACGCTCTCATTTGCCGAGACGATAGTTAGCATAGCCTTCAGCTACATTTGCTACGACCTAGCAAGGTGCCATTACCAGTATAGATATTGAGATTCTGTTAATGTATCATCAAGAGCGATGTTCTACAAATGTGGATTAAAGTTAAGTATTCCAGAAGGTACGTACTTTTCTTTATAGCATTCATTACGTATCCTGTTTCAGACCTCACGCCAGCCTGTGAGAGTTTAAGCGCGTGCCTTTCGGCTTCCTCTCATGGTGTCTAGGCTGTCTTGTCTAGACACAACAACCTGTACAGAACATTGGAATAAAGATCAACATAAACATCATTTCCGCCCTTTTTATTACTCATGAAAACCACACACTGCATGTTGTACCACCATACAGCGAGACCTTCAGAGGTGTTGGTCCAGACTGCTGCACACACCGGTACTTCTAATACCCAGTAGCACGTCCTATTACATTGATAAATGCCTGTATTCGTCGTGGCATACTATCCACAAGTTGTTCAAGGCACTGTTGGTCCAAATTGTCCCACTCCTCAACGGCGATTCGGCGTAGTTACCTCAGAGTGGTTGGTGGGTCACGTCGTCCATAAACAACACTTTTCAATCTATCCAAGGCATGTTCCATTGGGGTTCATGTCTGGAGAACATGCTGGCCACTACAGTCGAGCGATGTCGTTACCCTGAAAGAAGTCATTCACAAGATGTGCACGATGGGGGCGCGAATTGTCGTCCACGAAGACGAATGCCTCGCCAATATGCTGCCAATATTGTTGCACAATCGGTCGGAGGATGGCATTCAGGTATAGTACAGCTGTTACGGCGGTTTCCACGACCAACAGCGGCATACGTCGGCGCACATAATGCTCCCCAAAACAGCAGGGAACCTCCACCTTGCTGCACTCGCTGGACGGTGTGTCTAAGGCTTTCAGTCTGACCGGGTTGCCTCCAAACACGTCTCCGACAATTGTCTGGTTGAAGGCATATGTGACACTCATCGGTGAAGAGAACGTGATGCCAATCCTGAGCGGTTCATTCGGCATGTTGTTGGGCCCATCTGTACAGCGCTGCATGGTGTCGTGGTTGCAAAGATGAACCTCGCCATGGACGTCTGGAGTAAAGTTGCGCATCATACAGCCTATTGCGCACAGTTCGAGTCGTAACAGGACGTCCTGTGGCTGCACGGAAAGCATTATTGAACATGGTGGCGTTGCTGTCAGGGTTCCTCCGAGCCATAATCCGTAGGTAGCGGCAATCCACTGCAGTAGCAGCCCTTGGGCAGCCTGAGTGAGGCATGTAATCGACCGTTCCTGTCTCTCTGTATCTGCTCCATGTCCGAACAACATCGCTTTGTTTCACTCCGAGACCCCTAGAGTCATCTTTAAGAGCCCTTCCTGGCACAAGTAACAATGCGGGCGTGATCTAACCGCGGTATTGACCGTCTAGGCATGGTTGTACTATGAACAACACGAGCCGTGTGTTCCTGGTGGAATGACTGGAACTGATTGGCTGTCAGACGCCCTCCGTCTAATAGGCGCTGCTCGTGCATGGTTGTTTCCATCTTGTGGCGCTTTAGTGACATCTCTGAACCATCAAAGGGACTTTGTCTGTGATACAATATCCACAGTCAACATCTATCTTCAGGAGTTCTGGGAACCAGTGTGATGCAAAACATTTTTTGATGTATGTATATTGTCAAAGTCGTAGTTCGGATTTTAAAAGGTTATGATATTGAGAAGGATATCTACACATACAGTGAGAATGTACTTAATTCATTAGACGATAAATTACGGGTTACTGGTATATTTTGCGATATTCCAAAGCATTTGACTGTGTAAATTGCAATATCCTTTTGTACTCACTAATTCCTGTATCCGTAATATCCGTGATGATACTCGCTATTAACTCAGGTTTATTTGCCGCAGAGAGGTTCAAAAAATGGCTCAAATGGCTCTGAGCACTATGGGACTTAACATCTATGGTCATCAGTCCCCTAGAACTTAGAACTACTTAAACCTAACTAACCTAAGGACAGCACACAACACCCAGCCATCACGAGGCAGAGAAAATCCCTGACCCCGCCGGGAATCGAACCCGGGAACCCGGGCGTGGGAAGCGAGAACGCTACCGCACGACCACGAGATGCGGGCTGTTAATAGTTTGGCGATGAAATAGAGCTCGATAGGGACATATGAGATGAGTGTCCAAAACTCAAGGGAATTCCCGTTTGAAGATGTGTATGTATGTATGTATGTATGAGGGTCCAACGTTGCGACTAGATGCTGCGTGTGGCCCGCTTGCAGAAGCTGTTACAGGCCGATATATACACTCCTGGAAATTGAAATAAGAACACCGTGAATCCATTGTCCCAGGAAGGGGAAACTTTATTGACACATTCCTGGGGTCAGATACATCACATGATCACACTGACAGAACCACAGGCACATAGACACAGGCAACAGAGCATGCACAATGTCGGCACTAGTACAGTGTATATCCACCTTTCGCAGCAATGCAGGCTGCTATTCTCCCATGGAGACGATCGTAGAGATGCTGGATGTAGTCCTGTGGAACGGCTTGCCATGCCATTTCCACCTGGCGCCTCAGTTGGACCAGCGTTCGTGCTGGACGTGCAGACCGCGTGAGACGACGCTTCATCCAGTCCCAAACATGCTCAATGGGGGACAGATCTGGAGATCTTGCTGGCCAGGGTAGTTGACTTACACCTTCTAGAGCACGTTGGATGGCACGGGATACATGCGGACGTGCATTGTCCTGTTGGAACAGCAAGTTCCCTTGCCGGTCTAGGAATGGTAGAACGATGGGTTCGATGACGGTTTGGATGTACCGTGCACTATTCAGTGTCCCCTCGACGATCACCAGTGGTGTACGGCCAGTGTAGGAGATCGCTCCCCACACCATGATGCCGGGTGTTGGCCCTGTGTGCCTCGGTCGTATGCAGTCCTGATTGTGGCGCTCACCTGCACGGCGCCAAACACGCATACGACCATCATTGGCACCAAGGCAGAAGCGACTCTCATCGCTGAAGACGACACGTCTCCATTCGTCCCTCCATTCACGCCTGTCGCGACACCACTGGAGGCGGGCTGCACGATGTTGGGGCGTGAGCGGAAGACGGCCTAACGGTGTGCGGGACCGTAGCCCAGCTTCATGGAGACGGTTGCGAATGGTCCTCGCCGATACCCCAGGAGCAACAGTGTCCCTAATTTGCTGGGAAGTGGCGGTGCGGTCCCCTACGGCACTGCGTAGGATCCTACGGTCTTGGCGTGCATCCGTGCGTCGCTGCGGTCCGGTCCCAGGTCGACGGGCACGTGCACCTTCCGCCGACCACTGGCGACAACATCGATGTACCGTGGAGACCTCACGCCCCACGTGTTGAGCAATTCGGCGGTACGTCCACCCGGCCTCCCGCATGCCCACTATACGCCCTCGCTCAAAGTCCGTCAACTGCACATACGGTTCACGTCCACGCTGTCGCGGCATGCTACCAGTGCTAAAGACTGCGATGGAGCTCCGTATGCCACGGCAAACTGGCTGACACTGACGGCGGCGGTGCACAAATGCTGCGCAGCTAGCGCCATTCGACGGCGGTTCCTGGTGTGTCCGCTGTGCCGTGCGTGTGATCATTGCTTGTACAGCCCTCTCGCAGTGTCCGGAGCAAGTATGGTGGGTCTGACACACCGGTGTCAATGTGTTCTTTTTTCCATTTCCAGGAGTGTAGTTTACGTGGCGGCACGTCGTCGGTTTACAGACCTACAGCGTGGAGTGATAATTAGCGCAAGAATCGTGCATCATTGCATATCAGAGATTAGACAAGGATTCGGATCAACGATGTGGGTCTTCACTGTCCCTGATGCACAGCTTCCACACGTTGAAACCGCCGCATAGGACGACCCCAAGTTTCTGTCAAACTGAAGTCAAGTCGCTTTCGCAGAGTTGCCGACAGTATCCGGATCATCTACATCTATACTCCGCAGCCCACTTCCCGGTGTGTACCACTGAACTTTCCTGTTCCAGTCGCGAACTGTTCTCGGAAAGAACGCTTGCCGGTGAGCCCCCGTGTAGGCTCGAATCTCTGTAATTTTATCTTCGTCGCCATTTCTCAAGATACATGTAGGAGGAAGAGATATATTTGCCTCATCATGTTCCAGAAAGCCTCTCTTGCAGAGTCTGCAGCTTGAGCTGCTAGATCATCTCGGCTACGCTTTCGTGCTTACTAAACGACCCTTTAACGAAACGTGTTCCTCGTATTTGGGTATTTTGTATGAGTCCTATCTGGTATGATCCCATACTGTCGAGCAATATTGAAGTATTGGTCCAATGAGGACCTACTTTGTTGATGGCTACGTTTCTTGAGGATTCTTCCAATGAAACTCAATCTGGCATCTGCCTTTCTGCGTTTAGTTTTATATGGTCGTTCCACTTTAAATCGCTCACAGATAGTCTTATTTTATGGAAGTAGCTGCCTCCACTGATTATTCTATCACGGAGTCATACATGAATGCATCTTTCAGTCAACGAGTATGTATACGTAATACGTTGTAATGGTTTTGGGACGTCGAGAAACCATTTATACCAGCACTGTATGGAGACAAAAATGCCGTATAGGATTCAGCAGATTATGACCGAAAGTTACACCCAATAGCTTCCCTTGATTTTAGGCCATAGTGTCTAAGTCATGAGAATTGAATGGGATTTTTTCTATTGTTAGGTGACAGAAGTGTCATTCTGGAAGAAGTGGAATGTAAAGTAAATTATACACACTGAGGTGACAAAAACAGTGGGATACCTCCTAATATAGTGTCAGACATCCTTTGGCCTGGAGAAGTGCAGGAGCTCGACGTGGCATGGACTCAAGAAGTCGCTGGAAGTCACCCGCAGAAATATTAAGCCATGCTGCATCTACAGTCGTCCCTAATTGCGTAAGTGTTTCCGGGGCAGGATTTTGTGCACGAGCTGACCTCTAGATTATGCCCGATGAATGCTCGATGGGATTCATGTTGGTCGACCTGGCGGCCAAACCATTTGCTCGAACTGTCCAGGATGTTCTTCAAACCAATAGCGAACAATTTTGGCCGGTGACATGGCTCACTGTCATCGATAAAAACTCCATTGTTGTTTGGGGACATGAAGTCCATGAATGGCTGTAAATGGTTTCTAAGTAGCCGAATGTAAACATCATTTAGACCAGAGGACCCAGTCCATTCCATGTAAACACAGCCCACGCCATTATGGAGCCACTACTAGCTTGTACACTGCCTTGTTGACGTGTTGGGTCCTTGGCTTCAGGGGGTCTGCGCCATACTCGGACCCTACCATCAACTCTTACCAACTGAAATCGGGAGAAAACTGAACAGGCCATGCTTGACCAGGCCATGGTTTTCCAGTCGTCTAGGGTCCAACCGATTTGGCCACTAGCACAGGTGAGGCGCTGCAGGCTATGTCGTGGTGTTTGGAAAGGCACTTGTGTTGGTCACCTGCTGCCATAGCCTATTAACGCAAACTTTTGCCACACTGTCCTAACGGATACGTTCGTCGTACGTACCACATTGATTTCCGCGGTTATTTCACGCTGTGGTGCTTGTCTGTTACCACTGACAACTCTACGCAAACTCGCATTCGGAAGGACGACGGTTCAATCCCGCGTCCGGCCATCCTGATTTAGGTTTTCCGTGATTTCCCTAAATCACTCCAGGCAAATGCCGGGATGGTTCCTCTGAAAGGGCACAGCCGATTTCCTTCCCCATCCTTCCCTAATCCGATGAGACCGATGACCACGCTGTCTGGTCACCTTCCCCAAACCAACCAATCTACGCAAAAGTCGCTGCTCTCGGTCGTTAAGTGAAGTCTGTCGGTCACCGTGTCGCGCGGGATAGCCGCGTGGTCTAGGGCGTCTTCTCACGGTCGGAGGTTCGAGTCCTCTCTCGGGCATGAGTGTATGTGTCGTCCTTACCATAAGTTAGTTTAAGTTAGATTAAGTAGTTCGTAAGCTTAGGGACCGATGACCTCAGCAGTTCGGTCCCATAAGACCTTACCACAAATTTCCAATTTTCAAATTTCGGCCACTGTGTTGTCCGTGGTGAGACGTAATGCCTGAAATTTGTATCCTCGGCACACCCTTGACAATGTCGATCTTGGGATACTGAATTCCCTAAAGATTGCCGAAATGGAATGTCCCATGCGTCTAGCTCCAACTACTACACCGCGTTCACAGTCTTTTAATCCCCGTTGTGTTGCCATACTCACGTTGGAAACCTTTTCACATGAATCACCTGAGTTAACATGACAATGCACTGCCCTTTTATACCTTGCGTATGCAATACTACCGCCATCTGTATACGTGCATGTCACTAACCCACTACTTCTGTCACCTAAATGTGCAATAGGGTGGTATGTAACATCAGCTGAGAGATACAGATAACAAATTGTCGATCAACTGCAACAAACATTGTGCATACTGTTACTGAATAACAACTCTGCCAAAGAAGCAACTTTATTTCCATAGAATGACCTAGTGAAGTACAACATTTTAAATTACAAAGGCTGAGGAGAGATGAGAAACTTTCTTGGAAGTTTTAATCTTGTGCAAATTACGGTAACAGCCTCCATTGTTATTTTCCCGAAAGCATGTGTAATTTGCTTGTTGAGTCTTGTCTCTTAAGTCTTGTCGTAATACAGTCTGAGGCAGCTTTCTTTGCTTACAAATAATTTCCTTTGTCCAAAAAAACAGCGACTGTTGGCGAACTTCGCACCGGCAAGTATTAAAGTACTACACTTCTCACTCCACCATTGCTGTTCATACGCCGATCATAGGCTTTGTGGCTGAGAATACTGACTCATTCAAGAGAAACTCACTCACTGTGTGCTAAACAGGAATACAATGTCCAATCGCATAACACTTTATTAAACACTGTGCAGAAAAGCGAGCAACATCTTGCCAGTATCAACACAGCCGAAATATGTGATCTCTAATGCTTGTGGTCTCTATGGAGCACCGAGTCGCACGCTATTTGCCTTGTGGGCCCGAATGTGTTACGTGGTGTCCACTTCCATGAGTGCCACTAAAGTTAGATATTGTTCGATATGTTCTTTCTCAACCAATCAGCTATCTCGGATCATGTCTCAATAAAGGTAGTGCCCAACACATCTGTAACACAGGAAAAATACCAAACGAGATCGTCTGTTTACACACCTATCGTACTGAAAAAATACCAAACGGACTCCACTGCTAGTTGGAAGCTACGAGAAAGTGAGAGATCTAACGTCTTGGAAGGCACGATGGTACCATCCTTTAAATACATTCTACTGGAATACTTAAGTCAAAACAAGGTTTCTGGAAGAGACAACATGCCCTCATAATTGTTATAATCCTAAGGAGAAATAACAATGACAAAATTGTTGCGCCTAGTATTGTGGATATTTGAGACAGACAAGTTACCCACCAACTTGAAGAAGAACGTCACGATCTGTTCGGGGGCGATACATAGGGGTTTTAGTGTATTCCTTGAAAATCATTTGTAGCCAGTTTTTGAAACTTTGTTGATAGACTTTTTCGGGATAGTTTATGTCTTTCTTCAAGAATCTTCCAGTTCATTTCCTTCACTACCTGTGTGACACTCTCACGGATTAAGATAACCTAAGACCTTTCGTGCTGCCCTTACCTGGATGCATTCAGTATCACCTGTTAGTCACATCTGGTACGGGTCCCACACTCCTGGGCAACATCCCAGAACAGGTTGCACGAGTGATTTGTGAGCAATCTGCTTTGTACATTGATTGCACTTCCCCGTATTCTAACAATAAACCGAATTTTACCACCTGCTTTACCCACAACTAAGCTATTGTGATCATTCCATTTCATATCCCTACGCAGTGTTACACCTAGGTATTTGTACGAGTTGTTCGAGTCCAACAGTGACTCATTGATATTATAGTCCCAGGATACTACGCTTTCTCGTTTTGTGAAGTGCAAAATTTTACATTTCTGAACATTTAAAGCAAGCTGCCAATATCTGCACCACTTTGAAATCATATCAAGATTTGACTGAATACGTATGCAGCCTCTTACAGATAGGACTGGACTAGGCTTGCACCCCTTGTTGTTTTTCGTGGCACTATCACAGTATAGGTTTACATTGATGTTTTAAGCACGTTCTTGCCTTCCACTGTTGAAGAGCAATTCGAGGATGGCGATTGCATCTCTCACTACGATCGAGCACCTGTTCATAATGCGCGGCCTGAGGCGGAGTGGTCACACGACAGTAACATTCCTGTAATGGACTGGTCTGCACAGAGTCCTGACCTGAATCCTATAGAACACCTTTGGAATGTTTTAGAACGCCGACTTTATGTCAGGCCTCACCGACCGACATCGATACCTCTCCTCAGTGCAGCACTGCGTGAAGAATGGGCTGTCATTCCCAAGAAACCTTCCAGAACCTGATTGAACGTATGCCTGCGAGAGTGGAAGCTGTCATCAAGCCTAAGGGTGGGCCAACAACGTATTGAATTCCAGCATTACCGATGGAGGGTGCCACGAACTTGTATGTCATTTTCAGCCAGGTGTCCGGATAGTTTTGATCTTAAGGTGTTTGAAAGGCAGACATAAATCGAGAAGCGACTGAGACAATAGTCCAAAGAGCCTGGAAATGTTTATTGACGGTTTAAGAGTAAAGGAATTAATCCATCAAATTTTACTTCGGAGGTAATTAGGGTGCGAACGGGTTCAGATGTATAAGAACTCTATTGATAATAACAGCGCCGCATTTCAAGCTTCTGTTTTGCAAAGAAGTTACATTTTTCTCTACCCCTTGAAGCAAAACAAATATATCGGTTCGTTGTTATTACTTGAAGAGCCTCAGGAAAACATTTATGTGTATAGGAAAAAGTATTACAGATGTGACTCCCAAAGCTTCCGACAGAGAGCATACGTGTCGATCTATTTGGCACGCTCGGAAGCCGATATAGTAAGAGCCAGTTCTCAGTTGTGCCGTGACCTCTGTAGAGCAAGCAGCGGCGCCTTCTCGACGAAAGACCAATCTGTGGTGTTGCTGCCGTGACGGTACAAGAATATTACACGTGCTAATCGGAGTCTTCTGAGAAAACGGTATTTATCTTCTGGTATAATATTTGCATACTGTAATATATTTTTTTCGATTTTGTCTGCCATTGAGGTCAGGTTTTCTTCCTTCTCTAACTTGAACTTGTAATATGTTGGACTACGTTTATATTAGGTCGATACTGTGCAACGTAAGTCTAATCTATTACTGTATAAGGCAAATTGCATTTCAAGACACAGGGAAACACCTTAGGGGGTGATGAAAACTTGATACAAACAGGTACTTACGCAAGCTGTTACTAGTTTCTGTGGGTTGTAACAACCTTAATTAGCTGTGATCGTTGAACTGTATTCTGACAATACAGTCAACAGTGACAATGGTGACACTTCTCCTGCATAGTGCGGTCCGATACTGGTCTGCCGTAGTTTTCATCGTAATATGTGTCGTCCAGTAATCACTACTGACTTTTCGTCTAAGGTAACGGGATCATATGACTACTTTTTCAAGAATGGATCGCCGTAGTGTGATAACAAAAAACGATTTACACATTCGAAACAAGTTCTTCCGAAATAAAACATGCGCGACACAGCCACTGTCGAAAAGACCTGAAACAGGAGGAGATTAGTGTTTTAACGTCCCGTCGACAACGAGGTCATTAGAGACGGAGCGCAAGCTCGGGTGAGGGAAGGATGGGGAAGGAAATCGGCCGTGCCCTTTCAAAGGAACCATCCCGGCATTTGCCTGAAGCGATTTAGGGAAATCACGGAAAACCTAAATCAGGATGGCCGGAGACGGGATTGAACCGTCGTCCTCCCGAATGCGAGTCCAGTGTGCTAACCACTGCGCCACCTCGCTCGGTAGACCTGAAACATCATTTTTGCAGAGTATGTGTTTAAAATCTCCAAAGAAGTAAGAGGTGAGTAGCACTGTATGGTGTCGCTCTTTCAGCATGTAATCTCTGCATTCGTATCTCAGGAAACTACGCAATAGTAATTTTGATAGGCGATGATCAAAAGATTTTAAGAATTTTCTAAAACTCGTGATCAAAATATTTTAAGGATTTTTAAAACCCGTGATCTAATCCCTGAGTACCACGCCAGTGAACATTGATAACCAACCAGTTTCGTTCTCCGAATGGATAATCTATTTCGAAAAGATTGACGTAATTAGCTAGGCCTAAAAATTCTAGATATATTCACGACCATTGTATTTCTGCTAGAGTAGTTGCATTAATTGGTTCAAATGGCTCTGAGCACTATGGGACTTAACTTCTGAGGTCATCAGTCCACTAGAACTGAGAACTACTTAAACCTAACTAACCTAAGGACATCACACACATCCATGCCCGAGGCAGGATTCGAACCTGCGACCGTAGCTGTCGCGCGGTTCCAGGCTGTAGCGCCTAGAACCGCTCGGCCATTCCGGCCGGCTGCATTAATTGTCCTGAATATTGCCAACACAATAAGATACAAATTGAAGAACTGTGCTATACCGTGGGAACTGCCTCCCTAGAATTCAGTTTAGCAATAAGTTCTGTAACCCAAATGTCGTCAATCACAATGTGAACGGAGGTAAATAAACAGGCGTAAAAGGATTTCTTCGCTCAAATGAACTTTAAAAACATACAACGGATTTTTTTCCATGTCAACTGCTGTTAATAACTTGGCAATACAACTTATGGAAGACTAGCACATTTTAATTGCTTTTTTGTGTGGAAGCTACTTCCAGATCTAATTGTTTTTTCTATGGTGACGTTTTTTGTGAGGGTTACATAACCGGTTGGAACCTGTCACAAGAACGACGGATGGTCTGCTTACATAATACACTTCATTTCTATACGCATCTTACGATGTGTTATTTGTAGTAAGCCCTCCATTGCAATAACATTTCCGTTTCACGTCATAATGGGAAAAAGTACGCTCCAAACTGTGCTTGGAAAAACAGGTAATCGAACAGCACTTATTGTTTAAGAAGACACATCTGAAGATAAGACAATTTGCTTGAAACTCGTTATGCTTTTTACAAACCTCGGCACCGCTTTGTTCTCTTAGCACGCTTACTTCTGTTCTGAAAATTACTTGCACGTTAATTACTTCCTCGAGACAAAAGTGAAAGCGTAAGCCGCAAAGTACCCGTACCGCTTCCTGTTACCAGCTTATTTATTTCTGCTGTTATTACCCCAATTTGGTCTCTGCAGGTGCTGTTAATCATTTGTCACTAATTGTATTTTATTCCAATTCAGCATTTTCAATGTCTTATACCGCTTAATATCGCCTGGGGGTTTCTTTATGTTCGTAAATCTCTTGAATATATCCTCATGTTTCGTTGTTATTTCTTAAATTACTAAATACAGTTATTTCTCTGGATAGAAGAATTAGTATAAATGTCGTATGAGTGTGTTGGATGGAAAGTTCCACGGGGTGGGTTAAACCGCCGATCTGGAAATTGTGTTTTTCTTCGCTTGCACACTGACCCCTTTCCTTGTATCCTTGTACATGAGTTCTCACGTATGTTTATATAGAGTATGAAAGTGTACACTGAGGTGACGAAATATATTGAAAGTATCGCATTTCTTTCGTCACCTCAGTGTACACTTACAGTATATATATATATATATATATATATATATATATATATACTGTAACTTTCTTTATAAGTTATTGAAACACATACATGAATGCGTGAACTGGGAAAGCATATAAAACTGGAGTTATCGTGTAGCGTGTTGTAACTGTAAGTGGTGTGCTTATTCTGTATTGTTATTAGCAAAACTTTATACGAACTGACTGGGCAATGAAACTCCCAATACCAGTACAGAAATATAGTCACTGCAAAATACATTCAACACCGTAGGTACTGACTCCTCTGGCCCTGTTCAAAACTGATAACTTTGACCCAGGGCACATAACAAATAAATAAAATTCTTACCTCTAAAGCAGCAACGGTGGATCGCGTTATATTCTGTTCTCCCATGAAGAAGAATAAAATAGTCTAGTTACAGAGTCAGCGGTGTGCAATGCTCACTTTAATACTTCGATTTATATATGAAATTCTTTTGGGTGATAAATGAAAACATTTAAGAAAAATTCAGTGTCGTTAAAAAAACGTATGACGTGGATAGGAAGGCGGTAGTGATTTGTGTGAAATACTAACACTGACTTTTTCAATAGTGAAGATGTATTCGAAGTTAAGTTTGGCTTTTCAAAACATCTGAGAATTGAAATTACGTTACTCAGAAAAATTACATCCTTTTTACTAAATGGAAACTATTGTTTGCTGACGTAGTCACAAACAATGAGATTTGCACAGCAAGTATTATCTAATATCACTAAAAAGCATTAAGACAAATCATCAAATTACGTATACCATTGTCAACAAATCTTAGAAACATTACAAAAGGGAGATATATAACTAGCCTATACATCAAATCTGTTTGTGTACATTCTGGGGTTGCTCAACATGAAACTTGCTGCTACCAATTATCAGCCAAGTCATTTACACTAAGGCACTGGCAAAAGGAAAGTAATAAGTTAATTTCCTTACCTTGATTTGCGAGAAGATTTCTGCTTCCACATTTATATTTCCAATAATACAAATACTCTTAAATCTTCTTTGTAATGTCAGTTAAGTAATCCTGTCTTGTCACAATTAAATTTACATTTCATCATTTCACTTGACATTCCATTATAAAATCACTCACCATTTTTAACTAACTATTTTACGTGTGGTGTACACAAAATACGAGGGTGAGTCAAATGAAAACCTTAAATATTTTTTAAAATATTATTTATTGTGCAGAAGTGGTGCAAAGCTGCATCACTTTTCAACATAATCTCCTCCACGCTCAATGCAAGTCTTCCAGCGCTTTCAAAGTGCATAAATTCCTTTAGAAAAAAATTCCTTTGGTAGTCCGCACACCCACTCATGCACCGTGTGGCGTACCTCTTCATCAGAACGGAACTTCCTTCCCCCCATTGCGTCTTTGAGTGGTCCAAACATATGGAAATCACTTGGGGCAAGGTCTGGTGAGTATGGTGGATGAGGAAGACACTCAAAATGCAGGTCTGTGATTGTTGCAACTGTTGTACAGGCAGAGTGGGGCCTTGCATTGTCATGTTGCAAAAGAACACCTGCTGACAGCAATCCACGTCGCTTTCATTTGATTGCAGGCCGCAGATGATTTTTAGGAGATCTGTGTATGATGCACTGGTGACAGTGGTCCCTCTAGGCATGTAATGCTCCAAAATGATGCCTTTTTCGTCCCAAAAGAGAGTCAGCATAGCCTTCCCTGTTGATGGTTCTGTTCGAAACTTCTTTGGTTTTGGTGATGAGGAATGGCGCCATTCCTTGCTCGCTCTCTACGTTTCCGGTTGGTGCAAGTGAACCCAGGTTTCGTCCCCAGTAACGATTCTTGCAAGGAAGCCATCACCCTCTCGTTCAAAGCGCCGAAGAAGTTCTTCACAAGCATCAACACGCCGTTGACTCATTTCAGGAGTCAGCTGCCGTGGCACACATCTTGCAGACACTTTGTGAAACTGGAGCACATCATGCACAATGTAGTGTGCTGACCCATGATAATCTGTAAACATGCTACAATGTCATTCAGTGTCACTCGGCGGTTTCCTTCACTATGGCTTCAGCTGCTGCAATGTTCTGTGGAGTCACAACTCGTTGTGCCTGATCTGGACGAGGAGTATCTTCCACTGAAGTCACACCATTTGCGAACTTCCTACTCCATTCGTAGGCTTGCTGCCGTGACAAACATGCATCACCGTACTGAACCTTCATTCGTCGAAGAATTTCAATAATTTCACACCTTCACTACGCATAAACCGAATAACAGAACGCTGTTCTTCCCTGGTGCAAGTCGCAAGTAGGGCGGCCATCTTTATACTGATACTGCGACGGTATGTGTGCATCTGCACTATGCTGCCAACTACAGGCCATTCTGCACGCTGTTTGTAGCACGCTTACCAACTTACAGGACAACGGCACGAAATGTCGATTTGTTATTACAAATTTAAGGTTTTCATTTGACTCACCCTCGTTTTAGTATAAGAAAATTCCTACATTATAATCTAACACTTGGTAGTTTTACTGAGCACACCACCAAAACTGTCTACTACTTTTTTTTTTTTTTTTTTTTTTTTTTTGCTCACAGACTGTTACACACTCCCTGCTGTGCGCCAAGCGCCTAACCACAGTCTCTGACCAGAAGCAGTATTGGCTCTGCGGTCGTGCAGAGTCAGGGATCCGCTTTATAGAGCTCATCAGAGACATACATCGTTTACAATATAAGAGTTTCATTTTAGTTGACATTAGTATCATTACAATATTTGGGTGCCACATATAAGTGTACCGTTTCAGTACTAAGGGACCAAGCTTGAGCATTATCCCTACTTACCATTTAAGCTGTAGTGTTCAGAATTTTTTATCTGTATAGTCGAACGCTTTAGACAGTTCACAAAGGATTCCAAATGGCGGGTTTCATTGTTGGAGGACTTACTTAAAAAGAGAATGCCTCGTTCATTCGAAATATCATTTTGGAATTTAAGTAGATTTTTTATTGGGGATAATCTTTATTAAGATGATTCATAATCGTCGTCTACATAAATTTCTCCAGAATTTTAGAAATATTTGTTAACAAGGAAACTGGCTGCTAACTGGGAAACTTCAGCTTTATCACCTTTCTTGTAGACTGATTTCACAACTGTGTATTTCAGTCAGTTAGGAGCAGTACCTTGATTTAGCGATCAATTAAATATGTGTCAATGAACTTTAAAAATAAATTTATTGCAGTGTTTCAGTACATTGATACATTGTGCATACCAATGACATTTTGTTTTTCATTTGTCTTATCACCTTCTCAATCTCATCTATAGTGATATACAGACTACATTCATCTGGGGCTAATTCTGCTCTCCAGTGATTTTTGAAGAAGGGTCCTGGTTTCAGCCATAGCCTCTGTATAATCAGTTCGATAAACTACTGTCAAAAAATGATGTTGAAGATAGCAGCAACTGTTTCATCTTCATCTATTAAACTTCGACACTCCTACAAACTTTTGCCTGTCATCCTTTTTACCACCTTCCAAATGATATTACTTGAATTGCCATTTCAGATTGAACATGCTGGATTTTTTAAGCCACATTCTTTAGAAAGCTGCAATATAATTTGTAGTGCTCTCTGTGCTATGGTTTATTAGAATCTCTGAGTGAAGTATAAAATTTTGTTTTAAAGGCTGTTTTCATTCCGTTAGTCAGCCAGTGTCTCCTGCACTCATTCAGATTGGTACTTTTTGAAATTCTCTTTAGAAATACAGCTTCAAACGTGGTAACAAAGCCGTTCAGAGAAAGGTTAAATTTGCCACTGGAATTTTTAGCCCGAATCCAAAAACAGTGAATGTCTGCTGGAAGGTTGCAGATTTTCGCCGTTGTTTAATCTAAAGGATTTATTGATAAAAATACTCTTGGTAGATCAAGCATTTTCATCAACTGGCCATTATTATCAGAAAAACCTTTAAAATCTAAGTTAAACACGTGTTGGCAATTTTGTTATCTACAAAAATATTGTCTGTCCGGCTTGTACAGTAATCTGTCACTCTTCTGGGAAATTCAATAGCTGATCTTAGATTAAGAGCTCATTATGTTCTCCAAATCTGTCCTAACATTACTACAGCTAAGGAAACATATATTAAAATTACCAAGCATGATTATTTCTCTAAATTTTTTAGTACAGGCGAATTAAAAATAACTGTACTTACTTGAGGAATATTCTCTACTTCGTAGACTTGAGCGTAAGAATAATGAATAACGATCGTCAATTTGAAATTTATTGGAAATGTATTACAACGCACACTTCCAGCCACACCAGCCTACAAGATAGCAAAATTCCAGTTAATGGTTAACTAAAGTCCACTTTCCACTCTCTATAATAAATTTAAGCTAGAATTTAAAAGAATAAAACAGGACAAACAAAACCCTATCTGAACAAAGGTCAGAATTTAATAACGATTGTGGTGTTGCTCATGCTGCTAAATACTGCATTTTCGGGCAACAACAGTCATATTATGTGGCAGGTCTCATTAGAGCACAGTTAATAGTCATTTCATGTAATAATCAAAAAACTAGGCACTCATCTTTTTGTGTTTCTCACGCTGGTCTCGTCGTAAAATCATGGCTCAATTGTCGAAAATCTAGGTGGTTATGATTCCAAGCTGGGATGAAAAGAGGCCTAGGTTTTATTCTGCTATATTCAAAAGTTTTGTAGATGCGCTTCACAAACCATTCTTGATGATTACACTTTTGCTGGACAATGGTGATGTAAAAAAATAATCAGCACTCCGAAATTAAGTTACTCTTCCTTTTAATTGCAATATCATGTAAACACAAAACATCTTCCTCACAGTCACTGTTAAAGTTCACATTTTATAAGCGGACTACAATATGCGTCTTTCCCACATGACGTCCAACTCTCTAACAACTTAACAACTAACTAATAATCGCTTACGCGCCCAAAGTTCAGAGTTACAAGTACGTCAAAGATCATAGTGACAAAAGAAAGAATACACATAAGAATAATATCATTGCAATATAAACATATCGATGTATCAAAAGTGAAATCAAATCTGAATGTTGTCTCAGAAAGATGTTAAGTAGTTAACAGAAATACAGTAGAATATTACTGGTATCGAGAGGTTCAGGTAAGGTACCATAATGGTTACGTAATTCAAGTACCATTACAAGTTCCATATAACATTGTCATTACCTTTAAATACAACAATCTGAGGCTGATTTGTCATGCTCTAATTAGGTAAAAGTGACCTTACACTAACAAACCCAATATACCACATGGATGTAGAGAAAACTGAATGCCACACATTTCCATGAAACAAAGCATCATGTTAACAACTTCAGTTCTTGAAACACTCCAAACGCAGAAATACCAACGAAACAGATTCCATCTTAGGTGACTACATTTCCAACAGAAACATCTCTATTTCTAGTGGCTATCAGTATGAACAATAGATATGTTCGCGTGCGCGTGCAAGCGGTTGTCTGATCTGACTCTCAAAACACGATGTATCAACCCACATACACACGGTTTGTATCCCATGACAGCTTGAGAGTATATATATTTGTTTGTTATTTAAAACATAATTAATGTATAACTGATTCATTTTTTGATGTCTTGTAAAAGATATAATTTTCCGTACGACTCACTGATATGTAAGTCACTAACTTTAGTTCCACTCAATACATCGATACATCAACACCTCACAAGCAAGATCCTCTTATCACTATTTCGTCATCATTTTCACCACCACCAACCTCACTTCAAATATTAGGCATTTTTCTTGTTTTCATATTACGATACCCATCGATTCCTTGGTCCCATTTGACTACTTCTCCCTGCTGTGTTAAATCTTCTTCTCTGAAGAGTTAATCTCTCTCCATTCATTTCTATGTAACACTATTAATACTGAGGCGTAAGACTATCCAGGAGTAAATTGGGAATCATATGATTAACAACTCACAGCTGTATCACAATCAAAACTGTGGCCTTTGACCTCCTCCTATTTCGCATTCTCTCTTATCCCTTCTCGTTCTTCTTCTTCTCTCTTTCTCTTCCCCCTTCTTCTCTCTCTCTCTCCCCCTCCCTCTCTCTCTCTCTCTCTCTCTCTCTCTCTCTCTCTCTCTCTCTCTCTCTCTCTCTCTCCCTCTCCCCTTCCTTTTTCTATCGGTCTGTCTGTCTTCACTTTCCCACATACACATATTATATCAATGCAATATAAAAATTAAAATGCTATGTTAGTTTGTTATACTTTTTTACACATATTAGTTTCTAATACGGCATCTTTGTTTACTTTAGTGTGTAAAATGTGCATGTGATGTGAAAACGACTAGGAAAAGGGTCCTGTGACAACTGGAGGCGTATGCATTAGTATTATTGTTCATCTTTTCAATCGAAGGCGTCCACAAGACCTCGAGTTTTGTACTATAACAAGGGCATTTCATCTCTGCTAGCAGACTATGCCACACGTTATCTAAAGTCGTGCATGCACAACACAAATGCAGCTTATTATTTAGTATAAATCCTTCTAATGATAGAGGTATAATCTTGAGAAAAGGGTAACAGAAATTAAAGTTCGTTATTTCAATTGATATTTATAACGGCCATGATGAATCATAAAAAAAGTTCATTTAAAGGAAATGTCTTTGAAAGAGGATGTAAAATGGGCACCAACAAGTAAAGCAATTGTAATGGAATGTAGTCTATTTAAATCAGGTGATGCTAACGAGTTTGATTAGGAAAGGAGATACTCAAAGCAATAAACCACATTTTTTTGTTTGGAGAGCCAAATAACGGAAAAGAGAAATTTGTTAACATCAAATATAAATCTGAGCGTCAGGAAGTATTTGCCTGGTAGTATGCAAGTGAACCGTGGACAACAAGAAGTATA
Source organism: Schistocerca cancellata (assembly GCF_023864275.1). Classification (NCBI taxonomy): domain Eukaryota; kingdom Metazoa; phylum Arthropoda; class Insecta; order Orthoptera; family Acrididae; genus Schistocerca; species Schistocerca cancellata. The sequence goes on from NC_064634.1 coordinate 167,416,075, forward strand.
GACAAGAAGAGAACAGAAGCTTATGAAATATGGCGCTACAGAGTAATTTTTAAGAGTAGATTGTTAGATAGGATAACTAATAGTTACAGAATAAAATTGTGAAAATTCAGATCTGACTAAAAGGAAGGATCGGTTATTGGGGCATATCCAGAGGCATCATGGGATATTAAATTTTATTATAGAAGGACTGGAGACAAAAACTGTAGAGGAACTCAAAGGCTTGACTATAGTAAACATGTTCAAATTTACGATAAATTGCTATAGCTACGAGGGAGACGGGGATGCTTGCGCAGAATAGGCGAGCGTGGAGAGCTGTGTCATGCCAGTCTTCAGAATGAAAACCACAACAGTAATAGCGAAGTCCAGATTGAGCGATGGGCTGGTCATCATATAAATTGTTTGATCAATCTTCATTTATGTAGTGACATTTTTGGAATACAAAAACCCAGGGAAAAATGACATGTAAGAAAACACAACGAGTTAGATTTTTATATTCCGGATCAACTGTTAATTCCTGCATTTTCTGACAATAGAGGTCATTATTAGTTTCTAATACGGCATATTTGCTTCCTTCAGTGTATAAAAGGTGCATGTGATGTGAAAAGGACTAGGAAAAGGATCCTGTGTCCAACTGGAGGTATATACATTAGTATTATTGTTCGTCTTGATACATATGGTACGAATGTAATTTGTTTACGCTTGAGCACAGTGTATTCTTGTACAGTTTCTAATGTTGGGACCAGGTGTAGCAATTATCTACTAAGTGAACTGCTTTCAAACTGAATTAGAATAAAATTTCCTGTCGATATAGAGTACTGTGTTAAAAATACGTGAATGTGTATGGAGGGATGCGTCGAAGTGCCACCTAGAAGTAAACATATGAGGGCGTGCTGAAAAGTAATGTCTTAGAATTTTTTTGTGAGAAAACTCAATGTTTTTTAAATAAAACAAACGTTATTAACATTGTACTTTTTCTTCTTCGTGTCTACATATTTAGAGCCCTCTGCCGCTAGAGGGTTGTGAGTGGTACATTGTAACCTGCCGGTGTGTAGCATAATAGTCGAGAGAAACAGCATGCTGTAATAGTTTAGAATTCGAAGAATTCGCCCACATTTGAACCATCCTGTACTTCGGCGCGACAGTGCCGGACCCCACAAGAGCTTGCGACATTTGCAACAATCCGACACCTTGGATAGACTGTCACTGATATCCTGGATAAAGTCCAACTTGGCCCATCCGATTTTCATCTGCTTCCAAACTTAAAGAACACCTTCGAGGACTTCACTTTGATCGCGATGAAGCGGTGCAAGCAGAGATGATGATGTGCCTCCGTCAACAAAGTCAAACATTCTACAGTGACACAACCAATAAACTGGTCTCTATTACGAAACTGATTCACATTTTGCGAATCCGAATTGGCGTCAGCTGTTTGTGCTGGACTGAAACTCGAACTGCTCCGAGAAAGCATCTAGCACCAACCCAAACTTCCATAATTACGTCATTGAGTCCATAATCATTACGCTCGTACATTTCGTGATTTTCGCACAGGGGTGGATAAATACACTCCTGGAAATGGAAAAAAGAACACATTGACACCGGTGTGTCAGACCCACCATACTTGCTCCGGACACTGCGAGAGGGCTGTACAAGCAATGATCACACGCACGGCACAGCGGACACACCAGGAACCGCGGTGTTGGCCGTCGAATGGCGCTAGCTGCGCAGCATTTGTGCACCGCCGCCGTCAGTGTCAGCCAGTTTGCCGTGGCATACGGAGCTCCATCGCAGTCTTTAACACTGGTAGCATGCCGCGACAGCGTGGACGTGAACCGTATGTGCAGTTGACGGACTTTGAGCGAGGGCGTATAGTGGGCATGCGGGAGGCCGGGTGGACGTACCGCCGAATTGCTCAACACGTGGGGCGTGAAGTCTCCACAGTACATCGATGTTGTCGCCAGTGGTCGGCGGAAGGTGCACGTGCCCGTCGACCTGGGACCGGACCGCAGCGACGCACGGATGCACGCCAAGACCGTAGGATCCTACGCAGTGCCGTAGGGGACCGCACCGCCACTTCCCAGCAAATTAGGGACACTGTTGCTCCTGGGGTATCGGCGAGGACCATTCGCAACCGTCTCCATGAAGCTGGGCTACGGTCCCGCACACCGTTAGGCCGTCTTCCGCTCACGCCCCAACATCGTGCAGCCCGCCTCCAGTGGTGTCGCGACAGGCGTGAATGGAGGGACGAATGGAGACGTGTCGTCTTCAGCGATGAGAGTCGCTTCTGCCTTGGTGCCAATGATGGTCGTATGCGTGTTTGGCGCCGTGCAGGTGAGCGCCACAATCAGGACTGCATACGACCGAGGCACACAGGGCCAACACCCGGCATCATGGTGTGGGGAGCGATCTCCTACACTGGCCGTACACCACTGGTGATCGTCGAGGGGACACTGAATAGTGCACGGTACATCCAAACCGTCATCTAACCCATCGTTCTACCATTCCTAGACCGGCAAGGGAACTTGCTGTTCCAACAGGACAATGCACGTCCGCATGTATCCCGTGCCACCCAACGTGCTCTAGAAGGTGTAAGTCAACTACCCTGGCCAGCAAGATCTCCGGATCTGTCCCCCATTGAGCATGTTTGGGACTGGATGAAGCGTCGTCTCTCGCGGTCTGCACGTCCAGCACGAACGCTGGTCCAACTGAGGCGCCAGGTGGAAATGGCATGGCAAGCCGTTCCACAGGACTACATCCAGCATCTCTACTATCGTCTCCATGGGAGAATAGCAGCCTGCATTGCTGCGAAAGGTGGATATACACTGTACTAGTGCCGACATTGTGCATGCTCTGTTGCCTGTGTCTATGTGCCTGTGGTTCTGTCAGTGTGATCATGTGATGTATCTGACTCCAGGAATGTGTCAATAAAGTTTCCCCTTCCTGGGACAATGAATTCACGGTGTTCTTATTTCAATTTCCAGGAGTGTATTTTATAGTAATTTTAACGTAATGCATGCGTATCTTAAGGAAATTCTAATGTGAAGATACACTGTACAAACGTGTACATTGTAACGATCAATAATGAAACTGGTCTCCCGTTGAGAGAAATGTGTTAGTCACAAAGGTGACTTTGTTGAGAAATATATTAGTTTTATGAGAAATACGTTAGTTTTATGTTCAAGAAACATAAGAGAAGGTTGTATACATGGAAGAAGCCTGGAGATACTGACATGTTTCAGATAGATTATATAATGGTAAGACAGAGATTTAGGAACCAGGTTTTAAATTGTAATACATTTCCAGGGACAGATGTGGACTCTGACCACAATCTATTGGTTATGAAATGTAGATTAAAACTGAAGAAACTGCAAAAAAGGTGGGAATTTAAGGAGATGGGATATGGATAAACTGGCTAAACCAGAGGTTGTACAGAGTTTCAGGGAGAGCATAAGGGAACAATTGACAAGAATGGGGGAAAGAAATACAGTAGAAGAAGAATGAGAAGCTTTGAGGAATGAAATAGTGAAGGCAGGATCAAGTAGGTAAAAAGACGATGGCTAGTAGAAATCCTTGGGTGACAGAAGAAATATTGAATTTAATTGACGAAAGGAGAAAATATAAAAATGCAGTAAATGAAGAAGGCAAAAAGGGATACAAACGACTAAAAAATGAGATCGACAGGAAGTGCAAAATGGCTAAGCAGGCATGGCTAGAGGACAAATGTAAGGATGTAGAGGCTTATCTCACTAGGCGTAAGATAGATACTGCCTACAGGAAAATTAAAGAGACCTTTGGAGAAAAGAGAACCACTTGTATGAATATCAAGAGCTCAGATGGAAACCCAGTTCTAAGCAAAGAAGGGAAAGCAGTAAGGTGGAAGGAGTATATAGAGGGTCTATACGAGAGCGATGTACTTGAGGGCAATGTTATAGAAATGGAAGAGCATGCAGATGAAGATGAAATGGGAGGTATGATAGTGCGTGAAGAGTTTGATAGAGCACTGAAAGAAAGTATGAGACAGGCGAAATTCCCTCAGACGTCAAGAAGAATATAATAATTCCAATCCCAAAGAAAGCAGGCGTTGACAGATGTGAAAATTACCGAACTATCAGTTTAATAACTCACGGCTGCAAAATACTAACGCAAATTCGTTACAGACGAATGGAAAAACTGATAGAAGCCGACCATGGGGAAGATCAGTTGGGATTCCGTAGAAATACTGGAACACGTGAGGCAATACTGACCCGACCCGACAACTTATCTTAGAAGAAAGATTAAGGAAAGGCAAACCTACGTTTCTAGCATTTGTAGACTCAGAGAAAGGTTTTGACAATGTTGACTGGAATACTCTCTTTCAAATTCTGAAGGTGACAGGGGTAAAATACAGGGAGCGAAAGGCTATTTACAATTTGTACAGAAACCAGATGGCAGTTATAAGAGTCGAGGGACATGAAAGGGAAGCAGTGGTTGGGAAGGGAGTGAGACAGGGTTGTAGCCTCTCCCTGATGTTGTTCAATCTGTATTTTGAGCAAGCAGTAGGTATTGAAATCCATGGAGAAGAAATAAAAACTTTAAGGTTCGCCGATGACATTGTAATTCTGTCAGACACAGCAAAGGACTTGGAAGAGCAGTTGAACGGAATGGACGGTGTCTTGAAAGGAGGATATAAGATGAACATCAACAAAAGCAAAACGAAGATAATGGAATGTAGCCGAATTAAGTCGGGTGTTGCTGAGGTAATTAGATTGGGAAATGAAACACTTGAAGTAGTAAATGGGTTTTTATATTTGGGGAGAAAAATAATTGATGATGGTCGAAGTAGAGAGGATATAAAATGTAGACTGGCAATGGCAAGGAAAGCGCTTCTGAAGATGAGAAATTGGTTAACATCGAGTATAGATTTAAATGTCAGGAAGTCGATTCTGAAAGTATTTGTATGCAATGTAGCCATGTATGGAAGTGAAACATGGACGATAAATAGTTTGGACAAGAAGAGAATAGAAGCTTTCGAAATGTGGTGCTACAGAAGAATGCTGAAGATTAGATGGGTAGATCACATAACTAATGAGGAGGTACTGAATAGGATTGGGGAGAAGAGGAGTTTGTGGCACAACTTGACTAGAAGAAGGGATCGGTTGGTAGGACATGTTCTGAGACATCAAGGGATCTCCAATTTAGTATTGGAAGGCAGCGTGGAGGGTAAAAATCGTAGAGGGAGACCAAGAGATGAATACACTAGGCAGATTCAGAAGGATGTAGGCTGCAGTACGTACTGGGAGATGAAGAAGCTTGCACAGGATAGAGTAGCATAGAGAGCTGCATCAAACCAGTCTCAGGACTGAAGACCACAACAACAGCAACATGTTCAAAATGGTTCAAATGGCTCTAAGTACTATGGGACTTAACATCTGAGGTCAGCAGTCCCCTAGACTTAGAACTACTTAAACCTAACTAACCGAAGGACATCACACACATTCATGCCCGAGGCAGGATTCAAACCTGCGACCGTAGCAGCAGCGCGGTTGCGGCCTGAACCGCCTAGAACCGCTCGGCCACAGCGACAGGTTTTGTTTTACGTAAAAAGCTTAGTGTTCAGATGAAAAATTCGGAGGGATTACTTCCAAACCCCCCTCCCCACCGTACTTAGCTGTAGGTGCCGAACGGGCGAAATTTCTGAGAATATGCATTTGGAACTCAGCTGTATGTGATAGTGGAACACGGACTGTGGGAAAACCAGAAAAGGAGAGACTAGGAGCTTTCGAGATCTGGTGCTACAGAAGAATGTCGAAAATTAGGCGGACTGATAACGGAAGGAATGAGAATGTTCTCAACAGAATCGCCGAGGAAAGAAGTATATGGGAAACACTAACAAGAAGAGACAGGATGATAGAACATCTGTCAAGAAATGAGGGAATAATTTTTAATGATACTAGAGAGAGAGCTGTGAGAGAAAAGTGTAGACGAAGACAGAGATTGGAATACATCCAACAAATAATTGTGACTGTATGTTGCAAGTGCTACTCTGAGATGAAAAATATTGGCACAGGATAGGAATTCGTGACGGACTGCAACAAACCAGTCAGAAGAATGAAAAGGGAAAGAGAGAGATAGGGAAAAATACGGAACAGCAGTTCCCATTAAATATGCAAAAATTTAATAAAATGGCATAACGAGGAGAGAGTCGGATAGTATCCGTTTACAATATGAAATGATCGTGAGTATGCCACACAGCTAATGTACAAGGTTATTATAAATGACTTGAGCGATTTCACACAGTTGCTGTAGCTATTACACTACTGGCCATTAAAATTGCTACACCACGAACATGACGTGCTACAGACGCGAAATTTAACCGACTGGAAGAAGATGCTGTGATATGCAAATGATTAGCTTTTCAGAGCATTCACACGAGGTTGGCGCCGGTGGCAACACCTACAACGTGCTGACATGAGGAAAGTTTCCAACCGATTTCTCTTACACAAACAGCAGTTGACCGGAGTTGCCTGGTGTGATGCCTTGTGTAAGGAAGAGAAATGCGTACCATCACGTTTCCGGCTTTGATAAATGTCGGATTGTAGCCTATCGCGACTGCGATTTATCGTATCGCGACATTGCTGCTCGCGTTGGTCGAGATCCAATGAGTGTTAGCAGAATATGGAATCGGTGGGTTCAGGAGGGTAATACAGTACTCCGTGCTGGATCCCAACGGCCTCGTATCACTAGATGTCGAGATGACGATATGATAGGCATCTTATCCGCATGGCTGTACCGGATCGTGCAGCCACGTCTCGATCCCTGAGTCAACTGTTTGGGACGTTTGCAAGACAACAACCATCTGCACGAACAGTTCGACGACGTTTGCAACAGCATGGACTATCAGCTCGGAGACCATGGCTGCAGTTACCCTTGACGCTGCATCACAGACTGGAGCGCCTGCGATGGTGTACTCTACGACAAACCTGGGTGCACGAATGGCAAGACGCCATTTTTTCGGATGAATCATGATGGTCGCATCCGTGTTTGGCGACATCGCGGTGAACGCACATTGGAAGCGTGTATTCGTTATCGCCATACTGGCGTATCACCCGGCGTGATGGTATGGGGTGCCATTGGTTACACGTCTCGGTCACCTCTTGTTCGCATTGACGGCACTTTGAACAGTGGACGTTACATTTCAGATGTGTTACGACCCGTGGCTCTACCCTGCGAAACCCTACATTTCAGTAGGATAATGCACGACCTCATGTTGCAGGTCCTGTACGGGCCTTTCTGGATACAGAGAATGTTCAACTGCTGCCCTGGCCAGCACATTCTCCAGATCTCCCACCAATTGAAAACTTCTGGTCAGTGGTGGCCGAGCAACTGATTCGTCAAAATACGCAAGTCACTACTCTTGATGAACTGTGGTATCGTGTTGAAGGTGCATGGGCATCCAAGCTCTGTTTGACTCAATGCCCAGGCGTATCAAGGCCGTTATTACGGCCAGAGTTGGTTGTTCTGGGTACTGATTTCTCAGTATCTATGCACAAAAATTGCGTGAAAATGTAATCACATGTCAATTCTAGTATAATATATTTGTCCAATTAATATCCGTTTATCATCTGCATTTCTTCTTGGTGTAGCAATTTTAATGGCCAGTAGTGTATATAATTTTTCACATATTGTCACAAAGCTTTGCACACGCTTAAAAAACTTTTTTTGACATACTTGCGCCATATGTGCCCCTTGCTGGTTCTATAAAGTCGAAATAATATTCTTCTCACGTTCGGCGCTGCATGTCCCAATCAGTCTGTTCAAACACACTTTTAATGCAAGTTCGTAGTTCTAGTAGGTTTGTTGATAGAGGAAGCATTAACACTGAAACTTCCACATAGTCCCACACTAAAAATTACATGGTGTTAGGATGGGAGAACATGGAGGCCATGACATGAATTGCTGATCGTCAAACCCACCACGACTGATCAATTGGTTTCTCCATTTTCTGTTTAAAATTCACGAATGTAATGATAGAAGTGGATTGGAGCACTATCTTGTTGGGAGATGAAGTCCACAACGGCGGAGTCCAGTTATGGCGTGAACTAGTTTTCCAGAATATCCAGAAACATGTCTTCTGTAATGGTCTTTTTCGTCGCGCTGGGTAGCCGTGTGGTCTCGGGCGCCTTGCCACGGTTCGCGCAGCTCTCCCCGTCTGAGGTTATAGTCCTTCCTTGGGCATGGGTGTGTGTGTTGTTTTTAGAGTAAGTTAAGTTAGATTAAGAAGTCTGTAAGGCTAGGGACCGATGACCTCAGCAGTTTGGTCCCATAGAACTTACTACAACTTTCCAAATGGTCTTTTCGCAGAAGAAAAAGGTACCGGATACCTTAGTCCACGAGACACACAGAACACAGTCACCTTTGGTGATTATCGATAGTGCTGAACGATGTCATGAGGACTCTCTATCCCCCAGATTCGTGCAACATGCCTCTTTACTGTGCCACCCAGAAAACGTGGCTTCATCACTGAAGATGAGTGTCTCACAGACCGCCATCCTCTTCCATAAGCTGTTGCAATTGTGCAGAAAATTAAGTGTCTCTGTTTTGTCATCAGGAGTCAGTGCTCGTAGTAATAATGCAATCGGCAAGGCTTCAGCTTCAGTCGTTTCCTTAAGATCGGTTGGGTCATGTTCAGCTCTCTGCTCTGTTTGTCGAAAATTGAGGACTACGTGTGAAACTCGCCCGTACGCTCTGCTGGCCGACCCGTTGATTTCCCTTTGCAGAGGTACCCTGAAGGTTTAAACTGATTGTACCATCGCCAAATAAAGTTGACATTTGGTGGTTCTTCGTTGAATTTCGTTCAACTGTTCATGGCTTAATTTTCGTGGCAGAAATCTGAAGTACGGCTGAAACGATACAAAACTTCTAGATTTTCTGTATGAGTGTTGAGTTTCGTGACACTATTCAATTAATATAGCTACAGTAAATTTATCTCTTCAGTTATTTATAATAATATTGTATTTTGTGGTAATACTAGAAATCAATATGGAAAGTGACGATCACGTACAATCAGCACTAGAGAAGCCTAATGGGAGATTTAGATTTGCTGGGAGGTTCTGGGATAATGCAGTACATCTGTACATATAATCGCATACTAGGTACTAATGTACCCATATCTACAGTACTGTTCCAGTGTTTGGAATTCTCACTACGAAGGCATTACAAACACTGAACAAATTCAGAGGCGCGGATGTCGGTGGAGCGCATACGAAAGTGTAACAGAAATACGCAGAGAACTTTCATGGCAATCCTTGGAAGAAAAACGATGTAGTTCTTGCGAAATCATGTCAGGAAATTTAGAAGCCCTGTATTAAATGAAGACTGCGTGGGCTTTATGTTGCCAGCAGGCTATATCTCACGTAGGGATCAAGAGAATATGATAGGAGAAAAAATAAAATGGTTCAAATGGCTCTGATGGACTATGGGACTTAACAGCTGTGGTCATTAGTCCCCTAGAACTTAGAACTACTTAAACCTAACTAACCTAAGGACATCACACACATCCATGGCCGAGGCAGGATTCGAACCTGCGACCGTAGCAGTCGCGCGGTTCCGGACTGAGCGCCTAGAACCGCTAGACCACCGCGGCCGGCAATATGATAGGAGAGATAAAGGCAAGCGCAGAGGTAAATATACGAGTACACTCATTTTCTCCTCGTTCCATACGCTAAAGGAATAGGACAAAAAAATCGGTATTTTACGGTCTTACGGAGTAATTTATGTAGGGTGATTCCGTGATGTTACAAGCTTTCAGGGATGGTGGAGAAGGGTAAACGCATCAATTTGAGGTTAGAAACGCTGGTATGGAAACGACAGAGGCGAAAGTTAGTAGCGAAAATTGTTCATATACCTCTGTCAGTGGACCTCTTCTGCTACAAGCTTTTTGCTTTTCATACTTCGGGAGGAGGTACTACGGACCTAAGCAAGAAAGTGTCCGGTAAACTTGAGCTTGACAGTGTATGTCTTAAGAGCTGTGCACACCTGTTCAGTAGACGAGATATTTTTCACATTAATGAACGACAAGTGTTCGTAGCTCTTCAGGTATGTATCTCAGAGCCCATGTTTACTGGACTTTTTTCCTTGTTTTAGTCGACACTATCTCTCCAAAAATATGAAAAGCAAAGAGCTTGCAGTAGAAGTCCACTGATAGAGGTATCAGAACGGTTTTCGCTGTTACCGTTCGACTCGATCGTTTCTGCACCAGGGTCCCCTACCTCCAACTGATAAATTTAACCTTCTCCATCATCCATGGAAGTCTTTAACTCGATTATCCCGTGTATGTGTAAGGGGCAGTCACATGAAAACGAGACAGACGAAGAGAAGTAAGTAAACTGTTAATTATTTCAAAAGTAATCGCCATAACTGTTAATACATTTATTCCATTGTGAGACAAGTCGGTGAGTGCTTGTAAAAATGATAGCGGTTGTCTACGGAAACTTGATTGTTCCCAGGTGTGGACATTTTCGTTCGAAGACCATGAATATTGTTCGGTCGTTCCGCTGATGCACGCCAGTGTGTTAGTGGACTTTGTGACGGAGACCAAAGCGAGAAGATGCACACATAATAAACTTCGTTTACTTATCTTGATTTCCAAATGTTGGTCCAGGGCAATATCCAGTAGAGGTCCTTGAGGTAGCCAAGTCCACAACAGTAACAGAGGCTCCATGATAGCCACTAGACTAGGCTAGTTTCCCTTACATTGGCTCTGTGGTGCACTGGCTGTGTAGGATGGTTAGGGTGTCTCGGAGGCGACCGCAGATTGGTGGCTCGATCACATGGTCGCTGCCAATGTGGAAAGGCGCCACATGGTATCGATAGCACGCGGTATCACAAATGTCTTTCGTCAGGCTCCCACAATATGGAAATCTCATGACAGAAGATTGGGACTTCATGAAGGACATGCTAGGTGGGTCCATGTGTTGCCAAGATTGTTTCGACTATGCGGCCAAAAGTTTCACTGGGAAACCCTTACACATTCTCCATACAAAATTATCTCTCCCCATCCACTTCCATATATTTGGAGCCCTGAAGAGAGACTCGTGGCTGTCGATTTGCCTCAGACGGAAAGGCGCATGTTTGGGTACAATCATGGTTCCCTAGGCAGCCACAAACATTTTACCATGCAGCCACAGACCACCTTGCCACAAAATGGGATAATGTACAAACAGTCACGGCGATTACTTTTGAAATAATAAACAGTTTACTTACTCTTCTTGCATATGTCTCGTTTTCATTTGCCTTCCACGTATAAATACATCACACCATTCGATAGAGTCAAACAGAATCCCTTACTGACAATTCCCAGCAACTTTATAAACGCCATAAAAATATTGTGACTAATAAAAATTATTTTGAAGGAGAATGAATCATACTTGTTTCGTGCCTTTAGTTTCCTAATACGATTTACCGAACTTCTGATATCTACATTGTATCTATCCGTTGTTTAGATTCTCCCTTTCGCTCTCATTATTTGCTAGAGAACAACGCCATATTCCTGTTTCTAACGTATACAAGATAATAATCGAAACACTTCTGCCACACGTGTCATTTGGCAAAATCGATGTTTTAAAATTCTGGACAATTGCTTAAGGCGAATTTCGTGAGTGAGTAGGTACATTGTGAAACTGCTGCTAGACTGCAAAGTCTACATCAAGGTCCATGATACACTATGTTTTTGTGAAATGAATATCCCATTCCTATAAGTAGTAGGTTACAAGAATATTATCCCATATGACAGTGAGTAGAAATATGCCACGTAAAATAGATCCTGCCATTTTGATTCTCAATATCTCACCAAGGAAACGTTGAGTAATTTGATGGAGTAGGTATGATGATCAGAAACAAATGATTTAAAATTCTTACCTGTATGCACACCCATAAACATAGGGTATACTATTTTACAAATTGTCTTTTCCCATGTTCCATTGTTCTTTTCGAAGTTGCATCCCCCATTGTACAAAGCTGCACATATCAAAAATCAAGTCTCAGTCAAAGTACGTAATATTGCGGGATTGCCGTTTTCGGCTTATTATAATCATTATCAGTTACGTAGCAAAAAAGAAATAAAATGTAAATATATCGTGATTGCTGAAATGACAGTCGTATAACCCAATATAAAATAACTTTAAAAGTTATGGTACAGTATAAAAATCACTCACACAAAATTGAAATAACTGCAAATATTTTCAGTTCCGCACATCTGTACTCCTTCAGTATACATAGAGACTTCGTACACGTTCGTCACTGCACGTACGTCAAACATTACGTGATTTTATAGTATAGACAAAGGCAACCTCTCCCTCCTGTCTGCAGAAGCAAATGTGCCACCCATTGTGGCAAGCGACATGTTAGTCACTGCATGTAAATAAAGCAACTCTATGCGATATTTTTTCTCTGGTAACCCCACTGTGAAGCTAGTTTGGACCCACAACTATTGCTTTACCCTTGAAAACTTGTAAAAACGCTGTAGGGTTACATTAAAATTTACAAACCTTTTAAAATATAACTTTTACAAAAAACGAATAAGCTGGATTTAATATTAATACACAAAGTTATCAATTAACATATTGCTGTTATAACCAGGTACGTGCTGCTACCAGCTCTTACGTCTACTTGTGTCATAAATTGTATTTGTAATAATTTAAGCAATAATCCATTTACAGAAACGCAATCAGTTACGTTTCGAAAATTGTTGACTTTTCTACTGTTGGTGCATCTCTGATGTTCTCAGTTACAATGCTTATATTATCAACAAATACATGTATGTTTGCATTACTAATGTACCATGGGTATTACAAATGTCGTAGTAAAAGTAATATTGGACCCATTATTGAACCCTGTGGCGTACCCCTAGAATTTTTTCCTCTCCATCAGAAGATGATTACCTATCGAAACTGATTTAACTACTTAACATAACACTCTGCATTATGTTAGTTAATTATGAAGTTGTTACTTGTCATCAATACCTGTAAAATTTACGTTTCTCTGTAATATTATTTCGAAGAATGGTCAGAAATCTAATATTTAATCGAACCCAGATAATATATTATATGTTGTATATTATTATATGTCGCTTAGTTACAATGATAATCTTTGACATAAAAATTATTTGACGACTCCTCAAATTCGAAAGATATTCATTAGTCTCATGTCTGTTACACAGGGAGAAGTGAGAAGAATGGCTGTTGTGACGTGGTACTGGATGGTGGCAGCTCTCGTGGTGCTAGTGGGGCTGCTCTGCCGGTACATGATGCGGAACTTCAACTTTTGGAAGGAGCGAGGGGTGCCCTATATGAGGCCGTGGCCATTCGTCGGCAATATGGGCACTGTGGTGGCTTGCAAAGAACACCTTGCAGACGTAGTCTTCCGGTGTTATCGACTGGCAGGAGATGTGCCCTTCAAAGGCATGTTCGCCTTTGACCAACCTTTCTTGATGGTCAAGGACCCAGAACTCGTGGGTCGTATCTTCGTTGCAGACTTCGGCACGTTCCACACTCGCAATTTCGAGGTCAACAGTGAGACTGATTCAATTTTCGCCAATTCGATTTTCGGTGCAAAGGGTCGAAAGTAAGTGTTGTTAGTACGCTATATCTGTACTATGTTAGTGTAACTCTACTACTATTTTAGCGCAATGAGTAATAGACTAATTGTTTCCTTCGTATCATACACTTTGTTGTTGTTGTTGTCTCCAGTCCAAAGACAGCTTTCATGCAGCTCTGCCTGCTAGTCTATCGTGCACGAGCCTCATCATTTCTGCGTCACTGCTTTTATCTACATCCATTCGAATCTGTTTACTGTATTCCAGTCTTAATATCCGTCTACAACCCCCTCCCCCGTCACCACTTCCCTCCAATACTAATCTGACAATTCCTTGATGCCTGAAAATGTGTCCTATCAATCAGTCATGGAAGTTTTCCACCTCAACTGTTTTTGACAAGCGTTCATTTTGTTGTCAGATGAGGCAATAAAGTGAATATTTGTCAACATGTCGACGCTGGAAAACTTCAGAATGTCTTTAAACCCCAGATTTTGTTTGCATTCCTCCAGGTCTTGTGTGTGGAAAATTCAGTCTGCTGTTTGATCATTTGTGTGAAAAACACATCCGGAAAGTTAACTAGAACCTTACGACATAAATTGCAACATTTGTTGTTATAGAGTTTTCGTTTACCCATTATTACAGTCATCTGCAGTGGCAAACATACGAAGAACCGAAAAATGCCATGTGAAGGATGTAGAAATTATTTAATGACTTTTTGCTCATTCTTTGTAACAGTGGATAGCTATTTCTGGACTATTATTTTTAGCGTTCTGTCTGAAGATGATTTGTGAATATATCTTTCCACTAAGCAATATCTCCCGGTTCTTTCTTCGTCACCTATTGTTGCTTTCTTTTTCTCGAACTGTTAGTAACAGGATTTTTTTCAGGTGGTCTACAGGTTCATATCACACACACACACACACACACACACACACACACAGAAGCTGAGCATCATTTGCAGTCAGATTAGTTCTCTCGTCTCTCGGCGATCAATCAACCGTCGTTAATAATGTTCGCGGGTAGCCACTAGCAACTTTACACACTGTTGCGGAAATTAGAAAAAAAAAAGAAAAAAGAAACAGTGTTGGATCCTCTGAAAAGGAGCACCAGTGTCCCTAGCGAACCACACAGAGGCGATACTACCAAATCGCCCGTATTGTGTGTGGAGCCAGAGTCAGAATTAGCCACATCTACCCTCTGTCGAGCCCGGACTCCCACATGTTCTCAGTGACTTCTCTATGGGAGTCGTCACACTCACATTGCAATACTCCTTTTGGCGATATTTCTCTCAACGTGTTTGTATCCACATCCACATCCACACCCACACCCATACTCGGCAAACTACTGTGAAATGCGTAGCAGACAGCAGTTCCCACGGTTGCAGTTATTATAGCTACATCCTGTTCCATTCACTTCGTTGGCGGGAGAAGAATGCCTAAACGTCTCTGTTCACTTTATTAGATCTTGTTTCCGTGGTCTCTATGGGAACGAAACGAGGGGGCTGTGGTATATTCCTATATCCATCACTTAATGTTGGTCCCTGAAACTCTGTAAGCAGATTTTCCCGGGTTAATTTGCGTCTACCTTCAAGCTTTTATCAGTTGAGTTTTCTTAGCATTTCTGTGATGCGCTCTTAGTTGTCTCTGTAAAACATCGTCTGTTACTTCTGATTCAAGTCTCACACACACGAGCAATACTCTAGGATGAGTCACAAAAGTTTTTTGTGCGCAATTTCCTCTGCAAACCGATAGCATTTCCCTAGTATTCTAGCAATAAAGCGAATTCTTCCACCTGCTTTACCTAAAATCGAGTCTACGTGATAGTTCCATTTCGAATCTCTCTAAACTGATACATTCTGCTATATGTATGACTTTATCGATTCCAGTTGTGATTCACTGATAATGTAGTTACAGTGACAGTCACGTTTTTTTCGTTCGGTAATGTGCACAATTTTACATTTATGAACGTTTAAACTAAGACTACAATCTTTGCACCGCTTTGAAATCTGACCACAATCTGACAGAACATTTGTGCAGCTTTTCCCAAGCTATTTTTTTATACATAATTTCATAATCTGCGAAATGTCAGAGGTTACTATTAATATTGCCGCAAGATCATTAATGCACAACATAGAAAGGAAAGGTCCCAACACACAGCCTTGCGGCACGCCTGAAGTTACTTCATCTGGCGATGACTACTGTGGGATAGCATGCTGCGTCCCCTGTACTAAAAAAATACTCATCCAGTCACAAATTTCGCCTGATATCGCATTCGATTGTACTTTCTATAATAAGAGTAGGTACTTTACCGACTCAAATGCTTTTCGGAAGGCAAGAAATACTGCATCTACCTGACTGCTTTGAACGATGGTTTTGTGGATGTCATGTGAGAAAATCGCTAGTTGAGTTTCATATAATCGATGTTTTCGGAATCCATGTTGTCTGGCATGGAGGAGGTCATTCTGACCGAGATACCGCATTATGTTTGAGCTCATAATATGCTCTAAGATTTTATAGCCAGTGGATGTCAAGAATATTTTATGGTAGTTTATGTATCACTTCTGTTCACCCTCCTTGTAGACGGATGTGCCATGTACTTTCCTTCAGCCACTGGATACGATTTTCTATTCAATGTATACTATGATTAATAGCTAACTCGGACGCAAATTGCATGTACACTCCTGGAAATTGAAATAAGAACACCGTGAATTCATTGTCCCAGGAAGGGGAAACTTTATTGACACATTCCTGGGGTCAGATACATCACATGATCACACTGACAGAACCACAGGCACATAGACACAGGCAACAGAGCATGCACAATGTCGGCACTAGTACAGTGTATATCCACCTTTCGCAGCAATGCAGGCTGCTATTCTCCCATGGAGACGATCGTAGAGATGCTGGATGTAGTCCTGTGGAACGGCTTGCCATGCCATTTCCACCTGGCGCCTCAGTTGGACCAGCGTTCGTGCTGGACGTGCAGACCGCGTGAGACGACGCTTCATCCAGTCCCAAACATGCTCAATGGGGGACAGATCCGGAGATCTTGCTGGCCAGGGTAGTTGACTTACACCTTCTAGAGCACGTTGGGTGGCACGGGATACATGCGGACGTGCATTGTCCTGTTGGAACAGCAAGTTCCCTTGTCGGTCTAGGAATGGTAGAACGATGGGTTTGATGACGGTTTGGATGTACCGTGCACTATTCAGTGTCCCCTCGACGATCACCAGTGGTGTACGGCCAGTGTAGGAGATCGCTCCCCACACCATGATGCCGGGTGTTGGCCCTGTGTGCCTCGGTCGTATGCAGTCCTGATTGTGGCGCTCACCTGCACGGCGCCAAACACGCATACGACCATCATTGGCACCAAGGCAGAAGCGACTCTCATCGCTGAAGACGACACGTCTCCATTCGTCCCTCCATTCACGCCTGTCGCGACACCACTGGAGGCGGGCTGCACGATGTTGGGGCGTGAGCGGAAGACGGCCTAACGGTGTGCGGGACCGTAGCCCAGCTTCATGGAGACGGTTGCGAATGGTCCTCGCCGATACCCCAGAAGCAACAGTGTCCCTAATTTGCTGGGAAGTGGCGGGGCGGTCCCCTACGGCACTGCGTAGGATCCTACGGTCTTGGCGTGCATCCGTGCGTCGCTGCGGTCCGGTCCCAGGTCGACGGGCACGTGCACCTTCCGCCGACCACTGGCGACAACATCGATGTACTGTGGAGACCTCACGCCCCACGTGTTGAGCAATTCGGCGGTACGTCCACCCGGCCTCCCGCATGCCCACTATACGCCCTCGCTCAAAGTCCGTCAACTGCACATACGGTTCACGTCCACGCTGTCGCGGCATGCTACCAGTGTTAAAGACTGCGATGGAGCTCCGTATGCCACGGCAAACTGGCTGACACTGACGGCGGCGGTGCACAAATGCTGCGCAGCTAGCGCCATTCGACGGCCAACACCGCGGTTCCTGGTGTGTCCGCTGTGCCGTGCGTGTGATCATTGCTTGTACAGCCCTCTCGCAGTGTCCGGAGCAAGTATGGTGGGCCTGACACACCGGTGTCAATGTGTTCTTTTTTCCATTTCCAGGAGTGTAGAATGTGACACATTCGAACAGGGTGAGGAACGGATGTTGTTTACATTTCTCATCTATGCTTGTGTCATGAGTGAGGTAGGACAGTAAAGGCCATTTAAATATGATTGTCGTTTGATCTTACCAAAGGCTTGCATACTTCTGCCTCGTTATTACATCAGAGTGCCTCTCAGCTGGTGATATCTGACTATTCTAGAACCAGATGAACGACACTACGTTAAGAAAAAGCTAATACTGCAATCCATTGTTTCTTAGTTTCTCAGGCTAACAAGGAAGGGTTTTAATAGTAGAACTACATAACTACGTCCATAAATCTAAGCTGGTGCTCCATCTTACAATCACCTTCTCACTCCAATTTAGTTTCTGCGATAAGTACCTTTGGCTATCTGAGGCCTCAAGTATTTAAATTGGTCAACACTTCTTAGAGCCTATATTTACATTACAATCTGTTATTGTATTATTTGACTCTTCTATATTGTAACTAACTTTTTTCTCGTGGCTTTACCTATGTATGCGTTGGACAATAGTCACGGGATACATCGTAATATCGTGTTTGACCTCCTTTTGCACGGCATAGTGCAGAAACTCGACGTAGCAAGGACCCAACAAGTCATTTCTGCAGAAATATAGAGCCATGGTGCCTCTATGATGTCCATAATTGCCAAAGTGTTGCCAGTGTAGGATTTTGTGCTCGAACTGACCTCTCGATTATATCCCATAAACGTTCCATGAGATTCATGTCAGTTGATCCGGATGGCCAAATCATTCGCTCGAACGGTCCAGAATATTCTGCGAACAACTGCGGGCTGATGACATGGCGCGTTGTCATCCATAAAGAGTTCCATTTTTGTTTGGGAGCATGAAGTCCACGAATGGCTGCAAACGGTCTCCAAGTAGCCCAAAATACCAGAGGTTGAAAATGCCGCTTCGGTTGTAAATTTACTTTATCATGTCGACCGGTTTCAGGCTCTCATAAGCCAATCCTCAGGTGTCGCAACTGTGCTGTGGCCCCCGAGAGCATAGGTAGCACACCGCACCTAGCACACGTCAACCGTGGTGCTCGGGGGCCACTGCACAGTTGAGACACCTGAGCATGGGCTTATGAGAGCCCGAAACTGGTCGTGGTAATAAAGGAAATTTACAACTGAAGTGGTATTTTCAACCTCTGGTATAATGCTCAGTTGCGGATGTTGTTTGTAGCTCAAAATAACCATTTCCAGTCAATGATAGGTTCAAATGTTTTTTATTCCAGTCTTTGATCACAATATGAATTCTTTAAACGATGACCGATTTCAGTCCGTAATGACCATCCTCAAATCTTTTTTACACCATGTCCTAAAGTGATAAGGCCATAATGGCATCGTCGAAACATATAAATATAATCAGCATAGAATCGTCATATAGATCTAAAATAAGGTGTAGAATAGGCCGCATTGTCCACACAGTCGTTATTGCAACTTAATAACGACTGTGTGGACGATGCGGCCTATTCTACACCTTATACCAACTGAAATCGGCTCTCATCTGGCTAGGCCACGGTTTTCCAGTTGCCTAGCGACTAACTGATATGATCACGAACGCAGGAGAGGGTCTGCAGGAGATTTTACTCTGTTAGCAAAGGCACCCGCGTCGGTCGTCTGCGGCCAGAGACAACTAACGCCAAATTTCGTCGAACTATCATAACGCATACGTTTGTCGTACGTCCCACAATGATGTCTGCAGTTATATCACGCAGTATTCCTTGTGTGTCAGGTCTGACAAGTCTACGAAAACGCCACTGCTCTCGGTTGGTAAGTGAAGGCTGTCTGCCACTCTGGTGTTCGTGGTGAGAAGTAATATCTGAAATTTGGTATTCTCGGCAAACTCTTGACACTGTGGACCTCGGAATATTGAATTCCCTGATTTCCGAAACGGAATTTCGCATGCGTCCAGCTCTATCTACCATTTCGCTTTCAACGTCTGTCACTTCCCGTTGGGCGGCGAAAATCGTGTCAGAAAGTTTTTCACAAGTAACACTTGGATAAAAAATGACATCTCTGCCAATGCACTGCCCTTTTATTCCTTGTGGATGTGATACAACCTATGTCTGTGTATGTGCATATAGCTATCCCATGACTTTGTCACATCAGCGTATATTGAACACACTTGCTGCTCCCTCCGTCTGTCCACCCCATCTCCCCACCTCTGTCTATCTCCTTCTGTCCACTCTCTGGCTCTTGATCTACTCCTCCCCACCTCTCTTTTCATCTCATCCTCTCACTCTTCCTGCCTCATTCATCTCCCACTCCTCCCGTTTTTCTATCCATTTTCACTTCTCCTCGCTCTGTCCATCCTCTCCATGCACCTCAACCTGTCCCCAGCCATGCTCATTGGTACATGGATCCCTGCAATGAAATTAATAAAGTAGGCCGATACTAGCCCCAGAAGAGGACAATCTACAAATCAGGGCTCAAAAATAATTTATTTGTCCATGACATATAGGGCACAGTGCAAAGCATGTCGATACTACTTCAATACAATGTGCCTGTCATGCAAAGCAGTCTGCATGTTGGAGTCCAGAAAAAAGTTTCCTCCCCATGATATGTAGGTTTCACAGTAAAACAAGTTGATATGGCAGGCAAATACCGTTTCCACACAACGCTCCTGTCAAGCAGGGCAGCTTGTATACCTGGAGATGAAGAAAAACGTTATTGCCCATATCTCCGCTCCTATTTGAGCTAGGAGATTATAAACCCCACAGTGCTGATACTCATGAGGACTGATGTTTTTGTGCCAAATTTGACTGAAATCGAAGGAGAGGTTTGGGAACAGAGCCCAGACATATACACATATACTCTGCATTGTACCCTCAAAGACAAAAACAAAACACGAGACATATGAATTATCCGAAAGTGACGGGAATCTGTAGACGTAATGTACATGTACAGAAGAGCAAGTGATTAAAACTTCTGAATAACTGGATGATTTATTCATGAGAGAGAGAGTCACAAATTGAGGAAGTCAATAACTTGTTGGTCCACCTCTGGCTCTTATGCTAGCAGTTATGCAGCTAGACACTGAATGACAGTGGCTGGATTCCTCCTAAGAGACGTTGTACCACATTCTGTTCAATTGGTGCATTGGATCATCAAAATTCTGAGCTGGTCGTAGGGCTCTGCCTATAATGCTCCAAACGCTCTTAATTGTGGAAAAATCTGGCGACCTTGCTGGATCTCTCCCCAATTGAGTATGTTTGGAGCGTTATGACAGAGCCCTACGACCTGTTCCTGATTTTGACGATATAACGCGCCAGTTGGACAGTTTGACACAAAGTCCCCCAGGAGAGCGTCCAACAACTCAGGCAGTGCAAGCCAAATAACTGCTTGCATATATTTACTTCCTCAATTTCCGTTCCATTCGCATAA
Organism: Schistocerca cancellata; assembly: GCF_023864275.1. Lineage (NCBI taxonomy): Eukaryota > Metazoa > Arthropoda > Insecta > Orthoptera > Acrididae > Schistocerca > Schistocerca cancellata. The sequence continues at coordinate 167,437,142 of NC_064634.1, forward strand.
TTCCTTCGTGCTATATATAACAGATTAATTTTCAGTTGTCTAAATTAATTCCACGTAAAATTTGATTCTGCTCACATCTAACTGTTAACTATGTTCTACGAGTTTTATTCTTGCCTTTTAAGGAGCAAGAGACGTTAGTCCAGATAACGGGCTGGATGACTTTCCCTACGAATTCAAAATCTGTTGTGCTTTCTGAGGCAACACTTTTCAGTTAAGCTCGCCGGACAAATTATCAGTCACTGACAGGAGAGATCACGCTAAATCGGTGCAATACAGCCTCTGGCTTCATAGTAGCTTCAGTTCGGCGAAGAATAGAGTACAAATATTTATTTAGTTATATCCAGTTAAGACCACTCATTGATTATTATACACACATCAAGAAACGTTTTTCATCGCCTCGGTTCCGAGAGTTCCGGAACCTGTACAGAAGATTAGAACAGAGATCAACATAAACATCATTTTCGCCCTTTTTATTGCTCATGAAAAAAACACATTGCATGTTCTACCACCATACAGCCAGACCTTCAGAAGTGGTGGTCCAGATTTCTCTACACACTGGTAACTCTAATACCCAGCCGCATGTCCTCTTGCACTGATGCATGCCCGTATTTGTCGTGGCATACTATTCACAAGTTCATCAAGGCACTGTTGGTCCAAATTGTCCCGCTCCTCAACGGAAATTCGGCGCAGATCCCTCAGAGTGGTCGGTGGGTCACGTCGTCCATAAACAGTCCCAGGCGTGTTCAAAAGGGTTCATGTCTGGAAAACATGCTGGCCACTCCAGTCGAGCGATGACGTTATCCTGAAGGAAGTCATTCACAAGATGTGTACGATGGGGGCGCAAATTGTCGTCAGTGAAGACGAATACCTCGCCAATATGCTGCCCATATGGTTGCACTATCGCTCGGAGGATGGCATTCACATATCGTACAGCCGTTACGGCACCTTCCATGACCACCAACGGCGTACGTAGGCCCCACATAATGCCACCACAAAACAGCAGGGAACCTCCACCTTCCTGCACTCGCTGGACGGTGTGTCTAAGGCGTTCAGCCTGATCGGGTTGTCTCCAAATACGTCTCCGACAATTGTCTGGTTGAAGGCATATGCGACACTCATCGCTGAAGAGAACGTGCTACCAGTCCTGAGCGGCCCATTCGGCATGTTGTTGGGCCCATCTGTACCGCGCTGCATGGTGTCGTGGTTGCAAAGATGGACGTCGGGAGTAAAGCTGCGCATCATGCAGCCTATTGTGCACAGTTTGAGTCGGAACACGATGTCCTGTGTCTGTACGAAAAGCATTATTCAACATGGTGGCGTTGCTGTCAGGGTTCCTACGAGCCATAATCCGTAGGTAGCGGTCATCCACTGCAGTAGTAGCCCTTAAGCGAACTGAGCGAGGCATGTCATCGATAGTTCCTGTCTCTCTGTATCTCCTCCATGTCCGGACAACATCACTTTGGTTCTCTCCGAGACGCTTGGACACTTCCCTTGTTGAGAGCCCTTCCTGGGTTAAAGTAACAATGTGGACGCAATCGGACCGCGGTATTGACCGTATTAGCATGGTTCAACTACAGGCAACACGAGCCGTGTACCTCCTTCCTGGTGGAATGACTGGAACTGATCGGTTGTCGGACCCCCTCCGTCTAATAGGCGCTGCTCGTGAATGATTGTTTACATCTTTGGGCGGGTTTAGTGACATCTCTGAACAGTGAAAGGGACTGTGTCTGTGATGCAATATCCACAGTCAACGTCTGTCTTCAGGAGTTCTGGGAACTGAGGTGATAAAAAATCTGTTTTGATGTGTGTATTTCGTAGTGCTACAAGGCCTGTGTTGCAGAGACATTGATTGCTGCGTTGCACTTGCCGTTATAAATATATATTTTGAATAGGATTAATGTCGGGTGACGCAGCACTCCACTCTAGGTTCTGTAGGATGCTAAAATGTTCGTCAAACCAAGAAAATTTGTGTATGGCCGTGTGAAGACGACTGTTGTCTTCTTGAGAGACGGGAGTGTCGACATCAGACTCACTTACGAAGATGTAGAAGACAGAACATCACTTGGTCTCTTAGCAACGTTTTCTCGTAAAATGGTTAAGATTGATCTGCATTCGCTGACAGCAGCTGTTCGTAGCTGATTTGAAACAGACCATTACTGGCTAGGCGTGGCACTTTTTTCTGGTTTCTTTTGGAGTGGATTCATTTAGGACAACTGTTCATACGCTGCGTTACATGGCGAGTGCTATCTCATTCCTTGTAGACGTGTTGGAAAGTTCACGCTGATACACAATCAATCATTCCCGTTGTGGTCAAGTGCACCTCCAAACACTACAGTTCGTTTCACCCCTTCTGTCACATCTACACGCCGACCCATCTTTTGCACTGAAACCATACAACCGTTTGCCACATACAGACTACTTCACTGCCATGCCGTACCAATTCTATTCCATTTATAGCGCTCCAAATCTAGTAGAGTGCTCTTTTAAAGGCGTGACTAATATTTTGACCGCTGAGCTGTACTACCCACCTAGATTGAACAGAAAGGGTGTAACAGTTAAAATCCTAATCACGCTTGTGTTTCTTCGCATGCACTCTGTTTTGTAACAGCACAGATTTATGTTACTTTTTGTCCCATTAGAAATTAGGTATTTCGAAGCTAATTCCATACGAGAATATTCCTGTCTTTCATCCATTTCAGCTACGTAATACTTCTTACCACACAAAATTTAATCATATATCTTTCTTGACGGTTGTATTTATTTAGAGATATTCTCTTCATACCAGCTGCCTTTCCGACACTACTCCGCTTCCTAAGATCCAACTCATCTTCTGGTACTGACTGGTTCTTACGTTCACGTGTATATGGGTCATGGCTATTCCCAGGCAGGAGTATAATGTAATAGTCTTGTCCTGTCACCTATTCCCACGATTTCTGCTGGTTCTACAGAATAATTACAGCAGCACATTATAATCACAAAATACTGTTCGTAGGATGAGTCATATTTCTCAGCCCTTTCTCTGGGAATTCATACAGCAGATTCAATGCCTGTAGTCGGCACCAGTATTCTCCTTTCGCTTTTTCTCATTTATGGCTTCGTATACTTCACTAATCAGTGTACCTCAACATTATATCCTCACCTACCACATATTCCACTTTCATTTGAATCTATCGTGGCCTTTCTTTGTGTATATCTCATAACTGAAGAGTTCCTTTTTTGTTTTTTTAGTCCGTGGAAGTATCGTTCCAGGCAAAGGAATGCTTCGTAATCGTATCATTCTTGACCTTTGCCCTTAGATATCATCTTCCGTTTCGGTCGTTCTCCATTTTTTCACTTTGTATTACAGTAATTCTCTTATCTTCTCCTAGGAATTTTTTATTCGTTGTACAGTCTCTTGTATTGTATTCCGCAATTTTAGATTTTCTTAGTTAGTTCCATTTACCTACATGTACTGCGTGTATTCAAGGTCTTAATACCACTTTATCCCACTTTCCAACATTTTTGTTGAGTATGTGTACTCAGGCTTACTGTTTTTGTGGTAATCGTAAAAAAATTATCAAAAGAATTTGGTAAACGTGTAGCTGTCAACTTACAGTTCTGCTGTATCCAAACTTGTAATGGATGGACGCATATGCTCCAGTCTAAAAATAACTCTGCTTCGGAAATGTTGTTACACAATAGTAAAATCATATTGATACCAGCAAATATCGTCTGTAATCTGATTTGAATATACCCTGAACTATGTATCAATAGTCATTAAGTCATGTTGTTGGAATTAACAGGTAGGCGTCATTCGTCTGTCGTTTCTTTTTCGCAGTCTGCATACATTTCACAATTCACTGCTTATTTTATTGCCATACGGAACTATTTAAGTTCGCTATACTATTTATCTTTCGGTTTTTTCTTACGTTACATGTCATGTGTCAAAGTGTGCATAGTGATGACAACGATGTAGAGATATATTGGGAATACCCATCTATAGCAATGTTGTTGTTGTCTTCGGTAAGAAAACTTTGATGAAGCTAATATATTTTGTCCAACATTCATCATCTCTGAGTAACTCCTTACAACCACATTCATTTGAACCTGCCTCCTATAATCAAACCTCGGTCTCCCCCTAAAATTCATCCATCCCCCCTCCCCTCACACACACGTTTTAATCTGTTACACACATGGACGATTCCTTGGTGGTTGGTTCAAATGGCTCTGAGCACTATGGGACTTAACTTCTGAGGTCATCAGTCCCCTAGAACTTAGAACTACTTAAACCTAACTAACCTAAGGACATCACACACATCCATGCCCGAGGCAGGATTCGAACCTGCGACCTTAAAGGTCGCGCGGTTCCAGAGTGTAGCGCCTAGAACCGCTCGGCCACTTTGGCCGGCGATTCCTTGGTGGCTCAGGATGTTCTATCAACCGATAGCTTCTGTTAGTCAAGCTAGCCCCAGTTCTATTCGCTACCTCATCTTTAGTTATTAGATTAACCCATCTAATCTACAGCATTATTCTCTACCTCCGCATTTAAAATAGATATATTCCCTTGTTGTATGAACTGCTTTTCATCCACGTTTCACTTACGTACAACTCTACACTCCACACAAAAACCGACAAAAAGACACCCTACTACTACAATTTATGTTCTACGTTCTTCTTCAGAAACGCTTCTTGCTGTTGCCAGCTTGTATTTTATATCCTCTCTAACTAGACCACCGTCTGTTACTTTGCTGCCCAAGTACTAAAACTCATAGCTTAATTGTAGTGTCTCATTTCCTAGTCTGATTCCCTCGGCATCGCATAATTTTATTCTACTGAAGTCCATTACCCTTCGTTTGCTTTTGTTGGTATTCATTTTGTAACCTCCTTTCATGACACCATCCATTCCATTCAACTGCTCTGGCATATGTCGTCTCTGACGGAATGGCTGTGTCATCAGTCAGCCTTAAAGATTTAATTTCTTTTCCCTGAAGTTGGATTTCCTTTACAAATTTGGTCTTTGCTTCCTTTAGTGCTTAATCAATGTACAGATTGAAAAACATGAGAAAGAGGCTATACCCCTGCGTCACTCGCTTCTCAACCACTGCTTCGTTTCCAAGTCCCTGGACTATTACAATTGGAGTTTGATTTTTGTAAAATTTTTCCACTCGTACAACAGCAGTCTGATTTTTGGAAAAGTTGTAAATAACCTTTCACTGCCTCCATTTTATCTCAGCAGAATTACAAAGACAGTATTCTAGTCAACAATGTCAAAAGCTTTATCTAAATCTGCAAATACTGTAAATGTAGGAATGCCTTTCTCTAACCTGCCTTCTCTCCTCCCCCAGGCTGGCTTCAGACAGTTTTTCTTTTCTTCTGCAAATAATTCGAGTCAGTATTTTGCAACCACGACTTTTTCAACTGAAGGTTGCGCAGTATTCGCACGTAATAGCACCTGAGTTCTTTGGAATGGGAATTATAACATTTTGCAGAATATCTATATTCAGATTAAGATATTTTTCTGTCAGAACATCAATGTTATCGACACTCTTCCCCGACACATCGGGTTTTTATATATCTATATAAAGGTGTTCGCAAATTCGTGTTATAAACTTCTAGGTCTCGTGGAGGGGAGTGAGAATAGGAATCTATGTTCGGAAACGTACCGTTTACCTTCCATGGCTGTTCCAGTTCAAATGTTTACCTCATTCGCTTCTATTTGAGTAACTGAATTCGGCTTGACGCAGTACAATTATTAGGTAACAATTCGAGACAAAAAATAATGAAAGATTACGTGTTTATATTATTCGAAAACAAAAAAGAACCCAGCACATCTCCGAATCGCTCGCCAGAAGTGAAGTACTGGAACAGCATGCTGAAACATTTCTTAGACTTTCAGTGGCACAGCTTCCAAGAACAGGTCCAATACGTTCGGTAGGAAGATATAGTTTGCAGGACCAATTAGCTTGAATTGAAGGAGGTATGGCCCAATCACATTACCATTTAGAATACTTGTCCACACGTTACTAATAAACCGGTGCTGAAATCCCTGAACACCCGTGGCACGATGGTCTTCGTTTACCCAGAAATGGCTGTTTCGCGAATTCAGAACACAGTCCCTATTGAACTTATATTCATCCGTGAACAGAACTCGACGTGGACACAAGGGTGTGTTGATGCAGCAGTGCAGGAAATGCTTGCAGCAGGCAACACGTTGTGGAAAATGGGCTGGCCCTTAGCGTGTACTCTTTGTAACTGGTACGGATGTAATTTTTGCTCCCGTGTAACGTCCCATAGCATGTTGTCGAGTATTCGTTGAGCGGTTCTCTTCAACGTGATGACGCACATACTCAAATCTGGGCGTGCATCGTTGTCGTGGAGCACCACAGTCCTGCCTTGGGGTTGTTTGGGGGAGGAGACCAGACAGCGAGGTCATCGGTCTCATCGGATTAGGGAAGGACGGGGAAGGAAGTCGGCCGTGCCCTTCCAAAGGAATCATCCTGGCATTTGCCTGGAGTGATTTAGGGAAATCACGGAAGACCTAAATCAGAATGGCCGGACGCGGGATTGAACCGTCGTCCTCCCGAATACGAGTCCAGAGTGCTAGCGACTACGCCACCTCGCTCAGTCAGTCCTGCCTTCTCACGGTGAATGCACCTGTTTCTCGGAGCGGCTGCATAACTTGGGCAAAAAGTTTGGGCGATGGCGTGCTACGTTGCGGAAACCGCTCTTCCGTTACCCCGATCTTCGCCATACACAAGGAGCATGTGTGTGCGTGTGTGTTCCGAAAGCGGGGATCGAAATATCTTTACTGAATCGGAGACCCACAGGCATTCAATAGGTCTCGCAACACGGCAGACATTAAAATCTGACGTAATATATGTCATCCTGTGCCGGCCGGTGTGGCCGAGCGGTTCTAGGCGCTTCAGTCCGGAACCGTACGACTGCTGCCGTCGCAGGTTCTAATCCTGCCACGGGCATGGATGTGTGTGATGTTCTTAGGTCAGTTAGGTTTAAGTAGTTCTACGTTCTAGGGGACTGATGACCTCAAATGTTAAGTCCCATAGTGCTCAGAGCCATTTGAACCATTGTCATCCTGTCTATCCAGTTGGATACCAGGACAAGCAATTCTGAGACTTTCCCGTTTCCCTCAGCATCTGAACTGAAACCGTCGTAGAACGGATAGGTACGTTTCTGGACATGGCTTCCTATTCAAAATATTATGTACTCCGTCTCCTCTACAAATTCTACAATCCTGTAGCGGAAATTTCTGAACACCCTGTATACTTTTACTGAGTACTATATGTAAGTAATCGATGTGTTTTAGCTAACCGCTCAAAGGAACTGTGCAGTTAATAAAGAAGATTGGAAGCACTGTTATATTCATAAAACGCTCAATAAATACCAGTGATCCTTTGCCGCAAGAGCCAAAAAGCAGAGGAGTGTTAGAAGAAAAAACCTAGAAAACAGTACCGGACGTGAGTTCATGTTTCAACCTCACATTGCACATGACATAATAATTTTTGGTTTAGTCATATTCTGTTAGCGGCGTTCTCGTTTCTAGGACTGAATCTTTGCCCACGCTACTAAGTAGTTGGAAAGAAATGACGAATTTATCACAGACTTAGAGCGGTGGATAAGATAATGGTTAAGAAAAACATAATTCACTGTTTCTTTTTCCTTCACAATGACTTTTTCTCTTCCAATGTTTTCTTTCTTACTTAGAGGAAAGTGTTATACTTTCCAGAACCTGTTATACTTCGTTAGTTAATTAGTTCCATCTTTCCTGAATAACTGTCCAGATTTACGACAAAATGGTGCACAACGAGATTTCTGTCGAAATAATGTAGAATGAGTCAGCTTACAGGCTCCTTGCTCATATTTTGTGTGTATTGTTACATGCAGACAGTTAACTGATACCTTATTAACAAGTGACTTCAATTTAATAATAATAATTAATCATTATTTTCACAATAAAAGTAAAGCTCTTTGTTCCCTAGACTTAACATTCTACTAGTTATAATGAAAAATGCATCTGCACAATTGAATGAGTTGTCCAGAAGACCTGATTTCTAGTAAAACTTACTGTTACCTTTACTACGTATCAGACAAATTATGTTTTTTGGCAACTGATTATTGTGGCAACAAAGTGAAGTCATTCATAATCCACTGACTTGACCGGTATATTAGTTGCAGAACATTAAGAGATTTTTCTAATTTTTTCTAGTCTTCAAATTCATTGTTAAAATAGGTAACTGGTGTTTCTGCGAATGTTATCTTAATTGTTAACGGGGCTCATTGGAACATTCACTTCAGATTAGTAATTTGGGAAATGGGGGGGGGGGAGGAGGGAGGAGGGATCTTGGGAGGAACAATCACTCACTAACCTCATTACTCCAGGTGAAGTGATAATGTAATAGTCTGCCATGGGGAATTACAGGTTCCCCGGGGATATTCTTTATATTTTATCTCAATGTTCTCGTTTCTTTTTTTTTCAGGTGGAAAGTAATGCGGTATAAACTGGTGCCAGCTTTCAGTTCTGGTAAAATGAAAAAAATGTTTCCTCTTGTCGATGACGTCGGGAAAGATCTAGTTCAAAATATCCAGAAAGCTGTGAGAGAAGGTACGAACTGTTTCTTTATTTACGCCCACTTCTGTGTCCAGGCAAACCTTTCATAGGATAATTCGTGTGTTCACTGTTCTGTTTCTTACTGTAGCGTTACTCAGGCTATTTAATCTGACTATTGAAACGTATTTATTTTCGGTAAATAATGCATGGTCTGATTGCCCACCGAAGTTTAATCGCGAAAGTACTTCATTAACTTATCGAAACAGTCGATCGTAACCTAAAGAGGTGTGGCAGTTAAAAAATACTGTTTCGTCTTCACGACTTAGGTGTCGACGTGATGTTAAACTATTTTCCTTCGTTCGTCATTCCTTATATACGTAATGATTCGGCTGAAGCTTTTAGCGCCAATTATTCCGAAACGACACTTGTAATTTACGTGACATCTGGCAAATCGTTACATACATAGACTGGCATAATTAACCTCCACAGTGATTACAAGGGCTCTGGGAATTATGTTTAATTTAATAACCCGTTAATTGTGTACATAGCACGAGGGTTCTTTTTACTTCGACACATGCCGAATGTGTTATTAATGAAAATAGTTTTTTATGATTCTCGTGGAATTATGTGACGGGAAATCAATATTAAATTGCACAAGCTACAGATAGTTTTCCTTCCACCCCCACCCCCAACCTCCCCCGGATAAGATCGACCTTCTAGAATAGTATCAGTTCCTACAACAAGCATGTAAGTCTTTCTAAAATATGTATACAAAATGACTATGAGTTCAACTACACTATGTCTTGCACGCAACCTCTGCTGCAAAAGGTTACCATTTGAGACGAGCCATCCGCACTTGAACTGATCTGGCGTTTTATGTTATCTGATATGTAGCAGTATGCGCTTACAAATATCGTCCATTGTCTGTACCGCTGGAGAAAAAAGATACTGCTGTCAGGTTTGGAAAACAAGCTGGCAATTTAAAGGCTCCCGCAGCTAAATCCAGCTCTGAGAAAACGTTTGTTCACCATGTACAACGATTTGCTCCACCTGCTGCAAAGACAGCATACAGGTACCACATGTTCATTTGTAATAACATCTCCTCTGATTTTGGCGGAATATACACTCCTGGAAATGGAAAAAAGAACACATTGACACCGATGTGTCAGACCCACCATACTTGCTCCGGACACTGCGAGAGGGCTGTACAAGCAATGATCACACGCACGGCACAGCGGACACACCAGGAACCGCGGTGTTGGCCGTCGAATGGCGCTAGCTGCGCAGCATTTGTGCACCGCCGCCGTCAGTGTCAGCCAGTTTGCCGTGGCATACGGAGCTCCATCGCAGTCTTTAACACTGGTAGCATGCCGCGACAGCCTGGACGTGAACCGTATGTGCAGTTGACGGACTTTGAGCGAGGGCGTATAGTGGGCATGCGGGAGGCCGGGTGGACGTACCGCAGAATTGCTCAACACGTGGGGCGTGAGGTCTCCACAGTACATCGATGTTGTCGCCAGTGGTCGGCGGAAGGTGCACGTGCCCGTCGACCTGGGACCGGACCGCAGCGACGCACGGATGCACGCCAAGACCGTAGGATCCTACGCAGTGCCGTAGGGGACCGCACCGCCACTTCCCAGCAAATTAGGGACACTGTTGCTCCTGGGGTATCGGCGAGGACCATTCGCAACCGTCTCCATGAAGCTGGGCTACGGTCCCGCACACCGTTAGGCCGTCTTCCGCTCACGCCCCAACATCGTGCAGCCCGCCTCCAGTGGTGTCGCGACAGGCGTGAATGGAGGGACGAATGGAGACGTGTCGTCTTCAGCGATGAGAGTCGCTTCTGCCTTGGTGCCAATGATGGTCGTATGAGTGTTTGGCGCCGTGCAGGTGAGCGCCACAATCAGGACTGCATACGACCGAGGCACACAGGGCCAACACCCGGTATCATGGTGTGGGGAGCGATCTCCTACACTGGCCGAACACCACTGGTGATCGTCGAGGGTACACTGAATAGTGCACGGTACATCCAAACCGTCATCGAACCCATCGTTCTACCATTCCTAGACCGGCAAGGGAACTTGCTGTTCCAACAGGACAATGCACGTCCGCATATATCCCGTGCCACCCAACGTGCTCTAGAAGGTGTAAGTCAACTACCCTGGCCAGCAAGATCTCCGGATCTGTCCCCCATTGAGCATGTTTGGGACTGGATGAAGCGTCGTCTCACGCGGTCTGCACGTCCAGCACGAACGCTGGTCCAACCGAGGCGCCAGGTGGAAATGGCATGGCAAGCCGTTCCACAGGACTACATCCAGCATCTCTACGATCGTCTCCATGGGAGAATAGCAGCCTGCATTGCTGCGAAAGGTGGATATACACTGTACTAGTGCCGACATTGTGCATGCTCTGTTGCCTGTGTCTATGTGCCTGTGGTTCTGTCAGTGTGATCATGTGATGTATCTGACCCCAGGAATGTGTCAATAAAGTTTCCCCTTCCTGGGACAATGAATTCAAGGTGTTCTTATTTCAATTTCCAGGAGTGTATTATGCTAGGAAATCGATATACTAACTAACTGTAACTAACTAACTAACTCTTCCCGAACAGGCAATGAGGGCCCAATGTTACTGACCGGCTGCTGTGTCATCCTCAGACCATAGGCGTCACTAGACGCGGATATGGTGGGGCACGTGGTCAGCACACCGCTCTCCAGGCCGTATGTCAGTTTCCGAGACTGGAGCCGCTACTCAGTTTGCCTCACAAGGGCTGAGTGCACCCCGCTTGCCAACAGCGCTCGGCAGACCGGATGGTCACCCATCCAAGTGCTAGCCCAGCCCGACAGCGCTGAACTTCGGTGATCTGACGGGCACCGGTGTTACCAGTGCGGCAAGGCCGTTGGTGAAATTGATATACACTGACAGAAAAAAAAACATTGCAACAGCAAGAAAGAGTTGTGCGATATGAAAGGAAGTTTGTAGGCTTGATTCTACATCTAAAAGATGACGTCTATTCAGACTTCGCACCAAGCACATAAAAATGACGCTAGCAGCACCACTATGAGAATACAAATAAGGTTTCCTTTAAATACTCGCAGCAACGGTCGTGAGCGTTAATTACCTTTAAGATTGGACGTGGTGAGTTGATGTTAGACAAGAATGCCTTTAAGACGACAAAGATGTCGTTATCAACACCTCACTGACTTTGAAAGAGGTCGCGTAATAGAGCAACGAGAAGCTCTGCGATACTGCAGGAAGACTTGGCACGAATGTTGCCACTGTGATTGCGGTCGGCGATGGTCACGGGAATGTACGGTCTCAAAAAGACCGGTTTCCGGACGGCCACGTGACACTACACAGAGGGAAGACCATCGTGTTCGGCGTATGGCTCTGACGCAACGTATTGCCTCCGCAGCAGCAATTTGAGGAGCAGTTGGCACTACAGTAACACAAAAACCTGTTGTAAATCGGTTATTTCAATAACAACTTCGTGCCAGACGTCCTGTAGTGTGCAGTTCACTGGCACCAAACCACCGCCATTTGCGACTCCATTGGTGTCAAGCGAGAGCACATTGGTGGACAGGATATAAGTGTGTTGTGTTTTGCGATGAAAGCTTCTACTTCTGTGCCAGTGATAGCCGTGTTTTGATTAGGAGGAGGTCATTTGAGGGCCTGCATGCTAGAAACACTGGATCTACCCCTGGAGTTATCGTCTGCGGGTGCGCGCTCGTATGGCAGTAGGAGCGCTCTCGTGATTGTCCCACCCATACTGACTGCATATTTATACGTCAGTCTGGTGATTTGTCCTGCTGTGCTGTCATTCGTGAACAGTATTCCAGGAGGTTCATCTGGTATGAGACGTTCCCAGGGAGTCCACTGGGGGCCGAACCGCACAATAACCATGGGTTCAGTGTGGGGCGGCGGTGAGGTGGGTGGACTGCTGTGGCCTGTTGTGGGGTTGTGTACAACTGAGAGCTACGGCGGTACGAAGCCTCTCCGTCGTTTCTAAGTCCCCAGTTTAATACACAATACACAACTGCTAGTGTTCATATCGTCTCTCATTCAGTAGTATAAGTGCAAATGTTAAAAGTAATACATAATTCAGTTGAACTGCTTGTAGTGTGTAGAGTTTGTGTAATACAAAAGAGATTTCTGTCTCGCTGCAGTCGCCTCATTACTATAGTGAAATGGGCGTGGCTGTTTTACTTATATACCATAAGTAAGATTTTTTCATATAGAAATAATCTTGAGCAACGGCTTGCAAGTGTGTTAAGTTAGAATCCATCTCTGAGACTTCCCAACACACTTAACAGTCGCTCTCCCATCCCGGAAACACCTTCCCACTCCAGTATCTACAGTGCTTGACTGGATGGGCTCCATTCATGCCGAATGGCAATTACTCACATGTGAAAGTTTTCACGGTCGTATTAGCACAGAAATGTTAGACTATCTGATCAAAAGTATCCGGACACCTATTAGTGGATATTAATATAGGGGTGTGTCCACCTATCGACTTCGTGATGGCTTCGCTGGACAATTCCGGCCGGGACTGTGGGCAGCAGTGTCAACTTCAGGAAAGTTATTGTCTTCAAAACTTGCCTTACAAATGTTGCTTTGTCAGGTTGCGTGTCCAGCTGATAAACTCATCGCCTCCGAAATGTTCCTCCACTCTGCACGCTACACAGTGATGTAAAATGTGTTCACATCCTTCCCCATTTAGAGTTTAAGCCCAAATGGGGGTCAAACCCCAACGTCATATCCTAACACCACATCCTCTGTGCTTCACTGTTGGCGCTGCACATGATGGAAAGTAACGTTCTGCAGGTATTCGCCAAAGCCAAAACCTACCATTGGACTGCCAAAGTCTGTATCATCATTCGTCAGTCCAAATCACTCGTTCCCATTAATCCACTCTCCATCTGTGCCACTCTTTCCACCACCGCAAGCATCGCTCCGCATGATCTACAAAAACGTGTGGTTCATGAGGATCTGCTCGAGCACTTTACTCCATTGTTTCTAAATCTCTGTGCACAGTTATTCTACTAACTGCACATTTGATACTTAAGGGCGATTCCTTCACTTGATTTTATTCGATTTTCTGCGGCCACCTTTCATGAAGCTTGACGCTCCATGTCCATCACTACATGAGGTCAGTCTGGTGTTGGTTTAGCTGTGGTTGTTCCTTCGCGTTTTCACGTAACAATCACATCACCATCAGTCAAATTGGGCAGTTTTAGAAGAGTTGAAATGTCCATGATGGATCTCTTCGCCAGGTGGCAAAGAATAACTAGTACACGATGAGTCGCTGAGCTCTCTTGACCGACTCATCGTGCCGTTACTGCTTCTCTACTGACAACACGCTCGCTCGCTGTGAAACACTGGCGACATATGCCAGGTGTAGAGGCAGTGTAAGCATCGGACCTGCTGTTTCTGCGCTGACCTATGGTGTTGGCAATGGGACCTATCGTGACGAGCTGTCCTCATTGAGCGTCCCTGGCTACAGAAACGCTCTTTGTATCGTCATCGGAACTACGGACTCCCGCAGTAGGTCGGGCCAACGTGTTGTCGGCCTGTGGTGGACCTGTTGGCCAGCCCACGAATTAGACGGCTGTCAGTGTTATGCGCTGTTGTAGAACACCCTGGCGATGTGCCGGAAGCGATCCCGCAGGAAAGACACTCCTGCTTCCTCGTGGAGCAGCCTCGAGGGGTAGCGAGGCGGCTTGTGGAGCGCAAGTCGCAGCGCGCTATTCTGGACGCGTTGGAGCGTCGCAATGTGCGTCGCTGCTGCATTGCCCCACACCACGGCCGCATATTCCAGAACTGGCCGTACCAAGGCCAGGTACATGGAGAGGCCGTGGCGTGGAGGTAGTGTAGACGAGGAGTTGAGCAGCGGGCACAGCGCTCGTAGTCTCCCCACTGCTCGCCCTCTGACGTCGCGGACGTGGGGCCGCCACGTCAGGTGCCTGTCCAGTGTGACCCCGAGGTATTTGCCGGTCCGCAACCATGGGATGGGGCCCCCCTTGATCGTTACCGGCGGCAGATCCGGAGGTAGCCTCTTCCTGCTGAAGACGACAGCCTGGCTCTTCGCAGCGTTGTACTTTAGGCGCCACTTCGTGGACCAGGCGCACAGGACGTCACATCCGAGCTGGAGGGGGCGGCCGCATTCATGCATCGGGTGAACAACGCAGTGTCGTCAGCATAAAGCGCTAACTCCACGCGTGCCACCCGCGGTGCGTCGGCGGTGTACAGGGAGTACAGCAGGGGGCCGAGAACTGAGCCCTGCGGCACTCCCGCTCGAATCTGCCGGTCGGTGGAGGTGCCACCATCTGCTCGGATGTGGAATGTGCGGCCCGAGAGATACGAGCGCAGTAGGACCACGTGCGACGTCGGTACCCCGTGTACAAAAAGTCTGTACACGAGGCCGTCGTGCCACACGCAGTCGAAGGACTGACAACGCGACAGTATCCACCTCCTTTTATAAAGGTGCGTCCGTCTCTCGCGACACCTAGTGGTGGATTCAGCATTGCATGGAGGTGTCCAGATACATTTGATGAGATGCAATATGTTGTTCACGTGTGAACCTAAGGACTAAAGCAAAAACCAGAGATTACAGTATGTGTAACGCGGTAACTAGACGCGGCGTGGCCGCCCCTGTTCCAGTAAGCGCCGTGGACGTGCGCCAGGTACTGACGTGCTACACGGCGGACATCGTGTGCTCCATCTTCCTTGGCGTGGAGGGCGGCTCCCTGAAGAACGAAGACTCCCCAGTATGTCGCCAGCTGCACAGATTCCTGCGGAAGGACGCTTTCGCTGGGCCGGCCTACGCCGTCTTCTTCCTCGCCCCGCAGTTGCTGAGGTTCCTGCCCTTCAAGTTCACATCCTCCGATGCGGAGAAAGGCTTGTTCGACAAGATTGTTCAGGTAAGCAGGTGGAAAAAGAAAATTCAGATAAATGCGAATAGGGTACGTACACCGACGGTTCTGAACAAACTTAATTACGTATACACATGTTAAAAAAATCTTGAACGACTAGAGATAGGACGTTCATATTCACAAGACACGTACATTAGTATGTTCTGTAAAAATGATCAAAATTTGTACCATTTCAGCCCATGTGTTCAAGATCAACATCGGTATCGTGCCGCAACACCACCTACCGGTAAAATGTATCTGCGGTTCTCGTTGTCGCTATAAACCGAAGGTAATGGATCAGTGCGATTTGATCAGGCATGCAGGATGCTTTCCAGACGTGTGCGCAAACCGTACCGCCAAATCAGTGAGTTTGAAAGAGGGCGCATTATTAGCTTGAGAAAATGTGATGCATCCACCCGGGCCGGCCGCTGTGACCGAGCGGTTCTAGGCGCTTCAGTCTGGCACCGCGCTGCTGCTACGGTCGCAGGTTCGAATTCTGCCTCGGGCATGGATGTGTGTGATGTCCTTGGGTTAGTTAGGTTTAGGTAGTTCTAAGTCTAGGGGACTGATGACCTCAGACGTTAAGTCCCATAGTGCTGAGAGCCATTTTGAACCATCCACCCGGAAAATTGCTGCTCGTGTGGGAAGGATCGGCAGTTCAACGGGTATGTGCAAAATGGTTCATGGAAGACCGTAGAACACAACGAGATGCGTCAGGTCGCACCAACCAGGCCACCACCACCACCACCACCACCACCACCACCACATGCTCCTCCTCCTCCTCTTTCTGCCCCTCCTCCCCCCTTCCCCCTCTCCACGAGAAGATCGACACTTCATCCGAATGGCACTGCAGGACATCTCTGTGACCTCCTCGACTCTGGCGCAACGGTGGAACACTTCGTACACCATCAGGGGTGACAGTCCGTCGCCGTTTATTACGGCGCCTGGGTTACGTGCGCGTCGTCCAATTCTACGCCCACCTTTGACGAGTGCGCAGAAACGTGCTAGACGGAAATGGTGAATGGAATAACGTCACACTGACAGGAATCGCATCAGATAGTATTTCGGACGAATTCAAGTTCTGTTTGTTTGAAGATGATAACCGAATTTTGGTTCGCCGCAGTATGGGGATTGGCATCACAGTGACTGCATTCGCACAAGACATACAGCGCCAACTCAAGGCCTTATGATGTTGGGTGTTATCAAATGCACTCACAAATCACAGTTGCTGCGTATACAGGGCACTATCACCAGTGTGATGTACGGGAGCGACATCCTTCGACTGGTAGCCATACCGTTTCTGCAAAACACCCCACATGATGTCATCCTTTTGCCTTGGCTCGCCACATCACCAGACCTGTCATCAATCGAAAATGTGTTTGATATGGTGAAAAGACAGCTGATGCGCTGTGACCCAATCCCACCCATCACAGATAAACTTTGGAACCAGGTGAATGCAGCATGGATGGCTATACCACAGGACGCCATTCGCGCTTACACGCATCGATGCCATCGTGCATGGAACAAGTTATCAGGGGCCATGGAGGACCCTGTGCCTGTTCGGAAAGAGGACACATGCTGAACCGTGATGACTAAAATACTTATCATTGCTGCAGAACAAACTAATGTATGTGTCCTGTTAATATGAACATCCTACCTCTAGTCCTTCAAGGTGTCCTGTTTCTTTCTTTTCTGAATTGAGTGTATATACACTCATGCTCATAAATTAAGAATAATACTGCTACATGGTGAAACAACGCTCTGGTGAGCGGTTTGCGTGTTTAAATCACCTCGGGGTATGAGCAAGCGGTGCAACTGACCTGCGGTCGTCCACATACGCAGAGGTGTGTTGGTGCATGTCAGATTACGGTGCAGCGAGTAAGTGTGCAGACGTTTTCAGACGTGCTAATGGTGACTGTGTGTTGAAAATGGCTCAAAAAACACATATTGATGAAGTTATGAGGGGTAGAATACTAGGGCGACTGGAAGCTTGTCAAACACAGCAGGTCGTAGCACAGGCCCTCCGCGTGCCACAAAGTGTGATCTCAAGATTATGGCAACGATTCCAGCAGACAGGGAACGTGTCCAGGCGCTACAGTACGGGTCGTGAAGAGTGTACACCACCACAAGAAGACCGATATCTCACCATCAGTGCCCACAGATGGCCACGGAGTACTGCAGCCACTGGAACAGTTGTCTCCAGACACACAATCCACGGACGACTGAACAGGCATGGTTTATTCGCCCAGAGACCTACAAGGTGCTTTCCACTGACCCCTGGACACAGGAGAGCCCATGAAGCCTGGTGTACAAGAACACAGTACATGGTCCTTGGAACAGTGGTCCCAGGTTATGTTCACGGACGAGTCCAGGTATAGTCCGAAAAGTGATTCTCGCCGGGTTTTCATCTGGCGTGAACCAGGAACCAGATACCAACCCCTTAATGTCCTTGAAAGGGACCTGTGTGAAGGTCGTGGTTTGATGGTGCGGCATGGGATTATGATTGGTACACGTACACCCCTGCATGTCTTTGACAGAGGAACTGTTATAGGTCAGGTTATCGGAACGTCATTTTGCACCAACATGTCCGCCTTTTCAGGGGTGTAGTGGGTTCCACCATCTTCCTGATGGATGATAACGCACGGCCCCACCGAGCTGCCATCGTGGAGGAGTACCTTGGAACAGAAGATATCAGGCGAATTGAGTAGCCTGCCTGTTCTCCAAACCTAAACCCCATCGAGCACGACTGGGATGCTCTCGGTCGACGTATGGCTGCACGTCTTCAAACTCCTACGACACTTCAGGAGCTCCGACAGGCACTAGTGCAAGAATGGGAGGCTATACGTCAGCAGCTGCTCGACCACCTGATCAAGAGTGTGCCAACCCGTCGTGCGGCCTGTGTACGTGTGCATGGTGATCATATCCCATATTGATGTCGGGTTACATGCGCAGGAAACAGTGGCGTTTTGTAGCACATGTGTTTCGTGACGGTTTTCGCAACTTATCACCAATACCAAAGACTTACAGATCTGTGTAGTGTGTGCCTACGCTATTAGCGCAAGTTTTGTGTAGTGCCACGTTTTGTGGCACCACATCCTACAATTATCCTTAATTTATGAGCATAAGTGTGGATACTTCATCCATCCCTGGAATCGAGAATTTCGACGATTTATGCCTGTCATGGATATCGATACTGGCAATATGTCAAAATATGTGCCACAAAGTGCCGAATCTTTTGACTGCATTGACGAAAAAGCTTAAATCCTTTACGCTGCAAAAAGGCCGTATTTGTACATAAGGTGACGACGGCCAACGATGCACACCAAGCACAATCTCATACGCGCTTCAGGGACAGAGTGTAAGGGGTTCATAGCCAGGTGTGGCCGCTGAGTCAGTCGCGTGCAACCGGCGGACAGTTGGGTCGGAAGTGAAGCGTGTCCGGGCGGCCGTGGTGGTTAAGACAGCCTACCGCGTAAAGCGGGATATCTGGGTACGAGTCCCGGCCGGCACAAATTTTCACCTGTCAGCAATGATACATTTCAATGCTTAAATGCGACCTTCTTCATTAAAACCTTCGGACTTAAATGACATGAATTTCAACGTGATACGTTTAACCGTTTCCGAGAAAAAGGGGTCATAACAAACAGACAGGAAGACAGACAGAAGATAACAAATGACAAAAAATGGGATGTTTCGCGTGATATAATTACAAATTAACCATTTTCGGATTTTTTCCTTTACTTATACTTTGAAAACTTGCTTCTTGCCAAATATCATGATTCTAGGTCAACGGGAAGTACTCTATAGGTTTTGAGGAGTGAGTTTGAGAGTATCAAAATGTGATATTAGTGGATGTATCTCTTGACCGCATTGACGTATTAGGGCCTATAGACCTCCCTATGTAACATAAATTTCAACTTAATATGTCTACCCATTCCTGAGAAACTGTTGTTAAAAGTCAGACAGTGAAGTGATACTATAAGGGTTCCGTCATTACCGACGGAGGTACTACAGCATCTCAGTTTGTGCCAAAGGAGAGCGTGGCTGATTCCATGTTGTGCAATTTTGAGATGTGATATCATTTACTGAAAACGAACTTTCTACTATGTTGTCAGTGATGTTTCTATCACTGTAAAATTGGCGGTACTGGACGCGAAACGATCATAAAGTGTTGAAATTTTGTAATACCACGACCTACATCAGTCTGTGATGGCAAATATTCGTTTATTCTGTTGCCGGTTTCTATCATTATGATCATCTTCAGGTTGATCTTCCTTCGTGAAAGTAGCTTATCTCTATGGAGATGATCATAATAATTGAAACTGGTAAAGTCAGTAGTGGTTTTTAAAAAAAATCTCATAACACTGGATCGCTATCACCTTCATAGTGACTATCACTCTTCATCAAAAAGTGTTTCTCGGTATTTTACACTACTGGCTATTAAAATTAATACACCAAGAAGAAATGCAGATGATAAACGGGTATTCATTGGACAAATATATTATACTAGAACTGACATGTGATTACATTTTCACGTAATTTGGGTGCATAAATCCTGAGAAATCAGTACCCAGAACAACCACCTCTGGCTGTAATAACGGCCTTGATACGCCTGGGCATTGAGTCACACACAGAGCTTGGATGGCGTTTACAGGTACAGCTGCCGATGCAGCTTCAACACGATACCACTGTTCATCAAGAGTAGTGACTGGCGTATTGTGACGAGCCAGTTGCTCGGCCACCATTGACCAGACGTTTTCAGTTGGTGAGAGATCTGGAGAATGTGCTGGCCAGGGCAGCAGTCGAACATTTTCTGTATCCAGAAAGGCCCTTACAGGACCTGCAACATGCGGTCGTGCATTATCTTGCTGAAATGTAGGGTTTTGTAAAGATCGAATGAAGGGTAGAGCCACGGGTCGTAACACATCTGAAATGTAACGTCCACTGTTCAAAGTGCCGTCAATGCGAACAAGAAGTGACCGAGACGTGTAACCAATGGTACCCCATACCATCATGCCGGGTGATACGCCAGTATGGCGTTGATGAATACACGCTTCCAAAGTGCGTTCACCGCGATGTCGCCAAACACGGATGCGACCATCATACTGCTGTAAACAGAACCTGGATTCATCCGAAAAAATGACGTTTTGCCATTCGTGCAACCAGGTTCGTCGTTGAGTACACCATCGCAGGCGCTCCTGTCTGTGATGCAGCGTCAAGGGTAACCGCAGTCATGGTCTCCGAGCTGATAGTCCATGCTGCTGCAAACGTCGTCGAGCTGTTCGTGCAGATGGTTGTTGTCTTGCAAACGTCCCCATCTGTTGACTCAGGGATCGAGACGTGGCTGCACGATCCGTTACAGCCATGCGGATAAGTAGCTTGTCATCTCGACTGCTAGTGATACGAGGCCGTTGGGATCCAGCACGGCGTTCCGTATTACCCTCCTGAACTCACCTATTCCATATTCTGCTAACAGTCATTGGATCTCGACCAACGGGAGCAGCAATGTCGCGATACGATAAACCGCAATCGTGATAGGCTACAATCAGACCTTTATGAAAGTCGGAAACGTGATGGTACGTATTTCTCCTCCTCACACGAGGCATCACAACAACGCTGGAAACTTTCCTCATGTCAGCATGTTGTAGGTGTCGCCACCGTCTCCAACCTTGTGTGAATGCTCTGAAAAGCTCATCATTTGCGTATCACAGCATCTTCTTCCTGTCGGTTAAATTTCGCGTCTGTAGCACGTCATCTTCGTGGTGTAGCAATTTTAATGGCCAGTAGTGTACCTCTAGATTTAGTAAAGCACTGCGTGCTTTGAAGTTCAGTTCATCGTAGAAGAGGTTGGTTATGGTATTCAAGCAGAAATTGACTAGTACAAGATAGGAAGAAATGAAGAATACTATCATTCCATTCGTAAAGACTGTTCAGATGAGGCACGCAAAGAATTTATAAGCTAGTAGAAATGACATTGATAGAAATTAGGTATAGAATGTATGTCCACATTGTTACACACCAGCTTTGGCTGCTAAAGTTCCTGAGGAGAACTCGTCGGTCCATTTTATCCCCCTTTCGTCAATCACATTCTGAAGTGTACGTTTTCTTTCCTGTTGAGTGTGTGGGATGTTTTATGTGTATTTCATGCTACCACTGATTTCTACATAAGTGTATTTCGTTATGCCTGAAACTGCCTGCCTACTACGAAAAATGTGGCGGAAATCTTGGTAGTTTCGTCTACAAAAATGTTTATGCAGAGCTGCCGAATTTATTTTGGATATACTCCAGATTTGTGATGTTCGCTCCCATGGTTATTCAGTTGGTAATAAAGTTGCTACTCCTTTTTTGGGCTAATAGCCCCAGTCCTTGAAAATGCCAAACATGCCAAGTCGTTGGCCGTGAAACAATTCTTCTTCTTCATGTGCCGTCTCCTCTAAGAAGGTTGGCTGTCATCATGGCAATTTCTGATCTTGATTTGGCTGATCTAAGGAGTTCTGACGTTGAGCAGTTGTACCAATTTTTTAAATTGTCAATCCAGGATGTCCGTCTTCTACCCCTCGTTCTCTTCCCACAAATTTTCCCTTCTAGTATTATTTGCAATATTTTGTAATTTACTCCCCTAATAACATGGCCTAAATATTGTAGCTTCCTTACTTTAATAGTTTTAATTAATTCTTTTTCCTTTCCCATTCTTCTTAGGACATCTTGATTAGTAATCCTCGACACCCAACTAATTCTAAGTATTCTTCTATATGCCCACATTTCAAAAGCTTCTAAACTGTTCATGTCCTTCTTTTTCAATGTCCACGCTTCCATTCCGTATAGTAATTTTGAGAATACATAGCATCTTAGCAACCTCATTTTTGTGTTTAAACAAATGTCTCTCGAACAGAATGCATTTTTCATCTTATTAAAGATACTTCTGGCCTGTCCTATTCTCGATTTAATTTCTTCTGAGCTTTCAATCTCCTCATTTACAATTGTTCCGAGATATTTAAATTTACGTACTTGATCGACTCTTTCCCTATTGATTGTAAGATTTTCTTGTTGGTGTGTTTTAGATATCACCATGAACTTAGTCTTGCTTACGTTAAGAGTCAAGCCAAATTCTTCACTTTTTTCTGCGACTTTGTCAAGAAGTAATTGTAGATCTTTGAGGTTTCCAGCTAGTAGTGCAGTGTCATCAGCAAACCTAACATTGTTAATATTTAGCCCATTCACTTTAATGCCAGCTATTTCATCTGATAGAGCTGCCTGGAATATGTCTTCTGAATACATATTAAACAATAAGGGTGAGAGAACGCAACCTTGTCTCACACCCCTCTTTATTTCTATATCATTCGATAACTCATTTTCTACCTTCACGGTTGCGGTTTGATTGTAGTAGAGGTTATATATAATGCGGATGTCTTTCTTATCAAGTGTTTTCTTTTCTAACAATTCTATGAGATGATCATGACGAACTTTGTCAAATGCTTTATTATAATCCAGGAAGCACACATATAGTGGCTGATTAACCTCCATACATCGTTGCGCTAATATGTTAAAAGCAAACAATGCTTCTCTTGTACCGAGGGAACTTCTAAAACCGAATTGTGTTTCACTTATACCTTCTTCTACTTTTTTGTATATTCGTTGGTGTATAACTTTTAGAAATATCTTTAATGTGTGACTCATTAAGCTTATTGTACGGGCAGGTAAATACAAGGAGCTCCCATGAATTCGTCCACCTCCGTAGCCGAAGCGATGATTGTTGATTCAAACGTTTCAGGCTCCAACGGCGGGAAAAAAATAATGGGTAACATTTGTCTCGAAAGAAGGAATGTAGATGGCATGGTGGCAAAAAGTTCCTGATGACCATGCTTGAAATCTGTTCTGGTTGAATTTCAAAGATCTCTGCGCGTCTCACGTAGGAAGGGCTGCTGACGTTGTTGATGCCACTCTTGTCTGGTGAAGATCTTTGGCTCGGCACCTTCTTGATGTTATTCTGGGAAAGTAGACTAGACGCTGCCACTTTTCGCACCATACAGATATCTTATCTAAATCATTTTGCAAGTTGTTTTGATCATCTGATGACTTTACAAGACGGTAAATGACAGCATCATCTGCAAACAATGTAAGACGGCCACTCGGATCGTCTCCGATGTCGTTAATATGGATCAGGAACAATAGAGGGCCTATAACACTTCCTTGGGGAACGCCGGATATAACTTCCGTTTTACTCGATGACTTTCCGTCTATTACTACGAACTGTGACCTTTCTGACAGGAAATCTGGAATCCATTCGCACAACTGAGGCGATACTCCGTAGACGCTTGTGAGTAACGGTGTCGGAAGTCGTCTGGAAATCTAAAACTATGTCTACATCTACATCTACATCTATACTCCGCGAGCCACCTTACGGTGTGTGGCGGAGGGTACTTATTGTACCACTATCTGATCCCCCCTTCCCTGTTCCATTCACGAATTGTGCGAGGGAAGAACGACTGCTTGTAAGTCTCCGTATTTGCTCTAATTTCTCGGATTTTTTCGTTGTGATCATTACGCGAGATATATGTGGGCGGTAGTAATATGTTGCCCATCTCTTCCCGGAATGTGCTCTCTCGTAATTTCGATAATAAACCTCTCCGTATTGCGTAACGCCTTTCTTGAAGTGTCCGCCACTGGAGCTTGTTCAGCATCTCCGTAACGCTCTCGCGCTGACTAAATGTCCCCATGACGAATCGCGCTGCTTTTCGCTGGATCATGTCTATCTCTTCTATTAATCCAACCTGGTAAGGGTCCCATACTGATGAGCAATACTCAAGAATCGGACGAACAAGCGTTTTCTAAGCTACTTCTTTCGTCGATGAGTCACATTTTCTTAGAATTCTTCCTATGAATCTCAACCTGGCGCCTGCTTTTCCCACTATTTGTTTTATGTGATCATTCCACTTCAGATCGCTCCGGATAGTAACTCCTAAGTATTTTACGGTCGTTACCGCTTCCAATGATTTACCACCTATGGCATAATCGTACTGGAATGGATTTTTGCCCCTATGTATGCGCATTATATTACATTTATCTACGTTTAGGGAAAGCTGCCAGCTGTCGCACCATGCATTAATCCTCTGCAGGTCTTCCTGGAATAAGTACGAGTCTTCTGATGTTGCTACTTTCTTGTAGACAACCGTGTCATCTGCAAATAGCCTCACGGAGCTACCGATGTTGTCAACTAAGTCATTTATGTATATTGTAAACAATAAAGGTCCTATCACGCTTCCTTGCGGTACTCCCGAAATTACCTCTACATCTGCAGATTTTGAACCGTTAAGAATGACATGTTGTGTTCTTTCTTCTAGGAAATCCTGAATCCAATCACAAACCTGGTCCGATATTCCGTAAGCTCGTATTTTTTTCACTAAACGTAAGTGCGGAACCGTATCAAATGCCTTCCTGAAGTCCAGGAATACGGCATCAATCTGCTCGCCAGTGTCTACGGCACTGTGAATTTCTTGGGCAAATAGGGCGAGCTGAGTTTCACATGATCTCTGTTTGCGGAATCCATGTTGGTTATGATGAAGGAGATTTGTATTATCTAAGAACGTCATAATACGAGAACACAAAACATGTTCCATTATTCTACAACAGATTGACGTAAGCGAAATAGGCCTATAATTATTCGCATCTGATTTATGACCCTTCTTGAAAATGGGAACGACCTGCGCTTTCTTCCAGTCGCTAGGTACTTTACGTTCTTCCAGCGATCTACGATAAATTGCTGATAGAAAGGGGGCAAGTTCTTTAGCATAATCACTGTAGAATCTTAAGGGTATCTCGTCTGGTCCGGATGCTTTTCCGCTACTAAGTGATAGCAGTTGTTTTTCAATTCCGATATCGTTTATTTCAATATTTTCCATTTTGGCGTCCGTGCGACGGCTGAAGTCAGGGACCGTGTTACGATTTTCCGCAGTGAAACAGTTTCGGAACACTGAATTCAGTATTTCTGCCTTTCTTCGGTCGTCCTCTGTTTCGGTGCCATCGTGGTCAACGAGTGACTGAATAGGGGATTTAGATCCGCTTACCGATTTTACATATGACCAAAACTTTTTAGGGTTCTTGTTTAGATTGTTTGCCAATGTTTTATGTTCGAATTCGTTGAATGCTTCTCTCATTGCTCTCTTTACGCTCTTTTTCGCTTCGTTCAGCTTTTCCTTATCAGCTATGATTCGACTACTCTTAAACCTATGATGAAGCTTTCTTTGTTTCCGTAGTACCTTTCGTACATGATTGTTATACCACGGTGGATCTTTCCCCTCGCTTTGGACCTTAGTCGGTACGAACTTATCTAAGGCGTACTGGACGATGTTTCTGAATTTTTTCCATTTTTGTTCCACATCCTCTTCCTCAGAAATGAACGTTTGATGGTGGTCACTCAGATATTCTGCGATTTGTGCCCTATCACTCTTGTTAAGCAAATATATTTTCCTTCCTTTCTTGGCATTTCTTATTACACTTGTAGTCATTGATGCAACCACTGACTTATGATCACTGATACCCTCTTCTACATTCACGGAGTCGAAAAGTTCCGGTCTATTTGTTGCTATGAGGTCTAAGACGTTAGCTTCACGAGTTGGTTCTCTAACTATCTGCTCGAAGTAATTCTCGGACAAGGCAGTCAGGATAATGTCACAAGAGTCTCTGTCCCTGGCTCCAGTTCTGATTGTGTGACTATCCCATTCTATACCTGGTAGATTGAAGTCTCCCCCTATTACAATAGTATGATCACGAAACTTCTTCACGACGTTCTGCAGGTTCTCTCTGAGGCGCTCAACTACTACGGTTGCTGATGCAGGTGGTCTATAGAAGCATCCGACTATCATATCTGACCCACCTTTGATACTTAGCTTAACCCAGATTATTTCACATTCGCATTCGCTAATAACTTCACTGGATATTATTGAATTCTTTACTGCTATAAATACTCCTCCACCATTGGCGTTTATCCTATCCTTGCGGTATATATTCCATTCTGTGTCTAGGATTTCGTTACTGTTCACTTCCGGTTTTAACCAACTTTCCGTTCCTAATACTATATGCGCACTATTTCCTTCAATAAGAGATACTAATTCAGGAACCTTGCCCTGGATACTCCTGCAGTTTACCAATATTACGTTAAGTTTTCCTGTTTTTGGTCTCTGAGGACGGACGTTCTTTATCAACGATGATAATGTCCTCTCTGGTAAGCCGTCAGGTATTTTATCGTTTCGCCCAAGGGGGGGGTCCCTCTAACCTAAAAAACCCCCGTGTGCACGCCACACGTACTCTGCTACCCTAGTAGCTGCTTCCGGTGTGTAGTGCACGCCTGACCTGTCTAGGGGGGCCCTACAGTTCTCCACCCAATAACGGAGGTCGATGAATTTGCAACCATTATAGTCGCAGAGTCGTCTGAGCCTCTGGTTTAGACCCTCCACACGGCTCCAAACCAGAGGACCGCGATCGACTCTGGGCACTATGCTGCAGATATTAAGCTCAGCTTGCACTCCGCGTGCGATGCTGGTTGTCTTCACCAAATCAGCCAGCCGCCGGAAGGAACCAAGGATGGCCTCAGAACCCAAGCGGCAGGCGTCATTCGTTCCGACATGTGCTACTATCTGCAGCCGGTCACACCCAGTGCGTTCAATAGCTGCCGGAAGGGCCTCCTCCACATTACGGACGAGACCCCCCGGCAAGCACACCGAGTGCACACTGGCATTCTTCCCCGACCTACCCGCTATTTTCATGAGGGGCTCCATAACCCGCCTAACGTTGGAGCTCCCTATAACTAATAGGCCCGCCCTCTGTGACTGTCGGGACCTTGCCGGAGAATCGGCCACTGGCCCAACAGGCGAGGCATCCTGTGGTGGCTCGGAAACGATGTCATCACCACTAGGAAGCACCCCGTACCTGTTGGAAAGGGGTAAGGCAGCTGCCACGCGGCCAGATCCCACCTTCGCCTTTCGGCCAGGCACGCGCGAGCCCACCACTGTCCGCCATTCACCCTGGAGTGATGGCTGACCGGTAAGATGCTCACTGCCGGAAGACGCAGCGACATCAGGGGTTCCATGTGATTCCAAGGCCACCGAAGTAGGCATAGGTCTCACCACAGTTGCCCCAACGCCATTACGAGCCGACGCCTGCGCCTCGAGCTCGATGAGCCTAACAGACAAAGCCTCCACCTGCCCCCGAAGAGTGGCCAATTCTCCTTGCGTCCGCTCACAACAACCACAGTCCCTACACATGACTATGTTTACCCTACCCTATACGGTGACAAATTCCCAAGATAATCTTCTGATGAGCTACTCTGATAATCAAGAAACACTCACTGAAATACGAGACGTGAAAACTACGCTAGGTTTTCCCAGAAAAACTATTTAAAAGCTAAGCGCAGCAAATAAGTACAAAAACGCTTTATACAAACAGTACTCGCTGCTGCTGGTGCTCTCGCTTTGGCTGTCACAAGACAACTGCTGATTCAAGTGACTAGTGGCTAACGGCCGCGAAACAAACAAAGACGGTTTTAGGGCGCTTTCTGTTCTAAACGATCAAGAAAACACTAAGAAATCTAACACGAAAACTACGTAAAGTTTTATCAAGAACTGTTAGTTACTATGCAGAGCAGATAAACACAAATAGAATCCCTTCCTTAGTGGAAGGTCGTAAACAAAATGCAAAATAAACGCTTTATACAAACAGTACTCGCTGCTGCTGGTGCTCTCGCTCTGGCTGTCACAAGACAACTGCTGATTCAAGTGACTAGTGGCTAACGGCCGCGAAACAAACAAAAGACGGTTTTAGGGCGCTTTCTGTTCTAAACGATCAAGAAAACACTAAGAAATCTAACACGAAAACTACGTAAAGTTTTATCAAGAACTGTTAGTTACTATGCAGAGCAGATAAACACAAATAGAATCCCTTCCTTAGTGGAAGGTCGTAAACAAAATGCAAAATAAACGCTTTATACAAACAGTACTCGCTGCTGCTGGTGCTCTCGCTCTGGCTGTCACAAGACAAATCAATTTGACATCCCCTGTCGATAGTACTTATTACTTCATTAGTATAAAGAGCTAGTTGTGTTTCACAAGAACGATATCTTCGGAAACAATGCTGACTATGTGTCAATAAGTCGTTTTCTTCGAGGTACTTCATAATGTTCGAATACAGTACATGTTCCAAAACCCTACTGCAAATCGACGTTAGTTGTATAGGCCTGTAATTCAGCGGATTACTCCTATTTCCCTTTTTCGGTATTGGTGTGACTTGAGCAATTTTCCAGTCTTTAGGTACGGATCTTTCTGTGAGCGAGTGGTTGTATATAATTGCTAAATATGGAGCTATTTTATCAGCATATTCTGAGAGCAACCTGACTGATATACAATCTGGGCCGGAGGCCTTGCCTTTATTAAGTGATTTTTAAATTCCTGTTCATTCATAAGAACTCTGACAAAAGAACGCCCCTGCACAGTCACTGCAGTGCCTCATGACACTTCAGTGACGGATATGAATGAACGTAATGACAAACCACTTCCACCAGGAGCTTGTGCTGAACAATGTCGTTAGCAATTTTTAGACTTAGTTGCTCTACGAGCTACAGTGCGACCCTAATGCTGGACCAGTTGAAGCTATGAAAATAATTCATTTATTCTATCTCGTAAATCTTTGAAGTACCAACAGCAAAAGGGGCCGAACTTTCGAAGAAAACTAAGTTTTGGAAATTTTAATGAATTCGTAATATTTTCACGTGGCACACAGATAGAGAAATATGTGTATTTTATGAATAGCAGTCCGTCAGTAATCTGTGTTTCGGGCTTTTAAGTCTTCATTTTCGGATATAAATCAAACGCTGAGGTGGAATTTATTTTATTCACTGCCTTATTCTGCGTTATTGACTTCAATTAACTTATTATCTATGTCTTGAGAGTAATAATCCATTTGTAATTCGTATTTTCAGGATTTTATTTCGTATTAGGTGAGTACCCAGCGTCGCCCAGGCATGTATTTATTCCAGTCTTGTATTAGTCCATCTTCTCCTCACCCTTCCTCTCTCTACCTCTTGCACTCCTCTTTATCCATCTCCTCCAGCACCTTTCTCTGTCCATCAGCTCCTCCTCACCCCTCTTTCCATCTGCTCCTTCCCCTTCTAATTCCATCTCTCTCTCTCTCTCTGTCCATTTCTTCCTTCGCCGCCCCCCTCCCCCACTTTCTCTCTCCACGTTTTCACGCTCACGCCAACAGGGGCGTGGTAGTTCTTAGCTCACAGTATTTATTGCGAGATTGTAACTAATATGTGTAATAGATTCGTTTGAAATCGTTCCATGGGCTAATCACTCCAGGGGTTTAGCTTGAGCTTTGTACCCGTGGCTTTGCACACTGGTGGAGATGTAAACTAATTCCCGTATGTGTAATATATTTCACACGTATTTGTATACATATTTCACCTGTATCTCTAACGAATTTGGCTCAGCAGTTTAGTTTCGTCGCAGCTAAATGTTTGACGACGTACTGTACGTTTGCTGTGTGGTCTTCTTACTTTCCGCGATGGCAAGAGTTAAAGCAGTTAAAATTGTGCTATAATCTGACGGCGGGTTGTTGTTGAATGGAAGCGCTAACACATTTGATTACATATAAGATGATTTTCTATATAAAACCTTGCCATGCAGGAATAGAAAGCTGTAAAAACTTTCCCATCATCTAAGTAAAATCGTGATTGGTAAGAACTGTTGCTGTAGTGAATGATTGTTCTGAGTAGGCATTTGCAAAACAATTTCTTCTGTTACAAACTCTATT
This sequence comes from Schistocerca cancellata, assembly GCF_023864275.1. NCBI lineage: Eukaryota > Metazoa > Arthropoda > Insecta > Orthoptera > Acrididae > Schistocerca > Schistocerca cancellata. The sequence continues at coordinate 167,467,400 of NC_064634.1, forward strand.
CTAACTTTGGAATGTTAGCAGACTAATTTTTTGGGCACTTGCTGATTCAGTAGAGCTCGACGTGACAGAGAGTTTCGTTACTTTCTGATGTTCCATCGCTCTCGCTGGAGTCACACACCTGATTCTGCCCAGTCATTGTTGCAATATTGAAGTCAGCATTATCGAAAACGAACTATAAGAATGAATCATTTGAAATATTGGATTTCCAGAACTTAACAGCAGAAGCCTCAAATAAAGCTACAGTGCAATATGAGGAGCAGAAACCCACATTCGAGACAATTTCAGCAATGTTTTTTCATCCCACTTTACGAGACGAGTACACTGTAAGACGAAGTTGCAGTGGGGAGATAAATGAATGAGGCCTGGTAGCTAGCTAGCACAATCGCATAGGATATTGCTGTATATTTCTTAAAGGGGACTGTTCACCACCTTTCTTTTTTGACAGACCCACACGCTTCACAAATGTTTGTAAAGTGTTAGGAACCCTAACTTCAGCATTCTCTGTCAAGTCATTGATATCTGGATAATCGGCAATACTGTAAGGAGTCATTCTTATATCTTCGCGCATGACAGCTGCTGCTGCTTCTACTGTTAGCTTTCTCTCATCTTTTTCATTAACAGCTCGTTCATTACACCATTGATTCAAAAGTTTGTGGCCACTGCCACGAAAACGTACAACTGGAGGAGTTTTTGGCATTGTGGTAAACAAAACCCCCATCACCGAAGTGTTAAGTCAGTTTGTTTTTCAGAGTTTTTATAGTCATTGTCTCTGCTTCTGGTAGAAATTCATTAACTTTCTGCAACAAATTGAGCAGCGAAAATTGACATTCCTCTGGACTATCTATAAATTTACATAATTCTTGAAAAGCGGCATCAAAGTTGGTATCTTGACGGCGGCCTCTTTTTCGAACAGAGGAGGCGGCTCGACACTAATTTAGCGTAGCAGTCTTGATGATAACGGGCTTCTGCACCTACTAAACACAAAACACCGTTGACGCCGTCGGCAACCTTTCTACCGAAATCATCATCGCGTTTCACTGCTTTATCAAGTAGCGTAGCCTATGTTTCAGAGTTATAGAGCGACCTTCAAACATTCCACGGTGTTTATGGAGTCGTTTTATTGTTTCCGCCTCTGCGTCACACTTTTCAGCACATATCAAACAGCCTTTTCTGAAACTGAATGGATAAGAGGAACAGGATCTCAAACGTTTATCAGCTGCTTGTGCAACATTCTGATTAACTAGTTTCCTTTTATTATGTTCCTTAATATATTCACGTCGACATACCTTATGCACTTCAATGAGTCCAGCGTTCTGTAGAAGATTATGAGCCCCATCTATCCTTTTCTTGCTGACGCGTATCAGAGTTTTCCAAGCCCTTCGTCACTACTGATGTCTCTGCTTCCGGATCAGATTTACCACAAATAAAACAGGTAGTAGGATATAGCACTATTGTTTTCTCAGTCCAGACAAAAGAAAGGAGACTAAGAAGAAGCACTTCGTAACACCACAAACTGATGAATACTGCCACAAAAGCAGAACACTCTGGCACTACTTTGACAGATCGCAACATTAACTCAATTGAACTGGACACAGATAAGAAAAAACCGGCAGCGACAATAGTGGTAGAGGAGCGCTGAGTGAGTGGGAAGGGGAACTTGATGTTTTCGTTGTTGGCACGTACCCTGATTTCAACAATACTGATCGAAAAATAAATATCATCAAGTAGAATATACAGGCCACGAAATATTTCCATATACGTAATTACGCTTTTCATTTAAATACTTTGCTAACCAAACAAAAAAAAACTGCAAACTTTTACGTTAACAGAATACTATTCCAATGCTTATACCTCAAATACCATCCGTATAAGTGAAAAGATGCACTAGATCTTTTTTGTGTACAATTTTGCGAGGAATATATTTACTAATAAGAGCTCTGTAAGGGAGACGCCTTCCCTCCCCCCCCCCCCTTATGAAGTGGAACTTTTCTGTTTCTTATTACTATATCCCATATGAGTGTTTTCCCGAAGTTTCAAAACTTTATAAATTTTTCCTCATTTGCTTGTATTCTTACTAATTTGTCTGGGATATTATTATTTATTTCTAGAAGCCGATGTAAAATGCTGTACTGTGCTGTCTTTCGCAAGTAGGTACTCAACCTTTGCAGGTTTATATTGACGGTTGTTGAGCGAAATGGTGGAGGTTTGTAGAAAGAAGTGAGGACACTATCATATCTCTTATATTCTGAAATATATGTAACATCAGCAGTGCCAGTTCAGGGCTCACAAAATGTTCCTCTCAGATTTTTTGTTTCTGTTAATATGTTCTTTTACAAATTTCAGGTGATGGATCATCGGAGGAAAACGGGAGAGATCCGAGGTGATGTAGTGGACGCGGTGCTACGCATCTTAGATGACCAGGAGGCTGAAACCGGCAAAGCACCTGCAATGGATGAAGCCTGGGAACAATCGACAGAGCAGCAAGATGAGGGTAAATTCGATGATGGCCAATATTTGGTCATCAAATTTTTTCATCTACGTTGCCATAATATTCTGGATTCCCCCCCCCCCCCCCTAAGTAGCTGAATTTACATTCACGAAACACAACACACACGTTCATCAGTATGGAGCGTATATGCTAAATGGGTATGTCAGAAAAGGTCTGGTACCTGCTATTCCAGAAAGATGGGCATTGAAAGTTTTGTTAAAGATGTGTTATCTCACTGTAATAAACCAGGGCTGTGTTCCTTTGACCTATTCATGAAACACCTGTGTTGTTCGTTCACTATGTCACTCCCCAGCAAAAAATATTTCGCAGTGTTCGCAGTGTCGTCGTCTGTTTTAATACGTGCACGCTATGGCAACTTTAGAAGTGTTAAAATGTCCCTGATGGATTTGTTACTCAAGCGACATCCATGACTAGTCAAAGTTCGAAGTCACTGAGAACACGTGACCAACCCATTTTGCTGTTACTGCTCTTTTACAACACTCGCGCCCTTTTATACTGGCGGGCTGGCCTCTCACGACATCTAGTGGCCAATTCCGCATTTCACAGGATGTTTGGATACTTTTAATCAGATAGTGCTGTCCAGTAGACTCAGTTTCTTGACAATGCCATCTGTTTCTTACAATTAACCACTTTTGTCATCGATGTTGTTTCTCACAGAATGTATACGCACACTTAGCGCTTTTTACGTCTACTTTCGAAATACATGCTAGAAGAGTGGACAGAATTTCCTTTTCCTTCTAGGAGTGGCAACTCAACTACGGTTTCGTAATGAAAAGTAAACTTCCTGGCCGGAAAGGTGAGGATCTGGTTTCTCGCCCTGGTCCGGCACACAGTTTTAGTCTCCCGGGAAGTTTCAATCCAACGCAAACTCCGCTGCAAATTGAAATGTGCCCTTCCAGAAAGATTTGTTTATAAGCCATGTCTACATGTTATTTTGCTGTGAGACAGGTGATGTTTTGATAAAAACCAATACTTTCTGTACTGACATTTTTAGTAGGTTTTGGTACTGGCTGGTAGCACGAAGAAAAAAGTGATTGTGATTCAAAGGTCCAACGCTAGTGGAGGCTTGTAGAGCTCAGAGCTTTCTAGATTTTTCGTTTGTAATCAGATTAGCAGTGAACGTCGAAATAAGAGGGGCGATCAGTAACTAATGCAGCACATTATTTTTCTGAAAGCAGGTTGGTTTTATTCAGGATTCCAGTACATATTATTCCCAAATCTTTTGGCTGCAAAACTCTGTTTTTAACATAATCTTCGTTCAGTGCGAAGACCTTAAGACACATTACTGGGAGGGCCTCTAGTACCACATGGTACCAACTGTGTATTGTATTGTATGTTAACCGTGGACCTAGAAACGAAGGAGAGGCTCCGTCCCAGCCGCAGCCGCAGTGGTCCGCAACCCCACGACGACTACCGCAGTCCACTTCAACCCCTCGCCTCCCCACACCTAACCCAGGGTTATTGTGCGGTTCGGTCCCCGGTGGACCCCCCAAGGAACGTCTCACACCAGACGAGTGTAACCTCTATGTTTGCGTGGTAGAGTAATGGTGGAGTACGCGTACGCGGAGAACTTATTTGCGCAGTAATCGCCGACATTAGTGTAACAGAGACGGAATAAGGGCAACCAGCCCACATTCGCCGACGCAGATGGAAAACCGCCTAAAAACCATCCACAGATTGTCCGGTTCACCGGACCTCGACACTAATCCGCCGGGCGGATTCGTGCCGATGTGGTACCAACTTACTTGTCAACGTCGGAGCCAACGTTGTATGGTGGATAAGGAGGAACCGCCTATTGAAGTTTTGTGAGCTTCTCTCAGGTGCACAGACTCATGTGCGGCATTGAATTGTCATGGAGAAGTTGGTTTGCATTTTTATGGTGACGAACAGGCTGAAATTGTTGTGGGTTGGCAGGAGAGTCAACACCGGTATACTAGAGGAAGCCGAAAGTCACGCGTTTTAGCTCACGCAGGCTGGCGTGAGGTCTGGAACAGGACAAGGAATTTAGACTTTAGAAAAACGGACGTAGCTGGTGGAATACTTAACTTTAATCCATAACTGGTGAACGTCGCTCTTGACGGTACATTATTCATAATATCAATAGTAACTGGTAATGGCGCCTTGGTAGGTCGTAGCAATTGACGTAGCTGAAGGCTATGCTAACTACCGTCTCGGCAAATGAGAGCGTATTTTGTCAGTGAACCATCGCTAGCAAAGTCGATTGTAAAACTGGGGCGGGTGCTAGGAAGTCTCTCTAGACCTGCCGTGTGGCGGCGCTCGGTCTGCAATCACTGATAGTGGCGACACGCGGGTCCGACGTATACTAACGGACCGCGGCCGATTTAAAGGCTACCACCTAGCAAGTGTGGTGTCTGGCGGTGACACCACAGAAATCGTTTCTTCAAATTCCGAAGAGAGCACAATAGACTTCAGAGGTGATCGTTGCACCATGGAGAGGACATCAAATAGAATAATCCCATCACAGTTCCAGAAGACCATAGACATGACTTTACCGGCTGAGGACGGGGCTTTGAATTTTTTCCTCAGATGGGCCGGTGTGGCACCATTACATAGACTGTCGTTTTGTTTTCGGTCCGAAGTGACGAGCCCATGTTTCATTGCCTGTGACGATTTTAGACAAAAGAATGTCACGATCAGTCTCGTAATGCGCAAGGAAATTCCCAACAGATGGTCCTTCGTTGCCTTTTATGGTCCACTATTAGGCTGCGAGGAACCCAGCGGTCACACTCACCTCTGAATACCCCAGTTGGTGGACGAGTGTCTCAACACTGCCAACAGGGATGTCCAGTTGAGCAGCGAGCTGTTTGATAGTGATCCGTTGAACATCTCGAATGAGTGTGTCCACACGTTCCAACATTGCAGGAGTCACAGCTGCGAGAGCCCAGCCAGTACGCAGGAGATCGGACAGGTGATCTTGTTGGGATGGCGCTGCAGATCATCTTCAGAACTAGTTCGAACAGGAAAAAGAGGTAACAACAAAATAAATTAAAAAGTGTGATATTACAAACACTACTAACAGAGATTACACGATCAATAACAAAATATGAGACCAACACATACCTGGCGTTGCTAATTGCCGTTTGTCAACTACCGTAAAATACAAAGGTTGTGGGTGGAACGAAAAAAAAAATTGTTTAGCTGCCTGACGTGTGCTTATGTCATAGGCTAGTACATGAAAAACAAGGTCAAAGAGAGTTCTCCATCGCAAAGTAAAATAAGGTAAATAATGAAATCAAGAATTAAAAGACGTGAAAGTTAACACATTTCAGTAGATATGCGTTATAAACCAAAAGATAAAACGCAGATGTAAAAAGTTGCCTCACGGTATAGTGTGAATCGTACATTTTCGTTCTTGTTTTGTATATTTCAAAGAGAGTATAAAATTAACGCCCCCCCCCCCATGGACCTTGCCGTTGGTGGGGAGGCTTGCGTGCCTCAGCGATACAGATGGCCGTACCGTAGGTGCAACCACAACGGAGGGGTATCTGTTGAGAGGCCAGACAAACGTGTGGTTCCTAAAGTGGGGCAGCAGCTTTTTCAGTAGTTGCAGGGGCAACAGTCTGGATGATTGACTGATCTGGCCTTGTAACACTAACCAAAACGGCCTTGTTGTGCTGGTACTGCGAACGGCTGAAAGCAAGGGGAAACTACAGCCGTAATTTTTCCCGAGGGCATGCAGCTTTACTGTATGGTTAAATGATGATGGCGTCCTCTTGGGTAAAATATTCCGGAGGTAAAATAGTCCCCCATTCGGATCTCCGAGCGGGGACTACTCAAGAGGACGTTGTTATCAGGAGAAAGAAAACTGGCGTTCTACGGATCGGAGCGTGGAATGTCAGATCCCTTAATCGAGCAGGTAGGCTAGAAAATTTAAAAAGGGAAATGGATAGGTTTAAGTTAGATATAGTGGGAGTTAGTGAAGTTCGGTGGCAGGAGGAACAAGACTTTTGGTCAGGTGAATACAGGGTTATAAATACAAAATCAAATAGAGGTAATGCAGGAGTGGGTTTAATAATGAATAAAAAAATAGGTGTGCGGGTAAGCTACTACAAACAGCATAGTGAACGCATTATTGTGGCCACGATAGACACGAAGCCCACGCCTACTACAGTAGTACAAGTTTATAGGCCAACTAGCTCTGCAGATGATGAAGAAATTGATGAAATGTATGATGAGATAAAAGAAATTATTCAGATAGTGAAGGGAGACGAAAATTTAATAGTCATGGGTGACTGGAATTCGAGTGTAGGAAAAGGGAGAGAAGGAAACATAGTAGGTGAATATGGATTGGGGCTAAGAAATGAAAGAGGAAGCCGCCTGGTAGAATTTTGCACAGAGCATAACTTAATCATAGCTAACACTTGATTCAAGAATCATAAAAGAAGGTTGTATACATGGAAGAATCCCGGAGATACTAAATGGTATCAGATAGATTATATAATGGTAAAACAGAGATTTAGGAACCAGGTTTTAAATTGTAAGACATTTCCAGGGACAGATGTGGACTCTGACCAAATCTATTGGTTATGAACTGCAGATTAAAATCGAAGAAACTGCAAAAAGGTGGGAATTTAAGGAGATGGGACCTGGATAAACTGACTAAGCCAGAGGTTGTACAGAGCTTCAGGGAGAGCATAAGGGAACAATTGACAGCAGTGGCGGAAAGAAGTACAGTAGAAGAAGAATGGGTAGCTCTGAGGGATGAAGTAGTGAAGGCAGCAGAAGATCAAGTAGGTAAAAAGACGAGGGCTAGTAGAAATCCTTGGGTAACTGAAGAAATATTGAATTCAATTGATGAAAGGAGAAAATATAAAAATGCAGTAATGAAGTACGCTAACAGGAATACAAACGTCTCAAAAATGAGATCGACAGATAGTGCAAAATGGCTGAGCAGGGATGGCTAGAGGATAAATGTAAGGATGTAGAGGCTTATCTCACTAGGGGTAAGATAGATACTGCCTACAGGAAAATTAAAGAGACCTTTGGAGAAAAGAGAACCACTTGTATGAATATCAAGAGCTCAGATGGAAACCCAGTTCTCAGCAAAGAAGGGAAAGCAGAAAGATGGAAGGAGTATATAGAGGGTCTATACAAGGGCGATGTACTTGAGGACAATATTATAGAAATGGAAGAGAATGTAGATGAAGATTAAATGGGAGATACGATACTGCGTGAAGAGTTTGACAGAGCACTGAAAGACCTGAGCCGAAACAAGACCCCGGGAGTAGACAACATTCCATTAGAACTACTGACGGCCTTGGGAGAGCCAGTCCTGACAAAACTCTACCATCTGGTGAGGAAGATGTATGAGACAGGCGAAGTACCCTCAGACTTCAAGAAGAATATAATAATTCCAATCCCAAAGAAAGCAGGTGTTGACAGATGTGAAAATTACCAAGCTATCAGTTTAATAAGTCACAGCTGCAAAATACTAACACGAATTCTTTACAGACTAATGGAAAAACTGGTAGAAGCCGACATCGGGGAAGATCAGTTTGGATTCCGTAGAAATACTGGAACACGTGAGGCAATACTGACCTTACGACTTATCTCAGAAGAAAGATTAAGGAAAGGCAAACCTACGTTTCTAGCATTTGTAGACTTAGAGAAAGCTTTTGACAATGTTGACTGGAATAATCTCTTCCAAATTCTAAAGATGGCAGGGGTAAAATACAGGGAGCGAAAGGCTATTTACAATTTGTACAGAAACCAGATGGCAGTTATAAGAGTCGAGGGACATGAAGGGGAAGCAGTGGTTGGGAAGGGAGTGAGACAGGGTTGTAGCCTCTCCCCAATGTTATTCAATCTGCATATTGAGCAAGCAGTAAAGGAAACAAAAGAAAAATTCGGATTAGGTATTAAAATTCATGGAGAAGAAATAAAAACTTTGAGGTTCGCCGATGACATTGTAATACTGTCAGCGACAGCAAAGGACTTGGAAGAGCAGTTGAACGGAATGGATAGTGTCTTGAAAGGAGGATATAAGATGAACATCAACAAAAGCAAAACGAGGATAATGGAATGTAGTCGAATTATGTCGGGTGATGCTGAGGGAATTAGATTAGGAAATGAGACACTTAAAGTAGTAAAGGAGTTTTGCTATTTGGGGAGCAAAATAACTGATGATGGTCGAAGTAGAGAAGATATAAAATGTAGACTGGCAATGGCAAGGAAAGCGTTTCTGAAGAAGAGAAATTTGTTAACATCGAGTATGCATTTAAGTGTCAGGAAGTCGTTTCTGAAAGTATTTATATGGAGTGTAGCCATGTATGGAAGTGAAACATGGACGATAAATAGTTTGGACAGGAAGAGAATAGAAGCTTTCGAAATGTGGTGCTACAGAAGAATGCTGAAGATTAGATGGGTAGATCACATAACTAATGAGGAGGTATTGAACAGGATTGGGGAGAAGAGGAGTTTGTGGCACAACGTGACGAGAAGAAGGGACCGGTTGGTAGGACATGTTCTGAGGCATCAAGGGATCACAAATTTAGCATTGGAGGGCAGTGTGGGGGGTAAAAATCGTAGAGGGAGACCAAGAGATGAATACACTAAGCAGATTCAGAAGGATGTAGGTAGCAGTAAGTACTGGGAGATGAAGAAACTTACACAGGATAGGGTAACATGGAGAGCTGCATCAAACCAGTCTCAGGACTGAAGACCACAACGACAAGCACAAAATTAACAAACTCATCCAATCCATATAGGTAAACTGACTGTGGAAAGGGGGAGAAAGAAAAGAAGAGGGAGAGGATCACTTCTGTCAGCTGCATCAAGACATGAATCAACATAGTTTCAGTCTTCCGTCTGTTAAAAAACAACTTTAAGAACTGGTCTTCATTGTAATGAAGGAGAATAAAAATATACTGAGGACCTTTAGTGGAAGTTAAAAAACGGGCCAGGGAAAGAGGTAACATAGCTATAAAATTAACTACAGCTTTGGGCAATACTACAGTTGTTTTTGTAACTATATGGCCTCCTTTCCTTACCTGTTTTTTTTTTAATTTCCAGAAAGTTCCTCAGAATATTTTTATTCCCATTCCTCAAAATGAATGACAGTTCTTAAAGGTCAGCAGACAGAAGACTCAAACTATGCGATAAGCTACGTTTGTGATATTTTCACAGTATTTCAAATGTACAAACAAGAACGTAAATGTAAGATTCACACTATACTCTGTGATTGCTTTTTAAATCTGTATTTTATCTTTGTCATATATCGTATATACTGAAATGCATTGCATTATCGTGTACTTAATTCCTAATTTAGGGTTTTTTTCGTATTGACTTAATAGGATCACGTAACAGTCTCAGTTACACTCCTTTCTTTGTAGTTGTTTCCTGTTATACCAATATTCTCATTTTGTACTATGTTGTCTTTCCTTTCTTCTCTTCTTTTTGCACCCGGTTTCTTATTTCTTCTACACTGCAAGCCTTATAAATTTAGTGTTTCAGTCTTTAAAATGTTTCTTCCTGTTATTATCGATTCTTTGATGTTCTTTCTTTCCAGTTTTTCTTTATTTCTGTAATCCATGCTATTGTAGATTCCTTCTTCCAGAAAAACGCGAATATTTGTTTCGTTAACCGGTTCTCATTCATTCGGTAGAGTTGTCCAAAAGAGATTAATCTTCATTTAGACATTACTTCTGATATTTTTTCTACTTTTATAGATATCATTATGCGTCATTTTAAAACCACCTGCAGTTTGTATTGAACCCATCATTTTTTTAATAATTCGTCTTTAAAGTATCCTTATTCTGTCCAGCTTATAGGTCGTTGCACAGGCTCACCCATACCACTGTGGCATACTATTTTAGCATCTTTTTCTAAATTTGTGTTTTTTGTTATAAATATTGTTGGTCAAACTGTATGCTCTTTGTAACTCATACGTCTATTGCAAATTTTTCTGGTCCATTTGATTGAATAGTTTTTTCAAGGTATTTAAACTGACCTACTCTCTCTATGTTACCTATTTATGTTCCTATGAATTGTGGTTTGCTGGTTAGCATTCTGTGGGATATTATTGGTTTTAAGTTAAACATCTGTTCGATACAGGATCTTCCCTTTCGAAAATTGCCCTGATATTCTTGATTTCGTTATTTATTTTATTGTATGATGAAATCTCTTTCACGCTATTTTAATACACCAGCCTATGCCATATGTACAGGTCACGTGACCATACGAATTTTGTTTATCCCACTCACAACTTTTGTATTTGCAGTTTGTTGACAAACTACACTTTACAGCGCCAGGTACGTGTGGGTCTCATAATATCTTGCTATTAATTGAGCAGCCCCTGGTAGTAGTATTTGTAATATCACACTTCTGTAATTTCTATTGTTGCCTCGTTTTTCTATTGCATCTAGACCCGAAGATCATCGGCAGCGCTAATTAAAAACGGTAGTTGGTAAAAGAAGTGATCCGGACAGTGTAGATGTATTACTGCAAGACAGATTACGTCACCAAAACATACTTTTTCATCATTCTCTCTTTCCTTTTTAGTTATGGATGTCATAAAAGCAGTTTCAAACATAATGATCTTCTTGGAGGGGGGATTCGACACGACATCTTCGGTTCTGACGTTTGCGCTTTATGAGCTGGCCTTCCATCAAGATGTCCAAGAAAAACTGCGCCAGGAGATCCAGATGGTGACGGCGAAGCACGGAGGACAGCTCACCTATGCTGCAGTGATGGAAATGACTTTCCTCGACAACACCATGAGCGGTGAGTAATATAATGTCTTGACTGCTGTAACTTTCCAAAAAGAAACGTTGAAATACATGTCACTGGAAGGTGTGTGGGATTCAAAGGCATGTCCATCCATTGACCCAAAACATTGATGGCGCTAAAAATTATAGGCAGTGTCGACCATTGGATCCGTTATTTTCGTGTAAAAGTCTGTCATTTATAACACAAGACCTGACAAAAGAAAAGAAAAGCCTCAGAATACCCTGTTGGATGCCAATTTATCTTCGTACATGCACACGTTATTAGTGAGTTTGTAAATGATTTCTATGACAGGTAAGTTGGTCATCGGAATGCATTAGCGTGGTTCGTGTTTAGTTTCGTTTCCAGGCCTCTTAGGATAAGGGGCAAGAATAGCGTTAGACGTTGAGTGATCGCTGTGAAGAACATGGATATACCACGTACTCGTGTCTGACAGCAAACAACTGACAGAATTTGAAAGTTGCCTTATTATGGATTTTTTTTGGGCTGGCTGGTCGAATCGTGCAATATTCAGCACTCCGTCTTCAGGCTACAAGTAGCCCATCGGGACCATCCTACTGCCGCGCCATCCTCAGCTGAGGATGCGGATAGGAGGGGCGTGTGGTCAGCACACCGCGCTCCTGGTAGCTGTGATGGTTTTCTTTGACCGGAGCCGCTACTATTCGGTCGAGTAGCTCCTCAGTTGGCACCACGAGCCTGAGTGCACCCCGAAAAATGGCAACAGCACATGGCGACCCAGATGGACATCCATCCAAGTGCCGGCCACGCCCGACAGCACTTAACTTCGGTGATCTGACGTGCAATGTGCAGACTTTTGGGCAATCCAGATGTGAACAGTGGCCCGATGTAGGATTGCATGGCAACGTCAGAGTAGGCATACTCATTGTCAAGGTTACATTCGACCAAGTTTGATCACCAGAAGGAATGATCGCCGTATTGGGCACCGACCACATTTTAATACCTTAAAATAGGCGTTTGACATCCAAGAATAAGTAATGGACTTCTGCACCACTCTGTGCCACCCCACCTCATTCGTCAGATACTTGCAGCAATCAGTCTAGGGACTTACTGTCCATGTGTAGGTTGCTGTTAACATCACAACACAGAATGCTGCACCTGGAGTGGTGTCGTGACCAGAACGCATGTACTGGTGCGGAATGTCATCACATTGTGTTCAGAGATTAATCGCAGCTCTGCATGACCTCGAATGCGTCGTCGACAAATACTGTGGAGAGGTCCAATCCTTCCAGTGTTCTGCAGAAGCACAGCGGTGTCAATCCTGGAGTCATGGTGTGGAGACCACTCAGTTATTGCTTCAGGTCATGGGTAATAGTGAATGACTGCACAGCAGTACCTCACAGACATTCTACATCCCATGTATTACATCTGTGTGACAGCATCATGATGCCATTTTTCACCAGCGTAATGCTCGCCAATGAATGGCACTACAAGATGCCACAGAGTTAACTGCGGTACATGCTTCCATCCCAGACACTCTTTACTGTGATCGATATAATGTCTAAACGATAGACAGAGACTTGGTTGGTGATACTTGCGTCTGATTCAGTCTAGAGTCTTCACAAAACTCAGCTGACCAGATTTCGGAGCGGCGTGAAAATTCTTCAGGATCGCTGGTTGCAGATTAGCTGGGATGACGAGCATTCATTTCCGTTCCATCGGATCATAGTTCCCCTTATGCAATGTTCCGTTTACTAGTCGGAATCCTCCTTTAGTTGGTTCCTCATTCCTAAAGGTTCTCGGACTTTCAGCAATGCTGAATCTTCCCTCTCTTCGGCAGAAATGTCATTTATACTGTGATGAGTGAGATTTCTGCTGCAATGCCGCTGTATTCTGTTGAACAGTTCCTTGAAAGGCAGTCAGCATTCTTTTCTTTTCCCCCGTTTTCGTACACCATTTTTATTCATTACTCTTGAAGCCTCACTGCTCATCTCATTAGTCGACATAACAGATCCTTCAGGCTAGACAGCTAGCATGGAGAATGGTGACTGCCACATCAGTGAATGTTTTGCCAAACGAATTCGACCAGAAGTTGTTGATGGCTCAAACATCATTAAGGCACTCTTCCTCGGTTGCAGAATAGTTCATAGAATAACCTTTGAGAGTGCTCTGGAAACATAATCTATTACCTTTAGAGCACTTGAATTTGTATCAAACTGCCTCTATCCCTGTCGGTATGAAGTTCGGTCTCAGCTAGAGATATTACGGACCGCCTAAGGTCAAGAAAACACATTTCTTGCACCTTGTTCCAGATAAATATGGCATCTTTCTGCAGTAGTTCCTGCAAAGGAAGGACTTTGGTACAAAAGTGCTTCATGAATCATCAGTAGTACGAGCACATTCTAAGAAAACTTCTCATCTCGTGAATGTGCCGAAGAGTCGTAAAGTCTGACTACTCCTATTTTCTTTGTATTGGGACGAACTACATCGTCATTTACTGGGTACTCCAAGATTTTTATTTGTTGGACAATAAAGCGACATATTTTCGAATTGAACACATTAAAATATGATTGTCATGCGGCTTAGATGTTATTCAGGAAACGGCAGTGTCATCCAGACAGAAAAAATGTCGTCTGATTAAGGTGTCGAAATACATTGCCCATCATACCTTCAGAGGTGGCTGGAGCACCTTACAGTTCAAATGGTATACCTTTGAACCCACATATAACCTGTCAGGAGTTATGAAGGTAGTAGTTTTCCACTCAGCCTCATTAACTTCGATTTGCCAATAGCCTGCTTGCATATGAATATTTGAGAAATACTTTGATCCTTTCAAGCAGTCCAGGATGTCATTTATATATGGTAATGGATAGACATCTTTCTTCGTGATTTTTCTAAACTCAGTGGTAGTCGTCTCAGAAACACCTATTCCATCCACCTTCATAAAGACCAAGGATTGCCTGAAGGCTCAAGATGTTGTCTTGCAGCATATTTCCCACTTTTCCCGGATTCCCCTCGTTTAGCCAGCGACACTCTGTATGGACGTTGGATAATTGATGTAGAACTCCCAGTATGACACAGTGTCTGACCACGCGTTTCTTGCTGTGTTTTCACTTCATTCCAGACGGAAAGGATCCGAAAAGTGACGCAAAATGGATATTACTCAGCATCGTTGTTCCTTGGTCCTTTGGCAGTTCTGTAGCAGCTTTCTCCCCTGCGTTGTCTGTGGTAGTAGCGAAGCATGATTATTCATAGACGACACTAAGCGTACTTCCTGGACTGATTCGGCTCGCCGTAGGCAAATGTCTAGAGATGAATTTCTGCGTTCACGAAAATATTAACATTATCCTCCTCCTCCTCAATAATAACACAATAATAATCTAATAATAATAATATATGATGGTAATATTATACGATAATATCATGATAATGATACGATAATAATAGTTATACGATAATATAATAATTCTTGAGGGTATTTTTGTTCTGCCATTGCAACTACAAAAATGGGTGATTTTTTTTTCACCAGACGCGTTTCGCTTGATTGAGGTAAAGCATCATCGGTGATCTGTAATTATGTTATTTAAATTTTGATTTGCTTTAAGATTAAAAATAGTTTGTTAAAAATAAGTTGATTTGTACTTACGATGATTTTCGCTTGATTCCTCGCATTTCCTGACGTAAGAGAGAAATCAAGCGAAAATCACCGTAAGTACAAATCAATATTCTTAACGAACTGTTTTCGATCTTAAAGCAAATTAGAATTAAGTAACTTGATTACAGACAACTGATGATGCTTTACCTCAGTAAAGCGAAACGCGTCTCGTGAAAAAATTATGCATTTTTGTAGTTGCAACGGCAGAACAAAAATACGCCTCAAGAACTGTAAAGCAACTACGGACTATATGGGCACACAAATGAAGAATTTAATAATATTAGTTCTATTACTATGCTGAGACCCAACTTTGTAATCATTCAAAACATGACAACTTCAGAAGGCGTTTAAAATGCGACCAATTGTATAGAGAAAATAGATCTAATGGAACAATAAAACAGTTAAATAAGCATGGCTGTTGCGACGGTTAGTGGTACAAAGGTCTCATTGACCACCTATATTGTTTATGATCGTCACTAGAAAGTACAGGGTGAAAAGTATTTAAACCGACAAACTCTGGGAGGTTGTAGGGGACATCAAAACAAATATTTTTCACTAATGTCATTTTTTCCTGTGAGGAGTATTTAAACCAGTAGAGGATTTCTCTGGCGGCAAATTAATTAAACCAACAAACACTTTTCCATTTTTTATGACCAAGAGACAACACATTAATACAACCCAGTTCCAATTACAGTAGATTATAAAAAATGCCTCCATTGACACATAAACACATCGTCGGATCATGTTCTGTCTGACACGGGCAAAAATCCCAGGATTTTCCTGAATTGTTCCTGCTGCTGCTACTATCCGGGCAACCAGATCCTCTTCTGATGCAACAGGGGTTGCGTAAACAAGGTTGCGCATCCCTCCCCGCACAGAAAAGTCCAGAGGTGACATATCTGGGGAAAGAGCAGGCCGTGGTACAGGTTTTATCTGTGTAACTATCGCTCTCGGAACTACAGTGTTGATTTTAGGTAACAATTAGTCCTTCTCATTGTTCTATTTCAAGGTAACGTAATCCAGTTGCAAAACTGCTGATTATTGGTTCAAGATCATTTTTAATTTCTTCCCTAAGTTATTTCCTATTCTCATCTTGTGTTTCTTTAAGCATCTGATGAATTGGTCGCCGGCCGTTGTGGCCGAGCGGTTCTGGGCGCTTCAGTCCGGAACCACGCGGCTGCTACGGTCGCAGGTTCGAATGCTGCCTCGGGCATGGATGTGTGTGACGACCTTAGGTTAGTTAGGTTTACGTAGTTCTGAGACTAGGGGACTGATGACCTCAGATGTCAATTTTGAACGGATTGTCCTAGAACATTTGTCGGATTCGCGCAGTGTGGTTCTGTGTAACTGTCCAATGAAGGTGATGTGCGTTGTGTTCGTTCACAGGACGCTGACGCAAAACCTGATTCTCATGTGTCTATTACCAGTTGTACGACTGTGGCGACTTACCGCAGACAGTCTCAACGTCAGAATTCACATGTTCATTACCCATCGTTTGTTCTGTTTCATTCTTATTCGCTGAACTGGTTGATAATTGTGGATCCGCGCAATGTCTTGCAGTCTTATGTAAACTGCTCGGGTTCACTAATCGCTCAAGGTGGTGTATCTCATACTGTACCGAATCATTTTGCAACACCATCTATTGTCTAGAGCTACGACGAACTCTCATATTGATTTCTGCTGTACTACTCATGATGAAACACTATTTCTAGGAGAAACAGAACTGCTACAATGATCAAACAAACAGAACTGCACTATTGTGCACGCAAATATACCCAACAATGAAAGAAATCCACACAGAAACTGTACTATTATGCTAAATGCTTACGCAACGAAGTAATCGATAATCGTCACACGACACCAAATTTCACAGATTGAACCCATAACTTTAAATGAATTGGCTGAAAAAAGTACATCAGTAAAATTAGTGGTATTTTTGGTTTCAAGAAATAACGAACTTTTTGGCAGAAAGGTCGACATATGTAGCCTCCCCACTAAATTTTGTTTCTATACCGAATTTAGCATAACTTTACCTTGCTCTCTACAAAAGTCTACTTATTATCAGAAACTGTCCCCACAAACTGTTACCCAACATAAACTCGTATGCTAATCTTTGACTAAACAGAACCTAATATGAACTGAAGTGCAACTGATCTGAATCCATCTTGTATTTATGTTAAATGCGCAACTGAAGTACAACAATTATCTGACCCTAATCAAAATTTCCAGTTACCTCGCGTCTTGACAACATTGTTTCGCGAAAACCCAACAGCAATCAGTAAGCAGGCAGCGGCAAAGCTAGGTCTCTGATTCGAAATACATGCACATACTATTACATGTGGTAACGCATAGTGCCAAACAGTGGGATGGGGCGAGTAACTATTTGTATGAAATGATATTACAAGACAAGATTTTAAAATGAAGTATGTTTTCAAAAAGACAGAGTAAAATTTCACGTGAATTTCACACAAAACATAGGTCTGACTAATACCATGCTTAAAGCGAACAACGATTTGACAAGGGTACAATGTTAACAGAGAACTTCTATAAAAATCAAACAGCTTAATCAATTAAAATGTTAATGCACGACTCAGCGATGAGGGGCTGATCGCTCTCTCAGCTCTGAGCAAGTTAACTAGCTGAGAATAATCATTCCTAGCTCCGCAATGATGCAATCTTACCTCAAACTCATCGTCTTCGAAACATAACATTATTCAGATTTTATATTCTCTTCACTTTCTAATTTGTTCTTCTTACTCATCCTTGCTGTCCTTTACAATAAATCTTCCTTCATCTAACAGATACAATCATAAATCAACACAGCACTATTATGTCCATCACCTACCACACTTCAACTAAGGAAGATGCAAAGACTGTGCCACGACAAGACCAAAGATTGTTTAAAAGTAACGTAACATGTTCTCTCTTTGATGCGCACATAGGCGACATACAAAAACCATATGACACGACCACTTTACAATATATGTATGCACTAGCTTAGTGCCCGCTGTTCGCTCGCGAAGACTATATGGCCTGCAGAGATATTTCTGTTTTTTTAATCAATTTTTTACGTTGTTCGCAAATTGTAACGCCTTATAAGCTTTTCACGCTAATTAAGGCCATATAAGCATGGTCGTTTCCGAATTTACTTCTGACCAAAACGCTATTCTAGTAGCTAGAGTCCGAAGATTTCGTTAATCGTGTATTTTGCGTTCTTGTGGAGATATTTCCATAGCAACTTTCAACCACAAACGATAATTTCTTTATATCTAACCGAGGAGTGAAATAATTTTCATCCTCTTTTGCACTCCATTAGGGGCTGAATTTCCAAAACAACGAAACATGTATAGCTTTTTTTTAATTTCTGACCGGAAAGTCAAATACCAATTCTCATAGATGTAACCTTAAAGGTACTTTAGTAGTTATTTAGTAATTATTTATTTTCAAACAAACTTTCACACACTATTTTACCCCCTTTGTGGTTGAATTTCCAAAAATGCTGAAACGTATTTTTTTAATTTTCTGGCAGAGAAACCAAATAACAGTTTTCGTAGTTCTAGCTACAAAATTCCTTTAAAAGAGACATTCTTATAAAAAGCCTTTCATTTACTATTTCACCCCTTTAGTAGTGGAATTTTGAAAATCCCATCTTACAGTATAAAATCCACACTCTCATCAAACTTCCAGTTTCTACCCTCAGCGGTTTCAGTTGGGCGATGATGAGACAGTGAATCAGAGTAACCCTGTATAGCCTCCATAGGGGTTGAATTTCCAACAACAATGAAACACGTATTTATTTAATTTCTGATTGAGAAGTCAAATTAACATTTCCATAGATGTAGCTTTAAAATGCTATTTTAATAAAATGTTTTCATAAAAAACCTCATCCCCTATATAAGTCCTTAGGGGAGTAATTTAAAAAAACTCTGAAACACGTATTTTTTGTTTGTAACCGAGAAGGCAAATACCGATGTTCATAGACTCAGCTTAAAAAATACTTTAGTAGTTCTTTAATAATAAATATTTTAATAAATGTTTCACCCATTATTTCACACTCACAGGATTAAATTTCCAAAAATACTGAAACATGTGTTTCTTTATTTCTGATCGAGAAACCAAATACCAATTTTCGTAGGTGTAGCTTCAAAATTCCTTTAATAGCTACATTTTTCAAAAAAAGACCTCATCCCCTATTTCACCTCCTTAGGGTTGGAATTTCGAAAAATACATTCTGAAACGACACCTACAATAAGATCCACACCATCTCCAAATTTAAAGTTCCTGTCCTTAACGATTTGGACTGGGTGATGTTCAGTCAGTCTATCGGTACAATATATATGTGTGTGTATATATGTGTACATAATGTATCATCTTTTCTGGGGCCTTTGTCCCAATGCAACGCGGGGTCAGCCATGTTACAATAGATTTTGGCGATATTAGTGTATTTTTCTTAATCCATATGAAGGGTCCACGGGAAAAAGGGGTTAAGTGAAACAAATGAAATTTTATATTATTACAGTTTCAGAAAGCTTTCAACAAGCTGCTTTTATCAGTTTTTGTTTCGTGGAAAGCAGGGGGATAGTCTCAAAGTTACAGCGGTTTAAAAATATAGCGTCCACGGGAAAAAGGAGGTAAGTCAATGTGAAACAAGGGAAAAGGGGGTTAGTCAGTTGGCAGCACTGATCGCAACTGTTGTTTATGTTCCATTGTCTATGATTATCAGCTGTTGCACGGGAGTGCCATGATGAATCTCGAGCTGTGAGGTCACCTGGCAGCTACTGCAGTTTGTTTACACTGGTGCCGCTCAGTGTTTCTATCGAAGGCGTGCATGTGAGTTCGTGTTACATGTTAGTTTGTGTGTAATTCTAGTCCTGCCGAGTGTTCAGTTGGAAAGGAATTGTTCCGTGAGTCTTGTAGCTTCGTTCTTGGAATTATGTGTACAAATACGTCGTATTGTGCAGTTGCTGAATGTAGTAATAGTGGACTGAAGGCGTAATTTATCATCGCTTTCCAAAAAATGTTGAACTACAGCGTAAGTGGATTGCTCGTTGTAAACGAGCAGACAAAATTAATGTTAATAATGCAAGAGTTTGTTCTGAACATTTTTTGAAAGCGATTACAAACGAAACTTGCAGAATGAATTGTCAGGTCTACACGGAAACTGCTACAGGATAATGCTATTCCGTCTCTAAAAATACCAAACTGGCACGGAAATGTATTCGAAGTTCCAGGTCCCAGCACCGCGAATGTTACCGGTAGTGTTCTAACAGAGAGAGAACGTCGCTGTGACACTAGAACAGTAAAAAAAGAGCTCTCTCAACATTGAAAACTTTATCTCCCAAGAAAAATAAGCTGGACAAATCCAGCAACACAGACGTTTTTACTGATTCGCTAATTTCACTTAAAGACCAGGAAATTCAAGCACTGAAGGAAGAATTGGTTAGTTTGAAGATTAAAAATGTTCGACTGGAACAAAGAATTAAGTCCATGAAAGAAGTTATAAAGCAAGCTACATCTATAAAACGTAATGTGTCTCACACTAAGAAGTACAAGGGTGTATGCTCGGATGTGAGAAGTACACTTTCTCTGTGTTTCACACCAAGACAAATTCGTTGCCTGTTAAAGAAGAGGAAGCAAGTAAAGTGGTGCTCAGAGGAGATTGCAAATGCTCTCACATTGAGATCTTTGTCTCCTAAAGCATATGCCTACCTGAGGAGGAAGAATTATCCTTTTCCCTGCAGGTCAACACTCCAGACATGAACGAAACAGTTCAAGTGCCAACCAGGTATTTTGAAACCAGTTTTGGAGTTAATTAAAGGTAGGTCAGAAATGTTCACGTCATTAGAGGCAATTGGTGTCCTAAGCTTCGACGAGATGAGCATTGACGGTCGTGTGACTTACGATTCGTCCGACGATGTAGTAGTCGGACCACACAACAATGTCCAAGTCGTCATGGTTCGCAGCTTGTTTTCAAAATGGAAGCAGCCAGTGTATTATGACTTTGATGTTGCAATGTCTAGTGATTTGTTGCAGAATGTCATAAAAGAAGTTGAAACAGCAGGAATCCATATCGTAGCTGTTACGTGTGACATGGGATCAAAAAATATGAATGTGTGGAAGCAACTTGGTGTGTCTACATCCAAGACATTCTTTTCAAACCCTGTTGATCATAGCAGAAAAGTCTGGGTTATTTTTGATATTCCACATTTGCTTAAGTTATTAAGAAATCATTTTCTTGATGACGGAATCACTTTGCCTGATGGTACTGTGATTACAATAATGATTATAGAAGATCTTCTTCGACATCAGAAAGGCGATATTTCGATCAATCACCGCATATCGGAGGTTCATCTTAACGTTAGTGGACGTGATCGTCAGAATGTCCGAAGGGCTGCACAGATATTTTCACGTCGCACTGCCCAAGCTGTGAGATATGTTCTGCATAAAGATCGCGAAGGAGGCTTCATTGAGCTCGTGAACGATGTTTTCGATGTGCTGAATTCGAGATACCCTCAAGATGAGAACGCTCCCCTTAGAAGTGGTTACGGGTTTAATATCAGAAGTCAGGTAAACTCTCTAAAAAGATTTCTTGAAATGTGTTCTAATATGCGAGTAGGAAAAAAAAACAGTCTTCTCCCGTTTCAGAAGGGATTCATTATATTAATAAATTCACTTTTTGGACTTTACAATGATACGAAAAATTCCGGAGCTACTTATATATTGACAGCCATACTTAATTAAGATTGTCTGGAAAATTTCTTTTCCAGAATCCGTGGCCTTGGTATCTTCTACAACAATCCCACTCCTTTCGAGGTGAAAAACAGAATACGTTTATTGATACTGACTGGAAGTGCAAGTGAAATACCTTTGTCTTCTGGTGCTTAGACTTCAGAGGACAGAAATGAGAATTCTGGTTCTGAAAACTACCCGACACCAGCTGATGAAACTGAGGAAGATTTTGCACGTTTTCTCTCGTGCGAATTACGTATAAGAGTAATTGATAAATCATCTGACGTCGCTACAGATGACGAAAACTTGCTCTTAGATTTCGAGATCAGTGATTCAGTGTGTACCAGTGAAGACGTGAATGATATTGCTTTAAAATATCTAGCAGGATATATAACATTCAAGTGCAAAAACGTTGACAGTTCTTTGGGAAATACAGCAGGGCAGTGTGTTGTTGACACAGAATTAAGTCTGAAGCAAGACTGGATTACTATTATTGCAAAAGGGGGCCTCATTTCTCCCTCTACTGACTGGTTTGCTAAAATACGTGAATTAGAAATTATATTTGCTGCTTTTCATGGATAAAATATTTCTCATTGTAATAGAGTGATGGCAACCTTAGCAGATCATATAAGTGCGAAATTTCCCGAACTTAATAGCAAAATAGTTCAGTTATATATCAGAAAAAGAACTTTTATACGGATTAGACATTTAAACAAAAGAACCAAAATTAATGCAATGAAACGGAATTCGGCAAGGAAGATTCGGCTCTGGTCAGCGTCGCCTTCAGCATCTTCGACATAGCTTCCGCATCAGCTTTGTAAGGTAAGTTCGAAGATTACTATCTTTTTTTTACAAAAAAAAAAATACCGTAGTCAGATGCCTAAAACACGAGCATGAATGCGGATGCGAACATCTGCCACTAGTTTTGCGTGACGATATATCATCATTGCTACTAATATTTAACGCATTTCTTTCGGAAACCTTGTATATAATATTAACATGAAGTGTGAACAACCCTGTGAGTGCGAAACTTTTAAGTTGTATGAGAAAA
Source organism: Schistocerca cancellata (assembly GCF_023864275.1). Lineage (NCBI taxonomy): Eukaryota > Metazoa > Arthropoda > Insecta > Orthoptera > Acrididae > Schistocerca > Schistocerca cancellata. Next base: position 167,490,047 of record NC_064634.1, read on the forward strand.
GAAGAGACCTGAAAACAGTTATTTTGCAATCTCTCATATTCTGCAAACGGAGGCTGCTGCCGTCTGGCTGCCGGGTGACATAAGTCGCTGACCAATGAGAGCGCACTAAGCTAATCTGGCATACCTTTTTTATTCAATGTTCCTTGAGCTGTTGAGTATGTGCTGTTCGAGACGTTAAGTTGGTGCTTTGTGTGATGTGTGAATTATTCAGTTTGTTTTACGTTTTAAGTGAACTGTGGAAGTGAACACGGAAAATGAAGATGACGAAAGTATCACCTTCAGCCAACTGTCACATTCAACGAAGAAAAAGGAAGAGAACAGGTCGACTTTCCGACGTGAGAAAAAAACTTTTATCATCCACCCATGAATTAGAACCAGATTGTAAATGTTCCAGACTGGGATGGTTTCAGAGTACCACTGATTCAGAACGTGGGTATATTCTATCTAATTATAACAAAATGACTGTGGATGAGCATAATGCTTACTCGGCAGGCCTAATTAATGTAAACAGTATATCGCAAAGGAGACCTAGGCACCCAGAAAACGAAGCTAAATTTCGTGCAACAGTTATTCATATCGTGTAAGTGCGAAGAGGGAGAATTATGTCACTGAAGTAATTTTTGTTTTAAAGCCTTTACATCTTTTCATGGAATATCTGTGAAAAACATTAGAAGTAATACAACGTTGTCTGAAAAAATGTGTGAGTCCTAAGTATGGTCGAGGCTAACACTCTAATCGGAAACATCGTGTGACATCGGAGGCACTTGACGCAGTTCACCAACACATTAGTTCATTTAAAGGTGTACGAAGCCATTACCGCTTGAAAACCTCTAAGAAAGTGTATCTCCCACCAGATCTAAACATCAGTACGATGTATAAGTTATTTAAGAAATCAAGCCCTACTCAATCAGTCTTGTTTGAAAAATTAGGCTTGTTTTCAATACAGAATTGAACGTCGGTTTCGGGTACCCTAGAATGGACACTTGTAGTTACTGTGATAGACATGCTGCCGAAATTCGAGCTGTTGAACATGCTTTGAAATCGAACCCGGAAAATAGCTCAGAAAGAGCGAGTTCAGAAAAAAAATCAATCAACTGTCAACAATGAAAAACTTCACTTTTTAAAATCTGACATGATTTATATTCGTTAAAGAAGTTCTAAAGCAAACAGCAAGGCATCAAAAGATTGTGAAAGTATTACTATGGATTTCCAGAATAACTTACCTATCCCTAACATCACACAACTAACGACGGATGCTACAAGAGACAATTAAGGTTGTGCATGTTTAATATTCATATATTGTCAACCGATGAATCATATTTCTTCGTGTATGATGAAACAGTAGCCTACAAAGGGTCTAACGAAGTCTCTTCCTTTTTGTTTTATTCTGTGACAATTCTTGATCCCTCTGTTAGAAGATTAGATGTATTTTCAGGTTCTCGCGGGGGGGGGGGGGGGGCAGAACAAGAATTGGATTATTTTCCGCCTGCTGCATTATATCGTTCATCACGTCAAGAGACTTGAGCAAGAACGTGAAAATGACTTTTCCAATTCGTGGGCACTCGTATCTTGAATTTGATCGTAACATGGCTAGTATAAAAAAAAATGGAGGTGAAATGCCCAAAGACTGGATAGAGGAAATAGAGTGCAAGAGGAAAACACTCACCTTTTCATGTTGTCGATGTAGACGGAGTTTGTAAGAGATTACTCTACACACCTCGATCAGTTATATTTTAAGAAATGCCCACTTCCTTCTAGACCAATAAAAGAATTAGTGGCTGCAAAAGAACATCCCCGATTCTTGGAATACAGAAGTACATTCCATGGCCATTGGGATCGCTATGTTATCAACAAGACCAAGCCACTTACGGTTCCAACAGGACAACCTTAGCGTCAAGGAGAGTTCTTTCTACCTGACCATATAAAGGTGAGTGTTTCTTGTTTCATCCTTATTTTTACCATAATTTTTATTGCATTATTTCTTTAAAACAACTACACCTACATTTACTTTTTAAAAAACCTACAAGAAGATGTTTTTGTTGTAGGTGAACAACCTATTATTTATGACAAGTATGTAGACCTACAACAGTTAAAGATATTTTTGTGGAGAAGAGGCTAGGCAGTTTTCTTCCCAGCTGCCAAAACTGGAAGAAAGACAAAAGCGTAACAAGAAATTGTGTCACCAAGATCACACTGTTTTTCTAAAACCAATAAGTGCTAGTGCCAAGAAGCAAATCCAGAGCGGAAATGAGTAAACGATGAATGAACATAGTTTACAAAGAAATTGTTTGATCCTACAAATTTTTTTCTGTTCATAAAGAATTAATTCTATTCTATTCTATAATTTTCTATCTTATGATTTTTATGGTTTTTTCGTAACTAATAAATTTTTGCGCATTCATTTAATACACTTTTTAATGACATCTTAAATAATACTGGTAGTTAGTTCTAAAGGGACCGATGACCGTAGCAGTCTGGTCCCTTTAACCCCCACAAACCAAACAACCAGTTAGTTCTAATTGTAGTAGGTTTAACGAAGTTAACGAATTAGCGGGATTTATTGCCATTCCCTCTTTCCCTACAAAAAGGAAGTTATTCGATATAATATTTTCTTTAGGTTGTTACAGTACGTTTACACAAAAACCTTGTAGAGGTACCTAACGACTATAAGTAAGGGTACACTAAACATAAATTTCAAGGGGAATGGCTAAAAATTGCATTTGATAAAGAATGTTTGGTGTTATAACCTTCTTTCCTGAAAAAGAAAGAAGACCTGACTTACGCCCATTTCCCCGTGAACCCTTCATATTCAGCGTATACAAAGAAAAACAGTACGAATGGTCAAGATTTGTATGATCCAAGGGAAAGTGTCATGGAGACTCTGAAAGAACTGAACCACCATACTCTTGAAGATAGACATTAAGTATCTTGTAAGTAAGTTTCAGAATTAACTGTAAGTCATGAGTCTAGGAACAAACAGCTAAGACGGGATTACAATAATGATAGCGCGCGCAGAGGCGTTTATAAGCAACCGCTCTTCCAACGCTCCATACGTGAAAGGAATGGGAAAAGCCGCATTAACAGGTACAACAGGAAGTACCTTCTGCCATACACATAAGTGATTTGCAAACTATTAATGCAGATGTAGACTGCTAGGACATGCGCGTTTGGGGTTGCATGCGCTACGAAATACCTCCACCGGTACTACACTATGTGATCAAAAGTATCCGGACGCCCCAAAAAACATTCGTTTTTCATATTAGGTGCATTATGCTGCCACCTAGTGCCTGGTACTCCACTTTTCAGCGACCACAATAGTCATTAGACATCGCGAGAGAGCAGAACGGGGCGCTTCGCGGAACTCACGGACTACGAACGTGGTCAGGTGATTAGGTGTCACTTGTGTCATGCGTCTGTACGCGAGATATCCACACTCCTAAATATCCCTAGGGACACGTACAGCACGAAAGTGTACAGGCCGATCTCGTCTGTTGACTGACAGAGACCGCCGACAGTTGAAGAGGGTCGTAAGGTATAATAGGCACTCATTTATACAGACCATCACACAGAAATTCCAAACTGTATCAGGATCCACTGCAAGTACTATGACAGTTTGGCGGGAGGTGAGAAAAACTTGGATTTCATCGTCGAGCAGCTGCTCATAAGCTACACATCATCCCGTTAAATGCCAAACGACGTCTCACCCGGTGTAAGAAGCGTAAGCATTGGACGACTGAATAGTGGAAAAAGTTGCGTGGTATGACGAATCAGGGTACACAATGTGGCGATCCGATGGCAGGGTGTGGGTATGGCGAATGCCCGGTGAACGTCATCTCCCAGTGTGTGTGGTGCCAACAGTAAAATTCGGATGTGATGGTGCTATTGTGTGGTCACGTTTTTCATGGAAGGGACTCGTACCCCTTGTTGTTTTTGCGTGGCAGTATCACAACACAGGCCTATATTGATGTTTTAAGCACCTTCTTGCTTCCCACTGTTGAAGAGCAATTCGGGGATGGCGACTGCATCTTTCAACACAGTCGAGCTCCTGTTCATAATGCACGGCCTGTGGCGGAGTGGTTACACTACATGACTACAATAACATCCCTGTAATGGACTGGCCTGCACAGAGTCCTGACCTGAATCCTATAGAACACCTTTGGAATGTTTTGAAACTCCGACTTCGTGCCAGGCCTCACCATCCGATATCGATACCTCTCCTCAGAGCAGCACTCAGTGAAGAATGGGCTGCCATTCCACAAGAAACCTTCCAGCACCTGATCTAACGTATGCCTGCGAGAATGGAAGCTGTCATCAAGCTTAAGGGCGGCCCAACACCATATTGAATTGCAGCATTGTCGATGGAGGGTGCCAGTCATTTTCAGCCAGGTGTCCGGATACTTTTGATCACACAGTGTATGTCTCCCAACAGGGCACTATACCCTCACCCTCACCATCCCCGAGCTATTGCCGTGCCTCTGACACCGCGTCCCAGTGTTCTTACATTTTCGCACTCTGTACCCTTTCCCAGAGTAATTTGAACCATATTTCCATGCCACACCCATTGAACTATGTACTATACTTCTTCATTCCAAATAAAAGCTCCAACCAAATCTTTCCCTGCATACCTGCTATCCTATCTACCTCCTATCACCTAAATCCCATCTCTCAGCCCTTGCCAATACCAGTCGAACATTAGTTTTCATTTCATTTTGCCTCCACTTCCATCTGCATAGAAGTCCCTTCCCTACTTAATGTTGTAAAGAGCCCACAGCGCCATCTTTCTCACATGTTCAAGACCGCAAACATCGCCCTCTCAGCAAACATATAATCCTTTTTATTTTACTTTACTGTAGGTTAGAATAGCGCCCCTTATTATGGGATTGAAAGAGACAGATGCTTTAAAGAGCATTCAGTGTCTTCAGTCGATCGGCTCACTTGATGATTACCAGAATATCAACAGAAGAAGTGGTATTTCCACGATTGCAGGCCAGAAATCTAATTACTCAACACGCAGAGAAAGCATGAGAATGCCAACAAACCAAACAAACTTGACTTTGTAATATGAACCCCATTTAGACGTCATTTTTTTTATTGAGAATTGAAAACCTCAGCTGTAAACAGTTCACTATGGACATTGGCAACAAATTCATAAACTTCTTAGATCTCACCATTGACATCAGTACACACACACACACATTGTTTCAAAATTTACAGAAAAACAACAACTACAGACACAGTAATACCTTCTTGCTCACAACACCCGGTAGCTCACAAACATGCAGCTTTCCACTCAATGGTACACCGTCTCATATCTATCCCCTTGTCCAGAGAGGATTTTAAAGCAGAGTTGGATACAATAAAATTTATTGCCACAGCCAATGGCTACAATCCAGCTCTTATTGACCACGCCTTGCACAGGAAACAAAAACGAAAAATTATACCCCTCCTCTATGCCCCACCTGCTTCCCCATCCACTGTCTGTAAGAAATGGTGTACACTACCATTTCTAGGTCAGGTATCACAGATTGTAGCCAAAGCACTGAAATCCTGCAAGTATATGTTTTTCTAGTATGTCAGGAACACGAAAGCCCAGTGTGTTTTTAATAGCAAAGACAAGATACAGTTATTAGCCAACAGTGGGGCATATAAAATCACCTGTTCTGATTGTGACAAATTTTACATTGGTCAGTCAGGCAGAGACATGTCAACTAGGCTGGCTGAACATGAACGCAGCTGGAGGTTGCAGAATTCAGATTCTGCATTTACCGAGCATGTACTGAGTGAGGGTCACAACTACCAGCCAGTATCCCATGTACTTCACTTAGCAAACAAAGGCCATAAACTCAACCTGTTCGAAGCCCTGGAAATTAACAAACATCTTGCTCACAGTCCAGATCTCATCCTAAATGACCAGACGCAGCTCAACACTTCCCCTCTCCTAAACTTCATATAACCATCTTTGTTGTTCATTACTTCCCACACTCTCTCTTCCTACATATTCCCATTTTCCTGTATTCATTAAGTTGTTTTGTTTTGTTGAAGTTGTCTTTTTATTCCACATACACTGTAGTTTCAATAGTTAAGGCTTTCTTTTAACTGGTACTTGTATTACTGTCCATGTTTAAGATCCCTTGTAGTTGTCTCAAATACTGTTCATATTTTAGTTGGCTCATTTATTTAATGAAAACTGTTACACAGCCACTGCTTTGATTATAATGTTAATGTTAAAATGCAGTACCACCACACTCTCAAACTGTGGGTTCCCTCAAACACCTCCATTTTCCTGCATTTATTTATTTCTGTTTATCTTATTGATATTGCTTAATATCCTTATGTATTCTGTATTTACATTGATAACTGTCTCTTCTTTTAGTTTGTTGTGTATCGCTCTCCATGTTCCATACCTCCTGATGAAGCCTTGTCTAGTACTAATTTTATTTTTTTATTTTATTTTATTAGTTTTGTTTATTAATAGAAACTGTTATGTAGGCATGCTATTCCTATTTTGTGCTAAAGGTTTTCCTGCCTACTCCATTGTTATTCATGTACAGTTCAGTTTTTACTTTTTCATTGCAAAGATGTTACTTACTGTATGTTTCTACATCAGTCTAGATGTGTTACGTCTCTTCCTACGTTGTCTGCTAACATTTAACTTCTTTGGTGATAATACTCAGTAAATGTCTGAAGATGGCCTTGTAAGCCGTAAACCGGTTTACAATAAAAGTGATATTGTAGAACAAAAGCAAACTGATGCTTTTCATTTATTATGATGTTGTTCTGCCAAGAACCGACGGAAGATTCTGTTAAATTGTGATAAGTCAGTCTTAACTCAGGTTAGGAGAATTCCGTTTCCGAGTAAACATTGCTTAGTACCTAATGACTATTTTATAAGAATAAAATTTTGGGATAGAATTTGCCATTCCAAAAATATGTTGTTTGTGCAGATACTGTCCAGTCACATTAATGTGCCCACTGCCTATGTTCGACGTCAAGATGTAATAGATGGTGTAATAAACACTCGCAGACGACACGTGGCAGCAACAGCACTGGACGGTACACAAAGCTCACCATCGAGGGGGGGGGGGGGGGGGGGGACAGTGCAGTTACTGTCACAAAGTTGAAACAGCAATTTTTCTTATGTCCAAAAAGGGCATGATCATTGGCTTTTCGGGCCAAGAGAATTTCCAAAACGACCAAGTCTGTAAGCAGTTCTCCTGCTGCCGTGGTTAAAACATGTCGAGTGTGGCAAAATGGTGCTGTCAAAGACCAGTGCCGATGCAACTGAGAGGCGACACGGCTCATAGATGACAGGGGTGAACGACGGCTGTGGAAATATGTACCGAAGAATATATTAGTAGCCGTTGAGCAACAGGCTGCCCAGAAGAAATTAGGTGCTATCAACAGTATCTCCTCTACGACTGTTCACAAAACGTTAGTGCATATGAGCCTCCACAGCAAGCGCCTTGTTCATGGATCCAGGCTGACTTCTGACAGCTGATCATTGGTAACGAAGGCTTGAATTTGCACGGCAATACTGTAACTGGACGTCCACTGGGTGGCCTTTCCAGATGAATCACTTTTTATGCTCCATCTGAGTTGGGTTGTTTTCGGGGGAGGAGACCAAACAGCGAGATCATCGGTCTCAACAGATTAGGGAAGGACGGGGAAGGAAGTCGGCCGTGCTCTTTCAAAGGAACCATCCCCTCATTAGGCTGGAACGATTTAGGGAAATGACGGAAAACCAAAATCAGGATGGCTGGACGCGGGATTGAACCGTCGTCCTCCCGAATGCGAGTTCAGTGTGCTAGCCACTGCGGCACCTTGCTCCCTCTGACGGATGGCCGTTGGCGTGTATGGCCCTGCACCAGTCGTCGGAAAAGTCCAGACCAGAGGAAGGTCTGGCATACCCTGGCTGATCTCGTCATTCTGGGAAGCACAATGGATCAACACAAGAATGCATCTATCGTTGGGGACCGTGTCCACCCCTACATGCAGTTATTTTCTCGGCACGATGGCATCTACCACCAGAACAATGAAACGTGTCACACAATTCGCAGTGTGCGTGCGTTGTTCGAAGAACATTAGGATAAGTTTGCCGTACTCCCCTAGTCACTAAACTCCCCGGATGTTAAACCCAATCGAGAAGCAGTGGGACCACCTCGATAGGGTTCTTCGCGCTATGGATCCTCAACCGAGAAACCTACCGCAGCGTGCCATGGAACTGGAGTTGGCATGGCTCCAAATCCCTGTTGCTACCTTTCAGAACCTCATTAACTCTTCCAGCACGTCTCGCAGCGGTCAGGATTCTGATGGATGGGCATGTTAATGTGATGGACAGTGTACTCGTATGTTCGAAAACAGCGACTTATCTGAACAAAATATCACAATGCATGTACTTCAGCTACCCTTTTTTTCTTTCTTTCGGGCGATTTCTCAATAGAAGTAACTTGTCCCCAGCCAAAGTTTGAACTTGTATAAGGTTGGTTTGAAGACAAATTTGATGACATATGTTAAAATTGCTTCTTTCCTCTCTAGAGACCTTGCGGCTGCACCCACCTTTGAACTTCGTTGATAGAAGGGCCACGCAAGACTACAGACTGCCTGGCACGGACCTCGTCCTGCCCAAGAACACAGCCGTGGTCGTTTCCCTGCTGGGGCTGCACACGGACCCACGGTACTGGAAGGAGCCTCTCCGCTTCATGCCGGAGAGGTTCAGCGACGAGAACAGCAAGAGCCGGCCACGATTCACGTATCTTCCATTCAGCGACGGACCGAGGATGTGCATTGGTAAGATCACACTTTCAGATAACATCCATAAAATACTCGAAAGCCAAAAGTATTCGTTTCAAATGCGATGTAATCACAAAAATAATTGTCAGAGAAGGAAGCTACAAACTGAAACGTTCCTTCGACACGTCCTGCTGTCGAGTCATTCGAGCTATCATGCACGACTGCTACGCGTATCCTTGAGTTGTTAAGGACGTCCAGCGCTCGAGACATATTACGCGTCGTATTGCACCATCAACTGACCAAGAAAAGTTCATGGGTGGACTCATACCAATTCTCCGTAATGTTCCATTTGGAAAACAGTCTTAGTAATGGTCGCTTTGACTCAGGAGGGAGAGAACAAGGAATGGTTTGGTTCGTCGCAAAGCTGATTGCATCTTCGGACACGCTGTTAATTGCACCCGCCTCATACTTGTATTACAAGCAAACAGCTGCCACCACCTTTACCAAACGATGGGTGCTCTTGGAGCTTCGGCTCATTGGGCACATAGCATTGGTGAAGAGGGTAGTCTCCACAAAGAGCTTTCGCCTTTAAGGAGAGTTTTTGAAGCAAATGGGTGAACTGCACAACAGATACATGCGAAGTGGTTGACTTTGGTGCGGTTGTCGGGAAAGGGGTCTGTTGTTGTATTGGAGCGGAAACTTGGGAATGGGGTTGTTTTTGGGGTGCCTGTGGAATGCTTTCCAGTGCTCTGTAGTGTTTACAGGTGTTTCGTTTAGTTCAATGTGTCTCGTGTGCCAGATCCGACGTCGTCTAGCGTGTAAGTAACTGCGAACATGTAGCTAAACCTGTCGGGGTCGTGCCGGCCGGAGTGGCAGAGCGGTTCTAGGCGCTACAGTATGGAACCGCGCGACCGCTGTGGTCGCAGGTTCGAATCCTGCCTCGGGCATGGATGTGTGTGATGTCCTTAGGTTAGTTAGGTTTAAGTAGTTAATAGTTGTAGGGGACTGATGACCTCAGCAGTTAAGTCCCATAGTGCTCAGAGCCATTTGAACCATTTTTGTCGGGGGCGAGAGAGCTATCTCGGTCACGAGTACGAAGGGATTCTCTGTAGAGACAAGGGGATTCCTGGAGCAGGGGAAGAACACGTGGCGGGAGGGTATCACGGTCAGAGGAGACAGTTCGGTTGATGTACCGAACGAGATGTCACAGTGGTTGGCACACTGCACTCCTTTTGTGGAGCACAACGGTTCAAATCCCCAGTCGGCCATCCAGATTTAGGTTTTCCGTGACTTCCCTAAGTCGCTTAAGACAAATTCCAGGGTGGTTCCTTCGAAATGGCGCAGCCGATTTCCTTCCCTAGTTTTCGCCATTCCGATATTGTGCTCTCTCTCTAATGAATTCATTGTCGACGGGATGTTAAATACTAAGCTTCCTTCAGTCCTCATTCCTCCCTTCACGCTGGATGTCGTCAGGATTTTGAAAGACGCTTTCGATAATGGTGTGGGTCTTGGAACGAGAATAATCCTGGGGTTCCAGAATGAGATTTTCACTCTGCAGCGGAGTGTGCGCTGATATGAAACTTTCTGGCAGATTAAAACTGTGTGCCGGACCGAGACTCGAAATCGGCACCTTTGCCTTTCGCGGACGAGTGCTCTGCCATCTGAGCTACCCAAGCACGACTCAGGCCCCGTCCTCACAGCTATACTTCCGCCAGTACCTCGTCCCCTACCTTCCAAACTTTTACAGAAGCTCTCCTGCGAACCTTGTAGGACTAGCACTCCTGAAAGAAAGGATATTGTGGAGACATGGCTTAGCCACAGCCTGAGGGATGTTTCCAGAATGAGATTTTCACTCTGTAGTGGAGTGTGCGCTCATATGAAACTTCCTGGCAGATTAAAACTGTGTGCCAGACCGAGACTCGAACGAAAGTCAAAGGTCCCGAGTTCGAGTCTCGGTCCGGCACACAGTTTTAATCTGCCAGGAAGTTTCAGTCCTGCGGTTGTCAGAGTGGATGATTAGGTGTGGGTCGTGTCGGGTTTGGGACACGGTACTGAGGTGTGAAGAAGGGAAGTTGGATAGGACTGTACTGTTGTGTGATTTAAGACCTTAAGAGGAGCAATGATGGCTTCGTGGGAAGTATCTGTGCGACGTCGAATGTGGACAGGGCTGTGCATTTCGTGGCCATTGAGAATGCTGATTAGCAGACGCTACCGCTGCTTTTCGGCATGTACGTTATAGAGCAGGTTAAGATCGGCTGCGATTATATACATATTAAAGGTTCATTGTACATGCTTCAGAAAATCATAAAGAATGGGATGATTCGATCGGATGTAGATACTAGATAGGATTAATGCGACTTTTGGGAGCAAGATGGTGAAGACGAAACGCTGTGTTGGATCATTAAGGAGTAGCTATAAAATGTAAGGAAACATAGTATCGCATTGTGTTGTTGGGGGGAGGTTTCGTTGAGGAGGACAGCATAATTTCGTGTTTGAGGGCAGGAGCAAGAAGTTTATTGAAGCAGAAATAATGGACATTTTTATACATGATGTTTTGTGTCTGCTGCGCCATTTACGGTCAGGTAGGAAGCTGTCCGAAGCTTCAGTCTAAGTGAGTGTTTCGATGCGATCAGAAATGAAACGGGCTTGATTTTCAGAATACGTAGGAAGATGATGCTTGTAGCGAGGAGAATTTGCTGTAGAATGTGAAGTCTTTGCATAGAATGACTAGTTGCAGGACTTAGGTTACAAACAATGATGTTTTCAGTGGTGCGTGTAGGGAGACGTTTGTATGGAGTTGTTTAACAACAGTGCGTACGTGCACGATTTCAAGTTTTTGGGGAGCGGCTATGATTTGCACTTGTGGGAGTAGATAGCGAAGAAGTGATTGCAGTTGTTGCAGGTGAATGGCGATTGAACTCTCAGCCATTGCTTGTGAAGGTGGTGTTGCTTGCAGTGAGGACAGATGGGTCTTGAAATTTTCGGTTAGGTGGTCGCTATTTCGGAGGAATCGCAACTTTCTGCGCTAAATCAAGGCCAAATTTTTTATAAATTTATGGCGTGGGTTAATTCTGAACGCTCTTGTTATCTAGCGGTGTCCATTATCACTCCGAATGCGTAATGAATTACGTACATTAATTCCTGGTAGCGAGTTCAGTTCACTTTCGATTTCTACTACTGTATACTCCAAGTCAAACATTTTAATGCTGCTTTGAACGGCTCTCGTTGGTCCGATAGAGGTTCTGTGAGGGTTTTTTTACGGACACAGTTCCTCCAAAAGAAGGGATGATTCTACGTAGGGCTGAATGGGAATAGGGAATATTGGTTTTGATGACGATGGTATCTCTGTGGGGATGAGTTGCTGTATTGTTTGGGAATTTGGGGCCGCAACTGCTTAGTAAAAAGAAAGAGGAAAGTATTGCTTTGAGGTTCTGGAGTGATTTCTATCTGCATGATGACAGCGTCCAATAGGGTTAAGAGTCCTTTTCGTTACACACTGTCGCTTACTTGTACTTAACCTTTTGTTGCCTTTTGTAATAGGTTTTGGTTGAGTGTGAAAGGGACATTGTGTGATGACTGGAGGCAGGGAATGTTAACCTGCAATTACCGTTATAGGCGTTGCATGCGTTGTAGCTGGTTTTGTTGCAGCGGCGTTGAGGTTGCTGCTGGTGACGATGCGACTGATGCTGTTGTTGACGCTTTTGACGATACTGCGGTTGATGCCGGGATTTTCTCGCGATGATGGTGCCGTTATGTGGGCAGTTGCTAGCACCGTGGGTGTTGTTAGTTTTGCGGAGAGCTCCTGCGGACGTCCGACATATCGTCGGTGCCCATGTTGTTGTCCAGGTGACGGGCGATGTCGTGCAGATTGCGGATGATGATGTAGTTGCAGTTCCGGGCGATGTCCTCATTCCCAAGGCGTGGTCGTCTCAATACGTTCCGACGTTGGACTTAAGAGTCCGTCCTCGGCAGGTGAAATAAAGTTCTCAGTGTCGACGTGACGAAGACTTTAAACTCAAGGGCCTGCAACCACAGTGCATCTGTCCACATATACGCAACGGCCAGAGACGTCATGCGGCGGCACAGAACACTTTCTGAACAGAACGTGTAGTTATAAGCTCGATTCATGGTGGGACGCATCATTAGGAGCTGCACTGTTGCGACACCTTCGCGCGTAGGTAAAAGAAATGGTCCGATTACATGCTTTGTCCAGGTAGAAATAGCTATCGGCATTAATTTTCAGTGCTTCGACGAATGAATGTCCCCTACTTCCTTCAGGTCCTGTTTCCAGTATGACGAAGTTGATGCCAGAATTTCAACTTTTTCATACAGTACGGAATGGCAAATGTCCGCGCAGTATTCTACCACAACCGGTTTATTGGGTTCTAAGAGCCGGGTGTGTTCCGGGCATCTCTCAAGGACTATACGCGTCATCTGCCTGTTGTACGGGTCACACTCGCGTCGTTTGTTGTCAACTCCACCCTTGTGAAGCATCAAATCATCCTTGGCGGAACTCAAATACGAGGTTTGGTGGGGAGCGAAAGACCGTTTAAATTTATGATTGGTGAGAATCCTACATAACTATAACAACTTCCAAAATATCGCAGGAAAGCCACGCATTGAAATCACTGTTTTATCTTCCTCATTCCTTCAGTCCACTCTAGACTTTATTGGTAGCACTGGATGACATGCACTAAACTAAACGAGACGTCTATGATATCGACAAGATGCCGGAAAGCATTCCATAGGTTCTCCGGAGACAACTACACTCCAAAATATCCTATCCCACACAACAACGGACTGCTTCATGAGAACCTCACCAAGGCCAACCACTTCGAATCCCACCCAGAAGACACTTTCATCAATCCACATGATCCACACATTCATAACTCGATGTATTTGTATGTGTATGAATGTACAGACATAGATATCCCACTTCTCTCAACAAACTTTCAATACTTACGCAGAACTCCACGAGCAGAACTAAAAACAGCAATAACAGCTAAAGAAATAACACAGACACTCGCTAAACAACGAAACAATGCACCCAGTAAAGGTATATCACCCACCTGCACCTCAAGCAATGTCCCCAGAGTTTGTGACGAAATGCCTACCATTCTTCACAGTACCGCCCTCCACACAAAAAGCTGTGGAAATCACCCAAAGCCCTTTTCTTTCTGAAACCTGATAAAGTCCTCTCAAGTGCCAACTGTTTCATCTCGGAGTAGCAACTGCAACGCACATCCTCAATTATTTGCTGGATGTATTCCAAGCTCTGTTTTTCTCTGCAGTTCTTACTGTCTACATCTCCCTCTAGTACCATGGAAGTTATTCCCTGATGGCTCAACAGATGTCATACCATCCTGTCCCTTCTTATCGGTATTTTCCATACAGTCCTTTCCTCGTCGATTCTGTGGGAAACGTCCTCATTCCTTACCTTATCAGTCCACCTAATTTTCAATATTCTTCTACAGCACTACATCTTAAAGCTTCGATTCTCTTCTGTTCCGGTTTTTTCACAATCTGTGTTTTACTACCTTTTAACGCTGTACTGAGAAAGTATATTATCAGAAATTTCTTCCTCAAGTTAAGATCCGTGTTTGATACTAGTAGACTTCTCTTGGCCAGGAATACCCTTTTCACCAGTGCTAGTCTGCTTTTTATGTCGTTCTTGCTCTGTCCATCATTGGTTATTTTGCTGCCTTAGTAGCAGAATTCCTTAACTTTTACTTCGGGATCCCCGATGTTGAGATTAAGTTTTTCTGTGTTCTGATTTCTGCTACTTCTCGTCACTTTCGATTTATTCTCTATAATATTCTGTACTCATTAGATTCTTTATTGCATTCAACAGATCACGTAATTCTTCACTTTCACTCAGGATAGCAATCTCATTAGCTAATCTTATCAGTGATATCCTTTCACATTCAATTCTAATCCGACTCTTGAACTTTTCTTTTATTTGCGTTATTGCTCCTTCGACGTATAGATTGAACACTAGGGGCGAAAGGCTACGTCTGTCTTACACATTTTTTTTAATCCGAGCGCTTTGTTCTTTGTTTTCCACTCTTATTGTTCCCACTTGCTTGTTGTACATATTGCACATTACCCTTCTTCCTCTACAGCTTGCCCCTATTTTTTTTCTAAGAATTTCGAACATCTTGCACCATTTTACGCTATCTGATGCTTTTTTCAGGTCGACAAATCCTAGGAACGCGTCTTCATTTTTCTTCATTCTTGCTTCCATTATCAAGTGCTACGTTTGAACTGCCTCTCTGGTGCATTCTCCTTTCCTGAAACCAAACTGATCGTCATCTCTTCATTATTACTAAACTGTGATCTGAGTCTACATCTGCTCCTGGATACGCCTTACAATCCAATACCTGATTTCGGAATCTATGCCTAACGATGATCTAATCTGCCAAGACTCCTCTCGTATCTCCCAGCCTTTTCCAATTATACCTCCTCCTCTTGTGATTCTCGAAATGAGTATTCGCTGTTACTGATATTTATTGCACTACTCAGTTCGTCTTTCTCCTTTCTCGTTTCTACTACCAAGCCCACTTTCTCCCGTAACCTTTATTCTATTCCCTCCCCTACAGTCACATTCCCATCCCCTATAACTATTAGACTTTCATCTCTCTTTACGTGCTCAATTACCCGTTCTATATCCTCATATACTTTCTCTATATCTTCATCTTCTGTTGCCGACGTCGGCATGTATATCTGAACTATTGTTGTCGGCTTTGGTTTGCTGTCGATTCTGACGACAACTACTCTGTCACTGCCCCAGTTTCCTATTCCTAACGAATCCTACTCACGTTATACCATATTGTGGTGATTTGATATATTCGTCTGATAAGAAATCCTTGTATTCTTTCTATTTCACTCCACTGACACCCATTACATATAGATTGATCCTCTAAAATTCCCTCTCCAGATTTTATAGCTGATATTCCACGCCCTGACTCTAGAACGTTACCCTTTCTTTCGTTATTCAGTCCTTTTCTCATGACCACCGCCTCTTGGCAGTCTCATCACGAAGATCAGAATTGGGGACTAGACTGGGATCTTTTGCCAATGGAGAGATGATCATGACACTTTTCAAATAAATACCACATGTCCTGTGGATATACATTGTGTCTTCTTTAATGCACTCGTTTCCATTTCCGCCTGCATCCTCATGCCGTTGATCATTGCTGATTCTTTAGCCTTGTAGAGGCTGTTTCCCACCCAAGGCCAAGAAAGTGCCTTGAACACCTCTCCGCACATCCGTCCTCTTTGACAAGACCGTTGACAGAACGAGGGTGGCTCATACCAGAAGTTTTCGGAAGACAATTGCTCATTTTTATTCAAAACTGAAACAGTGGCGAGTTCCGAACCTGGAACCGAGGATATTTCGATTAGTTGTCAGAGACGCTACCCGTAGACCACTGGTGTTCAACCTATCAACTCACGCCCAGCGTTCTTTCGTTAAAACTGTTCCGTAGGTGGTCAATCTCTTTACGTTACCCACATTATCGCCTATCAAACAAATAAACAAAAATCCGCCATATTTTCCTCCCGCGATATCCGAAAAAGCCTTTGACCAGTATGGCATGCTGGACTACTCTTCAAGGTACAAACTTAAGCATTCAGAGTTAACTATGTCCGCCTTAAACTCCTTCCTTGACCATCGTCCTACATAGGTCACATTCAGCAACACCTGTTCCCGCATATTGAGATGTGCCTCAAGGTTCCTTTCTGTCCCCCTCCTTTACGACCTGAACACTGCAGACATTCCCAAACCACTACCACCCACCCACCTCCTGCAGTATGCTGAGGACACCGTCTACCTAGCTACTCACCACACCCTCCCACGCCTCCCTTCAATGCCACTTGAATCTCATGGACAATTGGGATAATACTTGGAAACTGAAAGTAAAGTCACAGAAAAGCCAAGCCACCATCTTTGGTCTCACTACAGGCGTTTGCGTCGTCCAGATTTCCATCTCTCCATCTACAGCTAATCCGTTGTTCTAACACAGTAAAGTATTTAGGATTAACCCTCGACTAAAACCAACATGGAATGCATACTTCCTTGCTGTCTAGCACACAATCCTAAACTTGCTGGAGCTGCTAAAACCACTAACAGGCTGCACCTGGGTTCTACTCCTTCTACCGCTAGTCTCATTTAGAAATTCGCTCCATCTTCACTGACGCTAACGTTGCCTGGATCTCCGCCTCCTCTAAATTCAAGTCCCTTGAAATCCTAGAAAGATATGATCTCTGGCTCGCCTTCCTACTTTCCCCAACATGTATCCCATACCAGCTCATCACAGGATACATCTTCTTCTCTTCCTAGAGCACCTCCGAATCCAACACATTAAACGTAAAACTCAGTCCTGTCGCCCAATATCCTACCTATTAATTACCAGTCCAGATACCCTGCTGCTCCACTACATTCATATGCCACCTTACATGCACCTTCGTGTCTTATTCACCTTCCCCTGACGGAACTGCATGAACTCTCAGTATTCAACGATGAAATCCTTTCTCACAAATACCCCCTTCCAACCATAATAACAGTGTTACACCTCACACCATCCTTCCATTTTCGTCCTTCCTGCTGTGTACATAGTTCCGCGTAGTCAGCGCGTACACAACTTTCCCAGTAGAGCGCGCCCCGCTAAGCACAAAAGCGCAGGCGCAGCGCTCGTCCGTCTCTGCACTACGCTGTCTTAGAGACGGACCAAATTCTGCTTCTGCCGATCCGCGTATTAATATGTAACGCAGCCAATGAGATTGCTGCTAACGTGGAACCTTTTCTCCTCGCGGATCACACTCACGCAGTGATACCTGAATGCTCGAGGTATTATAACGAGTGTACAGACCTCCGATTAGTCAGTCTGCATTAGTCTGCATTTGTCTGTACCAGTCTATAGTCGAGTTTCAGTCTGCGCCTAATAAGATTATCATATTCCTGTACATAGCCATGAAGAGAAATGTATAGACACTTTGTCAAGTATCAGAGATATGTGAGAATAAGATTAACGTACCAAGACCAAAGGAACTTCAGATTGTCAATTGTAAACAGCATCCAGAATCAAGTTATGTAATATCTATGATTTTTATTATTTTAATAAATGTGTGTGAAAATTAATCAAGTTCTGTTTAAAGTTGGTCACCGTCAATCTGCTACTCTAAGCATGCAAGTGGCATTTCTATCGTCTGACCTAACGGCAGAAGATAAACACGTCACGATAAGACCACGATACATATTGCTGACACTCGCCTACTTCGTTAGAGCGACAAGTCAAATAATCTGATGGTGTGCGTACCGAAGGTCTTACAGTACGCACACCACACTTCCCCTTGCCTCTACCTAACTAATTACAGTCGTTGTATCCGGTTCAACAGGGCCCCACAGTCATGCTCATCATTCCATCTCCATGGTGGCCATAATCATTTTCATTCATCACTAGCATCACTGCTATACTAAATCATCATTAACATTGTCATCAGTGATTATATTTTAATTGTAATTTATCGTCTAAAATTTTTCAGCATCATAAAAATTGTGCTTCAGTATGTTAAAACGGTCATTTATTCTCATCTGTTTATACACTCCTGGAAATTGAAATAAGAACACCGTGAATTCATTGTCCCAGGAAGGGGAAACTTTATTGACACATTCCTGGGGTCAGATACATCACATGATCACACTGACAGAACCACAGGCACATAGACACAGGCAGCAGAGCATGCACAATGTCGGCACTAGTACAGTGTATATCCACCTTTCGCAGCAATGCAGGCTGCTGTTCTCCCATGGAGACGATCGTAGAAATGTTGGATGTAGTCCTGTGGAACGGCTTGCCATGCCATTTCCACCTGGCGCCTCAGTTGGACCAGCGTTCGTGCTGGACGTGCAGACCGCGTGAGACGACGCTTCATCCAGTCCCAAACATGCTCAATGGGGGACAGATTCGGAGATCTTGCTGGCCAGGGTAGTTGACTTA
Organism: Schistocerca cancellata; assembly: GCF_023864275.1. Lineage (NCBI taxonomy): Eukaryota > Metazoa > Arthropoda > Insecta > Orthoptera > Acrididae > Schistocerca > Schistocerca cancellata. Next base: position 167,508,775 of record NC_064634.1, read on the forward strand.
CACCTTGTAGAGCACGTTGGGTGGCACGGGATACATGCGGACGTGCATTGTCCTGTTGGAACAGCAAGTTCCCTTGCCGGTCTAGGAATGGTAGAACGATGGGTTCGATGACGGTTTGGATGTACCGTGCACTATTCAGTGTCCCCTCGACGATCACCAGTGGTGTACGGCCAGTGTAGGAGATCGCTCCCCACACCATGATGCCGGGTGTTGGCCCTGTGTGCCTCGGTCGTATGCAGTCCTGATTGTGGCGCTCACCTGCACGGCGCCAAACACGCATACGACCATCATTGGCACCAAGGCAGAAGCGACTCTCATCGCTGAAGACGACACGTCTCCATTCGTCCCTCCATTCACGCCTGTCGCGACACCACTGGAGGCGGGCTGCACGATGTTGGGGCGTGAGCGGAAGACGGCCTAACGGTGTGCGGGACCGTAGCCCAGCTTCATGGAGACGGTTGCGAATGGTCCTCGCCGATACCCCAGGAGCAACAGTGTCCCTAATTTGCTGGGAAGTGGCGGTGCGTTCCCCTACGGCACTGCGTAGGATCCTACGGTCTTGGCGTGCATCCGTGCGTCGCTGCGGTCCGGTCCCAGGTCGACGGGCACGTGCACCTTCCGCCGACCACTGGCGACAACATCGATGTACTGTGGAGACCTCACGCCCCACGTTGAGCAATTCGGCGGTACGTCCACCCGGCCTCCCGCATGCCCACTATACGCCCTCGCTCAGAGTCCGTCAACTGCACATACGGTTCACGTCCACGCTGTCGCGGCATGCTACCAGTGTTAAAGACTGCGATGGAGCTCCGTATGCCACGGCAAACTGGCTGACACTGACGGCGGCGGTGCACAAATGCTGCGCAGCTAGCGCCATTCGACGGCCAACACCGCGGTTCCTGGTGTGTCCGCTGTGCCGTGCGTGTGATCATTGCTTGTACAGCCCTCTCGCAGTGTCCGGAGCAAGTATGGTGGGTCTGACACACCGGTGTCAATGTGTTCTTTTTTCCATTTCCAGGAGTGTATGTATTTCAAGACTTCTTTTAAACATGTATAACCTTTCGCTGAAAAGCAGTTTTTATCCATTACCATCTCACCTCTTCATGGGGAGTTGTAATAACGTTGTTGTAGCATCAGTCTTTTGGATTTATACGCAAACAAACGCGGTTATTAGTTTCCGTCAGATGCGACCTCCAGCTAGTTAACAGCTACACGATCTCTTGCTAGGCCTCTCACTACCAACGACATGCGTCACCGCAAAGCCACAACGGGAGTCTACCAAAACCAGGCAAAAACTACTTAGAATTACACATCAGTGCAAGGAAACACATTTGGGAAGTGCCAGATCTTCTGCATAGCAGGAATAACTGTAGATCCCCAACTTCCAAGGTTGAAACTGACGGCTTTCGATGTCTCGCGATCAATAACGAATTAAATTCCGAGCCCCCATACTATTACGCCACAAGTCCGTTTTATGGATTTCGCTGACATTCAATGATGAATTAAGACTGGCTGCAGTCCATTCCAGGAGCTTGGTCCCAGAGATCATTTGTGCTGGCACTGTGTGCCATGTATCAAGCAGTAAGTCAAACAATGTCTCCATATAAACAGATATGTTGTGTAAACAAACCACACACACACACACAATATCATCTCATTCTGCCAACCTAACTTTGGAAGGCATTCACAACAATCTTATTCAAAAATTAACTTACACTGAACTGCCTGTGGCGTCTTTTAAAAATCTATATATATATATATATCCTCGCCAGTTTAATGGATGTGAGATCACAAAAACGAAGTATAAATATGTACTTGATAGTAGATTAAGCCAGCTGATGAGTAGCACTATTTTAATTTATACACACACAAGCCTTAGTCCTTCGTAAATTCAATTAATCGAATGTATATTATCGTCTTGGTAACAGTATTTGTCAGTTATTCCTTCCCCCCTTCATTCTATCACTTTTTCGATAAGAAATGTAAGTAATTTTCACGAAATTTTAAACTGTAAAATGTTGTATAAAATGTCTCAACTTAAAGGAAACTTTGTGCTGATTCCAAAATTGGTTTTAGATTTGGAAAATCTGAAATATTTTAGTAGTTATAGAACATTTAAAATTATGATTAATTTGTTATTAGTATTAACTCGTCTGATGCACTTGTGATACAGTTGTATATTTAAACACGGTCTTTCGTTATCTAGGATCAGTTGAACAAACGCTACTTTTGAAAATGGTCGTTTAATTGGATTCCAGTATTGCGGCATAAATTGTCTCGTTGACACGTGACGTAACTTGCTACACCCAGGATGGCTGACAGCCGATTCCTCCATTTCGCGAGCACCATACAACCTCAGAATTGTTTTCAGGCTTAAATACATCAGGATCAGAATGTTTGGCTTTTGTCTCAAACACAGGCGTTCTCATTGATCATTCCCTCCTCCCACTCGTTGCATTTTCCTACAAGACTTTAGCCTCATTCGGTGTATTATTTCTTACTTAATGGTACAGGGAGAACCCTGCTATCTTCAGAAAGTCAAAGGAAAACCTGCAACTCCTAAACGAGACTATTATACTCCAACCACAACACTGTACACTTCCTGTGTAAATCTCCCCTGAAGGGTATTTTGCGCAGATTATGAGAAACTGAATTATAAAGTGCCGGTTGCCAGCAAATGCTAGCAACCAACCCGACATAGCATACGTTAAGCATATTGCTTAGGAGGAAATCGCCGACCGTCTCCTAACAAAATTATTTTATTTTGTTTTACTGCCACGGGTCACACAAAAAATAGTTTCGATATTGGTTTCTCCTTCTTAATGAGCAATTATCAGATGATCTACTTAAACAGGAAGGGAAATGGGTTAGTAAAATACTAGAAAACTAAATTTCGAATCAAACTATTTTCTGGATACAACTACACACAACTGAACCATTACAAAGTCATTAGTCAACTAAATAGACCGATAGACGCCCTCACAGTTTAAAGTATCTGCGCTCTGATTGTTGGAAATGAAAGCTGTATGAAGTCAACTACGTAAGAATATAAAGTTGTTAATTCGTAAACAGGAAATATAAGACGAAGAATATTCTTGAGATAAAATTAAGGTAGGAAACCTGCTCAGATTGAAAACAAGTGAAAAATGTTTTCATTTAGGTGAGGTAGACATACACTAGAAATCGAATAGGTGTTGACTACCTGCAAAAGCAAACTCAACGTAGCAGCCTGGTAGCTACCATGACAAGTACTGATGTTTGATGTATACTTACCATCGCCAGGTACCAGGCTTCTGCTACTAGCGGATCGCTACCATGCTTATCTACAACAAATGTTACTTACTGCTGTCTTCCTACCTCATTATAAAAGTAGACGTGGTGGTTCAGCAAAGCCCTTCACCGAAGATATTACAAGAATAGTTTAAGATCTCTCAATTCTTTCTCCATTCAATTGTAAAAACGTCCTCACTAAATGACGTACAATCTCTCCTACATATGTCGATTACAGAAATACCAGTACTTTTTTTTTACTTTTTCAAATGGAACTATAGAATAGTAATTTGTCCTGCTAGTATCATAATTCTAAAAGAGATGAATTAAACGGCGTTTGACTGTTCAAAATTCGATTAGCTGTTTCGGAGAAATCGCAATATTTAGAATTATTTAGAACTTAAGACTTATTTGTTTTGATCATAAAATGATAACTGTCTCATGCACAAGTTATGGTTGTTATAACCAACTGGAGAGCCAGGCTGATAGAACGCTCCAGCTTGACGCAACTATGTCTGTTTACAAAATCAAAATTGTGGCGAAAAGCTTAATTTAAAACTGCCACTAATCATACTTGGCTACATCTAGTTGGACCGACATATGAACTAAAAGGCAATGGTCATGCCATCTAAGGATGATACATCGGTTAACTATGGTAACACTTCAGCTCTTGTTTCTGCCAGAGCCTTAAATGAAAGGTGCACGTCAAAAATTGAGTGGATTTGTAAAGTAGGGAATTGAGGCATCACAAGTGTAAATACTAATTTCGTGTCGCCGGCCGGTGTGGCCGTGCGGTTAAAGGCGCTTCAGTCTGGAACCGCGTGACCGCTACGGTCGCAGGTTCGAATCCTGCTTCGGGCATAGATGTGTGTGATGTCCTTAGGTTAGTTAGGTTTAAGTAGTTCTAAGTTCTAGGGGACTTATGACCACAGATGTTGAGTCCCATAGTGCTCAGAGCCATTTTGAACTAATTTCGTGTCAGGAGTTGATTAAGATACACACTTGCATTGACAAATTATACCAGCTACAGCAACAAAAAGAAAATCCAAAAATACTTCCTGAAAATTTCATTTGTAGCGGCTACCTCGGCAGATGCTCTGGTAGGTGGTAGTTCATGGTCAACTGATCGACAAAGTGTCACCCAGGAATGTGGCTAACACGGCGCCGCCTCAGCCCTGTGACGTCACAAGGCTGTCAACCCACCATACTTGTATGAGGCCGAGCCTGCACCATATGAAGCACACAGATTATAGACCAGTGTACCCATGGCCCTGACGTAGACTGTACACAAGAAAGACAGCCACCACCAACTCTATGTGCCATTAGGAGCAGGTGATGGGCAGCGCGTCCCTTGTGACGATGGATGAATGGATGAACAGCTGCATGTCCCTGGATGGGAGTCGGAGACCCTCGTGGTGAAAGATGATGACAGTCATAGTTGAGCCCATAAAAAAAAAATGGCCTGCAGATCGAAGATGCCGAAGTTCTTCCCATCTGTGTGTGGAAGGAAGAAGCTGACGGGCGCTCAGTGCAGATGTTATCAGCGCTTCCCATCGGTCCCAGCATGGATGATGGCACAGCGACTGACAGTGTAAGAATTCTCTCGGTAGGACTTGCTGCCACAGGAGCTCGTAGACAGCTAGATGGGAAACAGCTAGCCGGCATATGTTCCTTCTCCAGGCTGATCGGCAGCGCAATGAGCCTGTATCCACTGGATGTGAGCAATATTTATGTGCGATTGACACATGTGTTGTCGTGAGCTGGCAATGACGTCACTTCTCCTGCTTTTATTGTCTGGTCAGCTCATTTGGTTCCTTTCAGAATTGCATAACTCTACGTTTCAGGTACTCATTCTGCTATGTCAGTGTAATAAATAGTAACTCTTGCATCACTTCTTGTGGCCGACATTAGGGTGGAATCTGTTGCCATGATGTCATTCTGCTGTACTGCTGGGAATGGCGCCCAGCCTGTACGGTGTGTAGCAATCGCTTTGACATTCACACTGACGTATGAGTGATACTTCGTTGCTGGAATTCTGCGTGGCTATTGACGTGTTCTTTCCTGCCTCTTCCGTCGACGGTCAAGGTTTCTAATGTTTACCACTGCAACAAGTACTCTTCATATTTATGTTATAAATTTTTCGAAATGTCCACTGTCTGCAGCAATACACGTTTCGGTAGTACAAGGACTTCTGGACAGACTGAAGAGATTCCTTCCGTATCATTGCATATGCTGCAACAATGTGATATTTTAAATCCTCTTGTGGTGTCGGGACTTGGGCAGTGAATTCATCTCTGAGTTTACCCCAGTATCTGCTGGTAAACTGACATAATTCAGATGAAAGCTCTTAAAATGCGGAGAACGCTGGGTAACTAATTCCAGAGTCACTAACAGTTTCTCTAGATTCAACATGTGGGTTATGAGAAACATCTGGCAGAACTTATTTCGTTTGCTCTATTCGTTGTAGGCTTTCTCCTTACCTTCTGCTTAATATTCTACTGCCTTTCGCATAACAACGTTTTGCGAGTTCGCTAAGTTATCATTCTGTTTGGACATCGTCTGTCGGAATGTCATTCTGCGCACAAGTCAGCTGTTCATTTCACTTTCCTTCTGCATTCTCCGTAAAGAAGTAGCATATGTAGTTTTTCTTGGTTCGTAAGAGACACTTACTTTTTCAGACTAATCAGAACTCAGCGCTAGACATTAGTGAACGACAAATACAAAATGAAAGCCACGTTTCCTCCGTGCTCCTTTTATACCAGTATAGCGACAACGAAATACGCTGTATCGTCTTTATCCAGTGTGACGTATTTCTTTATTGGGTACGAAATTGCAGACTCCCGCATAAAACAACAATCCGTTTCATATTAAGATAAATGATATATTCTAAATCTTGAAATTAGTCTTAAACGAGTAACCGGATTCTGAAGAGTGAAACGCTGTTGAAATCGTTCCTTCTAGAACAACAACACTAGCAGCAGAAATTATTAACCTACAGTTCCATTTGAGAAAGCGAATTTGATACCAATATTTTCGTAATTAATTTCCTCCAGAGTATAAAATTTTCAGACAACTTACGGCAATGGAGCTGGGTGGCGTCTTCGACTACAGCCGATGTCTCGACAGATGAGCAAGTAGCGTTAACTTCTTCCGTTGTTTGACCAGGCAGAGAACAAGATTCCAAAAAAAAATTAAGACAGGAACTTCGTCTGTTCATAAGGTCACTTACTAATTTAATCTTAATTCCTTCCTTGACAACATTATCCAAGTACCTGTAAATGCACGCTAGGATCTCTGTTGTAATTCAGATGAAGATCGGTACTAAAGCAATGTAGCCCGCCCGGTTAGCCGATCGGTCTAACGCACGGCTTTCCGGAGCGTGAAGGAGCGCCTGGTCTCCGGCACGAATCCGCCCAGCGGACTTGTGTCGAGGTCCGGTGAGCCGGACAGTGTGTGGATGGTTTTTGGGCGGTAATCCATCTGCCTCGGCGAATGCGAGCTTGTTCCCCTTATCCCGCCTCAACTACACTACTTCGGTGATTGCTGCGCAAACAAGTTCTCCACGTACGCGTACACCACCATTACTCTACCACGCAAATATAGGAGTTACACTCGTCTGGTGTGAGACGTTCCCGGGGGAGGGGGGGGGGGGGGGGGTTCCACAGGGGGCTGAACCGCACAGTAACCCTGGGTTCGGTGTGGGGCGGCGGAGGGGTGAAGTGGACTGCGGTAGTCGTCGTGGGGTTGTAGACCACTGCGGCTGTGGCGGGGACGGAGCCTCTCCGTCGTTTCTAGGTCCCCAATTAACATACAAGGCAATGTTCTACGCTAGTATATTTGTCCTGCCGTTGCATACATGTGTCAGGCTTATGCTTAACACACTGGTCCTCGACGATTCTGCTGGTCTGGCCGAAGTACTGAAGGGTCTCTAAATGAGATTCATCATTTTGTTGAACAATTAAGTTAATGTACCCACATCTGGCACCTCAATTCTGGATGCAAACTCTAAACTACATAAAAAAGAGACTGAGGAGCTGAGTGTGTCTGTAGTGGCCACAAAGTATATTATCTGTACTTCACCTCACATTTTATTAAGATTTTTGGTAATTATCGGAGCACGACAAGCATATTCAATACATTTATGTGCAGTATGTCGGTATATACATCCTTTCCTCCTCTCACCTGATTAATAAGAGTGTACAAGGTAATTTTCGGGTAAGTAGATCTGTTGGAGTAAAAGTAGTCTGCTATTGTGGCAGAAATGCCAACCTTATGAAGCACGTACCAGGTAACAAAGAGGTTTCTGTTCGAGTTGGACGAAGCTCCTGTACAAGTTGGAACCACACAATAGGGAGCTCTCTGGACACTTTCGGAGTAACGGAATGCGTGGGTTCCAAAAGGGTTCACTCGGCAGTGTTGCGGGATACGCGAGATGGGCGACACTGATTAAGTGTGAGAGTGCCTATTCATAATTAATGAATTATCCTATTTTTGTAAATTTCAGCTCCAGTCAAGATTTTCTTGCACTCATTGCTCATTGAGCGGCATAGGGAATTTTTGTGGTTAACTTCGGAACATCATAACCGTTGCACTTGACGACGCATGCAAACTATGTTCTGCTCTACCCCTGTTCAGACATGTGGTCTCGTGATGTATCTTCTCACACCAGTTCGATTTAGTTCGTTGGTGATGTCATGAGTATCGTGTAACTGAATAGATTTCTGAAATGTCGCTAATTTCATTTTCAGATCGGAATCTAATTTTCACATGTCTTAGTTGTCCCAGCACGTGTGAAGTACGGACCTGAGAGTCTTAAGTTCGCAGATTGTGATTCACAGTAATGTATCCTGTCCAATTTGGTCAGCTATTCTGAATTTTACCACTCATTTTATGCAGCTTTTTTTGTTTGTGACTACCACGTGTTTGAAATTGTGAGAAACGTTACATGTCACAGTTACTAATTCTCGGGGTAAAACTCACAAATTAATTTCAGAACTTCTTCTATGGTGCAACTATTAAGAGTTTATTCTTATCGATGAATTCTTTTTCTCGGGCACTCAAGCCGAGAGAACGGCCATTTGCCATGAACGTGCATTGTGGTGAAGTTTTTCTTTATTTTTATTTGTCCTGAATCTCTATTATATGAATATACGAGCGTAAATGTTGCCATTGAAAGATTCCTCGGCCGGCAGCTGTGACCGAGCAGTTCTAGGCGCTTCAGTCCGGAACCGCGCTCCTGCTACGGTCGCAGGTTCGAATCCTGGCTCGGGCATGGATGTGTGTGCTGTCCTAAGGTTATTTAGCTTTACCTAGTTCTAAGTCGAGGGGACTGATGACCTCAGGTGTTAAGTCCCATAGTGCTTAGTGCCATTTGAACCATTTTGAAAGATTCCTCTGACCCTTCCATAATTAATAATGGTTAAAATGGCTCTGAGCACTATGCGACTCAACATCTGAGGTCATCAGTCCCCTAGGACTTAGAACTACTTAAACCTAACTAACTTAAGGAGATCACACACATCCACGCCCGAGGCAGGATTCGAACCTGCGACCGTAGCGGTCTTGCGGTTCCAGACTGAAGCGCCTAGAACCCCATAATTAATAATTAATGATAAATTGTGCTGGAATCTCCAAGATGCAGTTGTAGCAGGATCAGCAACCATCACTGAATTGTCAGGAGAAAGGCCGTAAACTTGGTGCCAGCCCATTCTTTTCGTCACTCACCCGGTACATATCTCTTTGATTATTACAATACTGGCCAAAGCTAACTTAGGGGTAAACTAACTCAGCTACATCTACATCACTACTCTCCAATTCACAATTAAGTGCCAGGTAGAGGGCTTTTCGAATCACTGTTACTCTATTTCTCTACTGTTCCACTGACAAACTTTCAGGGTCTGAGATGAAGAAGGCCATAAGCTTTGAACTTACGATCATATAACAGCGCTATTTCAGCGTGCCGTTTCCTCAAACTGCTGTTTATTAAACAGTGAATATTTTGAGCAAATTGAGGGTCAAGGCATGGATCGTTCTCTCTCTCCTCTGATATCAAAATTTATTGTGGAAGACTTTGAGGAAAGGACACTTGATTCGGCAGAACTTAAACCAAAAGTCTTCCGGCGATATGTGGATGATACTTTTGTAGTGTGGCCCCACGGTGAAGAAGAACTGTCACACTTTTTTTTGCAGCATCTGAATTCCATCCGTGAGAATATGAAATTTTAGATGGAGGTGGAAAAGGGCAACTGTCTGTCATTTTTTGACGGCTTGGTCAGACGGAAAGTGGATGGATCGTTGGGGCATTCCGTTTACCGTAAGGCCACACATACAGACCTGTAATTGCAGGCGTCTAGGTGCGACGACCTATCACTAACTATGGGCGTCCTTCGAACGTTGGTTCACAGGGCTCATGATGTGTCTGATGGAGACAACCTTGTGAAGGTGCTGGAACACCTACAATCAGTATTCAAAGATAATGGATATTCTCACAATCAGATCAGCACAACTTTAAGGAAGAAGAAACGTGACTACCCACGCGATCAAGAGGAGAAGGTGCTGTTAAAGTCCAGTTCGTTCCTTCCGTACGTCGGCAATATTTAGTCGGAAATAGGCAGAATCTTAAGAAAACAAAGTCAAAATAACCTTTCGTCTAGCTACAAAGAAGTGTTCTCTTTTCGGTTCGGCAAAGGACGATCTCCTACTGCCAAAGGCTGGAATCTAAAGAATACCTTGCCAGTGTGGCAAAGCCTAAATTGTTGAGACACCTCGCACAGTACGTGAAAGATGCGTTGAATATGATCGCCACACTCGCCTTTCGTAGCCCAGTAAGCCGGCCAAAGCCGAGCATTGTATCTCCACAGCATTTTTTATGGATTTCTCTGCCACGGAAATCTTGGTCTCGACGAGATCCTTCTCGGATTCAATTATTAAGGCATCGGTGGAAGATCTTATTAATCGTGGTGGCGGCTTTCAGCTGGCTAAGGTGTGGGACCCGGTGATATCTTTAATTTCTTCAGAAAGAAAAAAATTTTAAGACCGGTGACACATCTAATGATATTTAATTTCATTCATTTTGATATGTAAATTTTAACTGCGCAACTGCTCATGCCGACAGAGGGAGAGCATGTAGTATCTCATTACAGATAGACCTGCACGCCATAGATGAACTGTGGTATCGTGTTGAAGCTGCATGGGCAGCTGTACCTGTACACGTCATCCACGCTCTGTTTAACTCAATGCCCAGGCGTATCAAGGCCGTTATTACGGCCGGGGTGGTTGTTCTGGGTACTGATTTCTCGGGATCTATGCACCTAAATTGCGTGAAAATGTAATCACATGTCAGTTCTAGTATAATATATTTGTCCAATGAATACCCGTTTATAATCTGCATTTATTCTTGGTGTAACAATTTTAATGGCCAGTAGTGTATAAAAATTCAAATGTTAATATCTTGATTCCCTCTTTTCTTGGTACATTTTTGGGGGCTTCAATGGTTCGTACATGGCAGTTGTCTGTAGTTAGTGGCACAAGCTAAGAGCTGTTGGCTGTTTCAGGTCCTAGGTTGGGTCAGTTGATCGCCAAGACCGCCCTGGCACATATAATCAGCAACTTCAGGATCAGCCCGACCGCCAAGACTCCGCAGCCATTGATGAAGGACCCTGGGAAACTGGTCGGTGCACCCAAGGGACAACTGGAACTCAGCTTCCAGCAGATACGAAGCGAGTAACATGACACGGAGAGTATAAAAGGTTGTGAATCACGGCCGTGTGCGGTTGGAAAAGGTTGTGCCAGCGATTCACTGTAATGTAGGTGCGATACTACGCACGTTATAAACAACAGAGGATGTCTTAGCTGCTGGTATGTCTTCCGCGTTGTGTGGTCTTGGCCCATGAAACTTTTCCGTACCTAACGTATCGTCCAGAGCTGTAGTTAGCGTCTTTGGAAGTGCTGCTAGTTACGACTGATGGGTCGGACGTCGGAGTGTGGCGCATTGCCGGCCGCGGTGGTCTAGCGGTTCTGGCGCTGCAGTCGGGAACCGCGGGACTGCTACGGTCACAGGTTCGAATCCTGCCTCGGGCATGGGTGTGTGTGTGTGATGTCCTTAGGTTAGTTAGGTTTAAGTAGTTCTAAGTTCTAGGGGACTTATGACCTAAGATGTTGAGTCCCATAGTGCTCAGAGCCATTTGAACAATTTTTTTTGTGGCGTATTGTATGCGCAAACAAAGTTGACACTCGACGCAGTGGCTGATGGGAGCGACAAAGCGACTGCAAAGGCACTTCCCATTTACAGCCGCTCCCATCAGCTAGCGCGCCGGGTGCCATCTTTGCGCGATTAATAAACATAGTCGGCAAGGAGTGTGCTAGAGTTGACACGTGATCAGCAGAGATAAAATTGATTATCGTCCGTCAAAGATAAAACTTATCTATCCGTTCTGTAGAACTGTTGCCTGTATATCACCACAGTCCAATAAATACACTCACGACACTCTTTGGTGCGAAATTTGTTACCGTCTGACAGCTGAACGACACTAGCCCACAAAGCGGTGAGAAAGCAGATAGTCACATGCGTCGTAATCGCAACGTTTTTCATTATTTTCGACCCAATTAGTCGAATAGGTTACAGTTTGCATTCCATGCATTAGTAAATTACCAGGAGTCGTGAATTATCGTGAAATACTGGTAAAAATAGCTTAACCACACTGATTCAATGACATAAGCTACAACTCATGTATCTATGAAGAAATACTTTCGAATATGTCTATATTCACAGCTTATTCCGCTGAAAGCAAGAGAATATAAACATTTCATGCATGAGAAGTGTGTATTTTTGTTGTTACTTGCGGTTATTGTCCAACGCACTTTCCCTGACACTTAAAAAAATTCTAGAGTGTTAAATTATTCGCCCTTTCTTACACTTCACTCGACTTTCTAATACACGAATATTTTTCTAAATGTAATAACTTTTGCCTCAAAAACGAAAGTGTTGAATAATATTGCCTTTTCGTGGCACAGATTTACCAACAATTACGGAATTAGTTTCTCAGTTTTTTGTTTTGATGGTTTATCACGTCTATGTGGTTTTGCCTTAAGCTACAGTTGTGGTGGTTTATTTGATACGTTAAATAATTTAGGTATTACATTCCATCTACGTTTCCTACGTTCCACATTCACTGATTTGGCTGAAACTGTAGCGAATAAAACTCTACTTTGTTCGATAGACAAACGACATCTATTCGTGAAATATCTGGTTTTCTGGTGTTTATTAGCATTTTTTGTTATTAAAGAAAAACGACATTATTCACTAAATGTCTGTACGTTACAAGAGAATCATAAATAAACTGTCGTGTAATGCAGTTTCGAAAACCTTCCAGCCCCTTTAGGAAACTAAGTAATCAGAGATGTGGTGTAATTTCTTAGTTGTTGTCGATTTTTTTCGCATTAAAAACATTCCCTATGGTAAAAGCTGTTACAAATCGATATAAACTTCAGCATTCGCACTCATCCGATAACGTACTCAGAAGTGTCGATTGCTGGTCACTGCTATCGTTGGGGGTACCAAAAACGAGACGGAGTGTCGCCACTGTGATATCACTAAATTTCATGTCTTCTTCTTTTCTGTTAAAATTATGAACGTGTTTATATATTTCTGTGCCTTCTCTATAAGCTGAGCATAACAGTTCGTCACTGCATGATTTTGGTTTCGGAAAACTTTAGTTAATTACTACGGTCTGCTACAGCTGACTTTGTTTTCCATAGTCGGTAAAGACTTGTAATTTCCTTCAGCCATGTATTTACGCTTCTCTTGGCAGTCCCAATCCAATGTTAACCTTACCGTAGTAGTTATCTGTTTAAATGTATTTTAGTGTAAGTGAATCTCTAATCTTAATTATGTTTTAATGTTAAACTGCCTGTTAGTTGCTGATAGCATGAGTAGCAGTAACTGTTGATTACAAAATTGAACTGCGATAATGCATAGAGAAATCTAACTGTGAGAATTCTAAGAAAATCAAGCCCTGACTGAGACTTACTGTTATCACAAAATACGACTATGAACTTCAATGAAAAACTGATTACTTTGAAACCAAAATTAGTCCCTGTGAAATTTAATTCCTCACTATTTGCCTTACCTGGTTCACAATGGATAACGCTGTAGCTGTAGCTATAGCGCATCTCGACAACAGAGCTGCAAAAATTTAACTAGTGAGATACGCAAAGATGCAATACGTTCTCTAAAAACATTTCTATCATTTCCCTGCAATCCCGCAACTATAATCCAAGAATAAACTTCACACGTATAATCTTTTCTTAAACAAAATTCCGAAATCTAATTCCTAAATCAATTTCTGTCACAGCGATCCATAAACCCTGGCCAAAAAAAAATAAAAAAAAATGGAGAGCAAGAAGATTCCTTATATGATGCCTCACGAACCGAGGATGCTACATTATTAAGCTGCTGCCACGAATAAAACAAAACAAACTTAATCATTGTCTGTAATTCATTTTTCACAAAGAGTATAATCGTACCAATGTAAAAATCAATTCTTTTTCTCTCTATCAAAAACCTTCAATTAATCCATAATACAGTTCCCAAAAATCTCCATTTTTTTCTGCGTACTGCCGAACCCAAAACCCGATTGTTCATACCTAACACACAAGCCTAACTGGTTATCCCCTCTCCTCTCCTTGCGATCGACAGCTGTATTTGGGGCGCATCTTCGCAGAGCAAAGATTACCTTTATCCTTTAGGTAGGTGTTCTTGACATTTTATTAGCTGGTCTAAAAACCAATCTGATGTTACGTTTCTGTAAGATGTTTCCAATCTGATCAGTTACTTTTTTGATAAAGAAAAGATAAATTGTGTTCAGCCATCGTTGTGTTGTACTGTTGTCTTTCTGTGTGTTGCTATTTGGTTGTAGAACCCAATTTACTTATTTTTCAGAATAGGTATTTTTCTCGAAAACCTGCTTCACGTGTTTTACTTTGGGGTCCAGATGTACCGCCGTGCAAATTACTTCGGTTCTGTCACAAGAGTTCTAATGGTAACCATCTTTTGTTGTGGATAATGGCTGGAATTATGCAGACATGTCTCTGTGCGTGAATTTCCACAAAACTTCGTTTCAATCTTCCATCGGTGTCTCCCACAACTAAAACATCCAAGAAGGTAAAGTTTCATGGACCACAGTCATATTACCAGCAGCTACGACATCCAGTTGAGAAAGCCGTTACTGCACGAAAAGAGGGTGTTCCTAAAGAAACATTGAAAGATCCTTATTCGGTTGAGGCTGTAGCTCTAACTCCGCTACTGTGACCTAAGCCAACAACACCACTGACAAACGCGTTTACTGGGTTCTGTTGTATATGATAGATGCAGACCCATACAAACCTTTCTATGTAAATTAGTAAGTGTAATTAATTTATTATTTCTCCACTTAGGATTAAATATATGAAATTTACCTTCAAGTCTGGAAAGAAAGTATTAGTTTACCTAGTGAAACTGGAATTTAAAGTAATCTCCTTTAACAGAATAATTTTACGCCCAGATTCACACATGGTGTTAGCAATACGTTATATATTGAGAAATAACGGCAAATGAATCAAATGCAGCGATTACAAAACCTTACGACTTAATTTAGTATGCATCATTAAGTTACATGGACAAATACTTATGTATTTCATATGAATCGTAACGTACTGCAAAAATTAATAATACTAATACAGGTAGTTATTATTATTGTTGTTATTATTATATTGATACAGATAGCAAATAAAGAAAAGTTATAAGCATCAACATTTTTTAATTAAGCACTAAAACAGGGAGTCCTTTTACATTTCTGTGAAAGGCCGCACATAACGTTTTCTGTTGGTCTCAACTTTTATAGTTAGTTTCTGAGAAGTTATTCTGTAATCTATGAAATTTCACTGTGGGCTGGTAACTAATGAAATGATGTGAAATTAATTGCCAGTTGGTATCTATTTGTTGCTTCGTATCCACCAGAGGGTGAGTACACAATCTTGATTTGAATATAGTTCATCCGCAAAGTAAGAGTTTAATCATGCACTGATGCTTTAAGCCTTTATAGAAGAATGTATGTTTCATGAGGCAAATTAATGTAGCTGAGGCATTCAGTGAAACTTTTGTGCAATAATATGAGTTAATCTATGGAAGAAATGAGACATAATAGGAATGATACTTCAAGATAATGGTGTAACCTAACCACAGGATTAAATTTCTCTATCAGTTCATTTAGATCAGTCGCAAAAGTTGACATTTACACACAGTGAAGCAACAAGAGATCGTTACATTGACTTACCAGAGCAAGCAGAGCGTTTACAGGTAATAACGAAATAATCCAAAGGGATTCTGCTGTGCACCCAAATCACTCAAACTGAATTAAATTCCTGGAGTTAAATACGTTCATTCAAGACTACATACAATAACTGTTTCATCAAGCAGCTAGATGCCCTGTTTTAGAATACCTTGCACAGCTGATATTATTATTATTTATTATTTTCGATTATTCCCTTTTAAGAGAGCGATTGACCTTGAGTAGTCATAATTTCTTCTTCTTTCTTTCCAAATTCTCTTCATACGTTACTGTGTTCTCTCTGGCGTTCTTCCGACCACCTTTTCCCGGTCTGTTCTCCGTGTGTTCTTGTTTAAGTGCGTGTTTGTTTATGATGTTTCTAAACTGTTCCCTATTGTTTATGTTGGCTTGCGTGATCCCCAGTTCTTCTACTGTTTCAGTGACCCACTTTGTCTTGTTTTTGCTCTTGTTTACTATCCCAAAGATTTGCCTTGTGAGCCTGCTTTTATCATCCTGCTGGTATGTCCATAAAATTTCTTCCCTCTCTTTCTAATGGTGTCTGTTGTAGTTTCCATGTCTTTGTAAATCTCTCTAGTTGGCCTCTTCATCCATATTCCTTCCCGAAACATTGGTCCATATATTTTCATCATAATTTTTCTTCCCTGCTTTTTAATCTGTCTGATCTTCGTATGGCCATGAATCACTGTAGTTTCTGCAGCATAAAGTGCTTCTGGTAGGGCTACTGTGTTGTAATGCCTTAGTTTCGCATTGACAGAAACAGATTTCTTATTATTGTGATTCCAAGTGAGCTTATATGCTTTTTGTAATCTGGAGATCCTATCTTTATTGGCTATTGAGTTCAGTCCTGATGGTAGGATTATCTCTCCCAGATATCTGAAGTGGGAAACTTGTGCCACTTTCCCGTATTTACCAGTGATGGGGAGATTATCTACAGGTTTGTTTTCCATATACTGTGTTTTCTCGTAGGAGCTGATATACCAACACACAACACATGTCAGGTAACAATCTCTTTTGGAGTAACAACCACTTACGTATCGTAGTTCTGGAGAGATGACGTTACTAACGATGAAATGCTTGAAAAACTGTCGCATCATGTATGATGTTTCAATACATTTATTCTTTACTACCAAAACACTCGTACAGTCGAGTCAATGTAAGAAAATTCCTGTTACATGGTAGCGTTTCTGACGGCTTTCACCTGCAAAGTGAACATTGGTGTAGGTGAAAGTTTGAGTCGTACCTAAAGCTACGAAGAAGCGTTGCCATAGAGACGTTTACAAAATCACGTTGTAGATAAGCGAAGCAGCTGAACTTGCACATTTGTAGGTTATGCATATTTTTTTGTACGACTCATTAAAACTTACGGACTGAGAGACCGTGGCCGAATATTAGAAATTCCTCCTCCTGACGTTTCGTTGTCAACTGCGGGCAACATCTTTCGAGGTGAGTCAACGACTGGCTGCTGGTCGGTGGAGGGACGTTTATACAGAGCGCATAGGAGGCGCTACCGCTCGTCACGAACTGGCAACAGCGAAACTGACTAACTAACGCCGTTACTCTCGATCAAAGGATTCTCAGATCATTGGTACAAAGTCAACCGCCATATCTTGTCTAACTTTAAGCCTCCTTCTTTGCTGTTAAAATTACTGCGGTGTTTATAATGCTCAACGGCTTCTCTGAACATATGTGCATAACAATGCGATGTCTTAGCTAGCACGCTTGTCTCACTGAATTTTATTTCATGGTCACCGTCTTCAAAAACATGTTCCGCTACGATTTGCCGGCGTGTCCCAGACGACGGTTCCTTTTATGTTCAGTTGCCTCAGTTGGCAACGAAACGTGAGGACGAAGGATTTCCGCTGTTCAACCACGGCCTCTTAGCCCGGGATTTCAATTAATGACGACGTCGGCTGTGAAAGCCTACATTGTATATTTGTACGGCTGTTTCGTAATTTCAAATATGTTTTCATGAATACAAAGAAATGAGATTTTTTCGACATTACGCTACAAACACAGTTCATCTCTAGTTTCAGTTTCTAAACCGAGCGAGGTGGCGCAGTGGTTAAACACTGGACTCGCATTCGGGAGGACGACGGTTCAATCCCGCGTCCAGCCATCCTGATTTAGGTTTTCCGTGATTTCCCTAAATCGCTCCAGGCAAATGCCGGGATGGTTCCTATCAAAGGGCACGGCCGACTTCCTTCTCCGTCCTTCCCTAATCCGATGAGACCTATGACCCAACCCTCAGTTTCTAATGGAAATTGACAAAATTAATACCAGGGCAGTGCCAGGATTGTCAGCTAGTAAGCACTAAAGTGAAGCTGTTTTATTATTACAACATACAACATTACAACATACGTTGCTCAATGTAGGTGAAAATACGATCAGTAATGTTTCAGATTTCGAGGTAGAATGAGATAGGAATGATGACGGCCTCTTAGCCCGGGATTTCAATTAATGACGACGTCGGCTGTGAAAGCCTACATTGTATATTTGTACGGCTGTTTCGTAATTTCAAATATGTTTTCATGAATACAAAGAAATGAGATTTTTTCGACATTACGCTACAAACACAGTTCATCTCTAGTTTCAGTTTCTAAACCGAGCGAGGTGGCGCAGTGGTTAAACACTGGACTCGCATTCGGGAGGACGACGGTTCAATCCCGCGTCCAGCCATCCTGATTTAGGTTTTCCGTGATTTCCCTAAATCGCTCCAGGCAAATGCCGGGATGGTTCCTATCAAAGGGCACGGCCGACTTCCTTCCCCGTCCTTCCCTAATCCGATGAGACCTATGACCCAACCCTCAGTTTCTAATGGAAATTGACAAAATTAATACCAGGGCAGTGCCAGGATTGTCAGCTAGTAAGCACTAAAGTGAAGCTGTTTTATTATTACAACATACAACATTACAACATACGTTGCTCAATGTAGGTGAAAATGCGATCAGTAATGTTTCAGATTTCGAGGTAGAATGAGATAGGAATGATGATGGAAATAGGATCACATTTGAGGAAGTGGAAAAAATGGTCAATAGATTGCAGTGCAATAAAGCGGCTGGGGTGGATGAAATTAAGTCGGAACTCATCAAATACAGTGGAATGTCAGGTCTTAAATGGCTACACAGGATAATTGAAATGGCCTGGGAGTCGGGACAGGTTCCATCAGACTGGACAAAAGCAGTAATCACACCAATCTTTAAACATGGAAACAGAAAAGATTGTAACAACTACAGAGGTATCTCTTTAATCAGCGTTATGGGTAAAATCTTCTCAGGTATTATTGAAAGGAAAGTGCGAGTATTAGTTGAGGACCAATTAGATGAAAATCAGTGTGGGTTTAGGCCTCTTAGAGGTTGTCAGGACCAGATCTTTAGCTTACGGCAAATAATGGAGAAGTGTTATGAGTGTAGCAGGGAATTGTATCTATGCTTTATAGATCTAGAAAAGGTATATGACCGGGTTCCTAGGAGGAAGTTATTGTCTGTTCTACAAGATTATGGAATAGGAGGCAAACTTTTGCAAGCAATCAAAGGTCTTTACATGGATAGTCAGGCAGCAGTTAGAGTTGACGGTAAATTGAGTTCATGGTTCAGAGTAGTTTCAGGGGTAAGACAAGACTGCAACCTGTCTCCACTGTTGTTCATATTATTTATGGGTCATATGTTGAAAACAATAGACTGGCTGGGTGAGATTAAGATATGTGAACACAAAATAAGCAGTCTTGCATATGCGGATGACTTAGTTGTGATGGCAGATTCGATTGAAATTTTTCAAAGTAATATTTCAGAGCTAGATCAGAAATGTAAGGACTGTGGTATGAAGATTAGCATCTCCAAAACGAAAGTAATGTCAGTGGGAAAGAAATATAAACGGATTGAGTGCCAAATAGGAGGAACAAAGTTAGAACAGGTGGACGGTTTCAAGTACTTAGGATGCATATTCTCACAGGATGGCAACATAGTGAAAGAACTGGAAGCGAGGTGTAGCAAAGCTAATGCAGTGAGCGCTCAGCTACGATCTACTCTCTTCTACAAGAAGGAAGTCAGTACCAAGACTAAGTTATCTGTGCACCGTTCAATCTTTCGACCAACTTTGTTGTATGGGAGCGAAAGCTGGTTGGATTCAGGTTACCTTATCAACAAGGTTGAGGTTACGGATATGAAAGTAGCTAGGATGATTGCAGGTACTAGTAGATGGGAACAATGGCAGGAGGGTGTCCACAATGAGGAAATCAAAGAAAAACTGGGAATGATCTCTATAGATGTAGCAGTCAGGGCGAACAGGCTTAGATGGTGGGGTCATGTTACACGCATGGGAGAAGCAAGGTTACCCAAGAGACTCATGGATTCAGCAGTAGAGGGTAGGAGGAGTCGGGGTAGACCGAGGAGAAGGTACCTGGATTCGGTTAAGAATGATTTTGAAGTAATAGGTTTAACATCAGAAGAGGCACCAATGTTAGCACTGAATAGGGGATCATGGAGGAACTGTATAAGAGGGGGCTATGCTCCAGACTGAACGCTGAAAGGCATAATCAGTCTTAAATGATGATGATGATGATGATGGTGATGAACATAAGTATGTTTCCATTATTTCTGCAACCTCAGACTAAAAGGAATAACTTTGAGACTAGTTTGGTAGAAAAGTCAAGTAGAAATAAGATGTATATGCTTGTGAGTTGTTACTGAGATAAAACAGAGAAAATGTTAGTGAGTGGGGAGTTTCACAAGATTGAATTTTGGGTCCATTACTATTCCTCATATCTGTGAATGACCTTCCACTTTACAGTCATCAAGCACAATTGGTATTTTTATTTGACAGTACAAGAGAAAGCAGCACAATAAATCGTTAACGAGATTTCCAAAGAATTGAACTCTACCTACATTTTGGGAAGACACGTCATATTCATTTCTGCACAACGAACTAGTAGTCATATCAACAACTGATGTAGCGCATGTACAGAAGTTAATAAACATGGTAGTATGCAACAAATTTTTGGGTGTACGTATTGATGAAATCTTGGAAGCGTATTACTGAGGTGTTCAAACAATTAAGTTCAACTGCTTTTGTTTTTATTTGAAACAAATGAACCAACCTTCTAACAATTTAGCATATACCGATTCAACAGTTTCTTAAGGAATAATATTCTAGGGCAATTTACTACTCAGAAATAAAGAATGGATTCCACAAAAGCGAACAGTAAGAATAATATTTGTTCACCCACAGTCAGAGAGTTAGCCTTTTTAATTACAATTTAACAGTATATAACGTCTCTCTCTCATAACAGTTGTAAGGCGCATTTTCCCTGGTGTGTCTATATAAGTTTCCAATGCGTAGATTGAGCTCGCGCAAACAAATATTACTCTTCACGTGTTTCATACGATGCCCAACGTCAACGTAAAACCTCAGTTTGCTCACCGTTACAAACAAAGCGTTTTTTAAACAGGAAATTTGCGAACCTGTTCCATACTGCGGTCGCTGAACAGTGTAGTGCAATATTCAGATTATCGATATGTATTAACAGGGACAATGAAACAGGAATAGGTGGGACTACACTAGGCATGGCCCTCACCTCAATAGGAAAGGGAAGGGAAAACTGTCTGGGTAGATTGCAGAAGACTTAAGGGTGGTCACTGTCACAAGTGGTAAAATACCAGTGGTCACAGTTGTCAGAGGGATGCCTTTTTTAGGATAGGGAAAGGGGAAATAAAACGAGTTTTAAGAGAGATTGGCAGACACACTCAGATTGAGAAAACAGATGAACACGAGTCAGATTTTAGCATACAGCCTCCATTTAAACAATGTTTAACAGAAAGTAATCAGAAACTGACAGTTCATCTTCGCCAAAGCAGTAATAATCCCATTAGTATGTAGTATCAGTTATGTTTATTACACCAGAACGTTCCAGAACTCAGAAATAAAGCTGATGAACTACTCATTTGTATCGATAAAATAAATTCATCTAACCAAATTGACATAATCTGCCTCTCTGAACATCAAGTGACCGCTGGTATAGGTATGTTAGACATTTCAGGATTTAAGCTAGCTTCCTACTTCTGCAAAGTAGATATGGGTGGAGGAGGAGTTGCCACATTTATTAAAAACTGACATAAATTCAAGAACATTTACATTAATAAATTCTGTTTAGAGCAGCATCTAGAAGCATGTGCAACAGTAGTAGAGTTCCATAACAGATCCTATATAATAGTAACTATTTACTGAGCACCTGCAGGAAATTATAATCTATTCATAAAGCATCTAGAAAGTCTTTTGGGTTATTTAACAGGAAGAAACAAAGAAATTTTGATTGCTGGTGACTTGAATACAGATTTTCTAATGCAATCTTCCAGTAAACATTTACTGCTGTTAGTAATGTTGTCTTTCAATCTAACTCACACTGTAAGCTTTCCAACTAGGATCACTAAATCCTCAAAGACAGCCATTGATAACATTTTTATAGACAAATCAAAGGTACAAAATCATATCATAAAACCTGTTATAAATGGACTATCAGATGATGACATGCAGCTCCTTGTTTTAGGTGTAAATTCTAAGCAGATTATCAAGACAGCTAAATCTGAGTACAGGAGAGTAGTCAATCAACCATAAATTGAGTGTTTTAGCAAACTGCTCCACGATATGACATTCATGACTTGAATTAAAAATATAACACATTCATGAACAATGTCAGTACCACGTTTGAAAATTGTTTTCCTCTAAAAGTTGCTCAATTTAAAGAGAAGTCTATAATAAAACCATGGATTACACAAGGAATAAAGATTTCCTGTAAGACAAAAAGGAAAATGTATCTGTGGACCAATAATAGCTCCAGTGCTGACGATTTCGCTAAATACAAGGAATACTTTAAAATATTTAAAAAAATAATTCAGACATCTAAACAAATGCACTATGAGAAGAAGATAGCAATGTCAGGAAACAAAATAAAAACAATATGGGATATAGTGAGAGAGGAGACTGGTAGAACCAGAAAGGAACAGGAGCAAATAGCACTAAGGGTAGATGACATGTTAGTAACCAATCGGCATAGTGTGGCAAATCTATTTAACAAGTACTTTATATCCGTTACTGATAGAATGGGATTGTCAGGATCAGTAAATAATGCCCTTGAATATCTGAAACTAGCCTTTACAAATAGCTTCAGGTAAGTGAGTATGTCACTCACTTCACCAAAAGAAATAACTTCCATAATAAAATCTTTAAAAACAAAGCATCTAGTGGTTATGATGAAATATAAACAAAGTTAATTAAGGCATGTTCTTGTGAGTTTAGTACAATTCTAAGTTACTTGTGTAACCAGTCAATTATAACTGGGACATTTCCTGACTGGCTAAAATATGCCAGCTGAAGTGGCCATATGGTTCTAGGCGCTACAGTCTGGAGCCGAGTGACCGCTACGGTCGCAGGTTCGAATCCTGCCTTGGGCATGGCTATGTGTGATCTCCTTAGGTTAGTTAGGTTTAAGTAGTTCTAAGTTCTAGGCGACTGATGACCTCAGAAGTTAAGTTGCATAGTGCTCAGAGCCATTTGAACCATTTTTGCTGAAATAGGCAGATGTTAAGCCTCTATTCAAGAAAGAGGATAAAGAGATACCATCAAACTACAGACCGATTTCAATTTTGCCAGCATTCTCAAAAATGTTAGAAAAAGTAATGTACAGGCAGCTTCTCAACCATCTGACCACAAATAACATATTATCAAGAACATAGTTTGGATTTCTGAAGGGTTCTGATATCGAGAAGGCTATTTACACCTACAGTGAAAATGTACTTAGTTCATTAAATAACAATTTACAAGCAGCAGGTATTTTCTGTAATTTGTCAAAGGCATGCGATTGTGTGAACCACAACATCCTTTTAAATAAATTAAAATTCTATGGTGTCACGGGCAGTGCTGCAAAATGGTTCAAGTCATACCTCGCTAACAGGAAACGAAGGGTGTCAGTGCAAGGGACTAGTGAATTAAGTCATCAGTCCTCATCAGAATGGGAAGAAATTACATGTGGTGTCCCACAATGATCCGTCTTAGGGCTGTTGCTTTTTCTGGTGTACATTAATGATCTTTCATCAGTTACACTGCCAGAAGCAGAGTTCGTTTTGTTTGCAGATGACACAAGTATTGCAATAAATAGTATGTCGAGTGTAGTTCTAGAAAGATCTGCTAATGATATTTTCATGGATATTAATAAATGGTTTAAAGCCAACTCACTGACATTAAACTTCGAAAAGACTCACTATATGCAATTCAGAACCTGTAAGAGGTTTCCACCCAGCATATGCATAAAGTATGAAGAAGAGCAGATAGAAAAGGTACACAGTCTTAAACTTCTGGTATTACAACTTGATAATAAATTCAGTTGGGAGGAGCACACCGCAGAACTGCAGAAACGCCTTAACAAACCTGTATTTGCAATTCGAGTGTTAGCAGACACAGGCGACATAAAAATGAAAAAGCTTGCATACTTTGCCTACTTTCATTCCATAATGTCATATGGTATAATATTTTGGGGTAACTCTTCAAGTCAAACAAAAGTTTTCAGAGTCCAAAAGAGTGTAATACGTATTATTTGTGGAGTAAATTCACTGACGTCCTGTAGAAACCTCTTCAAAGAAGTGAGTATACTAACTACTGCCTCTCAGTGTATTTACTCTTAATGAAATTTGTCCTAAATAATATATCTCTTTTTCCAACAAACAGCTCAATTCATACATACAATACCAGGAACAAAAATGTTATGCACAAGGACTTAAAAGCATTTACTTGAGTTCAAAAAGGGGTCCACTACTCAGGAACACTCATCTTCAATAATTTGCCAGCAAACATAAAAAATATAGGTACAAATAAAGATCATTTTAAAAGGCGCCTGAAAGACTTACTAGTGGCCAACTCCTTCTACTCCATTGACGAATTTTTTAACAGGAACAAATGATATACTGTAATATTCATACTATTAGTATTGTTCTCCTCAGCATGGATCTATTGAACGAAAAACTAATCTAATCTAATCAAGCCAGTACTCCAGCAACGGCTTGGGTGCCGCCCTTCCCCGCACTGCCTGCTATCACCATACAGCTTCGCCATTCATTTCTTCCTGGAATACTGGTTTTTCTACTATTTTATTGGCCCTGTTTATTGTCCCTGTTATTACAAATCGGTAATCTGAATATTGCACTACACTGTTTTTGGAACACTCTATGGAATGGGCAGGTAAATACCTCAAACATTTTGTTACTAACAGGAAATAAACAAACGTTTTCCGTTGATAATGGGCATTTGATTTGTTTCTAAGGAAAACACAGACAAAAACGCGATACAAATCGCTATCATCAATGGCTGCGCTCCTTGCAGCGGAAAGAAACAATTAACACAGATAACGCTTACTGAGGGAGGAATTACAGTTGCAAATAATTATTAACTCGTGTTTATAATAATAATGAACTCTATTTTCAAGTAATAATTAACAAATAATTACAATTTCTTAACAAACCTCAGTTTGATATGCGTCTTGCGTGCTGAACCTACAAAAGCCATCCAACAAAAGGTAAAAACAAAGGAAGACAAACGCAGATCATAAAAGGAATTTACAATTATCATTGTCTTTGTATGATACACATCGATATGTCTAATTACATTATAGAATATTATATAAATAATTGATTCAATATTTTTTCATATGCCGAATAGATAATGTTTATAACTGTTACAGGCATAATTTCCTCTCGTAGCACTGTAGCCAAAAATTTATCTCGTGGATGTTACGATTCCCATTGGGCTGAGAAAAAAATTTGTTTATCTATTGTGTATTTTTTTTTATCAGTCCACGTAACCCACGTAGATTTGCTACTCTCAAGATGCATATGTTTAGTTTCAATGTTGTTTTGGACATGACAAAATTATAGTTGAATCGAGTACTTTAAATGACTTCAGTGACTGTATTATCTCGGAAATTGCTGCGGATACTTCCCGGATTAACTTATCCCCCCCCCCCCCCAGCATTTGGGTTCACTGGACTCGGAAAACCGGGAATAAAACCGTCCAAGGGGCTTCAAGAAAATACAGACACCTACTTTTAACAGTGAGGCTTAACATGAATGTAATAAAATATGCTGTAAAATGCAAATTTATGACTCTGTTGTAAGCACCTGAGATAATGAAGTTTTCTCATGGTGGGGTATCATAAAATTTCCAGTCACTCATTTATCGAATGTCATAACAATTAGCTGCTGACGTCGTAAGACCGCCCTCGTGTCGAGCCGTTGGAACGCAGACAGGTAGTGGCTGCTGCTGGACCGCCCCCGGCCGAGTCGGTGGAGCGTCGGTTGCCATCAGCTGCATCGTGGTTTGGATCTGCTGCTGGCTAGAAGTCGCGCTGCAGCAGGTCTTGTTTCTCCTTTCCCACGTCCCTCAGTTTAAGACGGGTACATGAAATGTCAAAATATAAGCATCAGTGACAAGATAAGTACTATTCTCATCCTGTGGAAATGTTTATTAGTGTCCATATCACTCGCATTCACACGGATGGAATTAGACTGTTTTTGGAGTATGTTCTGTATTTTGACACTGTTCAACACAGTGTAGTGATTCACATGTAAGTTTATCACAATATGCACATTTTGAACACTGCACCGTTAATCAAACAAGTGTCCGTAGTGTGCTTCGCTTACTTAAGTGGAACGTAAATATTTTCGCGATGCGCTGCGTAGCCAACGTTGCATTATTGTTTTGCTGCGCGGCTGGCTGTACAGGCTGTCACATTAAATTTGGCGCGTGGAGACGCTTCATATCAAACTACTAAAGGTCATCAGTTCAAGTTAATTATTAATTCAGCCAACAGTACTTAACGGTCATAGCATTGCTGCTAACTTTGACACTCCAAGAGCGTTCATAAGGTTACGTGTTCATAGTTTTTATCACTGTTCATCATTATTCACAATGTAAATCACAGTTCTTCATGCGTTCACTAGTTTCTGTGAAACACGTTTCACTGTTCTGATTGCTGTCAGTAGTTTTCCACAGTACTTAACAGACAATCTATATGCAAATGACAGTTTTCAAGTAATGACGTCTGGTACACTTGCACATAAGTTCATATTATCATGACTAAATAACAAAATTTAAAATTTTACAATGTCACATAAACATGAGACAATATAAAACTTTCAGAATCTGCTACATTATCTTGACCATGAGATCATTACTGATCTGTCCAGATAACAGTACATTTCCATTTTTATTACAGATACATATATTAATATATTTCTATTTTTTTTATTGGAATTGTTATTTACCATGTTTTGGGACACATGTCCATGTTCGGTTTATCTAAACGGAATGTTGCTCATAAGAGCATTTTAAATGACTTCGTAATGAAACCGTGTACGTAAATCAGTACACATTCAGATTTCGCTTCACTAGTGGTGAAAGCAGTTTATTTTATTTTTTATTTATTTTCTTCCTCAGTCACACAGCTCACACAGCACCAACACTCGCTACGTGTGTGGGACTACATTACTTAATCTTATGAAAATATTTTTGTTATATCCATTCTTACACACGAGTAAATATATTATTTAAGCATTTTAATCATTTCTATCCTACGTATAGAAAGGTAAAATTCCCTCCAAATTCAACCAGTTTAACGAGTATTTATGATTATAGAAAAGTTGTTGTGTATGTTAACAATGATTGCGTAATATGTCTCCATAAACAGTCAACCCATTAAATTATACTGAATAACTAACCCACACAAAAGTTAATATCACATGATCACTGATACAGCAAATGTCATCATGTAAAAACACTGAGTTCATCTTAAATAATTAATATGAAGTACGAAAAATAGTGTACAACTTAGGTGTTTTGGATCTCCTTAAATAAAAATCACCCAGTGAAACCTATTTGTTCACGAGGAGCGGTTTCACTTAGTATTCACGAAATCAATCCTGTTTTAGACGAAAACCAATGTATTTCTTAATAATTCATGTTAATTACTTATTTATGCAAATTAGAGAAGTCAATTGACAAACTTCTAAAAAACGGACTTTTTGTAACAAAGAATTATTCTGTCAAGTCAACAAATCTGTCTGTCATTTTAATAACATGTTAAATTATGTCACTCGATGCAAGTTAACAACTTTTCTGCACAAATTATGATAACAGATGTACATGTGACTTGTAAACTATATCTCTTTTTAGTAGTTCTTTCACAATGTTATAAATACGAGCAGCAAGAAGGGTCGAGAGGCAGTTGGAATGTCACTTTGGTACAGTGTGTTTGTGTGTTATTGTTTGAGGTGGATAAACAATGCAAAGAACATGTAAAGGAAGTTGTGTTGTGTCATAGTCTTTGGTGGACAGTGGAATTAAGATGGCCACCAGAGAAAGCAAAAGCACATAAAACAAAACACGGGACCTCATGTTTTTTACCCTAGACAACCAGATTTAGAGCCAGCATCAACATCAAGACACAGCAGCGATCCAGCAAGCACCAGTGATTACTACAATGCATTGTAATGGCGCCAACCTAACATCAAGTGCTAACAAGCTCCGTAAATGGGAGTGGAATAGTGCGATTATAGCAGTTAGCAATATCTACGACCAGGTGACCATTACAAAAGTGGGGGCTCAGCCGGGATCTTTAAGTGCATCGATCATAATAGTGCAGCGATAAATTTCGTAAGTGCTTAGCATTCCAAAAAAAAAAAAAAAGTTTATTTGTGCAGTGTGGCAACAGTGAAAATATGTCAAAAATAAATAAATAAATAAAGTGTGTTTGTGCGACTACCAAAAACCATCATCACACCGCTCGGAAGATTAACGTCTGGATTATGTCAACAGAAGTCATCAATCAAGACCTCAGCTTCAATAAAACCGAATAGAAGTGAAGAAACCAACAGGAACACCGATCACGACATCATAGCATAAAGCCAGGTATTTTGTTGTTGTTGTCATTTAAAATAATTAATAGTTAACATGTCTCTACCTGAGAGTGATGAGATCGTAGGAAATGTAAAAATTGAACCAGGGGATGGTGAACAATTAAACTTAACAGAGTGGCTAGCAGGGTTTGCAACTCAAATAAGCTCGCAACTTAAACAATCCAGTGAAGAAATAAGTGTGAAACTGAAAGAAAACACAGATAGACTGGATAAGTTAAGTTTCAATTTTGATGTATTAAGTACTCATCTCAATGAGAAGTGTGAGGAAATTAAAACTACCCTCAGTAAGGACACTAGAGAACAGTTGATACACTTCAGAAAAGAATTTCAAGTTAAAGTTGAAAGTTTAAATGAAAACATACAAGCTAACACAGACAGCATTGCTGTCATCTACAACAGAGTAGATACTGAAGTTGAAAGATTAGATCAGAGAATAGACAAAACTTCAGAAAACCTTAAACAAGAATACAACCTGTATACCACTAATGTAGATACAAAAGTAGAAAATATGCACACTAAATGTACACAATTGGAGGACGCATTGATGTCCAAACAAACGATTTACAATCAAAATACAATGTATGGGCACATCCAAGTGAAATACTTTCCTGGTGAAAATCTGCACCCTATTGACTTTATTCACCAATGTAAGGATATGTTTGTGGTAGGAATGTCAGATAACATAAAAATCAAGTTAGTAAAACGGTTTCTAGAAGGGGAGGCCCTATCCTGGGCAAATGAGAATAATGATTCTTGGAATACTTTTGAAGAGTTTGAAGCTAAATTTATTTGCAAATTTTGGTCACAATCCATACAAGCCAGATTAAAGTCAGAATTTCTAAATGGACCAGTGTATAGAGGGAAAGTAGGGGGAATGCAAAAATTTTGCAGAGATCAATTGAAAAAGCTTGCTCACTTGAATAACTCTTTTGATATTATGACACAAATTGATGTTTTAAAAAGAAGGTTACCAGAGAGACTGCAGTGGGAATTGGTCCATGGACCAGACGATTCAATGGAAGAGTTCCTGAAATTTGTAGATAGATTAGATAGGGCCTTGGAAAGAGAAAATAACCAAAGTTTTGGCTCTGGCAACAACCAGTATGGGGGGTGGAACAGGAATGTAAATAGAGATTATTATGGGAGGAGAGACTTTGAAAATTCTGGAAATAAGGCTCCAAATAGGGGAGATAGGAGGTATGAAAATGATTTCAGAAACAATACACAGGAGGGAGGATGGAGGAGAGATAACAGGAATGATAGAAGTAGGTATTGGGGAAGAGAACAAGATAGAAGGGGGTTTGCTGAAACTAGTGAACAAAACGACAGCTACAAACGGACAGACCGAGGGAACCAGCCGGGAAACGGTGGACAGTCCCACTAGATGACCGAGGTTTGGGGGCTAGACAATATTATGATAGGACAACACATAACCAAAACTGGAAAAGGAGAGGATACAATGTAAAGAGTAAGTACCATGAAAACACTGATGTTGTTAGAATGAATAAATTAGAATTTAATAAAAGGTTTTGGGATACTATGAGTAAAAGTGATACAGTTAATAAAAACAGTGTTCAAGCACAGGTAGTTAGTGAAAGTGCAGAAGTTGAAGGTATTGCAGAGTTCCATAGTTGGGCTGAAAAAGATACTGGTGTTAATATCAAGTCAGACACACCACAAATAGAATCTATTTTGGGGGGTTTATTTGATAAGAAGGGGGATGACGAAGTGTTTAATGGAGCCAAAGACTCAATTGCTGAGATTCAGATACATAGGGGGGAAACTGAAGATGGGGTTGTTGCGGAGGAGGAGGAAGAAGTAATAGAGGGACATTTAAATAACGATCCTAAATCAAGTGATGTTGTTGATGAGAGTGTGGAGGAAGAAATAAAAGTATTTGTAGAATTGAAAAGTGATGATGAGGTAAAGGTAAGTGGTGTGACAAACATGGGTAATAATGAGGTTAATGTAAGTGAAATGCAGACTAGGGAATGTGTATCTGAGGACAAGCTATTGCCTATTGGGAACTATGAAACACTAATCTATGAGAATGGTAATAATAATAATATTAAAGAAAATATAAAGGGATGGTATGTAAATTTGTGTTTTCAAGAGAGAGGGGAAAAGTTTTTAGAAGTTTTGTGGAACAACTATGGAAACTGTATAAACAAAGATGCCTTTTGGAAAGAATTAGTAAAGGTAAGTGCAACCTTGTATCCTACATGGTGGACAAGAATCCGTAGTGGACTTTATAAAAAAAGGGGGTGAAAACAGTAGTTTAAGTGACAACACAGTGTTAAAAGGAACAGATGAAAATAAAGGTTTATGTTTAAATGTCAATGCTTTGCAAACAGAGAGGGATGTGTCTAAGTGTAGGAAAGAGACATTAGACTTAGGAACTAAAGAAATTGAAAATGATCTATTGTTTGAAAATACAGAAATAGACAAAGATGTTGAGTTAGGTTGTCCATATGTTAAAGTAAACATTGACAAGTGGGAAGGAAGAGTGTTAGTAGACACAGGAAGTCCTGTTTCTGCCATCACTTCTAGACTTAGAGATAAGCTCAGAAATTCTCAACATTTTCCTGAGATGCCAGTTGTTGGATTAAAAGTGAAAGGAGCTACAGGCAGAGCCAGCAAGGTAGTTAAGAAACAAGTGTTACTTACTTTTAAAATTGATAACCTAAATTTTGAACATGGATGCTTAGTAGTAGATGACCTGAATGAAAATTTCATTTTAGGTATGGATTGGATATTAAAAGTGAATGCTGGGTTTAATTTTACAGCAAAACAAATGTGTATTATAGAACCTGTTACGCAACAAAGCTGTGTAGTGAATTTGTTAATTTTAAATTGTGGTGACAGCTGTAACCACATTCAATCAGTGTATCATGAAAATGAGGATGTTTATTACCTGGATGAGAACTTAGAGGAAGATGTAGAGGGTCACGAGTTTGAGAAGTTAGTAGAGAAAAAACTGGGGGAAGCTGAAACCCTAAATAGTACACAGAAGGAAAAATTAAAAGAGTTATTATGGGAATTCCAGGATGTGCTTGATGATAGACCTGGTAGAGTGAAATATTATCAATGTAAATTACAGTTAAAACCTCATGAGCCTTTCTTTATAAAACCATATGGAATACCATTTGCAAAAAGAGACGCTGTGGAAAAAGAAATACCAAAAATGGAAAATTGGGAAGTTATAGAAAGAAGTCGCAGTGCCTACAACAATCCGTTGGTCATTGTAAAAAAGGGAGACAATAGCGTTAGGATTGTATTAGACTCCAGACATCTGAACAAGTATCTCATCAGAGAAAACGACCACCCAGAAAGTATAGATGAGCTGTTAGGTAAATTTGAGTGTGTCAAACATATGACAAGCCTAGATCTCACCACTGGTTTTCATCAAGTTGAACTTAGTCCTGATTCGAGAAAATATACAGCCTTTTTATATAATGGTAAATGTTATCAGTATACAGTCGTACCATTTGGTCTCAATGTATCAGTTGCGGAATTCATCAGAGCATTAGATTTCGTACTTGGTCATGAAACTAGTTCAAAATTAACCATTTATGTAGATGACATTTTAATCACTGGGAAAACTTGGGAAGAACACCTTGAACTATTAAGGGAGGTATTTATGAAACTCAGAAAGGGAGGAATGACATTAAAATTAGAAAAATGTAAATTTGGGCTAGAGGAGTTAAAATTTTTGGGACACATCATCACAGAACAAGGGATTTTGCCAGACAAAGACAAAATAAAAGCCATAGAAAATTTTCCAACACCTAGAAACAAGAAACAACTCAAATCATTTTTCGGCTTCACAGGATTTTACAGAAAATTCATCAGTAATCAAGCATTAAATGCAGTTTGTTTGTACAACTTACTTAAGAAAAATGTAGTGTGGGATTGGACACCAGAATGTGAAGATGCTTTTAACAAAATCAAATCGCAACTATGTAACAGCCAACTTCTACATAGACCAGACATGTCAAGTCCTTTCTGGCTAGCTACTGACAGCAGCGATGCAGGGTTAGGATTACATTTATTTCAAGAAAAAGAAGTAAATGGAAAAATGGAACACCGAACAATCGCATTTGCCAGCAGAATTCTTCAAAAACATGAAAAACATTACACAGTGACAGAAAAGGAATTACTAGCTATACATTGGGGTTTTACAAAATTTAGAAATTACCTCTTGGGACATAAAGTAATAGTACAGATAGACCACAAAGCATTAAGCTATCTCCAAGAGTGCAGGTTATACCATAACAGACTCACCAAATGGGCCATGTTTCTCCAGCAGTTTGATTACGAAGTGAGGTACATTCAGGGAAAACAAAATGTGGTAGCAGACGCTTTATCAAGACTACCTTTGGGAAGTGATTTGGAGGGAAGTAGTGGGGAGGATGAGAGAATTTTCAAAATTATGTATCTAAAGGGCATTAAAGAGGAAAAGGAAATACAAAAAATCTGTAACGACATTAGGAGGTTTCAGAACCACGATGACAACTGGAAACTAATCAAAAGTTACATAGGAAAAACTGGGGGAGAAAAGGTAGAAGCATATTATAAAGTACACAAGGGGATACTATTCAGAAGACCTAAACCGGATTTAGACTATTGGAAACTGTGTTGGCCTGAGCAACAAATAGATACGTTCATTACTTATGTACATGAAAGCTTTGGCCACTGTGGCACCACTAAGTGTATTCAGAAAATACAGGAGAACATTTATTTTTACAAAATTAGCAGAAGAGTAAAGAAAAAGTTAGCAACATGTGACAGATGTCAGAGGGTAAAAATGACTAACCAAACCACCAGGGGAATAATGCAGAACATATTACCCACAAATAAACTCGATCTCGTTGCAACTGACATCTATGGACCATTACCCAAGACAAGGGGGGGTTACAGTTATA
Source organism: Schistocerca cancellata (assembly GCF_023864275.1). Taxonomy (NCBI): domain Eukaryota; kingdom Metazoa; phylum Arthropoda; class Insecta; order Orthoptera; family Acrididae; genus Schistocerca; species Schistocerca cancellata. The sequence goes on from NC_064634.1 coordinate 167,542,249, forward strand.
TTTATGTCATGGTAGACGTCTTCTCCAAATTTATAAAGCTTTATCCCTTAAGGAAAGCTACCAGCAAACAGATAGTTTCAAAAATTACAAGTAATTATTTCAACACTGTGGGAAAACCTAAGGCAATACTTTCAGACAATGGGTCTCAGTTCACCTCTAAATACTGGAAAACTTTTATTGAAGACACGGGAATTAAACACATTTTAATATCTGCTTACCACCCGTCAAGCAACCCGGCTGAGAGATACATGAGAGAGATTGGAAGACTGTGCAGAACCTACTGTAGCCAGAACCACACTAATTGGTTAGAGTACATAAATAGTTTTGAAGAAATAATGAACAGCTTACAGCTCTCTTCCACTGGATTTTCCCCACACGAAATAATGTACAACCAATACCCCGCTAGTTTCTTCACTGAAAACATAGAGTATCCACCTTGCAAAATTATGTCACCCCAAGAAAGAGAAGACTGTGTACGGGAAACCATGAAAAAACAAGAGGAATTGAGAAAAAGGCGACATGCAGCCAAGGGAAAAGCTACACAGTTCAAACCAGGAGACCTTGTACTCGTCAAGACACAAGAGAAATCAAAATTATTGTCAGCCGAACTTAAAAAGTTTTTTGATATTTACATTGGTCCATTTGAAATAAAAGAAAGCCCACATCCTAATGCGTATAGACTTATCTTTCCCAGATCAAGAAGGTTATTTGGATTAAGAAACATCACTGAATTGAAACCATATAAACATGATTAAGCACATTTCCCTGTTTGAATACAGTTACTTACCCATTTTCCATAAAGCATGTTATCAGCAAAGTTTTTACTGGGTGTGTCAAATAGCAACTACCACTCATCCTACAGACCCTGGAGAAGTTCCAGATCTCTGAGAGAATGTTTTTATATTTATATTGTCACTATTGAATATTAAATTTTGAGACATCTTCTTTACTTGCAACGGGCAAGAAGGTGACAAACGTTTATTACTTTCCTTTTGTATTGTTGAATATGGGACATACTTGCACCAAATAAAGGACAATGAAAAAATTGTTGTGCAAGACCCATCATTTTGTGACTATTGTGTTCTTAGGCATAAGATTTGTGTACAATTTTCTACAGTTAATCAGATGTTCACCAAGTTTGATGTTTGTGATATGTTGTGACCAATTTAAGTGTCCAATTTTAGTATTAATATGTTCTTGTACTGTCTTGACTATGCGTCTCAATGGGAGACAAGTTTTTTAAATATTTCCTTTTTTTGCAAGTGCATATTATATTCATACATGTGACTTCTCTAGGGTTTGTGTTTATATATCATGTCCATACTTATATTTATGTTCTTTGTTTTCATTTCTTTTATGTGGCTCAAAAAGAGCAGACAGTTGCAATATTTTCCTATGGACATATGACCTGTCCATCTATGTAATATATTTATGTTCCTTCTATTATCTTGATTAATCTGTGACTCAATGAGAACTGACTTTGAAATAATTTACATATATTTTTGATATATCTTAAAATCGCATGTGATATATTTGTGTCTGTTTTTAATCATTTTCCATGTGGCTCACTGGGAGCAAAGATTAACATTTTTTTTACTTTCATATATTACTAATTATTTTTATTATGCTGTCATACTGAATGACATAACACAAAGTGCATTTGAAACAACACAACTAAAATATTTGCGGGAAAAAGTCATTTTGGAACGGTGTAACGGTCATTGCATACATTTACATTATGCATAGTAAAACAAAAAAAAACAAAAAATTTTTTATTAAAGTAGTACTTTTCCAAATTTTAACCATTTGACACATTTGTCCTAGTCGGCTAATATCATTAACATTCTGTAAATGATATTACCCGAGGGGGGTATTGTAACGGAACATATTAAAGGCTTTACTGTACCGAAGTATGCGATACCCTCCAAATTCAACCAGTTTAACGAGTATTTATGATTATAGAAAAGTTGTTGTGTATGTTAACAATGATTGCGTAATATGTCTCCATAAACAGTCAACCCATTAAATTATACTGAATAACTAACCCACAGCAAATGTCATCATGTAAAAACACTGAGTTCATTTTAAATAATTAATATGAAGTACGAAAAATAGTGTACAACTTAGGTATTTTGGATCTCCTTAAATAAAAATCACCCAGTGAAACCTATTTGTTCACGAGGAGCGGTTTCACTTAGTATTCACGAAATCAATCCTGTTTTAGACGAAAACCAATGTATTTCTTAATAATTCATGTTAATTACTTATTTATGCAAATTAGAGAAATCAATTGACAAACTTCTAAAAAACGGACTTTTTGTAACAAAGAATTATTCTGTCAAGTCAACAAATCTGTCTGTCATTTTAATAACATGTTAAATTATGTCACTCGATGCAAATTAACAACTTTTCTGCACAAATTATGATAACAGATGTACATGTGACTTGTAAACTATATCTCTTTTTAGTAGTTCTTTCACAATGTTATAAATACGAGCAGCAAGAAGGGTCGAGAGGCAGTCGGAATGTCACTTTGGTACAGTGTGTTTGTGTGTTATTGTTTGAGGTGGATAAACAATGCAAAGAACATGTAAAGGAAGTTGTGTTGTGTCATAGTCTTTGGTGGACAGTGGAATTAAGATGGCCACCAGAGAAATAAATATTTGAAGTTTACATATTTGTTGGTTTCGTTCATCCTTTATCATCAAAAGCACATAAAACAAAACATGGGACCTCATGTTTTTTACCCTAGACAACCAGATTTAGAGCCAGCATCAACATCGAGACACAGCAGCGATCCAGCAAGCACCAGTGATTACTACAATGCATTGTAATGGCGCCAACCTAACATCAAGTGCTAACAAGCTCCGTAAATGGGAGTGGAATAGTGCGATTATAGCAATTAGCAAATCTACGACCAGGCGACCATTACAAGTTGCACTTCTGATTGGTCCTTTGTATTTTCCAACATTAAATTGGTTTTCCTATTGCAAATATTTTTTTAAGTCTTTATGACAATACAGTCCCTTCCTCTTTCCTGTATTGACATCCTCTAGTATATAGCACCCCTCATGTGGGATATTAGCTATTTTATATGGTTCTTCATACAGTAATTGCCATTTTTTATTTTTTTTCCTGATTATCGATGCCTTGGGATGCGTTCTCAACAATACTAACTCATCGATACAATATTGTTGTGTCTTAGTAAGTTTTTTGTCAAACTTCGCCTTGCGGAGCTCTGCTTAGCGATTTATATTCTGTAGAGCTGTATCTAATTTCTTCTGATAAGTTAATTGTTCCTCTTCGATCTTCGGTATTGGATTAATCCATTCGTCCACTTCGTTTTTCTGTTCATTCATTAGTTCACTGGGTGTGAAACCAGTTGTCATATGTGGTAAATTATTATACGTTTCCATGAAACTATTTAGGTATTCCACCCACTTAGTGTGCCTGTTGTGGGCGTACTTTCGGATGAACCGGTTGAGTTCCCTGAAAGTTCTTTCAACCGGGTTACTGCTCAGTGAAAACCTTGAAATTAGAACATGTTTGATGTTATATTCATCCATAAGGTTCTTCCACCTCTCTCCAGTAAAATACGTGGCATTATCTGTTATGACAATCGATGAGCACCCGACAGATTTGAGGTAATCGTTTGTCAATCTTTTTGCAATACTACCGGCAGTCGATGCCCTAAGTGGGTACATTTTCACGTATTTTGAAAATAAATCATACACTGCAAACACGTATTTCACTCCTCCTCTGGCAGTTGGTAGGGGTCCTGCAATGTCGATGGCTGCAATCTGCCACGGACATTTTGCAATAATTGGGTGTAGTTCAATATCTCTGCAAATAATGCTCGGTTTGACCTTTTGGCATATTTTACAGGTTCTGATAAGTTCTTCAACTCTTCTTTTTAAATTTGGGTAATAACAATACTGACTTACCTTCATAGTGCACTTAATAATGCCGAAGTGCCCCCATGCCCGATGCGTTAACCAAATTAAATCATCCAGCAGGTCTGATGGAATGCACACTCGCCATCTACTATTAGGATTGTCAGATTTGTAAAATAAAATGTCATTGTTCAACTGGTAATATTGGTGGAAAGCACTATCATCTTGCTGACACAATGCGTCCCTGATGTTCTTGCATATCAGATCCTTTTCTTGACATTGTTTTAACCGTTTCCACAACGCCAAATATTTTTGTCTATTAGCTTTGTCCATTATAAGAAGAATTTTATATTCTGTAGAACTTTCTACTAGAGCTGCAAACGCTGGTAATCCTCGTGGTAGCCTAGATAATGCGTCGGCAATTACATTATCTGGTTCATGGACATGTCTAATTTCAAAGTCATACTCTTGCAAGGCGAGAGTCCATCGAGCTAAGCGCCCGTGCAGTAATTTGCATGTTAACATGAAACTCAGAGCTTGGTGGTCACATAAAACATTGACATGTTTCCCGTAAACATAGTATCTAAATTTTTTAAAGGCAAATGCTACGGCAAGTGCCTCAAGTTCGGTCACAGTATAGGATCGTTCGCATTTGGTTAGGATCCTACTTGCAAATCCAATCATCTTGACTTCTAGCTTGTTGTTGATGTTTTCTGTTTGACACAGGCATGCTCCGATCCCATAATTTGATGCATGTGTTGCAATAAAGAAATCATTTGACATATCCGGCTGATGTAAAATTGGTGCATTGGTAAGTGCCTCTTTGATACTGTCAAAGTCTTCTTTGCATTTCGATGTCCAGCACCATTGTGCGTTTTTCTTTAGCAAACTCAATAACGCTTCACTGTTAAGCTGTTGAGCTGTTAAAAATCTTCTGAAGAAAGATGCTAAGCCAATGAAACTTTTAAGTTGTTTCTTCTTGCATGGGTACGGAAAATTTGCAATTGCCTCCATTTTGCTAGGGTCTGGTTTTATACCTTGTGGCGATATTACATGACCAAGGAATTTTATTTCCTCCCTAGCAAACTTGGATTTTTTCAAATTTACTATTACTCCTCTTGCTAGAAACTTGTCTAGCACATTTTGTATTAAATCAAGGTGTTCTTCCCAGGTATCTGTTGCTAGCAATAGGTCATCAACATATGCTGTGACTCGATCTAATAACTGGGGTTCTAGTACGTGATCCAACGCTGCTATGAACACACCGGCACTAATATTTGATCCAAAGGGAAAAACACGAAATTGATAGCTTCGGCCTCCAAACACAAAGGCGGTATACTGCCTGGATTCTTCTGATAAGAGGATTTGCCAAAATGAAGAACGCAAATCGAGTGAGGTTAGATATTTCTTGCCAAAAAACTTCTGGATTTGTTCGTTTAAATTTTCAGGTCTCGTTCGCACTGGCACTATAATCTTATTAATGTCTCGTGCGTCGAGAACTAAGCGTATACTTTTATCTGCTTTGGTTATTGCTAATAGGGGACTGCTATATGGCGAATTAGATGTTTCAATAATGCCCCAATCCACAATTTTTCGGATTTATTTCATCACTTCGTTTTTCTTAGTCCAGGGGATTGAGTAAGATGCTCTGCAATAGGTCTTGCGGATATAATTTCATGTTATACTGGTAATATTTTATGATTCCGGGGCGTTCATTGAATACTTCGAGGTATCCGGATAATAATACTGTTAATTGTCTAGCCTCTGAAGCATTAATGCAAGTTGCCTCCTGTACTTTTTCTTCTATTGTTGTGACGATGTCACTCACGTTGCTGGGTGCATCGTTATTTCGATTTTTGTGACACATCTGTGGGTGCTTATGATCCAACTCTAACAACTTCTGTTTGCTGATAGAAAGATTCATTTTTCTCATCAGCAGAAGGTTCGCACCAAACTCCCGATTCAGCATTAATGTTATGGGTCGCTGTTGGTACTTAAGTGCACATGTCCCACGGGCGAGATCAATTACAGCTTCTCTTTCCCGAAGGAAGTCAAGACCCAGAAGCACCGGTACTGACAAGTTATCCATTAGTAGGAACGTGCGTAATAAGCGATCATTTCCCAAGGAAACTTCGACCTGTGTCTGGTATTTTATACTCTGTGCCTTTTCTCCCAATGCCCCTATAACCTTACAATTTGCAACCGGCAAAATCGGCAATCTCCTTATCTCCGATACCTTCTTGAAAAACTGCGTGTTCATAACTGATACATTAGTACCTGTGTCAAGCAGAATAGTAGTTGTTACACCATTTACAGCTCCGGTGACACTTGCTTAGATATTTTCCCTTTGAGGCTTATCAGAGACAGCAGGTTCCTGATATAGCTCATCTTCGATCTTGTTGCCATCCTGATACCGTATCATGTTTATTTTTTGTTCTGTCGACCTATTGCCTTCATTGTTGGCCTCGGTCACCTGGCGATGGCCTACAGGGACCGAAATTAGTTTGTTGGCTTCTGAATGTTCTGTTTTGCTTCCGAAGGTACCTCCACTATTCTAACATTTTGTGAGTTTTCAGTCGGAGGAGGCCTGCTTGGATCCCACCACGGTGGATATTGATTGCTTGGTATAGGTATAGCCTGTACATAATTTATTGGCTGACCTGAATTGATAGAATTTTGCTGTGGCTGCCAATGACGTGGACCTGGCTGTCGCCAATATTCACTGTCACCCCGCATATTTTTAGGCTTGTCTTTATATGGACTGTCTGACCTGTTGTCATTTCGTCTCTTTCGGTTGTTATTGTTATTGTTTGGGTTTTCATTGTGGTATGGCATCTGATTACCATTCGGTTGTTGGTGTTCTTTGGCCTTTTGATAATTACTGTTATTATTATTAGGATAACCAAAATTTTGGGTGTAGGGATTCCTGCTACTATTATTATTATCGTATTTTCCGTTACTATAAGCTTTACTTTTATTTTTATTTGGACAACCTTCACCCCTATTTCCATTATTTCCATTCCATGAATTTTTTCTATTAGGACTATTATTATTGCTGATCACGTCAGAATTTTTTCTGGCGTCTTCTTGCACTAGATCCAGGGAATAAATTACAGACAGAAATTCTTTCAGATCGGTGTCTGTAACATTAAATAATTTTTCTCTAATATGTATGGGTAATCTAGCTTTTAACACTCGCAATAAGTCTCTGGTGGTTACTGGCTCATCCCAGTACCAGGTCATGTTGATATTTTTTTCAAAGTACTTTCTTAAGGAACCTGACTTCGGATTGTACATTTCTGCATTGTAAACAATTTTACGGAGTCTTGAGTAGACGCTGACCAGAAGTGATCAAGGAACGCCTTCTCAAAGTCGTGGAAAGTCTTGCAAGTTTCTGCTGCATTTAATGCCCAGAGCGACGCATCACCAGAAATATGTGAAACCACAAACTGTATTTTCTGTTCTTCCGACCATGATTTTGGAAGAACACTTCTGAAGTTTCGAATGAAAACTACTAGATGTATGTTTTTCTTGCTTTCTTCGTTAAATATTTGAAACTGTCTATGCTTAATTAGGCTTTCTTCATGCATCAAAGTAGTTAAGTACATGGAATTGCTATCATTCGCAGTGGTGTGGTTACTTTATTACAAGTACATTCTATTCCACTATTATTGTTCCTTGGTGTCACATATTGCTGTGGTAGTATCGGTTGATTACCAAAATTTGGTCTTCCTTGTGGTGCATTAATATTCACCGTCAGATTATCTGTGATCTTTTGCCTGTCAGTACCAGTGTTGTCATTACTGCATACTGTCTGATTTTCAAAGTTTTGATTTTCAGAGCTTAGCACCCGGGCTACTTCTGTTTGGACTTGCTTTCGGATTTCCGAGGGAATGTCCTCCTGCATTGTTTCCACAGTGGTAGCCAAGGCTTTGAATTGGTTCTCTAGTCTATCTACTTCAGTTTGAAGACTATTGACCTGAACTGGAATGTTTGTTAACGGTTCAATAGTGGTTTTTACTGCATCGATCTCCTGCTTAAAATGGGTAGTAATAGCATTATCACGATCGACCAACACTTGATTTATCCTACGGACTATTTCTTTATCTCTTTCCACAAAAATATTGTATATATTTTCGATAAATTTCTTTTCCTTTTCTTGGTCCCTGAGCTCCTGTTGCTTTTTTTCTATAAGCTTTTCCTGTCTACGTTTTTCCTTTTCCTGCGGACGTTGTCTTTCACGCTCCTGCTCTTTAAGCTCACGTTATTTTTCATGCTCCTGCTCTTTAATAGTAAACTTTTCAAATAATGCTGTTAGCATATCCCGTATGGACATAGCTTGAGCATTGCTAACTTCTACCCCTTGCCCAGAAGAAATACTGTCATTAATTCCTAACTGGTTGAATCCAGGAGTGTCAGTTTGTTTTGGCAACTCCTCGGTTTTACTATCGCTCGGGACATCAGTTTCTGAATTATCATTCATAATTAAATTTTCTAATAATTCGACATAAATACCTGAGACTCTGATGTCATCTCTGTATCCGTATGCTCATTCAGCTTATTTTTCTTTTGTTTAACCGTTCTATCACCAATATAGCACAACAAATATATAAATCACTGACAAGCACCAGTTGACACAAAATGATCTTATAACTGACACATATACACAAATAACACTCAAAAATATTATTCTCGCAGCCAGAATATTCAATTATTACTACTTATGGCTGCAGGCACTGATTTCAATTTATAATTGTACACGCAGCAAATGTCGTTTGTGTGCTGTTGTGCATATATTGAACATATACATTTGTCCCTATCTGTGTGAGGGTGGTGAACTGCACTTCTTATTTGAAGTTACTCCTGTGACTTGCATCAGCGCAGATACAGATCCGTACAGCAATTTGGTAGGAAGATGTCAATGCTCATGAAACAAGTAAATATAAATGATTAATAGATCGTTTTGGTACTCCGTACCTGTAATAGATCGCAATTTCAATTATTAAAATGAATAAATGTGAATTGGTGGCCCCACGTTGGGCGCCAGTGTGGCGTTCGCTGTGTTATTCAGTGGTTTGGTATTTAACTAATTTGTAAATGAAAATGATAATCTTATTTTATTACACTGAGTAATTACTACATAATTCTTCTCCCGGCTAAAGATTTGGTCAAGTTGCTAAAGAACTCCAAGTTAACGTCGTGTTAAAGTGTTGTGTGTAAGTTGTGTAAGTGTCACTAAATCACAGTTCATACAACAGATTCTATACAACTATTGATTAAGATGGAAGCAGTTATCTTCAGCAAAATGATCATTAAAACCACCGAATATCAGCCGTGCACAACACTGACGTATGTTACCTGAAACAATATTCTTCGCAACTCGTACGTAATTAATTTCGGCTCCATACATCAGCTAGAAAGGTTTGTTATAACGATCGTGCTATGAGCACTGTTTTTAAAGAACCAATCTGATTCGAATTATTTTCATTAAAATGAGTTCGGGACCACTGGTGCAACTTTATTTTTACACATTTGTATTACGTTCAGCATTTATGTCTGCAGAGTTGCGTAATTTGAATTTGCCGCTGTGATAATTGTGAAGATGGCGGCAGACAATTGATAGAGACTTTCTATTGTTAGAGCAAATAAGTATTTTAAATGCTTATTGAACTTTACAGAAACTCTACTTTCGTATTGTGCACTATTTAGACTTCATCAAGCAAACATTTGATTTGTTTCTAAGGAAAACACAGAAAAAACGCGATACAAATCGCTATCATCAATGGCTGCGCTCCTTGCAGCGGCAAGAAACAATTAACACAGATAACGCTTACTGAGAGAGGAATTACAGTTACAAATAATTATTCACTCATGTTTATAATAATAATGAACTCTATTTTCAAGTAATAATTAACAAATAATTGCAATTTCTTAACAGACCTCAGTTTGATATGCGCCTTGCGTGCTGAACCTACAAAAGCCATCCAACAAAAGGTAAAAACAAAGGAAGACAAACGCAGATCATAAAAGGAATTTACAATTATCATTGTCTTTGTATGATACACATCGATATGTCTAATTACATCATAGAATATTATATAAATAATTGATTCAATATTTTTTCATATGCTGAATAGATAATGTTTATAACTGTTACAGGCATAATTTCCTCTCGTAGCACTGTAGCCAAAAATTTATCTCGTGGATGTTACAGACTGAAAAAAATATGTAACTGCGTAGGCTTCTGCAGGCCAAAGGCATGAAAATTTTCTGGGTAAGAGAGCGAGTCGTATTGTAAATACATGTCAGTGATAATACCAACGTTTCGACAATGATTACAGTGGCGTTCTACCGTGTCTAGTAGTGATAGTCGTTTACAACATGATCCCTTACCAAACCGAGAAAACGTTCGTGTTAAAGACATATATTTCATTAATGTTAAAACTGATCAAATCTACATATCCTGTAAAAGGCCTTTTTCCACACCATTTCAGTAGAAAATCATTCAATTGATTCATGGAACATATAATACTGACCATGTCTTCTCTGACACCCTGTATGTGCAAAAAATGGGCCAAGTGCGAGTACGACTCTAGCATTGAGCGTTCTGTATAAACTTAGTTATGTATGTAGACAGCTTATCCTTTTCGACAACCGAGGATATTGACCATTTTTCACGTTGTCGACATTGATATAGCCAAGATATCGGTCACAGGGATTCCAAGACTTTCGAGAATGTTTTAATTGCAAGTTTGAGTCAGCTAACAAATGACAAAAGAAATACTTTATCATGCAATGTAATTGCAAGTTAATATTTTCGGATTTTTCCTTTTACTCTTAGAGTGCAACCTTACTTTTTACTGAATTTAATGATTCTACGTCAACAGGAAGTACAATATAGATTTTGATGAGTGAGTCATCAAGTATCAGAGTATGTGACATAAATGGGCGTATCTTTAAATTTGACTTTGAAGCTTAAAATTTTTGCACTGACAAAGTACCATAGACCTTAGTATGTGAAGTTGATAGCCAATATGTTGCAGAGAAAAATGTTCTTAACAGAGGGAAAAACAGGCGGATAAAATATGATAAATATTTTTTGGTGTTATGTAATTACAAATTAAGAATTCTCCAACTTTTTCCCCTTACTTGTGCTCTGAAACCTTGCTTTCTGCCAAATTTCATGACCGTAGGTCAACGAGAGGTATGCTATAGGTTTTGATGAGTGAGTTTTCGACCATCAAAATGTGACATAAAAGGCCGTATGTTTTGACTGAATAAACCAAGAACCTCAAAAAGTTTAAGCCAGCAAGGGATCATAAACCTTATTATAAGATATAAATTTGAACTTCATACGTGTGCTCGCTACTGAGGGAAAGATTTCTCAACAATCCGACAGAAGGACAGCAAAGTGATACTATAAGAGTACAGTTTTCTCACACTGAGGCACGGAACGTTAAAAGTCGGGCCATTTACTTCCCAGGCAACGTATTACATCGTTATTTGTCCTAAACTTCTGACCCATTCTGACTGGTAGATAAAATATTTCAGGTTGATAGTTTGTTGTTTCGTATTCTCCACTGAACAGTGCTGGTATTCTGTCCCTGTGTGTCAATGAAACGTATATCTGAGATATCTTAAGCCTTTCTATAACAGTGGTGTGCGTTTGCTTTCTTTTGGCTATCTTCTGCGAAAGGCTTAGCTTTAATTATAACAGAATGATTAATTCTAATAGGCCGAAACTGAAGTACATCTATTTTTTGTAGCATATATTGGAGGGTATCTCCAAACAAAAAAGTTCCGTCGTCCATTGCAGAACGTATTAGCCCATAGTATTATATGATGAGAATGGTTGGTTGGGCTCCCCGCCACACACGACTTGTTAGAGCATGTAAAACATTTAGAGCTTTTCTATTTTCGTAACAATATAATTGCCTTTAGTGAAGAATAGTCTTCTATCCACACGAAATCCCAAGCATGCAGGTGTAATAAGGGAAATGACGCTGCAGACCTACTTATACGTTGTTTTAAAGTCGGCAAAACTGAATGCCCCAAAACATTAGGAGACTCCTATTGTACGTTTGATTCCTGCTCTCAGTCTGTCATGAACACGCAACAATTGTTTTAAATAGTAAATGTTGCAGTGCTTTCGTGAATAACGGAGTGTAAGGAAGACGTTTTCAGACGCTTTTCTGGTCTTGAACGTATATGTGATCCAGTAACACGCGTCTAGCCTTATTAATGTAACTTTGTTTTTGTTATGCGTCTACATCTGCATCATACGCTTAAGAAAGGTATTAATATGAGAAGACTGCCTCCGTAATTCAGCATTTACCTTAATACTGACTGACGAAACTGATGTTTGATCTGTGTCGACTTCACAAAAATACTGAGAACATATTTTGCTCTGTTCGGTCAATTTTCTACCTTTACTTCTCGCAGCGTTTATCCAGAGAACTTGCGGAGTTGGATCCATAGGAAACCTAATGTAGAAAGACAGAAATAAAACTACTACAGAAGAAGTAATCACCAGAACCAAAACTCATTTATATAATAGAAGAAATCGTTTGAATGTGTCCAATTACAAATTAAATGTGATTACTTTACAGTTTAGACTATAATTTGTACGATTAGTACATCGAAAATGATATTAGCTGGTATTTTTTAATCCATCGACTTCTACCACAAGCTAATGGTTTGGGGCAATTGACATGGCGGATGTTAGTTTCAAGTTTATGATGTTATGAAAACTCTCTTAGCAGTGAGATAACTTACTGTCTAACTGAGCAGTATGTGACACCACGATGATGTGGTTACTTGGGTACTCAGCTAAATGACTTGGTGGAAATGTGTGAAATCAGAGCCACTGTCAAGGGAACATACATAAGTGTAAATAAACGATCTTGATGAAACGTAGTGGGTGTGAAGAGGAAGCCAAATAATACAATGTGTTTTTTTTCGTTTGTGCCTAATATCCAATTTAAGAGGTAAAACACACCCTGAAAGGTGATCTGAAATATTTGATTTAGAGAGAATATATTTGGTGATATATAAAAGTGTTTTTCATACAAAAGTTGATACATAATTAATGTTCTTGAAAACTGTACAATCAGCTTTTGTAACAATTTGAAATTATACAAAATATCTCACCACAATTAATTAGTTTTGAAAATTTAAAACATTTTCTGCAACACAAATTAAAGAAACTTTCAAGCTACTTATCCAAGTGTAATAACGCTGACTTCTGAAATACCATTTTTGGAAAATAAGCCATATGCAGTGTGCTGTCTGAGTATTTTCAAGATCCCTAATTGAAAGATTAAACAGTCATTATTATTCTAATCATTTATTTTATTTATATTCCTTTTATGTTCTAAAGTATTATTTTACATCCTACATTCATTTCAGTTTTGCTTTTTAGTTTGCTGTTTCACATACATGGATTTTGTTAATTGGAAATAAATTACTCATTATCTTGATACAAAATCATTGCAATAATGATAATCTCTAAAGAAATGCTTAGGAAATAACACTTTTTACACCATGCACATAAAATTAACGAAATTTCTTCAGCTAATATACACGATGGAGGACACAACATAAAACAAAATGCAACGAGATTTCAAATTATTACAGACGATCCTTTAATATCTTGATTTACATCAGGCATATTCCAGTACATTGGTAAGTCTTAGCAAAAAGAACTGATTATATAGTAATGACTGCAGATTGATTATATTGTTTCCCAAGTGAAGATTGACATAATCATTCCACAGAACTGGGTCCAAAAATCTTCTCACAAAGTTCTTCTAACATCGAAAGCCAACATGTCCCACGACTGAACCTCTGCATTTGAGTTCGTTGGAATCACTCAATGAAAAGTTCCTTTTCCTGGGTGCAATTCTCTAAACGGTTCATTCACACTGACCACTCGAAGAATCTAACAAAAAAAAATATTTTTCTCCCTCGCTGGAAACGAAAACATCTTTCAAATATCTTGTGACATGATCAGATTTTTGTTTACCAGATTTCGATGCTGCCAAAGGACATTTGGTATTTTAAAAAGAGATTCTCCAATTGTCTGTCCAAACTCGCCATTTGTTTCTTTTAAACCTAAGAAAAGGCAGGTAGTCAATGTGAAGGGAAAAAAGTTTTTAACGTCGTACCAGAGGACAAGAAGCTTATTCACCTGGTGAACCCAAACAATTCGATGGCTCATTTACAGCCACGAGACATATACGCTTTCTGATAGTGGAAGAATTTTGTGAGTAGATTTTCAGATCTAGTTCTGTTGAACGGTTATGTAAATCTCCACTGGACAAACAATATAATAAAGCTGCAGTCGCTAGTACACAATAAATTATCTTTGCCAAGGCTTACCATGGACTGATACGTGACTGTTACAAATTAGAATATTTAAAGGATCACTCCTGCCAGTTCGAAATTCTGCTGAATTTTGTTTTGTATTTTGTTCTGTCTTGTATATTATGTGAAGAAATTTCTTTCATTTTTTGTACATGGTATAAAAAAGTTATGTTTTAATCGTTTCTTCACAAATTACCGGTACTGAAATGATCTTGTATCATAATGATGAGTTACTTACTTTTCAATTAACAAAATGCACGTTTGTGAAATGATTAACTAAAAAACAAAATGAATGCACAACATAAAATAGCAATTTAAAACTAAAACAAGTATAACTAAAATGAATCAGTAGAATAAAATTAAAGTTTTAGATATTTTAATTTAGTCTGTTGAAATACTCAACTAACACATTGCATATAGCTTATTTTTCTAAAATGGTATTTCAGAAACCAGCTTTATAACACATGGATGTACGTGAGTTAAAAGCTTCCTTAATTTATGTTATAGCAAAAGTTCTCATTTTCTAAAATAGATTAATTGTGGTGGGATATTTTGAATTTCAAATTATTACAAAAGCTGGTTATACAGTTATCAAATTGTATTATTTTGGCCCCTCTACATAACCCGCGACGTTGCAACAGGATCATTTATTTACACTTGGAATGTTACCTTGTAAGTCACGCACCTGAGAGGAAGACTCTGCTTTAGACTGACTTCGCCTACGCTGCTGGAATACCTGGATGATATGTTACTATGTCACGTTGAATTTGCGCACTAGAAACAGCATTGATTTTACCTTCCTAGTGACACTTCAAATCTCCTCTCAGATTTATACTTGAGAAGTTTCGTAAATTTAACCATGAAATTAATTATTAAAACTTTTCCTGGGTGGTGCTTCAACAAAAGCCACATGCCCCTCATGAGCCAACGAGTTATTGCAGTGCTTATTCATCATATAAATGCTTCGCGTTGCAGTTATAACACCTGTACGTACGTTGTGCCAAATATGACGTTAGCGTACACCAAGTGTTACCCCCTGAGAGGGATTTAGAACTGTTTGACCATATGTTAACCTAATGGACAGAGGGTAACGAACATGGGTTGCTGACTATGGCAGTTAATAGAAAGCTGAAAGTAGCAAAGTTCACATAAATGAAACACTAAACGGTTGCCAGCCTAATTAGGCATAATACCTTGAAACATTAAGTTTAAAGAAAAATGAACATGGCTTGCTGAAGAGACTTCCATTAATGCTCCATTTAAACAGTGCAACGGATAGACACAACTAATGAACGAACTACATAGTAGTTAGCAGTAGATAGCCTTTTACACAAACAAGCACTAGCACTAGCACACCGTCTTCAGGCCACGAGTGGCCTACCAGGATCATCCGACCACCGTGTCATCCTCAGGGGAGGATGCAGATAGGATGGGTGGGGGGTCAGCACACCGTTCTCCCGGTCGTAAGATGGTATTCTTGACCCAAGCCGGTACTATTCGGTCGAGTAGCTCCTCAATTGGCCTCACGAGGCTGAGTACACCCCGAAAACTGGCAACAGCGCATGGTGGCTGGATGGTCACCCATCCAATTGCCGGCCACGCCAAACAGTGCTTAACTTCGGTGATCCCAGGGGAACCGGTGTATCCATTGCGGCAAGGCCATTGCCCTTACACAAACAAGCAAACATAGAAAACTAAATAATACATCACTCATAGTAATAAATGTTACTATTGCAATCATTAATTAATTCAGTACTAATTCAATATTAAGATGTTACTAAAGACAGACTGGACTGAAATTGGGCATGGAAAGAGTTCTGATTGCAGCTAACACTGAAAGGGTACAGTACTGCCTGACATTGAAAATAGGTACAACATTCTTCGTTATTCTTGTCAGAACAACATATTTTTTGTAATAATAACTCAATTTTACTTAATACCCCGAAGCCGGATACCAGTGTAGGAAAGAAGGACAATTTATTTATTTAATTGATCACATGTGCACTCCCACAAAATAAATCCCTATATCCAGTTTGGTGAGATCTGCTAAATGAATGAATGTATGGTCGTCTGCTAACCGCAGATAGTGCTATTTTCATTGTTTTCTACAAGAAGTGGCTAGCAACCACAGTTTAGTCAACAATCAGCCGCCTTCAGTGAATTAGCAGTCTAGTTAAAAGTTGATTAACTCTCTACAGTAAATTGATTTCTTACGATGGATAGGATGTGTGACTGCTGTGTACGGACGCAGGAGGAGCTGGCCACTGTTCGCGAACAGCTGAACGTGTTAATGGCCGCGGTCAGCCGTCTTCAGGCTTCTGCCTCGGAGTGTAGCGGCAGTGGGGAGTCTGGTGCGTCGCATGGTACACCCCAGGTGTTACATGCTTCACCCACTGTCCCTGCTGTCGAGACATCTTCGCGGGTACCGGGCACGGTTGGGCCACCCTCTCCCCAAGGGGAGTGGTGGGTTCAGCGGCGTTCGCGGCGCACGAGGCGGAGGGTAAATGTGGAGGCTGGCCGTGTGGCATCGCCCGCTCTGCCTGTGAGAGGGCATGTGGCCGCTCCTTCAGCAAGGTCCGAGCAGACACACGGGGGGAGGGGTTTATTAGTTATTGGGAGCTCCAACGTTAGGCGGGTGATGGACCCCTTAGGGAAATAGCGGAAAGGTCGGGGAAGAAGGCCAGTGTTCACTCTGTCTGCTTGCCGGGGGGTCTCATCCGAGATGTGGAGGAGGCCCTGCCGGCGGCGATAGAGAGCACTGGGTGCACCCGACTGCAAATTGTTGCTCATGTCGGCACCAATGACTCCTGCCGTCTGGGTTCAGAGGTCATGCTCAGTTCGTACAGGCGGTTGGCGGAATTGGTGAAGGCGGAAAGCTTCGCTCGCGGGGTGGAATCAGAGCTAACTATTTGTAGTATCGTTCCCAGAACCGATCGCGGTCGTCTGGTTTGGAGCCGAGTGGAAGGCTTAAACCAGAGGCTCAGACGATTCTGCGGAGATCTGGGGAGCAAATTTCTCGAACTCTGCTATCGGGTGGAGAAATGTAGGGTCCCTCTGAACAGGTCAGGCGTGCACTACACGCCGAAAGCGGCTACAAGGGTAGCGGAGTACGTGTGGAGTGCACATGGGGGTTTTTTAGGTTAGAGAATTCCCTCCCTAGGCCCGACAAGACGCCTCCTGAGACGCGGCAAGGTAGGAGTAGGCAAAATGCAACAGGGAATAACAATATTAATGTGCTAATATTAAACTGCAGGAGCGTCACAACGCCCATATAGTACTAGGGACAGAAAGTTGGATGAAACCAGACGTAAACAGTAATGAAATCCTAAACTCAGATTGGAATGTATACCGCAGAGACAGGCTGGACAATGAAGGGGGAGGCGTGTTTATAGCGATAAGAAGTGCAATAGTATCGAAGGAAATTGACGGAGATCCGAAATGTGAAATAATTTGGGTGAAAGTCACGGTTAAAGCAGGCTCAGACATGGTACGTAATTGGATGTCTCTATAGACCCCCTGGCTCAGCAGCTGTCGTGGCTGAGCACCTGAAGGATAATTTGGAAAATATTTCGAGTAGATTTCCCCACCATGTTATAGTTCTGGGTGGAGATTTTAATTTGCCGGATATATACTGGGAGACTCAAACGTTCATAACGGCTGGCAGGGACAAAGAATCCAGTGAAATTTTTTAAAGTGCTCTATCTGAAAACTACCTTGAGCAGTTAAACAGAGAACCGACTCGTGGCGATAACATATTAGACCTTCTGGTGACAAACAGACCCGAACTATTTGAAACAGTTAACGCAGAACAGGGAATCAGCGATTATAAAGCGGTTACTGCATCGATGATTTCAGCCGTAAATAGAAATATTAAAAAAGGTAGGAAGATTTTTCTGTTTAGCAAAAGTGACAAAAAGCAGATTACAGAGTGCCTGACGTCTCAACACAAAAGTTTTGTGTCAAGTACGGATAGTGTTGAGAATCAGTGGACAAAGTTCAAAACCATCGTACAATATGCGTTAGATGAGTATGTGCCAAATAAGATCGTAAGAGATGGAAAAGAGCCACCGTGGTACAACAACCGAGTTAGAAAACTGCTGCGGAAGCAAAGGGAACTTCCCAGCAAACATGAACATAGCCAAAGCCTTGCAGACAAACAAAAATTACGCGAAGCGAAACGTAGTGTGAGGAGGGCTATGCGAGAGGCGTTCAATGAATTCGGAAGTAAAGTTCTATGTACCGACTTGGAAGAAAATCCTAAGAAATTTTGGTCTTATGTCAAAGCGGTAGGTGGATCAAAACAAAATGTCCACACACTCTGTGACCAAAATGGTACTGAAACAGAGGATGACAGACTAAAGGCCGAAATACTAAATGTATTTTTCCAAAGCTGTTTCACAGAGGAAGACTGCACTGTAGTTCCTTCTCTAGATTGTCGCACAGATGACAAAATGGTATATATAGAAACAGACGACAGAGGGATAGAGAAACAATTAAAATCGCTCAAAAGAGGAAAGGCCGCTGGACCTGATGGGATACCAGTTCGATTTTACACAGAGTATGCGAAGGAACTTGCCCCCCTTCTTGCAGCGGTGTACCGTAGGTCTCTAGAAGAGCGTAGCGTTCCAAAGGATTGGAAAAGTGCACAGGTCATCCCCGTTTTCAAGATGTGCAGAACTGTAGACCTATATCTCTAACGTCGATCAGTTGTAGAATTTTGGAACACGTATTATGTTCGAGTATAATGACTTTTCTGGAGACTAGAAATCTACTCTGTAGGAATCAGCATGGGTTTCGAAAAAGACGGTCGTGTGAAACCCAGCTCGCGCTATTCGTCCACGAGACTCAGAGGACCATAGACACTGGTTCACAGGTAGATGCCGTGTTTCTTGACTTCCGCAAGGCGTTCGATACAGTTCCCCACATTCTCCACAGTCGCTTAATGAACAAAGTAAGAGCGTATGGACTGTCAGACCAATTGTGTGATTGGATTGAAGAGTTCCTAGATAACAGAACGCAGCATGTCATTCTCAATGGAGAGAAGTCTTCCGAAGTAAGAGTGATTTCAGGTGTGCCGCAGGGGAGTGTCATAGGACCGTTGCTATTCACAATATACATAAATGACCTTGTGGATGACATCGGAAGTTCACTGAGGCTTTTTGCAGATGATGCTGTGGTGTATCGAGAGCTTGTAACAATGGAAAATTGTACTGAAATGAAGGAGGATCTGCAGCGAATTGACGCATGGTGCAGGGAATGGCAATTGAATCTCAATGTAGACAAGTGTAATGTGCTGCGAATACATAGAAAGAAAGATTCTTTATCATTTAGCTATAATATAGCAGGTCAGCAACTGGAAGCAGTTAATTCCATTAATTATCTGGGCGTACGCATTAGGAGTGATTTAAAATGGAATGATCATATAAAGTTTATCGTCGGTAAAGCAGATGCCAGACTGAGATTCATTGGAAGAATCCTAAGGAAATGCAATCCGAAAACAAATGAAGTGGGTTACCGTACGCTTGTTCGCCCACTGCTTGGATACTGCTCAGCGGTGTGGGATCCGTACCAGATAGGGTTGATAGAAGAGATAAAGAAGATCCAACGGAGAGCAGCGCGCTTCGTTACAGGATCATTTAGTAATCGCGAAAGCGTTACGGAGATGATAGATAAACTCCAGTGGAAGACTCTGCAGAAGAGACGCTCAGTAACTCGGTACGGGCTTTTGTTGAAGTTTCGAGAACATACCTTCACCCAAGAGTCAAGCAGTATATTGCTCCCTCCTACTTATATCTCGCGAAGAGACCATGAGGATAAAATCAGAGAGATTAGAGCCCACACAGAGGCATACCGACAATCCTTCTTTCCACGAACAATACGAGACTGGAATAGAAGGGAGAACCGATAGAGGTACTCAAGGTACCTTCCGCCACACACCGTCAGGTGGCTTGCGGAGTATGGATGTAGATGTAGAAAGAAGCAGTCAATGGAATGGCGTCACTCACTGAAGAAGAGGAAATTCAAAACTGTGCGATCGGCGGGGAGAGTTATGGCTACAGTCTTCTGGGATGCAGAGGGAGTGATCACGGTGGATTGTTTTGAGCATGGTTACACAATAAGTTCTTTCTAGTAGATCAGGACCCTCTCATCGTGTGCTAGACCCATATGACGATGACGAACGCGATCTGACGACGTTATTCCTGATGCGTGCCTACATCTGAGTAGATACTTCGCAAGCCACCACAAGGTGCGTGGTGGACGGTACCCTGAATCGCTACTAGTCATCTTCTTTCCTGTTCCACTCGCAAACAGAGCGAGGGAAAAACCACATCTATGTGCTCCGGATGAACCCAAATTTCTCGTATTGTACCTTCGTGATCCTTACGTGCAATGTATGTTGGCGGCAGTAGAGTCGTTTGACCGTCAGCTTCAAATGACGGTTCTCGAAATTTTCTCAATTGTGTTTCTCGAAAAGAGCGTCGTCTTTCCTCCAATCATTCCCATTTGAGTTGCCGAAGCATCTCCGTAACACTTAGGAGTTGTTCGAACCTACCGATAACAAATTTACCAGCCCGTCCCTGAACTGCTTCGATGTCTTCCTTCAATCTGAACTGGTACGGATCCCAAACTCTCGAGCAATTCGCAAGAACTGATCGCACCAGCGTGCTATATGCGGTCCCCTTTACAGGTGAGCCAGTCTTTCCTAAAATTCTCCCAATAAACCGAAATCGACCATTCGCCTTCCCTACCACGGTTCTCACATACTCATTCTACCTCATATGGCCTTGCAACGTTACTCCCAGTTATTTAAATGACTTGACTGTGTCAAGCAGCACACTAGTAATACCTTATCTCAACATTACCAGTTTATTCCCCCTGCTCATCCACATTAACTTACATTTTTCTATATTTAGAGCTAGCTGCCATTCATCACAGCAACAGGAAATTTTATCTAAATTCTCTTGTATCCGTCATCTTGTATCTTCCTACAGTCACTCAACTTCGGCACCTTACCGTACACTACAGCGTCATTAGCAAACAACTGCAGAGTGCTGCCCACCCTGTCCGGAAAATCATTAATTTTATTTATATAGAGAAAAGTAGCGGTCCTATCACACTTTCCTGGGGCATTCCTGACTCTCTGATAAAGTCTCGCCGTCGACGACAACATACTGGGTTCTATTATTTAAGGAGATGGGGCACCGTGTCAAATACGTTCTGAAAGTCTAAAAATACGGAATCTGCCTGTTGCCCTTCATCCATCACTCGCAGCGTGAGTAAAGGTCAAGTTGAGCTTCGCACTAGCGATGCTTTCTAAAACGATGCTGATTCGTGGGCAGTCCCAAAAAAGTTTAACATATTCTAACTGAGAATATGTTCTAGGGTTCAGCAGCAAAACGAAATTAGGGACATTGGCCTGTAGTTTTGCGGGTCCGTTCTTTTACCCTTCTTGTACTGGAGTCACCTGCGCTAATGTGAAATTCAGAACTTCGCCTTTCGTTTTGCTAACTTCAGTTGCCATACCAGTCTGGTCAACAAGAGACTGAATGGTAGCCTTACACCCGCTTAACAATTTTACATAGGACCAGGGCATCCTCGGGTTTCTGGCAGATCTCTTGCTAAGTTGTGACGGTGGTAGTTGTACGCTTAGCGCAGAGATCATCTCGTAGACGCACGAATCTCTACTAAATTTCGCTTGTCGTCATTTGTACTTTCTCTTTTGAACCGAGAGTGCAACAGCCTCTGCTTCCTCGGCATTTTATGGATCCCGTTATTAAACCATGGTGAGTTTTTCCATCCTTTATCCACTTACTAGGCAAGTAACTATGCAGACCACGATTTACAATCTGCTTAAACTTCGCCCATAATTCCTCTACATCCATCTTACTGCTACTAAGTGATGGCAGTTCACTGTCTAAGTAAGATGTTGATAACTGCTTATCTGCTTTATCTAGCAGAAACACTATCCCAGCCTTTTTGACTGATTTATTAACTTCCGTTATCATAGTTGCTATAATGACATGATGACCGCTAATTCCCGTTTCTATAATGACATTGTCTTGCTGTAGACAAGCGCACCTCCTGTGACTTGGCTGTACGATCTTGAACCGCTGAGCGAGAAAAATGTCCTCTCAGCTCTTCTGAACCCAACGATTCCATGCCATGATAGTCGTGGGATCTCGACCAACGCGAAAAGGTCGATAGGCGGTCTCGATTGGTCACAATTCTTCCTCCGTCACATTCCGACACGCGCTGGTAGGGTGAAATACACTACTGGCCATTAAAATTGCTACACCAAGAAGAAATGCAGATGATGAACGGGTAATCATTGGACAAACTAGAACTGACATGTGATTACATTTTCACGCAATTTGGGTGCATAGATCCT
The DNA here is from genome assembly GCF_023864275.1 of Schistocerca cancellata. NCBI lineage: Eukaryota > Metazoa > Arthropoda > Insecta > Orthoptera > Acrididae > Schistocerca > Schistocerca cancellata. The sequence continues at coordinate 167,564,896 of NC_064634.1, forward strand.
GAGAAATCCGTACCCAGAACAACCACCTCTGGCCGTAATAACGGCCTTGATACGCCTGGGCATTGAGTCACACAGAGCGTGGATGGCGTGTACAGGTACAGCTGCCCATGCAACTTCAACACGATACCACAGTTCATCACGAGTAGTAACTGGCGTATTGTGACGAGCCAGTTGCTCGGCCACCATTGGCCAGACGTTTTAAATTGGTGAGAGATCTGGAGACTTTGCTGGCCAGGGCAGCAGTCGAACATTTTCTGTATCCAGAAAGGCCCATACAGGACCTGCAACATGTGGTCGTGCATTATCCTGCTGAAATGTAGGGTTTCGCAGAGATCGAATGAAGGGTAGAGGCATGGGTCGTAACACTTCTGAAATGTAACGTCCACTGTTCAAAGTGCCGCCAATGCGAAGAAGAGGTGACCGAGCCGTGTAAAAAGTGGCACCCCATACCATCACGCCGGGTGATACGCCAGTATGGCGATAACGAATACACGCTTCCAATGTGCGTTCACCGCGATGACGCCAAACACGGATGCGACCATCATGATTCTGTAAACAGAACCTGGATTCATCCGAAAAAATGATGTTTTGCCATTCGTACACCCAGGTTCGTCGTTGAGTGCATCATCGCAGGCGCTCCGGTCTGTGATGCCGCGTCAAGGGTAACCGCAGCCATGGTCTCCGAGCTGACAGTCCATGCTGCTGCAAACGTCGTCGAACTGTTCGTGCTGATGGTTTTTGTCTTGCAAACGACCCCATCTGTTGACTCAGGGATCGAGACGTGGCTGCACGATCCGTTACAGACATGTGGATAAGATGCCTGTCATCTCGACTATCATCTCGACGTGATCCAGCACGGCGTTCCGTATTAACCTCCTGAACCCACCGATTCCATATACTGCTAACAGTCATTGGATCTCGGCCAACGCGAGAAGCAATGTCGCGATACGATGAACCGCAATCGCGATAGGCTACAATCCGACCTTTATCAAAGTCGGAAACGTGATGATATGCGTTTCTCCTCCTTACACGAGGCAACACAACAGCGTTTCACCAGGGAACGCCGGTCAACTGCTGTTTGTGTATGAGAAATAGGTTGGAAAATTTCCTCATGTCAGCACGTTGTAGGTGTCGCCACTGGTGCCAACTTTGTGTGAATGCTCTGAAAAGCTAATCATTTGCACATCACAGCATCTGCTTCCTGTCGGTTAATTTTCGCGTCTGTAGCACGTCATCTTTGTGGTGTAGTAATTGTAATGGCCAGTAGTGTAGGAAGCGGCAGTATATACACAGAATTTAGATTCTGCGTCAGCCACTTTCTTTACGCGGTTTGAGCTTATCAGCTGATAATTCGCATACCCAAGTATGCAGTGTATTTCACGCTAATATTACCTTTATTGTATGTCCCCCTTGATGGTGATTCAGTCTTAATTGTCATCACTGTATTTGCAATAACAGTGTCTCTCATTATGCATCTATTGTTCATTAGCACTTACCATTTGTCATTTTTCATTTCAGTTGCTCAATGTCATTTAATGTAGAACTGTATCTCTTCATCTGCAAACATATTTTCCAGCTTACTGACGGTATTGTCACCTACAACATTCGTCCTCCTTTCCACGTATCTTAGAATTATTTGTTCTATATTAGAGCCATTCAAGAGCCAAATAGTAATCATAGGTCACTGGTATCACATATGTATTTTTTTTTCTCAGAAGGAAAAGTATTCCGTAACCCAAGGATCGATTATCTTCCGCATATTTAATGTGTTTATTTCATCATTTTTCGTTGCGTCGATGTCTGTAGTTTATTCTGCCTCCAGGACAAGGGGTGCGCCGAAACCTTATCTACACCCTCGACGTCCTTTTCAACAGGTTATTTGAGGCAACGAGAATAGTTCGTCATGTGAAAATCTTCAGGTGTCAGAGATTAGGACGAGAAAGACAGAGGGAGACTGAAATCTTAGCGGCGGCTGGTGTCAACAGTTCTAAATGCTAGCCATGTATGACATTTCTATATGCAAGCTACAGTGAAGATTCAATGTTGTTCCGACATTTCTTACATGATTCAACAGTCATTTCGAATATACGTATATAATTATATAGGATAATGGGTACGTTACAGTTTTGCAGTAGCAATAAGTACGGGCGAATTCGAAAATCAATTTAAATACTGTTGGTCAGAGTAAGTACATTCTATCATACTGTAAACGTATAAAAAAGTGTTACTCGCATAGTAACTGTTCGCGACTTCTTCGTCTGGCTGTAATGGAAATGACATGTCAAGGCAATCACAATTCACAACAGATCAATTTCGGCGACCTCGTCGCTCTCGTTAGGAAATCTTCTCGAAGGCCAGCTCAAACGACCCCTCTGACTTCCTTATCAGCTTCCGACGGTTTGCAGCCTGAGGTACTGGAGTCTTCTCAGTGACGCTCACACGGAAGTTTATCAAGACGTTCGCCAGGGCGATCTTCATTTGCGTTTGTGCTATTCTCAGTCCTGCAATAGAAAGACTTTGTATCATTACAGTGTTGCCTGTATTGATGTGGATCCATTTGATACCCATTAAGCAGGCTTATCTGCAAAAGCACATATAAAAGCGATCCAATCTCAGTCTCATTGTTTCACTCCTACAACAAATAATTAGAAAATGGATAATGTTATAGAACCATATTTACTCAGAAAATACTGACAAGAAGTTTCTGTTTAGTTCTCCTTAACCAGGTGACCGCTTCTTCTCCCTCATTCTGGAGGAATGGATTTTTAACAACAGTATGACGCATTTTATATAGTTTTTTCTTTGTTTCTCTTTCTAGTACACCGAAGAGTGAGATACCCAGGCATAAAGATCTTTGATCAGTTACCTAATAATGTTAAGAATGTGGTGATGTTGCGGTCTTCAAACCCCAGACTGGTTTGATGCATCTCTAGTCTATACTGCCCAAGGCTCTTCATCTCTGAATAACTACTGCAATCTACATTCCGTTGAATCTGCTTACTGCCTTTGAGCCTTTGACTCCTTCTGTAATTTTTATCCCCCACCTTCCCCCCTCTTAGCAAATCGACGATTCCCCCATGCCTCAAGATGTGTGATATCAATCTATTCCTTCTTTTAGTCAAGTTGTGCCATAAATGTCCTTCTTTCCCCAATTCGACCCAGTACGTCGTCATTAGATACCCGACCTACACACATAGTTTTCAGCATTCATCTGCAGCGCCACATTTCAAAAGCTTCTACTCTCGCAATTCGCAACATGATCATCGCGAGAGGGTCAGCAACCGTGTGATACTTAAAATGTTTCGTTTATTTTGTGATATGACTAGTTTTGATAAAAGTTGATCTTCAGGTCTGTGTAGTTGCATAAGCAACCGCTAGCATCCATACAGAACTACACATCGGAATACTGTAACGAAATGTAATCGAACTAAATTAGGCGTTACTTAGGGGTTTCATTAGGAAACTGGAGAACTAAGGTAGTAGATGAGTTTTGCTATCTGGGCAGCAAAATAACTGATGATCGCAGAAGTAGAGAGGATATAATACACTTATTGAAAATTACAAGAAAAGCATTTCTTGTATGAACTGTCTATAGTCACCATATTATTTCCGTACAAGGCAACACCCCAGGCAAGTATCTTCAGAAAAAGACTTCGTAACACTTAAATTAATATTCGACTAGCGACCAGCCACGGCTGCGCACTGATAGTGCCAAGCATCTACAGTCGTAAGACTTTTTTATAATATGTGGTGATAAACACAAACCTTTCTCCTGAATCAGTCTATCTATTAGCAAAAACCCTACAGTAGTTCCTGAGATTAGCCATTACACACAAGGCAGAAAAACGCAGTGGTTTACTTTAATTTATAGTACGTATAAATATTAACAACTTTCTCCAGAAATTATTTTCTTGCTGTTGTGAGCCTCTTTTTATGTCCTCTCTACTTCTGACACTATCAGTTATTTTTCTGCATAAACAGCAAAACTCATAAATAGCAAAACTGCGTTTAGTACCCAATTTCCTAATCTAACAGCATCAACAACGCCTGATGTAATTAGACTACATACTGTTACCCTTGATTTACGCCGGCCGCGGTGGCCAAGCGGTTATAGGCGCTCCAGTCTGGAACCGCTCGACTGCTACGGTCGCAGGTTCGAATCCTGCCTCGGGCATGGATGTGTGTGATTTGCTTAGCTTAGTTAGGTTTAAGTAGTTCTAAGTTATAGGGGACTGATGACCACAGATGTTAAGTCCCATAGTGCTCAGAGTCATTTTTGAACCTTGATTTACTTTTGTTAATATTCGTCTTAGAGGCTCTTTGCAAGACACTGTCCATAACTTTCAAAGATATTTAGTCATGAAAAAGTATTCCTTTACATAGGTGGAACAATGAAGAAGACAAAGTTTCAGATTATGTCTGAAGCTAGTTCTATTATTACTAGATACATGACAACATTAACTAAGCTGTCAGAGACTTTTGTAGCTGAATGTCTCACACGGATATGATTTGCGAGTTGGGGTGACACTCATTCAAACAAAGTGGTTTTTTTGTTGCAGCTGGATCTTCTCATCAAACTTTAATCACCAGCTTTCTCCTCAGAGTTTGAAGATATTTTGTTAACGTCCACCTACATAGAGAGAAATGATCATCATCATCCATGTCTCTGTCTCCCCCCCCCCCCCCACCGTCACCACCCCCACGTACACTGGGGAATGCGGCTCAGCTCGCCAGTCTAAGGGAAACTGAATTTTCGCGAAACCATTGTTTCTGCCAGAAGATTGCTTCCTATATATTTTGAACGCATATATTATAAAGCGTCACACGAAATATTTTGAGTGAAAGAGGAAATAATGTATAGGAATTACATGCATTTTTTGAAGCCTAAGATAGTGACCACTTTTCACAACCTAGAGGTTAATGTGGCCAGCGCTATCGCCAGAACATTCCATGTTTGTTGTTTTGATTTACAAAAATGGTGCAAATGGCTCTGAGCAGTATGCGACTTAACTTCTGAGGTCATCAGTCGCCTAGAACTTAGAACTACTTAAACCTAACTAACCTAAGGACATCACACACATCCATGCCCGAGGCAGGATTCGAACCTGCGACCGTAGCGGTCGCTCGGTTCCAGACTGTAGCGCCTAGAACCGCACGGCCACTCCGGCCGGCTTTTGATTTACGGGCTTATTTCCTAGGCACCTTGATACTCCATACCTAAAGTAATGTCATGTGACTGGATCAGACCGTTTTCAATTGCATTTTTCTATTAGGCCGAAAATAAACGAACAGAAACGGTTTCAAAAGACATAAATTTATTAATTCAGAATCGGCAGAAAAGGATAGGTTGACGGATATGTAAAAGGGTTTAGAACTCAAGCTGATCTGTAGTATTTTGTATGTTACCTGGAACTAACTAAATCTTATTGGGGTAAACACTGTAGCCACTATCTCCAATGGGACTCCATGTCGGCATTAGTGGTTCACGATATACTTTCAAACTGAAAGAAACAAAGAACTACAGTACTTTGTGAGACAAAAGACGATTTCAAAAAATGATTTAATGAAAAATTATTGTTCTGCGTATGGGTGAGGTACAAGGATAATATAAATAATTCACTTTACACAAGGCGACTGAAAATCAGTAAAGTTTGTACTAAAAAGTAATAGGACAAACTTCCTCTCTAAACTGACAACAGAGATAGTGTAGAATAGAACTAGTTTGACAACATCTCTGCAGGCAGCAACACTGTTAGAGGCAAACAATATGCAATGCCCGCTTTTGGTTCAAATGGTTCTGAGCACTATGGGACTTAACTGCTGAAGTCATTAGTCCCCTAGAACTTAGAACTACTTAAACCTAACTAACCTAAGGACATCACACACATCCATGCCCGAGGCAGGATTCGAACCTGCGACCGTAGCGGTCGCTCGGTTCCAGACTATAGCGCCTAGAACCGCTCGGCCACTCCGGCCGGCAATGCATAAGTGCATTAAAACCTAAAGAAAGCTGAAGATTATTGTAAAAGACAGAGCTCAACTTGTTCTCTTTCCACCAAGAATGTGTGTTATAATAACAAACTGATTCGTTTCACAACATAGCGAGAGACCGTAATTATGATTTATAGAACGTGCAAATACCGAAGTAGCTGACTATAGAATTGTGTACGAAAGTTGTAGTGCGACAGCGCAGCGCACTCACCGGGGCACTGCCTCGGGCCGTCCCCGAAGGGCAGGAAGGTGTGGCTGGGTCTCGCCTTGCCGCCCTCGCCGCTGAACCTCCCGGGCAAGAAGCGCTCTGGGTGCTCCCAGTACCGGGGGTCGTGGTGCAGGCCCAGCACGGAGACGACGATGCCCGTGTCCTTGGGAAGCACTATGTCTGTGCCCGGGATCCGGAAGGGCTGCGTCGTCTTGCGGTCCAGGAAGTTCATCGGAGGGTAAAGCCGCATCGTCTCTGCACAAAGCGGTGAATTTATCCACTCATCATTCTCACGCACCGAGAACAATTTCAGTGGGCAAAAATTAGTCGCCCCTTAAAACAGCATTGAAGATGGTGCGACCCCCCATAAATGACAATGAAGTGTCTGCGCAGCAGGAGATTGTATGCACACAGCGCAATAAGGTGCAACGATGTGGAAACGTGACAGGTTGCCAGAAAGGAGCTATCGTGTTTGTGTTCCCCCGAAGCCCGCCGTGAAAAAAGGCCGACTTATCTGCAGTACTGATGTCGAGTGTCCAACGTGTCTACAAGGACTGGAGTACCACTCGTAGGCATGTAACACGGCGTAGGAACAATGGTCGTAAAAATAGTTCAAGTGTAACAGACCTGGACGAGTGTCACACCTTGTGAATGGAAGTAATTTAAAACACGATGGGAACTGTTGCTGAGAAATACGGCTAAGTGCATCTCAACCAGTTTCGGAGCGAACATTGGACGTTTGGAGTTGGTTACGTCCTAAAAGCCTATTGCTCGTAGCAGCAAATAAAGCGGTCGATTTTCAGTGGGCCAGACAACACAGAAACTGATCGGCAAACGACTGAACGTCTGTAGTGTTGTCCCAGGAATCGGGATGGTGCCTCTTTTCAAGTGATTCAAGATGTCGAATGTACAGGCGGCCCAATCGAGCGTTTAGGAGTTATTATATGGAGGCTATGTAAGGGGCAGTCAAATGAAAACCTAACACCCGCGCCGGGCGGTGTGGCCGAGCGGTTCTAGGCGCTACAGTCTGGATCCGCGTGACCGCTTCGGTCGCAGGTTCGAATCCTGCCTCGGGCATGGATGTGTGTGATGTCCTTAAGTTAGGTTAAAGTAGTTCTAAGTTCTAGGGGACTGATGACCTCAGATGTTCAAGTCCCATAGTGCTCAGAGCCATTTGAACCCAACACCCGCAGCAGTGGGACCATGGAATGGTTCCATTAAAAAAAATCGCCCCACGTGGTAAGACATTTCTCCCACTGGGACACGAGATTATCAGTTCCTGTTTCATACAATGCAGTCGGCCTTTGACGGATCCACAACCGCACCCACTCTCGCACTTACTCGTTCCGCTGAAACAGACGTCCACGTATGTTTTTCTCCAACGCCAAAGATAAGGAAATCACACGGTGAAGGATCGAGGGTGCACGGAGGATGTTGCGGTGTTCCGCAACCAAATCGTTGAAGCATTATAGTCTTCGAGCGATTGGAAGGGTGAGGGCGAGCGTTATGATGTAACAGGGTGATTCCGTCCAACAGCATTTTGACTTGATGGCCCTTCGAGGAACAGGCGAGAAGAGGGCCTCTGCAGTCGGAGACCATCATGACCTTATCGGAATCTGTGTGAACAACTTTGGAAGTCTTTGGAGGGGGAGATGTGGAATGTTTCCGATGCTAGCTTTGCGGTTTGCCGTGGGACTGCCGGAATACTGTCGGACGGGATCACGATAACGGCCGCCCCCACCCTGCCAATCAGACTAAGGCTACGCTTCAGCGATTTGTTTGGCAAACACTGGAGCACCCTCCGTAGAATCCGGATCCTTCACAGTGTCATTTTCACATATTTGATGACCTGAAAAAAGTCGCTCATTTCAGTCGGACGGGAAAGTGCAAGAGTGGAGGCATTTGTGGATCTGCCAGCGGCCGACCGTGTTCTACCAAACAGGAGTTGATCGTCTCGTTCCCCAGGAGAAACGTCGTAACGCATGCTGTGATTACTTTGCAATGGATCCATTCCGTGGTCCCGTTGCCGCGGGTGCTCGGTTTTCATTTGACTACCTCTGATAGTTCAGAATGGAGGAATCCCTATGATTACTTTTGAATACATTATGGGAGTGGCAGTGGTCAATGTGTTACAAATATTTACTATTAAAAACGGTCTTGATCACAATTTATATATATCAAGACTGTTTTTAACAGTAAAAATCTCTATGCTGTTTTGCGGGATTTAATCGTACCGTGACTCAGACTCACTCATCATGTAGCTTGAACATGAACCAGGATGTTTATTTCAACATTCTCGGTGACTGAGTGTTGCCTCTTGTAACGGGACATCGAGCTCTACCATTACATTTCCTCAACAGTATTTGTCGATACCAGTATTATTTTTCGAATTTTGGACAGATTAATATATCTCAGTTGCTTTTCTGAAAACTTTCATATAGTTTTATACCCAGTATGTTATATTTAAAGCTAAAATTTATGAAAAGGAATTACTTTATAAAATATTTTAGTTTCTATGTTATAGTCGATAAGTACTAGTTCTGAATGTACAGTTAAAATTAAATTTTTTTTAGAAACATTTGAAATTACGAATTATTTGAACACTTAAAGTTTACTATGTTTATTTGTGGAATCATTTACGAAATAATAATTAAAATTAGAATTTATTTGGTAAGGAAAATTGTAAACCCTTTCTAATACTGTTATTTCCACAGAGTGTGAGAGTGGAAAGCTTGCTTCTGATGTGATCGGACGTATTTTTGTATAATGGGTGCGAACGATGTAATTTCGGCTTTGTTAATGTGAAAAATCAAAATACCATATGACACACTAAAATGCGAGAAAATCAGTGGAAAATACATTTAAGCAAAAAATTCTGCAACAACAATCTTCCAGTCTATTTAGTTTAAATCAACCGTGAGGACCTGATGAGATATCCAGCTTCAAGAATCAGACCCTGAAAGAAGTCTACTGGGCCCCACTTGTATGTGGCACCGGAATATGATAATAATAATACTAATGTAAACTAAACTGAAAGTATGATATTATAAACGATGTATGTCTCTGATAGGCTTTATAAGGCGGATCGCTGACTGTGCACGACCGCAGATCCTAAGTTACTGTTTCTGGTCCGAGATTGTAGTGTTTGAGTAAAAGAGCGCTTGGCGCACAGTCGTAGGTGTAGGATGGTGTAGGCAGTTTTTGTGGTGTGCTCTGTGAAGCCACCAAGTGTTGGATTAATGTAGGTATTACGAGAACATGGAAGCAGAAGTTTTCATGCGAGCAAAGTAAAGATGTTAAATAATTATGATTTTCGTTTTGCCAGCGCGTTAGTATAGATGAGTTGGCTGATAATTTGAAAGTGTTGAGTAACCCCAGAATTTATGTAAACTAGTTAGATATTTCACTTTTGTAATGCTTCAAAGATTTGTTAACAGAGCTATATGTAATTTGATGATTTGCATTTATGCTGGTTAATGAGGTTAGATAATACGAGTACTTGCTGTAAAAAGTCATTGTTTGTGGATCAGTTAATAAATATGATTTTTTTGACCGATGTAACTTCAGTTGTCAAATATTTTTGGAAAACCAAACTTAACTTGCAATATAATTTTGCACAAAAACATCAGTGTCAGTAATTCACCACAATCTTTACCGTCTCCCTGTCCAGGTCATATATTTTTCAAAGAAAAATTTCCTTAAATGTTCTTGTTTATCAGCCAAAAGAATTTCGTATGCACTTCATGTATAATAGCCAGCATTGCACACTGCTGAGCCTATAGCTAGCATTCATATCTTTTTTTCTTTTTTTGTGAGAGACCAGAATACATCACGTTCCACAGTTGCTGCTTTAGAGGTAAGACAATTTAATTTATTGTTATGTGCACAGGGACCGAAGTTATCAGTTTTGCACAGGGCCAGAGGATTCAGTGCCTAAGGGGCTGAATGTATTTTGCAGTGACTGTATTTCTTTATTGGTAATGGGAGTTGCATTGCCCAATCAGTTTGTATAAACTTTCGCTAACAATAGCACAGAGTAACCACACCACCTGCAGTTACAACACGCTAAACGATAATTCGAGTTTAGTACCCGTTCCACAGTTCAGACATTCATTCAACGTAATCTAGCACTGATAATATTTTTTTAAAGAACGTTACAACCCCTAGACAAGAAGAACTACAGCCATCTCAATATGACAAGCTTCGTAAAAGACTTTGCTTATGAATTACTTGGACTGGGCATTGATCAATGTGAAAGGTAGATGGAAGAAGGAAGGACGGGGGAAATTACACCCCTCTTCTACTTCTTCATCACGAATAAGGTATGAACACTCCCGTTTTCCATTAGAACAACAACATGTTCACAGAGCTGCAAGCATACATTCCTGGTTTGACGAAGAGTCAGGCATCCTATAGCTCCTCGGATGGCACCCTAAATCACTCGACCTTAATCCTATAGAAGAAGCCTGGGACTATTTGTCACAGCGGGTGTAACGCAATAGTCAACATCTCCGCAATTTAGTGTCTCTAGGGGGCCTAATCACATTCACTTCAGCAGTACACGGCGTTCGTAAAGAAACTTCTGGACTCATCTTTTCTCGCCGAATTGAGGCCATTTTCAAAGATAGATACGGTTTTACAGGATATCGGCCTGATGCCTACTAGTGGTTGTCGATGTCTTGTCCGTTGTGATCGTTGTCGCTACTTTACACGGATGTGGAGTTCCTAAAATATTAATAAGTTCCACCATTATGTAACACTACAGCTCAGTGAGATGTATTCTAGAAGTAAGAGCCGTTCAGATATTAAAAATAATCGTTAGAAACCGTTTTAATTGGCTGTTTCAGTTTTATATCAATCTTCTTCGCATATCCGGCTCACCGCCGTTAAATTCTAAGCACTATTCATAACGTGCAGCTAGCTTCTTTAGTCCCTCAGCATAGAGGAAAACCCACTACAAATTGACACAACTGATAACGGCAGTCTTGATTTTCTCGTCATTATGACGGAAGAAGTGGTACCCACTGGGTGCGAGGTCGGGACTGTAGCGTCAATGGTCGAAAAGTCCTCAACATAAAAGCTGCTTTTTGTTCTTGGTACAGGCAGCTCTGTGTGGGCGCATGCTCTCGTGGAGGCGAACTATCCCGTGACAACAGTCTAAACGGAGTGCGTCTGACACGACGAAATTCACCAGTGTGAGCGTCAACGGTTAACTGTCGATCAGATCGCAGTTTCTGGTTCACTTGTACGATTTCATTCCTCGCTTCATCAGGCACATTTATACGGCCGCTTTCAAAGTTCCTACACCATTGTATTACGTTTCATCACTCACTACTGTAGCCTCTAAAACTAAGTACAACGCATTGCGAATTTAAGCAACTGTAGAAGCATTTTGACACAAAACCGAATTACAAAATGCACATCACAACTGCAGGGAGCAAAGATTTTCGATGCCATTGTCGTTTGCTTTTATACACAGTCCAAGTAAATGGGTCTTATTTCAAATATCCTTCGTATACTAAACATGTATAATAATTTTATAATTAGCTTCGTAACTGATTATGCAACATAATGTATATGAATGATCTCTGTTTTATTTAGTATAGCAATTTTGATTAAATAATGTTGAAAACATTTTAAGTAATATTCTGGAAAGTCGATTACCGGAACCACATGTAGGGCTTATCGGCAGTTGGTAGGTAAAGCGGAGTAGGTGGGAGTGGGACAGACATAGGCCATAGCAAAGCCACCCACACTGTCTTTGTTAGTGCCGGAAAACAAATACACGGAGTGAAATAAAATTAACCCAGAAAATACGATTACAGATTTATGAAGCCGACAAGATGACTAGCTTATTCGTACCAGGCATGGAGCTATCAATTGGGTACTTAAAGAGCTACCTACTTAAATCAATCAGAACTAATTGAATCAATCAGAACTAATTTTCTCTATCGACGAATACTACCAATGTCATCCATGCATGACAGACTATCGGCTGCAGGGGGCTAATCACTATCTCTGACAATGAAACGCGGCAACTTGTTTACATTGTGTACTTGTTCCCTAGTATAGTAGATAATCTGTGCATTCACAAACTATACTCATAGCCCAAAAAATGGTAGTTCGAGCGATTTGCTGTGCCAGTTCGCGAATTTTGCATAGACCGTTGTCCAAGCATGTCAGAATTGTAACTCTGCCATCGCTGTACAAATCCTCCACGGATTTTGTGGATAACAATATGGACTCATTCGCAAGGTACTGCCGTATTCATTTTGTAAAAACGAAACGGAAAAAAATTTACACTTGGTTAATACTCTTTAATTATTGTACAGGACAGGCAGGAACCAATCTGAAAGTTTCATTTTTATCAGGTTTCTACATCTATACAGCGCAAGCCACTTTGCGATGTGCGGAGGAGTGGCCGAGGATACGGGTTGTACCACTATCTTCCTCCACCAACACATCTTTTCTTGTCCATTCATGAATGACGCTTGAGAAGAATGACTGTCGGTAAAACTCAGTATGAGTCAATTTCTCTGAGTTTCAACTCGTGGTAATTTCTCGAGACATACGTAAGAGCAACCATGTTTCCCGAATCCTCTTGGAACGTCTGCATTCAAAAATTCTACGGTAAACATCTCCATGATGCATAATGCCCTCTTGTAGCGACTATGTTCGTTGAGCATCTACGTAATGCTCATCTGCTGACTAAACCGGCCCGTGATGAAACACACCGTGATTCATTGGATCTCCTCTATCTGCGAGTAACACTAGCGACCCAATCTAATTACGGCACTCAAGAACAGATGTAACTACTGTTTTATAAGCCATTTCTTTCGTGAATGAATTCCGTTGCCTTAAGATTCTCGCAGTGAATCTGAGCCTGGAATTTGCTTTTCATGCTATTTGTCTTATGCTGTCATTCCACTTCTGGTCGCGCTGGATAGTTGCCGGCGCAAGAATATTCTTGTCAGCTTTCAGCTGCGAAACTCAAACGGCTGCACACGCAACAATAGACTTGCGACAATACCAAAGCATTGCCGTAGAAACATATACAAAGTCTCTTTATGTGAGTGATTGAGGAAGGCGCGTGAAGCAGCAGCGCCACATCTGCTGCAGCTGTCAGGGATCTTCTTTTGCTGACTCTACTACAGTTTATTTATGGTAAATAATGTTTATGGTGTTTTGTTGCCAATAGTGTAATCGAACGGAACCGAAAATGTTAATGATAACTCCAAGATTTTCAGATTTCCTTTTATTCTGCACGGAAGTTCCTTGAAGTAGTTTGTGCCTTTCCTGTAAATTAGTTATACACCGAAGAGCAAAAGAAACTGGCATGGGCATGCGTATTGAAATACAGAGATATGTAAACAGGCAGAATACGGTGCTGCGGACGGCAACGCCTGTATAACAAAACAAATGCCTGGCACAGTTGTTAGATCGGTTACTGCTGCTACAGTGGCAGGTTATCAAGATTTAAGTGAGTTTGAAGGTGATGTTATAGCCGACTCACGAGCGATGGGACACAGCGTCTCCGAGGTAGTGATGAAGTGGGGATTTTCCCGTACGACCATATCATGACTGTCAAATGCCTTCACAAAAGAAGACGAAGTAAATATTCCAGAATTCGAATCGAGAACAGCTGCCAACATGAGTAACGTAGAAGCAAATATCCTCGGAGTAGTGAAGCAACTTATCACTTAATAAAAGCAAGTCTTCTGGTCCAGACTGTATCAATTGGGTTCCTTTCGGAGTATGCTGATGCATTAGCTCCATACTTAACAATCATATACAACCGTACGCTCGACGAAAGATCCGCAGCCAAAGACTGGAAAGTTGCACAGGTCACACCAATATTCAAGAAACGTAGTAGGAGCAATCCACTAAATTACAGGCCCGTATCATTAACGTCGATATGCAGCAGGATTTTGGAACATATATTGTGTTCGAACATTATGAATTATCTCGAAGAAAACGGTCTATTGACACACAGTCAACACGGATTTAGAAAACATTGTTCCTGTGAAACACAACGAGCTCTTTATTCACATGAAGTGTTGAGTGCTATTGACAATGGATTTCAGATCGATTCCGTGTTTCTGGATTTCTGGATCTCTGACATCGCTGCGACCGGAAAAAGGACCTGCACCAACGGGGCCGGCCGGCCGGTGTGGCCGAGTGGTTCTAGGCGCTTCAGTCTGGAACCGCGTGACCGCTACGGTCGCAGGTTCGAATCCTGTAAAAAAGTAGTTCTAAGTTCTAGGGGACTGATGACCACAGATGTTAAGTCCCATAGTTCTCAGAGCCATTTGACCCATTTTTTTAAACAACGGGACCAACGACGACTGAAGAGAATCGTTCAGCGTGACAGAAGTGCAACCCTTCCTCAAATTGCTGCAGATTTCAATGCTGGGCTATCAACACGTGTCAACGTGCGGACCATTCAGCGAAACATCATCGATATAGCCGTTCGGCGCCGAAGGCCCACTCGTGTACGCTTGATGACTGCACGACACAAAGCTGTACGCCTCGCCTGGGATCGTCAACATCGACATTGGATTGTTGATAACTAGAAACATGTTTCCTGATCGGACGAGTCTCGTTTCAAGTTGTATCGAGTGGATGGACGTGTACGTGTATGGAGACAACCTCATGAATCCATGGACCCTGTATGTCAACAGGGGACTGTTAAAGCTGGCGAAGGCTCCGTAATAGTGTGGGGCATGTCCAGTTGGAGTGACAGTCTGACAGGTAACACGTGCGGAAGCATCCTGTCGGATCACCTGCATCCATTCATGTCTATTGCGCATTCCGACGGACTTGGGCAATTCGAGCAGGACAGTGTGACACCGCGCACGTCCAGAATTGCCACAGAGTGTCTCCAGTAACATTCTTCTGGGTTTAAAGACTTCTTCTGGCCACCAAGCTCCCCAGACATGATCATTATTGAGCGTATCTTGGATGCTTGCAACGTTC
The DNA here is from genome assembly GCF_023864275.1 of Schistocerca cancellata. Lineage (NCBI taxonomy): Eukaryota > Metazoa > Arthropoda > Insecta > Orthoptera > Acrididae > Schistocerca > Schistocerca cancellata. Next base: position 167,580,071 of record NC_064634.1, read on the forward strand.
TGTTCAGAAGAGACCTCTACTCCCTCGTACTCTTAATGGTTGATGGACAGCCCTGCAGGATTGATGGTGTCAGTTTCCTCCAGCACTACTTCAGATATCAGTCGAGTCCATGTTACGTGGTGTTGCGTCACTTCTGTGTGCTCGCTGGAGCCCTAAACAATATTAGGCACGGTATCAGTTTCTTTGGCTCTTCAGTGTAGTACATGTTATTATAAATCTAATCGTGTATATTTTCGTTTTTATGGTTTCCTTTAACTTTCAAAATGTTTTATTATCAGCTGTCTGTGAGCTATGTAATGACTCATTCCATGACGAAGTATCATGGACCCACATGGTACCTCAGAATCTGGTGAGTTAAAAAGAAAAAGAAAAAGCTAAAGGAAAAAGGGACTCACCGTTGATAACGCAGTCGAGCTGGTTCATGGCTCCCAATGCCTGATATGTAAACTCGCCGCCGTGGCAAAAGATGGCCTCACGGATGTCCCGGCGGACCCTGTCTTGTATTTGCTGGTTGACGGCAAGCTGGTACAGAGCGTACGTCATGGTCGAAACAGACGTGTCAAGCCCACCAATCAGGAAAGCGACGATGTTGCCAACTATTGTCTCGTCATCCATTTCTGAAAATGTGAAGTGCTGTCGTAGGAGACGTAAACCAAAGAGCAAGGAAATGTTTGGTACTGTATATTGCATAATTTCTTTAAAAGCAACTTTACAAATTGAAAACGACATCGGAATTGAGGGTCGGACTGAAAGCTATGTGTAATAACACCTATACACGATGAGTAAAACAGAGAGACTGAGAGACTGTTCCGTGATTACTAGCTGCCGCCAGGATGTAGCTGTTCTGGTGTCTGGAGGCCGATCACGTGGAAGAAGTAGCGCTGCTACATTCTTCCGTCATGCGGTTGCTACTTAAAAGGTAGTTAGACTCCGAAGACGTAGTCATTGCCTCATTAAAGTGGGTGGAACGCAGAAGCGACCCGTGGTGAAGGGTGCAGTGTTTTGCATAGGTTGCTGATTGTGTCTGAACACGGTGCTCCAGCTACAAAATTTAGGGTGAGGTCATTTTCAGTGAACAATTCAATAATTCTGTGAAAAACTTCACCAACAGTTCCTTTTGTTGCTTTCTGTCTAAAGTGATTTATTGTAACACTGGTATCACCCGAAAAAAGTAACAATTCTGCTTGAATCGAAATGGAAGGTCATTCACATATGTAAGGAAAGGGGTGGTCCAAAAATTGAAACTCGGGGGGACTCCTATAATTTCTTCAGTTACTAAAATATCCTCTCCTTCAAACACTGCTGAACTGTTCAGCACACCTTTTTGTATTGTGTTTTCAGTAACTAATTATGTGTAAAGTCATCAGTTACGAAAAATTTAAGATTTTCTAAGAGAGTATCATGATACATGCAAGCTGCAACCAAACGCTTTGGAAAGTTAATTTGTGAATGTACACAAATAGCATTCTCAGTAGAGCAGCCCTTCTGGCACCCAAACTGTGCTGTGTTAAGTAGATTGTTTCTGCTTATATGAAAGACAGCTGTTGAATACATCACCTTTTCCAATATTTTGGAAAAGACGTCAGTAATGAAAGTGGACGATAATTATTTAAGTCTTTCTTGTTTCCTTCCTTATGAAAAGGTTTAAAAAATGCGTATTTTAATCTGCATGGTAAAGTTCTTGTGCCGGTAACGCATTACATATACCAGTAAGGACATTAGATTATTAAGTTAGAACAACTTTACAGAAGTCTGTCTGAAATTCCATTAACACCGTATGAGCATTTGTTTTTTAGAATTTTCAATATTCTATTACTGTTAGTGATAGATGTTGGCACTATTTCCAATTGCTTGAAACTTCTTCTATATGCCGACAATTTAATTTCATTTTTGCTGCTATGTTAAAAAGTCATTTTTAAAAACGCCCACAGTTTGTTTTATGAGTCATAACATTGTCATTTAGTTTAACTGTTGTGGTATATTGTACAATGACTGTTTTTCTTTCTCCCGTTTCAAAACATCACATATAATTTTAATCTTATCATCTATATTATTAATTTATGTCAGCACAAGCTTATTTTTGGACATTTTAACGACTTTACTTAAAACATTACAGTATTTCTTGTATAATGCAAGTGTTATTGTATATGGCCTATTCTCGTTTATGTATAAAATTTTTACATGAGATTTTAATCCTGTCATTTATCCATGGTTGACCTTTTTTGAATAAACTCCACAAATAACATTTTAGGAACGCTACTTTCTAATATCGACACAAATTTGCTATAGAATACATTGAAGTTCACTTTAGCATCTCTTTCTATACATAACTCATCGCATACCATCTCTTTTAGCTTATTCTTAAAACATTGTACCGTGTTTCATCAATAGGCTTCCTGCTTTCTATGAACATGCCACAGAGTAGTTCAGCGCTATATTGTTTACTTCTATTAATTATGCATCGTGGTCAGATAGCGCATTAATAATTTGTACACATTAACTGTTTCAGCCTAAGCACTGTATATAAAAATGTTAATCATAGACCTGTATCTTATTGCATGCGAGCTGGAAAATCCTCTACTGAAATCAGATTAAAAGAGCCGAATAAAGATACCAGACCATTTTTACCTGTCAGAAACGTTTAAGACACTGTATTTAAATCTCCACAAACTACAGTTTCTTCTTGTCGGACAGGTAGCTCAATAAAGCATCTAGATTTCTCATACAAAGCTGAATGTTTTGTAGATGGTACTTGTAGAGTGCTGCAATTACAAGAGAACTGTTCTGAAGTCACAACTCAGAAGTTCATGCCTCTAGGTTCTGATCTACAAAAAACTGCTTGATTCAATATTCTTGACTTTGTGTCCAAGTTTTACATATGTTGCAATCCCTCCTTTTTACCCGTGACCCCTAACCGAAACTGTTTGTACGATGTTCAGAGAGGCACAGAACATCTATCATTTCAGAATTTTTTGCATCTTCTAGACACAAAAGAAGTTGATTTGTCTTGTTCTTCAGGCCTCTAATATAGTGGTGAAACAAATTCATTTAATTTTCTGGAAACTGTTATATACATTATGGTCCTGTTCTGTCAAGACTGTGTGTCAATAACCTGATCTTAACCTAAAAAATTGCCCCTCTGACTCCAGCAATCGCAGAAATTTTTGATTTCATGCTTGTACCCCCTTAGACTTTTTGTAAGATGCTCAGCTAACCTGTTCTACCCTCTCATTTCAGGTGCAAGCCATGATTCGTACATCCTCATCTTCCAATTGCAGTAACAGGTACAGTGCAGATATGAGACTGTTTCAGACAAAAGCAATCCACTCATCTCTTTGTTTACTGACTGACAGTTGCGTTAACTCAGTGCGAGTCAGAGAGTTGCAAAACCTCTACATACTCCACACGACTGTGTGCTGTTTTTACTCCTGTCTCCTCCAGTTTATCTTCAATACTTTACTCTTAAGTTTCTATCCGCTCCTCCTACTATAAGTATCTGATCTTCATTATAACCTCTGTACAAAACCTCTACGTTCCCCGTAATTTGGCTAAGTTTGTCACTAGGCTTCACGATGCCTATGACCTTGTACTCCATCCCAGACTTTTTCTGAACCATTTGGCCTACATCCCTTCCATAATCGGTATCTAACAGTAGGACTCTTTTCATTCTATGTTACTTTTGTACCGACTTACCCTTAACTGTTCCTATGAGGCTGCTCCTTTCTACTTTGCTTAAGAGCTGGTTGAGAATCTTCTATTTCAAGTAAGGAGTCAAACTCATGGTTAACCAGAATTTGCATGTGATTTCTCAGGTTTTCTCCTTTCGTTTATGAATGATGTCCGTTCTTTCAGACATGTCCAAAGCAACAGACACCATTCTTAATCCCCCAGCCGTACATATACGTGATGAAATGAAATAAACTCTGACATCGACTGCAATTTGGCACTGAAATGAATTCAGTGGCAACAAGTGAAAATTTGTGTCGGGTCGCGGCACGAATCTGGATTTCCCATTTTACGCAATTACTCGCCTTAGCCACTCCGCCTTTTTTTTTGCCAAAGGAACTTTCCTGGCGCCGAAGAGAGGGGTGGGGACAAACTTGGCGAGGGTTGCAACCCGAGACCTGACGTCCATGTCCCCCCCCCCCCCCCCCCCCAACCTCCAGGAACCAAGGGAAGCTTAGGGTACGTGTAGTAGAGATATAAAACACATAAATGATTTTTTTTATTTTTATTTTTTTCTAATAACACCAAGCATAGCAGGAAACAGTGGTCACAAAGAGGAAAGAGCAGCAAGTCGACACTCAGTGGGACTGACGATGCATATTTTTTCAGAGAAGGACATTCCAGTGACTAGTAAATATTAAGAGTGGAAAAGGCGTCGATCAATTCCTCATTGCAATAACAATCGAACTCCAGGGTGGGTTAAGGAAGACACTACAAAGAAAATTGGACAAAAATTGGCTGTATATGGGATTGCGGACAACTGCAAAATACCAAAAATCAAGGACATTTTTCTCGCCATCAGAAAGCAAATAGTGACCTGCGTGTCTTCAAATCCCATTCACGGAGTTCACCTTTCTTTGTCGGGAGTATCTCAAGCCCTGGAAGAGGAGCAGGTCAGGAGATATCTGATGAGGAGTCATACAGGTAATTAAGGCCAGCACACGTTGCACCAGAACTAGGCACCTATCACCGATCTAGACGATCCTCATCCATGTCCAGAAAATCATAAGTGACATATAAGGGGAGGGGGGGGGCTGCAAGGTGAATCCCGTGATGGCGTGACAGGTATACCTGCTTCCCACGGACCATAAGATACCACGCAGAGTGGACGTCAGTGGCAAGATAAGGAGCGCACACGAGTCGCCAGGTGGCACACCAGAGTCGACGTGGTGATGCTCCCCATCAACTACATTCGGTGACCTGTTGTGCTGAAGAAAGCCATAGATCGCCTTCGTGGACATCAAGCGCGTTGGCAATATTGCAGTGCAGAAATTCGAAGAAACAATGGCGAAAGTGAAAGAAGGGCGGAGGGACGTCCGAAAGCTGGATACGACTGAGAGAGAGCGTGATGCAAGGACCTCCAGCAAAAGGCTGGTAAGGCACGTGGTACAACGGCCCGACACCACCATTTGAGAGCTGACGTAAAGGGCTGTCACTATATCAGGGACATGGTACAGGCCTAAACCGCTGCTGTACCGCGGGAGGGTGAGGGTCCCATACCGTATGTTGAACAGTAAGCCGTGGCAAACATATGAACCCAATGTTGCTAGCATTGAACGGTGGAATGGGGAGTGCCTATGTCCATTGCGGAAGATGGAGGACTCGCAAACGATGATCTAGGAGCCTAGCTCGTAACTGGGACAGGAGGCACCAGTACACCGGTAGTTGAGGGCAATCATGCGCCACAGGCCACCCGTAAAATGGAGCCCTAAGCATTTGGTAGTAGCCGCTGCATGCAGTGGAGCAGCGCTACCTCAGGAAGCTCTGCATCTATAGCCATATCGCTCGATTTGTGGACGTTAAGCCAGCTACCAGAAGCTTTGCTGTAGGTGGTGACCCATGGCAGTGACTCGCTGACTTCAGCACCGCTACGAAGAACGAGAATGAGATCGACAGAATAAGCAGTGCAGATGGCCGCAGAGAGACATCCGAGAAGGCCGGCGTTGACAGACGCCGCAGAGCAACCGTTTCCTGGCAAAAGTATACAATAGTGGCGAGAGCGGGTAGCCTCGACAAACTGACAACGGATCAAGATGAGAGGAGTGAGACTACTATTGTACAGTACATGGGAAGTTGCTCCGCGAAGGAGACGCATTACTACGTCGACAGTGGTACCAAGGTATTCCGTATTGCAGAGCATTCCTTCCAGGGGTAGCTGTGATCGATCCGAACACCTGGCTGAAGCCAAGAACGGACGAAAGTCCAGACACAGAATGAGTATGAGCAAGAGTGATTATGTCTCGGTAGCGACAGAGGGTAGTGTGGATGTTATTGGCACCTTCCAGGGAGGTTTGATCAGGAGAAAGCATGTACCAGGCCATTCGTTTAAGCTGTGCAGCCAACAGCCAAGTAAAGATCTTTGTATCACTGTTGAGTAACGTCAAGGGGCGGTAATGACATAGGCGTGATGTTCCTTGAGGCTTGTGGATGGGAACGTCGAGGAAACCATCTTGGAATCTGCACGATATGCGACGTGTAAGGTCCCGACAAATTTCCATTCACATCCGAGTCAGTGGAGGACGAAACGTCCAATAGAACTCTAGTCGGTGACCATCAGGACCACGTTACTCGTTCGTAAACCTGCCTGCATAGCATCATAGACTTCATCCTTCATGATGTCGGCAAGCAGAACCATTGTTGCATCCAAACGTACCGAGCCAAAGGAGTGTTGGCGGACCACAGTAATGTTGGCAGGGTGGTGAAGTTGTGCAGAGTACAGAACATTAATCAAAGTCCTCTGACGGTGACGCCATTCCACTAACATTTGGTACATAGGCGGCCCTCATGGACTAACCCATCATGTGTGTACACCCTGACCACAGCTCCTTCAAGGTGAAATCAAGAGAGGAGAGTGAGCTGTGGCTTGGCATGATTCACCATCACCTGATGCTCTGGCGAATATGGCATCATAACACATTCCCGAAGAACGGTGAAGCAGAATACTGGGTTTGTCGCCGCCATGCCATGACCTCCCTTTCATAAAACATCAACGCCTTGCAGAGGGCAGGCTTTGCACACCGGGCCCATCATGACAGAGCAGATTGGTATGCGTTACGGCTTCGACGACAAGCTGTCTATGTGGTATCGATGAGGTGCGAGCAGTCTATTGAAGTAAGATGGATGGTGTTCAGTTTCCATGGCCCCAGGCCGCGCAACACTCTTTGACGGCAGAGACTGACACAGTATCCGCGCCGTGGTCAGAGAATGCAACAGGCCAGACTTCAACAGCCTGCATCCCCCAACAGTATCGCAGGAAATATAAAAACGATCGAGGCAACTCGAAGTGAAATGCACCCGATCACATGAACATGCTCCCAAAAATCCAAAATATTGAAGTGCTGGACAATTGCCGCTAGCCACCCTCATGAAGAGTGATGCGGGAGTTCGTCTATGGGCGCCTAGGTGGTGCTGAAGTCACCACCAATGACTGGGTGACTGCCTCGGAGAAGAAAGTAGAACGTTCATGGCAGCGACCAGAACCAGACTCTGCATACACATTGAGAATCCTGACGGCACTAAACGTGAAAACCATACGTCTAGCAGCAGCTGTATCAGCGAGAATATCGTCATGTAGGAGGATCACTACTCCACAACCAGTAGTGGAAGTATGGGAGATATGTGTCTTAAGGCCATGGGGAGCATAAAAGGTTGCAACATGCACCTCCTGGAGCACGGAAACGTCAACGTCCACAGCATACAGCATTTCATGGAGTAATGCCAGTCTACGGCGCGCGCGAATGGTATTGTCACTGACCACTTTTAGAATGGGGAAGGTGGGAGGGGCGGGCGGGCTGACAGCAGCGTAATACGCCGCTCTGCAGCCTACAGATAAAGTTAAAAAACATAATGAGGAGATGTAACAATAAAAACAGGTGATAAAATGGTGACTGCTTAAAACAAACAAAGTGAAAAGTTGCGAAGGAAATATAAAAAACAAAGGGTGGGCGATGCTGATTAAAACACATAGTAATCATACAGACACAGTTATTAAACATGACGACAGTCTGGTTTCCGTTCACAACACTTATAAAGGGGGATGCACAACACTGAACACTCACAGAAACACTTCACTATAGAGTACAAATGCATATGGGGGGGGGGGAGGACCTGGATAGATGATGGGAGAAAAAAAAGAGGGGAGGAGAGAAAAAGCAAAATAGGGGGAAGACAATGGAGGGAGAGAACACAGAAAAGGAGGGACAGGGCGGTTGCGAGAAGGAGTGGGGAAGGCAGTGGAGGGGAAAGTAAAAGGACTGGGGGAGAGAATGGAGTCAAAGAGAGAGTAGGCAGAGAGTAGGAAACATGATGGAAGGGGGGGGGGAGAGGTAGCGTGGAAAAAGGACAGAGGGAGGGAGGGGGAGGTGAGGATCACAGTTGAGAGGAGAGATAAATGGAGGGAGAGAGGACATCATCTGGGCGGGAGGGGGGGGGGAGTTGACGGAAGCCACCATGGGAAAGGAGATGAAGAGTGTAGAAGTGGAGGGTAGGTGGGACACAACGGTCAAGGCGCAGCAGTGGGCGAAGGTTGGAGAGAAGAGGAGCAACCAGGGGTTGGAAGATCAAATCGGTGGGAGGTGTAGAGGACTTGGATATGTCTGGGGAAGAGGAGCAGATGGGGGAAAGGCATCAGGTCATAGAGGTTCTGCGTGGGGGACAGGAGGCGTATACGGAAGGCGAGGCAGAGTGCATGGCTCTCGAGGATCTGGAGAGAATTATAGAATGGGGGGGGGGGGATATCCAGGTGGGACTGGCATTACAGAGGATGGGACGGAGTAAGGACTTGTAGGGTAGGTATGGAGGGTGGTAAAGGGTTTCAAGCCCCATGTCCAGCTAGAGAGGAGTTTAAGGAGACAGAGGCAGTTGTGGACTTTGGATTGCACTGAGTGGAGATTAGGAATCCAGGTGAGGTGACGGTCAATGGTGAGTCCAAGGTAGGTGTGGGTAGGGAAGAGGTGGACAGGACAGGCACAGATGATAAGGGAAAAATCAAGGAGCCGGAAGGAGCGACTGGTGCGAACTACGATGATTGCCTGACAAAATTCTGAGAGGGGTGCTATGTAATGGGAGAAGCCACAGGGTATATTTTTGAGCGACTGTTTTTCTTGATTTTTTGATTCGCTTAGGTCAAAAGGAAGTGAAATGAACTAGGACGTTCAATAAGTAATGCAACACATTTTTACTCGGCTCAGTTCCTGTGAGAACAAGCGGAACTTTTTATGGGACATCGTGGCAAATTCCCGCTTTAGCTCCTGTAGTGTCTTAAAGTTCCGATAGGTGGCGACTCTATACACAGCCTTCAAAACGGCGCCTCTAATGGGATGCGTTCCTTTTGCCGGAAAATCAGAGCACCGCAGATATTCTTAGGCGCTTGCATAACGTCTATGGAGACCTGCCAGTGAACAAAAGCACGGTGAGCCGATCGGCGAGGCGTCTGTCATCATCGCAACAACATCCGATCTCCCTCTTGCCCGCCGGCCGCACATACTTTCAGGAAACTGAAGAAACGACTTCAGTGTGTTCGTCGCCCAAAGTCAAACTATTTCCTTCTCCATGACAACGCAAGGCCTCACACAGGTCTGCACACCTGGGAAGAGCTAACAAAACTTCATTGGACTGTTCTTCCTCATCCACCCTAAAGCACGGATCTCGCACATTCCCACTTCCATCTGTTCCCAGTCAAGGATCCACTCCGCGGGATACAGCACGTTGATTATGGGGAGGTTACTGATGCAGCAAGATGTAGGATCCGACGTCGACAAGTCGAGTGGTACCATGAGGGCATATAGGGCCTCCCAGCGAGGTGGCGTAAGGCCGTCGCATTGAACGGAGATTACGTTGAAAAAAATAGGATTTTGTAGCCAAAAGAGTGGGGAATAATATGGTGTACTGTAATCCTGAATAAAACCAACCTGCTGTCAGAAAAAAATGTGCTGCTTTACGTACTGAACTCCTTCGTAGTGTAAATAATGTATCACGTTTAGTGGCGGACAATATTAGTTCGTTAGCACAGATTGTCGTTTAATTGCAATAAAACACTTTGCTCGTTTATGAAAGCTAAATTTTACTATCATACGATGATCAAATAATCATTCAAGATGAACATTTTAATTCCTAACACCGAAGTCACACGTGAAACCTCCTTGGAACTATAACATTCGGATATTTGTGCAGAAACCGAGTGAAAACTGTTATGCACTCTAAGAATGAGCTTCACGATCAGTGAGAGTGAATCGAGGAAACTTTTTTGCTGTGCTGCTGACATTGTAAAACCTCTTTGGTGTCGTATTTTCTACATTCGGAAGCAATGTGTTCAGGCCAGACACTTCCACAAACTTCGTGCATGCCATTGTTCAGTAGACCTCGGAATTATAATTCCGCTATCCGTGTAATCCTTTGACTAATGGGAGGGTGTTCAATAACAATCATTAAAAAGAAACTGCACCATATACTCAGTGTAACTAAACAGCAAAGCTATATACTAGGACAACGATTCTACGAACTTGCAGTTTCAGTAGGCTACCAACAAAATTAATAAGTGTGAGTACTAAACCAAAAATTTCGGTTGAAAGGTTTACTTGTTGCACATTCCCTTTTTTCTGTACAGGAATTCCTCATAGCAGTTTACCATTTTTCACTAATTCCTTGCGGTCCCAAGGGATCTGGGAAAAATGTTATTGTCACGGTAGTATATCCCATGCGATAATGAAGGCGGACACTTGTCTTCATAATTATACCACTTCCCCCCTCTCCACACCCCGAAAAAGAAAATGCTATGGAACATATGGATTTCTTCAAGAGACGACGGAGATCAAAGTTATCCCTCTGCTTCACTCACAAAATATGAACTACCGAGTGGGATGAAAGATCAACAATAGCTACTGCAGGACACAATCTTTCTTGTTTTTCTTTCGTCTCATACATTACAGGTCCTAATTTCTTCTGGTTTACCTCTCCGCGGTAATACTTGCCTTAGGCGTCTTTTAAGTTTCTTTAACGTCCCATAATTTCACGTTCCAGAAGCATCCGACGCAGTGATAGTACATGTAATCATACAACATAGGATGCTGATGCGTGTCATTAAATTTTCCATCCTCCTTCGAGCAAAATTTCCTCTAGATAATAATCGTTAACAGTACGATAAAGTGTTGTTTACTTTTCGTCTCTGGGTGAAGTACATGCCAGATTTCATTAAAGCTACAACTGTTTGCTTATCGTAAAACCGATATGATACCAAAGAGTTTTTGAAGAGTAGTTCAATGTTCTGGAAATAAACGCCTGAAAAAAGAAGTGAAGCACCCAGAAGATATGTCAGGATGTAAATGTACCTTTGTACATGCACAGACCAACGGCGTGTATGTAAATGATTAAAATAGCTTATCAATAAAGGAAACAAATTTACGGTATGAATCCGCGATCACCATGAATATTTTATGAAAGAAACCGTCTAGATCACTAAAAAAAGTCTTTATTTATTAGTATGTTTCAGCATCTCCCATCATCAGATATCGTAAACTTTGAGCTTGCGAAGAACGGCTCAGTGTCAATCAACTGGCACTGAAACGCGTTTCGCAGGCTGGGCGTTTTCTGTATCTGATGATGGCAGAAATGACGTAATAAATAATGACATATTATTTAGCGATCTGGAGGATTTTATCCATAAAAAAGATTAGAATTGTAATTCTGCGCGTCACGCAGAACGGCAATCAGAGTGCATGAATGTTTTTCGTGGTTAGTATTACTACCACGGACATGAACAGCGTTAGACTGTTGAGTCATTCAAAAAAGCAGATAAAAATTCACTTGACGCCTTCCTGAGAGACAATCTCCACTCATTCCAAATTAATAATGTAAGTTTAGACCAGATGTAGCTTGAATTGAAAGAAATAGTATCGGCAGCAATTGAGAGATTTATGCTGAATAAATTAACAACAAACAACGGAGCTGAACCTCCTTGGTACACAGAAACAACGAAACAAACATGCAAAATTTAAACAGACGCAAAATCTCAAAGATTGGCGATATTTTACAGAAGCTCGAAATTTAGCGCGGACTTCAATGCGAGATGCTTATAACAGTTTCCACCACGAAACTTTGTCTCGAAACCTGGCAGAAAATCCAAAGAGATTCTGGTCGTATGTGAAGTATGTTAGCGGACTGAAGCGCCAAGAACCGCTCCACCACAGCGGCCGGCTGTCACAGCATTCCCGCAAGAGTTCAGGAGAAAAGAGTGCATCCGCACTGAATTGATCTTAATGACCGTCCAGCCCTATTTAGTTATTTATGAGTGGTCTCTGTTCTTTCGAACATGTCAACAAGGTATACAAGTTTCTCAAACAATTAAATTCAAGAAGTAAAAAAGTTAGGTTTTGGGACTACATAAATATCACAAACTCAATTAAAAGACCCACTACGTGAAATTTATGAAATGCTTTGCAGGGTTACTGTTAGAGGTGTCTTAAAAATGAAGAAACTAGTTTATTCTGCATATTTCTATCCATTAACAAGTTATCGGATCATTTTCCGCGGTAATTCAAGTGACAAGAATAGTATTTACAGAAAATAGAAGCTTATTATAAGAATTATATCTGATGTTCATTCAAGAACATCCTGTAGACACTTCTTGAAATAACTACTTCACAATATAAATATTTTTAATGACCTTTGTCCCTACCAATACGTCTCTTTTCACAAAAAAATAGTGAAAAATATGAATGTAATACTAGGACCAAAATAAAACTCTACAATGACTTCAAGGACTTAACATTAGTTCAGAAAGGAGTCAGAAACATGGATACACAACTATTCAGTAACCTACCAGAGTACATAAATGTCATGTAGATAATTCAGTGGAGTTTAAGACTGAACTTTTTGTTGGACATCGCCTTCTGTTTCATTGCAGAGTATCTTCGCAGGTGTCTTACATTTAGCGTTCAATGTTAATTTACAATTAGAATTTGCACTGCAATACAGTACCGTATACTATGTTTACAATATTGCACTTTAATTTAATTAAATATACTATATATCCTTGACTTCTCTCCGCATCCCAGGGACCACCCTCCGTGGGGTCCATGAAATACGACTATGAGATGTAAAGTAATACCCTGTGAAGTAGCTGACAACTAACTGTCAATACAGAGCTCTTTATTTTTTCTTTTACTTTTATTGCATTGGTACCTCCCAGATACCAGAAAGTCCTGTTTTCTGATGGGATCTATCGTACACGATTAATGAATGACTGAGTGAGGTAGGAGCATAGAAATGCAGTAGTGTGGTTCTTATGTGAAGGTGAGAGCACGTCTAGAAATGAGGAATGGTGACAGTGTAGGTTCATACCCATATGATTTGTACCGGCTGACGACTTCCTGTCCGCACTGCTTTTGGACTGTTGCTTATTTGCTGATGTCCGCAGCTGCATCAGTGTGTCCACCATGTCTGCACGGACTATTTCTTTCTGCCTCCGCTCGTTCATCATCTGCAAGAAGTAAGTGTCATTTTACATCGCGCAGTCTGAAGGAGCACTTCAGGTATAAAAGTCACCACAAAAGTTAAATACGTGAAAAAAAAACATTTTTTTAAAAAGAAGACATACGAACACATCATTTGAAAAAGGCACTAGTATAAAGCAGTGAGGGAAATTCCTTTGGCGTACTGAGCGAGAGAAAAATTACCTCTATGTCTGTGTACGCACCCTGTTCTCAGTCAAATCAAATGGTTCAAATGGCTCTGAGCACTATGGGACTTAACATCTGTGGTCATCAGTCCCCTAGAACTTAGAACTATTTAAACCTAGCTAACCTAAGGACATCATACGCATCCATGCCCGAGGCAGGATTCGAACCTGCGACCGTAGCGGTCACGCGGTTCCAGACTGAAGCGCCTAGAACCGCAAGGCCACACCGGCCGGCGTTCTCAGTCATCTCGCTCTCATGGCATACGATAGTGGAACAAAGAAATTGCCTAGTAGGGCTACTTGAATAACACAAGAGATATAAAATTTAATTGATGAAAGGGGAAAGTACAAGCACGTAACAAATGAATTATCAAAACCGAAGACAGACATCTGAAAATGAGAATGACGGGAAGCGCAAGCCGGCCATGTGGCCGTGCGGTTCTAGGCCCTTCAGTCTGGAACCATGCGGCCGCTACGGTCGCAGGTTCCAATCCTGCCTCGGGCATAAATGTGCGTGGTGTCCTTAGGTTAGTTAGGTTTAAGTAGTTCTAAGTTACAGGGTACTGATGACCTCAGACGTTAAGTCCCATAGTGTTCAGAGGCATTTGAACCAAGGAAGCGCAAAATGGGAAAGCAGGAAGGTGTAGGGGAAAGGAAATAGATGAAGGTATGATAGGTGATGTAATACTGCACGTAGAGCATGACACAGCACTGAGAGACGTAAATGTCTTCTGGAGCAGACGACATTACCTCCTAACTTTAAGCTTCACACACTGGAACGTAAATATTCCACCTCGAATGTAGGGTATAAGAGACAGACGAATAACGTGATATTTCAAGAAGACTGTAATAATCCAAATTCTGAAGAACGCAGTTACTGATAGGTGTGAGCATTACGGAACCATCAAGTTAATAAATTATGATTACAAAACAGTAACGCGAAACATGTGTAGAAAACGGAACGATTAAAAAATGATTGCAAAATGCTAACACGAAATATTTCAAGGAAGATGGGACGACTAGTGGAAGTCGACCAAGGCAAAGATGAATTTGGTTCGGAAGAAATATCGGAATAAGCGGACCAATTCTTACGCTACGACCTACAAGGTAGGTTGAGGAAATGAGAACACACATTTATAGCAGCTTTTATTCAGAAAAAAACTTTTGAAAATGTTGACTGGTGTACACTCTTTGAAATATTTGAATTATTAACGATAGCACGCAGGTAGCGAAATGCTATCTACACCTTGCACAAAAACCGGACTGCAGCTAACAGAGTGTTACCGTCATTTCCGAATGCCCCACAGATCTGCATATTAGATGATTCGACCAGTTGGCCAAATGGAGATCTATAACGAGAACCCTTTAAAACTCTGTCAGATGCTGATAACGCTGTCTCAGACGAGTGCTTGGCATCTCAGTGCTCTTCAAAGTGATCGCTCAACATATAACGCTGTTCACGCCCCCTATATACCCTACCAAGCCTGGCAAAAACGTAAGCGTGAGTAACACTAATGCTCTCTGGTGGGCATTCTACCCGTCACAGAGAACTGCAACGCTAATCATTTACATACTCACCGATGGAGTGTAAATGCACGAAAATACATCAACATCCGACGTATCCTCTGGGTGCTTCACCTTTTAGTCAGACAGTGTACTTTCAGAAAAGACTTCCTAATATCTAAATTTATTTTACATGCTGATAAACATCATTTTCAGCCTTTTTATGCTCATGAAAACCACACATTGCGTGTTGTACCACCATGCAGCGAGACCTTCCGAGATGGTGGTCCAGATTGCTGTACACACCGATACCTCTAATACCCAATAGCACGTCCTCTTGCATTGAAGTATGCCTATATTCGACGTGGCATACTATCCACAAGTTCATCAAGGCACTGTTGATCCAGATTGTTCCACACCTCAACGGCGATTCGGCGTAGATCCCTCAGAGTGGTTGGTGGGTCACGTCGTCCATAAGCAGCCCTTTTCAATCTTTGTCTCTGAGCACTATGGGACTTAACATCTGAGGTCATCAGTCCCCTAGACTTAGAACTACTTAAACCTACCTAACCTATGCACATCACACACTCCATGCACGACGCAGGATTCTAACCTGCGACCGTAGCAGCACTGAGGTTCCGGACTGAAGCGCCTAGAACCGCTTTGCCATTTCAATCTATCCCAGGCATGTTCGATAGGGTTCATGTCTGAAGAACATGCTGGCCACTCTAGTCGAGCGATGTCGTTATCCTGAAGGAAGTCATTCACAAGATGTGCACGATGGGGGCTCGAATTGTAGTCCATTAAGACGAATGCCTCGCCAATATGCTGCCAATGTGGTTGCACTATCGGCATTCACGTATCGTACAGCCGTTACACCGCCTTCCATGACCACCAGCGGCGTACGTCGGCCCCACATAATGCCTCCCCAACATGGGGTTGCTGTCAGGTTTCCTCCGAGCCATAATGCGTAGGTAGCGGTCATCCACTGCAGTAGCAGCCCTTGGGCGGCCTGGAGTGGGGCATGTCATCGACGGTTCCTGTCTCTCTGTATGTCCTCCATGTCCGAACAACAATCGCTTTGGCTCACTCCGAGACGCCTGGGCACTTTCCTTGTGGAGAACCCTTCCTGGCACAAAGTAACAATGCGGACGCGATCGAACCGCGGTATTGACCGTCTAGGCGTGGTTGAACTACAGACAACACGAGCCGTGTACCTCCTTCCTGGTGACTGGAACTGATCGGCTGTCGGACTCCCTTCGTCTAATAGGCGCTGCTCATACATGGTTGTTCACATCTTTGGGCGGGTTTAGTGACATCTCTGCAGAGTCAAACGGACTGTGTCTGTGATGTAATACCCACAGTCAACGTCTATCTTCAGCAGTTCTGGGAACCGGTGTGTTGCAAAACTTTTTTGATGTGTGCATGTTTCATTCATTTGGATTTGCAGCTCCTTGTGCTTACTGTGTTTGCAGTTAAAATTGTTGCATGTAAGGTCGTGACTGGGCTGGGACACAAAACAACCACAATTACAGTGTGTTTTGTTGAAGTGCAAAGTGCTTTTACGACCATATTTCTGAAAATATGTGTTATATTTACGTGTGCTTCACAACACCTCATCAGACCGATGAAAAAAATGTGCCTGCCACACAAAAAAGTAAGTAAATAAATATAGGTACGAAATACCGCGACAAACTAAATTACATTTAAAACATAAAATGATAGGTTAACTCCCAACAAAATTTCTCATCAACATCGTTTGGTTGCAGAAGACAAGCTACCTGTAATAAATAATACACAAGTGGTCCTGAGAAACCATGCAAACTGACTGTAAAGGTATTAACTAAAAGAAGCAAATTGTTGATTGAACTAAATATTCCCGTAATTTTGTAATTATTTAGTAAAAATGTTCATATTACAGATTAAATAAAACAGAAACCCACTGATGATGACACAGAGGTGCTGAAACATGTTTGGGAACTTGGAAAAAACGGTTTTTTGCATAACTGGCGGACCTTACATCCAACAGTTACTGCCTTCACTTCATGTCCTTCGACCTGCACTCTGGTTTCTGTGTAAGGCCGCGGTCACAGCGGCACCGATATTCGTGGATTCTCCCGGCGACCGGCGTCGTCCGAACACAGCCGATCTTTGCAAGTCAATACGCCACTACGTGCGCGGTCACAATGCAGCCGATCTCATCGCCCGACTGTACAGATTTCGGACGACACGCGGTGAAATTCAAATCAGTTTTTTTTTGTCATAATTGAGGACACGACACGAAACATGGGCTGTGGGAAACTGGTAAGTTAGTCAAAGGAGGAATTTGTGGCATCTTGAGAATGAAAAATATCGTAATCGGGATATAGCTCGGAATCTATGGACTGAGATCGCAGGTTTATTGGAAACCACAAGTAGGCAAAATCTTTGTCAGAAATTTTATGTGTCGATTATAAGTTCGAAAAATAATTTTTTCAAGTGAAAAGAATAGTGTATCTTACGATTAAAGTTACTGTAGTGGATCTTTTGGGGTTGTGTAGGTGGACATTAGCTCTCTACAGATTATTGTTACTGCTTTATGCCAGTAGGCTGGTTATTGTGTTCCATGACGTGATTTACGAATATGGCGCAGGAATGCTTTTCCGCTATACAGTGCTTTAGGTGTTCAGAGCACCTTAGTCCAGACCAGTGTTTGTCTTTCGCACGTGTGCTGAATGACAGTCACTGAATGTTAACAGACATATGTTTGCACAAGTTCAAATAAATTCAGCAAAACAGGTTTTTGGTTCTTGCCTAGAGGTGTGATTTGAGCTGTGTTAAAAAATCCTATACTCACATTAAAGATGCAATTATGGGTCATGTAAAACTAAAAGTGACAGTTTGACATTTTACCCCTGGCGATTACGTCCTTCCAATGATTAGGACTATACTGTGTTCTAAAAAGCACAATTTCAAAGTTTTTGTGTGATATGTTGGATGTTATTTACCATCCTCTAAATACTAATTTAAAAGCTGATATTTTCACTCTTGCACGCCAAATACTACGAATTTTTTTATTTATTCGATATCGAATTCTGGAGCTATGCTTTGGGCAAGTACCCAAAAAGACACTCTAATATAGTTGATTTTATTTATAAAGAGCTACAATGAATTCGAAATAATAGAGCAACCAGAAGGCTTGTTACGTCCTTTCTAAAACCCACTGGACAAGTCTGCAAAGAGTAGTGAAGTTTCCTGTACTAGAATCTCACTATCTGAATATACTTATTGCCAGTGCTGCATTAAAATAAATCGTTTTTAGAATAAAGTGAGCTGCTATGAAACCAAAAATCTATTTTTCATTCATTAAATAATGTTTGCTTACTCACAAACAAATTTTATAATTCATCATATAATAGAAACATCTAGTTACAAAATAAGCCATACTTTGAATAATGTGTTTTGGACAGATCCTTAGTGAACCTACATATTTTCGTAATACATGGGTGTTTAGTAAAACATGTCCGGTAATTCCAATAACTGAAGACAGAGTGTTCGGTATTCGAAACGTTCTTTTCGAGGCAGATATAACTCATTCGGCATATTTTTAATAGCAAACGGGACATTGTAGCACTCGTCTCCAAGCGCAGAGGCGTCCTGGTATCCATCCCACCCGTAGACGTTAAAATCTAATCTACTTCATACACAGACTAGATTCTAGCTTAACCTAACCTGCTCGATCCCGTCAAAAACTGACGAATGAGATCGGTCACACAGTAACCAAGCTGTCGTCTGATCTTATCGGGCGACTTCTGGCGACGAAATCTGACGACCGTTGTAGGAGCCATTGTGAACGCAGTGTAAGGCGTAGTCAACCATTTGGTGCGTACACTTTATATCTGATAACTGCAGAATTCTGGAGAGTGTATTCCAGTCAAATTTATATCTGTGTTCATTACTCACAAAACATTTCAGCTTTATCGGCTATCGCAGGCTTTCGTACCTGGACGGTGGAGAAGTAGAGGAGGGTCTCTTCCCTCTCGGATGTGAACGTCAAGGGAAACAGCTTGAAGAGTTGTGGAGCCAGGAGACTGATGGCGAGGGACAGCTGAGCCAGCACATCTTTGCGTGTGAGGCTCATGACGTGTTCTCTCATCGGTGATTTGGCCTCCGACATGGAGCAGGCGTCCGCCCCCAGCACTATCGTACACAGCACGTGGGTCGTGTACCGAGCCATCACCTGCCAGATGTCAATGGCCTCACCTGCAACGATGTGGTGAATGTCTTGAGCACTTACTTAATCATACTTAATGGACAGAAAGCAAAAAGTTTTGCTGAATAGCGCAAATAATATTGGTAGGGTGGTGAATTCTAGTGAATGGGGAGTTATCACAAAGGGAGTCCCACAGGGTTCAATTTTAGGTCCTCTGCTGTTCCTTATTCATGTGAATGACCTCCCACTTAACGTTCAGCAAGCGGAGCTAGCACTTTTTGCAGATGACATGAGTGTTATTATAAATCCCATTCCAGAAAAAGCAGCTGAAGATATTGTTAAGGATGTCTTCCAAAGAATTATTAAGTAGTTCTCAGAAAATAGACTCTCCTCTAATTTTGAAAAAAACTCAGTATATCCAGTCTGTACACTGAATAGAGTCATACCAACAATTGATGTAGCATATGAACAGGGGTCAGTTAACAGGGTAGATTTCTCCAAATTTTTGGGTGTTCACATTGATGACAACTTGAACTGGAAGAAGCATATTACTGAGCTTCTCATACAACTAAGTTCAGCTTATTTCGCTCTTCGTAGAATCGCTAGTGTTGGTAATAAACATATCAGCCTCCTAACGTACGTTGCATATTTCCATTCAATAATGTCTTATGGAATAGTTTTCTGGGGTAACTCACCAGTTAGACATAAAGTATTGATTGCACAAAAGAGAGCAGTGAGAATAATTAGTGGTGTTCACCCAAGGCCGTCATGTAGGCTCCTTTTCAAGGAGTTAGGTATTTTAACTGCACCATCATAGTACATATATTTGCTAATGAAATTCGTTACAAATAATACGTCTCAATTCACGAAGAACAGTGATGTTCATAAGTACAACACTAGAGGGAATAATGATCTTTCCTATCCGTTATTGAAGCTGTCAGTTGTTCAAAAAGGAGTACATTATTCAGCAAACAAAAATCTTTGATCATTTGCCCAACAACATAAAGTGTCTGGCAGGTAGCAGATCAAGTTTTAAATCTAGCTTAAAATCATTTCTGTTGGGCAACTCCTACTCCATGGACGAGCTACTGTTTCAGAAATGGTAAAAAAAAAAAATTGTACCTCTAAATGTAGTTGCAAGTGTAGAACTAAAAACTTCAGTAATATTAATACTAGCACTATTCATGTGTGTATATATATCCTTTAATCTGACTTGTTCCACATCATATCGATAAAATAATTGAGGCAACAAAATAACTCCACATAATTCAAGATTAACTTTAATGCCAGAAAGAGAGCCAAAAGAAGTGTCAAAAGCCCACACTAGCATTTCTCGTTAACAGACGGAAATAATTTAATAATGGATAGAACAGTATCGTTCTTCGAAGCTTTAAAGTCCATGTAATAATTTAAAGTCCAAGTAATATTACAATCTAGGTTTGTGGTTATACAGCAAAGGAACTAGATCTTCGATGACCATAACGTAAGCTGTTAATTACCTGAACTTTGGGAGGTCAACTAAGACAATTTTTGACGGGTTGTTGATTGATCATTGAATTTAACATATGTAGATCTCGTATGGGACGTCTATGAAGTAGTTAAAAAATCTTTCAGGCGATAGATAACACGAACATTACAAGTTATCAGCATCACATGATTGGCAAACATAGACTGTGTTGCCATAAGTACGCTAATTCTGTACATTATTTTCAAATCAACCATGATATAAAATCATCATTTTTTTGAAAGGAAACATCTTCCGCGTCACTCGTGAGAATGTCTTTTGTCGTAATGCTAGGCAGACATCTACTAAAGTTCACGGTATTTATTCACACTTTTCATCAACAACGGTACCTACGTTCTTAATGTACTTATCGCTCAGTAGTCGTTTACTGTAATGGCAACACAACAATGTCAAATTTCGTGTTTCATGGTACCTTAGAAGCAACAGCCTGTAGACTTGCTTGAAAGCAGCAGAACGTTCCCTGATCACTCTCAATTCGACGGTGTGCTCCGTCTCTAATGCCACATTCGTCAGCTGACTATCTTGTCTTCGGTAACGCAGCAAAAAATGAAGGGTGATTGTGCAAAAATTCAACATTATTATTATGACACGCGAAATTTAGTCGCCGTTAGAGTGAAGATGTTTGTGGCTGCTCCATCTGATGTGTAGATATAACGAAATGTCTTACGTCAGAGAAATCGATTACAGCAGATCGACGGAGGGCGGCTACAAAGTTTCAAAGTGTTACCAACAATCCCGCTAGCAGCTAGCACTATGATTGCGCGTAGGGACTTAAAAGAACGTGGTGCAATGTCCGAGCAGCTCCTCATAAGCCACACATTTCTGTAGCCAGTGCTAACTGACATTTGAGGTGGTATAAAGAGCGACAGCACTGAACAATGGGTGACTGGAAACGAGTGATTTGGAATGATGAATCACGCTATACCCTGGGGCAATAAGGTGGAAGGTGAATGCCTGGAAAACGTTACCAACTATCATATGCCGTGCCAACAGTGAAATACGAACAAGGTACTATTAAGGCATGGAAACCGCGCGGCCGCTACGGTCGCAGGTTCGAATCCTGCCTCCTTAGGTTAGTTAGGTTTAAGTAGTTCTAAGTTCTAGGGGACTGATGACCTTAAAAGTTGAGTCCCATAGTGCTCAGAGCCATTTGAACCATAAGGCATGGAGGGTGTTTTTCGTGGTTAGAGTGTGGTTCCCTCATTGCGGTTGAGGAAACCCTAAATCTCGAAGGGTACGAACACATTTTACGGCATTATGTACTGCGTACAGAAGAGGTACAGTTCGGAGACGATGACTGTATCAGCATGACAATACAGTCTGTCATGAAGCAGAATCCATGAGGCGACAGAGTGACGACTTCGCTTCAGGCCCTAGCGTCCAACATCATCACCTTCTCTGGTTTCAAATTTTGATATAAAAGAGTTAGTGATCTTAACGATGAAGCTGAGATTAAAATTCACTTCCGGTAGTCCTACTGCCCTTTAAATCCGTTCAAGGGATTATCAGCTGTGCCGCAGAAACTAGAAATTAAAAATGGTACCGGGAACTGTTTTGATAATTCATTTAATTTCATTTTAAAATTTTATTTTTAACAAGTTGTAGAATATGCATACACAAACTTAAGCACTCCTGTTGTTAAATACAATTTGTGTAAGCTAGAGTTGAAATTCTGGGCTCTTTCTGTTCAAATACACGGACTATCATATCCTAAAGTGACTTCCAGTGAATCGGGATTTTTGTTTTAATTTTAATATACAGTTATAACTGACTTATAAATTACCGTCCGTGTATGCTGAACGGATACGCGAAGAATTATAAGTCTAGATGTCGACAAAGGTCTGAAACTAAACAACTTTGGGATAACGTAATGACAATGGGCAACTTCACGGTTCAGTCACATTAATGCGACCACCGTCTAAGTTCGACCTTAACGAACCAATAACCACCCACAGACAGCAAGTTGCAAAAAAATGCTAGCAGTGGCGGATATATAAATCGTGTCGGGGGACGCGAAAAGCAGTGCAGTCGTTTTGGTTATGTGAAAACGGAGCGGTTTATCTGACGACCAAAATGGCATGATCATTGACTTTCGGGCCAAGAGTGGAAGCACATCCGAAACGAACTAGTTTGTAAACAGTTAGTGTGCCGCCGTGGTTAATGTGTACCGTGAGGGAGAGGCAGGAGGAGGAGGAGGAAAAATGGTTCAAATGGTTCTGAGCACTATGGGACTTAACATCTATGGTCATTAGTCCCCTAGAACTTAGAACTACTTAAACCTAACTAACCTAAGGACATCACACACATCCATGCCCGAGGCAGGATTCGAACCTACGACCGTAGCGGTCACGCGGTTCCAGACTGAAGCGCCTAGAACCGCACGGCCACACCGGCCGGCGAGGAGGAGGAGATTAGTGTTTAACGTCTTGTCGATGAGGAGGCCATTAGAGACGGAGCAGGCGCTCTGATTAGGGAAGGATGGGAAAGGTCATCGGCTGTGCCCTTTCAAAGGAACCATCACGGCATGTGCCTGAAGCTATCGAGGGAAATCACGGACAACCTAAATTAAGATGGCTGGTTGTATGTTTGATCTGTCGTCCTCCCGAATGAGAGTCCAGCGTGATAACCACTGCGCTGTGCGACCTCGCTCGGTAAAAGTGTGCCTTGTGTGTATGACAAAATTACGCTATTCAAATCAGGTGCTGAGGCAACTATGGTGCACCGTGGACCATAGATGACAGGGGTGAACGACGGCTCCGGATAGAGACGGGGCCCCTCCACGCTCGCACCAACGTGTTGACCAGACCAAAAGTTCTACTGTCACCTCCGTCAACATGTTAGTTATCTAACAGGTGGATCACAGGATGCTGGGCTGTGATGTTATCCGTGCGTCTGGGTAAGACTACGCATTAACACGGTTCGTCAGGTGATAGATAGTGGACGAAACGCGAATGAGGGGAAAAAGTGCCAAGGCTCGTGCCGTGGGAAAGAAACCTCTGCGACAGTGGGATGGGTAGTAAGAGCAGTAGTGGCTTACTAGCTGCGATAGTTCATGCAAGGTTGGGTTTGTTAGTATGGGTATCATGCATCATTACCGTGGCAAGCGATGGCCATGTATCCCAGTTTGCTGTAGCTGCTGCATTCCTGGAACAGTCAAGATCGTTATATAGTAGTGGGAGATCGGCCATAGATCATCTCACTGTGTGTGTGGGGGGGGGGGCGGGGGGGGGGAGGTGGAGCTTGTCTGCATGCAGTGTACGGTACGGCTTCCCTGCGTCGTGCCAGTTATTCGTCAAGTGTGTTCCAGCTGGATATCCAGTAATGGCGTCTGATTAACAGGGGCTCACCTGTACCGTTGTGTTTGCGTGTACTTGGCCATAGATGTTAGGTCCTTACAAGTATGTCTTTTGATCTTTTATGTTTCCATCTATGGTTGTGGTCGTAGTTCCCCAGATTCAGAATAAACGGGTTCTGCGAATGTCTGGAGTTTCTGTATAGTCTTGTGGTGAGTTTGTGGATTACCTCCGCGAGAGTCTCAAGTCGGTATTCCCGGTGAAGGTCCACGATGCGTGTATATCGTGGAGCATTGCTTATGATTTTGAGTACTTTGTTTTGTATGAGCTGCAGAGTGCGCAGGCGTGTGGGTGCAGCGTATCCCCAGACAGGAGCTGCGTACGTCCTCAGGGGTCGAATAAGTGTCATGTACATGGACCTCGACACCCTTCTGTTCAGTGTGCTACGCCTGTTGAGCATAGGGTAGAGCTGTTTGAGCCTCGCGCTTGCTCGGTTGGTCATGTGTTATATGTGCCCCCTCCCCCTCCCCCAAGTAATTTCCGGTCCAGCCAGACACCGAGGTATTTGACTTGCTCCGGAGATACACGCGGGCTGATAGACGTGCACCTGTTGAGCAGTTGATTGCTCAGATGAACCACGGAACTACTAATAGTGTCTCCTCAACGACTCTTCAGCAGACGTGGCTGCTTATCGGCGTCCGCAGCAGGCGCCTGGTCCATGCACCCATGCTGACTGCTGTTCATTGTCGACGAAGGTTGGAATCTGCACCCCAGTAGCGCAACTGGGCGTCCAATGAGTGGCCACAGGAGGCATCTTTAGATACATGAGGTTTTATGCTCTGTCAGACAGACGGCCTATGGTGTGAACGGCCCTACAATAATCGTCGGAAGGGTCCTGGCCAGAGGAGGGAGCGTTGTGATCTGTGAAATGTGTTACTGTTATCCCCTCGTCATTCTAGAAGGCACAACGGATCGATACAAGAATGCATCTATACTTGGGAACCCCATATGTGCACTTTGTTTCTCCTTGCCACGACGGCATCCACCAGCATGACAATGCAACGTGTTACACAGTCCACAGTAAACTACGTGTTTCAAAGAGCACCAGGATGAGTTTACCGCACTCCCCAGCCCACCATACTCCCAGGATGTAAACCCAACTGAGAATCTGTGGCACCAACTCGATCGGGCTCTTCGCATCATGGAACCGGCAAAACTTAGCACAGCTGGTCGGGGCATTCAAGTTGGCACGGCTCTACATCCCTGTCGGTATTTCTAGAACCTCATGACACTCTTCCTGCACGTCCACGTTGCAAATGGGAGTTATTCAGGCATTTGACAGGTGGTCACGTTAATGTGAGTGGTCAAGGTATAACTGAACGAAAAAACGCTGGAGCTGGAACTAGGAACTTGTGACCACCCGGGATAGAACAAGACCGACGGAACGAGACCGAGGGGGAACGAGGTCGACCTGAAGGGATTGGGGAATGGCCTCTCCTCTGTCAGTTTAGTGAAGCGTCCCTTTGGGTACCTTCAATGCGTGAACGACCCAGTTCTAGTGGACACACACCTTGGCTCTGCGGAGGGCCACAGGGCAGCACACATGGGCCCGCACAGATAGGTACAAGCAGACTCGATGGTTCTGGTCGCTAGATGCTATGTGCCTACACTCTGGCCGCTTCACGGATGACGATTCTTGCTTATCCCAATAACTCCCTACGGATTATTGAGCTGACAGGACCTTCGCGTTGTGTTTACCGACAACTTCATCTGGACTTGGGTCTGAACAATGGATTTTTGCTGTGTGTGTACTGTTCTTGTGCCTTGTATTCGATAAACGTAACATTTACCACGTCACAACAGTTCAGTTTAACTACCTGTCAAACTTCGTTATTTCATTTTGCTTACATCATTTCGCTAACGTTCTAGAGGTATGAGATTTAATAAGAGTAACTTTTTGGACAATGCGGTTTTTTGTTCTTATAATGTGGAAACAATAAATGGTTCTAGGGATTACAAGAATATATATATTTTATAATTTGTTCTTACACTGAAGCGTTTCAGTTTAACTATTTTTCAAATTTCGTTATTTCACTTTGCTTACGTCATTTCGCTAACGTTCTAGAGGCATGAGATTTAATAAGAGTAACTTTTTGGACAACATGTTTTTTTGTTCTTATAATGTGGAGACAATAAATGGTTCAAGGGATCACAAGAATATATATCTTTTATAATTTGTTCTTACACTGAAGCGTTTCAGTTTAACTATTTTTCAAATTTCGTTATTTCACTTTGCTTACGTCATTTCGCTAACGTTCTAGAGGCATGAGATTTAATAAGAGTAACTTTTTGGACAACATGTTTTTTTGTTCTTATAATGTGGAGACAATAAATGGTTCAAGGGATCACAAGAATATATATCTTTTATAATTTGTTCTTTCACTGAAGCGCCAAAGAAACTGGTATAGGCATGTGTGTTCAAATACAAAGATATGTAAACAGGTAGAATACGACACTTCGGTCGGATAAACCAATATAAGACAAAAAGTGTCTGGCGCAGTTGTTAGACCGGTTACTGCTGCTATAATGGCAGGTTAACAAGATTTAAGTGAATCTGAACGTGGTGTCATAGTCGGCCCACGAGCGGTGGGACACAGCATCTCGGAAGTAGGGATGTAGTAGGGATTTTCCCGTGCCACCATTTCACGAGTGTACCGTGAATATCAGGAATCCGGTAAAACATGAATATCCGATTTCGCAGTGGCCGGAACAAGATCCTGCAAGATCGGGACCAACGACAACTTGAGAGAATCCTTCAACGTGACAGAAGTGCAATCCTTACGCAAATTTCTGCATATTTCAGTGCTGGGCAATCAACAAGTGTCAGTATGCGAATCATTCAACGAAAAATCATCGATATGGGCTTTCGGAGCCGAAGGCCCATTCGTGTTCACTTGATGACTGCACGACACATAGGTTTACGCCTCTCCTGGGGTCGTCAACATCGACAGTGGAGTGTAGATGACTGGAAACATTTTACCTGGGCGGTCGAGTCTCGTTTCAAATTGTATCGAGCGGATGGACGTGTACGGGTACTGAGACAACCTCCTGCATCCATGGACCTTGCATGTCAGCAGGGAACTGCTCAAGCTGATGGAGGCTTTGTAATAGTGTGGAGCGTGTGCAGTTGGAGTGATTTGGGACCTCCGATACGTCTAGATACGACTCTGACAGGTGACGCATACGTAAGCATCTTGTCTGATCACCTGCATCCATTCATGTCCATTGTGCATTCCGACGAACTTGGGCAATTCCAGCAAGACAATGCGACACCCCACACGGCCAGAATTTCTCTAGAGTGGCTCCAGGAGCACTCTTCTGAGTTTAAACAATTCTGCTCTTCCGCTGGACACCAAACTAAGCAGACATGAATATTATTGAGTTATTAGGATGCCTTGCAACGTGCTGTCAGAAGAGATCTCCACCCCCACGTACTTTTACAGATTTATGGACAGCCCTGCAGAATTCATGTAATCAGTTCCCTCCAGCACTACTTCAGACATTAGTCGAGTCCATGCCACCTCGTGTTGCGGCACTTCGCGTGATCGCTGAGGCCCTACACGACATTATGCAGGTGTACCAGTTTCTTTGGCTCTTCAGTGTATGTGATAATACTGCGTGATAATGAAAAACTATTTTTAACTCTTAGTGATATTTACTACCTTCAGAATAGCTGATATTGTAACTGCAGGTAAACTTTTAATTTTTGCCGTCAAAAGCTAATATTTTCACACGTGTAAAGGACACGGAAGTCAGAGACACCAGACGTCTGGATACTTCATCTCAGTCCGAGAGGAGCACATTGTCATTTGAGTATTCACTGGCTGTTTCGCTTTTAAATAATGACAGATAACACACGTTCTTTATAAACACCATGTCATACCATAAATAGCTTCAGGATGGAACTCTGCCACCCCGTAATTAAACATGCAGTGAGGTAGCCCGTAGCATCATAGTAAGTCTCAAAGATTTAATGTGTCTGTCGTTTCATCTTAATTTTGCTTCACGTCTTGCTGCTAGAAAAACAAGCACCGGTACCTTTCTCAACTTCGGCAGCGAGGTGCTGCACCAAGTCCTGTCCAACGTCCTCCATCAGTGGGAACATCGCCTTTATCTTGCCGGGAGTGAATACTGGCGCCAGCTTCGTCCTCAGCGTTTCCCATCTGCGAAATAAATGTGGTTGTTAATCACGAGCTTCGTAAAATAAAGCACTTCCTCAGCATCTATTCATTACACTGACAACAATATTTCTATAAATTTTTGGTCGTATCGTGACAACAGACAAAGGAAGAATTATACAAATGGTTCAAATGGCTCTACGCACTATGGAACTTAACATCTGAGGTCATCAGTCCCCTAGACTTAGAACTACTTAAACCTAACTAACCTAAGGACATCACACACATCCATGCCCGAGGCAGGATTCGAACCTGCGACCGTAGCAGCAGCGCAGTTCCGGACTGAATCTCCTAGAGCCGCTCGGCCACAGCGGCCGGCGAAGAATTATACAGATTAGATTAGATTAGATTTACTTTCATTCCAAT
Organism: Schistocerca cancellata; assembly: GCF_023864275.1. Taxonomy (NCBI): domain Eukaryota; kingdom Metazoa; phylum Arthropoda; class Insecta; order Orthoptera; family Acrididae; genus Schistocerca; species Schistocerca cancellata. The sequence goes on from NC_064634.1 coordinate 167,608,587, forward strand.
TGATCCGTAGTGAGGAGGTCCTCCAGAATGTAGAACATGTCAGAAAAACAACAATACATGACAAATATTTACAACTCAAACAAATAAGCTAATGTACCATTCCACAGGTCCCATGTGGAATGATCGTCATTTTTTAATGAACATTATATGAAAGAATCACTTTAGAAATACTAATGCACTGAATTTAAAATAAAAATGTTTTTATTTATTTATAAGGTAATAAACGTGTAATACAACTACTATAATACTTATTTACAATGAACATATTACTTCACAGAAATGGTGCAGTAGATAGATTGCACTTACACACACACACACACACACACACACACACACACACACACACACACACACACTCACACTCTTATTTACAATGAACACATTACTGCACTGAAATTGTGCAGAAGCTTTATATCAGTTGGTTCTACTGAGAAATTCATAAATGGAGTAGAAGGAGTTGGCCATCAATAAATCCTTTAGGCTTATCTTAAACTGAATTTCATCGGTTGTTAAGCTTTTTATGGCTGCTGGCAAGTTACTGAAAATGTATGTTCCTGAATAATGCACACCTTTTTGTACAAGACTAAGTGACTTTAAATCCTTGTGAAGATTATTCTTATTTCTAGTACTGATTCCATGAACTGAGCTGTTGGTTTGAAAACGTGATATATTTTTAATGACAAATTTCATTAAAGAATAAATATGTTGGGAAGCAGTAGTTAGTATCGCTACAATAGACGAACATTCTCCTTAACAGTCTAGACAGGTGACTTCTGCTAATACGTTGCGTACAAGCATTAATTTCAGTTTTTTACTCCGATTTAAGCGCAATATGCTCTCCATAGGCGAATAAACAACGAGAAAAAACATCGTAACTATCTTACAATAGAGCTTTAAAATTGAGTTGCTATTAGTTGTAGTCTTCTTTTCATTGATAATTTGTGTTTGTCAATACCAGATGACTTTCATAATGTTTTACTTAAAATTTAACTTTAATCGTATAACTGGAAGAATTTGTAATGTTTATTGTGTCTTTCATATCAGAATTCAGGCATATGCTCGTTCTTTTATTTCCACTTGATCATGGTCCACAAATCACTAATGGCACTTTTGGAATAGGTTGCTAGTTTCACTACGCACATCAGATAAATATGCAAACGGGAGATGTCTATATGGTCAGAAAAACCGAACGCCTCTAAAGAATAAATCAGTCAGAAAGATTTGCTTGCTTGAGAATAAGGACATTACTGAGATGTGCTGTACTTTATAAGCACGCGGCCATTGATTTACCCAAAGTAAATGTAATACAGAAAAGTAAGTAAGTATAGTCATTTGCGTCTCCGCTGAAGAAGTGCAACATGAAGGAACCTCCAGACATAAGACTCCTAATGTAGTTCCAAAACGCACCATTATTCTTCTAGGCATATATTTCGATAGCTCAGATTATAATTCCAAGTCTCTCGCATATCTACGATACATAAACAAGTGTGCATGAGTGGCTGCCACCAATCCAAAACGGTTCATCCACATCTACATAAGTATGTACCCAACGTCAGCCTACAACGTAAAAACCACAGAAGTTTCTGCAAATGAAAGGTAGGTTGTATGGATCACACTTTCGGAATGATTAAAAGATTGTTGGACCGAAGCTATAACGCTATCTTCCATATGAAATTGTTTTACCGACTGAGATATCCAGCCATGACCCCGTAAATGGAAATGCCGTGTGGCTAGGGCCTCCCGCCGGGTAAACCCTTCGCTTGGTGCAAGTCTTTCGAGTTGATGCCACTTTGGCGACCTGCGTGTCGATGGGGATGGAACGATGATGACAAGGACAACACAACACCCAGTCCATGAGCGAAGAAAATCTCCGACGCAGCCGGGAATCGAACCCGGGCCGTTAGGTATGACATTCCGTAGCGCTGAACACTCAGCTACCAGGGGCGGACTGGCATGACTCCCTAGCTAGTGTTTACTGTTTTATTCAGCCAATATCTTGATCTATGAGGATGGGTCTTGAGTTGTGCCCGGGTAGCCCAATCGCTAAGAGCGCTGACTTGCTAAAAGCAAGAATTCGGGTTGGACCACATGTAAGAGGTAGCTCTGTTGTGCACCCAAAAGTAGTCGCCAGAGGCAGATAACGTTGCATTTTCTGCAAACTAGCTTCAGAGACACTGTTGTATAATACTCAAATGTACTATTTGTACTTGCAATTCAGTTTATATCGAGTCGTCATGTACTTGGGTAGGTACAGATGTTTTTTACATTTCATGAGTGTGAGGCTTTTCGTTCTGTAAGGAGGAGGAAGTAAAATTGACTTAAGTGTATCATAGATAAGTAGTCTTAAAAATAATATACACGCTCAAGGATCTGTACTGTGAAACGCACTGCGCAAAAATTTGTTAGTGCAGATTAGTTTTTTGAAACTGTTAATTTTTTTATTATGACCCAATTTATTGCTGACGCTGCTGCATTATCCTCGATGCTTGTTTTTCATTTAAAGATTCAATTTTTTCTTAAAAAAACAAGTTTTGGCAATATAAGCGTATTATGGATTAAGAATAATGTTCCTGTGGCACTTGGTTGCGTTCTTAAATGTTCTGCGGTTACAGCATCTCATATGCAGCTCTACCGATTTATTAAGGAAAGTCTGATTGTAAAATAACTTATCAATCGTAAGAAAGAATAATAACCGCAGACATGTATTAGTTCTTTGGTGGCAGTTCTGACTGGCAACGTTCAAATGGTTCAAATGGCTCTGAGCACTATGGGACTCAACTTCTGAGGTCATAAGTCCCCTGGAACTTAGAACTACTTAAACCCAACTAACCTAAGGACATCACCCACATCCATGCCCGAGGCAGGATTCGACCCTGCGACCGTAGCGGTCGCAGACTGTAGCGCCTGGAACCGCTCGGTCACCCCGGCCGGCTGACTGACAAACGTGTCTCCATGTGTTTGCTCTCGGTAAATTGTTACAATCTGTCAAACAATTAGATCCTTCTGGAAGAGCTGATGGATGAAGTCCAAACTGCAGTTTGAGAAGATCCTAAATGGTGCTTGTTTAGCTTTTCTCAGATAGAGGATTACAACTTTGTACTTGTAACTAAGAACAAGGTCTTTTGTGTGTTCCTGAAGAGAATCGCGACGGTGACACATAGGACTGGGCAGTAAAACTAGGCCACGGCGAAAGCGCTATCGCTGTCGTGTTTACAGCTCACAAACGTGACAAGTGGACGTCTGCAGCCAGGACTTGGAAGTGGAGGCCAACTCCGCCTGTAAAGGGACGACTCCAGAAGTTTCCACTCGCTGTAGAACGGTTTATACGAACACGCGGCATCGTTGCTCAAGAGTAAAAGTCCGGTGCCACAGCTATAAGTGTCTGTTTTTGTCCCAGTAATAGACGGGAGACAAGAGCCTCGATACCACAGACTACTTTTCATGGTGAATTCAAAAGTTATCTGTTGAGGTACTGGTCATGTAGCTGAAGTACCTATTGTATGCTGTTACACATGGCAATATATAGTTTCTTTAGTTAAAGGATAAGAGGGAATGGGGAGTATTTTACTCTCGTAGGTGACGCATTGAAAAAATGGTTCAAATGACTCTGAGCACTATGGGACTTAACATCCGAGGTAATCAGTCCCCTAGAACTTAGAACCACTTAAACCTAACTAACCTAAGGACATCACACACATCCATGTCCGAGGCAGGATTCGAACCTGCGACCGTAGCGGTCGCGTGGTTCCAGACTGCAGCGCCTAGAACCGCTCGGCCACTACGGCCGGCTTGAGACGCATTGAACAGTGGGTTTTATTCCACTAACTGAATACGTCCCTGAGGAATAGTGAAGGCAAAACGCACATCGTAAGTCTAGTGTTGCAATGGATCCAGAGATTTCGTGTGGTAAGAAGAAAATGTAATAATGTGATCCGTGTAAAAATTAGTCTCAGTCTTTGTTATCAAACTGAAGAATAACTTCAAGAAAAGTTAATAAATCTCTACAAGCACACATAAGTTTGGTTTGGTATACGGCAACTCACGTGCGTGCGTGATTTGTGTGTTGGCCAGTGATGATATCAGCCTTAACTGAATGGGAGCACAGGACGCAATGTTTTTACCAGTATTGTGTGTGCTTCTGCCAGTGTAATTCGTGCAGTACTGTTGCTTTTTGTCGCCTTTGTTTTGAATAACATAAAGTTTCTACTGTTTTAGTCGTTGGAAATGTAAGTACGGGAACACGTTTCCTAGGTTATCCTAACACAACAAAAATTGTTAGATTCACAACCGTTTATCAAAAATGCACAGTGCGAACACCGGAGAAAATTTTCGAAGCTTAGTGGCTGCTACCTTCGACAATGAATATCCCAGCAGTAAAAACTGAATTCTCATCAGAATTATCTGGAAGTATACTCTAAGACCAAAACAAACAAAAAAAACAAAAAAACAAGAAAGACGACGCTCCCGGATGTGACGGAGATCGCTGGCTGTGACATACATGAACAGACAAACAAATGATTGAAAATTCAGAAAAATTGGGTGATTTATTCAATAAAAAGAGCTTCACAAATTTTGGAAGTCAATAACGCGTTGGTCTAGGTCTGGCCCTTATACAGCCAGCTGTATGTCCTCTTGAGGAATATCGGGCCGTTGTATAGTCAAAATCTCGAGCTGGCTAGAAGGCACTGCCCATAATGCTCCGAACTTTCTCAATTGAGGCGAAATTCGGCGAACTTGCTGGCCAAGGCACGGTTTGGTAAGGATGAAGACAAGCAGTAGAAACTCTCATCGTGTCCGGCGGTCATTGTCTTGCTGAATATAAGCCCATGAAGGCTTGCCATGAAAGGCAACAAAACGCGACATAGAACATCATCGACGTTCCACTGTGCTGTAAGGGTGACGCGGATGACAACCAAGAGATCATGCTACGAAATTAATTGCCACCCCTAACCATCACTCCTGGTTGTCGGACCGTAAGGCTGGCGACAGCCAGGTTAGTATTCAACCCCTGTCCGGGACGTGCCTAGACACGTCTTCGGCCTGGAATCTCATTGGCTGGAATACAATTGTCTTCAGTGAAGAGTCCCGCTTCGAACGGAGTCCCGATGACCATCGAAGACATGTCTGGAGACGCCCCGGACTGTCACCCGAAATATGGCTTGATAACCAAGAGTGGTAGTCTGGTGACATTTCATTTCATAGCAGGATCCCTTTGACCAGCGAGATCGTCTCCTCAGCTGAGAACGTTTGGAACATTATGGGCAGAATCTCCTACTAGCTCGTTATTTGGACTATCTAACGCGCCAGCTGGACAGAAATTGGCGCGATATCCCTCCGGAGGACATCCAATAAGTCTTTTAACCTATGCCAAGCCGAATAACTGCTTGTATAAGGGTCAGAGGTGGATGGAAGCGTTATTGACTTGTTCAATTTGTATGGCTCTTCCCCATGAGTAAATCATTCATGTTATTTATTTATTGTATTAGAGTGGGTCTTATCTACACTCCTGGAAATTGAAATAAGAACACCGTGAATTCATTGTCCCAGGAAGGGGAAACTTTATTGACACATTCCTGGGGTCAGATACATCACATGATCACACTGACAGAACCACAGGCACATAGACACAGGCAACAGAGCATGCACAATGTCGGCACTAGTACAGTGTATATCCACCTTTCGCAGCAATGCAGGCTGCTATTCTCCCATGGAGACGATCGTAGAGATGCTGGATGTAGTCCTGTGGAACGGCTTGCCATGCCATTTCCACCTGGCGCCTCAGTTGGACCAGCGTTCGTGCTGGACGTGCAGACCGCGTGAGACGACGCTTCATCCAGTCCCAAACATGCTCAATGGGGGACAGATCCGGAGATCTTGCTGGCCAGGGTAGTTGACTTACACCTTCTAGAGCACGTTGGGTGGCACGGGATACATGCGGACGTGCATTGTCCTGTTGGAACAGCAAGTTCCCTTGCCGGTCTAGGAATGGTAGAACGATGGGTTCGATGACGGTTTGGATGTACCGTGCACTATTCAGTGTCCCCTCGACGATCACCAGTGGTGTACGGCCAGTGTAGGAGATCGCTCCCCACACCATGATGCCGGGTATTGGCCCTGTGTGCCTCGGTCGTATGCAGTCCTGATTGTGGCGCTCACCTGCACGGCGCCAAACGCGCATACGACCATCATTGGCACCAACGCAGAAGCGACTCTCATCGCTGAAGACGACACGTCTCCATTCGTCCCTCCATTCACGCCTGTCGCGACACCACTGGAGGCGGGCTGCACGATGTTGGGGCGTGAGCGGAAGACGGCCTAACGGTGTGCGGGACCGTAGCCCAGCTTCATGGAGACGGTTGCGAATGGTCCTCGCCGATACCCCAGGAGCAACAGTGTCCCTAATTTGCTGGGAAGTGGCGGTGCGGTCCCCTACGGCACTGCGTAGGATCCTACGGTCTTGGCGTGCATCCGTGCGTCGCTGCGGTCCGGTCCCAGGTCGACGGGCACGTGCACCTTCCACCGACCACTGGCGACAACATCGATGTACTGTGGAGACCTCACGCCCCACGTGTTGAGCAATTCGGCGATACGTCCACCCGGCCTCCCGCATGCCCACTATACGCCCTCGCTCAAAGTCCGTCAACTGCACATACGGTTCACGTCCGCGCTGTCGCGGCATGCTACCAGTGTTAAAGACTGCGATGGAGCTCCGTATGCCACGGCAAACTGGCTGACACTGACGGCGGCGGTGCACAAATGCTGCGCAGCTAGCGCCATTCGACGGCCAACACCGCGGTTCCTGGTGTGTCCGCTGTGCCGTGCGTGTGATCATTGCTTGTACAGCCCTCTCGCAGTGTCCGGAGCAAGTATGGTGGGTCTGACACACCGGTGTCAATGTGTTCTTTTTTCCATTTCCAGGAGTGTATATTTACGCGACACCGTATTTTGCTTCAGCCAGCGTTAACAGGAAATTTTTAACTACATTGTCAATTGGCTTATTTGAACCACCGTGAGATATTGCCGTGAAATCTACACATGGATGATACTGTTCTGTTATCAGCTGACTTTAGGAAACAACGTTCTCTAGGAACCTCTTCTGCCACACCTAAGTCGACGTCGAAAACGTTGTGCAGCAGACGGGTGAACGTCGAATCCACACTGTGCCGCTGATGCAATTACAGATGTGTGTGATGAACCTCGCTTAAAACTATGACGAATCTTTGTAAGAGCGCCATCCTGAACTTCATCATCGGGAGTTAGACGTACAAGTGCATCCGGAACTAAAGATTCAGCATAAAAGTATCCCATTCTGGGCAGAGAAAACTGCACTGTTGAATAAGATCCTGTAGGTCAGCCAACCTGTTCACTTCCAGTCATTAAATACGTTTGTTTTTAGAAATGAAAGGACAAGAAAAGACACAAGAAGTCTAACTACAAGCTACTGGGTTCTAAGAGTGGTCTTAATTTGTGAACGAGCTCGTAAATGTGACTACTAGAAGACAAGAGCAAAGTAGAGTGAACACGAGTATCAGAAATGTTACTAGCGTTGCAAATCAGCCGAACCCGCTGGAGAATTGTACTCCAGGTTTTCATTAGTGACAACGCTGGCAAAGATAGCAATAGTGTCGATGCAGCAGGTGATACTTTCTCCCGCTCTGCTGCATACTTCTCCCTCTTCTGTTTCCGTGGTATATCGAACTGGCTCTGAACATGATGCTTTTGTACCTGCTGCAGTTGCAACTTCAGCTACTGTTGCTACCACAGTTCAGTAAACTATGCGTCGCAGAATATGAATCCTTACTCGCCACTTCTGTGTCGTAGCCTGATGTACACTAGGCAGATCACTGCCTCGTACAACATAGTGCCTGAAAGCCACTATAGAGTAGACGTTACGACTGACAGTGACATAAGTTAAAATAAAAAAAACGATCGAACAGACTTTTAATTCAAAGTCTAGATCTAGAAAGCGAGTTAATGGTTGTATTCAATAATCAGTGTACTGAATCTTCAGTAACGATATACGAACTGCCGATCCACCCACGGAATCGGATGATTATCTCATGTGAAAGGTCAAGGACATCCCATGTAATGTATTTGTCATTCCCTTTGGAGTCGCTGCAGCCGAAAGTGAAACTATGTGCTATATAAAAATCAATGCTTGTCTTCGACCCGGTCTCCAAGCCACTGTAATGGCAGAATATTATAAGGGGGCGATGAAACAGCTATCCTTTGAAGACCTTACAGTTCAGAATCGGCATGTCAGTCAGACAAATCGCCGTGGGCATAGAGGAGGCAGTCAGCCCACCGACGCACCAGGTTGGAAACACCCATTTCATAAACCACCATGTCCTGCTGCGTGAATGAGTCCATAACTGCCTGCTGCCCGTCCTCGTCCGACAGGAATCGCCGACCCATCAAGTCCTTTTTTGAGGGACCTAAGAGCCGGCCACTGTGGCCGATCGGTTCTAGGCGCTTCAGTCCGGAAGCGCGCTGCTGCTACGGTCGCAGGTTCGAATTCTGCCTCGGGCATGAATGTGTGTGATGTCCTTAGGTTAGTTAGGTTTAAGTGTTTCTAGGTTCTAGGGGACTGATGACCTCAGATGTTAAGTCCCATAGTTCTTACGGCCATTTGAACCATTTTGAAGGGACCGACGGCGCGATAATCGCATGGGGAGGGATCGGGACTCTAGGACGGGTGCTCGAGTGTCTCCCACATGAGTTCGCGTAAATTCTGCGTTACAACACTTGCAATGTGGGACTTGCGTTATCATGTACGTGCCGCACCATCCCACATCGGTGGTTTTCGACAGACATACTGTCCGATATGCGTTCTTCATTCTCCGATGGATGTCTGCAGGTGTTTGTCCTTCGGCAGCCAAGAAAAGTGTAACAGCACGTTGGTCCTGTTTGGACGCATTTTTTAATAACGTCGCCGTAGTTGACGTTTCCATGTTTACCACAAGCAGTCGAAAGTATACGAATGTCACACTAATTCCTGGCCTACATGTCGTTGCTTATCACCCGCATTGGAGTCGCGCTACTCTGTATATACGCTGCAGCAACGCTATCAAATGGTTCAAATGGCTCTGAGCACTATGGGACTTAACTTCTGAGGTCATCAGTCCCCTAGAAATTAGAACTACTTAAACCTAACTAACCTAAGGACATCACACACATCCACGCCCGAGGCAGGATTCGAAACTGCGACCGCAGCGGTTGCGCGGCTCCAGACTGTAGCGCCTAGAACCCTCGGTCACGCAGGCCGGCCAACGCTCTCAAACGGAAACATTTTGGTAGCCTCTTGTAGAATTGTATTAGGCAAAATGAGATCTATCATTCAGTCTAATTAGTAATCAGCAGACTTCTCCCACTTCCAAGAAAATAGTTAATATTAAACAGGAAACATTTTCTTATGTTCTGCACAATTTATATGTATTTGGCTACAAATCGGCTTCTGGCATATTTTTAAGCCACCTTCAACTGACAACTGATCAGGGCAAACAAAGATAATATTACGTACGACTTACAGAGATATTATTTACACAGAAGAGACAAAAGATACGACAATGATGACATGCAGAGTGTTTACGCATTAAGTTATGTCCATGGAGCAATAACTGTTTTATATATTAAAAATTATAGAGCTTACGTGAAAAACATAGTTTCAGGAAGGCAGTTTCGAAGGTTTTGCTATTTTGTCTGAAACTGACGTAGTGAGACCGTGGCTGTGTACAATTAATGTAGGTTGATTCTTACACAGGAGAAGACAGCAACCAGCCACTATTAATATTGCTATTTATTTAAGTAAATGGCGCCGTAACCGGTTTCGAACTGGCAAGTTCATCATCGGACGGCTGTTCACAAGATTTGCAAGATACACTTTATATAATCGTCAGTTTTCGATTTTTATTCTTCCGCTGTGGCGAAATATTCTTGGTGTGTTGGTGCCATAAGGTAGAAAACAGTGTTAGAAGCGCCCTATGTGAACATAAATAACCTCTGAACGATGAAATACTGATTAAATAAATATGTGAGGTTAAGTAGTTATGGTCCTTACATCGAAAATTCCGCGCGATTTTGGGGTACCAACACACCAAGAATATTTCGCCACAGTGGAAGCATAAAAATCGAAAACTGACGATTATGTAAAGTGTATCATGCATATCATGTGAACAGCCGTCTGATGATGAACTTGCCAGTTCGAAACCGGTTACGGCGCTATTTACTTAAATAAATAGCAATATTAACAGTGGCTGGTTGCTGTCTTCTTCTTTGTAAGAATCAACCTACATTATTCGAAAGTTTTTATGTTCTTGAATGCATATTTGCCCTAGTACTACGACACAGTCAGAGTGACGTCACGGAGATGTGTCACGGCGGAACTATGGGGGTATGAACGCGGTGAACCTAATGTTTTGGGCTAGTGGAGATGGCGGACACCAGCTTCAAGTTGTGACGTAAAGCCACCTCCCTTCTTTTCCTAGGTCCATGGTTATGACGTCGCTGTCACAATGTTACGTTATTGTCACATGTCACTATGCAATATTGTTACATTCTGCAGCAGATAGCTGACGAATATTCTGGAGTTGTGTGCCTGAGAAGGCAGCTCTGCTCCTGCTCAGTGGGCGATATGCCACCAGAAGCGTCTCTGTAACTTCTTCTCAATGACAGGAAGACCGTCGCTGAATCTCATTAGCACGAACGGACCTGCTGCGGGGAGAATGGGCAGTTTGCAGAGGTCGGGCAACGACCTGATCTGCGGTTACTGAAAGCAGGGCTGGCTCCTGCACATCCTGGGGTACGTGTACACCACGGCCACCCACAGGCCCCCTGTGAATAACAGCGTGCGACATTGCTTCTTCTGTGCGCAGTTTCAAACAGCAGACGCCACTGTGGCGTCTAACCAGCATGGGAGGGTCAGCTCCTTTCGCTCTAGAAATTTGGTTCAGCCATATAATTTTGCGTTGCCCTGCACGGAGTTCTTGCTACATGAGACTGACCAGTCATGAAGACACTGGCCGGCCGGAGTGGCCGAGCGGTTCTAGGTGCTTCAGTCTGGAACCGCGCGACCGCTACGGTCGCAGGTTCGAATCCTGCCTCGGGCATGGAAGTGTGTGATGTCCTTAGGTTAAGTTTAAGTAGTTCTAATTTCTAGGGGACTGATGACCTCAGCTGTTAAGTCCCATAGTGCTCAGAGCCATTTGAACCATGAAGACACTACCCGAGGCGAGTGAAAACTTCGTATGCTTTCTCCTGCTTTTTCATGGATGTAGGAACAATTCTCGCCCGTCACATTGACGACAGCATCCTCTCCATGCAGAATTTTCAGAGAGCTGAGGCCCATAAACTTGGATTCTCAAGACTCTGCTCTCGGCTTTCGTAGAGAGGGCACTCTGCTCAGGGCTGTCGAGGGAAGACCGTTAACTCCAGCTGCCTTTCATTGCTAGTCGGCTCACAAAAGCTGTATAAACGAATGTAAGTGACACAATTACAGTTCACAGTCTGATCCATATTCTGCGCAACTCTTTACATGTTTGCTTTTGTCACCCAACCAGTGTTGCTATTTTGATTATACGTGTGGCTTGTTGTTGTAGCATTGTCCTCGATTACGTGAGCCGCCCAAATGAGCAGATATTGCGCACTAGCTGCATACAGTCTTCCACAGTTTTTGGTATTTTCGCTGGGTTAGCATAATTTTGTAATCTAATCTGAACTACACATAAATTTTATCTCTGTTAATTTCATTGTGATTCATGCCAATCATTTTAGCAATAAATAACTATTAATTTTAGTCTTGTCTTAGATTTCAAGATCCTCCAACTTGTCCTACAACATGTCCTGGTTAGGCGGCCCTTTAAAACTGAGTATAAGTGATTGTATTCTCATTTGGTTCACTGCACTGTGTCAGCCATGTCCTTCAGCGCAGTGGCCCACTACAAAGATAACTTATTATTTTGTCAAAGCAATGAACATGGCAGTCCCTCGTCTTATACCAATACGACTTCAGGTATTATTTTGTCAAAGCAAGGAGCATTGCATTCACTGAGTGTGCATCACTACACAGTACTCTTTAAGTATTGCTTTGTGAAAATCATGAGCATTGCACGGCCCGACTGCATCACCAATGATGGCCTCAGCAGACTACGTACCTTAATAGGAAAGAGGAGGCTATGAAACTTACATATGGACAGTTGCTCTACAAAATTGCTAACAATTTTTGTCTTTGACAAGGTGGTAATCGATAATCAACCTTATCTTTGCTATGGATTATCACTGCTCATCACGTGTCACCTGAACCACGACCCTCTTTCTCACAATATATAAGTCGCTCTGAGACACCCGACCAGTCAGTCGGCAAGACTCAGCGGAGCAGCGCCTCTGAGGAAGTCCAGCGCAGTCCTGGACGAAACGTAAGGAGCAGAAAAGTTCTTGGACCACGACCTCACATCCCGGAAAGTATATCAACAGCCATGTCACCCGGTCGTGAAAGCCTTCATTCTACAGACTATGAAGACTCAGGTCTAGGACCTTACCTTTGGCGTCTATTGAGTCTCCTGCAGTCAGAACGGCACAAAGAAACGACTCCTGGGGTAAAAAGTTATAGCGACCATTTTCTCCTATTTCACTTTCTTGTGTACTTGAATTAGCAGCTGCAGCATGGGATAGTGTGGCGCAAACTGACATTTTACTTGTGTAGTACGTACTTGAATTTTTTGTTTTGTATCCAAGTGTAAACGAAATTTAATGCTTTCTATAAGTATCTTGTAAGGTGTTATGTAGCTCTGACTGTATGTAATTCACGTGGGAAAGAAAATACTTCGGTGCAGTAGGAAAAGTTTTATCCATGCAAAATTTTACTAAGGAGAAAGTGACAAGTGAATGGAGTCACTCTACTCTGGGACGCAGTTCTGTGATGACAGATGGATGAGACATGTCATTTAATTACTGAAAATAGTGGTAATTTTGCGGAAATGGAGGTAATTTCTTTGTGGTGAAGGTCGAAGGCTTTCATATACAGGACATAATTATAGTAGTGGGCCGGATGAAGTAGTTTGAGTACGCAGAGACAAGCAGAACGCAGAAGTTTCCAGCAAGCTATCATTGCCACAAAATACTAAATTTTAAGAAGAGACGCAGATTTTGAGGTTGTAAACGAAGAAGAGAAAGACGCAAGAGGCGAACTACAAGAAAGAAGATGGCTAGAAAGAAGATTCAAGACTAAAATTTGGTGGTGGATCTACCTAAAAGAACAGACAACCGGTCATCACTCCAAAACCCAAGTATGACTATGTAGCGAACAATTATCAGCTTTATTTTGATTGAGAAAAGACTATAAATTACAGTAGTAGTACAGATTGCATTATTAAAAGCTACTGTTACTGATTTTTAGCATTTAGAGAATTTGGACTGCATTGTTAAATAAGGTATTGTGAGAACCAAAGCACACATCTTATTCGAAATTGAAATATTAATGATCGGAGACTTATTCAAATACGTCGTTACGTAGGCGTCCGTCGTACTATATAAAACTGTTCATATCTCAGTTCCAGCGTACCCCAATCCCATATAATTTCTGAAAAGTTGTTAAAAGTTTCATCAGTAGATTCTACAGCAACATGATGGTACCCCAATCCCATATAATTAGCAACATGATGCTCCAGAGACCAAGAGAGGCAATGGGATTGTATACAATTTTTTAAATTCATTAATTTACAAGATAGATAGCTGGCATCTTATAATCTCCATGCTTCATTGATAGCATATGACGTGCTATAGCTCCAGCAATTGTCAGCTACCGCGGAACACCTCAAATAAGTAAGCAAATGATATATCTTTGGACGACGGACATTGTTCGCTACATCTCAGTAAATACGTATTTATGTCGCAACAGACATTCACTGTGAACATTAACTAAAGTTAGACAAAAGTAAAAGACACTGAAGACTGTAGACAGTTATCCAAAAGAACAATAATTTGTGTAAATATATTTTATTTTCAATGAACCCTACATTTCTCTTGCAGTTAAATTTTGTTGTCACGTGGTTAAAATAGGCAGCAAAGTCAAATTGCTTTTCGGGTAAATTACTGTAGAACAAAACCTCGTTAGTAATGAATACATCAGCGACTAACACCAAAAGCTGACATAATTTGTTATTACCGTCGTCTGATATTGATGTTTATGAGTAATTTCTGAACTTCGATACTATGAACCGATTCCCTGCTACTACAAGCCCACTACTCCTCATATTTTGAGAGGTGTAATATCCACAAAAACGAGAAACAGATGTCCACTAAATGTGGACTGAGTTTGAAGGCAAAAATGTCTATTATGCGTGGGCTCCAAAGTGCATACATTGAGCCATGAGCACTTCTTCAACTTCGATACTGTGAAACAAATCACTTCTACTGCAAGCCCCTTACCCTCCATATTTAGAGAGGCGTAATGTTAACCAAATGAGAAACATACGTCCAGCAAATATGGGCTGTAAAGTGCATACCGTAAGAGCTATGAGCAGTTGTTCATCTTTGCTACCGTAAAACACATCTCTCATGCTGGAGACGTGCTCATAGCTATTAAGTTACGCATTTTAGGGCCCGTGTTTACTAGATAATTTTTTCTTGTTTAGATCCATATTACCTTTTCCCAAAATAAGGAAAGCAAAGTGCTTGCAATAGAAGAGCTCTGTTTCACAGCATAGAAGAGGGAGGATTGCTCATACCTTTTAAGGTATGTATTTTACTATACTTCTTTTCTTTGAATGATCGTTCATGTCGTAGTCCTGAATATTGACGATTCCTGCTGGGACAAATTTTGACTGATACAATACCGTACTCTGCTCTAGGAATTTCTTAATAGACTTTTCATGTTACCATTCTCTTTCAATTTTAATGTTACACGAAAGTGACTCAGCAATTTGAATAATTCATAATAAACTATATACTCGCAAATTTATTCAAGAAAGTGTTCGTACATTTAGACAAAACTTTTTAATCGACAGTTCATGTTGCAAGCCTTATTCCAGTTAACATTTTGTGTATGTATTGCTCATTAAATGTCAACAATTCATGTTAGTTCATACAGTCAGAGTTCTATTCAGTAAAAGGCATGCTACATATATTGACAAACAGCAGTTTGATCAGAACCAGAGAAACAGTTCATCCATCTAGCACTTACATAAAAATGTCATGGTGATTCTTATCTGTACCAGTTTTGGTGTAAGTGTTGATGTGTGCATATGTGTACTACGTCACCTGTCATAGACAAGACCTAGCATGAAGCTAAAAACTTTCAGTTTCAACGGAACAATTAATTTAATATCGAATTATTTTAGTGTAATAAGCAGAAGGGTATCATTTTGAGAGACTGTTATTGACAATGACTTCAAGAAGTCGTTCATGCAGATGGTAAACAGTATTCCAGAACTTTTAAGCAGGTAGACAGGCATATCACTACTGACCTTAAACACAAATATATGCCAGAGGTGACTGAAGCGGTAAGTTCCAGGGGAAATTGCCAGACCAGCTGAGGATCGAATCCCGGACATTTGTTCTGCAGTGTGACGCTTCCCCAGTAAGCCACCGAGCCACATTGTACAGAATTATTTTGAAATGAGTCTTGTTTCTGCTGCGAATCATATTCTGTTGTGAATCATTAAAACTGTTTGCTGGACCGAGACTAGAACAAACTCTGTTGCCGATCGGGGAAGACGCCCCCACCTTGTGCGCTACTCACTTATTACTCATGATCCCACTCACGGATTCCATCGGCGAATACCTCCTTCCTGCTTTCCTGGCTCTACAAATGGTACTGCGTATACATTAACGAACTAGCACCTCCTAGAGGCTAGATTGTATTGCTGTGATGGATCCTGATCAAACGACTGTCTGACTCTTGGTCCAGGACACACTTTGAATCGATTCAGAAGCCTCACTTTTATTTTTAAGTAGTGTAACAAGATCCCACCCACGGAGATGTTTTGTGATGTGTTTAAGGCGTCTGAGTGTGCAAATCACAAGTTAGTTATTATGGAGAAGCTTGTAGTTTATGGCGTTTGAGGCATAATGAGAAAGTGGTTCACTACGGAGTTAATTGATAGGACACAACGGCTCCCAATATGAATCTTCTTCTTAATGAGAAAAAATTACTAATGAGGTTCAACAGGGTTCAGTTCAGGCACCACTTCCGTTCTTGCTATACATAAATGTCCTACCACTCACATTCATAAAGCAGAAGTAGTTAGCGTTCTTTGACGATGTTTCAAACATAATACTGAAACTCAACAGAACTGTAACAACAGAACGAACAATACATGAAGTATTTAAAAGTATTATGATTGCTTCTCATTTAATGGTCTGTCAAACTTCCTGGCAGATTAAAACTGTGTGCCGGACCGAGACTCGAACTCGGGGCCTTACCCCGAGAATGGTCTGTCAGTTAACTTATAAAAACACAGGTAGTTGTCGTCGAAGGTGAGTGTTCATCGGAGGTGAGGGTATCATCTGGAGTGCCCCAGGCAAGTGTGGTAGGTCCGCTGTTGTTTCCTATCTACATAAATGATCTTTTGGATAGGGTTGATAGCAATGTGCGGCTGTTTGCTGATGATGCCGTGGTGTACGGGAATGTGTCGTCGTTGAGTGACTGTAGGAGGATACAAGATGACTTGGACAGGATTTGTGATTGGTGTAAAGAATGGCAGCTAACTCTAAATATAGATAAATGTAAATTAATGCAGATGAATAGGAAAAAGAATCCCGTAATGTTTGAATACTCCATTAGTAGTGTAGCGCTTGACACAGTCACGTCGATTAAATATTTGGGCGTAACATTGCAGAGCGATATGAAGTGGGACAAGCATGTAATGGCAGTTGTGGGAAGGCGGTTAGTCGTCTTCGGTTCATTGGTAGAATTTTGGGAAGATGTGGTTCATCTGTAAAGGAGACCGCTTATAAAACACTAATACGACCTATTCTTCAGTACTGCTCGAGTGTTTGGGATCCCTATCAGGTCGGATTGAGGGAGGACATAGAAGCAATTCAGAGGCGGGATTTGTTACTGGTAGGTTTGATCATCACGCGAGTGTTACGGAAATGCTTCAGGAACTCGGGTGGGAGTCTCTGGAGAAAAGGAGGCGTTCTTTTTGCGAATCGCTACTGAGGAAATTTAGAGAACCAGCATTTGAGGCTGACTGCAATACAATTTTACTGCCGACAACATATATTTCGCGTAAATACCACAACGATAAGATAAGAGAGATTTGGGCTCGTACAGAGGCATATAGGCAGTCATTTTTCCCTCGTTATGTTTGGGAGTGGAACAGAGAGAGAAGATGCTAGTTGTGGTACGAGGTACCCTCCGCGACGCACCGTATGGTGGATTGCGGAGTATGTATGTAGATGTAGATGTAGATGTACTACATTTCTGTGTGATTCATACCTTCATCAATAACAATACTGTACAGAGGACAGGAAATACCAGTATGTAAAATTGATAATTCAAAATTGCTGTGTGCGCAGACTGATCAAAGATTCAATTGAAAATCATATACTATTATAGATCGTCTCAAATGCTTGGTTCAGAAACATTTGCTCTACGTGTAATTAATGATTTGTTGACTAAAATACCAGAAGATTAGATTACTTTGCATACTTCGGTCATATGGAGTAATTTTCTGCGGCAATTCAGTACAAAGACACAAAGTATTCACTGCTCAGAAAAGTGCTGTAAGGATAATGTATATTCGAACATAATTTAAGAAATTGTTTAAAAAATTGGTGTACTAATAAAAACCCACAACACATTTACTGTCTTATGAAGTTTGTTATGAAGAATTTTGTAAAGAATATTAATAATACACTGCTCTGCAAACACTTAAGGATGAGATACACTGAAGCGCCAAAGAAACTGGTATAGGAATGCACATTCAAATACAGAGACATGTAAACCGGCAGAAAACAGCGCTGCGGTCGGCACGCCTAAATAAGATAACAAGCGTTTGGCGCACTAGTTAGATCGGTTACTTCTGCTACAATGACAAAGTTAACAAGATCTAAGTGAATTTGAACGTGTTTTTATAGTCGGCGCACGAGCGATGGGACACAGCATCTCCGAGGTAGCGATGAAGTAGGGATTTTCCCGTACCGTCATTTCACGAGGAATCCGGTAAATCATCAAATCTCCGACATCGCTGCGGCCGGAAGAAGATCCTGCAAGAACGGGACCAACGACGACTGGAGAGAATCGTTCAACGTGACAGAAGTGCAGTTCTTACGCAAATTGCTGCATATTTCAATGCTGGGCCATCAACAAGTGTCACCATGCTAGCCATTCAAAGAAACATCGTCGATAGGGACTTTCGGAGCCGAAGGCGCACTCGTGTACCTTTGATGACTGCACGACACAAAGCTTTAAGGGGCTCCGGAACGCCCTATACTTGCAATGTTAAAATAACGCTTATAAATTACATCTTTGCTCACAAAGTATTTGAGGTAGGAAGTTGAACTTTTTACAGATTATTTATTGGAATATGGGCTACAACTTAGCACAGGGATTTTACAAAATTTTAGTTCAGTTATTAAAGATGATTTTTTTCAATTGTAATGAAAATTCACAATATTTTTTGCAATTTTTTACTTATATATTAAAAAATATACAGTTTTTTGGAAAAAGGCTGTGTTAAATTATGCAGAAAGTACTGTGTAACATTTACTGAAAGTTTGAAACAAATATGTTTGGAAGATCCTTAGAAAACATGTAATTAGTATGAGAAAATAAAAGTTTTGGGAATCGAGCGACAAAGATTGGATTAACTTTTTAGTGCATTCCAGGTCCATAGGATGGATTATCTTCATCCTCTGCAAACTCCTCCTCCAGCTTCCTCTTGTTCCTCCTCCTGTTTACTCTTGCTTGTATTTCTAGACTCTTTACAGCCCTGTCTGCAGCCCGAAGGCGTTCTTTGTCTAAAGCAAGCATCGCTCGTACCATGTTAGAACCTATCTTCATTCCCATATTTCTAAATACCTTGCACCTTACAATGTTGCCATCACTGAAAGTCGCAACAGCATCATACACACCAAAGTGAAGTGTTTCTATTCCAACAAATACAGTCTTGGGGATTCTCGACCATATAACACTATTTACACTTTCATTGGGGTTTTGAGTTTTTCCGTGAATACACTTTTTCAACAGTTCAGGTGCTGCTAAGTCTCTGAAAATAGGTTTTATCACCTCCATTATTGCATGAGGCAGACTATGCTTATGAGTGTACACTTCACCAGTTAGCAATCCTTTGTTATATTTACACCAACTGTCTTCTTCTTTGGGACACAAGCTATGTTGGGGATTTTCATCGGTTGAAGAAGTATGAAAAAAAAGAGCCCAAACAGCCTTCTTCATTTCGTCGACACTTTGTGTATTTTCCCTAATAGCCATTCCATAATAGTTCTGTATTTTGTCAATTACACTGTCAGTTAACCTTCCCTTCCCACCCAACCCTTTACCATCACTGAGTTTTTGTTTTTTGTACGAAGCTTTCAGTCGCGAAGTCTTGTTCCCATTCGCTTCTGTACGTGTCCAATACACTCAAATTTCTGCACTACAACATCATCACCATAGGGCTTCAGTCCTTGAACATGTTTGAAACTTTTAGAATCACCGTCACCAAGGTAATTAACATATCGCACTTTATCACACGCCTCAGAACGCTGGAATATACTGGCAACACCAGCCACTTCCATTCCTCCACTACTGCCACTATAGTTAGCTTTGCAATTATTTTCATGTGTACCTTTATATTTTTGTGGACATCTACAATACTTTGATATTACTGCTACATCTAAAACTTTCCCTGTATACATACTGGTGGCAGATACTACACCATGAAGAGATGTGTGTCCCCGTTTATGCCAGGTACCATCGAACGCTCCAGTCAAATCTCTGTTGCCATTATTTTCCATTACTGCCTCTTCCACAGCGTTCTTAATAGATTCTATACAGACATCTTCAACTTTAGACCCTATTCATTTATTATAGGTCGTAAACTTGGTTGGGGGATTTGGAATATTCATGATGCCACAGAAAATTGCACCTGCAGTAGCACCCTTACCAACTGAACGCAAAGAATAAACAAATCTAATGTTGTGTTCGTAGATTTTGCTACCATTTTCTTCGGTTGCAGTTACTGCAACACTGTTCCAAAAGGTGGTCATGTATGAACACTTATCACATTTCAGTTGTATTTCACTAGCAAGTCCTACGTGCTTTATTATGGAGAGTTCCAGACCAACTTCACTACAATGAATACATCTTACACAGTTTGAAAAAATTCCTTTGAGAACCGACATATCAAATATTTCATTCACATCCGATTCGCCCATAAAACATTCATAGTTTTCACTCATTGAACCAAGCTTCTTCTGTGAAGTATTTTCTTTCCCACTTTGACTGCTATGGGCAGGTGTACTTGAGAGGTTAGGTTCACTCACTTGGTTATCGTCTTTATTGTTTACAGTAATAACACATACCTTTGGCTTTCCAACATTTCACCTTTTCTTAAAAGCCTTCAGAGGATTTCTAATAACTTTACCTTTACTCATTATTATACTTCAACAAAACAGAGACTCAAGAAACAGAATTAATTACGAATATTTTCGAGATAACGACAGAGTAAATAAACATGAAACAATCGACAATCACACCAGCGATATATATTGAACCATCACAGGTTAGCCACAACACATACTTTATCTCACATCACTAAAATGTACCTGATGAACAAGGACGTTAATAATAACACCATTTGACAGCAGTTTAACAGCGCCACAGTGGGTCACGCCCATGTAGAACACATTTCAAAAAAAAATTAAAAATAGTTGTAGTCTTCGGAATTGAATAAATTATATATCTATCAAAAGGTAATAGTCTGCAGATTCAGAAAACGCAAAGAAGTAAAAATTGAACTTTTCATGATTTTGAGCCTTTCCGGAGCCCCTTAAGCCTGGCCTGGGCCCGTCAACAGCAACATGGACTATTTATGACTATAAACATGTTATCTGGTCGGACGAGTCTTGTTTCAAATTGGATCCAAGGACCCTGCACGTCAGCGGGGGACCGTTCAAGCTGGTAGAGGCTCTGTAATGGTGTGGGTCGTGTGCAGTTGTAGTGATATGGGACCCCTGATACGTCTAGATACGACTCTGACAAATAACACGTACGCAAGCATCAAGTCTAATCAACTGCACCCATTCATGTTCACTGTGCATTCCGGCGGACTTGGGCAATTCCAGCACGACAATGCAACGCCATACACGACCAGAATTCTACAGAGTGGCTCCAGAAACACTCTTCTGAGTTTAAAGACTTCCGCTGCCCACCGAACTCCCCACACATGAACATTATTGCGTATATCTGGGCTGCATTGCAACTTGCTGTTCAGAAGAGATCTCCACCCCCTCGTACTCTTACGGAATTATGGACAGCCCTGCAGGATTCATGGTGTCACTTTCCTCCAGCACTACTTCAGACATGAGTCCATGCCACGTAGTGTTGCGACATTTCTGCCTGCTCGCGAAGGCTCTACACGATATTAGGCAGGTGTACCAGTTTCCTTTGCTCTTCAGAGCAGACAAAGTAAAATAACAAACAAACTACTCGGTCGAAATGAGTGAAGGCACGGGAGCTTGATCCCGAAGGTCTTCCTGTCTTGCACAGAAAGTTTGACTCCATATGCTGTGAGGTCAGCTTGACTATAGCGCCAAAATGGTCCTGCAATACGAGGCAATTCAAGGAACGGGAGGCGACAGTGTGTCTGTCAGTTAGCGAGCAAGTACCGTGCACTATGGTGATGTTCTTTGCTACAACATGGCGCGGCGACAACATTTGTATGACTTCGTACGGGCAGGAATCATCGGGAAACTGGATGGAGGACGAATTGTGAAGAGGTTAGCCAAGGAGTTTGGTATTGCTCACAGCATTGTTTCACGTGTATCGGTAGCATTCCGAACCAAAGGCACTGCTGCCAGGATTGAAATGATGTGGTCGACCACGGTCAATTACAGCAGCAGGTGACCGCTACAGTGTGCAGCAGACAAGAAGGGACCCATGTCAATCAACAGCTGCAATTGCACCCACATTTAACAGGACTGCAAAGCTGAAAACTCGCGCTGCACAGTGGAGCGACAGTACTTTGTGTTACTTTCATACCCGCACATTGGCGGCACTGGCTACGATGATGCCACGAACACAGGGACAGGACCAGTGAGGATTGGAGTCACATGCTCTTCTCGGATAATGATGATGATGTTTGGTTTGGGGGGCGCTCAACTGCGCGGTCATCAGCGCCTGTACAAATTCCTAATTTTTCCACAGTACAATTTTTTTCGCAGTCCATTCTAGCCACTGTCACGAATGATGATGATGATGATGATGATGACATCATGATGAGGACTACACAAACACCCAGTGCCCAGGCAGAGAAAATCCCCATCCCGGCCGGGAATCGAACCCAGGAACCCGTGATCCACAGGCAGCAACACTGGCCACTAGATCACTAGCTGCGGACTTTCTCGGACAGTACATGATAATTTTGGTGGTCCAGGTGTTAACGTTGTGGGGGGGGGGGGGGGGGGATAATGCTGCAAATCTTTGAACACGGTACACTCGCCGACCAACGTTTTTGTGACAACATATTTGTACCCCATGTGCGTCGTATCGGGGATGCACTCGGCCCTGACATCATTTTTATGGATGGCAATACGCAACTGCATCGAAGAGCACGTGTGAAGGAGCTCTTGGGACGAGAGGATATTCGGCGAAGGAACTCGCATGATCGTCCCCCCCCCCCAGGTCCCCCACCCGCACTTAAATACCACAGAGCACGTGTGGGATGCGTTGGAGAAACCTACTGCAGCACGTCCACATGCACCAAGGACCATCCAGCAGTTGTCAATCGCGCTGGTGGATGAATGGAACGGCCTACCACAAGAACTGTGCCGGCCGGTGTCGCCGAGCGGTTCTAGGCGCTTCAGTCTGGAACCGCACGACTGCTATGGTCGCAGGTTCGAATCCTGCCTCGGGCATGGATGTGTGTGATGTCCTTGGGTTAGTTAGGCTTATGTAGTTCTAAGTTCTAGGGGACTGATGACCTCAGATGTTAAGTCACATAGTGCTCAGAGGCATTTGAGACATTTTTAACAAGAACTGCTTACCAGCCTTCCAACCTGCTTGGAAGTACATTGCAGAGCATGCATTGCTGTCCGTGGTGATCAACTGCTGATGGCATAATAAGCCGAAAGTCGGCACGTAACCAAATAGATGTTCTCCAGGATATCAGGAAGTGTTCCTATTTAAAATTGTTGTCGGGTTCTGCCAAGCATTGAGGAAAAATTTAGTTCCTGGTTATCGGGCTTTATTTGAAAACAATATTAGCATTCATGAATATAACAGTAAGAACAAAAATAGCCTCCATTATTCGGAACCGAACTTTACTCTTGCATGGGAAGTAGCAAAGTACACAGTTACAAGAGTATTTGACTCTTCCCTTGTGAATAAAAGGTGCTGGAGGATAATGAAAGTTTTTGCAAAAATTGAAGTTATTTCTGCTCGAGAACTCCTTATACTCCATAGATGCATTTCTGAGAACGTAATATGTATAAATTATATTTATCTAATTTTGTTGTAGACGAAGATTTAAAAAAGACAGTTATGTAAGTATACACTTAGAGGGACATCCAAAACTCTCGCTAAAATTTTTCGTGTTGAATAAATCCGCTCCAGCTGTACTTTGCGATTCCTTTATTCGGATAAAGTCGTAGACACAATTCGGGTTTCAGGATGTAAATCCTACCTTCAGGCACTATTAAAAACAAGAGGAACTATCAGAAGAGTCCGTACAAATGTGAATATCAGGTCATACTTTGATTGTGTGCGAGAAAATTATACCAGTCAAGTACGAAATCCAGTAAATTTATGAAGTAGCATTCGAGATTCCGTGCAGGTGAGGCTTGGAAACTTGCTTGAGTCAACTAGTACCAGTAAAACGGAACCTCAGCCAAAAACCGTGAATGTATCAACAAATAAACACTCATTGCCAGCCTAACATAACCTACGAACTAACTGCGAACCACGAGACATGTGGCATGGCCCTGAGAAAGTAACATGAATGACTATCCGTTCATACAGTAATATGGTTTTAGCGCTATTATTAGTGGGTAGCGTTCGAGAGTAAACGTGAGGGTATGGCCATGTTATTAGTTATGATTTCTGCAATTGTCCCTGCCGATTAGTTCTGGCGACGGCCACTCTATGGCGTGTTGCGTACTGAGACGTCTCATTGCAGCTCACGAGGCAATCCGTGGACAGGTCTTGCTGGGCATCCACGGCATGCGGTGGGCTGGGCGCGCTTATACGGTAAGCCCTTCTTTTTACTTTCTTATGCTACACATCTGATAGTTCGCAGTCGGTGCGTAGGTCATATTAGGCTGGCAATTATTGTTTAGTGATACATTCATGTTTCTTCGGTTAGCTACCGTTTACTGGTACTACTTGATCCAAAGAACATTTTATGGCCTACCTCCAAGGGATCTCACGTACTACTTCATAAATGTGCTGGATTTTTTACATGACTGATTACGCAAATAGAGTATGACCTGATGTTCATATTTTTATGGACAATTTTAATGTTAATTACAAGGTGTACAACTTTGCTTCCGCCGTTTTTTCCCCAACATTTGAGGTTTTAATGAAACAAATTGGTTACATATGTATCATTCAAAGTATATTTTCCGTCGCTGGCCACTACTTGCTCCCATCTTTCGGGCAATGTACAAATCCCGCGTCGAAAAAATTGTTCATCTTTTGAAGCAATGCACGAATCGATCCAATTTATGACTTCTTCATGAGATCAGAAGTGTTGGTCAGCCAGGCCATGCGCCATTGATCTGAACAGGTGATAGTCAGGGGGAGCAATGTCTGGAGAATGGGGTAGGACTTCCCATTTTAACGTTTCCAAGTACGTTTTAACCTCTTTTGCAACGTGGGGTCGAGCGTTGTCGCGCTGCAAAATCACTTTATCGTGCCTCTCGCTGTATTGCGGCCGTTTGTCCCTTCCGTTTTTGCCTCTGAAGCAACTGTTCACAAACACACAAACGCCGTTCAACGTCTCTTGGTTTCAGCTCACACGGGACCCAAGTTTCTTCTTTCTGAATCATGCCCGTAGCCTTCAGACGTTTCGAAATGGCTTGCTGTGTCACTACCTCGGCAAACGGCGGAAGCAAAGTTGTACACCTTGTAGTTTCCCTTGGTTTTGGCAGCGTCTGAAGACGGAATTTACATCCTGAAATCTGGGTCGTCTGTGCGGTTTTATCCAAATAAAGGAGTTGTAGAACTGACGCGCATTTATTCATCATGCAAATGTTCAGTACCTAGGCGCTTTTGTATTCACAGAGAAAATGTATCTTATTTCTGAACCTACTGACACGTACTACATCATATTGAGTTGTCGCAATTATGATCCACGGGGCTTACAATAATAATAATAATAATAATAACAATAATAACTACTCTCACCTGTCTCCATTTACACCCA
Source organism: Schistocerca cancellata (assembly GCF_023864275.1). Classification (NCBI taxonomy): domain Eukaryota; kingdom Metazoa; phylum Arthropoda; class Insecta; order Orthoptera; family Acrididae; genus Schistocerca; species Schistocerca cancellata. Next base: position 167,634,167 of record NC_064634.1, read on the forward strand.
AGACAGACTTTGTCAACAGTGAGTCACTTCCGACAGCGAAGTTACGGCTGTTAAATGCTGGAAAATCCGTCGCCAGCACACGAGACAACAGTTCCGGGTCCTTGACCATGAGCAGCGGATTGCCGAATGCGAACATGCCCATGAAGGGCGCATCAGCAGCCTCCAGGTAGCAGTCGTATATGGGATCTCCGGCGTGTTGCTCTCCGATCGCCATCCCACCCATGTTGCCGAGGAACGACGTGGGCTTCAAGTAAGGCACTCCCAGCTTCTCCCAGAAGAAAAAGTTGCGCCTGCGGTGCCAGTACGCTAGAGGCAGGACCACCAGCAGAGCGTCCACCATCCAGCTCCCAGTCACCACACACATCTCCGACGCTTGGTTCCTCAACCTGGAACAATAAAAGATAGGTAGAGGTGTTAATCACTGACACAGTTGTTATTAGCGGATATTAGCGGCAACTACACTCCTGGAAATGGAAAAAAGAACCCATTGACACCGGTGTGTCAGACCCACCATACTTGCTCCGGACACTGCGAGAGCGCTGTACAAGCAATGATCACACGCACGGCACAGCGGACACACCAGGAACCGCGGTGTTGGCCGTCGAATGGCGCTAGCTGCGCAGCATTTGTGCACCGCCGCCGTCAGTGTCAGCCAGTTTGCCGTGCCATACGGAGCTCCATCGCAGTCTTTAACACTGGTAGCATGCCGCGACAGCGTGGACGTGAACCGTATGTGCAGGTGACGGACTTTGAGCGAGGGCGTATAGTGGACATGCGGGAGGCCGGGTGGACGTACCGCCGAATTGCTCAACACGTGGGGCGTGAGGTCTCCACAGTACATCGATGTTGTCGCCAGTGGTCGGCGGAAGGTGCACGTGCCCGTCGACCTGGGACCGGACCGCAGCGACGCACGGATGCACGCCAAGACCGTAGGATCCTACGCAGTGCCGTAGGGGACCGCACCGCCACTTCCCAGCAAATTAGGGACACTGTTGCTCCTGGGGTATCGGCGAGGACCATTCGCAACCGTCTCCATGAAGCTGGGCTACGGTCCCGCACACCGTTAGGCCGTCTTCCGCTCACGCCCCAACATCGTGCAGCCCGCCTCCAGTGGTGTCGCGACAGGCGTGAATGGAGGGACGAATGGAGACGTGTCGTCTTCAGCGATGAGAGTCGCTTCTGCCTTGGTGCCAATGATGGTCGTATGCGTGTTTGGCGCCGTGCAGGTGAGCGCCACAATCAGGACTGCATACGACCGAGGCACACAGGGCCAACACCCGGCATCATGGTGTGGGGAGCGATCTCCTACACTGGCCGTACACCACTGGTGATCGTCGAGGGGACACTGAATAGTGCACGGTACATCCAAACCGTCATCGAACCCATCGTTCTACCATTCCTAGACCGGCAAGGGAACTTGCTGTTCCAACAGGACAATGCACGTCCGCATGTATCCCGTGCCACCCAACGTGCTCTAGAAGGTGTAAGTCAACTACCCTGGCCAGCAAGATCTCCGGATCTGCCCCCCCATTGAGCATGTTTGGGACTGGATGAAGTGTCGTCTCACGCGGTCTGCACGTCCAGCACGAACGCTGGTCCAACTGAGGCGCCAGGTGGAAATGGCATGGCAAGCCGTTCCACAGGACTACACCCAGCATCTCTACGATCGTCTCCATGGGAGAATAGCAGCCTGCATTGCTGCGAAAGGTGGATATACACTGTACTAGTGCCGACATTGTGCATGCTCTGTTGCCTGTGTCTATGTGGCTGTGGTTCTGTCAGTGTGATCATGTGATGTATCTGACCCCAGGAATGTGTCAATAAAGTTTCCCCTTCCTGGGACAATGAATTCACGGTGTTCTTATTTCAATTTCCAGGAGTGTATTATTGGACATTGATATGGAATTTGTTCACCATTCGCTTTTATAAAGTCCTGAATTCTACTGGGGGACACTTTCAGTGAGGTCTCTGAATGTCTCTGAAAGAAAGACAGTCCATTCTTCCGCAAGAGCCGAAACCAGAGTTAGTGGTCATTTTGGACGCTGCGGTCTCGAGCGAAGTCGACGTTCTGACTCATCCCAAATAATGGTGGGAACAAACAAACGGAAACAGTCGATTCCGTCGCTTGATCGAAAACGATCACTCGGCTGTAGTTCTATGTATCGGTTGAATTATTCGTTCATTCCTTAGAGTGGACCAGTCTATTGGAGCAACCGATTCAGTCGGTTGTACCTTTACGTACCGGTTTTATGAGGTTTATTCAAATGAAACCTCGTCAGTGCATCTACCTCTGCCTTACACGTAAGGTGGCACAACGCAACTGCGGGTATGGTGGCGCCATCTATTCGTAGAGAGACTGACGCTTGTGCACCGTTTGATGTTGCACAGCGCCAGTGTGGTTTCACGCCGAAGAGAAGGTGGTCACACAAGTTATCGTCCACTACCGAACATGCAGGAACAACGAGGAGTGATTCGATTTTTGGCGGTGGAGGGAGTTGGAGGCCGTGAAATGTATCGACGGATGAAGGCTGCGTACGGTGAGTGCAGTCTGAGTCGTTCAAGTGTTGTGGAATGGCGCAAACGGTTCCTTGAGGGGCGCGAGTCACTGGAAGGCGATGCTCGTCCTGGACAGGCTCATCGTGTCATTACATCGAAAATTGTTGCCGAAGTGAGTGCTTTAGTTTTGGACACCGAGGACGAGATTCATCGGTTACTGGGCATTCGCGGACATCGATTCGCAACGGACGACGAAGTGTGTGACTGAGTCCAGGCCTGGATCCGACAGTAGCGTACTAAGGCTCGTTTCACACTGGGACACTTGTGACGGTCACCGGTGACGGTCACCGGTGACTGTGGCGAACACTCCTGGGTCACTGGTGTCCCACACTGCAGCTGTTGCCAACTGATTAGTTGGTGAAATGGACTCGAGCGAGGAGGAACTGTTGTTAGTACTTGTAATGAGGAGGAGGAGGAGGAGGAGGAGAATGAAGACAAAACGTTCATTACACATACATCCACTGCTACGTGATCGGCTGGAGAAAGGATTGTATTACACCCTTTATGACGATCTGAGACAATCTGAGAAGAAGTTTTTTCAGTATTTTCGAATGTCAAAAACTTCATTTGATGAACTACTAGCATTCTCCTTGTAGGTTATTAACCTCCTAGCCTCGTACAGGGGTAGAAAATATATTTCGCTATTCTTGTGGTCCGAAAAATACGGTATTAAAGTGAAAAAAGAATATAGAACTTACCAATTTTGTTTCTTTCATCTATGCTCTTTTCATCGAAATCAGACACAAACTTCGTAATAATTTCTTGCCACGCTTTCATTTTCATGACTTTGTTACTTTAGTCATCGCTTTTCATATCCCAACTAACGGGACGACTTTCCACTTCACTTATAAAATCTTCTGTGTTGATGAACTCTAAACTCATGGCTGCACTGTGTGGAGAACCACTGGGCTCAGCAACGGCTGCCTGTCTGTTGGCAACTCTGCACTGCTGTGTCTGTGATCGGTGTCCCAGTGTGAACACTCCAATACAAGCTAATGCATGTCCGGCGGTGACCGCAGCGAACACAGTGTCGGTGTCCGTCACATGTGGCGAGGGTGAGTGACTGCTGGGTCACCGTGACTCGGTGACTCAGTGCAGTGTCCCGGTGTGAATGCTCCAATTCAAACGAAGGTATCTCTATCAGTGACCGTCACCGGTGACCGTCACAAGTGTCCCAGTGTGAAACGAGCCTAACTTCTTCAAGGATTGAATCGACCGGCTAGTGTCGCAATGGGATAAATGTGCCAATAGTTCTGGCGAATATTTTTGAGTGTGTGTACTGTGTATAACCACATTTTTGAGTTAATAAAATCATTACCATTATTTTACACTAGTGACCGGGTTTCATTTGAACGCCCCTTATACTATTCTTTCGTTCTTTTCAGTGAAACCAGTCTGTGGGAGCAACCGAATCAAAACAGTAGACGCAGTTCGGCACATTCAGTATTGAGCGGAAACATTTGAACGTGCTGCCATTGTTAAACCACTATTGTTCACAATACTCTGTTATCCGCCTGTCGCCACTGTCATTGTAATGCCGATGTTTACTTTTCATTGACTGCCTGTTGGCAGCTCTTAGTCCAGTTTTTCGTCCATGCTTGTGACTAGGCGTTTTCTTATTTAATCGTGAAATTTTGTGCCTAGACTAGAATGCCGAAGTTCTCAGTGGCTTGAGAATAAGGAAATCATAAGAGTGGATAAATTCAAGATAAATTCAGTGCGATATACAGTATCTGTAAGGACGATTAATATTAAGAGATGATACTAATTAAAGACATTCGAACAAGAATAACGAATGATGACAAATACTTCTCGCAAAAAATACCCCCCCACAGGCGACAGTGTATGCTTAAAAAGCAAGTAATCAAGTCACCAAACTACTTAAAAATTGTACCTTTCATGCTTTCTGTTCACGATGCAACCCACAGACTTTTCTTGGACAGATCCAGCACGTAACGAAGCCACTTTAAAGACTTTCGTTCCCAGTGGCAGCCAGAAGGAGAGAGAGTGACGTAAAATTAATACAGAAAATCCGTTTCCACATTCACATTGCTGGCGAGATGACGAGCAGATTCATACCGAGCACGGACGTATCAAGTGACTAATTGTAAAGTCTGTAAATGAGTCCGCAATCATTTTTTGGCACTTAATTTTTACACGTCCGTCTTGATCACACAGATCTCTTACACTTTATTACCGGTTTCGGCTACTGCGATCTTCGGATCTGTTACAAAAGTAAGTATTGTGTAAGCGAGAGCTACAATTGGTTAACGCTAAATCTAACAAGTCCTAGAGGTCCATAAAATATAAAACTATAAAATTTTTATAGTCCCGTATAGTAGCCATACATACGATTAAAATATTCTGATGTAAATCGTCGTCAAGTTAAACATGTGAGTACATGGTACGTGCTGGTAACACTCCGATTGCATCTGGTATTCATACAAGAAACTAATGCCAGCAGAGGGCACTTTAGCTAGAGCGCATACTAAACCAGCGTCGCCAATGTGATGATTAAATAGCGGTGTGCACAGCCATTCGTTAAAAATTTTATTAATTGAATCATTCAATTTGAATTTCGACACTAATTTTCTCCGACCTACAAACCATATCGATATCATGCCGCCGCGCGTACTATTGAGTGGAGGGGGCTGAATGTTTTTCCTTTTCACTGTTTAATTAATATTAAAATTCCCCAAGGTGGTAGGCTATCTTAAAATTTGGAGCTATGAGGTTCAAATATGACTAGCAGCATGCGGTCGCGCAGGGACATCAGTTCGCCACATACTTTGGAGAGTTGGGGCCCAAACAGGTTCTGCAACCTAGCGTTCAAACCGCCGAGCCCCACATCAATCTGCGTCACAGGATCTGTTAGCACCCACCTTCTCAGTTATGTTGGCTACAGGCGCGTTTTCGCCTATCACGTAAGGGCACTGTTTAGAGGAGGCCATAGATTAGACTTACTTTCATTCCAATTGATCCATAGTGAGGAGGTCCTCCAGGATGAGGAACATGTCAGAAAAAAAAAAATACATAACAAATATTTACAACTGAAACAAATAACCTCATGTACCTTCCACAGGTCCCAAGTGGAATGATCGTCATTTTTAAATGAACACTATATGAAAGAATCATTTTACAAACACTAATGCACTGAATTTAAAATAAAAAAGGTTTTTTTTATTTATGAGGTAATAAACATGTAATAGTACTACTAAAATACTTATTTGTAATGAACACATTACTGCACTGAAATGGTGCAGAAGTTAGATTGTACTTACACACACACACACACACTTATTTACAATGAACACGTTACTGCACTGAAATGGTGCAGAAGCTATACAAATCAGTTGGTCCTACTGAGAAATTCAACAATGGAGTAGAAGGAGTTGGCCACCAATAAATCATTTAGGCTTCTCTTAAACTGAATTTCATTGGTTGTTAAGCTTTTTATGGCTGCTGGCAAGTTATTGAAAATGTGTGTTCCTGAATTATGCACAACTTTTTGTACAAGAGTAAGTGACTTTAAATCCTTGTGAAGATTATTCTCATTTCTAGTATTGATTCCATGAACTGAGCTGTTAGTTTGATAAAGTGGTATATATTTTAATGACAAATTTCATTAAGGAATAAATATATTGGGAAGCAGTAGTTAGTATCCCTAGCTCCCTAAACAGGCTTCTGCAGAATATTCTTGAGTTCACACCACATATAACTCTTACTGCACGTTTTTTTACCCGGAAAACTTTAGCTTGGCTTGATGATTTACCCCAAAAAATAATCCCAAATGACATTATGTAATGAAAGTAAGCATAGTATGCCAGCTTTTCCATTGCAAACAGAGACTTGTTAAGACGCTTCAGCAGTTCTGTGGTGTGCTCCTCCCAGTTGAATTTATTATCAAGCTGTAATCCCAAGAATTTAACACTGTCCACTTATTCTATCTGCTTGTCACCGTGTGTTAAGCATATACTCGTGGGACATCCCTTACAAGTTCTGAACTGCATGTAGTGTGTTTTTTCAAAGTTTAGTGACAAATAATTGGCTAGGAACCAGTGATTAATGTCCACAAATATTTTATTAGGGGATCTTTCTAAGACTACACTTGATTTGCTATTTATTGCAATGTTTGTATCATCGGCAGACCAAACGAACTTGGCATCTGATAATGTTACTGATTAAAGGTCACTGATATGCACAAGAAAAAGTAAGGGTCCTAAAATGGAACATTGTGGGACCCCACATGTAATTAGTTCCCAGTTGGATTATGCCTGATAGCTTAATACATGGTAACACAAATCCTGGGAGACCATCTCCCAGACCTGTCGTAGGCTGATGCTTCTAGATGCTAGACGTATAGCTTAAAGAGTAACCATAGTAGAACGGCCGCCAAGGTACAGTAAAATACGAAGAGTAATCAGAACTCCAGCAGCGTGGACCAGGGCGGTGCCGTCGCTGCTGGTATACTGGCTGTTCTTCCTGTCTTACCGTCCCTGTTAACACACATCCATAAAACAGGTATCGCACTAGACTAATTAGGGACCACTCTGTCGAATTGGCACGTAAAATTCCAGTTTAAAAATCATTTTGTTTGTAACTAGAAACAAACCGATGCTTTCTCTCCACGCTGGGCATCGAATATAAGACGTGATCAGCAGTATTTGTTTGCAAAAACTAAATTGCAAATATCTGCTGAAACATCAGAGAAAATGCGCCTGACAACTCCTAGGAAAGACACCTTGCATACAGTATATGAAAAGAGGAAACGTCAAACGAGCAAATGCCATTCTTTTCTACGAACAAATCAGACCGATACTCAATTCTCGTTTCCATAATACGAATCTCATTGGTGGGTACAACTTTTAACTTGTGAGTGGTAGCTAGTGAACTGACTTCCAGATCTCTCATTGGAAGAGCACTTAGTGCCTTTCTGCGACTGGCTAGGAAGATTGTGCTTGGTGCCTTTCCGAAGAAGGCTGTGAAGAATTACTGAGGCATTCTGGCATGGAACTCAGGAAACATTTTACGGCTAATGAGGCGTCTAGCGACAGCTAATTTATTATTTTGATACCCAAAATTTAACTCCGCAAGTCCGCATCCCGACAGAGAGCGCGTATGTAGTATCACAATTATGTATGCACCGTAGGTGAAGCAATATTCGAAGAGGGCGCAAAACTCGACAGAAGTAGATCATGTAGCGGCTGATTTTGCTCATACGTCCCAGCGACAATGCTTTGGTATAAATTTAACGTCGCCAACTAGCAATCTCCAGTGCCAAAAACTGGCCTGAAGATGGCCGAATGCTCGTCAGTCGAAACATCGTGGCAAAAATTCTATATCACCCAGCTGCAGTCTCGAAACTTCATGGATTGTTGCCTGTAAAAATGGCAACAATCAATGTCCTTCAATCTTGCTGCACCTGAGTTGGAAAAGTCACTGCTGAAATCATATTGAAGCAGCCGGTTGGTGATTACTGTTCGTTTTTTCTGTCAGAAACTTTTAAGAAGACCACACTAAAATGTCCGCAAACTACTGTTTTTTCTTGTCTGCCTGGTAGGTCAGCAATGAACTGAGCTGAAATCTGGGAGTCACTGGGAGAGACAGCAAAACAAATAAAGGAATAAGGGGACAAACTGTAAAGGAAGACGTCATTGTGATTGCAAAGAAACTGATAAGGAAGTGCGCGGGACATCAGCCGAGTAAATGGATAGCACGAGTGTGTGCTGAAAAGTAATGTCACCGAATTTTTTATTCTCATCTCAATCACCATTTTAATCTCGAAAAAAGAGAGCACCAATGAAGTTTCGCTAAATAAGATCACCGACGCCAAAAAAGTTCAAGACCATACCATCAGGAGGCAAAGCCATGCTCACAGTATTCTAGGACGTTCGAGGTGAAGTGCATTTTGGACGCATGCGTAAGGGCACCACCATAAACTCTGCAAGGTAAAGCGAAACCCCAGGAAAACTGAAAGCACGGATTCCATACATGGAGCACCCTCTTCTTCAGCACGATAATGGCAGACCACACTCGAGCGCTGCGTCATTTGCAGCAACCCGACGCCTTGGGTTCACTGTCATCGACCATCCTCCATACAGTCCCGACTTGGCCCCATCCGATTTCCATAGGTTCCCAGAACTTAAGGAACACCTTAGAGGACTTCACTTTTGAGAGTGATGAAGCGGCGCAAGCACAGGTGGGAAGGTAGTGGCTCCGTCAACAGACATTCTACGCTAACGGTACCAGCAAACCGATTTATCGTTGGGAGAGATATGTAGACATTAAAAACAAGGATACGGAATGTTAATAAATTTTGTTTTATTTAAAAAGCTTTAAGAGTCTTAGCATAAAAATTCTGATGTCTTACTTTTCAGCATATCCTCGTGGACGGATTAAGAAAATTCTTAACTGGATTCTAAGAGACAATAAAAGATCGAGAAGACGATCTAATGGAAGGTGGGGAGTGGTACTGAAAATTATACAGGAGCGGCATAGACATGTACCACTGAGGGCCGTATTACGTAGAAAATTCTGTAGCATGCGATTATCCGGCTGTTGACGTCAAATGGGGGCACCTGCTGCTCCTAATGACGATCAAGCAAATGCAGACACTCAAGGAAGGATTGTCCTTACGAAGCAGTTTGTATTACTGGCATATAGAAGCCACTGGTTAAGGCGTCGCTATTTGCCATCCCACACCTTCCTTTCACTGGTCGCCTCCGTCCTGACATGAGGACGCGTTGGCACCATCTCTACACGCCACATAAGCGCTCTGTTTGAACGATGCTTAGTAACACTTTACTACAGTGTCATTATAACCTGCTTAGCGTCCGCCCTCGGTAGCTGAGTGGTCAGCGCGACAGACTGTCAATCATAAGGGCCCGGGTTCGATTCCCTGCTGGGTCGGAGAATTTTCTCCGCTCAGGGACTGGGTCCTAATCATCATCATTTCATCCCCATCGAAGCGCAAGTCGCCGAAGTGGCGTCAAATCGAAAGACTTGCACCAGGCGAGCGGTCAACCCGACGGGAGGCCCTCGTCACACGCCATTTCTATTTCTACCTGCTTAGTGAACTTAGGACAGTTGTTTTTTAACCAGATTCTGGAAAGAATCGGACTCCCTTGCATAAAACAAATGGTTCAAATGGCTCTGAGCACTATGGGACTTAACGTCTGAGGTCATCAGTCCCCTAGGACTTAGAACTACTTAAAGCTAACTAACCTAAGGGCATCACACACATCCATGCCCGAGGCAGGATTCGAACCTGCGACCGTAGCAGTCGCGCGGCTCCGGGCTGACACGCCTAGAACCGCTCGGGCACCACGGGCGGCTGCATAAAACAACTTCAAACTACTGATTACTTTACAAATGAGTTTTAATGTGTAAAATATTTGACGTTAAGCATGTAAGAGAGAAAACATTTAGAAAAGGTTAGAAATTATGTTTAAGATTTGTTGGAAGTCGCTAAATGTTCTCATTATGAAACACTGGATGAGTATGGTCCGAGTACTTGGCTGGTCTTTTAAGCATCCCAGTATTTATGACGTCATATCTCCCGAACTATGCATCAAAAAATTATACAAATTTGCTGGCACGCTAAGTGGTATACAAGGATACCGTCTGCAAAACGTGTTGCGAATAGAGTTAGTTGTAAAGAAGTAATAAATTAAAACGTCTTGACTGATGCTGAAATTTTGCTGCATGAACAGCGGTAAACTTCTCCCCTTCCATCATTTTGTGGGGGCGTCCAACGAAAACACTTTCGTAGAGGTTTGAAATTATGTGCAAAGTTGTCAGAAGTTGCGAAGAGTTCTCGTTCTCTAATACTGGATGAATATAGTCTGGGTAATTTGCGCGTCGTGAACTACTTTGTCCCACGCCATATACGCAGTTTCTTACTGTAGTACTTGTCTTACTGTGTTAAATCTTTAACATAAGATTATACCTTTAATGAGCAGATTGTGACAGAAGTTTAAATTTTTTAATTGGGTAAACAGTTTTATGAAATATTGAAAATGAATTTTTATTGGCCCAGGAAGCCGTTAGATAGGTAACCTGCAATTGCAAACTTGAACCATCAGCTAGGTGAGCCGTTCAGTAATACAGGTATGTTGCTAGTCAAATACAGTTATAATTACGTAAACACGACAACATCAGATGTTAAATGGCTTCTCGAATGAAACAGTTATTTACTAAAAAGTCCCATATACTAATAATGATTGTACATAAAAATGTGATAATATTTAAATTATCCTCGATTCGCATTGGTCCCACTAACTGTACATTAGATGCGCAGAATCACAGCTTTTGAACTAAATAATGTAAGATCTTTAGAGAGACGGGATAATGCCTTCAGAGATTCACAGTTTCTGGTGAGTGTATCGTTCTTTCACTCCATGTCGTTAACAGTGCAAACCTGTCTACTTGTGCGAGTGGTAGAGCGGTGTAAATATTCATAATAAGTTCAGGTTGGATAATTTTACAGAAAAAATCTGCGTTACTTGTTTGTTAGCCTTGCCTTTTCACCCTTCGCTGGTTTTGTTGCATCACCTACGACCAGAAATCGATGTCACTTTAACAAAACCAGTGGAGGAGTAATATGACAAGCGACGCTCAGTTACAATATTAAATATTTTGTAAGAAACACATCCAAAGTGAACCCCCACATAGGAAGTTCTCCAACGTTATTAGCTCTTTACCAGCCACAAAGGATGACAGGATCTCACTATGGAAGCCAAGGGGACGGATTTGTGGAACAGAAACACCACAATATGTTTCCACTCACCAGTCTTCTTCGAAAAACTGTCCGAAAACTTTCCAACACTATCTTTGAAAGAGAGGATGATCCTGCAACTTGACTGTTAACTTCATGAGGCTGCTACAGTACCACAATAATGTATTCGGAATTCATTCCGACAAAGGAAATACAGAGCAGAACCAACGACTCCAGATTTTTTTTTTCGCAATCTTGGGGGAAAAATATTATCTGGGGGAACTTTCGTGGAAACAAAAACCTTGGGGACATTTCTGGGGGAGAAATGCCGGAATGATGTTCAGTTATTGTGTTGTTCTGCTCAGCATTTCCAGATAGTGTTTTCGAAATTCCTCCATGGCAGAAAAAAAATTCCCCAAATGATATCATTTCGGTGACTTTTCCTCAAATATCTGAAACCCATCTATTCCTTTAAGCTATTCTTTATTATCAGTGTTGGCAGGTTGAAGAGGTAGAATTAAATGTTCAGGGCCATGAAATTGTCGTGCATATCAAAAAATTATAGTACATAAGCTAATTTTTTTAATTTGTAAATAAAAACACATACCATGAACAAGATAAACCTGCTCTAGGGGCGTCACATTTGCTTCCTCTATGCTTTTTCCATTGTTTTATTGATTTGCCATTAGCGCGCAACCTATACGAGTATGTCACTTCGCAACTCGACAACTCTATCTACTGCGCTGCCGTGAACACACAAAGTCAATGCCTATGCTTATTAGTTACACCTCCTGAACCCTCTTCAACGCCGATCTGTCATTAAATTACACTGAATTATAACAAATCAGACCAATAATGAAGAGTTTCCGGGAGATCCTCCACATTTGAAACAGTATATATTCATAGGACATACGTTATAACACAAAACTCATAAAAAACTAAGACGACGAAATCAAAATGGCGTCTCCTTAGAAGATAGACAACCCAAACGGTCATACTGAAGTCACAGAGGGATATCACTGAGGGGAGCCTGACGTCTCCTATAAAAGGAAAGATGCCTCGATTGCTTTGAAAAGAGAGTGACATGTAGTGAAATCTATAAAACTTAAGTATGTCTCGTTTAAACTAAATGTCATCGATGGCGTTAGTGGTAAGGCTAGGCAGATGAAAAATACTTATCTTATTACCCTGGCACCGAAATTTTCTCCCCCAGAAATGTACCCAAGGTTTTTGTTTCCACAAAAGTTCCCCCAAAAATATTTTTCCCCCAAAATTGCGAAAAAAAATCTGGAGTCTTTGGTTCTGCTCTGTATTTCCTTCGTCGGAACGAATTCCGAATACATTATTGTGTTACTGTGGCAGCCTCATGAAGTTAACACTAAAGTTGCTGGATCTCCACCTCCTCTTTCAAAAGTTAGTGTTGGACAGTTTTCGGACAGTTTTTCGAAGAGAACTGGTGAATGGAAACATATTGTGGTGTTTCTGGAAGAGAATCTACGTATGGAAGACTTTTGAGGTTTAAATTTGGATGACAGTTTCAATAGTTTAAAAAATATAATCAGCTCATCTCATCTTAGATTTCTTTTGAAAATTTTGGAGCTGAAGATGAAAGCGGTGATGTTATGGACTTTAATTACACTTTTCCAACTGCAGAAAAATGTGTCTCGGTGTTTAAGCTGGGTGACGCATGATCTTCCAGAAGATCGCTCAGACTTCTTATAGCGTCATGATGACATGATTAGTTAAGTGTATAAAAGATTGGTTAATAAAAAATTAAGATGAACTTGCCGTGTATACAGTCTATCATTCTTCTTGGATAGAACCGTGTTTGAAACCTAACGTTCGTAAAGTGAGACCTGTTAGAAGCCAACAGTGAACTCGATTATAAAAACAGCTTCTGGAATCGGAATTCTACGCTTATGTACAGCAAACGCCCACCTCTTTCGTCATGGAACTGATGAAATTAATATCAAATGTGATATCGATCACCACTTCAACAACAGCAGGAAGAGTCGTGTTAAGTGCTAGACAAAGAGTCCAAGCACTCTCCCTATGAGACTTACATTTACTAAATCTGACGGATACTGGACTTTCGATAAAACTGAAGTGAATAACAGCACGCAAAATTATGCTCTTGTTCCGACAGCTCCCATCACTCCATAGTTTCATTTCTCATAGCACTGTGCTTTCAACGTTGTTTTCACAGCTGAAGATAAAGAAGCAGCTGTAATATTTTATGGACTCCAAGTGGAACTGTACGGTGATTCTAAGGATACATTCAATGAAGCATGTGACTGCGCCTCCTATTTTTCTGCTCCGTTGTAGTCTGATATTTTTTAATTACTGTAATTTTGGCTTTTCTCATAATATGGGGTCTAATAATTATAATGAGTATCAAAACTGTGGAACAATTCGATAACCCGAAAGGAAAGACAAACGCAAACAACTCCACCGATTAGTCGATATTAGGAAATTTTTAACAGCTGTTTCAGATTTGTTTTTAATTTTGGTTTTCCTATTCTTGTTACAGTGCAAATGAAACTGAAGAGCAATAAATAAAGTTATTGTAATGGGCAAGTATAAGATGAATGTAACATGTAAGTTCACCTTAGAGAAGCCGAATTAACACAATGAACGAATGTTATTTTGTAAATTTATGAAACATCTAATGTTTGGTGTAATAGTTGCTAATTTACTATGATATGATTGAATGCAGAAAATGTGTGCAAGCCCTTTGTGGAAACTGCGCATGGGATATAATGTTAAGACATGTAATAAGATTGTAAAAATGTTCATTGTTATATCCATGTTAATTATTAATAATGTCAAAGCCTACATTTTAGTAGTATTATGATGTAGAACAAGCATCCATTATAAAGTTAGAACATTCGCTATTTGTCGGCATTGATGCAATAAAGAAATACAGTGGCTGTTACAGTTGGTTACAGTTAAACCTTATTTAAAATTTTAGTGTTTGTAGTATTTTGTGACTGTATATTCCTTTCTAGTAACTTATTCAGAGTAAACAGAGATGATGAGTAAAACTTAACAGATTAGAGTAGTGTAGATATCGAACTTGTAAAATAAATCCTTTATACGCAATTTTAATGTATTATATTGAATAAATTAAATGGCATTGTACTGCCATTAGATGAAAATAGAGGATGGCCCGATACCAAAAGGAGGAAGAGTGGACCTCCAGGTCGCAAATACTGCCCTCCTCCCAAGCAAAACATTGTTTCGTAGATTCCTCATATGAGTTAAACTTCAGTTTAAGAGATAATGTAGTAATGCTTTGTGCCGTGCCCCGAATACTGAGAAGAATTCACCCGAAAAGAATCGTGTTTAATGTTATTACAGGCTAACATTATTCAACTATGCGTGATTCGAAGCACGAATATATTAAAAAGTAACCACTTAACTTATTCAGAGTGGTCGCGGTGTCTTCGGCTTACGTCCAGTGTGGCAGAGGCAACTGTTTTGCGGTGCCACGTCGCTTCCACTGACGCAACACCAGCCGCTGAAGGGATTCGGCTCACTAGACCTAGCACAAACAATCAGCTGGCTGTCGCCAAGAAAGCACGTTCCGTCTGTCCTCGTCGCATTCTGAACAGCGACTGAGAGACAAGAAACGTGGTGAGCGCTCCACCTGCACAACAGCAACAAGCGTATTTCCCAGTGTACTCTTCCTAGTTCCTCTTCATTTTGTACTTTATCTATCCAGTTACTTTATTTTCGTCCTTCTCCATCACTACATTTTAATCCTTCCAGATTTCCTCCATTTTCAACGGCCCACATCTTAGTTCCACACAGCGAAATGCTCCAAATAACACTTTCAGAAACTTCTTCCTCAATTCTGTATCAGTTTCGACGGTGCATCCATCATGATCAATTAGATTGGAGATGCAGTATCAGTAGTAGCGGTTAATGAAATTATGATTAAAGTATTTGATTCGTCTTCTGTAAACCATCAACTGCAGCTACCATTTGCGATCCGCTGCTGGATATGAACCCGCAGTAAAGTCAATTACTGGTCTTCTCCCCATAACTTGAATATTTTGGACATATTGAATTCAGCTGTACGAGGTCTGTTCAAAAAAATTCCTTGGCACCCTTGCACAACCATTTGTTTAATGTGTAACAGCCGGAAGTTTCGTTGTTGTTTGTCTGTTACTTATTGCCCAGTGCTGTATTGAGTAGAACGTTCTGTCTCACAGTTTGGAACTTCGAGATGGCAGAGTTAGAGGAGCACATTAAATTTTGCGTGAAACTCAAGAAAACCTCTACAGAGACACACCAAATGATGCAGGAAGCCTGCGATGGTGAGTGCTTAAGCATGGTTCACACGGTTTAAAAATGACCAGACTCTTGTTCAGGACGCCCTTAGACGTCTACCGACGACGCTCATGTCAGAGACGTCAACGAAATTGTGCGTGCCAATCGAAAACTGACTGTCCGAGAGATTACTGAAGAATGTAACATTTCATTGTGATCATGTCATTAAATTCTGACGCAGCATCTTGGAATGCATCATGTTGCCACCTAGTTCGTCCCACGGCTCATGACTCAAGAACAGAAATATCTTCGCCTCGCAATCTGTGAGCAGTTTTTGAATCCCGCAGATGAAAACGAGATGTTCTTTACATCTACATCTACATGGTTACTCTGCAATTCACACTTAAGTGCCTGGCAGAGGGTTCATCGAACCATTTTCATACTACTTCTCTACCATTCCACTCTCGAATGGCGCATGGGAAAAAGGAACACCTAAATCTTTCCGTACGAGCTCTGATTTCTCTTATTTTACTATGATGATCATTTCTCCCTACGTAGGTGGGTGTCAAACAAAATAATTTCGTATTCGGAAGAGAAAGTTGGTGATTGAAATCTCGTAAATATATCTCGCCGCACAGAAAACCGCCTTTGTTTCAGTGACTGCCACCCCAACTCGCGTATCGTATCAGTGACACTCTCACCCCTATTGCACGATAAAACGAAACGAGCTGCCCTTCTTTGCTCTTTTTCGATGTCTTCCGTCAATCCTACCTGGTAAGGATCCCACACCGCGCAGCAATATTCCAGCAGAGGACGGACAAGTGTAATGTAGGCTGTCTCTTTAGTGGGTTTGTCGCATCTTCTAAGTGTTCTACCAACAAAGCGTAGTCTTTGTTTCGCCTTCCCCAAAATATTACCTATGTGGTCTTTCCAATTTAAGTTGCTGGTAATTGTAATTCCTAGGTATTTAGTCGAATTGACAGCCCTTAGATTTGTGCGATTTATCGTATACCCAAAATTTATCGGATTTATTTTAGTACCCATGTGGATGACCTCGCACTTTTCTTTGTTTATTGCTAATTGACACTTTTCGCACCATACAGAAATTCTCTCTATATCATTTTGTAATTGGAATTGATCGTCTGATGATTTTACTAGACGGTAAATTACAGCGTCATCTGCAAACAGTCTAAGGGGGCTGCTCAGATTATAACCGAGATGATTTATGTAAATCAGGAACAGCAGAGGGCCTATGACACTACCTTGCGGAACGCCAGATATCACTTCTGTTTTACTCGATGATTTACCGTATATCACTACGAACTGTGACCTCTCTGATAGGAAATCACGAGTCCAGTCACACAACTGAGTCGATACTCCATATGCACGCAATTTGATTAATAGTCGCTTGTGAGGAACGGTATCAAAAGCCTTCTGGAAATCTAGGAATATGGAATAGACCTGAGCTCCCTTGTCAACAGCACTCATTACTTCATGGGAATAAAGAGCTTTAAGAGAATCGTAACTGCTGATGAGACGTGGGTCTAGCGTTATGATGTTGAGACCAAGGTTCAGTCTTCACAGTCGGTCGGGAAAGGTTCTCCAAGACCAAAAAGTGCTCGTCAGGTCAGGTCAAATGTCAAAGCCATGCTCATAGTTTTCTTTTACTTTGAAGAATTAGTTCATCATGAATTCGTGCCACAGGAAAAAACTGTTAATCGGTGGTACTATCGGGACGTGTTGCGACGCCTGCGAGAAAATGTGAGAAGGAAACGGCCTGCAATGTGACGAAACAATTCATGGTTCTTGCATCAAGATAACACTACCGCACGTTCATCCCTGTTGGTGCGTGACTATTGCACAAAAAACGAAATCACTGTGCTGCCTCATTCTCCGTACTCTCCGTATTTGACCCCTGCGGACTTTTTTTATTTCCAAAGTTGAACACTCTGTTGAAAGGACGAAGACTTGCAACGAGAAACGAGATAAAAGAAAATTCATAGACGGCGTTTCGTGCGATCCAGGAGCCATTTAGAGCAGGAGCCCAAAAATCTAATTGTCTGAGAGGACAGTAGATTTTGAGTATCCTCATATGGTTCCATACTGTTTGAGATTGACAACTCAGGTGACTCACATTGTTCATTGAGCATGAATTAATACTATCGCTCATACTCAGTTCTAGTCTTGCCTGGCTCTATCAGCCACTTAGAATTTTATACTTGGGTGGTCCATTTCTAGTACTGCTACGATCCTCTAATCTGTTTCGTAATTCCCTATCCTTCCAATCTGTATGTTGTTGTCGGCTCTACAACAGATCTTTCAAATTTCATCTTCTTTCGTCTTACAAGAGCACCGCACCTACTCATCATCTCCGATCTCGTGAGGAGTGAGGGCTCCAGAGAACC
Source organism: Schistocerca cancellata (assembly GCF_023864275.1). Taxonomy (NCBI): domain Eukaryota; kingdom Metazoa; phylum Arthropoda; class Insecta; order Orthoptera; family Acrididae; genus Schistocerca; species Schistocerca cancellata. The sequence continues at coordinate 167,652,119 of NC_064634.1, forward strand.
TAGCATTTAGAAAAAAAATGGCATTTATGGCGCTGGTCATGCGAGGCACGAAGCCATTTATGACAACAAAGTTACCAGGTGGTGGCTGACGCGGCGAAAAGAGTATAGTACGGTGATCCGAGGGTCGTTGGGTCGAGTCCCTATGCAGAAACGCTTCTTTTTTCAATTTTTACTTAGCTTATACCGAAAATAAACTGAAATAATGCCCAGTATATTGCAGTTAATATTTTGATAAATGGCATGAAAAGGAAACACAAAGCAAAAATTGGTGTCCACAAATAAATTTCGAGGAAGGTATTGCAAGCGTATACGAAAACTTCGCATATAAAATTACTTATATTACTGTGCTGTTGATTGTGGTGTCACCGCCAGACACTACACTTGCTAGGTGGTAGCCTTTAAATCGGCCGCGGTCCGTTAGCATACGTCGGACCCGCGTGTCGCCACTATCAGTGATTGCAGACCGAGCGCCGCCACACGGCAGGTCTAGATAGACTTCCTAGCACTCACCCCAGTGGTACAACCGACTTTGCTAGCGATGGTTCACTGACAAAATACGCTCTCAATTGCCGAGACGATAGTTAGCATAGCCTTCAGCTACGTCATTTGCTACGACCTAGCAAGGCGCCATTACCAGTTACTATTGATACTGTAAAGAATGTACCGTCAAGAGCGACGTCCACCATTTATGGATTAAAGTTAAGTATTCCACCATCTACGTCTGTTTTTTGCTAAAGTCTAATTTCCTTGTCCTGCTCCAGACCTCACGCCAGTCTGCGTGAGCTAAAACGCGTGCCTTTCGGCTTCCTCTCATACCGGTGTTGGCTCTCCTGTCAACCCACAACATTTGGCGACGAGGCAACACCGTGTTCGTAACTATACTGCTCTGATTTACTTGTGTAATGGCTTCGCCACCACCTCCGTTGCGTACCGCAAATGTTAAGTACCTATTCAGGTCACGATCTCCCTGTGTTAGGACAGTGCAGCCTTCTTGCAACATACAAGAGACAAACAAAACTTGTGTCATTTTACGTCCTTCGCTCTTCTTCTGCAGTGAACTTGTTTGGTTTCGATTTATTTCAGTTGTTTAACTTGTCTATAGTCAATCAGGTCCTATCAGTGAACCAGACTGTGCCTTCAGACAGTGTTTCTCGTCTCTGTGAAGAATTTGCAGACATTTTTGCACCGGGCCTTGGTTGCGCTAAGAACTATGAAGCACATTTGGAACTGAAAGTAAACGCGCAACCGAAGTTTTTCAGAGCGCGCAATGTTCCCCACGCATTGCGTGATGAGGTCGCAAACACATTACACGATTTGGAATCACAATGTGTAATTGAACGTGTGCAGGCTTCTCTCTGGACATCACCCTTCGTAATTTTGCCAAAACCTTCGGGAAAATTGAGACTTTGTGTGGACTTCAAGGCAACAGTGAATCCACAACTAGTGATTGCAACTTTTCCTTTACCCCGTCCGGAAGATCTTTTTGACAAACTGTGCCCGGGTAAATATTTTTCGAAGTTGGACCTAGCAGATGCGTACTTGCAAATACCGGTGGACGAAGAATCCCAGCGCGTTTTGGTGGTTAACACGCATCTTGGTTTGTATCGATTCAAACGACTGCCATTCGAGTGTGCATCCGCCCCTGCATTGTTTCAGCAATATCTACAAACTGTGCGTCGGTCCCTACTGCAGCAAACTATTTGGACGATATTGTGATCTCCGGAAAGACGGGAGAAGAACATTTAGCCAATCTCAGAATATTATTTCAGGTTTTGCGACGAAATGGTCTTCGCTTGCGGAAGGACAAAGGTGTGTTTTTTGCTCGTGACTTACCCTATCTGGGACATGTACTCAATGCCCAAGGGATACATCCCAGTCCAGAGTACCTCCGTGCCATACAAGACTTGCCTTCGCCGTAGAATTTGAAGCAGCTACAGAGTGTGCTGGGAAAAATCAACTATTATCATAAATATATCCCACACGCCTCTTCCATTTCAGCTCGGCTTCATCGCTTATGCCGTAAAGGTGTTCCGTTCGTCTGGACGACGGAATGCGAACGCGCCTTTTGCCAGTTGAAATCGGCGTTGCTTTCCAATACTTCCCTTACGCCATTCGATCCCCAGAAGCCCCTTTTGTTGATGGTGGATGCATCGGATTTCGGGATCGGTTCGCCCGATCGCCCTATTGCCTTTGCGTCCAAATTGCTCTCGTCTGCGCAACGAAATTATTCACTGATCGAGAAAGCAGCATTGGCTCTCGTATTTGGTATTACAAAGTTTCACGATTTCTTGTATGGTCGTCACTTTACCATCATCACCGACCACAAACCTTTGACATCGCTTTTTCATCCCACCAAGCCTGTACCTCCACGTACAGCGCAGAAATTCATTCGCTGGTCTATTTTCCTCTCGCAGTACCGCTACGATATCTTGTATCGGTCCACTGCTAAGCACTGAAACGCCGATGCGTTGTTCCGTTTGCCTGTTGCTGAGGATAGAGCATTCGATTCCTCCGAACTTGCTTGCATGTTCATTGATTCGGAAACCGATGACGTGGTCGAATCGTTTCCGATTGATTTTCGTCGTGTAGCTACAGCCACAGCTGCCGACCCTGTCCTTGCTACCGTTCTGCGTTTTGTTGCTACGCAATGACCCTTGTCAAAGTCACGGATCGGGGATCCGTTGGTTCGCCGAATTTTTGCTCACCAGGAGAGACTTTTTGTACGACGTGGTGTTTTGCTGTTGCGTTCTGATAGGGATCAGTCCAGGGTCGTGGTCCCACGTTCGTTACAGTCCTCTGTCTTACAGCTTCTCCACCAAGGACATTGGGGTATAGTGAGAACGAAACAACTTGCTCGTCAGCACTGTACTTGGTTCGGAATCGATGCCGCGATTACGAATATGTGCTCTTCTTGCATGGTGTGTGCCGAACAACAATCAGCGCCACCGCGGAAATTCTTTGCATGGCCAAAAGCCACTTCCCCTTGGCAACGCTTACACATCGATTTTGCTGGTCCATTCTGGAATGCTCGATGGTTGGTTGTGGTAGATTCATTCAGTAACTTTCCTTTTGTTGTCCGGATGTCTTCCACGACGTCATCTGCCACCATCCAAGCGTTATCTGCTATCTTTTGCATTGAAGGTCTTCCATAGACTATTGTTTCCGACAATGGCCCACAATTCATGTCCGCAGAATTTCAGTCATTCTGCAAGGCCAATGGTATTCAACATCTGACGTCCGCGCCGTTTTCGCCACAGTCAAACGGTGCCGCTGAACGTTTGGTCAGGACTTTCAAGTGACAGATGTTGAAGTTGAAAGAGTCGCATTCTCGGGAGAACGCGTTATTGCTCTTTTTGTCCTCGTATCGCTCTCAGCCCCGAGATGGTCGCTCACTGGCTGAGTTGCTCCACGGTCGTCCTCATCGCAGCTTGATGTCTTTGCTACATCCGCCGCATCAGGTTCCTGTGCAGCGGCAGACACCTACTTTTGCCCCAGGCGACGTTGTCTACTACCGCAACTATCGAGGTTCACGGCGTTGGCTCGAAGGGCGCATTCTTCGCTGCCCCGGCCGCGCGATGTATCTGGTTTTGGGGGCCTCTGGTGAGGTGCGTCGGCATCTCAATCAGCTGCGCCTCTGTCGTCGCACGGGATCTGCCGCTCCCCGTCTGCTTTCAGCGACGGTGCCGTCCGGTCAGCGCCCTGGGGACCCATCTACTGGCTCGCCTCAGCCCCAGGTGTTGCCGACGCTTGCCTTCCATTTTGCCCCATGGCGACGCGCCGCCGCCGCCGCCGCCGCCGCCGCCGCCGCCTGTTCTCCCGTCGGCGACGCCCGCAGTGGACGCGTCGCTGCAACCACCGGGCGCCTCCCTGGGTCACGCGCCGCCGATCGCTTCCCGTGACCAGTTGTCCTCCGCCATGGAACTCTTGCCCGCTCCGGACCATATGTCGTCTTCGCCCGTCGGGTGCCCCGGCCCGATGGAGGTCGACCCTTCGGCCCCTCCTGTCTCTCTACGGGCGCATACACCGCATGTTGGCGTGCACCCTGGAGCAGGTTTTCAGGCGTTTCCTAGCTCCCCGCGGTCCGAATGGCAGGGTGCGGGTGGCACTGCCTCGCTGTTGTTAGGCTCCCCACCTCGTCGCATACGTCGACATGGGGTCCTCCCCACGGCGAGCGGAAGCCTTATGCCACAACCGTACGCCGATTTGTGGGGGAGGAATGTGGTGTCACCGCCAGACATCACACTTGCTAGGTGGTAGCCTTTAAATCGGCCGCGGTCCGATAGTATACGTCGGACCCGCGTGTCGCCACTATCAGTGATTGCAGACCGAGCGCCGCCACACGGCAGGTCTAGATAGACTTCCTAGCACTCGCCCCAGTGCTACAACCGACTTTGCTAGCGATGGTTCACTGACAAAATACGCTCTCAATTGCCGAGACGATAGTTAGCATAGCCTTCAGCTACGTCATTTGCTACGACCTAGCAAGGCGCCATTACCAGTTACTATTGATACTGTAAAGAATGTACCGTCGAGAGCGACGTTCACCATTTATGGATTAAAGTTAAGTATTCCACCATCTACGTCTGTTTTTTGCTAAAGTCTAATTTCCTTGTCCTGTTCCAGACCTCACGCCAGCCTGCGTGAGCTAAAACGCGTGCCTTTCGGCTTCCTCTCATACTGGTGTTGGCTCTCCTGCCAACCCACAACATTGCTGATCTACACGTGCTATGGTAATATTCATCGTAAAATTACGGAAGCAGTACCTGTCTCGACATTTTGCACATGCTATAAACATCGCATTTTTACAATTACATGATTGTTTTAAAGTTTCTATAGAAAAATAAACTTGGTTCACATTCATGAAAGTTTCTCTTTCATCGCAAAGTTTGAGAGCAAACCACGCGTAACGCTTCATTGCGCCAAACATTGGGGAGGAGAGCTGTTTATGTAAAATGGAATGTATTTTGACGCAGTCTTCTCGGGATGTGATCTCTTTCTCTCCCGATGGGCCAATTTTTCCTGGTTCAAATTGCTCTAAGCACTATGCGACTTAACGTCTGAGGTTCAAAAATGGTTCAAATGGCTCTGATCACTATGGGACTTAACATCTGAGGTCATCAGTCCCATAGAACTTAGAACTACTTAAACCTAACTAACCTAAGAACATCACACACATCCACGCCCGAGGCAGGATTCGAACGTGCGACCGTAGCGGTCGCGCGGTTCCAGACTGAAGCCATCTCAGGTCATCATTCTCCTAGACTTAAAACTACTTAACTCTAAATAGCCTAACGACGAAACACACATCCATGCCCGAGGCAGGATTCAAACCTGCGACCGTAGCAGCAGCGCGGTTCCAGACTGAAGAGCCTAGAACAGCTCGGTCACAGTGACCGGCTGATTTTTCCTGCAGTGGGAATCTACACTGAGGTGACAAAAGTCGTGGGTTACCTCCTAATATCGTGTCGGGCCTACTTTTGCCCGGCATAGCGCAGCAGCTCGACGTGGCATGGACTCAGCAAGTCGTTGGAAGTCCCCTGCAGAAATATTGAACCATGCTGCCTGTACGAGGTGTGGCTAGAAAAAAACCGGACTAGTACTGGTGAAACAATAAAACGAATGCAATAAGGCTGAAAGTCGCGTGGCCTGTCACGTGACTCTCGCTCCGCCTACTGCTCGAGTTTCATCTGCCTCCTGCACTCAGTCTGCCCGTGGCGTCTGTTTTAAGTAGTTGACGTTTTGTCTGTGCGTCGGAAAATGTTGAGTGTGCAGAAAGAACAGCGTGTTAACATCAAATTTTGTTTCAAACTAGGAAAATCTGCAAGTGAAACGTTTGTAATGTTACAACAAGTGTACGGCGATGATTGTTTATCGTGAACACAAGTGTTTGAGTGGTTTAAACGATTTCAAGATGGCCGCGAAGACACCAGTGATGACACGCGCACTGGCAGACCATTGTCAGCAAAAACTGATGCAAACATTGAAAAAATCGGTAAACTTGTTCGACAAGATCGCCGTTTAACAATCAGAGCAGTGTCTGAGTTAACAGGAGTTGACAAGGAAAGTGTTAGGCAGATTCTTCATGAAAGTTTCAACATGAACAAAGTGTGTTCAAAAATGGTTCCAAAGTGTCTCACAATTGAACAGAAGGAACGCCGAAGAATGATTTGTTCTGACATCCTGGAAAACATTGAAAGTGATCCCACCTTCTTACAAAATGTTATTACTTGCGATGAATCGTGGTTTTTTACTTACGATCCCGAAACTAAACGCCAATCGATGCATTGGAAAACTCCTGGTTCTCCACGACAAAAAAAAGCACGAATGTCAAAATCGAAATTCAAGGCAATGATGATTTTTTTTTTTTTGACATCAAAGGGATTGTGCACATTGATTGGGTACCAGAGGGACAAACAGCGAATCAGCATTACTACATTAGCGTCCTGGCTACCCTACGTGAGCGAGTACGGAGAAAACGGAACGATTTGTGGAGAAAAAAGTCATGGATCCTTCACCAAGACAATGCCCCAGCTCACAGTGCGTTGTCAGTGAAGACGTTTATGGCAAAACATAACATTCCCATCTTAGATCATCCACCCTACTCACCTGATTTGGCCCCCTGTGACTTTTTTCTTTTCCCTAAAGTCAAGTCAGCTTTGAAAGGAACTAGATTTGAGACTGTTGAAGCAGTAAAAGAAAAAGCGACGGAAGTAATGTATGGACTTACCGAAAATGATCTGCGGCATTGCTATGAACACTGGAAAATTCGTATGGAGCGGTGTAGAGACCGAGGAGGAGAGTACATTGAAGGAGATAACATGAAATTGTAAATAATTGTAAATAAATGTTTTTTCCAGCATCAGTCCGGTTTTTTCTAGCCGCACCTCGTATAGCCGTCCATAATTGTGAAAGTGTTGGGTGCAGGGTTTTGTGCACGAGCTAACCTCTCGATTATGTCCTATAAATGTTCGGCGGGATTCATGTCGGGCGATCTGTGTGGCCAAATTATTCGCTGTAATTTGGAACGTCACAGGTTTACGCTTCATTTAACTGACTGATTAATTTCTACATGTTTAATAATTCATTTTACGCCGAGAGCGTCTTTTCAATGTTTCGTCTAGCTAATTAACCTCTGGATTCAAGAATGCTTCGGTGTGTATTTTTTCTTCTGTTGGTGTCACACCTCCTCTCTCATCCTTTGATCCCATGATGTATGTGGATGGATAAACGTAATTATGCATGAAATATATAATAATCTGGGTTAGTCAAAGATGGTAGCAGTAGGGTAGTTTAGCACCAACATAACAACGTGGGCAGATTCGGCAGAGAGTTCATGATTCCAAAGATAGTGGAGATGAGCAGGGCAGAGTTTGTGAGGTTGGTTCTCACTGAGGTCCTACACCCACCAACAATTTTTTGAACGGTCGGCGCCGGCCGAAGTGGCCGTGCGGTTAAAGTCGCTGCAGCCTGGAACCGCAAGACCGCTACGGTCGCAGGTTCGAATCCTGCCTCGGGCATGGATGTTTGTGATGTCCTTAGGTTAGTTAGGTTTAACTAGTTCTAAGTTATAGGGGACTAATGACCTCAGCAGTTGAGTCCCATAGTGCTCAGAACCATTTGAACCATTTTGAACGGTCGGCGGTTGGTCCTGGAACGCGTCATGTTAGGACACTCTGGGGCCGTCGATTGAACGAGACGAACGCAGGGGTGCGGCGCTCGTCATTGATGGTGAGAAAAGTTATTCGTAATGTTGGTTTTTTGGGGTAACATTGATTATGAAGCATGTTCGGGTGTGAATTAATACCAGGAAACGTTCAGCGATATTTTATTTGTAGAAATTTTTCAGATTAATGTTTTCCAACTAGCGGACTTAGGCGCGAGGTGAATGAGGGCATGAACCAACGGTTCTTGTTCTTAGATCAATAGCGGATAGGTTCATTAATGTTTCATTTGTTGCATAGTTTCGTTCTGGATATAAGCAATATAAATTTTTCAAGATTCAACGGTTCACTTTACTCGTTTCTTTGTTGTCGAACTAGGCCACGTTGTTGCCAGTATTCATAGCGGCAGTCACTGGATTTGCCATTCGTTAATCATAGTATGAATAATGGGGAGTCATGAAGCCTGGGCTGGTTTGCTCACGGTGCATTGCGGTTGCATAATACGGGGTTTCAGCATGAACTTATCCGCATGGTATCTGCATGTGTAGTAACACAAGTAATGTGTGAGAGAGTGAAAGGTAATATCCTTCCCTACTCCGCGCGTTAAATAGGTGCGACAATAACTAAATGGTGTTAAGAGGCCACCATTCAGTAACATCCATTTTCACCCATTTTAATCATTAGTAGATGTAACTGGCGACTAAGTGTTGTCTGTGTTTCCTGTATGACGAGATGCAAGAGCTAGTGAATAGATTTCATGTATGTTTTGTCACAAGGAGTAATAGTTTCCTTAAATGTTTTATCGCAGAGAGTAATAGTTTTCTTAAATGTTTTGTCACAGAGAGTAATAGTTTCCTTAAATATTATCGAAATAAATCAGAGTGATAATTGAAATCCTCTCTTAGCGTTATTTAGTATCCTTCATCCATACCACTGAGATAATGACTATATTCTATGAATTTTCAATCCAGGCATATCCATTGTATGCATTATGCATTTCATGCGACTAACTGAATTCATAGTATCAGAAAAAGAAAGTCTTACCGTCCCTAATGTGCACGTATTGTTCCTTGGCCATTCACCGATGTTGCGTTATCCGTTGCTTCGTTTTTAAATTAGAATACTATCTTTTCTAGCGGGTTTGGTTACCCATATCTCAATTCACCGGGCCTAATTGAAAGAATTAGATACATAGCGGTAGAAATGGGAACCATGGAGCACTGCGTCCGCATGTATTAAAGCGAGATACTTCTTACATCAAAATCAGTCAGCTTGTAAGAGGTATGTGCTGCCTGCGATATGTAAGCTATAAGAGAATCTGAGACCAAAGAGCAGTGTTGACTGCAGTACGAACTGTGTAGCAGTAGCAGTAAGTTGCTAGCGAGCAGTCGCCTGTCTGCTCTGGTCTGGTGTATCATGTTGGCTGGGCCGGTCGCGGTGCAGCGATGCCGGAGCCTGAGTATTATTGTATAAGGTAAAAAGCAGCCTCGCGCATATCTAGTAATGTTATGTAAAGTCCCATGTAAATCTTTTAAAAATGTCCTAATAATAATCTTCGTGATATCAAGTAATTTCAAAAAAAACATTCATTTCAATTTAAAGAATTTACTAATTTCTTCAATCCATGATCATTCCTATTGTTGCAAAAGAGAAATCAGTTGCTTCCTTTCATAAAATGACAAATCTATCGGCCAGCATTGCACAGAGCTGTCCCGGAAAAATTTTATATAAGAGCAGATATATTCGCCGTTTTTATTGAGGTAAGAATTTTTCCTCTTTTTATTCAGAATGACCTTACAGGGCCATGACGCAGCGCTGCTGTCGTCCAAATTCTACCAGGTTACTGAATTTATTTTTTATTACGAGGTTTAGGAATATTTCTGTTTCGAGCTTACATTAGATGGGAAACAAATTTTGTGTGGAGGTTAAATGTGAATTAATTTCTGTAGGGAGGTTACAAATGTGAAAGGAATGAATTTTGTGGGGACGTTACACTTAAATTAGAATCATTAACCCAATAATATTCATTTTATTTTTATTTTGTGGGGAGGTTACAAGCTTAACAAACAAGGGGTAGACTTTCAAATTGTCCGGAAATTTCTTCAAACCAATCGCGGACAATTGTGGCCCGGAGACATGGCGCATTGCTATTTGCTAACATGAATTCCACGAATGGCCGCAAACAGTCTCCAGTCAATGATCGGTTCAGCTGGTCCAGAGGACCCAGTCGATTCCATGTCAACACAGCCGACACCATTATGGAGGCACCACCAGCTTGCACAGTACCTTGTTGACGACTTGGTTTCACGGCTTCGTCACGTCTGTGCCACATTCGAACCCTCATATCAGCTCTTACCAATTGGAATCGGGCCGCGGTTTCCCAGTCGTGTAGGCTCCAACCTACATGGTCATGCGCCCAGAAGGGGTGCTGTAGGCGGTGTCGTGCTGTTAGCAGAGACACTCGCGCCGATCGTCTGCTACCATACCCCATTAACGGCAGATTTCGTCGCACTGTCCTAACGGATACGTTCGTCGTACGTCCCATATTTACAGGGCTATTACAAATGATTGAAGCGATTTCATAAATTCCCTGTAGCTCCATTCATTGACATATGGTCACGACACACTACAGATACGTAGAAAAACTCATAAAGTTTTGTTCGGCTGAAGCCGCGATTCAGGTTTCTGCCGCCAGAGCGCTCGAGAGCGCAGTGAGACAAAATGGCGACAGGAGCCGAGAAAGCGTATGTCGTGCTTGAAATGCACTCACATCAGTCAGTCATAACAGTGCAACGACACTTCAGGACGAAGTTCAACAAAGATCCACCAACTGCTAACTCCATTCGGCAATGTTATGCGCAGTTTAAAGCTTCTGGATGCCTCTGTAAGGGGAAATCAACGGGTCGGCCTGCAGTGAGTGAAGAAACGGTTGAACGCGTGCGGGCAAGTTTCACGCTTAGTGATGTGAAAGATTCAGTGTTTAAACCTGCTCTACCAAGAAACGTGCCAGAACTGCGAGCTCGCATCAACAGTGCTTTTGAACTCATTGATGGGGACATGCTGCGCCGAGTGTGGGAGGAACTTGATTATCGGCTTGATGTCTGCCGAATCACTAAAGGGGCACATATCGAACATTTGTGAATGCCTAAAAAAACTTTTTGAGTTTTTGTATGTGTGTGCAAAGCATTGTGAAAATATCTCAAATAATAAAGTTATTGTAGAGCTGTGAAATCGCTTCAATCATTTGTAAGAACCCTGTATTTCTGCGGTAATTTCACGCAGTGTTGGTTGTCTGGTAGAAGTGACACCTCTACGCAAGCGCCGCTGCTCTCGATTGTTAAGAGAAGGCCGTCGGCCACTGCGTTGTCTGTGGTGGGACGTAATGCCTGAAATTGGTATTCTCGGTACCCTCTTGCCTCTGTGGATCTTAGAATACTGAATTCCCTAACGATTTCCGAAATGGAATCTCCCATACGTCTAGCCTTTCGTTTGCCTTTCTTTTCAAACCTTTAATTAAAATACTAAATCGCACAATATACTGAGCATTATTTCGGTTTATCTGCAGTGTAACTGCCGTAAAAATTGAAAACAAAAAGTAAAATGTCTTTCAGCATAGAGTCTCGATCCCAAAACCTACGGATTACCTTTTATATTCTTTCCACTGCGCCAACCGCTGCATGGCTACTAAGCTAACGTAAATCGTCCATTTCTCATCCGGCCCGGGTCAGTTTTTTTCCTAAACGAACTCCCGCTTCTGTCACTTCCATTTCTGCGCGGGTCCAGCTTTTACAAAATCAGTGATGGCGAGTAGGCGCACTCAGTGAAGTAAGGTATCTGACTGCTTATATTTCTTCCTTGCACAGTTCTAAATGCTGCAAAACGTTATAAAGTGGCACACTCATTAGTGACAAAAATGCAGAGAAAACCGAGAGATAAAAAGTGGATGGAAATCGTAACCGTTTTCAGGAGGTTTTGTCGAACAGCTCCAGTGAGGTAGCAGATTTCAGCGGCCTACAATCAGCTGTGTCTTACACCCTGTCGCAACAAGACACTTCAGAAATTTGGAATTAATTTCAGGACTATGGTGCACAATTTGGCCCTGTTCAGAAATTTGGAATTAATTCCAGGACAATGGTGCACAATTTGGCGATAATCGATGATGTATTGCCAAATCTTCTCGTGTCAGTCTAGTTCCGACGGTGTGAATTTATTTCGCCAGCAGAAAGTGAACAACTTACCTGCATCTTTACAGCTACCAAGTTGTCGTGCTTTAACGACTGAATAGACCCATGTTATTGAACGACATTAAAAAGAAGAGGATAAAACTCACCTCCATGACAGTGATTTTCCATCCATATTCACAAATTTCCTGTAAGACGTTCGACTTTCCACACAATTCAAAAGGAATTCCATTTTTAATGTGCTTTTGCATAAACCTTGATTGTGCAAACTGTCATTTGACGATATACAACACGCACATTAAGGCATTCTTCCTCCAACCACTATTTCACACTGGACATCTGATAAAAGTTTCGGTCTATTTCACGACAAGGTAGATTGACAGTCACATACAGTATTAAGAATATAGAATGATATGATTTAACAAGGTAAATAATTAGGTTATTCTGGGTGCTAACAGCAGTGATACAATTCTATAGTTTTCATATTCTGCTAAGTGCTCATATTAATGGAAAATACATGAAGTTTTGTTACTGGAAAACATTGGCAGACATATTGTGTTCGTACATTTTTGTCGTAAGTATTCTTCCTCACTGTGAACAAATAGCTTGGAAGCCCGATAGCATGTGTTCTTTTACTTAAAGGCTCCGTCAGTCACATGGACTTACTTTTTGTAGTTGATACGTTACAAATTTCAATTCAAAGTTATTCAATAGCACCATTGCAATAAAATCCATATTTTCGAACTCAGAGCAATTCTGTGGCCTGAATAAATTATTTTCTTCTGAGTAAGCTTTGTTCTGTTTCATTTCTCAATCAAGGAAGGTCCAGGTATTAAGACAAAGTTTCCTTTATTCAAAAAAGTGATATTTTTTGTTTGCAACGACATTTTAAAAAAGAGCTACAGAATGGGGCTAAAACCCCTTTATTCTTGCACGTAAGACAATGATAAAAGTTAATGAATAGACACGGTTTGTGCGAGACCGGATCAGGAACCTACTGTATGTTTACGTCCTGCCTCAGTGAGCGACTGTAGCATGTTAGCACGTGCTTGTTTTTCGAATGACGCTCACACATTTTGTGAATGCGAAAGCACTGAATATTGTTACGTTCTGTGATGAGGATACGATTTATGAGAACTCGAGTAACCCTAAAGCCTTTTCGTGGGTAAAGAAAAACCGAACATTTTTTTAACAAATCAAGCGCTGCCCACCACATTTGATGATATGGGCAGCGTTGACAGCCAACTATCCGTTTGGCTCGCAGTTTTTGATGGTCCAATCAACCAGCACATTTACCTGAACGTTATTAAAAAGTGGTGGCTTGCTGAGGTAAAGGACAGAGGAAAAACTGGCATACTTACATTTCAGCAACTGGTGCTCTTTAATATTTTGTTACAAATAGAAGTAGACTCCTCCCTAAGCCGTTTGTCTAACATGGATCGCAACGCTTACCTGCCTCATCACCATTAACCACACGAGCCCCGGACTTGGCCAATATTGACAAAACGCTCTAAGAGGAAGTGCATCAATTGCGATAATTGAATAACTATCATTTAAAGGGAGAGTTCGCGCAGAATTTCCAACGATCACATCCCCTCTGCTGCAGTAACTGCAGCAAAGTTTGCTCCGCCGTAGAAATTTGTGATTGCGCTCAAACATTATATATCTTCATGCCTGACTATATTTACAGATCACCATCTACTTCAAACATTAAGATTTTCGACCAGTTGCGAAATTGAGATTTCTGTCTGGTCTTGTGCCTACTACTCAGTGGAAGCCCCTAGACTGATGCCCGTGCGATGATACTGGTCAAACTGCAGCACTCATCCGGTCTACATTCAATCTCTTAAAATGGGGGTAGTGGTACGCATGCGATAGTATGCGCTACCTAGTACTCGTATATTCCAAAACGCCGCGCATAAACAAGGCATTTTTCTGGGACTCGTACTTCCGGTTTTACTGGTGGTAGTGCTTTGGATAGTCCTTGGGCTATGGACCATTTGTATACCCACCAGAAGGATCGTCTTACTGTAATTATCCTACAGTAGAGTTTCACAGTTTGAACATTGCACAGTTCCTCCAGCTTAGGCAGATGGAGCAAATCGGGTGGTTCTTTCTGCCTGGTATGTGGTGTATAGCGCTCCTTCAGGGGCTTATGAAGGCACCATTTAGTTCATGGGCGATTTCTGAGAAAACCCGAAAAACATGGTTTTTGGATACCAAAACCGAGCCGCGGATTCCAAGACGGCTATGCACAACAAATGGCTGTAATTTTTATGATATATTCCTAACATCTCGATCTCGAGCAAACTTGAACAGAGGTTCAAAATTAGCCCACTTGTACATGTCAAATACGGTGTGAGGCGAAAACGTAGTTTATAAAGTGGCGTAACGCGGAGGAATACGCTTTACAGTGTCTCCGTTATCGTCGTAAGGGTTCTAGTAACTCCATGTTGTAGTACTGAAGCACACGCAAAATTTTTGTGCACGTCAAATCCGATCTCAGTTGCTAAATTAGTATTGCGTTATTTCAATTTCACATTCACTTACTCATAAATTTCTTCTGATAGGCGTGACATGCACTGCTGCAGCAGGATAAACAAGGAAGCCAGCGGAAAAATATTCCTATCGGAGCACAATAAAGGCTAATACGCTCCTGTTTTAAAGACTCAGACTGAAAAATGGGGTAGCATCTGCCTCAGTCCAGCACCTTTAAAAATTTTCCCAAATATTCTGGCATGCGATCATGCTGAAATAAACGAGTAGTGGTGTTGCGAAAGAGACGGAAAAGTAGTAAATACTGGAACGTAGTAGACAATGTTTGCGGTACAGAAAGAGCGAAGGAGACAATGACAGTGTGAGTGAAAAATAGAGACTGTGGCAATGGAACGTAGTTGACAGTGACAGAACAGTGCTAGGAAAAGAGTGAAGGCGACAGTCAGTGGGAGAGAGATAAATAAAGGAGAAAGTGGAAGTCGGTAAGAGTCAGTGATAACGTGAGTCAGAGTCTACGACAATGGCAACGAGGAAGAGAGAGGTACTGACAATCAGGAAGAGACAGCAGCAATGGGAGGGAACGAATGCGATAGTGGCAGAAAGAGAGAGCAATAGTGAAACAGTGACATTGGGAGGAGGCAGTAGTAGTATGGCGGAACGAGGGAGACTGTGGCTGTGAGAGAAGAGACAGTGACAATTAGAGAGAGACACGAAGAGATAATGACAAAGAGCTGGGCTTCGTGAAAGAGAGAGAAGGGGCAAGTGGGAGTGGATGTGTACGAGCGACTTAACAGGGATGGAATAGCGGATGTGAGCGAGTTACAGTTAGTGGAGCTTGTGGAAATGAGATGTGAGTTGCATGTTAAGAAGACCGTGAATATGATCGCGTGGCAAAAGTTTTGGAAGAATGTCGAAAGGTGCTGAGAAAGGTAGACTGAGGCAGCTGATACCCCACTTTTCAGTCAGAGTCTTTTAAAGCAGGAGCATATCAGACGTTTTTGTGCTATAGAAGGCGCGTAAAGGAGTGATTCGTATAAGTATGTGAAGTCTCTTTCAGCCGCGGTGCACGCTATTTAAAGCAGCCGTTGACCCGAGGTTTAACCCATCCTTTGGCGGCCTTTGCTGCCGAGCGGCTGACTATGCTCTACCCTCTATCGAGGCGACTAATCGATTCGATCTCCATATCACTTCCCCCTGGTGCAATATCATCTTCGCTACTTCACAGAGATATAATGCTAATTATTATATCGCATATCTCTTAGATTTCACAATTTTGTGTTTCATCTCTGCTTACTCAAAAGTGAAAGTAAGGATAAAAGCAATCTAAACGTATCAACTAATTTATACAGTTCACAAAATAAAGATTTAAAATGATTTGAATAAAGACTTTGTAATATAACATATTTTTAAACCGTACTAAAAAATAGAAAATAATTTCTTCTAGTTGCATACAGATACATAGCCCCATAGAGACAGTCCTGAGAATTTGTTGTGAATTTTTAATAGCAATGAAAATGCTTTTGGAGTTTAAATCTAAAAACGTGGGGCGCACCCAATACATAACAGATGCATGAACAATTCACTACTTACTATTATCTATTATAATTAATAATATTATCTATTATCTATTATAGGCGTTCCACGTCTTTCGTTTTAAATTCTACAATTATTTTCATAGCTATTTTCAGGACTATCTGCATGGTGTCAGGAATCTGTTTGGGCTAAGAGTAATTAGTTTATACTTTAAAGGCCGTTTTCAAAATGTATTATATTAAAAAGTTTTGCATTTAACCCTCCTACTACCGACATTTTTCTGTCTCACTGAGTATCACTGGGGACATATAGGCCGGATATTATGGCGTATTTTAATCAACTAACATAAAAACATACGTTACAGTTGTTCAGTGTAATAGTAACTATTCTATTTTCGTAAATATTATGATCGAGAAACAAAAAGGAAATTTGGATTTGGTCATATTGACCCCAGTGGTACACAGTGCAAATAACCGTTTATAAATTTTTATGTGTTTTAAACGTAAAACTGAAGGAAATATCACTGGATACAATTGACTCAGAGAAAGAAAGTCATATATCTTGAAAAAAAAAAAAAAAGCATTGCAAACAAGGGAGATACGACTTTCCAGGTGCTTAAGGGGTCACATTGACCAGGGTGGTACTAGGTTCAAATGGCTCTGAGTACTATGGGACTTAACATCTGAGGTCATCAGTCCCCTAGAACTTAGAACTACTTAAACCTAACTAACTTAAGGACATCACACACATCCATGCCCGAGGCAGGATTCGAACGTGCGACCGTAGCGGCCGCGCGGTTCCAGCCTGAAGCGCCTAGAACCGCTCAGCCACACCGGCCGGCGTGGTACTAGGAAGGATACAACATCTGATGCAAGAAATCCAAACAATAGATACTCAAACAAGCGGGAAATAATTTTTTCACTGTTGCTAGGGTTTCGTATAACAGCTGTTCAACATAACATCCATCATTCCATTTTCATAAATGTTGTATTGAAGAAACAGACAAGCAATTTCAGTTGGGGTTATATTGACCCCAGTGATACGTAATGCAAAAGCCATGAATAAATTTTAATCTCTTGTAAATATAAAAACGGACAAAACATCATTGGATACAGATGACTCAGAAAGTGTTTATTCATGTATTTTGAAAATAATAGTTTTGCAAACAAGGTAGGTATACATTTCCAATTTGCATATTATGGGGTCATATTGATCCCAGTGGTACTAAGAGAATTAAATAATTATTTTCTGCATTTTAGTTCTGTGTGTGTGAAATTTGTCGGTCGCTTTAAATCATTTTGATGAGAATACAACAGACGTACGGTAAATTTCAGGGTTATTTCAGTTTCTCTTCAGCTGAGTCAACCAATACATTGCTTCCTCCCAGTATTACCACACGGAAAGACCTCTAAGGTAAAAATGAAGGAGAATAAAGCTCACATGGGGACTTTACCAACAACCGTTCTTTCCGCGAAACTTTCGTGGGTAAAAGGAAAAGGGGAAAATGGCGGTGGTACACAAAGTAACTCCCGTCACACACATGACGCGAAAGCGGGTTAATATTGCAATGTCACTGAGCTCTGAGCTATGTTGAAAGTTTTAAGTCTCCAGCTCATCGGGAACTTAGTTTATAATCATAACGTGTTAGAAATGACAACACACTATCTTTTATTTTGGCGCAGTGTAGAGGCATTTCTCGCTTATATCACGTACGTATCTATTAGTTACACGTTGTTTTTTATTTCCATATGGAAGAGAAGCGGTGGATAACATACACTTCAGTCTTGAGCCAAGCCCTGTGGCCATACATAGTTCGCAGGATAAAGCTGGAACTGCTGCTCAAACCCATTATTGAATGCTGGGTCCAGACTGCTGACCTGCCACGCAGACCCGTTGCAGTCCCCAGCGAAGAAGTCTCCGTCACTTCCCAGAGGGCTAACTGGGAAATTCGCCTGTGGTCCCTGAAGGCCACTGATTGGTGGTGCCTGCCACTGGGAATGAAATCTTCCCTGTTCCTGTGTGGGAGGTGCGATCGTGGTGGGCAGGTATGAGGGCGGCTGGTAGTCTGGGTGGTAGCCAGATGGCGTTGGCGGTTGCCCAGGAGCGCCGTCGGGTCTGTAGTCGAAATACGCCTCAGTGCCGGCAGGAGGAGGACCATTTGGTGCCCCCTGGTGATAGTTTCCTGCAGGGAATCCATTGACATTGTTTGGTGGGTTCAGATGGCCTAAGTTCTGCTGCACATCATTTTGATAGCTCTGGCGCTGACGAAAGTTCTGAGGATTCTCTGGGAAATTTTGATGCTGTGGAGACTGCAGGTAATGTTGGTGCTGCTGCGTCTTCAGATAGTTCTGGTTCGCTGGAGCCTTCATATAGTCGAAGTTCCCTGGCGATTGGTAGTAGCCGCCATTTTCTGAAGTCTTTGTGTAATCGTAGTTGCGATACTGTCTCTGATGATAGCTGCCAGTTGGTGTTAGCAGTGGTGGACTCGTGGACGAAGGCGGTTGGTAGTGGCTGTTGCGTTTACCAGGAAGGTAGTAGTATGATGCTGGCTTCTTATAGGGGGGCCCATTGTTATTCTGGTAACCTACATCGTTCCTGTCGATCTGAAACATATAGAGCGATTTATTTAATACACGCTGCACAGTTGTTGTCTCTGCTCTTTCTGGAAGTAACAATCTCTTTCCAATTGCTAAACTAAATGATAATTGTGCCCGTCCACACTGTGAAGCCAGACGAAGTTGGCTCGGAATATAATTGTTGCGTCTGTCAACCACTTTCCACGAATCGCATTTTCACAATTTGTGTTCATGTTTTCAGTTTCTAGCAGCAAGTACATTTATAGATAAAATGAACAGAATTGCCTTGGACAGTTCTGTGCTCTAAGGCTACAGTAATGTCATCAATGGATAAAAGCGTGGTAGTACCTTCTCAGGCTAGTAGTGTACAGTGCTTGTCTCATGAAAAAGTAAGGAAAACGGGGAGATGAGAGGGGAGGAGAAGGGAGGCCAATTTTCCTTCATGGAATCTGGTATCAACCGTACACATCTTATCATTGTTCATTTACCTACCGTGGTCTGGCGTCCAACTATCAGTCTGACACAACAGTAGAGTTACAACAGTACCAGCCCCAGTAGAGGGGGACGGGAGAGGACTGGAGAGAGGGGGAGGAGATGGATAGAGATGAGGGACAAGGTAGGATGGGGAAAAGAAGGGGAGAGGATGGAAGAGGAGGGGGGAGGAGGAGTATAGGGGTATAGGGTAAGAAGAGGGAGAGGGGAGTAGAAGTGGAGAGGTGCGAGGAGGAGAGAGAGAGAGGAAAAGGATGATTATACAGGACAGGGAAGTAGGGGATAGTAGTAGGAGGTGGAGGAGAGGATGAGGCGTGAGACGAGGGAGAAGAGAAACGATACTCTCACTTCTACATATTACCGATAGCAGTTGAAATTTCTTTTGCAAGTAAGGCTAATCTAGTGGAAGTTCGAGTTTTCGGCTGCAGTGCCTAGACTGTTAAACGAATTACAGCAGAGTCCCGCTAATCCGAACCCTGGTAATCCGAAAGTTCGGTTAATCCGAACATGAAAAATGTTAGGCTAAGTATGGAAAACTGTGCGGTAAACTGCTGATGTTGTTGTGGTCTTCAGTCCAGAGACTGGTTTGATGCAGCTCTCCATGCTACTCTATCCGGTGCAAGCTTCTTCATCTCCCAGTACCTACAGCAGCCTAGATCCTTCTGAATCTGCTTAGTGTATTCATCTCTTGGTCTCCCTCTACGATTTTTACCCTCCACGCTGCCCTCCAATACTAAATTGGTGATCCCTTGATGTCTCAGAACATGTCCTGCCAACCGATCCCTTCTTTTAGTCAAGTTGTACCACAAGCACTACTTCTCCCCAATTCTATTCAATACCTCCTCATTAGTTATATGATCTACCCATCTAATCTTCAGCATTCTTCTGTAGCACCACATTTCGAAAGCTTCTATTCTCTTCTTGTCTAAACTATTTATCGTCCACGTTTCACTTCCATACATGGTTACACTCCATACAAATACTTTCAGAAACGACTTCCTGACATTTAAATCTATACTCGATGTTAACAAATTTTTCTTCTTCAGAAACGCTTTCCTTGCCATTGCCAGTCTAAGTTTTATATCCTCTCTACTTCGACCATCATCAGTTATTTTGCTCCCCAAATAGCAAAACTCCGTTACTACTTTAAGTGTCTCATTTCCTAATCTAATTCCCTCAGCATCACCCGACTTAATTCGACTACATTCCATTATCCTCGTTTTGCTTTTGTTGATGTTCATCTTATAACCTCCTTTCAAGACACTGTCCATTCCGTTCAACTGCTCTTCCAAGTCCTTTGCTGTCTCTGACAGAATCACAATGTCATCGCCGAACCTCAAAGTTTTTATTTCTTCTCCATGGATTTTAATACCTACTCCGAACTTTTCTTTTGTTTCCTTTATTGCTTGCTCAATATACAGATTGAATAACATCGGGGATAGGCTACAACCCTGTCTCACACCCTTCCCAACCACTGCTTCCCTTTCATACCCCTCGACTCTTATAACTGCCATCTGCTTTCTGTACAAATTGTAAATAGCCTTTCGCTCCCTGTATTTTACCCCTCCCACCTTCAGAATTTGAAAGAGAGTATTCCAGTCAACATTGTCAAAAGCTTTCTCTGAGTCTACAAGTGCTAGAAACGTAGGTCTGCCTTTCCTTAATCTTTCTTCTAACAAGGAAACCTCCCCATCGCACCCCCCTCAGATTTAGTTATAAGTTGGCCCTTAAAACCCGTTTACCTCCAGAACGGGTGGACATAATAAGCGGAAATGTATCGCACTTCTTGCGGTAACCGGTCCCTTGGTGGTGTAAAAAAGTGAGCTTCTATGTCAACGCAATCTAAAGATACGACCGTTTATGTAAAGAAAATTTACGCGAAAGGTCAAAAAATGGCTTCAAGAACTATGCGACCTAACTGCTTAGGTCATCAGCCCCTAGACCTAGAACTACTTAGACCTAGCTAGCCTAAGGGCATCACAGACATCTATGCCCGAGGTAGGATTCCAACCTGCGACTGAAGCAGCCGTGCAGTTCGTGACTGAAGCGCCTGGAACCGCTCGGCCACCGCACTCGGCGAAACCCTATTCACCTCATGTATAATGATAATATATACTGTGTAGTGAGGATAAACTGTATTCGCCAGCAACTCAGATCGTTTGATCACGGAACTTTTACGAAGCTACATTCAAACTTTGTTCGAAGTCGTCTGCAATATCCGTTTATAAACACCCTAGGAACGTCGTATGCGATATCCACTTCTGAAGACGCTGGCAGATACTGCAGTACTATAACAAGTAGGTGGGAATTTATTGTTATTGGTCCATGCATGACACTTTATTTCAATATCAATTTAACGCGCCTAGGTGTTCGTATATGGCTGAAACTAATGAACAAAAAGTAAATAAACAGCAAACAACTTCGATGTTCAAATCAAATGAAAGTCACATGTCGTAATTACAACATAATTTCGTTGTTACATCTACATGTCTACATCAACAGGATTTCTTCGCAATCCGGACTTAACGTGCCTGGCAGAAGTTTCGGGTTATTTCTTTACCGTCCCACACATTAACAGTGTGCGGGAAAAAGGACCACTTAAATCTTTTCTTGCGAGCCTTGAATTACATTATTACTATGGTTTCTTCCTGTGTAAGTTCCCGAGGAAATACCATGATCTTGCTGAAACTTCGCTCAGTGAAAGAGGGGACAAAATAAGCGAACGCGTGTCTCGGCTTATCTGCTTACACTCTACCGCTTCTGAGAAAACGACGGTCAAAGTTTTCAATGCGCTGTTGCTATAGTGTAGATACCTCTTAGCGGGTAAGCATTCAACTGAAGCGGTGGCTCTGCGGCTTCCATAGCGACTTCGGAACTTTGCGCTGCGAGCTCTAAACCCGGTTTTTCCTTTTTTTCTCCCTCATTCTCTGAATTATCTACGAATGTTTATTCCAATTTATGTTGAAACACTGTTGTCGTTATTCGCCAGTTAATTTACGGTGTAAGGAAATAAGTTAAAAAGGGAACACACAGTGCGTAGTGGGGCGATCACTCTGTTGTAGAAATAATTCAGAAGCCAGGATCGCTTAAATACTGTTTACTGGATAGCCGGTTTCAACACACTAAAGGTGCCATCATCGGATCTGAATGTAGATTAACATTTATAAACCATTTGGATATAACGATACATGAGGCAGACCTGATGATTTTAGTTCAGCTTGTCTCATTTGTTTATTACTTTTTAATTCATTAATTACACATAAAGTTAATTGGCGAATAATGACAACATATTTCAACATACATTAGAAAAAAACATTCGTAGATAAATCTGACAGAGAGGCAGGAAAAAAAAATAAAAAACCCAATATGGTCTCGAACCCGGGTATCAAAGTTAAAAAGGAACGAGGGTGGCCACTGAGCCACCGCTTCAATTGCATTCTCGTCTGCAGAAGGTATCTACACTACAGCAACAGCGCGTTGATAACTTTGACCGTCGTTTTCTCGGAAACGGTCGAGTGTCTGCAGATAAGCCGAAACACATGTTCGCTTATTTTGTCCTCTCCTTCACTGAGCAAAGTTTCCGGACAATCAGCCTATGACACTTGGCGAGTCCCCCTCGTTAGTCGAGTCGCTTCTTACGTCCGGCGAGAATTATGTATGCCTCAGAGTAAACTGCGCCACTTGGAAACACGGCGAGCGGGGATAAACACGTTTTCCTTCTTATAAGGCAACCTTCTACAGATAACATTCACAAAGTGTTCTTCAGGTTGCCTCAGATATTTCAGAAATGTTTCTTGCGTTAGGCCTGCCGCATATGCAAAACGCAAACATTTCATTTCATGTAACATTTATCAGGATAAGACATGACAAGAGTGGACCAGTCCCTTCTGAGAAAAATTACTGATTCGAAGTTGCTCCACTATGTAATGACACGGGTACGGGCTTGCGATCTCTCGTTTATGCCATCGATTTCCGTGTTACACATACTTGGCCAATGCGTTGTGGCTGCCATCTTGGAGGAGGCAGTCTGTTTCCTGCCAGCGCTATTTCCGCAGCCGATATTAACCGCGACGAGTCATTCAGTCAACGCTAAATGGCCCATCTGGCTGAGGCAGACAAGGGCGCTATAATAGCACTTCATGCAGAGGGATTTTCAAATGGCTATATAGCAAGAAGTATGGGTCTTCACAAGTCGACGGTAGCCAGGTGGATCAGAAGAAAGGAACAGAGTGGTAATTTGAATGGGAGGCCTCACGGCCGTCGCCGCAAAACAACAGCAGCTCAGGATCAGCAGATACGCCGTTTCAGTGAGAACCATCCATTTGTCAACGCACGACAAATTCAGCAAATTCATGACGCTTGGAATGAGTTACTTGAATCTCCTAGTTATGTGGCTCGAGTTGTTGGCTCAATGCCCAACAGACTTCCAGCTGTTGTGGAAGCCAAAGTAGGCTATACGCGATACTAAGCAGCATCAGCACAGGTGTTTTTTTTTTTCAGCCCTTCACCAACAGCTGCAAAAGCTGTTTCAAGTTTATTTTTGTTTTTTTGTTTTTTTTTTACAGACGTATATATAATGTAATTTCAAGGAAACGCAGTAAGTGGAATGTGGACAAACAGATAAATACACAGCAATATATGTAATATTTAATTCGATGAGAGAAGAAATACCTTAAGTATTCATGCAGTCTCTATAAAATGACACACGTGTAAATGCAAGAAGGATACAAAACAGTTCAGCACAAATTAAAAATATTGAGGAGAAGCTCGCCGATGAAAGCGTAATTGGAGAACAAAGGTTGGGCTAGAAGCAGAGGTAAGGAGGCCCGAAAAAGCAGAGAAAAATCAAATACCCAATAGACTTTGAGTCGTTGTCGCAGCAAAGGGCGGTTGGTATATGCGATTCGGAGCAACAGTAGAAGAACAGTTTTATTTACTGATTTTTGAGGCTTTATTTTGTGACGGCTAAACAGTGCTGCATCATGAGACCCGCTATTTGTCCACATGTGGCTAAACATCAGAGGTGTAAAAAATTTTGAGAGGTGCCGAAGTTCTCTGGAAGAGTAACGTGTTTTAGACAAGAAGACGATTTTTAGTTCATTTCATTTTAACCATTCACACTATGCTTCGACATTCTAATCTTTGATTTCATTTTATTATTATGTATCTTTTCTCCAGTGAAAGTCAACGGTAGTAAGTTTCAAGATATGAAGAATAACTGGAAGTTTTTAATTTGTGAAATAGCGTATTTAACAGTTAATATTTTCAACAAACCTGTAGTTATAGGACATATTAAGAAGCAAGTCAAAAATGGCATTTTGGAAATATCAGGTTGGTCTCTAAAGCCGGCCGGAGTGACCGTGCGGTTCTAGGCGCTACAGTCTGGAGCCGAGCGACCGCTACGGTCGCAGGTTCGAATGCTGCCTCGGGCATAGATGTGTGTGATGTCCTTAGGTTAGTTAGGTTTAATTAGTTCTAAGTTCTAGACGACTGATGACCTCAGAAGTTAAGTCGCATAGTGCTCAGAGCCATTTGAACCATTTGGTCTCTAAAAGGGTAACGACGGTAAAATAGCAAATGCGAAACTATGGGTAACAACTATTGTTGATGGTGAGGAGCCGTAATCGATATGCCACTATTCTGTAATTGTATTTCTGAAGTTTATGGTCAATCCTAGGACTGACACCGATACTCTGTTTTACGTAAAGAATATAACCTTCAAAATTTATTTAGCAGCGCAGAATATTAAATGACAGTTTATAGATCAGGAACCTAATCCAACTGCCTTTAATTTTATTTTCACGGATGACATTGAGACAGTAAATAACAAGAGAAATAACAAAACTCTCAGAATCAATATAGAGAATTCAAGTATCAAGTGGATTCAAAAGTTTGCTATAATAGCGAATAATTGCTTTTACAGACTCCTTCATGCCTACGTTTTCTGTCAGACAATGTTTGAAACAAGGACTAACAAGGTAAACAATTTTTCCACAAATTGTCAAATTGGAAGTCGGAGAGCCAGTTACATAAATTACGATAAAACAAACGTTTTTCAAGTAACTGATCACAGGAGGCATCCAACGAATTTATTGTGTGTTACATGCACAGTATGTAAACTGGCAACGCCACCAACACATAATACCACTAACAGGGGAACATCCCCATCGCAGCGCCCTCAGATTTAGTTATAAGTTGGCACAGTGGATAGGCCTAGAAAACTGAACATAGATCAATCGAGAAAACAGGAAGAAGTTGTGTGGAACTATGAAAAAAATAAGCAAAATATACAAACTGAGTAGACCATGCGCAAGATAGGCAACATCAAGGATAATGTGAGCTCGGGAGCGCCGTGGTCCCGTGGTGAGCGTGAGCAGCTGCGGAACGAGAGGTCTTTGGTTCAAGTCTTACATCGCGTGAAAAGTTTAATTTATTTTATTTAATTTATGATTATCACATCCACAACAAAACCTAAATCGGGCGAGGTAGAAGAATCTTTTTACCCATTCGCCAAGTGTACAAGTTAGGTGGATCGACAACATATTCTTGTCATGAGCCGCACATGCCGTCACCAGTGTCGTATAGAATATATCAGACGTGTTTTCCTGTCGAGGAATCGGTTGACCTATGACCTTGCGATCAAATGTTTTCGGTTCGCATTGGAGAGGCACGTCCTTTCGTCTACTAATGGCACGGTTTTGCGGTGCGGTCGCAAAACACATACACTAAACTTATGACAGTGAACAGAGACGTAAATGAACGAACGGACAGATCATAACTTTGCGAAAATAAAGAAAGTAATCTTTTCACTCGAGGGAAGACTTGAACCAAGGACCTCTCGTTCCGCAGCTGCTCACGCTAACCACGGGACCACGTCGCTGCTGAGCTCACATTGTCCTTGATGTTGCCTATCTTGCGCATAGACCACTCAGTTTGCATATTTTGCTTATTTTTTTCACAGTTCCACACAACTCCTTCCTGTTTTCTCGATTGATCTGTGTTCAGTTTTTCAAGGCCTATCCACTGTGCCAACTTATAACTAAATCCGAGGGAGGTGCGATGGGGAGGTTCCCTTGTAAGATAAGTCGTAGGGTTAGTATTGCCTCACGTGTTCCAACATTTCTACGAAATCCAAACTGATCTTCCCCGAGGTCGGCTTCTATCAGTTTTTCCATTCGTCTGTACATACACACTATTTTAATTTACACAGTACAGTAAACATGTATTAGAAAAATTAGCAAGAAAAACATTAGGTTTAATCAATGCATAACAATGAAAGAAAAGCTGTCAAACTTACTAAAATACAGCGAACATTTTATCTCTACTTTTTCGATGACAAAAACTCAGTCATTGTTTATTGGCGTAATGAAGACAGACTGTTATGTGACCCATAGTTGCGCTCTCGTCTCATAAACATCAAATCAGCGGGTGTAGCAGTGGGCTGTTGCTCCAAATAATGTAGCACGAGGTCAAGGGCTTCTGCTGCGTCACTGTATGGCACCAGCTCACCTTTGTTGCTTTCAGGCTCATTGTCACTTCCGTCACAGCACTCCACTTCTTCCTGGTCTTGAGTCACAGCAGCAACAAAATCAGGTTCTCCACACATGCCCCATACGCTGCCATCCACTCATCTCTGTCTCATTCACTAGCTTCTTCACATCCAGGGATTGTATCCTTTGTAGAAGATTTTCCTCTTCATTTTCAACTAGGTTGTCCTGAAATTCACACATCCAGGGATTGTATCCTTTGTAGAAGATTTTGCTCTTCATTTTCAACTAGGTTGTCCTGAAATTCAAGAGATGTCCACAGTTTTCTCCACGATTTTGTCAGAGTATTTTCTGAAATATTCTGCCTTGCCTCAGCGGCCTAATAAACAAAGTCCTTCATATTGGTCTTTTTTATTTTGTCCACTAAATTAATGCTATCATCTCGGATCAGCATTCTTAAAAATTGTTTTCTGTAAATCAGTTTTAATGTTTGCAGTACGCCGTGGCCCATAGGCTGTAGAAGTGGTGTACATTCGGCGGCAAAAACTTCGCCACAATTTCTCCATCACATAATTCCTCAGTGCTGGGGTGAGATGGCGCGTTATCAATCAAAAGGGTTGCACGGGAGACAAATGATTTTTCATAGAAAACCGTCTAACAGAGGGAGCAAACTGGCCGTGAAACCATTCTTTGGACAGCTTACCACCTATCCACGCTTTTTTCTGGTTGCGATACTATACGGGCAGGGACTTCATGTTGCAGTTTTAATAGCTCTGGGCGTAGCAGATTTGTCGAACAGCATTAAAGGCAGCTTGTGATTACCAGCAGCGTTGCTGCACGCTAATAAAGTCACACGATCTTCTCACATTTTAAAACCAGGAGCATGGTTTCCTGCTTTTGTTGCCGAGCTTTTTGTTGGCAATGCCCTAAAATTAAGGCCAGTCTCGTCAGCGTTCTAAATTTGTTGGGGAAAATACTCTACCTCTGTCAACATTTTTTCAAACTCACCCAAGTATTCCTCCGCTGCGTCACGACCAGAAGAAAGCTTCTCTCCAGTAATTGTTAGCTGACGGATTCCATGACGTTTTTTGAATCTGTCCTTCCAACCCGTAATCGCACTAAAAGACTCATCACCATTCATTAACTTGTTCAGGTAACCATCCTTCTCCTGAACCCGTGCTTCACTCAAAGGAGTTCCCCTTTCTCTTTCCTGCGTAAAGCAGGGACTGTTTGAAAGTCTGCCGAATTTCGAGTGTTTTTCCCGAAAACGTTGCACAGGACAATTCAAGCTTCACTCGGTTCTTTTTCCAATCACAAATGGTTGCTTTACCAACACCCAGTTCCGTTGGCAGTTTAGATACATTCTCACCATTGTCTATCCGCTTCAAAGCATTCAGTTTTTCTTTGAAAGTTAACGTTGTATGTTTCCGTTTACTCATGACGAAAATACGTACATCACTGCACCTTAATGAATACAATACAACTGTTACGCATGCCAGCGATCGATAACTAACGTACCCAAGCGCTTTGCGAGCCAAGTGGCAGAGCACTGACCACAGACACTGCAGAGGTCTCAACAACGCGCACAAGGGCGGGGAGCAGTGTTGCCGTCCTCGCGACGAAGTCGCTAGAATTAGCGCATTTTATGAACGTTTAGCGGGCAAAATTGTGGCTTTAGCGGAAAAAAATTTTAGCGACTTTTTAGGCAGTCAAGACTAAGTTACCTTTTAAATATTCTGCATATGAGTCGGTCTTAAAACTCAGTCACTTTCGGCTATGGACCACCGCTACATCCTCAGTGTTGTGCTGATTTTCTCTTCCTAATAAATATCAACATTCCTTTACTTCCCTAATTCCCCTTGTGGGGAGAGAAAATAAAAGATTACTCTATGGAGAAAAACTCAACGCATGCATATTGTACCGCAAAATACTTTTACACCACCAGTATCCGCTAGAGACTTTAATTAACTCTTCGTTTATACTCGCATAATGTAGTCAATTGCGATTCAAAATGCTTCCTTGCTATCACGAACTTTCTTACGACCTGCTAATTTTAACAATTTTCTTGGAAAGTTATACACGGCTATATTAATTATGTACAAAAAGATCCACGTATTTCCTTAATCTAGTACAAAAATGCACGGCTGTGTTTACTTTTCTTTTTTAATTAAACTGAAGTATGAAACCAAATACTAGTATATTAATAGGCACAGATTGGAAAAGCTTATTTGTATACGAGAAACGGTCAGCCATTTACACAGTAGTAACATCATGTAAAGATGATAAAGAGATTTTTGCCAGTCTCGTTAAGTGTCAAAGTTCTGGTGCCAAACGAGTGAATAGAAAATGTAAATATTTTCTCGCAAGCCTAAAAGTGTAAGTACGTTAAAATGGGCATTCTTTTAAAATTCCTATAATAATTATTCACATTCCTCACAGCATTCTTTGGAAATCGAAAAAGTGATAGTTTTGAGAGCTGCTGCAATTTATAGCGCTATACTATGTCCGAAATAAGACCGCATTTTTATTTTGAATGTGCTTTTGCACTTCATTTACAAAACGCACAATCGTTTCGCAGCGTTTATACAGAACAGCCGCTTGGCGGCAGTGCAGTAGCGAACCCGCAGAAAAACTGTAGGAGCTTCGTGACTCAACAATGAATAAGCACAAGCATACTGTATTGGAACTGGACTATTTGGAATGTCATATTCATTTTAGTTGTATCGATATGTTGCGGTGTCGTTAGTTCTTGCAGTTGTTCACAAATTATCGGTTTTGATTGTGTAACGATAGTATTTGTGTGGAATTAACGCAGTTATAAAAAAATCATGAAGTGCCGCCTAAAAGAAAGGTCTACAGCCAGAGTTATAGAAAAGAGTGGGAACACTGCATGGAGTTCAAATATTGGTTGAAGCCTGTGCCAGGTAACTCAACTAAAGCCTATTGTAGCTATTATCAGTCCGAAATGAATGCAAAAATTAACGATTTGAAAAAGCATTTGGAAACGAAAAAACATACGAGCAAAATATGAACTAATTTCTCAAAATAAGCAACTGACATTTTCCGCAGTACCAGTGATTAGATTAGATTAGATTAATACTAGTTCCATGGATCATGAATACGATATTTCGTAATGATGTGGAACGAGTCAAATTTTCCAAAACAAGACATAATTAAGTTAATTTAACAACATACTTAAGTTAATATAACAACTTTTTCATTTTTGTGTTTTTTATTTTTATTTTTTTATTAATATTTTTTGTTTTTGTTTTTGTTTTTTTTTAAATTTATATCTAAAAATTCCTCTATGGAGTAGAAGGAGTTGTCATTCAGAAATTCTTTTAATTTCTTCTTAAATACTTGTTGGTTATCTGTCAGACTGATACTATTGATAAGTGACCAAAGACTTTAGTGCCAGTATAATTCACCCCTTTCTGTGCCAAAGTTAGATTTAATCTTGAATAATGAAGATCATCCTTTCTCCTAGTATTGTAGTTATGCACACTGCTATTACTTTTGAATTGGGTTTGGTTGTTAATTTCATAAGAGAGTATATATACTGAGAAGCTACTGTGAATATCCCTAGATCCTTAAATAAATGTCTGCAGGATGATCTTGGGTGGACTCCAGCTATTATTCTGATTACACACTTTTGTGCAATAAATACTTTATTCCTCAGTGATGAATTACCCTAAAATATGATGCCATATGAAAGCAACGAGTGAAAATAGGCGTAGTAAGCTAATTTACTAAGATGTTTATCACCAAAATTTGCAATGACCCTTATTGCATAAGTAGCTGAACTCAAACGTTTCAGCAGATCATCAATGTGTTTCTTCCAATTTAATCTCTCATCAATGGACACACATAAAAATTTGGAATATTCTACCTTAGTTATATGCTTCTGATTAAGGTCTATATTTATTAATGGCGTCATACCATTCACTGTGTCTTATCAAAATTCAGTGAGAGTCCGTTTACAAGGAACCACTTAGTAACTTTCTGAAAGACAGTATTGACAATTTCATCAGTTAAGTCTTGTTTGTCAGGTGTGATTACTATACTTGTATCATCAGCAAAGAGAACTAACTTTGCCTCTTCATGAATATAGAATGGCAAGTCATTAATATATATTAAGAACAACAAAGCACCCAAGACTGACCCTTGTGGAACCCCATTCTTGATAGTTCCCCAGTTTCAGGAATGTGCTGATCTTTGCATATTATGAGAACTACTTATTTCAACTTTCTGCACTCTTCCAGTTAGGTACGAATTAAACCATTTGTGCACTGTCCCACTCATGCCACAGTACTTGAGCTTGTCTAGCAGAATTTCATGATTTACACAATCAAAAGCCTTTGAGAGATCACAAAAAAACCCAATGGGTGTTGTTCGGTTATTCAGATCATTCAAAATTTGATTGGTGAAAGCATATATGGCATTTTCTGTTGAAAAACCTTTCTGGAAACCAAACTGACATTTTGTTAGTACTTGTTTGTTACAGATATGTGAAGCTACCCTTGAATACATTACTTTCTCAAAAATTTTGGATAAAGCTGTTAGAAGGGAGATTGGACGGTAATTGTTGACATCAGATCTATCCCCCTTTTTATGCAAAGGTATAACAATAGCATGTTTCAGTCTATCAGGGAAAATGCCCTGTTCCAGAGAGCTATTACACAGGTGGCTGAGAATCTTACTTATCTGTTGAGAACAAGCTTTTAGTATTTTGCTGGAAATGCCGTCAATTCCATGTGAGTTTTTGCTTTTAAGCAAGTTTATTATTTTCCTAATTTCAGAGGGAGAAGTGGGTGAGATTTCAATTGTATCAAATTGCATAGGTATGGCCTCTTCCATTAACAGCCTAGCATCTTCTAATGAACACCTGGATCCTATTATATCCACAACATTTAGAAAATGATTATTAAAAATATTTTCAACTTCTGACTTTTTGTTCGTAAAGTTTTCATTCAATTTGATGGTAATACTGTCTTCCTGTGCTCTTGGTTGACCTGTTTCTCTTTTAATAATATTCCAAATTGTTTTAATTTTATTATCAGAGTTGCTGATTTCAGACATGATACACATACTTCTGGATTTTTTAATAACTTTTCTTAATATAACACAGTAGTTTTTGTAATGTTTGATAGTTTCTGGATCACTACTCTTTCTTGCTGTCAGATACATTTCCCTTTTCCGGTTACAAGATATTTTATACCCTTAGTAAGCCATGGTTTGTTACAAGGTTTCTTACAAGTATATTTAACTATTTCTTGGGGAAGCAGTTTTCAAATGCATTTACAAAAATGTCATGAAATAAATTATATTTTAAATTGGCATCAGGTTCACGGTACACCTCATCCCAATCTAACTGCTGTAGGCTTTCCCTGAAATTTGCAATTGTTAAATCGTTGACTGAACGTACTACTTTGGAGGACTGTTTAGTATTGCTGAATGGAGCTATGTCATATATTGTAACTAGCTGTGCACCATGATCACAAAGACCATTCTCAACAGGCTGAGCATTTATCTGGTTAAACTTATCTTGGTCTATAAAGAAGTTATCTATCAGTGAGCTGCTATCCTTTACCACCCGAGTAGGAAAATCAATAACGGGTGTCAAATTGAAAGAACCGAGTAATACTTCAAGGTCATTTTTCCTATTACCCTCTTTCAGAGAATCTACATTGAAGTCCCCACAAACAATAATTTGCTTCCCCCTGTCTGACAGATAGCACAACAAGGAGTCCAAATTTTTCAGAAACAGATGAAAATTTCCTGATGGGGACCTACATACAGTTACAATTATAACTGTGCCTTTATTTAATTTAAGCTCACAGGCACATGCTTCTATATGTTTCCCTACACAAAACTTTTTTGTTTCTATACTTTTTGCACAATGATGACTTTTGACATATATGGCAACTCCTCCTTTCGCCATATTTTCTCTCATTACATGTGCAGAGAGCTTATATCCACTTACATTTACCTTATCCATATCAGTAACAATGTGGTGCTCAGACAGGCATAGTATATCTATTTCATCCTCAGCTTCTAAATCTTCTAAACAAACCAGAAGCTCATCTATTTTATTCTTTAAACTCCCAATATTTTGATGAAATATACTTACATTAATTTTAATTATACTTTTATGAGAACCTTTCCTTATTCTAACATTTGCAGTACTCTCCTGTCTGAGTTTCTCATTGTGCTTAGGCCTAGTTGCTATACCAGTGGTCACATGGTGTTCAGAGAGGCAGATTATGTCAACTGGGTTGGGTGACTTTAATTCATCAATGCAGTAACCTAGGACTGAGATATAACTTGGTGGAGATAAAATTTCTGGTGATTGGTGAAAATTTATAATTGACAGCTGTGATTGGTGATCCAATATGCTAGAATTGTGCTGTTTAATTTCTTTCCTAAACTGAAGATTTGTTTCAATCCTGACCTCTCGTAGAACTTGACATCTTTCTGTCTTACCTATCCTAAAAAAGGTGCTGCTCCAACACCTGTAACCACTGGTATTTTACCATTCATGGCAGTGCCTCCCCTCGTTAAATTTCCTGCTATTACCCCAGCCAGTTTCCCCTTCCCTTTCCTGTTGAGATGTAGGCCGTGCCTGGTATAGTCCCACCTACTGAGAGAATCAACAGGAACCACACCAATATGAGCCCCCGCACCTGACCCAAGCAGCCGTTCCAACTTCAAATTAACTCTCCCAACAGAAGAGTTCAAATGAGGCCGGTCATGGCGTCTCAGGACAGATACAAATTCAACACTGGTGTGTCTCGATGCCGACGCAATCTTTACCAGGTCACACTCTATACTGTACCCAGGATCTCTGTCGATGCTGTTCTCTGGCCCTCCCACAATAACCACGGTGTCTTCCCTGGTAAATCCTTTACAGAGTGAACCTAAATCCTCTGTCACCTGATCCAGACTAGCACTTGGTTTGAAAAAATTTGTGATCTTGTATTCTGGTCCTAATTCCTCCTGCAGAAGTTGGCCTACACCTCTGGCATGAGAACTGCCTAACAACAAAACTTTCTTCCTTTTCAATGGCTTTCCTACATTCTTTTTCAATTTCCTATTGAAAGTTTGTTGTGTCCTGTCTACACCTACCTCTGCTTGAGGCTCATCAGTTTCTAACTGAAGCAACAGGTCAAACTTATTTTTGACATTCACCACAAAACTGTCAGACTTAGTTCTAGGCCTGTTCCTTCTGCTACCTGTTGCCACTTCCCACCTCTCTTTGCCCTTCTCCCTCCTTAACCTGTCCAGATCTTCCCTAGCCTGATCTAGCTCAGCCTGAAGGGCAGCAATTTTCCCCTCCTGTTCCACTATCTTCCTATCTCTGCTGCAAATCCTACATAACCACTGATGAGCCTGATCCACTTTCCCGACACCCACGCCACCGCAGTCCCCCCAGTGAAAAAAACTACTGCGTCCATCACACCAAATCCCGGAACTAACAATTCTACGGCAAGTCTGGCACTTCTCACTCATGGCAAAAATAATACTTTAGCTAGAATAAATCAATTAAATTACCGAAAATCAAAAAAGACGTTACAAGAATTAAGCCTATTCACAAATGTATATAAGCAAGTTTCTGATTTAAAATTCCGCTGTTTTTCTGAGATCTGTATTAAAACAATGAAGGTATACGCTATTTATTTTATATTTCACTCGATGGAATGAAAAAAATGACAATTAAACGAGATACTTTAACTTTGATTCTCCAAAAACGTTACAAGAATTAGGCCTATAAACAAATGTATATAAGCAAGTTTCTGATATAAAGTTACGCTGTTTTTCTGAAATCTGTACTAAAACAATGAAGTTATACGCTATTTACGGTAGTTTACTTATTTGTTACCGAGAAATTAGTTAAATTACCGTGAAACAAGAAACAAACACGATTACAAAATTTAAGCCTAAGCGCGACTTCGCGAAGTTACGATCTTTTCGTGTTTTCTGAAAAAATACGCAAAGAAAAGTCAAACCTTTAACGGCAAGACTAAATGATACACTAATGCATGTATTTAATTTGTTGTCGGCGTTAAACTAAATTATATTCCTGTCTAAATCACTTAACTTTCTGGAAATGGTTTCTGGCATCACTTACTCGACGGCCATCTTGGAACACATGAAAACATGTAATTCATGTGCAAGAGCTGAGTGTACGTTAGCGTTGTATGTTGTTGAACATAGCTCAATTTCCAACATTGATCACTGGACTGACGTGTGTAAAAAATGCTTTAAGGATTCGAAATCAACAAATGACATGAAATTACATAGAACCAAATGTACGGAGCTAATAAATTATATTCTAGCACCTCATTTCAAACAGGAACTTTTAAGTGTCATAGGTGACCAAAAATATAGTTTATTATTAGATGAATCAACAGATGTAAGCATCAGGATCGTCGTAAGATTTTTCAGTTTAAATAAAAAAAAGTAGTGTCTGCGTTTTTAGCTTTGCAGGCCCTGGAGAGTCCTGATGCCGTTTGAATGGTATCGGCACTTTTTCAGTGTTTAAAAGCTAAGGGCCGCAAACTACAAAATTTAATTGCAATATGAACCGATAATACAGCTGTTATGAGTGGTTCCAGCTACAGCGTGTATACAGTTCTGAAAACGCAACACTATCTTCCACATCTCATTTTGATACCTTCTGTATGTCACTCATTACAGCTGGCAGTAACGCACGCATCAGAAATCACTTTGCCACGAAACATAGAGTTTCTGGTCCGTGAAACCTACACCTGGTTCTCACACTCGTCAAAGCGCCAAATTGAGTATAAAAATATTTTTCAGCTAATTAATTGCGGTGAGGCACCGTTAAAAATACTGAAAGCGTGTGACACACGATGGCTATCTATCGAACCGGCCACAGCAAGAATTTTATCCCAGCGGGATGAATTAAAATGGCATTTTAATACTACTAAAGATCGATGTTACATAGCGGAGATGCTTTATAATATGTACTCAGATAAACAGAATCGACTCTTATGTAATTTTTGAAAACAATTCTTGGTGAAGTACATAAAAATGCGATTGGAATAAACACCTTCAAGGATTTAAGTGATTTCGCTATTGCTGTTCTATCGTTACCATATTCATACGCCGAAGTGGAAAGGATGTTTAGTTCCATGAATATTGTGAAAAATAAGCTTCGGAACAGACTTTCTGAACAAACTGTAAATTCTCTTCTTCTTATCAGAAACCAACTCAAGATTAAAAACATGAGTTGCTCGATTTATGATCTTCCAGAAGATGTTATTAATCAAGCCGGCAAAGGAAGACCAAGAGAAACCGGAGAGGCTTCAACTTTTTCTTCAGTTAACGCAATTGATGATCCTGGAGACTTCCTACATGATTTTGAAATTTAAGTAAAAGCATTCAGCTAATAATTATATTTTCTTTCATGAACGTGCAGCGTAATATATACATCGTGACATGTTGCATCAAAAGTAGAATCGAAGTTACTCATCATTGCGAACAACTTCTGCTATCGGACCAGCCGTGAAATCGCAAAAAATTAGCTATTCCATATATTTTTTGAGTGGCATTGGTCTTTTTATGTGAAACAGCCGATTTTTTCCGCGATTTCAGGGTTTGTCTCATAATAAAAGTTGGAGTTACGAACAGCTACATTATTTGGGGTTTCAATGTAACACGTTTAAAATGTCACAATGTATGTATTTTATTTTATTACTAATGTCATGTACAACTACATAATTTTAATAGCTAAAAGCATACTTTTCATTTTGTCTTTTCAGATAGGAAGCTTGAGACACGAATAATTTCGATTGAGTGGAACATTTAATGGCTTCGTTTACAAATTTAATTTTTTTTCAGATTTTTCTAACTGTGCATATGTTAGACTAATTTTGTTGTCAAAAATAATAAACTTTCAGTACCATTTATCAATAAATTACTGTGATTTGTAGTGTTTCATACCAAGTTTCTAAAATATCGCTGGAATAAAAGCAAAATAGGACCATTAAAAATATGTTGTAGGCGTTGTAGTACATTATTGTCTGGCAATACCCAAGTGCTGACAATAAATTAAATAATTCCCTCCCCCCCCCCCCCCCCCACCCGCCCGCAGACATATCTTTGCCCTTAAGAAAGTTTAGCGACATCTAGCGGATTTTTAGTGACAGTTATTTTACATATCTAGCGGAAATTTTAACACTGGCTAGCGACTTTACATATTATGCAACGGCAACTCTGGCGGGGAGTGAGAGTGAGCCATTGTTCCCACACTTGTTCCCATTTGTTACCATGGTGTACTTACTTATATGATTGGTATACTTCATTGTAGAAACTCGTCACCGTAATTTCGGTTAATCCGAACAACTCGGTAATCCGAAAAAGGTCCGGTCCCGATTAGTTCGGATTAATAAGACTCTACTGTACTTGCATGTGAAGACAGCCATTGATTGGACTGGCCCGTGACTCCCACATCAGAATCCTGTCGAGAACGTTCGGGATGCATCGGAAAGACGATCTGCAGCCCTTTAGTCTCCATTAAGGATGTTTCCAGATCTCCCCATACCTCATTCGTAGGATGGGATCAAGAGCCAAAAAAAATTAATCTAGAACCAGTTCATTGATAGCTGTCACATCGCTAACGAACATGTATAGTAGTAAGGGGTAATCGTATTCGCTGTCGACTGTTTTGCTGAGACAGAGATTTTACAATTTTGTTACCTTTTATCGAAATTTCACAAATTTTCTAAGTGCATAGTGTTGTACTCCTAATTGCTGTGGTCAAGCTTCACCTTATACTATAACGTTTGAGATACCCTGTTCGGTAAACAGGTGCCCGTTAATAGATTATATTAATCTTTTGGATAGCGTTGTGATGTATTTCTTATGTCACTCACCTGGTTGTAGTAATAAGTGGGTGGCGTCTGGTAAAGGTTGTAGTTGCCAGTGATCTGCGTGGGCGCCGGTGGTCGGTACCCGGGCTGGTAGCTGGGGGCGCCGAGCACTTGCGCCAGAACGGTGAACGCGCCAGTGGCGTTTCCAGACGCATTGCTGGAGGGCAGCACTGTCGCGTACGTCACTATAGCAACTCCACCCTCCGTGAGAACGGCCGTGCTCCGGTTTTCAGAGCCGCAAGCCCTGCGAAAGCGCGGAACCACGTTTAAATGGTCTTCTTTGTCTGATTAGAACATTCCTTAGGAAACCATTTATTTTCAATTACGAGAAATGCGCGCATATATATAATGTAACCGGTATGTGTAGGTATTTCTGTTGGTGACTGAGGACGTTGTATTGAACAAGATTACGCTAGTGTTTACTTCATTTGCAGACTAATTATTGTAGCTATTACAAGTAATATATTTTTAGCTTGGGTAGTACCTCCAATTACATTGGCAAAAGCAAGTCATTAATGCTTATTTCTTATTTCCCCCTGGGTAACACGTCAGTTGTTGAAATGTGGACTCATGCACAGAAAATGACTGGCTATACTGACAGGGGTAGTCCACTTACGTGATGCAGTTACAACCATACAGAAAACGTCAGGTAGAATGTTCGACGCAGAGAAAAAATAACCAGCACACTGATGTGTGTACATATTAAGGTACTGCATGTAAAAATATCCTTACTTATACTCATTACACACCATATATATACTCGTATATATACGGAGTTGGACTCCTTTGGTTGTCACCCACTGCAGCCTTCGACATATAAAGAGGGTGAAGTGGAACTATACCGAAAAACTTTTAGTGGAGGTAGTATTAACTAAATCAAGGAAAAAAGTCTAGTCAATATCTGCTGTAAAATGCATACCGGTACCTCAAGAGCCGAGCACACG
Source organism: Schistocerca cancellata (assembly GCF_023864275.1). NCBI lineage: Eukaryota > Metazoa > Arthropoda > Insecta > Orthoptera > Acrididae > Schistocerca > Schistocerca cancellata. Next base: position 167,690,384 of record NC_064634.1, read on the forward strand.
TTCACCTTCGCTCCTGTGAGGCACTTCTCTTCTACTGAAAGCACTTCGCTTTCCAAATTTTAAAAAATGGGAGCGTGGACCAAAACAAGGAAGAAAGTCCAGTGAACTTGGCTTCTAAAGCGCATACCTTAAGAGCTATAACACTGTTTCGTCTTCCCTACTGCGAAACACATCTCTTGTACTAGTCCGCCAGCTTAGCTGAGTGGCAACTTGTTTCCCTACCATGCAGTAGGCCCAGGTTGGAGATTTGCTGCCTTGTGGACTGGGTGTTGTGCTGTCCTCGTCATCACTTCATCATCACCAACGCGCAGTTCGTCCAATGTCGGGTCACCTGAAATACAGACTTGCACCCTGAGGCCGAACTTCCCCGGATGGGTACTCCCGGCCCTCAATGCCCAATGCCACACGATCATTTCATTTCATCTCCTGTACTGAACATGTACTCAAAGTTATTAAGGTCTGCAGTCTAGAGCCCACTTTTATTGGATATTTTATCTTGTTTTCGTCCATACTACCTCCTCCCAAGTTATGAAAACAAGGAGCTTGCAACAGAAGAGATGTGTTCCACAATATCGAAGATAAACAAGTTCTCACAGGTCTTAAGGTAAAACAAAAAAGTGCAAAATATCTTACTGCAAGTTGTGCAAGCTCTCTTGTAGATAAGGTCTATCGAACAAACTCACTGCTGAGAAAGAGGGCACTTGCATATTACAATGCAATGTATGAATTCCTAAGGGGCCAAACTGCTGAGGTCATCGGTCCCTAGACTTACACACTACTTAAAATAACTTATGCTAAGAACACACACACACACACACACACACACACACACACACACACACACACACACATGCCCGATGGAGGATCGGACCTCCGACGGGATTCCATATTACAGAATAAACTTCCGTTAAATCAATATGAAAGTCCTAGAACATTTTAGAAAACTTGAAGGCGAATAAAAAAATATATATGAACTTGGTAAGACACGAACCAGCTCCACATTGCTTCTTAAATCCACATCTGTATTCACCACACTATGCTGAACTGTCATATGACTACGCCCTGTATGTTACCATCTGTTGAAGGCATAATCCCTAATGTACTATTAATAGACATCTAATTTTAACAAATCGTGTCAAGAACAACGCGGTTTTGATGTATTTTTCAATATGCCATTTCCTTGGAATCGCATACCTTCTTAACAAGCAAGACGTAACATGAAGATTCTTTAAGGACGAGTACGACGTTTCCTGTCATTTTATTACAACATATCGCACAAATAACGGTGCGTTTTCGAGAGCTCCTCAATGCGGTGGAGCGCTGAGGTGGCATCTATTAATAGGAAGTAAGCTGTAAAATGAAATCCACCAAATATAGACGTCAACTGAAATTGAATATGGCATCTCTCGAGTCTGCACTGAAAAGAGAAATGATTTTTGTCACTACAGTTCTCCTCTCAGATTAACTATATGGGTTATATTTCATAAGCTGATTCACCAAATTAATAACTAGAATCTTTTCTTAAGTGGTGGTTTCTCTAAGCCTACATGGCCATCAGCCAACCAATTAGTTCTCACGTTACCTTGTTTAGTCATCATACAAAAGTTTTCCCTTGCAATGTTCTGTTATACTGTAGTTTGTTTCTATACAGGTAATGCTTTGTGAACTAACAGCCCGAGACGATGACTGGAGTTTACTGCCACGTTCTATTGTGTGAATTCAAATGCTGTTACTGTGACTGTTTATCGGCCTTATGTTTCATAAGCGATTAGGGATTTGTTATTTTGAAATATGCGTTAGGCTCTTATTCTAGAGAATAATTTATCTCCGTAATTTTGAGATTTTGCTTACCAGCATCTATGATGTACATATGCAGATTGAAGCGACGATATTCGAGAGTTGGAAAGATCTCTGAGACCATATAGTTCTAGACATGCGCCATTGATGGGTTCAGAAGGGCCTTATCTACACCATGAAGATGTCAATGGCCCCATGCGACTAGAGCCCGAGAGGCCACATGCAGGATCGGACAGCCATGTCACGTAACTTAATTCAGGAAAGGGGCGTGTCCAACAAGACATACATCCACACAGACAGTGCACAATGCGACGACGCCTGGAGTGTCACGGACTGTCAACAAGGCCACCATTATCGTGGTTTTCCTTTACACGGCAGCAGAGAGAGGCGCGGCCGCAGACAACTGAGGACATAGGATTGGCACAAGTCGTTTGGAGAGAAGTGTCCTGCTTGTATGTATAGCATTATAATTGACATATCCATGAGTGGAGGTCCTGAGGAGAACGGAAGTTGGTAGATAGCGTTCATCGTCGTCATACGGATCTAGCACCTGGTGTGATCGATGGTACTATTCGTAATTCGGTATATAACATGAGTGCCTATGCTCCAGAGCAATGATAATTTGGACGAAAGGTGTTACGTTTCCGACGTGTTAATGCCATACCAGCAGGTACTTTGTGACATTATCTTTCAACAACATAACACAAGACCGCACACTGCCTGTGGTGTCTGCACCTGCTTGTTCGACTTTGGCCCTGGTCAGCCCTTTCTCCAGATCTTCTGTCGATTAGAAACACCATGGATTTCAGAGAGAGCGACTGGATTCCCACTACTCACCAGCCATAAAGACAGAATTGAAGCAGCATCGAGTGACGCGCCCATACGTCACCCAGGCTCAGTTCGATACGATGACTAGCCGAGTCAAAGCTACTGTCGCTGCCACAGGTTCCAGCTCTGCTTATTAAATTTCGCACGCTGTGTCCCCCAAATTATTTAGAAATTTTGGATTGCATTCTTCCTTCCATTCTGTGCACGCACCATAAGCAACGTTTCGTTACTTGGTATCCTTCCTGGTCCTGCAGTTTTAATGTCCAGCAGCGTACGCTAGTCTGACGACGCTTAGCTACATTGTACTGTGGGAGACGAGTCTTTGGTACTGACAGCTCAGCATCGTCGCCTGGTTTCCTAGCAAAGCCAGCCAAAGACGGTCTGAGCAGGCAGCACGAGCCACTTTCCCGTCCTCAGAAACTAAAGCGCGCTTGTCTGAAACTTAACGATCGATTATCTTGCATGTTAACTGGTGTTGTAGTTTCGCTTTGTTGAACTAGAAGTCTAGTTCGTAATTTATTTTATTTTTGGTGTTTTGCGTCTCCATGTACATCTGTTTCATTCCAAAACATGTCCACTGCGACGAGCGGTGCAAGCCCAACATGTAAAGTGAAAAAAAAAGAACAAAAGTATTCTACCCAGCCAAGCCTGCAGCTTCATGTGTGCGGTAACGTATTGCTTTCAGAAAAAAAAGGAAAAAGGAGAGGCCATACTTCGTGGTGCTCAGTTTGTAAAGAGGACTGCATAAATACGAAAAAGCAAAGGTGAAGAACAGTACAATACAGATTGTGATGAGGCTGGCACAGCAAGACCACGGACAGCAGGACATAAGCAGTCGAGGAAAAATGTAAGGGGCAGCTACGAAAAGTTTATAGATAAACGCTATTAGTCATCATATGCAGCAGGGTGTAACTAGTTTCCCTTTACAGACTTTGAGGATTTCTAATGGGGACCAAGACGGTTAATTTTAGCATAGGAACTCTTGTCCGGAAATGTCCCGTTTTCCTACTTCACACAAAATACCACAACACACGTTACTCTCTGACTCCTGCTTCTTGTCGTCTGGGTTCACTTACAAGTAGTGCTCGATGTGACGACTACCAAGTTCAGCACAGATACGGTACCTCGGTACCAATGTCCTGTACACACGATCAACAATCCCTTATCCTCCAGCATCCGCCGCAGCCGTAATTCGCGCCAGTAGGTCGTCTTCGGACGCCACAGGGGTCTCATAAATCGCGAATTTTGTGTGGCCCCTCAGGTAGTAGTCTAGCAGGTTCAAGTCGGGAGATAGTGCAGGCCATGAAATCGGGCTACCACGATCTGTCCACTGTTGCCCAAATCGTTGGTTCAGACCTCGGTTTTCACGTGAAATATCAGGTGGTGCGCCATCGTGCTGGAAGCATATAGTTTGACGCACATGCAATGGTACATCTTCCAAGAGACCATCCAGTACGCTGTCAAGAAATCGGAAGCACGCGGCACCCGTGAGATGTGATGTAAGAAGGTAAGGCCCAATCACACGTCCATCCAGGAACCCTGCCCAAATGTTCAGACCGTATCGCTCTTGGAAACCACGGGGGCCCGGAGCATGTAGGTTTTCGTCAGCCCACACATAACTGTTGTGGAAATTCAGAACACTCCCCTGGTGAACTTGGTTTCATCCGTGAATAGGATCCACGGTGAGAAATCGCGCTCGTCCACACAATGGTGCAAGAACCACCTGTAGAAGTGTGTTCGTGACACAAAATCCTGCGGTTGCATTGCCTGTACTTCTGGTGGTGGTACAGGTATGTACGAGGGTTGGAACTTTAATAGTGGCAACTATTTATTTACAGCTCGTACAAAATAGATACGTGTTTCAAAGTTTAGCTGACTTTCAAAGTAGTCACCAACGTTGTGTATAACCCATTGCCAGCGATGTGGAAGTCGTAGGATACTCTTATCAGTGCCAGTTGTGTTGACAGTTCGAGCGGCGCGGTCTATTGGCTCTGAGCACTATGGGACTCAACTGCTGAGGTCATTAGTCCCCTAGAACTTAGAACTAGTTAAACCTAACTAACCTAAGGACATCACAAACATCCATGCCCGAGGCAGGATTCGAACCTGCGACCGTAGCGGTCTTGCGGTTCCAGACTGCAGCGCCTTTAACCGCACGGCCACTTCGGCCGGCGGCGCGGTCTATTACCCGACGAATTTGTAGCAGTTCTGAAGCGAATGCCGTGAAGTGTTTCCTTCAGCTTAGAAATCGAGTTGAACTCACGAGGGCTTAAGTCAGGGGAGTGCAGTAGGTGGTACAGCACTTAGCAGCCCCATCAGTCAAACAGATCAGTAACAGCTTGCACCGTACGTGCTTGAGCATTGTCCTGCAAAATGATGGTCAGGTCTTGCAGAAAGTGTCATCACTTCTGTTTGTAAGCTGGTCGTAGGTTGTGTTTCAGTATACAATGCGCTCTAGAGCCTCGACAGATCAGCGATTTATCTAATTTTTTTTTAATGAAAGATAATTAAATTTAGGGGGACTTACGGGGCCTATTCTTTTTTATTCGACTTTTAAATACTTTTTTACACATTTGAACTTAGAAAAAAATCCCAAGAAATTGACAAGTTTTTCAAATTGTGGCAATTTTTTTTCGAGGTATTTTTCAAAACCCCACCGTGATGGCCCCCAAAATTCATTCTAATTTAAGAATTGTCTATTTTTATGCGTTTCAGAAATACGTAGGTAAGAGTCTGTTCAACGCTTTGTGCAAACCAGGACTTTGACAGGTGCTGCAGACGTTATTTTTAATTTTTTATGAGATAAAAACATTTTTTCACACGAATGTATGTACAATACAGTGGTAAAACACCCATTTAAAAAAAAACAATCCGTATATGAAAAAATTCTAAACTTCGCCTATTTTTCGTTCCTCTCGACTAGAACCTCCCCTTAGGGGGAGAGTCCACCCTAAAAGTTCAGTTTGTAATTTTTTTTTTCAAGTAGATCTTAATGGGTATTTCCCATCTTTGCAGTGTTTGTTCTTCGGCCCGAAAACAATTTCATTGTATTCGAGTTAAAAGTATGCCTAAGAAACATTTGAAATGTGGACTGCGCCAGGGGCTTTGGTACACTGACAGCTGCCAAAGTGATCAAGATAGTCTGTCAGAGACTTGCACCTGATGCGCTACTGGGAAGATGCACTGATGGCAAGACACAAAATGTAAATGAAAGTTTGCACAGCACTCCTTTCTCACCCTCCCAGAACATCTGCTTCCAGAAATCAACGGCGGATGAAGTATTCTACAAGAGAAGAGAAAAAAAAATCAAGAAAAATGCTACCCTGCTATTGAAATCACCAGAAGAAGCCTTACAGGAGTAAGTAGGGAAAACGTGCGGTGCTGCTGAATTTTAACGTTGTGTATCTTGTACTAGCGTTCATATTTTAACAAAATTTTAAAACCCATTTTTCCCTTAAGTTTGTTTTTCTAAGTTTAATGGCAACTTTTTTATCCTAAATATTAACCTATTTCGGTAAACTTTTTACAATAAGTGGCCTTCAGGTATTTTCATACTCTTGTGCATTAATATTATAGGAAATGCAGTTTCTCTTTTGTTTTGAAATTTATTTACCTATAATTAAAGAAAATTTAAGTTTGAAATGTGTAAAAATACTGTAAGTAAATTAGAACATTTTTCTTAAAATGATTGCATAGAACTATTGAACAACGTCTTGTGAATTTATTAAATGCCATACATCCATTACATATATTCCCGTGCAGGGCAGTTATGTTACTTGACAGTCGCTTGCCTGGTGTGGGCGGATAAATACAATATTGCAGTGGCTGTGTTGTTTCGAATTATGATGCAAAGTCCGAAGAAACACGCACTGCGGCGACTGCAGCTGTTATAAAATACATTAATTGTATTCGCAGTTGCGATATCAATAACCATCAGCTGTAAAATGGAATGACGACAATGAACATGCCGGCCGGTGTGGCCGAGCGGTTCTAGGCGCTACAGTCTGAAACCGCGCCACCACTACGGTCGCATGTTCGAATCCTGCCTCGGACATGGATGTGTGAGATGTCCTTCGGCTAGTTAGGTTTAAGTAGTTCTAAGTCTAGGGGACTGATGACCTGAGAAGTTAAGTCCTATAGTGCTGAGAGCCATTTGAACCATTTGAACAATGAACATTTGTGCCGGGCTGGAATTCGGACACGGATTTTCCGCTTATTGCGAGCGGTCGCTTTACTATTTGGCTGCCCAATCACGACGCACGGCCCGATCCAAACCTCTATATGTCGTGAATCAGCGGTCTACATCATGTACTCGTATGCACTCCGTCTACAGGCCACAAGTGGCCCATCGGGACCATCCGACCACCGTGTCATCCTCAGATGAGGATGCGGATAGGAGGGGCGTGTGGTCAACACACCGCTCTCCCGGTCGTTATGATGGTTTTCTTTGAACGGAGCCGCTACTATTCGGTCGAGTAGCTCCTCAATTGGCATCACGAGGCTGAGTGCACCCCGAAAAATGGCAACAGCACATGGCGGCTGGATGGTCACCCATCCAAGAGCCAGCCACGCCCGACAGCGCTTAACTTCGGTGATCTCACGGGAACCGGTGTATCCGCTGCGGCATGGCCGTTGCCTATGTACTCGTATATCCATTATGTATATACCCGTACGGGGGGGGGGGGGGGGGAGATTTTACTTGAAAGTCGCTTGTCCTGTGTCGGCGGATAAATACGATATTACAGTGCCTGTGTTATTCCGAATTACGAAGCAGAGTTCCTTCGGACATTTACGCGTATACCTTAAAATTCTGGAATGTGAAAATTGAGTCCTGGGAACAAAAATGTTCAAATGTGTGTGAAATATTATGGGACTTAACTGCTAAGGTCATCAGTCCCTAAGCTTACGCACTACTTAACCTAAATTATCCTAAGGACAAACACACACACCCATGCCCGAGGGAGGACTCGAACCTCCACCGGGACCAGCCGCACAGTCCATCACAGTCCATGTCTGCAGCGCCCTAGACCTTTCGGCTAATCCCGCGCGACAGTCTTGGGAACCAAACGTTGGTTTTCAAAAGTACCATTAAGTGTAAATCACATTAAAAATTCAAAACTCAAATCCAGTGAAGTTCTGGAGTTATAAAGCTTGGATACTACTACATCTTTACGTCATGGACACGATTTTAAAATTCAATTGAAATCGGGAAAGTAGAAGAGTTAAATTTTTGAGTGCAGTCGCTCCGTAAGCTACATCTGGCAACGTTGCTACCTGACTGCGTGAATTGTCAATTCAAGTCAACTACACTTGCTGCGTGCCAAAGTTAGGCGGGGACGCTGCAGGAGGCGCCTTACCTGTCGACCAGGGTGAGCTGGCCGTCCTTGTAGGAGTAGACGCGCACGGAGGCGAGCTCGCACGAGAAGACGCCGGGCGCCACGTCGACGTAGGCGAGCTGCACCAGCAGGCGGGCGCCGGGCTGCGCGAACAGCGTGGCGGCGAAGCGCGTCTGCGAGCCGCCGGGGAATCGCAGCTCGGTGACCGTGTGCTCGGGGCCCTGCAGCGGCACCGCGCTCGTGCAGTTGCCCTTCTCTGCGGGGGCCCCAGTGGCTGCAGGGGACGAGTCCTCTGCGGCTGCCGTCGAGGCCGGGGGTGAAGACGAGGAGGCGGCGGGGGAGGGGCGGAGAGTCTGGCCGCTACACAACACGGCCCCGCAGCACAGTAGCACCAGGCCGGACGCGAACAGGTGCTGCATGCTGCCGGCAGGGGAACGCGCTTCTTTCAGTGCCTAATCTACCAGAAGGGTGAACCTGCGAGCAAACGTTTCCAAGTTGCAATGCTACCTACAACAAATGTCTAAAGCAACGTCCGCAACAAAAGCCACATCTACGTGGTAGCCAATGGGTGCGGAACCACCCTTCTAAAACAAAAACAGATAGTTTCCCGTCATACCTGGTGCCACAACCACAAATACACTATGTGATCAAAACTATTCGGACACCTGGCTGACCGAGCGAGGTGGCGCAGTGGTTAGCACACTGGACTCGCATCCGGGAGGACGACGGTTCAATCCCGCGTCCGGCCATCCTGATTTAGGTTTTCTGTGATTTCCCTAAATCGCTCCAGGCAAATGCCGGGAAGGTTCCTTTGAAAGGGCATCGCCGACTTCCTTCCCCGTCCTTCCCCAATCCGATGTGACCGATGACCTGGCTGTTTGGTCTCTTCCCCCAAACAACCCAACCCAACCCAACACCTGGCTGAAAATGACTTACAGGTTCGTGGCGCCCTTCATCGGTAATGCTGGAATTCAGTATCGTGTTGGCCCATGACAGCTTCCACTCTCGCAGGCAAACGTTCAGACAGGTGCTGGAAGCTTTCTTGAGGAATGGCAGCCCATTCTTCACGGAGTGCTGCACTGAGGAGAGGTATCGATGTCGGTCGGTGGGGCTTGGCACGAAGTCGCCGTTCGGAAACATTCCAAAGGTATTCTATAGGATTCAGGTCAGGACTCTGTGCAGGCCAGTCCATTACAGGGATATTATTGTCGTGTAACCACTCCACCGCAGGCCGTGCATTATGAGCAGGTACTCGATCGTGTTGAAAGATGCAATCGCCATTCCCGAATTGCTCTTCAGCAGTGGGAAGCAAGAAGGTGCTTAATACATCAATGTAGGCCTGTGCTGTGATAGTGCCACGTGAAACAACAAGGGGTGCAAGCCCCCTCCATGGAAAACCACCGCCTCCGAATTTTACTGTTGGCACTACACACCCTGGAGATGACGTTCACCAGGCATTCGCCATACCCACACCCTGCCATCGGATCGCCACATTGTGTGCCCTGATTCGTCACTCCATACAACGTTTTTTCACTGTTCAATCATCCCATGTTTACGCTCCTTACACCAACCAAGGCGTCGTTTGGCATTTGCCGGCGTGATGTGTGGCTTATGAGCAGCCGCTCGATCATCAAATTCAAGTTTTAGCACCTCCCGCCTAACTGTCATAGTACTTGCAGCGAATCCTGATGCAGTTTGGAATTCCTGTGTGATGGTCTGGATAGATGTCTGCCTCTTTAATTGTGGTCTCTGTCAATCAACAGACGTAGTCGGCCTGTCCGTGTCCCTTCACGAGTCCACTTCACTATCACATGAGAGAAAGTGGACCTAGGGATGTTTAGGAGTGTGGAAAGCTCGCGTACAGACACCTGGCCACGTTCAAAGTTTCCAACCTTCGAATGCTATGGTAAGGCACAGCGGTGTTACTCGTGGCGTCATGGGACAGTGACTGATGGGACTCTGACGACATAAACGGAATGTCATCGACATCCTGCAGCCTCATGTCTTACCGCTTATGCGACAGAATTCTGATGCCATTTTTCTACATCGAAATGCTCGTCCACGCGTAGCACGTGTCTCTATGGACTTTAGAAAATGTGCTTTAACCATAAGCTATTTTATTTAACCTACGTTCGTCCACCATTTTCGGTCATAGACCGTCATCATTGGGTGTTTATCAACATCGAAACAGAAACATTTTGAAAAAATACAATGTACACGAAAATTCATAACTCGACAAAAATATGGTTGCAAAATTAGGTATGTATACTTACAATGTAAAACAGATCAGTTAAAAGCATTTTCCAATTTCCTTTTAAACTGATACAACATCAAGGTTGTCAAAGAGAAACCACACAAACAACTATAGTAACCCGCCCTTTAAATACTGACGAACGTATCTCTCAATGCTTCAAGCCAAGTAGATAACGTGCCATAGAAGAACGAAAAGAACATAACATTGGAAAAATTCTACATTTGCGGAGTAAAATCAAAGATAGTATATTCGTAATGCATAAATGGAAATAAGCGTTTGGCGGCATTGGCCGGGAGTCCCCTTACGCGGCAGGTCCGGCCCCCTTGGCGCAGGTCTTATTACATTCGACGCCACATTGGGCGACCTGCGCGCCGGATGGGGATAAAATGATGATGGAGACGACACAACACCCAGGCCCTGAGAGGAGAAAATCCCCGACCCAGCCGGGAATCGAACCTGGGACCTTAGGACAGCAATCCGTCACGCTGACCACTCAGCTCGTTTCAACTGTTCGTGGCGGACGCCCATTCAAGTTCAGAAGTTCATTATTGATCCATTCACTCAGGCTTTTTTTTTAATTTTTTTATTACAGAGGGCAGCTAACCCTCTGACCGAACACGCTGAGCTTACCGTGCCGGCTATTATAGGGGCGGACATTTGTAATACATCGCTAACATAGGAAGGAACTTTTACATCATTAGCAAAGCGAAGGACAGAACATGTCTGCCAGACATCTTTGATAGACGGGAAGCATGGAGAACGGTGACCGTGTAAGTCACAGTGCACGCAATAACAAAATAAAAGTGAAGTACACGTAACAATGAAATAAGATACGTTAAAAATAATAAATTCAGTAACTATATTTATGTTGTAACAATACTTAAGTAATAAAAATATTAGCCCCATAATGAAAGCGAAACATACTATGTCAGGTGGTACCTAACCCAAGACAACAAACTTTATGCAACAGTACATAAATGGGTGAGACGGAGTACAGAGACATATAGTTTTTATATAACAAACTAACAGTTTACAAAACTGAAATACCTAGAAATATTAGAACAGACGATCATATTATAAAGGCAAACAAACTGTACAGCTCCGAAGTACAGTAATCACAAATAATCTTCAATATGTAATTTTTAGTGTTGATCTAAAAATAACCTATAACTCAAACTGAACGCCGGCCTTTGTGACCGAGCGGTTCTAGGCGCTTCAGTCTGGAACCACGCTGCTGCTATGGTCGCAGGTTCGGATCCTGCCTCGGGCATGGATGTGTGTGATGTCCTTAGGTTAGTTAGGTTTAATTAGTTCCAAGTCTAGGGGACTGATGATCTCAGATGTTAAGTCCCATAGTGCTTAGAGCCATTTGAATTCAAACTGAACACGTTACGTTATAGACCCATACCTATACCGCCGGACAGTAAAACACAGAATACAACGTGAAAACATGTGTACAATTAACATCAACATACAAGAAGTAGTTGCCATGTTAACACAGGCTAGTAAATCAAAGAAACCTTTTTCTTGATGTGGTAAGACTTCTCTGTCAAACACAACCAAGACATCTGGTTACACGTCATCCTTATTACGTTTGAAGTACATGAAATAATAGTGCTTGTAGCATGCTGTCCATATTCACCCATAGGGTGACAATGTACAAACAGCGTTACCACAATACGAGTATATCATGTCACTGGAATGTCATGGACAATAAATCTTAAGTTACGTCTATACCGTACAAATACGATAAAATTTAACTATTTCAAAATACAGGTAACGTGTGAATGGATATGGTCAACATGCCACAAGCACTATTATTTCATAAGCTTCACACTTAATAAGGTTTATGTGTAACCTGATGTTTAGGTGGTATTTGTCGGCGTAGTCTTACCGCATCAAGTAACAGGTTTCTTTGATTTACTAGCCTGTATTAATACGGCAACTGCATCATATATGTTGTTGTTAACTGCTCACATATTTCCACTTTGTGTTCTGTATTTTACAGTCAGACAGTTGACTTATGGCTGTATAGCGTAACATGTACAGTTTGAGTTATAGGTGATTTTTATATCAACACTAAAAATTACGTATTGAACATTATTTGTGATTACAGTACCTTGAAGCTGTACAGTTTGTTTGCCTTTATAATATGATCGCCTGTTCTAATATTTCTAGGTATTTCGGTTTTGTAAACTGTTAGTTTGTTATATAAAAGCTATGTATTTCTGTATCTGTACCCTGTCTTACCCTCTTATGTATCATTGCCTAAAGATTGTTGTCGTAGTTTAGATACCGCCGGACATCCGATGTTCCACCTAAATTATGGAGCTATTGCTTGTATTACTTAAGTATTCTTGCACCATGAATATGGTTTATGAATCAGTTATTTTTAATGTATCTTTTTTCGCTGTTATGCGAACTTCTCTTTTATTTTGTTATTGTGTACATTGTAATTTACACAGTCACCGTTCTCCGTGTTTTCCGTCTATCAAAGGTGTCTATAACTATATTCCGTCCTTGGTTTTGATAGTGATGTAAAAATTCCTTGTTATTTTGGCTACGTATTAGAAATGTATCACCTTTGATGTTACTCTGCAAATCAGGAACATTTCCAGTGTTATGTTTGTTTCCTTCTTCGGTTGATACGTTGTGTATACGTATTAGAAATGTATCACCTTTGATGTTACTCTGCAAATGAGGAACATTTCCAGTGTTATGTTTGTTTCCTTTTTCGGTTGATACGTTGTGTATTGACTTGAAGCGCTGTGGGATATGTCGTCAGTATTTAAAGAACGGATTACTATAGTTGTTTGGGTGATTTCTCTGTGACAAGCTTGATGCCGTATCAACTTTAAAGGAAAATGGGATATATTTTTACCTGGTCTGTCTTACAGTGTAAGTATACATACCTAATTTTGCACCCCTATTTTGTTGAGTTACGTAATTTTACGTGTACGTTGTGTTTTCTTTCAATTTTTTTTTCAATTTCGGTGTTGATAAACACCCAACGGTGATGGTCTATGACCGAAACCGTTGGATGATAAGTTAAATAAAACAGTTAATGGTTAAAATGCATTTTTATAGTATGTGACGGCTGTTGTTTCTCACCTGATGGAAACATTAAATCTCTATGAGCTGTCTGCGTGAAGTTGATGTACTCCCTTGGCCAGCAATATCCCCAGATAGAACATGTGTGAGACCAGCTTGGATATCAACTCTGTCCCTGCAGCAGTATCCAAGATATCAAGGAACAGTTAAAAAAGTTGTGGGCCAGCTTACCTCAGAAGAGGACGCAATGGCTTTATGACACCTTTCCCAAGCAAATCTATGATTGCATCCAGGCTAGAGTGGATGGAATGTTCGTCTTGATAAGTCGACTCATACTGCCCAGTTCTTTGTAAATTTGACTCGATATAATAATCACTGAAGTAACATCTCACACTGTCTTAACCCATGAAGTTTCATTTCGTCCTTCACTTCTGGGTGCTTCACATTCTTTGTCAGTGTTTATTGTGGACACCCAAATAGAGTGACAGGTTTACGAGAAAATGAGTAAGCTCTTGAAAATGGCACTTCGCTGAAATCAGCTAATAGTGTGAAATAAACAAAGGTGACCACAACACACCCAAGGTGGAAAGTGCAATTGCCTTTTAAAAACAGGTGGATAAACAGAAATTTAATGTCAAGTTGTATGAGATGGGAGAGGAGAGAAGCCTGACGTTTGAGACGAGTTCTGATGTTTCTTCCTTACGTGTGACACGAAAGCTGATGGCGTTAAAACACATCGAATACATTGAGATCGTCTTGACATTAGGAGAAAGGAGCAACACCGTTGTAGCAGAGAATTTCAGCCGGCGGCGCCGAGACAGTCGGTCCGTTACCCACAGTGTGGCGGCGAAACTTCTCACGAAATTCCGTGTAACTGCCTCTGTTGCAGACAGACCGAAAGCTGGTCAATCGAAAATGGCTACTCGCCACATCTCTCGGGATCAGTAACGAGAATTTGGCCACCTATAAATGGAATTCTTACAAAACGCAAATGTCGCAACATCCCACCGCAGACACTTTCACATCACTATATCCAGTTTGCATAATGAATGACATGCAAGCTGGACGAAAACTGTCTTTACCTCTATTAAAAGCTATTGATGGATTAAGCTAATTTGTGTGTAAAAGGAGATATAAATAAATAGAATGACAGGTAGCTGTCGGATGTCAACCCTCACTGGATGGATCCATTGAAGTTAACTTGCGCATCGAATGCGATTTGTTGTGGAATATGGACTTGTCTTATTGCTTGGTAAACAGATAGAAGCCCATTATCTGCAGTTGCTGGACGAGATGGCCGGCCCCTGTGGCCGAGCGGTTCTAGGCGCTTCAGTCCGGAACCACCCTGCCGCTACGGTGGCAAGTTCGAATTCTGCCTCGGGCATGGATGTGTGTGACGTCCTTAGGTTAGTTAGGTTTAAGTAGTTCGACGTCTATGGGACTGATGACCTCAGATGTTAATTTTCATAGTGCTTAGAGCCATTTGAACCATTTTTGGACGAGATGTGCTGCTGTCGCTGCTGTTTTAAAGCGGGATATCTCCAACTTTGTTTCACCACGATGGTGCCTCACCTCATTACGGGCTAAATGTCTGGGCATACTTGAATATTCAGTTTCCCTGGAGATCGATATGTCCTAGAGGTTCCATGGATTGGCCACGACGTTTCACTGATTTACATCCATTAAATTGTTCGCCACTGGTAGCTGAGTGGTCAGCGCGACAGAATGTCACCCCTAAGGGCCTGGGTTCGATTCCCGGCTGGGTCGGAGATTTTCTCCGCTCAGGGACTGGGTGTTGTGTTGTCCTAATCATCATTTCATCCCCATCGACGCGCAAGTCGCCGAATTGACGTCAAATCGAAAGACTTGCACCCGGCGAACGGTCTACCCGACGGGAGGCCCTATTCACACGATACTCACTTCATTATCCATTAAATTTATATCTGTGGACCCAGATGAAGCTAAATATTATGTGGTGAAGATCAGAAACTTTCCGCACTTCAGGTGGCAAATTGTTGGTGTTCGTAATCGCTTCCCGGCAATATGTTGGTTAAATTCCACGAGGGGTGGATGAAGTGGATAACAGCCGGCTTACAACGTGCTGGACAACACGTCGAGCACCTCCTGTAGCCTTCGTGTGTTATCACCAGCATTGTTCTGCACAAAATGCGACGTAACTCTAGAATGAATAACGACAAGTTCAAAGGAAAGACACCATTGTTTTTCTTATGCAATTCTCTGTCTTTTCGCCACGTCACGAGAGTCCTTTTCCATTTGAAAATTACGAGTTGCATTCAAGATAGTAGCTTCCAAAATCTACATCTACATGATTACTCTGCAATTGACCAACCACATTCAAGCTGTTTCTCTACCGTTCCACTCTCGAACAGAGCGCAGGAAAACCGAACACTTAAATCTTTATGTACGAGCTCTGATTTCTCTTATTTTATTATGATAATCTTTCCTCTCTATTTAGGTCAGCACCAATAAAATATTTTCACACTCCGAGGAGAAAGCTGGTGTTTGAAATTCCATGAGAGAATCCTGTTGCAACGAAAAACGACTTTTTGTTTAATGATTACCACCCAAATTCGCGTATAATATCTGTGGCACTATCTCCCCTATTTCATGACAGTATAAAACGAGCTGCTCTTATTCGAACCTTTTAGATGCCCTCCGTCAATCCTATCTGATGCGGATCCCACACTACACAATAATACTCCAGAAGAGGGCGGACAAGAGTAGTGTGAGCTGTCTCTTTACTAGACCTGTTGCATTTTCTAAATGGTCGCCGATATACAGCTTTCTTTGGTTTTCTTTCTCCATAACATTATCCATGTGATTTATTAGCTTCATATAGGAACGACATATTGTCGTGTGTATGCTAATTAGCTTTTTGTTTAATTTCTTACGCGTTTGAGTCCTTACTGGGAACAGTCTAGTGCTCTAATAAATGTTTAGTGTACAGTTTTACCATCTTCGGTATGGACAGAAACTGTGGTTGCTGTGTTCAGATGCAAGCTGACTTGGCGATCTTTCGTGCACAGTTCCAGGCGGTGTTCGTTTCAGTCACACAGCTTGAGGCTGTTGACAATGGACGTCACCGTGCGGGGCCGGGCGTGGCGATCCAACGGACGTCCAGCATGTCCCACGTGTTTACCGACTGGTCCACTACTGTGGCCGTCCTGGGTACTGCCCACTCTGAAGTTAGCCGCTCACCTGTGGCCGAGCGGTAGGTCACTCCATTTCTAGGAAGCCTATCGCAGGGCCTCCCCGGATCGTCCGACGAACAGGTTTCTGGCGCTATCTGTGGCTGACGAAGTCCCTGAGCCAGATGCAGTCCCTTGCCCTCTTCCAGAGGAAGCCTCTGGCCGCAAAGTATAGACATTCACAGAGAGTGGAATTACTGAAAGTTGTGAGCTCCAGCATTAGGCGCAACAGGGACCCTTAGGGATATGGCTGCCTAGCAGAGGAAGGGATCCAGTGTGCACTCTGTGTGCGTACCGAAAGTAGTCATTCCAGATGTGGAAAGGCTGTTTTTGGATGCCATGAAGAGCACAGAGTGCAACCAGCTGCAGATGGCTCCTCATGTCGGAACTAACGATGTGTGTTGCCTTAGATCGGAAGAGATTCTCTCTGGTTTCTACATCTACATCTACATCCATACTCCGCAAGCCACCTGACGGTGTGTGGCGGAGGGTACCTTCAGTACCTCTATCGGTTCTCCCTTCTATTCCAGTCTCGTATTGTTCGTGGAAAGAAGGATTGTCGGTATGCCTCTGTGTGGGCTCTAATCTCTCTGATTTTATCCTCATGGTCTCTTCGCGAGATATACGTAGGAGGGAGCAATATACTGCTTGACTCTTCGGTGAAGGTATGTTCTTGAAACTTTGACAAAAGCCCGTACCGAGCTACTGAGCGTCTCTCCTGCAGAGTCTTCCACTGGAGTTTATCTATCATCTCCGTAACGCTTTCGCGATTACTAAATGATCCTGTAACGAAGCGCGCTGCTCTCCGTTGGATCTTCTCTATGTCTTGTATCAACCCTATCTGGTACGGATCCCACACTGCTGAGCAGTATTCAAGCAGTGGGCGAACAAGCGTACTGTAACCTACTTCCTTTGTTTTCGGATTGCATTTCCTTAGGACTCTTCCAATGAATCTCAGTCTGGCATCTGCTGTACCGACAATCAACATTATATGATCATTCCATTTTAAATCACTCCTAATGCGTACTCCCAGATAATTTATGGTATTAACTGCTTCCAGTTGCTGACCTGCTATTTTGTAGCTAAATGATAAATGATCTATCTTTCTGTGTATTCGCAGCACATTACACTTGTCTACATTGAGATTCAGTTGCCATTCCCTGCACCATGCGTCAATTCGCTGCAGATCCTCCTGCATTTCAGTACAATTTTCCATTGTTACAACCTCTCGATACACCACAGCATCATCTGCAAAAAGCCTCAGTGAACTTCCGATGTCATCCACCAGGTCATTTATGTATATTGTGAATAGCAACGGTCCTATGACACTCCCCTGCGGCACACCTGAAATTACTCTTACTTCGGAAGACTTCTCTCCATTGAGAATAACATGCTGCGTCCTGTTATCTAGGAACTCCTCAATCCAATCACACAATTGGTCTGATAGTCCATATGCTCTTACTTTGTTCAATAAACGACTGTGGGGAATTGTATCGAACGCCTTGCGGAAGTCAAGAAACACGGCATCTACCTGTGAACCCGTGTCTATGGCCCTCTGAGTCTCGTGGACGAATAGCGCGAGCTGGGTTTCACATGACCGTCTTTTTCGAAACCCATGCTGATTCCTACAGAGTAGATTTCTAGTCTCCAGAAAAGTCATTATACTCAAACACAATACGTGTTCCAAAATTCTACAACTGATCGACGTTAGAGATATAGGTCTATAGTTCTGCACATCTGTTCGACGTCCCTTCTTGAAAACGGGGATGACCTGTGCCCTTTTCCAATCCTTTGGAACGCTACGCTCTTCTAGAGACCTACGGTACACCGCTGCAAGAAGGGGGGCAAGTTCCTTCGCGTACTCTGTGTAAAATTGAACTGGTATCCCATCAGGTCCAGAGGCCTTTCCTCTTTTGAGCGATTTTAATTGTTTCTCTATCCCTCTGTCGTCTATTTCGATATCTACCATTTTGTCATATGTGCGACAATCTAGAGAAGGAACTACAGTGCAATCTTCCTCTGTGAAACAACTTTGGAAAAAGACATTTAGTATCTCGGCCTTTAGTCTGTCATCCTCTGTTTCAGTACCATTTTGGTCACAGAGTGTCTGGACATTTTGTTTTGATCCACCTACCGCTTTGACATAAGACCAAAATTTCTTAGGATTTTCTGCCAAGTCAGTACATAGAACTTTACTTTCGAATTCATTGAACGCCTCTCGCATAGTTCTCTTCACACTACATTTCGCTTCGCGTAATTTTTGTTTGTCTGCAAGGCTTTGGCTATGTTTATGTTTGCTGTGAAGTTCCCTTTGCTTCCGCAGCAGTTTTCTAACTCGGTTGTTGAACCACGGTGGCTCTTTTCCATCTCTTACGATCTTGCTTGGCACATACTCATCTAACGCATATTGTACGATGGTTTTGAACTTTGTCCACTGATCCTCAACACTATCTGTACTTGAGACAAAACTTTTGTGTTGAGCCAACAGGTACTCTGAAATCTGCTTTTTGTCACTTTTTCTAAACAGAAAAATCTTCCTACCCTTTTTAATATTCCTATTTACGGCTGAAATCATCGATGCCGTAACCGCTTTATGATCACTGATTCCCTGTTCTGCGTTAACTTTTTCAAATAGTTCGGGTCTGTTTGTCACCAAAAGGTCTAATATGTTATCGCCACGAGTCGGTTCTCTGTTTAACTGCTCAAGGTAGTTTTCAGATAAAGCACTTAAAAAAATTTCACTGGATTCTTTGTCCCTGCCACCCGTTATGAACGTCTGAGTCTCCCAGTCTATATCCGGCAAATTAAAATCTCCACCCAGAACTATAACATGGTGGGGAAATCTACTCGAAATATTTTCCAAATTATCCTTCAGGTGCTCAGCCGGGGCTAGCTAGCTAAGACTGGCAGTCTTACTTGCGAGATGAAGGCGGAGCTCACCATCTGTGGCATCGTCGACAAAACCGACTGGGTTCTTCAGTACAGAGCCGAGTGGAGGGCCTGAATCAGAGGCTCAGACGGTTCTGCGAGCGTGTAGGCAGCAAATTTCTCGACTTGCGCCATAGAGTAGTGGGTTTCTGGGTTCCGCATAATAGGACAGGGGTCGACTACACATAGGAAGTGGCTACACGGGTAGGGGCCAAGTGGAGGGGACTGGGCGCTCTTTTAGATTAGATGGTCTCGGGAAACTATAGAAAGTGCGTCAGTTTAAAAGGGTGCAGGACAAATACAGGGAAGTACAGCCAGACACAATCGGTATTGTATTTGTAAATTGTCTTAGCTATGTTGGAAAAGAAACAGAGCTCCAATCGTTAACAGAAAGCAGTGACGATCAAATCGTTATAGATGCGGAAAGTTAGCTAAAGCCGGAAGCACGTTCAGCCGAAATTTTACAAAGGACCTAATCTTTTCCAGAAAAGATAGATTAAATGCAGTTGGTGGTGAAGTGTTTTTCACTGTCAGAAGTAGTTTACTTTGTAGTGAAATTGAAGAAGTAGGGGTAGAGGCTATACTTGCCAATCGGAATAAATTAATAATTGGTTCCTTTTACCGACGGCCGTCTCTGATGATTTAGTTGCTGAACAGTTCAAAGAAAACTTGAGTCTCATTTTAAATAGGTACCCCACTCATACAATTACAATTAGTGCTGGCTTCAATCTATCCTCGATATGTTGACAAAAATATGTGTTTAAATGCCGGGTGAGCATAAAATGTCTACCGAAATCGTCCTGAATGCGTTCTCAGAAAATTATCTTGAACAGTTCAGGAGCCCACGCGAAGTATAAATAGTTGCGAAAACGTACTTGGCCTCTTTGCAACAAATAATCCTGAGCAAATAGGGAGCATCATGAAGGATGCAGTTGGATGTTGTTGCAGATTAAATACCGTAACATCAAACTCCCCAAAACTAATGCAAAATACATCTACTTAAAAAAGAAGATAAAATTTCGCTTGACGCCTCCTTAAGAGCTCGTAATTTGGCACAAACTTTAATGCGAGCTACTTTTAATGATTTACACAACGAAACTTTGTCTCGAAATCCCACAGAAAATCCGGAGTTTCTGGTCGTATGTTAAGTACATCAGCGGAAAGACACAATCAATGTCTTCAGTGTGCGACAGCCATGATGATATCGCGGATGACAGCAAAGTTACTAAGCATAGTTTTCTGAAGTTCCTTCACCAAACAAGGCGAAGTAAATATTCCAGAATTCGAATCTAGTACAACTGCCGACATGAGTAAGTAGATATCCTCGGTGGAGAGTAGCAGCTTAAATCACTTAACAAGGGCAAGGCCTTTGGTCCAGATTGTATAGTACTCAGGCTCTTCTCAGAGTATGCTGATACAGTAGCTCCATACTTTGCAGTCGAAAGATCCGTACCTGAAGACTAGAAAGTTGCACAAGTCACACCAATACCAAGAAACGAAAGAGGAGTAATCCACTGAATTACAGATCCTTACCGCTAACATTGATCTGCACTGGGATTTTGGAACACGTGCTGTGTTCTAACATTATCAGTTATCTCACAGACGATTTATTAATAAAAAGCCAACACAGGTGCAGAAAATATATTTCTTATGAAACACAACTAGCTCCTTATTCTCACGAAGTACTAAGTGCTATCGACAGGCATCTCAAAATGATTCCATGGTTTTAGATTTCCAGAAAGTTTTTGACACCGATCTTCACTTGGAAGAGCAGTTGAACGGAATGGATAGCGTCTTGAAAGGAGGATATAAGATGAACATCAACAAAAGCAAAACGAGGATAATGGAATGTAGTCGAATTAAGTCGGGTGATGCTGAGGGAATTAGATTAGGAAATGAGACACTTAAAGTAGTAAAGGAGTTTTGCTATTTGGGGAGCAAAATAACTGATGATGGTCGAAGTAGAGAGGATATAAAATGTAGACTGGCAATGGCGAGGAAAGCGTTTCTGAATAAGAGAAATTTGTTAACATCGACTATTGATTTAAGTGTCAGGAAGTCGTTTCTGAAAGTATTTGTATGGAGTGTAGCCATGTATGGAAGTGAAGCATGGACGATAAATAGTTTGGACAAGAAGAGAATAGAAGCTTTCGAAATGTGGTGTTACAGAAGAATGCTGAAGATTAGATGGGTAGATCACATAACTAATAAGGAAGTATTGAATAGGATTGGGGAGAAGAGAAGTTTGTAGCACAACTTGACCAAAAGAAGGGATCGGTTGGTAGGACATGTTCTGAGGCATCAAGGGATCACCAATTTAGTATTGGAGGGCAGCGTGGAGGGTAAAAATCGTAGAGGGAGACCAAGAGATGAATACACTAAACAGATTCAGAAGGATGTAGGCTGCAGTAGGTACTGGGAGATGAAGCTTGCTCAGGATAGAGTAGCATGGAGAGCTGCATCAAACCAGTCTCAGGACTGAAGACCACAACAACAACAACTTCAGAAACGACTTCTAATCAAATTGCGGGTCTGTGGAGTATCGTCTCAGTTGTGTGACTGGATTCGTGATTTCATGTCAGTAATTGATGGAAAATCATCGAGTAAAACAGAAGTAATACCTGGCATTCCCCAAGGTAGTTCTGCAGACCCTCTGCTGTTGCTGATCTACATAAACGATTTAGGGGACAATCTGAGCAGCCCTCTTAGATTTTTGCAGACGGTACTGTCATTTTCTGTATTGTAAGGTCATCAGACGACGAAAACTAATAGCGAAATGATTTAGAGAAGATATCTGTAGGTGAGAAAAGTGGCGTGACGTCATCCACATGAGTACTAAAATGAATCCGCAAAATTACAGAAACAGGCAAAACACACAAATCTAAAGGCTGGTAATTAAACTAATACCTTAGGGATTACAACTAGGAACAACTTAAATTTGAACGATCAGATAGATAATGTTGTGCGGAAAGCAAACCAAAGACTGCAATGGTCGCCTCTCACTTGATTTTAAATTTGTTTGTCCACCTGTTTTTGTTTTAGAAACCGTCCACAACTATAGACCACCATGTGTATCCACATCTACATGACTTCTCTGCAACTCACCTTATTGTAGTTGTTCGGCAGAGGGTGCACGATCAGCACGTGGGAAAAATGAACACCTGTGTCTTTCCATGCGAGCTTGGATTTCACTGTTTTATCACGATTGTCATTTCTCTCTCATTGGTCGGAGTCAACAAAATATTTTGTTATTTGAAGGAGAAAGTTGGTGATATTGGCCCAATGAGAAACGCCTTTCTTTTTAATGGCTGCCAATCTAACTCGCCTGTTATACGCGTGATACTCTCTCCCCTGTCTCGCGATAATGCAAAATGGGCTGCTCTTCTTTGAACTTTCTCGATGTCCTCCATCAAACCTGTCTGGTAAGGGCCCTTATCGCACAACAGTTCTCCCGAAGAGTACGGAAAAGCGTAGCGTAGTCGGCCTATTCAGTAGATTTGTTGCACCCTTTTTGTGACAGTAAAACGCAGTGTTTGAGTTGTATTCCCCCGCTAAATTTTGTATGTGATGGCTCCAATTAAGTTTTTTGTTATTGTAATCGCTATGTGTTTTGCTGAATCGACAACCTTAAAATTTGCGTGATTTATCGTGTAACCGAAATTTAACGGCATTCTTTTAGTCCTTGCACTTTTTATTGCTACGGTCAGCTGCTATTTTTCGCACAACACAGTATCTTATCCATATCAGTTTGTAATGAATGAGTTTTCATTTTTGATGATTTTACCAGACACTCATTGCGCGACGATTACCGCTAACTCTGAGGTTCGTGACTGAGTTCAACATACTTTCTGCAGACACCACTCCAGAGTTCTTGAACGGCACAGAAAAGGTACCTTAAAATCGCTAGGAGCTCTTATATTAACAACCCCTATTGATGCTAATTTCTGTCGACCTGTGATGATTTGAGATCGAAATTCCTGGAAAATAAGCTAAATTGGGCACACAGAACAAGAAAATTAGTCACCCTGAGGTGACATCATATTATCACCGTGTAACACCGCTCTGCCTTGATGATCTACATCTATACTCTGGGAAGCACTGCGAAGTGCATGGCAGAACGTACGTCCCACTGTACCAGCCATTAGCAATTCTCCCTCTTCCATTCAAGATGGAGGAATGCTTACATGTCCCTGTAAAAACTAAAAACTAAACTCCGCCCGAACAGACCACGAAGGCCCAACGGTACCGACCAGTTGCCGTGTCATCTTCAGACCTCAGGCGTCATTGGATGCGGATATGGAGTGGCATGTGGTCAACACACCGCTCTCCCGGCCGTATGTCAGTTTACGAGACCGGAGCCGCTACTTCTCAATCAAGTAGTTCCTCAGTTTGCATCACAAGGGCTGAGTGCACCCCGGCTTGCCAACAGCGCTCGGCAGACCGGATGGTCACCCATCTAAGTGCTAGACCAGCCCGACAGCGCTTAACTTCGGTGATCTGACGGGAACCGGTGTTACCACTGCGGCAAGGCCGTTTAAATGCCTCTATGCTTGCTGTAATTAATCTAGATTTACCTTCACAACCCTATATGAGCGATACATAGGGGGTTTTACTATATTTCTAGAGTCATCATTTAAAACCGGTTCTTGAAATTTTCCAGCAGACTTCCTTGGGATAGTTTACATCTATCTTCAAGAGTCTGCAACTCAACTCTTTCAACATCTGAGTGTTACACTCCCGCGAGTCAAACAAATCCGTGGCCATTCATACAGGCTTTCTCTTCATATGTTCAATATTCCCTGCTAGTCCTATTTGATACGCGTCCGACACACTTGAGCAATGATCTAGGGTGGGCCGCACAAGTTGCAGAGTGATTGCATTTCTCTTGCGTTCTAGAAATATACCATAGTTTGCTTCCTACTTTACCCACAATCGAGGCTATTTGATCCTTCCACTTCATGTCCTATTAAGTGTTACACCCAAGTATTTCTATGAGTTTACAGATTGCAACTGTGATTTACTCATACTATGTTGGTATTGTTGTGGTCTTCACTCCTGAGACTGGCTTGATGCAGCTCTCCATGCTACTCTATCCTGTACAAGGCAAATAGATAGTCGTTTTCCCATTGCTCTGTTTGCGAGTGGAACAGGAAAGGAGATGACTAGTAGTGATACCGGACACCCTCTGGCACGCACAGTACCGTAGCTTGCAGAGTACGTATGTAGATGCAGATGTAGATGCACAGCGTGCGGCTGAGCGTACGTCGTGTACCTTTACCATGTCCCTAGCTTTCCTGTTCCATTCGCAATTGGTGTACGGGAAGAAGCCTTATCGGTTAGCGTCCTTTGCTGTTGTTGTTGTTCAAATGGTTCAAATGGCTCTGAGCACTATGGGACTTAACATCCGAGGTCATCAGTCCCCTAGAACTTAGAACTACTCAAACCTAACTAACCTAAGGACAACGCACACATCCATGTCCGAGGCAGGATTCGAACTTGCGTCCGTAGCGGTCGCGCGGTTCCAGACTGAAGCTCCTAGAACCGCTCGACCACAGCGGCCGGCTGTTGTTGTTGCGGTCTTCAGTCCTGAGACTGGTTTGATGCAGCTCTCCATGCTACTCTAAGTCTGCACAAGCTTCTTTATCTCCCAGTACCTACTGCAACCTACATCCTTCTGAATCTGTTTAGTGTATTCATTTCTTGGTCTCCCTCTACGATTTTTACCTTCCACGCTGCCCTCCAATAATAAATTGGTGATTGGTTGATGCCTCAGAACATGTCCTACCAACCGAGTCCTTCTTCTAGTCAAGTTGTACCAAAAACTCCTCTTCTCCCTAATTCTATTCAATGCCTTCTCATTAGTTATGTGATCTACCCATCTAATCTTCAGCATTCTTCTGTAGCACCACATTTCGAAAGCTTCTATTCTCTTCTTGTCCAAACTATTTGTCGTCCATGCTTCACTTCCATACATGGCTACACTCCATACAAATACTTTCAGAAACGACTTCCTGACACTTAAATCAATAGTCGATGTTAACAAATTTCTCTTATTCACAAACGCTTTCCTTGCCATTGCCAGTCTAAGTTTTATATCCTCTCTATTTCGACCATCATCAGTTATTTTGCTCCCCAAATAGCAAAACTCCTTTACTACTTTAAGTGTCTCATCTCCTAATCCCATTCCCTCAGCATCACCAGACTTAATTCGACTACATTCCATTCTCCTCGTTTTGCTTTTGTTGATGTTCATCTTATACCCTCCTTTCAAGACACTGTCCATTCCGTTCAACTGCTCTTCCAAGTCCTTTGCTGTCTCTGACAGAATTACAATGTCATCGGCGAACCTCAAAGTTTTTATTTCTTCTCCATGGAATTTAATACCTACTCCGAACTTTTCTTTTGTTTTCTTTACTGCTTGCTCAATATACAGATTGAATAGCATCGGGGAGAGGCTACAACCCTGTCTCACTCCCTTCCCAACCACTGCTTCCCTTTCATGTCCCTCGACTCTTACAACTGCCATCTGCTTTCTGTACAAATTGTAAATAGCCTTTCGCTCCCTGTATTTTTCCCCTGCCACCTTCAGAATTAGAAAGTGAGTATTCCAGTTAACATTGTCAAAAGCTTTCTCTAAGTCTACAAATGCTAGAAACGTAGGTTTGCCTTTCCTAAATCTTTCTTCTAAGATAAGTCGCAGGGTCAGTATTGCCTCACGTGTTCCAACATTTCTAGGGAATCCAAATTGATCTTCCCCGAGGTCGGCTTCTACCAGTTGTTCCATTCGTCTGTACAGAATTCGCGTTAGTATTTTGCAGCCTTGACTTATTAAACTGACAGTTCGGTAATTTTCACATCTGTCAACGCCTGCTTTCTTTGGGATTGGAATAATTACATTCTTCTTGAAGTCTGAGGGTATTTCGCCTGTCTCATACATTTTGCTCACCAGATGGTAGAGTTTTGTTGTCAGGACTGGCTCTCCCAAGGCTGTCAGTAGTTCTAATGGAATGTTGTCTACTCCCGGGGCCTTGTTTCGACTTAGGTCTTTCAGTGCTCTATCAAATTCTTCACGCAGTATCATATCTCCCATTTCATCTTCATCTACCTTGTCTTCCGTTTCCATAATATTGTCCTCAAGAACATCGCCCCTGTATAGATCCTCTATATACTCCTTCAACCTTTCTGCTTTCCGTTCTTTGCTTAGAACTGGGTTCCCATCTGAGCTCTTGATATTCATGCAAGTGGTTCTCTCTTCTCCAAAGGTCTCTTTAATTTTCCTGTAGGCAGTATCTATCTTACCCCTAGTGAGATAAGCCTCTACATCCTTACATTTGTCCTCTAGCCATCCCTGCTTAGCCATTTTGCACTTCCTGTCGATCTCATTTTTGAGACGTTTGTATTCCTTTCTGCCTGCTTCACTTACTGAATTTTTGTATTTTCTCCTTTCATCAATTAAATTCAGTATCTCTTCTGTTACCCAAGGATTTCTACTAGCCCTCGTCTTTTTACCTACTTGATCCTCTGCTGTCTTCACTATTTCATTCCTCAAAGCTACCCATTCTTCTTCTACTGTATTTCTTTCCCCCATTCCTGTCAGTTGCTTCCTTGTGCTCTCCCTGAAACACTGTACAACCTCTGGTTGTTTCAGTTTATCCAGGTCTCATCTCCTTAAATTCCCGCTTTTTTTGCAGGTTCTTCAGTTTTAATCTACAGTTCATAACCAATAAATTGTGGTTATAGTCCACATCTGCCCCTGGAAATGTCTTACAATTTAAAATCTGCTTCCTAAATCTATCTGAAACCTTGTAGTATCTCCAGAGTTCTTCCATGTATACAACCTTCTTTCATGATTCTTGAACCAAGTGTTAGCTATGATTAAGTTATGCTCTGTGCAAAATTCTACCAGGCGGCTTCCTCTTTCATTTCTTAGCCCCAATCCATATTCACCTCCACGTTTTCTTCTCTCCATTTTCCTACTACCGAATTCCAGTCACCCATGACTATCAAATTTTCGTCTCTCTTCACTATCTGAATAATTTATTTTATTGCATCATACATTTCTTCAAATTCTTCATCATCTGCAGAGGTCGTTGGCACATAAACTTGTACTACTGTAGTAGGCGTGGGCTTCATGTGTATCTTGGCCACAATAATGCGTTCACTATGCTGTTTGTAGTAGCTTACCCGCACTCCTATTTTTTTATTCATTATTAAACCTAATCCTGCATTACTCCTATTTGATTTTGTATTTATAACCCAATATTCACCTGACCAAAAGTCTTGTTCCTCCTGCTACCGAACTTCACTAATTCCCACTATATCTAACTTTAACCTATCCACTTCCCTTTTTAAATTTTCTAACCTCCCTGCCCGATTAAGGGATCTGACATTCCACGCTCCGATCCGTAGAACGCCAGTTTTCTTTCTCCTGATAACGACGTCCTCTTGAGTTGTCCCCGCTCGGAGATCCGAATGGGGGACTATTTTACCTCCGGAATATTTTACCCAAGAGGACGCCATCATCATTTAATCATACAGTAAAGCTGCATGCCCTCGGGAAAAATTACGGCTGTAGTTGCCTCTTGTTTTCAGTCGTTCGCAGTACCACAACAGCAAGGCCGTTTTGGTTAGTGTTACAGGGCCAGATCAGTCAATCATCCAGACTGTTGCCCCTGCAACTACTGAAAAGGCTGCTGCCCCTCTTCAGGAACCACACGTTTGTCTGGCATCTCAACAGATACCACTCCGTTGCGGTTGCACCTACTGTACGGCTATCTGTATCGTTGAGGCACTAAGCCTCCCCACCAACGGCAAGGTCCATGGTTCACGGGGGGGGGGGGGGGGGGGCTAATACTTTATTCATAGGAAAATATGTTTTTTTTGTCTTGTGAAGTGCACAAGATTTGATATTTCTTAACATTTAAAGCAAGTTGCACCATTCTGTAATCTTATTAAAATTTGTACATCTTCGTTCAGACTGTACTTCGTTGTGCCGGCATCTATGACAGAGCGGTTGTAGGCGCTTCAGTCCGGAATCGCGCTGCTGCTACGGTCGCAGGTTCGAATCCTGCCTCGTGCATGCATATTTGTGATGTCCTTAGGTTAGTTAGATTTAAGTAGTTCTAAGTCTAGTGGACTGATGACCTCAGATGTTAAGTCCCATAGTGCTTGGAGCCATTTGAATTTGTGCTTCGTTGTAATTTACTGCATCACCTGCCAAAAGTCTGACATTATTACTAATATTATCCGCACGATCATTAATATACAACATGAACAGCAACGGACCCAACACACTTCCTTGGAGTACACTCGATGTCACTTCTACATCTGCCGATGACTCTCGATCCGAGATAACACGCTGCGTACTTCGTGCCAAAAAATTATCAGCCCAGTCATCTATTTCGCATCATACCCCATATGATCGTACTTTTGATAACAAGCGTCAATGTGGTACTCACTCAGATGCTGTTCGGAAATCGAGAAACACTACATCTACCAGACTGCTTTGATGCATAGCTTTCAGGAACGTCTTGTGAGAAAAGTGCTAGTTGGGTCTCTCATGATCTATGGTTTCGAAATCCATGCTGCTTGGTATGAAGGAGGTCGTTCTGTTCGCGATACCTCATTATGTTTAAGCTCAGAATATGCTGTAAGAATCTACAACTAATGGATGGCAATTAATTTGAACGGTAGTTTTCTGGATCACTTCTCCTGCCCTTCTTGTAGACAGGTGTGACCTGTGCTTTCTTCCAGCTACTGGGCACAATTTTTATTTCGAGGGATCTATGATAGATTATAATTAAGAGAGCGGCTGACTCAGCCGAGAATTTGGTGTAGAATTTAATAAGGGGTTCCATCGGACTCTGGGTCTTTCTTAAATTTTAAAAATTTAAGCTGTTTCTAAACACCTCTGACACTAATATTTATTTCACTCATCTTTTCAGAAGTGCGAGAATTAAACTGGGACAGTACCTCTGTGTTTTGCTTTGTAAAGCAGCATTTGAAAACAGAGTTAACGATTTCTGCTTTTGCTTTGCTACTCTCACCTTCAGTTCCAGTCTCGTCCATGAGTATCTGAACACTACCTTTGGTACTATAACCGCCTGTCATATAACCAGAATTTCTTTGGGTTTTGTGAGAGATTGCTTGATAATATTCTGCTACGGTAATCATTGAAGGATAGACACATTGTTCTCTTGACTACCAAAAGCGTTTCATTCAGCATCTCTCTATCTATAATACGATGCCCTCAGTTCGACGAGAAAGAGGCCACAAGTTTCTTGACGTATTCTATATGCAGATGAAGCCATTCATTAATAGTTAGATATCGTAAAGCTACTAAACTACTTGGATACTGATTGCTACGTTTCGCCCGATGTTCTCAGTTGTCCCAGACTTAGCGGTCCAGTCGTTGTGCGAAAGGGTGCCCTAGTGTTCGTCTAACCAGAAACGCATGCATGCAGCCCTCTGAATACGGCTGTTGTCAGCTTGGAAGACGGGTACTTCCGCATCACACTCAACACCAAGATGTAGAAGAAAAGGGCTATACTAGGTCACCGGGACTTTTGAAATAAACATTTTGGTTCATCTTCATGGCAATCTGAATGACATGGGCCAATGTCATAGTACGAAAAGTACCCCTAAAACATAATCAGAGAACCACCACCGGCCTGAGCTGCACATTCCGCACACTGCTGGTTAAACGTCTCTTAGGGCCGTCGGTGCAATCAGTGCCTTGCATTACCGGAAAGAGAGGCAAAACCGCGGCTTTTCGGCCACAATATGCACCTCCAGCTAGCAACTGTCCGGGTTCTGTGTGTTTTGGCCCACTGAAGGTGTGCAGCAATGGGCTTTTGCGACGAACCCGATTCCAAATTTCCAGTGCATGCAGTCTCTTTCACAATGTTGCTTGTAAACTGGTTGTGCTTTGAAAGCGTTTGCGATAAACAACGGTCAGCTGTGGTCGCTACCGGTTGGGATCTGTGTACAACCACTGTTCTTACACCGTGCTACATGGCTGCGAGTGGTACACCGTTCCTTGTAGACAGACTAGACAGCCAACGATGATATACCATCAAATCGGATAACTTCATTCAAGTTTGTAATCATGGGCACGTCGAAACACGATTATTCTTTTCTGCCATTCTGTCACGTCTTCATGTCGACCCATTATACTTTGCTAATTCCGTACAACAGAGTGGCACTTACACACTACTACGCTACCATGACTTACGTCAACGGTGGAGGATCGCGTGACCGCCTGGTTCCAATTTCACACAGTCTACAGCGCTTAAGGGCTACAAGGGCTCCTTTCATGGATCAACTAAAATTTGGTCTGTAGAGATTATAAGTGATACAGAACACGAGATACCTTACCTTGAAGACTAGCTCTGTGCGTTGTCCTGGGGTGACTGATGATGCACCCTCCTAGCGCAGTGCAAAGAGAAAAGCGAAAGCAAGTCCCGCCCGCTCACCGATAAAACAGAAACGCCGTGCACTGCCGCAACTTCCGCAGTTGCGTCACATGCGGGTTGTCATTTCTCTCCATGGGGCGCCCGATGTGGCCATCATACACCTAGCACGCTATGTGCAGGCCGGAGGAAGCGAGAAGACTATATTCTCTCTTAAGTGCCTCACACATTAGCGAAAACCTACCGCTTTCACTACAGTTTCTATCTTCTACAGCTCCATGTAGTACCATGGAGGTTATTCCCTGGTGTCTTAACAAACATCTGTCATCCTGTTCCTTCTTCTCGTCACTGTTTTCCACATGTTACTTCCCTCGACAATTCTGCGGAGAACCTCCTCATTCCTTACCTTAATAGTCCACCTAGTTCTCAACACACCTCAAACGCTTCGATCCTCTTCTATAAACAACTTGCCGGCCGCGGTGGTCTAGCGGTTCTAGGCACACAGTCCGGAGCCGCGCGACTGCTACGGTCACAGGTTCGAATCCTACATCGGGCATGGATGTGTGTGATGTCCTTAGGTTAGTTAGGTTTAAGTAGTTCTAAGTTCTAGGGGACTGATGACCATAGATGTTAAGTCCCATAGTGCTCAGAGCCATTTGAACCATTTTATAGTCAACTTCCTTACTATTTCATATGATTACGCGTTGCTTCATGAATAGTAGGTATGACATATAGACGAACAGCACCTGTACAAACATGATAAAATTCAGGCAGAGAAATTTAAGTTTAAAAACTGGTACAAATATATCACAAACACAGGTTACAGCTTTTCAGCAGTAACATATAGACGAACATGAATTGCACAAACGTGATAAAAATGAATACAAGATAATTTTAAAATTGAAAACTGGGAGGCAAATATATGACAACACAAGTTAGATTTTTTCAAACAATCCAATACTGCAGCCGTAAGGTTATGGATCTCTTACAGCGTCCATTCAAAGTGTGTATTTGGGCATTCGAAGACTAGGTGGAAGATTATTCTTGGGCTTCACACTTTCCACATGAAGCAGTTTCGGCCATTCCCCAGTGAAACAGTGGTTTACTGCATATTCCCTGTCCAATGCAGATTCTGCTGACGTTTCGCCATACCCTTCCACTCTGGCTGAAACCGCGACTTAGACTGTGGGTCTTTTGTGAGATTACAGTGCTGACTTCTTGTTTCCACGATCTGCGTCAATGCTTGTCTATAGTAAACTTACGAAGTTGTGTTGCTATTCTAATTCGGGGATCTCTTGATCTGAGTCTTCATTTCAAATGTTCGTCAGTAAGTTTGACAGAATCGGCGTAAATATGCAGTACTGGCTTCGTAGAAAATTTCTGAAGCCAAGACTTTAGAGCAGCGAAATTGGTCTGCGGCGGCTTTGTGTTGCTCAGAACAGTTAGCCACTGAGTGCAAGTTATCCTGATTGTTCCGTAACTAATCTCATTGCTTGATTAAGATGGACGTCAACAAGATGTGAGTGGTGGCTATTGATCCAAACAAGTGCACAGCATTCAGCAGCAGAGTGGATCAAAGAGATGCTGATTGGTCTCAAGGTGTTGGCATCAGCTCCCCAAAACGTATTTGCTAATTTCTGGAGTACGTTCCTTCTAGTTTTTACCTTAGCTGAGAAATTTTCCATATGTTTTTTGTGGGACAAAGTTCGATCGAGTGTTACTGCCAGATATTTAGGGTACGGATTGTGTCTTAAAATGATTCTTCAGAGTATATTCTCAGTTGAACGTGGGCCTTTCTGTTATTTAGGTGATTCACTACCACACAATGCTGTTCTCCAAACGTACATTCTCAGAAATTTCTTCCTCAAATTAAGGATTTTGTTTGATACTAGCATACTTGTTTTGGCCAGGAAGGCCCTCTTTCCCTGTGATAGTTTGCTTTGTACGTCCTCCTTGCTTCGTCCGTTACAAGTTATTTTGCTTCCAAGGTAGCATCATTCCTTAACTTCGTCTCCCTCAGGGTCACCAATATATATGTTAAGTTTCTTGCTATTCTCATTTCTGTTACTTCTCATTACTCTCGTCTCATTTCGGTTTACTCTCAATCCATACTGTGTGCTCATTAGACTGTTCATTCTATTCAGCAGATCCCGTAATTCTTATTCGACCTTCACTGAGTAATGTGATCACCGAGTCTTATCATTGATATCCATTCACCCTGAATTTTATTCCCACTCTTGAACCCTCCTTTTATTTCCGTTATTGCTTCTTCGAAGTATAAAATGAACAGTAGGAACGAGAGACTGCGTACTGTCTTATACTCTTTTCAACCCGAGCACTTCGCTCTTGGTCTTCCAGTCTTATTGTTCCTTTTTGGCTCTTGTAGTACTTCATATTACCAGTCTCTGCATATTGCTTAATCCTGTGTTTCTCAGAATTTCGAACGTTTGCACCGTGTTACATTTTCGATAACCACTTCCAGGCCGACAAATCCTTCGAAAGTGTTTTGATTTTTCTTCAGACTTGCTTCCCTCCCCTTTCATCGTACAGATCCTCAATTTTCTTTTCCAGTCTTCTGTATAATATTATTCTTGGCAGAAGCTTGGATGCATGAGCTGTTAACCTGACTGCGCGATAGTGTTCGCACTTATCTGCCCATGCTCTTATTCTAATACTGGATCTCCTCTCTCTCCCATCTTGACCCCAATTTCTTCTTATTGCACTCCCTCAGGGAGGCCTTCAGTATTGAAGTTCCAGTTTAAAACTGCTGTATAAAGTGAACCACTCTTCAGAATGACGTCAAATTCGAACAGAATATTATTAACGTAGGAGAAAACGTCACGGAACAAAAAAAGCTAATGGATATTTAACCAATAAATGGCCCTGTAAGCGTCTTAACGTAAATGGGGTTGGAAATGACAGATGAATCGCAATACGACGGCTGTAGTTTGAGTTGCACATTACACCATCCGTACTGTTCAACGTGTGTAGCTGCGTAAGTTCTGCAGTCAAACAGTTGTACCACTGTTAGCTAACCCACCCACCACAGTGAGGTCGTACCACGACGGATGCATCATTTTTTGACTTTCCTGATGCCAAAAACCGCATAAAAAGCAAAATGACATCGATTTTTTAAATGTCCTGGAGCCAAAATCCGCATAAAAGCAAAATTACATCGGCTTCTAATTGTCGTGAGGCTGGTGCAAGACATTTTCAGTATGCTGCCCACCTTTTTCTGTCATAAGTTGAAATCGAGGAACAGCATGTTCCACAACAAATCGGATGTCTCGACGGTCATGTGCAGAATGCGTTGCACAATGCTTTCTTCAATTCAGCTACGTTCGTAATTGGAACACTCGGCACAACAGCTTTAGATAACCCCACAGTCAGAAGTCAAGCGGATTAAGATCAGATCATCTGTACGGCCAGGCGTAGGGAAATGACAGCTGATACTTGTTGCATTTCCGAAATGCCTCTGCAACAGCCGCTTCACTGGTTGTGCAATGTGCGGCGGAGCGCCACCTTGCAATAAAAATGATCCTACCAAAACATCCACGCTGTTCAAGGGTCGGAATGACGTTGGTGTGCAAAAGACTCTCATAGCGTTTACCACTGACGGTATAGGTAACAGGACGAGCAGGGCTAATCTCCTCGAAAAAGTACGCTATTCGATAAACAGTGCCGTTACCTTTGCAGGATGAAGTGGTAGCGGTTGATGTGCGTGTGGATTTTCCGTTGCCCATGTTCTGCAGTTCTGCGTATTGACATGTCCTTGGAGACGAAAATGGGCTTCGACTGTCCACAGAATTTTCCATAGCCATTCGTTGTCCACTTCGATGCGAATCGGAAATTCTAGAGCGAACGTTTGTCTTGTAGGCAGGCTAGTAGGAAGCAATTCCTGAATATGGGTGATTTTGTATGGATAACAATGCAGTATGTTTCGTAAGATATTACGCACTGTGCTCGTAGCCATGTTTAGCATTCAGTCAATTTCCCGTGCACTACATGTTTGCACACCACAGCTGGACGCCTCAGCTCCTTTTTTATCTTCGAGTATTTAT
The DNA here is from genome assembly GCF_023864275.1 of Schistocerca cancellata. Lineage (NCBI taxonomy): Eukaryota > Metazoa > Arthropoda > Insecta > Orthoptera > Acrididae > Schistocerca > Schistocerca cancellata. Next base: position 167,725,259 of record NC_064634.1, read on the forward strand.
CTTCTAGCTTAACTGTAAGTAATTACACGATGACTTTGAAATGTTTTCGGTAGTAGCACTACTGGGTTGCGTAACTCCTGTAAATTATATGAGCGATAGTTAGATTATACGAAATGAGAAGTGACTTAAGTATATCTGTACAACAGATATGTCCTAAACATTAATATTCTGTTTAGAAGTTAAAAACTTTAGTAATGTGCCTAGCTGTTACATTAATAACTCAAAATAACGAACTGTATCCCAGTATATTGTGACTATTCCCACTGACTTCCTATGAATTTCTACTTCTAGCTTCAAAATTCTACTTACTGCAAAAAATGGGAGTATCAGTAATTTAAGATTTGCGTTCTTTCCTATTATAAGTTAATTTTTTAGAGTGACTCGTGCTCCCTGGATAAGTATAAATTTTAAAATGTCAGCTGATTCTTTCGTCACTTCTTGGTAGAAAAGCTTTATAATTATAAACGAAAAGCGTAAAACTGTGGACGTTCTACAATGTTAACTTATTTCGTCAACGGTTTTCGGTATGCAAGGGCATCAGCAGATTTCAACTTAACAGTGGTAGTCATTTAAAGTCTGCTGATGGCATTGTAACCGGAAAACCGGCTAACGAAATAAATTAATATTGTGTAATGCCACCATTTAGTGATTTTCATTTAGAATTATAAATCCCAACAAGAAGTCACTCTATGTTGGTGTATCGAAGTGAACGTAACAGAATTATCCCACTTATGAGCTCCGTAAACAATTCGCAGTCACGCAGCCACTTATTCACACCTGAACGACTCTTCGCATGCGATTTAGCATATTGCTTGGGAATTACGAGTAATCAGTGATCGTTAATTCTGAATTTCTCACAAATCTGCGATGTACGACAGACCGTACGTCCTGATGACGGATCCCCGTGAATCGCCGTTCGTCTGTGGAGCTCTTTTTATAGTAAGGTGTCGCAGTGGTTGAGACCTTGATTCAGACAACGAAGACGGGAAGAGGGAGTTTATGGCTGGCAGGGGGGAGTGGGCATGACAGAAACCAGTTCGGCTGTCCTGGTTATCTGTGGTTACGGTAAGTTAATTAAGGTGAATGACCGGACTGCCGCACTGAAAATGATTTGGGGTACGTGCTTTCCCATTCTAGATGAAACGGAGATCGTGCTTCTACTTTAATGGCATAGTTATGGGCGGGTCGTTCAACATTAATACACACTGAAGAGTCAAAGAAACTGGTACACATGCCTAAAATCGTGTACGGCTCCCGCAGGCACTCAGAACTGGCGCAATACGAAATGGCATGGACTCGACTGATGTCTGCGGTAGTGCTGGAGGGAACTGACGCCATGAATCCTGCAGGGCTATCCATAAATCCATAAGAGTATGAGAGGGTGGAGATCTCTGCCGCGGAGCACGTTGCAAGGCATCTCAGATATGCTCAATAATGTTCATGTCTGGGGAGTTAGGTGGTCAGTGGAAGTGTTTAAACTCAGCAGAGTGATCCTGGAGCCACTCTGTAGCAATTCTGGACGTGTGGGGTATCGCACTGTCCTGCTGCAATTACCCAAGTCTTTTGGAATGTGAAATGGACATGAATGGGTGCAAGTCATCAGACAGGATGCTAACGTACGTGTCACTTGTCACAGTCGTATCTACACGTATCAGGGATCCCATATCACTCCAATTGCACACGCCTCACATCATTACAGAGCCTCCACCAGCTTTAAAAGTCCCTGCTGACATGCAGCGTCCATGGATTCATGAGGCTGTCTCCATCCGCTCGATACAATTTGGAACGAGACTCGTCCGACCAGGCAACATGTTTCCACTCATCAACAGTCCAATGTCGGTGTTGACGAGCCCAAGCGAGGCGTAAGGCTTTGTGTCATGCAGTCATCAAGGGTACACGAGTGGGCCTTCGGCTCCGAAAGCCCATATCGATGATGTTTCGTTGAATGGTTCGCACATGTTAATGGTCCAGCATTGAATTCTGCAGCAATTTGCGGAAGGGTTGCACTTCTGTCACGTTGAATGATTCTCTTCAGTCGTCGTTGGTCGTGTTCTCACAGGATCTTTTTCCGGCCGCAACGGATCGGAGATCTGATGTTTTATCGGATTCCTACTTCGAAGTTGCTGTGTTCCATCGATCGTGCGCCAACTATAACGCCATGTTCGAACTCACTTAAATCTTGATAACCTGCCATTGTAGCAGCAATAACCGATCTAACAACTGCACTAGACACTTGTTGTCTTATATAGGCGTTGCCGACCGCAGCGCCGTATTCTGCCTGTTTATATTATCTCTGTATTTGAATACGCATGCCTATACCAGTACTTTGGCGCTTGAGTGTATCTTCTTTCTTCCTGATGTCAATCTTCTTCGCTAGCACACATAATGTGTTTATCTTCCACTGTGGCCGACGAAATCAAGTTGCAACCCTAAAATTTGCCTATGATGATACAGCTTCTCTACAGATTCGCTCTTCGAGGTGATACATAGTTTCCGAGATGAATGGTCTAGCGGAGGCCTTGGTTGCAGAAGTCTGCATTTTCCTTGTTCAGGGAACGCTCCACATCGAAAACTACATCGTCATCCTGGTAACGCTTACCACGCAATGATTTCTCCATTCGAGGAAAGAGGAAGAAGTTGGTCGGTGCCATGTCAGGAGAATACAACGGTGTGACCAAATTTGACACGCCAAAAAAGCAGCATACATGACTTTGTCCTGTGTGGCGTGAACTGAAGAGTTGTAACCGAGTAGGTACATCGCCTTGGAAAGCAATCCGCGAAGTTTCGTCTTGGCAGTCTCCCCTAAACCCGTCACATTTCGGTAGTACGACCCTGTGACCGTTTGCTCCTTACGAGCACAGCACCATGAAAAACAACACTCGGGCATCATCTTGTCCGACAATGTTTGGACATTCGCCTTTCTCGGGGATGATTGCTTTGCTCGTTTGCTTCGGGGTCAAACGAGGTGATACACCGAGCACTCATCCATGCTGACTGTCCAGCTAAGTAAGCCATCAAGAGTAACCTTAGACAGCTTCAGTATTGCAGCTGCTGCCTCGATTCGGATTTTTGAATGAGTGTGAGAAGACGCGGAACCCAGAGGCTGTGACATATCTCATGTTCAAAATATTGTGTACGATGTTGAAACCTAATCCATGACTTATTTTTCACGGTTTTCAGTATCGCCTCGATTGTGACACGCCAGGGTTCGAACACCAGGTCCTCCTCTTGCGATTCCCGGCACCACAAAGAAATATGGTCTGTCACGTCGTTCTTCGTGGTTCAGACTCGTTTGAGTGGACTGGATGCGTTTGCGCCACGTGACAACAGTGTTATTTGATGGCACGTTGTCATGGTACACTTCTACCGAATCAGCGAGGCTGGTTGTAGCTTTGTTCCGCTTCAAACGCAGAAGACAAACTACTGCTAGATACTCCACTTTGTCAATGGATGGCCTCATTTTGTTTTGGACCATCTGGCAGCGTGCTTCGGTACTGTGGTGAGGAAATTTCAATGTACAGGGTGACCCAAAAGTCTGCTAACATTTGAAAATGCATTAATTCGCGAATAATGTAAGTAAAGAGGTAAAAATTAACATACATTCCTGGAATGACATGGAGTCTTATTGAAACCAAAAACGAGTGCAACTACTAGACAACAGATCGTGCTAGACAGCAACACGTCAGTGACGCCGCATAAGAGTCGTGTACAAAATGAGCGGAAGTTAGAGGAGAATGGCCGAGCGGTTCTAGGCGCTTAGTCCGGAACCGCGCTGCTGCTACGGTCGCAGGTTCGAATCCTGCCTCGGGCAGGGATGTGTGTGACGTCCTTAGGTTAGTTAGGTTTCAGTAGTTCTAAGTCTAGGGGACTGATGACCCCAGATGTTGCTTAGAGCCATTTTTTAGAGGAGGACCCAGATCACCCCTAGCCCGGCTGAAAACACCTGCTGGAAGGTACGACTTTTATGGAGGATTGTGCTCCAGCCCACACCGCTACACTTGTGAAAGATCTCTTGCGTGCATCATTTAATGAGGATCGCGTGCTGTGCCGCCACGTGCGTCACGCTTGGCTCTCCACGTCCCCAGAGCTCCATCCGTGTGATTATCGGTTGTGAAGTTACCTGAAGTCTCAAATCTACTGCGATCCTCCGTCTTTGTTAGTCATGCTAAAAGACAACAACCGACGGCAATTTCTCACCATACGTGCTGAGATACTGTACAGTGCTATTCGTAACATTGTCCCTCGACTACAGGTGTTGTTGCTGAATGATGGTCGACATGTTGAGTGTTTGTTAAAAAGAACGTCGTATTTGCTAAAGCTCAGTTGTTATGCTAATTATTGCTTTTGCTTCGTATGAACCGGCATCCGTTGGTGATTTCGAACATTCTCTTCTGTTTTAATAAAACCCCGAGTCATTTCAAGCAAGTGTGTTAATGTTTACCTCTCTACTTACATTATTCAGTGAAGTGTTCAATTTTCAAATGTTTACGAACTTATGGGTCACCCCGTATTTCAGGACAGAAGACGTACTCGCAAACAGAAAAAATATATTATTGTGTAACGTTGTTTTTACGATGTGATAATTAGAGGTTTATGAATACCGCTTGTATATCGGAAAGAGCAGGTTCTAAATTCCCGGACAACTTCCTGATTTTTTTCCATAGTCTCTCTCCTCAGTTATCAGTTACTTCAAGATGTTCTGCTACGAGTCCACACCTGTTTCTTCCACTAACCGTTCTAAACCAAACTGGTCCTTCAAATCCAAAGACTTCTGTTTCAGCTTAATATCGAATTTTGTCTAATCTTTTACAGTTGCACCTTTATCTTCAGTCTACTAGTCACCTTACGGAAGAAGTACGTGCCGAGTATGTGGATTAAGAACGGAAAACGCCTACCGTGATTTAGCAACGAAATTCGGAAAATGCTGATGATGCAAAGCCTTTTACACTCTCAGTCCAAAAGAGAACGTGCAAATGACGACAGGCAAAAGTTAGCAAATATTCGTGCCTCTGTAAAAAGATCGATGCACGAAGCATACAACAACTACCATCGTTATATCTTAGCAAAAGATCTTGCCGAGAATCCGAGAAAATTCTGGTTCTACGCAGATTCTTCAAACGGGTCTCAGGCTTCTATTTAGTCACTCGTTAATCAGTACGGTGTGGCAGTAGAAGACAGCAAAAGGAAAGCCGAAGTTCACGCAGGAGAACCGCACAAATATACCGTCGTTTGACCAACGAACAGACTCCCTTATGGAGGACATAGTAATGGGCATCCCTGCTGTAGAGAAACAACTGAAAGAGTTGAAAACAAGCGAATCGCCACGTCCGTGGGGAATCCCAGTTCTGTTTTACAAACAGTACTCTACGCCATGATATCCTGCGAACTATTGATGAAGAGCAACAGGCAGATTCCATATTCCTAGATTTCCGAAAAGTATTTGACATGGTGTTCCACGGCAGACTATTTACGAAAGCACGAGCATACGGAATAGGTTTCCAGATACGTGAGTCGCTCGAAGATACCTTAGGTAACAGAACCGAGAATGCTGTCATCGTCAGAAACAAAGGTATCGTCAGCACTGCCCCAGGGAAGAGCGATAGGACCGTTGTTATTTTCTACGTATGTAAATGATCTAGCCGCCAGCGGTAGAAGCAATCTGTGGCTGTTTACTGATTATATGACTTAAGCCCTAGGCAAAATTTCTAGTGATTATGATGAAAGCCAGTCAGCACTAAATGTAGAAAAATGTAAATTAATGCAGATGAATAGGGAAGACAAACTCGTAATGCTCAATACAGCATTAGTAGTGTGTTGCTTGATACAGCACGTCGATTGAATATCTTAGACGTAACTTTACAAAACGATACGAAATGGAACGAGCACATGAAGATTTTAGTAGGCTAGGTAAATAGTGGACTTCGGATTACTGAGAGAATTTTAGGAAAATGTGGTTCATCTGTAAAGGATACAGCATACAGGACACCGGTGCTACCTACTCTTGAGCACTGCTCGAGTGTTAGTGATTCTCACCAGATCGGATTAAAGGAAGACGTCGAAGCAATTCAGGGGCAGGCTTCTAGAGTTGTTACCGGTAGGTTCGATCAACACGCAAGCACTACGGAGATGCTTCGGAAACTCAGATGGGAATCCATGGAGGGAAGGCGAAATTCTTGTTTTAGGAATACTGTTGAGAAAATATAGAGACCCGGCATTTGAAGTTGACTGCAAAACGATTCTACTGCTGCCAATGAACATTTCGCGTAAGGACCGTTAAGGTAAGATAAAAGAAATAAGCGCTTGTACGGAGGCAAATAGATAATCGTTTTCCCATTGCTCTGTTTGCGAGTGGAACAGAAAAGCAGATGACTAGTAGTGATGCCGGATACCTTCTGCCACGCTCAGTACCGCGGCTTGCGGAGTACGTATGTAGATGCAGATGTAGATGCACGGCGTGCGGCTGAGCGTACGTCGTGCACCGTTACCATATCCCTAGCTTTCCTGTTACATTCGCAAATGGTGTACGGGAAGAAGCCTTATCGGTAAGCGTCCTTTGTTGTTGTTGTTGTTGTTGTTGTTCAAATGGTTCAAATGGCTCTGAGCACTATGGAACTTAACATCTGAGGTCATCAGTCCCCTAGAACTTAGAACTACTCAAACCTAACTAACCTAAGGACAACACACACATCCATGCCCGAGGCAGGATTCGAACCTGCGACCGTAGCGGTCACGCGGTTCCAGACTGACGCTCCTAGAACCGCTCGGCCACAGCGGCCGGCTGTTGTTGTTGTGGTCTTCATTCCAGAGACTGGTTTGATGCAGCTCTCCATGCTACTCTATCTTGCACAAGCTTCTACATCTCCCAGTACCTATTGCAGCCTACATCCTTCTGAATCTGCTTAGTGTATTCATCTCTTGGTCTCCCTCTATGATTTTTACCCTCCACGCTGCCCTCCAATACTAAATTGGTGATCGATTGATGCCTCAGAACATGTCCTACCAACCGATCCCGTCTTCTAGTCAAGTTGTGCCACTAACTCCTCTTCTCCCCAATTCTCTTCAATACCTCCTCATAAGTTATGTGATCTACCCATCTACTCTTCAGCATTCTTCTATAGCACCACATTTCGAAAGCTTCTATTCTCTTCTCGTCCAAACTATCTATCGCCCATGTTTCACTTCCGTACATGGCTGCACTACATACAAATACTTTCAGAAACGATTTCCTGTCACTTAAATCTAAACTCGATGTTAACAAATTTCTCTTCTTCAGAAACGCATTCCTTGCCATTGCCAGTCTACATTTTACTTCCTCTCTACTTCGACCATCATCAGTCATTTTGCTCCCCAAATAGCAAAACTCCTTTACTACTTTAAGTGTCTCATTTCCTAATCTAATTCCCTCGGCATCACCCGACTTAATTCGACTACATTCCATTATCCTCGTTTTGGTTTTGTTGATGTTCATCTTATACCCTCCTTTTTTCAAGACACTGTCCATTCCGTTCTACTGCTCTTCCAGGTCCTTTGCTGTCTCCGACAGAATTACGTCATCGGCGAACCTCAAAGTTTCTATTTCTTCTCCATGGATTTTAATTCCAACTCCGACTTTTTCTTTTGTTTCCTTTACTGCGTCCTTATGAGCTCGAATTTCTCTGGTGTTATCGTCATGATATATAGATATATCGAAACGTGTGGGAAGAATTAATATGTTATTTTGCCCTACCTGGAACGTGTGTTCTCGAAACTTTTAACTCGTGATGTTCAACGCCTCTCTTATAGTGTTGGACGCTGGTATTGGTGAACATCTCCGTAATGCTCTCGCGCCGGCTAAACGAACCCATGACGAGGCCCGATTTTGTTCTTTGAGTTTTTTCAATCTGTCCCATTAATCCTACCTCGTCATGGTCTCAGACTGCTAAGTGGTACTCAAAAGTCAGTCAGACGAGGGCTTTACAACCTCACTCTTTCGCGAGTGAATCAAATTTCCTTAGAATTCATCCAGTGAATCTTAGTCTGTCGTCTGTATTTCAGTTTCTAGTTTTATATGGTTGTTCCACTTTCACTCACTCCGTACGCATATTCCCAGATATTTAACGATTGTAACTGTTTCCGGTACTGATCACTATCACTCTGTTCAACAAATCATGAATATTTCTATACATCCTTTTGCAACTCCCTACATTTTTTTATGTTGAATATCAAGTACCAAGAAACCATGCTTTTGCGGGTGTTTCTGCATTTTGCATCACTATTATGGATATGCGACTACCCATCATCCACAAACAGCGTCACACAGCTTTCCTCTTTATCTATTATTTTTTTTTTTTTTCGTGTACAGTATGGATCCCGTGAAATTTCTTCGAGGAGCACTAGAGGTTACTTTCGTTTTTGACGATGTCTCTCCGTCAGCAATGCGGAGTTGCGCTTTATTTGCCAGGAAGACTTCAATTTCAAACATTGTTCAGTATTCAGTAGTCTCGCATTCTATTCACTATTAACTTTTTGAATTATGTCAGCTATTCACAAATTTGAACTTTAATGATCGTAGCACTGAATGTTCCTTTATTCTTTATTTTGCAGGCGTTCGTACAAATGGAGTGAGGTTTCTTTGAAATCAGTGGCAGGTGTCATACGATTTTTCGTTTCGACAGCTAAGGCCACGGGTAATTTACGGAATAGTAGTCTTTTCCGCCTCTAACACTGGTTCTGCATGCGAGTGGCAACCTTCGAACGTTGCTGTGCAGTAAAACTCACTTCCCTTGACATCGTTTCTGAACGATAAGGCTAATGGCCATGTTAACGTGAGCTCTGTTCACGTAAGCAATGCCCACGACAAGGCATTCCTGAACGCCTAAGTTAGTGCAGACCCATGGAACAGGCAGCTGGCGGTATTTACAGTTTCCCAACTGTGGTTACTCGTGTATTACTTGTACTAGAAGCCGTTTGAAAAATGTGACTTGCTGAAATAAATACACATCTGACTGATAGTTAAAATCTGTGTGCCAGTCCAAAAAGTTTCGAGACTGGAGTAACAAAAAAAATTGAAGAACGTTAAGATCGTGGTTTTAATACATCAGCTGCTCTAAATAGTCTCCCCCCCCCCTTGAGTACCACATACCACGCACAAAATGTTTATATAATAATGTGAAACTAGAAAATTCCTTTTATTTGAGACGGCATTCAACTTGCTCATCACAATGTCTTCAATGTCGGTTGTGTAGTCAAAGCGTTAACCCTTCACGAGAGTTTCAGTACTTTGTCGTTTTGTGGTAGGTACATATTGATAACACTAAATCTCGTCACCCATGACGATTTTTTCAAAAAATAATTGGCCGCGCTTTGCATTTCAATTAAGTCGCGGCAAGTGTCCACGGGTCGTGCTTTTGTGCGGACGTCTAGATGTGTGGACAAGCATTGTACACATTTGTCTCTTCTTCAAAATGTTGTGGAGAATGCCTTGTACACTTGATTTAGAGACGTTGCTCTGTTGTAGCTTCTGATACAACATCGTTACCACTACCGCTGCATAGCCACTATTTACCACTGCCTGCTCACACATCTTGTTTACTGTTGTTAGTTCAAGCTGCCACCGTAGTTCCTGCGCTGACATCACGCATCGGACAGGAATAAAATCAGTCTCGGAATTTTTTGGAGGTACGGTATATGTGCTACATTTGTGCGCTCTTGGCAACACTGTATTTCTGTGAAAACAGCACATCAAGAGGGCAAGTCACAATATAGTGCACGGCAGAGAGTACTTCGTTCAATATTAACGATTTTCTGACCTATTTCGTTCAGGTATCTCACGAGGTAAAATGGCTGTATTCCTACACGTGCGCCTTATTTAATCTGCTTTTGTTATCGTGATACCTAAGCTAGATACACGATGGAGTCTACAGAACTGTAACACAGTCCTCCTCAAATTCCAGTTGTCTAAATTTATGCAACAAATTTCTTCGGAAACAACGTCGTCTTTGTTGCAAATAATTCAGGACAAGTTCTGCAAGCAGCTCTACAACACTATAGTATGGGTTGTACCTATATGCTTTGACGCTATCAGCGCGTCTTTGAAATTGTTCAATATCTACTGCCATGTGTACTTCATAAGGGCTGGAGCAATACTCTGTAATTGGGGACACTAGTTCGACGTTACCTCAACAGATGCACTGACAAAAATGAACATGAACAGTGATAACCCAAGCAACTTTTTAATGAGGTTACCGGTTTCGGTCTGTTTTAGACCTCACACCATGATGGTAGACTGTGTCGATGAACGGAGCAGGCGCTACGACTCCACGAACGCTAACCGTTCATTTGAGCATGTTCACTTTTAAGTAATAAAAAAACTTCCTTTTCTCCAAGAGAAATGTTCTGAAAAATTACGAATGCACTGTCCCTCAAACAAATCTAAAATCTTCCATTTATCTTCTCTATTGTTATTTTCATTATAAATCGTATCTTAGTGTAATCGCTAAAACTTGTACAACGTGACACGTTGTAGACTCTATCACTGATGTAATCGGATACTACTGAATTCTTGCTGTTTGTTATGGGCATTATCTTGGCTTCGTCCATATCTAAAGAGATTACAGAAAGTGGAAATTCAGTCCAGGTTGACTTGCATTTCCGTTACGATTATCCAACGAAACACTTTCTTTAGACAACAACGTTGGCGACGAACAATCTACACCATCTAATCAAAAGTATCCGGACCCCTGTCAGTGTACATTAATATGGGGCGTGCCCACTCTTCGTCTTTATGACGGCTTAAGCTCTGCTCGGGCACTTTCATTGAGGTGTCTGAATGCCTCTGGAGGAATGGTAGACCATTCTTACTCAAGAGCAGCAGCCACAGAAGGTAGCGATGTGGGGATTATAGCTCATCCCATAAGTTTTCCATTGGGTTCAGGTCGGGATTCCGGGCAGGGCGGTTCATTTCAGGAATGTTATTGGTAACAAAACATTGCCTCACAGATGCTGCTTCAACAAAGAGATTTGTCAGAGAAATTCCGTCATCGTCTCCAAGCTGTTCCTCTACAGTACGCAGTACACAAAGCAATGAGAGATATTCATTTCTTCCGCACTTAGCGCCTATACAGCGCCATCCTTTTTAGATACCACTAACGCCAATTTTATACTGCAATGCGTAGGTAAAATGTGACGTCGACCAATGTAACTTACTCTCGTAATACAACAATTAGTTGTCCTGACACGATCTTGCCTACATTCAACGACGTAATCTGTGTGAGTTGAAACAATCGTCTGCATTAACACAACGACGTCACGTAAGATTTTATATTAAGCTTCTCGCGCTATAAATTACACTACCGCTCGCTACGATATCACTATGTACCAAAGGATGGACACAAGTATAATGGAGACAGTGTTTGCTATCTGGACATTAATTACAACGCATCTGACTATCAGGATTCACTAGGTTCGAAAGATAAACTACCACCAACACTAGTACCAATCACCAGAAAAAAATACTAAATGCGGGAATCTAGGGGGAGTAGGAATGATGGGTAATTTCAGATAATGGTTCAAAATGGCTCCGAGCACTATGGGACTTAACTTCTAAGGTCATCAGTCCGCTAGAACTTAGAACTACTTAAACCTAACTAACCTAAGGACATCACACACATCCATGCCCGAGGCAGGATTCGAACCTGTGACCGTAGCGGTCGCGCGGTTCCAGACTGTAGCGCCCAGAACCGCTCGGCCACCCCGGCCGGCTTCCGATAATGTTTGCCAATCGAAGCCGCGGGCTTCAAACGATTTAGGCCTACATCGAAAGTGAGATTGTAAATCAATCATGCGACTGTGGTGGCGGGCGTTATGAGCATTTTTATAGTGGTCACTACACAAACGACAGAAGCAGAGCGTGACTAAAATACTTGTAATTAAAAAGGGCCGGCCGCGGTGGTCTAGCGGTTCTGGCGCTGCAGTCCGGAACCGCGGAACTGCTACGGTCGCAGGTTCGAATCCTGCTTCGGCCATGGCTGTGTGTGATGTCCTTAGGTTACTTAGGTTTAAGTAGTTCTAAGTTCTAGGGGACTTATGACCTAAGATGTTGAGTCCCGTAGTGCTCAGAGCCATATGAACCAATTAAAAAGGAAACGACTTAACTTACTCGTCGTCTTTGTTGTCGTCATGAGAAAGTCCATATGATGTGTATGCTACGGGAAGCATTCCCTTTTTGCCGTAACCTGAGTAAACTCTGCCAATCTCACTCAAAACTATGGGTAGTGTCACATGCGTTAACTTTCCCCTGCAAACACAAGTTATGGAAAGAGAGGTACTGAAACAAGTAGAATTCGTCTCTTTCTCCTGGACGCCCTTCTCTTTTAATGGAAGACTTCATAGCTGCTCGATGTTCTGCGTGTGCACGCACACTGGGGTCATCCGAAGACACGAACTCTACAACGTGGTTGACGAATCCGTGCTCGCATCCTTTGCTTTCAGTGTCTTGTAGGACTGATAGCCGTCTGTAATGACTTTACTAACGGGCAGTATAAAGTGCTTCATCAAACAGACTAAAGTTACCTTGTCTCTGGACAACACTCTCGCAACGAAACACTTCCGGGACTCGCGTTCTATACCACCGAATCCCCAAATATGTTTGACTTCATTCTTTGAGGGTTGTTCTCTCTGGTTCTTCCTTCTTGCTATATGCCATTCGTCCACTTCAACAACTTTACTTGGTCCACCAATCGGCACACTGTCGTTCGTCACTATTACATAACACACTTCTCTGCAAAACCCGAAATAGTCACACACGGTATTTGTAGATAAATTAATTTCCGATGCTGTTGCTTGCAGGGTGTAGTCTATAATCCAGCAAGATAGCTGGTCTGGATGGATAATTTGGAATAGTCAAACCATGTGTTATCATAGCATGTAGGTTTTCACGGCCGGCGTCTTCAGTAATTAAAACTTCCGGGCTAAGAGGCCGTGGTCCAATAGTAGAAATACTTCTCCCTGACGTTTCGTTGCCAGCTGCGGGCAACATCATCTGAGGTGAGTCTACGACTGGCTGCTAGGCCGTGGAGGTCCTGTTTATATAGAGCGTGTAGAGGGCGCCACCACTCGTCGCGTGTTGTCAACAGTAAAACTATCTCTGGCTGGCGTCATTACTCCCGATCGAAGGTAATCGATTGTCACATCTTTGATACAAACATCGATCGCCAGATGTTAGATAACTTTAAGCCTTCTTATTTCCTGTTAAAATTATTGTGGTGTTTAAAAATCTCTACAGCCTCTCTATACATACGTGCATAATAATGCGATGTCTTAGCTAGCACCACAATAATTTTAACAGGAAAGAAGAAGGCTCAAAGTTAGATAAGATATGGTGATCGACTTTGTACCAAAGATGTGACAATCTATCTCATACGATAGATTCAAGCTACTATATTAAACCTCTGGTGATTTCAGTCGGCGGCGGCGATCTTTGACAAGAAAGCGCCTCCTTTGCGGTGTGGCTCCTTTGTGGAGCTGCAGCGTACACTCACCGTGCTCACGTGGGGCTCCCAAACTGGATTTCGTAAACCGATTAATCCTGCTTCTGGGTGGTCATGTGAACACTTCAAAATTAATTCTGGAAATCCGCTTCAATTTGCCGGTTTTCTAATTCCGCAATCGACTTTCGTTCCCATGTAAACGCAACCGGTTTTAAAACGTGCTTGGACTGTCAGGTTTCGTCTTGTTTTTCAAAACTTTCGGCTAATATGGACAGAATGGCTTTCTGTACAGTGAAGGATAAGTAGAAACATCAGACTGCAGCTTTGAAGAGAAACAGCGATTGTGCCGACTAAATAAGAAAGTGTAACAACTGTTTTGCATGTGCCATATTTAATTACGCTAGCAAATCTGCTTCAGACCTTAACATGCAACACGACAGAGAAAAAGGTTTTTCGAAATTTGGTTTGGAAGTTTTTGACTGAGTATACTGAACGATATTGTTTTACGCTGCCTATAGGGCCTGAAGCTGTTCCAGTTTACCTCGTCTGTAACAGAACTGCCGCTCCTGTTAAAAGTGTCAATTTAAAGCGACACAACGAAACAGCTCATCAGCAGTTCCATAAAAATTTTCCTCTGTGTAGTCAAGCTCGTTAAGAAAAACGCATTACAAAGAAAGAGCGGTCTTCCTAGTTCCCTCTATGAGCGAGCAAGAAAAATCTGCAGTAGTTACGCGAAAGGCTATTTATAATTTGTACAGAAACCAGATGGCAGTTATAAGAGTCGAGGGACATGAAAGGGAAGCAGTTGTTGGGAAGGGAGTAAGACAGGGTTGTAACCTCTCCCCGATGTTATTCAATCTGTATATTGAGCAAGCAGTAAAGGAAACAAAAGAAAAGTTCGGAGTAGGTATTAAAATCCAGGGAGAAGAAATAAAAACTTTGAGTTTCGCCGATGACATTGTAATTCTGTCAGAGACAGCAAAGGACTTGGAAGAGCAGTTGAATGGAATGGATAGCATCTTGAAAGGAGGATATAAGATGAACATCAACAAAAGAAAAACGAGGATAATGGAATGTAGTCGAATTAAGTCGGGTGATGCTGAGGGAATTAGATTAGGAAATGAGACACTTAAAGTAGTAAAGGAGTTTTGCTATTTGGGGATCAAAATAACTGATGATGGTCGAAGCAGAGAGGATATAAAATGTAGATTGGCAATGGCAAGGAAAGCGTTTCTGAAGAAGAGAAATTTGTTAACATCGAGTATAGATTTAAGTGTCAGGAAGTCATTTCGGAAAGTATTTGTATGGAGTGTAGCCATGTATGGAAGTGAAACATGGACGGTAAATAGTTTGGACAAGAAGAGAATAGAAGCTTTCGAAATGTGGTGCTACAGAAGAATGCTGAAGATTAGATGGGTAGATCACATAACTAATGAGGAAGTATTGAAAAGGATTGGGGAGAAGAGACGTTTGTGGCACAACTTGACCAGAAGAAGGGATCGGTTGGTAGGACATGTTCTGAGGCATCAAGGGATCACCAATGTAGTATTGGAGGGCAGCGTGGAGGGTAAAAATCGTAGAGGGAGACCAAGAGATGAATACACTAAGCAGATTCAGAAGGATGTAGGTTGCAGTAGGTACTGGGAGATGAAGAAGCTTGCACAGGATAGAGTAGCATGGAGAGCTGCATCAAACCAGTCTCAGGACTGAAGGCCACAACAACAACAGTTACGCGTGTGTGTTGGACGCTTAATAAACACCACAAGCCATTATCCGGCTCTGAGGTAGTGAAAATATGTATGTCGGAATGGGCTGTGGCACTTTTTGAAGAGAAAAAGGACGTTGTTGCCGCAGTTCAAAGTATTCCATTGTCGGCAAGAATTAATACGTGAAGAACCGAAAGTTTGGCTGCTGGCAATAAAAGTAGTTTGCTCGAACTTCTGCAGAAGGCGCCTTGCTACGTCATTACACTAGTTGAATCATACGACGTTGTTGATGAAGAACAAATGTCCATTTTCGTACAATTTTTAGATGTTGAAAGCAAAGAATTTAGGGAAGAATTGCTATCAATAATGCCGTTGAAAGGTAAGAATCACGGAGAAGAATTATTCAAGACCTTTGATGACTTCATAACGAGATCAAACATTAGTTATGATAACATGTTGTCTCTTTCAACTGTTCTCTCTTCAACCAGCGATGATCGGCAAAGATCAAGACTAGTGAAGGATATCAAAAATAAGAATGCTGGGCTTCTGGCTTATCAATGCATAATTCACCAGGCAGTCCATTGTGGAAAACATTGTGTCACGCTGAAAGAAGTAATGAACAGGTTGATTAAGTTGATTAATTTTATGAAATCTCTTTCTGTTCAGCACAGACAATTCAAAGAGTTTTTTTCTCAGTGTGATTTGGCGCATTGTGACTTAATGCGGTACAACAACGTTCGTTGGCTAAGTAAATGTCAAGTGATTTATTTTGGCAAATAAAAGAAGACGTAACGTCTTTATAAGAAAACATGATGTATTCACAAGAAGCAAGATGCCATTTGGAGTTCCTAAAAAACGAAAGCAGTACGTTAGCTGTGGCTTTCTTGAAAGACATGCTGAAACATTTAAGTGAGCTCAATACAGGGCTACAAGGAAATGGGAAATTAATATGGGATCTGATACAAAGTTTTTCTTCTTCCCGTCGCAAGCTGAATTTCTTTGAAAAAGACAGTGCAAGTCAAGATTTTTTCATTTTCCAACAATTTTTGAATAGAAAAATAATTCTGGAATAGTCACCTCAACATTCTCCATTTTTATGTCAGATTTTAACAAGTAATTTGCAGCAAGATTCCAAGACTTTTCAGAGACAGAGAAGCTGTCGTGACTCTTAAAATCGCCTGATGAAATTTCTCCAGCAGCAAAATGGACGGATGTGGCTGCGAAGTTGTTCTGCCTTTCAAAGCCTTTAGTCAGAGGAAAATAATAAATCTGCACGAAAACATTTCCTTGCAAACGTATAAAACTGCATCCCTTATAGAATTTTGGAGTAAACATGTCCCAGAAAATATGAAAATTCCAATAAATTAGCCACATACCTGGCTACTATGATTGGCTCCACATATATTTGTGAAATTCCAGTTTCAAAAATGAATTTTTTGAAGAACAAGTATCGCTCAAGACTAACGGCCGCCCACCTTGAAGAGACTATTCGCATAAGCTGCTCCTCACATGAACCTAACTTTAAAGAATTGGCTCGAGAGTGCATATGTAATTTCTTCCATTGATTTTGTAATACTGATATGCCTATCTTTTATATATCATATTTTGTGAGTGAGCACATTTTTGTATTTGAAAATAAAAATAAAAAGTAGTTAAGAATATAAGTTTTTTCTTAACTTTTTAATACCCAATATGCCTATCTATTGTATTTCATATTAGTTTGAGAGTGAAAATTAAAATAAGAAATTAATAATGCGTCCAAACAGAACCAAAGTGGTGTTATTCTCTTCCTGGCTGCCGAAGGACAAACACCGGCCGGTAAACATCCATCGGAGAATTAAGAAAACACCGGTAATCACCCACCGGAGAATGAAGAACGTGTATGGGCATGTTTGTTGAAAACCAACCTTGTGGAATGGTGCGACAAGGGGTGCCGCTGTTTCATGATAGAGCACGTCCCTACAGCGATATGAAGTCGTAACGCAGAAGTTACGCCAACTCGCGTGGGCGACAATCGAGCACCCGCACCATAGTCCTGATCTCTACCTAGGCGGTTTTGCGCCTTTGGTCCCTTAAAAACGGCCCTGAAGGGTCGACGACTCCTATTGTACGATGATGTGCAGCAGACAGTTACAGGCATCTTCACGTATCAGGACACGGTAATTTACCAAACGGCGATTTTACCTGATTGGTATACCAATTCTGAACTGTACGGCATTCGAACGTAAACGTTTTGATCGCCTCTTGTATAGTGGAGAATTGTCTGAAAACTAAATGTAGAAATGTTCAGTAGGACGACAAATTTTCAGAATGTTGCATATATTACAAACTTGCTTTAAATGTTCAGAAACGTAAAACTATGCACTCCACAAAACAAAAAACATAATATCCTGTGTGTGTGTGTGTGTGTTTGTGTGTGTGTGTGTGTTTGTGTGTGTGTGTGTGTGTGTGTGTGTGTGTGTGTGTGTGTGTGTGTGTACTGAACTGGGGACCTAGGAACGACGGAGAGGCTTCGTCCCACTGTAGCCCTCAGTGGTTCAGAACAGGCCACAGCAGTCAACCCGCCCCACCGCCGTCCCACATCGAACCCAGGGTTATTGTGCGGTTCGGTCCCCAGAGGACCCCCTCGGGAACGTCTCGTACCAGACGAGTGTAACCCCAAAACTTTGCACGGTAGAGGCCGCGCGGGATTAGCCGAGCAATATAAGGCGCTGCAGTCATGGACTACGCGGCTGGTCCCGGCGGAGGTTCGAGTCCTCCCTCGGGCATGGGTGTGTGTGCTTGTCCTTAGGATAATTTAGGTTAAGTAGTGTGTAAGCTTAGGGGCTGATTACCTTAGCAGTTGAGTGCCATAAGATGTCACACACATTTGACCATTTTTTTGCATGGTAGAGTAATTATGGTGTACGCGTACGTGGAGACAGTGTTCGCGCAGCAGTCGTCGACACAGTGTAACACAGGGGAACAAGCCCGCATTCGCCGAGGCAGATGGAAAACCGCCTTCAAAACCATCTACAGCAGGGGCGGGCAGGAATCCTGCACATGTGCGGTGCACTTGCACGCGTGCAGTTAACAGGTGTTCTGCGTGCACACAGGGGCAAGCTGGCCACCCACTTACCTCCCCTCCCCACCATACCTTCTGTCCTCTCCTTCCTCTGTAATGCGTTTTGTTTTTCTAGCTTGCTTTATTAGATGATGGAATAAGGTTAGCAGGAGTGCTTGAAATAAATCATGGTTTGAAAGAGTACCTATTAACTACGATACGTTTTATTTAATTATCACAGGTGGAGTTTACAATACGTTTAATATCCGGAACAAAATTTCTGCATACAGACAAACGCCAACACTTACGTGAATTTTCATCACTTATGTTTGCTCTTAACCGAGGCTTATTAATTCAGCAAATGGTTTTCCCAGCTCTCACTATATTAAGCGCAATTTCATAGCTTGCGCGTACCGCTGGGCTATTATTGTTATCGTCCTGAAAAATTGAAAACAGTGCTCCATAAAATGTTAAATCAGTTAGATGAGAGACATGACGAGAGAAAGTCGCAGATCTCTCGTGACAACGGCAACTAGGACAGATGCATCTAATATCGTCAGGTCGCTCTTCTTAAGCTCAGTCAATTTCCCCATCCACTCAGAATCTGACAATAAATTGTACTCGTCCTTGTGAAATTTTTATAATGGCCTTCAATACTAAACTTCCGCTGACCAGCGAGAATACTGCCACATATTCAACATTTCGAATTTTCACGTTTTTGCACGAAGAAAAAATGATTCTCCCATTACTTTTTAAAAGATAGCAAATCTCCACGTCTCCGTTTCCTTGATTCACTCTGCATTTTCCGGTTCTCGAAATACAACGTTCACTACGTAGTGGTCGCTTCGCATCAACGTCCGCGGCTTAGCCTGGTACTACACTGCCGCAACCTGCCGGCTGTCGCCACTGCCCCATTCGACGATTGCACGCGAGCAGCACACGTGCAGCGCTGTGCGCTCACGAGCCGCGTGCAACGTTTGCCCGCCCCTGATCTACAGGCTGGCCGGCACACCGGACCTCGACACTAATCCGCCGGGCGGATTCGTGCCGGGGACCGACACGCCTTCCCGCTCGGGAAGCAGCGCGTTATACCGCGCGGCTAGCCGGGCTAACATCCTATGACTACAATATCAATGAGTCACTGTAGGCATTGGTCAACTCATACAAATACCTGGATGTAACTCTTTTTATGGATATGGAATGCAAAGGTCACATAGGCTCAGTCATAGGTAAAGAAGGTGACAGTTTGATACATTGATAGAATACTGGAGAAATGCAATGAGTCTACAAACGAGGCTGCCTACGAAACACACGTGTGACACATCCTAGAATATTGCTCAAGTGTGAGGGACCAGCACCAAATAGGACTAACAGGGGATACTGAAAGTATACAAAGAAAGGCAGCGCATATGGTCATAGATTTCTCTGGCCGTTGTTGAGCGTCACGGAAACTCTAAAAAACTGAAATGGGTTGAAGATAGATACAAACTATACCTTGCAAGCCTACTTACAAAATTTCAAGAAGCAGCTCTAAGTGACGAATCTAGGAATATACCGCAACCCCCGATGTATCGCTCTCATAGGGATGGCAAAGAAAGATTAGAGTGGTAACAGCACGTACAGAGGCGTTTAAACAATCATCCTTCTCGCACTCCATGCACGAATGGAACGGGAAGAAGCCCTAATGACAGGTAAAATGGAAAGTACCCACAGGCACGGGTTTTACAGTGGTCTGCAGAGTGTGGCTGTAGGTGTAGAAACGTGTTCATGCGGAAAACACACACTTACTCGCAGGATGTATGATTATCAGGCTGTTAACAGCAGTGAGAAAGCATTTTAGTGTTATCCTTACACGGTCAACTACTACCTGCGTTGTAGCGCACTTATAACGCAGAACAATAACACCCAGACGATAAACGCTGGTGGGGTGACGTACCTCACTGCGATAAACCAGGCAGTGCGAGGAGTACATTGCCAGCTCTTGTCCTTGACACGATAACAAAACTCGAACGTTAAGTCCTGAACTAGGACTTTCAGCGGCGTCTCACTTTTCGCCCTCTCTCCGCCATGG
The DNA here is from genome assembly GCF_023864275.1 of Schistocerca cancellata. NCBI lineage: Eukaryota > Metazoa > Arthropoda > Insecta > Orthoptera > Acrididae > Schistocerca > Schistocerca cancellata. The sequence goes on from NC_064634.1 coordinate 167,745,545, forward strand.
ACACAACGACATCAGTGACTTTCAGGTGAGTTCCAGAAGTGTATGCAACAATCAAAATTTTACAGCAGACACTATCGGTAGCAGCGTACCCTAAAATTTCATAATTAACTCCCTCCACAGCGTTAATGGTAAGATAAAGATCAGTTATAAGAAGGATTGAGCCTTACAGCATAGTTTTCTGTGATACCACAAGAGGCAGATTAAGCTGCCTAATCGCAAAGGATTTTCTTCCTCCCCATACAATGTTCCCTGCCTGGTTTCAATCTGGCCTGCGGAAAGAATTCGCATAGTTACTTCTAATTGTTTGTCGACTGGGATTGCTTGCCTTATTGGCGTATTTTGTTGTTTTGTTCTTTCTCATGTCAACATGAGTAAATAATTCTTGTCCGTTATAGACGTATTAGAATACTGCAACTGCTGAAACGGAAGATAATTTATAATGAATTAGCTGCAACCAGTTGCTTTTATAGACGTTCATTTTTCCATTATGTCGTTTCAAGATGCCTGACAACCCTTTGCATATTGTAAGTAGGCTGTTTAGGTTTTTACTTTGGTAATGCGTAGTGCTGTGTTTGAAAATAGCGGACTGTGCTATGTGCAGTCTGTGGGTAGTTGGACACATTGTTGGAATATTCGCTAGTGTAGTGTTGGGTAGTTGGATGTGAACAGCGCGTAGTGTTGTGCAGTTGGAGGTGAGCAGCCAGCAGTGGTGGATGTGGAGAGAGAGATGCAAGAGTTTTGAGAGGTTACTATAAGCGGACGATCTGGACGTGTGTCCGCCAGAAAAAGGAAATTTGTAAAGATGGTTGTCATGAATTGACAGATATATATATGATGACTTTTGAAAATTATAAAGGTGAATACAGTGTTTGTTCTCTATCAAAATCTTTCATTTGCTAACTATGCCTATCAGTAGTTAGTGCCTTCAGTAGTTAGAATCTTTTATTTAGTACTGTATTGCAATAGTTCGAGTAACGAAGATTTTTGTGAGGTAAGTGATTCATATAAGGTATAGATTATTGTTCGTCAGGGTCATTCTTTTGTAGGGATTATTGAAAGTCAGATTGCGTTGCGCTAAAATATTGTGTCAGTTTAGTGTGTGAGATCTTATGGGACTTAACTGCTAAGGTCATCAGTCCCTAAGCTTACTTAACCTAAATTATCCTAAGGACAAACACACACACCCATGCCCGAGGGAGGACTCGAACCTCCGCCGGGACCAGCCGCACAGTCCATGACTGCAGCGCCTTAGACCGCACGGATAAACTCGCGCGGCGTCAGTTAGTGATGATCAGAATAACTAAAGAGAGAACTGTCTGAGCACGTTCAATTTTGCTCAGCTGTTTGAAAATCAACTAAAGTAAGACTTTGTCCAGCACTGTCATTCTTAATTTTCAAAGGAGAAGTTTCAATATGAAGATGAGATGAACATAAAATGAATGAACTCTCAAAAACGCGTGTATTGAGGCATAATTTGTTGGCGTGATGTGTCGGGCAATGGGTGCCATTTATATCGGTGCGCTACCTCATAAACATTAACGTCAGGGGCACTATAGTTTAGACTATAGTTTAGCTGCCAGTGCGTCACTTGATTAAGCGGCTCGCGATAAGTACGCTGAACAGCCGGAGCATTATGACTACCTACCTAATAGCCGGCATGTCCACCTCTGGCACGGATAACAACGGCGACGCGTCGTGGCATTGAAAGAATGAGGCCATGGTAGATCTCTGGAGGGAGTTGGCACCACATCTGTACACATAAGTCACTTAATTCCCGTAAATTTCGGGGAGGGGAGCGATGAGCTCTGACGCCATGTTCAATCACATCCCATATGTGTTCGATCGGGTTCGGATTTGGCGAGTTGGAGGGCCAGTTGGAACTCAACAATGTGTTCCTCGAACCACTCCATCACACTCCTAGCCTGATGACACGGCGTATTATCATGTTGAAAAATGCCATGCTGTCGAGAAACATGATTGCCAGGAAGGGCTGTACATGGTCTGCAACCAACGTACGATACTCCTTGTCCGTCATGGTACCTTGTACGAGCTCCACTGGAGCAGTGGATGCCCACGTGAATGTTCCCCAGAGCATAACGGAGCCAGTTTGTCTCCATTCCGCAGTACAGGTGTCAAGAAGCTGTTCCTCTGGAAGGCGACGGATTCGCTTCCTCCCATTATCATGATGAGTAAGTATTAGGATTCATCAGACCATGCAACGCTCTGACACTGCACCAACGTCCAGTGCCAATGGTCACGTGCCAATTCCAGTCGCAGTTGCCACTGTCGTGGTGTTAACATTAGCACACGCATGGGTCGTCGGCTGCAGTGGCCTATCGTTGGGAGTATTCGTGCAGTGTGTGCTCAGACACACTTGCACTCTGCCAATCATTGAAGTCTTATGCTAATCCACCACAGTTCGCGTCCGCAGCTCGTGGTCTGGTGGCTAGCGTTGCTACCTCTGGATCAAGGGGTCCCGGGTTCGATTCCCGGCCGGCTTGGGGGTTAACTCTGTCTGGTAAATGGGAGTTTGTGTTGTCCTCATCATTTGTGACAGTGGCTAGATCTGACTATGAAAAAAAATGGACTGTGGAAAACTTGGGACTCTGTACCACTCACCACGTGTTGTAGACACTCACTACAGCTCTCCTAGAACACCCTAAAAATCGTGCAGTTTCCGAAATACTCATGCCGAGTCTCTGGGCCATTGCAATCTGCCCTCAGTCAAACTCAGAAGGATCGCGCGCCTTCCCCATTCCAAACACGGACAGCACACAAACTGCTACTAAACGCACCGTGCTTGTGTCTGACTAACAGTTATACTTCGCCAGGTAACGCTGCTATTGCCTGGACGAGTTTATATCGGTTTATATCGATGTTAATAGATCGGTGGTCATAATGTTCTGGCAGATCAACGTATGTGAATAAAGCCCACTGGCTGTCTATGCTTTTCCAAAAGGCAGGTGACTGTAACTGTCGTTGATGCTGTATAGTGTGTGTCTTGTTTGTGTTGGATGATGATGAGAGAAGGTACACGTTGGCCGTACGACCATATAGCCCACTACTCTTCGACAGCGCCACAGGGGACGCCCATCTTAAACGAGTTCATCCGACAAATGGATCACCGTCGACTAAGCCACATTCGCTCACTTAGTGAGACACTGTGGGAAGGTGTGGAATTTAATCCAGGCCAACGCCGCCGTCTGGAGATTAGGAACTCTGCACCACCACCCCTGCTCCCACCGTAGGCTAAACACTGGCGATGAGTTTCTTCCACCAAGCGGGTTCGCACCGATTACCGCAGGGTCCAGCACCTATGCCCAACCATCCGTTAGTGACTTCGGATATGGAAGCGGGTGTCAATTTTAAGTTATTATGCGAGTTAATAAATATTTATTTTCACCAATTCTGAAATAACATTTTTTGGAAGACGTCTCACGAGGAATGGTCAGTTTTTAGAGATATGACAGAAACGACCATTCGAAGCAAAAAAAGTCTTGTATACAGAAGCTCTAAAATGCACGGCATAAGAGATATGACCATTTCTTCATCTTCGATACTGTGAAACAATCTCTTGTACTGGAAGCTCTTTGCTTTCCATATTTTGAGAGTAGGAAGTATAGACCAAAACAAGAAAAAATCGTCTAGTAAACATCGGCTCTAAAATGCATGCCCTAAGAGTCGTGAGAACTTGTTCAGTAGGAGAGATGTGTTTCACAGTAGCAAAGACGAACAAGTGCTCATAGCTCTTAACCAATGCACTTCAGATCCCTTATTTACTGGACTTTTTGTTTTGGTGCATACTACTACCTCTCAAAATATGGAAAGCAAAGAGCTTGCAATAGAAGAGATTTGTTTCACAGTATCGAAGACGAAGGAGTACTCAAACTCTTAATGTACGCATTTTAGAGCCCATGGTTACTAGACTTCTTTGCTTCGACTGATAGTTCCTGTCATATCTCTGGATATTGACTAGCCCTCCCGGAACACCCAATGCGTTTCAGATAATGTGGTTTTCTGTGTAGCTTATAAAACAATAACTGAAACCAGTAGGCTTATTTATTTATATAGGTAAACATAAGGTAAATTACTCTTTCTGTTGAGTATTCAACGTCGATTATTTAGTTATTTTTAAGATAATTAAAACAATGGGTTAAACAGGACATTAGTTTTTTCTATCGTGTATCACAATACTTACCGACCTTCCTAAGACTATTACCCGTGAGTGAATCAGATATAAGCTAGGAATCCACCTCTCCCCACCATCACCAACATTAGCGCCCAACTAAACTTAGAGTTAAAGAATGTTTTCTTTCGACACTTTTATTTTTAAAATGACGAAATCTAAATGATATTTAGTTTTTGTAGGTATTTTATTAAACCATGAACTAATGGGCCAATGTGGGAACTGCTACTGCTAACTTCTACTAACCATTTTCGTAGAATAATGAATCATTTGTCAGCGTATCGCGAGTGCTACCTACTCCTTCTCAGGAAACAAAGCTAACTGTCCGCATCGTTATAAAGATGCTTCGTTTGTACCACTCCTCTCCCTAGCGACACTTGCTTCACGCACACCCTTCACTCTAAAATCAGCCACGTTGAAATGTGTCCAGTACAGTTAATATCTTTAAATCACTTGAGTGCTGGACTCCTTACTTCTGAAATAGCAGAAATTTAAAGACTTCAGGCTGTCAGTGTTTTATGTCTGACCATTTCCATTAATAATTACAGTAATAATAATAACAACATAATGGTAGTTATACACTGAAGAGCGAAAGAAACTAGTACACCTACCTAATATCGTGTAGGGTCCCCCAAGCAAGCAGAAGTGCCGCGACACGACGTGGCATGGACTCGACTAATGTCTGAAGCAGTGCTCGAAGGAATTGACACCAATAATCCTGTAGGGTTGTCCATAAATCCGTAAGTGTACGAGAGGGATGGAGATCTCTTCTGAACGGCACGCAGCAAGCCACACAGATTTGCTCAACAATGTTCATGTCTGGGGAGTTTGGTGGCCAGCGGAAGTGTTTAAACTAAGAAGAGTGTTACTAGAGCCACTCTGTGGCACTATTGTCCTTCTGGGATTTCCCAAGTCCGTCGGAGTGCACAATGGACCTGAATGGATGCAGGTGATCAGACGTGTCACCTGTCAGAGTCGTATCTAGACGTATCAGGGATACTGTATCACTCCAACTGCACACACCCCACGCCATTACAGGACCTCCACCAGCTTGAGCAGTCCGCTGCTGACGTGCAGGGTCCATGTCTCCATACTCGATACAATTTGAAACGAGACTCGTCCGACCAGGCAACACGTTTCCAGTCATCAACAGTCCAATGTCAGTGTTGACGGTCCAGGCGAGGCGTAAAGCTTTGTGTCGTGCTGTGATCAAGGGTACACGAGTGGGCCTTCGGCTCCGAAAGCCCGTATCAATGATGTTTCGTTGAATGGTTCGGACGCTGACACTTGTTGATGGGCCAGCTTTGAAGTCTGCAACAATTTTCGGAACGGTTGCACTTCTGTCACGTTCAACGTTTCTCTTTTGTCGTCTTTGGTCCCGTTCTTGCAGGACCTTTTTACGGCCGCGGCGATGTCGGAGGTTTGATGTTTTACCCGATTCCTGATGTTCACGGTAAATGGTCACACGGGAAAATCCAGACTTCATCGCTACCTCGGAGATGCTGTGTCCAATTGCTCATGCGCCGACTGTAGCACCACGTTTAAACTCACTTAAATCTTGATAACCTGCCATTGTACACAGCAGTAAGCAATCTAACAACTGCTTCAATGTTATACTGTGTACACTCTCCAGCAGTATAATATCCATTACACAAGACACTTGTGCTGTGACTCTGAATTAGATTTTTATTATTGCGAAGTGAATAACGAATCTAATTCTGGCCTATTATGGGAACTAACCCCAAATCGGAGTAAGAATTTCCACGGAGCATTTAAGAGTATGTGATGTATACGTCTCATTTTTACTTTCATAAATACATGATACAAAGTACCAAGTATGTGGTTCAAACGGTTCAAATGGCTCTGAGCACTATGGGGCTTAACATCTGTGGTCATCAGTCCCCTAGAACTTAGGACTACTTAAACCTAACTAACCTAAGGACATCACACACATCCATGCCCGAGGCAGGATTCGAACCTGCGACCGTAGCAGTCGCGCGGTTCCGGACTGCGCGCCTACAACCGCTAGACCACCGCGGCCGGCCAAGTATGTGGGTAGAAGACTATTTGAGGACGACGTTGTTCATATATTAGTTTCACAATTAGTAGCTTTCACCCCACGGTGTCACGTGTTAATCCCAGCAAGTTAAAAACAGTGATAATAGTAATAACAATGATCTTTTAAAAATAATTTAGTTTCTTAACTGAAACAGAACTGAACCCTTTTGTTTTCATTCCTCAGAAAATTTCATTTTGCCCCTCAGGGAGATAATAACCCGCCAGATTGGGACCCACTGACTTGCCCCTCTAAATACCGCACGGCGGCAGAGTGTGCCGCAACCCAAGTGTTACCGGAAGTACGTGCAGTGCTTGGTCTGCTCACTTTCTAGTTATAGGAATTCCGACATTCGCCCTTTCCCCGAGTATTGCACGTGTCTGTCTCCTGTTTCCTTGTATAATCAGTGAGAAACTATCCGTTCAACTGAAAACATCGCACAACCGACACTCCAAACCGCGCGCAGTCAGTCGAGTACGTATTTATTTTGACGTGTCTCCCTTTGCTTTGACCGTTTTTTGTGCTAACCGTCACTGCATATCGCGATAAGTGCAATGCACATAATTACGTCGATGGGCCCTTTTGCTTTTCTAGGAATAGGGACAATACACATGATGAAGTTAGACCTCAAATACACTCCTGGAAATGGAAAAAAGAACACATTGACACCGGTGTGTCAGACCCACCATACTTGCTCCGGACACTGCGAGAGGGCTGTACAAGCAATGATCACACGCACGGCACAGCGGACACACCAGGAACCGCGGTGTTGGCCGTCGAATGGCGCTAGCTGCGCAGCAGTTGTGCACCGCTGCCGTCAGTGTCAGCCAGTTTGCCGTGGCATACGGAGCTCCATCGCAGTCTTTAACACTGGTAGCATGCCGCGACAGCGTGGACGTGAACCGTATGTGCAGTTGACGGACTTTGAGCGAGGGCGTATAGTGGGCATGCGGAAGGCCGGGTGGACGTACCGCTGAATTGCTCAACACGTGGGGCGTGAGGTCTCCACAGTACATCGATGTTGTCGCCAGTGGTCGGCGGAAGGTGCACGTGCCCGTCGACCTGGGACCGGACCGCAGCGACGCACGGATGCACGCCAAGACCGTAGGATCCTACGCAGTGCCGTAGGGGACCGCACCGCCACTTCCCAGCAAATTAGGGACACTGTTGCTCCTGGGGTATCGGCGAGGACCATTCGCAACCGTCTCCATGAAGCTGGGCTACGGTCCCGCACACCGTTAGGCCGTCTTCCGCTCACGCCCCAACATCGTGCAGCCCGCCTCCAGTGGTGTCGCGACAGGCGTGAATGGAGGGACGAATGGAGACGTGTCGTCTTCAGCGATGAGAGTCGCTTCTGCCTTGGTGCCAATGATGGTCGTATGCGTGTTTGGCGCCGTGCAGGTGAGCGCCACAATCAGGACTGCATACGACCGAGGCACACAGGGCCAACACCCGGCATCATGGTGTGGGGAGCGATCTCCTACACTGGCCGTACACCACTGGTGATCGTCGAGGGGACACTGAATAGTGCACGGTACATCCAAACCGTCATCGAACCCATCGTTCTACCATTCCTAGACCGCCAAGGGAACTTGCTGTTCCAACAGGACAATGCACGTCCGCATGTATCCCGTGCCACCCAACGTGCTCTAGAAGGTGTAAGTCAACTACCCTGGCCAGCAAGATCTCCGGATCTGTCCCCCATTGAGCATGTTTGGGACTGGATGAAGCGTCGTCTCACGCGGTCTGCACGTCCAGCACGAACGCTGGTCCAACTGAGGCGCCAGGTGGAAATGGCATGGCAAGCCGTTCCACAGGACTACATCCAGCATCTCTACGATCGTCTCCATGGGAGAATAGCAGCCTGCATTGCTGCGAAAGGTGGATATACACTGTACTAGTGCCGACATTGTGCATGCTCTGTTGCCTGTGTCTATGTGCCTGTGGTTCTGTCAGTGTGATCGTGTGATGTATCTGACCCCAGGAATGTGTCAATAAAGTTTCCCCTTCCTGGGACAATGAATTCACGGTGTTCTTATTTCAATTTCCAGGAGTGTACTTCGTGGGCTGCCTGAGGACGAAGACGAAGGGGTAGAGCCTCCATGCGATTTCACCAATGAAAGCGAACAATTCAGGGACGAACATTCCATTCCTTTAGATGATATTCAAGGCAATGATTACCGTTTTAACGGCGAAAAGATGGAGAGACACTTTGAACAAGCAATTCCTTATATCTATCGAATAAAACGAAATTAAAAAAAAAACATTATAAAAGTATCACCAGGCCCGAACAACGCGGGCAGAAATATTTCCTCGGAATTGGACGCCTTTATGAGATTCATTCCTACAAATATGAGTGACGATACTGTTCGTTACATAAAACTATATATTTCAGGGCAGAGATGTGCAATTCAGTATATGAAGGAAAGAGATTCTAGGTTTACATCTTCTTCGGAAATGAAAGTTCTTTCTTCTTATTCTTCATCGCTCTCAACACAGGTAGCCGCGCCAACACCCGAAGAGCTTGAAACGTAATTGTGCAGGGATGATGGCTTGCCGATCTGCGTTTTCCTATTACAGATTTATTATTTACGTACCGAGCAGCATCAAGTTTGACGAGAGGATGACCAGGGCGATAAGAGAAAAGTATGATAAATTAGCAGCTCTTAGGGAGGTACATAAGGATTTTGAAAGTACCTGTAAAAACAATTACTCCCTATCAGGGTTTGTGACCATTCATGAAATGCTGCTTCCCTTTCGAGGTCGGTACAGTTTCATGCAATACATGCCTGACAAGCCGGCAAAGTACAGCCTGAAATTGCATGCCATGTGCGACAGTAGAACATTTTACGTGCACAGCTTTGAGATGTACTGCAGCAAACAAAGGGAAGGTCCTTACTTTAGATCGAACAAACTGTTCGACATAGTCAAGCGACTGGTCCATCCCTTCTTAGGTTCTTACAGAAACGTGATCACCCACAACTACTACACTAGGTACCAACTGGCGCAGTTTCTTCTGGAGAACGGTGTAAAATTTCTTGGTACAATGAAAAACAAATCCCTCTGATTTTCTGGATCTGATATCCCGAGAAAGGAGCTCTTCGCTATTTGGATTCCAGAATGATTGCACCCTGGTATCTTATACACCAAAGAAGAAAAAAATGTAAAACCAACCCCAACAACGGACTTTAACCACACCGGGGGGGGGGGGGCGGGGGGGCATGGATCAGTTCACCAAAAGTGTTTGCTTTATTCTACTTCAAGAAAAACGAAAAGGTGGCCGCTGGCAATATTCTTCAGATTTTTGGACATTTCAGGAATAAATGCACAGATATTGTGAATGTGGTGTAATATAAACCAAACACAAAGTAGGCAGGACCTCCCAGAAAATATGGCTTTCAGGCTTCTTGAAAAACACTATCGAGAACCAGCCAAAATAACACCAAATCGACGAGACAATAGAATGAAAAAAGAGTAGGTCTGAGCCACGAACGCGGCCCACACTAAAGTAGCAAGACTTCTATACGTTGTTCGACATGCAAACATTTTGCATGCAAGAATCATTCAAAACGCCAAGTATTTGTGATTGCAGTCGTCGAAGAGATGTTGGGGTAAAGGAAGTGCAGAGCGATTGATACGTAGTGTATCCACATCTATATATGGTGTAATTTGTAATATCGTTAGTTTCTGTTAACACGAGAAATATATGAACATGATTTAAGCTGTAATTATTCAATATTATACGTTACTGAAAGCAAAAGTCATAATATTATAATATCAAACATAGCTACGTATTCATTTGTCTTTGCCCTTAAATTGGTATCGAAGTAAGAATAAATATTATTTTTCTGTGACTTGTAATGTCCTTATATTGTACTGACATTATACAAGTAATAATACTTACAAAAAGGTACTGATGGTACCATTCTGTACCTGGTATCCAGTACCAGGGCCTCGTGCAGTATCTCAAGAAACTATGACGCGCCTGGTATTTAGAGGGTTAAACCAACTGTGTAAAAATCAGTTTAACCCTACACTGCATGAATTTACTTTTAGTTATTAAATCGTGGTAAAAAAAATTTCACTAATTTTGAGCAGAAAAAATGAATTATAACTTTAAGATTTCTTAAATTTTCATTTATTATTGCATTATGGATACAGAACGAAAAATTTGTGAAAACGCTACATTACGCAGTGTGACATGAAATGGGTTAGATTAGCACCATTTAACAAACTGTACAATCCATATTTCTTAGCTTCTAAGATGTAATTCAGCACAATATAGAAAAATAGTCACATTTTTGCAAAACTGTCAATCACCATGGTATATTTAGGAACAAACACTGTAAGAAATGACCCTTATTCAATTTTGAAGCAATCAGTGTTCTTCTTCACACACAGAGCTACTCCACAATTTTCACACTGGACTACTGTAAATGCTTTGCAGCTGGCCCACTTACAACGTTGACACTTTTCCATCACTTTTGGCCAATGACCAATACCATCTCTCCGTACATCAATTGTTGGCTGAGATGCAACAGGAGACCTTTTCACTTCATTCTGAGGACTGGATGTTTGTCTACCTCTCTTTCCTTGTGTTCCTCCTACTTTGCAGAGACTTCTCTCAACGTCCATCCGAAATTCAGACAATTTCAGTGTTTTTAAATTTGTGTTTTGCTTTGCAACACGCTTGTAGAGAATCCAGGCACTGATGGTTGCAACATCTATTAGATGATAAAGTAATCTTAAGTACCATTTTTTGCTCCTCATTACAATTTTGTAGCGTCCAAGCAGACTGTCATGAAGTTCCACCCCCACCCCACCCCTCCCCCATATGTTTGTTATATTCCTGTATCACATAAGGAACACTTATCACTTCCCTCTGTTTCTTCTTGCGATTGTACCTTTTGGCTGCAGACCTCAGTATTTACCCTGCATATGTTGACAGTAATGTTACACATTTATTGTCTTTCCATACTACAGAGAATTCATTCGTTCCACTTACGTGTGTCACATACTCCACAAAAGTTCCCCTTGACTCCTTTCGCAAATCATCATCCGTTGGAAGTTTACAGTCTGGAATTCTGTTTCTCCTAACAGTTTCCAGAGACAAAATTCCTTGAGAAGCCAAGTATGACATTAGAGGTAAAGATGTGTAGTAGTTGTCAAAGTACAACTTATGACCCACATGCTTTGGAATAGATTGTGCTAATCTGACAACCACATTGCTACTGACATCCAAGTCCGGTTCATCTTGCAAGCGGTGTGCAGGAAGATTTTCCTGTCCAGTATAAATTTCAAAATCATAAGTGAAGCCAGATATACCACATAACATGAAAATTTTGTAGCCCCATTTGTGTGGCTTATCAGTCATGTATTGCTTTGGATGGTGCCTTGATTTTGTTGCACACATCTGCTTGTCTACTGCAAGATCTTCTTCAAGTGGTATTGTGGAAAATTGCTTCTTTAACGACTCTATGACTGGACGAATTTTATGCAGCTTATCACAATTTTGCTGATCGTGAGGAATTTCCTTGGTGTTGTCATTGAAATGCAAAAACTGCCTCAGTTTCTTAAACTTATTCACTGACATTGTTTCACGTATCACAGATAACCCCACGACTCAGTTCCAATACGGCCTAGTGTTTCTTGCACACATGACTGATGATATGATACAGATTCCTAGGAATTTTGAAAGATCTTCAGAGTTCGTATTACAAGGCTTTGTTGGATCTTTTTGAACACTATATGATACTGTTTGTTCTGCAGTGTGATTCAGTAAACCATCTGTAAACAAATATTTGAAGAATTGAAATGGTGTTTCCAAAGCACAAACTTCATCTGGTAGATGGAGGTTCCCCTTGAATATTTTTTTATCAACTGTAAAATAAAAACTACGCAGCTTCCATGTTATGTGATCTCTTCTCAGCTTTTTCCTTAATGACACAGATTTATCATTCATATTAGGCATATGAGGCAAGGAATCTGGTGCTGGAACTATGCAGACATGTGAAGTTTCATTATTACAGTTGTCAGATTCAGAGTCTGTTAGACAATACTCCTCAGTATTGTCAACTATTGCATCTATGTTTACAGTTGGTTAGCAGTTGAGTCATCAGATGAGAAATCATCTTCACTTCCAGAAGGGATCTCAAGGATGGCAAGAACATCATCCTCCTCTAACTTTCTTTTCTGACCTTTGTCATCAATGAATTGATGTCCATACCTCTAAAATAAAAATAATTTACATCCATATCTACTTCCATTAGCAACAAAAACTTTTATTTAGATTCAAATAGCGATTTTCCATGTAAGAAACTACTGTAAATAAATGAATCTGGCAATTACTGTACACAGTAAAAAATACCTTTGTTGCGTGTTGTAGCAAAAACGCTACACTTATATTTCGGCATATTTTCCCCACTAGAACCAAAAGAAAACACAGATTCAACATTGCTAACTATAATTCTATACCTTTTTGTAGACAAATGATTTTTGAAGACTCCAAAATTCTATATTTGCTTCGTAAATGCGGACACTAAGTCAATATCAGTAGACAGCCGCCATTACAGATCACAGAACACGTTTGTCAAAGATACAACAAACAATACAACAGAGATTTAAGAGATTTAAAGAACAACAATGTTACACATAAGCTCACAGAAGTCAAGGAGACACTCTGATACTAGCGCTGCTGCCTTCTGTGAGAATTCTACAGATTTACAAGCAAATAATTTACATCTCGCAAAAATGCTACATTATGCAGTGTAGGGTTAAACCAATTACAGTTATGGAGCTAGAAATGTTCATGGTTTTGGTGATGGATGAAACATTCTGTGCATAAAGTTGCTTGCTAGTTGTATCATGAAACGACAAGCTTGCTCAATGGGCTGTTTGAAGTCGTATTCAGATGGGAAGGTAGGAACGCACAAATAGGTTCAGTCTGCCCAGGGGCGTTTCTGCTATTAGGCAAGACTGGGCGACCACCTAGGGCGACAGATTTTAAGGCTGGCAAAGGGCAGAAAAAGTAATTTCAAACCAAACGGCGAAAAAATTGAGCAAATGAGGAGAAAAAAAGAGAAAGTGAAAAAATTAAAACACCCAGTTGTTTTCAAAAGTATACAAAAAAATTACTTAATAAGTCTTTGCTTTAACGAAAGTAAACAACTTGCTTCTACCTACCTCGAAACTAAAGCAGCCGCTACTGGGTACAATACGGAAACAAACATGGCCTTGATTATCTCCGTCGAGCGCTGGAGCGGGGCACATACGCTTGCTTGCCATCATGTTACGACTTAATACGATTCCTCCCTCAGCCCCTCTTTTTTTGGTTTTTTGTTTCTGCAGATCACTTGTTAAGTGTCAGTTGTACTGAGCGCTTCAGTTGACGTATTTAGTTCTAATGCTATTTCCTGTTGATAATCATCGCGTATTCACGAGCTAGGTTTTGTACTTCTCTTTCAACATATGCACAAGGAGTAAAAGGTAGATCCAGTACATCATACCCATACATAAAACTGAGTTCGGTCTGTCTGCAAGTCTGTCTCTGAGTGTCCGAGACTCGCAGCACACATTGTCTCTTCACAAACGATTAGCTGTCGCTTTCTTAAAATTTGATGTATAGGCAAATAATAAACAGGAAGAGTGTCATGGCGTGTTTAATGACGGGACACAAGTGTAGAAACTGAGAACCTTGTGCTTGCAAGCTCTTTCCTCAATACAATTTACATATTAGTGCACACTGCAATCACTTTGCTGACGATTGCATTTACACAAGTAATACGCAAAAGGACATTTTCTGCTTTAAAGGTTCCAGAAATTACGCTTCGAGCACTGTTAGGACAACAACTCTTAGAAACATTAGTAATATTGAACATTGTAACAGATATTATTAAAAATATTGATGTCAAATTTCATGATAAAGTTATGAATGAGTTTGCCACGTCATCCTAAAATCTGACGAAATTGTTGACTGATTAGTCAAGTTCCAATAAAATTCACGAGGTGCGATAACATCGTAGAAACGAGTTCTGTATAGTTGAGGATTTTTGTTCTCCCCATACAGTTTTAAAGGAATTGAGGACAAAGCAAGAAAATTGAGGACTGTCGCCAGAAAATGAGGACGTCTGGTCACCTTAGTTTAAAGACTAATAGTATAATAGGAGATCTGCATTGATGTGGCGTTGGTTGTTGTTGGCAGTGATGGTGGTGGTACTGACGATAGTAAAAAAAGACGGGTCGTCATTTTTCAATTATCGCCTAGGGCGGCAAAACACCTAGCAACGGTCCTGGGTCTGCCACGGATACTGACATGGAATAAACATGACATAAACATTCAGTGAGTACGCTGACATGTTGCCGGTGCGGCAAATGCCGTAGCGGTACCAATGAAGCAGCCATAGTGTATGCCATGAGATATTGTGGTCGAAGGCCTCCATCAGCCATTACGTTGTTACGTGCTGAGCAACGACTTTGAGAAACAAGTAGTCTGTGTTGTATCCTGCCGAGTTGTCAAAGAGGGGGTGTCTAGGAAACCTGCTTCTCGGATCGCTAAACAACAATGCAATCAAATCGTATTAATGAAGTTTGCTACAAAAGGAAATGATTACAATACTTTGTGAACTACAAATATGTCGTAAATAAAGGGTGACAGACAAAATAAGATATTTCTTCAGTACAGACAATGCTACGTACTAGAAACGAAATGATACTATTCTTGAACTCGCTGCTGTAGAACTCGCAGAATGGGCAGTCCTCAACTTCCATCGCGTTGTCGTGCTAGAGAGGGGTCGGTCCGTGTGCAATTGGCTGACGTCTTCTTCACAGCCCTCTCTGATCTAACGTTCCCGATCCGTATGCTGGCACCGAGCGAGGTGGCGCAGTGGTTAGCACACTGGACTCGCATTCGGGAGGACGACGGTTCAATCCCGTCTCCAGCCATCCTGATTTAGGTTTTCCGTGATTTCCCTAAATCGTTTCAGGCAAATGCCGGGATGGTTCCTTTGAAAGGGCACGGCCGATTTCCTTCCCAATCCTTCCCTAACCCGAGCTTGCGCTCCGTCTCTAATGACCTCGTTGTCGACGGGACGTTAAACACTAACCACCACCACCACCACCGTATGCTGGCGCCTGACTTTACGCCGCAACAGTCTGAGAAGGTGCGACAATAACAAACGAAGATCAGAAAGAAGTGAGGATATGGAAGTGTTTCTTTAACTACAATACACCACGATCCGCGTGTTACCTTACGGGACGTAGGTATCAGCCTTCCATCTGACTGACGAATAGATTCTCATGTACTACCTGTAACTGACACAATAGCTGCGTGTTCTACGATTTCAATCAGAGACTTACTTTCTGCGAATACGCCGAAAATAATTTCACTCTAGACGCCTTACAAAGGTCTCTGATGACTCTACATTCTCGAATTGTGGTATACTAAACCATCATGACGCGTGCTGCCGGACCACAGAAAATCTTAGTTGAGTACGACATGTCGATCGTTTAAGGAGATGGTTAATTAATGTGCAATGTAAACATCGGTCTACACCACTTCGCAGGGACTCTAACAGGTGATATGTATCGACGTTTTATCGTCGAAATTTAGGTGCTCGTCTTGAAAATACCAGCTTAGACATTAGGGGCCTCATGTGTATGCGCACAATGTTGTGCTTGACCTGAACAACACATTTTTTGGAATATAGTAAGGACGCCATAGTCCTCAGGAATGGCCCACACAGTTAACTGATTTGACCCAATATATTTCTTTTTTTTTTGGAGATTCCTAAAGAATCGCGTTTATGTCACCGAATCCACGATTCCAGATAACTTCAAATGCATGTCATCGAGGAATCTTGTCATTGTGTTACACAAGAAACTTTATTTACAGAAAGTTGCATCCACCCCTGAAACTTTGAATATTTCTAGCTCCCTTATAAAAATTGATAGGGATTTTATTTCAGCTGATTTATGCTCAGTTTAAACACATCACTTACATGAAAGAAAAAATACTGTTCTGTTTAAAGAAATACACTCTAAGACATAAAAAACACGCACCGCCAAAGAATTATCCGAATGGAAATCGCTAGATATGATGTACACATACAGACAAATAAGTGATTAAAATTTCAGAAAAATTTAATGATTTGTTCAAGATGATGATGATGTTTGGTTTGTGGAGCGCTCAGCTGCACAGTTATCAGCACCCAACATTTGCTCAGTCCAAACTCGCCATTTTCATGAATGATGATGAAATGATGAGGACAACACAAACACCCAGTCATCTCAGGACAGGTGAAAATCCCCGACCCCGCCGAAAATCGAACCCGGGAAAAGAGAAAGAGCTTCACAAATGGAGTAAGTCACTAACGCGTTGGTCCTGCTCTGGCCCTCATGCAAACAGTTATACAGCTTTACACTGATTGACAGAGTTCTTGGATGTCCTCCTTCGGTACATCTTGCCATATCCTGTCTAATTAGTGCGTTATATCGTCAAAATCCCGAGCTGGTTGGAGGGCCGTACCCATAATGTTCCAAACATTCTCAACTCGGGAGAGATCCGGCGACCCTGTTGGCCTAGGTGGGGCTTGCGAAGCACGAAGACAAGCAGTAGGAATTGTTGCTGTGTGCGGATTGGCATTATCTTGCTGAAATATAATCCCAGTGTGCCTTGCCACGAAGGGCAAGAAAACAGGGCATAGCATATCATCGATGAACCGCTGCGCTGTAAGGGTACCGTGGATAACAACTAAAGGGGTCCTGCTATGAAAAGAAATGGCACCCCAGACCATCAGTTCCGGTTGTTGGGTCGTTTGGCGGGCGTCAGTCAGGTTGGTATCCCACCGCAGACCGTGGCGCCTTCAGACATACACTCCTGGAAATTGAAATAAGAACACCGTGAATTCATTGTCCCAGGAAGGGGAAACTTTATTGACACATTCCTGGGGTCAGATACATCACATGATCACACTGGAGGAACCACAGGTACATAGACACAGGCAACAGAGCATGCACAATGCCGGCACTAGTACAGTGTATATCCACCTTTCGCAGCAATGCAGGCTGCTATTCTCCCATGGAGACGATCGTAGAGATGCTGGATGTAGTTCTGTGGAACGGCTTGCCATGCCATTTCCACCTGGCGCCTCAGTTGGACCAGCGTTCGTGCTGGACGTGCAGACCGCGTGAGACGACGCTTCATCCAGTCCCAAACATGCTCAATGGGGGACAGATCCGGAGATCTTGCTGGCCAGGGTAGTTGACTTACACCTTCTGGAGCACGTTGGGTGGCACGGGATACATGCGGACGTGCATTGTCCTGTTGGAACAGCAAGTTCCCTTGCCGGTCTAGGAATGGTAGAACGATGGGTTCGATGACGGTTTGGATGTACCGTGCGCTATTCAGTGTCCCCTCGACGATCACCAGTGGTGTACGGCCAGTGTAGGAGATCGCTCCCCACACCATGATGCCGGGTGTTGGCCCTGTGTGCCTCGGTCGTATGCAGTCCTGATTGTGGCGCTCACCTGCACGGCGCCAAACACGCATACGACCATCATTGGCACCAAGGCAGAAGCGACTCTCATCGCTGAAGACGACACGTCTCCATTCGTCCCTCCATTCACGCCTGTCGCGACACCACTGGAGGCGGACTGCACGATGTTGGGGCGTGAGCGGAAGACGGCCTAACGGTGTGCGGGACCGTAGCCCAGCTTCATGGAGACGGTTGCGAATGGTCCGCGCCGATACCCCAGGAGCAACAGTGTCCCTAATTTGTTGGAAAGTGGCGGTGCGGTCCCCTACGGCACTGCGTAGGACCCTACGGTCTTGGCGTGCATCCGTGCGTCGCTGCGGTCCGGTCCCAGGTCGACGGGCCCGTGCACCTTCCGCCGACCACTGGCGACAACATCGATGTACTGTGGAGACCTCACGCCCCACGTGTTGAGCAATTCGGCGGTACGTCCACCCGGCCTCCCGCATGCCCACTATACGCCCTCGCTCAAAGTCCGTCAACTGCACATACGGTTCACGTCCACGCTGTCGCGGCATGCTACCAGTGTTAAAGACTGTGATGGAGCTCCGTATGCCACGGCAAACTGGCTGACACTGACGGCGGCGGTGCACAAATGCTGCGCAGCTAGCGCCATTTGACGGCCAACACCGCGGTTCCTGGTGTGTCCGCTGTGCCGTGCGTGTGATCATTGCTTGTACAGCCCTCTCGCAGTGTCCGGAGCAAGTATGGTGGGTCTGACACACCGGTGTCAATGTGTTCTTTTTTCCATTTCCAGGAGTGTATTTTCGTTGATCATCAGGGCTTACTTCGAAGCAGGACTCCTCAATGACGACAATCCCGCTCCCATCATTGAGATTCCAGTCCGAAGACGTGTCTGAAGACACACTGGACAATGGGAGATACCATCATAACTATCTCCCACCGTACGGCTAGACAACCATGAGTCGTGGTCCATTGATTAGGCAGCGGTGTGGAATTGTTTCGAATGCCTTCCGGAAGTCAAGGAACACGACATTCATCTGGGCGTTGGTATCTACTGCATTCTGGGTCTCGCGGACGACCGGAGCAGGCTGGGTTTCACACGATCGTTGTTTTTGGAACCATGTCAATTCCTACAGAGGAGAATTTTGGCATCCATAAATGTTATAACACGCGATTATAGGACATGTCCCAAAATTTTACAGCTGACTGAATTGGGAGAAATAGGCCTATAGTTTTATGCGTCTGTCCAATGACCTTTCTTGAAGACAGGTATGACTTGTTGACCTGTGCTTGTTTCCAATTATCTGGAAAACTTCGCTTCTCCAAAGATCTACAGCACACTGCAGCCAGAAGAGGGCCAAGTTCTTTCATATACTCTACATAGAATCATATTGGTATTCAGTCAGGTCCAGTGGCCTTCCCTCTATTGAGTGATTTCAGTTGCTTACCTATCACGTGATCACTTATTTCGATATCAGCCATTTTGTCGTTCGTACGACGAGTTACAGGATACACTACAGTGCGATCTACTTCTGTGAAACAGTTTTGGAGAAACACATTTAGTATTTAGGTCTTTTCTGTGTCATCCTCCATCTCTTCTGTGTCGTCCTCCCTCTCAATGCCATTCTGGTCATAGAGTGTATCGGCAAATGGCTTCGATATGTTTATTGATTTAACTAACAGTAAAACTTCTTAGGTTTCTTTCTCAGTTCGGTAGACAGAATTTTACTTTAGAATTCGTCGAACGTTTCACTCACGGTTCTCCTCTCACTTATTTTGCTTTTGTTTAATTTTTGTTTGTCTGTGTGGCTCTGGTTACTTTCAAATGTGCAGTGAAGCTCTCTTTGCTTTCTTAGTAGTTTTTTAACATGGCTGTGGAACAACGGCAGGTCTTTTCTGTCCCTCCAGGTTTGCTTGGTACATACCTGACCTCCTTCTGTTTATATTTACATCCGTATTCAGTGACGCTGTTATGGCCTCATGATCACTGATTCCCTGTTCTACGCTGAGTCAAAAGTTTGTGTTTAAGATGTCATCTGCAGGGTTCTTCTCTGATTATCTGCTCAAGGTAATTTTTTGATAACGCACTTAGAACAATTTCACATGATTCTCTAAATTATAACATGACCAGGAAATTTACACGTAATGTTCTCCAAGTTTCACTTCAGCTGTTCCGCTACTACTGCTGCTGATGAAAGAGACATCCGATGACCGTGTTTGATCCACCTTTAATGCTTATCTTCATCCAAATTATTTCATATTCGCAATATGTTCTAATCCCTCTAGATATTATCGTATTTCTTATGGCTATAAATACGCCTCCACCACCAGCGTATCTTTGCAATATACACTACTGGCCATTAAAATTGCTACACCACGAAGCTGAGGTGCTACAAACGCGAAATTTAACCGACAGGAAGAAGATGCTATGATATGAAAATGATTAGCTTTTCAGAGCATTCACACAAGGTTGGCGCCGGTGGCGACACTTAACAATGGGCTGACATGAGGAAAGTTTCCAACCGATTTCTCATACACAAACAGCAGTTGATCGGCGTTGCCTGGTGAAAATTTGTTGTGATGCCTCGTGTAAGGAGGAAAAATGCGTTCCATCACGTTTCCGACTTTGACAAAGGTCGGATTGTAGCCTATCGCGACTGCGGTTTATCGTATCGCGACATTGCTGCTCGCGTTGGACGAGAATATGCAGAATATGGAATCGGTGGGTTCAGGAGGGTAATACGGAACGCCGTGCTGGATCCCAACGGCCTCGTATCATTAGCAGTCGAAATGACAGGCATCTTATCCGCATGGCTGTAACGGATCGTGGAGCCACGTCTCGATCTCTGAGTCAACAGATGGGGACGTTTGCAAGACAACGACCATCTGCAAAAACAGTTCGACGACGTTTGCAGCAGCATGGACTATGAGCTCGGAGACTATGGCTGCGGTTACCCTTGACGCTGCATCACAGACAGGAGCGCCTGCGATGGTGTACTCAATGACGAACCTGGGTGCACGAATGGCAAAACGTCATTTTTTCGGATAAATTCAGGTTCTGTTTACAGCATCAAGATGGTCGCATCCGTGTTTGGCGACATCGCGATGAACGCGCATTGGAAGCGTGTATTTGTCATCGCCAACTGGCGTATCACCCGACGTGGTGGTATGGGGTGCCATTGGCTACACGTCTCGGTCACCTCTTGTTCGCATTGATGACACTTTGAACAGTGGACGTTATATTTCAGATGTGTTACGACCCGTGGCTCTACCCTTCATTCGATACATGCGAAACCCTACATTTCAGCAGAATAATGTACGACCGCATGTTACAGGTCTTCTACGGGCCTATCTGGATACAGAAAATGTTCGACAGCTGCCCTGGCCAGCACATTCTCCAGGTCTCTCACCAACTGAAAACGTCTGGTCAATGGTGGCCGAGCAACTGGCTCGTCACAACACGCGAGTCACTACTCTTGATGAACTGTGGTATGGTGTTGAAGCTGCATGGGTAGCTGTATCTGTACACGCCATCCAAGCTCTGTTTGACTCAATGCCCAGGCTTATCAAGGCCGTAATAACGGCCAGAGGTGGTTGTTCTGGGTACTGATTTCTCAGGATCAATGCACCCAAATTGCGTGAAAATGTAATCACATGTCAGTTCTAGTATAATATATTTGTCCAAATAATACCCGTTTATCATCTGCATTTCTTCTTGGTGTAGCAATTTTAATGGTCAGTAGTGCAATTTCAATCGGAGTTTAGAATTTCATTGCTATTGTCATCTGGTTTCAGCCAACTTTCTGTCCTTAGTATTATACGGGCATTGTTACCGTTCACAAACGAGATTATTTCCAGGGCATTTCCATAGGCGGTCCAGCAGTTAGCAGATATTATATTAACATTTTCTTTCTCCGATCTGCTATGACGAATGATAGTCTTTCTGGACTCAAAAGACATCTTATCGGGCCTATGGAGGGATTCCACTACACTAAAAAACCCACATGTGCAAGCCACACGTACTCCGCTGCCCTAGCAGGCGCTTCCTGCGTGTAGTTCACGACTGATCTATTAAGTGGGACCCTACAGTTCCTCCTCCAATAGCGGAGGTCGAGAAATTTGCATCCAATATCGCCACAGAATCGCCTGAATCTCTGTGTTAGCCCTTCCATTCTGCTCCAGACCAGAGGACCATGATCAGTTCCCCATACTACACTCTCCATACTCACCGCTGATTAAGCATAGTATATACTATTAGCATATTTACAAACAAAGTCACACAAACTGAAGCATCTCTAAATTGTAACGATTTAACTATATATAGATTAAAGTCAATGAACCAAAATGAATTATATATGTATCCTTTCTTTTTGATTAATATTGCAGTACATTCCATTATACAGTATATTTGACCCCCTAGATTTCATTTAACTCTTTATCATATCAAGCAAACTCACAGACTGCTCATCATACAATCTTGTAATAACAAACTTTTCACAAAATGTCTTTTCTCGGAGTGCAACTTGTCCATTTAGTAACATATGTACATCTTTACCATTGTCCATTTGTTCATCCCATTAGTAAATTCATAAAATCATGACCATGCCTGTAATTCTCAAAGAAGCACCCACAAATCAAATACACGCTCTACAGAGTATAACAACACTAATCGGACAATCACTATTGTAGGAAACTCAAATTTAGTACACAGTTACATTTTCAAATTATTCCTCAAATAATAGTCATATTACATACAAAAAACTTATACTACAGAGAATGGATAGCATTTTCAGTAAGAGATAACTTCATTACAGGTTTATATATGAGTAAAAGATGTAGCATCCGAAAACAAAAAGGAGAAATTAGAACGCTACATACCTCAGAGACCTAGTGCTCGCCACACATTTGACACAAAGATATGTCCTCCTGAGGGCTTTTATATCATCTTAATTTATCTTGGTGTTTGACATTTACTCCATATGGTTTGTTAAAAAATGGTTAGTTAGGTTTTAGATTAAGTCTGCATTCATAGTTTTTCACTTTTTCAGGTTTCTCACTAAACACGTCTTTGTATTCCCACAACAAACTGCATAATTGATCTGTCTGTTCTTCATCTAGACTCCCAGCTTCTTTTAGTTTGGTGGCCACTAATTCAGCATACTTGTCTTCACTGCATTCTTCTTCATTGTCTTCCTCGTTAATGTCATTTTTTTTATTTACACATTCTTGCCTGCACAGTTTCTCTTACTTGTCTGAATTTTACTTAGAGCTACATCAGATGACTGCTTGATGTCATGTCCCCTTTTTACACACTGTCTACTTTTCCCAGAACTGATATCGTAAGCCTGCTGATTGGTTCTATCTTCTCAGTTGGAATGCAATTCTTCACAAATAATCTTGATGGCACTGTTTACTCTGTTGCTGTCACTATAACCCTTTTAAGTATCCCATAAAGTTTCTAGCATCAAATCTAAATTATAATGTCTGTCCACATGTTCCTTATCTGATGATACCTACCCAGTTTCCATTGGTACAATTTGGTTCTCATTTTCTTCACAAATACTACTAACATCATCTTCTTCACCATTAATTAAATCTTCTTTAACCTTCATATACACCATACCATCTAATTCTTCCTCCCATTCATCATTACTACTGTCACTTTCACTATCCACATCATCACACATGATATCATCTCCAGTACTAGGCACTTCTACAACATCTTTACAATGATCATCAGAATTGTTGACAAGTACACCAGTACAAGTATCATCACTTAAGTGTTTAACAGTGATAGATTCTTCCTCCATTAATTTACTTAGTCCAAGCTCATCAAGATTACCATCAGAACCAACATTTTCTTCGCAAACTTCTTTGCCACACTGATTATATAGACTTGAAATAGTTTCCTCCTCTAATGAAACTTCTTCAAAATTCTTGCAGATGCTAATACTTCTATGTTCCACACTTCCATTCATACTTTTATAGAATTTGCTGTCAAACTGTAACTTGCTAATCTGATGTGCTCTTCTTACATTAGTTGTGTCCTTTCCACTCCAATGTCTTTAATTACTTTGTCTTCTGTAATTATTTTCAATGTCTCTAGGCTGGTGGTGTTTAGCCTGATTTAAGTACTTATTTCTAGCCCAAAACTAAGAGGCTCCCAATGAGGCATCCATCAGTTTAAATTGCCTCATCTTGATTGTTGGTTCTCTAATTGTCTGTTGCCATTCTCCCAAGGTCTCTCCCTGTTGTCATGTCCTCTGTTTCCATTCCCATTACTATGGTTGATCCACCTGTTATCACTTTTATTGTAACCACTATTATTATTCTGATTTTCATGGTATTGTCACTCCTACTGTGATCCTTGCTTTGATTCCACCCTCCAGATGGTTGATTACCAAATCTACCATTACTTAACCTCCCTTTCTCTCAAAGGCTCTATCCAACTTATCTACATACCTCAAGAACTGATCTATGGAGTCATCTGGTCGATAAATGAACTCCCACTGCTCTGTTTTTAGTAATCAGCTTTTTAACGCATCTGTTTGTATTAGTTCATCAAAAGGTTTGTCTACGTTTACTAATTTCCTCAATTGGTTTCCACAAAAACACTACAAACTACCATCACCTTTCCTATACATTCGACCATTCAGAAACTCACTTTTAATCCTAGCTTGCTCAGATTCTGACCAAAACATATTTAAGAACTTTCTCTCAAATTCATCATATGACATGGCAGAATTAACGTTCTGATTGGCCCATGAGATTGCTTCTTGTCCAAAGATCGCTTAATTTGATTTGATTTGATTTCTTTATTAATCTGTGAAACAATTTACATTGTATGGATTTTGTCATTGAATAACAGACAATTTAACAGTTTAAATTTGTTTTGACACAATAGTTGACAGTGAAATTTTCTTACAATCTAATTTACATTTTTCAGTCTTATATAATTATTATTTCTCCATATAGTTTAACACAGAACTTTCAGATTTTAAGTAGCATTTTTAATTCAGGTACTCCATTACTGCATAGTAACTTTTATTTTGTAAAAATTTTTTTAGTTTTTCTTTGAAGGAGGAGATTGTCTCTATGTATTTATGTTTTGCAGTAATTTATTATATAATTTGATGGCATTGTACAGTAGACTCTGTTGCGTTTTAACTTCATTTTTTTCTATCCAGATGCAAATTATTGCAGTTCCCAGTTTCGTAACCATGTACAGAATCATTGTTAACATAATGTCCAATATTTTTTTTAATGTACACAACATTCTGAAAAATATATTCACATGGGACAGTTAAGATTTCCAGCATAAATTTAATGTTAACATTTTCTGTCATATCGTTACTATAATTAACCTGGCAATGCTGTAAAAAATCAATAGGATGCAATTTCCCATCTCCTGGATATCATTTTAAAGGTATGCCACCCCATACACAATATTTCTACCAAAATTTCTTTGAGCTACACCCTCGTGTAATTCTACAACTTTCTTACTTAAATCTACAACATTATTTTTACACTAATCTATTTTTTCATCACACTTCAGTTCTACATTACTTATTTGATTGGTAATGTCTGTAAATTTTATCTCATAGTTCCTTTTGTAAGTTTCTACTTTTTCTTCTATGATTCTCCAAGTCTGAACAACCTCTACGTTAAGTTTATAATTTTCTACTTCTACATGTTTATCTAGTTTTTCGAATCTCTCCTTGTTTTTTGACAACTCTTGTGTGAAATTAGTTTCAAATATTTCTAACCTTCCTTCTACTGCTCCTACACGAGTACTGAGTTCACACAGCCCTGTCTCAACAGTAATTTTTAGTGCTGCCAAACCATCTTGGATTTCCCTTATCTTACTAGTATCCTGCCTAATCTGTCCCAACTGTTCCTTCACTTCTTGCCTAATCTGTCCCATCTGTTCCTTCGCTTCTTGCCTCATCTGTCCCATCTGTTCCTTCACTTCTTTCATATGCTGCATTAATAACATCAACAAATCATCTCCGCCTACTCTTCTCTGTGCAATTGGAGTACTCGTGGCAACATTTTCACTGGAACCCTCTCCACCAAAGCTTCAATCTACACTTTGATTACTACTGTGCGATATTTCACTGATACTTGCTCCTAGGTCCGAAATGTTTTCCATTGGTTCGCTGCTTACAAGATTTTCCTCACTCATCTTTACCTTGTCATTATTGGCCATGGTAAATTATAAAATATAAAAACTTCCCACTCAAATGTTACTGTCACAAAACTATTTAATTAAAAAGATAAACGGTTATTCATCTGATGGTTGATGGTGCTGTTTGAGAATTTGCTCCTTTTTATCCACACCAACTCTTTCCATGCGGCAACATCCATTCATTCTGTGTGTCCATAACACAAAATTTTTCAATAATTACAAAATATAAAAACTTCTCACTCAAATGTTTGTCACTGTCACAAAACTATTTAATTAAAAAGATAAACTGTTACTCATCTGATGGTTGACAGTGCTGTTCGAGAATTTGCTCCTTTTTATCCACACCAACTCTTTCCATGCGGCAACAACCATTCATTCTGTGTGTCCATAACGCCAAATTTTTCAATAATTACAAAATATAAAAACTTCCCACTCAAATGTTTGTCACTGCCACAAAACTATTTAATTAAAAAGATAAACTGTTACTCATCTGATGGTTGATGGTGCTGTTTGAGAATTTGTTCCTTTTTACCCACACCAACTCTTTCCATACAGCAACATACATTCATTCTGTGTGTCCATAACACAAAATTTTTCAAGACAATTTATGCTTGGTATTCGTCTTATGTTCACCTGAAACAGTCACTTGTTAAACATATTTCCACATTTCAAACATCAGTCGCAGGTCAACTCCAGTAAATGTAATGATTCATGTTGAATGTTACGTAAATTTCTTCTGCCTGGTCCATTGATGAATGAATGCGAAATTTTCATGCTTCACAAAATTTATTCACATTAATTGACATCCAAACTGCACACTCATCATGTAAACAAAACATGGACAGACTTCACTGATCTCTTTGACTTCCAAAAGTAACTTCAAAACTGACTCCCCACAGCGTCACTGCATCCCTTTATATAGAATTTTAACAATAACTTCCAAAATAAAGAATTATTAATTTTGTACAATTTTGATGTTATGATTAAATTATACAAAATGTAAAGAAACTGACATTACAGCTGAATAAGGTATAAAATACAATACTGAATGACAATCTTTTATAGTAATATCTTTAGTTTTCCATAAGAAAATCATTCTGAACTTGAATTACAATAATGTCTCTTGTATTATTTTAGTTACATAATTAATTACAGTTTGGATTTGGTTACTAACATTTAATGGAAGTACAGAGCACATGCTTTATCTGATTACATACATAAAATGCACAAATAAGACCTCAAATTCTGGAAATTGGAAAACTGTGAGATGTAAACAATTGGAGAGTAAATTAGAAATGTAATTACAAAGAATATTAATTACAGAAGAAGATATAAAAATAAATAACAAATGAAAATACGTTGTTTGGTAATAACTTTTAAGCTGTTTCTGAAGATAGTGAGGTCGTCTGTTACAAGATTTTTAAATTACCATTTTGTTGATTAGAAGCATTGATTTTTCATGCTGAGGTCTCTGCAGTCTCTAGTTATTTATTGCTAAGGACTTATTACTTCAATTTCTAGATTAGTTGCTTAATTTAGTATATGTACATAATTTTATCAATGGCAACAATCCACCGATAATTACAACAAAGCATGTCCTTCCAGAACATTCCACATGCCTTCGCAATGAATATCAAGTTTTTTGTCAAATAGAACAGAACGATACATATAAAGACACACACACAAGACCTTATGAAGCACTGAATTGTCCAATAACTATCCAAATGCATATAAAAAAAGGTGTTATCGGACATTTAATATGAGTCCTGGGGGAGGCTGTACCATTATAACATTAATTTCTTTTTATACATTTTAGCCTGAAGTACAAAGTGTACACATTTGCTTCTGCCGTTTTTCCCCCAACATTTCAGGCTTTAATGAAACAAATTGGTTACACATGTATCATTGAAAGTATTTTCCATCGCTGGCCACTACTTTCTCCCATCTTTTGGGCAGTGTACGAATCCCACATCGAAAAAACAGTTCATCTTTTGAAGTGAACCATGAAACGATCCAATTTGTGACTACTTCATGAGATTGGAAGTTTTTATCAGCCAGGCCATGCGCCATTGATCTAAACAGGTGATAGTCATAGGGTGCAATGTCTGGAGAATACGGAGGGTGGTGTAGGGCTTCCAATTTTAACGTTTCCAAGTACGTTTTGACCTCTTTTGCAACGTGGGGTTGAGCATTGTCATGCTGCAAAACCACTTTATCATGCCTCTCGCTGTATTGCGGCCAGTTGTCATTTAATGTTCTGCTCAAATGTTCTATAACGAGCACCTGTCATTGTTTCACTTGGTTTTAACACCTCATAGTACATGATGCCGAGTTAGTCCCACCAAATGCAGAGCATGATCTTGGAGTCATGAATACTCTGACTATTGACGTGGAAGCATGGCCAGGATACCCCAGTGATTTCTTGCCTTTAGGGTTATTGTAATGACCCCATTTTTCGTCCCCAGTCTCAATGCAATGCAGAAATCCCTTCCGTTTTTGCCTCTGAAGCAACTGTTCACAAACACACAAACGCCATTCAACGTCTCTTTGTTTCAGCTCACACGGGACCCAAGTTCCTTCTTTCTAAATCATGCCCATAGCCTTGAGATGTTTGCAATGGCTTGCTGTGTCACTTCTACAAATAATGCCAATTCTTCTTGAGTCTGATGCAAGTCTTCACTCAGCAATGTCTTCAATTCTGCATCTTTGAAAACACTCTCTCTTCCACCACTATGCCAGTCTACAACATTAAAATCACCATTCTTGAAGTGTTGAAACCACTCACAACACATTCTTTCACTAATAGCATCCTTACCATATGTACTTGAGTGCATTCGATGAGACTCAGCCCCTGTTTTCTTCATATTGAAACAAAACAGTAACACCTCCCACAAATGACAAGAATTAGGCTTGTAAACTGACATTTTCAATCAAGAACAACTTGACTAATGTTTGAATGAGGTTATGTTGACTGAGGTCCAAGCTGACTGCCTGACATCTGCAATCTGTTTCTTTCAACTGCTACTTACCATTGTTGCCACCTATTGGCAAACAGCAGAAGCAAAGTTGTACACCTTGTATAATACATTGTATACAAAATAATATTAATTCTTTTAATGAAACAGGTGAGATAATTTTATCCTGTGTGAGACTCAAGATTATACATGGTATGGGTTATCTCTATAAAAAAGAAGGTAATGTTAGAGGATGATGATTTATTACAATATCCCCCTCATAAAATTTGGGAACAGGGTGTTTGCAATATTTTGTGACAGACTATAAGGTTTGCCAAACTGTGTGCAGATGGATGTATAGATGTATCTGATACATCACATATTATAAAGAATGTAAGAAAAATGTCTACTATAAAAATCATAATCTATACATCTATCAGGATATGGCATTCAGATTTTCAGATATGTGGAATATACTGCCACAAGACAAGTAATACAAGATCAAAACTACAACATTACACCACTAAACTATAGAAGTAAATACAGAGACAATGTAAATTGCTATAAATTATAAATGTTATGTTAAGATCTATAAAATCAAACCTTCAAAATTTTCAAAAGAGAAGAGAAAAAAATTTCAGAGCCTAAGTGTACAACAAGTGAGCCGACTCGAAAAACTCACAATGACATGTACAGACCAGAAGGAATGAGTAGGAATCAATCAGCTATATAAACCATAGTATATAAGGATATGTTGACTCATGAAACAAGAAAGTAATGGAAAAATATTAGAGCCTAAGTTTGCAATGTGGGGATCGACTCATGAATCCAAACCACACCAGGTACAAACCAGCAAAAAAGTTTCAGCACAACAAAATGAATAAAGTTCATAATCATATCAATGAGTCCAATTATATACAATGAGTAATTGTGAGAAGCATCTAGCTTCAATCAATGGTTGTACGATTTGCCTGAGTACACACACACAATCATGATGACCTGGGATACCCAAAACAGAGTTAAGCATGACTCTGTCTATAACTCAAAATCCAATCAGATACAATAATCCAATACTCATGGTAAATTCAGGTAAACATATTCATAATCAGCTTTGAATGATGACACAATCTAGTAGCTTGAGAACCAAAATCAGAGTATGAATATACATCTTGTTATATTGTCCATACTAGGAAATGTCTTCCACACTAACCTACACACACAAAGATCTAGAAGATTCATTTATAATTAATAAAAAAAATATACATACTGATTTAAAGTTACATAATGATTGCAGAGGCTGCCCCCCCCCCCCCCCCCAATAAAAAAGAATTCACACCTATCAGACTCAATACACATTCCATTCGACAGATGCTCAAGTACATTACCTAGCACCCACAATCTCTTGCAAGACGACTGGTCCAGCAGGGTACAGCCATACAGCAGTGTGAGGAGTCGATCTACCCACATCTTTCAGTTTCCTCCTTAGAGTTATCGTCACATGCTCCAACATCTAGCATTCACATCAAATCCTGAAACATTGTTTTTTGTACTAAATATGCTTTTCAATACTTCCTTCACATCACACAAGATATGTTACTAAATATGCTTTTCAGTACCTCCTTCACATCACACGGGATATGTTCTCCTTAGTAACTTTTCAAACTCAATTATATGGGATTTATGGCAGTTGAGGTTAAAAAGTATTCACATTAGAAACATTAATAAACAAAGTTAAATGCAATAAAGAATAATTTGAGCTAATAAGGTAATACACACAGATATGCTCAGATACTATTCCTATCTTTACAGAACACGTTATGCATATTGTCCCATTTCAAAACCATAAAAAGTTCTACTCATTTAGTCTCATTTCATCTATATATGTAATTCTAAAGTGAAAATCCATAGCATAACACAGTTATATTGTGTATCATAGATTTTAACTCAGTCAATAGATAAGACAAAACTTCAAAATTCACATCAACTCACATACTAAATTTCAGAAAACAAAACACGGTTATACAGTCTTATGAATCTACAGATAGTTTTTAACTCAGTCAATGGATAAAACAGAACTCTAGAAATCACATCATCTTACATACCAAATTCACAACAATGAAAAAAAACAACAAACTAACAAGAATTAGATACTCATGGATAACATCTACATGCTTTCAGTTCAGTTGTATTGTGTAATCCAAACATCATCTTGGATATTGGATACATCTGTGTGCATTAGGATATGGATTTTCGAGAACTTCAAATGATCCAATATAAATATCAAAAAATTTCTTTGTCTAAGATGTCAACACTTTAGATTTCTCTTTGGCTTTCACCAACACAAGATCTCCTACTTCAAACTTAGAAAATCTACCTTTATCATCATGTCTCTGATTTCTCCTATCCCCCTGTTTTTTCATCATCTCCCTAACACGCTTCCCTCTCTTGTGGTGACAGAATTTTACATGGTGGAAACTCAGCATTTTCAGAAATAGTTATCTAGTCTGCCATTAAACATGATTTCAAATGGTGAAAAGCCTGTTGAAGAATGTTGTAAGCTGTTCATAATATCCTCAATGTCACTAACATAATCTGACCAACTATTACGATTCTTACTACAATATGTTCTACACAGTCTTCCAATCTCTCTCATATATCTTTCTGCAGGGTTATTTGAAGAATGGCACACCTAGGTTAGAATATGCTTTATTTTTGTGTGATCAACAAAATCTTTCCAAGCTCATGACGTAAACTGAGAACCATTCTCAGATAAACTTGTTAAACTTAGAGATGATTTGCTTACTAGTAGCTTTCTTGAGAGGAAACAACTTTATGAGCTTCAAAAATACGTCAACTACCACAAAAACATAACAAAATCCATTCTTTTAATTAGGTAAAGGTCCACAAACATCAACAGACATGAGATCTAGGTTACTATTAGGCAGTATGTTTTGCATTTGGCCTCTACTTGTTTGGTTACTTACCTTCACTCTTTGACATCTGTCATAGCTGTCAATCTTCTTCTTGACTCTTTGTCCTATGTTATAAAAATAGATGTTTTCCTGAATCTTTTGTGTGCATTTTGTTGATCAACAGTGACCAAAACTCTTATGTATATAAGTAATTGCAGTATTGATACATTGATCCAGCCAACATAGTTTCCAATCTTCTGTGTCAGTCTTATGTCTCCTGAACAAAATACCCTTGTGTACCTTATAATACTGTTCTGTCTTTTCTCCTCATTCCCGCGCATGGGGTCCCGGGTTCGATTCCCGGCGGGGCCAGGGATTTTCTCTGCCTCGTGATGACCGGGTGTTGTGTGTCTTTCAGCATCATTTCATCCCCATTGACACGCAAGTCGCCGAAGTGGCGTCAACTCGAAAGACTTGCACCAGGTGAACGGTCTACCTGACGGGAGGCCCTAGCCACATGGCATTTCCATTTTTCCTCATTTCTTACCCAACATGCTCTTAACCAATTTCCAGTTCTGATCATGAATTTGATACCTACAGACGTCTTTGCAAATTTTCAAGATTTCTTTTTCCTCTCTCACACTTTTCAAGTACATAATTTTAAACTCTTTCTCACCTTCTCCAAAGTTGTTAAATGATTCACCTCCTAAAGGTAGCCTAGACAAAGCATCAGCAACTACATTGTCTGTGCCCTTAATGGATCTGATTTTCATAATTAAACTGCTGTAAAAACAAGGCCCAATGAGTAATTATATTATGGTACATTTTACACACCTGAAGATAACATAATGCTTTGTGATCAGTATAGATGTTGACTTTGTGACCTAGTAAATAATTTTTAAATTTGTTGAATGCCCAATGTACAGGCAAAAGTTCTTTCTCAGTAAAAGTGTATGTCTTCTCATGTTTCTGCAATACACTAGTAGCAAATGCAAGAGATCTATGTTCTATAACACTATCAACTTCAACCTCCTTAAATAAATGAGCACCCAATCCAACATTACTACTGTCTGTCATAATAAAAAAAAGTTTCTTTTGGCTTCATTGTTGTTTCAGTCCCACTTACAGGCCTTCAGAAAAGGTTGTGCTTTTTATAGTTGGATCTGAGGATCTGATCACACCCATCTCTGAAAGTGCCCTGGTTCCCACTAACTAGATCATAAAAAAACAACTGATTATGCCCAAATACTTACAAAGTGAAAAAATCTGGGAACTTGTAGTAAATGATTTACAGCACATTTTAAATGACCCAGAAAAATTAGAGCTTTCACACAAAATTGACCTGCAAAAAAGTGCATGGATAAAGTCCTTGAACTGGAGTAAGCATCTTTGAAATAAATGCAATTGATCTCTTGATACATCCTTTAACTTAAGAGTGTGGCAATGCATCCCTTGCCAAACACCAATGGCAAGAGCAGCTGATAGACCACAAGATAATGTGCTGATGGAAGAATTGATTTACTCTTCATTTTTCAGATCACTGAAATGGGATTCCCCCTCTACACAGATAGTTTACTCTGTGGACTATGGAGAGTATAGTAATTCAATTTTCCAAGAAATTCTCAAAGATTCTTCATGGATTTAGGCACAAACAGGTTCTAAGTGGCCTCTGTATATTCTTTGGTGGTCCAAAGGCCCTCTGCACTGGTGATATTGCCTAAATAAGTGACCACTGGTTATTAGAAGGTGAATTCAGAAAAATTCTCCTTAAGACCATCCTGTGCAAAGGCTACAAAACCAGACATAAATTATACTTGCAACAATTAGTATTTCGTCTTCCAAATGTTTACAATTAGTACAGAACTTATATTTGTTTACACATCAACAATAGAATTTAAGTTACAAAACAATTACTGATTTTGCCCTATAATAAAAGATACTAACTAGTAATAGTCCAAATAAATTAGAAAATCAATTACATACATAAAACTAAGCACGAAATTAGATCTGGTGTTCTATTCTTTAAAACTGGGGGCCAACCTTTTTCTTTTATGGAAGTGCAGATTATATTAATGTATGTTAATGGTAATTAGTTAAAAGTGAAAAAACGATTTTAAGGAGGGAGATGGCAAAACAAGAGTGCAAGTAAAAATATCACAGTTTGCTTTGTCTCAGAGTCTTTTAGGAATTTGTTAAACCAGATTTGACATCTGATATATGCACTGTGGTCTACTATTTTTAGAATAGTTCTTTGCCTAAAATAGTGATTTTTATTTCTAGTATTGTAGTCATGTATGTCATTGTATGTTCTAGAATCTTTTTGATGGTATACAAAAACTAAAAATCACCTTCTATAAAAGCAAAGAATATACTGTAAGATACTTTCATTCTTTATGTTAATGATTTGTCAGAAAAAATAACTGAAGGGACAACAGTACTTTTTGCAGGTGATACAAATATCCTAATCAGATCATGTGATGAGGAAAGCCTACAAAAAACAGCTACAGTTATGATACAAAATTTAACACAATGGTTCAGAACAAAAAAGCTAATAATAAATAATGAAAAAACAGTGACAGTCAATTTCCACAATTCACAGAAACTACATCCTGCAAGACCGATTTTTAAAATTGATGGAAAAACTGTCTCATCTGTGAGCGACACAAAATTTTTAGGTATACATATTCAGCAAAACCTAAAATGGGAGACACATCTTAATCATGTAAATAAAAAGTTAAACACACTTATGTATGCAGTAAGAATCCTCTCACAAAATACAAGCCGTGCGTCAGTGATCACTGAACCATGGATTTATTTTCAAAGAATATTCGTAAGAATTTATTTTATTTACTAGCGATTCATCAAGAACATTAACACATGTAATCACACTATGTGAGTGTGGAAGTAGTTCCCAGGGAGTAACTGATGAAATGAAAATGAAATTGCTTCTTACAAACTTTTGAGTGTATGAGCTTTCGGGATGAGAACCTCGCCGTTCCCTTTTGACACGGCCATAGTCATGACCGCTCACAACACCCACTGAAAGACTACACAGGGGCAAATCTGCAACACACCAGATTACCTTAAAGTAAAAGTTTTAACAATTCACACAAGCACACCAACTACGCACCCTGTAGGAGGGATGGAAATGGTACAAAACACTAAAATTAAAAGCTTAACTTGCCACTGGAGGTGCAACTTGATTTTAACTTCTAAGAAAAGTATTACGGTGCAAGGGTGGCAACTTTATATACTAAAATGACCATTTAAATAAAAGCCCATGAAATGCAATCTTACATAAAATTATACAAGGTTGACCAAACATGCTCTACAGTACACATATACCTCCTCTCAAGATGATAGGCAAGCTAAAAAAACATATTTCAGGAATTAGGCCATAACATTTCAAACAATAAATTTGTTAACACACCGAGTCCGACAAACATGACAGAGGCAGCTCGGAACGACAGACAGACACTAACCGCCTGACAAATATGGACAAAAGACAGACAAGCAAGGGGGGACAAGAGACTGACCAAGAAAACAAGTAAAATTTAACAAGAGTAAATCACACAACATATCAGCAATCACTTAACTTCTCATAAATTGCGATTTCTTGAGAAGACCTGGTGCAGCACTCCCGAATCGCTCTCCCAAACCATCCGCTGCCAGCCACTTCAAAGGGCCCAGGAAGGTGCGCCGATCTCCTGTCTTTCCTGGTCCACACCAACTGACCGACTGCCTGCTGCCCAATCCGCGACTGCTGCTCTGTCGCGACTGCACTGCTGGTGTATCTCCCACTCACTTCCAGACACACGACGGCGGAAATACTGGCTCGCACCCAACCATGCAGAGGCAAAACGACATCCGTGCACCTGGAAAGGACCAAGCCAAGCTCCACATGATGGTAACTGAAGGGGCCCAGAAGTGCTCAGAGAACCAGTTACACCACGACGTCGCAGCTCGCACCAGCCAGACTGATGTCGTGGATTGACTCCTGTTGCTCTCCTGTCGACTGCGAAGTCACTACGCCTCGCTGTATGCCGCGACCCACTGGACTCATGTGGTGACCTCACATGTGCCGACACTCAAGACAGACAAGTCATCTTGTGTCTCAGTGCGTGACCAACCAACCAATCGATCCAACTGCCAATGACCATTGGCTGAGCAATTCGAGCAGACTCAGATGCAGGAACTAAGCCCTGACCGGGAGACCACTCGCTGCATTCTCTTGCTGCCAGAGTGGGAAGATTCTCATTTTGCCGGCCTTAAAGGTTGGCCCAAAGGACAAACATACTAGCACTCCGACCGACAGACAGACTAGCAAGCTGGGGATGAGAGACTGACCCAGACTGACTCCAGACTGACCAAGACTGACTGGCCGACCGGCAAGCTCACAGCACCCCTTAAATGCACATGAACAGCAACCTTTCCCCCCTTTCCCACCAGAGGGAGACACCAAAGCTGTGATTGCCACAGTGGCGGCACCACCACCAGAAACGGAGGGCAACTGCTTCACACTACGCGCTGCAGTGCGCTCTTCAAAGCAGCAAATTTTACCACGGCTCAATCATAATGTACCATGGCAGTATTCAGTCACTGCTGATGTATGGCATTATCTTTTGGGGGAACTCTGTAGGTACAAACAAAACATTTAGGCTACAGAAAAAGATTGTTAGAATAAACCAAGCAGAGTACAGAGACTCTTGTAGACCAATATTTAAAAATGTCAATATACTGTGTCTTCCTTGCTTATATTTGTATGAAATGCTAAATTTCACAAAAGGAAGTATTTTAAAAGATGGAAATATCTTCAAGTATAACTTTGATTTCCACCCTCTTGATACTAGGCAGAAGCATTATTGCATGTCAATACAGTAAGTACAAAGATTTGTAAGAGAGGAGTGTATCATACTGGCATAATGCTGTACTGCCACATGCCATCCTATTTGAAACAGATGCAAAATTTACATAAGTTTAAAGTGAAACTAAAAGAGTACTTGCTTGACCACTGCTTCTATTCTGTTTCCAAGTTTTTAGAGTACGAGAAAAATATAGTGTAATTATTCAAATATCCTTAACCAATCTATCATTTTATTTCATTATCTTAACTTTGTCATCAATATTCAACATGTATTGAATAATTTTTAATTATTTATCTTTCCAAAATAACAATGTGTATTCTGTACCAACCTGACTTGTCCTACATCGTTCATGCAAAATATATACCTAAACTTGATTTACAGGGTCAATAAAGAAATACAAATACAAATACTTATATTGCACAAAAACCTCTCTATAAGAATCACAGTGACCTAAACCATCCATTATTCTAGTAGCCTTCTTGTGCAGAAACATTATTATATTTTACAAACTTAAGATGGACTTTTTTCTTTGAAAAATTGCCTCCAAAATTCAGATGCATTTTATACTCAAAATTAATATAAAAATACCCAGTGTTTGATTTAACGTTCCTGCCATCTCAAAAATGGTCATATATGCAATGCCATGGGAAACCTATCTCTCTCTAGCAACACTGGATTCAGCTGGCAGCAATAGTGCATCAATGTGATGAACATGAATTGGGGGGGGATTCACAACCTTATTAATACTGTTTTCCTCCCACCTTGCCATCACAAACCTAGAACACTATCTAGCCTATGATACATAATTGCAGTCTACAGTGCTAGTGAACTTGAATTGAAAGTGATATATGTTATCAGTAACAGTACAATATTTTTATTAGTAGCTAGTTTCATAATGGAAAAAAAGTAATAGGTATTAATATGACGTGGGCTATAAATTGAAAGTAAAAGCAGATTTAGAAGAACATGGAAACAGAACAGCTGAGTGGCATTTTGGTCCTTCATCAACAGAAAAAATCTATTCGCAGTTGGCAAGTGAGTAAAAAAGAACTGGAAAAAATGAGATAGACTAAATGTGCAAATAATAGATGGAATGCAAAATGGTCAAAACTAGAAGATAATGTATTGAAATGGATTTAAGGACATCATCAAAATTTCACTGTAATTAATACAAAGATGATTCAAATACACACTCATAAGCTAGTGCTACAGTAGAACTTAACAGACTTCAAGGGTGGAGTTGGTTGGGGCTATAATTTATGAAGCATTATAGACTTAGCATGTGAACCAAAAATGAAATATCTTAGAAAATGCCACAATAGTATGAAGAATAAATATTATCTTTCCATCACTTTATTATTCAACATCGAAAGGAAACCTATGTGGCACTAAGCCAAATAGCAAATACGGATGAATCTCCTCCAACATTTGATGTTTCGAATA
This sequence comes from Schistocerca cancellata, assembly GCF_023864275.1. Classification (NCBI taxonomy): domain Eukaryota; kingdom Metazoa; phylum Arthropoda; class Insecta; order Orthoptera; family Acrididae; genus Schistocerca; species Schistocerca cancellata. The sequence continues at coordinate 167,783,641 of NC_064634.1, forward strand.
ACAGAACTGTTACCACAAAAGGTGCTGAAACTGTAACTGTAAAAACAAGTGGACAAGAAGACATGCACTAAACTGTTGTTCTTTCATGTTGTGCTGATGGTACTAAACTTAATCCAATGATCATTTTCAAGTGCAAAACAATGCTGCCACGTGTGGTTGTTCACATACATGACAAGGGTTGTATGGACGAGGTTGTTATGAAATCTTGGATTAGCAGAGTGTGGACAGAAGGAAAGATGCTTTATTGAAGAAGAGTTCTCTTCTTGTGCTAGATTAGTTTAATAGTCATTTGAAAAATTCTGTGAAAGAGATACTGAGACAAGGATATACAGAGCTTGCTATCACTCCACGAGTACTTATTTCACAATTGCAACCTCTTAATGTCTCAATAAATAAACCAATTAAAACATCTATTAGAGATGAATGGAACAAATGGATGATGGCTGAAAGCCTGCATGAATTCACGCCAAATGGAGCTCTAAAAGACTTACAATCAAACAAGTGTAACAGTGGATAAAACAGTCATGGTTTAGAGTGAGAGAAGACATTATCATTAAATGTTTCAAGAATTGTGGCGTAAGTAATGCTCTCGATAGCAGGGAAGACCATCTCATACATGAAGAGGACAACAAAGGGGAAGAAAACAAAAATGTTCAGATGACAATTATCAAGGATTTTTAATTTATAAACAAACTTTTTTTAGTCTCCCTTTGCAATCAAATAGTAAAAATGGTAAACATATTGTTTTTTTTTTAATTTATTAAAAATTAAAGTTCGTCTTACACTCTGTACCATCTTATAGTCCATAAAATACCATAATCTGTTGAGGTGTGTATCTGCAACACAGCCCCATAATTCACTACCATAATTTAGTTAAGGATATATTGTTCCATAGTAAACAGTTTTGATAGTAGGTTGTAACTATTTTTGCTAGGTGACTGACTCTTCCCACATACAAAATTAATATGACTTCATCATTGCAAGTTTTCATCTAAGTGTAGGTCTAAGAATTGGCAGCTATTAGTGTCCATTGCTTCAATTCCATATACATTATTTATAGAGGTACAGTTCAAGTTAACTGTCTTAAATGATAATAATTATGATTTGTTAACATTTATGTTTAGGTCTTATTCATGAAATTACTTAATTATATATATTACCCTAACTGTTCCAGAAGATGTAAGTTCACAGGTATTTTTGCCAAAAACAAGAGAGATGCATAATCTGCATAACTCACCATTTTTGGAATTTTGTGGCTGGGTGACATCAGTCACATAGACTAAGAAGAGAAAGGGGCCAAGAATTGATCCCCATGGGATTCCATGTTTCACTAAAAGACTGGGAGATTGCAACTCGGTTATTAATTTGATAGGTTAGCTTTCGCCATTGCTCCCTGTTTGACAGGTAGTTGGTTAGCAGTAATATTGCTGAATCTTTTAAGCTTCATGCCTTCTTTATTAATAGGTCATGTTTAACTGAATCAAATGCTTTAAAAGATCAAGAAATTTACCCCCTTGCCAAATTTCCTTCATTTAGTACACTGCATATACTACATAAAAATTCAGAGATTGCTGTAATGGTACTGTGGTTTTTCTTGAAACCATGTTGAGTTTCAGTGAGCAGATTACTTTTTGTGAAATAATCACTGATTGTGAGAGCAAAACATATTCAAAGACTTGCTAAATATGGGGATTTATAAAATTGGCCTTAAGTTTTCAACCTGTTTTTTGAATCCTTTCTTACATACTGGTTTAACTATGCATGTTTTTAATGAGTCAAGGTAGGTGTTTTCCATAACACAGCAGTTAATGAGATAGGTAATAGGTTTAACTAATTCTTTGTGATACTTCTTAACTAGGGCATGAGATATCTCATCACAGCCAGCTGAGTGCTTGGTCTGTAATGTGTTGATTATTCAAGTTAATTTATGTTCACTTACAGTTCTGAATTCAAGGGTTATACCTTGGGGTGACCAAACGTTTCATCTGACTGTTCTGGTCAACAGGTTGAGCTGTAATACCTTTGTTCTTGAGTCTTCTATTAATTTTCCCTTGTGCACTATGCTTGTTTCTTCCACATTCATGTATGTGGTGCTTCCCAGTATGGATTAATGAGCTTCCAAGATGCTTTGCTCACATTATCATATTTAATGACTGAATCACTGTGAACATTTTTTCTGAAATCTAAAAGCTGTGTTTTAATAATTTTCATGGCTTTGAAATACTTTTCCTTGAGAATGGTATCCTTGTTAGATCTATAAAATAAGAAGAGGTCAATATCATTCTGCTTGAGTTTAATCAGACTACTGGGTAGTTTCTGCTTTTGATTCTTTCTGTGTGTTAAAGTCCTTTTAACATCTTTAAATGGGCAGCCATGGTTATAATGTCTCAAAATTGTTTTATGGAATTCATCCCTTTTATTGTTTGAGCCATTTACCTTATAAATACTGTTCAATTCCTACTGGGCTAGTTTATGTTTGAGATGGTTTGTATTATGATTGTTCAGGATTCATTTCTGTCAGTAACATTTGTTGTTTCTGCTGTGTTTATACCCACATACTCAACAGACTGAAAATAATGGTCCAAGTCCTGAAATTCTGTATTGCTGTGTTTAACAATGTAGCATGTTTACTGATTATGATGAAATCTGTCCTGCTGGCAGCAAAGTCTGTCACTCTCGTATCAGTGCCTACTATGTTTACAAGGTTTATGAATTCAGTATATCTGTCAGCCTCAAGTTAGTCATGTTCTTGGAATCTGAATTAATATTTAGATCCCAAAATATAGAAAGATTACTGGAGCCACTTAGGCTAAATAGGGAGCTAAGACTATTGAAAAAGTGCATACGTCTGCATTTGGTGGGTAATAAATTCCTGTTACTTTGTGGTTCATGTAATTACTACAAGAGTAATTCCAGTAATTTCCAGGTTTCTTTCACTGTTGTGTTCATCCAGGAATGATATTTTCGAAGTAATTAGAGTATCTTGAACAAAAATAGCCATCACCTTTTTGCTGCTGCCTACAGTAGCTGTTAGCTATAACACAACACTATAATTTACACAAGTTTAATTCCTCAGTTTTAAGACCACATTCAGTAATCACAATCACATGTTCAGTAACGAAAACTTGTGAAAGGGGTGGTTTATTTCACAGGTACTGAATATTTATGTGTATCAGTTTCGTAGCGTGTTCCATATGTGCTACATTACTGAATTGTTCAGACCAAAACTGTTTGGACCAACCTGGCACTCACAAAAAACCTTGTCTACAGTAATAAGCATATTAATTCTTTTGTTGCACACTACTTCTTTGTCTGATGTGTGAGACTGGAGGCTAATTTGTTCATTTATTAGGTGTGCTACTTTGGATATTCCCTTCCATCTGAAGACTCAATTCACTCAGTATGGAATTCCCAAAACATCCTGTTCAGAATACCTCTGGAATATGGTGGGGGCACTGACAAGAACCAAAGGGTAGCCTGTTGCTGTCCAGACTGAGTGTCAGTAATGAAAACTTTTTGCCTTTGTCAAGAAGCAGCTGAAAGTATGTGCTCCAAGATCAATTTTAGAAAATAGTTTTTCCCCTGAAAGTTTAGAAAACAAATTCAATTCATCTGGATAAGGTAAGAGATTAGAATCAATGTCCACTTTTGCATTAATGGTTTGGTTGAAGTCTCCACAGAACTGGACAGATCTCAAGCTTCATAGCTGTGCTAATGGTAAAGCCCTATCAGTATAGGAAATAGGGGAGAAAATCTGTTGTTCTAATCTCTCTAGTTCAGTCTTGACCTCATCCATATTGTGTATGTAAACTGAAGTTGGAGGGATGGGTGGGAGTGGGGGTGGAAGAAAGCAAAGGGAAGGAACTGTTGATGTCAGCTACATTGGGACAGTATGCTAAATTGTTGGCAATGAATGAAAATGTGTGCTGGACTGGGATTTGAACCTGGGATCTCCTGTATACTATGCAGTTGCACTAACCACTGTGCTATACAGAACACAGTTTTTATCATAACTGCAATGACTATTTCAGCACACCTCTTGACTGACCCCTACTCACATCCAGCACCACCTATCCACAGCCCTTGTCCATGTCCTCTATGCTCACTACTCAGAGATTCCCTCAATAGGTCAGACATATTTGTACATCAGCACTGAAAATGGTGGATTCATTGCCCATCTAGGTGAATCAATTATATGAATGTGTGGTATCTGCTCTTTTGCACACGTTCAAAAGAACGGACGCCACACATTCATATAGCTGATCAACCTAGATGGGCAATGAATCCACCTTCTTCAGTGCAGATGTACAAATACATCTGTCCTCCTACAGGAATCCGTTAGTAGTGAGCATGGTGGACATGGACAGGGGCTACAGATAGGTGGTGCTGGATGCAAGTGTTGGTCAGGCAGTGGTTAATGCAATGCCTAGTAAGCAGAGATCCCAGATTCGAATCACAGTCTGGCACACATTTTCATTTATCGCCGCTGATTATGCATAATATCCCATTGCAGCTGACATCAGTAATCCCTTGCCTTTCTTTCTCCCTCCTTCACTTTCAATTTACATATAATATAACACAGCTGTGGAGTCTGTGTGCTGTCTGTTCTTTTGGACATGCTTGAAAGAACAGGCACCATGCATTCCTATCATCCTTCCTTTCCAACAAAATCAGGAGAGCTTCATAAAATTGTGGACTTCCTATTGGCTTTAAGACAATGTGGCTTGAAAGTCAGGAAAAATATTTTTTTTTTAAATTTAAAGACATAATGGTTTTTTACTGTTAACATATAAGAAGTCTTTATAATAAAATTTGGAACTGTGAGAAGTTTTTTCCTGACAATACAATTAAAAATATGTATTTTAAGTATATTCATTGCTGTACACAATTTTAGTTATATTTCCTTATACATTTTTCATCAATGGCAAGAACTTTTCTCAATGTTATTGAACACAATTTACCAAACAACTTGCTTGCCAAAATAACATTCTGCTTGGAGAGCACTATTCCATCTACTCTTATACTGTGTTCACACCTGAATCTCTGAAACTGATACTGTTTGCTCCATTAGATTCCAGACAATTTTAGGTCCACTATGCAATTCATCCTTCTGTATGTGCCTAAAACATATTTTATCCTAAATAGCTCAAATTTGTTGTTTCAGGGAGAAAAAGCTATTACAGTATTTCTGAAAATACTGAACTTACAGAATACAGTAACATGTTTGATTTTCTGAGTTAACAGGCTCCTGCTGGTGGTTGGAAGTGCAAGCTTGGGCAGTTGCCTAGGGGATCAGTGCTCTGTAGTACACTATCTGGCAGCTGGGGAAATGCGATCTTTCCCCTTTCGGTCTGGCAGTCAGTTCATAGACAACCTGCACTGCATCTTCAGCTTCTCAGCACCCACGGATCATCGTCTGACGATGGCAGTGTCTGACCTTGATATGGCACCACCCTCAACTGATATGAATGGCAAGACTTCATGTGTCAACGATGTGCTCACCATCTATGACCTGACTGGTGGACAGTTAAAAGCCATTGGCAGGTGTGTCTTCCAATATTATACCCATCTCTCAAGTACTGTTTGACCAGTTTCCCAAATTTTAAAACTTTCTGATATTTTTTGTGTGTTTTTATCACTTCTAACTTTTGATGACAACTGCAACAGACAAACAGAGTAGCCAGAAAAAATCAAAACTGGGAGAATTTGTAAAACTTGGTAATAACTACAAATTACTTAGAATACAGCAAGCTATACTCATAGACCCAGCAGTGCATACTCTTATGTAAAGGGAAGGGAAAGATCAGTGTTATGTCAAGCAAAGCTGAAACATGAAGGCCTGCATCAGTATGAGATGTCAACATCAGACAAACATCACAGCACCTTCTGGCTAGGTTAGGATGCAGAAGAATTATTGGTCTCTAGGAAATGGCTTTGACATTCAGTGACTTTTTGCCTTTGTATTGCATATACTACAATAGAAATAGTGATGGTGTGGAACCTGTGGGTAGAAGAGAGTCAGCTGCAGCAATGAACAACAGAACACAAAGTGCATGCATCATAAGATGACTCCATCACGTCTGCTGATCATAATGGGCCAGACAACTTCATACACAGTATTGTCTTGATGCGTGAGCTCTGAGTATGGACATGTTTGTGTCAAAAGTGTGAAGTCATCTGCTACATATTAATCTGGCAGTACAGAGTCCACTGGGTCAGCATCCATTCTGAAAAACTTGTCTTTTTTGGAGGAGGGGGGTAGGCGTTATCATGGGGAAACCTTAAAATACCTCAGTCAAAAATGATTGTCATAATTTGTTGTTACCACATGTACCCACATGCTCAAATTATGTTTTCTTCTAAAACTTCAAACAAAACATTTACTTAAGTTTACACAGATCAGTAATACTGACCAACTTGTTACATGAATAATGAGACCAAATAATTGAAAATGTAAACCAAATTAATACATGGCCTGACTACTTATATGATGTATTCTTGTTGCAGCTATTGTGGAAACAATGCTACTGTGAATCCTGAGTTTGTCCTGTCTTCAAATGTTGCTGTGGTGAGCTTTGTCTCTAATGAGAGCTCTACACCACGCAGGTTCACTTTAACACTGGGAGTTGTACAGCAAATGCAGCAAGTGCAGCAAAATGGATCTACTTCTGAAGGACAGAAAGAAGTGGAGACAGGAACAGAAGCAGGACAAGGAAATGGAGAAGAAGGAGAAGGAAATGGTGAAGAAGAAGGAACAGGAGAAGAAGAGACCACAACAGAGACTGCTGAAGGAGAAGAGGAGACTGTGACAGAGACTGGAGATGGAGAAGGAGAGGAAGGAAGTGAAGAAGGGGAAGGGGAAGGGGAAGGGGAAGGGGAAGGGGAAGGGGAAGGGGAAGGGGAAGGGGAAGGGGAGGGCAATGAGGATGAGGAAGCAACTGGTAAGAGTCAGAGGAGGGGCAAAGCTGTGCCAAAGAGCTCAGCCATAGCTCCAGGTCAAGGGTCAGTCAATGCTTCAGTTCAGCAAAGAGCCACAAGAAAAGCCAGTAAGCAACAAGATGTGAGGTGGAATGCCACAGATAAACCTAGACAGAAAAGAGTCAAGCATAAGAAGCGCCAAACAGCACATACAAAGTAAGTAATTCATATAAGCAACACAGTTATTTTGTACAAACTTATTATTTTTACAAAAAGACTTGAATCTTGTGAAAGCTCTGTTGTTATTTTTGTTAAATGACAGACTAAGCTAAACACAAATATTGTGTGAGAAATTAGAGTATCAATTGTTTCAAATAACTTTATATGTATAACAAACTAGCAGATAATCTACTCATTTCAAAAACAGTAGAATATGTTTGAACACAACAGTACCATCCAACCAAAATGTAATTCATTTTTGAGCTAGAACATTGACAATGGCCACCATTACCAGCAAATAATTCAACCACTTTGAGAACACATTATTAATTACAGTTACTTCAAAGCATAGATACTTTACCATTGATGTATGCACACTTATCATGCAAACTTGCTTGAAACTTGAAATTATAGCCCGCTGATTATGTGAGTGCCCTGGAGAAAACTTCAAGTCTGCACACACACAAGCTGGGTTCTACTCTTGTTTTAATGATAGTGATTATGTGGGGACATGAAAGTACTTCCCATCCTAGAATATTGCTCAAGTGTTTAGCCCAAACCAAATAGGACTAAAGCATGACATTTAATGCATGCAAAGAAGGGCAGCATAAATGTTCATATGTTTGTTTGCTTCATCAAAGTATATCACAGAAATGCTGAAAGCTCTGAACTGGCATGATACTGAGGACAGACCTCAGCTGTCCTGTGAAAGCCTATTTATAAAGTTTCAGGAATCAGTATTATGTGATGGTGTCTAAGAATATACCACAGCCTCCTACATATCATTCCCATAGGGAAAAGACAAGATTAGGCCAATTACAACACAAGTAGAGGAATTTAAGCAGTCATTTTTTCCACACTCTATTAGCAAATGGAACAGGAGGAAACCCTGATATGTGGTATACTGTGGAGCACCCTCTGTAGGCTACTTCACAGTGGCTTGTAGACAGAACATTCTGTACCATGTTAAAGCAGGTGAAGAATGTGTAGAACTGAAATACTGAATTCCGTTTCCAAAACTTTCCTCACAAGTGAAATCTAGAAATGTTTTTACAAAGATGATGTATGCACATACAACAGAATTATTAGTGTTGAAAAGCAACAGAAATTGCTAAATCTCAGCAAAGCTCTAGGGGCTGACAGACTTTTTCAAGTGGTATAAAAAATCTGAAAGTGATGTAATGATTACAAGCTTGAACATAATTTACAGGAGATTTCATAAACACAGAATGATTATCAGAAACTAGAAGAGAAAACTGGTTACATCCGTCTACAGAAAAATAAGAAGAGATCCATAAAATAATGCCATACATCATTCATCTTCACCTTTACCGGAAATATGGAACATGTTATTAACAACCAACTTGAAACAAGGCAACAAACATGGACTTTTAAGGAACTGATAATATGACAAACAATTTGTTTGTTTAAGGTATGATATCCCAATACCCCCAGTTAAAGATAATCCAGTGGATCAAGTATTTCTAGTCTTTGCTGTATTTCTAGATTTACAGAAAGCATTTGACTTAGGACCACATCTATGCTAATTATCAAATGTATTATCATATGTGGTATCAAATAAAATTTGTGACTGAATTGAGGATTTTTTGGTAGGGAGGACACAACAACTTATCTTTGGTGAAGAGTCATCAACAGAGGTAGAAGCAACATTGGGTGTGTCCCAGGGAAGTGGGAACATCTGCTGTTCATTTTGTATATTAATGACCGTGCAGACAATATTAATAATAACTTTACACTTTTTGCAGATGATGCAGTTCTCTGTACTGAAGTACAGTCTGAATGAAACTGTATAATTATTCAGTCAGATCTTGGTAAAATTTCAAATTAGTGAGGCTTTAAACATTCACAAAATGAAAAACCATATATTTCTTATGACTGTAATGTCACTGAGTCACAGTTGTAATTTGTTAACGTCTAGGTGCAACTCTTTGTAGGGATATGAGATGGAATGAGCACATCTGCTCAGTTGTGGATAAACCAGACTTTGGCTTATTGGCGAAAAACTGGGGAAATGCAGTCAGCCAACAAAGGCAACCCATCTTAAAATGCTGTTCAAGAGTGGTGGACCCTAACTAAATAGGACTAACAGGGATTACTGAATGTATAGAGAGAAGGGCAGCACCAATGTCCACAGGTTTGTTTCATCCTTGAAAGAGTATCAAAAAGATGCTGAAGAAACTGAACTGATCAACACCTGAAGACAGACATAAACTATCCTGAGAAAGCATACTTACAAAGTTTCAAGAACCACCTTTAAATGATGACTGTAAGAATATACTACAAACCTCTAGCCATGGTTTCTGTAGGAATTGTGTTGCCAAGATTATATTAATTACTGCACACAGTAATTCTCTCCACACTCAGTACATGAATGGAATGTGAAAACAACCATTATAACTGGTACAATGGGACATACCCTCTGCCATACACTTCTCAGTGGTTTTCAGGGTATAGATGTAGATGTGGATTTAGGAGATATTAATGTGCTGTACAGTGTATCTAGCCAGGTTTGTAACTGGACTGAGAACATCATAACAGTCTTAATGAAGACCAGACTCTTTCACTTAAGGCAGAAGTAAGATTCTGATGTGCCATGTGCCCTTGGATATGTGGTGGAACCATTACTAATCATATCATATATTAATAACTCAACAGGTAGCATTGATGGCAAATCCAGCTTGCCCACCCTTCACTTTCTAACCCACCTGATATACCAGAAATCTCCACAACAATTCCATCACACAAGTTGGGTGGCAACTGTATCAAAACCAAGTTTATGCTCAGTAGTTTTCTCACCCTACAGCAGCAGCAGACCCCCACCCCCACCCCCCAGCAGCTGGTTACTGGCCACAAACAACTCACCAACTTTGTCAGATGTCATATGACCAGGTAAACATGGCACTATGATTTTGTTTACCAACTGTCATTTTCTGATTTGAAATTTTTTTATGTTGCAGTTAGATATTGGATTTTGCTTGATCAGAACTAATGAACATTGTTCAAAAGTTGTATAATAGATTTATAAGTGGAAAAAAGTCTAACATTTGCAACATATTGTTTGCTCTCGGTTTGACAGAGCAGCAAGGGAGCTCAGAACACTTGCACTGTGTGGAGCGAGTGCTTGCAAAACACATCAGCAAAGGGTTTTACTGTTTCAAGAAATGTCATTCATTCTGTCATGATTCATTTTCTACATTCTGGAAGTCTTGATAACTGAAATATGTGATGACCCATGAACATTTAACCATAATACACAACTTACATTCAATAGACAAGATCCAGAAGTTTGGTGTGATAGTACAACAGGCTCTAACAAAAATCAAAGGAGTGACTATTAATGCAATTTAGCTTGAATATCATCATTTTTCCCACTGAGAATTCCTATGCAGTATTGTTACTGGAGTATAGTTATGACATCTTTATGTTAACTTCTTAAGAGGTTCAGCCGTAAGAAAAGACATCTCCTTGAGCAAAGTGCAGTCTGAATATAATATTTTGCAGCTGGTGGCTCAATAAGGATGTTGTACACTTCAAAACCCTCCCCAGGGTTATGTCTGTTGCAGCTGGTATTTGTTGCCAACAACTAAGAACAATAATTCAGCTTATGTAAGTCTGTTTTTAAAAAACAGAAAGTACTTTAACATGAACATGCCTGTAACAGCATGAATGAATATGATATTATTGATCTGGACTTCAAACTGGTCTGCATTTATTTGCTGTCCTGTGTCAAACTGAAACAGTGTGCAAGCTTGGCATATGATAGTTATAATTTAGTTATTGACTTTGGATCTGACTGACTGTAGCTCTGTCATGAAACAGATAAGAATCTGGCCTTTGGCAAGACTGAAACCGTGATGCACAGCAGCCATCGCTTCAGAAGCAAACGCATCACCTCAGTGGCACTGAAGTACTGCAGTGATTGCATCTTCCTTATTGCCCCAGTGGTGGCTACAACCAATAAACTGCAATGTAAAAGACAAGATTAGCAGCAATTTCTGCATGGAATTATCTCCCCAGACTCAAAAGCATAAAGTGATGTGCCAATGTCACACCTTATAAAGAAAATAACTGAGATTATTCAAACTGACAAGGATGTATCAAGTCAGTATATTGAAATGTCATCCAGGATATAATTCAGCAGTCACACCATTGCCAAATATATTCTACGTTGTTGCCAAGTTTCAGTTATTCATTCCACCAGACAATGTGAAGCCTGGCGCAGAAGTGAGCACCTTCTGTGTCTGAAAGACACGACGAATGAGGGCCTGAATACCAAAAGTATATGTCAATGGATTTTGTTCACATTTCTGAACTACAGCATAGTTACTAATAATACTCAGATGCTCCAACTGCAAATTAAACATCATAAATAAGTAAATGTCACAATTACTTCTGTTTTTCTGTCATAAGCACATTGTAAGCTGAAAAACTAATTCACTGAATGCCATCCACATGTCTGGAATGTCTCAAGTGATTATTCTGGACACATTATGACAAAGTAACACATCTTTTGATCATTGCAGACTTTGAAAATGTTTCTCTTAAGAGTGCTGTTGTTGGCATCATCTGCGAAACAGAGGGGCACAAATGACAGGAAAGTCCAGGTCCAAGGAGAGACTTCATAAGCTATAAAGAATGTTACATTCCAAACCAAGAATTAGCTCGAAAGTAGGCTCAAAAAGCTGTGTAACAATTGACATCAGTGAATATGCACAGTGTTGTTTCAATTTGAGCTGCTGCTAAAATGAAAGGAGAAGCAATTGTCACCAGGACAAGGAATAAGGAACAAGAAGTGTAGACAGTATATATATACGAGGGCTATCCACAAAGTACATTATGTTTTGGAATTAAAATAAATAAAGTATTGGAATTTTTTTTTATTATGTACAGATAAAAGCCACACTTAAATACTACTTTTCTACATAGTTGCCATTTAAATTAAGGCACTTATCATAGCGATGGACGAGCTTTGAAATTCCTTCATCGTAAAATTCGGCCACCTGCGCCTTCAACCACATGGTTACCTCTTCTTGAAGCTGTGCGTCGTCATCAAAACACTGCATAGCCAACCACTTCTTCATTGCTGGGAATAAGTGGAAGTCACTCGGTGCCAGGTCGGGACTGTACGGCAGATGAGGAAACAACTCCCACTTAAAAGATTCGAGAACTTCACGAGTGGCATTTGCCGTGTGGGCCCGAGCGTTGTTGTGAATCAGCAAGATCTTTGAGCCCAACTTTCCCCTGCGCTTGGTTTGTATTGCTTTTATGAGGTTCTTCAGAGTTTGGCAATAGCTTTGAGAGTTTATTGTAATGCCTCTTTCCAGGAAATCCACAAAAATCACACCTTTTCTGTCCCAAAAGAAGAGGTAACCACGTGGTTGAAGGCGCAGGCAGCTGAATTTTACGATGAAGGAATTTCCAAGCTCGTCCATCGCTATGATAAGTGCCTTAATTTAAATGGCAACTATGTAGAAAAGTAGTATTTAAGTGTGGCTTTCATCTGTATATAATAAAAAAATTTCCAATACTTTATTTATTTTTAATTCCAAAACGTAATGTACTTTGTGGATAGCCCTCGTATAAATTTTGAAAGAATGACAAGTATCTACTCATAATGACTACAGTATAACCACTGTTGATGTTTTGTCAGTAAAAGCAAAGAGTGTCCATGTTGAAGAGCTTTTCAACTTGCATTATGTTTAAGACAGAGAGATCTGAGGTAACAATGCATTCACCATGCTGAGTGTTGTGCTAATTTTCTATGCAGTGCTTCACAGTGAGTGCACAGTGTCATTAACTGAGTCCCTGAAAGTATCATTTATAAATGATGTCTCTATCCTGCTAAATACTCAGATGAGAATTATCAGGATTAATATGATGGCATAGATGGGTAGACAGTTCTAGTACTCACAGAGGCTATCTAAACACTGTTGAATCATGACACTAAACTGACACTGTATCAGATTATAGCTCAGATTTATTTTATGCTCATGGAAGAGTTGTTCAGTAGTAGGCAAATAGCCTCCACACCCTAGTACCTCACACATAAGACAGACCCATAATATACCAATTAATCACAGTGAAATGCCTTTCTGCCTTTCTGGCAGCATTTATTTTTTCTTCTTTTTCTGTTTTCTTCTTTTACAGTAAATCATCACCTCATTTTGGAAGTGATAAACAATTGTTATAGTCTACCACACCATAATTCACACCCACTCCCTCCGTGGCCAACGACAACAATAACCAGCGATGTTTCTTAAAATATGGCACTGGACGCAGTTTTATAGCTACCTTCTTGTTGTCAGCTTTTTTGAGTGGTTATTCCATTGTTACTCTGAAGATGAATACGAAAGGTAAATACTAACATTGTATTGTGGTGAACATCGAGTGTTTCCATTCTTCCAGCTCTACCATTCAAAATGCAGTGAAAATGAATGACATCAATGTGCTTATGACTGATAAACAATACAGGGTGTATGAAAAAGAATCATCCAATTGTGCATGTATATATTTCTGAAATTAATAAACATTTACAATGAATTTTGTTTTTTGATTAACAGGAAACTCAAAAAGTTTTTTTTCATAGCTTTTCATAGGTATTCAATATTCCTCCCTTGAGGTCCATGGTGTGGTCATTCCCACACTGCAACGAGCATATCTTGAGTTACAGCTTCCACAGCCGCTGTTATGAAATGTCTCAGTTCATTCATTGTTGTTGGTAATGGAGGCACATAAATAGAGTTTTTTGTAAAATCCCCCCAAGAAGTAATCCCATACAGTCAGGTCCAGTGACCATGGAGGAGAGTAATGTAAGGCTGAATCATTTGGTCCTGTGCAACTGATCCATCGTTCAGTAATCCTTTGATTTAAAAATTCCTGCACTTCCAGGTGCCAGTGTGGTGGTGCCCCATCCTGTTAGTAAATGAAGTTGTTCAAATCAGTCTGCAGTTGTGGAAAAAGAAAGTTTTCAAGCATATCGAGATATGTGCTTCCTGTAACAGTGTTCTCAGCAGAGAAAAATGGATTATATACCTTTTTCTGTGAAACTGTGCAAAACACATTACATTTTGGAGAGTCCATCTCCTGTTGAACAACTTCATGTGGTTGCTCCATACCCCATATTCTCATATTATGAGGGATCACCTTTCCATTTAACCAGAATGTTGCCCCATCACTAAACACTATGCATGGAAGAGAACTGTTGTCCTCCATCTTTCCAAGAACAAAATTACAGAACACCACTCATGTTGTTTCTCACCTTCATGAAGAGCTTGCAGTACATCTACATCTACATCTCAAGCCACCTGACGGTGTGTGGCGAAGAGTAACTTGAGTACCTCTATCGGTTCTCCCTTCTATTCTAGTCTCGTATTGTTCATGGGAAGAAGGATTGTCGGTATGCCTCTGTGTGGGCTCTAATCTCTCTGATTTTATCCTCATGGTCTCTTCGCGAGGTATATGTAGGATGGAGCAATATACTGCTTGACTCCTTGGTGAAGGTATGTTCTCGAAACTTCAACAAAAGCCCGTACTGAGCTACTGAGCATCTCTCCTGCAGAGTCTTCCACTGAAGTTAATCTATCATCTCCGTAACACTTTTGTGATTACTAAATGATTCTGTAATGAAGCGCGCTGCTCTCCGTTGGATCTTCTCTATCTCTTCTATCAACCCTATCTGGTACGGATCCCACACTGCTGAGCAGTATTCAAGCAGTGGGCAAACAAGCATACTGTAACCTACTTCCTTTGTTTTTGGATTGCAATTCCTTAGGATTCTTCCAATGAATCTCAGTCTGGCATCTGCTTTACCGACGATCAACTTTATATGATCATTCCATTTTAAATCACTCCTAATGCGTACTCCCAGATAATTTATGGAATTAACTGCTTCCAGTTGCTGACCTGCTATATTGTAGCTATGTATTCACAGCACATTACACTTGTCTACATTGAGATTCAATTGCCATTCCCTGCACCATGCGTCAATTCGCTGCAGATCCTCCTGCATTTTAGCACAATTTTCCATTGTTACAACCTCTTGATATACCACAGCATCATCCACAAAAAGCCTCAGTGAAATTCCAATGTCATAGCTGAATTTTGTATGGTTTAATGTGTAAACATCAACACAACACATGCCAGTTTGACATCGGGGGCATGTTGAGCTGTCGAGCTGCATAGCGAATGAATTTCTTAGGACTCTTTGTGAAACTATGGCAGATGCAATTGATGTCTGTGTCAGACACTCATGGATGGGGGGGCATTTTCCCTTTACACAAACAATCTGTTTCTCAAAATTGTTCATGTCATCATCTAATGCTCTGTGCTGTAGGAGGATCACACCATACCTAGTACAAAAGGCATGCTGAACAGCTATTACTAAGCCACACTGTACAAAGCATACAACACAAAATGCTCTCTGTTGTCCCACCACCATTTTTACTAGAACTGAAGTAGGCACACACTGCTATTACCTAGCAGTAACCACCTTAAGCTTGAGAGTTTACTCATTCCAACAGTATGTTGTTCATGCATATATCTCAAATAGTGTAATAGTTATGATTTCTCTAAATTGGATGATTCTTTTTGATTTTTCCCTGTATCATAGTAGTAACCAGCAAAGTGTGGCAAACTCGATCAGTCATCTGACAATTACAATCTCAAGTGTTTCATAGGATTTCCTTAGTTGATTTCGTTGTGGTCATTATCAGTTAAAATAGAGGAAGAGGAAAATATCTGGATTTAAATATATGTTTGTAGTGGGATCTGAAAGTACGGCCGCTGTTGCACCAGTATGCAGTTAGTGAGATACTGTTAAGAATGTGAACTTTCTCTCGTTGCTTTAGTACAGACTGAGATAGAAAATAGCTGTTATAATTATTTATGTTTAACATATTGCAACCCATTTAAAGTGTGTTTTGATCATCATTTATCATTGAAGATAAATTGTCTTAGTTTAGAGCTGTTTTGTTTATTGTTCATTCCTGGCGTGGCTCCTGGAGTGGATTATTTGGGGGGAAGCAGTGTCAGTGAGTGGCCAGAAATTGATTGCCAGTGGTGCCTTCTGATGGCATGGAGCTGTGTCTCATCGTTTGTCATGACTGAAATCGTGGCTTGTGCAGGTTGCAGATAATGTTTAGCCACTTGTTTTGGTGTGATATTGTGTGATACACTTTTCATAAATCACATGTACACTTACATTTTTGGCATCCCATGATTCATCTGCATCCATGGCACACTGGATGAGTGGTTTATGACATTACTCTACTGCACTGCTTAATCTGACACTGATTTTGATGTAATTATTCCACACAGTCATGATCCTTAAATTTGACGAGCATGGTAACAATGAATTAAGAAAAATGAGATTTTCCATTAAATAAATTATGATAGACATTATAATTTACTCATAAAATAACCACCTTGTAGCCTAGGCCAAAATGTTAATTTTCCAATGCTCTATTGCTAATTATACGTGAATTTTCAGGCATTAAAATTCCAAATGAATATCTAGTGACCTCAGTAATTCAGCTCCAGTCCTGAAAGTCAGTTGACTATCACTGTTTTGTCAAACACTTTTCAGATGACATTTTATATAGAAATTTTTTCAGACAATATATGTAAAGGGACTTTAATGGCATCCTGTCATTAGTCATTGTCCTGTGATGCTGCTAAAACATGTCAAATACTTGTGACTCAAAGTGAAATGTCTATTGATTCAGACAACTAATGGGTAGTATATTTCATAACAGTGGAAGGAATTCTGGAACAAACTGATTACTTAACTAAGGGTAAAATACAGAACTGGTGCAATTACTGTCATTTTAGTTGCACAGCAGATGGTAATTTGCCTAAGCAGTTATCTGCAGAATTACAGTACTTATCATAAGAATTAATTCTGTCTCTGCTTAGTACAAATGAAATAGGCGCTTTGCATATTGGAATGAACAGATTGATGGGTGTTTCCCTTCCAATGTCAAGGGTTTTTTTTTCATTCACTGCTTGTTCTTGATGGAGACATGAGAAAATATTGTAAAGAAGTTGTTCATAGTCACACAAAAGTGCATAGCTTATGGAGTGGGATGAAAGAGGCAGAGCCTCATTAGAGCTGCTAGTCATAAGGATAGAAGGCAACACCACACTATCTTTAAGGACTTAGGGCTAGAGTAAGTGTACCAACACTAATGTCATGCAAAACCAGTGGACAGCATGATGCCACACCATTCTCTGAACACATGTACTATTCTGATTATACAGTTGTCACTGCCATCTATTAATGAGGATTACAATATAACTGCTGCTGATGCTTTGTCAATAATTGTGAAAAGCACCTTATAGATGAGAATTTATATTTTCAGTTTGCCTCGATTCTTGTGTTTCATCTTAGTAAATTTCTGAAAGTTTCATGCTAATGAGCCCTTTTAGCTGAGGTGGTTATTCGGGTTGGTTACACCAAACAACATCAATTTAACAGTAGTTCGTTTATTCACCTAAACACATCAAAGGCTCACAAAGAACTGACATGGCGGAACAGCCCAAAGACAATGCTCAGTATCCAAAGATGATGCTTGGAGTCTAGAGACAAACGTATATCGATGCTGGTGTCGACCTCATCGGCGCCACATAGCGCCCCCCCCCCCCCCCCCTGCCGCAGTATGGAGTACTCTTGAGAGGGCGGGGGGAGGGGGGGGGTGACTAAAGCATTGGCAGGGGTGGTCCGTGGGAGCCGCACCATGATCAGCTCGACAGTGTCGATGACGTCTTCGGTGGACGTGGCGAACACATGAAGCATGTCCAGGTCGATGTCGGGTGAGAGGAGAACACATTTCACCAGGTGGCAGGAAATGGCAGAGGTTGTGTCATCATGAGCACTGGATGAAGGGAAACACATGACGAACTGTGTATAATTGCATAGTATTATTGAGATGTTGTGGATTATGTCCGGGGGGACAGGCACAAACACCTCGAGCGAGGGCATGTTCAAGATGGCGGGGCGTGAGAAACCTCAACAGGGCGAGGCAGGCGACGGTGGAGAGGTCGAAGCGACCGGCGAAGGGCCCGGCGGCAAGGGCATGATCATAGGTAAGCTCGACATGGGGACCATGTGGTCACTCGACGGAGTGCGTGAGACAGGAGTACGGGGCGAGGTCGGAGGAGAGCTCGACGATTGGAACTGGAAGTCACTCGACAGAGTGTGTGAGACCGGCGTAGTGGGCGAAGTTGGGGAGGAGCTCAACGATTGGTGCTGGAAGTCACTCGATTGAGTGTGTAAGTCCGACATGGAGGGAGTGGTCGGAGCATTGTGAGCCACAACAGTGAGTGGAATGGTCATGGCCTGAAGGGGGGTAGAAGAAGGATCAACATGAGCAGGCTTAAGTCTGTTGAGAGAGACTGTGACAGCTGAATCTTTCATCTGGATGTCATAAGTGTTGGCTGAGTGCCGGAGAACTCAGTACGGGCCGGTATACGGAGGTTGGAGGGGAGCACGTACAAGAGCCATTAGAGGGGGAGAGAGAGCCAACAATGTCAATATGAATATGCTGGAAACGCCCAGAAGGGATCGAAAAGGAGCCAAGGCGGGGTGAAGTGTGCTTGTGAACTTTGCAGCATTGGCACGCGACGCAGGAGCGTGCCCATTGCTGGCAGTCCTTTTTGACATTTCTCCACACAAAGCGCTCCGCTATGAGGTGGGCGGATGCACGAACATCGGGTTGGGCTAAATTATGCAATGTATTGAAGACAGCTCAACGGAGCATGGTTGGAATGAGGGGGTGTAACGTACCCGTACTGTCGTCACACCAGATCTCACCAGAGATGCCAGGGAAGGTGGTGTGGACAAAGTGTAGTGAAGAAGTAGAGTCTGAAATCAGGTTCTGTGTTTCCTTGTTGGCGGGTTGGAGGTTAGGCAGTTCAGAGAGGTCTAACAGAGAATGGACAGTGTTGACTCATGAAAGGAAATCAGTAACTATATTGTCAGCACCCCTTTATGTGTCTGACATCGGTGGTGAACAGAGAAATGAAGTCCATATATCTGAAGCGGCGAGGAGGCGGGTCAGCTGGCGGGTTTGTAATGGCTGCAGCCAGGGGTTTGTGGTCTGTTAAAACATAGAAAGGGCATCCCTCAACATATGTCTTAAAATGCTTAATCGCTTCGTAGACCACAAGCAACTCCCTGTCAAATGCAGAATATTTCCGTTGTGCATTGGTGAGCTTGATTGAGAAGAACTGCAGAGGCGAAGTTTGGCCATCAATTATCTGGCTAAGGACCGCACTGATGGCAGTATCGCTCGCGTCTGTGGTGATGAAAAGCTGCACATTGGGATGATGACGCGCGATGGTGGATGCCTCGGCAAGAAGATTTTTTAGGGCAGTGAATGAGTCAGTCATAGCAGGGGTCCATGGCCGAGATCCAGACGTGTTGGTGCCTGCCAAGGCATCTGTCAGTGGAGCCTGAATCTCCGCTGCCCGAGGTAGATGTCGACGACAATAATTGACCATCCCCAGAAAGTGCTGGAGTTCTTTCAATGACGAAGGTTTGGGTAGGTTTAGTATTGTTTGTACTTTCTCAGGGGGCGGCGAAATGCCATCAGCAGAGACCCAAAAACCAAGAAAAGTGACAGCGGGTTGATGTAGCTGCAATCTGTCCTGGTTGGTCTCGATGCCTGCTGCTGCGAGAGTGTTCATAACAGTTTGCACATGTCGAATGTTGTCCTTGATGGAGGAGCTGAACACAAGAATGTCATCAAGATATGCAAAGCAGAATTTTAGGTCGAATAGCACTTCGTTGATGAAGCGTTGCCAGGTCTGGGTTGCGTTTTTCAGACCAAAGGGCATGAATCGAAACTGAAATAACCCGATCAGGTTGGTGAATGCTGTCTCCTCGATGTCTTCAGGTCCCATGGGGATCTGGTGGTAGGCCCGTTTGCAATCAGTGACAGAGAACGTGGTCGCACCTGCGAGGGAACTGGTAAATTCAGCAATGTTGGGTATGGGGTACGTGTCCATAATTGTTCATGCACCAGGACTCGTCTTTCTTGGGTGTAATATGTATGGGCATAGACCAGCTACTGGCAGAGGGTTCAATGACACCGGAGCTTAGTAGTTCAGAAATCTGATTTTTAAGGTCGGAGAGATGCTCGGGACAAAGTCGACGTGGTTTACTGGAGATCGGGGGACCTGGCGTGAGGAGAAACTTGTGAACCATGCCATTGGTGATGACGGAAATGTTGCTGTCAGCGTGGGAGGTGGTTTGTTTACAATGTGTGGCAGGCAGGGCAGGCGAGGTGTGGTCGTGGTGTTCGGAGCCACTCGGCAGATCCAACGGGAGCTGAGGTGGCAAAGTGTCCCAGGAGTCAACGCGACAAGATGGCCGCGAAGCAGTGGCACAATGGGCAGGTGAGCCCAGTAGAACTTGTGAGCCGTTAGTGAGTCCATTGTCCAAGGGCACGGCCTGTGGCAGCATGGTCGCGGGCGAAGCACTTGGCGCGAGTGCACTGTTTGTGTTGTCAGTGGCAGTCGCACAGCAGCACGCAGGAGCCGAAGTTGCATAGTTTGAGGTGCTGTCCGCAAGGGACGGGGTAGGAGCCGTCAGTTCAGGAACACGTGACGCTCGTCGTGCATGTGAATTTGTGTCCGGCCGAGTGTCAAATGCTGCCATGTTAGGAGGGTGTGGCCCTGTGGAACTGTCGGTACACATTGTGGCACACTTGATAGCTCATTTGCGAGGGGTAGCGGGGGGGTAAGCATATGGAGGCTCGATTGCTGGGACTGCAAGCAGATTCGGCGCACTTACTGACCTTGCTTTGCCCTTACTGTAGTGTCTGTAATTCCTTTGCTGCATCGGAGAGCTGGAGCTGAGTTTCATGGAGCCGGAGGGAGAGCTCAAAGTTTTCCCTGCACAGCAAGTGGTGTATTCGAGCTCGAAAAGGCACTTGTGAGTTGTTTCTTGTAACGTCGTCGACAGAGACAAGCATGTACGGATGAGATGAGCCCAGACTGATGTGTCACGGGGGTTTGCTCAACGGAGCACAGGGGAAGTGAGTCTTGGACAGGTGATGAAACACGGTGTTTTGCACTAGGTCTGGTGAAAGTTTGTGGTGTCGCAAGAAGTCAATGCCTAGTATAGGTTCGTCAATTTTGCACACTAAAAAGTCCACTTGAGTTTGCAGTTTGCGGAGAGTGAGACGACGTGGGAAGTTGAACCCAAGCACTGTAGTTTAGTTGAATTCATGGCATGCAGTGAAGTACGATGAGGGCGGATGTTCAACGACACTAAGGACGTAGGCAGAAGCAAAACATTGGCACCTGTGTCCACTAGGAAAAAGTATCCCAACGAAATGTCTTTAATATAAAGTCATCCGCAATTATTCGGTTGTTCCTGGACAGAATGGAGCACTGGTGGGTGCCTGTCATGTTGTGCACAAGAGGTGGCACCCGGACCTACCTGCAATTGGTGTTTGGGAAGTAGCAGGGTGGTCTGCAGTTCCATGCCGCCTCACCAAACCATGTGTGGAAGTAACAGTATGGGTAGTGTGGTTGGATTTCCTGCTGAAAGTTTGTTGCCAGAGGTGGTGGCTGAGGTTCGGTGGCCGCAGCAAGTTCGGTTGCAGGAGGGGCGTGACCATGGGGGAGCCGGTGACATCCCAGTTGCTTGTTTACTGCTTCCCAAAGTGAGCGGAACAGTCAGTACAGTGTGGTCCTGGCCACGTCCGGCCACAGGACAATGAGTCTGAACCTGAGACTTGTCAGATAGGCAGTGGCTGGCGAAATAGAGCAGTGATGCATCATGTAGCTTGTCAGCAATTGTCATTCTTTGCTCGACAGGCTCTGAGCCAGAGCAAAGCGGATGTGAGGAGATAGTTTATCTGACCAGATGGCAAGGAGAGCTGTGTCAGAGAGTAGATCGGCGCTGACCAGGGCACATAGCCGTCTCCAGAGCTGGGAAGGTTTGTCGTTGCCTAGTTGCTCGATGTGGAGCACTTGCCGTATTGCTGCCTCAGTTGAGCGTGCAAGCTGACGTAGAACTGTCTTTTTGGCTAGAGTGTGCCGGGTAGCTGAGTTCGGGTCATCGACCAGGTCAGCAATCAAGTCCTCCTGGTCGTGCAGGTGGGTGATGAGGCACAGAAATGTGGTTGACTCGTTGAGTTTGTAATGGTCAAACACTTCATCCACAATTTTGAACCAGGTTGTTGTTCTGTCAGGATTAAATGGCGGCAGCGTCGTTAAGTGTAGAATATTCGGAAGAACAGGTTGAGTTGAGTTCGTTGGGGCACTGCCTGAAACGAGCTGTTGATGCTGTAGTATTCCAGGAGAGTGTGCCTCCAGGGGATGTGGCGATGATGGCTGGTTGGGTGGCAGCATGAAGGTGACGCGTTGTGGTTGAGCGCGATCCGTCGTGACGTGGAAAGCCGGCGCGGGTGAGACACTGGTTAATATTCTGATGATTATTCCTGAATAATGATGTAATACTGGTTCCACATGCTCCATTGGATCTGGGAACAGAGTTTCACTCTGGCTACACAACAAATGTGCAGATAGTGATATCGGCACACTGCGTCCAGAGCAAAGAATATGTTTATATTCTTAGCATGTGCTGGAGTGTCTGTCAGTCAGTCAATGTAAACACATTGGGCACAGCTATTTATCATAGAGGCAACTGGAACACAAATTCGTAGAGTACCATGCACATTTAATGAAAGCTGCTGCCTTCCACGCACATGGATTTTCCAGAAGTGATACTGGGAAACATAGTTCATTTAAATTCCAAAAATTGTTATTACTCCATGAATTAGCTTTCCAGTTTTCAATGTGCTTACAACAGAAAAATAGAAATAATTTTGACAGTTACTGATTTTTGATATTATGGTTTATATTTGCTGTTGGAGTGTTATTAGTAACTACACTGTAGTTCAGAAATATGAATAAAATCAATTGACATATACACTGATCAACCAGAACATTATGACTGCCTACCTAATAGTTCATATGTCCATCTTCGGCACGGACAACAGCTTTGCTGTGTCATGGCATCAAAGGAATGGGGCCTTGGCAGGTTGCTGGAGGGAGTCACACAACAGTCACTTAATTCCCGTAAATTCCAGAGAGGGGGGCCATGAGCTCTGATGTGATGTTCAATCACCCCCCAGATGTGAAACTCGCTACTTTGTTCCTCAGACCAGTCCATCAGTGTTGGCCTTTTGACATGGCACATAAGCTTTCTGAAAAATGCTGCTGTCAGCAGCTAAAATGATCGTCATGAAGGAGTGTATGTTGCCTGCAACTAGTTTACGATGCTCCTTGGCCATTATGGCACCTTGCAAGAGCTCCACTGGACCCATGTGAATGTTCCCCACAGCATAATGAAATTGCTACCAGTTTGTCTCCATCCTGCAGTACAAGTGTCAAGGAGCTGTTGCCCTGGCAGATGACAGATTTGCGCCATGCCATCTGCATGCTGAAGAAGATACTGGGATTCATCAGAACGCGCAACACTCTGCCAATGCTCCAATGGTCATGTCCCTATTTCAGTCATAGTCACCAATGTTGTGGTGTTGTGATTGGCACATGCATGGGTTGTCAGCTGCAGAGGCCCATTTTTAGGAGTGTTCAGTGCATGTGTGTTCAGACACACATGTACTCTGCCCAGCAGTAAAATCTGATGTTAGTTCCACCACAGTTTGCCACCTGTCCTGTTTTACCAGTCTGTTCAGCCTACAACATCTGACATCTGTAATAAGGTGTGGCCTCCCAACCCCACAATGTCTGAAAGTGCTTTCACCTTGACTTCACCACATGTTGAAGACACTCACCACAGTACTCTTCAAACACTCGACAAGTTGTGCAATTTCTAAAATACCAGTGCCAAACCTCCAGATTATCACATCCTGCCCTAGTTCATACTCAAATAGATCACACACCTTCTCCATTCTACACATGGACAGCATGCTCACTGATCCTACATGCACCATGCGTGTGGCTGACTAGCACACATTCCTCACCAGCTGATGCTGCTATTACCTGGAGGGGTTTATATCTATAGTAGGTTGGTGGTCATAATGTTGCAGTTTATCAGTTCTAGCCACCACTGGGTCAATAAGAAAGACACAATCAAAGCAGAGCTTCAGTGCCACTGAGGTGACATCTTTGCTTCTGAAGTGAGGGCTGATGTGTGTCACAGTTCCAGTCTCACTGAAGAGCAAATTCCTTAGCCATTTCATGACAGAGCTGCAGTCAGTCAGATCCAAAGTCAATAAATTAATTATAACTATCATATGCCAAACTTGCACACTGTTGCAGTTTGATGTAGGACAACAAATCAACACAAACTGAATAATATCTTATTCATTTGTGCAGTTATAGGCATGATCACATTAAAGTACTTTCTGTTTTATTGAAACAGACTTTCAAAAGCTGAATTACAGTTCTTAGATGTTGGTAACAAATACCAGCTGCAATAGACACAAGCCTGGAGAGGGTTTCGAAGTATACAACGTCTTTATTGAACCACCAGCTGCAAAATATTATATTTACAATGCCCTTTGCCCAAGGAGATGTGTTTTCTTACAGCTCAACCACCAATTTCCTCTTAAGATGTTAACAAAAAGATGTCATAGCTAGGCACCAGTAACAATACTGCATAGGAATTTCCAATAAGCGAAATAGTCATACTCAAGATAAAATGCAGTAATAGTCACCCCTTTGATTATTGTTGCTTTCAGTTATAGCTTGTTGTACTCCTACACCCAACTTCTGAATCTTGTCTATTGAATGCAAGTTGCATACTACTGTTAAATGGTCACAGTTCATCACATATGGCAGTTATTGAAACTGCCTGAATATAGAAACCCAGTCATGACAGAACAAACGACATTTCTTGAAACAGTAAAATCTGTTGCTGAGATGTTTTGCGAGCACTCACTCAGAACAGCGCAAGTGTTCTGAGCTCCTTTTCTGCCTTCACACATCTGTTGAATCCAGAGCAAACAATATGTTGCAAATGTTAGACTTTTCTCCACTTGTGACACCATTTTACAACTCTTGAATAACATTCATAAGTTTCAATCATGCAAAATCCAATATCTGACTGTAAAAAAAAAGTACTTCAAATTAGAAAATGACAGTTGATGAACACAATCATAGCATCATATTCACCTGGTCGTAGGACGCCTGACAAAGTTGGTGAGTGGTGTGTGGCCAGTAGCCGGCTGCCTGGGGCTGTTGTAGGGTGAGGAAACTACTGAGAGTAAACTTGGTTTTGACACAGCTACAACCTGTATGATGGAATTGTTGTGGAGATTGCTGGTATTACAGGAGGGTCAGAAAATAAAGGGAACTATTTTTGAGCTCCATCAGGTTGACTACTTTTGCAGACAACTGAAATGCATTAAAAAAAAAAAAATGAATGGAATGGAGTGGATTCAATCTTGCAACTTGTGTGATGTCTACTGCTACACTACAAGCTGTTACAGCCTTGCAGTCACTTAAGGAAATGACTACACTTCCTCCAGAAACTCCTGCATTCTATAGTGCTGCCACATTGTACATATCACCAAACTTAAAATTCTGAAGAGTGGTGGACTTTATTGGCCACCTTAAGTCAACAAATCAGACCTAGCCTCTGCGGCGGCTGGCCAGCGATCAATTTTTTGTCTAAGGCTGTACATATGGGTATCCACATAAATGCAGTAATTGTTAAAGACATAACATTGTTTCACAGCAGTCAGCCATGTCATACTACTACAATGGGATAAATAAAAAGGTTTAGTGGAACTGCGAGAAATCAGTTCCAGAAGTGTATGAGAATTCTGTAAAGAATAAAACTCTGTCTTGATATTCCAGGTGTGTGTGTGGCCCGGGGAGGGAGGGGGGGGGGGGGGGGGAAGGGTCAAGAAGCCCCTCTTGCACACAGCTGTGGCTGTATGCTGAACTAATGCTTTAGACACTAGAAACCAGTATTCTATACTTAATATTCTAAACTTTTCATGTGAAAGGATAAAACTTATTACACAAAACTACTTAAAATTGTGCTGTAAATACAGTAATTCTGTGATTTCATCTCCTGAGGAGTGAGGTGTAATGATCTCACACTTTCAGGTGGCCACCAAAAAGATATGACAAGTTCTCAGTACTGGACTGGACACGAGTCAAAATTCCCTTCAGAAATTACACCAGAACATACTGATAGCTCGTGCTACATTCTTTGATGAAATGTAATGTATGTGACAGTTTGCAAGCTGAGTAGAAGGGGTAAACTCTAAGCTTCTTTGAACTCCATGTGTTTGGTATGTTGCCATTTTTTTACAAAAACTTGTGGCCTTCAGAAGACCAGTATGTAAGCATAAATGATTTATCACTTTCAAGCAATGGAACTTTGAAAAGCATGAGTTTGCATGGTGAAAAATTGCACAAAGCTACATATCTAATTTAAAGTACAGAACTAATAATTTATTAGAAGAAAGAGAGAGAGAGCTGTTTTAAATATCCTCTGATCTTCCCTTTTGTGTTCTCATAGTTATATGGACCAAAATAAACAATGAGCTGTTTTTTAATAGCCATTTGCACATTTCCAAGGGTGTCTGCAGTAGGGGCACATCCTGCCCATAAGAGAGCACGACAGGAAGACAAAGCAGACACGCCACTTCAACAGCATACATCACAACCATTTGGAGGCAGAACAAAAGCAAACAGGCAACATCAGCTTCAACCAAGAAGGCATACACCACGACTACAGCGAAGAGGACATTCACTGCATCCAAAAGGGAACATCGTACATCGCAAGAGGAAGCATGCCATGCTGCAAGAGAACCAGGAGCTGAGAGACATAAAAAATGGAAAGTGATGTCATTTCATATGAGAAAATAAAACAGTAAAAAAAATACAGTTAATCAAAGAAAGGGGAGTTGGTGGCAAATCCTCCAAACATTGTGTGTAGATGATGTGGTTGGGGGAAATATGAGAAAAAAGATTGGTGTGTGTGTGTGTGTGTGTGTAAAATAAGTCTAGGTGGTAAATATCAGGTATGTAAATCAAAGTCTCACTATAGAGAGTGGAAAACAGCAGAAGTGTATATAAAACAAAACTTCTATTATTATTCGCTAGCCACCTGACAGTAACATTCACTCACATTGTGCAACTCAGTAGGGAAGAGTAGTACACAGAAAAACAGATTTTTGTTGATTTTGTAGAAATTATTTCTTAAAGGACAAAATGGCTGTATTTATTCATTTTTATTTATTTATTTGTCCATATTTAAGCATTTGCGTGCAACTGATGTCGTGATGAGTAATGTACAACAGTTTTTATAAACTATGGTTGACATGTTAAGAAATATAACTATAGTACCATGCATAACTAAAGTACACACTGTAAAACAACACACATAATAAAACAATGGTTAACAGTTAAATATGGAACTAAAAATTGTTAAGTTGCTTACTAAGTTTCACATAATAAAAGAACAGCAAACATTCACAAAAAACTTCTTGATGCAGTTAATAGTAGAATGTGATCTGAACGTTATTTAGTACTTGCATATTCATTATATATGTAGAACAAGAGATAAGAATAGAGAAAAAAAGTACAGGAAGAGGTATTTATTTATTTGTCCATGAGAGATGGTTGGTACACAGAATGTACATAAGATGTTGGACATCATTTACTACAGTATTGTTTCTATCATTTTAACATCATTAATCTCTTATGGTTACACTACTTATTATTGGTACATTATTTGTATTTGTTCAGTGGTTACACAATGTTACTATGGTTTCAGTGGATAAGAATGGTATATTATTATTCACATTGGCACATTATTATTTATCAAAATACTCTTTCAGACTGTAGAAGTAGGGATCAATTAGATACTCCTTTACTGCAGCTTTGAACCCCACTGTGTTATTTATTGATTGTATGTTACTTACTAGTTCCCTGAATATCTTTTTTCTAAGGTGTAGAACTCCATTTTGGCAGAGCTTAGGTTTTATAAGACGCATATGGAAATCCAATTTTTGCCTTGTGATGTAGGTGTGTACATCTTCATTTTTGAGAAAGAGTGCTGGATTTTCAGTTGCATACTGCTGTACGAATGCTATGGTTTCAGGTATATATGAAGGCATGGAAGTGAGAGGATTTGCAGTTTTCTGAAGAGTGGCTTGCAAGATTTTCTGTGTTTGGCACCGTCTATGATTTTATTTTGCTAACAGATTTTCTTCCACCCCCACAACCCTGTAACGTTTTCCATTGTCACTGTACCCTAAAGCATTTTTTCATCACTTTCCAAACTGCACATGCTCTGACTTCTGAGCCACACACAACAGATGGCTATGTGGCCATGTGGTTGTTGGTGCAGCATCTCATGCTTCTAATTCTTCCCACCAATAATTATAATTATCCCTATTGAACACATCTCCTTCCTCATTCTAATATATTTTCGCATTTCATTTTCCACAACTACCCCAACCGAAGCCAACCTAATCCCAACATTGAACCTTGTCTTTCTCAGTTCACCCTACCATCCATCTGTGACTCTCTCCCCCATCTAACCATCCCTGGTCACCATACAGGAATTCATTACCTCCATCTCAGTCTCACCATCCTTCCCCGTGCCCCTTCCCAAGAACACCAACATTGCAGCAGAAGAAAGGACTGCCGCCGTACACAGCCTGAAAACAAATCCTGATCTAATCATCCTAGCTGCACACGGTCATTATGAACTGCAGTGACTACCTGACAGGAGGCCTCTGCCAATTATCTCACTACTCCATCTATAAATCCAGTCAGAATGATTCCATCCCAGAAGTCCACATAACCTCTAGTGGCTGCTTAAAGCATTGGGTCCTTTGCAGAACCCCTACCCTGAATCCATTTCCCTTCTCTCCTCTGTGACACCCAACACCTCCTCATTCTAAATGATGCAATACACTTTTTTCCCTGCCAATTTCAGTTGAAAAAATGCGGAATTTGTTGTGGCATATGGTGGAATAATCTCACTTCAGTCCCTTTAGTTTCATGAAGTTCTGATACATGGTGGTGCTATACATAGTCTTCAGAATGGCATCTGAAAAAGTGGTGCATTCCAAGCAGATAGCTGTCATCAAGTTTCTTTTAGCAGAAAACCAGAGCAACACAGATATTATAGGCTCTTGCAGAATGTCTACAGAGCCTTGGCAGTGAGCAAAAGCATGGTGAGTTATTGGGCAAGGCATCTGTCATCATCGCAAGTTCAGGCAAACCTATCTGATCTCCCATGTGCCAGATGGTCATGCACACCTGTGAGCTGCCCAGTCCATCCACCCGGCCTTTCTTATACCAGTCCTGTCACAGGCTTATCCTCTCCCATCAGAGTCCAGGTCACCTGTGAAAGCAGCCATGTCATATACTTGCTCTGCTGCAATCATTGCACACCTGCACAGCTATTTATATTGGTACGACCAGCCCCAGAACCCAATATTTATGAACAGGGGCAAAAATTTGATAGTGCCCCCCGCCTCGAACATTTGAGATAAGACATCAAAATCTAAAAATTTAAAAAAATCAATTTTTCAAAAATGTGTCCATTTTGTAGTGTACATTTTTCTGAAAAGTTTGATATAAAAAACATATATCTCCGAGGAAATGTAAGACATGGTTTTTGGCCTTAAGTGTACCATGGTGCAAGGCCACACCTTTTCACCCAGCATTCTTGTTTCACACGTCACTGTATTTCACTCTGTGGAATTCTAACAGGTATATTTTGTAGTGGAAGCCATCAAACTTATATTTAGGACAGTGGAAATTACCACAATTAATACTGGGTGGGGTTATTTGTGACCAGGAGAATAAGAAATCTTCAGAAAAATTGTGCTCTTTTTTGCCTATTAACTGATAACTTTCTCTTTTGACATAAAATTAAATATAGGAAACATAAAGACAGTAAAGACAAGAGTCAAGCAAGACAGTACACATTTCTTCAATCCTTGGGTCTCAGCATTTTTTCTCTCAAATCTTGCTGCAGCTTTACAGTGCCTGCTTTCCTTTCTGCAAAAGAATCTAGTGCCTCATCAAAGTTCATCAACCATTGTGCTACATGAAAAATCAAAATGTCACTGTCTAATACTGAAAAAGCTTTTAATACAAATAGTATCCAAGACTGGCATGGTTTCTTGATTTGATTATGTCTGTTTTGTACTTATCTGCTAGAAAAAATAAGAGACCTTTCTAATATTGCAGCTATTGTAACACATACCATACACACAAGACTGTTATGGCACAAGTGGTCATTTTTATCTACAACATTTACATCAATAATACGAGAGAATATAATAGAGGGAAACATTCCACGTGGGAAAAATATATTTAAAAAGAAAGATGATGAGACTTACCAAACAAAAGCGCTGGCAGGTCGATAGACACACAAACAAACACAAACATACACACAAAATTCTAGCTTTCGCAACCAACGGTTGCCTCGTCAGGAAAGAGGGAAGGAGAAGGAAAGACAAAAGCACATTGTGTATATGCGGATGGATATGTGTGTGTGTGCGAGTGTATACCTGTCCTTTTTTCCCCCTAAGGTAAGTCTTTCCGCTCCCGGGATTGGAATGACTCCTTACCCTCTCCCTTAAAACCCATATCCTTTTGTCTTTCCTTCTCCTTCCCTCTTTCCTGACGAGGCAACCGTTGGTTGCGAAAGCTAGAATTTTGTGTGTATGTATGTGTGTCTATCGACCTGCCAGCGCTTTTGTTTGGTAAGTCTCATCATCTTTCTTTTTAAATATACGAGAGAATATCATTCACGAAATACCAATATCAAATGCCTATTAGGCTTACTACAAGCAAAAAGTTTTATGTTAGGAAATAGTTTCACATTTCCTTCATTTGCTTCAGTTTCTCAAAAATGAGATTGAAAAGTAGTAGTAGTACAAAATTTTTATATAAATCTAGAATCATCACTGTCTTCCATAGAATTTGTGTGATGTTCCCGTTTCTTCTCCTTCCTCATTCTAACAAATAATCTTGCTGTCACTAATTCTATAACTATCCCTGCCATTGTCAAAACTTATTCTCTGGTTAACTTCACTAACCCTGTCAAAATAACCGGTTTAGTTTTCCCACATTTATTCTCCAGTTAGGCATTACTATGTGTTCGTACAATACATTTTCCGTGCATTCCAAGAATAGAATGAAGTAGCTGCTAACCAGGGAATGTACAACTGGCCCTTAGTGGTGTAACGATCTGGCAAAATTTCATTTTTTTGGACACACCAAGAAGATACTATGTAATCTTTCTTGCCTGTTATTCCTGTTAGTCATTTATTTCCGCTCTGGTAGTCTGAATCTACAGATTTCATAATAATAATGACAATGCTTATTGTTCACACGCACAGTCAACCAAATAAACAAACAGCTATTGGCATTCACCTGTTTGGGTTAATTCGGCTCAGCTCGTATAGTCCCGCTCCCTTTTGTCACTGGGAAAGTTTTTTATTTCTAGATGTGGTGGGGATCCCCCTGACAAAGACATCATGTACACTATGCGCACATTCAAAAGTCAATGTATGCTTTATTCAGAAATCAACTTAAAATGTGTTCATAAACCAACAGGGATGCATATCAAAATCATATGAACAATCAATAGACCAACATGCGCTGCATGCTAGGTGCTTTGTGAAACAAGTTTTTTTTCTTCAAGAATATGAATTTGGTGCCCCCTGAAATTGCCACCTGGGGCAAATACCCCAGCTTGTCCCCCTCCCCCCTAGATATGGACCTGGGTATGGCTACCAACTACCTGTCCACCAAGATGAAAGGGCATGGACAAACTGATCAAAAGCAAAGTAGACCGCCCTGTGGCACAACATGCAGCTGAACATAACATGCTCAAGTTCAGTAGCTGCTTGACGACCTGAGCTACCTGGATTCTTCCCCTCTTCTTACTACACATCCTCCACTCCCAAAATACGTTATTTTCCTATCTTAAAAAATGGTTTGGATTACTGTTATTCTGATTGATTATAACATTCAATGAGCATTTAAAGCCAACATTCTCACAAAATATTTGTTATTTTTATGTAATTAAAGCTTACAAACCATTAAATATCAAGGTCTGGTCATGTGATCAAAAACACACTGTTATTGGATGCTGCTCTGGTGATGTCACAGACTAGGAGTAAGACAAACCTGTACTTGTGTTAAAAGTAATGTTATCCAAAGTTACAAGGTTTTTATGTACTTTTACAGCAAACAGTTTAGCTATTTATCAATGGAAAATTCAATTACAACTTGTAAGTAACAACAGAAAGGATTGTGAACGTTAATAGTGGAAGCCTTGCAAAAATTGATGCGTTTATGCTTCACCCAATTAGAGCAGCGATATCTGCTACTTTTCCCTGTTGCCTGCACCATTGTTAAACTTGCTCAAAACTAAGGAATTGTAGAGCTTTTGCAAAAGGGTCCGTGTATTATAACTAGACTGTCGATTATCAGTCATGAACTATGATCCAAAGCAAAAATTCTTGGTAAAACTTAGTGCTGATTTCCTATGAAGAAGATACTCTTGTCAGGTGTTCCGTAATGCAACAGGTAGTACATTCGACTACAGTGTAAGAGGTCACATGTTCAAATCCTGGAAGGGTCATATATATTTTTTAAAGTTTCACACAAAATATGAAAATAGCATTAGCAAGAACTGATTGTAGCACTTGTTTCAGTTGTGGGGATGTTTTATATACAGCCTGACATTGGTCTTAATCTGAGAAATGGACAACAGAGGATACACTCATTTATTTTGCGATCAAACAATTCACTTTTTTTAGAAGGCATTGCTAGTAGAGAAGATATAACTATATGCCCACAGTTCAACAAGGTACAGGACAGTAAGGTTATACAGAGAGATATAGAGTATGTACCACATTCGGGTGACACAAATGTAAGGGCTGAAGTTTTTGTGAGTGTAAACTAATGTTAGCATCAAAGCAGACTTACTTCATCTTAATGTAAGATGATGAAACTGCAACAGTTTAAACAATAAATATCCTAGCTAGACAGTATGAAGATAAAAACATAGTTTCTAATACTTTAAAAAGTGTGTGGTCACATTAACAAGAAAATATATTTTTGAACATGATGTATGCGAACAGCAATTGCAAATGTAAGGGCATGTAAACAGCAAGGAAAACACAATAATATCCTGTTTCTGGTCAGCGTGATGAAGTTTTGTAATTATGATTTTGTGTACATATGAGAGGACTGTCAAGTCACTTCACAAATAAGTTAAAGCATTCTTTTGAGTTAGGTTTGGGCCAGCAGTCTATGGACATCACCTTATAAAATTCGACACTTCAGCACTCTAAAAACTGAGTTACTGAATAATTGAGGTGTAGTTATGTAAAACAATAATTTTCACAAGAAGAGCATATCTTGAAGATAAGTTAATGTTAACTTTACAGAGCAACACAGTTTTAATTCAGTTAGTGAACTTGTGTATCATTGTGATGGCAATTTGCTGGTACAGTGCAACCACATTTATGAATCTTCTCATTCACTGGAACACTCAAAAACTATTTTTCAGGAGTCTTTGTAGATGTATTTGTACAGCATGGCACTACACACCATTTGTAACCCATTTTCTGAAACATGAACTCCAAAACAAGACATCACTGTGAATCAGCATTATGACAGTAGGAAAAGCGAATTAGCTAGCAACGTCACAGGCATCACGAAAATCAAATGAAACATTTTAGCCAGCGTTCAAATTGTTTGAATTTCAGTTCCATTTTTATAAAAGAATACTGAAATTTAAGAAAAAAAAGTATGTTCGGAACATAAAATATCATTTAAAACAATTTCCAGAAAACAGTCAAATACCCTATTATCTTGGTCTCAACTTACGGTAACGTGCTGCCCCCACACCCTCCACCCAACAGTTATCACCTCTTCTGTCCTGTCATCTCCATATTCACATCCCCTCATGCTCACTGTGTGTGTCCTCTACCACGTACCAACCTGTCTTTCTCCCCTTCCCTGCTCCGCCCCCCCCCCCCCAAAACATCCTTCCCCCAGCTCCCAACACTCAACACTGTGCCTGACAGTCTTTGTGCCAGAGAGCGTCCCCCCCCCCCCCCCCTCCCGCAAAGACTGCTTCAATGCAACATGACAGTTGAATTCTGGTCCGAGCTGCCCAAGAAAGCAGTCAAGCAGTCATGTGTGTGAGGTGTGCCTGCTTGTGTGAATGATGGCTGCATTCCTTTCTGAAGAACGCTTTGGCCAAAACCTATATCTAAAGATTTGTACCTGTCTGCAACTCAACATGTCACCTTTATGGTTGGTAGCAATCTAGCCTTCTCCCAAAATAGGCCTTAAAGCTGATTACATGGTAACTAATAAAACATGTAATCAGCACACTACAAAGAAAATTGTACACATTAATAACTCAGCCATATAAACAAATTGTATTTTAAACAGTTTGTGTATTCATATTTAGGAGAGCTGAAGACAGCAGCTGGTTGGACAGTACACGAAATAAACAGAATAGGTGTGGCCATAGCCAGTTTTAGCCAATGGGAGTGAAGCATATACATTTAACACAAAAAACACTCAAACACTCAGAGTTGATCAGATTGGGGTGAAGACATAATTATCACTATTATGAGAGCAGAAGGAAACAAAAAAAGCTAGAGGAGTGAAGGACAAACAGCCGAGCAAATGGATAATAGATGGACCAACAAAATTCTCGTGGTTGGAGGCCAACAGATACGAAAAAACCAAGGTAATGACGTGCACTGACATTTGTATTTGCGAATTGCTGTGACGTATGATGTAAAGAGTACAGTCTACTGATCATATATTAAGTGTTCTTCCCATTCCATCCACACACTGAATGGCATGAAATGACTGCTTGTATCTCTGTGCAAGTTATTATTTGCCTGATTTTATCTTTATGATTTCTCTGAGTTAGCTATGTAGTGGGCTGCGAAATACTGGTACTTTCTATTGCGAAAGACAGTTCTTGATGTTTTCAAAGTAATTCATATGGGATGTACGACATCTTGTTTTCTAGCGTATACAAATTAAGATTTTTCAACACTTACATCAACACAGTCTTGCCAGTCAAATATAAGAACATTCATACTGCCCACCTGGAAGGTGGATACATGACATTAGATAAAATGTTTGTGCTTTTAGCAGAAACATCTTATGTGCACAATTTGTAATTTAAAAAAAGGTACACTACTAGTAAGACATTGCACTACAATCTTCCTCTTTCCTTTGAATCTTCTCCACTCAAAATATTTAATATTTGCTAGCATCCTTTAGACAAGTAGCTTGAAGCATCTGGGTATAACCATGATTCTACACGTTTCCCTGCAAAAATTTGCCATCCTCTTAGCACAGTCAGTTTCTGTAAACATTGCAGTCATTTGGATGATAACCTTAAAACTGACTGCAGTTAAAATATGTATCATGATAGAAGGAGCAACTTTCAAGTTCTGCTCTTTAGCATAGATTTTAAGTCTCTACGATACATAATGTTCCATTACCAATGTGTAGCAACTACCTTTTAATAGTGTCCCAGAATACCTATAGCACACTGATGTGAGGTGCATACATAAACACAACAGAAAAAAGTAGTGTCAATGTGCCGCATACCAGCCCAATATAGGTGAATGGGTGCCTTTCCCTTATTTTACATGTTGTTCTAACCAGGAATATCCACTAAAGTTTAATCACTTTAATATTGTCTTACATGGTGGTGTGAACTAGAGATACAGATAAGCTAATGAATAATTCTATGCTACTGCAGAAAATAGCCTTCCATCCACTATGACAGATGAAGCAGCTACAGCAGAAAATATCCTTAGAGTTGCAGTGATACATCTATAACACTCGAAAGATGCTACAGAGAGAATTTTAGAACATGTTTCTTGCTCGCGTATCATGTCGTTTTTGGAAACCCAGAATCTACTCTGTAGGAATCAACATGGATTCCAGAAACAGCGATCGTGTGAGACCCAACTCGCTTTATTTGTTCATGAGACCCAGAAAATATTAGATACAGGCTCCCAGGTAGAAGCTATTTTCCTTGACTTCCGGAAGGCGTTCGATACAGTTCCGCACTGTCGCCTGATAAACAAAGTAAGAGCCTACGGAATATCAGACCAGCTGTGTGGCTGGATTAAGAGTTTTCAGCAAACAGAACACAGCATGTTGTTATCAATGGAGAGATGTCTACACACGTTAAGGTAATCTCTGGCGTGCCACAGGAGAGTGTTATGAGACCATTGCTTTTCACAATATATATAAATGACCTAGTAGATAGTGTCGGAAATTCCATGCGGCTTTTCGCGGATGATGCTATAGTATACAGAGAAGTTGCAGCATTAGAAAATTGTAGCAAAATGCAGGAAGATCTGCAGTGGATAGGCACTTGGTGCAGGGAGTGGCAACTGGCCCTTAACATAGATAAATGTAAACGGAGGTGTTTAGCAAACTCAAGTGGCAGACTCTGCAAGAGAGGCGCTCTGCATTGCGGTGTAGCTTGCTCGCCAGGTTTCGAGAGGGTGCATTTCTGGATGAGGTATCAAATATATTGCTTCCCCCTACTTATACCTCTCGAGGAGATCACAAATGTAAAATTAGAGAGATTCGAGCGCGCACGGAGGCTTTCAGACAGTCGTTCTTCCAGCGAACCATACGCGACTAGAACAGAAAAGGGAGGTAATGACAGTGGCACGTAGAGTGCCCTCCGCCACACACCGTTGGGTGGCTTGCGGAGTATAAATGTAGATGTAGAACGCCTTGTCAAAAAATTAGGAATGTTTTCTCAAACCTGTGATTCAAGTTAGTCAACAAGCAATTTTGTACTGCAGACCTGCTCACCATTCTTTGTGGTGTGGCTTGGCAACAAAGAAAGACCTATGGTAGAACTTATTCAAACAGCTCAAGCTCTGTGTATATTTCATGTTTAGGTTGGTCTCAGTTCTCACAGAAACAAGTTTCTGCACAAAATCTCATATTGTGGAACTATTCTACCACCTCTATCAACATGCATTCTCAAAACTTTCTCTCATGAGCCAGCTATGGGGGAAAAAGTCAGTTTACAGCAACTTCATAAAAGGTTGTTAACACTCATGAACACATTATTTTAGTCCTACTTATGTAACTACACTTAACAACAGGCCTTTTTTTTATACTGGTCACCAGTTTTTAAGTAGAAATTCGTCAAAGGGATAGGAGTTGTCCATGAGCAACAATTTTAAATTACATTTAAAACTTGCTTTGTTACTTGCCAGACATTTTATGTTATTGGGCAAATGATCGAAAATTTTTCTTGCTTCATATTTAACTCCACTGACAGTTTTAACAATCGGTGATAAAGCAATTTTGCATTACATGCTCAGCTTTCTATTTTGAAAAGTGGTGAACCATTGGCAGAAGAGCAATCAGCAGCTGTCCTTTGAAACAGTCTAAGTATAAGAATTTGTCTAAAAACATAGTGGAATACAAATTTCAGAATTTGGCTGCAAGTAGAAAAAGCTTTATCCTGATCAGTTTTAAAACATATTTATTTAACTTCAGCTTGAGGCAATATCACTGTGTTTAAGCTTGAATAGCATAAATCTTCATCCCCTGCCTCGATTCAGCTAAAGGGAACAGCTGTTTGCCCTTGTTATTCTTCAGAGAAATAGCGCACATTGCAACACCTAGTAAAACTGAGTTACCCTTCTCAGCTACAAACTACAAAATATCCAGATGTTTCAGATGCACAAATGCTGTAACTTTATTTGGTCACTTCTATACACCAAGTACTTTACAAAAAATAATTGTATTATTTATATATGACAATAATTGACAATTGTTGGTTTGTAACCATACAGATCTAGAAAATAAAAGATAACTGTGCTATGTTAACAAACAACAGCTAGCATATTCATTAATACTGAATAGTTCATCAACAGCAAACAACACTTGTTTTCAGACCCGTTACTTCGATGCTTTGCTACAGCTCTCAAATGCTGATGACAAAATGAAGATGTTGCCAACAAGTTAAACAACAGATCTTGCAGCTGAAAATACACATCATTGAAATATAAATGCTATACCACAGGTTACACTACAATAAAAATCACACTTCTGTGGCACATCAATTTTAGTGACTGCTGGCTTACACTCTTGCCAAACTACTTACAGATAGAGAGTCACATAAAAAACAAAATAAAAATCATGCATACAATACGTTACAATGATGTTTACAGATATAAAATTTCTGTTATCAACAGTGTGATATATATCAAATCACTCCTCACAACAATAATGCAAAAACATAAAACCGAATATGGTACATTACACTTCAGTATATGCATTTGATGATCTGTCCTAGTAAGGCAATTTCCCATCACATAAAAACAAATGATCTATTATAATCAAGCATCATGACCCATTATAGCCCTAGAGGAGGGTACAATCTATTATTACAAATCTTTATTCCAGTCATGACAACACATGATTAAAAACAAGGGCACATAACAAAATATAAAAATTTTTATCAGATAGTGATGTTCTTAAATGTAACATAAAATTCAACTGCTTCCAATTATAACAACAAATAATACAAATTCTACATAAAGTACACAAAACAAAAAGCACACAAATACTGTTATACTCTGAAATCTGAATAAGATCACACACACATTTTTTATCTAATCAAAATATAAATTCATGAGGTGAGAACTACAGTCACATTAATGCCTCAGCCTCATCATACTACTATTTCAAGCATAATCTTATATTATGCTGTACATCCGATAAATGGAGATTCACTGGTACATGAAAATAAAAATTCTCAGAACAGTACAAAAATTAGATGAAACAATAATGAAATACTTACAAATTAATACTTTTCTACCATTACACGAGACTCTCGCTAATCAGGCCAACAGTAGTCTGATGCACACCCAAAAACAAGTGCACAATGAATTATCGTGCGTGACAATGCTTAGTTAAATTTCAACAGTACTCAACACATATGGATAGCGAGTTGGAAAGACGGAAGGTTATGCGAAAGAGTGAGAATGAAGAATTGGATGTAGCTGTTTATAGATGGTTCATACAGCAACGCAGTAAAGGAATTCCAGTCAGTGGTCTGATTATAAAGGAAAAAGCAGCTCCATTTAACAAACAACTTGGTAGTAGTAACTTGTTTGAAGCAAGTGAAGTCTGGCTATCAAACTGGAAAGAACAACATGGCATTCGGCAGCTGACAGTCACCAGGGAAAGGACACTGATGAGTTTTTAAGCAAGATACAGAAGATAATAGAAGAAGAAGATTTAACAGCTGATGCCTTGTATAATGCTGATGATACAGAACTCTTTTACAAGATGCTTCCTTCAAAAATATTAGCTGCCAAGAACGAGAATGAAGCTCGTGGTTACAAGCAACAGAAACAGCATGTAACATTAATAGCAAGTTGAGATGCCAATGGGAGTCATAAACTACCGCTTATGATGACTCAAAAATCCCAACACCCACATTGTTTTCAACACACTGACATAAATACTCTATCAGCGCAGTATTGCGCTCAGAAGAAAGCATGTATGGACAGACAAATATTCTCTCCATGGTTCCATGAAACACTTGTACCAGCAGTGAGAAAAGAGCTAAAGAAGAAGAAGCTTCCACTGAAAGGTATCCTTACAATCGACAATGGAGACGTTCTTTTCGTGAAGCGCTACTGAGGAAATTTAGAGAACCAGCATTTGAGACTGACTGCAGTACAATTTTGCTACCGCCAACTTATATTTCGCGGAAAGACCACAAAGATAAGACAAGAGAGATTAGGGCTCGTACAGAGGCATATGGGCAGTCATTTTTTCCTCGTTCTGTCTGGGAGTGGAACAGGGAGAGAAGATGCTAGTTGTGGTACGAGGTACCTTCCGCCTCGCACCGTATGGTGGATTGCGGAGTATGCATGTAGATGTAGATGAATGCTCTCAGTCATGCTTCAGATGTTTCTCTAAAGTCAGATGGTGTACACGTACAAGCACTCTTTCTCCCACCCAATGTGACAGCCCTTTCAGCCTATGGACCAACGAATTTTGGAATGAATTAAACATTGTTATTGACATTTACTTCTTCTCTCCTTGCTATATGAAAGTGAAAAAGACTCCTCTGAGACTATGCTGAAGGTGTGGAAATCAATTAACATACATGATGCTGTTTTCCAAGCAGCCAAAGCATGGGATAAAGTGGAGAGCACTACCATAATTGAGAGCTGGAGACAACTGTGGCCACCCATTCATAACGAGTTGGATCCAGTAGTGAGTGAGTGACAGTGATGAGCCAGTATATTTGGAATTATCAATTACTTTGTACACTGACATGTTCCACAACCTTCCAGGAGGAGAAGAAATTGATGATCAAGATGTTACTAAGTGGCTGAATGAGGAAAACTGTGATAAGGACCAAATTTTAACAGATGAAGAAATAATCAAAAGCGTGCAAGAAAGTAGTGATGAAAGTGATGAAGAACAGGACACAGGAGGAGAGAGCATGAAGATTTCTCACACTGCTGGTGCTGAGGTCTTCCTGGAGTATATTATGCAACAACCATATATGTGCAGTACCAATGTAATGCTTGTAAAGCAGTTGCATGATAAAGCATGCTACCGTTGTGTATCATCATTGCAACAGTTAAAAATTAGGGACATGTTTCATAGTCAGTGATATGACTGTATAATTACGTACAGTATACACCCGAGGACTAAGTTTTCTGTGGAAATTAATGCATTTTTGAACTCAATAAACTATATCCTGTGTTTTAAAATTGTATCCTTTGGTTTAATAAAGTACAGTACACTATATCCCCTATGTTTTCAAAATAAATGAATAAAATAAATTTCAGGCACTCAATAATCCGGCACCCATATGTCGCAAGAATGACCGGCTCAGCAAGAGTCTAGTGTATTAAAATATGTAGATCAACATATTTGATATGGTACATGTTTCATATATTTAATCTATGAAACATGTTAACACACACAGTTGTTATACAAGTATATAATTGTTATGTACAAGATAACTTATAGATTCCAGTATATATTTCTCTTCGTACCTTGGGTCAAGAATACGGTTATAATATAGAAGCTTCAACATATAGCAGCAAATTTAATCTCCTGTTAAAAATCAACTGTAAATATAGAAGCTGTTCTATTTCATTTAGCTTATGGAGGGGGGGGGGGGGGGAGGAAGCTATGTACTGGTATTTCACTCATAAGGATGAAAATAAAAAATAAAACAGACAGAAAATAATGTTTTTCTTTTCTAAAATGTTATACTCATTCTAGTGGTGAAATATTCCAAACAGCCAGTTTAGAAACACCATAAAACAATTTGTTTTAATTTCAGGTTGAACTAAGAAGAACAACAACAGTCTACTCAGTTTATTCACAATTTAGTACCCTACAATTACTTTTCACACACATAGCAGTAATATACAAAAAGGACCTCGCCAAAATTGAAAAAGAACAGCTTCATAAATGAGATTACTGATGTACCAAATGATTTAAAAATACATATATGTCTATCCCATCTTACATTGCTTCTTAAAGTTTTAACTTTAAGAATTTCCTTCACAGTACACATTACATACTACATAAACACAATCCATTGCACTTAGGATAGAGAATGCAATCTGATCTTCTGATCTGATCTTGTTGCAGTTAGGGTAAGGTGTCCTAAATATGATACAAAATCACAAAATGTGTTTTCATGCAATCTGATCTTCTGATCTTGTTGCAGTTAGGCTACTTACAGACCTCGTACTTTCATAAACTCTTCCTATATTCTCATCATTTGCTAAACTGTTAATCACCCACAGAAGCAATCCTGTCATTTCCTTACTGTAAATAAGGTATTATACAACTGAACTGAGTTTAATAGCTAAAACTTTTCAATGTTTCTAATGCACAAATTTTAACAGCGTGATTTTTACAATCAATTATTTGTAATATCACCACAGTAGCTCACAGAAATTCATAACACATACTATTATATTTTATACCTGGTCTACAAATATACTTTGCATAGTATTTCATTACAAACAACATTTCTGATTTAACTCTCACACTGTGTGTGCTAAAACTATGAACTATACAACAATCATTTTTATTTTAAAACATTTCACAAGACGTTATCAGGTTCAGTAGTAATTTACTACGAAACAATGGATTTATATCTAACACTCTACTACTTTTTGCATGCAGTCTACACTAACAGTAATTTCACTGCACAAAGTACTTTCTGATTTACTGTTCAGTGTGTAATTGTTTTTAAGGAAACTTTTCAACATTCAGGGTGAATGTCCATTAAGTGTGACATTTTCCACAAATAAGCGATACACACAGGATCCAAATATGAAACACAGAAGATTGAATTTACCCTATCCATAACTAAATTGTATAGGCCTACATGAATTTACTCCTCTTATGCAAAATAAATTATACAGCCATTCACACAGATTGACAGAAGAAGAAAGTGTGAAACAGGCAATGGCAAAGCAGTATTCATGCTGCACAGTACCATGAACAAGATTTAAATCAGGAAATACACAATATAGCATCTGATTTATTCAATGAATCATCGCTTATCTGAAATGTGCACTGTAATAGCTTTGGAAAAAAATTATACGTAAGCAACTGTATAAACGGTCCTTTAGCATAATGTTGCATGCTGTCGTAACACACTACCTGCATATATTTCTATACGACAGCTGCTCACCATTTTCATGAACTTATGCTGTTATACGGAGCTGTAGTGACAAGTTTACATGGATGCCCATAGCAAAAGTTCAAGTGCCCAGAAGAGAGGAAGGGGATTAGAACAATCAATCAAACACACTAACAGGGGCTTGAAACCAGGGCACACAAGCTAGACAGTAACAATTTGTCACAATGCCTAGGTCGTGGTCTGCAGCCAGGATTTCAACAGTGTGGGATCCATAGTATTTTCTCTGAAAGGAAATTGTTCATGTCAAATTCCTCTGCAGTGATTTAGTCCCTCCCTTCCTCTGGCTGTCTATGTTTTCCTTGCAAGCTACCATGTACATTGGATTGGCATTACAGCACCCTACAGTACCATCTGAACCTAAAGATGGTGTGCTGTTGTTAACTTGAGAACCATTTACGCAATTTTTACATGAGGAAAGAATCAAGTGTGACCAAAAAATACTATAAAATTAATAGTAAGTTGTATTGTGACTAAGAAATCTGTATAACTTATCTATGCTAAACTCCTGAAAGCAGTGGAAATATATGAGATGCAGACATCATTTACAATAGATCGTCATTAAAAGAATATATACTTCTATTAATAGATGTGTTTCTTTTTATAGTTTATTAGTGCTAACAAACTGCATAACATAGAACACATGTAAAATCACTTACTCAGGCAATAATTTTATAATAGGTCCTGGAGAAGAGATCATCACGACATATCTGATGATTTACCATTACTGAAACCTTGAGACAACACCATGAACCACCGGCAACAACTCATAAAATTCTAAGCAACACCTTAACAATGAATTAGTTACAATTTTAAATTTGAAACTATATTAGGAAGCAACCAAGCTCTCCTGTACAAATACTGACATTAAGCTCACTTGAATACCTGAAATGGTAAGAGTAACAAATATTTAAGTCCAAATTCATAGGGGTGGCAATAACTACAGGTTCATATCAGAAGTAAGAAACAATTTGAATAAAATTTTCATGGATACAACTGTGACTCCAGATTACTAATAGTAATTAACAAACA
Source organism: Schistocerca cancellata (assembly GCF_023864275.1). Lineage (NCBI taxonomy): Eukaryota > Metazoa > Arthropoda > Insecta > Orthoptera > Acrididae > Schistocerca > Schistocerca cancellata. The sequence continues at coordinate 167,827,586 of NC_064634.1, forward strand.
TAAAAATCAGGACTAGTGAATGCAAGAAAATCTAAAATATGGATGAAACACAACAATTTGTTTCCATTTCTTTTTGTAGCAAACATAAACATAGAATCATCATTGCAAAATTTTAACACAGTACTAGTGATCCAAAATTCTCAAATTGCCTGACACTATTTTATTTTCTAACACTGCCCCAGATGGTATATCAATTCTGTCACCATGATTAGCAACAATAATTACAGTGCCTTTCAGAGACACACCCCTCCCAAATGTCACATCACCAGAAACAGTTAAATGATCAAGTTCAAGAAGATCTGGAATATCTGCAAATCTTGATAGAAATTCCTTTACTTTTGCGAAATGATTGTCACCCAGCTTGACCAATGGTGTCGTGGGGAACATGCGCAAGGGGCTCATAACAAGAGAGCCATGGTTGAGGCTGTATAAGTTACTTTTCACTAACAGTAAATCTGATGTCTTCTTGACTGGCAAAAAACGCATCCGAGGAACATTTATACCGAGGCCACCATTAAAAGTCTTCATTGCTGCACCTACAGCAGTCTCTAGTTGAATAACATTCAGTCCGTTAGCTAATGTTTTATTGTTCACAATAATTTCCATGTTCAGTGTTTTTTCTTGCAGTACTCGTTCTATAGCACTGAGTTTTACCCATAAATTATTTGTATTGAAGAATTTGAAAGTCTTTACTGACTTGAAATCATCGATATGTTCTTTAGGAACTTGTGCAATTTCCAGCAATCGTAACTTTTGTTCATACTGAATTAAGGTACCACCTTTCACGTCAGCTCTTGTCTTGTCTGTTACCTCCATCACAAATTCTGGTGATCTGTCTTCGGGGCGAAAGAGAAGATTCAGAATTTTTGGATCGACAGTTGCACCAAGGTTGTCAATATTAGATATAAAACAATATTCACGACCTTGTTGAATAAACTCTTTTAAGAGCCCACAGTTTCTGAAACTGTCATAAAAATCACCGTGGCCAGGTGGATACCATGCTTCCATGTCACCTTCAATATCACATGTTCTTGCAATCGGTAGTAACGTATCCCTGCTGATTCTTGGGAAACAGCTCTGGTTGAAAGTATATATCTCGACTTGAAGACCTTTATATCTACGTACAAATTTTTGGGTATCATCGTCGGTGTTGAACGAGTTCATTAAAACAAGGGGTACATTGACATCGTACGTCTTATTGAGATGTTCAATTTGTTGCACAGTGAGATCAAGAAAATTTAATTCGTTTCGCACATGAATCATAGACTTCGGGCCATGGCAACCCATTGAAGTTCCCAGACCACCATTCAACTTGATTACAACAAGTTTGTTTAACATCTCGCGCACGAGTTGTGTTGACGGTTCCGGAAGAGAAAAGTAATCCTTAACGGCATCTTCGGGAAGCTTTTCTATACGTTCCCAGATAATTGATGGACCCTTTTCGCTGAGAAAGCGCTCAAAAAGCTGCCTAAAACATTCAAGTTGTGTTCTCAGCTTTGGAATTTGATTCTCAGTGGCGGTACTCAACAGGCTGTCAAGTTCATGCTGCAGTTGGTTAACAGCGTCGCGTTTAGTCATTTCTTTAAATTCACGAGATCCTGATGGAACTCTTTGATGACTAAATTTCTCTTTTTTACCGTACGTGCCCACGACATTACCTTCCATCTTCGTGCTCCAGTAAAAAATAAGAAAACAATCGAGTCTATGTTATTTAGGTTTGTGTATTAACAATCAACTTTCAGTTTAAAAATTGAATGTCTCTCTTATCAGTTCTGTTATGATCTACAGCTAGAAAGGAAATAAAACGCAGCTGATCACTAAATCAACAGCGACTTGTCGAACACTATTTACCACCACATGACACACGCAATAACAACTCGTTGTCGTCACATCAATATGTCATATAAACAAGTAAACAACACCGGTACCTCCATGGGTGGCAAGTGTCAAAGATTCAGAGGGATCCAAAGCACATAACAAAAACAAAGAAATATGTAGCGTACGAAAGACAAACACCGCAGTCACATCAAAGTTAATATTCGCAGCCCTGTCCGTCCGTCACGTCTGGTGATCTCAATATAAACAGGATGTACGACTGTAGTGCTCTGGATCTGTGAAAATCACGATGGCCGATTATCGCTAGGTTGGCAACTCCGAACGTATTAGTCGTGTTGTTGTTTTGTGCTTTTTGTCGTTCGTAAATAAGTTGTGAACGACTGGTTACCTTTATAAACGTATAATAGTGAGTTACTGTGTAGCTTATGATTGTAGAGAACTGCAAAGGAAATGGAGTTCAGCTTCATAGGTAAATTATACTTTTATTCAGAACTAGTGTTTTTACTGCATTGTATTTGATGTATGAATTGCAGTACTGTAGACGTTACTTCTCTTATTCAGCCATATAGTCGCCACTTGTTTGAAGTAGATTTCCATTTTTTCGCTCGGGAATTCAAAAATTATGAGTACGAGTAAATTGCTGGGAGCTCTGGTCCCTTATTGCCTACAGTTAATAAGTATCCAACATTTCGAAGAAAATTGCTTCCAAACGAGACCAGGAGCATTATTAATTGGTTAAAAAACGATATCGTCCCGTCTGTCTGTGGCTTTCCCAAACATCTACAGAAAAATATGGTTGCAAGGAAATAGTTTATTCGAAAAGAACGTGTTAGGACTCATATAAGTTAAACATATTAAAAATTTTTACATTATAATTGTATCATCAAAATAATAGCTCCTTCCTAGCAAAGTATTGTTTGTTAGTGTGCTTACAGGCTATTATAATTGTGAACTATTGTGTATGCAAAATTACAATGATCTTCTTTCTTGTAGGATGTAAACCAGGCAGATATACATTTGGCAAAGTCTCCTGAAGCACATGGTGAAAACAAAGCAACACAGACAAATCTCCATTTGCCAACAGAAATAAATTACATGAAGAAGATGACAAGGGTGCAAATGGTCGTGATCTGAAGAAACAAAAAGATCTCAATGATGACCCAGCTGCCTGATGGGCTTTAAAAAATGACACCTTAATAGTGATGTGGAGAATCATTTGAAATTTAATTTTAGTGATTTTCCATTGCATTTCATTGTTAACCACTTGAAAAACTGTGAGCGGAAATCAAGCTAGATGGTACTCTGATATCATAAAAGAGTTTGCTCTCGCATTAAATATTTATCCACCTGAAGCTCACTTACAGACATCTCAGATCCTTACTTTGTTTGCCCCATCCAAACTACATCAGATATTGGATTTCTTCTGTCACTGTGAGTCTGGGTTCATAAGTGAAGTGTTCAGTTACTTGAAAGAAAATGTAAAAAAAGAACCCTGCTTAAAAGAATGCACATTAATTTTTGGCAGTATGATGATTTGAAAGCTATTGTTACGGAACAGCAGTAGAAAAATGAATAGTGGCTATGCCAACATTGGTGCCACTAGGCCAGTAGATTCTAATGGACTAGCAAGAGAGGCATTAGTCTTTCAAGTTGTATCGTACAGAAAAAAAATTTAAATGCTATCTTGTATTTTTTTGTATATAATGTTTAAAATTTTACATTGCGAAGAATGTTATTTAATAACTTCACTGGCAGTTAAATATCTCTTTCTTACAGGAGATGGATTGTTTTGCATTCTTTGCGACAATGGAAATTTATTATCGTCGTTAAGCGTTATTCTGTAGACTTCTAATAAACCAGTTTGTCTTTTTTAATTATGAGGAACCAAACAGGCTATGAGTCCAGATGTGCTACTGTATAATCATTTAAAGGCATAGAAGAAAGACAAGTTTTAAGTTTTGTATGTAAATGAAATGCAAATTTTGAAATTCGTGTATTGCGATTTTAGTACAGTGGTGTAACTTTTGGTGTGAAGTTCGACTATGGATTCGACAAAAGTTTACTGGAAGGGCAATAAAATTGGAATACATGGAAATACAAAAAAATGGTTCAAATGGCTCTGAGCACTATGGGACTTAACATCTATGGAAATACAAAGCAAACACCTGTCTACATGGTATTCCTGGAGAGCTAACCTGTAGGACCAGCAAAAGTGCTACTGCTCAAGTAAAAGAGACATATAAGAACGCACTAAATAATTATCTTAAGGCTGACAGCAATGCCGTAATTGTATTGAATATGAATATGACAGAGGAAACATTGCAGAAAATAATGCATCTTAATACACCTCGAGAAGTATGAGCAGAATTGTATAAATTATTTGATGGTGTCTCTGAAGATCATTTATGACTTTGTTTACATTTTTTGGCGGGGGGGGGGGGGGCATGTGAAACATTCTAGTGATGAGGTAGCAACTCATATATCAAAGATTAAAAATATGGGGAATGATTTGAAGCAAGACCTGGCCAAAGATGTAGAAAATAATCCAGAACTTCCAAATTTTAGACACGCTACCAGATGAATATTTCTCATTAAAATCACTTTTGATGATTATGTCAAAAAGTGATGGAACAGTTGATAACTCAACTTTGTGCATATGAGAAAGCTTTGTTGAGTGAAGGAGGAGATTCCACATCTCAAGAGGCTCTTATAAGTAATTCATTGAAATAATCTTCTTAACAACAACAGTGGAAATAGAAAGTTGTCTCTCATTACTGTAAGAAGCCAAATCAATGATCAAGAACTGCTAAATATGGACTGTAGATGCTCGACAACAACAGCCTCAGAAAAGTGATTTGTTGGAAGCTGCTAAGACTCCAAATACCAACATGGATCTCCCCGCTGAAACAAATATTGTTTGTTATCTGAATGTGATACTGGTAGCTGGTATGTAGAGAAAGGTGCAACGAGTCATATCGCCAATGCTGACAGAGATAGTGTTGAGGCTGTTGGCAAGGGTATAATAGAAACAGAAGCAATAGTGAATGAAAAGTGGCAAAAATCACTTTGAGTGATGTGCGGTTCTTACCAAAAATTAAAAAGATTCTATGTTCAGTCTTAGCAGCACAAGACAAAAATCCAAAAAGTACATTTTTAGCCACAACAGAAAGGTATTATTTTAAAATCGGTGAACTCGAAAACCTAGTTGGATATCAAGATCGTTATGGAGGACTATTATAATTAATGATAAGAAGTATTCCTGCTGAAGTAAATTAAAGCAGTCGAGAAAATTTGCTACAATTGTATCATGAAAGATATGGACACTGACGTGAGGGACATGTCAAGATGTTAATCTAAGATCTTAGGCTTAAATGTGGGATTGGACTCTAAGCTCTGTGAAGGCTGTATTCATGGTAAACCACATCAGCTTCCATTTGGCAGCCATAAGAGAGCTTCTGAACTGGGAGAGCTGATTTGTAAGGATGTATATGTTCCTTTAGAAAAGTCCAATTCAGTGTATCGCGACTTTGTGTGATTCAAAGATGATAACAGTAAATATCGAGCTGTTTACATTGTCAAGGAAAAATCAGAAGTTCCTAGTAAACTCAGTCAATTTATAATTGAAACAAAGACTGCTGGGTATACAATTAAAAGCCTCTTAAGCGGTGATGGAGGAGAGTTCAACAACAGGCAGACAAGAGAGAGTTTACAGAGGGAGTACATAATCCAGTCTTTTACTCTGCTGTACGCTCAACAAAAAAGGAATGCAGTGAAAGAGTAAATCGTTGTCTTGCTATGATGCATGTTCATGCAAACATTCCTCAGTTGTTTTGGACTGAAATAAAAAATCCTTCAAGTATACATCCTGAATTGGCTGGGACCTTCCAGCATTTTAGGGATGTCTCCATACGAAATGTGCTATCGAAAGAAGTCTGGCGTGAAGCACCTACGAATAATAGGCTGTAAATGTTATATGGATCGAAAAGCAATAAAAGGGATTCTGATTGGCTATGATCACAATGATGGTTATCAGATCTGGTGTGAAGAAAATCGTCAGTTAATAAGATTGCAGGATGTTATTTTTGAAGAGTAAATTATGCAAAAGGGAAGTTCAGTAGTTCCTAGGGACCTTGATCTTTCTCGTCGGAAGTCTCAAGAGTCATCAGACGAAATTAAGAGCAAAATAAAATTTAGTTTTCCAAGAGAAAACGAGTTCGATAATTATGATGACTTACAGGATGAAACAGAATAGAAATTAGAACAAAATCATTTTGATAATTATGACGATTTACAGAATGAAACTGAAGAGAGATTAGAAGAATCTGATGAGGGAAGGATTAGGCCACAATTGCATGACCGTTTAACATTAAAACGTCTGGAAAGACTTCAAGACTACGTAATGCAGTTGAAAGTTGGGCGTCTATGATTTTGCTGTGTGCAAACACAAACTCTGAGTCTGGGATATTGGGATATATTATCGCGAGTAGCAGCGAGCGAGCAGTTGTCGAGGCAGTGGCGGATACATATGGGGGGGGGGGGGCGAACCCCACTTACGGGACCGTCTGCATTGCCACCTCCACCGCCCCCTCCAGTCAGCCCGCACGCTATTCATTCGTTTCTTTCGTCAGTCGACTCGACTGAATTGAATTATCGAGTAGTTGTACTTTGCTATGTAGCACGTGCATCCGTGTTTCTGTCTGGCACATAGATAACTAACACATACCTACGTGAAAAGTCACGGCCATTCTAGTGATCATAATACGTTATTCTGTCTGGCATTTGTTCGAGAAAAGTCGCGAATATTCTGCTGTTTTCTAGTATAAAGAACGTTCGAAATGTAGCGTCATAAATACGACTATTCACGGAATAGGAAGCAAGTTTACATTCAGAAGCAAGAATATTAAGACAGAAAAATGAATAAGTAAAAAGTCCTACTTGTAGCAAGTGCAAGTGTGAAAATTAGTCAAGAGTGAGATGATGTAATTAACCAATTTGCCAGGAAGAATAGGTGCATAGAGTTCATCATTTAAGGAAGAGAACCACAATTGTAACTTTTTTTATATCATAAGATGGCATTGCCTTGTGTATGTGTATAATCAGGGTAAATAAAATTTTCTTAAACTTGTTTTTCTGTATCCTTCACTGTATCAAGGGGAGTTGGAGGTGGTTGTATGCAGGGTGCAGTGGAGAGAACCATGCAACATGAGAGATCACAGCATGCAGTGATCATGCTGGTATTGCTGGAAGAGACTTTGGCACTAATTAAGAATTTGTTTGGTAATTTTTCTTTTCGCTGAACGTAGTTGTTGGTTGCTTGCACACTGGAGGGATTTTGTCAGATTTGTGTATGGATACACTCAGAGTAATATTAAAATCTTTGTTGTGCCCAGAAAGGTGTTTATTGATTATAGACATTGTGAAATAATGAAAGTTTCTCAGAATTTAAATCATCAACTTTCTGAATATAGTAAATTAAAAGTTTTTATTGGTTTACCACATTTTTCTTTACATCCTTTAAGTTTAGCAAACCAATCCCCTTCTGATCATTCAATTTCTGTGTATAAAAGTATGACAGTAATTGTTGCAATTATTCGATGCATTGCACTCTGCATGGATCACAGTATTGCTTTTTGACATATTTTAGCATGTTGCTGATCAGATGAGGTATGTTGTCTGTTGCACAAAGAAGCATTACAGAACAGTTTGTAGGAGACATTAGAGTATGTTTTTAAAACTCACAGTCATCTGGTTGATAACTGATCTCTTTATAATTTGTGGGAGGAGTAATTAATTTTGTGTTCAAATTTCTGTTTATTTTTGTTCTCAATCAGAATTTTGTCATGGTCAGAGATGGAATGTCACACGCATAATTCTGTACATCATTTAAAATAATTACAAACATGTTTCACATTTAATGATGTTTGAGAAAACGGAATCTTATTGTGACGCCATAAATTCGAGTCAATGAGACGACAGGAAAGCAGCAATGGATGAAGATATAGCGGCACACCAATAAAATGGAACTTAGACTTTGGAAGATTTGCCTCCTGGAAAGAGAGCAATCCCATGTAAGTGGATCTACAAACTGGAGACGAATGCTGATGGATCGGTAGACAGATTCAGAGCAAGATTGGTTATCAACGGATTTTCTCAAAAGAAAGGGACCGATTACAAACGATCTTTCAGCCCTGTGTCAAAGATGTTGACTATTCGAACATTACTCAGCGTTGCATCCAAAGAGAAGATGAACATTGCATAGATAGAAGTGACTACTGTGTTTCTTAATGGTGACCTGAAGGAAACGATTTTTATAACACAACCTGAAGGCTATAATGCTGGTTCTGGAAAAGTATGTCGCTTAATGAAAAGCTTATACGACCTGAAACAGGCACTCCACTGCTGAAATGAGGGATTCACAGATTATGTGATGGAATTCAGATTTAAGAGAAGTGAACCTGATCCCTGCTTCTTTGTGAGACCGAAAGGTTCTTACAAGATTTTCTTCATACTCGATGTTGGTGATGGCTTGATTGTAGCTAATAATGACAGTGAAGTTAAAGAATATATTGAAGACATTGAAAGAGAATTCAAAATAAAATCAAAGCGAGCAATATATTTCTTAGTCTTGGAAACTGATAGAAAAGAAGATGGGTCCATTCAAGTCAGTCAGACTCACTACACGTAGAAGGTTTTAGAGCGCTTTGGCATGAGTGATTGTAGAGCTGTAACAACTCTAATTATCAACCACGATGGCATGGGAGAGAACTCTATCCACACTGAATATCCTTATAGACAAGCAGTTGGATTCTTGATGTGCTGATGTGTGGGAGAGGACCAGACATAGCATATACTGTTGGAGTAGTACCTAGATGTCTTGAAAATCCAACAAAGTCTGATGTAATAAGAGCAAAAAGAATTTTTCGCTCTTTCAGAGGCACATATAACTATAAACTTACTTACAAAAGCAGTAAAGACAAACGCATTCTTGAATGTTATAGTGATGCTGATCACGGAGGTGATGCAGGGATTGGACTATCTGTCTCACAGGTGTCCTCTGCCTGTACTTTGGTGCACATGTCAGTCGAATGAGTCAGCCACAAACTTCAGTTGCACTCTGAGAAGTGGTTTGGATGAAGAGACTCTTAACTGAACTTTTCCAGCTAAGGTATTCGAGACCTTGCCTGCAAGTGGATAATGAAGCTGCTGTTGGGCTTGCACAGAATCCTGAATTTCACCAGTGGACAAAGCATATTCGTCTCAGACACTTCTTTGTTTGAAAATTAGTCACAGCTGGTGAACTAACGATTTCAAGAGTAGATATAGAAAATCAACTTGCAGATTTATTAACAGCACCACTATTTGCTGCCCGACTAAGACAGCTTTGCAAAAATAAGAGTGTGTGAAATAATAAATAAATAAGGTAGAATGTTAGTTTCGCATTGTGAACAGTTTTATTTAATAACTACACAGACATTTTACAGTCATGGATTGTTTTGCATTGTTTGCCACAACAGAAAGTTATTATCGTTGTTAAGCATTTTTCGGTAGACTTCTAAGAAACCAATGTGTTTTTTTATTCGTGAAAAACTTGGGTCATTCCTAAATAACTATACAAATAGCATTCAATCTGACCGTTTAGCTGAATTACTCCATATATGCCTCCCGAAATTGCATGAAGTTGGTGGTTTTGTACACTCTGTTACTTGTGATGGCCCACTTGTGAACCTGTAGCTTTGAGAAACTTGGCCTGAAACTATGAACCTCAGAATATTATTTCATATTTTAAACACCCATCGCCTGAATGCATTGTTTATGCCATTTTGGACCCTTACCACATGCCTAACTCAGCACAAAATACTTTGGCTGATAAACATATTTTACAGACTGTAGATGGTGCTGTACAGTGGGGTTATTTAGTTAATTTAAGTGATTTGCAGGAGAGTGAGGGCTTGAAGTTTGCAAACTCAGTCACCAACCAGCACATCCGATTCTACAATAAGAAGATGAATGTCTCTGTCGCTGCTTAGACTCTGAGTTCAAGTGTACCACATGCTACTGAATTCCTCTAATTGCAACAGCACAGAGATTCTAAAAGATCAGCTGCAAATGTTGTGTTCATTAGAAAAGTAGCCAAACTTTTTGATATATTAAACAGTAGAAATATTTATGGTTAAGGCTTTAAACAACCATTCAATTTATTTAACATTAGTTTCTGTCAAAATTATACTAGAAAGGTGGCATATTTTTTGAAATCCATCTCCATTGAAGGTGTTCCCACTCTATGGCATCTTCACTTAACCTCTTTCTCTGAGTTTCTTTCTGTCAGTTAAAACTGTAAAAATGTTAGCTACAGAATTTCATTTCTGAGAGAGAGGTCCAATTCAATATTTCTTAACATATAAAGTGACTGGAACTATTATTTTCATGTATTAGAGCTAATGGAGGGTGGGATAATAATCCAAACACCATTTCATTCAGCTCTCAAAGCTCTGTTATTAAAAAATAACATAACTTATGGATACAAAACAAATGTCCTTGATTTTGAATCAAACTGTGGTTTCTCCCTTGTCCACTTTAGGTATAACCATATTCAGTGTGAAAATATTGATTTAAATGATGCTTCAGTGAGACAGTGTTCGACTTATTGCAGTGCTCTGAATGATAGAAATTTTAGTGACTATGTTAATAACTGTAAAGGTCTACAGGTTTCCACATAGCCGCACAGTACATAGCACGCACTCACCAGCCGACCTATCTTGGTATGTTGACAATTTGCTTGGTCAAAAGACGTGCGTCTGGCCGCACTACGCCACAGTGCGCCATATAACTAGCATAGCCTCAGTCACGAATATGTCTCTTTTCTTAGCTCACCATGAATTCCTTCGATACGACCGTAATTAGCTGGTGTTAGGATGTCAGACAGAGTGATGATGGGTGCGCGTAGCGTGTGTGTTTATAATCAGTCTTTTGTTAATAAACTGTTAAAACTTACTTCTCGATGTTCAGTACCTCAAGGACCCACTGCTTACAAATCCTGATAAATATTTCGTGTAATTATCATCTGGAGGCAACAACACAAGCAAACACCTTATAGAAGTGGTGTCAGAAGTGGAATAATTATGGAAAACCTACAGTTCCGAAGAGGTGCAGCACAATGTGAACTTTCAGAAGCAGCAGCATGGACATCTTCTGACTACATGGGGACATCCAACGCTGGAATTCAGGTTGGTACACTCCAGTTTGGCCAGAATACGAAAGGCAGTGATGGATTTTTGTTTTACTCTTGAGTGACTCATTGGCGTTAAATAGACGAAATGCCACAATCCAGTCAGAGTAACTTTGTTGATCAACAAACTGTTAATTATGAACTGCAAGAAGAGATTCGGCAGTTAAAAGCAGAAAGAAGCGAGTGTAACATTCCAAAGGACTTGTCAAATTATAGTTCATGCAGCACAATGCAACTACAATAAAGAATTTTTCATTATTGCCATCTGCATCAGTGTTTAGGGGGAAACCCGTAGATGATGTGAAAGTGCTTTTTTCTTAAACTTAAAGCTGCCGCCCTGTTAGGATCATGAACAGATTCAGATAAGCTAGTGGTTGCCAAAGTAACAATTCATGGAGCAGCACAAGATTTCATTAGCACAGAGCCTACTTGCTGAAAACAAAAGATTACAATGAGTTAGGAACGGTTGTCCTTAAGAGATTTAAACGTAAAAACGCGATCAGATTTTACAGAGAGCAGCTTTACAGTTTGCGAATGCGACGAGACGAAGCTATCGAGCAGTTTGGCGACAGAATACGAAACATTAACGCTCAAATGTAGGAGTTAGCAGAAGATGAAAAGGAAAATCGCATTCAATTGATCGAAGACGACCAGAGGGCCTTGGACATATTTATTCATGGGTTGTATGGAGAGGAAGTAAGGAAAACCGTTAGATTAACGCGGTGTAAAGCGTTTCACGAAGCGGTAGAATCAGCTGCTGGTTTCGCTGAAGTACTAAGACGACCGAATGAGATGCAGAACAAGAACGCAGAGTTTTCAACACAACAGTACAATACTACAGATGCAATAAGCTGGATAACAAGCGCAAGGACTGTAAAGAGAATTAAATCTGCTATCATTGCGGGATGCAGGGTCATGTTACGAGAGACTGTCGCAACAAGAAGAAAGGTAATGTGAACAACAGACAATCTGCCAGATCTTTAAACGTGTATGGGGATGTACGGGTACCACTCCGTCCACCCCCTGCCAGAGACAGTGATTTCTGTTAGTTCCAACGAAAATCAGAACGAAAATGACTTCCTGATAGGTGCTGTATATTGTGGGAGAAACATTAAACTAATTATTGACACAGGAGCACAGACCTCATTAATGTGATGTTGCATAGATAAACGGGATAAATTTAAACCGCCGCTATTAAAAGCGCGAGGGTTAAATGGAGGAAAACTACGTAACTATGGAGAAGTTGAGGTAGGATTAATTCTTGGCCAAGGCCAAGATAAAGTTGAAAATAAAGATAAAGATAAATAAACAGCAAGGGTACAAAAGTTTCAAATAACGAAATGCGTTACGATAGTGTACTCGGATTTGATTTCTTGTCCACTAAATAGGCAGAGATATTTGTTGCAGAAAGAAAAATCAGACTATGCCCTAGCAACTACAACCTAGGAAATCGTTCAGATCGTACTCAAAGGAGCAGCAATACTGACGTCGCGGAAATGGACCACCCCAACGATGCGTCAGTTCAAACCGTCCGATTCGATGTTCAAATTGATCAGCCCCAGCAAATTCCCAAGGGAGCAGGCAAGACAATCTACGTTGAAGTTAAGTAACCCCAATGCAAGGGACGAACTTTGTTATTAATTGAGCGATATGCGAAAAGTGAGTTACTGAATACAATGCATTGTTATGTTGCTAGAAGTGTAGGTATCACTACAATGGTGAGACAGAACATTGCAAAAGTCCTGGTTACAATAACGAATATGAGCAATGAGGATGTTACAAGGAACGAAAGTTGCTGAAGTGTCGAGTGTAAGTAAAAGTGACGTAATACAGATTCCAGATGAGGTAACAAACGCTGCAGTTATAAACACAGATTTTTGTAACAGTACCACAAAACTGCAACGAGGAGACGAAATTAATAATGAACTGAAGCGCAAGATTTGAAAGAAGATAGAGCATTTGACAGCTGATGAACAGAAGATTTTAGCGCCTGTTTTGTTGGAGTATGCAGCTTTATTCCGAGAACGTGCAAATTTACCTGTCACTCATTTAGTTCAGCATCGTATTCATACAGGGAATGCAGCTCCAATCACATAGAAACGTTATGGAATACCATTCAGTCAAAGAGAGATGGCAGAAGACATGGTTAACGAACAATTAGAAGCCGCAATTATAAAACGAATATATCCTTCAGACCCACCGTGGTCTTCGCCTGTTCTAATTGTAAAGAAGAAATCAATTTCTGGAGAACCACAGCTCCGTTTTTGTGTTGATGAGCGATCTTTTAATGCTGTGACCACACCGAACATTATCACTTACCAAATTTAGTGAAACCTTGGATTACTTGGGTAGATGCCGAATTTTTTCAGTATGTGATTTAACAAGTGGTTATCACCAGTTAACAGTGGATCCTGATGATCAAGCAAAAACTTCATTTGTAACTGCAACAGGAGTATACAAGTATCTTCGTATGACGTTTGGACTTCGTAATGCTCCAACTACAATTCAACGCCTGATGGATTCAGTTTTACGAGGGCTCACCCCAACACAAGCACTTGTTTACCTTGATGATGCAATAATTTTTGGTGAAAACGAGAAGCAGCATACTGAGAGATGAGCATATAAGAAGTGTCAACCTGTCTTTATCAATAGATAAATGTCATTTTGCACAAAGTAAAGTTAACTACCTTGGTCATGCTATAACCAGTGAAGGTGTTCGACCTGATCAAAATTAATTGCAGTTGTAAAGAATTTTTCTGAACCACAGAATTTGAAAGAACTACAGTCATTCTTGGGACTGTCAAATTTCTACCAACGATTTATAGCCAGTATGCGAATATAGCACATCAAATGACACAGTTACTGAAGAAAGGAGCCACATTTAATTAGTCAACAGAATGCATAAAGGCAATGGAAGAATTTAAAACTGCTCTAACCACAGCCCCAATGTTAGACTATCCAGATTTCAGTAAACCTTTTATTCTTTTAACAGATGCATCCAATTTTACCATAGGTGCAATCTTGTCTCAAGAAGTTGATGGTCATGAACATCCAATCTCATTTGCTTCCAGACAATTAAACAAAGCAGAATGTAATTATACTACTACTGAGAAAGAGCTTTGTGCTTTGGTTTTTGGTATAACACAAAACAGATGTTTCTTAACAGGAAGAGAATTTACAGTTATTACAGATCAAGTTGCACTTAAATGGTTATTGAGCTTAAAGGATCCAAGTTCCAGATTAACAAGATGGGCATTAAGACTGAGTATGTACCAATTTAAAGTTATTCACCGACCTGGTAAAAAAACATGTGAATGCTGATGCAGTGAGTCGAAAGGTCAATGTTTGTGTTAAAATAAGTCGGGAAGAAGAGGAAGATCCACAATGCAAATTATGGAAAAATGATCAACGTTTTGTCGAAATCGATGGATTATTGTACAAAATCACTAGTAAAGGAAACCGCCTAGTTATTCCAGAAAGCATGAAAAAGCAAATCATGAGAGAACAACACGATTCTTTACCATCAGGACATTGCACTAAAAAAGCAACAAACATTAAAATAGTTCAAATGTTTTGGTGGCCGACTTTTCGAGTTTGTTTCACAATGTGATTCCTGTAACAGACAGAAGAATATAGGAAAGAGTAGGTAACCATTGCAAGAACTGCCAGAGACAAGTGGACCATTTGAAAGAGTAGGACTAGATGTTTTAGGACCGCTGCCTAAGTTTAAAAATGGACACAAATACATATTGACAATGTTAGATCATTTTTCTAGATACCTTCTCATGATACCAATACCTGATAAGAGTGCTGAGACTATAGCTAAAGTTTTTGCAAACGAATGGATTCTTAGGTTTGTATCACCATTAAGTATAATTAGTGATCAAGGAACGAATTTTATGACAGAACTACTTAAACAGACTTGTAAAATCATGCAAATAACTCAATTAAGGACTACACCAGCACACACTGAAGGAAATGGAAGAGTCGAGCAATTCCACAGAACAATTATTAAAATGGTTAGCCATTATGTGGGTAGCACACACAATTGCGATGTCTGTTTACCATACTTGGTAAGTTGTTACAATTATCTACAGTTCTCTCGCCGTTTGACTGGAAGTGGGTCGATATGACGACGGCTGCTCATCAAAGAGCTCATCTTAGCAATACATCTACTAGACAAGTAAAGAAATTTGAGCGTCTTGCAGCTGTGCAAAGATCAGAGTCATCATACCAAACAACACGCACTGTCGTCAACCTGTCGGGCAAGAACCTGGACAAAGGAGCCATCTCAGCCCTTAATAAAGGTTTGAATTTTGCTCCTACACCACGTACTATGCCCATCGTGGATCTTATCAGTGGAGTAGAACAGGCAGTGAGGCATCTTGCACAGGACGACGCCGACGAAGTGAGACTTGTTACCAGTCGCTTTTTGGCCTCAGCTAAGCCCCCCAGGTCTAATATCAGTAGAGAGGAGAGGGAGGTGCTCCGTTTACTTCGGAAGGATGAAGATCTTGTCATATTGCCAGCTGACAAAGGAAATGCCACCGTTGTCCTTAATACTACCAAATATCATAGAAAAATGACATCACTGTTGGAGGATAGTACATATAAGTGTCTTAAACGGGACCCAACTTTGATGTACAGCAGAAAAACCATAAAGTTACTGAAGAATTCCGGGCTGCCAGACGATATTACAAAAAATCTCTGAGCTCCTAGACCGCCCAGGTTGTACGGACTACTGAAGCTCCATAAGAATAATGTTCCCATGAAACCTATTGTCAGTGCAATTGGTTCTCCTACTTATAAGCTGGCTAAATACCTAACAAAGTTGATGACTCCTATAGTCGGCCGGTGTGAACATCACACCAAAAACTCCCAGATCTTCATTGAGAAAATCAAAGAGATTAGAGTTGGTCCAAATGATATTTTAGTCAGCCTGGATGTGGTATCGTTGTTCACAAAAGTTCCTGTGGAGGACACTTTGAAAATGCTGGCGGATCTATTTCCTCCTGAAACTATAAAGTTGTTCCGGCATGTGATGACGACAACCTACTTCTTGTATGGTAATAAATTTTATGAAATGACAGAGAGTATGGAGATGGGCTCTCCGTTGTCTCCATCACTGGCTAAATTTTTTATGGAGAATTTTGAAGAACGTGCATTAAATTCGGCTCCCCTCCGTCCATCCTTATTGTATCGTTACGTTGACGATACATTTATGATCTGGCCACATGGCGCAGAAGCTCTCGAACAATTCATGGAACACATGAACAGCATCCACTCGAACATCCAGTTCACTGTCGAGATGGAGAAGGAAGGGAGACTGCCTTTCTTAGAAGTTTTAGTACAACGACAGGCGGACGGGCGTCTCGGCCACTCTGTTTACCGTAAGCCGACGCATACCGATTTATACCTGAATGCACAGAGTTTCCATCATCCTGCTCAGAAGAGAGCCGTTTGGAACACGTTGGTATATAGAGCCAAAACTGTTTCTGACGAGGACCACTTAAGGTCCGAGATTAACCACCTGAAGAACGTGTTCCGAAAGAATGGCTATGGTGCACGCGATATAAAGGCAGCGTTCTCCAAAAGAAGGAAACGTAAAAATGCTGCGACCTCACAGGATGAAACACCGATTGCGGTTCTTACTTTTTGTGGCGCGATATCCAGCAAAATAGGAAGAGTCCTGCATTGATGTAGTATAAGACCGATTTTTCGTCCTCCTAAGAAAATTAAGGAGATGATGCGCCCTGTTAAGGACAATCTCGGCCTCAGGGTCTCTGGAGTTTATAATATACCCTGTGAGTGTGGAAGCAATTATATAGGTTAGACAATACGTACCGTTTCTGACCGCTGTGCAGAACACCAACGCCATATTAAAAATAGAGAACTGGAGAAATCGGCAATTGCAGAGCAAAGCATCACGAACAAACATAAAGTATTGTTCGATGAAACTAAAATTCTGTCCCATGCCTCCACGTACTGGGATTCTGTTATTAAGGAGGCTGTTGAAATAACAATGAGCCAAAAGAACTTTAACCGCAATAGCGGATACAATCTGAGCTGTGCATGGAAACGAGCGCTTGATGCAGAGAAGCAGCAAAGACGTTCCTTCCAAGGTTTACGTTCAAACGGAAGTGGTGGCGCCTCCGGCTCACACAGTGACACCGTCTGAGACAGCAGCACGTATTCACCGACCAATCATAAGACGACCAATCAGAAGCCGTCTTCGAGCTATATAGAGGCTACCATAGCAGCAGTGGAGACAGTCAGCTCCTGACAATGACGATGGAGGTAATCGTTGAAAGCTCGAAATTTTATATAGAACTGACGCGGCAAGAATACCGAGACTTTTTTATACATAAACAAACAGCTGATATCAACCACAAAAAATGTGACAAAAGGAAATATGGAGATCTGCCTATGGTCTCATATCGGGAGGAAATGAGCTTGACAGTCACATGGTCAGCAATGAACAGAAGATATCAGCCATCAAAACTTTCTTCACAGAAATCTTGACGATGATGTGATGGGATGGGATGGGATGGCCTGTGCAGATGTCACCATTTGAAATGCATTGCAGAATGTTTTGATGGAACAGGATGTGATGTGATGGCCAGTGTGACCTGGCTTCAATACACATTTGCGTTGAACTCTAGGGCTGTGTTTGAATGTGGCTCAAACTGTTCGAACAGTTTATGTTACAGTCCGAGAATTCACGACTTTTTGATTGGCCTGCGATTTAGTGGCTTTTGTTGGTATTATCGTAATGACTAGTCTTAAGGTCTGTAATGCCCTATGTATTTCAACAATAAAAATAATCATGAAACGTGTGTTGAAATATCTTGCAGGGTGCATATAATGCATCACAACAATGGTTAATAAATAAATAAAAGATTGCAATCATGATTCTGTGTAATTCTGGAGCTTTCATTCATGCTACTATCTTGTAATGTCTCATAATACTGTTTCTTGAAGGGTCGTGTCACTGTAATTCTCACTATAAAATTAGTCACTTTAATACGATATGTTTCAGCATACTATTGTAGACTAATTTACTTACTGATTCATCTGAATGTTGACATCTTGTTTTCAGACTGATAGATCGTCCTGTCCTGTCCTGTCCTGTCCACAACGCCCAAACGTGCAAGTGGGCACTATCTTAATGAATCGTAAGGCCAGGATGGCTCCCCATGAAGGGGAAACAAACAGAGCACAGAATACCATCGACATACCATTGTGCTGTAAGGGTGCTGTGTCTCCATACGTGTCTTTGTTGGTCATTGTGGCAAGAAATCTCATTGATTGGCATAGAATTGTCGAACTGACACCCAATGACTAGTGAAGACGTGTCTGGAGACATCCTGAGCAACGTTGGGATACCAACTGACTGTCGCCCACCATTATAGGTATTCTATAGTAATATAAGTATGCCTATGTAGGATTTTACCAATTGTAGTAAAACCATGTAATAACAAACCTATTGTTCTTTTGCAACATGAATTATATTGTATTATATGAATGACCTTGTCAATTGTAATATTATACTGCTATAACAAATCTATTGCTCTTTTGCAACAGGAATTATATTGTGTTATAAGTATGACTTTGTAGGATTTCATCAATTGTAATATTGTATTTCACTGTGATGACAAACCTTTGTTCTACTGCAACATTAATTATATTGCATTATATGTATGACTTTGTCTATTGCTTTAAAGACCTAATGACGATAAAAAATAATTCTATTCTATTGTCTTCTATGGACAAACATCTTGGAGTGATTGTCTAGGATGCAATTCAAACAAACCCTTTGGTTGTCATCCTTGGAATTTTTACAGCACAGTGGTAAGTAGACGATATTCTCCATGGCAATTTGCTGCTCTTCACGGCAAGCCATTATGGCCTTATATTTCATCAGGATAATGTCGCCTGCACACGACAAGAGTTTCTACTGCTTGTCTTCGTGTTTGCCAAACCCTTTCCGATTGTGTTAGTGTTGTTCTTATAGATGCTATCCTTCGGATGTCCCCAGAAAAGAGTGTCAGGGGGAGATAAATCTAAAGATCCAGCAGACCATGGATAACCTGAAATGATGAGTTCCCCAAGAACTCGCCATTGCGTTGTTCCACCATCTTGCTGCAACTAGCAGTGTCGTTCATCAGCCTCTAACAACTCTATGAATTGCACGATTATGACCTGCTAACGATCAGCTGTCACCGTTTCTGAGTAAAGAAAGCAAGCCTGCAATTCTTTTGCGCGAAACTGCACACCAAGTTCCAGGCTTCTGTACAGGGGTCTCGTGGAAAAGCGAGGCTTTTCTGAACTCCAATATCGGTCGTTCTGACTCTTTACATAGTCATTTAGATGAAAACATTCTTCATCATAGTACGAAAAATAACCCAACACCCAAACAGTATTGACAATAAAACGCAAAAACCATTGGCAGTAATGAAGTCCTTTTCCTCTACTAGGATCTCGAAGCTCAAGCAGAACGTGAATGAATTACCGCCGGAATTGCAGCTTCTTTGTAGCTCTACAAACATTCCTGTAAGAGATTGCAATTCGCTGGCACAATTTTCGTGTCCAGCTTCTTAGTGAATGCAGCAAGCATGCGCAGATATTCGCCAATGGGGCATCACTTAATATCAAAGATCTACTGAAAAGTTCACATTCAATCACATTAGCAGTTTTCGAGAAACTGGCGACCATGTGTGAACTTGTTGATTTGTTAGCTACCCTTATTTCAGATAAAGCTATCCTAAAGTCATTTCAGATTTTAAGAAAGACTGCGATTTGAAGAACTTCGATTTTCAAGAACGAACACACGTCCAGTAGAAGTCCAGTAGAAGCTTATCTACAGTTGGACGACCTTGGGGATACCATTGATGGAACTTTGACGCTCACAGATTCAGGTTTCCAGAAAAAAGATCGTAAAACAAAATGTAAATTAATTATACTAGTCGATCCCGAAAGTAATATTCATCTACAAAAGGCGAGTATGGTCAAGAAAGTATGGGACAATTTAAGAGGAGCCTCTGAGGACAGAGATTTAACTGCGAAAGTGGGTTTCCTGAGAGAGCTTGTAACAACAACAACTGTACATATGATAAATTTTTTTTTCTTTCTGAATGTTGATAAATTAATGTAAGCAATGTTTTGAATTTCTTTTTCTTTTCGTGTCATGTTAAAGAAACTGTGAGCAACTTTCGAAATGAATATTATTATTTATGTTAGATTTCAAGTAATGTGGTAATCAAAGGGAAGTGTATTTAATGTTAGAACTAATGTAAGATGTGAAAATTGTATTTATATACTTGGTCCATACGTAGGAAAGGTATTAATATATGTGTAGTAGAAAACCTGTGGTGAATACCCTACCTGTAGGGGAGCGGGAAAAGGTGGAGGCAGGCGAGCGTGGGAAAACGCACACTGGCGCGGTTCGGCACAACGGGCTCAGTATTACAGTCGCAGTTGGGCATCAGTCAGAGGAACATGTACCGTATCGAGGAGGCTATCCAGGAAAAGTGGATTCCATTGAGCCTCGGATGTGCCGATTCCGACGACAACATGGCATGGCTATATTCTTAGGCACAAAATTGGAAAGATTATGACGCTAAGAAGAAGGAAAGTGCCGATGCAGTGAGAGCCTTTGCCGTGCTTGCATGTGTGCTGTGCTTCTCGCTATCTCGCTGCCCACCATCCGCCGCACCGACGTGCACAGGTCAAACATTTATTTCATCTTTAGAATTGTATCTGTGTGGACCAGTGTCGAAACTGTTTCTAACTGTTCAATAATTACGTGACTTTTACCAGAATTGCCTCAGCCATTAGTTATCCTGATCACTGACCTAGACAGGGTCCTTACCACATATTGTGCAACCCGAGTATCCCGAACTGAAAGTTTAAAGTTAGTGTTAACGAGAATTATCAGCAGACAAATCTACGCTATAAAGAAGTTTAAAGTTCTGTGTGTTATTGCAAATGTTGATAAAGAACAAAAGTATGACTAAATTGGAAGAGAGTTTTTTTTTGTAATTGAGTTAGCGATGTTATTTAATTAATTTGAGACAGAAGTAATGACAGTTAAATAATTCAGATGTAAGACCAAAGAGTAGTTATCCATAGATTGATAATTTTGAGTGTTAATTTACCTTCAGTACTTAATAGTTTCAGTATAACGACCATAACAGTTTCAGGGTCCCCCCTTTTCTCTTGTCCATTCTTTCAAACCTTGAAGTGTACTGATCAGATTTGACCAGCAAAGTTAAGTTCCATATTAAACTTAAGTGCATTAGTGTTTATCCATCCTTAATAGTGACATTGTATGTGTACTTTCAAGATTGCTAATTCTAGGGTAATCTATGCCCGATTTCAGTCTGATCAATATACAAAATGCAGTTCGTAGTAATCATTGCAGTGTGGTGTTGTGTATTTATAGCTCGTCAAAATTAGTACAAAAGGAGAAAACTTTAGTTCAGTGGATTTTTCCGGTTCCAAACTTTGCCATAAAACGCAACATTACTACGTGTTATTATGCTTGTACATGCACCCACTTGTACAAGGAAAAACTCACTCAATGCCTAATTAGGCTGGCGACCGTATTATTAATCATTGGTAGTATCTACTGTGTGTACTTCATGTCCATGCGAACGAGTAATTATACTTTACATTTGCTTGACGCATCACTGTAGTTACTGACTGGATATAAGTCCGAATTGCTTCCAATTAGGTACATGCGGTCAACTTATGTACTAAAATCCTTGTTTGTAAGGTGAAGCCCGTGAACTTATTACAGTACAGGCTTTAAAGAGCTAACGAACGCCCGAGCGGGGACGTTATAAGTGTCTATTGGGGCATGTTACGTAACTGCGGGCGTTAGCGTTACAAGTGGCTTCCCGGTGACAGGACTCGAAAAGCAATAATATTTAGCAAAGTAAATTGCAGTGTGCGTCAAGTATAGTAGTGTGGTACAATTGGCATTTAGTATGGACAGAAACGTAGACGGGGTAGATGCGCCAAGCGAAATGGAGAATGCGGCTGGCAGTAGCCGGAGTTTACGCGGCCAGATAACAGATGGCGTTAGCGGAAGACAATTGGTGTACATACAATACCATGAACACGTCAACAAACAGATTGAAATGTCGAGATCGTCTCGAACACAGCAAGGGACAAAACAGGAAGATGAGGGTGACTTTGTAGATGATAGTGGGTACGTGAACGAATCCACTGACATGTTTGATTCACCACAGATAAAGAAAGAACCGAAAGAAACTTTTGAAGTAGGATCGGAAAACACAGATTCCGTAGAACAAAACAGTGTAAAAATTTTAAGCATGAACGACTTATTTGAACAATTAACCAAACAAATTGCAGGACAGACTGAGCAACTTAAAACACAGAGCCATCAGCTCAAAACACACGTTGCAGAGCAGCTTAAAACACAGAGGCATCAGCTAAAAACACACGTTGACGAGCAACTCAAAACACAGAGCGAGCAGCTTAAAACACACGTTAATCAGCAGCTCAAATCTCAAAGTGATCAGATTAAAGCACAGGTTGAAGGACAGGGAATTAAAATTAGTAAACAAATAGAACAAGTAGAACAAAAAGTGGGTAATTTAAGTTCTGTGGTAAATACTCTGAAATTTGAAATTGATACCATTAACAAAAATATGGATACTATGCAGGAGGAAATTGGAAACATTAATAGTAGATTCGATGTTGAAATTCTCAACATCCAAGAGAAAGTAGAACCTCTGGTTGAAACTAAGGTAGACGAAAAAGTTTTCGGTCTTAAAGCTGAGATCGTAAACGAATGTCAACACGGAATATCACAGTTGGAAAAGGTAGTTTTAGACACTGAAAGGGATTTAGGTAAAATAATAACCGGATGTGTTCAAAATTGTGAACAAAATACTACGAAAATTCAAGGCAGAATTTTCGATCTGGAGAGAAAAATTAAAGATAGGCCTGGTGTTGTCTGTAATGGCACACCAATTACGAAGCTATTAGAAGGTGAGGAACGCTTCGATCCAGCCAAGAAAGATAACGGGTGGCATCCGTTAGATTTTATCAAAAATTGCGAGAGAGTATTTCCTGAGCACTTGTCTGATCAGGAAAAGATAAATGTAGTAATTAGCGCCTTAGCAGGTGACGCTAAGCGCTGGGGAATAAATTTAAATACCGAACGAATGACGTTCGAAGAATTTAGGCAAAGATTTACAGAAGAATATTGGTCTGAACAAAAGCAGGACCATTTATGGCGCGAGTTCATCATGGCCAAACAGCATGATAACAGGGGCAGGAATTCTTTGAAAGATTTCTGTGAGTATTGGTACTGGAAATTGACGCATTTAAGAGGCCGAAGATCAGATTCAGAAATTATCTGGGAGCTATATAAAAAGCTTCCAGAAGATTCAAAGAGGTATGTAGGAAGCAATCATCGCAGCTTCCAAGCATTTCTCGAAAGAGTCGAAGACGAAGATCATTGGCGCGAAAGTCGTGCCAGTTATCAAAATTTTGGTAACCGTAATAACCGAAACAATGACGAAAGAAATAACGGCGATGGATTTCGCGTCAATGTAATACAGAGAGGAAGAGGCAGAGGAAGAGGCAGAGGAAATTATCCAGGTCGCGGTAGAGGGTATACCGCGCAAAATAATAACGACGCGGGAAACTAATTTCCGCGAACGTTGCGGGCCAAACGGAAGCGGAAAATACATACCGGCCCCGATTTAAGAAAAGATACCGGACCGTCCGTAATGTAATGAGACAGGCTAGGGACAGACATGGAATGACGCAACGGGTTGTGGCGAAACAAGCGTCAGGTGCGAGCCAGAATGAGTCATCTCTGCCGCACAGAGCGCTACATGTTAACAGGCGAGTGGAGCATCAGAGGGCAACGACCCAGCCTAGCAGAACATCTGTTCAGAGAGAAGCCGCTAGGAATACGGCAGCAGTAGGTACGAACATAGCCGTCAGAGCTGAGGAAAATTTTACAAGTGATAATTCCGTGGCAAAGGAAACAATAAATGAGACTGTGAGTACACAGAAAGGTGCGGTTAGCAGTGTTTGCAATGCGGTAAAAGGCGATAATGAATTAGCAGAAGTAACTAATTGGCGTGTGCAGATCGACGATCTGTACAAGGGCCTAAAGCAATGTGAGTGGGAGGATTTTAAGAAGGAGTATGAGGCGAGGAAATTAGTTGGTGGAAGGAGAGATAGTAGGGACGTCAATAAAGTGACGTGGCCCAAATTTGAAGAGGGGAGAATAAATAGCGCCGCGCAAAGTACGCGTGCTGCCGATAGGAGGAAGGTTAATGATAGGAAGGATTTGGAGGATAAAATCCTCAGCATTGACGAAGAAATAACTTCTGCTAACAATTCGCCAATAGTACAAGCTGCTACCGAGAGGCACCATGGAGAAGGAGCAGATGATTACCTGAAAGTAATTAAAGTCCACAAGGATTACACTGAATATGAAGCCACACTAGATGTAAATAAAACTGATGATGAGGCCGTTTTGCCAAAAGAGGAGATTGAATTAAAATCCAGGCCTGACGACAATACAGAGGAAGAACTTAGTGCCTGTCTCAGAAAAGCTTTTATGTTAGAACCTGAAAGCGATCCAGAATGGTCGGATTCTGACGATAGTTCAGATGATGAAAGGTATGCAAATACAGAAAAATGAATATACTAACTTTCCCTATTGTGCAAAAGTAGCATACGTAAGTGAATCTGGTGGTGAGGAAGAGAGTAGTGATGACTAGTGAAGATGAATCTTCAGGTGTAAAAGAAAGTGAATATACTTTTACTGAAAGAGGGTATGAGAAAATTAGTGGAAATAATGGGAATGCAGCTAATTGCGAAATTGTACCTAATGATGAAGAAGTTTCAAAACAAAATCCAGACGTTGAGACCGAACAAAGAAAGAAAGAACCACCGGACGACTCAGGGTTTATCTCGCAAAGAGTTCAGGTAATTAATGACTTTGGACTCCCGGAACCCAAGAAACCGCCAGATATATGTGAAGTGAATGTTAAAAGCATATCTTGGGACGATGTTATTGTCGACCCGGATTTGCTCAAGGAAGACCACGATAATGAAAAACATTCGACAGTTAAACGAACTATAATACCAGTTGAAATTTATAACATGAATTTGCTAGTACTTCTTGATACTGGGTCTCAGATAAGTGCAATTTCCCAATCGTTTTTCGAACACATTTGTGATAAGCCTGGGCTAGTAATTATGTCAGTAACAGGTGTAAAAATTGTTGGTGCAACTGGCAAGGCTAGCAAGCCGGTAAAGAACCAGATTTTGGTTGAATTTAGTATAAAAGGACAAAACTTTGAACACGATGTTTTGGTTGTGCCAGACTTGAGTACTGAAATGATTTTGGGGATAGATTGGTTGGATAAAGAAAAGGTTATTATTGATTGTAGCCAGGGAGTGATCAAAATTAATAGTACATTTAGGAATTTGGAATTAAATTTTGAGGAAATTGGGAAAGTGTTTGATTCAGAAATTGATTCTTTGTTGTTGGAGATCGACCAAGGGAATGATGGATTGACAAACAAGTATGAGGTGTACCATGTCCAAAGATTATTAAATGAGAGTGACGAGCAGGGGCATGAATTTAAGGGAATGGTGGAAAATTTAGAGGGAATATCTCCCGAACAGAAAGCAAAATTGCTTGAAATTTTAGATAGTAAAAGCCCCGTATTTTCGGACAAACCTGGCCTAGTTAAGAATTTTGAATACCAGATTGAGACCATAGAGCATAAACCTTTCTTTGTAAGACCGTTTTCGATACCCATATCAAAGAGGCAGGCTGTTCAAGTGGAAATAGATAAAATGATAGAATGGGGGGTAATCGAACGAAGTAGTAGCGAATATAATAGTCCCCTTATCATCGTGAACAAAAGGGATGGGGGAGTGAGAGTAGTTATCGACGCTAGGACTTTGAACAAAACTGTAAAGAAGGAAATAGATAGACCTGAAAATCTGGACGAAATGCTCCAAAAATTTTATAACGTAAAATATTTAACCAGTCTGGATATGACCGCCGGATACTGGCAAATCCCATTGAGTAAAGAATCCCGTAAATATACTGCTTTTCTATTCGCCGGGAAATGCTATCAGTATAAAGTAGTGCCATTTGGGCTTAGCACATCTGTGGCAGTATTTATTAGGGCATTGGACTTTGTGTTAGGTAGAGAACTGAGTTCCCGGCTAACCATTTATGTACACGATTTACTGATTGCTACAGAAGCATGGCAAGAGCATTGCGAGTTATTGCGGAAAGTTTTTGTTGCTCTACAAGCAGGGGGCATGACACTTAAGTGGAAGAAATGTGAATTTGTGAAATCGGAAATAAAGTTTCTGGGGCACATTATTACTACGAACGGTATTGGCAAGGCTCCGGAGAAGTTAAGTGCAATATCAGGGTGTCCAGCTCCTAGAAATAGAAAACAGTTGAAAGCCTTTTTGGGTTTATGTGGGTTCTATAGAAAATTCGTCAAGGGGCAAGTTTTTAATAGTCCTAATTTGAATAATCTACTTAAGAAAAATAGTGCTTTTGTGTGGACTGAAGGGTGCATGAGAGATTTTGAAAACTTAAAAAGGGAACTTTTGAATGACAATATTTTGCATCTCCCTATATTGTCAAAACCTTTCCATATGACTACTGACAGCAGTGCTTATGGAATTGGCATAGAAGTTTTCCAAGAAATCTGTGAAGGAAAAGAAATCGAACACAGGACTATCGCATTTGCAAGTAGAATTCTAACAAAATACGAGAGAAACTACACCATATCGGAAAAGGAAGCTTTAGCCATTATATGGGGGCTAAAGAAATTCAGAAATTATTTGTGGGGCCATAAGCTCATTATACATACCGACCACAAAGCTTTAACTTTTCTTAAAGATTGCCGTTTACTTAATGGTAGGCTAACTCGTTGGGCTTTGTACCTGCAACAATTTGATTACGATATTTGCTATGTTAAAGGTACTGAGAATTATGTGGCAGATGCCTTATCTCGATTGCCTAATGGTATGAGTGAAGTGCCCAATGAAAATGGTGAAGAGGGTACCTTTCAGATAAGGTATATGAAAGAAGTTTCAGGAAAAAGGAAAATTGAGCAGATATGTAAAAATATGAGATACTATCAGAATGAGGATTCAACCTAGAAATCAGTGAAGGTAAATTTTGACAGTGTGCAGTATCCTCAAATTAAGAAATATTACAAAATTTATAAAGGCATTTTATATAGGAGGAAAGATTTAGTTACTGAGGAATGGAGGGTATGTTGGCCAAACCAGTTTGATACTGATGTCATAGATTATTTTCATTTAGCATTGGGGCATAGTGGGCCGAAGAAATGTTTGGATAAACTGAATAATGTTGTGGTGATTACTGGTAGTGTAAGTAAGAAGGTAAAGGAACGGATTAAGTCATGTGATGTCTGTCAAAAAGCCAAAGTGCCGAACAAAACTAGTAGGAGACCAATGCAAAGTACGTTGCCTGAAGACACCCTTGACTTATTATCGGTACATTTATATGGTCCCCTCCCAAAGACTTCGGGAAATTGTGCATATATTTTGGTGATTTTGGAAGTATTTTCAAAATTTGTGAAATTATACCCCTTGAAAAAAGCAACAGCTAAAGCTGTATTCAGTAGGATGGTCGAATACTTCAGGACCATCGGGAAACCCAAAGCAGTACTATCTGACAATGGACCCCAATTCATATCCAAAATTTGGAAAGAAGGAATGGAGAAAAATGGTGTGGAGGTTAAATGTATTGCAGCCTACCATCCTGCAAGCAACCCAGTTGAAAGGTACATGCGAGAAGTCGGGAGGTTGTGTAGAACATACTGCAGTCACAATCATAGAGCCTGGGGCAGATTTATATCGGATTATGAGAATGTCATGAACACATTACATCATGAAACTACAGGATTTCCACCGGAAGAAATTTTGTTAGGTAGAAGTAGTAAAAGTTTAATTGAAGAAAAACTAGAGTTTCCACCTTGTACAAGTTTGGGATTGAATCAAAAGAAAGAATTGGTAATAAAAAGGGCAAAGCAAAAAGCTGAATCTAGGTCTAGAAGACACGATAAAAATCTAAAAGTTTCAAAATTTAAAATTGGAGATTATGTTCTTTTAAAAACCCACGAAAAATCTAGCGAACTAAACCATGAAATTTCAAAATTTAAATATATTTATAATGGACCATATATAATACAGAATATTCCACACGATAATGCTTACTACCTGATCTACCCAAAATCCAAAAGACCTTTAGGTGTAACAAATATTGTGGACCTGAAACTGTATGTTCCTAGGAACGAGTAATTGTGCTGTATCTTATGCTGAACCCAAGTTATTCTAAATGTAACTAATCTTTGTAAATGTCTGTATACCCTTGAAAGTGTGCTAATGTAGTTATGTGAGTTTCAGATTACCAATTGTACTGTAACTGTAAAAATGTATGGAGAAAAAGACTGAAAGGAAAGGATAAATGCTATCAGCCAGATAAAAGATGGGACTGTCAAAAATGAAAATGGGCAATGTATGAACCATAATATGAAGGACTGCCAAATACCAATGAGGGCAGATAAATAGTCGATGGAAAATTGTAAATGTAATCCAGGGGATGTGACAATATGAAGTGAAAAGGACTGCCCAAATGCGCATAATAGGCAGCAAATATGTGTAGTTAATTTTCTGAATATATGTGTGTGTTTTGTTTAGTAAGTAAGGAAATGGACTGCTATTCAAAGAAAGCAGCAACAAATTATCTTATAGTGTATACGAAATATGCATTTGTTTTTGTAGTTAAATGTTTGTATTCCATAATCTGAAATTATTTCTTTGAGAAATTTAGAAAAAATGATTAAATTACTATTTTAATAATGTTATGATGGGAAGTTGGACTGTGAAAAAGGCACTTGAGTAAATGACAAGTAATTATTCTTGATATGTTAAAAAAGTGTAAACCTATATACAGTGAGTAAAAGGAAATATGTACTGTAAATCTTTTTGGACAATTAAGTAAAGATTCAGAACCACTGTATAATTGTAAGATTTAGTGTTCCCATAAAATTTAGACTTAAGAAATTTTTTTGGAAACAGGGGCATGTGTAACAACAACAACTGTACATATGATAAATTTTTTTTCTTTCTGAATGTTGATAAATTAATGTAAGCAATGTTTTGAATTTCTTTTTCTTTTCATGTCATGTTAAAGAAACTGTGAGCAACTTTCAAAATGAATATTATTATTTATGTTAGATTTCAAGTAATGTGGTAATCAAAGGGAAGAGTATTTAATGCTAGAACTAATGTAAGATGTGAAAATTGTATTTATACGCTTGGTCCATATGTAAGAAAGGTATTAATATATGCGTAGTAGAAAATCTGTGGTGAATACCCTACCTGTAGGGGAGCGGGAAAAGGTGGAGGCAGGCGAGCGCGGGAAAACGCACACTGGGGCGGTTCGGCACAACGGGCTCAGTATTACAGTCAGAGTTGGGCATCGGTCAGAGGAACACGTACCGTATCGAGGAGGCTATCCAAGAAAAGTGGATTCCATTGAGCCTCGGATGTGCCGATTCCGACGACTACATGGCATGGCTATATTCTTAGGCACAAAATTGGAAAGATTATGACGCTAAGAAGAAGGAAAGTGCCGATGCAGTGAGAGCCTTCGCCGTGCTTGCATGTTTGCTGTGCTTCTCGCTATCTCGCTGCCCGCCATCCGCCGCACCGACGTGCACAGGTCAAACATTTATTTCATCTTTAGAATTGTATCTGTGTGGACCAGTGTCGAAACTGTTTCTAACTGTTCAATAATTACGTGACTTTTACCAGAATTGCCTCAGCCATTAGTTATCCTGATCACTGACCTAGACATGGTCCTTACCACATATTGTGCAACCCGAGTATCCCGAACTGAAAGTTTAAAGTTAGTGTTAACGAGAATTATCAGCAGACAAATCTACGCTATAAAGAAGTTTAAAGTTCTGTGTGTTATTGCAAATGTTGATAAAGAACAAAAGTATGACTAAATTGGAAGAGAGTTTTTTTGAATTGAGTTAGCGATGTTATTTAATTAATTTGAGACAGAAATAATGACAGTTAAATAATTCAGAAGTAAGACCAAAGAGTAGTTATCCATAGATTGATAATTTTGAGTGTTAATTTACCTTCAGTACTTAATAGTTTCAGTATAACGACCATAACAGTTTCAGGGCCCCCCCTTTTCTCTTGTCCATTCTTTCAAACCTTGAAGTGTACTGATCAGATTTGACCAGCAAAGTTAAGTTCCATATTAAACTTAAGTGTATTAGTGTTTATCCATCCTTAATAGTTACATTGTATGTGTACTTTCAAGATTGCTAATTCTAGGGTAATCTATGCCCGATTTCAGTCTGATCAATATACAAAATGCAGTTCGTAGTAATCATTGCAGTGTGGTGTTGTGTATTTATAGCTCATCAAAATTAGTACAAAAGGAGAAAACTTTAGTTCAGTGGATTTTTCCGGTTCCAAACTTTGCCATAAAACGCAACATTACTACGTGTTATTATGCTTGTACATGCACCCACTTGTACAAGGAAAAACTCACTCAGTGCCTAATTAGGCTGGCGACCGTATTATTAATCATTGGTAGTATCTACTGTGTGTACTTCTTGTCCATGCGAACGAGTAATTATACTTTACATTTGCTTGACGCATCACTGTAGTTACTGACTGGTTATAAGTCCGAATTGCTTCCAATTAGGTACACGCGGTCAACTTATGTACTAAAATCCTTGTTTATAAGGTGAAGCCCGTGAACTTATTACAGTACAGGCTTTAAAGAGCTAATGTACACCCGAGCGGGCAGTAGTGTTACAAGCTTACCATCATACATTTACATGAATGTAAAAATGTTGAGGAATATGTAAACAAAATCATCTCCACTTTGCAGTGTCTAAAATATATTGGATTTGATATTGCTGGAGAAGGGATTGATACTTTGTTACTAGTGGGACTACCTGATAAGTACTCCTCCATGGTAATGGGCTTGGAGAGTTCAGGGGTACCAGTTTAGAGGCTACAGCGTAAAAGTTAAAGTACTTGCTGCATATTATTATTATGGAAAAACTGCAAGCAAGAGTACAGATCGTTTCTTGTATTCTGGAGCATCTATGTATTTTACCAAAGACCAAATTAGTTTTACGTTAGTGTTTCAGCATGGATGTCTTTCAGTTACATTGTGAACTGGTAGGAAAGATGAACTTTAATCAGAATTTTCTAGGAGACTCAGAATAACATACATTACTTAAAGAATGTTACTACAAATTTGCTTTTAGGGAGTGAAGTAGTGAATAAGAGCAACAAGGTAACTTTTTGCTTAAATGTTGCAGAAATAATTGATCAGCGTGGCAGTGTGATAGCTACAGCAAGTAAAGAAAGGGGTATTTATAAATTAGATGTTCTTCAAGTTAGAAATATCCCATATATTGTGCAAAAAGTATTTTCTGGCATCGAAGACTTAGACATCTTAACATGAAAAATATGGCCTTGTTAAAATGTGTTACAACAGAGATAAAGGTGGATAACAGTTGTAACTTATCTTGTAAAATTTGCATACAAGGAAAGCAAGGCAGAGTATCTTTTAAAAGAAAGAAAATCCGATTCACTGAGCTTTTACAGTTGATATGCAGAGATGCTGATGGGCCTATTGAAGAAGAATCTATAGGAGGCAGGTGTTATTTCCTTGCCTTCACTGATGGTTGTTTAGGGTATACCGATGTTTATTTCCTTAAGGAGAATGTGAGGGAAATAAATGCCAGTTTTCACCCTATGTTTGAAAGACAGACTAATAAGAGGATAAAAGTTATCAGATCACACAGTGATACAGAATATGCCAATAAACAGTTTAGGAAAGAACTGAGTGAATGTAGAATCAGACAGCAAACCACAATTCGCTATAGTTCTGCTCAAAGCGGAGTAGCAGAATGGTCTAACACAACAATTGTAGAGAAAGCAAGGAACATGTTAAAGAATGCAGAATTACCAAGATGTAATTGGGCAGAAGCAGTATCAACTACAGTTTACATACTACTAAAGCTGTACCAGACAAGAGTCCATATTAAGCTTGGACTGGAAAGAAACCTAATGTAGACAATCTATAGATTTTTGGATATAAATGCCAGTCCACATACAACGACCTGTCTCCACAGCTATCTGCACAAATGTCTATGCATGTAATAGATCACTACAAATTCGGTGTGTAGTTTTCATTACATACAAGTTCCAATCTGCTGTTTGCCTACCATCTGTTCATGTAGAAAAGAAATTTCAGTGACAAACTAATACACCATCTTACAGTAACATCAAAGTTTATTTCATTTATTCAGAAATGGAGGAAATTCAGTTATAGTCTGTGTTCACAGGATGTGTTGAAATAAAAATAATGCCATGAGCAGAAAGACAAATCAATATGGTCTACACAGTGGCTGCTTAACTGGAGGCAGGTTTTGCACAAACAATTAATCCGTGATCTCTGGGACTAGCTTGGCAAGCAATGTAATTCTTTCAGAATGGATTTAGAAATGTGTAATTATCTTTTGCCAGTCATAATTCCTAGTGTAATATAGAAAAAAGCTTGCATGAGGAGAGCAATTCTCCACATGAATAGCTGGTGGTAGCCTTAAGATTTCTGGAGATAGCTGCTCCAAATTTATAGACTGCTGCTGCAATTTAGAAATGAGCATTGAGCAAAATCAAGCCCAACACATATGAGCTATTTACGCTGTCCTGAAGGACTGTTTCATGAAGGCAAATAAAGTACAGTACCAGCACATGAATTGTGACACGTTACAGACAACATTTTTACAGACAATATTTTTACAGTTTTAGACATGTTTCAGACACAGTACATTCTTTAAGTTATACATGTGGCCAATGAACTATAGTTAAGTTTGTTTCTAAGTCGATATTTTCAATTCCCTGTATGAAGTCTATCAGCAACTTTGGCACCAGAATGTAAAATTCCTTTCTGAACAGTGATTCATAGTATACGTGGAAAGTTTTACTTCTAGTACTACAGAAAGTTTTATTTCTAGTATTGCAATTGTGAATGCTACACTTCATCTTTAAATCAATTTTGTTATGGGTCACGTATTATATCAGGAACTAAAAGAAGTATAATGATAACTGTGTCCCTGAAGGCTCTGTTCCAAGACCTTCCATTATCAGCTTAACACAATGTTTTGACTGCACTCTTCTTTGTAAGAAATAGGGCCTACCCCACATTACATTTGTGCAGAGGACAATACTGAGTCAACGTATGCCAGCAATCCACCCACATCAGATCGAAGAGATTTCATTACTTTGCTTAGCTCTTTGCAGTAAAGAGTTCGCAATGATTTTTCTTTCTTTTTTTGTGTACCATTTCTCTGTTTGTCACAGAGTCAACTGCTTGTAATTTCTGTGTTAAAGAATTATAAGTAGCTGCCGTCTTATCCCTATCACTGTAGTCCTTGATTTTCCCCAAACATCCAAGACTCCTATACATTTCGATAAATTCGTCACTGATCTGTCTAGAACACAGTCGTGTATATGCCATTCTAAAATTTACTGTGCATAGTGTGCACACAGACAAGAAACACCAGACTGAACACACAAGTAACCAAACACATTTTAGTGGGACAAATCAGCAGTGATCTCCTGTATGCATGCTCATACGTGTCTACGGAGATTTCGTTCATACCTCCAATCCAACTTCCAGGTATGCACCAATCTCATATCTGCACAAATATCCTGTTCACACAGATGAGATATGCACACACATTTGTGCAGAGAGACCATTGCATGTAGACAGGTCGTAAGGCCATGGTACAAGTTCCCAAATAACTTAGAAGCAAATGGGGATCTAAATGTGAAACATATATTTCTATTGGATACTGCAAAGTTCCAAAGCTTACACATTCATAAATTCTAAAAACAAAAGGGTAATAACTAGCAGAGATGTAATATTTTAGAAATGGTGAAAAAGGTGAAAATGGTGAAAAAGAATATGTAGATGTTAATCCTGAAGAAGATATCCAAGAACATGCAAAAGAAACAGTTAATTTAGAAACTAAAGGACATGGAGGAGTTGTACAGGTTGTGTCAGATATTTTTATTGAAAATTAAATTGATAGTGAGTTCCAGGAGATTCCAGCAACAGAGGAAGTAAATCTACGTCATTCATAACATGCTATAGAACCTAAGTTGTTACCAGAATATGAAATGTATATGGCTGCTCAAACATTCAACACTGAACCTCTTAATGCTGAAGGATCCTGGACCGGTGTGAATGAAGGTAATTGGAAGGAAGCTACAGAAAAGGAATTACTCTCTTTTTCCAATAATGACACTTATGAATGGATTGATGCGCCACAAGGAAAGAAACCGTTATGAGCGAGATGGGTCTTTAGTGTTGAAAATCATGAAGACGCAATACCAAATTTTAAAGCTTGTTTGATACTTAAAGGCTACTGTCAGATACAGTGCACAGACTATAAAGAAGTATTCACACCTGAAGTGAAATGTGCTTCTTTGAGATATCTCCTGTCCATTGCTGTGAAAGAAAATTTGTCAATCCACCATTTGGATGTAAAGGCCACATATCTCAATGTAGAACTGCAGGAAGAAATTTTTGTGATTTCGCCAGAGGAAAACTTGCCTTGAAAACCACTCAATAAGCGAACAGAATCTGGTGTTTGAAAAGGAATGTGTATGGCCTTAAACAGAGTGGATATTGTTGGAATCAGCGCTCACATAAATCATTAAGAAGTATGAACATGAGTCAGTTACCAGTTGGTGCTGAATTATAACACACAAGAAATGAAGAAGAAATTATAATTTTGGCCGTACTGGATGATGGTATTTTTATTTTGATAAACGCCAAAATTCAATGAATAGTTTCAGGAAACAACTTCAATCTGAACGTGTTATACACAAGTGAAAAAATACGTTGGAATGAATATCATTAAAATTGACAGTGGAGAAGAACTATCAGTTGTCCAAGCAATATATGCAAAGCGAATACTAGAAAAATTTGTCAAGAATAATTGTAAGCCAGTATTCTCACCTGTGGGAAAGAGTGTGAGCTTGTCAGTAGCAGAAGAACGTGAAATGTGTAAATAGGAAGTATCTTATATGGAGTCAATGGGAGTCTTTCATATTTAGCTCAAACTTCCACGCCAGATAATACCTTTGCTACTAGTACTGTGAGCATGTTTTGCAAAGACGCTAGACTTAAACATTGGGGTAAAAGAATATTTAGATATTTAAAAGGAATTTTAAATACAAATTAAGGCACTGTAATACAGGAACCTGATGTCTTATAGTGAGGAGACTGGGGAAACTCACTGCATAACAGACATTCTATTGCAGGTAACTGTTTCAAGTTGATGGGAGGTTAATATCCCAATTTTGCAAGAAACAAAGAACAGTGTCTTTGAGTACCATTACAGTTGAGTATATGGCAATGTCTTTCATAATACAAGAATGTTATGTTTAACAACACTAATAGGTGAAACTATGCCACATATGATTATTGAGCCGACCAGAGGGAATTATTGTGCAATGTGTATATGATGCATGTGTAGAAACATGATTGATGCCATACGAAAGTTTAGGTCTGACTGTGAGAGATGCTTGGATAGCCAAATGGCAATAAGCAGGAAAGCCAGATTCGAATCCCCATCCAGTACAAATTTTCGTTGCCATCATTCCATTATACCTCTGATGGTTGTCCATATTCGCAACTGTGAATATGTTTCATGTATTTCATAATGGCTGTAGTCACAGCAATGTCTGTTCCTCTGGACATGCATGCATCGTAATTCAGAATAACACAAACACCACAATATCTTATTTATCCACTGACACCAGGTGAGCGACTTTCAGTAAAATGTCTCCCCTGTATGGAAACATATGTAATGGATATACAGGTACAGGTTGTAGTCACATGGTTGACGACATATTGAAATTTGGGTCTGGCCATGAGTCATTCTTGAATGGCCAAATGCTAAAGTGAGCAAAAAAATTTTCATTGTCATAATTCCATTATACAGTTGATAGTTGTCCATATTCGCAACTGTTAATACATTTCATGTATGGCAACTATCAAGTTAGTTTAGTATTCAAATAAAAAGTGTATGGTCCAAGCACACTGATATTAGGCACTATTTTATTAGGTACCATCTAAAAAACAAGCATATTACTATAAACTACTTGTGTAGAAGAAATGCTTTCTGATTTGTTGACCGTACAGCTCAGTAAAGACAAATTCCAGAAATTGCTAAAATTGTATGGTTTAACAATGTAAAGTTCCATGCGTAGTGCTTTGTAGTGTTCAAAATTATTGTGAGGTCATAAAAATATTTTTTCAAGGAGTGGTGTTGGGATATGGTGAACAAGATCTTTGTTATGTCATCAGTGAAAGTGAAGTCATGTGTATAGATCTCTCTGCCTATTATTTGTATTCTTAGGCGTCTAAAAAAAATGTTCAAATGTGTGTGAAATCATATGGGGCTTAGCTGCTAAGGTCATCAGTCCCTAAGTTTACACAATACTTAACCTAAATTATCCTAAGGACAAATACACACACCTATGCCTGAAGGAGGACTCGAACCTCCGCCGGGACAAGCCGCACAGTCAACAACTGTAGCGCCTTAGACCGCTCGGCTAATCCCACACAGCTAGGTGTCTATGCTACATGTTCTGTGCAACATGCTTTCGTGTTATACGCCTTTGAAAAGTGCATGGAGCATATTTAATAAAGTAAAATATTTGTTCCCAATAGTGCTTCTCTGTCAGCGTTATTTTACTCCACAAATATATAATCCAACAATATGTCACATCTGAAATACTTGAAATGGGCTACTGATTCTGTTGGTTTATTAACCAAGCACTGGGAACTATGTTAACTGTTATGTTTATATGTATTTTATGGGTATAATTATTTCAATTTAGCCTCCTAACAGTTGTATTACAACTGCTTGTATTTTTTCGTTTTATCTTTTAACTGCCACGTAAAACTGATACACAGACTGTCCAATGAATTCATTAAATGTATACTAAATATCTATATTTATACCACTACAGCAATGTTAATTGTTAATGTTGTTGTACATGTTCACTTATGTCATCAATTTATTGTTTCCATTACATGCTTATTTAACTTTAGGTTGGATAAATGGTCATTAGCTGCAGGAGGTCAAATAAATAAATAATAAATAATGATGCAACAAGCTACACTTTAGTTTTATTCCTTGATTTGTTTGTATTGCAGGTGTTATCTCTTTACCTGTCAGTTATTTTGTGATGTTCATATAAAGGCTTTTATGACTTGAACCAAATGTTTATGGGTTCCTCACTTACTCATTATTGCCCTTAGCTTATCTTTGTAAATTCTGCTAAATGATTTTTCATTATTTAGAAAAGCTATGTGAGGTTCCAAATTAAATTCTCATCTCTTTTGTATACTCTGTTTCAGTGCGAAACCATTACCTATGCATGACTTTCCATTTTGGAAACCCACTTGTTCCTCCAATAAAGAGATATTTTGTAGCCATTCATTTATTATTTTGCTGTAGAATTCGTAAGCATTATTCATAATACTTATAACCCTATACTTACATGTATTACGTCTTTTGCTTTTTGGAGGTGTAATGAGGGGAGA
Source organism: Schistocerca cancellata (assembly GCF_023864275.1). Classification (NCBI taxonomy): domain Eukaryota; kingdom Metazoa; phylum Arthropoda; class Insecta; order Orthoptera; family Acrididae; genus Schistocerca; species Schistocerca cancellata. Next base: position 167,865,385 of record NC_064634.1, read on the forward strand.
GAGCGCTGCAGGAAATACCATGGTGTGTTGCTGGTGTTTGGCTGAAATCGAGAATCGGTCATGTAACGTCCCTCCACTCAGATGCAACTGGAAATTGATCAGGTGGTCCTTCGCTCACTGTGTGGTATGGTCTTTGTCTTGATTGATAAATTTACAAAAGCTTTGTTAAGGATTCAATCCCAGCTAAATGTTTGTGAGAAGAAAGATTATAAATATGATTGCTGCTCATTTCATTCATACCAGTTTAAGATGTACTCTTCAATTCCTCCCTAACCACACCCTACGAATTTGCGAATTCGGAAAAAATGTCAAATTTTTGTCACAAGGGGGAACATAAATGTCCCTTTTGCTTGTTTGCTTGTTTTACCAATTTCATTTTGCTTTTTAGTCAGACTGAAGTCATAAAATATAAGAAACTCAAGAGTGACAGAGCTTGCTCTTATATGTAAATGGTATCGAATATTGCAGGGTATACTGCTGTTACATGAATTAGAAAATTTTGGAACGTGTTACAAATGCGAAGATGAAAAAATATTAACCTGTATTAGGACACAAAATCAGTTTCCTTCTACTCTACAGCCTCATGTCTCGAATAACAGGACCACAGCTATCTCAAACAATTTCAGATTTTATTACTGTTCATGTTAAATCTGAATTGGACTTTTACAGCCTATGTGTTATTAACTGGCATTTCATCATAACAAATCATACCTAGATGATGATGAAGTCCGATACTCTGAGAAGTGTAGGGGACGACGCTGGTTTGGTAAGGTCCTCACAGAGGTCGTTTGCCATTGCCTTCCTCCGACTGTAATGGGGATGAATGATGTTGATGAAAACGACACAGCAACACCCAGTCATCTCCAGGCAGGAAAAAGCCCTGAACCCGCTGGGAATTGAACCCAGGACCCTGTGCGTGGGAAGCGAGAACGCTACCGCAAGGCCATGAATGATGTGTTTGTCATAAATGTTAAATGCACCATTGTCTGCAAATGGCCTACTGTAATAACATGCAAGTTATAAAATGGAAACAACACAAATATAGAGAATCCAACAGAGCATCTCAAAGGTAGCGGGTAAGAGCAACACATGACCGATTTCCGATTTCAGCAAAATGCCAGTCATCGATTTCCTATTTCACCGAATGCCAACCACAAGCTGTGGTACTTGCTAGGTTTAATCATTTGTGGTGCTACAGACATACACTATATGTTGCATTGAAGCGGGCACCACTGTGTTAGACGCCTCTGAACATTAGCAGTCTGTTGTTTATGGTCGCTTTTCTTCTTAATGTCTGCAGCTCGTGGTCTCGCGGTAGCTTTCTCTATTCCCGAGCACGTGGTCGCGGTTTCGATTCCCGGCGGGGTCAGGGATTTTCATCTGCCTCTGGGTGTTGTTGTGTCGTCTTCATCATGATCGTTCATCCCCATTACAGTCGGAGGAAGGCAATGGCAGACCAACTTCATTAGGACCTTGACTAGTACGGCGGTGCAGGTCTCCCACATCGTTCCCCTACGCTCTGTAAAGGAGTATGGGACTTCATCATCATCATTGTTCTTAATTTCTGTCGTGTGCAACCAACAATTATTTTAAACTGAATCTGTTACACAGCTGTCGTGAATAACATACCATCAAGAAGGCATTTTCAGACGCTTTTCTGGACTTAAATACCTATTTGATCCAGTAACACGATGCATTTCGCTTCGTTAATGCAACTTTCTGCTTGTTATACATTTCGAATAACCATGAAGAAAAGTAAGTGATAGGAAAAGCCTTCTTTCATAATGCAGCATTTTCCTTAATATGAACTAACAATACTGAAGTTCCGTTCCCAAAATAATGTGAACATATTTTGCCATTTTCGGTCAGTTTCTAATATTTCCTTCTCGTGGCATTCACCTATAAAGCTTCCTGAGTTGGATTGACAGGGATACTAAGGTCAAATAAAAGAAATGAAACAGAAGTAGAACCATGTGGAGATGGCTACTTACAAGTGAGTCAGGCAGTAAGCCAGCTCTACTGTCACACCCATGCAGCACGTCCTGAAAAGAGGCAAAGATAAATTGAAAAAAAAGTATGTTTGGCAATATTTATTCTTCCTTAATTAGTACATGACCAACTGACAATATGTTCTGTTATTTAATGTCTATGCATTCACAATTGAGTGACTGCAGCGTATGGCATTAATACAAATAGTTTGGATCGAATATTGTTCTGGAGATTACATGCACCTTGTTGATAAGAACGCATCACTGTACCATGGGCCCATTGGAATGCAATGGACGTGTTTCCGAAATGAAATTAAGTATTTTCTTGTCGTACTGTAGGGCAACATTTACCTTGCAGATGTTACGAAACGAAAATCAACCGACCGACACCAAATTAACTTTACATGTACACTGGTGACTAGTCATATGGACATGGCTAGCAGAATCAGGCTCCTAGAATACACATCTGCATGGTACCAATGCCGAACTTGCACCGTTTTGTTTGCCTCTCTTCGATGCACTTTCACACCATTGCCAGAATTTGGCGTAATAGTAAATCTGCATGCCAGTGGATGCTGTATGCCACTCACTTCGTGCTGTCTGTGAAGTGGACTTCTACCATTCAAGCATTTATGTGGTACAGCTGCCATATAGCTCCCACTTTGAAGGGCAGAGCTGGAAAGTAGTGAGAAAGCACAGGCCTGGAGCTACATATGTTTGGGGCTCATGCATCTTGCAATAATAGCAGCATTTGAAAGGCAGCAAATAATTCTACAATCAAAAGATGAACGTGATATTATTTACAAAATTTTACACGTGTGAATCCCACCTAGCAGAAGTTAATCTTAGTTTTTGATTGAGATTTGGCGGATTACTACAATCTAAGGTCACAAACATATTTTTAGTCATTCAATTTACCATTGGCGTAGAGGCCCACCTATAAAGTGAAAATGAAAAATATTATCATCTAACACTCTTATTGCTAAAAGCATTTTCGCACCATATTTTCCCATTTCGAAGTACATTGTCAGGCTACTACGAGCACTGCTGTTGTTCTCTTCTTCCAAATAGTAATGTGACCCTCGAACTTCGTATATTTTGGTGTTCCATGCTGAACATTTCACTACCTGAAGACAATATTTATTTGTCTGACCTTGAATATATTGAAACAACACATAACATCAATATTTTGTCAATATTGTCAGCTGGCAACGCGATTTTACAAGGTCGAAGATCGAAAAGAAAACGTGTGCCACAATTATATTATTTCAAACAACAGGAAACGGAAAAGTATATTGATCATGAAATGGTTGTAGGTCAGTTTTACTGACTGAAATCGGAATCATATTCCCCCAAAAAAAATTCATAAATTATTTTTGGATCAGTCCTACATGATATGACAAATTATCAATGTCAGTCAACATGAAAAACAGAGAGAAGGACATTTGGTTTTCATAAGTGTCCATAGATATATAAATAGTGGCAAATTTAGTTGTCCACATGACTGAATACACTATTGGACAACCACCTATGGACACTCAGCTAGAACTGTCAGTTTGGAACAGATAACCTAATTCCTTCACCCCACATGACATGAATCATGGCCATCACCATGAAGTGATAGTATGCATTCGACAGCAATACAGATTGCCAAAGGTTGCATACATGGAAGAGACGTGGAGACACTGGATGGTCTCACATAGATTTAATAGCAAAATAGGGATTTCAGAACCATATTTTAAACTGCAGTCCATTACTAGGGGCAGTTGTGTACTATTATCGCGATTTATTGGTTATGAAATGCAGATTAAACTGAGGAAACAGCAGACAGGTAGCAGAGTTATTTAATGAAGGTTACAGGGTGGGAAGAGGGTTTCAAAGGGATATTACAGAACTACTGACTGAAACAAGGAAAGGAAACAATAGAGGATGAATGGGTTGCTTAGGGACCTGTTAAAGTGGATGCAGCAGAGAATCAGACAGGCAAAAAGACAACAACACAAACACTGAATCTGATGGAACAAGAAAATATAAAAATTCAACAAACAAAACACGCAAAAAGAATACAGAAACAAAAAAATAGGTGGATAGAAAACACAAAATGACAAAGCAGGAAGAGCTAGAGGAGAAATGGAAAGCTGCAGATGCTTGCATGAAAATGGGAAATACAGACTTCACATATAGGAAAAGTAAAAAGGTTTTTGAAGGGAAGGGAAGCAGTTGTACAAATACCAAGAGCTTAAATAGCAAGCCAGTACTAATCAAAGAAGGAAAGACTCAAAGGTGGAAGGTATGTGTAGAAGGGCTACACAAGGTAAGCAAACTTAGTGACAATACCACTGAAAGGGAAGAGGAAGTAAATGAAAATAAGATTTACACATGATACTGCAAGAAGATTTAGACAAAGTACTGAAAGCCAGACATCAGAACAAGACACCTGGAGAAGACATCATGCCCTCAGAATTATTGCAGTCCTTGAGAGAATTAACAATAGCTGAACTACTGCACTGGGTTTGTAAGATATATGAGATAGGTAACACACCCTCAGATTTGAAGAAGTGTTTAGTAAATGGAATTCCAAAGAAGTTTCAAACTGATAAATGTAAATATTGCCAACCCATCACGTTAATGAATCATGGTTCCAACATAATAACACAAATTATTTTCAGAAGAATGAAAAAACTTGTAGAAGCTGACCTCAGGAAAAAACAGTTCAGGTTTCACAGTTTTGGTTCTTAGAAAACAGACTGAAAGAAGACAAAGCTACATTAATTGCATTTGTATATTTAGAGAAAGCTTGTAACGATGATGACTGGAATACACTCTTTGAAATTCTGAAGGCAAGATGGATAAAATACAGGGAGCGAAATCTTATCTACAACTTGTGCAGATATCAGTCATGAGAATCGAAGGATGTGATAGGAAGACAGTAATTGGAAGGGAGTGAGACAGAGTTGTAGCTGATCTCCTACATTATTCAACCTGTACATTAACCAAGCAGTAAAGGAAACCACAGGGAAATTTTGAAAAGGGACTACTGTTAATGGAGAGAAAATAGAAACTTTGATGTTTACTGATAACATTGCAATTCTGTCAGAGACGCCAAGGACTTGAAAGAACAGTTCAACAAAATGGATACTGTAATCTCTTGAAAAAAAGGTTAAAATAACAATAATGGAATGTTTCTCATTTCAATCAGCCAAGGATATAGGGAATTAGATTAATAATGAAGTCGATTAATTCTGTTATTTGGGCAGCAAAACAGCTGACAATGGCCGAAGGAGACAGAAAGAGAATCTAAATGCAGACTGGAAATGGCTAGAAAATGGTTCAGAAAAAGCACAATTTGTTAACATCAAATATAATCTTTTTAGTTGCAGAAGGGTTCACAGTTATTCTTAAATAATTTCGAAAATTGTTGGATCCTAGCTCCTTGAGTAATGAATCATGAATGAACCTTTTTCCCTTCAGGAAGCTGTTTCTTTTCCCAAAGCTCTCTGTCACCTTTTCACTTCCAAAACTCAAGCCAAATCCAGGTTCACTCATCTTTGTTGTACCAAGCAGCACCTCGAGAATATTAATCTCATCAAACATAACAAACACATGTAGCCAGTGATAGTTACGGTGTCCCATTGTGAGCTCTGCGTGTTTTTAATTGGGACATGTGAAGGTCGCCTCACAGTTGTTTGGTTGAGCTATAAATTGGTGCATGTGTAGGGTCCTTTCAACCTGCACGTAAATAACTCTTTTGGGCTGCACAACTGTTCTATTTTCGTAGTAGTTTGTAAGAGGATTACCCACTATTAAAAGCATCATAGTGGAGTACAAAAAACTGTTTTGGGCTGTACTCAGAGAATATACATGTTCGTACCAAAAGAAAGGGAGTGGAAAAGCAGGTGACTCCTGCGTATAAGAAGTGTAAAAGAATTATTGGCGAATATCCATAACATTTGTTTGCTGCATAGTTATTGAACATATTATGAGTCTGAATATAATAAATTTCCGTGAGACAGAGATGGATTTAGAGAGCATCGCTTATGCAAAACTCAGCTTGCCATATTCTTATGTGACAACATGTGTACTATCAATGAAAGGAAACAGGCTGATTCCATACGCCTAGATGGCCCACTGCACACTTAACGAGAGCCCAAGCATATCTATTTGGTTACCAGATATGTGATAAGCTCAGAGACTTCATAAGTAATAGAACCCAATATGTTGATCTCAATGGCGAGTGTTCATCACAGACTTGGGTACATCAGGAGTGTCCCAGGCTATATACAGGGCTAGCCAGAAGTTACACAACCCGAAATTCAAAAAATTCAAATGTTTATTAATCTACTTATAATGTATAAACTCACAGTATACATTCTAAGACAAAAAAAAAACAACGACGCACTATAAGGAATTACATGTAGAGGGTGGAAATCCGTAGATGTGATGTACATGTACAGACAAACAAATGATTATAACTTCAGAAAAAACTAGATGTTTCTTTCAAGAGAAAGCACTTCACAACCCGAGCAAGTCGATAATGTGTTGAGACAATCTGGCTCTTATGCAACCAGTTATTTGACTTGACATTTTTGAATGTCCTTCTGATGGATATCATGCCATATTCTATCCAACTGGCGCGTTAGATCGTCAACATCCCGAGCTGGTTGGAGGGCCCTGTCCACAACGCCCCAAACGGGTAAGTGGGCACTAACTTAATGAAACGTAAGGCCAGGATGGCTCGCCATGAAGTGTATACAAACCAGAATACAGAATATCATCGACATACCATTGTGCTTTAAGGGTGCTGTGTCTCCATGCGCGTCTTTGCTGGTCATTGTAGCTGGAAATCTTATTGATTGGGATAGAATTGTCGAACTGAGACCCAATGATTAGTGAAGACATGTCTGGATACGTCCTGAGCAACGTCAGGATACCAAACTGACTGTCACCCACCATTACAGGAATTCTATAGTAATATAAGTATGCCTTTGTAGGATTTTACCAATTGTAATATAACCATGTAATAACAAACCTATTGTTCTTTTGCAACATGAATTATATTGTATTATATGTATGACCTTGTCAATTGTAATATTATACTGCTATAACAAATCTATTGCTCTTTTGCAATAGGAATTATATTGTGTTATAAGTATGACTTTGTAGGATTTCATCAATTGTAACTGTAATAACAAACCTTTATTCTATTGCAACATTAATTATATTTTATTATATGTATGACTTTGTATATTAGCTTAATGGCCTAATGACAATAAAAATTATTCTATTCTATTCTCTTCTATGGACAAACATCTTGGAGTGATAATCTAGGATGCTATTTCATTCAACCCCTTTGGTTGTCATCCTTGGCATTCTTACAGCACAGTGGTAAGTCGATGATATTCTCCGCGGCAGTTTGCTGCTCTGCATGGCAAGCCATTCTGGGCTTATATTTCATCAGGATAATGTCTCCTGCACACAACAAGAGTTTCTACTGCTTGTCTTCGTGTTTGCCAAACCCTATCCGATTGTGTTAGTGTTGTTCTTATAGATGCTATCCTTTGGATGTCACCAGAAAAGGGAGTCGGGGGGAGATAAATCTGAAGATCCAGGCAGCCATGGATAACTTGAAATGACGAGTTCCCCAAGAACTCGTCATTGCATTGTTCCACCATCTTGCTGCAACTAGCAGTGTCGTTCATCAGCCTCTAACAACTCTATGAATTGCACGATTATGACCTGCTAACGATCAGCTGTCACCGTTTCTGAGTAAAGAAAGCAAGCCTGCAATTCTTTTGCGCGAAACTGCACACCAAGTTCCAGGCTTCTGTACAGGGGTCTCATGGAAAAGCGACGCTTTTCTGAACTCCAATATCGGTCGTTCTGGCTCTTTACATGGTCACTTGGATGAAAACATTCTTCATCAGAGTAGGATACATAACCCAACACCCAAACATTGTTGACAATAAAACGCAAAAACCATTGGCAGTAATGAAGTCCTTTTTCTCTACTTGATCTCGAAGTTCAAGCAAAATGTAAATGAATTACAGCCGGAATTGCAACTTCTTTGTAGCTCTACAAACATTCCTGTAAGAGATTGCAATTCGCTGGCACAATTTTCGTGTCCAGCTGCTTAGCGATCGCAGCAAGCATGCGCGGATATTTGCGAATGGGGCATCACTTAATATCAAAGATCTACTGAAAAGCTCACATTCAATCACATTAGCAGTTTTCGTGAAACTGGCGACCATGTGTGAACTTGTTGATTTGTTAGTTACCCTTATTTCAGATAAAGCTATCCTAAAGTCATTTCAGATTTTAAGAAAGACTGCGATTTGAAGAACTTCGATTTTCAAGAACAAACACACGTCCAGTCAGGGAAAAATGCAAGTCTGTCTAACTCGACACTGACATCAAAAACTGCTTTGATACCACATGCTATTCGTGTCCCACAAGGTCATCCATTGCTAACATAAACATTCCTGCAGGTTATATAGTCAATTTTCCATCACACTATTTATTTGAATTAGGGTTGCTTAACTTCAGACTCACCTTGAGGTGACAAACGTCAGGTGATAGTCCCTAATGTTACATTGGACGTCCTTTTGCCCAGTCTAGGGCAACAATTCGACGTGGTATGGAGTCAACAAGCAGGTGGAAGTCCCCTGCAGAAATATTGAGCCATGCTGCCTCTATAGCCGTCTACAATTGCGCAAATGCTGCCACTGCAACATTTTCTACATGAACTGACGACAGGGTTATGTCCCATAAATATTCGACAGGATTCATTTTTGGCGATGTGAGTGGCCAAATCATTCGCTCGAATTGTCCACAATGTTCATGAACAACTGTAGCCCCATGAGATGGCGCATTGTTATCCATAAAAATTTCATCATTGTTTGGAATCATCATGTCCATGATTGGTTGCAAATGGTCTCCAATAGCGGAACTTAACCATTAATAGTCAATGATTGGTTCAATTGGACCACAGGACCCGTTCATTCCATGTATACACAGCCCACACCATTATAGAGCCACCACCAGCTTGTACAGCGTCTTGTTGACAACATGTGTCCATGGATTCATGGGGTTTGCGCCGCGTTTGAACCATACCATCAGCTCATACCAGTTGAAATGGGGACTCATCTGACCAGGTCATGATTTTCCTGTCGTCTACGGTCCAACCTACAATGTCACGTGCCTAGGAGAGTCACTGCAGGCGATATCATGCTGTTACCAAAGGCACTCACTTTGGTCTTCCTCTGCCGTAGCCCACTAACGCCAAATTTCGCCGCACTATCCTAACGGATACGTTCGTCAAACGTCCCACATTGATTTCTGTGGTTATTTTGAGCAGTGTTGATTGTGTATTAACACTGAGTACTCGATATGTACATTGCTGCTCTCGGTCGTTAAGTGAAGGCCATTGTCTGTGGTGATAGGTAATGCTAGAAATTTGGTATTCTCAGCACACACTTGACACTGTGGATCTCAAAATACTGAACTGCCTAACGATATCCGAAGTGGAATGTCCCATGCATCTAGCTTCAACTTCCGTTCCGGCTGCGCTCATTCCCGTTGTGCTGCCATAATTACGTTGGAAACGTTCTCACTTGAATTGTCTGAGTACAAATGAGAGCCCCGCCAATGCATTTCCCTTTTACACCTTGTCTACGTGATACTACCACCATCTGTATATGTGCGTATCACTATCTCACTAGCTTAAACCTTATGCACAGGGGGTGCGGCTACCTGCGACTGTTTGCTGATGACACTATGCTGTGTGGGCAGGTGTCATCGTTGAGTGACTAAAGGAGGGTGCAAGTTGACTTACATAAAATTTCTAGTTGGTGTGATGAATGGTATCTTGACCTAAATGTATGAAAATGTAAGGTAATGCAGAGGAATAGGAACAACAATTCCATAATGTTTTAATGTAACATTATTAATGTGCAGCTAGACACAGTTACATAAGTATTAAGTAGCTAAACATAACGTTACAAAGCGATATGAAATGGAAGGAGCACATAACGACACTTGAATCTAGAACCTACAGTGCTGCAGCGATTCCACATATACAAAGCGAGCCAAGCTCTGGCCAGACAGCAGTGATATTTATGCGACGCACACCACGAAGGCACCTGATCTTTACAATCTACCTCTACATTGTAATATCGTTGTAAATGTATATAAACACTATGAAATTAAATGCAACTGTGAAAAAGAGAGCTTTTATTTACTGTGTAAATAAACCACATTCTCTGCTGATTATTGCAACTGAGCCCAAAATCGCACTCGAGCTGCCTGAGGCCACTTTTTACCGTGTTAATCATGAGAAAAGCAGAAAACAAAACTTTTAAGAAAGCAAGAACAACACACCATTGCATTACTTAAAGTTTTTCACTGATTGGAGCTTGGTAGCTACAGCATAATTAAGATGTGAACAATGTTACAAAGAAAATAATTACATAAGTCAAAGTTTCATTGTGTAAAAGCCAGTGTATTACCTGTCTTGTAAAAGAGAAAAGTAAAGTCTTGCGCCTCAGCTGTACATGGTGCACTATTTTTCTCCTCTTCTTTGTAGAGAACAACTGTCAGTGAAGCTGTATGCCTTGTTCCCTTGTCAATGAAGCACTGCAGGGACAAATACTTCGATGATCTGTATTGGAGTTGACTGCAGCTAATGTAGCTTTCAGGTTTGATGTCTGGTATTTTAAAACCTAGAGTTGCTTTAGAGAAGATATTGTGTCAACCAGATCTGCAAATTTTCTCTTCATTTTCTTCTTCTGCTGATTTAAATCTGAAGGCTCAATATTTTCTCTGTTAGGTTCGTCCAGTATACTTTCTTTTTCACTTACTGATTCCTCTTCTTCATAAATATGTAATGTGCCCTAGAGGATGTCATCATTAAATCTTAAAAGTCATTGACATTTGCTGAACTGGATGGCTGCCTTATTTAGTATAGCCAGAGAGAATGAATATGTTTATGAATGTTCTATCTGCTTCTGGAATCTACGTACAATCATGTAAACTGCAGTGTGCAAGGTTGACATTCAACACAAATAAGTTTGCAGTATGCAATCACGCAAATTTTTCTGAACAAAAACCTCAGAAGCGAATAGTACAAGCCAGTATTTCCCTTCTTCAACTATGCATTCATGAATCATCTCTGCACTTAAGTCGTACTTTGTATGAATATTCTGGAGTCTGCTTGTATGTTTTCCATCTGTCAGAACAATGATCATGTCATGTCATTAGTCCCAATGAAGCTCCTTAATACATGAATGGATCTGTCTAGACACTTCACACTTTTACCATGCAAATATATATATATATATTGTTTGGTACATTCTTTCAATATACATGTTTGCATTGATACCACTGTTGATTCTGTAACAGAATGCCAAGCACTTGGTAATTTTAGAATAATGTTTGGACAAAGTCTTAGCTTCTCTAGAATGGATGACGTTGGATGCTTGTATCTTCTTGTTCACAGAACAATACACAGGGTTAGCACTAGCTTTGATTTCGTTTACCCAAGCCTCCAAAATGGTGCCATCTTCCTTATGTCTTGTGGCATAAATCGCTACACTACTCAATGTCGTATAAAACTTTTTTAGGCAGCAGATTCATACGGTCTAGTTTGAAGTAAAAAGAAATCTTTTAATTTGTCGAGTATTGCAGGGAATGGAATTCTGTTTACGATGTCAACAGCTACTGTGTTTCTTTCTTTTTCTGTCGAACCTAAATGTGTAATAACATTTGAGTAATCACGTATCACACTTTGTAACTACCATCTGCACCTTCGGTTACTTGGATTTTCATGTGGGGTGTGGCCTTACTTTCAGACCATTATTGCCCTGAACAGTGATACAGAAGGGAATACCGAGTTACGTTGTCCGTAGTACGATACATGCAATCTTTTTGATGTTAAGTGACAAAGTGTTTCTCTCAATCTGCTTCTTCCAGTCACCAAATTTCTGGAAAGATGCAAATTCAGTCTCTTCTGACACGATTGAAACAACATGCTTCACTGACGAGTGATCATAGTAGCATTTCTTTGAAAGGAGTGAAATATCGCACAATGAACATTTCATTTTTATACGAATATTCTCCAATGCATGACACATTAAATTGCATTCATCAGTGAATTATTTCCCACATAAACTATACAAATATTTATAAAACTTTTTCATTTTAATCGTTGAGCGACATAACTTAGCTTTCCTGGATGAGCCTGTAATATGTGTTTCCACAGATTCTACATCTACATCTACATCCATACTCCGCAAGCCACCTGACGGTGTGTGGCGGAGGATACCTTCAGTACCTCTATCGGTTCTCCCTTCTATTCCAGTCTCGTATTGTTCGTGGAAAGAAGGATTGTCGGTATGCCTCTGTGTGGGCTCTAATCTCTCTGATTTTATCCTCATGGTCTCTTCGCGAGATATACGTAGGAGGGAGCAATATACTGCTTCTTGTTATAGCTTCTTCCACACTTTGAACATGTGCATTTATTTTCTTGATTTATCGTATTTCTGCTAGTACTGCCCTAGATCAAATTGTAAAACTCTTCACACCTTCACAACATCTCGAAACTTTCACATTACGACAACAGAAACTACACAGTCGATAGACACTCAGTAGACTACATGGACCACTAGGCATCAGGCAGCTGTTCACTAAACACTGCATATTTCCCGTCTTGTGCCTCATGCAGCTTCAGCTCTTTCCATGAGAGATCAGCTCTGGAGCCGCAGTTGCACCCCAGATAGTACACCACTCGTGTCCAAACCATGCCCAAGGGCCACCTACAGCCCAAAGCAAGTATCAGTGCGGCCCAAGAAGTGAGCATCTATAAAATAATTGGTGAAAAAAGAAACCATAAAATTCCTTTTGTGTAACGACATGATAACCCATATGTTTTCAATCTGAAATCCATCCATATGATGCTAATCTCTCTGTGGTCCATACTGTTTGCTTCCTGCAGTTAGTGCTAAGTATATTTTGTGTCACCCAAAAATACTTGTCTTCTTCCAATGTGGCCTAAGGTCGGAATCTCCTTGTCTAGGCACAAGTTGTAAGGACAGTAGTAGGGAAGGCAATTGGTCGACTTCAGTTTATTGGGAGAATTTTAGAAAAGTATAATTCATTTGTTTGATTGATTTATTTATTTATTCTCCCCTTGATTACTGTTTAGATGCTGGATACGCCAGCATACATTTAAGGAGATCGTGTATGGAACACTAGTACAACACATTCATGAGTACTGCTCGAATATGTGGGAGACCATAAGGTTGGATTAAAGGAAGACATCGACGCAGTTCTGATACAGGCTGCTATATTTGTTACTGATAGGTCTGATCAATAAGCAAGTGTTACGGAGATGCTTTGTTGACTCAAATTGCAATCCCTACAGGGGAAGACGATGTTTTCATGAAACACTATTGAGAAAATTTAGATAAATGCTATTTGAAGCTGACTGCAGAACGATTCTATTGCCGCCAACAGACACTTCGCGTAAGGACGACAAAAACAAGAGAAATTAAGGCTCGTATGGAGGAATATACAGGGTGGGATGGTTAAAATTGCTTGTGGAAGTATCCGGTACACCACAACCCGAATGAAAAGAAGGTTGTAATGGAAGTTGTTTATTTAGAAAGAGGACATGTAATGACACTAAACTCGACCCCCCACCCCACACCAATGGCGTGGGAGGAGGGACAACTTTGAAATCTTCAGTAGGGACCCTCAATTTTTATTACTGATTCGAATTCTTTAGAAAAAATATGTAACTTTTATATGAAACACTTTTATCTTAGCGTGATGAATGGTGCTATAATGAACAAAACCAAAACTCGTTAAAAACCATTGAAAAGTAGTAGGGGAATGTTCAATACATGTGAACTGTTGTCTGTGATACATTTTATACCACGGAAATAACAATCTGTGATGCATGAAAGAAGAACATGCGTCACAGTCCTCAGGCAGACTCTCGCTGTAGGTGCAATACCTCTGGATGCACAGATGTAGTTCCATTGTGTTGAACATGACTGTGGCCATACCATAAACGATGGACAAGTAAACAGTGGCGCAAAGCAGACGTGCTTCACTTTGCTACAAACATTCGAGCCGCAAACACCTTTTCCTACATGTGAAACTATGTTGACGAATGCAGAGAGGATAGATATCATTGCTTCATATTTTATGTCAAATGGACATGTAGAAGAAGCTCGTCGACGGTATGCAAACCGTTCCCTGAGAGGAATGTTTCTTCTGCAACAATATTTTGCAGTATTATCCACCTGTTTCCTGCATCTGGAAATGGTCAACACACACAAAGAATCCGACCATGGACTGTTAAGAATGAAAATGCTACAGTGGATGTTATAGCTGTAACTGCTGCATATCCACAAACTAGTTCTCAGCAAATTCCATGAGGTACAAGAGTTTCATGATTACGTGTTCTGTGCCTACTGCATGTATACTAATACTACCCATATCTACTTTCAAAGCTGCTTGAACAGTTGGATGCAACAACTAGCTGACTATGATTTTCATTCACAGGTACTTTTCTCTTATAAAGCAACGTTCACGAATCGTGGTAATGAAAATTGGCATAACATGCATTGTTGAGCAGTGGAGAAATCCCCACTGGTTAAGGCATGTCGAGCTTCAACACCCCTGCAGTGTTAATGTTTGGTATGTTGTGTTAGGTACCTGGCTAATTGGCATAAATGTGAATGTTAGAATGTACAGTGATTTTTAGGCAATATTTTGTCATTACTATTGGAAGAATGACTATATGGTTTCAACACCATGAATACCTCATGCGGTTCGGAATCGAGACTATCCTGGTCAGTGGACTGTATGAGAAGGACCTCGTGAGTGTCCTGCACGTTTATCCGATTTAACGCCGCGAGATTTTTTTTGTGATGAACACTAAAAGAGAAATGTTACATGCATGAATCAACAACCCATGCAAGTATGCTGAAGCGATTTGTCACTGAATACACAAAAATTAGGGAAGAGGTACAGACATAGGACAGTCTTTTATAAATAGGCAAATGGGCACCATTTCGAGTATTTGCTTCGATAAAACTTGAAGATTTGTGAGAATCAAACGGATGCACCTAAGAGAAGCACCCCGATGGTGAGAGGCAGGGAACTCGCCTAAAATAAGCACCCCCAATGTCGAGAGGCAAGGGGACTCAAATTAAAAAAGCACCCTGAAGGGTACAAAGCAGTACTGCATCCACGTCATTATACCTAGGTAATATTAAATGTAGTTTCTATCAAATTGATAAACAAAACAGTGATCTGTCCCATCCACTTTCCACTTCGGCGCCATCTGTGAATGTAATTACACAAATAATGTGGACACTGTGATGTGTTAATGTCTAGAGAGTCACGTCGGTTTTTCTATAAAACACTATTGTTGCAATACAGAATGGAAGAATGCCGCCCTTCGACCCTCCTGGCATCTTAATCTGTTCAGTAATTTCTTGATACACCAATCGTGTTTCAATGCATTGTAACCCATTTTGACTTGTGTCAATTATAGCGCTATCTATCATTCAACGACAAAATTGTTCCATAAAAAGTTACGTATTTTTCCCATTTTTCCCTGTAGAATCCTAATTCGCAATAAAAAAATGGGGTTCCTATTGAAGATTTCAAAGTTGACACCGCTCCCACCTCTTGGAGGTGGGACAGGACGGGGGGGGGGGGGCAGTCCACTATAGTGTCGTTGGAAGTCCCCCTTCGAAACAAACAAATGTTACCGCAACCATTTTTGTGATATGATGTGTAGTTTCCCATATATTTCCCACAACAGTTTTAAGTGCCACACCCTGTAGATAGTTACTTTTCCCTTGCTCTGTTATCGAGTGTAACAGGAAAGAAAAGACTGGTAGTAGTGCAAAATATGTATGCACATATAGATTTAGAAACATTGCTGAATGTTTTGGTCAGCTGAGGTAGATTTCATCTGCTGAAACTGAACATAAAAACATTTGACAGTGTATATCATATGGTAGCATTCACACAAGGCTCTATAGAACTGGACATCAAAGTCAATGTTTCTTAGGAAGAAAGTTCTGACATTGAAAGTTGGTGGTGGAGAGAGGAGACAGTGTCGTAATCTGCTAGTTATTCTTACCGCGCTACTCTTGTTTTAGTAGTGAATTTTGTGCTTCTGTGTCTTCTTAGACTTTATTTTATTGTTTCGCTTTGTTTTCCTGAAAACTGGAACGAATCCATGATGATTTGGGTATTTTTTCCCTGAATTTTATTCCATAAGAGAGGCGAGACATCTGAAAGTGAAAAACGATGTAGCGCTTTCAATACCATGACAGTAAAAACGTATATGTTATGCATAAGTAACATAACGCAATTGTCACTAAATAACCTTTCTAAAAGTGAGTCAGCTCTGTTCAATAAGAAAATCAGTTTTTGACATTATTTGGCATCTAGAAACAAAAACACAATGGATGAGGTACAAAGGCACTTTATAAGCATTCTTTCAAGTATTTGTATTTATATATTTATTTTCGCTTGCAAATAAGTGTCGATATTTTAAACTGTGTTGTAATGAAAGAAAGCATGTGTAAGGGTTCAAGGTAAACTGTCATTCCGTGGTTTTTTGAAATACCCTTGAATTTCATAAGGATTCTTTGTAATATGTTTGTTATCCTGTGAATAAACCAATCATAAAGAAAGCTGTGTTGGTCGATGTTAATAATTTTGCTACAGGTTGTGTGTCCAGGCCACAACAAAATTATGTACTATGCGTGCTGACAGAAATTTTTGTTGTTGAAACAAGTCATATGGTAACAGGAATCTTGTATGAGAATACAGCTACGAATAACGATTATAGAGCGAATATTGATAAACCTTAAGGGATGGAGGACTGGGAAAAATGGATATGGTACCTATCTCTAGTGATGCGTTCATATGGACACTATGACAGTAACAGTATGTGCGAACGTGTCGTGCCAAAGGAACAGACAAGTAGACAAAAGTCACCATATGCAGAACAGTAATAGGATGGCGCAGCATGTTAATTGAAACATTTTTTTGGGTCACAAACGACAAAACATAAGATATTAGCGCACGTGTAACTAAGCTGCAAAAGTTATTTGTAGGTAATAATGAATTAACAAAGCGTGAAGAGAATATTTTGCTCGAAAAAGCCGGCCGCGGTGGTCTAGTGGTTCTGGCGCTGCAGTCCGGAACCGCGGGACTGCTACGGTCGCAGGTTCGAATCCTGCCTCGGTCATGGGTGTGTGTGATGTCCTTAGGTTAGTTAAGTTTAAGTTGTTCTAAGTTCTAGGGGACTTATGACCTAAGATGTTGAGTCCCATAGTGCTCAGAGCCATTTGAACCATTTTTTTGCTCGAAAAAATATTAAATGATCGATCTTATTGGTAATTTAAAGGTTTGTGGGATACAATACCGTGGGAAAACCAACGTTTGAAATTACTCATTTAAAACTTTATGCCAGTAATTGCATGAACAAAATACAATGAAATCAACTGTATTTATCATCTCTAAAGAATGAAAAAGGAAACAAAAGAGCGGCCAAAGCAAAAATCTTGACATAAGTAACGTAAAAAACTAGGTCACTGACCAGTGGAGTGTCCATAGAAAACACACGATACCACTAATATGCAGTGAGAAAAGAATGTAAGCAGAAATGCTCTATTATTTCATGCATAATTGATGCATCTGCTAGAAACTATACTGATGCAAATAAATGGTACTGTGACAGCGGTGTTAGAAGGCATATCACTCTAAATAAACAATACTTTGTTTTGTACAGTGAATTTGATATTCCTGAAATGGCTCAATTGGGAAAACTCAGCACTAGAACGCTTGCATTGGCTCAGGGAAAAGATCATATCGAAATTAGACCATCAATGAATGGTATGATGCAAGAATGGAAAATGTTTTATATATTCCTGATGCAATTTCTGGTTGGTTTTCGACCAGAAAAGCTGCGTGTAACAGCTACAATATAACATTTGACTATACATGTGTTAGGATGTGGGAAACAGCCAGCAGCATCAGTGTCATAAGCTACATGGAAAACGGGCTGGGAATATGCATGCTGCGAGGCCAGAAATGAGAAATCAGCTAAACTGAGTAACACTCTGTGAAACATTGCAAGTGCATCACAAACGTTTCAATCATTAAAATAAGCAACACATTAATCTTACCGTCCCACACATCACTATTAATTTTTTCTCAGTGTCTTCAGTACTTTCAAAAGCTTCAAGGGTTCTAAGAGATACCAAAGAAAAACGTTTTTACTTATCTTCATTCTCTCTTCTTGTTGTTAGCTCCAGTTATTGTATCTAGGGATATGTTCTTGCAGCTGAAATTTTGATTTAACATTGTGGATTCCTAATGACCAAATAACTGATAAAGAACTATCTGTTGCTATGATTTTCTTTTATTTTATCCCATTCTTCTATATCAAATTGACTTCACATCTTCCTTTTCATACAATCATCTATTACATTGTTGTTTCCATCAGAGGCATGCCCACCACTACTTACATTCTGCAGTACTCACAATATTCCAAAGAGTTTACAAACTTTCTTGACAAAAGAAGAATCATCACCAATATATAACATTATTTTATAAATGAATCCAGAAATACAGTTAATAATTAGCGTTAGATTATGCAGTTAATAATATGAATTTTAAGTATACCAGAAATTTCGTCATTTCAAACATTTCTAAAAGGAGATTAATTTTAACTGTACATACAGAGTGTAACAAATTAATTTCTTTTTATACATTTTAGCCAGAAATATAATACAGCGTATACAAAATCATATGAAATTGTTTTAGTTAAACAACCATGATAATGTTTACCTATACAAGAATCCATAGTATACATGGTATCGGTTATTTCTATAGAAAAAGATAGTGTTAGAGGAGGATGTCCCATTACAACATGAAGAACATCATCAAGAAACTTAGCTTCAATATAGAAGGCTGAGAAGCTGATTTTTATTATGGTTGTGCATCAGAAGAGATGTGTAAAGTACCCTTAAAACAACGGGTAAAGTAGCCAACAATTGGCGAATCAATCCAAGCAGATGTTAATGGACCAATGCATACAAAGTCATAAAGATGTGCTCGATATCTATACAGGGGGTAACACAAAGGCATGGCCAGACTTGCAGGAAACATAGAGGAATAAAATTTGTTACATGGACATGGGCCTGCAAACATGTTATTTCTATGTTAAAGTTTATTTTCTACTTCTCTTCATAATTACATTAATAATGAAGAAAACAAAGACACAGAACTTACCAGTATTACATGAAATATTTACTTACATGAAATGTAATCTTTGTTAGATTTAGTTGGAATGTACAGTAAGTTGTAATTTTTAGGTTCATCATCAGGGCTCTTTGTTATAATGGAAAGAAGGTGATGTGACTCACTTCACTGTTTTTGTTGATATATGAAAAACCAATGCTCTTCTATAGTCCAATTAAAATTACTTGAAAGTTGATACTTCAAGCATTGCTGGTTTCCTCCAATCAAAGTGCTCAACATCATGCCCGAACCATTAGCCATTGCCAAACTGTCACAGCAATTGGTCAGTTAAGTTCCAGTTCCTTGTCCAGCATCTTTTCTTGATGTGTTTGGGTCCTGAATCATGGGTCTGCCAGTTTTATTTCTGCAGACATTATACCCACATAAAAGACAACACACACACACACACACACACACACTCACACACAACGATGCTAATGAAATATAGCTATGTTTCATATACAGCACTAACAAACACTACTGGATACCTCCACACAAGACGTGATTCAACATGACATACTGTAGCGTTGCTCTTGGGGGACGAAAAGGGAAAAAAATTGTTATTTTATTTTATTTTATTTTTTTTTTGAAAAATGTCGAAAAATGTGAATATTTTGGTGGGCCACTTGGCAACAGAATCAGGGATTGATTACACTATTATAATAACATACATTGAGCATTAAATACCTGAATAAGAGCAGCATATTGATATATATATTTGAGATCGTTCGGAAGAAACATTATCATTTCTGTGCATTTTTATAGTCGCGATGTAGTCATACCTGGATCACCACTAAGGGACCAGAAGATTTATATTCTTTAAAAGAAATGCAACACTA
The DNA here is from genome assembly GCF_023864275.1 of Schistocerca cancellata. Taxonomy (NCBI): domain Eukaryota; kingdom Metazoa; phylum Arthropoda; class Insecta; order Orthoptera; family Acrididae; genus Schistocerca; species Schistocerca cancellata. The sequence goes on from NC_064634.1 coordinate 167,885,546, forward strand.
CACAAAAAAAGGAGTTGGTTCAGAAATAATAGGAAAACGATAATGTTCCTTCTGCCTCATGCTGCGTTCGGCCCATCAGCGTGATCGTAATTTCTGATGATGAAGTAACACAAATTAATTACCATTCGACTAAATAAGGAGATGGAATTATCAAGGTTAATTTACGAAAATAAGCACACTTATCTTTAACACACGTTTTTTAATGCTACGTACCTTTTCATATTAAATTACAATAGATGACCATTGTGGTTAGATACTTTATACATAACAGTCAAAATGTCCTCTTGACGCTGTCTGTTCGATATCAGTTACAAGAAACTACATGTTTTCTGATTGGAAAAAATAACAATTAGCATATTCACTCAATACTTTCACATAGAATATAAAATACAGTTGCGGAATGCAGCAAGTCCGCGTCCGCCTCTCATGAAATACAAACAGTAAAAGGTGAGGCGCCGAAAACCTCCTTTGTCTTGAAACAACAGAATTCTTTTTTACACCATTAATCGATACATGTACGTAGAGATTTACTGGCACCGCGCAAGAACGGCAAAGATAAAGAATAATAGATTCTGTCGCTGCTATGCGATGGTTCATTTCTTTTACTTTACAATTCTTCGATAACTTTAGGCCATCAGGCGTTTACTATTGAGCGTATATTGATGTTTGTGAGGCGAAAATTACTAATATTACACTGCCTCCCATGAGGAGGGAAGGAATACCGAAGGTATTACTTTCATCCTCATGCCCATTGGAATATTTGTAATTTTCGGGTGTAACATACAGGTTATTAAAAATTTAATTTCACATTCATTTCATAATAAAAGGATTAACGCTTCAATTTGTAATTACTGACGATGGATCATTGTGAATTTGTTCTGTGTGTCAATCAGTGTTTGCATGGATTCAGTCTTTCTTGATGGTTCTTAAAATTAAGGCTATAAGTACACATATTTACAAACTTTATAAGGAAATAGTGTCACACTTCATTTTTCAACGTTGCAAAAGTAATTTGACTATCACAACTGGTACACAACTTTCTGTTTTGACTGTATTCATTATATTGTCATCGTCTTGTCGATTGACTCCCTTGTCCATTGTCGCACTTAATTATACATTTATTTTCGTCGCACATACACTATTTATGATAGACTTGGATTGCAGAGCGGCCACTGGTGATGGCTTCGACAAGGAAGTCCATATCTTTCACTTTCAGGGCTCGAGTGTGGCTCTCCGAATTATTTCACATATGAAACAGATAAAATATCTTATTTTAGAATAGCTTACAAAACTAATTTTATATACATATGGGATGGGATATAGGAGGATAGGATCCTTTGACGTATTTTCGTGTGCTTATTTTCATTCGTATCGTGACCTCTCGTTAAAGTTTACATTTCAACAGTGTTCAGAGGTGACCTTGTGACTTGTCTCTGTGTACAATCAGTCATTATAATAATTACGTTAACTTCTCTATCTTAGAGTCTCTCGGAAGGTTTATGATACATACAAAATGTTTTCAGTACTGGGTGTGAATATTTTTGCTACAGAATGTAGCGCACAGCAACTGTGTTGGCGGTTGAACGTTTACATTATTTCGTCACGTCGTGGCTGTCCGCCTCCACTGTTGCGAGCAATCTTGAAATTCAGTCTGTGCGCGCGCACGTGACCGGAGCTTTCTTGCAGAGCGTTGATTTCGCGCTTGAGGTGCCGTGCGTCGCTTTTGTTCGGCGGATCGTGGCTTTGTGCTTTTTAGATTGCTGGAGGGAGCTTCTGCCACCGAAACTGCCTCACACCACTTCCTGTCCACTATCCAGTTACGGATTCACAGGTAAGTGGTAGCTACTGCTGCAATTGCATGTGTGGAATGACACTGATTATTACACACTGGACACATCAATGAATTTTTTTTTTTACACATATGGTGCAGTAGAATACTGCCACTGAAAATCGTCGAACTTTAAAACTTCACTTGCACTGTGGTGAGCGTCTGCGTGAACGATGTATTAAAAGAAATTCTCACTTCATAACATCACACGGTGTTTACAAGTTGATTTACATACTAATATTTACAAGAGTTCATTTAAATCGAGAAATAATATAATTGACCACTTTGAATAAAAACAATTGTTTCTTAATTAGTGTTTTTTTTTATTTATTTATGCCTACGGTCACAGGTATGCTATTATAAGTCCTTTTTCTTTGACCAAATCCATTCCAATCTCCTTTACAAATTAATTTCATTCATAGTAATCTTTATCACGCTTGCTTATTCATTTTGTAGGCCCAATACATTTTTTTTTAAATTGCTCGTCTTATTTAGTGACTTGTGAGGGGAGCTTCATTAATGTCAAAGTTTCTCTCGTATGTGCTTGTCTTTAAAGAAAGTTCGAGGACAGATTTGAAAATAGCAATTACGCCTCGGGATTTCGTGTAGAAATACAAACAGTCGTAAAAGAAAAGTGGGCAAAGCGGGCCTACTCGCAGATCGTCGACAGAATTTAAATTACTCCTCAACCAGGTCGAAAATTTAATTTACATTGCGCATTACAAAAGCAATATGCGCGTCGCGAACCTACTCATTTTTATATGTAGTGCCTCACTTCCTAAGCACACGTGCATCTTTACAAGTTGATCCTGAGGAGTGGATAGGATCAAGGATCCTAAAGGATTTGCACTTAGGAAAGGGATTCAATAATCACAGAGAAAACAATAAATATTGCAGTGCGCACTTAAAATAAAATCTATCACTTTAAGCATTTATATATAATATGTATCTTGCTGCAGCTTGCTTACTACTCTTTGCTCATTTCTTAGACTAAGTCAAGTTTATGCATTACGCATTTGGGTATTTATTATCATTTGTATATATATAAGCCTCTCACTAGAGTGTTGTTGTTTGCTGCTGTCGCGACCTGTGAAGCTTGGGCGAGATTCTTATTCTATTTGCTGCTAGCTTGTGAATTTGCAGTATCGCTAACGCTCAATAGTACCGTGAAGTTGGCATAATAAATCATGTTACTCATATGTTCTTTTACTCAGCTTGTTTATAGTCTGGACTCATCTTACTTTGCGTTATATAATAAACTTCCTTTTTATTCCATCACGCTTTTACTTAAGGTTAACGCCAGGCCTTTTTAGAACAATTGCACTGCGTCATCAATTTGTTCATGCTTAATCCTAGGTATCTGTTTACTTCAAAGAGATGTTATTTCATCGCTGGCACAGCACTGTGCTGGAACTTACAAGTTAAATCTACCGACTGTTTTGCGCTAACAGGTGGTGCCTTATTTACGTCACATTTGAAAATAGGGAATAACCTCATGGAATCGAATCTTTTCTCACAACTTTCCTCTTTTGTCTGGACGTTTAAGTATTTCCTTTTAAAAAAGGTCATTAACTTGTCCTCGATTAAATTTCACTTACTAATACTAAGCACATATAATCATCATTTTCAAATTACTATTTAGCGAGAGAAGTGCATTATTCGCTCCTTCCTCTTTCCTCATTGTGGTACCTCGGGGCTAATTAATACCTCTCGAGTACATCATTTTTCTTACATACTAACTTATAACTAAAATTGAAAATCGCCTCTAGGACATGTCCTCCTGTTTACATAAAGATTATTCATGTAAATACTTGTCTACAACTTATTCTGTATTTTATTTTCCAGATGCGTTGTTTTAATACATAAGGTTTCCTTTTAGCACCGGTTAACGTCCGTAGTCAGTTCAGTTCCATTCTTGTTACTCATTGGTTAATCCTGATCTCCAATACCTTAGAATTTTCTTACAGCTTAAATTAACTTAATTCCTGGCGTTATAAAATTTTCTTAAATCATGATGGTGGAACAATCCTTTGATTTTATTCGTGGCAGGGTCAGATAACAAATAGCTACCAATGTGTGGTTTCCTCATTATCACAAAGGGACCTTCATAAATGTGTTGCCACTTACGATTCTTCTTTAACAACAGGGATGGTTTAAAGTGAGTCCTGACTAATACCTTTTCTCGTTCTTTGAAATCTATAACTCTGTTTACCTTCTTATCAAATGCCTTTTTTCGGAGGTTAGCGTACGTTGTCAATGATATGAGATAATCTTGCATCTAAGACTAGCCTTACGCTACCATCTGATTTTAGTACAGACAATAAAGGACTCGAATAAGGTGAATGAGATACTTCTATCACATTCCAGCGTAACATTTTCCTGATCTCGCACTTGACAGCTTCTCGTCTCGCATATGGAATGGAATAGCTTGTTCTACAGTAGGTTGAATGGGGCAGGACATCCATTCGATATTCAAAGCCTTTTATTAGTCCAGGTTTCTTAGAAAATACTTGAACGTAATCTGTTAACAAATTGTAAAGCTCATCTTCTGTTGTTTGGATAATTTAGTGGACTCACTAGCTTTACCGTATAATTCATTCTGACCGGGAATTAGATCTTTATACTCATCGTCATTAACACTTTCAGGATCTGTCACGTCTTCTGTCTGACTGTACTGTTGTCTTTTAGTCCATGGCCGTACAGCTATTTGAAGCACCCCAAAGTTTGTCTTCACCTTACTTCTTAACAAATTTACAGTTACTTGTTGCTGGCTCGCTACTAGAGTACAGATTCCACACTCGACGTCAATTTTAGCTTTCGTTTGCCTCAAGAATTCCATACTCAGGATACATGGCACTGATAGGTTTTTAACAATAAGAAAAATGCACGTTACTGAAATAGACTCTATCTGGATTTGAAGCTGAGTCTGAAGATTTACACGTTGTGTTAGTGGACCAATTGCTCCCGATACGGTGCAACCTTGAATTGGAAGTGATAAAACTTTGCATACAGAGGATATTTGCTTAAATAAACATAAAGATAAGACATTTATATTAGCTCCTGTATCTGTAATAGTTGTTACTGGTATGTTGGCAATTGATACTCTTATGGAAGCTTGAACTTGTTCGTCCCATACGTCATCATTGTCTTTCGTCTCAGTGTCTGCTACTAGATCATCCCGTAAGTTTGTCTCTTTGTCATACCTAATTGCTTTAATTTCGTGTGGACTAAGGGACAGGGTGCCCCCATTCAAACCTGCAGCATCCTCTAGGAGGCTCAAAGGTGCTGCTTTTAATTTTCTGCTCGACGCTTACTTTCCTGCTGATTTATATTTCTTAGAGTTTCTTCCGTCTGGAACTGGTGTTGGTTTTGTGGTACGAACTCGGTTGGAAATGGATCTTGTTGTCCTGGCGTATTCGCTTGCGCGTAATAAATTTGCGTATTATGCGGGCGTTTAGGCTTCAGACTTCCCAAAGGTCCGTTCGCTTGTTGCGTGAAGTGTATATTTTGTGGCTGAAAGGTATTTTGCTGTGGCTTGTGTTGATTGTAACCGTTACTGAAAGGTGTACGTTGGTCTCCACCTTGATTATGCCATTTATTTCTTTTCCACTGACGATTTGAATCGTAAGACTGATCGTTTTGATAATTACCGTTGATTGGTTGCGTGTTTCCATATTGCTGGGGCTGTGTGTTATAATGTGCATTTTCGTACTGAGGTGGTGACGAATTATATATTGGATTGTATCTCTGGCCGTTATTGTACTTATTTTTGTATTTGCTGTTGGAGTACGTAGTGTGTTTATTTTTGAAACCGTTGTGGGGTTGGTACTGGCTGTCGCTGGGACGCGCTTTCGCTTGGCCACCATTGTTGTCTGCATATTCTGTATTGTGCTGGCCGCCTGCACTGAACTGAGCGTTGCCAACATCAACTCTAGCGTCCTCGTAAATCAGATCTAACGAGTCTAACACAGATAGGAAAGTGTCCGTATCGTCCTCAGACACGTTTACTAACTTTTCTCTGATCGCAATAGGTAGCTTAGTTTTTAGAATCATAATAACGTTTTTGGCGGTGACCGGCGAATCCCAGAACTTGATTTTCGCTAAATACTTTTCAAAATACCTTCTCAAACTACCGCGCTTACTGTTAAACACTTCGGCGTTGTAAACCTCTTTTCTCAGGCGCTGCTGCACACCAGAACTCCAGAATTTAGCTAAAAACATCTGTTCAAATTCTTTGTAACTCTTACAAGAGTCGACCATTTCGGTTCCCCATAAGGCAGCATCGCCTACGATAAATCCACTAACGAATTGAATTCGCTGGCGGTCACTCCAGCTATTCGGGAAAATTCCTGAAAAATTTCGGAGGAACACTATAGGATGAATTTCTTTTTTCTGTGGGTGAAAGGTCGGAAAAATACGACGTTTGATCACGCTTTCCTCCTGCATCAAACTGACGAAAGTGGGTGGGCTGGTACTCTGGTTACCTTGTGCTTCTATAGAACTATGAGTTTGAGCGTTATCAAATGGTGAACGGTAATGTACCTGCTGTTGTTCATTACTTCGTGGTGAATTATTCCAGTCTCCTGACACGGGAGGTGGGGAATTTTCAACTTGACATTTTAGTGTACGAACTTCATCAACTATCTGTTGACGCCATTTAGGTAAATCTTGAGCTAACGTTCGTCTTATCTGGCCTAATTCTGACATCACCGTGTCTCCTGTTTCTCCAGGGGCCGCCAATATTTCAAAGGTCACGTTTTTGACAGTTTCCCTGAGTTCGTTCTTGACCTTGTTTTCTGTGAATCCGTCTTTGTTTTTAATCCACTCTTGGTAGTGGTCAGACAATGCTTCAGCATGTGCCTTAACAGTATTCTTTATTTGATCCTCTACATTAAGAGTCTCGATCTGTTTGGAAAGATCATCAACAATATTCTCGATCGTGTCAACTGCGGTTTTAACTCCTTTGACCTCATCAGAGATTGCAGTATAATCTTCTTTTAAGGTCGCAGCTTGTTTTTGATATTCCATCACTTTTGAATTTATTTCTCCCTTGGCTGCTTCGATTTTTTCATCTAACCGTTTTGAAATATCGTCTATTTTTGACTCTACTTGTGTGTCAATTTCTAGCCTCATGGTCGTGATCTGACTACTGATTTGGCTTTGGACATTACCCAACAGGGTATTTAAATCAGCTGTTATGTCTGCCTTTAGTTCGGCCTTTACCGAATTTAACCGTGTATTTAGGTCATTTATCTCCGTTTGCAGATCTGTTTTTACTGAATTTATGTCTGTTTTTACCGAATTTATGTCTGTTTTTACCGAATTTATTTCTGTTTTTACCGAATTTATTTCTGTTTTTACTGAATTTATGTCTGCTTTTACTGAGTTGCACAGATTTGTAAGGACCTGATTTTTATTATGCCGTCTTTCGGCATTCTCTTTTTCTTCGCGGGCCTTTTCATCTAATTTTTCCTGCTTTTCACGTTCCTGTCTTTGCGCCTCTCTCTGTCTTTGACTTTCGAACTTGCGTTCCATTATTGCTTCGATCATTGCAGCCAAGTCATTTTTTTCAAAAGCGGGAATAGTTTGCACACTAGGACCAGCTTCTAAAACTTCGGTCGAGGCTGTTTCTGCCTCCGCTCGTGTACCTATCGCGCGTGATCGTAATGGATAATGAGGTCCATTCGCATCACCGCTGTCGTCTGGTTTTGTTTGTGTCCGCTGTTTACCGTCAGCCATGTTCATGAATTATTTGTCAAACGTCAAAATGCTACAGATATTGTTTGTCACTGCCGTCAGTCGTTTGTCTGTGACGTAGTGCTATGGCTTACTGGGACCTAAGATGAAATTTTAACTCTGGGTAACAACTGACGTTCATTTACGCCAAGAAGACAAGATGGTTCCTACTAATTACAAACAAATGAAATATCACACGTTTTACCAGTTTTTGAGCGTAGTTATCCGCCATATCGTAATTTTTTTATGCATTGACAACAATGATACACTTTCACTGAATTTAACTACATAAGAATGGACTATGGACAAATTGAAATAAAGCTGTTTCAAGGCAAGGAAAGACAGGTTTACGTTCTGATCAACTCGAAAGACGCTACGTCACTACGAAAGCTTGGCTACTGCGTATAAAAATTTGACTTACTATGGCTGTCTTGATGATGATACGGCTGGATACTCGCGTTTTTTGGTAATTTCATCAATCGTTCTTCTGAATTAATTAAAAGGTTTTCCCACTTCTCTTTCTCGGTTGAATTGCATCCACATGAAAAAATGAAACAATTATTAGAACAAGCACTGAAAAATGTTTAAACACATACATGAAATGATTTTTTTTTGATCGAGTCCGTGTTCGGGCGCCAAGTGTAGCGTTGCTCTTGGGGGACGAAAAGGAAAAAAAATTGTTATTTTATTTTATTTTTTTTTTTTTTTTTTAATGTCGAAAAATGTGAATATTTTGGTGGGCCACTTGGCAACAGAATCAGGGATTGATTACACTATTATAATAACATACGTTGAGCATTAAATACCTGAATAAGAGCAGCATATTGATATATATATTTGAGATCGTTCGGAAGAAACATTATCATTTCTGTGTATTTTTATAGTCGCCATGTAGTCATGCCCGGATCAACACTAAGGGACCAGAAGATTTATAGACATTAAAAGAAATGCAACACTACACAAAAAAAAGGAGTTGGTTCAGAAATAATAGGAAAACGATAATGTTCCTTCTGCCTCATGCTGCGTTCGGCCCATCAGCGTGATCGTAATTTCTGATGATGAAGTAACACAAATTAATTACCATTCGACTAAATAAGGAGATGGAATTATCAAGGTTAATTTACGAAAATAAGCACACTTATCTTTAACACACGTTTTTTAATGCTACGTACCTTTTCATATTAAATTACAATAGATGAGCATTGTGGTTAGATACTTTATACATAACAGTCAAAATGTCCTCTTGACGCTGTCTGTTCGATATCAGTTACAAGAAACTACATGTTTTCTGATTGGAAAAAATAACAATTAGCATATTCACTCAATACTTTCACATAGAATATAAAATACAGTTGCGGAACGCAGCAAGTCCGTGTCCGCCTCTCATGAAATACAAACAGTAAAAGGTGAGGCGCCGAAAACCTCCTTTGTCTTGAAACAACAGAATTCTTTTTTACACCATTAATCGATACATGTACATAGAGATTTACTGGCACCGCGCAAGAACGGCAAAGATAAAGAATAATAGATTCTGTCGCTGCTATGCGATGGTTCATTTCTTTTACTTTACAATTCTTCGATAACTTTACCCCATCAGGCGTTTACTATTGAGCGTATATTGATGTTTGTGAGGCGAAAATTACTAATATTACAATACACAGTTATCAAAATCATGGAGATTGGCTTACATTAGATACACTTCACACGACATTTCGGGAAGTCGAATTATTGAAGGTTGCAATTTGTCGTTGCAACTCAGTCATCGCAGGCATGAATATAACCATTACCCACAATATAGTGGTGTAGTGCAATAGTTAGCATATAAATCTGACTCGTAGAAGGTTGTAGGTTTGAATCTTGTCAAATTTAGTGAAATTATTTTTAAATTCAAAATCCAATCAATAGTGTATGATTATTATTTTTATTCGATTAATTGTTTTAAATGTAATTTTTATATCTAATTCTTTATTGCATCATTTTCATCATCATACTGACATTTTTATTTGCTCTTATTTTTCTTCCTATCATTGTTTTTCGTTTGGAATCTGCCTGTGTCAACTAAAATACGCAACCAAGTGCCAAGGCCTGCTCACTGATTGGTAATGCAGCAGCTGTGGTAGCCAGTGTGAGGATAGTTTCATGTAACCATTAATAGCGAGATATTACTAAATGTTTTTAGCGCTGAGACAGATTTTTTTCTGTCTTGTGTTTGCTCATAGAGGTTAGCTTTAATCGCCACGAAAAAAGCGATCGTGATTTTAGTTCTGCCACAGACTGTTGACCACCATTTTCTCGGACACATTGCATGTCACAAGGATATGGTTAACATAAGACGCGAGTTTAAATTCAGGGCTACAAAACGCGTCGTCTATAGCAGTTCAGTCATTGGACACATCAAATCAGCTGTCAACAGAGCATCTCACGTTTTCAACACACCTCAAGGTGGCTAGTTCCAACATTGCCTCGCTTTACACCTTAATAGCATTTGTGAAGTGACTAGCCGTGTTTGCGTGTCACCTACAACCGAGCAGTAGCCGGCAGCCGATGTAGCAGCAAGTGACAGACGTCAACTGCCAAGTAATTTTAATTGGTCTATATTATCAAGCACACATCGACTGATTAGTGTTCATCACAGACTGAGCAAGCATTTAACATCAACTGTTTAGTATTCATCATGGACTTGATTTCCATTACAGTACGATGGAACTTGACCCAAATGCGATGCTGGCAGCTGCCCATTTGCTCTATGTATTAGTAGATGGTAATGGCCATGGCATGCTACATTTATACAGGGAGAGATTTTCAGAACAACGCTGTGACAACAGTACGTTTGAACCAACTTATCATTGTCTTAAGGAGCATGCGACGACTGAGTGGTCATGAAGGATGAAGGCACCTCAACTGGAGGAGGAAGCACTTCCATGTAGTTGACAAGTACCCTAACATTATCATACGTCAACTATCTGCAACAAGTAACACTGATTGACATGTGACCATCAGGAGAGAGCTACACAAGGACCAGCTGTAACCATACCATGCACAACCTGTAAAATCAGTAGCTGATTTTCCTGCATGGATATACTTCTGTGAATGGTTCATTCAACAATGTGTCAACCATCACTTTAGTGCAAACGTGTTGTTCATGGATGAGGCTTCATTTCAACATGATCAGATTGTAAATTTTCACAACTAGCTTGATGGGCTATCGAGAATCCTCTCAAAATTGTTCATTTAGATATCAACAAATATTTTCTGTCAATGTTTGGGCTGGCATCATTCATGATTGATAGGCCTCTTGTTCATCCACCTAGGCCAAATGGTAAAAACTCACCATGCATTCTTAGAGAATACTCTTATCTGTATTTCAAGAACATGTATCTTTACAAGTGCAACAAAACGTACTTCATGCATAATGGAGTTGCTCCTCATTTGAAAAATGTTCATAGGCTTCTGTATAAGAGATTCCATGATTATTGGTTTGGTAGAAATGGGCCAATTCCTTTGACTCCACACCCTCCGGATCTAAACCAATTAAATTTTAATTTGTGGGGGCATTTGATAAACACAGATTACAGAGCTGTGGTACAGTACACAGTTCTTCAGGGATACATTGCATCATGGATTCAGTGTGAGGGCAGATTGACGCATGTATCCTTGCTAACTGACAGCGTTTTGAAAATTTCATTTACAAAAAGTGGTCCATACTGGGCATTACAGAAGTGTCATTTCCAGCTGTCTGCTTTGACCTGTGATGTCATCGGGATAGCAGACATCCTTACATGTAGCATATACATGGTGACTATAAAATCACTACATACACATGTGAACAAAAACAAAAAAGGGACAGGAATATTTCACTCCAGCAATAAAATGAAACTAATGGGACAACCACAGGGTGTATGAAAAATTTGACCATCACAGACAAATATTATAAACAAAATAAAAAACCTCAACATGCAACATAATGTTACAAACACGAAAACCACATGAATCTTAGATTTCACTTGACCTATATAGCTCAAATGAAGCCCTTGGCACCAAAAAGCCACCATACCCAACTCCAAAATGTGGCATCGTAAAATTCCCTTCACCTAAATAGCTCGGATGAAACCAATGATGCAACAACCTCACATACAAATTGAAACACCAAAATCCCCATAGTCATTTGAGGAATTAAAATACAAACTAAATACTATATGCCAAAACAAACAAGCCATATACGATCCATTAAAGCCAAATAAAACAAAAAATTGCATCCAACCATAGCCATCGATGAATAGAACTAGGCTGGCCAACCTCGTCCCCACCATGCATACTCATATATACAACCAGCAAAAACCAAACAAAATCCTCCATAGGGCAATATCAACATTCCATTTCTCATCACCTGTCAGTATTCGCTGGAGAAATGACTTTCTTTTGTATCTGGCGAGCAGAATATCACAAGTGATCTTTCGATTCGCTTTCTGTCTTTAGTTCAGTTCATGCGGAACCCATTTTTCCACTTTCTGCACCTTCCCTATAACTTTCAACCAAAGAGAAATGGCTTTCTGCATCACATTCAATTGTTCCATGCATTCCTGTTAAGTCTGAGTATCGTCTTCATACAATAAGGCCTGCAATTCGCTGTCTTCGAACGTTTTAGGTGGTTTCCCATGCTTGTCGTTTCTCACTTAAAAATCACCACTTTTGTATTTTTGGAACCACTCGAAACACTGTGTTTTCCCAAGAGCATGTTCACTGATTGCCTTGATAAGCATTTGATACAATTGTGCAGCAGTTTTCTTCAAATGATAGCAGAAAACCAATGCCGTTCACAAATCGTAGTTGGTAGGCACAAAACTCGACATGTTTACAGGTTTGAAACAGATACCTATTTATGGAACTTGTGTTACTGTGTATTGACATTCGTCATCAGTCGTTACAGGAAGCAGATGGCGCTGCAGAGACGATCTCACGGGCCCTACACTGACAGCTAGCACCATCTATAGGGGTATTCCAGTTTCATACTTAAACACCCTGTATCACATCATTGACCACCGCAATTCAGAGTGAAATTTTTTTTGTTGTATCCATCTCTAACAAAAGACAAGGAAACAGTTACATTTTGGTCCACAAAAAACAAACAACAATAATCATATCTAACACAAGCGCGAACACACAAGTCCCGCAAAACAATAAATCAACTTAAATCACTGGCTACACAGCACACTCTTCCGACGACGACAGAATGATTACAAAAAGTCAGATGATCAAATACTATACATAACACAAACATCTTCAAACATGAACGTCCACCACAAGAGTGTGCCACTAAGTACAAGATAGCATCTATAAAAAACAGTCAGACTCAAAAACACAACACATTTATTTCATGGATCAAAGCAGATGAGCAGAACCGAATGTTTCCCGTGACCTGAATACTGTGGTGATTTCATGTGTGGTTCCCATGCGTAATATGTTGAAGAGTAGTAGAAACACAGCCCTAACATTGAAATAAACCTTTTCGTACCCATGTCTAGTATATAAAATCTTTTCTACCTCCACATATGAGGGATGTTTCTTGAAAGTTTGGCCATACATTTTTGTTACTGTACATTCTATATTTAACATTTTGACTGCCATGAGGCTGGCAGCAGACACAGCAGAGGTTCGTGCCTGACAGACATCCTGTGCCCGCCACTGGCCACATGCTCCAGTGTGATTAGTATAGGCCTAGTACATAGAGCAGTACTGTCCATTAATTTGTACTTCCTGACTGAGCTGACGCTGGTGTACTGGAAAACAGGCACACCTCTTACTAAGCTTTTTGTAGTTTCATCTACAGACTTTTTATTGTTTATTCTCACAAAGCTTTATCGTCACTCTATATCCATTATAAAGTTGACTTCTAAGTGAGATTTGCTGTATCATTTACTACAAGCATAAATGGGTTTCGCTCTAATGGACCCAGTACCATCGCAAATGAGATGTCACGACATTGTTGACATCGAAAAACGACTGGTTTCACTGATGAAGAATAACTGAGGATGTTGGAACAATCAGATTTCTATGCCAGTGATCCAGTAATAACAGTTTTTTTCTGATGAAGATGAGTTTGTGGACACAGTTGATAGCAAGCAGTGACAATTTTGATTACCTTTGTAATGGTAATTGGCATGGATTGCAAGAATCCTACTACAAGTAGAGCTTTGATAAACCTCAACTGCAACCAAGGCTAAATTAATAACACCTCACCAGTCCAGGATCGCATTTAGAGGTCACATTCATCCCCAGTGTATATATCATCAACAAACCACATGGTACACTGTACTAAACAGAGTGAAGGGTGTGGCACACAGTGTCACGCATGAGCCTCTGCAGTATCTGATCTGTTTTGATTTGATTTTTTATTGGTCCAGTTTTATCATACAGCATAAATTGATATTGGACAGGTTAAAGATAAGTTACAATAATACATAGTATTAGCAAAATAGTAGGCAAATTAAAAATAGGTACCTACTACAATTAATTTTGTTACGTATTCAGAAATTCTCTGACATTAGAAACAGTGCTTTATTAGAAATACCTTTTGTTTAGCTTTAAATATTGGATGAGTAGCATATTTTATTTCCTCTGATATCTTATTGTGTAGTATTACACCAATGATAATTATTCTCCTCTGATAGATGGTTGTTCTGTGATTTTTTTTTCATGTATAAAAATCACTCATGGCAGTCAACTTGTCAGAGACAATTTCAGTAAATTCTGTCAAATTTTCTTTCTGGAACACAAATCTGAAGCATATGATTCACTTAGACAATTTTCAAATGAAACTCAAAATACGGGGCATGGTGTTACAACAATTAAGACACGACAGAGGCAAGGAACTTGTGGCTGAATTTTTACAGTACTTAAAATTGTATATGAATGTGACATTTGCAAATTATATAAAAAGATTGGGTGCACCAGCCACCAAAACATTAAGATTAGTCACAAACATTAATTTTTGTAGCAGGAGTGCTTTTGGATCACTGTTCTAAAAACTAACTATTATGTCTGAAATGGAAGTAATAATTTCTTCATTGTCAATGACAGGATTCTCAGGGTCATTACCAGGGTTTTAAATCATGGTTGCGATAAGACAAAACAGGATTGGCAGACAGATTTGGATGACAGCTGTAGTGAATTTTACTTGCTGATGCTCAGACTGATATCGGCAGGTGGAGCTGAATATCCCGTGTTGGCAGCGTGGCAGGCAAGGCTCAGAAGCTGTCCCCTCTCTTTATTCTCTTCAGGAATTGTGCCCTTGTGTCTCTTTATGACAAGTGCCTTCTTTCCCTTCCTCACAAGCAACTTCCAACATGATATTTTTATGCTTTCCAGAGTTCTTTCCCTGGGCATGGCCATACACCTGGTTGGCTAACTTATTTTCTTCTTCTGGCAAATCAAATTACTGTTCGACAGCCTTTAAGATATTTTTCACTGCCCATATTTTTCACACTCAAATGGAAAACCACATACAGGCATCATTGTAGACAATGTTCAATCATCTGCCAGACTGCACATTGTCAGCTACAAATGGATGTCTTGTGTCCAGTCGACTCAACTGTCACCTCCGTTCTTGCACATGCTCCACCTTGTCAATGTGTTGAATTCCCTATCACTCACAAATTATCAGAATGAAGACATGGAAAGCTGTAAAAAACAACACATTCATAGCAAGTGTCCTTTCCCTTGGCCAGTTCACACTGGCGGTCCCACATCCTGAGGCAACTAATAGTCCACTCCACCTGATGAGAGTTTGCACCCCTCTGACACTTCTCACTGATTGTTTCCTCAACTTCATGAAGATTCCAAAAGATTTCATTTTTATGCATGACAGCACCCCCACTTCACTTTCACCTTTAAGTGAGGCATACTAACACCACCATCCAACAATGTTGGATCGGAAGAGGTGAACAGCAAGATCTTGTTCACTGTTCTTTGCCTACCAGGTCATCAGATCTCACACCTCTTATTTTTTTTCTGTAGGGGTGCGTAAAAGACAGAACATTTTCCCCACATATGACAGCTACATTTCTCAAAATCTGATAAATCGAACTCTTGAAGCTGTCAATTCAATAAACAGGGATCTGTTGATTCATGTTTGGAACGAAATGGAACACCATTTTGATGTTTCTCGATCAACACATGGCGCTCCAGGGTGTATACGACCCGGGACAACCGGGAGATCCGGGAAAAACCCGGGAATTTTTTCATCCGGGAGAAAACCGGGAAAAACCCGGGAATTTTTTAGAATTCCGGGAATTTTTCATTATTTTAGCTTTCAGTTAAATTTTTGCAATATTGACTGGTAAGAATCGATGCTCTAACAAAGGATATTACTCTATCCCGCTACAGCAGAATAATACTAAAACAATAAAACGTGAACGAGAAAAAAATATGAAAATAAAACGTAAATTGCAAAGGAAATGTGCCATATACAACAACAAAACACAGTGCTCATACAAACGTTTGCCAACAACAAAATGTGTTAAAGGTGTTAGGAAGACTATGCAATGCTTTATAACAACAAAATGTCTCCGATGAGAGTGACGTCACAACGGTTTAACTAGATTCGTTATAGGAGTTACGAGCGGGCTCATGCGCATGCGCAGTTGAGTGGCGGGGCAAACCGATGTATCTGACCCGAATGACAATTACGGGGGTGGAGGGGGCGCCAAATTCATATTCTTGAGAAGAAAAAAATCATGTTTCACAAAGAGCCTAGCATCCAGCGCACGTTGGTCTACCGATTACTCATGATTTTGAAACGCATCCCTCTTGGTTTTTGAACGCACTCTGTAAGTTGATTTCTGAATGAATCATAAGTTAAATTTTGAATGCGTGCCTAGTGTACGTGATGTCTGTCAGGGGAATCCTCGTCGCATCTATAAATAAACTTTCTTGCAAGCAAAAGGGGACCGGGTTATACGAGCTGAGCGGAGTAAAGCCGAACGAGTGAACGCCAACCGCTGTCTGATTATCTGGTTGATTGGGCTTGGAATGATCAGCTGTGCTATAATTACTAGCGAGATCCATAGAGTCAGACTACCAGAGTGGAAATAAACGACTAACAGGAATAACAGGTAAGAAAGATTACGTATTATCTCCTCGGTGTATCCAAGAAAATGAAATTTTGTCAGAAAATTTTTCGCCAGATCGCTCCACTTGTAAGGGCCAGGTGTACAGCCCCCTTCTAGCAGCCGATTAACTTCTATTCTGGAAGTAGGGCGGAAAGTGGTTTGTACGAACATCATAACGCCTAACCGGAGAATAATCAGGGATAACTAAACCGGTGATTCTGGCAGGGTTAGTGAAGTTAACCAGCGACTAAATTTTGACAAAGGCAGGAATAGTTCCAGAGTTAGTCATGACGAGATTGTTTGTTAGGACGAGGAACGGGGACATCACACCAATTAGGGAAGAATATGACGATTCCAAATTTAAGTAAAAATCTCGTACTACTACTTTTCGATCTCATGCTCGAGAAACTGGGGCGTATGAATGAAATGTGAAACTATTTTCTAACATTAAACTATTTGCTTGTAGTAGGCCTAATAGGCATTTTATGTTGGTCTTCGTGAATTATATTCTGTCGTGTTATAAAAATGACCATTTGTGCAAAAACAGTCTCGTTTATTTGGTATGTGTTACAATTTCTGCAGTGTTAGAAAGACCTATTTTGTTTTATCTAGCAGACAGCGACAAAATAAACGTAATCAGATTTGAGACACCACACCAGTCATGGGTAGTATTTGTATTAACAACTTACGCAGCATTAGACACCGATATTTCGGCCTCTTTTCTTTTATGACATAACGTAAGATCTTTTAATGTTTTACACATACGAACATACGGGCTTCCTGCGTCATCGTAGCTGCCAAAGCGCGGTGGCGCCTCTTACCTGGCGCTCTCTGACGACTGCTGAAACGAACCTATTTCTAACAGGTCGCGGGAAAATATTGCGAATGGCGGTTTGAAAAACGTTACTTTCAAAGCAAATTTACTCTTTCGCAAGTGGAACTATGTGTGACAATGTGCGATGAATTCCTTAAATCACAGAGCGTTTGATGACGAGCGATTAGAAGTATTTAGAGCCCAGATCAGACAATCGTGTCGTTATTATGAGTAAATTGATGTAGTGCTACGGGAAGCTCTCGCTCCTCTGCGGTAGCTAATTTATTTGTGGAAAACTTTGAGAACAAGTCACTGGACTCGGCTAAAAATTTTACTGGCACATTTGTGTGATGTATCTTAAAGTGTAACACGGACAAGAAAAATCAACATTATATGTGAAAGATTAGCTTCTGTTGCAGCTTATTAACCTTAGAGACCAATGTTGTACGTGAAAGCTTTGCTTTTCTTGTAGCAACACTATGTATATTAATTTAAAACATTAACTTTTCCTGTTTGTGTATCCGCGCTACTTAACAGTGATATTGCTATTAGCGGACTACATCACGTGTCCTACGCTCTGAATATCCGCTGTCATCGGCTGGCGGGATCACGTGACATGAGCAATGACTCGCTTACAAAAGCGTATCGTAATCTCGATTACATGGTTCGGAAAGTAACATGCGGTGTTTGGTGGGATTCGAATTTATACTTTCGTGATACAAAAATATACAGCGTACTTATTGATGCAAAAAATAAAAAAACCTGTCACTTAATAACACGGAAAAAGTGTGTTTTCATCCGGGAGAAAGTGTATTTTTAACCGGGAAAAATCCGGGAATTTTTTTCCCTTGTCCACGTATACACCCTGCGCTCATGTGGAGTGTATGGTATATGGCTGTGCAAACATAAAACTTTGAAACCTAACATGTCACTGAAAGAGTAATGTGTGTGTGAATCTTTCACAATTGGTCAGTAATAAAGAACTGAAATCTTGTTCTCTCTCTTTGAATCACCCTTAATTTAAGGGAAATTCCAGAAAAATGACCATAATTTCATGTACAGAAGGAAACTGTTGGGTTTTATAACTACATAGAAATGGGGAATGTAGTTTGAATATTGGTCATTAACGTAAACTAACAACATTAAAGTGGAAGGAATTACAGCATACAACAGCAATGATATAAAGTGAACATATAATCATAAATTCTGCCAGGGATCATCCACCTGAGAGAAGCTGAGGCTGGAGAGTGGGCAGGGGGGGGGGGGGGGGGCAGACTGTGGGATATGCCAGTAAGTTGACAAATGAGCAGATGTTTTAGATAGTAACATACATAGGTAGAATTCCACAAACAAGATCATGATTCCTTGTACAGAAAGTAGACTTTTAAGATAAAGACCAATGGGTTAAATAATTACACAAGAATAGTATAATGCGGACTTCGTATACAAAGCTGGTTATTGGTGTAAGATTGTGATGGAAGGAGTGACAGTACACAATTGTAACGAGATACTGGTCTTTATTCTATTAGGTTACTTTCAACACAGGGAATTACGGTCACATTTCTGAAATTCTCCCTATACGTTGCTGTCTCTAGAATGTACATTAAATTTATCATTTGTCAGCTTTCTTCCCAACAGACCCAACTGTTTCCCTCTCCACCCTTAGCTTACTCACCTGAATGATACTTGACTGATTAACAATTCTTTCCATCCTAATGTTCTTTTACACTAACGACCAATGTCACCTATGATGCTAACATTGTTCTATAGTTATGTAACTACTTAACACAATAGTTTTTATCCTATGGGGTTACTTTGTGGACATGAAAGTATGGTCAGACTACGGAATGTTACTATCTTTTTTTATTTATATCTGCCATTTTCCAGCTTCCTTCCCAACAGATCTCACTGCCTCCCCCTTGCCCACTGTCCAGCCTCATTTTTCCTTGTCTGGATGGTCGCTGGCACATTCATGATTACATATTCAGTTTACATGGTTGCTATTGTGTGGTTTAATTCCTTCCACTTAATGCTGTTAGTTTACATTAATGACCAGTGTTACAAACTATTTCTATATAATTATTTAACCCAACAGTTTTTTTCCTGCGGGGCTACCTTCTGTACAGGAAATTGTCATTTCTGGAATTTTCCTACATATATTACTAGCTTTAGGGTTTATTTTATATCTGTTCTTTGTCAACTCCCCCCCCCCCCCCCCCCCCCCCCATCTGAGTGGTCCGGGTTTTTTTTTTTTAGTTGTGTTGACTGTATGTCATTGCTATTGTATGCTGTAATTCCTTCCACTTAACACTATTTTTGCACCAATGACTTGTTTAGTAATTTAAAGCTTGTTCACTTAGCCAACCTATATATTGGCCAACAAACCTTTACATGGCAATCTTATTGGCTTACCTCCTCTACAACATGAAACTGATTTTGCATGTAATAGGTCTGTTATTCTGATTTTTAACTCATTAAGCACGGGACCCATCATATGATGGACCAAAGAGAACATGCCCTTGCTACGAGGCCTGTCATATGATGGGCCAACAGCAATGTGTGCTGGCTACAAGGCCCGTCATAAGACGGATGAATGGCAGTGTGCCCCCACTACGAGGCCAGTCACGTGACGGCCACTGATAGCAGTTGTTTGTTAACAGGCAGTGTAGCATTGTCTCATCACTTCCTGCTAACTGTACGTCCTGTGAATGACTTATAGACAGTAACTGAGCATTTATCGATCTGTGCGATACTCTGCATGTTACGCACAATTAACAATGTTCAACTGTTTAGGATCGCGAAACGACCTCTCATGACTGAGCAGGAGTTGCTGAACATACTTACCAAAAGTGGTATTGAGGATTTGTCACATCATTGTCAGATGAAGATGCTTGCTCTGAATGAAGACCTACATCACCTCAACCGTCAACCTCAGCAGATATTACATGCGAAAGCCCAAAGTGTGTCATTTTGGAATCATTAACTGAGCATTTATCGATCTGTGCGATACTCTGCATGTTACGCACAATTAACAATGTTCAACTGTTTAGGATCGCGAAACGACCTCCCATGTCTGAGCAGGCGTTGCTGAACATACTTACCAAAAGTGATATTGAGGATTTGTCACATCATTGTCAGATTAAGATGCTTGCTCTGAATGAAGACATACATCACCTCACCCGTCAACCTCAGCAGATATTACACGCGAAAGCCCAAAGTGTGTCATTTCGGAATCATCTTCCGACAACGATTAAAGTAATAGTGAATGTGAACTATCAATAAATACGGTGAAGCATCCACGCACTGCATATTGGTCACAAAACAAATTCCACCCAGTAGTGCATCCTTTCAGTGGCATGAATGCAGGACTTACTTGTGATTCAGACACAGGATGTTCAACCCTGAATTGTTTTCACTTATGTCACCATCATTTGTGGAATTTATTGTACGAGAAAGCAATAAGTTTTTCTATTACTCTATGGAAAAACATCCCATTCTTTCTCGTATGACTACATGGGAAGATATAGATGTGATGAATTTTATTGTTTCCTCACATTATGCCTCCTTACGCCCACCTAAAGAAGCTGTCACTACATAAGTATTGGTCAAGAGATTCTTTGCTAACAATGCCTATTTTCGGAGTAGTGATGTCAAGAGACTGATTTCATTTGATTCTTAGTATACTTCATTTTGCCAACAACATAACGGATACTGGGGACGATCAACTTTTCAAAGTAAGACCCTTTGTTGATAAAATACATCAGGCTATTGGAAGTGTGTTTTCCCCACATTAAAAATTATGTAGACGAAAGTTTGCTTGTGTTCAAAGGAAGATTATTCTTCGAGTAATACATTTGTTCCAAGAAAAGTAGATTTGTAATAAAGTTGCTTGTATTATGTGATTCCAACACAAGCTACATTCTCGGTTTCCCTGTTTATACAGGAGCCACCAGTGACAAAGAATACGGTCTGGGGAACTTGGGGGTTATAGTGGCCATGCTTCTACAACTGTATCTTCAGAAAGGGCATACTATGTTGTGGATAATTGGTACTCGAGTCTTGCATTCTTTACATGGTTGCATGACAGAGGTACAAATGCTTGTGGCACTGTCCGCAAAAACAGGTGTGATATGCCGAAAATGGACGCACACTAAGGCAAGAGAGATGCAGTGCAGGTGATCTGGCATTTTATTGGCAGTGAAGTGGTGTGATAAGAGCAAAGCGTGGATGCTAACCACCTGCAAGACAGCAGAGTGAGTTGATAGCAAAAAAATGGACGACAAAACCAGGAAGCAAGTCCAGAAACCGAAGTGTGTTCTTGACTACAGTGAGTGAATGGGAGCCATGGACAGAGCGGGTACGATACTAAGTTCGATAGAATCTATTCAAAAAATCATTAAATGGTACAAGAACTGGTTTTCTCATATTTTGGATGTCTGTCTTAAATGCGTACGTAATATACAAACTTAAAACTGCAACAAATTGGTCAATGGGTCAATTCCACCTTTACCTCAAAAGAGAAATTTTGGAAATGTATTTCAAAGAAAAGACTAAACCAGCCATCAGCAAACCGTCAGTAAGTGTGTCATCCCTTCGGTAACTGCAATGCCATTTCCCACGTTCGTACTGAGGGCGAAAATAACAATTCAGATGCATTGTGTGCACGAAGCAAAAAATTAGGAAAGATACTAGTTTCATTTGTGATGTGTGATTGTGTATCGAGTCCTGCTTCGAAATATACCACACGAAACAAAATTATTAGACTACGAAGTACAATCAACCCTGCCAATCTACCTCATTTTCTTCAGTCTCGTATTTCATCTATTGAAATGCACAGTTTAGCTCATCTTCTGTTAACTTTCTCTTCTGCTTCTACACAGTCAACGGATGATGAAACCATAGCTAGTTTAGATAGACCAATAGGGTAATCACATATAGATGACAAAACACAATAACCACAAAAAAAATTCGTATTTGAACCACCCATCGCGTACTATGTAAAAACAAAGAGATTAGTCAAATCAAAAGTATTTTTATAGATGAGCATAGCTGGATGTTCGTTTTCAGACATTAACATTTGTTTTGTAATTATATGTAATCTGCAACTTTTATCTGTTTTTTTATGGGACTAGAATAATTGCATGCAAGTATTAATACTCACGAGCACACCTGCCTGGTGGTCAAGTTGTCTCCTTGAACAGTGCAACCACAATGATTGTTTCACTTTGTCTTATCCATAAGATACACGACTCTATAGTAGTTAACTACTATTACACACTATGTATTATTTGTAGCTTTTTACAGAATTTTTCAGATTAATTTAATGATGTATAAATCAAAATGAGTCATTAAAATAGTCATCACACAACCTATGACTTACATGTATTTTTTATAGTGTACGTTATAGCACATATGCAACTTTCAAAATTATCTACTGAAGCCACTTCAACGAGTTCAGTTTAACACACTGATTGCTGTATAAACCATTGCTTCATAATTTTACAACAAAATTTTGGACACCCCTTTACCCATTTTCTCACTTCCCAGCATTTAACACACAACTTTATCAAGAACATCCACTCTAAATTATGCTTTGGCCACTACTGAACTGTATCATTGCTACTGTAGTAAGTCTGGCTACACAGTCTGAATCTACATCTACACACTGCAGAGGGCACATCCCATTGTACCAGTTATTAGCGTTTCTTCCTGTTCCATTCATGTACGGAGCCCAGCAAGAATAACTGATCGAATGCCTCTATTCAAATCTTATCCTAACAATATCTGAGTGAGCAATACATAGGGACTGTAGTATATCGCTAGAGTAATCATTTAAAGCCAGCTCTTGAAACTTTAACAGACTTTCTCGGGATAGTTTACATCTATCTTCAAGAGTCTTCCACTTCAGTTCCTTCAGTATCTCTGTGACACTCTAGCATGGATTAAACTAACCTGTTACCATTCATGCCACTGTTCTCTGTATAAGTTCAATATCCCGTTAGTCCTATCTGATACAAACACTTGAGCAATATTCCAGGATGGGTCACATGGGACTTATAAGCTATATCTTTTGTAGACTGATTGCACTCCCCCAGTATTCTACCAATAAACTAAAGTCTATCACCTGCTTTACCCATGACTGAACCTATGTTATCACTCCAATTCATATCCCCAGAAAATGTTACAACCAGGTATTTGTAAGAGTTGACCGATTCCAACAGTGTCATTGATATTATTGTTATAGGATACTCCATTTTTTCATTTTGTGAAGTTCACAATTTTACATTTCTGAACATTGAGGAAGTTGCCAATGTCTGTACCACATTGAAAACCTATCAAGATCTGACTGAATATTTATGCATATCTCTGGTAATACAGTGTAGATGACTGCATCAGCCAGCAAAACAGCCCGATTTTACTATTAATATTTTCTGCAAGGTCATTAATATACAACATGAACAGCAAGGGTCCCAACACACTTCCTTTGAGCACACCTGAAGTTACTTCAACATCTGACTGATTATCCATCCAAAATAACATGCGGTGTCCTCCCTTTCAAAAAGTCCTCAATCCTGCCACAAATTTCACTTTATTCCCCATATGAGCGTGCTTTTGACAGTGAGCATATGTGCGGTACTGAGTTGAAAATTTTTTCAGAATTCAAGAAACACAGCATCTACCTTACTGCCTTGATCCAAAGCTCTCAGGTAATCGTGTGGGAAAAGGGAGAGTTTTTGAAAACGATGCTGGTTGGCACTGAGTGCATTCTGTTTAAGATACCTCATTACATTTAAACTCAGATTATGTTCCAAGATTCTACAAAAAAATCTATTTCAAGGATATTGGATGGTAGTTTTGTGGATCACTTCTACTGCCCTTCTTGTAGACAGGTGTGATGTGCCTTTTTCCAGGAACTAAACACGGATTTTTTGTTCGAGAGATCTACGATAGATTGTAATGAGAAGAGGGGGCTAACTCCGCCACAAATTCAGTATAGAATCTGTCAGGGATTCCATAGGGGCATGGAGCTTTGTTCAGTTTTTATGATTTCAGCTGTTTCTCAACACTACTGACACTAATACTAACTTCATTCTTTTCAGTGGTATGAGGATTAAATTTGGGCAATTTCCTGGGTTTTACATCACAGATGGATTCTGTAACCTCACTTCCACTCTTTGGTACTGAAATCCCATTTAGAGAACACACCATCATTTGACAATGACTTCACGTGCTGTTCTGTTGATGTCTTGTGTGAATTGACCTTTATGAAATCTTTGACTCTAGCAAACTGTATCAGTGCACTGCATGAAAAGCATGTTAGAACTCAAAATTGGCAAACAGTGATTGTTAATGTTTATATTAGGTGTTGCTGCCCCCCCCCCCCCCCAAAAAAAAGAACGAATTTACGAATAACTAACAAACAACAGCAATGATAACAACAAAAATAATAGTAAAATCTAATACAAATGAACAACCATCTGTAGACGAACCTTTTGCTTCAAAAGAGGTAATGGCACTATTTGTGTAAATAAATTTAATAATTTACAGACACTGGTAGCTGTTTTCTTCCTTGCACGAGCATGAATATTTTACACATGGACACAGTTTAAAAAATCAGTTTTTGACGAAATAGCAGAAAAATACTGAGGTACTACATTTCATATAGAATAATACAAGTACAGAAATACGGCACTGAGTTTTTAATTTGTAGAACTGAAGTCAACAAAAACAACTCCTAGGATATTTTAAATTTTTGAACTCCAACAAAGGGCAGCACAGATTTGCACAAGGCCATGTGCCATCTACTAATTCACTTGAAAGACTCCTGGTTTGGCACATGTATCAAACCTAGGGACGTGGAACACGGTACTGTGAGCACAATGGCACTTGGAACGTCTTTTTTTTTTTTTTTTGGGGGGGGGGGGGGGGGGGGGAGAAAGAAAGAAAAAAGAGAAGGCACTCAGAATATTTTCCATTTCCACTCTTCAAATAATTGCATTAGCTTTCGGAGGAAGTTCACATGACTTCAAAAAATACTCTCTGTGGCCCATATTACAATGTAAAAGATGTTTGTCATATATTCTTAGAAATACCAACCATTCACCTGTAGCAGACTGATGTGTAGGGCACAGTCACATGTAAAAGAAAACGGTATTCACAATAGCTTCCAAATTCTTGCTTTCCTATAGAAAAAGTCTCCATGTTCACACATGCACAATCACACAGACACCCAAATCCACACACCCTGTTGCCGCTGTAGTAATTCCGAACAGGCTATAGATAGATTTTTGGGTATTGACAGCATCCTACATATAACACTATAATTAAGTTAACACTACTAGCACAGAACTGAGCAAATTAGCAATGACCCCAGTAAAAGAAAGGGTCCAATAATAGCAATGAAATATTTATGTTTCTCACATAAAATGTCAAAAGACATTTAATGTCAGCTTTATGTAGTATCAGTAAAGTCTCCACTATAAATGTAATTAAGAGAATTTTTAACATTAAATTATAAAAACCAGGCCACATTGGGTCAGTTGTAATCTGGTATAAACAAAACTTATTTATGATTAATATGTTTATTTCAATCATATATTTTCATAATACAAATTTAGAACTGAAGCCTGTGTGGGTACTGGCTGCTTCGTAGGCCAAACATAGCAGACAGATATGCGAACAGATGTCTCTTATCTGGATGTTTCCGAATAGCACCGTTGACCAGTTTATCAACCAACTTCTGGTCAGTCTTCCGCTGTTCTGATGGTTTGTATTGCTGAAACATGAAAAGGATGATGATAATACCAGACAGTGAACAACTCATACAGCAAAACTGCCTCATACAATATCCAAGACACGACATATCTCAACTTAATTTATAACACTCATGTACTGACTTTACTCAATGGATCATGGAACACCATATTAGCATCTTTTAAACATTTATTGTCCTTTCAATGGTAGTGTACATTGAACACTTATTTTAACATGCAACATCTCTAGACAAACTCCTGAACTGCAAACTGATATTTTATTAGATACTTTACTTACATCATTTAAAATATGGCCGAACATTCTTCACAACCAACTATTTTCATTTTCCTAAATCAGTTGCGTAAAACTTGTGCTAAATTACAAGATTTTTTTATCCCTAAATTTTAAACATTACTGAAGCAGCAACTGTTGAAAATCTTCACAGTAAATGATAACAGCCAAACAGCTGCAGAATAAATGTTCATTGAAATTCTTAACCACAGTTTCCGTATAACTAAGTATACCTTCATCAGAAGCAAAAATACACTAAAATCACATGCTGCAGTGGAGATGCATAAAACAATCCTGCCAAAGGCGTCATCAGTAGTTAAAATTAAAATATCACCTCCACCTGTACAGCATAATTAGAGAGAGATGGTCGATACAAACACGGCATTCGACAGTATGTCATGTTCGCATCGACCATCTCTATATAATTATGCTATACAGGTGGAGGTGATGTTTCAATTTTAACTACTGACGACATCTTTGGCACGATTGTTTTATGCATCTCCACTGCAGCATGTGATTTTAGTGTATTTTGCTTCTGATGAAGGTATATTTATATATACCGAAACAATGGTCAAGGATTTCAATAAATCTTTATTCTGCAACTGTTTAGCTGTCACCATTTACCGTGAAATTGTTTTTATCCTTTTAGTGACTGTCGTTCATCCTCAGGAGATTATGTATACAACAGAAACATTGTTCTAACCTTCAACCACTACTGAGACACAAAATACTTAACTAATGCTTGAAACTGCTTTGCTGATGTGCTATGTTGTATTATGACGATAACTGATAACATTCTGTCACTAGAATGCGCTTCTGAGTGTATGGCGCGACAATGTGTGTTGCTGTGAGTAGCATTGTAAGTCAGGTAGACATTGCTCTCTTTCGGTGGTGATTGTTAGTAGTTGAATGGAAGAACACTTTAATGCAAAAAAATTGTAGTGCTTCTACAAACTTTGGAGAGTATTCTGCTCCGTTCATCTTGTATTTCTGGTCATAGATATGTGTAGTATTTCGACAATGGACGAGGTAAAGTGATGACGTATGAAAAATTCATGGCCCTAGAATGCCCTTCTGGCAGTGAAGATGAATTAGATTTTGACGATTCAGATGAAGACCCGACAATAAACGTAAATGATCTGGAATCTGCAGATAGTGATAGCGAGCCTGAGGCTACTGTAGTTAATACACATAATCCAAATATTATTGTTTGAAGGATGATGAGAATGAAGCTGTTGCTGATGCACAGGTACCACAAGCTTCTGAAAAACACCAAAAGGTTCAGAAAAATCGAATCATCTGGAGAAAACAAAGTGCTTCATTTGGAAATGATAAATTTATATTCACAGGAAAGTCCTCACTGCCGCAGTCAGTGTTAGAGTTGTCCACGCCATATAAGTTTTTTAAATATTTTTTAATGATGAATTAATGGCAAAAATTGATGAAACTAATCTTTACAGCATACAAAAAATCCAAACAAACCATTTAATTGCAATGTTCATGACATTCATAAACTTATAGGCATATGTATTATTAGTTCTTTGGCTCCACCTACTGCTGTTCGTGATCTCTGGAATGATGATATTGGTGGTGAGGTAGTAAAACAGACAATGTCTCAGACATACTTTGAGAGTCTGATTGCCACTTTGCATTTCAATGACAATAAAAAGTGGCCAGACCCTGAGAGTCAAGATCATGACAAATTGTACAAAATCAGACCTATAATTGAACATGTGAAAAAAATGTCTTGATTCCAATGAGTGAGCATTTGTCAGTTGATGAACAAATTTGCACAACCAAAGCAAGGCAACACATGAAGGTTTATATGAAAGACAAACCACATAAATGGGGGTATAAACTATTTGTTTTGTGTGGGGATATGGGGTTTGCACACAAAATTGAAATCTACAGTGGGCAAGAAAATAATCAATAATTCAGGTTAGATAATGAACCAGATATTGGAGCATCTGGAAATGTTGTGATTCACCTCATAAGGGAAGTTCCAAGGTATAAGAATTACAAGATCTACTTTGACAGATATTATACCTCTATGGATCCAGTTGTATACCTTTTCAAACTTGGGATCCAGAGTGTAGGAACAATACAAAGGAATAGGATACCAAATTGCAAATGTCAAAATGAAAAGGAACTGAAAAAAGAAGTATGTGGCTATTCTGAAGAATATATCGCTACTATTGACAATGTGTACATTTCCTCTGTTTTGTATAAAGATAATAATATTGTCTGTTTCCTGTCTACATTTGTTGGTGAGCTGCCAAAATCTGAAGTGACAAGATTTGACAGAAAGAAGAGAGAGCACAGAATGGTGCAGTGTCCAGCTGTTGTTTCTGTTTACAACTCACATATAGGAAATGTAGATTTGTTGGCTAGCAACATTGGAGGATGTCATAAAGATTAGATCCAAACACTGGTATTTATGTTTGTTTTTCCATCTGATTGATATAATTGTAATAAATTCGTGGATTCTGTACAGAAGGGTACTAATGGAGAAAACAGAAGCAAACATGCCAATGAATCAGAAGAAATTTAGAACCGAGTTGGCTCAAACTCTCTGCCAGATTGGCCCTGGAGCAAAAAAACGAGGTAGACCAGCTAGCACAGATCCAATAGAGAAACAGGATGAGATATAAGGGATCATCGTTACCTCCAAAGGAAGTAAGGTTAGATCCTTATGATCACTGGCCACATCATCACAGAAACAATCTTCACACAATCTCATGAAGGTGTTCAAATAGTAGGGCAGACTTGAATGGCAAACATGTCTAACACCTTGTGGACGCATGACAGGGAGGAACCAAATTCTTATAACATAAAGAACTGAGTTTTCAGCAACCAATTTTAATCCCACTGATTTGCATTCCCGAATGGACTAATTATTTTGGCTGTTTTATTTTTTATTTGAAACTAGTTAGTATTATGTTTTATAATGCTTATTCTTTAATCATCACTGATTGTACCCGTGTCCAAACATGTCCGGAGAGACACAGGGGTGTACAGCTTTTTGAGCAGTTTACAAAACACACCACACAGATTAAAACTGCATTTGGATGAAAGAATTTGGTGTTTGATCAAGTAATTAAATTGGTAAATGCAATACTTTTGTGTCTGATCAGTTTAGAATAATAGAAAACAACATATGGAAGATTATTACTTGATACATAAAAATGCGAACAAACTTTTGTTTAGAGAATAACAAATGCTAACTACATATGAACTGATACTCACAGGCTTCTTAGTGGCAAAAAGGTCACCTTCTTCTTTCTTTGCTCTTTTCTGTCGGTTACGCTTGAAGTATTCATCGTTTATATGTTCAGGCAACTGCACACCAGAAAAGTCAAGCTTTGTGCTGGTAGCAATAACATAGTTCTGGCTTACTCGTCTCAATGGACAGCCATTAATTTTAAAAGGCCCTGAAATTTTCACACATGTATCTTAAATGTTATCTGGCATAAAAATCTAATAAAAACAACAACTTAAGTTAGAATGCCTATTATTACACAAGTTCAATAGTCACTTAAGTATTTCAAAATACACCAATAATTTGTTTCACTGGACACTGCAGTTCACGGCATCGTTAACATGGCTGCCCGTCTTTACCACACTTTTAAGTGGGCAAGATGCGAAGAAATGCAAACTGTTTGTAATTATAGGGTTCCTCAAAACCTCAATTTTATCACAAACCAATATTTCTATGCTCAAATACTTTTAACATATAAAGGATGTTTAGTGGCATAATTTACCATTGACAAGCAGCAGACCGCTCTTCAAGACCTTCAACAACACCACACGCTTTCCCTTGTGAGGCCCAGCCAAAAGAATGCAAATGGTCCCTGGTGTTAGGGATTTGCGTGTATAGCGCTTATGCTGCTTGAACAGTTTTTTGCTTGGTCGCTTCTTAATCCTGCAAATCGAGAGGATAAAAATCAATTAGAAATGTCCTTTGAAACTAAAAGGTATTACATACTTTTTTGTTATCTCAGTGGTAGTGACGAACATATAATATCATGGAAATTCAAACGCAATGTATACATCATTGATTTACACTATCAACATAATTCAAAAGCATTTTAAGACATCTGTGAAAAATAAATAGTTACAGCAAATCATCACAATACTTTAATGTTACCTGTCTGCTGTTGGGTAGAAATTCCTCCTCTTCTTGATTAACACAATACGCTTACCACCATTCTTCTCACCACCTATCGGCTTCTCAACATGCGTTGGCTTCTTGGGTTTAACCTGAAATGCAAAGTTATCATGATAAAAGGAATGGAAGTTTAAGCCCATATGAAAAATGTGACTTATGACCTACAGAGCATACTTACTACCCATCTCAATTATGTTTGTTTATTTTCTAGTAATAAAATACATATTTTGTTAAGTGTTTTGAATAAAGATCTGCAAATTAGTTTTTTGTTTTAGGCCATAAATTATTCTGTGGGATTTGTGGTTACCAAATTTATTCAGATACAATTCTGTGCTAAATATTCAAATAATATTTGGATGTTTGGTTAACAACCCTCATCTTTATTTCATCACAATTTTACTGCCGTCAACTTACATTTCGCAGAAAGACCACGAAGATAAGAGAGATTAGGGCTCGTACAGAGGCATATAGGCAGTCATTTTTCCCTCGTTCTGTTTGGCAGTGGAACAGGGAGAGAAGATGCTAGTTGTGGTACGAGGTACCCTCCGCCACACACCGTATGGTGGATTGCGAAGTATGCTTGTAAATGTAGATGTATCCATATAAATATAATATTAGTGGCGCACTATAAAAAAACTGAATTCCTTTTAGAGTACAAAAGCACCACTTACTAATCTGAAGTCTGCATTCACAAATTTTATATAAAACAGTTTTAAACAAAACAATTAACAATCATGTATAGGCCTGGCTTGGTGATTTGAGTTGAATTACTGCTGGAACATCCATCACTGTTCACACTACCCTCCCCCACTTCATAATACTCCATTACGACAGCTGTGACCTGTGCTTTTCTATCATTTCTTTACAAAACACTGCTAAACAAGTAAACTTTCAGCAACACACACGCACACACACACCTCCCATATGACCACTGGCTGGCTGGCAAGGCCAGACTTGACATTATTCCTTCCTGGATTTCCCATAGTTCGATTCCTAGAAATATATTTTTTAATTAATAACAGTTTCCAATTCTTTATCCAGATCGAACCTCCTGAAATGATTAAATTGGCTTCATCAGCTTAAAATTTGCAAAGACTATTCTCATTCATTGGGTATTAAAGAGTTCTTAAGTAAATCCTGTCAAAATCTTAAATAGTTACAGTTAAGTTGGGATCAACATCACTTGCAGCTTTTGTAAATCAGTACGACAACAGAACATTTTGCAATTGACAAAATGTTGAATGTGTCCATTAAACTACTTGTAAATGGATGTACACTGCCTCTACTTTTCAGTCATCTTCACCTACAGACACACACACACACGCGCGCGCACACACACACACACACACACACACACAATATATATATATATATATATATATAAAGAAAGATGATGAGACTTACCCAACAAAATCGCTGGCAGGTCGATAGACACACAAACAAACACAAACATACACACAAAATCTAGCTTTCGCAACCAATGGTTGCCTCGTCAGGAAATATATATGAATATAATAGAGGGAAACATTCCACGTGGGAAAAATATATTTAAAAAGAAAGATGATGAGACTTACCAAACAAAAGCGCTGGCAGGTCGATAGACACACAAACAAACACAAACATAAACACAAAATCTAGCTTTCGCAACCAATGGTTGCCTCGTCAGGAAAGAGGGAAGGAGAGGGAAAGACAAAAGGATTTGGGTTTTAAGGGAGAGGGTAAGGAGTCATTCCAATCCCGGGAGCGGAAAGACTTACCTTAGGGGGAAAAAAGGACAGGTATACACTCGCACACACACACACATATCCATCCTCATATACCAAGGATGGATATGTGTGTGTGTGCGCGAGTGTATACCTGTCCTTTTTCCCCCCTAAGGTAAGTCTTTCCGCTCCCGGGATTGGAATGACTCCTTACCCTCTCCCTTAAAACCCAAATCCTTTTGTCTTTCCCTCTCCTTCAAAAATATGGAAAAATAAATAGAGTAAAACATTTTAAATACCTAGGTGAAATTTTGGAGCCAACCGGAGTAGAGAAAGTTGCACAGAAGATCAGACAACAGAAAATGAAGAGAGCATATGGTATGACACATGAAATATACAATAAAAAATGCATCTCCTCTAACACAAAAATCAGACACTACTGCGCAGTAATTAAGCCAGCAGCACTATATGCTAGTGAAACGCTCACACTCCACACAAAATGTGACTTAGAAAAAATACTAAAAGAAGAACGCAAAATTATGAGAAAGATTTTAGGTCCAAAATTAACAGAAAAAGGATACCGGATACAATCAAGAAGAACCACAGAAACTATATCAAACCTGGCAGCAGACATAAGAAGGCGAAGATTAAAATTTTATGGACATGTCACTAGACTTCCCCCCACACGACTCACAGAATTCTCACTTACATAGAAAAAGTCAAATCAACAACACCATGGATTAGCCAAGTAAAATTAGATTTACAAAAAGCAAGTACACACTTATTTTAAGATATGGAAGGGTGCATAAACTTTATCAAGCAATCACCATTTTCATTGTTTCCCCAAAACAGATTGTGTCCACCACTGCCAACACTTGTGCTTGACTTGCATCCTGAAATAATATCTTCAGGTACTCTGCTATCAGAATCTGATTTGTCATCTGGCCTCGGCAGACTTGCTTTCATTTGCAAGGCAATGATCACACAGGCTTTCCTCCATGGATTGCAGCAAAGAAATATCACTTCGCTTCATTCCCAAAATATTTTTCTGACTCAAGATTGCCAAATATTTTTTGGACTTTATGTATGTTGCAGCTCAATCACCAAAGCAGTTTTTTTTTTCAATCTTAACATTTTTTATTTTAATTTATAATAGACCTGTGGCAAACATAAATGTACTATTTTGTTATATAGTAACTAACCATGTGCTAAGGAATTCTTTTCAACGCAGATTAAATGCTACTTTACCATTCACCCAATAGATATCCTTGCATTGAATCGTTAATAATAAGTATGTTTTCAGAAAAATCCACCACAATGACATACTTTAAATTCCCTTTGCAGTTTGTTAAAAATCAAGTCCATTTTGTGCAATTAAATTGACTAGCCACAAGACCATCCAAATTTTGTCAAAAAAGTAAGGTTTTGAGAACATTTGTGGATATTTTGAAAATCTGAACAAAATAAAGCAATATGGACACAATCTCTCTAGCACAGTCACAATCAGATCCTTCAGGTGTGTGTGTGTGTGTGTGTGTGTGTGTTTGTGTGTGTGTGTGTGTGTGTGTGTGTTTGTGTGTGTGTTTTTCACGAAACCAGGTCTTATTTTCCAAGGTACAATAGACTACATTCACCATTTTCATCAAACAGTACTGTAGTTGTGATAACTCCGAGTACCGGTAAACAATTCCCCTTTCTGCTGAACTTCAGTGTAAATGCCACCAGAGTTTATTACAGTGGCGATAAAAATTGGCACATCAAGGTCATCTCACTGTCTTACAGCATTGCCAGTTAAGGATTTCTTAAGTTAATAAACATTCCAAAAAATGTGATCTGTTTTCAGTGTAAAACTAGCTGTTATCCACAACTGGGCTCACATATCACTAGTTTTGTTGTGACTAGTATAAGCACAGCTGTGCCCCACCCTCACAAACAGTCCCAACACGACGCAGCAGCATGCACAGCATTGCTGCTGAGCAGTGCTTACAGAAGATTTGTGCAGGAGCATGTATCTATGCACTGTGCAATTTAAGTATTATGCAGTTTTGGCATGTTGCACCTATTCTTACGAACAGTGCCACATGCGGCTGTTCCATGGTTATAAAGCCAGAGGAACAGGTCTGGGTGAGAGTACCAATTACTGACACGTAGAATATGACCCTGTTCCACATACAGTCTCGTAAGAGTTGCCACTATGTCGCCACTTTTTCCCAAATCGTGGAATCCAATTTCTGTTTTTCAACCTGTTTATACAATAAAATCCAAAATATAGCCACACTGACAGTCACACAGTACAAATGTCTTTATTCCAAATCTGCTTCACTTGGTTGGAATAAATTTCTTAAAAGATAATCATCTTTTGAACAACAAGAGACTCATCTATACAAAGCTTGTGATGTGGGCGAAATGAACTAAGGAATGTCTTACAACCTTTGTCAACAATTGTCCTAATTTTAAATAGACTGTCGTCTCCAGTACTCACAAAGTTATCACTGAAGTGTAACATTCTCAGAAGTACACAAAACTGTCTTGGGAGATAATTTCGTTGAAAACTGGTTTGTTCAAAAGTGTATCTCTGGACCAATATTCAATTTTAACTTCTTAACTTGCATCATTAGAAGGCAAATAGCAACAAAAAATACATTTCCTCAAATCCAGTGTATGCAGCCCTTTCCAAAAGAAAACTGTTGCCATTTATTACGAAAAAAGAAAAACTAACATTACAAGGAAGTGCTAAGAAAAATGTTTTACTTCTACTGCAGACACACAGCATCACTAACATATTTGGACTGAAGAAATATGTGAACATTCTCAAAGTAAATAATATATATTATTGTGAAAACAAATGTATTCCACACAAACAAAATAAAATAAGTGAAATTGTTTCACCTGGGCAAGCAAAAATGTCGTCACTGATAAATTTGCTACAAGTTGAGAAAGTCTTAAATGCCAAAGATGACACTGTACCATATCACTTATAAAACATTGATGTATGCTATACAAAAGTGTCTGTAGATCATTTCAGCCTACCCCTTGGAGTTGTGCCAAATATATTTGTATGGTTTTCTGAAACCCAAGTTTTCTCCAGATAAATCACAGGACTACTGTCCCCTTTAACTCTTTATATGGCAATATCCCTTCACTCCACAGAAAATGAAGAAGAAAGTACATTATAAGAGTTATCACTATTAAATTTTCTACTGTCATTAGGCAGTGCATTCATACCTGTACGTAAAGCAGAACGAGTAGACGGGACAAAGCAAAAACAAACACATACAATTAGTAGATTGAGATGGCAGACTAACCAGTACCTGACAGCAACACTGCAGGATGAGACGAAAGCAGCAACTTTGAGCAATATCATTTGTGACGGCAATTGAATATTACTTTTACCATAGGTTACCTATGGACACCAACTGGTTTTGTACCTTCTTTTATTGGGCATATAACCTGAACAAGTGAAATGAGTTTAATTTTTTCTGTCTTGGTTTTGGCTGACTGATTTCAATTACACACTTTGCAACAGCTTATGTTTTTTATGAATCTTGTCACATGTGCTGCTGATAACTAAGCTGACACAAATAATTGTTTCAGGCTGCTATTTTGTAACAGGAACTGTCTGTCGCAACTTTCTCATAGGAAATTTTCTTTTGTGCCCTGAATCTTCAGAGATGATACAACTTTAGAAAAATGACCAAACTTCTGTAATTTCATTCTCAGGAGAGAAGATAGAATCCTGTTTTTTCTTTGATTCCGAGGGATTTTGCTGTCACCTCACACACAATGAGCATAAAGAATGTCCTTAGCTGAGTGCAACATGTTCCATTTCTAGCACAAAATCTAAAGGAAGTGTCCCAAAATATTTTCTTATCTTTGCTTTGTTTCACTGGTATGTATCTTAACAAATTCTTCCAAATACGAGGGTGGTTTGAGAAGTTCTCGAAATCATCACGACCAGTGCTAGCGCAACAAGTTGTTTGTGTGAAATTTATTGCACTGTTGCCCATGAACACATGCCACGTCAGTGCTCTTGCAAGAGAGCTGTGGCGGTGACATGGCTCTGCTGTTGTTTCCGAGCAGTGATATGAGAAGATGGGGAGGGGGCAGGGGGAATTCTAGCAATGACTAAGTACTTCGTAAAAAAAGGTATGAAAGCAAAGAACATTCATGGCGATTTCCAGAATACATTGGGGAACTCTTCTCATTCATATTCAACTGTTGCCAAGTGGACAAATGAATTTAAATTTGGTCATGAGAGCTTAGATCAGGGGCGTTCAAATGTTGCACGCAGCTCATGAGCGCACAGCGCTGCATGTGTGCTGCTCGCGTGCAATCGCCGACCGGGGCGAAAGCGACAGGTTGCAGCAGTGTAGTACCAGGCTAAGCTGCGGACGTTGATGCGAAGCGACCACTACATAGTGAATGTTGTATTTCAAGAACCGGAAAATGCAGAGTGAATCAAGGAAACGGAGAATTGGAGATCTGCTCTCTTTTAAAAAGGAATGGGAGAATCGTTTTTTCTTTGTGCAAAAACGTGAAAATTCGAAATGTTTAATATGTGGCAGAATTCTCACTCATCAGCGGAAGTTTAGTATTGAACACCACTATAAGAAATTTCACAAGGACGAGTATAAATTATTGTCGGATTCTGAGCGGATGGGGAAATTGACTGAGCTTAAGAAGAGCGATCTGACACAAGTTGCTGTTGTCACAAGAGATCCGAGACTTTCTTTCGTCATGTCTCTCATCTAACTGATTTAACATTTTATGGAGCACAGTTTACAGTTTTTCAGAACGACAACAATGATAGCCCAGTGGTACGTTCAAGTTATAAGATTGCGCTTAATATAGCGAGAGCTGGAAATCCATTCGCGGAAGGTGAGTTTATAAAGAATTGCATCAATGACACTGCTGATTTACTTTGCCGGCAAATGTGGCCAAGCGGTTCTAGGCGCTTCAATCTGGAACCGCACGACCGCTATGGTCGCAGATTCGAATCCTGCCTTGGGCATGGATGTGTGTGATGTCCTTAGGTTTAAGTAGTTCTGAGTTCTAAGAAACTGATGATCGCAGATGTTAAGTCCCATAGTGCTCAGAGCCATTTGAACCATTTTGATTTACTTTGCCCACTGAATGCATATCAGTTTCGAGCTATCACTCTTTCTCGGCGGACTGTAAGTCGTCGTATAAGTGCCATGGCAGGTGACGTTTACTGTCAATTAAGGAGCGCAGTGCAGAAGTTTAATTTCATTTTCAATCGCACTTGAGTCCACAGATATTTCAGACATCACACAATTAGTGATTTATGTCTAATGTGAACACTGCTCTGCACATAACACAGGATTTTGTAGATATGATATCTTTAAAAAGCGCGACCACCGGCACAGACATCCTAAAAGTTGTTGAAGAAGCTGTTGATTCAGCTGGCTTAAACTGAGAACGTTTGATGTCAGTGACAACAGACGGAGCACCTGCAATGAAAGGGGAACAAATGGGATTTGTTGGATTACTAAGAAAAAAGCTACAGCGTACAGAAGAATCATTGTACAGCATCCACTGCGTTTTGCACCAAGGAGTACTCTGTGCAAAAGCAGCAAAACTGGGGGACGTCATGCAAGTGGTTATTGGGGCAGTTAATTATTTGAGATCCCATGGGCTAACACTTAGACAGTTTCGCACATTTTTAGCTGAAATTGGGGAAGAGTACAGTGACATACCATACCACAGTGAAGGCCGCTGGCTTAGCCACGGTAATGTGCTTCAAAGATTTTCTGAGCTTAGAATACAAGTAAATCAGTTTTTAAAAGACAAAGGAAGGTACGATCCCAAGTTAGAAGATCCAGAGTGGGTTGCCCACCTTGCATTTTTAGTGGACATTACCGGACACATTAATGCATTGAACACAAGTTTGCAAGGAGAAAAATCAGCTAATTTGTTAAA
Organism: Schistocerca cancellata; assembly: GCF_023864275.1. NCBI lineage: Eukaryota > Metazoa > Arthropoda > Insecta > Orthoptera > Acrididae > Schistocerca > Schistocerca cancellata. The sequence continues at coordinate 167,923,887 of NC_064634.1, forward strand.
TGTCTTCCAGACATTAAACGTAAACTTCACCTGTGATCATTAAACAAAACGTATCGTAGGTAATAGGCACTATTTCAAACCATGATTTCTTTCAAGCACTCCTAGTAACATTATTCCTTCATTCAATAAAGCAAGCTAGGAAACAAAACGCATTACAGAGAAAGAAGCGGAGAGACTGTATGGAGGGGAAGGGGGAGGAGCAGGTGGCCAGCTTGCCCCTGTGTGCATGCAGAACACCTGTTGGAACTGCACACGAGCAAGTGCACCGCACACATGCACGATTCCTGCCCGCCCCTGGCTTAGATGATATGCACAATGCTCGGCCAAGATGTGTCACTATTCCAGAAATCATCACAAAAGCGTACAAAATGGTCATGGAGGATCACAGATTGGAAGTGCATGACATTGCTCAGGGTATATGACATTTTAACTAAAGATATGAATATAATAGAGGGAAACATTCCACGTGGGAAAAATATATCTAACAAGAAAGATGAGACGTACCAAACAAAAGCGCTGGCAGGTCGATAAACACACAAAATTCAAGCTTTCACAAGAAACGGTTTCTTCGTCAGGAAAGAGGGAAGGAGAGGGAAAGAAACTCGTTGCCTTTACAAATGTCTGCTTGTGTCTGTGTATATGCGGATGGATGTGTGTGTGTGTGTGTGTGTGTGTGTGTGTGTGTGTGTGTGTGTGTGTGTGTGTGCGCGCGCGCGAGCATATACCTGTCCTTTTTTCCCCCTAAGGTAAGTCTTTCCGCTCCCGGGATTGGAATGACTCCTTACCCTCTCCCTTAAAACCCACATCCTTTCGTCTTTCCCTCTCCTTCCCTCTTTCCTGACGAAGCAACCGTTTGTTGCGAAAGCTTGAATTTTGTGTGTATGTTTGTGTGTATCGACCTGCCAGCACTTTTGTTTGGTAAGTCTCATCATCTTTCTTTTTAGATATATTTTAACTAAAGAATTAGAAATGAAAAAATCTGCTCATTTTCAAGATGGAATCTAGGCAGTGGAACATCGTCGAACAAAGTGCATTGATCTACAAGGACACTACATTTAAAAATAAACAGTTTCAATAATGTAAGATTTTTTTATATTCCATTCCAAGAACTTTTCAAACCACCTTTGTATATTTTTGAACCTGCTCACTATATTCAAACCTTCGCCTTTCTCTCCAATTTTTAGTTGCCACACTGCCCTCCATTAACAAACTAATAATTCCCCTGAGGTGTGTCCTACCAACCAATCCCTCCTTTAGTCAAGCTGTGCCATAAATTTCATTTTCTCCAATCGTCTTTGTTTAACCCTTGATTACTAAACCCTTGTGATATTTACAATAGACTCTGGTACCAATTCACGGATTCCGACCAACTTGTGTTGTCAGTATAGGGTTTAAAACAGGACATTTAGTACTTATTTTGTGTCATACTCTGGAGCCTATAATTGTAATTAACTAGTACACTAACTATAAATTATTACTTCTTTTCAAGAAAATATGGAGTAGTAAATTTACAATGGTTTAGTAACAATGTAACATTTCACCCCTTCAGTGTTCCAAGGTTAAAGAACATAGCACCTATTCTTAAAGTATTTTGTTTCTTAGTAACAGAAATCATATTGTTATTTAGTAATCACTAACAAAATGTCCAGTTATGTATTTATATACATATACAGTGCTTAGCCTTTCCTCCAGCTTTCAAACTTTAGCACTACCAATATTTTTTATAACCTGAAGAAATGGTTCAAATGCCTCTGAGCACTATGGGACTTAACATCTGAGGTTATCAGTCCCCTAGAACTTTGAACTACTTAAACCTAACTAACCTAAGGACATCTCTCACATCCATGCCCGAGGCAGCATTCGAACCTGCGACCGTAGCGGTCACGCTATTCCAGACTGTAGCACCTAGAACCACTCAGCCACAGCGGCTGGCCATAATCTGAAGAGTTTTAAGTATTTTTACATTGGATTCAACAGATATGCTCACTACCTGAATATCAAATTAAATCACAGATTAATTATAAGTGTAGGCACATTCACTTTTCTGAATATGCAGTACACATTTCTTGATGGCTCAAAAAGGAACATCCAACTTAGCATTATCTGAAAACCCTTGAGGCGATATAAACCTAAATACAGACAACATTTGATACAACTTGACTTAGCTGCCAATACTCTTGGTATTTTGATGTGCAATCACCAATATGACAAAAGCAGAGGCGAAACAGAAAATTTCATAGTACGTGTAAGATAAACAATCCTACAGCACAAGCCAAAAGTGCAATTCATTGTACTTAGCAGCCTAGGTAACCTCTAATTGTGAACAGGTCCATGAAGGAATACTTTACAGTTGAAATAACGTGTCAAGCAACTGCTTATCAAATTAGACGGACATCAAATCACAAGTAAACTTATCACCTTTCAATCTATTGTCGAGCTGGCTATGCTACTTTGACCAACGGGGTAAGTAGATAGGTTATGTGGTCATCAGCACTTTTTTCCTTACTGAAGCTTGTGGCAACAGAATGGTCTGTCATGTAGCCCAAGGTCCAGGTTGGGTGCTACTTTGACAGTCGGAAAAGTAAACAAAATTGGACTGACACTGTTCATATATTGCACATTCTGCAATTGTATGTACACCAACACTGATACACAAGACTGCATGATCTCAATCTGTCAGACTGGATACACTGATCACTGATGATTAGTTGCTTTGTCAAGACCATAATGTAGCAAAGCCGATGATTAGTACGGAAACATTGAATACAGTACCATGTCCTCAAATATAGCTACCAACTTTCCTTCCACTTGGACTAATACCCAAGTTCAGTTTCCCAAATGTACTCATTGTTAGTTTCACGACTGTCCAGATTAGACACCAAAACAGTGAAAACCGAGTAATTTATTTGCATTTTTCTGAAAATTTTTTCAAGTTCACGACTAGTCTGCGTTAGTAAACTTCATCATTACCATACTATCATTTTGTGGCATGTTAGGTCAGTACATGGCAGCCGTAAGATTGACAAACAGGAACCGATTTCAAACTACATTTTATGTAACTACTGATATCAAGACAATGAAAATGTTTCATCATGCTGGTTATTTACACTATAGGCACTGCTTGCTTTAAGTGTAACCATTTGTAAATATGGCAGAGTAATTTCAATTGAGACATTAAATAAAGCACATGATGCACAGCTACGTAGCAAATCCTGATACGTATCTTTGAATGATTGTGCAATGTAAAATAGTAATGGAAGCCAGACAACCATCAACAGCCAAAATAATCCTTCACATGAGGCAGCCAGGGGCAACGTAAATATATCAAAACACTCATGTCAGGGACTTGTTTATTATCTAATAAAGGTTTATCATCTAATAAAAACCACTGATGTAATGGGGACTGATAAGTGGGAAGCAGAAACGTATGACTCAATTTCATACATCATTATCGATGTTTTTGGAATGCCTGCAGCTGTAATTCATTATTTAAATAATGAAAAACTGCAGCAGTTACATGTTTATCATGCTTCGCGCACTGCGTGTCGAGAATTTTTTCTCAATATCAAGTGAAAATACTTAAGTATTTTGTGTGTTTGCACACATGTTGTTCTGAGTCTCAAACTGTAGTCTGATTTTTGAAGTTATCAAGTACTGTGCGTCCTCAGTTATGTAGAGAACTGCATACACACGCGCGAGCACAAACTATCACACTTTTTTTTGTATCACAAAAAATACATACGTAAATATTGCACTTAACGACAAGAATAAATCCTTAAAACAAGTTTTGCTGAGCATGAGACTATACATAATTCACGCTGTATTGAAACAAAAAACGTCTGAGCAACGCAAACTGAATGAAGGTGTCGACTAGCGTAAAAAGTGGCCCAAAGGTGAAAAACAGCTTGACAGAAGTGTGATGATAATTACAACAATCACAAAACTGCACATGTGCTGTACAGACAGTTTGGAAATTGTGACTGGTCATGATACCTTTATTCATACAAATCTAGTTACTCCTATCAGCCACCATGCAGAGCAGAGTTTGGCAGCAGCAGGAGATACAGCAAAAATTGTTCCAACTCTTACATGTTTACTGGTTTAAATCCACTAACTACAGCACCCTGATGGCAAGAAACTTAACCAAAATGTTTGTTAACACTACTTGATGGCAAACATCATACCAGCAACATTTTACGACAGTTTTTTCCACAAACATTTTTTCATAAAGCGTAAAACATGGGAGAATTATAGATATGTCGACACAAAATCGCTTGTGTTGTGGACTAAGAAATTTGATGGGAGCGATAAAAAATGTTCTAAATAGTAGGAAAAAGTTAATTCTGGGAACGTAAAAGTGGGGTTATATACTGTAATTTCACCACCATCCATTAGGCACTGACTCTTCCACCATCTGTTCTCCAAAACATAACAACCACAAACTACACCAAAATTCCTGCTAAATTACTGTTTTCATTACAAACTGAAACACTTAACTTGTTTATATGCCACAAGGCCTTTGTCAACCATACATATGCTCTCTATGTGTTTCTGTTCAATGTGTTAACTCGCCATGTGGAGTTCAATGTTCATCCTAGCTTAATCATCTTTGATTTTCTCTCACTACTTAGTACATGTGTGTCTCCCTCTCACCCCATCTACTTTTCCAGTGAACAGTATTGTAGGCAGTTCATTATCACAATTAAGTCACATCCACATTGTCACTGGAAACAGTTTTCAGTTGGAAACATTGTTTCCTGCAGTGTTTTGCATCTGCTTCTGACTGTGTGTGTTTCTGTCCACACTGCCAGCAAACATCTCTCAGTGTATTCACATTGTCTGCAACACTGTTTCTTGTACCATTTTTGTATTGTCTGCCACACCACGTCAAGCAATGAGGATACTTTAGTCTGTACTGTTGCATTATTCATACTAAAAGGTTCACACACACAAAATGAAAGGTGGCATCATTTGTTCTTTTTTGTTTATTTATCACATCACTCAGTGTTTTACAAAGAAGGTTGTGTATATCAAAGAATTTCATAATTCATTTTAAAACTGTAATATTATTGTGATGGAGAGTCTGTATAATAGTTTCCAATGGTTGATAACTCGAATTAGTGGTATGAAATCGACTTGAGTCATTCCATGCCAAATCAACACAGGTGGCAAACTGATCCTCTTTTGATTTTCGTAATATTTGGTGTTTTCATTGCACATGACAAGAGAATGAAATCTACCCAATTACAGAATTTTAGCCTAAGACAAGAGTTACAGCCACAAACTTCTAAAGGTAGGTGGAAAGTATAACAAACACTGCTGACAAAAATTGCTGTAGCTTGTCCTAATGAAACAGAACAGTGAACCAGGTAATTTTGGGAAGGGTTGGAAACAAGCTTTTCAATTATATGCAATTTTTTCACATTCAAACAATGTATACAATAAAGTCAGTGACCTTGACCTCTGACCGACGATATATCTCAAAACACATCACATGTAAAAAAAAAAAGAAAAAAAAAAAAAAAAAGAAAAAAATGCTTCTTCATGTTATACAATACAACATAGTACAAAATGAAGATGGGATGACAATGGGATTAGGAGATATAAATTGACATGTACAGAATGTGTCACATTAATGCAAAATAAAATATATTCAGACTCCAATAATATGACACAAATCACTGAAAAGTCTGTTTATTGTTAAACAAGTGCTGTATAACAATGCACTATACAGTAACAATTTAAGGAGACCAATATCAAGCTATCAATTATCGGCTGACAGTGTGGCTGCTACACGTGAACAGATAATTGCTGCAAGAGGTGTATGTAGAAATTATACAAATCTGCCTTGAAGATGGAGTTTGAGAAGACCATGTATTAGTTGGTTGGTTAATTTGGAGGAGGGGGACCAAACAGCACGGTCATTGGTCCCATTGGGTTAGGAAAGAATGGGGAAGGAAGTAGGCCATGCCCTTTCAAAGGAACCATCGCAGCATTTACCCGAAACACTTTAGAGAAATCACAGACAAACCGAAATTAGGATGGCCAGACACCTGTTTGAACAGACGTCCTCCCAAATGCGAGTCCAGCGTGTTAACCACTGTGATACCTCGCTTGATAAGATCATGTATTGCTATAATAAATTCAGGGAAGGTGAACAACCGATACAAGAAAAATCTATGCAAAGTGTATATGTGGATGGTTGATAATGATCGGTGTCAAAGACAGACTACAAAATATGTGATACATGTAGAAAAAAGAAACTAACTTAGGGACAAGGGTCTGCAGCCGACCCAACTACACTGAAATAAGTGAAAACCACAAACCTGCATAGATTTGCAGACATCTGTGCCTGTAGCCCCAGTAATTGCTTCAGATGCATTAAATGATTGTTCCGTGTCTCTTGGTGAGAACCCAGTGAAAAAAGGGGTCCGAGGGAAGGGGGTAGTGAGAGTAGCGCGCGCGCGTGTGTGTGTGTGTGTGTGTGTGTGTGTGTGTGTGTGTGTGTGTGTGTGTGTGTGTGTGTGTGTGTGTGTGTGTGGGGGGGGGGGGGGGGGAAGGGTGGGGGAGCACACATGTATGTGCAGCATTCACCAACACATGGAGCTTAAGTTGGAAGATTCCAGATTGAAAGAGTTTACAAGTAATGCAGACTTAACTTAGCACCTACATACACTGTCTAGCTCAGATAATTTGAAATCCTGCATAGCCAAAATGCTGCATTTACACGTGCGAAAACTGCCCAGGTACACTTTCTATCGCGACAACTGCAAGAGTTGTTTTATGAAAATGGATTTGATGAAATAAGACAAACTGTAGATGTGTAGGCCTACAGATATAACGACTATCCAGACATATATCATCTGTGGATGACTTCTTGGGAAACTTAGCAGACAAGTTAGGAAAGTTCCTGTTGCATTCCTTCATAGTCAGGCCACCATTCATCCATTTGTCGTTTATTATAGTCATCCAAAAAACCACACAATTTATCACATTTCCTTTGGTATATCAGAATGCCTTAAACATGATATACTGTGTGTGCATCTTTTTCAGCGTCACTTGGTTAGCTTCACGAGATCCAGTTTCCATAGATCTCTCCATGTACTACTACTCATATGGTGCTGCAGCCCAGTATAAGAATTTTGCCAACATAACTTTTCATCAGGCTGATTTCAATGTCTCTGCATAGCGGCATTTCTTTGTACCATTACATGATGAAGGACCATGTGATGGTGCTGCTGTTATAATCGAGATACTTGCTGCCCATACCAGTCTGCAGTGCATCTACAGCTCTTCACGTAAGAACAATTTGCACAAATTCACACATCGCAGGTACCCCGAAGTCACACTGTTTTTTCCACTGGCCATCACAATACACTCATACCTCGGTGGTATCACAGTGTTTGCTGCATGTACATAAGAAGGTCACTGGTGGTTTGGGTATGTTCTGAATGATAAAGAAGATACCAATAATGTTTCAATTAGCATCTAAATCCTCATGGGCCTTCATTTGTATGTGCTGGGAAACCTGACATCATCTAACTTTGGACAAGGACATTCTTACAAATGCTGATGTGAAAATTTTTTTAAATAAAGTTTTCCAGAGCTTTGTGCCACTGTTTGAGTTTGAATACAATTTTCCATTAATGCAACACATTGATGTACATATTAATTTGTGTCCTAATCCAATTGCAATTCCAATTTTTTACTGTGTTGTATAGTTAACATGAAGAAGCAAATATAATTTTTTCAATCAGTGCCGAAAGTAACATGTAGATATCCAAAAGCAAAGGTGAAGTTGACAAAACTGCATTCATTAAACTGTCGAGATCTTTCCACAATAACCTGGTTCACCTTTATATCTTTATGAGAGCAGAAGTCACAGACGTTTCTGTCAGCATTGTTTGTCAAATTTTCTGCACATTTTTAGAACTTCAAGTGGCCATTACTCTTTTCTTACTTGCACTAAAATTCTGCAATTTGGTAATTTTCATTCTTTTGTCATGAACAAAGACCACACTAAACTTTATGAAAATCAAACAAGGTCAAGGTAGCACCTATGTTGATTTGACATGGAATGACTTGGCAATTTGAATACAGTCATAGTTTGAGAGCGAAAACATATTACACAAGAACTGATGGGAAAAACTTGTTACATATGGGAATGAGGTACGAAAAAGCTTTAGTTTGTTATTTCACTAAAATATAAACTAATGATATTGAATTTCTGGCAAATATGGTACCACAACTTCTTTAAAAACGACAAACTTCGGGAAAGCAATTACAACCAGAAATGTTGTTAGTCTTAAGTGTTTTGGTAAAGGGAGTCATTCCAGTGCCATGAGTATTTATCACATTTCAAATCAAACTACAACAAAGGACCTTATTTTCTATTCTATGCAGTCAGTATTCTACCAAATGTAGCAGTAGTTCTCTGCATAGTAGACTTGTTTTATAGCTATTCTTGCACTTCTTGCTTCATGTATTCCTGAAGCAGCTTTTTTTTGCCTGGAAAATCCGCACACAACAAGGAAAAACAAAAACCCTAACAACTCTATACAACCGACGACATAATGCACTATATAAATGTACACTCATGTCAAGCAGTGGTGACATCAGTAGCTGGCCCGGAACACTTTTCTTCGATCTGCACCAACACTACCACACAATTTCAACATTAAGGAGACACAGAATGTTTAAGCTCAATGTGCACATGGCTTAAGTACTTTAAGTGGTCAACTGCCTTGAAAGTGATATCCCCTTTAAAATAAAAGGCACCATTTTGGATTTTATCTTACTTATGACCAGATAGAGGGAAATACGGAAGCGTCCGATTCCACCCGTCTGCTTTGGCCCAAGACATCACAAATATGGCAGAAATGACCATCCACTTTGACTCCAATATGGCGCCTATGATGTCGTTATGTAAACATGACGACAACCACAAAAATACATCGAGAAACCAACACACACACACACACACACACACACACACACACACACACACACACACACACACACACACACACACACACACACCTTCCACAAAAAACCTAATCAAACTAACAGGACAAGCATGGGAAATTGGGGGTTTTTGGGTGGGGACAAACTACATATACACACACACCACTACACCAAATGACAAAACACTAAAATAAGACCACACAACCTTTCCAAATTCCACTAAACACAAAATCCACTGGAATCTATCACTTCCCTTGACCTATATAGGTCAACAGAAACAACCGATACCACACTAAAAATCTCAAAACTTTCTCCACACCACACTTCATCCTACAAAAAAAAAAAAAAACCAAAACCTAGAAAATCAAAATTGCAATTGAACACTTCCCTTGACCTGTTATCCTTATGACATCTCCACATATAGCTGCCCCGTGTCAGAAACGCCGGAACTTTAGTAAGCCTCATTTCTTCACAACACACTGAACACTTCACGACTGCAGCCATCAGGCCGAATAGCTGAAGAAATTTTATTAGAGACAATGCACTGCCCCCATCATCGCCGACAACCAAAAACTGTTGACCTTGTCAGTCATACCCATGCCTACCAAGGAAATAAGGCAATTTACCAAAATTCACACACGAGGAGAAAAAAAAAAACAACACTGACATAACAAAACCAAAAGCATTAACTCACTGAAAAATATTCCGCTGAATGCACAGTCACCACCGATACCACCTATGTGCAATTCTACCACAAAAGTGAACCCCATATGCCACATAACACGCTACCCATAAACACACCACCAGAGAGAACCACCGGCCACAACAATATGCCACCTATAAACACACCACACACAAACTAAACCAAAAACATCACCTAACACACAACACATCACCAAAGAGCATCACCAATCACATCAAAACAACCTCTACAAACACGCCACTCCCACAAACTAAACTCCGCGCCATCGCGACGCCACACACAACAGCCTTACGTCACGGGTCAAAGCCGACAGGTGGGATCGGACGCTTCCGTCGATGCAGATATAGTCTTTTCTTCATCAAGACATACCCCACTAAAAGCTTTGTGGTGGATTCATTCTTCGTAGTTAATGTACAATTTGTGAACATTACATGTATTAAAATACTCACTAAGATACTTGTCCACTATCTGATATAAATTTTCCGAACTTATATTGCAGTTTGTTTTTATGAAGAAATGGCGTGAACATTAAATTATGCTGCACAGCAAATCACTCTGATATCACAACTTTTACTTGCCATTCATGTTCACTGACTGTCACCTCACATCCAAATTATAAGCTTTCAACTTAAAACCACTGGCTATGCTACAGATCAGTGTCACCACAACACAAACTAGATGGGTGCACATAATCATATTTTCTCAACCTTTCGTAAGTTTTGTACCATTATAATTTTGTTTTGAAACAACTTAACAATGTAAATCATTACTGTGTGAACACACTCTTCAACAGCAAACCTCTGAACAAGGCACACACAATAGTGAACAGATTGCATTCAGACTACCACTGAAATGTTACAAAAGTTAGTGAAAACACACAGATGAAGTCCATAAAACCATTTGGGTGGATGCTACAAACATTGATTTATATCACTGGCTTCTAGACATTAGGCAAAATTAGCAATTCAAACTCTATGGAATACACAATTTTCCCCCTACACACCTGCACTCTTGGATATTCCTATGCTCTGAACATTGTGTAATATGTGCATGCGGGATAAGAAGTGTCAACAGAAATAAAACATGTTTGGCATTGCAATAGAACACCTTTACATATGTACACCACAGAAAAAGCTACATACGTCCATAGCTACTGGTTAAACTAAAATTGTGGGTAACACGTCGGCAACAAACAGTACAAATCAACAGTACAGATCAACAACAGAATGACTTTATCCCAATCACTGCAATGAAAAACATTGCAGACGGAAATCTGATTATTTGAAACTTGTTCCGTAACTGTGAGTTAAAACACGTGAACAACTTTTAGATTACATCAACCACATTCTATTTCGTTACCTTTTTCTCGTTCTTCTTTCCAACAAACTTGTAAAGAGCTTTCTTGTGATACATTCTCGCCCTGCTGAAGCGGTAAACGCCGTTTCCTAGGTCATAATTCCTGGGTTTCCCCCTCTTCTTCTCGTCTTTACTAGCAGTTGCAGCAGATTTCGCTGCTCGCGAAGGCTTCGCAGCCGACGATGGTGATTTGGGTTTGGTATCTGCCATTTGAACGGCGCTTCACTAAAACAAACATGAAATTTCATATTCCTATGAATACTCAATCTTTATTTCCAATGTAGGTATTCTATCATCCCTAGTCTTTAACATAATACTGGCAAAGTCTTATAACCATAGCAAACACCGGCTGCGAGACAGCAGTTTTCTAGGTGCATCGCGCAAACTACTAACTATATTCAAGGCAGTTACAGAAACCTCAGGCTACATACGTATATTTATCGGAAACAAACAGCTAGTTCAATTATTCGCAAGGAGTATTCACAATGAGTAACTACGGCTAATACACGGACACCATGCTGCCTACGATCGGCTTTACAATATCTACTGATAGCAAACAAGAGTAAAATACACAATTCGCAACCAATCACACGTAAAACTGTGGAATTCGCATAGTTTTATACACGTGGAACAATCACTTTTCCAAAGAAAAATCTCTCAGACTACTTCAACCTCTGCCCACACCATAAGCACGCTTGGAAGAAATATGGAGACGCTAATAAAAGTAGCGCGAAACTACTGCCATGAAACCATAAATCAATTCTTGAGGATTACTGTTTAACACTTACAATAACTACCTGCACTCCAATAAACAAAGATTGCTTGGATTTCTATAACCTATGACTAATTGTAAGAAACTCACGCCGTAGCCACGAACAACAAGAACACTTGCGCCCTCTATCATCTACCTCCTGGCTACAAAGATCTTGTAATGAAAGATATTATACTTTTCGAATATTTTCGGCAATTACTTTAACACATTGACAAACCAAAAATATATGTTTTGAATTTTATCAGTTACGGATTACACTATTAACTAAACAGCTTTACAACAGCATAAATATTTAATCAATTACAATTATAGTACGAAAAGCGTTTTCGCTCGGATAGGTTGGTGACATGCAATACCACTCTTACCACTATAAATGGCTTCCGGTAAGGGTGTCAGTCCAACAGCTGATGGATATACAAAATTTGACAATGACAACGAAAATGTTCGTGGTACTTACTCGACAGAAAACATCAGTAAGAAAATAATAATTGTTCTTTTTGAAGTATTCGACTTTATAGAGTGTAATCGCATTTCGTAGTTTATAACTGAAACTGTCATAAAGGATGACAGAACTACTTGTCAGTAGACATACAATTTTGAATATTTTTTTTTTTTTAATTTTTTTCTCCGTATCATTGATTTACTCGTACTCTTCATGGTAAAAAAAAAAATTATTGAAAGGAAATTTTAAGAGACCAATACGAAATGAGATTAGAGCCCAGGAAATGAAGATTTACTTTCTTGTTATATTGACATCTGTCTTCATTAAGTTTCGCTCTATATTTGCAGAAAATGGATTTTCCCAAGCAATTGAAGATTTTCCCAACGAGATAGGAAGCACATCAAGCCTAAACAGGGACGTCTCAGAAAGCTCTGTTGAGATAAGCAACCGATCAGTCGAATCAGCATTAGGTGTAGAACAGCACTGGGAAATGAATTTCCACGAAGCTGCAATATTTTTGGAGGTATCAAAAAGTCAATAGACTTACTTCACATCATTTTTTACAGTGTAGTGTGTCATACCAATTCCTGTTACAGGAAGGTGAAAACAATGAAAAATTTGATTCTCATCCATGTAATCCTGAAGCTTTACCGGCATATCTTTTAGTTCACAACCGATGGTATTACGGGCTTGATATGATAATGTCTCTAGTACTATTAGCTCTTGCATTTGTTGAAGAGCCAGCGGCATCAGTATTTAGGGTGAGCATTTATTGTCTCTCAGTTTGAGCTCCTTATGAATAATCATTAATGCCATTTTTCCCAAAACTGTAATATTCTTATTAGCTTCCAGTTGGAGTTCATGGATCTATTGAGTTACTTGCTTTAATAATCATTGGAGTTGAGCTCCTGCTGAAACTCCGTTGGATTGGATGGAGAACAATACTTAAACACAAAAGAACCATGATAAAGGTAAATATTGTGGCCTTGTGAGAAGTGTCATTGACTTGTAACTGCATGCTTTGTTTCACTACTCATTATATTAATTATTTGGTTCCTTGCGACAACATTTAAGGTAAACTGGGCACTTGATTACTAAGCCACGGCAGTAATATATTGGTAGTAAGAAGGAAACATGCCCATTAGCACTGGTCAAAAGGTGGATGTTATATTTGAGATTTCAACAACTGCTAAATTTTAAGTCTTGGTGTATTTTCTACTTTTTATGTTACATCAGTCCTTGGCATTTATAATTTATTTTTCAAGTTGCCACCTCCTTGGTTAATTTCCTTGCCACTGATACAGAAAATTGTTTTTAAATGCAAACTGGACCATATTAAGTCACCTTTTTCCCCATAGAACTACTAATTTTGCCTGAAGAAATAAAGATCATCTGACTATTACTTAAGGCTTTAAATCTATTAAATAACAGAAAAGAAATAATTTCTGCATCCTACTTGGTTAGCTGATGGTGTAAGTATACAAATCAGTGACCCAAACTTGACCATTCAAGGCACAAGCATTAGCTGAATGTGCCAGAAATTTACACACAGCAAACACCTGGATGAAAGCTTTTTGTTCATACTCTTACTAATCCCTCTGCCATGCACTTCACAGTGGCTTGTGGAGTACAACTGTAGATGTAGATTAGGGTGTCAATATTTTAAAAAAATAAAAAACAACCTGGGACAGATAAAGAAAAAAGGGGCAAACAAATTGTGATGACAAAATTTGCTGGTCATAGTATTTGTATCATCGATTCGAATGATTCAAAATAACTGTTTACAGTTATTCTGCTGTTCTGTCATTATATTTTTCACTTTTATGTATTTAATCAAGAGGTGCATTAGTGTTTGATAACTCATGCGACATTTCTTCAGCTTAATGTGATTCACAGTGTCAGACTTTCCACCATGTCAGCAGCTAAGTTTGATTTGCACAATGCACAGTAATTAACTGCAAATGGAATATCCTATAGTGTAAATTACAGAAGCGGAGGGAAATAAAAAGTGGGACATTTGAGTGTCCTGAAAAAGTCTTGCATAACAGTGGGACATTTGTTTTGGGGGGGGGGGGGAGATTGTACTAGTAAGAACAGGTTGAATGGGCATCCTTATGTTGATGTACAGTTATCTTAAGCGATTGTACCAGAGGTTGAAAATACCACTTCAGTTGTTAATTTCTTTTATTATCACAAACTGTTTTGGACTCTCATAAGCCCATCCTCAGGTATCACAACTGTGCTGTGGCCCCCCTCAAGCGCCACGGTGGACATTTACTAGGCACAGTATGCTATCTGTGAGCGCAGAATAGGAAGTTCTTCCTTCCAACAGGATTGTTTAAGCAATTGTATTTGCTGGTAATGGAACTATACCAAAGAAACTATTTATTTACTGAATTTAACCCATTAATAATAAATTCTTGTCAATCAAACAAAACATCCATTTGTATGATAATGACAAACTGGATAAAAATGACAAGTTTTCTAAAGTGAGACCAATTTTTGATATAATCACTGAAAAATATTTTCAGTTTGAAATATTTTCATTTAAATTGTCTATTGAGAAAGGAATTGTCCCTTATTTTGGGAGACCTTCCTGTAAGATCAAAGGAAAACTTGCAGATTTGGCTTCAAATTGTGGTGTTTATGCAGTTCAGTTGGCTACTTGTACAAATTCATTCCTTATGTTGGGAAGATGGCAAGATGTGGAACATCTGAATTTTCTTTGGGTAAAAGAGTAGTTATGAATTTGCTTTCAGTTGTTGAAGACCCATCTAGTCATTTCATATATTTTTATAATTTCTTTTCCTCTTATTCTTTTTTTGTAATTTAAAACAAAAGAGATTTATTGCCACTGGTGCTATTCAGGAGAAACGCACTGCAAAGTGCCCTATCGAATCCACCTCGAGCAGAAGAAAAAGGCAAGAGTGTGTTTGACTTTATCTTTGATGGTAAAGCTGAAGTCATGATGGTAAAGTGGAATGACAATTCCACTGTGACAGTAGTTACCAATGACAGCACCATCCAGCATTTAGCGAATGCAAAAACGTATAGTCGGAAAGAAAAGTATTTTTCTGCTCCAACCCAGGATAATAGCTCAGTACAATCAATATATGGATGATTTTGATTTACAAGATACCTGTCTTCCGAAAGAAATACGCTATGATGATGTAGGCCACATAATAATAGAGGAGAAAAGTACAATAATTGACAAATGCAAAAAATGTAATGTGCATCTCCTTTCAAATTCGTTTCAAAAATTTCATAGGAGACCGAAATAAGAGTCCTTATAATCCCAAAATTGCATAAACGTATTTTGCTGTACTTTTATTAAGACCTGTATATTTCATTTTTGTATATTTATGTCTATATTAGTGTAAAATTATATCATATAAACATTATTTTCAAAAAAAAATTTATTATTATTTTAATGCTTGGTCCGTAATGGGTTAAGCAAAAAGAGAGTACTGTGTAATGCTGTTTAGGATGATTATTAGTCAGCTCTTGTAGCATAATTTTATTTCTACAACTACATGTACTCTGCAAACCACTATGAAGTGCATGGCAGAGGGTTTGTTCTGCCTTAGCCGTTCCAGGAAGAATGATTGAATAAAGGCCTCAGTCTGTGCTGTAATTGGTCTAGTCTTATCTTTGTGACTCCTTTGGAAACAGTTCATAGGAGGTTATAATATAGTCCTAGACTGATCACTTGAAGTTTGTTCAAAAAACGTTTTGTGTTGGTTTTCATGGCACAGTTTTTCATCTTCAAGCATCTGCCAGTTCTTTTAGCATCTTTGTGACACTCTCTCAAGGGTCAGACAACCTGCCATTATTTGTGCTGCCCTTCGTTGTATCCGTTCAGTGTCTCATGATAGTCCTATTTGGTATTGGTCTTACACATTGGAACAATATTCTAGGATGAGTCAGACAACTGTTTTGCATGCAGTTTCGTTTGTAGACTGATTTGTGGCAACTGAGGTGAGTGACTGCTACTGTGGATGGTGAGGCTGGCTACAATAGGTCAGGGTGTCTTCAGTTCACCAACTTGGGTGTGGCTGCAGTGGCGTGGTGGCTGGTGTCAAACGATGATCCCTCATGGAAGCAGTAATGGTTGGAAAAATCCCTCTACTTCATAACAAGTTACAGCAGTGACAACAGTACTAAGAAGGTGGCCAATGCCCTGCATAACATAGGCTGCCCTCAGCTGTGGCCTGGTGGATGGGCGGTGCATGACGTCTTCCCTCAGGCAATGCCACCAGCCTACAATATAATGCCCTCTGCACATTTGCTGTAGTGCTGATCCAGGAATGGGGTGGAGTGGCGTCTGTATGCATGCGCAGGGTGATGAACAGCAATAGTGATTTCCAACTCAGATGGTGATGGCTGAGCAGCTGAATTACCCAGGCCGAAACCCCACTCCACCAATGAGGCAACTGGCGGCAGATGACCTCACCCAATGGGTGACCCACTGGTGAGAAGACACAGTCAGCAGCATCCAGACTATGCAAAGGCAGTATCCTGCAGCTAGCGAAGACAGTGTCTGGCAGTGGTAGGGTGCTGGCTCTTCTTGGCTCAAAGACTTGCGTAGACCTCTCCTCGTGACTGGCAGTCAGCGATAACTGAGGCTGAGTGTCTATATTTCTCAAAAAAATTCTTAACAACACACTTTGTAATTTGATATGTTTGTACAGTTTACTCCAGTTTCCCTTATTCTAACCCAGCATCAACCAAAATGTTTACTGGCTGCTTATTAAATTTATTGTCATTTCCTAATATTAACTCAGTCAGTTGGCAACTGATACTCTGGGCTATTCTCTTCCTTAAGTAGATACAGATTACACAGAGTCAGAACCACAATAGTACGAGAAATAAAGACATTCAATGTCATGTCTTTACTGTTTGTTCATTACTGTATTGCCATACATGCTGAAGCATCTGCTCCACAGTAATGTGTCCCCTTTGTGTTGCTATTAGTTTCCCCAGTGAATGGAGGATGTGAAGTTCTGAGGTGTCATTTAGGTAGGTCAGGTTCTGGACCAAAAGCATCTCCAATGGTTTATCCATCTGGTACAACAAGGGCCTGATTGTGTCATTCACAAAAGTGGTACCAGTAATGGTAGTGGGAGATGTCACTAGGTGTGACATTTATCAGCAACTCACTCTGTCATGCTCCTTTAGGTTGGCTTTGCTCAAACAATGTAAGATAACTATTTTGGGTTTGTACGTGGAGTGTATTCAATGCACGCCGGCATTTTATAAGTTAGGATGTGGTGCCAGGATATCCTTTGTGTGTCTACATATGAAGTGCTGCTGGTCAATTTTGAATGGCATTTTTGTTAAAACAAACCTCCACAATCTTCAGGCAGGAGAACAGATCTCAGCTCTTGCTTGACATGAATTTGAGCAATTTTTTTTTTTCTCTGAAATGCGGATGAGACTGCATTATGAGATATACACTCCTGGAAATTGAAATAAGAACACCGTGAATTCATTGTCCCAGGAAGGGGAAACTTTATTGACACATTCCTGGGGTCAGATACATCACATGATCACACTGACAGAACCACAGGCACATAGACACAGGCAATAGAGCATGCACAATGTCGGCACTAGTACAGTGTATATCCACCTTTCGCAGCAATGCAGGCTGCTATTCTCCCATGGAGACGATCGTAGAGATGCTGGATGTAGTCCTGTGGAACGGTTTGCCATGCCATTTCCACCTGGCGCCTCACTTGGACCAGCGTTCGTGCTGGACGTGCAGACCGCGTGAGACGACGCTTCATCCAGTCCCAAACATGCTCAATGGGTGACAGATCCGGAGATCTTGCTGGCCAGGGTACTTGACTTACACCTTCTAGAGCACGTTGGGTGGCACGGGATACATGCGGACGTGCATTGTCCTGTTGGAACAGCTAGTTCCCTTGCCGGTCTAGGAATAGTAGAACGATAAGTTCGATGACGGTTTGGATGTACCGTGCACTATTCAGTGTCCCCTCGACGATCACCAGTGGTGTACGGCCAGTGTAGGAGATCGCTCCCCACACCATGATGCCGGGTGTTGGCCCTGTGTGCCTCGGTCGTATGCAGTCCTGATTGTGGCGCTCACCTGCACGGCGCCAAACACGCATACGACCATCATTGGCACCAAGGCAGAAGCGACTCTCATCGCTGAAGACGACACATCTCCATTCGTCCCTCCATTCACGCCTGTCGCGACACCACTGGAGGCGGGCTGCACGATGTTGGGGAGTGAGCGGAAGACGGCCTAACGGTGTGCGGGACCGTAGCCCAGCTTCATGGAGACGGTTGCGAATGGTACTCGCCGATACCCCAGGAGCAACAGTGTCCCTAATTTGCTGGGAAGTGGCGGTGCGGTCCCCTACGGCACTGCGTAGGATCCTACGGTCTTGGCGTGCATCCGTGCGTCGCTGCGGTCCGGTCCCAGGTCGACGGGCACGTGCGCCTTCCGCCGATCACTGGCGACAACATCGATGTACTGTGGAGACCTCACGCCCCACGTGTTGAGCAATTCGGCGGTACGTCCACCCGGCCTCCCGCATGCCCACTATACGCCCTTGCTCAAAGTCCGGCAACTGCACATACGGTTCACGTCCACGCTGTCGCAGCATGCTACCAGTGTTAAAGACTGCGATGGAGCTCCGTATGCCACGGCAAACTGGCTGACACTGACGGCGGCGGTGCACAAATGCTGCGCAGCTAGCGCCATTCGACGGCCAACACCGCGGTTTCTGGTGTGTCCGCTGTGCCGTGCGTGTGATCATTGCTTGTACAGCCCTCTCGCAGTGTCCGGAGCAAGTATGGTGGGTCTGACACACCGGTGTCAATGTGTTCTTTTTTCCATTTCCAGGGGTGTAAATTAATGAATTAAAACCAATAATAAATGGTAATCAGAAAAACATTAAGCTTACCATATAATGATCCATCCTGTTCAGCACAGAATACATATCTTTCATTTGTAGATTCTCTCTGTCAAATTTGCTACTATTTTGGTTTTGGTTTGTACATCTACTTCTTCATCATAGAGCAATAAGAAAGAGACAGCAGTTCTAACAAATACCATGAGATCATATGCTCTATCCTTGCACGTGATTTCAGTTCTTATAAGAAGCAGATAACCAGATGAGCTTCTACCTCTCTACTACTCTGAAGCCACAGTTTGACAGAAACAGTGAAAGGTTAGACTATCTCAGTACATTTTCATTTTCAAGAGGTAGTTCAAGTGGTAATCTTAACCAGAAACATTTTTAAGCAATAAATTGCTCTTGCTGTTCATTTTGGTTGATGAATTGTTCCAAGAGGCTATATTTTTACCTCTTTTTTTTTTTTTTTTTTTACCAAAGGCTTCATCCCCCCCCCCCCCCCCCCCCCCAATATTACACAGAGTTTGTTGAGCTCACATCACAGTAATCACGCCCCACTGTTGCTTTATCTATATCACTTTCTTAAAAGTCTAACATCTTGATTCCTGACTCATCAAGAACCAAATCCACAATCTTTTTGTCAGTGTGAAAATTACTGACATTGTTACTTTCCCATTTTTCTCTCAAATGTTGAAAAACAGGTATGTGAGGACTGCATAGACCACATAACTAATGAGGAATTACCAAATAGAGTTCAAGAGAAAAGAAATTTGTGGCACAACCTGATTAGAAGAAAGGATCAGTTAATAGGACACAGTTAAGGCATAGCAGAATCACCAAAAGGCAAGTGTAGGGAGTAAAAATCATAGAGGAAGACCAAAGGATGAATACAGCAAGCAGATTCAGAAAAATATATGTTGCACTAGTCATTTGGAGATGAAGAGGTTTGCCCATGTTAAGTAGCATGGAGAGCTGCATCAAACCAGTCTTTAGACTGAACAGCACAACGACGACGACTGCTCATTACACCATGTACTTTACACTGGAATAAACTTTTTCATTCAAATTAAATTTTTTTTAAAAGTTCATATACGGGATGGCTATATGGAAGTACAACTACTATCTCTTAAATTTGTGTTCAAGTAAGATGCATGCTCCATTAAGACAGCCAGTATTTGAAGACAGTTGTATCACTGCAGAGAATTTGTACATCGTCTTCAGTACACCAGTATGTTAAAGCATTCCAAACAGCATTCGCTTGCTCGTTATCAAAAGCATTCTGTGATTTTGGAATGTCAGTGGAGTATTCACTGTCCACTAATGTAACGGTGTTTCCACAAGCTGCAGCATGGTCACAAATAGAATAGCAACCCAGAAAGTGTAGAATAAATCTTTTATTTCTGTCTGTGCTCACAAAATTGTTAGGTCATTAGACTACTAGTTTGTCAGTGATGACAATCTTCAGATCTCCAGCAAAACATGAGGAAAAAAACGTAAATGCAACTAGTGAATTGTTTACATGAAAAGTATTACTGTTGTACATATAGAAAACGTGCACTTGATATATGATGAGGTGTGCAGTGATTGTCATCATTCTTGTGGGTCTCTGACATTTAATTGTGGTAACAGTTTATCATCTCAGTGAGCATTAAGAAAAGCAGGGTTATCATTCTCGAAAGCTGATTTCAATGTTTCAGACAGTTCGCTTCTTCTGTCTGATTCTGTGAAGAAAAATACTGTTAATACAGAGCTCCTCACTATTGTGATCAAGTGCCTCTGCTGTTGCCTGAAGAATATGTACATAATCATTTACAATCAGCTGACATCTATCCAAGGCAGTTGCTAATTTTTCAGTAATAAAATCTTTGGTACCTTGCTTTGCAGCATTCTCCAATGATCTGCCGGCCGGTGTGCCCGCGCGGTTCTAAGCACGTCAGTTTGGAACCGCGTGACTGCTACGGTCGCATGTTCGAATCCTGCCTCGGGCATGGATGTGTGTGATGTCCTTAGGTTAGTTAGGTTTAAGTAGTTCTGAGTTCTAGGGGACTGATGACCTCAGTAGTTAAGTCCCAGAGCCATCCAATGATCTCTCAGATGCACATTCTAAAAACTCACTGTTAGCAACATCAGTTTCATTTGAACTTGATGAAGCTTAATCTGATTATTCAGATGATGTAGATGGATGTACAGCAGGAGATATAGAAGTAGATGTTGCAGTACCAGAGAAGGAAAGTTGCTACTCACCATATAGCGGAGATGGTGAGTCGTGATAGGCCCAAAAAAAAAAAAAAAGATTCACGCAGTTATAGTTTTCAGCCATTAAGATGATGTGCATTTTTATTTCTTTTGCCTTCTTCCAATTTCCTGTGCCTCACTTTTTCTTCATTATCCACAAGTATCCAGTTTACTCCTCCAAGGTAGCCTTTAGGGCACCTTAGTGAGGATCCTTATGTTCTGCTTTTCCTAAAAATGATTCTCTCTCACATACCTTTGTGATGGACTGAACCACTCAGCTCAGGCATATTGTGACCCCCCCTCCTCTCTCTCTCTCTCTCTCTCTCTCTCTCTCTCTCTCCCTCCCTCTCTCCCTCTCTGCCCTCTCTCCCCCTCCCCCACACCCCTCCCCCTCTTCTCCTCTCCCCCTCCCCCACACCCCCTCCCCCACACCCCCTCCCCCACACCCCCTCCCCCACACCCCCTCCCCCACACCCCCTCCCCCACACCCCCTCCCCCACACCCCCTCCCCCACACCCCCTCCCCCACACCCCCTCCCCCACACCCCCTCTTCCCCTCCCCCGCACCCCCTCCCCCCTCCCCCTCTCTCCTCTCCCCCCCTCACTCTCTTTCTCTCTCACTGACGATGACGTAGTTCATCTGACATAATCATATCTTTCCCTTGTGTTCTTGTGTATGTGCTTCCCCAGAGCTCCCCTCTTCATTGCGTTAGGTGTGGACTGTGAAACAGTAATACGGGGGGGGGGGGGATACTTGTTACCAGAAATTGTACGAGCATCAAGGAGTTGGGTCCTATGAGTGTTGCAACTTGATAAAATAATGGCAAGCTCTGTATGTTCTAGTTCAATTGTCAGTTCCTTCTGGACCTTCTGTAGGCCTGACAGGAATTGTTCTAGAGGTAACAGTATAGGGCTCAACTGCTCATGCACCACATGTTGTGTGGTCTCCTGCATCACCTATTTTGTCAGCTAATGGCCTTTGATGTCTTGCCACAGCTGCCCTAGTATCTAACTGATCTAGCCATGTTCGTATCACATTCAGATCGTTATTCATCTTGCCCATGTTCGTTCTAGTTGTAATGCCATTATGAATGACATAAATCCTTCCATTATATCAACAAACCTTTGTCTTATTTAATTCCTTATAAAATAAACTCCATGTCATGCCTATTGTAATAAAATACATGAAACTAATATAACAAAACAACAACAGTTACACAAAGAACACACAACCTTTTGCAATGTTTCCTATGGATCCCTTGCTTTCTGTGTAATTAATCATGGCAATGAACACCCTCAAAATACACACAGTAGACTACATATCTGTTTTTGTGATCTCACAGCATATGGCGTTTCATGTGCTGTCTGCACAAGAGTTTCTGTATCCATACGTCTCATTTTGGCCTGTACCTTCGTCCCAGGTAGTCTCACTGGTACCTGCAGTAAGGCACCTGGAGCACTTAGGAGGGATGAATGCAGCCCAAATGGATTATAGTTGTCTGCATTGGCAATTGCAGTTTAACATTTTCTAGCATTCTCATTTCCACAACTTGGTACAGCCCCTGATACTGTGTGATAAACTTTTTTGTCTCATTTTTTGGAATAGATGGGTTAGTTAACAGCACCCATCCCCAGCCTGATATTCTGCCAATTTTCCACCATGCCACCCCACTTTTCCCTCGATGTTCAAGAGATCTAGTGCTCCCCTTCTGGACTGCTTCCTCACATCCTTAGATGTTCTACTGAAGTTCTGAGCAGTTTTGCCATTTTTCGTATCTTTGGTTTAATAATCTCAAGTGGTGATGGCATTTTCATTCAGTACACCACCTCATATGGCGAGAGATCAACACCGGCATGCATTTTTTAATTATTTGTTGCCAGGACATATGGTAAGTAACCACCTCCATAATTATGGCAACTATTGATGTAGTAGCTCAGTACCTTACCAATTGTTCCATGAACGCATTCAGTTCTCCTATTATCAATGGGCTAGTTCTTAGTTTACTAATATGCAACAGGTGACACATCTGTTTCATTAGATCTGACATGAAGTTGGTGCCTTGATTATCATCTCAGGGATGCCAAACTTCAACAACCAATTATTCACCATTGCATGCACTACTGTGCTCGCTTGCTTATTCAGGGTGGTGATCATTGCAACATATCATGAAAAATGATCTATAATAGTCAGAAAGTGGTGGTTCTCTACTATTGTATGGCTAAATGAGTCTAAGATTTCCATTCCAATCACCTCGGATTATTTGGTTTCCTCTGGTAACCTCTGAAGCAGCACTTGATGTTGACTTAAGTTGCACATTGTACACAATTCCTGACATACTGGTCTACATGCTGGTTCTGTGCCCTCCACTAACAACACTCACCCTCTTTGCAATTCATTATCCTGCATCCATCATGTCCATACAATACATGACCCGGTGCTTCTTTTAACACTTCCTTTCACAGTGCATCAGGCAATATGATGCATGGCTCAGCCTTGTTCTCCTACACAATAATCCATTGTGCACGGTGAACTGTAGCTGTGTTTTGCATAGCTTTCTGTCTGCATCAGCAATTTGCACCTTCTGCCATTCAGCAAGGCTATGACCAAGTTCTGCTCGTATTACATCATCCTTCTCGGTCCACCTGTGTTATCGTGTTTCTTACCTGGTCTGTGAATCCTTTCAAAAACAAATTCAGTTAGCTTCAATGTCCATCGAGTCAGCCTGCTTCAAACTAAGCAACCATTTTATATTATGTGATCTGTTAATACGTTGACTTTCATGCTGTATAGATAGCGTCTGAAATATGTGACACTGTATACTGAACTTAACACATCCTTTTCAGTGGTCAAGTAATTTCTCTCAGCCTTTTCAGTTGTCATCCCTTGTGATGCATAAACTACTGGGTAGTATTTACCCTGCACTTCCTGGCTTAGAACACATGCTAGCACATGATTGGAAGCATCACATAACAGGGTGAACTCCTCCTCGTAATCTGGAAACACAAACACTGGACTAGTTGTAAGTGCCTCCTTCAATTTTTCGAATTGACTTGACATGCTGCCATCCATTGGAACTGTATTCCCTTTTTTAATAATTGTGCCAGTGGTCTTACAATATCCACAAATCCCATTATGAATTTCCAATTGTAATTAGCTAATCGAAAGAATGACAGTAGCTCTTTATTTGTTTATGGTGTTGGGGATACAACGCAGTGCATATATCATACTCAGATCCATTTTTAGACCATCCTGACTAATTATGTGTTCCAGGTAGTGCACTTCTCAAATTCAGAATGGTACTTGTTGATATCCAAAGTCAGGCATGCAGAATACAACATCTTAAAAACTTCTTTCAGTTGTGCGTCTTCCTTCATATCCTCTGAAAATACAATGATGTCCACCAAGCACACCATGCACTGACGCAGCTTTACCGTATTTTTTGGACTATAAGACACATCTTAATTTTTAACCAGTTTTTTTTAAAAAATAACATTTTTACTATTTTTATTGTTATATTGCAAAGTCAGACAAAAAATTCTTAGTTTATAAATCCAAACTGACCTTTAAAATCCCTGAAAATCATCATCTGAATTTTCTTCTTCTTCTTCTTCTTCTCCCCCTCCCCCTCCCCCTCCCCGTTTTCCTTGTTGTCATCATTGTCTTCTTCATATACAAGATGACTTTCACTTCCATTGAGAGCATTACTTATGCCACACTTCTTGAAAGATTTAACAATAAAATCTACACTCTCTCTAGACCACAACTGTTTTACCCACTGACACACTTGTTTGTAGGTCATTTTAAAAGCTCCCTTCGGTGTGAGTTCATGCTGGATTTCATCTATCGTCCATTTGTTCCATTCCTCTCTCATGTAGACTTTAAATGGTTTATTTATCGAGACATCAAGAGGTTGCAAATGTGAAGTAAGTCCTCCTCAAAAAATGGCAAGTTCCGTATTCCTGTGTCTCAATTTCTCTTTCACAGAATTTTTCAAATGGCTACTAAACTGATCTAGCACAAGAGGAGAACTCTTCTTCAACAAAGCACCTTTCCATCTGTACCACACACTGTTAATCCATGATTTCATACCAGCCTCGTCCATCCAACCTTTATAAAGTACGTGAACAACAATGCATGACGGTATTTAAGGTGTTTTTGACATTATTGTGCACTTTAAAATGATCATTGGATTAAGTTTTGTAATGTCAGCACAACGTGAAAGGACAACAGTGTAGTGCATTTTTTCATGTCCACTTGTTTTTATAGTTCCAATTTTAGAATCCTTTCATAGCAACAGTTTGTTACTCAGCACATCAGAGGTAAGACGAGTTTTGTCCATATTCACTATTTGGCATAGCTCCACACTGATTTTCTTTCGATGTTGAATAATAAAGTGATGGAAAGATAATATTTTTCTTCATAGTCTTGTGCTATTTTCTGGGATATTTTGGTTTTGGTTTGCATACGAAGTCCCTGATGCTGTATAAACCTATAGCACCAACTAACTCTGCCCTTAAATTCTGTAAAGTTCCATTCTAATGCTAGCTTCCAAGCATGTATTTGAATCCTTTTTGTATTAATTCCAATGCCATTTTGAATCCATTTCAATACGTCATCTTCTAGTTGTGTCCATTTTGCATTCAGTCCTCATTTTGCATGTTTAGTCTTCCTAATTTTTTTCAGTTCTTCTTTAGTAGCTCGCCAACCCTGAATGTTTTTTTCTGTTGGTGGAGGGGCGAGATGCCACTCAGCTCCTCTGTTTCCATGTTCTTCTGCATATGCTATTACTTTCAATTTATAACCAACATCATATATATTGGAAGGTAGGAGACGAGATACTGGCAGAAGTAAAGCTGTGAGTACCGGGCGTGAGTCGTGCTTCGGTAGCTCAGATGGTAGAGCACTTGCCCGCAAAAGGCAAAGGTCCCGAGTTCGAGTCTCAGTCGGGCACACAGTTTTAATCTGCCAGGAAGTTTTATATCATATATATACCTTTTATTTTTCCATTACAAAACTAGCCACTAACAAAAATATTGTACTGTTACCAGTAACACAAATCACTTTCAATTGAAGTTCACTAGCACCGTAGACTGCAATGACACGTCATTGGCTAGACAGTGTTCTGGGCTTGTGATAGCAGTGCAGAAGGGAGACGGTGTTAGCAAGGTTACGAATCCCCGCAACTCAAGTTTTTTGTTTCGGTCCATTGCTGCTGTCAGTTGAATCTAGTGTTGCCAGATGGAGATAGGTTTCCCTTGGTATTGAATATATTGCCATTCATAAGACTGGTGGGAATTTTAAATCAAATAATGGACATTTTTATATTAATTCAGAGTATGGCGCACCTGAATTCTGGAGGCACTTAAACCAAGAAAAAACTGTCTTTTGTAGTCCATAAAATACAGAAACCTCATAACACTCCATCCAGCAATAATGGAAATGTGACCAGTGCACTCTTTATACCAAAAAGCATTCACTGATAGTGATAATTGTCCCAGGGGATGGCCCTATGGGACTTTAAAAGCAGTCTTTGACCAGTCCTGTGGGACTACTTTTAATTGGCAGTTCTTTTAATTGATGGTAACAACTTATCAGTTTCATTGTGGAAAAGTATTCGTGCTGGCCCGTGCTATTCAGAGTCTCCATAATATTTGGTATTGTATATGCATTTGTAGCTGTTCTAGTATCCAAGCAGTGGTAATACAACAGAAACTGCACTTCTTTGTACCATCTGATGTGGTATGATAACAACCAGTGATTCTCTTAGAGGCTAGTACTTTCTCCTGTTGCACCATCATTCAGCTGCTGGATAACAAACTCTTCCATTATTGGCTGTAAGCGATGGGATACTCAGTACGATTTCTGGTACACAGGTGATTCATCTTCAGTTGGAATCCTATTGTGTGGTATGGGTGTAGTGGGCAAGGCTCAAGAGAATTGAATAAGTCCTTGAACACTACTAAGAGCTTCTCAGTGGCTATGCTATCTTCCTGTTCCAAATGTTCTACTTTTATACGTAATGCAGCTACACGAATGGTTTGCTTATGGCGAAGGTCCACACTTGATCTGTCTAAATCGTTCTCATCTAGAATATCCAAATTGGTAACTAACAGTCCTTTCGGCAGAGTCACTTCATCAGTGCCAAAATTATACATACTGACAGGAAGCACATGTTCACCATATACTACTTGTATGCATACAACATGGTGCATCTAATATCCATTATCCTGTAAGGGCTCTACCAGACATAAAATATTGGTTGGTAGCTCTGTACCTGTGCTCACCCAAACTACTTTCCCTGCACCCTGTGGCACTTTCTCACGTGAACTGAGTCTTGATGACTTCGTACACAGTTTAATTTGTTCAACCTTCATACATAGGAACTTCGCGAGAGGACATAATAGGAAACAGTTTCCCGCAGTAGCAACACTGTCCCATTGAGTTCCATGGTATGCTGCAAAAGATCAATTGCATAGTACATAAATGACATAGTAAATGGAAGTGTTGGTAGCATTGATATGGAAAGAAACATAAATTAATTTGTAATAGAGAAACTGTGAGCCAACAACTTTTCGCATAATCAGAACTACACAACTTTAAGAAAAAAGTTATTAACATTCTACATCTTTATTCTTCATGTCTACGTATTTATTTCTCAAAATAGTCACCCAGGTGATGAACACATTTCTCCCACTGAGAAACCAGTTGGTTGATACTATCGCTGTCGGATGTTTGCCTTTGTTGATGGAGCAACAATCTCACATTTGCTTTCATCGCTTCATCACTATTCAAGTGAAGTACTCATAGGTGTTATGTAAGTTTTGGAAACAGATGAAACTCAGATGGGGCCAAGTTGGAATGGAGCATGATAGATGACAGTGAACCTGATGTATCGGACGAGCGAGGTGGATCAGTGGTTAGCACACTGGACTCGCATTCGGTAGGACGATGGTTCAATTCCACGCCCAGCCATCTTGATTTAGGTTTTCCATAAGCAAAGGTTGGGAATTTATACGGGTGCTGATAACCACACAGTTGAGAACCTCAAACCAATCATAATCATCAAAATTCAGGAACATTAGCTAGCATACATCGTCTTTCATATCCTAACAGTTGACACAAAGAACTGATGAATCACAGTGCTTTCATATTCAGCATTCAGACTAGCATCTTTATACTGTCATGGCATTGATAAGCTTGCAGGTGGATTTTATTCTGTTTGTAATTGCAGATGTAATACATAGCATTGAGCTATTGTTTTTTAGAAGGTCCACATCTACTGCAATTATAGTAAAGTGATGATGCACGTCTGACAACATGGCATTTTGTGACTTCAAGTTGGGTGATGGCAGTACACACTGGAAAAAGTAAGTGACTTGCTTGTTCAAGTTTCTCCACTGTGTCCTCCTTGAACACAGCACTTCACACTTCTTATTGTGTCATCAAAAGTAACTATAGGGGAAACAGTATCTTTTAGAATAGCCTCTTTGTTCTTTATCAGACTCTCAAAACTTACTAAAGCTCCAGCCAGCAAGTCGGCAAGGGAAGTTTCAAAGTTGCAACCAGATTCCCAGATTTTTCTTTCTGCTTCATTTCCTACAGAGCGAGAGGAACATGAGTGAATTTGAATGCTTTGACTAATTTTTTTTTAATTTTATTTTTTATTTTTTTTACCAAGCTGGAATAGCTCCTGGTACAGATGCAACCACAATATCTTTGATGAGGAGATGTGATGCTATGAACAGCTCATTACACATGTATATGCACATACTTTTCTTCCGTTATTCTCCAGGCAACCGCCATATTTCTTGCACTGTTGCTGCTCACAGCTATGAACTTTTCGTCTCATCTCTCTTGAATACTGTGACAAGGCTTGAGGTGATAAATTGTGCTTTCCTACACACTTACTAGGAAAAATGCTCTTGAAGAAAACTAATACTGGTGTGGTGACAATGAAATTAATCATTTGGTATCTGGACACATCAGTCCTTCCATCTGAAATTAAAGCAATTGACCATTTTTATCTCATCACTGACAACAGCATGAAGGTGTTGATATTCAGCATTGAGCTGTGTTCTACCTATAGAATGGTGGTTAGATGACTTGCAACAAGGACAAATTAACTGAAATCTTTCTGCCAGTGTTGGGTCTCTAGCATTGGTAATGAGGCCCCTGAAGCACAAACAGCCCAAGTGATGACTTCATTTGTGTCACTGTCAGAAATTGTTGTAGGAGTTCCTAATCTAACAGATGATGTAGCATTTGAGAGACTTAGATTGCTCATTACGTGAGGTCTCAGACATAGTAGACATAAACATTTTATTAGTTGTTTCGGAAGTGATCCTCATAATTTTCCCTGATCTCTGAAAAGATTCCTGAGCCACACGTTTTGATAGTGAGTTGGTGCACAAGGTGCAAAAGTTTGTAGCATTTTTCCATAATTTTAATAAACACAACACATACACATAACAGAGACTTTAGTTACCAATAATACACTCCTGGAAATGGAAAAAAGAACACATTGACACCGGTGTGTCAGACCCACCATACTTGCTCCGGACACTGCGAGAGGGCTGTACAAGCAATGATCAGACGCACGGCACAGCGGACACACCAGGAAGCGCGGTGTTGGCCGTCGAATGGCTCTAGCTGCGTAGCATTTGTGCACCGCCGCCGTCAGTGTCAGCCAGTTTGCCATGGAATACGGAGCTCCATCGCAGTCTTTAACACTGGTAGCATGCCGCGACAGCGTGGACGTGAACCGTATGTGCAGTTGACGGACTTTGAGCGAGGGCGTATAGTGGGCATGCGGGAGGCCGGGTGGACGTACCGCCGAATTGTTCAACACGTGGGGCGTGAGGTCTC
Organism: Schistocerca cancellata; assembly: GCF_023864275.1. Taxonomy (NCBI): domain Eukaryota; kingdom Metazoa; phylum Arthropoda; class Insecta; order Orthoptera; family Acrididae; genus Schistocerca; species Schistocerca cancellata. Next base: position 167,954,108 of record NC_064634.1, read on the forward strand.
CACAGTACATAGATATTGTCGCCAGTGGTCGGCGGAAGGTGCACGTGCCCGTCGACCTGGGACCGGACCGCAGCGACGCACGGATGCACGCCAAGACCGTAGGATCCTACGCAGTGCCGTAGGGGACCGCACCACCACTTCCCAGCAAATTAGGGACACTGTTGCTCCTGGGGTATCGGCGAGGACCATTCGCAACCGTCTCCATGAAGCTGGGCTACGGTCCCGCACACCGTTAGGCCGTCTTCCGCTCACGCCCCAACATCGTGCAGCCCGCCTCCAGTGGTGTCGCGACAGGCGTGAATGGAGGGACGAATGGAGACGTGTCGTCTTCAGCGATGAGAGTCACTTCTGCCTTGGTGCCAATGATGGTCGTATGCGTGTTTGGCGCCGTGCAGGTGAGCGCCACAATCAGGACTGCATACGACCGAGGCACACAGGGCCAACACCCGGCATCATGGTGTGGGGAGCGATCTCCTACACTGGCCGTACACCACTGGTGATCGTTGAGGGGACACTGAATAGTGCATGGTACATCCAAACCGTCATCGAACCCATCGTTCTACCATTCCTAGACCGGCAAGGGAACTTGCTGTTCCAACAGGACAGTGCACGTCCGCATGTATCCCGTGCCACCCAACGTGCTCTAGAAGGTGTAAGTCAACTACCCTGGCCAGCAAGATCTCCGGATCTGTCCCCCATTGAGCATGTTTGGGACTGGATGAAGCGTCGTCTCATGCGGTCTGCACGTCCAGCACGAACGCTGGTCCAACTGAGGCGCCAGGTGGAAATGGCATGGCAAGCCGTTCCACAGGACTACATCCAGCATCTCTACGATCGTCTCCATGGGAGAATAGCAGCCTGCATTGCTGCGAAAGGTGGATATACACTGTACTAGTGCCTACATTGTGCATGCTCTGTTGCCTGTGTCTATGTGCCTGTGGTTCTGTCAGTGTGATCATGTGATGTATCTGACCCCAGGAATGTGTCAATAAAGTTTCCCCTTCCTGGGACAATGAATTCACGGTGTTCTTATTTCAATTTCCAAGAGTGTATATTCTCCTTCACTATATACAACAGCCTGTCATTGCTGGTGTAATGTGTGGATTCCACGACTGTAGAAATCACATGATTTTGAGGCAAAGCACTCATTGATGTATGTTTTGAGCATATTTTCATCTGGAAATGAAGTTCCTTGAAGGTTGTTCGATAGGAAGCAGAAAAGGTGAAAATCTGAGGGCGCAAGCTCAGGTGAATAATGTGGGTGCAGAATGACTTCCCAACCCAACTCATTTATATAGTGTATTTTGTCAGTCTAGCAGAATGTTGGTGGGCCTTGTCATGGAGTAGCATCACTATATGCAGTCTTTCTAGTTGTTCGTCTTAGATTGTGTGTGAAAGACATCTCAGTTGTTGACAGTAAATGTCAGCAGTGATGATTTCACCTCAGGGAAACAATTTGTAGTAAACCACACCGTCGCTGTTCCACCAGGTGCGTAACACTGTTTTTTGTGGAAGTGCGCAAGTCTTTGTACAGGGAGTTGCTGTGTTGTTTGGACTCAATCATTCCTTTCTTTTCCTATATTAGCATAAAGACACCATTCCTTGTCACCAGTAATGATATTGAATTGGAATGGTTGGCATTGTTCACAAGGCAATTGACGACAATGAGCGAGCAGTGATGCATATATGGCCACCTGCTGATTTTTATGGTTTTAGCTTAGAGCATGTGGCACCCATACACCGGACTTTTGAACCTTCTTCATTGCGTGCAAATGTCCCACAATGATGGAATGATCACAGTTCATCACATTTACCAGTTCTTGAGTACACTGGCATGGGTTATTGTGGATTAATGTGTTTAAATGATATTCATTAAACCGGGAAGGTCTTCCTGAGTGTGGAGAGTCATTACTGTCGGAACAATCCTCCTTAAAATGAGAAAACCATTTTCTTGCCATGCCAGTCCAACGGTTTTATCCCCATAGACAGCACAAATGTTTCTGGCTGCCTCCACTGCTGTCACTGTCCTATTGAACTCAAACAGAAGGATGTGTTGGAAATGTTCAGATTTCTCCACTCAGTACTACATTTTCTAGCATCCACATTTCCACTCACTATCTCCAACTGACAAAATGATAATACTTAAACTCAAATAGCAACAGTGAAAGACCAATAAAAAATGACAGTCAATAAATAAACCCAATGCAACTGGAATACCAACAGGCAAAACAAAGATGCTACAAACATGTGCACCAACCTAATAGACTGTGGAGGGAGTCTGCAATCCTGAAAGTGATCCTTTAGATGAGTAGCTGCTGAATTATGCTATATGATTTGGCAGTACTTACAACATGGCTTCTGTTTTGTTTTTGATAACACTTGTATTATACAATTCCGACATTTCTGAGCAATGGTGCATACTGAAGAACGCTGGTCGCATACAAATGTTCCATAGGTTACGGAGCCTCACCCAGTTCCTAGATGGTTCAATGCTTTGTGTTTTTAGGGGAATCTAGTAAGACATTGATCACATACGTAAACAAAGGGATTGAATTGAGGTACACCAAACAGATATGCAACACACCTAATGAACAAGTAATGCTGGTGGGATCTTAACTGTCAAAGTCTACTAGGAAAACTATCATAGTATACAGTTAATTATGATAGTCTAGGGTAGCCTACAGGAGTTTTACAGACCCAGTGGTACCCTTCACCTACATGGGACAAAACTGCCAGACCCTCTCAGAACATTTTTGCTCCAGCTTGCAAACTTGGTATCACTGAAACAAATGATGCCACATTGCTATTTTCTACACCACCTAACCGTTAACATGGATGTTTCAGCCTGCTCTTACCCAAGAGGTTCAGACTCACCAAAGACATGTGGGCTGCTGTGTTCAATAACAACTTATGTCCTGTACCATCTATTACACCAGTAAGCAAAATTGCCACTCTGCGAATGTTGTTGTAGTATTGAAACATGCTGGGAATGTCATCCAGCAGATTTGGAGTTCCCGTCGGTGTTTAACGACCTATTACTTCACCCTTTCCAATACCACATTTTACTTCTACTCTCCTGTTATCAGTGCCAAACTACTCAACACTTTTTACATTGTGGCCGGTGACACTGCTTCTGAATGTGATATGTGTAACCATATGTATAACACTTCACATCTACAGAGAATAATCTTGTAGCCTGTCACAACATTTATTTCTAGATCTTTAGCTACCCTGTTAGCGACAGGCAGGTCCTTGGGGTTTTCTGTGTACACCATCCTTGACATATCCAATGGAAATCCCCTTTGGAAAGTGTCGAAACACTGCACTCAGCCGCTCACAAAAGAACATAATACTATTCTGTTTCTTATAATGCTGCACAAGCCCCTCTTATGCTACTGGAGTGTACACACTTTCCTCAAGTCCTCATGATACATCATGTATGCCTTTGCTTGACCTGTTAATGCAACAAGATCATTTGTTCATCGTGCAGTTGCTTCTGAGTCACATGTGAACACATAACAAATCCTATGTTGTCTAGCCTGGAAAAAGAGTAATCAGAATGGCAGCAGCCAGGTCTAACGAACGCCCTCTAGGGGGCCCACAGTCCTTTTGTGGGTACGTGTGTGGTGTGCACGGGGCCCCGAGCTATTGCAGTCTCATTTACTTTCCTTTGAAGGCTGCCTTACCATCCCTGTTCCTCTCCCTCCCTATCCGTGCTGCTTTGTCCCTGCCCCCCCTCTTTTCGCCTCTTTATGTCGACCTGGCTATCCTCCTGGCTGTGTTTTGGTCTGTGCTATTGTTTAGTTTGCTGTTTCCATTTCCTTTTCGGCGTTTTTGTTCCCCTTGGTGTTTGATCTCCATTTCCAAAATTTTCCATTCAGTGTGAGCCATTTGGGGATTAACTCCCTACGTAGCTTCCATGGTACAGGTTCCTCTCCCCCTCCTCCTCCCCCTTCCCCCTTCCCTCTTCCTCTCCCAATGCACCCTGGCCCCCCTCCTGCTAGGTCACCACCACGGTAGCCAGTCCGTGTGGTGAGGCTGTTACGTACCCACTTGGCTGAGCCCCCTGAAACCACAGGGATCACACTACTAGTACCTGAGCTGTTAATGCCTCGTATATGCCCAGGAGTTGATGCTCATCGGTTTGGGGCACCAGAACTCCCGGCAATGGCCACTGTGCCAGACGGCCCTTGCTGTGGCTGGATGGTACCCACGGGCGAGACCCTGATCAGAGTGGGTGGTACTAGGGTGAATGCCTATGCCTTGCGCATGAAGCAACAAAAGCTTCACCATCCTGGCCATTCTGTGGCTGTCTCTAAGAGTGGTAGCAGACGTGACACTCCTCCTTCTGATCCTTCGGCCTTCCCGTACATCTACATCTACATCCACATCCATATTCCGCAAGCCACCTGACGGTGTGTGGCAGAGGGTACCTTAAGTACCTCTATTGGTTCTCCCTTCTATTCCAGTCTCATATTGTTCATGGAAAGAAGGATTGCCGGTATGCTTCTGCGTGGGCTCTAATCTCTCTGATTTTATCCTCGTGGTCTCTTCGCGAGATATACGTAGGAGGGAGCAATATACTGCTTGACTCTTTGGTGAAGGTATGTTCTCGAAACTTCAACAAAAGCTCATACCGAGCTACTTAGCATCTCTCCTGCAGAGTCTTCCACTGGAGTTTATCTATCATCTCCGTAACGCTTTCGCGATTACTAAATGATCCTGTAACAAAGCGCACTGCTCTCCGTTGGATCTTCTCTGTCTCTTCTATCAACCCTGTCTGGTACGGATCCCACACTGCTGAGCAGTATTCAAGTAGTGGCCGAACAAGCATACTGTAACCTACTTCCTTTGTTTTCGGATTGCATTTCCTTAGGATTCTTCCAATGAATATCAGTCTGGCATCTGCTTTACCGACGATTAACTTTATATGATCATTCCATTTTAAATCATTCCTAATGTGTACTCCCAGATAATTTATGGCCACCCCCTGGGAGGAGGGGCAAGTTCTCCTGCTTGGGTTGAAACCTTTCCCGTGGTACCTGGTTTGTACCAGGACAGATGGTGGTAGTTTGGCCACGACCAAGCCTTTGTTTTTCATGGAGATAATTGAAGATAAGTATGGCAAAGTTGAATCGATGAGTAAAATGCGGTCCGGTGCTTTGCTCATCAAGACATCTTCTGCTGCCCAATCTGATGTCCTGTGTGCTTGTGACCGTCTCGGTGATGTCCCAGTCTCCGTCACGCCCCACCAATCTTTGAACTCAGTATAGGGCATTATTTTTCACCGAGATCTTCTGCAAACTAATGAGGAGCTCCATGCAAACCTTGAGTGGCGAGTGGTTCATTTTATCCGCAGTGTGTAGTGAGGCCCTCCAAACAATCACATCACTACGGGAGCCTTTGTCCTGGCGTTCGAGGGGGATGTCCTCCCAGAGAAGGTCAAGGTAATGGTGTATCGGTGTGATGTAAAACCTTATATTCCACCACCGATGAGATGTTTTAAATGCTTAAGATTTGGACACGTCTTCCCGCTGCACCAGTGATCCCCTCTGTGGTGACTGTGGTTGCCCCCTCCATGAGGAGAGTGCCTGTGCTCCCCCGCCAATGTGTATAAATTGTAATGGACAGCATTCTCCACACTCGCCTACATTGTGTTTGTGAAAGAAAGAAGGATTCAAGAGTACAAAACCTTAGATCGGCTCACCTACACTGAGGCTCGTCAAAAATATGACTGGCTCCGTCCCATGTTTATGACCTCTCCTTTTGTTTCAATTACGTTCATTCCCCCTCCTACCCCCTCCTCTTCCCAGCCCCACCCTATTTGCCTCATGCCTTCAGCCTCCTCCTCCTACCCCCACTCCCCCTCCCCCTCAGTAGCCATACCCACCCCTTCGGTTGCCGCTCCCCCTCTCCCGCCAGAGAAGTGCTCCCCTCTTTCGGTGGCTGCCAGTACTGGAGCTCCCTTCCAGGACTCCTCTTCCCAGCACCCCGCTGAAAGGTGATCTATTGCTCCACATCGGCAGCATGATCTGCGGCCAGTGGGCGCCAAAATTGCCCGGTGTAATTCCGTGCCTGCCCTCACTGAAATCTGCCATTCTCTTCCTTCCCAAGAGAAGAAGGAGAAATGTCAGGAACAAGGGCAAGGCCTCTCTGGTACCATCTGAGGTGCAGCCTTCCCCCCCTACAGTCAATGAACCAACAGAGTCTGACCCACGTATATGGATATTACACCATCCTTATCAGTGACGGATAGCGACTCGGTGGTATGACCGACTCCGGTCATTTGGACTCCGGCTTGAGAATCCTCCAGTGGAATTGTAATGGGTATTTGCGTCACCTTCCAGAGTTGCAGCCACTTCTTTCCTTCTACTCTGCTGCTTTTATTGCACTCCAGGAGACCCATTTTGTCAATACTTACTCACCCACCCTTCGTGGGTTCCACGCTTTCTGTCGGAACCGAATTGGCCCCTTGCGGGCTTCTGGTGGTGTTTGCATCTTGGTCCGCAAGGACATTGTTAGTAAATGGGTTCCTCTCCAAACCACTCTGGAAGCCATTGCTGTCAGGGTCCATCTGGCCCCTCGAATCATGATCTGTAATCTTTACCTCCCACCTGACAGGCTGTCCACATCCCATGCCCTCACCACCCTTCTTCGAAAACTGTCTTCTCCCTTCCTGCTATTAGGGGACTTTAATGCCCACCACACTCTTTGGGGTAGTCATACGACTACTGCCCTGGGCAGGACAGTTGAAGCTGTTCTGGCATGGCTTGACCTATGTTCACGAAACACAGGCGCTCCCACACACTTTAGTGTGGCGCGTGGCACTTTCTCTACCGTTGACCTCTCCATCTGCAGTCCCAGCCTTCTTCCCTCCATTCAGTGGGGCATCCATGATACGTGACAGTGACCATTACCCGATTGTTTTGATCTTCCTTCAGTGTCTGTCACCTTCCCAGGTGGGCCATATCTAAGGCTGATTGGGGTGCCTTCTCCTGTGCTCCCATTCCCCCTTCATTGCCACATGACAGTGTTGATGAATCTACGCAGACCTTGACTGCCTCCATCCTTTCAGCAGCTGTTTCAGCAATCCCTTCTTCAGGTTGTCCCCACCAGAAGGTGGTCCCTTGGTGGACTCCAGAAATTGCTGCAGCCATAAAAGACCACCGCCGTGCTCTTCAACACTTCAAGCAGCACCCTTCTACTGCTCTTCTTCTGGTCTTTAAACTACTCTGCGCCGGGCCCGCTACCTAATCAAATTTCAGAAATGGATTTGCTGGGAACGATACGTAGCTGCCATAGGACCCCTCACCCCCTCTTCACAAGTCTGGGTGAAACTCCGGCGAATTTTTGGCCACCGTCCTCCCACTAGGATTGCAGTAATTTCTGTGCATGGTGTTGTCCTTGCCAATCCGGACTTTGTGGCAGAAAATTTTGCTCAACACTTTGCTCCAGCTTCAGCATCGGCTCAGTATCCGCCCACTTTCCTTCTCCTGAAAGAGTGTTCAGAATGACTGCCTTTGCCTTTTGTTTCTCACTGCTCAGAACCATATAATGCCCCATTCAGCGAGTGGGAATTAGGCAGCGCCCTCGCCCTTTATCCTGACACATCTCCTGGACCGGATCAGATACATAACCAAATACTCCAGCACTTATCGGTGGCTGGCCACCATTGTATACTGACCCTCTTCAACTGTCTATGGGGTGAGGGAGTATTTCCTACCCAGTGGCAGGAAAGCATTGTTGTTCCAGTGTTGAAGCTCGGGAAGCCTCCTCTTCAGCTGGATAGCTACCGTCCAATTAGCCTTACTAACACCCTCTGCAAGCTCCTTGAACACATGGTGAGTCGGCGGCTGTTTTGGATCCTTGAATCCCACGACCTTTTGTCATTGGCTCAAAGTGGTTTTTGCTGTGGCCACTCTACGGTGGATAACTTGGTCCACCTGGTGTCTGCTATCCGGTTGGCTTTTGCCCATCGGCAACACCTCCTTACAGTCTTCTTTGATCTGCATAAAGCCTATAACACCACCTGACGCCACCACATGCTCATCACCCTTCACGAATGGGGCCTTCATGGCACTCTGCCCGTTTTTATCCATAACTTCCTTTCTTGTTGCTCTTTTCAGGTCCAAGTTAGCTGCTCCTACTGCTCTCCCCATTGGCAAGAAAATGGGGTTTCACAGGGTTTTGTGCTGAGCGTCCCTCTCTTTCTCATAGCCTTTAATGGTCTGGTGACAGCTGTTGGGCTGATGGTGTCCCCCTCTTTGTATGCTGATGATTTTTGTATCAACCTCGCCTCCTCCATAATGGGCGCTGCAGAACACCGTCTACAGGGGGCAATCTGTCGGGCCCACTCATAGGATCTCTCTCATGGTGTTCAGTTTTCGGCGGTCAAGACATGTGTCATGCATTTCTGCCGTCGCCGTACAGTCCATCCCCATCCAGAACTGTTCCTCGATGGCCAGCCCCTCGAGGTGGTGGACACCCATTGCTTCTTGAGTCTGGTCTTCAATGCCCGGTTGACATGGCTCCCTCATCTTCGCCAGCTGAAGAGAACATGCTGGTCCCATCTCACTGTTCATAAGTGTCTGCGCAATACCACCTGGGGTGCAGACCGTTCTCCTGCGATTGTATCAAGCATTGGTCAAGTCTCGTATAGACTATGGAAGTCCTGTCTATGGTTCTGTGTCACCTTTGACACTGCAGATACTAGACCCCATCCACCACTGTGGCGTCTGACTTGCGACTGGTGCCTTCGGGACTAGCCCCGTACTTAGTCTTCTCGCAGAGGCAGGGATTCCATCACTGCGAGTTTTGCACCAGCAACAGCTGATATCTTACATGCTCTGCATTCACTACACCCCAAAGCACCCTAATTATGGTCTCCTTTATCCAGACATGGAGGTCCCCCTGCTGCAACAGCGGCTATGATGTGGGCTTACCATGGCTGTCTGCATTCAGTCCCTCTTTTCTGAGCTCCAGCAATTGCTTTCACCACCTCTTTTCTCTGCTCACGCATGTACCCCTCCATGGTGTGTCTCTCGGCTGCAACTCTGTCTTGATCTCTCAGTCGATTCAAAGGATTCTGTCCCTCCGATGGCTCTTCGCCACCAGTTCTCCTCAGTTCTTTTCAGGGTTCAGAAGTGATCTATACTGATGGCTCCGTGGTTGCTGGCCATACTGGTTTTGCTTACACCTATGCGCAGTGCATGGAACTTCGACTCTTGCCAGATGGCTGTAGTGTTTTTACTGCAGAATTGGTAGCCGTCTTGCGCGCACTGGACCATATTCGCTCCTGCCCAGGACTATCCTTCACTATCTGTAGTGACTCATTGAGCGGTTTGCACGCTGTCGGCCAGTGCTTCCCTCGCCACCCGTTGGTCATCACTATCCAGGACTCCCTTTCTCTCCTCTCTCAATGTGGATGCTTGGTGGTTTTCATTTGGACTCCAGGCCATGTTGGGATTCCTGACAATGAACTTGCCAATTGACTGGCTAAATTAGCTACTACCAGGCCATCTCTTGCTATTGGCATTCTGGAACTAGACCTTCGCTCGGCATTACGTCATCAGGTTTTGGACCTTTGGGATGCAGAATGGAGCACTCTTTCTTCGCCGAACAAGCTCAGGGCAATTGAGGATTCTACAACTCCATGGTGGTTCTCCTTATGGGCCTCTCGTAAGTCCTCTGCCGGCTCCACATCGGCCATACTTTTTTGACTCACGGCTATCTTCTCCATCGTGAGGGACCCCCCCCCCCCCCCCCTCTCTGTCTTTGTGGATCAATGTTGGCTGACAATGCCTCAGCAGTGGATCTAGTTTTATGTTTTATTCATGATGGGGGTTTTTATCGCTTTATTTAAGGGAGGGACCTTCCACCTTATTGGCAAGTGGAGGGGATGGCAGGCCCTCTTGCTCCCCCCTTCTCCGTGATTGAATTGGCCTCAACTGGGCTTGGTGGTTCACTCCGGTCCTCTGCCTTCCCACTTCTTTCTTTACGGGGTCTGTTATGTCTTGAACGTCTCTCTTGTCTTCTGTGCTTCTTCCTTCCTGCCCCTGTCATTAGTTACTTTCTTTCCCTCACATTTTCTTCCACCCTTTTCCTTCTTCCTTCCCTTAGTTTCCCATTTTAGGAACATTGAAGTTGCCTCTCCTAATGTGGGATTTTATCGGTTTTAGTTAATCTAAGGTCGGAGGGACTAACGACTGCGTAGTTTGGTCTCTTCTACACCCAATCAGCCAACCAGGTCTAACGAAGGAATGGTTACACTGGATGAAGCCCTACCCTTTACCATAGCAGCTAATATACAAGTTACTTGCCTTCAAGATATGCAAAATATGTGTTAGATCTCCCAAATATTGAATCACTTCTTGTGAGGAAACACATTGTGTATCTGACTCTGACATTTTGGAGCCTTTATTGACAGAAATAAAGCTATAGAGACAAGCCAGAGACAACGACAATACAGACAACACACTGCTTGTAATGTTTCATCTTATCATAAGCAATCTCAATTCTGTACATTGGTCAGCAAAATGAACATGTCAGCATGTGTGACACTTAACTGCTGCTGACTGTGCACAGGGCGTACTGTGACCCAAAGATTGTACTGCATGCACCTCACTAGCCATATACCAGACTAATCTTCCCTAGTATTTCCTCAGAACTGGGAAAGATCGGCAGGTTCTTCAAACCTCACAAATTACACCTTCAAGTTCCTATAACAATCAGTTTTCCCAGCCTTTCCCCTTGTGCATGAACAGGGAAGACAAAGATAGTAACACCACTCACCACATTGCATTGTTGAAGCTGTGAGCTGGAGTTGGCTATGAAGTCAGAGATCCAGCTGTCCGTAGCAGCCAGAACTTCCTGCACTATTTCCGGTGGTATCAGAAACCACTTTTATCCAAATATGATAGCTGTCAACATTGCAGCAACCATTTCTGATACCACTTCTGGGGGTTGAGTGGCTGCAATAGGTCAGGATGTCTGCAATTCACCACCCTAGGCTTGCTGCAGTGGTGTGATGACAGACGCAAGGTGGTGATCTGTCATGGAAACAGCTGCCAACGACTGTGATTGTGTGTGTGTGTGTGTGTGTGTGTGTGTGTGTGTGTGTGTGTGTGTGTGTGTGAGAGAGAGAGAGAGAGAGAGAGAGAGAGAGAGAGAGAGAGAGAGAGAGAGAGAAGGCCTTGTTGGCTGAAAACTCACTGACAGCCTTTTTGTAGTGCCCATCTGTGACTCAGCATCTGTGCCATATGGTGAGTAGCAACTATTCTTTTCATAATGTTGTTACATTCCATCCTACAGTTTCCATTGTTTGCGTTCCACATTTACATTTACATACCTCTTCTAATTCCCCAATTTCTCACTGTACTCCTACATTTTAAAGTTTTTAGTACATTTGAATGCTTTAGTAATGAGAACATTCTTTGTATGAAGCCCTTATTCCAATGCAGGCCCTATTAGTTTGTCAGATTTCGTTTTTTCTATTTTCTCACATTGTTAGTGGCAACAGCAGTTGGCAATTTTCTTAAGGCTCATTTCTCTGCCATGTTAAAGACTTCACTGGTCTATAGGTGCAGCATTGCATTGTCGGATAATCCCAAAACATTCATTGTTGACACATGTCTGCAGGTAACTGTTGCTAAAATAACCATTCATCATTGAGCAGTGGACAAGCACAGATACAAGACTTAACTTGTAGACCCCTCATTCTAATCTTCCCAATCTATATTCCTTTCTTTTCTGAGAAGGAACTAACATTTCCAAAAGCAAGGAAGGAACTAACATTTTCAGAAGTTAAGACAGTTGTGTTTACTTCTGTATGTTTCTATTAATAACATTTTAAATTTTACATACTAAAAGTAAGTACTACCCATTTTCTTTCTTTTTAATTTTATACTTTTGCAAGTACAAGAGGTCTGCAGGAGAACTTCTGTAAAGTTTAGAAGGAAGGAGAGAGAAGTGCAGCTATGAGGGTGGGTCAGTTGCTTGCGAAATGCAAAAGTCACAGTTTTAACAAAGATTTTTTGGCCATGGAACAGTATTTTGATTCCACATTGGAAAAGATCAGCATAAAATAATCCAATATACCATAAATGATGAGGAAACTATGATACACTCCTGGAAATTGAAATAAGAACACCGTGAATTCATTGTCCCAGGAAGGGGAAACTTTATTGACACATTCCTGGGGTCAGATACATCACATGATCACACTGACAGAACCACAGGCACATAGACACAGGCAACAGAGCATACACAATGTCGGCACTAGTACAGTGTATATCCACCTTTCGCAGCAATGCAGGCTGCTATTCTCCCATGGAGATGATCGTAGAGATGCTGGATGTAGTCCTGTGGAACGGCTTGCCATGCCATTTCCACCTGGCGCCTCACTTGGACCAGCGTTCATGCTGGACGTGCAGACTGCGTGAGACGACGCTTCATCCAGTCCCAAACATGCTCAATGGGGGACAGATCCGGAGATCTTGCTGGCCAGGGTAGTTGACTTACACCTTCTAGAGCACGTTGGGTGGCACGGGATACATGCGGACGTGCATTGTCCTGTTGGAACAGCAAGTTCCCTTGCCGGTCTAGGAATGGTAGAACGATGGGTTCGATGACGGTTTGGATATACCGTGCACTATTCAGTGTCCCCTCGACGATCACCAGTGGTGTACGGCCAGTGTAGGAGATCGCTCCCCATGCCATGATGCCGGGTGTTGGCCCTGTGTGCCTCGGTCGTATGCAGTCCTGATTGTGGCGCTCACCTGCACGGCGCCAAACACGCATACGACCATCATTGGCACCAAGGCAGAAGTGACTCTCATCGCTGAAGACGACACGTCTCCATTCGTCCCTCCATTCACGCCTGTCGCGACACCACTGGAGGCGGGCTGCAAGATGTTGGGGAGTGAGCGGAAGACGGCCTAACGGTGTGCGGGACCGTAGCCCAGCTTCATGGAGATGGTTGCGAATGGTCCTCGCCGATACCCCAGGAGCAACAGTGTCCCTAATTTGCTGGGAAGTGGCGGTGCGGTCCCCTACGGCACTGCGTAGGATCCTACGCAGTGCATCCGGCGTGCATCTTGGCGTGCATCCGTGCGTCGCTGCGGTCCGGTCCCAGGTCGACGGGCACGTGCACCTTCCGCCGACCACTGGCGACAACATCGATGTACTGTGGAGACCTCACGCCCCACGTGTTGAGCAATTCGGCGGTACGTCCACCCGGCCTCCCGCATGCCCACTGTACGCCCTCGCTCAAAGTCCGTCAACTGCACATACGGTTCACGTCCACGCTGCCGCGGCATGCTACCAGTGTTAAAGACTGCGATGGAGCTCCGTATGCCATGGCAAACTGGCTGACACTGACGGCGGCGGTGCACAAATGCTGCGCAGCTAGCGCCATTCGAAGGCCAACACCGCGCTTCCTGGTGTGTCCGCTGTGCCGTGCGTCTGATCATTGCTTGTACAGCCCTCTCGCAGTGTCCGGAGCAAGTATGGTGAGTCTGACACACCGGTGTCAATGTGTTCTTTTTTCCATTCCCAGGAGTGTAGTTACTGCATTCTAAGATTTGTGAATGATACCAATGAACAAATTAATGCCCACTACCAATAATATCCTAATTTCCAAATACATGGTCTTTCACCTTATAAGCCATGTTCTTGATAAGTGTTTAACTTGCTTCAACTCATCAAAAATTGCCTTGAACTAGGGAAAGTGGAACGAGTTGCCTTTGCAGACCTCTCAGTGGCACATAACTCAGTCATAGGGTTTTCTGTGTGAAACTATACAAGATGAGTAAAGACTACTGTATGGGCGATGCGAAAAGTAATGTCTCTGAATCATTTACTTTGTTCTCGGTATTGAGGTATTAGATGTTGTGCAGATTACTCAGTTGACTTTTCCGCTTTACTGATGCAGGTTGGAAACCACTGCCACTACAGTGCTCCAAATTGTAACATGTAATATTGGAATGTGTACACAACTGTTGGTGCATGAGATCAATTTTTTAACTGCAAAAAATGGGCCTCCAATTGAAATCCGTAGAAGAATGTAAGCTGTGTAGGGTGATGATTGTATCTACATCAGTAATGTGCAACAATCTGATAGCCATGGGTTCACTGCCATTGATCATCCTCCATACAACCACAACTTGGCCCATCCAATTTTCATCTGTTTCCAAAAACTTGAAGATCACCTTTGAGGACTTCAATTTGATAGTGATGAAGTGGAGAAGTGAGATGGTGGCTCCATCAATGAAGTCAAACATTCTACAGTGACAGTATCAACAAACTGGTCTCTTATTGGAAGAAATGTGTTCGTCGCTAGGGTCTTCATGTTGAAAAATAAATTTGAATATGTAGACATGAAAAATAGAGTCCGCAGCTCGTGTTCTAGTGGCTAGTGTTGCTGCCTCTGGATCACGGGGTCCTGGGTTCAGTTGCCGGCCAGGTTGGGGATTTTCTCTTCCTGGGAACTGGGTGTTTGTGTTGTCCTCATTTCATCATCATCATTTGTGACAGTGACTAGATTTGACTGTACAAAAAACTGGACCAAAAAAATTGGGACTTTGTATGGGCGCTGATGACTGCACAGTTAGTGCCCTACAAACCAAACATCAACATCATGAAGAATAGAGATGTAGAATGTCAATGAAGTTTGTTTCATTTAAAAAGCTTGAAGAGCTTTCGCATAAAAAATTTGGAGGCATTACTTTTCAGTACCTCCTTGTAGTTTATGAAGATTGCAAACATGGTTTTAGAAAATAGACTATTTTTCAGTAAATTCCAGGTCAACCATAGTTGACCTCAACTACAAAGAAACCAGACCTTAGCTACCCAAGAGATACATTTTGAAGATGTTGAGACACCTACAGCTGATCTAGAAATCTTCTCTAAGTACTATGAGGATGAATATCCAAAGCCCAACTCATTAAACTCTCAAGTGTATGCCTTCTGTATTCAGAAGAGACAAGCCAACAGGAGACTGAATTAAATATGGAATGGTATTCATCTGACACAAAAAGTTATTCCCAAAGTTTTTGACACAATATTGTACAGAGCAAGCCCTAGAATCTTGGATGCAAGTGTTCTTGCGTTCTGCTTCTCAAATAGAGAATATATCAGTCTATTCTGCTGTTCTGCCTCTGTGAAGGAAGTCGTTGCCCCATTGAATGAGACAAATCCCATTATCACTGTATAAGAGAACCTGCCTTTACAGATGATTTATACATTCTATTCAGTATACACTATCTGATCAAAAGTATCCAGAGACTTCTGTGTACTATGGAATTTACTGATACGTGTCATGAGAAGTGAACCCATTAATATAAAATGAAGCAGGGAATATTGTGTTGGCAACAGAGATGCATTGAGTCGGTCAAAAGAGCTCTGTTAATTCTAATGTGATCTAGACATTGGATACCACCTGATTAATCCTCCTAAAGATGCCCAAGTTGACTGTTGGCAGTGTGATTGTGAAATGGAAATCCAAAGGAACAACCACAGCTAATCCAATACCAGTCAGATCTCACATACTGATGGACAGGGATCATCAAGTCTTGTAGAGGGTGGTTGTAAAAAATTGCATGAAATTAGTGGAAGAAATCACTCAAGAGTTTCAAAGCACTATCATCAGTCCATCTAACACCATGACTGTGTGCAAGGAATTAAAATGAGTGGGGTGCAATGGTCAAATATCTCCCAGTAAGTCACTCATTTCTGTAGTCGCTGTTAAGTGATGCTTGGGGCATTGTAAAGAGCAATGGCACTGGACAGTGGATGATTGTAAACAAGTGATTTGGAGTGATGAATCCCACTATACCCTGTGACAATCTGACAAAAGGTTTTGGGTTTGATGAATGCCTGTAGAATATTACATGCCATCATGTGCAGTGTAAACAATAAAGTACGGAGGAGGTAGTGTTGTGGAATAGGGGTGTTTTTCATGGTTAGGGTGTCATCTCCTTATTGCACTGAAGAAAATTCTCGACTTGGAAGGATATGAACAAATTTTATAGGTTTGTGTGGTGCATACATTAGAGGAACAGTTGGGAGACAATGATAGTTCGTAGCACCATGACAGTACACTCTGTCCAAAAGGAGCATATGTTAGGCAATGCTTTGGGGTCAGCAACATTCCTGAAAAGGATTGGCCTACTCAGAGTCCTGATGTAAACTGAATGGAACACCTTTGGGATCAGTTAGAACATTGACTTCACTCCAGATCCCAGCAATAAAAATCACTACCTTCCCTTGCTTCAGTGCTTGAGGAAGAGTGGGCTGCTATTCAGAGATCTTATTGAAAGTGTCCCCAGCAGCGTTGAAGCTATCTTGAAGGTGAAGGGTGGGCACACCCCATATTAATGTTCACTAATAGGTGTCTGGATACTTTGATCGCATAGTGTAGTCTTGGTCTCAATGAAAGAGGAACTTGCAACAGAGATAGGCCATGAGGTCCATAAATCCATAACAATGCTTAACATCCACTTCGTGGACATCAGTAACTTACATAGTCTTCTAGCAACTACTGTTAGAAACAAAACTAGCTCTGAAGGAACTAAAATGACATAATTGACATCAAATTGTGATACTTTAACAAGAACATTAATGCTGCTGACAATCTACTTACTCATTTTGATCAAAGCTGGACCACTTTTAAAGCTCTGAATTGCTAGCACACTAGTGTGGCTAGTACAAAAGTGCAGATCTGCAAGTAGTGTATATCGAAAGACACAGATATGACTTGCATGAGTGGTGAAGAAGAGACTGTACAGAAACTAACAAACTGTTCTGAATGGCCTCATGCATGTTCCTCAAGGGCATAAGGAGAAGGAAAATTTGACCTCACACACACACACACACACACACACACACACACACACACACACACAGGCACTTTTAATCATGCCTGTCTGCAACTTGACGTGTCTTCTTTACGATAAGTACCAATCTATCTTTTCCTTCATTGTTAATATTCCTACCTGGATTTTCCATTGTTTGAGTAGTCAAAAACTCGTAAAAGAAGATTTAAATAGTTACTAGGATTTTTAAAAATGTCCTTCCTTGGAACTGATACAAGAGAGAGAGAGAGAGAGAGAGAGAGAGAGAGAGAGAGAGAGAGAGAGAGAGAGCACTGTAGTGCTGGGACGATGTAGCCAGTTGGAAGGAAATTTACTGAAAGTGCAGCAACAATTTCAATCTCATTTATGTAGACAGTTGATTGTATTACACCCAAGACTTTCCAGTGTCATATTAACAATTTTATTGCTGTTGTTCTTGCTTCTTATGTATTGTTTGCAGCTTAAATGTATTTGCATCAGTTTTTAATTTTAATTGGTCTGCATCTTTTTCATAAATCATTGACAAAATAAATAATATTTTCAAAATAAAAATTGACAGTGCAAACAAATATAGCTTTATAGGGAATCTGTCAGTTAGCAGCTTTGTGTACAAAAAGAGGGAAGTATGCAATATGATTTTTTTTTAACCACAATCTGTCATGAAACAGCTCTGGTAAACATTAAAATGATTTTAATAATAATTAAAAATAATTCTCCTTGATTACATCTTCATTAATATAAATAAATTTTTGAATGATTTTTCAAACGTGTTAGAAGTTAAGGCTCTGTATAGCACATGACAAGGTTGTATATGTACACCACATTTTTGTGGGGCTTTAAAGTGTGTGTGTGTGTGTGTGTGTGTGTGTGTGTGTGTGTGTGTGTGTGTGTTAGAGAGAGAGAGAGAGAGAGAGAGAGAGAGTGGGGGAGGGAGGGGGGGGGGGGCAGGCAGGTTTCAAAACTTAGCAAGATTATATTAAACTTAAGTTCCTGAGCACAATCCACCATTCCTCTGACCAAGCAAAATGGTGCCTTGGTTAGCACATTGGATGACACCAGTTCAGAATCTTATCCAATCATCCAGATTCATGTTTTCTCTGACTTCCCGGAGTTGCTCCAGGCAAATGTTGGGATGTTTCCCCTTGAAACAACACAGCTGATTTCCTTCCCTATCCTTGAAACAATCCGAGCTTGTGATCTTTATCTGATGGCATCAGTGTCAATGTAAAATTAAACCCCAATCTTCCTTCCATTCTTCCTTCCTTCCCTTAGTCCTTCATTCTACTACAGGTGAGTAATGGGATACACTCACTTTAGTATATTATTAACAAACTCCTAACAGTCATTTCACACTTTGGTACACAAGCACTGACATATATTTTCTTTTGTTTTCCAGTGTGTGACTTTGGGTATCATGTTTGTTGAAGCAGTGACAGTACTTGTACGCCAGTCATCACATTTTCGAGTCACGCGTGCCCTACGACCAATCTTTCTTGTTGATACTCGTCACTGCGGTGGTGTACGCCGATTCATACGTCAAATCCTGCAGTCATTGCCGCCAATCCTTGATATGCTTGGCCTACTATTGTTCTTTGTTACAACATATGCACTGCTTGGATATTTCTTGTTTTCTGATGATCCTCGTGATCAGCACTTTTCAACATTGCAGGACAGTTTTGTTAGCATGTTTGTCCTTCTGACAACAGCCAAGTAAGTAAATAATTTGTAATACCTCATGTAAAATAGTTTAAAGCAAATGAAATGTATAAAACCAAGATTTTCCAATTCATTAACTCTGTTGCATTAAAGTCTCTGAAATAAATTTTTTGAGATTTTGTACTAAATTCATATGAAACCAGTGACTACAAAATGATCATGTAAAACTGGACTTTGGTATACAATTCTGGTATCTGTTACAAGGTTAATGAATATTAAGTAAACTAGCATTAATGTGTGCTACAACAATCATATTGTGCAAAGTGTGCTTTTCAATGAATATTTTTTTTTGTTAATTGCCTTATTTGATGAAAAAAAAAGTACCCTTCATAATTTAGGCATAGGCTGTTGACTGCTGAATAATGATAACTGGTGGCACGTAATCGCTATGAAGTCAGTCAAGATTATTTTTGTTTTATAGACAATATCAATAGAGCTACTAGGCCAGATTTAGTGTGGACGCTGATGGAAAGCAGGGGGGGGGGGGGGGGAGACAGCTTTCTCTGTGTTTCATAGATTGCTGTGATATAATTTTCTTGAGGAAAAAAAAAATGCAGATATTTGTTTCCATCATAGTATTTTCCACTTCGTGTGCATAATTATTGAAAAGTAGCAGCTTGTCTTCAAACTTCATGTTTACTTGGCAGGAAAAGAATGTCTGAGCAGTTAAGAAATGCAGATTTTAACAGTAAATTTAAGAATGTGTGAGATGCCTGTATTTTAGTCAAATGTGTACAGTCAGTCAAAAAGTGTAGATGTTGCAAATCTACAAGCTTTAGTCTTCTCATATCTCACAAGTGCTTTGCTTTTGAGAAAAGAAGCTATACTGTGTAGACAACTCAGTGAGATTAGGTAGGGTGTTACAGTACAGGTAAAAAAAGAACACACCAAGGTTGGTACTCAGTGGCTTATAATCCAAAAGCATCCCTATAATAGATAGTTTTGTTTTGGAAGGGACTTATGACGTGATTGATAACTCATTGGGTAGTGAATGTCAGTGTACTCGGATTTACTAAAACTAGTGCAGAACTATTTCAATCATCTGGAATGCTCCTTGCTTATATCTTGTCTCATTCATCCATGTTTCATGGATATCGTGATGGAAGAGAATCTTTAACAGTATTGATTGAGCCAGGGCATAAATTTTCAGAAACCAATAGATGTTACAATACTTCCTGACTGCAATAACACATGATTAGCCCTTTTCTGTGTGAACCGTTTGATTCTTTTAATATTAGATAGTGCTACTTTAAGTTCCAGATCTTTTATTCTACATTTTAGTTGATAATTAACAAATATTGAGCCATAACTGTTTAAAAAAATTAATATATTTTCATTATTAACTACTGGTCATTGTTGTTGTTGTGGTCTTCAGTCCTGAGACTGGTTTGATGCAGCTCTCCATGCTACTCTATCCTGTGCAAGCTTCTTCATCTCCCAGTACCTACTGCAACCTACATCCTTCTGAATCTGCTTAGTGTATTCATCTCTTGGTCTCTCTCTACGATTTTTACCCTCCACGCTGCCCTCCAATGCTAAATTGGTGATCCCTTGATGCCTCAGAACATGTCCTACCAACCGATCCCTTCTTCTGGTCAAGTTGTGCCACAAACTTCTCTTCTCCCCAATCCTATTCAATACTTCCTCGTTAGTTATGTGATATACCCATCTAATCTTCAGCATTCTTCTGTAGCACCACATTTCGAAAGCTTCTATTCTCTTCTTGTTCAAACTATTTATCGTCCATGTTTAACTTCCATACATGGCTACACTCCATACAAATACTTTCAGAAATGACTTCCTGACACTTAAATCTATACTCGATGTTAACAAATTTCTCTTCTTCAGAAACATTTTCCTTGCCATTGCCAGTCTACATTTTATATCCTCTCTACTTCGACCATCATCAGTTATTTTGCTCCCCAAATAGCAAAACTCCTTTACTACTTTAAGTGACTCATTTCCTAATCTAATTCCCTCAGCATCACCCGACTTAATCCGACTACATTCCATTATCCTCGTTTTGCTTTTGTTGATGTTCATCTTATATCCTCCTTTCAAGACACTGTCCATTCCGTTCAACTGCTCTTCCAAGTCCTTTGCTGTCTCTGACAGAATTACAATGTCATCGGCGAACCTCAAAGTTTTTATTTCTTCTCCATGGATTTTAATACCTACTCCGAATTTTTCTTTTGTTTCCTGTACTGCTTGCTCAATATACAGATTGAATAACATCGGGGAGAGGCTACAACCCTGTCTTACTCCCTTCCCAACCAATGCTTCCCTTTCATGTCCCTCGACTCTTATAACTGCCATCTGGTTTCTGTACAAATTGTAAATAGCCTTTTGCTCCCTGTATTTTACCCCTGCCACCTCCAGAATTTGAAAGAGAGTATTCCAGTCGACATTGTCAAAAGCTTTCTCTAAGTCTACAAATGCTAGAAACGTAAGTTTGCCTTTCCTTATTCTTTCTTCTAAGATAAGTCGTAAGGTCAGTATTGCCTCACGCGTTCCAGTATTTCTACGGAATCCAAACTGATCTTCCCCGAGGTCGGCTTCTACTAGTTTTTCCATTCTTCTGTAAAGAATTCGTGTTAGTAATTTGCAGCTGTGGCTTATTAAACTGATTGTTCGGTAATTTTCACATCTGTCAACACCTGCTTTCTTTGGGATTGGAATAATTATATTCTTCTTGAAGTCTGAGGGTATTTCGCCTGTTTCATACATCTTGCTCACCAGATGGTAGAGTTTTGTCAGGACTGGCTCTCCCAAGGCCGTCAGTAGTTCCAATGGAATGTTGTCTACTCCGGGGGCCTTGTTTCGACTCAGGTCTTTCAGTGCTCTGTCAAACTCTTCACGTAGTATCGTATCTCCCATTTCATCTTCATCTACATCCTCTTCCATTTCCATAATATTGTCCTCAAGTACATCGCCCTTGTATAGATCCTCTATATACTCCTTCCACCTTTCTGCTTTCCCTTCTTTGCTTAGAACTGGGTTTCCATCTGAGCTCTTGATGTTCATACAAGTGGTTCTCTTATCTCCAAAGGTCTCTTTAATTTTCCTGTAGGCAGTATCTATCGTACCCCCTGTGAGATAAGCCTCTACATCCTTACATTTGTCCTCTAGCCATCCCTGCTTAGCCATTTTGCACTTCCTGTTGATCTCATTTTTGAAACGTTTGTATTCCTTTTTGCCTGCTCAATTTACTGCATTTTTATATTTTCTCCTTTCATCAATTAAATTCAATATTTCTTCTGTTACCCAAGGATTTCTACTAGCCCTCGTCTTTTTACCTACTTGATCCTCTGCTGCCTTCACTACTTCATCCCTCAAAGCTACCCATTCTTCTTCTACTGTATTTCTTTCCCCCATCCCTGTCAATTGTTCCCTTACGCTTTCCCTGAAACTCTGTACAACTTCTGGTTTAGTCAGTTTATCCAGATCCCATCTCCTTAAATTCCCACCTTTTTGCAGTTTCTTCAGTTTTAATCTACAGTTCATAAGCAACAGATTGTGGTCAGAGTCCACATCTGCCCCTGGAAATGTCTTACAATTTAAAACCTGGTTCCTAAATCTCTGTCTTACCATTATATAATCTATCTGAAATCTGTCAGTATCTCCAGGGTTCTTCCATGTATACAACCTTCTATCATGATTCTTAAACCAAGTGTTAGCTATGGTTAAGTTGTGCTCTGCGCAAAATTCCACCAGGCGGCTTCCTCTTTCATTTCTTAGCCCCAATCCATATTCATCTACTACGTTTCCTTCTCTCCCTTTTCCTACTACCGAATTCCAGTCACCCATGACTATTAAATTTTCATCACCCATCACTATCTGAATAATTTCTTTTATGTCGTCATACATTTCTTCAATTTCTTCGTCATCAGCAGAGCTAGTTGGCATATAAACTTGTACTACTGTAGTCCCCCCAGGGGCTCAGCATTCATTTGCTGCGTACGGGCTTGGCGACCCCGGGGTCCTGAGCTGGGGACTGGTCGGCGCCGCCACTTTCCTGTCACCATAACCCCCGGACATGCTTCAGCGACCACTGTATGGCACGGCGGTGGAATGTTGTGTGCTGCGGGGAATGGTAATCTTGGCTTGACCGCCTGGATTGCGAGGAAGGACAACCTCTATAAAAACCCCTCAATCTTCCAGTGTGCTCCGCGCCTGAGATGCATGGCTGTTGGGGTGGAACAGTCGCAAGCGGGCAACCTCTGGGGCACCTGCCGCACCCCAGTTGTATCAGGCTTACTCAGGCACGTGGGGCTCTGTCTGAGCGGACCTTTAGTTCCCTAGCTGCTCGTGGGACCACAATGGACCCTTCGACCTCTACATTTCCCCCTGCCAGTGGCTTGGGTGGGCCACTGGTAGGAAAACACACCCCATCGAAGAAGCGACTTCGTGCTGCGAGTCCTCCAGCGCCTGGTGTTGATCGAGATTTATCAGACTGTCGTAACAGAGCACATGCTGATAATCAGAATGTGTTTTTGATTATTAAACGGAAGGAGGGTAGCTTTGAGAGGGTTTCTCCCTTTTACATCCACAATGGTCTTGAGGGGATTGCAGAAACACTTAAATCTGTGAAGCGACTTCGCAGTGGGACTCTGTTAGTTGAGACTTCTAGTTCCCGTCAAGTCGCTTCTCTTAGAAAGCAACCTGTCTCGGAGAGTACGCTATCGAGGCCGAGCTCCACTCCACTCTGAACTATAGTAAGGGTGTTGTGACATGTAGGGACTTGGTGGATATCCCCACAGATGAGTTAAAATCTGAATGGGCTGATGACGGTATTGTTGACGTGCAGCATATTATGAAACGAGTCGATGGGAACCTAGTCAAATCTGACTCGTTTATTCTCACGTTCAGTTGCCCGAGACTCCCAGAGTATGTTAAACCGGGGTTCTTACGTTTGCCAGTAAGGCCATATTTCCCCAACCCAATGCGCTGTTTTAAATGTCAGCGCTTTGGGCATACTACGTTGGGGTGCAATGGGGTAGCCACTTGTGGTAAATGTGGTCAGCCTGCCCATGAAGGAGCCGATTGTTCATCGCCTGTGAAGTGCGTGAATTGCTCTGGGAGTCACCCTGTCTGGAGCCGGGTCTGCCCCATCTATCTCGAAGAATGGAAAATACAGGAGATTAAAACATCTAAGCGCATCCCCTATGGTGAGGCCAAGAAGCTCTTTAAGGCCATGCAACCTCCTGTGTTTACAACATCTTTCGCTTCCGCTCTGAAGAAACCGGTACCAATGGCCACTGTTGCTACACAAACGGAGGTTGCTAGTGTTAGCACTAATACCTGCATTTGCCAGTGCACTTGTGCTGCTGCGGTTGTTTTGCAACCTGCGGCTCTCCCTGCAACGTCGGACAAGGCTGTGGTTGCTGACATTGGGGTACTTCCTGCCTCTCCCCCTATGGCGCCTTCTGCCCAGGCGAGTAAAGCTCCTCCTGTAGACAAGGCTCTGCATTCTAAGCCCTCCCAAGACAAAGACGCCGAAGGTGAAGGTTTTGCTACCTGAGGAGACTAGTCAGGGTCGGTCCGATGACGTGGCCATCGTACTGTCTGACATCTCCCGTGGGTCGTCATCGGAGCTGATGGACATTGATGCCGACCGGGGGGCAATCTTCTCGCCCCAGGAATAAATCTCCGGTGGGTACGGGCTCTCCTCCGAAGCACAGAGGAAGTGTGACAGTTCAGCCACCCTAATCACTGGCTCCCATATTACAGTGGAACCTGAATGGGTTCAGGACGCATGTGGCCGAATTACAACTCCTTGTACGAGAGTGCCCTTTGTGCTTATGTCTCCAAGAGACACATTTTCGGGCCACTGATGCTCCTTCTTTACGGGGCTATGCCGTATATCGGAAAGATGATCTGACGGGGCAAAGGGTGGTGTTGCGGTTTTTGTTCGTGACATGCACCCCTCATCTGAGCTCCCTCTCGTTACAGACTTGCAAGCAGTTGCAGTTGACCTTCTTGTGGGTCGGAGGCTCACAGTCTGTTCAGTCTACTTACCATCTCAGGATGTGATAGACTCTGAGGCTCTCACAGACCTTATTAGCCAACTCCCCCGCCCATTTCTTCTGCTGGGGGACTTCAATGCTCATAATGTCTTATGGGGCTCTCTGACTACTTGCCCCAGGGGTCGCATTCTGGAAAGCCTCATGATGTCTGCAGAACTGTGCATCCTCAACTCTGGTGCTCCCACTCATTTCTGTACTGCTTCCGGGTCGTCATCGGCTATTGACCTTTCCTTTTGCTCTCCAGCACTCGCGGTTTCTGCTCTGTGGGAGGTTGTTGCTGACCTCCATTCTAGTGACCACTTCCCCCTTTGGATTCGCCTCCTGGATGAGGCTGTGGCATTATCAGTGCCGCCTCGGTGGCACCTCTGCAGAGCTGACTGGACATTTTTCAGCCAACTGGCTGTTTTGGAACACCGTGACAGCGACCACGAATGGGTAGACCATGTTACAGCCGTGATCTCCCATGCTGCTGAATTGTCCATTCCACGATCATCCGGTAATCCCAAGAGGCGTCCTGTCCCCTGGTGGACCACTGAGTGCCGCTCCGCCATCCGAGCCCGCTGTGCAGCTCTGCGCTGCTTCAAGTGCCGTCCCTCAGCTGACAATCTTGCGGCCTTTCGGGTGGCAAGGGCCAAAGCGCGGCGAGTGATTAAAGAGAGCAAACGACGGTCATGGCAAGTGTTCTTGAACTCCATCTCCCGCTCCACTAATTCTACGAAAGTATGGGAAGCCATCAGGAGGATTTCCGGGAAACGCAGCCAACTACCTGTCACGGCATTGCTGCATCAGGGATGTCTCCTCATGGCGCCAAGAGACATTGCCCAGACAATGGCCATGCATTTTGCGGAATCTACCGCCACTATTAACTGTGGTCCAGATTTCTGCCGCTACCGAACTGCCATCGAGAGGGGTCACTTGGACTTCCGGTCTCCAAATTCTGAACCCTACAACTGCCCCTTCACAATGTGAGAACTGGATTCGGCGCTGTCTGTGGCTCATGATACTGCGCCTGGTCATGATCAAATCCGGTACAGCATGCTGCAGCACTTGTTGCTGCCATCCAAGGAAGTTCTCCTGCATTGTTTTAATATGATATGGTTATCCGGCACATACCCTGACTCGTGGAGGGAGGCGATTTTGATTCCTCTCCTCAAACCGGGGAAGGACCGCACGCATCCCAGCAGTTATCGAAGTATTGCTTTGACGAGCTGTGTCGGGAAGACATTGGAACGCATGGTCAACCGTCGCCTGGTTTGGCTGCTCGAGACCAGGCAGCTCCTTAGCCCCTCTCAGTGTGGCTTTCGGAGATGTCGTTCGACTGTAGACAACTTGACCCTGCTGGAGGTGGCCATCCAGCAGGCCTTCCTACTTAACCAGCATTGTCTTGGTGTCTTCTTTGACATTCATAAGGCGTATGACACTACTTGGCGCCGCCATATCCTCAATCAACTCCATGAGTGGGGCTTTCGTGGCCGTCTCCCCATCTTCATTCAGTCCTTTCTTTCCCAACGCCTCTTTCGTTATAGGGTTGGTAATGTGCTGTCTGATTTGTATGTGCAGGAGAATGGTGTTCCTCAGGGAAGCGTTTTAAGTGTCACCCTCTTTGCCGTCGCCATTAACAGTATCGCGTCCACTATCCGGAGTCCTGTCCAATGCTCCTTGTTTGTGGACGATTTTGCTGTTTTCTGTTCTTCCTCCAGTCTTGTCACTGCTAGTCGGCAGTTGCAGCTTACGATACAGCGATTAGAGGCATGGACTGCGCAGACGGGTTTTACCTTTTCTGCAGACAAATGTGTATGTGTTCATTTTAATCGTTCTCGACATCTTTTTACCTCCCCTGAATTGCGTCTGAGGGGCACCATTCTTCCTTTTAGCGACACTGTGCGGTTCCTGGGCCTCACTTTTGATTCCAAGTTGTCGTGGTTGCCTCACATTTGGGATTCGTGCCAAGCATTTGCTTGAGTCCCTTGGTGTGGAGCGTGTGGCCCCCCAACGACAAGGTTTTACTCGCCTGCCTCCCTGGTTGCTCCAGAGGCCCAGCGTCCTTTTAGACTTGTCGGAGTACCGTAGGAGCTGCACTCCTGCGTTTGTTTTTATCTCCTTATTTTATGATATTTTAAACCAGCATCCCGACCATGTACCAGTATTTACGGATGGCTCTAAACAGGGGGACTCTGTTGGTTGTGCTGTTGTTTTCCCTGATCGAGTCGTCAAGGTACGGCTTCCTGCGGCGGTTACCATCTTTGATGCCGAATTGTTTGCGATCTTGCGAGCATTGGAGCAGATGAGGTGTGTTCCCAGTCTTAAGTTCCTCATCTGTTCTGACTCCCTGAGTGCCCTTCAGACCATGCAACACTTGTACCCAGCGGATACGGTCGTCCAGAACATCCATGATGCCCTCCTCCACCTGCAACGGCAAGGGAAGGAGGTTTCCTTCTGCTGGGTGCCAGGGCACGTGGGTATTAGGGGAAACGAACTGGCGGATGTGGCTGCCAAAGATGCCTGTTCCCTCCCTCACGTTGTTGGATGTGCCGTCCCCCTCCATGCCGCTACTTCCCTCCTGCGTTTTCGCGTTATGCGTCAGTGGGAAGAGGAGTGGCTGGCAGTCGGTGAAAATAAGCTGCGTCTGTTCAAGGCTACCATGCGGCCATGGCGTACGTCCTACCAGTCATGCAGGCGGGATGAGGTTCTCCTCACTCGCCTCCGCATCGGGCACAGTCCCTTAACGCATGGTTTTTTACTCCGGCGGGAGGACCCCCCAATCTGCAGTTCTTGTGGCGTCCAGATTACTGTCCGCCACGTTTTACTTGACTGTCTTTTATTCTATGACCAGAGGGCGGTGGTTTCTTTGCCACCGGATTTGCCCTGTATTTTACAAGATGACGCAATGACTGTAGTTAAGGTCTTACGGTTTTGTGTCCTGTCCAATTTGTTGCCTCGGATTTTAGGGAGAGGGTTATAATGTGCTGCTGGGTGACTGGCTCACCCAGGTTTTAGGTACGAGGTCAGCCAGTCACGATTACCTCCTTGTTTCCCTTCGGTTTCTGTTATCTTTTCCTTGTGTTTCCTTTCCATTTTAGTGTGTTCCTTCTCCTCTTGTTTTGCCTCTGTATGTGAGGATTTGGAACTGCGTCAGGTCTGTGTCTTTTAGCCGTTCTCCTTGTTCGCTGTTTGTCTTAGTCCCTTCACTGCATGTGTTCCTGTTTTTATGCGTTTGGGCGCTGATGACCATGCTGTTTAGCGCCCGTAAGCTTCAAACACACACACACACACACACACACACACACACTACTGTAGTAGGTGTAGGCTTCGTATCTATCTTGGCCACAATAATGCGTTCACTATGCTGTTTGTAGTAGCTTACCCGCATTCCTATTTTCCTATTCATTATTAAACCTACTCCTGCGTTACCCCTATTTGATTTTGTGTTTATCACCCTGTAGTCACCTGACCAGAAGTCTAGTTCCTCCTGCCACCGAACTTCACTAATTCCCACTATATCTAACTTTAACCTACCCATTTCCCTTTTTAAATTTTCTAACCTACCTGTCCGATTAAGTGATCTGACATTCCACGCTCCGATCCCTAGAATGCCAGTTTCCTTTCTCCTGATAACGACATCCTCTTGAGTAGTCCCCGCCCGGAGATCCGAATGGGGGACTATTTTACCTCCGGAATATTTTACCCAAGAGGGCGCCATCATCATTTAATCATACAGTAAAGCTGCATGCCATCGGGAAAAATTACGGCCGTAGTTTCCCCTTGCTTTCAGCCGTTCGCAGTACCAGCACAGCAAGGCTGTTTTGGTTATTGTTACAAGGCCAGATCAGTCAATCATCCAGACTGTTGCCCCTGCAACTGCTGAAAAGGCTGCTGCCCCTCTTCAGGAACCACACGTTTGTCTGGCCTCTCAACAGATACCCCTCCGTTGTGGTTGTACCTACGGTACGGCTATCTGTATCGCTGAGGCACGCAAGCCTCCCCACCAACGGCAAGGTCCATGGTTCATGGGGGGAGGTCATGTGGAAATACGGCCATCCTGATTTCGGTTTTCCGTTATTTCCCTAAATCGCTCGAGGCAAATGCCGGGATGGTTCCTATCAAAGGGCACGGCCGTCTTCCTTCCCCGTCCTTCTCTAATCCGATGAGACCGATGACCTCGCTGTCTGGTCTCCTTCCCCCAAACAACCAACCAACCATGTGAAAATAGATAAAAATATGACATAGGCTTGTGATATGCCATATTGTTAAATTTATCTTTATTAACAATTATGTTTCAGTATATTCTAATTAACATTGATATGCATTAATAAATATGGAATTTAAATAAATGTTATAAAGAGTGAGGTTCGAACCAGCAACTTAATGATTATAAAACTTTATGTTAGGCACTCAGATACTAACAAATATGTTGCTATGTTACAAATGATGATTTATTTATTTTATGTAAGATTTCTTTATGAGTGAAATTTTGCTTTACTTTGGGGGTAAGTAGTGAGGAAATGATGCAGAATCCCGCATCAGGAAGACCTAAGGTGTAGAAAAGGAAAATCAACAATGAAATGCTAACAGTTGATAACTGATTACTATCACCATGCAGCAGTGGTGCTCAGTCATTTTTGGCATTCTGGTTATTCTTCATGTTTTACTGTCCTTGTTAATACATATAGTTTATAAATCACTGTCAAATGCATAGAGAACTTTTTCCCTGCTCTGTATATGGGTCATTACTTATTAATGTGCAAGTGGAAACTGATTAAAATATTATGAAAAGGAAAGTTGCTACTCACTATATAGCAGAGATTCTGAGTCGCAGATAGGCACAAAAAAAAGCTTTTGGCCATTAAAGCCTTCATCAACAAAACACACACACACACACACACACACACACACACACACACACACACACACAGGGTGAATCAAAAGTCCTTGGACACCTTCATAAGTTGGAAGATTAAAGGGAAAATTGAAATGTGATGATGGGAACATAGGTTTGATGTGGGGCCGCAACTTTTGGAGTGAACGTCAATCATGGCCGCCATCTTGAAATCCACCATTTTGGATTGAAGTCTTTTTTTTCTTTTTTTTAAATGGGAAGGGGGGGTGTACGACACATCAAATGACACTCGCTTGAGCTCTGGAATTGAGTGGTGTAATTTGTTTTTATCTATCTAGTACAGTTTAGAGGTTATTAATGTTCAAAGTTGGGAAATTACCTTCATACTGACTGCTACAACACGTGTTCTACGTGTTGTCCATCCTGCACAATGCACAACTGTAGTCGCCGCAACAACTCTGACTACACACGGAGGAGAGTGCCTCCTGCAATTTGGTCACAGGCATGTTGTATGCGTTCCCTGAGGTGTCTCAATTCACTGATGCTTTCAGCATACACTATCTGGTTAAGATGTCCCCATAGATAAAAATCAAGGGGTATTAAGTCAGGGGATCTAGGCGGCCACTCCACGGGACCACGGCAACCAGTCCACTTCCCTGGCAGTTGTTCCTCCAACCATTAACGGACACCAATGCCAAAGTGTGGAGGGGCTCCATCATGCTGAAAATAAGACGGGAAAATGCCGTCATCTTCAGTGTGGAAGGGAACACAAGGTCCTGCAGCAGCATCAGATACTGTTGTGCAGTTAAGGTGTTGTAAATGAAAAATGGCCCAACGATGCGGGTGTCCCATATGCCACACCACACCATCACCTTCGCTGGACTATGTTCTCGAAATGGGGCAACCCAGTTCGGATTTGCATTGCTCCAGTATCGACAATTAAGTTGATTAACCTCCCCATCAAAGTTAAATACGCCTCATTCCTGAACGGTATGCCCTTGGCAAACGAAGGATCCAGTTCGTGTTGTTCAGTAGCCCACTGGCAGAATTCCAACCAACGATCAGGGTCATCCTCGTTAAGTTGACGTTGCATCTGCTGCTTTTAAGAATGCCACTTATTGGTGTGCAATATCCGGTCAACGGAGGTTTGGCTTATTCCACATGCTAGGGCCACACAATGGGTACTTCATTTAGGACTTTTCACAAACGACACAACAACCGCAGTTGCAGTTTTCGCATTGGTGGCAGTCCGTGGTCACCCACTACATGTCCTATCATGAACAGATCCCATCTCCCGGAATGTGGTGATCACGTGAACCACCGTGCTGTGCAATACCGGTTCTCTGTCTGGGTACCTTCTGTTTTAGTCAGCTGCAATTGTTTGGCAGCTGCGTTCTCCTGATATAAGTATGATTTCGATCTTCTGTTCATGTGTCAGACCCATTTTAGATCACCTGGAACAAAGAGAGACACGAGTTGGTATCAAGGTAACTTTGAACATTAATAACTTCTAAACTGTACAAGATAGACAAAAACAAATTACACCACTCAATTCCAGAGCTCAAGAGAGTGTTATTTGATGTTATACACCCTCTTCCCATAAAAAAAAGACTTGAATCCAAAATGGCGGGTTTCAAGGTGGCGGCCATGAGTGACATACACTCCAAAAGTTGCGGCTCCAAGTCAAACCTATGTTCCCATCATCACATTTCAATTTTCCCTTTAATCTTCCAACTTATGCAGGGGTTGAAGGACTTCTGACTCACCCTGTGTGTGTGTGTGTGTGTGTGTGTGTGTGTGTGTGTGTGTGTGTGTGTGTAGACACACACACACACACACACACACACACACACACACACACACACAAATAAATGCAACTGAAACCACACTGCAAGCAGCAGTACCAGTACATAATGGGAGTGGCAACTGGGTGGAGGTAAGGAGGGGGGATAGTATGGTGAGGGTGGCGACAGTGAAGTGCTGCAGGTTAGAGGGAGGGCAGGTGAGAGGGGGGGGGGGGGGAAGGGGGAGAGGAAGTAGCGGAAAAGGAGAAAGACTGAGTGCAATGGTGGAATGAGCGCTGTGTAGTGCTGGAATGAGAACAGGAATGGGGCTGGATGGGTGACGACAGTGACTAATGGAGGTTGAAACAAGGAGGATTACAGGAACATAGGATGTATTGCAGGGAAAGTTCCAACCTGCACAATTCGGGAAAGTTGGTGTTGGTAGGAAGGATCCATATTGCACAGGTTATGAAGCAATCATGGAAATGAAGGATGTCGTGTCTGGCAGCTTGTTCAGCCACAGCAGGCTGGTCCATTTATTTCTTGGCAATAGTTTGTTGGTGGCCATTCATGTGGGCAGACAGCTTGTTTGTTGACATGTCCACCAGGACAATGGTTTTAGCTTAGCTTGTAGGTCACATGACTTGTTCATGACCGGCCTGGAGTAGGAGGTCGTGGGAGGGTGTATGGGACAGGTCTTGTATCTAGGTCTACTACAGGGATATGAGCCATTAGGTAAGGGGTTGGGAGCAGAGGTTGTGTAAGGATGGATGAGTATATTGTGTAGATTTGGTGGATGGCAGAATACCACTGTGTGAGTGTGAGGGGAGGGGGGGGGGTGGGAAGAACAGGACAGTGGGCAGGACATTTCTCATTTCAGGGCATGACGAGAAGTAGTCAAAACGATGGCAGAGAATGTAATTCAGTTGCTCCAGTCCTTGGTGATACTGAGTTAAGAGGGGAACGTTCCTTTGTGGCTGGACAGTGGGACTTTGGGAGGTGGTGGGAGACTAGAAAGATAAGGCATGGGAGATTCAGTTTTGTACAAGGTTGGGAGGATAATTACGGTCTGTGAAGGTTTCATCGAGACCTTCGGTATATTCTGAGAGGGACCACTCGTCACTGCAGATGCGACGACCATGGGTGGCTAGGCTGCAAGTAAGGGACTTCTTGGTATGGAACAGGTAGCAGCTTTCGAAGTGGAGGAATTGCTCATGGTTAGTAGGTTTAATATGGACAAAGGTACTGATGTAGCCATCTTTGAAGTGGAGATCAACATCTAGGAAGGTGACTTGTTGGGCTGAGTAGGATCAGGTGAAGCAAATGGGGGAGAATTTGTTGAGGTTCTGGAGGAATGTGGATAGGGTGCCCTCACCCTTGATCCAGATCACAAAGATGTCATCAGTGAATCTGGGGGGTGGGGGGTTAGGATTTTGGGTTTTTAGGAAGGATTCCTCTAGATGGCCCATGAATAGGTTGGCATAGGATGGTGTCGTGCAGGTACCCATACCCAATCCCAGATTTGTTTGTAGGTAATTCTTTCTAAGGAAAAGTAATTGTGGGTATGGATATAGTTGGTCATGGCGACTAGGAAGGAGGTTGTTGGTTTGGAATCCATCGAGTGTTGGGAAAGGTGGTGTTAAATAGTGGTAAAGCAATGGGCATAAGGAATTTTAGTGTAAGGGGGGTGGCATCAATAGTGACAAGCAGGGCACCGTGGGGTAAAGGGACAGTACCTATTATATTGGAGGGTAGGTTCCAGGTAATATGTTGAAGGTGTTGGTCTAAGAGAGCAGAGATTCTCTCAGTGGGGGCACAGTAACCGGCCCCAATGGCGCATCCGGGGTGGCTAGGTTTATGGGCTTTAGGAAGCATGTCGAAGATAGGAGTGTGAGGAGTGGTGGGGGTGAGCACAGAGGTGGACTCCGGGGAGAGGTTCTGTGATGGGCCTAAGGATTTGAGTAGCGACTGGAGATCCTGTTGGATTTCTGGAATGGGGCCACTGTGGCAAGGTTTGTAGGTGGAAGTATCTGACAGCTAGCAGAGTCCTTCTGTCAGGTAAACCTTGTGGCTCAAAACAGTGGTGGAGCCTTTGTCCACAGGTAGGATTATAAAGTCGGGATCAGTTTCTAGATGGTGGACTGTGGTTCTTTCTGCAGATGTAAGGTTAGTTTGCATATTGAGGGTTTTGGGGAATGATGGTGATGTGATGTAGGTGAGGTTTGAGGTTAAGAAATTCTGGAAAGTTAACAGGGGATGATTTGTGGGCAGTGTGTGTGGACTACGGTTGGATGGTGGATTGAACTGAGTTAGGCAGGGTTCAGTATTGGTCTTTGGTTGAGTCAGATTGGTAGGGTTGGAGGTGGAAAAAATGTTTCCAGTGTAGGGACTGGGAGAAGGAGAGAAAGCCTGCATGATTGAATTTTGGAGTGGAGTAAAAGGTGAGCCCTTTGGAAAGGAGTGACATTTCATGGGGCTAAGGATTCTGGAGGAAAGGTTCATGACTGTGTTACAGGTCTGCTTGGGTTCTGGATTTTGTGTGGTGGTGGGAGGGAGTTTTGGAGGGTGGGGTAAGTGTAGAAGGTCTGTGAGACACGGTTTGTCAGCTATGAGGGGACATGGAGAAGGTTTGGAGGTTGTTGTAGATGTGGTGGGCAGTGGCACTCCAAGGCGGGAGTGGGAAGTGAGCTGAATGGAGAGCTTTTGGAGGTGGCATCATGCATGTCACTCAAGCTCCTGCAGGGCAAGAATTTCAATGAATGTTATGGTTTCCAGACATTTGGGATTGCTTAGCAGGAGAATTTTGCAGATGGGGAGAAGATACTGTAAGGAGATTTGGGCTTGGTTGATGTGGTTTTGCTGTAGTATGTTGGTGAGGGCTAAGGATTGGTGGAATCTCAACAGGTGGAGGTCACTGTGGAAGGAGGGGTGGCAACTAGAGATGGGTAATTTGATGCTAAGACCATTTGGGGGGATTTCATGACCCAAGAAACAGCGCAGGAACAGTAGGTGGGACTGAGATCTGGCTAGGGATATGGAAACTTTTCTGTATTGATGCAGATGGAAGGAGCAAGGATCCATGGTGGTGGGAAAAATGTGAAAAATCACATTAATAACGTTGAATTATATCCGAAAAATTTTGCAAAAATACACGCAAATACGTGTGTAAATTCATGAAAAGGAAGCAAAAGGGAGAAACAAGAAGAAAGCTGGATTCAACAATAGCAAAACGCAAAAACTCACTAAAATTGGCGAGTAGACCCAAGGATCAAAGTAAAGAATAAATATAAAAAAATATATACTACTGTGGGTAGCAGGTCTGAGGGTGGATAAGTGTAGAGAAGGGGGACAGCAGATGTGACTGGATGAGGTGGTATTATTGGGTGTGAACTGGGATAGACCGGAGAAAGAGTAGGGGGTGGGGAGGGGTTCGTGGGATGAGATATAAGATTATATGGCACTGGAAAGGTGCAGGAAATAGCACACGAAAATACGGGAGATTGATGCAGGGAGAGTGATCAATTGGAAATATCAGTCCTTTCCAAAGGCCTCACCTTTTGCCCCACTCCCAAATTCAGTTGTGCAAGACTTGTTAAAGACCTTCCATCCTTCTCTTGGTCCCTACAGTGGAAACACTTTTTCGCCTCCAGCCCTATCAATCTGACTCAACCAGAGATCAATATTGAACTGTGCCTAACTCAGTTCAATCATCAATCCAACTGTGATTCACCCCCACTGCCCCAGATCACCCCCTGCTAACTTTCCAGAATTTCTTTACCTCAAACCTCGCCTCAGCAACATTCTCCAAATCCCTCAACATGCAGTCTGACCTTACATCTGCAAAAAGAACCACAGTCCATCATCTAAAAACTGATCCCGACCTGCGGACAAATGCTCCACTACTGTTGTTTTGAACCACAAGGATTACCTGGCAGAATGACTCCGCCAGCTATCAGATACTTCCACCTACAAACATTGCCACAGTGACCCCATTCCAGAAATCCAGCAGGATCTCCAGTCACTACTTAAATCCTTAAAGTCCAACCCAGAGCATCTCCTTGGAGTCCATCTCTCTACTTACTCCTACCACTCGCTGCACCCCAACTTTCTACATGTTTCCTTAAGTTCATAAACCTAAACATCCCAGATGCCCCATAGTGGCCAATTACTGTTCCCCCCACTGAGAGAATCCCAGCTCTGTAGACAAGCACCTTAAACCTACTACTCAGAACATACCCTCCTATATAAAAGATACCAACCATTTCCTCCACCAACTCTCCACAGTGCCCATCCCTTTACCACACGGTGCCCTGCTCATCACTACTGGTGGCACCACCCTGTACACTAACATCTGTAATGCCCATGGCGTTACTGCTATTGAACACTACCTTTCCCAATGTGTGACAGATTCCAAAACAACCACCTTCATCCTAGACGCCATGACCGACTATATCCTCACCCACAATTACTTCTCCTTCTAAGGAATTACCTACAAACAAATCCGAGGTACTGCTATGGGCACCTGCGTGGCACTATCCTATGCAAACCTATCATAGACCATCTAGAGAAATCCTTCCTAAAAACCTGAAATCCTAAACCCTCACCTGGTACAGATTCATTGATGACATCTTTGTGATCTGGATCAAGGATGAGGACACCCTATTCACAATCCTCCAGAACCTCAACAACGTCTCCCCATTTGCTTTACCTGGTCCAGATCAATCCAACAAGTCACCTTCCTGGATGTTGACCTCCACCTCGAAGAAGGCTGCATCAGTACCTCCATCCACATCAAACATACTAACCACGAGCAATACCTCCAATTCGACAGCTGCCACCCATTCCATACCAAGAAGTCCCTTTTGTACATCCTAGCCACCCATGGTCGTCGCATCTGCAGTGACAAGTGATCCCTTCCAAAATATACCAAGGGTCTGACTGAAGCCTTCACAGGCAGTAATTATCCTCCCAATCTTATACAAAAACAAATCTCCTGTGCCTTATCTTTCCATTCTCCCATCACCTCCCAAAGTCCCATCATCTGACCACAGAGGAGCATTTACCTCGTAACTCAGTTAAATTCTCTGCCAGGTTTTGACTATCTCTCGTCGTGCCCTGAAATGAGAAATGCCCTGCCCACTATCCTTTCCACCCCTCCCACAGTGGTATTCTGCTGTCCACCCAACATACACAGTAGACCTAGATGCAATACCTGTCCCGTGCACCCTTCCATCACCACCTACTCCATTCTGGTAATGAACATCACCTATCCCATCAAAGGCAGGGCTACGTGTGAAACCAGTCATGTGATGTACAAGCTAAGCTACAACCACTGTGCTGCATTCTATGTGGGCATGAAAACCAACACGCTGTCTGTCTGCATGAATGGCCACCAACAAACCACAGTCAAGAAACAAATGGCCCAGCCTGTTGCTGAACTCGCTGCCAAAAACGACATCCTTCATTTCAATCTTGCTTCACAATCTGTACCATATGGATCCTTCCCACCAACACCAGCTTTTCTGAATTTTGCAAGTGATAACTTACCCTGCAATACATCCTATGTTCTCGTAATCCTCGTGGCCTCAATCTTTGTTAGTCACTGTCCTCACCCATCCAGCCCCTTCCCTGTTCCCATTCCAGCACTACACAGTCGTCATTCCACCGCAGCACCTAGTCTTTTTATTTATCTCCTTTTCCGCTACTTTTCCCCCTCCCCCCCTGCCCATCTCTCCCCTTCCCTGCATGTAACCCGCAGCACTTCACTGTCTGCCACCCCCACCATAGTACCCACACCCTCCCCACCCCAGCCTCCTCCTTACCCCCACCCAGTCGCCACTCCCATCATGCACTGGTGCTGCTGCTCGCAGAGTGGTTTCAGTTGCTTGAGACTGCAGTCCCGTGTGTGTGTGTGTGTGTGTGTGTGTGTGTGCGTGCACGTCAGTTGTTGTTGAAGGCCTTAATGGCGAAAAGCTTTTTGTTGTGCCTATCTGTGACTTAGCATCTCCACTGTATGGTGAGTAGCAACTTTCCTTTTCATAATATCATTCCATTCCATTTTGGATTTTCCATAGTTGGAAACTGATTACTGTAGACAGTAGTGTGTTCCAGCTAGTAAGGCATTTTGTTATGCAACTGAGCTTTGTTGCAATTTTATCCTCATTTTTCTGTGTTAACCAACTGTATTTGGTGCAGAAATTAATATACTCATATTATAGACCACCACCTGTCGGAAAGTGATAGTGCTTGTGCGTTAGAAGCTAGTATGTGATCTAACGAAGTACCTTAAGATAATTGTCTTGTAGAAATATGTGTAGGCAGCAACCATATACTAACATAAGAACAGTGGAAATTTTGAAATCTTCAGCATAGACAAAAGTAGTCATAATTTAACAAATATATCAAAATTTGTACAGTTAAATCTTTGTATTAGTTTTCCAGATGTGATGATGCCAGCATACTCCAGATCCATGATGTTCTGCATTTTCTTCATCTCATACCTATGCATAGTGCTCTATGTGTTGATGAATTTGGTTAGTATACCATTAGTTGTGATACATACATCCGTAATTATCTTGCATGATTCTCTTTTGGAATGAACACCATTTATTCTCAATTAAATTCAAAAGATTGTGTGAGTGTTGTGTGTGTGTGTGTGTGTGTGTGTGTGTGTGTGTGTGTGTGTGTGTGTTTGTTTCTGTTTTAAGGCTTCTTTTGAGATAGGCCCACAGCATGCATTAGGTCAGTGAGTAAAATATTCAGTATTTTCCTGTTTTATGCAGCACAATGATTTTATTAGCTTGTTATTTACACATGATGAGTCTCGTTTTGTCAGTTTGCAGTTTTCAATTAATCTTTATTTTACCTAATATAGGGTCATGGAGAGCCTGTTGAGGTTGTTTCTCAGTTTCTGTGCTGTTGAGGCTTGTCAGAGCCTTCTGTATTGTGTGCACCTTTTTATTTGCACTAATGTTTGTTTGACAGGTCAGTCCACTCCAGTCCAGTGTACATGTATCATTGGAGTGGACCATACTGTCAAACGAGAATAAGAGCAAATGAACATGTGCACACGATATATTAAGTTCTGACAAGCCTCAGCAGCATGGAAGCTGAGAAACAATGTCAACAGACACTCCAAGAACGAAGTTGCACCACACAAAAACAATTACTTGAAAACAACAAACTGCTGGAATGATACTTGTATGTAAATAAAGTGCTAATAAAATCATTGTGCAGTGGAAAACAGAAAAATATTTAATCTGTTTTTGTTAAAGCATGAGTGTTTAGCACACATTTTGCAGTCCATTTCTTTTCATTCATTGTGGACAATTTACTGTGCGACTCTGGTTATTATAACTGAGCTTAAATACACTATACACCATTAGAAAGAGGAGATACATTCTTTATTCTTTTGATGAATTTTTTGGCATGCAAATGAGAATAAGTTAAAGCTAAATATAACAAGTTTAAAGAATTTGTATATTTCACTATTTATTGATGAATTATAATGTCCAATGACTTGATCCTTTTTGTTATGTAGCCTGTTTGTCTTTTACCTTTCGTGATAAGGCATTGAAATTAGTATGGCAATTGGAGTTAATGTTATGTAATAAGCTCCTAACTTCTAAATAAAGACACATGTTCAATGCCATACACAGATGCTTGCTGTGGTTTACGAAACATTTACTCGTGTTGAACGGGAGAAGTTCCGCAAGTTGCTGTTACACAAGCGCAAGGCTTGCCAGCATGCATTCCGCCTGCTGGTCGCTAAGCAGAACCCTCATCGTATGAGATTCAGACAATTTGAGGGACTCATGCGCTACTACGCTCCCAAAAAGAGTGAGAAATTACTCCTTTTTAGGTCTTTCTGTAATTCTGCTGCATGTGCAAGATGCATGAATATGTTATCCCTAATGCTTTTGCCACCATTTGTTGTAACATTTCTGTGTATTGCTGTAGTTTGGGAAAACATTTAAAGCACTGCTTTGGGCTGCTAAAGGCAACGTGTTAAGAAATTTAATGCACTTGTACATTAACTTAACAGCATCCTAACAAAAATACATTTGTAATCGTACGTATAGTTCTTCATGTTTCTTTGCTCTGGACTTTCAGAGTTTTCTTTGTTATATGTTGTTCTTCACTGTGTGCACTTACTTCCTGCTTTTCCAAACCCCACAGCAGCTCTGCCATACAGTTAACACTGGCATCTTTGAGAGAAAGATAGGGTGATGTATGATGGAGAATAGTTTCATCATAATTTGGCAAAATAAAAGATGGGCACTAACAAGTGGAGGTTTTAAGTTGTTCTGCAAACCTTCCTTGTATGGCTTTGAAATTAGTGTTCACCAAAATAGCTAATATGAAGGCAAGTCAAAAGACACAGCCATAATTGAAAGCCTTGCACCGAGCTGTTGAGCCACACAGAATTATATTATTATTATTGTTACTGTTGTTTGTGAATGATGACATTCTTTTTCATGTGTTAGTACACATTACACAATAATGTTTAAGTCAAACATGAATGTGAGCTGCAGTGTACTTTTGTTTAAAAGGCTGTTTTAAAGTAGTTAGATTATAATTTGTTCAGATGTATAAACTGCTGTACTGTGCATACATTCATAAAATTGTTTGCTTTGGCTCATTTATTTCCTATAGAAATTCACCAGAAGTTGTTGAAGGTTTATGATGTAGCTATCCCTTTCATGTTCAGTAGTTAAAAGAATGGATTGGTGGCTTCAAAAGTTGAGCATACTTCTCATGAAATGATCCATTTGAAACACATCACAAAACTCTGACGAAAACATGGATAAACTGCTCAGTAAGGTGGTGGGTGATTCACAGTTAAAACTGTATGAGCTAGCTGGCATCATAAGTGTTTCACAAAAAAGGAATAAGGTACATTTTATGTATGAAGAAGTTTTGTACAGAATGTGTACCAAGTGCAAATGCAAAAACAAAGTTCACAGCAACATTTGGGCCATTGTCAAAATAATTCATCTTATTTTGTGTACCAGTTTATTACTGTAGATGAAATACGAATCCACCACTTCATATTGAAAATGTAACAGCAGTCAAAGCAATGGGTAGAAACAAATGGTCCTCCACTTCAGAAGTTTGAGTTAGTATCATTGGCTGGAAAGCTTGTGGCATTTAGTTGTGAGATGCAACAGGAATTCTTTTTATTGATTAATTTGTCTAGGATAAAATAATAACTGGAAAATACTATATAAGTCTTGTGGATGAAAAGAAATATGCAAGAAGCATCTAGGATTCCTGTTCAGCAGGGAAAACATAGTTTTCAGGAAAATGCTTTTCATCACTAAAGTGCTTTGTTAATGAGAGTACTAAGAGATTCGGAAAATGAAGTTTCGTTATGTCCACTCTGTTTGCCAGATGTGTCTTCGACTGACTTCCTTAGTTTTTACATCTAAAGAAATTTGTATTTGAAAAATGTTTTGATTCCAATTAAAAAGGTCATGGCTGCTGTAGATAGATATTTCACATATGCTAGAGAATCGCATTTCAGGCATGGAATACACTTACTGTAAAAATGCTCTGATCTAAAAATGGGTCTGTATTTAAAAATGTGTTTTATACCTGAAATACCCAGTCTTCCACCACTATATTGAGAAATTTTCATCTTTCCATCATCCATGAGCTCAAGGCCCTGATCAGGTAACACTTTTAATATTTATAAGAAGACTATTTGGCCAAAGTAGAGGGGATATAAAATACATGCCCGTGATAGGAGGAAAAAAAAATGCAACTGTAATATAAATTTAAGTGTTTAGAAGTGGTTCATGGATGATAAGCACTAAAGACAAGAAAAGAAGCTTTTGAAATGTGGTGCTAAAGAAGAATGCCATTTATTAGATGGGTGTATTGAATAACTAGTAGTAGGCACTGAATCAGATTGGAAAGAAAAACTGCATTGTAGCACAACTTCATAGGATACATCCTGAGGCATCAAAGTATAATCAGTTTGGTAAGGGAGGGAAGTGCAGTGTAAATTTTTTAGAGGGAGATCAAGGCTCAACTATTGTAAAAAATGTTTGTGCGGATGTAGGTCGCAGTAATTATGCAGAGATGATGAGGCTTGGGCAGATAGGTCAGCATGGAGTGGAGTGCTGTATCAAACCAGTCTTTGGACTGAAGATCACAACAACAATGTTCATTAGAGGGAATGCTTACCTGTAAAAAGTTTAATTCCAGTGCAATTCTGTAGATGAGTTACTCTACACTGTACCCTTCCTCTTGGGGGTTCTATCTATACATAGTACGAAAAAGAAACTCTTAGGCATGCTTGGGGTTCGTTGTCTGTACAGTATGAAGAAGAAACCCTTAGGCATTTTGAAAAGTGGTAGGAGCAGTGACATATTAAATTGTTCAGTTGGTTTGTGAAGACATAACCATGTAGCTCGTAGTAGACCATTGGCCAAGAAAAGCACACAGTTCTAATGTCAATAAGGTTATAATGCATATGAATATTAGCATATACCAATTAGGGTACTTAATTGTGTTGATTATATTTTTATGTGGCATCTGCAGGTACAGCAGGGCATAGATGAAACTTCCTGGCAGATTAAAACTGTGTGCTGGGCCGAGACTCGAACTCGGGACCTTTGCCTTTCTGTGAAGTTTGGAAGGTAGGAGACGAGATACTAGCAGAATTGAAGCTGTGAGGATGCCTCGTAAGTTGTGCTTGGGTAGCTCAAATGGTAGAGCACTTGCCCATGAAAGGCAAAGGTCCTGTGTTCGAGTGTTGGTCCGACACACGGTTTTAGTCTGCCAGGAAGTTTCATATCAGCACACACTCCACTGCAGAGTGAAGATCTCATTCAGGGGCATAGATATTTACACTGGAAAAGTTTCCTCTACAAAATATTCATTTATCATCATATGTTACAATATGTAAACATATTCACAATCTATAGTGTCATGTCTAACTGTGGATGGTATAATATATACTGCCTCTAATAATATTTTT
Organism: Schistocerca cancellata; assembly: GCF_023864275.1. NCBI lineage: Eukaryota > Metazoa > Arthropoda > Insecta > Orthoptera > Acrididae > Schistocerca > Schistocerca cancellata. The sequence goes on from NC_064634.1 coordinate 167,996,308, forward strand.
CTCCATTTGCAAGTAGAGTTAATTTTTGCCTTATGACATTTCCTGTTAATACCAGAAAATCCATCCCATTGCTGTTATTCACTTTCAAGCATTTTAATACAATACTGACATAAGAACCACAGTCATGACTGCTGTTGCCTCCGCTACTGTTATCTCCACCATTGACCTAGTGGAGAGATGCAGTATGTACACATTTGTTTGGCCTATCTAAATACGAGTCAAATATATGAGCATGTAGCTTGTAGCATGCTGTATGGCAGTTGTCATACTGCTCTCTTGCCATTGTGAACTGTAAATCAAAAGTAATTTTAATATATTGTAATTGTTAATAGAATCTTCCATCAGTTGTTGGTAGAACAACATTATAAACTGGTGCTTTTTATTTATTATATTGTAATTGCTTGTCATAGTTAATCATGTTGGTTGCCATCTATATACAGAGGTGGCTTTTTGAGGTCATTTTTAGTTGTAATTTGTAGTCATTACAGGCCATCTTTGGTGCCTCTAAACCAGTACATCATGGTTTTAGGTCTTGTTTTTAAAATGTCAGGTATCTTTGTTGTGAAGCTGGCACCTTCTTTTCAGTTGAGGTGACTGGAGACCTTGTTACTTTTGACAATTTTTGTGCTATTCTCAATTTTACTGTAGATATTTTTAAATGTTTTCTAGTGGCTAACATTGGAATCAAAGTGAGAACATAAGTGGCACTGTTGATGGTAATCTGCCCATTGGATAGTGACATTTACCTCAGTGTGGTCCACTTTGATCTGTATGATGAGAGTAGTCAGTGTGTTAGCACCGACTCCTCTCTCTCTCTCTCTCTCTCTCTCTCTCTCTCTCTCTCTCTTTGTCTGTCTGTCTGTCTGTCTGTCTGTTTGTGTTTGTGTGTGTGTGATCAGCAAGACAAACTGTACTCCAAAAAAACTTAACATGCACTCTAAGGAAGGAAAACTTATCTATTACAAGGTTGAACTTACCCCTTCAGGCCTCCATGGCAGCAATGGCTAACATTATGCTTTTATAAGATCAATACTTATTGTAATTATTATATAATTAATTTATTAAACTTGGTTTATAACTCAAACATATTTAATATTTAGTTAATAAGTAAACGGTATCACAAATCATAAGGAGTGCAAAGATTCATATGAATAAAAATAGCCTGTAGTGGTATAAAGTAAGCCTTGAACAGTATAGATACATGTAAACAACAAGAATTGGAACCTCATATCCCAGATTTTCGTAAAAAAAAAAAAAAAAAAAAAACCACACACACACACACACACACACACACACACACACACACACACACAGAGTCAAATTTGCTGTGAAATGGGATGTTACACAGCTAACCAACTTTGTGTTTTCCTCTCGGCCCCACATTCTCACTGTTCTATTCTTTGTGTATTTTTGTCACCGCATGCCTGGCATTATTTGTGCTTTATATCAAATTATGCACAAAAAATTAAAGTACTGGATGACTTTTGGCATATTTATTGTAAATAAAGTGGAGAAAGGATAAGAATTTAGTAGAAGATTACTGTAAGCAGAATGCCCAGTTGTACATATCTGTATGATCTGATTGATGTGAAGCTCTTGTGTTACTGTTGAATGAAATGGTGATTTGAAATGCAGAGAGGTGAGGCTATAATATGTGTACGTAATAAAATATATATTGAAGTGTACTCATTACATAAATGCACACTGACATTTGTTTCATAACTGAAACAGTGAGATGAAGGTGGTCCCACACGAAAATTTAATAGTTCATTTCTTATCCATATTTTGCAGTCTTTCAGTTCAAGCTGAGGATGTCATGCCCATTCTGTTTCAATGAATGTTTTTTACTTTCAATGGAAAATACTGTATTGGAGGAAATTTATTTTTTTCTCCTCCAGAGTGCACTGAATTTTTGTTGTGTTGTAACATTTTTCACAATTTTATACATTTTCTCTGTATTGAACTATTCTTATATCTGTTCTAAATAACTAAATTCACATTGTGTAGAGAAGGGTACTTATTTCTACTCAGATTCAAAGATATAAGGCTTGTATGTGATTACACATTTCTTTCCGTATGATCAGTTATTAGGATGTTGAATGGTTTGTATTTTATGTATCTATGAAAATCTTTTAATTTTTTCAGCGGTTCGAGATGTAGTTCTCATGTTTAAGTACCTGAACTCCTCAGGGAGTGGCACACTGTCGTTAGAAGAGTTCTACTCTGTGTATGATGCTGTTCTATTGTGTTGGGAGCCACAATTTTCGCAGGCTCCTTGGTTTCACACAAGCTGGGCACCATTACAGAACTTATGTCAACTCATACACGACTTAGTTCTGTGGAAATATTTTGAACATATTATCTGTGAGTTTTATTTAACAGATATTTACTCATATTTCTTTGCTCTTGGTAATGTATTGAAAATAGCTTTGCCATCTTTTGTGTAAAATGATATTGTTTGTTCACCTTTTGTTGTAAATTACATTTATAGTTGGCTCCTTGCTTTGATTAGATGGTATTATATAGTGTACATGTTACAGTTTGAGTAGATTAGTACTAGCTATATTTGTCACTAGTATACTTTATAGAACTAGGCAACAGTGGTTGCTTCTGACTTTTATTGTGTAACTTGACTTGTTCCGCATCCCTGAGGGCTCTTCTTCATGACGGGAGTTATGGAAGATGCATTGCTGCCTTTTTTAGGATTCCATACCTCAATTGGTTGAAATGAAACCCTTATAGAATAACTTAGTTGTTCGTCTGTCTACTGACTGTGAATGTCCCCTTTTCTCAGGAATGGGCGGAGGTATCAAGCTCAAACTTATGTCGGGTACTAAGGTCTAAAGTTTCTTTGTGGTGTAAAAAGGTTTAAGCTTCTAAGTCAATGCAATCAAAAGATACAGCCATATTTTGATATGATAAAGCCTCTCATCAAAACCTATGGAACAATGGCCATCAAACTGCAGCCCATAGGCTGCATGCGGCCTGTCTCGAGCATTTATGCGGCTGGTGGTTCTCAGCCATATTTTATAATGTTATGCATCTAGCAACTAAAAGCCCTATCCATAAACATCATTTAATGTTTAGAGCTTCTTAAGAGTATAGATTTCCTGCTCAGTAGTGAACAAAAATAATTACAGAGATAGTAATATTTTAAGATGTGCTTAGTTTAAACTGTTGTTAATGAATTTGACCATGAGCAACGTAGACTGCTTACCTCGGGGGCAGAGGGGTAAGCAGCACGGCCACTGTGGGGTTAGAGGATGTGAGAGGGGTAAGTTTTCTCATTTGTCTTCCAATGTTCACAACTCATGGGTGTATGTGTACCAATGATGATTTATCATTTCTTATTTTGTTACCAGTGGGTTTTTATAGTATGCTACCATTGTGTATCCTGTGTCCTATTTTTGTCTTGTTTACTTGTTTTCATAGACTCGGACTGTAACTCTTGTTTTATGTCGAATCAGTCATTTGTTAATCCTGTATTATGTCATACCAGGACACAACTTAAAATAATTTCTACCATGTATTGTCAAAACAAACTGTGTTGATATGGCTGGATAGGCACATTCTGAAAGCCAGAAAATATAAAAAAAGGAATCCTTATGAGCTTGTGTAGCTTCTACCGATCAGCTGCTATGATATTACTTTCAAAGTCAAGTAACATGAATCATGGAGGTGCATTGTGCAGATGGTCATCTTCAAATGTATTACATATTTTAATAAGGAATATGAAATTAAATTAACACTGTTATAATATTAGGTTGGTGCATACATTTGTAGCATTTTTGTTTTGTGTGTTGATATTCCAGTTGTTATGAGTATGTTTATTGATCACAATTTTTTACTTGTAGTTCACTGTTACTATTCAAGTTTCCATAATGTCATTTTGTCATTTGGAGGTAGTGAGTTGAGCCATAGGTGCTAGAAAAAGGAGTACCAAATAGAGAAATCTGAACATTTCTCACATACTCTTGTATTTGAGTTCAGCAGAGAGTTGTCACCAGAAGAAGCAGCTAGAAATATTTGCTCCATGTATGGGGATAATTCCATTGGACAGAGCACAGCAAGAAAATGGTTTTCTCATTTTAAGGGGGATCATTTTGACATTAGTGACTCTTCACATTCAGGAAGACATTCAGGGTTTGATGAAGACCGTTTATACACATTAATCCACAATGACCCAAATCATTGTACTTGAGAACTGGCAAATGTGATGAGCTGTGATTGTTCCACCACCGTGTGACATTTGCATGTAATGTGGAAGGTCCAAAAAATAAGATGTATGTATACCATATGCTCTAAACCAAAAACACACAAATTAGTGGGTGGCAATACGTGCATCTCTGCCTGGTCATCTTTAGGTGGCTCGTGAACAGCACTGACTATTTCTATCCTGTATCATTACTGGTGACAAGAAATGATGTCTTTATGCTAACATAAGGAAAAGAAAGGAATGACTGTCCCCAAGAAAAGCAGCAACTCCCCATAAAAAGAAATGTGCACATCCACAAAAGATAATTTTATGCATCTGATGGAACAGCAAAGGTTTGGTGAACTACAAATTGCTTCTCCAAAGTGTTATAATCGACGCTGACATTTATAGTCGACTGTTGAGATGTCTTGCAGACACAATTTAAGAACAGTGACCTGGAAGACTGCGTGAAGTGATGCTATTCCATATAATGCCTGCCCACATTCTGCTAGACTGACAACAAAAGCTATACCAGTCTTGGGTTGGGAAGTCATTCTGCACCACCTTTTCAACTTGATCTTATGCTCTCAGATTTTCAGCTTTTCTGCTCTGTTGAGCAGCATTGAAGAAAGTTATATTCCAGATAAAAAAGCACTCCAAACAAAGCTGTGGTTTCTTTGCCTCAAAGCCACATGATTCCTAAAATCGTGGAATCAGAAAGTTACCCCAGCATCAGCAACTGTTGTAAATAGTGAAGGAGAATGTACTATTGATGACTAAAGTATCTGTTTTGTGTATCTGTTCTATTTATTAAACTTACTGAAAAACAGCACAAATGCATGCACCAGTCAAATAGAATGCAGTCATTAGTAGAAAAATAACATTCAAAACATTTGTGATCATGTGTCATATTGCGTAACGCATTTACCTATAAATGCAGTTACTGCTACTAATTAATCACTCATTTATTCATGCATATAGACAACACAAGAAAACTTCACCATGAAATTACAGTGTCACAACTCTGGGCTCACTGAATGTGGCAGCAGTCTGAAACAGAAAACAGTCTACAAGAAGTGTTTCAAATATTGGCAGTTTTAAAAATCAGTACCTGGGTGTCAGCAGCCAGCTTATAGCACATGTACTGTAACTAGTGTATTGGGGACTCATAATAAGAGGGCTATCCACAAAGTACATTACGTTTTGGAATTAAAAATAAATAAAGTATTGGAAATTTTTTTTATTATATGCAGATGAAAGCCACACTTAAATACTACTTTTCTATATAGTTGCCATTTAAATTAGGGCACTTATCGTAGCGATGGACGAGCTTGGAAATTCCTTCATCGTAAAATTCTGCCGCCTGTGCCTTCAACCAAGTGGTTACCTCTTTTGGGACAGAAAAGGTGTGATTTTTGTGGATTTCCTGGAAAGAAGCACTACAATAAACTCTCAAAGGTATTGCCAAACTCTGCACAACCTCAGAAGAGCAATACAAAACAAGCGAAGGGGGAAGTGGGGCTCAAAGATCTTGCTGATTCACAACAACGTCCGGGCCCACACGGCAAATGCCACTCGTGAAGTTCACGAATCTTTTAAGTGGGAGTTGTTTCCTCATCTGCCGTACAGTCCCGACCTGGCACCAAGCGACTTCCACTTATTCCCAGCAATGAAAAAGTGGTTGGCTACGCAGCATTTTGATGACAACGCACAGCTTCAAGAAGAGGTAACCACGTGGTTGAAGGCGCAGGCGGACGAATTTTACGATGAAGGAATTTCCAAGCTCGTCCATCGCTATGATAAGTGCCTTAATTCATATGGCAACTATGTAGAAAAGTAGTATTTAAGTGTGGCTTTCATCTGTATATAATAAAAAAAATTCCAATACTTTATTTATTTTTAATTCCAAAACATAATGTACTTTGTGGATAGCCCTTGTATATTGATTTATGTAAGTTACCAATTATTAATGAGATCGGTGCATATGCAGCCCGAGGTGCCACCCCACAATGTAAGTATTGCCCTTTTGAGCAAGAAAGTTTGAAGACTACTGCTTAAGACGAATGATCTACGAGTAAGTAGATGTTGGGCTTGGTGGTCTAATGGCTAAGTGCATCCCTGGAAAGTGAGGTCATTTGATCAAATCTCAGTTGGACCATGGATACTTCAGTGTTGTTTTAACCTAGCCTTTGCTTCTCAGTGTGTGGTTCAGGTTCCCCAGTTGTATAACTTTGGTTGGTTATGGACACGCAAGTGACTGAAGTTGCATCCAGTGGAAAGACTTGCACCATGCCATTCAGCCACATGAAAATTATCATCTATGTACATAATCAAGTTTGTATGGAACTCTCAGAGCACAAGTCTTACTCAAACTTGTCTGATTTTTATATATAATAGTAGGTATTTATTCACGTAAATTGCAGTTTGCCACAATTTTAAAGAGCACAAACATGAACTTCATTTCCTGTAGCTCTCAGTTGCAATGAAATCCATAACTAATTCTGCGTATCAGGGATCCGACAGTTTCTAGGTAGGTTTGTGGAGGTATGTGGCTTTAGATATCTATGCAGAGGTCATGTAATTCACATCAGTAATGGGCTGCTGATTTCTGTACGTGAGGATAGTGCCTGATAGTGACAGAGATAGGTTCCATAGGGCTTAAGTTAGGCAAATTTGGTCACTGAGACATCAACATGAGTTCACTATAATGCTCCTCAAATCACTGTAGCATAGTTCTGGCTCCAAGACATCATCGTCGGACAAGACATCAAGTGTGAAGGGATGCAGATGGTATGCAACTGTCAGCCTGTCTTTGATTACTACCACAGGTCCTATGCAAGCACAGGAGAATGTCTCTCATAGCCTAATACTGTTCTCATCAGCCTGTGTCTGTTGTGAGCTGCGCGTTTCGAGCCGCCATTCACCTCGATGATGGTGTTTGTGGAGATCACCATCGACCTAGTGTGGTACAAATGTGTTTCACGTGAAAAGCTGACACATTTCCGTTGATGGATGGTTGAATCCCGAAGATCCCACACCCAATGCAAGTGTAATAGATGGCATTGCTGGGTCATCATGTAAACACTTAGGGATGGTCTGCTGCGGAGCTCCATGTTCAAGAAAGTACAATGAAGGGGATGCCTATCCAACTTCATAGAGGTGGCAAGCCTCCGAACCCTACATTCTGTGAAGAGATGTGGATGTCCGACCATTTAGTGCGTAATGGTAGATTCACTGTCCTTCCACCTCTTTGCCTAGATGCTCATGACAGTAGCACATTAACATTTGACCAGCTTTGCTGTTTGAGATAATCGTTCACAGGCTCTGTGTAATAATAACCTGCCCTTTGTCAAAATTGCTTATCTAATGGATTTCCCCATTTGCAGTCCATATCTTTGCTAGGGTGATCCCTTGTTCATGCCTGTTGCACTTACAAACTTCTGTTGCAGCGTCACATTCCCACAATGCTGACAGGCAGCATCCGTGACGCGGTGGGCAGTGGTCATAATGTTTTGGCTGTTCAGTGTATAGTAAACACATAATGAATACTGCCATTTTTACCTAATTCATTTGTTTAATACACAATTCCTTTATCTCAGATAACCATTCAAAATATATTTTTCATTGGTCTTCACTAAATATCACCAAACAGCAACCAGTTGTCTTTCCTCTTGATCCAAACATTGAACCACCTCTGCATTTCCGCGCCGTTCCATTTTTCTTCTTTAACATTTTCGACGATGGTAGATGCCAAGTAGTTTCGTGCTCTTCCATATCAGAACACTGCAGCCCAAGGAGCTTCTATAGCAACACAACAAGCAGTATTACATTGCCGCGCAATCCTGGTAGATGCAATATCCACTAAGTGTAGATGTCATTATCCTTAGGTGCCCTCAGAGTAAAAAAAAAAAAAAATCATACTTGCCAGAGTTAACAGATAATTCATTCCCTTCAATAACTAAGAGTTGATTTTATGATTTCTTTGTTAGATCCACATAGACTATTGTTTGGCAGTAAGGAATTGTAAGATACACACACCTCCATCGTTGTGAGAGGCATGGATCACAACAAATACAATGTGTGAATAAACGAATTAATTAATTGATTAATGAACTGCTATGACCATTGTAAATTTTCAGGTGGTTATGTCTCATGCAATTTATTTCTTGTCTCTTTGTAGCAAATATGAATTTTTAGATTCTTAAATCTATACCTACATCAAAAATACGCCTTTTTAATAATCTTTGTGTTCAATATGGCCTTGCATTTTAATCGTTTTGTTCCTTAAATATCTGCATTTGGTTTTTCTCTGTACCTTTCTCAACTTCAGCAGTTTTTCTGCATAATATTTTCTGCTGTTATGCCTTTCAACATGTTAAATAATTTCTTTCTTCTGTGCTGTCAGTTTCTAAGAAACACTTTTGAAATAAAATATTGGTCATAAAATCGGATTGAAAAGCAGCATCCAGGCATTTTCGCAACAGTGGCTCCTGTCCTATGTCTCTGCTTTCATCTGCAAGAGGTACCATATTGTTTCTTCAATTCACATAACATTGAGCTTCAATCATCTCTGCTTATGTTTGCAGTACACACCATATTATTTCTTTATACAGGGTTATTCTAAATAATGGACCCATTTTCAAAACTTCGTATTTATTCAAGTACCAATTAAAAATGAACAAGCTTTATACCAATGAAAAGAGGAAGTTTGAAAGTCTTTTTTTCATAATGTTTGATATCAATTTATTAAATGTAATAATTTGTAATTAATTATTTTTAATAATTAGAAATATGATAAATGTTATAAACGTTCAATGTGGCCACCATTGGCTGCATGGCAAACATTGATACGGTAGCTGAAGTCGTCTCACACATGCGAAAATGTATCTGAATGATATGCAGAACCAGATAACTGGTGCCGTATACTCAGTAACAGCAGTGTAATTGGTAGAGGTGGGACGTAAATAGCTTCCCTCACATAACCCCGTAAGAAATAGTGCAAGCGATCCAGTGCTCAGGAAGGGAGTCATTCAAAAAGCCTTGTACATCACGGTGTCAGTGGGGTGGAGCTCCATCCTGTTGGAAAATGAAGTTGGTGGTTGAACACCTAATTTGGTACAAAATGCCTGCTGCACTGCAGTTTGTGACTCACTTTTTACTAACTCAAGAACGCAGTTCCACACTTTCACAGCTGCCATCTCACCCACAACTGACAGTGAAATGGAGTGATGGCCCTGTTTCCATGTGAATTCTACTGTCCACTTCTGAAACCATCACCACCCTGCTGCCCGCCGCTGCCTGCCAAAAACTTTGAAAGTTCTTCTTTTCATTGGTATAAAGCTTGTTCATTTTGGATATGTACTTGAATACATATGAATTTTTGAAAATGATTCCATCGTTTAGAATAACCATGTATTTGCACAGAATCAATCTATCATGCTTCATTTGCTGCCTGCCAACAGCTCATTATTGAAAATATCTCCCAGTCTGGATCTTGTTATTTTCTCATATACAGAATCTTTCTATTCCCCATTCTTATTCAAATTTTAGGAAATTCTAAAAGCTAAAAATTGTTCCATGTTATTAAGTGTGTGGTTATATCCCTGTAATTAGTCTTTGAACTGATTACCACCATTACCACCACCACCACCACCACCACCACCACCACAACACTACAACACTACAAATTTATGAAAGAGGACACTGTATTCACTGTACATTATCTAACCATCATTATTTGATTTTAAGTTCAAACTTTGTGATCACATTGCTGGTATTAATTTATGTTACTATTTTATAATGATTTCTAAATTCATCTGATTCTTATCTTTTACTAACTGTCTAAACAGCTGAAGTTCCTTTCCAGATGGCTTGATTATTTGTAACGGTATTTCCATGGCAATACGTATCGCTGAGCTAACTACTGATTTGGAAGAATCAGCATGTGCCTTTGCTGCTTCTTGGGATACGATACTGTTTGTAAGCTGTAAGTTTATATTAAAACATCAATTCCTAATTCATTTTTTCTGAAAGAATTTCATGTGTTATTATGTGTTTCCGTTTGATTCTTTTTCGGTCAAACTTTAGGAGTGTAAAGTGTTCATAAATAAATGTGAGAAAGATGCATATTTAAAAATATTACATGCCAAAGAAAAAACTGAAAGTTTTGTATCAAAAGGAAAATACACTCAAGGAAACTAAATAAATTAAAAGTCAGAGTTCCTGCCCATGACTTACCTTCAGGAAGGAAATATCAAATACTGTCAATATACACATACAAAAGTACACATAATGTCCTAAGTTTCTGAACTGTTAGTTACATCCTAAGGGAGGAGAGAGGACTCCTCTATGGAGGAACTAACTGTTCTGAAAGCAAGAATAGTGCACGTACTTTCTTGAGTGTCTGTTGACAGTGTAAAATATTCACCCCAGTATGCACTAACTGACAGTCTTGTCTCATAATTTTTTCAACATCTGGAAGTTTAAATGACATTCATTGCTGCCATTTGTTTAATGACCAAACATATTTAAAGTTTGTTAACTAAACAGTTTGTAACATTGTTTTGCGCCAAAGAAATGAATATTGATATCTATTTATTTTTTCCAGTGGGATTAATAGAGGCACTGTTAAAGATCCTGGGGCTAGGTGTGTCCCAGTATTTCAGCTCTGGATGGAATTCATTTGATTTTTCTGTTACTCTGGCTACACTATGTGCAGTTACACTTCTGACCATGTTCCCATGGATGGTAGTTTTGATTTTCATCCGCCCATTAAGACTGCTGCGACTTTTTAAACTGAAGAAACGTTATCGTGACGTTTTTGGCACGCTCGTACTTTTAACGCCCCTGATGTGTTCTACTGCCATAGTCATGCTTGTGCTATATTACTTCTTTGCCATAATTGGAATGGAGCTCTTCGCTGGATACGATATGCGGAATTGCTGTGTGTAAGTTGAGAAGTTTGCAATAAGTGAGGCACTGTCGTGCATGTCATCAGCAAAATTATAGCTTAAGCATCTGTATTTAATTTCATAGAAGGTTAGTCACTGAAATGCAGCATGATATTCTTACAGGAATACTACAGTGGAAGACTTCTACAAGTACAGTGCCAATGGAAGCACTGCACTGGGGTACTATTACCTCAACACCTTTGAAAACCTGATGAAAAGTTCAGTCACACTTTTTGAGTTGACTGTGGTTAATAATTGGTTTATTTTAATGAATGGATATGCATCAGTTGCATCACCATGGAGCCGCATCTACTTCATGCTGTTTTACCTGTCAACAATGATTGTCCTCACAATAGTTGTGGCATCTGTTCTTGAAGCATTCCGTTTCCGTATTCAGTACAAGCGACAAACAACAAAACGTGAAGGTATAAAACTGTACATGATTCTCATATTTGCAACTAGCTTTTAATTTCACGAAAGTCAATATGAGAATAAAAATAGTATGCACACCATTACTTGTTGAAGTAAGAGCCATGAACCAGTAGACAGACATGCAAAAACGGTGAAAACAGTTTATTTAATAATATGCAGTACAATTTACTAAATGACATCAACCATTTGACTTAAATATAGTGTTTTCCAGGAAAAAATACTGATATTTATGTGCGCTCTAGCCATTGCCCCGCAGCTTTGCCCGCGCATGCTTTCGACACATATATCGAACATTCCTCCTCGTCCTCCTCCTCCTCCTCCTCCTCCTCCTCCTCTCTGTGTTCACCTCTTCCTCCTCTCTGTGTTCACCTCTTCCTCCTCTCTGTCTGTCTCCTTCATCCTTTCATCTTTATCTGTCTCTCTCCTCCTCCCCACTTTCTGTGTCTTCATCTCCTCCTCCTCTTTTCTTTGTCCATTTTCTCCACCCCCTTCCTCTGACCATATCCTCCTGTCTCTCTCTCACCTTCCACCTCCACCTCCCCGTCTTCCTTTTCCACCTACCCATCACTACTCTACACCTTCCACCTGCTACATGCATCTTCCCCTCCTCCCCTCTCTCTGTCAATTTCCCCCTCCCCTTGCTCTGTGCATCCTCTCCTCTATCCACCTTGACCTGTCACCTGTCATACTGATCAGTGCATGTAGCCTGTGCATACAGATCAATAAAGCAGCCTGTTGTATTCCCACAACATGCCTGTCATGCAGAGCAAGCTACATGTTGGAGTCTAGAAACAGATTCTTTCCCCTGACACATAGGCTGCCCTGCATGGAAGGTCGATATAGCAGGCTGACACTGTTCCCACACAACATGCCTGTCATGCAGGGCGGCCTATGTGCCAGGGGCCAGTAAAAACAAAGTTTTGCTCATTCTTAGCTCCTATTGGAAATAGGATGCTATAAAACACCACAGTGCAGTTACTTATGCGGCCTGCTGTTTCTGTGTCAAATTTGATTGAAAATTATCAAGGGGTTTGGGAGAGGATTCGAACATACACACATACACTCTGCTTTATGTAGGGTGATCAGTTGTTAACGCAACCCCCTTTGTGGCAGGCGGCTGGCCGGCAAGGGCAGCATTTAAGATACCTACTTAGGAAGTTGTTCATTACATTTTGCAGTTTCCTCAGAAAATGGCTCCAATTTCTTGACAAATGTTAGTTTTAAGTTTATTTAAAGAGTGTGGATTTGATTTGTACACTCCCTCTTTTAATGCCCTCCCCCCCTCAAGATAAAAATTGAAAATTGCTGGAGGTTAAATTGGGGAATGAGGAGGCCATAAGTTGTTAGTGTTAATCCTATCTTGAAACACATCATGAATTTTCTATAATGAGAAGCTGATTTGCGTGTGCCAACGTTGAGACCTACTGGAAGGTCCAGAAGCATGTTATGTCTCAGTTAACTGGCTGAAAGAGCTGCAAAATGTTTTCCAAATATCTCACCACTAATTGTTTCCTAGTAGTGCACCACATTCCTATATTTGATCATGCAGGGGTGCCTTGTGCATTGTGTTAGGTTAGGCTTTTCAAAACTCCAGTAATGTTTACTTAGTAAATTAACATAGCCACTGAAGTGGAACTATGATATGTCCAAAAAGTTAAATGAGGGTCTATTTCTTTGTCATGAACCCTGTCCAAAATCCATTCACAAAACCACAACCTTTTTGCAGGGTCACTTGGTTTAAGTGCATGCATGGCAGTTATTTTACAGGTCTGTAACTTCAATAACTTTGTAGCTATTTGAATACAACCATAAGAAATTCCCATTTACTGAGAAAAATGTCTAACTGATTTTCTAGACATTTCTAGAGCATGCTCAATGTTACTGAGAGTTATGTTGATACTGTACATGGTTGTCTGTGTTTCACACCAAGAAAACTTCCTGTTCATTATTATTTATTTATAAAGTGATGAATTGTGCTCCGATTAAGAACTTGAACATCAGGAAATTCCTCTTGAAAGGATCTCTTTACAGCATATTCTGATTCTGTACACATGTACGAATCATACATGAATAGTCTTTGATTAATAGAATACTTGTATTTGTCATTTCACTTGAAACACTTTCACTCTATACACTGTATTCTGTCGCATAGCAAACATGTGCTACTTGTGCTAAAATTCTACCCATACATGGGGAAATATACTCAGCACCAGCAGCATCACTGGCTGACTGCCAGTGGAGCAAACAAATGCCCACCAGGCAGTTTCATTAAAGATTTGATCACACTGTGTGTGTGTGTGTGTGTGTGTGTGTGTGTGTGTGTGTGTGTGTGTGTGTGTGCGCACTCTAGAAATTATCATCACTTATCGAGTATAAACAGCAGCATTGTGGATATTCTGTAAGATATCTTTAAAATGCAATGTTATTCACTATACATGTTGTATTTTTGTCAGTTTGTTGAAAAAGGTTACTCGTATGAAGGCATGCTGAAAAGTTATGCCTCCAAAATTTTTAATGTGAAAACTCTTAAAACTTTTTAAATGAAAGAAATGTTATTAACATTCTGCACCTTTATTCTTCATATCTGCATTTTTATTTCTCAGCATTGTCACCCTTGTAATGAACACGTGGCTCCCAATGCCAGTTTGTTGATAATGTCACTATAGTATGTTCGACTTTGTTGATAGAGCCACAGTCTCTCCTCTGCTTGCATCGCTTCATCGCTATTGACATGAAGTCCTTGAGGGTATTCTTTAAGTTTTGGAAACAGTTGGAAATTGATGGGGACAAGTTGGAACTGTGTGGGGGTATGATCGATGACAGTGAAACCATGGGGGATTATTGATTTTCTTGTAGTGCTTGTGTAGTCTGACATTTGCATGCTGAAGGAGAGGGTGGTTCATGAAAAAACTTTTAAATTTTAAACTGTTTTATGTGTATCTATCGGCTGTACTGAGCTGAGGTAAGTACTGGCCAGCCCCTCTATCTCTTTGTTAGTATTTGTTTCACATCTTTATATGAGATTTTCCATTAATCATTTAAATTTTAAACTCTCTTACATCACACTGTTTCTCACACACCTACATACTTAATTTATGCACTGCCTTGTTTCATGCTAAAATTCAGAGCCCTACATCAGCAGAGGGTTGCAACTTGCATCAGTGAAGTGGGGAAATTACCCGAGTGATATGCATGACCTGTAATATCTCAGCTGATGTCAAGAACAGAATAAAAATTCGGAGCCATAACTTTTCAGCATGCCCATATATTTGAAGGCATGCAGCAATGTATCCTTCCAAATTTTTTACCTGAGAACTCTTTTTAAATAAAAAATTTTGTTAATATTCTACATCTTCATTTTTCATGTCTACATATTTGCAGCCCAGTTGTAGCACGTAATATGGTGGTTTGTAACATAAATATGTTAGTTTGTGAGAAACAGCATGCTGTAATCAAGTTTTGAATTTGATGAGTTTGTCCACACCCTGTCTTTCAGCATGGGTAGTGCTAGACAACAAATGAGCACTGCGACATTTGCATCTGCAACAACCTGATGCCTTCGGTTTGCAGTCATCAATCATCACCCGTACATTCCTGACTTAACCCTATCCAGTTTCCATCTGTTTCCAGAATTTAAAGAACATATTTGTGGACTTTACTTTGATAGTGATGAAGTGGTACAAGCAGAGGTGAGGTTGTGGTTCCATCAAAAAAATCAAACATTCTATGCTGATGGTATCAACAAACTGATCTGCTGTTGGGAGAACTGTGTTCATTGCCAGGGTGACTATATTGAGAAATAAATAAGTACAAATGAAGAATGAAAATGCAAGATGTTAATATTGTTAGTTTTATTGAAAAATTTTGAAGAGTTTCACATTCACATAAGACAGAGCTACTGTTTGTCTAACTGGTATTTACTTGCTTAAATCAAAAAGAGCTGGGCCCACATGTGCAGTCATCTTCAGCATAAAATTAGCATAAGTTTATTGTGAGTCAACACACTGGTAGTGGCATATGTTCTTTGTGAGGTGCTCAGTTACTGATGTGTACTTGATTTTTATTTTATTGTTTTTTTGCTTTGAAGATTAATTATTGTGCTTTGTATTGTATGGTGACTGAAAATCCTGGTTTGAAGATAAATAATAGACCACCATTCATTGTTCACCGTCGTCACTCAGATATGTGCTGATTGTTAACGTTGCACCTTCAGACTTTTACTTATTAGAATACGTTTGCATATCTGCTCTTTTCTCTCCCTCCCCCATCCCTCTCACCTGTGTGTGGTGTGTGTGGTGTGTGTGTGTGTGTGTGTGTGTGTGTGTGTGTGTGTGTGTGTGTGTGACCCATGCTGCCTCAATAGCCATCCATAATTGCAAAAGTGTTGCTGGTGCAGGATTTTGTGCATCATCAGACTTCTCAATTATGTCCCAAAAATGTTCTATGGGATGTCAGGTGATCTGGGTGCCTAAATCATTCTCTTAAATTGTCCAGAATGTGCCTCATACCAGTTGTGAACAATTGTGGCTTGGTGACCTGGTGACTTGTCATTCATAAAAAATCCATTGTTTTTTGGGAACATGAAGTCCTTAAATGGCTGCAAATGGTCTCAAAGGAGCTGAACATGACCATTTCCAGTCAGTGATTTATTCAGTTTCACCAGAGGATCCCGTCCATTCCATGGGAACAGCCTGCACCATTATGGAGCCACCACCAACTTGTACAATGCCTTCTTGATAACCGGGGTCTGTGGCTTCATGGGGTCTGCACCACACTCAAACCCTACAATCAGCTCTTACCAACTGAAACTGGGACACATCTGACCAGGCCACAGTTTTGCAGTCATGTAGGGTTGAACTGCTATGGGCATGAGCCCAGAGGAGGTGACATCATGCTGTCCTAGCCCATTAATGCTGGAGTTTGCTGCACTGTTGTAATGGATACATTGGTCATACATCCTACATTGCTTTCTGCGATTATTTCACAAAGTGCTGTTTGTCTGTTAGCACTGACAACTATATGCAAACCCCACTGTTCTCGGATGTTAAGTGAAGGCTCACAGCTACTGCATTGTAGTGCCTGAATGTTGGTATTCTCGCCACACTGTTGACACTGTGGATCTTGGAATACAGAATACCCTAACGATTTTCAAAATGAAATATTCCATGCATCTAGCTCCACTTACTATTCCATGCCAAGAGTCCATTGATTCCCATGATGTGGCCATAATCATGTCGAAAACCTTGTCACATGCATCATCTGAGTACAAATGACAGCTCTTTCAGTGCACTGCCCTTTAATACCTCGTGTATGTGATAATGCCCCCATCTGTTGTACATGTGCAAATCACTGTCCCATGACTTTTGTCATCTCACCATTTATGGTTTCAAAGATGGAGGATGATAACTAAACATAAAATAATCTTGTAACTATGGAGTATAATAACATATTTAAAGTTGTTTCATTTGTTAACTTGCTAGTTAATGATTAGGGTTTATGTTTGATACTTTATTGATTGTGAAAAGTTAGAGATGAATTTATGTTATTCTATAGTAGGAAATTGTTGTTTCGTAATTGGAATTGTTAAATCTTTCAGAGGAGAAAATGCTACATGAAGAGGTCGATGTGAAATGGGAAGAACTTCAGATGTGGGTTCAAGATTTCCAGCTACTAGAAAAGTTGCGTGCAGATCTAGTTGTAGATGTAAGTAAAATGAATTTGTTAAGTATTGTTAAGGTTACACATTGATGATCTTAACCAGCCAAATATGAAATAACTAGGTACTGAAATCCATTTTTATTTTCTTCTGCAATTTCTAAATTTTTTGTTCCTCAATTTTGATAATTCTTAAGACAAGATTTTGTTCTTAATAAATCAGCTCCAGTGATTGATACATGCCAGATTATCAGTACAGAAGCCTGAGGTTTGATCTCTATGGATCTTAGGATTGTTTTAGCACTTATTGCTTCTTCCACCTCTGGTGGTGATTGTCGTACATGAAAAGTGTTGAATTGCACCATGATTCAGAGTGCCTGTTAAATTAAATGTTTCTCTGTAACTGGCTGGATAAGTCAGTTCAAATTTCAAGAGAAGGCAAGGATATGCTACCTCTAATAACGTTATACCTTACAAAACACCTTGGTGTCCTGGTTGCGGACAGCTTTATTGTTTAATATACCAGCACAATATAATGCAAATAATGTATTTACCTGACTATAAGACAAGGTTTTTTCCCAAATTTATGATTTGAAAAATACGGGGTCATCCTACATGCATAAATAAAGGTTTGCTTGCTCAGGTCAGCATTTTTATGTTGCCTAATGTAGAGGTTACCTTACATTCATAGATGAAGTTCTGGTAGTTGAGGTCACACACAGATTTAATTTGCCAATTTCAGAAAGTTGGGTTAGGATAAGTGGCATTAACACAGAACACCAAAATTATGAGAAGTGCGAGGCCTGTGTTATGATATGGAAGCAGAGAATGACAGAGCAAATCAAATGACCTGGCACAGAATTTCAACTCTGGGGAAAATAGCGCATGTAAGGCCATATTCTTGCCTTTCAAAATAACATATTAGATTACAGTATTTTTCATTTATATTTTATGGGTGGGCTTCGTAGTCTTATGGTAAAACACATTCCTGGAAACCGAAATGTTTCTGTAATTTTGCAGTGAACTTCAAATATAGGAAGATGCATATTATTGCTTTTTGAACTATGTTTATTAGGTGAAAATATATTTCATTTACACTTCATGGGCAGGCCTTGTAATATAGGGGTAAAGTGCATGCCAGGAAATTGAAAGTTTTTTGAGACCTCGCAAAGAAATATATTCAAAAAATCTCATTTTAAAACTAAGAAAAACATTTTATATTGTGAAATAGTTATGTGCTCTGATGTCAACTATAATTAGGATCTGTGAATTTCTAATAATTGGTATGTATGTATATTCACTCGCATAAAATCCACACAGTCATACTCAAGAAAATTAAATTTACTCAACTTTCAAAACATAATTTCTTTATTCTGACTGAAGAATAAATTGAGAGCAAAGGAAATACACATTACCTGAAAATAGCCCATAATTTTTGTTAACACTTGGAGTGCTGGTCTCGTAGGTGGCTGCCAATACCTGTGGCTGCCTTTTTTTTTGGAAGTTATAACTCTGTGTACAATTATGTAGATGGAATTTGAAAACATTACTGGACATTCTAATTTATAGCCACTCCTTTTAGTATTGCTAGTGTGAAATCTGAATACATAGATGAAACTTCAATTTAGTAGTAATCATCACAAAAAAATAGTTGAAAACAAATCTTAATAATAAATGAAAAGCACCAGTTTGCTTTTGTTCTACAATATTATTTTTATTGCTAACCGGTTTTCGGCTTACAAGGCCATCTTCAGACATTTACTGAGTGTTATCACCAAAGAAGTTAAATGTTAGCAGACAACATTGGAAGAGAAGTAACACATCTAGAGTGAAGTAGAAACATACAGTGAGTAACATCTTTGCAATGAAATAGTAAAAACTGAACAGTACATAAATAACAATGGAGTTGACAGGAAAACCTATAGCACAAAATAGGAATAGCATGCCTACATAACAGTTTCTGTTAATAAACAAAACTAATGAAATAAGATAAAATTAGTACTAGACAAGGCTGCATCAAGAGGTATGAAACATGGAGAGTGATACACATACAATTAAAAAAGAAGAGAGAGTTGTCAATGTAAATACAGAATGCACGAGGAACTTAAGCAATATCAGTAAGATAAACAGAAATTAGTAAATGCAGGAAAAATTGAGGTGTTTGAGGGAACCTACAGTTTGAGAGTGTGGTGGCACTGCATTTTGACATTAACATTATAATCAAAGCAGTGGCTGTATACCAGTTTACATTAAATAACTGAGCAAAGTAAAATATGAACAGTATTTGATGAGACAACTACAAGGGGAGTTAAACATGGACATTAATACAAGTACAAGTTAAAAGCAAACACTTAACTATTGAAACTACAGCATATGTGGAATACAAAGACAACTGCAACAAATAAAACAACTTAATGACTACAGGAAAATGGGAATATGTAGGAAGAGAGAGTGTGGGAAGTAATGAACAACAAAGATGATTATATGAAGTTTAGGAGAGGGGAAGTGTTGAGTTGTGTCTGGTCATTTAGGATGAGATCTGGACTGTGAGCAAGATGTTTGTTAATTTCCAGGGCTTCCAGCAGGTTGATTTTATGGCCTTTGTTTGCTAAGTGGGACACTGGCTGGTAGTTGTGACCCTCACTCAGTACATGCTCAGCAAATGCAGAGTCTGAATTCTGCAACCTCCAGCTGCGTTCATGTTCAGCCAGCCTAGTTGGTATGTCTCTGCCTGACTGACCAATGTAAAATTTGTCACAATCAGAACATGTGATTTTGTATACCCCACTGTTGGCTAATAACTGGATCTTGTCTTTGCTGTTAAAAACACACTGGGCTGTAGTGTTCCTGACATAGTAGGAAACCCTATACTTGCAGGATTTCAGTGCTTTGGCTACAGTCTGTGATACCTGACCTAGAAATGGTAGAGTACACCATTTCTTCCAGACAGTGGATGGGGAAGCAGGTGGGGCATAGAGGAGGGGTATAATTTTCCGTTTTTGTTTCCTGTGCAAGATGTGGTCAATAAGAACTGGATTGTAGCCATTGGCTGAGACAATAAATTTTATTGTATCTAACTCTGCTTTAAAATCATCTCTGGACATGGGGATAGATATGAGACGGTGTACCATTGAGTGGAAAGCTGCATGTTTGTGAGTTATGGGGTGTTGTGAGCAAGAAGGTATTACTGTGTCTGTAGTTGTTGTTTTTCTGTAAATTTTGAAACAATGTGTGTGTTTACTGATGTCAATGGTGAGATCTAAGAAGTTTATGGATTTGTTGCCAATTTCCATAGTGAACTGGATATTTTTATGTTGACTGTTTAGGTTTTTCAAGAATGTGTTGAGTTGTCTTGTAGTACCAGTCCACATACACAGGACATCATCTACATATCTAAACCAGTATTTGATGTTTGCACTCAAGGGTTCTGTTTTTAGAAAATTTTGTTCAAAATGGTCCATAAATATTTCAGCCAACAGTGGACTAAGAGGGGAACCCATAGCTAAGCCATCTAATTGTTTATAAAGAGTGCCTTGGAACTGGAAATAGTTATGTGCAAGGCAGGTCTGTGTGGCTAGTCTCAAGTCATTCAATTCCACAGGATTGACATTAGACTTGTGCTTCAGCTCTGTCAGAATGTCAATACATTCTACTACTGGTATGTTAGAAAACAAACTGCTGACATCAAAGGATACTAATTTATCACTGTGTGAGACAGATATACCTTTTAACTTGTTTACTAGGTCCACAGAGTTTGAAATACCATGCTTTGGTTTGAATTTAGTCTTGCTCTTAATTAGGACATAAAGTTTACTGGCTAGTTTGTAAGATGGAGCACTGAATGATGATACAACTGAACGAATAGGAACATCTTGTTTATGCAGTTTAGGAAGCCCGTACATTCTAGGAGGCACTGGGTTCATATTAGTTAACAGTTTTACTTCAAATTCAGAGAATATGCTTTTGTATGAAATGATTGCATATTTAACATTGTCTTTGAACAGTTGAACTTTTTAATAGCAAAGACAAGATCCAGTTATTAGCCAACAGTGGGGTATACAAAATCACATGTTCTGATTGTGACAAATTTTACATTGGTCAGTCAGGCAGAGACATACCAACTAGGCTGGCTGAACATGAACGCAGCTGGAGGTTGCAGAATTCAGACTCTGCATTTGCTGAGCATGTACTGAGTGAGGGTCACAACTACCAGCCAGTGTCCCACTTAGCAAACAAAGGCCATAAAATCAACCTGCTGGAAGCCCTGGAAATTAACAAACATCTTGCTCACAGTCCAGATCTCATCCTAAATGACCAGACACAACTCAACACTTCCCCTCTCCTAAACTTCATATAATCATCTTTGTTGTTCATTACTTCCCACACTCTCTCTTCCTACATATTCCCATTTTCCTGTAGTCATTAAGTTGTTTTATTTGTTGCAGTTGTCTTTGTATTCCACATATGCTGTAGTTTCAATAGTTAAGTGTTTGCTTTTAACTTGTACTTGTATTAATGTCCATGTTTAACTCCCCTTGTAGTTGTCTCATCAAATACTGTTCATATTTTACTTTGCTCAGTTATTTAATGTAAACTGGTATACAGCCACTGCTTTGATTATAATGTTAATGTCAAAATGCAGTGCCACCACACTCTCAAACTGTAGGTTCCCTCAAACACCTCAATTTTTCCTGCATTTACTAATTTCTGTTTATCTTACTGATATTGCTTAAGTTCCTCGTGCATTCTGTATTTACATTGACAACTCTCTTTTCTTTTTTAATTGTATGTGTATCACTCTCCATGTTTCATACCTCTTGATGCAGCCTTGTCTAGTACTAATTTTATCTTATTTCATTAGTTTTGTTTATTAACAGAAACTGTTATGTAGGCATGCTATTCCTATTTTGTGCTATAGGTTTTCCTGTCAACTCCATTGTTATTTATGTACTGTTCAGTTTTTACTATTTCATTGCAAAGATGTTACTCACTGTATGTTTCTACTTCACTCTAGATGTGTTACTTCTCTTCCAATGTTGTCTGCTAACATTTAACTTCTTTGGTGATAACACTCAGTAAATGTCTGAAGATGGCCTTGTAAGCCGAAAACCGGTTAGCAATAAAAATAATATTGTAGAACAAAAGCAAACTGGTGCTTTTCATTTATTATTATAATGCTGTTCTACCAAGAACCGACAGAAGATTCTGTTAATACAAATCTTAATATCCAAATACGTATGTAAACATGTTATAGTTCTGTGTAAATTTCTTTTACAACCAATTTATATGTAAAAAGGCACACAAAACACATGACCAAAGCATAATTTAACATTCATATTGGAGTACTGTGTGATCCAAATTGAAACGAGAAGATATACACAGTTCAGCATTACATTCACTGGGCTTATAAGCTCAGCTTCATTTTCTGATGTACATTCAAGAGAATCCTTCATAACAAAACAATCAGTGAAAACAATACGATAAATGTATGCAACAACTTGTCTTCAAAAAAAGTCTACAATTATTACTCTTTTCAGATGATGTAATCTGAATCATCATCAGATACTTTGTTTTTATCACCTGTAGACTTATCAAGTACTTTTTAACAGTTTTTTCCAAAAATTGCTCCTCTTCATTGCACATTTTGAATGCAAAAGCACAAAAAACAGAGAGAACTTAAACATCACATAACACCATCACCAAAGCAAGAGAAGATAACAAAGCTTTCAAAAACCGAAAAAAGATACATTTACTGCCATCTGGTAGTCACAGTAGTAAGTACAAAGCCTGCAGATTTCACAGTTTCGAAGAGCCATAAAAACGGACAGCATGGAAAATCATTGTAACTGGCATGATGTAATATTTCATCCATCACATTCTTATTTCCCATAAGCACCAAATATTACGTCAGCTGTACACAAAGAGCTAATGACATTACAGATGTGTGCCTTTCTCTGTTGGGTGCAGCTTGGCACCAACCTATGTCTTCATACTGGCAGCAGCCACCTCTGTAGGTTACATAAGCCTACTCATAAGGTGCTGGGTAGCACCAGCAGTCAGCTGAGGCTAGGATACCAGTCCTTCACATCACAGCATATGCGCTTGATAGAGCTTGCAGTGTGTAAGCGAAGAGTGAGGTGGAGCAGCAGCATATTTGCGAGTGGTCGTGATACACTGTGCTGAAACAGCGGTAGTGCTGAGACAGTGGCTGGCGGTGACACCCCACATGGCTTGGGTACTGCTATTTGGTGTTGTCTGCAGCACTTGGCGAAAGAGCAGACATGGGATGGCAAGGCATCTGAAACTCCAGATTTTGGTGCATGAGTGATGGGCTGATGATGATGACGACGACGACAGCTGTCCAGCAGATGCTTGAGCCTCCAGCAGCATGGAAACCATCGAGTTATGGAATCTGACTGCAAATTACCTAACGGCACGAATGGAACATATAAATAATGTTCCAGTGTCAATTTGTTAGGCTGTCTGGTGGCAAAAGCATGCACTGCTAGTTGGCACAATGCTGTATCAACAAGTCATTATGAGAACCTTGCCTCATGTAGACATAACATGTGGCATGGTTTGCAGGTTGGCTTTGTCATCAGCTGCATGCCTCCAGGAACACTGTGACCAAATGCCCTTGGCAGCATGGTATTCTGTCCACACTGCAAAAGTTCATATTTTGCAAAAGGATAGATCATCCTGTAAACAGAAAAAATATTTCAGTGGAAAGATAGACGCTTATCAGCCAGAACATACGACCACTGACCTACTATCAATATAAACCCATCTGGGTGATAATAGCCTGCTGCTAGTCAGACACAAGCTCGGTGCATGTAATGTCAGTGAGTGCGCGTCCATGTGTAGAATGAGGGAGGCACACGAACTATCTGAGTTTGACCAAGGACAGATTGTGATGGCCCAGAGGCTCAGCACGAGTAATTTGGAAACTGTACGACTTGTCGTGTGTTCGAGGAGTGCAATTGTGAGTGTCTTCAACATGTGGTGAAACCAAAGTGAAACCATGTCCGGATGTCTTGGGGTTATGTAGACAGCCCTCATTAGAGATGTCATATGTCATAGGTTGGTCAGACTGGTAAAATAGGACAGGCAGTGAACTGTTGTGAAACTATCATCAAACTAATGCTGGGCAGTGCACCGAACACTCCTAATGATGAGTGTCCGCAGCTGATGATCCATACATGTGCTATTGTTAACACCATGACATTGGCAACTAAGACTGAAATGAGCACATGACAATTGGCACTGCATGTTGGCACAGTGGCTGAGTGTTGCATGCTCTGATGAATCATAATACCTTCTTCATTATGTTGATGGGATGGTGCAAATCTGTCATCTTCCAGGGCAACTGTTCCTTGGCACCAGTATTGTGGGATGGAAATGAGCTGGCAGCAGCTCCCTTACACTCTGGGAAACATTCACAATTATATCCATGGATCCAGTGGAGCTCGTGCAATGTACCATGATGGGCCAGGAGTACGGTTGCAGACCATGTACACCCCTTCAAGACGATCATGGTTCCCAACGGCAGTGGAATTTTTCAGCGAGATAATGCATCATGTCATAAAGCCAGGAGTGGTTCGAGGAACACAGTGGCAAGTTTAAATTGATGTGCTGGGCCTCCAAGTCACCAGATCTGAACCCGATGGGACACGTCTGGGAAGGGATTGATTGTGGTGTCAGAGCTCATTGCCTCTGCCCCCACCCTCCATCCTGCCCCTCCCCAAAATTTATGGAATTGGGTGACTTGTGTGCAGATGTGGTGCCAGCTACCTCCATCAACCTACCAAGGCCTCATTGCATCCATGCCACGACATTTTGTCGCTGCTATCTGTGGCAAACGTGGGTAGGATAATGTTCTGGCTGATCAGTTAGTACTTGTGTGAAATTAAGGACTGGAGCACCAGTTTGCTTTCTTTTTTTTTGGGGGGGGGGGGGGTGCGTTATGGAAATCAAGGCTGTAACATGCTCTAAAGTGTCAAATGTTAGTAGCAATGGAGCAGAGTAAAGGACAGGTAACAGAAAACTGGTTCTGTGTTCACTTAATGTTACGGCATCTCAGCACTGAAAGGATGTGCAGCTCACCATTACTGGTAGATGTTGATTATTATGTAGTAAGGAAAGTCTTGGCAGAATGTAACAAGTTTAGGAGTAAAGGAGACAATGCACCAAATAGCAGTACATTGAGTCGTCAACAGGCACAAACAAAAGAGAAAGTGTACTTACTAACTTTCGGAATAAATCCTTTGTTGAGCTAGAATATAACTAGATGCATGTGCCTCCCACCACACAAACACACTATAGGTACTGTTGATGGTTAATGGGTTTATTATGGACAGAGGTGGGGATGGTGCCATCAGAGAAGTGAAGGTAAATGTTCAGGAAGGTGGCATGTTGGGTTGAGGAGAACCAGGTGAAACAGTTGGGAGAGGTGTTGAAGTTGTAGAGGAATGAAGATGACCAGGTAATTACAGTATCAAAATGAACCTGTACCAGACAAGAGGTTTGGGCTTTTGGGAGCCTAGGAAGCTCTCCTCAAGATGGCCTGTGAAAAGTTTCGCGTAGGAAAATGCCCTGTGTGTGCCAATCACTGTGCCACAAATTTGTTTATCTACCTTCTACTCAAAAGAGAAGTAGTTGTGTGAGGATATAATTGGTACTGTGTGTGAGGAATGAGGTACTGGGTTTGGAGTCTGAAGTACATAGGGAGATGTAGTGTTTGATAGTAGCAGGCATGAGGGATGTTGGAATATAGGGAGGTGGCATCAACAGTAACTAGTAGAAATCCAGGAACTAAAGGAGTGGGGACAACAAAGAGTCGATGAAGAAAGGGAGTAGTTAGTATCTTCAGTGTGAGAGGCTACGATTCAGCCAACTGGTTGCAGGTGTTGGTCGACCTGATGTGGTACACACATGGATTCATAAGCTAGAACAAGTGTACAAGGGTGCACAGAACATCAAGCGACGAAACTAGATTCTGTTTTATACATAGCAAACATGAATATTGTTATCATTTACATCACTAAATATTATGGATTCGAGAAAAATAAATCAGAATATGAGCAACATAGTTACAGTGCAATTTAAATAATGCTGTGCACAACACAAAGTAGTAAGTAGGAACACATTTAGCTGAGTCTGTAGAACATCAGATTCCGTTTTGTGCAAAATAAAAATAAAAATGGAAGATTTTTTTTTTTTGTCAGTCAATAATAAAGTAATATAATAGAACTGGCAGTGCTCCAAGTAGCCTGGCAGTGAACCAGGTTCATGTTACCAGAAGTCCCGATTCAAATTTCATGCTTCTGGTCATCAGGGCAGCCAAATACGGGTGGTGAATGAGTAGCAAATTTGGTCTTGCTGCAGCAAACATCTATTACATGCAGCAAGGGGGGAACTGCAGTGGAAATGACCACTGAACATCCCTTTCATGTTGATGGCAGGTACATATAATCTGTGGCCAGAAGCTTGACTACAGTCCACCACCACTGCCAAGCATGGGATTGCACCCTGCATACCTTTGTTATTATGAACATGTACCATGCTTGAATTTAAATGTAGTCGGAACTGAAATGACTTTAAAAATGGGTAAATACTTTGCAATAGAATACATTTCTACAGGAAACAAATTAATTCTAACATAGGTATGTTCACACAGAACAAATGTGATGTAATAAATGGAACACAAGGTTCAACAATGTCACTAAAGCAGCTACTTCTCAACAGCATTGTTTATTTTTGAGGTTGACAACAAATTATGAATGCACTCTTATCCTGAAGTGGTCAAATTTCTGCCCGTTCAGCTCTAAGGAGGTGAGAGGATAACATATTATTGTAACTCAGTTTGCCTAGTGCTATAGGAACAGTAAATTGTAGCAAATGATAATGAATGCAAATAACAGCCGTGACTATGTTGAAAAATGTGAATATAAGTGTTTCCAGTTTGAAATTGGCTCACACAGATTGAAACTAATTTTAAGCTAGTGGTTATTTATGACACAGCAGGGCCAGTTTAAGGCTCAAGCGACACAAGCGGGCACCAAATTGATATGTCAAAGGCACCCAATTGCAAAATTACTATACAGTGTGAATCATAACTAACAAAAACTGATACACACAAAAATACACAATAATAGAAGCAAAAAAGTTCCAACAAACTGTCATCCGCCAGCAAACCATTTATGAGATAACTGCGACTATGTGATTGGTTACAAGCCACCACCGACTTTATCATCAAAATTGTTATGGCCATTGTGGCCACTTGTTGACAAACTGCCTGTGGCTTTTGTCTTGGGTTCTTCTGCCAACGCTTGTTTCATGATTTTTCTGATGTTATACCAGTGCGAATGGCTGACATTGTCAAAGCTTCACCCTCCATTGCTGGTGGTGGACTGTAGTCAAGCTTCTGGCCACAGATTATATGTACCTGCCATCAACATGAAAGGGCTGTTCAGTGGTCATTTCCACTGCAGTTCCCCCCTTTCTGCATTTAATAGATGTTTGCTGCAGAATGGAAAGCTGGTTCTTGAAATTTTGCAAGTAAGCTTTCTCAGAATAATGTCTATCTTCAAGAGGCTACCAATTCAGTTTCTTCAACATCTCTGTGACTCCCTGTGGTCAGACAAACCTGTGATCATTCATGCTGCCCTTCTCTGTATATGTTTAATATCCCTTGCTAGTCCTATTTGCTATGGGTCTAACACACTTGAGCAATATTCTGTAATGGGTCATACAAGTGATTTGTAAGCTTTCTCTTTTGTATACTGATAGTATTTACCCAGTATTCTACCAATAAACCAAAGTTTACCACGTGCTGTATCCCCAACAGAGCCTATGCGATATTCCATTTCATATGCCTACAAAGTGTTACATCCAAGTATTTGAAGTTGACTGATTCCAACTATGATTCATAGATATTATAGTCATAGGTTACTACAGTTTTTCGTTTCGTGAAGTGCTCAATTTTTACATTTGTGAACATTTAAGCAAGTCGTCAATCTATGCACCTCTTTGAAATCTTTGCTAGATCTCATATTTACTCAGTATTTATGCAGTTTCTTTCAGACATTGCATAAGGTAACTCCAAATCGACCAAAAATAAATAGAAAATATATCCGTTTAGAAAAATCAGATAAAAATTTGTGTGATGCCTCCCCAAGAGACAGTCCCCACTCCTTCCAAACTAACTACATAAGTGTGGACCAGATTTGGCTTATATTCAAAGAAATATTATTGGCAGCAATTGAGAGACTGGTACCAAATAAATTAATAAAAGATGGTACTGATTCCCCATGGTATACAAAACAGGTTAGAACACTGTTGCAAACACATTGAAAAAAGCATGCCAAATTTAAAAGAATGCAAGGCCTCCACGATCGGCAATATTTTACTGAAGCTCAAAACTTAGCATGGACTTCAATGGAAGCTGCTTTTAAAAGGTTTCACAACAAAACTCTATCTTGAAATCTGGCAGAAAATCCAAGAAAATTCTGGTCATATGTAAATTACACCAGTGCAAGACACAATACCTTCACTGTGCAGTGCTAATGGTAATATTTCCGGTGGCAGTGCCAAAAAGCAGGATTACTAAGCGCAGTTTTCCAAAATTCCTTAATAAAGAAGGTGAAGTAAATATTACAGAATTCGAATCAAGAACAACTGTCATCATTAGTAACTTAGAAGAAGATATCCTCAGTGTATCACTTAATAAAGTCAAGTCTTTCAGTCCAATTGTATGCCAAATAGGTTCTTTCCAGAGTATGCTGATGCTATAGCTCCATACACAGCAACATATACAACTGTTTGGTTGAGGAAAAATCCATACCTAAAGACTGGAAAGTTTTACAGGTCACACCACTACTCAAGAAATGAAATACGAGTAATCTGATGAATTACAGATTGGTATCACTGATATCAGTTTTCAGTAGAATGGTACTGTGTTCAGACATTATGAACTACCCCAAAGAAAATGGTCTATTGATGCATAGTCAGCACAGATTCAGAAAACACTGTGAAAAACAACTAGCTCTTTTATTCACAAAAAGTACGAGTGCTATTGACAGAGAATCTCAAATTGATTCAATATTTAGAGATTTCTAGAAGGCGTCTAAAACTGTTATTCACAAGAGATTTCTAATAAAATGTTGTACCTATGGAGTATTATCTCAGTTGTGCAACTAGATTTGTGATTTTCTGTCAGAAAGATCATAATTCATGGAAATAAACAGAAAGTCATTGAGTAAAACGGTATTGATATCTAGTGTTCCCCAAGGAAGTGTTATAGGTTCTCTGCTGTGCCTAATTATTATGAACGACTTTGAAGACAGTCTGAGCAGTCCCCTTAGATTGTTTTGAGATCGTTGTGTCATTTACCATCAGAAGATCAAAACTAACTGCAAAATGATGTAGACATGACATCTGTGTGGGATGAAAAGTGACAGTTGACTCTAAATAAGAAAAAGTGTAAGATTATCCATACAAGTACTAAAGGAAAGCTATTACATTTTGGTTATATGATAAATCACACAAATCTAAAGGCTGGCAGTTCAATTAAATATTTAGGAATTACAATTATGAACAACTTAAACTGGAATGATCACATAGATAATGTTGTGGGGAAGGCAAACCAAAGCCTGTGTTTTATTGGCAGAACAGTCGAGATTGGCCGCACTATGCTTATCAAAAGATTAGGCATTCATTTTTCCCATGGGTTGGTAGAGGGTGGAACAGTAGGGAAGTAGTCTGAAGGTGGTTGAATGAAATCTCTGCTAGGCATTTAAGTGTGAATTGCAGACAGTCGTGAAGGTGTAGATGTAGATGTAGACAGTAGCCCATAGGTGAATTTTGAACCCAATTAGGTAGGGACTTTGTAAAGTTTACATTTGTATAAAATAGGATAGATATTTAATACTGATGTCTGTTGTGGCTCGTAACCACACATTCACAAGCACCTCACAAATAGCTTGTTCGCACACCCGTATTTACTGTAACATTTTTTCGTGGTGCTCACAGCTTCGCACAAATATTTGTATCTGACATCTTTTCAGTGATTTTTTTTTTTGGGGGGGGGGGGGGGGTATTAGTTTAAGTTGGTGGTATCGCCAGTAATTGAACCCAGGGCTATGACATGAAAAGCACAAACTCTACCATTCAGCTGCAGAGGTATATTATTAGATTTGACAAGAGCAATATAAGTAAAAGACCATGGAAAGGAATCTAATGTTTCAGGGGGGAGGGGGGACAAATGATAGGTTGGTTGTGTGGCAAAATATTTTATATTCTTGAGGGAAAAAACATTATTTCACAAAGTGTTTAGCATCCATTGCACGTTGGTCTGTTGATTACTCATATGATTTTGAAACGCGTCCCTGTTGGTTTTTGAATACATTCTAAGCCGATTTCTGAATGAATCATAAGTTGAGTTCTGAATGCGTGCACAGTATACGTGATGTCTATGTTGGGAATCCTCGTCGTATCTAGAAATAAACTTTCCTGCAGGCAAAAGGGGATGGAGTAAAGCCAAACGGGCGAATGCCGATCGCTGTCTGATTATGTGGTTGATTGGGTTTGTGAATGACCAGTGTTGTTATTACTAGCAGAATCCATAGATTCAGACTACCAGAGTGGAAATAAACGACCAACTGAAATAACAGGTAAGAACAATTACATATTATCTCCTCGATGTATCCAAGAAAATGAAATTTTGACAGAAAATTTGTGGTCTGATCGCTACGCTAGTAAGGGACAGTTGCACAGTCCCCAGTTAGCAGTTGCTTAAGTTCTATTCTGGAAGTAGCACGGAAAACGCAATTTACAAATAAACAAATAATGTAAGAATGCCTAACTCGAGAATAATCGCGCTATAACTAAACTGGTGATTCTGGCAGGGTTAGTGAAGTTAACTGGTGAATAAGTTTTGACAGGGGCAAGAATAGTTTGGAATTAGTGATAACAAGATTGTTTGTTAGGATGAGGAAGGAGAAGAAACAGGGACATCACACAAATTATGGAAGAGCATGATGATTCCAAATATATATAAAAATTTCGTACTACTACGTTTCGGTCTCGTGCTTCAAAAACTGGAGTGCATGAATGAAATGTGAAACTAACATAAAGCTTTTTGCCTATAGTAGGTCTAATAGGCATTTGATATTGGTACTTCATTAATTATATTCTGCCATGTTATAAAAATGACCATTTGTGCCAAAACAGCCTGGTTTATTTGATGTTTGTTACAATTGCTGCAATATTAGAAAGCCTATTTTGTTTTATCTAGCAGACAGTGACAAAATAAACGTAATCAGTTTGAGAAACCACACCAGTCTTGGCTACTATATATATTAACAGATTTTACAGTATTAGACAACCACATTTCGATTTTTCATCTAGCAAAATGTTCAGTGAACTTTGTTGAGGTAATAGATTCGTTCGCAGAAAGGAAAGCGCACCATGTAAAACTGTAGCAAGATTAGAGAGAAAAAAATGCTAGGAGCTAAGGATTGAAAAAAAGTGTACTGTCTTGCTTGTCTCTTGTCTTTACTGGTTTTAAGTGTCCTATATTTAGTTTTATGTCAGGCAAGAGAGAGAGTTTTTGCCTAATAGTCAATAAAGAGTGTAAATTTTCTGAGCTCTTGTTCTCCCAATTACAAATAATCCCATCAACTATTAATTGCGAGGTTTTTCTTTTTAAGAGGTGCAGGAGGTCAAACTGGCAGACTGGGAGCAGGAGATGCACCACAAGACATTTTAATTTCCATCCTGAATACAGTTTGATGGCATCCATTACAAAATATACATGTTTCAATTCCACTGAGTGAGATACAGTGAAGTGTGATAGAAGAATGCTGTGTGAAGAGGCGTGGCACTGCACTTTGGCTGCCTTTCAAGTGCATGTTTTCATTTTCTAGCACATATGCCATTATGCCAGAATAAAGAATCAGACATGAGACAATACAGTGCTGGTACTCCAAGAAAATTTCCATCCCAAAAACCAAACTGTAAAACTTCGAGTCGAGGCCTATTTCATTCGGAATCTGGACGTACGAATGTGCACTTTAAGTATGCAAATTGAGCGTGTACATTTTAGTATGGTTCATGAAATTCCGATGCTTTTGGAGTATCCTCTGATGTCTTGTTTCTTTTATCACATAATGTGAGATGTTTTAATTTTTTACACTTACAAACATACAGGCTTCTGTGTCGTCATAGCTATGCAAGTATGATGGCGCTTGTTATGTGGCACACTCTGGCAACTACTGGAACGAATCTGTTTCTAACATGTCGCGGGAAAATATTGCGAATGGAGGTTTCAAAAGCGTTACTTTAAAAGTAAATTTATTTTTATGCAAGTTGGGCTATGTGCTAGAATATAGATGAAATTCTTAAAGCTCAGAGCATTTGACTCTCATTTGAAAATCAGCTCTTTGGTGATAAGCCATTTAGAGGAATTTAGAGCCCAGAAGATCAGTTATTATGAGCAAATTTATACTTGGAAAACTTCGAGGACAAGTCACTGGACTCTGCTAAAGATTTTGCTGCCACATTTGTGTGATCCCCCTGCGGGTCCGGGGTAAGAATAGGTCCGAGGTATTCCTGCCTGTCGTAAGAGGTGTCTAAAAGGAGTCCCTCCCCCTCAAGGGGGTAGTTTGCACCTGCATCTGGAGACAGATGGTTCAACGAATTACATTTGTGGTCATTTCGGTTTTTCGCGTATTCTGGTTTCTTCCTTCCTTTGTTTGTTTCCTTTCTTTGTCCTTCTCGCTCTCTCACTGTCTTCCTTACATTTTGCCTTGCCTTCTCTTCCCCGCCTTCTCTTCCCCGCCTTCTCTTCCCCGCCTTCTCTTCCCCGCCTTCTCTTCCCCGCCTTCTCTTCCCCGCCTTCTCTTCCCCGCCTTCTCTTCCCCGCCTTCTCTTCCCCGCCTTCTCTTCCCCGCCTTCTCTTCCCCGCCTTCTCTTCCCCGCCTTCTCTTCCCCGCCTTCTCCTCCCCCCCCTTTTTTTTTCCTCCCTTTACGTGCCTGAAGGCCGACCCATGCATTCGCACGCGTAGCCGGTGACGGGGTAACGTGTAATTCCCCGCCCTGGGTAGACAAGTAAGGCATGCACGTACCCCCCCGGTAAAGGCAAGGCCCAGGGAGGGGTGATTGCCTGAGCTGACACCTTTCAACCATGCCGATTGGTCCCTCCATCCGTTTCTCGGGAGGTGTGACCTGAGGTGTAAACATTCACCTAAGGCGGAAGCGCCCTCTGAGAGGGTCCCCACAAGGAAGGAGCGCACCATCGGAGATGCTGGCAATCATGGGGGATTCCTCCGCAGTGGATTTCTCTTCTTCTTCTCCTCTCTCGACTTCTGCACAAAAACGGAAACTTGACCAGCCACCAGTGACAAAAGTACTACCGCCTGCCCCAAAGTTCCTCGTAGTTTCTAGATCTGAGGACGGAAAGGATTTTTCATCTGTCAACCCTTTCGTTATTCAGAAGGGCGTAGATGCCATAGCCGGACCTGTCAAGTCTTGTACCAGGATGTGTAACAGTACCTTGTTGTTGGAAACTGAGAGCGCCTTTCCAGCACAAAAACTCCTTCGGGCCACACTCCTGTACACGTTTCCTGCCTGGGTGGAGGCTCACCGCACTTTGAATTCGTCGCATGGTGTGGTATATACTAGATCACTCGACGGATTGACTGACGAGGAGATTCAGTCTTTCCTCGCTGAGCAGGATGTGATGGCTGTCCATAGGGTTATGAAAAAGGTTGACAATGACCTTGTACCATCCCGGGCACTTTTCTTGACCTTTGATAGTGTTCAGCTGCCGTCATGCATCAAAGCGGGCTATGAGGTTATTTCTGTTCGCCCCTATGTCCCGACACCTCCGTGCTGCTACCAGTGTCAGCATTTTAATCACACCCGCCAGTCTTGTTCTAATGTGGCTAAATGCGTCACTTGTGGCAGGGACGCCCATGAGGGTGACTGTCCACCTCCATCTCGTTGCGTGAACTGTCAGGGTGACCATGCAGTGTCCTCCCGCGACTGTCCCATCTACAAGGATGAACGCTGTATACAGGAAATTCGGGTCAAAGAGAAAGTGTCCACCTCAGCTGCTCGCAAGCTATTTGCTAGTAGGAAGCCCACGCTGCTCCCAGCAGGGAAGTACAGTACTGTCCTCGCCTCTCCTCGGCCTACCAGGGAGATGTCAACACAGACATGCGATCTGACCTTTAGCGCTATGGTCGTCCGTGTGGCCAGTGCTAAGATCGTCCAGTCAATGTCTCCTCTTCCTCCCATGTCCCCTAAGACACAAGCACCTTCATCAGCTTCTGCCAAGACTAAGACCCAGAAGTCAGATGCACGGGCCTTCAAGAAGGAACCATCCCATGAAGACTTCCTACGTACCTCGAACTCCCAGCCATCAACCAGTACTTCGACTTAACGACCTTCCAAGAAGGCTCATAGGAAGCAAAGTTCTCCTTCTCCACCACGGCGCGTTTCTTCTCCTGCGCCACCCAGCGGTTGCCGCCCCAGGCCGTCATCCATTTCACCTGGCCGCACCGCTGGTAGCCGAACATCTGGCCGTTCACCATCGGAGGAAGCTCCCCCTCCCAGCCATCTTAACATGGTGGCCGACGAACCTATTGAAAAAAATGGACGATGACTCTCCGCGTATTGATAGCGGCACCAGTGCTCGCTCGAAGCCAGGCCCTCGGCGGCCTTCGAGGTGACCCCACCTTGCTTCTCCTTTTTCTTTTTCTTCTCACGATGGCACTTCTTCATTGGAATATTCACGGCAGTCGCTCCAACCGAGAGGACTTAAAGTTGTTGCTACGTTTGCACTGCCCGCTCGTAGTAGCTCTCCAGGAAACGAAGCTACGCCCATGCGATCGAATTGACTTGACACACTATGCCTCTGTGCGTTTTGACATACCCCCTGTGGCAGATATTCTGGCTCATGGAGGGGTTATGTTGCTGGGCCGGGATGATATCTACTACGACCCCATCACATTGCACACTGATCTTCAGGCAGTTGCTGTCCGAAATACTCTCCCCACTTTCACATTTTCCATTTGTACCATTTACACTCCATCGTCTTCTGCCATTATTAGGGCAGACATGACGCAAATTATTGCTCAGCTACCTGCACCATTGACTGGAGACTTCAATGCCCACCATCCCCTTTGGGGCTCTCCAGCATCCTGCCCGAGAGGCTCCCTGTTAGCGGACCTTTTCATCCACCTCAATCCTGTCTGCCTCAATACTGGCGCCCCTACTTTTCTTTTGAACACAACTCGCACCTATTCCCATTTAGACCTCTCTATATGTACTACCCAACTTGCACGTCGGTTTGAGTGGTACACTCTTTCTGATATGTATTCGAGCAACCACTTTCCTTGTGTTATCCATCTCCTGCATCATACCCCATCTCCATGCTCAACTAGTTGGAACATCTCCAAAGCAGACTGGGTGCTCTTCTCTTCCAGGCCGACATTTCAGGATCAAAACTTCGCAAGCTGCAATAGTCAGGTCGCATACCTCACGGAAGTCATTCTCACTGCTGCTGACTATTCCATCCCTCATACTACTTCTTCTCCACATCGCATACCGGTCCCCTGGTGGACCGCAGCATGTAGAGACGCTTTACGTGCTCGTCAACATGCTTTACGCACCTTTAAACGCCACCCTACATTGGCGAATTATATTAATTATAAACGATTACGTGTGCAGTGCCGTCGTGTTCTTAAAGAAAGCAAGAAAGCCAGCTGGGCTGGTTTCACAAGCTCCTTCAACAGTTTTACTCCTTCTGTTGTCTGGGGTAGCGTGCGCCGGCTATCTGGCACTAAGGTCCACTCACCAGTTTCTGGCTTGACGGTTGCGAATGACGTCCTTGTGGCCTCTGAGGATGTCTCCAATGCCTTCGGCCAACTTTTCGCAGAGGTTTCGAGCTCCGCTCCTTACCACCCTGCCTTCCTCCCCCGAAAACAGGCAGAGGAGGCAAGGCCACCTAACTTCCGCTCCTCGAATCATGAAAGTTATAATGCCCCATTCACCATGCGGGAACTCGAAAGTGCACTTGCCTGGTCACGGTCCTCCACTCCTGGGCCTGATTCTATTCATATTCATATTCAGATGCTGAAGAACCTTTCTCCTGTGGGTAAAGGTTTTCTTCTTCGTACTTATAATCGCATCTGGATTGAGGGTCATGTTGCCACATGCTGGCATGAATCTATTGTCCCGATTCCTAAGCCGGGGAAGGACAAGCACTTGCCTTTCAGTTATCGACCCATTTCCCTTACCAGCTGTGTCTGTAAGGTGATGGAACGAATGGTTAACTCTCATTTGGTTTGGCTGCTCCAATCTCAACGCCTACTTACCAATGTACAATGTGGATTTCGTAGGCGACGGTCTGTTCTTGACCATCTGGTTACCTTGTCGACCTTCATTATGAATAACTTTTTGCGGAAGCGCCAGACAGTGGCTGTGTTCTTTGATTTGGAGAAGGCTTACGACACCTGTTGGTGGGCGGGCATTCTCCGCACCATGCAGACATGGGGTCTTCGCAGACGCCTCCCTCTTTTTATTCGTGCATTTTTAATGGATGAACGGTTCAGGGTACGTGTGGGTTCTGTCCTGTCCGACGCCTTTCGCCAGGAGAATAGGGTGCCCAGGGCTCAGTTTTGAGCGTCGTTCTCTTCGCCATAGCGATCAATCCAATAATGGATTGCCTCCCAACTGGTGTATCAGGCACCCTTTTCGTAGACAATTTTACCATCTACTGCAGCGCGCAGCGTACATGTTTCCTGGAGCGCTGTCTTCAGCATTGTCTTGACCATCTTTACTCCTGGAGTGGTGCCAATGGCTTCAGTTTTTCTGCCAAGAAGACGATCTGTATTAACTTCTAGCACTACAAAGAGTTTCTCCTACTGTCCTTACATCTTGGTCCCATTGCTCTCCCATTCATAGAGACAACAAAATTTTTAGGTCTTACATTTGACAGGAAACTTAGCTGGTCTCCACATGTCATATTTGGCTGCCTATTGTACCCGTTCCCTAAATGTCCTCCGTGTTCTCAGCGGTACGTCATGGGGAGCGGATCGAACCATCCTACTTCGCCTATATCGGTCAATCGTCCACTCAAAGCTGAATTATGGGAGCTTTGTATACTCCTCTGCATGGCCGTCCATCTTACGCCGCCTCAGCTCTATACAACATCGGGGTTACGTCTTGCGATCGTAGCGTTCTATACTAGTCCTGTCGAGAGTCTTCATGCTGAAGCCGGTGAATTGCCACTAACCTGCCGGCGCAATATACTGCTTTGTTGGTATGCCTGTCGGCTATTATCAATGCCCGACCACCCGTCTTATCATTCCTTTTTTGATGACTCTCTCGACCGTCAATATGGGTTGTATGTATCTGCCCTGCTACCCCGTGGAGTTTGCTTTCGTCACCTCCTTCAGCACCTTGATTTTTCACTCCCTGCAACCTTTAGAGTGGGCGAGAGCCAAACGCCACCTTGGCTCCAGGCTCAGGTTCGCATTCACCTTGACCTCAGCTCACTCCCAAAGGAGGTTACCCCAACTTCGGTATACCGCTCGCGGTTTGTCGAACTTTGTTCGAAGTTCATTACTACGATCTTCATTTATACAGATGGCTCTAAGACCAATGACGGTGTCGGGTGTTCTTTTATTGTTGGGGCACACAGTTTCAAATACTGGCTCCATGACCATTGTTCGGTCTTCACAGCTGAGCTATTTGCCCTCTATCAGGCTCTTCTTTACATCCACCGCCACCACCGACATTCTGCTTCTGTCATCTGCTCTGATTCCCTGAGCGCCATCCAGAGCCTCAGCGATCCGTATCCGGTTCACCCTTTCGTGCACCAGATCCAACGCTCTCTTCAGCAGCTGGCGGACGACGGTTCTCTAGTTACCATTATGTGGGTTCCTGGCCATGTTGGTATCCCTGGGAACAAAGCTGCAGGTGCTGCGGCCAATGCTGCGGTCCTCCAGCCTCGGACAGCTTCTTGTTGTGTGCCTTCATCTGCTTTTAGCAGGGTCATTTGTCAGCGCATTTTATCGCTGTGGCATGCCGATTGGTCTACACTTACTGAAAACAAGCTTCGGGCCTTGAAACCTCTCCCCACGGCTTGGACGACCTCTTCACACCCTTCTTGGCGGGAGGAGGCTGTTTTGGCCCGGTTAAGGATTGAACACTGCCAGTTCAGCCACTGCCATCTGCTGATGGCTGCGCCAGCGCCATTCTGTCCATGTGGACAATTACTGACAGTCCGCCACATTTTAACGTCCTGTCCGAATTTAATACACTGCGCATTGATCTTGGCCTGCCGTGTACTCTGGATGAAATTTTAGCAGATGACCCAGGAGCAGCTGCTCGCGTTCTTCGTTTTATCCACTTGACAGACCTCTTTTCTTTTAATTCCTTGCCTGTTAATGTGCCTTTTATCGCATTGTCCTCTTTAGTTGCTGTTTTAACATTGTGCCTCACAGTGCATTCATAATTTAGTCTGGGTGCTAATGCCCACTGTAGTTGTGCACCCTAAAACCAAAAAAAAAATAAAAAAAAAATAATTTGTGTGATATATCCTAAAGTGTAACACGCGCAAAAAAGATCTACATTGTATATGAAAGCTTAGCTTCTCTTGCAGTATATGAAAGCTTTGCTTTTCTAGTAAAAACACTACGTATATTAATTTAAAACATTAAATTTTCCTGTTTGTGTATTAGCGCTACTTAACAGTGATGTTGCTATTGGCTGAGTACATCACGTGTCCTATGGTCTGCAATCCATTGTCATCAGCTGGCGAGATCACGTGACATGAGCTATGACTGGCATACAAAAGTGCATCGCAATCTTGATTTCAATGGTTCAGAAGGTAACTTGCGGTGTTTGGCGGAATTTGAATTTATACTTTCATAATTTGAATTTATACTTTCATAATATGAAAATATGTAGCATACAGTTGCTGCCCATCAAAGATCTTTCCAAAACATGATTTTTTTTTTCCCCTGAGTTTCATTTTTTAAAGTACCGGGAAATTCTATGAACATGTATAAAAACATAACCATTCAAGGGATTGATAAGTTTTGGATTCCGAGGGAAAGTCTACTGTCATTTCACATGGAAAAAGTGTGTTTTCAGCCAGGAGAAACTGTATTTTTAACCAGGAAGTCCGGGAATTTTTTTTCCTTGTCTGTGTATACACCCTGTACTAATACTACTACTACTACTACTACTACTACTACTACTACTACTACTGGTGGTAGTAGTAGTAGTAGTAGTTGTAGTTGTAGTTGTAGTTGTAGTAGTAGTAGTAGTTGTTGTTGTTGTTGTTAGTTTTGTTATTCAGCCAGTGATTTTATCAGCTCCAGCCTGATCATTTATTTTTGAATTTTATGCTGTAATAATATTTGTTGGAGCTCATAATGTGTTGCTTTTTCTAAGACAAATTTACATCAGTAATACTCATTTATAAAAGGGGATACAATCAAGCGATGTCTATTTCTAGACCCTTCTCCTTCTACTGAACAAGAAATGTTTCCCTGTTGGCATTTTGTCTGATCTTGCCACAAACTGCATAGGTCTCTACTAGTGAAACTGAAATGTTATGCTGTTCAAAGCATTTCCCTTGCATGGATGTAGTCATATATTTAAAGTAAAATACAAAGTACCTCATTAAGAAATGATACCACAGAAATACAACTAAATTTGAAGTGGGGAAACGATGAATATGATGTCTTGCTAGGTTCAGTGTGCTCCAGTTCTTGACCTACATAGATATAAATTCTGGAGCAGTAAAAAAAAATGAGGGGCATCTAGGGGCAAACAAAGATTATAATATATAATTTAATATACATTACTGGGGAAATTTGCTGTAGTAGATATGTAGAGTTAAAAAGATCAACTCCAATTCAGAGAATTATATAACACAACCAAACCAATCGTAATACAGAATTATAAAAGAAGTAAGATTACTGCTGTTAAAATGAATGAAATGTACTACAAAGAAAGATACTAATAGCAAGAATACAAATATTCATTGCAAATACAAAAGAATTATGTTTGTACAATTAAAAGAAAAGAAAATTATTGTTGTTGTTATTATTATTAATGGGAAACGTTGGTGATTTTGTCAGTGATATATTGGTATGTTATGCAAAATATTTCAGTCTAGGAATAAAGTCTTTATTATAATGTGTGGCAAGACTCGTAAATGAATATTAAAGTTACATATCTATATTCCCAGCTTACTGTTGTTTTTACTGTCTGATAACAACTGTGCTCTATTTGTTATCTTCTGTTCATAGATGTAAATTAAGCATTCTTAAACTCTTTCTTCTCTTGTCCTCCTCCCAACAGGTCATCTCTCTCAACCTGGGATGTGAGTCACCTTACCCCCTTTTCCAACCTTCTCAAATCTATCCCTCTTTTCTTCTTGGGATAGGAAATAATAATTCCTAAAGCTTCACTTTTAAATATCTGTGTTGGCAGTACTGTAAATTTGCCTCCAGAAAATAAGAACTGGCCAGTTGTGTCTTTTTGAAAGTTTACAGTTTTCTCAGCGAGTTTTCCTTTTGATATAAACTTAAACTAGAAGCAGTTTATATCAGTCATGTGTTACAGATTTCGAAATGGATGATCATTCATATCACTAATCTCTGCTTCAGGGGACAGCAACTTACATAGGATGTCGTCCCCGTAACCGGGAAGTTTTGCAACGCCGAATGTACCGTGCAGAAATTGAAGATTGGATGCATGAAGCTGAAATGGTAGAACAGGCCCCAACTCCAGTGGATGGCCGAAGTAATGATCATGCTGAAGTTGTCATGGGAGGCTATCAGCAGAATGTGTCAATCAACTCCTAAGTTATGGAGAAAATATTTATATTGTGTTTCATAAGGCTATTTTCTATGTATCTGTCATTTCAGTATTTAAACACTATCTGAAACAGAAGTATTGTGTCAACTGTCAAAATATAAGTAACTAGAACAGAGTTCTGCTCCTACTGTTCCAACAGTGACAGTTGGTAACATCTATCCCTCTAGCTCACATAGTGTTTCTTTAATTTTTAGCTATAACAAACAGTATTTTTGTGGCTTTTAGTTCCTCTGTAGCTTTTGTGTGTAATCTTTTGTTATAAGCTATGCATTCCTGTTATTGTCAAAATAGTAGCAACGGTCAATATTCGGAAGTGTTTATTATTTTATTTGTGACTGGTGGCCCCAAAAGGTGAAGTCACAGAAAATTTTTATGTAACTCAGTAAAATATGAAAATGACATAGACTGGAAACTGTAAAGCTCGCTTGTTAGTAAGACTAAACGATAGCTGTACCATCACGTAGACTAATAGACAATGCAAAGTAATACAAACATTTCAGTAAAAGGCAAAATGAATTAACAAGAAACGTAAATAAAAAATATTAAGAAGATAAGAAAGATTTGTATAAATGTGTTAGAGGAATGTTAAGTTTTTTGGAAACATTGTTGAAGGTACATGTTGAATTAAT
Source organism: Schistocerca cancellata (assembly GCF_023864275.1). Taxonomy (NCBI): domain Eukaryota; kingdom Metazoa; phylum Arthropoda; class Insecta; order Orthoptera; family Acrididae; genus Schistocerca; species Schistocerca cancellata. The sequence continues at coordinate 168,038,070 of NC_064634.1, forward strand.
GCACAGTAACACAGATTTTCCTGTGATGGGCAGTGAGTTGAATATGTCTTTTTGGACAATTTAGTAGAAAGACATGCTGGTCTGAAATGCAAGATTCTCCTGTGACAAGCAGATTATATGCCTTTATCTGATAATTGTTTTATTATGTTGATAAAGTCTATATGGTTTCCCTTATGGTTTTAATAATTCTATTTTGTTGCTTATTAATGTCAAAGCTTTAATACTCTATTTGCATAGAAATGATACCAAATGCTCATATTTAAAATATTTATAATTATAAACTTAAATTTGTTTCTTTTCATTAAGTATTAAATACTTTGAATGAGATTATTATTGTATAGGAAAGGTGTATGTCAAGTTTTCCAGGACAGTACATATAAAATATTGATGTCAAAACAGAATTGTTTGTGGTAACACAACATATCTCCCTGATTAAATATTATTTCCTCTTTTTCCCAATTTTTAAATGAGCTCAAATTTTCTTATTTTATTAAATGAGCTCAAATAATTATTTAAATGGAGCATTCACCCTGATAGTTCCAATTATTTCCCTTGTCCTCTCCAAACAAAACAAAAATTTTTAACATTTTTCTTCCATTGCACTTCTATTAACTGTTTTTGCATCCAAAGATGAGTAACATCCCCCTGTAAGTGTCTTATCAGTGTGCAGTTTTATGATAAACCTATTTTATATTTTTATTGTCAATGCTAGTTTCAAAACTTCCCTTGGGGGGAAGGTGGGGACAAACTGTCCTTTAAAATTGGGTACTGTCATTCATATTTTTCTCATAATCATTGTTCTGTCATTTATTTTCACATTATTGTCAGACTGCTGTCTGTTGGCAGCTGGAAGTGTCACAGAAGTAAATAGTAGTTTATTTTTAATCTGAATTTGTTATTCTTGTGCTACAAATACACTTACATTTTTTTATTTAATCATTAATCTGCTTCCTGCTGGCAGCTAGCAATGTTACTGAATGTTATTTTATTAAGAATTTATTGTTCTTATGTTACAAATATTGTGTTTTTCATACATATGTTATGCACAGTTTTATAATACTGTATAATACTCTTAGTTACCATTGTCATATTGTGATATCGTGGCTATCAAATCAATATTTATTTAATTACATGTTTTAGAGAAATTTTTGTTATGGGACTTAATAATTATAACATTTTTGTTGATGAGGAACTAATATTAGCTCCAAACTTTTAAATAATAATGAAATTTTATATAAACCTTAATATTTTTGTGTACTTTAATAGCAATATTTTTTGTGATAGTAACAGAAAACTGTTCATGTGTAATGAACACCTTAACTGGCTGTGTAGCTTATTTGAATGTGCAAGTTAAGTCTTCTGAAAATCTGTAACATTCCAGTTTCTAATATGAATGTAGTGTTAACTGATCATCTCTTATGTCTTTAGCCTTATATGTTCAAGTGTTAATCTGAAATGGATAAACATTTTTTTTTATTTTAGAGACTGTCCTAATGCAATAATTTTGCTAATATTGTTACTAGATCTCTCTTAGTTATAGCTTGGTGGACTGTTTGGTCTGAAAACTGTAATGGCCTCCAGTTGCGAGTATACTTTGCACTCGCTTATAAGTTTCATTATTTGCACCTTTGTTTAGCTTGTTCAAAGTACCATGTCAGACAGTATTATGACAGTTATCTCTAGAACATTATATGAATTAAGAGACATGTCTGTCTCATTTCTATTTTGAACAGCTATTATGAGCTTCAACTGTGTAAAGAAATACAGATATTAGCAACGATGTGACGGGACTGTATAGCAGCAATATTATAACTGGCTTTAGGGATACATCTAAAAAATTCTGGGTAAAAGAGTGAGTGAGTGAGTGTGTGTGTGTGTGTGTGTGTGTGTGTGTGTGTGTGTGTGTGTGTGTGTAGAACACACATGCACATTTGTTTGTAGGGAGTCAGAGACAGCTATTTGCATATTTACAAATTTCATAGCATAACTTGAAGCAATTTCTTTCAGCTAAATACTATGAGGAAGACTTGTAACAATTATACATGGTGCTGACATATCTGGATTTATTCACTATAATAAGATTTACTGTTATTTTCATGGTATTAGACTGATTAAGAAATTGATAAACTTAACTGAAAAAATAAATATTTCTGCATAAATGTGTGGTTTTTTATTTAATGTATTAATCATTGATCTCTACTCTCCTTCAGTCAGCAGCCTTGACCAACAAGAATAAATTTTTCTCCTTTTTGTAGCTTAGTTTTATTTATTATTGGACACTTCACTAGTTCCTAACCACCATTTAGTTCCAAAACTTGTCAATGGATGTTGTTTTGAATGAACTGATTGCGGAAATGCCATCAGTGGCTCACGTTTTGTATGATCTCTCAAAAATTATTTTCTCTTTCAAAGTAATCCCAACCCACTTTACGTGTAATGCAAAATGCACTAAACTTTGTAAGGTCATCACTTTTAGTGTTACAGTGTTTCATGATCATCTGTTGTGCAACAAACTGATACATGTTGGCCTTCTGGAACACAAGTAAAATAATGGCAGAAATGAGTGTTATACACCAATTTACTCACAGAACACAAAACAAATAATTTTTGTCTTGATTTACCTTCAAACATTTATCTTTTGTGTGGCTATTTCAGTCACATGGTGCAGTTTGTCATTGTAGTCCTCTTTTTGTAGTGGAGGTAAGACACCATTCATGTAAGGGAGATGCCGTTAATGCTACATCACTTTATTTTACCAAGTAAATTTTAGTTTTACACAGTGTAGCCATAGTTACATATGAATGTGTAATGTGAATTTAAAATGAGCCATTCCACATCATTACAATTAATCACGCAAATGATCCATGGAACATGAAACTAGCAAACACATCAGAGACTTTGTCAAAATCAGATATTTTTGTTGTTTAGCTACAATAGTAATTTATTTGTAACCTTATAAATGGATTTGTCTGTAGAGAAATAACTGGAAAGAGTAAAATGTATTTGTAATTTGAGGTGATTTGTTGTTTTCATTTTTGTATATGGGTGTGAATTCTGTATATTTCAGTCTGTCTAGGGAAATGTCCTTTGAATCGTTGACTAATGACAGAGATATTTCAAGAGTGACCCTATCAAATAAGCAAAGGATGTTAATACTTTCCAAAAATCACTATCATAGACAGTATAATTATCATTTTTAGTGACATAAAGATTTTTATAACCTCCTTAGGAAATATATTTTAAGTCTAATGGTTTCACATGATGCAAAATGTTTTCTGATAATAAATCTGATGTATCTGTACATGGATGTTCATTAACATCTGTAATTATGAGGAAGTAATCATTGAATTTGGTGCCCATTGATTTCAATGTGTCATTTCTGTTACAGTAGTTCTCTTAGAATTCCAGTCTGTTTGCCGTACTATATTTTTGACTCACATGTTTATGACATTTGACTATAGACTGGGAGATTCTACAAGGTTCTTCCTTCCTAATGCAAGATACTTTAATCTTGTAGATTATCCCTCCGGTATCCATGCTTCTCTTTAATTATTACCCTTGTTTGGTTTAAAAGGAAACAGCACTAATGCCGAAGAAACATGTTTAGAAACAGTTAATTTTTTTACCAGAAAGATCTGCTTTGTAGATCTGCTCCCATGATTTTTCTTGTAAGCTGTTTCTTTATTACTTTTAGAGTTGGTGCATAAGTTCATCGCATTTCTCCATGAGTTTAATAAACCCAACAAATACACACATCAGAGATTTTAGTCATCAACAAGATATTCTCCTAACAGTCTGTGATGCTGGGATAATTTTTCAATTCGGTTATTGTAGAAATCACGTAGTTTTGAGGCGAAGAACTCATTGAACCATGCTAGGAGCACACTTTCATCCATAAAGGAAGTTTCTTGAAGTTTGTTCGATAGAGAGCGGGAAAGGTGAAAATCTGAGGGCACAAGGTCAGATGGGCGCATAACGACTTCCCAACCCAACTCTTGTATAGTGGTTTTAGTGAGTCTAGCAGAATGCAGGTGGGCATTATTGTGGAGTAGCTTCACTTAACACAGTCCTTCTGGTTGTTTTACTTGGATTGCACCTGCAAGACATCTCATTTGTTGACAATAAATATCAGCAGTGGTGGTTACACCTCGGAGAAGCAATGCATAGCACATCTCTCCATTGCTGTTCCACCTGGTGCATAACATTATCTTTTATTGATATGTGTAGGTCTTTTTACAGGGAGTTGCTGCATTGTTTGGTGTCAAACATTCTTTTCTTTTCCTTATGTCAGTGTAAAGACACCATACCTCATCACCAGTATCAATACAGGATAGTAATGGTCAGTGTTGTTTGCAAGTTAATTGATGACGAGCAGGCAGAGATGCTGATTTTTGTGATTTTGGCTTAGAGCATGCAGTACCCATACACCTGATTTTGCACTGCATGCAAATGTTGCACGATGGCAGAATGATCACAGTTCATCATATTTGCCAATCCTTGAGTACACTGATTGTGGATCATTGTGGGTAATGTGTTTGAACACTCTTCATCAAACCGCAAAGGTCTTTTTGAATGTAGGGTATCACTAATTTTGAAACAGTCTCTCTTAAAATGAGAAAACCATTTTCTTGCTATGCTCTGTCCAATGGCATTATCCTCATAAACAGCACAAATGTTTCTGGCTTCCTTTGCTGCTCCCACCACTCAGCTAAAATAGCAACAGTGAACTACAGATAAAAAATGATAATCAATGAATGAACCCATAGCAACCAGAACACCAACATGCAAAACAAAAATGCTGTGAACTTGTGAACCAACCTAATGGAACCCTTACTTGGATCTCACAATGTGATCTCAGTAGTTAGCTTTCCAGCATGTGGATGGTTCAAGACAGCAGAGTACTAATTGATAATGTTTTTTCTTTGGTGACGCTCAAAGCAAGAAAATAACTGTATACCCAGTGACAAATGCTCTCTCTGATTACAATGCACAGCTAGGTAATTAAGATAATACCATACAGTATCAATACTCCTCAATTTAAATCAGTTAGAATAATTAATGACCCCAGAACTAATGTTTTTAAGAATAGTGTACAAGAGGTGACCTGGGACGAAATTTATAATGAAACAAATGCTGACATAAATTTAATCTATTCCATGATCTGAATTCATCACTATTTGTAAATAGCTTTCCATATAAGCTAATCACAAAGAACATTAAACAGCCATGTAAAAATCATAATCACTAAAGGGACTAAAGTATGTTGTGAAAGGGAAAGAGAAATATGTTTGTTTGCAAGAACAATTAAAGATTCTGTTACAGTTGCCCTTTAAGAAAAACTGCTTAAAATTATTAAGAAAAGCTATTAAGAAATATCAAGGAACATACACATAATGTCAAAAATCAGTAATTCCACAAATAGATGTCTGTATGCAGTGTAGTGAAATGAGAGAAAGGACAACCAGTCATGGAACAGAATAACATTCCTATTGAATTGAATGGTAGGGCTATAAATGATGAGTCACAGGTAGCAAATATATTTAATATTCATTTCTTCAATATAGCACAAAATGCAGGGACAAACAATTCAAGGAAAAAATCACAGCAGTATGTTGAAAAAACAGCTTTCATAAAACTAAATCATGTGAATGGATCACCAACTTCTCCTGAAATTAGAAAAATCATATATTCTCTCAAAAATAAAAGCTCATCTGGATTTGATGGTGTTTCCAATAGAGTACTAAAGATATGTTTCCATACAATAAGCTCATCTTATATTAAATATGTAATGCATCACTAACTCACAGAATTTTTCCAGAGAGACTGAAATATGCCATTGTTAAAGCATTTTATAAGAAAAGTAATCAGGGAGAGTTCAATAACTGCTGACCTGTTTCGCTGCTGATGTCATTTTCATAAATTTTGGAGAAGGTGATGTATTCTAGAATAGAATCTTGTCTGAGCAACAATAATATCCTCCCAAAATCAGTTTAGATTTCAGAAGAGTTGCTCTACTGAAAACGACATTTGCTCGTTCACTCCCTAAATTCTACAAGCATTAAATAACAAAACAGCACACTGTAATTCTTTAGGCTTTCCCAGCAATCTGTTGACATTTTGAAAAAAAAAAAAGAGATTCTGCCGGATGTTCACGTCATTCTCGCAAACTTTTTTGACGGCGTAACTCACTGTCTTCTTCAGGTGCTACCCGAGAATGGTCCTTGGGCAGATCAAGTCCAGTCTTTGTGCCTGTAAGGTGATGGGCACTCCCTAATCGGTCCTCACCGCATCGGGTGTTCCCTCCGTGGCCCACACCCGCCAGGCGTGGCTCCCATGGCCCTCTCTGGTTGCTGGTGTTCCCACTGCCATCCGCGTTTGCTCTCTGGGGTTGTGGTCATCATCTGTAATGGCTGGTGCTCTGTATCCTGGCTGTTTCCTTGGTCTCCACTTCTATTTCTTGCTGGGAGCTTCGTAACTGGTCCGCACAACGTCGAGTGTCTCGTTTGCAGTCTGCGCCTACTAGGCCCGTCTCCCATAGTCTCCTCTGTCGCTGGTGTTCCGAACACCATCTGCGCCCGACTTGGATGTCCTCTAAGGTTGTGGTCGTCATCTCGGGAGTGTCAGGACAAATCTGTAGTGTCTGGTGCTCTGTCTCATGGCTGTTTTCTCGGTTCCCACTCCTGTTTCTGGTGAAATCTTGATATGTTTTGTGCTGAGCTTTCAGAAGTTCAAGAGCCGGATCCCAGACAGTGCTGAGCTGGTATCCAGTGTCACAGTTGATGAGATTCTGCATGATCTTGATGGACTCTTTTATGACACTGTCCCAATATCTAGGGGTTTGTGTGACAATCTTGGCGTCATTGTAGTTCATCGAGTGACCGAGCTCTAGACAGCGTTCTGCTATGGCTGATTTGGTTGCCTGTCTGAGTCTGGTGTGCCTCTGGTGTTCCTTACCTGTGATGTCCACAGTCCTGGTGGTCTGGCCGATGTGTGACATCCCACACTCAGATGGTATGTTCTAAATGCCTGGCTTCCGTAACCCCAGGTCATCCTTTACATCCCCCAACATTGTCCCAATCTTAGTGGGTGGGCAAAATATGCTCTTGATGTCATGTTTCATGAGAATTCTGCTGATCTTAGCAGAGATCTGTCCTGGATTTTGCAAGTATACCACCCTCTTCGCCTCTTCTGGTTCTTCTACTGGATCCTGTGACTGACTGGCAGGTTGAAGTGCCTTCTGGATGTCTCTAGATGAGAATCTATTCTTGCTGAACACTGACTGTAAGTGTTCCATTTCCATTGCCAGACTGTCAGGGTCTGACGGAGTATGTGCTCTGTGGACTAGAGTTTTGAGCACTCCGTTCTTCTGTGCCGGATGTTGGCAGCTGTTGGCTTGCAGGTATAAGTCAGTGTGCGTCAGTCTGCGATACACACTGTGTCCAAATGTGCCATCATCAACTGTGACACTGGATACCAGCTCAGCACTGTCTGGGATCTGACTCTTGAACTTCTGAAAGCTCAACGCAAAACATATCAAGATTTCACCAGAAACAGGAGTGGGAACCGAGAAAACAGCCATGAGACAGAGCACCAGGCACTACAGATTTGTCCTGACACTCCTGAGATGATGACCACAACCTTAGAGGACATCCAAGTCGGGCGCAGATGGTGTTCGGAACACCAGCGACAGAGGAGACTATGGGAGACGGGCCTAGTAGGCGCAGACTGCAAACGAGACACTCGACGTTGTGCGGACCAATTACGAAGTTCCCAGCAAGAAATAGAAGTGGAGACCAAGGAAACAGCCAGGATACATAGCATCAGACCCTACAGATGACAACGGTGACCTCAAAGAGCGGCTGAGGTGGGTGTGGATGGCAGTGGGAACACCAGTGACCAGAGAGGGCCATGGGAGCCGTGTGTGGTGGGTGCGGACCGCAGAGGGAACACCCAATCGCACAGACCAACTAGTGAGTGCCCATCACCTTACAGGCATAAATACTGGACTCGATCCACCCAAGGACCATTCTCGGGTAGCACCTGAAGAAGACAGCAAGCTATGCCGTCGAAATATCGTGTGGGAACGATGTGAACATCTGGTAGAATCCCATTTTTTCAAAAGGTCGAAACAGCACGCTGCTTGGTATTTTCCACAACCTATCTAAGGCATTTGATTATGTGAACCACAGTATTCCTCTAGATAAATTGAGGTTTTATGGGATTGATGGTACAGACAAGTTACAGATAATGTTGTATCTAGCAAAAGAATGCAGAAAGTTATACTTATAAGAAGAGCTCCCCAGAAGTGGGACTGACTTTTTGAAACCATTTAAATGGTAATGTAGGTTAAGTTACAAGGTAACATACCTTACAGCCATTCAGTCTGGGACCCTCGCCTGCAAGTAATGGATGAAAAAAAAGTTTGGAATTTTGTGGTGATGCTCTATAGCTTTCTAATTAACATTTTTCAGAAAGTTGACACAGCAGGACAATAATCGTGCAGTCCTCATATGTCAAAGGTTGTGGGTTTGATTGTCATCAGGAGCTTCGGTATTTTTTTATTTTTTAATCTCTTTCAAAGTGGCTTTGATCATTATTTTTATTCAATTGACTGTTTAAATGTGATTTTTTAAATTATGTTCCTTTGTTACGTCACTTTAATAAATATAATTTCTCTCATTTTTTCTTCCTCCCACTCTTTTTCCATTTGGAATATTTATGCATATGAAGTTAATTATTGTTATTTATTGATTTCTTTTTTATTTCTTCCCTTTTATCATCTCATATTTTTGTCCATGTTATTTCATTCATTAAGTTTATTCCTCAGTTTGCCAGAATTTTGTTTTACTTATAATCCCTTCTTTTGTTTAATTTTTTATTTGCGTTGTCATGTGCACAGTGCAATAAGAATTTACTTTTTATTTGTTTATATGATGATTGGCAACCAAAACACTGCACATCTTGTAATGAAAAATACGTTTTTGTCACCACCATACAGTCAATATGTATATATTATTTCATCTTTTGTTTTTAACTGATGAATCAGCATTTTCAAATGTTTAAATATTGTAATAGATAAATAAAAATAATGAAATTTCCAATTGGAAAAAGTGATAGGAAGAAGGAATGAGAGCAACTAAAGCATTATTAATATGCTAATGAAAATCATGTGACACAGGAACAGAAATTAAAAAAATATGTTGAAACCAATTAATTGAATAGTGACCAAAATCATTCTGAAAAAAAAAAAAAAAAGACATTCTAAGCACCTGACGACATTCGAACCCTTAAACTTTCACATGTGAGGACAGCACAATAACCATTACACTACGGCAACAAACTGATTAAATGTATTAATTTTAAAGCTGTGGTGGATCACACAAATTCCTGAAATTTTTTTGTTGGTTACTGGTAAATATTGGGCCACCAGGGTGAGTGGCTTGTTTGTGATACCTTGGATCTTAACCTACATGACCATATAAACGGTTTCAAAAAGTCAGTCCCACCACTGGGGACCCTCCTTGTTAGTAACTCAGCCAGTGTAGTTCAGAGACATTATTTTGATAGGAGAGATTACATAAGGGGCTCCACAAGACTCAATCTTAGGTCTGCTAATTTTCTTCATTTATGTAAACAATCTTCCATCCAAGTAAGTTCATATAATTAGTCATTTTTTCAATCCTACCATACATATGGCAATGGAAGAAATGGTAAACAATGTTCTTAAATGTATCATTGACTGGTTTTCTGCAGATAGTCTCCTGCTCAATTTAAAAATAGAAGCAAAATATTGAGTTCTGCACAACTGGAGTTGCTACACCAATTATAAGCATAACACGTGATGAAGAAATAATAAATACAGTGGAAACTTCAAAAATCTTAGATGTCCATATTGATGAGAATTTAAACTGGAAAAAGCACAGTTTGGAACTCCTGAAACAACTTAGTTCAGCCGCATTTTCACTTAGAATCATTGTCTATTCTGAGGAGAGAGAAGTCAGTAAGCTGACAGTGTTTACATATTTTCATTCAGTGACTGATGACCTCAGAAGTTAAGTCCCATAGTGCTCAGAGCCATTTTCATTCAGTAATGTCATATGGAATAATGTTCTTGGGTACTCATCCTTACAAAACAAAGTCTAAATAGCTTAAAAACGTGCTGTAAGAATAATATGTTGTGCTACCCTACAGTCATCTTGGAGACATTCTGATTAAGGAGTTTTGACTAATCCAGTTCAAAAGAAACAATAATGTGCTTAGTTACAAGACCAGAAGAAAAAAATGACATTCATTATGCCACATTAAGGTTGTATTTAGAACAAACAGGAAATGCAAAATACTGCAACCAAAATTTTTGATCATTTACCCACTGACAGAAAATGTAAAATTTGAAAATAAACTGAAAAGTTTCTCCTCGACAACTCTTTTTATTCCATAGAGGAATTTCTGTTGTTGTAATGTGTAAAAGGTGGTGGGTAGCGATTACTATCTCACATCTGTATGTGTAGCGAGATTTAGAAAGTGTTTAGAGTTACCAAAGCTAGTGAGAGTCTAGTTAAGTCAGTGTAGCCTATTGACATTCTCTTTAAATGCTTGATGAAATGTAAGATAGTTCCTGCTGGTGGCTTGTGAACTGCAAGCACTACCAGCATCTGTATTTGCAGATTGTTTGATTTGCCACAGCCTTTGAAGAGCTATTTTAACACACTATTTCCTAGCGTCTATGGTCCAGTACTTAACACTGCTTTTCACATACAATGCCACTGATTACATTCTTGTTTTACTAGTTGTCCAGTAGTTCTATATTACACGCCATAGATCAGTTAAATTTTAGTAATCCCCAAGTATGTTTCAACTAGCATAACACATCTGCTGATATTCCATTTGTCATTTCATACCTCTTTTGTAATTTCAGAAGCTCACACTTTTTATTTGTAAGCCTTCTTATATTTTGGTGTAAGATGTGAAATGAGCATTCTTTCAGATGTACTGATTTGTCCACACTTTAATATTTTGCTATGTTTTCAGCTGCCTCAAGCATAATTATGTTTATTCTGCACCTATTTCTTCTAGAATAATTTGCCTTAAAATGACTGAGTGATAACAATAGTCCATTCAGCATTATTTTAAGATTGACAGCTACAAAGGAAGTAGTGCAGTGAGGTTCACAAAGAAAGCACAACATGCTTTCTGACAATACCATGATACTTGTAATTGCAGCTACCACCCATGGTTGCCAGACCTTCACTCTCATCAGTACAATATTGCAGCTTGGACTAATGCTTCAGGCTGCTTGCTGTCCTGTGGAACTGTTTGCTCCATGCTGAGATTTTATTTGTTTTCATTATTGATGGTTTAATATTTTATCTAATATTACTATTATTTGTTGTGTGATACTGAATAATGTCAGAAGCTACTTAGTAAACCTTTACTCAGTGAAACATTAGCCGTACAAAGTCAGTCAAGAGAAATGGTTTGCACTTTACATGTCTGCACCATCAAGAATTGGTCTAGGGAATATTGCCAACCATTCTGTTGTTGTTGTTAAGGTACCTAACATGCCAAACTGAGAGGAAGAGATGATTGTCCTCAGCATTAAAGTAACAGATAAATTTTAAAATGTGGAGCTTATGGATATAATACCTCTCCAAACACCACAGTTTTCCAGACACAAAACTGAAACTGAAGAGCTGGGAAAAGCATATGGGCATGGGGAAAGGGAGACAGAGAAGGGAGGGGGTGGGACTAGACTCTAGAGTACCCATTTTCTATATACCTGAGTTGGTCACTTTCAAAATATGTCATGCCACAAGAACTAAATTTTATAGGTGATACAAAAGGTCTGCATCTGCTTCGAGTTTAGGGTCATTATGAAAATGGAGCTGTGACAAAAGACATGGCATAATTTTCGATAAACATTGTGAAAAGCAAACAAATGCAAGTGATACACCAATTGCTCAGAGCAGAGGTTGTCACACTACAATCGATGATTTAATGCTACAATCACCTAAACAAGAGGCACAGCAGAATCACTTTCAGAAGCGTGTGAAAATTCCATTGTTGTGGTCTTCAGGCCGAAACTGGTTTGACGCAGCGCTCTGTGCTAGTCTATCATGTGAAATCCTCTTCATCTCTACATAGCTGCTGTAACCTATGTCTGTTTGAACCTGCTTGCTGTAATCGAGTCTTTGCCTCCCTTCAGAATTTTCATCCCCTCCTTCCCCTACTCACATTGCCTTCCATTACCAAACTGACAATTCTTTGTTGCCTCATGATGTCTCATATCAACTGATCATGTCTCATAAATTTCTATTTCCTCGATTCCATTCAGTACCACCTCATTTGTTTTTCAATTTCCCCAGATATCTCTAACGTTCTTCTATAGCCAAACATTTCAAATGCTGGTTGTCTGAACTACTTATCACCACATTTTGCTTTCGTATAAAGGTACGCTACAGACAAATACCTTCAAGAAATACTTCATAACATTTAAATTTATGCTGGATGTTAACAAATTCCTTTTTTTTTCATAAATGCTTTTCTTAGGGTGGCCAGTCTGCCTTTTATACCCTTTCTACTTTGGCCATCATTGGTTACTTTGTTGCTCAGATTGCAAAACTCTATTACTTTTAGTGTCTCATTTCCTAACCCACATACCACCAGTGGAAAAATGCTCCTGTTGGGAGCACAAAAAAGATGAATGTATGCCTATTTAAAAAAAAAAAAAAGAGGACTCAAAAGTGGGGTACCAGCTGCCTCATTCTGCCTTCCTTAGCACCTTTAAATATCTTCCCAAAAATTTTGGCATATGAACATATTCACACTCTAATATGCAACTCAGCCGTCACTCCAACAAGCTCTCCTAACTGTAACCCACTCAGACTTGCTAGCCCATCGCTGAGAGTCATTCATACCATCAACTCCCATTAGCCCATTCTCACTCATTTATTCTGCCCAACTCAGTGTTATCTCTTTGTGTCTCTCTGTCAGTGTCTCAGTCAGTCTCCTATGTTCTGTCCTACTACTATTATCTCCTGTCACTGTCACTATTTCCCCTTCCCCTCTCTCTTATTACTGGTACCTCATTCATTCCTGCCCACTGCTTCTATCTCTTCTCATTGTCACTATCTCTCTCTTCCTCAGGGTCATTGTCACAGACACATTCTTCTTCTCATTATTCCTCTCCCACTGGCACTGTATCCTTCACTCTTTTCTTGTCATTGTTCTGTCACTAACAACTATGTTCCACTGCCACTGTGCCCCTCTCTTTCTCTCACACTGCCATTGTGTCCTTCACTCTTTCTATACTATAACTACTATCTACTATTGTTCATTACTTTTCCATCTCTTTTCCACTGCAATTGTCTCCTCTTTCAGCATAAAATAGTGCAAATATGCTTCCATGCTAAAATTTCTGAGAATTTTTAAGTGCTGCTACTTTTCAGCCAGTGTCTTTTAAACAGGATCATATTTGTATCTTTTGGGCTCTGATAGGAGCATTTTTCTCATTGTTCCCTTCTTTTCCTTGTTGCTACAGGGCATGTCACTCATATGAAAAAGAAATTTGTGGATTAATTAAATGTTGATAGTTTGCTTATGTGAAATGGAAATAACACAAAACTAATTTTATACCTCAGATCGAATTTTATGGACACCAAAAATTTTGCATGTGCTTCAGTACTACAACATGGAGTTTGCAGAACCCTTCTGAGAATAACAAACACACCTAACACCACATTTCTCTGTGCTACATCACTTTATAAACTGCATTTTCACATTTCACCAGATTTTACATGTGCAAGTAGGGTAATTTGAACCTTTGTTTCTCAGAAATGAGTAAAAATATCAGCAAAATTTCTAAAGTTGTTCGATGTAAGGATCTTAGGAACATATGGTAAAAACTTCAGCCATTTTCTGTACGTAACTTTCTTGGAATCCACAGCTCAGTTTCGGTACCCAAAAAACCAGCTTTTGGGGTGTTTCTTGGTAATGGATAAAGATGTTTGAAAATAAGTAGATGGCACTTCTAGATAAATGCCTAGAGAGTATACTGTTCAAATTCAATCGATTTGCTGCAGTTAGTTATTTAGATATCCGTTGCTGATAGTGAAAAATACTTTCCTCAGGCTTCCTCAGGAAATGGCCATGAATTAAACTGGGCCTCCATAAGCCTCTTAAAGCACACCATAAACCACATCTAATGCAAAAAGAACCAACCAATTTGCTCCATTTGCCCAAGCTGGAGGAAGTGTGTAATATTCAGACTTTGGCCCTTTACTGTAGGATAGTTGCAAAAAGACAATCCTTCTGCCAGGTATACAAATGGTCCTTAGCCCAAGGAGTATCCAAAAAAACTTGACCCAACCTTCTGGCTCCAACAGAGCATGTGGCAGAAACCCCTGAAAAATCCCATTTTACATGCTGTGTTTTGGAACATATTGGTAGTGCATGTTGTGATGTGCGTACCATCTACCCTTGTTTTATTTTTACTGGTGGTCACTGTATAAGCTCTTTTCAAGGCTCTACCTATTGCACTGAACTGCTTTTCCAGTCCTTGGCTGTCTCTGACAGAATTACAATGTTATACACAAACCACAAACTTTTTGTTTCTTCTCCCTGAATTTTAATTTCTTTTTCAAATTTCTCCATTGTTGTACTCTGTCTCAACTACAGCTTTCCTTTCATATCCTTCCTTATAATTGCAATCTGGTTTCTGTACAACGTATAGTTAATTAGTAAATAACCTTTTCCTCCCTATGTTTTATCACTGTTCCCTTCAAAATATCAAAGACTGTCCTGTTCCCATCGATTTTACATGCAGGTGGCAGCTCAACTGTAGCTCCACTCAGCTCTGTGGAGTTAAAACAGTTGCCTGTCACGCCAGGGCCTACAAATCAATGATTGGCTGTCTCTGTACAGGTACATTTTTAAAGTGCTCAACAAAGGTGCACAGGTGGTGCTGAGATTGTTGCCAAACTACGAGGTGCATTCAAGTTCTAAGGCCTCCGATTTTTTTTCTAATTAACTACTCACCCGAAATCGATGAAACTGGCATTACTTCTCGACGTAATCACCCTGCAGACGTACACATTTTTCACAACGCTGACGCCATGATTCCATGGCAGCGGCGAAGGCTTCTTTAGGAGTCTGTTTTGACCACTGGAAAATCGCTGAGGCAATACCAGCACGGCTGGTGAATGTGTGGCCACAGAGAGTGTCTCTCATTGTTGGAAAAAGCCAAAAGTCACTAGGAGCCAAGTCAGGTGAGTCGGGAGCATAAGGAATCACTTCAAAGTTGTTATCACGAAGAGACTGTTGCGTAACGTTAGCTCGATGTGCGGGTGCATTGTCTTGGTGAAACAGTACACGCGCAGCCCTTCCCGGACGTTTTTGTTGCAGTGCAGGAAGGAATTTGTTCTTCAAAACATTTTCGTAGGATGCACCTGTTACCGTAGTGCCCTTTGGAACGCAATGGGTAAGGATTACGCCCCCGCTGTCCCAGAACATGGACACCATCATTTTTTCAGCACTGGCGGTTACCCGAAATTTTTTTGGTGGCGGTGAATCTGTGCGCTTCCATTGAGCTGACTGGCGCTTTGTTTCTGGATTGAAAAATGGCATCCACGTCTCATCCATTGTCACAACCGACAAAAAGACAGTCCCATTCATGCTGTCGTTGCACGTCAACATTGCTTGGCAACATGCCACACGGGCAGCCGTGTGGTCGTCCGTCAGCATTCGTGGCACCCACCTGGATGACACTTTTCGCATTTTCAGGTCGTCATGCAGGATTGTGTGCACAGAACCCACAGAAATGCCAACTCTGGAGGCGATCTGTTCAAAAGTCATTCGGCGATCCCCCAAAACAATTCTCTCCACTTTCTCGATCGTGTCGTCAGACCAGCTTGTGTGAGCCCGAGGTTGTTTCAGTTTGTTGTCACATGATTTTCTGCCTTCATTAAACTGTCGCACCCACGAACGCACTTTCGACACATCCATAACTCCATCACCACATGTCTTCTTCAACTGTCGATGAATTTCAATTGGTTTCACACCACGCAAATTCAGAGAACGAATGATTGCACGCTGTTCAAGTAAGGAAAACGTCGCCATTTTAAGTATTTAAAACAGTTCTCATTCTCGCCGCTGGCGGTAAAATTCCATCTGCCATACGGTTCTGCCATCTCTGGGACGTCTTGACAATGAACGCGGCCCCATTTTAAAACAATGCGCATGTTTCTATCTCTTTCCAGTCCGGAGAAAAAAAAAAACGGAGGCCTTAGAACTAGAATGCACCTCGTAGTGAGATGGGAGGGCAATCTTAGAGAGACCCTTTGCTGTTTTATTCATGCATATGTTAATGTCGCATTACCTGTGATCACACCACAGGCAGTTGTGAAACAGGAGGGCTGAAATTGAATAAACACCCATTGTAGCTACAGATCATATTACAATGGTTTTGAACAGACCCTAGTGGTTGCACCCTGTACACTAGAGCAAAATTTGTGGTTTTGCTACACTCCAAAAGGGTGCAGTCTTGCTCAGTGACATTGCAGGCCAATGAAAATGTCCTTAGAGAAGGGTTGAATTGTCCAGGAGAGGGGAGCCAACAGTATCAAAGGTCATCAAGAATGTTGTCCTGCTGCTCTCTGCACTGGAAAGTGTTTTCGTCTGCGAAAAGTGTGGAGAATCAATACCCTAAGGTGGTTTCATTGATGCCCTTTCTACCACCCCGTGAGCCCTGTTCATGTCGATACTGAGTGGTGGCATGTCTGAAATGTTTCCTTGGCCACCCATAAGAAAACTGTGTGATTTCAACATGTTGGGCTTGCGATTCTAACCTCCATCATAGAGGCGTCAAAAGAAGGAGTATGTGATTACTCTCCCATTGTGTGATATGCCCACAGTGGTATCGGACAGAATTGTGTTGAAATTTGATGCCAATGTGGCATCATTAACCCAACTTACACCTTGTAGAAACATCTGAGCTCTGGCCTTCCTTTTTCACATGTTGACACCTTGCTGTCTGAAACATTGCGGAGCCTGAGGGTGACATTGCAAGGCACCAGGCTTTTGCACCACTACAGAGAAAGGTTGTAGGCACCTTTGAGTCAAATTTCAAACTTCTGAGTCACAGTGGGATAGAATTATAGGGTTTTGGAAAAGTAACTCTTTGTGTTGCACAGTGTCTTTTTCTGTGTTACGAGTAGAAAGTTTGATCAGAAAATGTAGTATCAGGTTAATTATAAACTTAGTCCTCTGTTTTCTGGAAGGAAACTAAACAGGTGGCTGCTGAGGTTTCCATGCACAAGTGCAGCTTCATACATCACACTTAATCAAAATTATGTATTTCTGAAAACTATCCTTATATCATCTTAAAAATTTGCTGCAAATAAAACTGAAACGAGAACATACTGCAGCTCTTCCATAAGAAACTGATGCCAGTTTTGTCTCTGTACATCAAATAGTTTGACTGGGGGATGAAATGTAGATTGCACATTTGTTCTGATCAGAATATCGCAACTCTTCTCTGCACATCCACGTGTTCCTGTTGAAATGTTGATCCTAAAGTATGGTACTTTTGAACAGACTATGGTATAGAACAGATATTACTTTGACCAGACTGGATGCTTCCAGTAATCAGCAGTCCAAGTAGCTTCCTACCACAAGCATTCAGATGTAAACTACATTGTGTAGGATGCAATTCAGTGGCATCCATGCGGGAATGCTCCTCTCTTCTTTAGTGACTCTTGCATGTCTGCATTACCAAATTTCACAGAATATTACCTTCAAGGTCTCAGTTGTATAGCTGATGTCACGCTGCTGCCTGCACTCTCATTTCTGATCAATCCCCTACCAACTGCTTCTATACAGCAGTAAGACTTATTTTTTGGTGTTTAAAACCCATCGTTTCTACACTTAGCTGTACATTCTTTCCTGAACTGAGGAACTACGTCTGAACTTGTTACAGTTATCTGAGTGCTTTTGTCCAGTTTACAAATAGTTAAAGCTATTGGAGATATCTAGTCTGAAGCTCTCAGTCTTGCAGCATCTCCAGGAACTTTCTGCTAGTTTAATATGTTTCTTGGCGTGCTGAATTCTTAATTGTATGTCTCATTTGGAGTCACACTGTTTATCTAATATGGTGCCTATGCATTTGAAGACGGGCACCAGACTTCTGATCTATCTCAAACATTACTGCTGCCACCTGAAGGTGACCACATAACAACTAACTGCCAATTTGTTAAGAAGTTTCAAGATTAACTGCTCTTTCTTGTAAAGCAATACTGAAATCACTTCATTGCCAAAAATGACAAGAAACACTAGGTTACAGCACTCCACATGAAAACAATTCTGACATTGGTATCACTGATTTTAATTCCTTATTATTTTGCATTAGTTTTCACACAATAAAAAACTGGTTGAGGTAAGTGATTAATGATAACTGTTCTGTCATCAACAAGCATTTTGCGATTCTTAACACCAGTATATTGTCTAAATAGTTACAAAAATTAGAGTTGTCATTGTTTTGTTGTTGTCTTCCAGTTAGTCTGTTAACGTGTCTTTCATCTCTGCATAACTACTACAACCTACACCCATTTGAACTTGCTTATTATATTTGAGCCTTGGTCTCCACAATTTTTACACCTCACACTTCCTTTTATCACCCATTAATCCATTGGTTGCCATATTGTACAATGGAAAAGACAATTCATAATGAAATGTGTGTTATTGTAACTGTATTATTCAAAATAATTCAATCAGTGAGACCTCAGTTATTACTGTTAATTAACTGATTCATGCTATCCTGCACTTCACCTCAAAGTAGTCATCATTCAATGATTTAATTGTCCAAAATGAGGTCCATATTTTGCACTTCTATCAGATCTAACTCCATTCACCAGCTAGTTATCAACTATTATGAAAGATAAAATTGCTTTCAAAAATGAAATTATTCTCCTTTTTCTCCACGAGATGCCGTCTCTTAGCGAAAGTTGGTGGTCCACAGAACTTGCTCTGATCTTAACAGTGCAGCATGAAAAGCTTCTTCTCTTGGTCTACTATACCATATTTGAATGTCTTTCAGCCACATATTTCTCAGTCTTCAATGGTCTTTTGCCCTGTATCATTCCTTCAGTAGTAAATTGTAATAATTTTTGTCTCGCCTCTCATATGTCACAAGTGTTGCGTCTTTCTTCCTTTTACAAGGTGCAGATGTTATTTTTGCTTTTTTATGCAGTGAAGGACCTCGACATTTTAAATATCCCTGCCTTCAGGTGACATTGATAAAAATACCTTTCAAGGGCTCCTGTTTGTTTTTCAGTACTTAGGTCCAAGGTCCAAGTTGTGTATCCATCAAGCAGAACACAGAAAATGTTGCACAGAACATTCTTGTTCTCTGTTCTGACCTCATGAGGAATTTTCTCATGTTGAATTGCTTCTTCACCTGTTGAATTGTTAATTTTATGTCTCATTTGGAATCACACTGTTGATCTAAAATGCTGTCTCTGCATTTGAAGGAGGGCACTTATTCAACTGTATTAACTTTTACTGAAATATTTGTTTGGATCTTACTTTTAGAGAAAACCATAATTTTTGTTTTGAATGGGTTAACAGAATATCTGAACTCTTCAGTTCTTGATATAAAGTAGAGTGGATTAAATACTATCAAAATATCCAGGTAGAGTTGTCTGAAAATTCTTCGAACATGACAACTGGATAATATATTGAACACACAGGAAGATTTTAGGGCATTTTATTATTATTATCAATTGTTTTAATATTTTATACTGAATTCTCATATAGTTCCTGTCTCAAATTAAAATTCAGCACCTTTTAGCTTATGAGTCAATGAGTCTACTCAAAAACATTTTTCTCCAAGGTAGTATGACACGCCTTATAAAAGCTAGAGAAAGATATCCAATGTACTTGTAAAATGCCTCAATAATATCTGTCTCTTGCTCTTCTGCAGCCACAGTCCACATCACCTTCTGTTTTGATATGCCCTACACGTAAAGACATTATTTCTTTATTTTTCTTGTCTTTTGTGTAATAAAAACATGAGGTGTATTGCACGTAAACCAGATATCACACTATGTTGCATTTACATACTGTCATATGTCTTCTGTAGGAAACTAAACAAACCTTGTGTGAATGTTATGGCTTATATATACAGGGTTATTACAAATGATTGAAGCGATTTCACAGCTCTACAATAACTTTTATTATTTGAGATATTTTCACAATGCTTTGCACACACATACAAAAGCTCAAAAAGTTTTTTTAGGCATTCACAAATGTTCGATATGTGCTCCTTTAGTGATTCGGCAGACATCAAGCCGATAATCAAGTTCCTCCCACACTCGGTGCAGCATGTCCCCATCAATGAGTTCGAAAGCATTGTTGATGCGAGCTCGCAGTTCTGGCACGTTTCTTGGTAGAGGAGGTTTAAACACTGAATCTTTCACATAACCCCACAGAAAGAAATCGCATGGGGTTAAGTCGGAAGTGCGTGGAGGCCATGACATCAATTGCTGATCATGATCTCCACCACGACCGATCCATCGGTTTTCCAATCTTCTGTTTAAGAAATGCCGAACATCATGATGGAAGTGCGGTGGTGCACCATCCTGTTGAAAGATGAAGTCGGCGCTGTCGGTCTCCAGTTGTGGCATGAGCCAATTTTCCAGCATGTCCAGATACACATGTCCTGTAACGTTTTTTTCGCAGAAGAAAAAGGGACCGTGAGATTGCACAAGACACGTTAACTTTTGGTGAATTGCGAATTTGCTGCACGAATGCGTGAGGATTCTCTACCGCCCAGATTCGCACATTGTGTCTGTTCACTTCACCATTAAGAAAAAATGTTGCTTCATCACTGAAAACAAGTTTTGCACTTAACGCATCCTCTTCCATGAGCTGTTGCAACCGCGCCGAAAATTCAAAGCGTTTGACTTTGACATCGGGTGTCAGGGCTTGTAGCAATTGTAAACGGTAAGGCTTCTGCTTTAGCCTTTTCCGTAAGATTTTCCAAACCGTCGACTGTGGTACGTTTAGCTCCCTGCTTGCTTTATTCGCCGACTTCCGCGGGCTACGCGTGAAACTTGCCCGCACGCGTTCAACCGTTTCTTCGCTCACTGCAGGCCAACCCGTTGATTTCCCCTTACAGAGGCATCCAGAAGCTTTAAACTGCGCATACCATCGCCGAATGGAGTTAACAGTTGGTGGATCTTTGTTGAACTTCGTCCTGAAGTGTCGTTGTACAGTTATGACTGACTGATGTGAGTGCATTTCAAGCACGACATACGCTTTCTCGGCTCCTGTCGCCATTTTGTCTCACTGCGCTCTCGAGTGTTCTGGCGGCAGAAACCTGAAGTGCGGCTTCAGCCGAACAAAACTTTATGAGTTTTCCTACGTATCTGTAGTGTGTCGTGACCATATGTCAATGGATGGAGCTACAGTGAATTTGTGAAATCGCTTCAATCATTTGTAATAGCCCTGTATTTTGATTTTGTAATTAATGTCTTATAAGTCAATCATGACATTATTGCACGTGGGAGTGAGGGCACTTCAGTCAGCTTATTGCGAGTTTTTATGATGATATTTCAGGAGGACACACTGAAAAACTTGACAGTATATGTACAACTGTCTGGAAATCATTCACAGTGCCATACATTTTCCTTAGTCATCACAGTAATTGTTTCTTGTAAAATCACCATGAGTTTCCAACAACGGCCTTGGGATGCCAAGTGCAATAATATCGTTGTGGCGTAGTACCTGACCATTAGAACACTTTTGTTTACCCTGATATTTAATTTTAAATATATTAATGTCAAAACTCTTACTAAATCTATTATTTCACAAACTTTCGGAGCCAGTAGCTCCTACTTCTGGCAGAAGAGTTGAAGTGGGAGGAAGAGGGGTGAAGGAAAAGGACTGGAGAGGTTTAGGGAAAGGGGTACAGTTCAGAAAAGTCACCCAGAACCTTGAGTCATGGGAAATTTACTGTACGGCATGAGAAGGAAAGATTGATCATTGGGGACTGCAGCGGATGAAATTTGAAAACCAGAGCTTAAAGGTGGAAGACAGGGTAACATGCAAGACAGAGACTACTACTAAACCATCATGCAAAAATTAATAAGAATGAAAAGCTAAGTGCATTATATGTAACAAAGGTATGTAACAGGGGTGAAAAATAGGCAGGTCAGAAAATGAAAGATGTAGAAAACTAAAATGGAGTAAAGAAAGGAGTAGTTACTGTGAAGAAATGCTGAAACAGAAGGAATTAAGACAGGTGGGTGGTGAGAACCAAGGACATGTTGTAGTGCTAGTTTCCACCTGTGAAGTTATGAGAAACTGGTGTCTGGGCGAAGAATCCAGATGGCACTTGTGGTGAATCAGACACCGAGGTCATGACTCATGTTGTATGCTCTGCAACAGGATATTGTGTGTTGCCTGTACACAGCCTGTGCCTGTGCCCATTCATACTGATTAACAACTGGGTGGTAGTCATGCCAGTGTAAAAGGCCGAGCAGTGTTTACGTAACCGCTAAATCATGCCCTGAAATGAGATCCATTCTGTCTGAGTTTTGCCCACCACATCTCGAATAGCTTTTCATCGCCCTCCCAATCTCTGCAATATACTTATCAGACCCAATGCTCCTTCTGCACCCATCTCCCTTCCCTATGGCTCCTACCCCTGTAATCATCCCCACTGCAAGACTTGCCCTATGCAGCCTCCTACCACCGCCTATTCCAGCCCTGTGACTGGCAAATGTACTATCAAATGGAGAGCCACCTGTGAAACGACAAGTCATTTACCAGCTGTTATGTAAAGAGTGTTCAGCCTTTAACATCGGCATGACTACCACCCAGTTATCAATCAGGGAGAATGGGCATAGACAGACGATGTATACAGGCAAACCACAATATCCTGTTGCAGAGCATTGTGTACAACATGACAGTCATGTCCTCGGTGCCTGTTTCACCACACGCACCATCTGGATTCTTCCCCACGATGCCAGTTTCCAGAACTCCAGAGGTGGCAACTAGCACTAAAACACGTGCTTGGTTCTCGCCACCCGCCTGGCCTTAATATATGTCATTTTCGTCTGTCTCAGCATTTCTTCACAGTAACTACTCCTTTCGTCACTCCATTTTAGTTTCCTACATCTTTGATTTTTGCCATCCCCCCTCCCACTTCTGTTACATACCAGGCACTTACCTTTTCACTCTTATTAACCTGTGCATGATGTTTTAGTAGTAATCTCAGTCTTTCATATTATACTGTCTTCCACCTTTAAGCTCTCAGGTTTTCAAATTTTGTCTGGTACAGTCTCCAACAATCAGTCTCCTTTTCTTCCCATTCAGTAAGTCTCCCCTTCACCCGGGATTCTGGGTGGCTTTTCTGATCTGTACCCCTTTCCCTCAACATCCCCAGTCCTTTTCCTTCGCCCCTCTTCCTTCCCTTCAACCCCTCTGCCAGAAAAAGAAGCCACTGGTTCCAAAATCTTGTCAAAGTTAAACTTTTTGTGCCTGTATTCCCCTGCCGCCGCTTGATAACCAGATTTTTTATCTATCCATTCACATTATATTGTCACTAATAGATTAGCTTTCGTTGTTATATTAATATGGTGGATAAGATATGACAACTATGGCCAAGAATAACTTTGGAAGACAAGTTGACTCGTTTGTCATTGTGTCAGAAGAGTAATACTACAACAGTCAAGAGAGCCTGCAGGTGCTATACAACATTATATGGCAAATCGTATAATGCTACTTTGTCACTGCAGGCGAAGATAAAATGACAGCAACTCAGTACAGCATACAGAAAAGTGCCAAATTATTAAACAAGAATGTATTTCAGTTACAGAATCATAGACTTTGCACTCACAGCATACATTATTTAACAAATACTGCAACTCCTAAATCATTGTGCTTGCTGGTTTTCTTTATTATTGTTACTTCTGAGAAAGAAACCATAACAGTAGGCTCAGACAACAACTTCACCACCTGTGAAATAATTCATCAAGAAGTGTAGTATTCTTTCTTAACCTACAACTACCAGCACGTGTCTCACCCACTCCCAACCCCCCTCTCACCCAGTCCCAATCACATCTAAGCACCTTCTACTCCCAGTCCCAATTTAATTGTGAGCCTCTCATCTAATCTCCCTACTCCGAAGACGTCCATTCTGTTGACCTCTAACTTTCAGTCCAACACTTGAATTCAGTCACATTGTTCTAACTCAAAATCTCCGTCAACTGGAAATTCTACTTCACCACTCACTCCTACCACACTGACAAAAAAAAAGTGCATTGAACCCTGCCTCAAACAGATCAAATCCAAATCCAATGGGGATCTCCTTCTTCCTCCAAAACTGAACTGCCCAAACATTCCAAAATTTCTTACTTCCAGCATTATCTCCAAAATCTTGAACCTTGGTCCTCCAGTTTAGTCTCCTGGCAATTGTGAACTGCAGGTCATTTCCTTGCAACAGTTTTCAAAGTGGCAACTAAATGCATATTACTCGGTCCAGTCACATTAATGCGACTACAACCTTTGTTCGATGTCAATGTGCAATAATCACTCCCAGATGGCAGGTGGCAGTGCAGATGTCTTCGTAATGCAGAAACACAGCAATTTACCTGACTCCCAGATAGGCATGATCATTGGCTTTTGGACCAAGGATGAAAGCATTTCCAAAATGGCTAAGTTTGTAAACAGTTCATGTGCTACTGTGGTTAAAGTATACTGTGCATGACAAAATGGCACTATCCAAAACCAGCTCCGAGCCAAGTGTGGTGCACCATGGGCCATGTAGGACAGACGTTAACAATGGTTGCAAAGATATGCAAGAGTGAATAGACATGTAACTGATGAGCAGTTGACCATGCAGATGAACCAGGGGGCTATCAACAATGTCTCCCCAATGACTATTCGGCGAACATTGTTGCATATCGGCCTCCAGAGCAGGTGTCTGGTTCACGCACCCAAGCTGACTGCTGTTCATCATTGACGATGGCTAGAATTTGCACACCAATACTGCAACTTGACATTTGCTGAGTGGTGACAGGTGGCCTTTTCAGATGAATCATGTTTTACACTTTATTTGACAGATATTGGTGGTGTGTACAGTAGGAAACGTCTGCTAGCAAACTCCCTGCAACAATCAACGGAAGGGCTCAGGTCAGAGTAGGGAATGTTTTCTTGGCATTCCCTGGGTGATATCATCCTTGGCGTGATCACATTCACCAGCAGGACAATGCTACATCTTACAGTGTTTGTGGTTCTAAGAGCATCAGGATGAGTTTACCATACTCCCCTGGCCACCAAACTTCTCAGATTTAAACCCAATTGAAAATCTGTGGTTTCACCTATATCAGTCTATAAAAGCCATAGATCTTCAACTGAAAAATGTCACCGGCATGGCTCCATATTCCTATCGGTACCTTCCAGAACCTCACGGACTCTCTTCCTCCATGTCTCACAGTGATCTGCACTGCAAAAGGTGGTTATTCAGGCTTTTCACAGGTGATTGCATCAGGGTGATGAGATGGTGTAGTTGTGATAGACTACCAATCACCCGCAGCTTCCCATCCTACATAAATATTAATAACCACTTTCTTGAAGGGCTTTCTTGTTTTTACGCCATTCTCATGGGTCACATTTCTTTTTCCTCACAAAAAAAAACAGGTGATGTTATAACACTATCAAAATATGCCACGATTCTGTGTACCACCATAGGGCACACGTACAAGTACGTAAAATAGCCATGACTGTGTTGTAGTTAACCTGATTTCAAGCAGACATTGGAAATAAGTCAGGTAGGAAATAAAAGAGCAAAGTAATAATGTCACTTTGGAAATGAACACACTTTTCTATCATACTTGTGAGCGGGATTTGCAGCATTTTGGAAACAAAATGTTGTTAACGTGATAAAAGAGA
The DNA here is from genome assembly GCF_023864275.1 of Schistocerca cancellata. Classification (NCBI taxonomy): domain Eukaryota; kingdom Metazoa; phylum Arthropoda; class Insecta; order Orthoptera; family Acrididae; genus Schistocerca; species Schistocerca cancellata. The sequence goes on from NC_064634.1 coordinate 168,064,017, forward strand.
CATATGAGAATGCGAGACAAGTAACTTTCCCCCCCCAAAAAAAAAGTGGTTATAAGTCACTCTGCAATTCTTTTCAATTCCGTCTCACAATTTGTTATTTTCTCAATTGCATTTATTTATTTACGTTTTTAAACTATTTTTCATGTTAGGTTCACCATCTGTCACGCTATTTATGATACGTTATCTGGTAGGTTTTTTCATCTACCATTTTATTTTTTTCCTTGCTCTTGTTAAGTTATCACTTTATCAGCCCCTACTACCATCTCTAAACAGAAACATGCACAGTGTAATCTGAATAAATGTGTCCCAGCTATGTATGGAACATACTCCCACACTGTAACACAACCACCTCTAGCCTGGATTACCCCTACACAGTCTGCGTGTTAAACACCTCGCTGGACCATCAGTGAAAAATCTCACACATAATTTGAAAATTGGCAAAATTGTGACTAATCAGACTACACTACATGCCTCCAGTCAGCTACTGTCCAGTTTATGTGTTGTTAAGTTTAATGTAGTGTTATGAGCTGCTGTGAGCAATGGCCTTATGCAAGGTATCAAACGTCAAGTGATCACTGCGAGCAGTTCCCTCCACAATGTTCATTCAGAAATTGATTGTGATTGTCCTACATTCACTGACAACACTACTGGGTTTCAAACCAGTTGTCACTGAAAAATGTAACTCTCGTCTCCAGGCCATGTTGGTTATGATCTTTTCCTCTGATATGTTACACGGCTGCAAGTGATACACCATTCCTTGAAAATACATTACAAATGGTTCAAATGGCTCTGAGCACTATGGGACTCAACTACTAAGGTCATCAGTCCCCTACAACTTAGAACTACTTAAACCTAACTAACCTAAGAACATCACATACAGGCGAACCTGCGACCGTAGCGGTCGCGTGGTTCCAGACTGTAGTGCCTACTACTGCTCGGCCACCCCAGCTGGCAAAATACATTACAGTCCTCATTTATACAGCAAATAATTCAGAAGGTCCCCTCCTGGTGTGGTCATGAGCACCAGGGTAGTGTAGAATGGCCTGCTGCGCAGCACTCTTGAGCTCGCAGGATTCTCTGGCCCGACCTGCAGCATCTGAAGTGCCAGCTCATGGCTCTGTGCTGCCTCAGCCTGCCGCAGCCCACCACAGTGGGCAGGCTGCATCACGAGGAACTCTAGGTAGACATACCGACTACTGAGCCCACGCGAGCAACACGTCAAACTTTACTATGCGGCATGCGTGTCCCACCATCACCTGCTCTCACAAAAATTTTTTTTTATTCACAGTTGCCTTGCATTTGTTAGATATTTTAAATGGCCACTGAGTGTGTGATGACGACTCACGTTAGTTTCCATTACTGGCCCTGCTGCTCAGTAATCTGATGTAAATCAAACATACATAACAAAATGTGCAGTAAACAAAAACTTTTTCACCACTACAAACAATGGAGAATGAAACTTAATATCCAAAAATAGTTTTAGTATGTTTTTTCACTCATCTTGCACTCTGATAGAATTATCATTAATAAAAAAGAGGCTGCAAAAGTGACCATCTTGCACTGAGAATGAAACCAGCACAACTAAAATTTCTTTCAGATGCAGAGCTAGATGCTTGTATACAAAACCTTTTCCTCGTGAGCTTCTGAAGAGTTGGAAAATTTTGCCCACTCGTTTTCCAGTAAGAAGCCACATTTTCTCCCATTTTGCAGTTCTGATTGAAATATCTTTCCAGCTTGTCTATCAGAGTAAGACTGCCTTTGACATCTGCCCACAAAGCACACTTCTTTACTTTCGCTGGTAGTGCTTTTGTGGAATTTGATGAAAGAACTCTCTCTTCATGGCTCATACATGCCTCTTTCACCAAAATGTCTTTTACATGATTGGAAAAATACAAAAATCTTCTAATATACCATTTTGCAAATCAGCAATAATGTGAGCCTATTCCGAATATGGAAGTTTATTGAAAATAAAACCCAATGTCCTGTTGTTGAAGCTATTTGAAGTATTTCATTGAATTTCAGAGCTCCACTCGGGTCACTCACACATTCGATCGAGTGATCTGATGACATTTTCTCACATATTCGGCTGTTCTGTAGACAAGGGAATATCGAATCTGAGCCTATTAGGCCTATACTCGATTCTGTGAATGACCTTGTTTTTGATTGAGAGTCTGCAGTGCCCTTGAGAAAAGGCCACTTGGGGAGCTAATGATGTAGCAATAAATTGACTGTATGTCTCACCTCTGCCATGACTTCATGTCTCGTCCTCAAATATCATTTTTAAATGATGGTTAGCGAAAAGTTGCTACTTCTTGGCACTTCTGTTCAATTATCTTTACCTCTGAGTAGAATTTGAGATGTCTACACAAAGCTCCTATTTCAGAGGCTCATCTGTCCTGAGGTGCCCAAGGCAAATAATGTAATAGTGTCATCTTTCATGGCAACACAAGGTGCAGTGCATGTGAATTCTCCAGTTATAATTTCTCGGATGCCTCCCTGAACGGCTGCAAAAATCCTAATCTTTTAAAAGACTTGCTACAAATTAAATGATAACATATAAAAATTACAGTACAGTAAGAAGAGGAAGTAGTTTGTTCATCAGCGTAATATATATTCCTTCAATTCATGCCTTTCATAAGCTTTTCACACACAGTCAAATACTGTCTTTCCTCCTATTCTAACATTATCAGCCAGATATTCCAGAGAGTATCACAGGACTATTCCCATGATCTACCAACAATATTGAGAAGGCCACTTTTCTTTGCATAAATGACAAGTTCTTCTCCCAAAGTCAAAATACAATGATCTTGTGGACAATTGATGCATATATATGCTGGGTTAAAAGCATTTCATACCTCTGTATTTAGCATATGGCAACAATAATTCAACTACGAATAATTACGCAGGCCAAAAACAATGTTGGAACCTTGATCAGTCGTAAAAGGTTTCTTGTCTTCCAAGCAGCGCCATGAATACCAAGTGGCATAAATAGCCTTGACAATCCTCTTCAAATTGTATCACATTGAGTTCAGTCAGCAAAATAGGAGACTACATGTCAGATAATGATTTCTTCTTGTGCTACATCTACGCATGTCCGTAGTGGCTGAGCATCCATCTTTTAATATACAAGGAATTACCTCATGCATAATAACATCTCTTAGGCTTAGCACTATCTGCAATGTGTTGTTACATAGTCAAGGGATACTTTTCCATTAGTTGCACGTGTTGATTAATGTCTGAATAGTTCCATATGACCTTACGTCTTGTGCACATACATCCATGCATTTATTGACAATTATCTTTTGAGCAGGTTTAGAAAAGCATTCGTCATCCTCACAAGACCTTTGTTTATCACACACACACACACACACACACACACACACTGCGAGAAATGTGCAAAGTGACACTTGGCCATTCTGCACGAGTGTAAATTTCACTGAACAGTGAACAGCACATGAAGTTTAACGTTTTTCAGATTGCCGTGCTCTATAGGCTTAAATACTGTCCAAATTGAACTTCCGAGATTTGTTTTAGGATGTGAAGTTTGCACTCTGGATTGATTAATTTTTCTTTTACTTTCCTTTTTCTCAACATGCTCTCCTTCCTCCACAAACAATGTTTTGTGCTCATTTTCTGTGTTAAGGAACAAATGGAAAAGTTTCACCACTCCACTAAGCACTGCTGTACTCATCACTCATAGACCAAAGCTCACAGCAGCATCAAAGCTAACATTAGCCCGTAGTCTGCAGCATACCAGTGCTTGTGCACAGCACTACTCGGCCCACATGGTAACATAATGGGCTTACTCAGTGCAGAGCTGTGCAGCCACAGTCTAAGGGCTACATCTCTGTGTGTGAATACTGAACCCATAGCACACTGTTGCTTACGTGCCAGACTGCTCAGCCCATGCAGTGATGTCATGGGCTCGCCTCATCAGAAAAGGTTTCAGTCAAGTGCGCCTGCAGCTCACAGGCCAGGCCTCTGTGCACTACCTTGATGAGGACATCAATCCATGACAGCTCCCATCTATCATATTCATGTCACTTGAGAACTTATGGTTGACTATGTTTTCTAGATATACACTCATTGGTTAGACACCTCCACGAACAAATCACATCCAAATTAGTGGTAAAATAACAATTAATCAAATATACGAGGTATGTCCACAAAGTAAGTTCCGTTTGGTTATATACAACAAACGTGTACAGATACAGAAAAAATATTTATTCTACAAAAATCTACTTTTCTACATAGCTTTTGAAATTTTGTAGGCACTTGTCATAGCGTGGCATAAGTTTTTGTATGCCTTCTTCATAGAAAGTTGCCACCTGTTCATTCAACCATGTGGTAACATGTTATTTCAGCTCATCATTGTTGAAGTGGTGACCACCAAGGACAGATTTTTGGTGTAAGAAGAGATGAAAGTCGCTAGGAGCGAAGTCCAGGCTGTACAAAGGATGATCAAACATGTCCCAGTGAACCAGTTCATCAGTAACCACAGACAGGCATCCACTTCGTTCTTCGTTGTGCACTTGATCATGTCCTTCATTGAATAGTCTGACCCATCTTCTAACCACTGAATCACTCATAGCATTTTGTCCGTAAACCTCGCAGATTTGCTGATAAATTTCCTTTAGTTTAACTTTCTTTGCATTTAGAAAACAAATCACAGATCTGATTTCACATGCGGCGGCATTTTCAATTACAGCTGACATAAAGAAGCACTACAAAGCACACAGCAGCAGCAGCAGCAGCAGCAATCTGAAAATGGCATACATGTCTTCTCCTTGAGTCAGAGTAACTGTCGCATATACTCAGAACTGCGATCATAGTGCTGGCGCGGATAGAAACAGAGCTTACTTTGTGGATGACCCTCTTAATTGCTCAAAATTAAATCAGCTTCTGTTACACAGTTCTACTTACTACCATGAACAAAGCCTACAGCTGGAACTGCAACACAGATAAAAATGATGGTGTCTGAATTCCTATCACTATAATAGTTATGTTTGTAAACTTTTAATTAGAAGTCAGGCCACAGCGGCCAGGACCAGAGACAGTGGCCATGTGGTGGGAGTTGTAAGTATGTGAGTTTATTTCCGCAGGCCTTTTGACCGAAAGCTAAAATGTTGATGTCTTTTCAGTATGTCTATCTGTGACTCAGTGCCTCCTCTATGTGGTGAATAGCAATCTTCTATCCTTTTCATAATATTGTTTTTATTAGAATTATTGTGATATTAAGCTGACATGCCTATTACTGTCCAAAGATCTGTGGACAAATAAACAGCTAAGTATAAAATTACTATGAGACACAAGGTCTGGGTCACATTAATGAGAACTAATCCTGGCTTTCGGAACATTTAATTCATTCCTTAAGACAGAGGACAAATTTTGGAAAGTTGGGAAGAAGTGGCAATTGTTTAGACCACGGATCAGATTATCTAGCTAAATTTTGTATTAAAATTAGTAACACAACACACAACTGAATAATGAAAGTTTCATAGGTTTCAGGCCACAGTGATATTGATAGTGTTCTTTGAGTCGAACGATAAATGGAGCAATTTGAAAATATAAAAGTTTTATGAAATGAGCAATAAATTGCTCCATTAAGTTTAGCAAGCCTCTGCTAGATATCAAGATGGATTGGAAGTGAGAAGGACGTCTATCGCATACCGTATTTACTCGAATCTAAGCCGCACTCGAATCTAAGCCGCACCTGAAAAATGAGACTCTAAATCAAGGAAAAAAAAAAATTTCCCGAATCTAAGCCGCACCTGAAATTTGAGACTCGAAATTCAAGGGGAGAGAAAAGTTTTAGGCCACACCTCCAAATCGAAACAAAGTTGGTCCATTGTAATATGAGACACAATTTAGGTCGAATGAATGACAATACAGCTACAGTAGTTTGGTTCGAGTCATAAGCTTAGCAGTTAAGCTTTACCACGTAGCCATTGCTATGCGTCAGGCGCTCCGTCCGTATTTATACGGGTACCCTTCCTTTTTCACGTGCTTCGTCTGGTTTGAATCGATTGCCTATTTTGCTTTGATCTGATAAGTGCTGTTTTCTTTGTTATAGGTGTTTGCGTCACTCTTAAGCTGAAAATGCATTACTGCACTGTGTCATGCATTGTTTGTCGCATTCTGATAGTGCGTGTTTACGGCCTGTCGCGGCTCGCGGCATGGCTTGCTTTTGTGCGCGCTACCGCCGCGTACAATTAAAACAAAAAAGAGAGGAATCGTCTCGTTAGCGAAACAATGGCAAGAGACTGCTATTTGTTGTTACTTACACTGCTGCTTTCTTTGATAATGATCAACAAGAATCAAATAATAGACTGCGTATGATAGAACATGTTCTGAACGAGAGTTAGGCGAAAATTTTTCTCCGTTTGAAAATCTTTGCGGCCGCTTCTTTATTACATCAAATTCTGCACAGAAATTAGAGTCATCTTAGATTTAAGAATCTAGTCACTTGCTGTGCTTCATTTCAGACTGTATCATTACTAGGCATAAGAATAATACGAATATAAACATGACACAATACGTATATTCTTCCGCGTTTGCTGTTGTCTCACTCTAGTTTCGTAGTTTATTAGGCAGACAGGATTTAAATGAGATAGCAGCAAACACAAAAGAATACATGGCAAAATTTTTATATTCGTATTATTCTTATGGTGAAGAGAATACTGTATGTGATTCAAATTTCATCAGGTTCCTATTAGCAACCATCTCTTCTCACAGATAGGAAAAAATTCAGAACGTGGAGTTGGCCATATTGACAAACATCCCAAACAGTCTTGCCAGTCAGATTTTCGTAGTACACTGAAATTGTGCTACATTCGAAGATGAACAATACGGAATTTGTATTTACTTCGTAGGATAATGTATGAAAATGCAGTGGTCGAAACTCGCGGCGGAGAAAAGAAACTCGTCTTCCACTTCTTTTTTAAATTTATTTACTGACGCAGAGGTTTTGGCGCCAGTATTTATCTTTGTGCCTACAAAGCATGCCTGTGTCGCGCTACATATATTCGATGGCAGAAGTTAGTTGTGGCGGCACGTACCATTTTTCATAACTTCCGCTTGCTTTGCACTCTATTCTAAGCTGCAGGCGGTTTTTTGGATTACGAAAACCGGAAAAAAAGTGCGGCTTAGATTCGAGTAAATACGGTACACACTAAAATAATTAAGTTGATGGGAAGAATATTTACCACAGCAGGGAAGAGAGTTCCACGAGACTAATGATGTGACTGACCATTACCCACTTGCACATAATCAAAGGGATAGGGATACGTATGCACTCAAAACTGAAAGTTGAATTTTATTCTGTACACTCAGACTCTAGTTTCAATTTCAACATCTGCTTTGATAATAAAATTGTCTGCTACCTCCCTCAATGACTCCATGAATGTAAGCAATCTTATTGAATACCACTTTATTAGTTACCTAATGTGCCCATCTAATCTTCAACATTCAGAAGCTTCTATTCTCTCCTTGTCTGTCCTGTTTATTGGTAAAATGTATACACAGCACAAATAAAATTTTGTACTTCACTTTGTGTCATTTATTTTAATCATGTCAGTTAAATTTATAATTTGCCTGGAATAATGAAATGGAAACATTTGATAGAAGGGATTCTTGCTTCAAGCATTTTATGCTACTACAAGAAACTTCAATTCTTCTATTTAATATATTGAAATACTGCTAGATTTTTAATGCCATCCTGTGAATGCTATTAATCATATAATATTACATTAAAAAAACTGTAATTGATCTTGTCATCATACTGCTAGCACTGCAATAAAAACACACAGATTTGGCACAATACATTAAACCATTTTTCATCACATAGTAACATTAATGATTTGTGTATAGAACATAGTACACCACAAAATTTTGTTCTTTTCTAAAGGAAAAAATGTACACTGTATAAAAGAAAAAATGCAATTAAAATAAATGCAGTTTATATGTAGCACGATTATTAGATACATAAACAGGTTTTCTAAATAAGTGTCATTTCTAGCTGGCTCCATGCACTCAGCTTTGCACATAAAAATATTTTTTCAAACTATTGCTAAATATTTTTCTTTTTGTTCTTTGTCTGATACTGCAAATAACATAAATGTAACAATTCTCAAATGGTGAGCTCATAGATAAAAGCCAAACATATACATGCCCAGTACATAAACACATACATACCCAGTACATCATAATTATGTAAATAACACAACAAAACTGAATGCACATCAAAGGCAAAGAAATAACTGCTTGATGCAAACATCAAGTTATTCAAAGAATTAAATACACAAGCATTTTAGCATGAAATTAATATCAATATCATTAAAATTGCCATTGATTATTTTGCCAGGAGCATTTTTCTAGGATTTATCTCAAACATAAAAACCTGGAAAAAATTTAATAAAATTAAATAAATGACATTCTGCTTGAAAATAAGACATAAGTTATATCAGAGGGGCAGATAAATTACTGTATTTGAAAAGCACCCGTTTCTCTGCAAATTTTACGTCAGCACAAAAAAATCTCATTCCAAACTTCTTTATTCCTTTCTAATATTGTATATAAATAGAAATTATAGACTCCAATTGATAATCTACAGAGGATTTTCTACTAGATGAAACACTTGCATCAACTGCAAGCATTCTGAATATTAATCCATATATGAGCATGATTGGTGCCAATTTACATGATAAATGATGATACATTTATAGTGGTTTGCTTCTATTCATACAGCACATTTAATATTTTGACAGTCTGAAGTAACAGAAATAAATATATTACAGCAACAATATCAAATAGTGCCCTGCTCCTCCTGAAGCATAACACCTGGACCTGCAATCCCAGTTTCAGTGTAATGGAAATTATGCTGTGCAAGTAATCTTTTCAGCAGCTGAACTCTGTTGTCTTCTACTGATGGTGACAAAAACACAAAAGCATATCCTCCACCACCAGCACCAGTCAGCTTTGCATGTAATCCAGCAGTTGCAGCTAACTGCACAACTTCATCAAGACGAGGATGAGATACTCCAAGAGCTTTCAACAGCGACTGATTTATGTCGACCAGTTCCTGAAATTAATTTTTTAAAGTTGTTTCACTTCATGAAGACCGGCCATGTAACAATATTATAATTATTATTATACTTCACACAAGGTTCAGTAAAACAAATGCCAACACATCCAATTCAGTGAAATAAATACACTCTTTGCTGTAATTTCCTGCTACAGTCAAGTTTCCAAACTACTGTCAGGCACTGTATGTCAGTGTATATAATTTAATGATAGAGTGATTGAAGACAGCAGCTTATGGTAGAAATAATGTGCAATGTTTTTTGGAAGTGTTAATGGTTCTTCCCTTTTTAGATATAAATCAATCACAAGGGCTCGTCAAACAGGTAGCAAGGCAAGGGGTACTCTAATACCTCCAGATGTCATCTCTATAGTATTTTCTGCATGTCACATTAAAAATGACACTGCGATATTATGGAGGATAATAGGGAACATTTTTCATGATTTAAGTCTGTGTTATCTGTTTCACTTAACAACGTGGTAAAATATGGAGGTTCGGCACAGGATATATTCTAGTATACAACAATGCCTGTTGATCCCACATGAAAAAAACTGAGTACAGTGTAACATCCTGACAGTCACAACTGGTGTGATAACCATTTTCACATCTGTAGGTTCTTAGGATCAATCATTCGATTGTCAATTCAACTGCACTTCAAAAACAGCTCTAACTGCAGAAATTATTAAAGTAATACTTTGCTTTCTATCTCATGACTTCGCTGCTGAATGTATTAATCTGTCTAGATTTTTCACCTTCTGAAATAAGACCTAGGGTTGCCAAATGTCTGACTTTTTCCGGACAGGTCCAGCTTTTAAATGTTCCTTTTAAATTTCTGGTCAGAATTTTTGGTTTTTCGAGAAGTCCAGTTTTCTTGTAAAAGAGCTGCATTTCATCATCTAATGAATTTCAGTGTAGCATAATTGGACTGAATTATAAGCAGCACACATTTAGCTATATATTTTTAGTGAGGTTCGGGTGTAACTGGAGAAATGCTGCATTCATAGTTGATGGATACAATATCTCAATTCGAGGTACTGCAGTTTGTCAAGCACTGTCTTGATATTTCCTCTGCGTGTCAAAGACAAACTTCACAATGTGATCTTCATGAATGTATATGCATCAACAGAAGAATCAGATGAAGACATGGCAGAAGATTTCTACAATTAGCTACAGGAAGTTTCGGATAGAATACCTAGATGTGACTCTAAAACACTCCTTGGTGACTATAATGCCAAACTCTGCAAAGAAGAGACACTCAGAAGCATGTTGTAGAGTAAGGAAATCTGCATGTTAAAACTAGTAATAACAATATGATGGTTGCCCAATTTGCCGCTGCCAACAAGTTAAAGGTAGTGAGTATCCATTTCCCGAGGAAAAATGTCTACAAAGTGATCTGGAAAACACCAGAAAGAAATGAAGCAAATCAAATAGACCACAGCTGGTACCGAAGACACAAGCATCTGACAAGGGAAATGTGTGCACTTTTTGAGGAGCTAGCTAAATCAGATTCTGGCAGTTACCTAGCAGGAGGCAAAATGAGGCAGAAACTTACTGTAGCTGCCAAAGGAAGTAGTACCAGAGTAAAGAAATGGAATATAGAACAATTGAAAGATAGGTCCATTGTTCAAGAGTATCAGAATGGACCGAGACAGGAGTTACAAACAAAAGATTATTAAGACAATATAGACAAAGAATGGAACTCAATCAAAATTGCCATTCTGACAACAGCACATGAAATACTCGGGGAAACATCGAGACTAAGAACTGAAGACTGCTATGATGAATGTAGACAGGCAGTGGAACAGAGAAAGGAAGCAAGACTTAAGTGCTTACAGTGAAACACTATATCAAATTAAGCATTTTATAATGAAAAGAGAATAGAAGCAACAAGGGAATGTATCAGCAAAAAAGGAAGCCATAAGGAGAAAGGCAGAGGAGATGGAAGAGTACTATCAAGGAATGTGAACAGAATACTTCATACGAAAATTAAAGAACGAACTCAAGAACATAGACCAAAGATGACAGCATGTAAGGACAAAGAGGGAAATTTGCTGACATACAAACAAGACTTTCTGGATAGATGGAGAGAATACTCAAGGGGATTTTGGAGGGCAATCATATCAGGAGTGTGCAGCCACTCCGTTACGCTGCAGATCCAGAGATATATGAACCGACATTAGAGAAGGTAGAGCATTATCTAAAAAAAACTCCAAAGCACCAGGAACTGATGGAAAAACTGCAGAACTATTGAAAAATGGGGGAACTGGTCTTCATAAGTGAATCCACAAACTTATGAAGTTGATATGGAATCAGGAAAGAATCCCAGAAGGGTTGATCTTAGGGGTAATCCAACCAATCCATAAGAAAGGAGACAAGACTTCTTGTTTGAATTACCATGGAATTGCCCTGCTGAATGTAACCTATATGATTCCCTCTGGCATTACCTACAACAGGCTAGTTTCATATGCGGAAGAGATTCTAGGACAATGTCAGTGTGGATTTTGGCCTAAAAGGTCAACAACAGATCAGGTATTTGTGCTGAGGGAAATACATGAAAACGCATTTGAGTATTATATTGAACTTCATAACCTCTATGTAGACCCAAGCACGCCTTTGATAGTCTTGATAGGACAGAAATGCTCAATGATTTGCAACTGCTTGGTATATCACATATGTTACACTTATCCAAGAAACAATGGCTGGTACAAGGCTGCAGTGTGAGTGGATGGAGAACTCAGTAAATGGTTTGGCATTAGTAAAGGAGTCAGGCAAGGGGATGCCCTCTCTACAGTGCTTTTTAAGCTGACTCTCGGAGCAAGCATTAAAAATCTTCAAATACATGGTTACATATGCATAAAATCAACCTAGATATGTGCATATGTTCCTGATGTAACAATTATTAGTAGAAGAGCTCCAGTAGAGAGAATAATATGAGCTGAAAGAAGCCACATTACCTAGAGGCCTTAGTCGTAATGAAATGAAGACCAAGTACGTGAGCTTCACCAGGAAGGAAAATAATAACTTTAATACACTACCCGCAGCTGGTTTCAATTCTGAACATTAGCAGAACATTAACCACCCTAAGTGCTTATAGATGCTTTCATACTTTTAAGAAATTGTTGGCCTCTAGGTTATTAAATACACAACTGAAACTTCAAATTTATAAGATCAAGATCAGGCCAGTTGTAACCCATGGATCTGAAACATGGACAATAACGACTACTGATGAGAAGCAGCTCAGGATATTTGAATGCAGTGTTCTGTGCAAGATCTATGGCACAGTCGAATATAACAATGGTTTTTGGAGATCTAGAATGAACACTGAGCTAGATCACCTCATGCAAGGAGCTGAAACTGTAAGAACAATAAAAAGTAGGAGAACAGTCTGGCTTGACCACATCACAGAGTACGCGAAGGAACTTGCCCCCCTTCTTGCAGCGGTGTACCGTAGGTCTCTAGAAGAGCGTAGCGTTCCAAAGGATTGGAAAAGGGCACAGGTCATCCCCGTTTTCAAGAAGGGACGTCGAACAGATGTGCAGAACTATAGACCTATATCTCTAACGTCGATCAGTTGTAGAATTTTGGAACACGTATTGTGTTCGAGTATAATGACTTTTCTGGAGACTAGAAATCTACTCTGTAGGAATCAGCATGGGTTTCGAAAAAGACGGTCATGTGAAACCCAGCTCGCGCTATTCGTCCACGAGACTCAGAGGGCCATAGACACGGGTTCACAGGTAGATGCCGTGTTTCTTGACTTCCGCAAGGCGTTCGATACAGTTCCCCACAGTCGTTTAATGAACAAAGTAAGAGCATATGGACTATCAGACCAATTGTGTGATTGGATAGAGGAGTTCCTAGATAACAGGACGCAGCATGTTATTCTCAATGGAGAGAAGTCTTCCGAAGTAAGAGTAATTTCAGGTGTACCGCAGGGGAGTGTCATAGGACCGTTGCTATTCACAATATACATAAATGACCTGGTGGATGACATCGGAAGTTCACTGAGGCTTTTTGCAGATGATGCTGTGGTGTATCGAGAGGTTGTAACAATGGAAAATTGTACTGAAATGCAGGAGGATCTGCAGCGAATTGACGCATGGTGCAGGGAATGGCAACTGAATCTCAATGTAGACAAGTGTAATGTGCTGCGAATACACAGAAAGATAGATCCTTTATCATTTAGCTACAAAATAGCAGGTCAGCAACTGGAAGCAGTTAATACCATAAATTATCTGGGAGTACGCATTAGGAGTGATTTAAAATGGAATGATCATATAATGTTGATTGTCGGTAAAGCAGATGCCAGACAGATTCATTGGAAGAATCCTAAGGAAATGCAATCCGAAAACAAAGGAAGTAGGTTACAGTACGCTTGTTCGCCCACTGCTTGAATACTGCTCAGCAGTGTGGGATCCGTACCAGATAGGGTTGATACAAGACATAGAGAAGATCCAACAGAGAGCAGCGCGCTTTGTTACAGGATCATTTAGTAATCGCGAAAGCATTACGGAGATGATAGATAAACTCCAGTGGAAGACTCTGCAGGAGAGACGCTCAGTAGCTCGGTACGGGCTTTTGTCAAAGTTTCGAGAACATACCTTCACCGAAGAGTCAAGCAGTATATTGCTCCCTCCTACGTATATCTCGCGAAGAGACCACGAGGATAAAATCAGAGAGATTAGAGCCCACACAGAGGCATACCGACAATCCTTCTTTCCACGAACAATACGAGACTGGAATAGAAGGGAGAACCGATAGAGGTACTGAAGGTACCCTCCGCCACACACCGTCAGGTGGCTTGCGGAGTATGGATGTAAATGTAGATGTAGATGTAGATCCCTACAATGGATACTGGACAAACACCTAAAATGGTTCTGCATGAAGACCAACTGGAAGAAGGCAGAGAGGAAGGTCATGAAAGTGGTGGACAGACAATGTGGAAGAAGATATAGAATCTCTCAGAGTTAGATGATGATGATGAATTGTGCTGGAGAGGGCAGAACAGAGGAAACTTGTTGAACAGGATAACGTCATGAAAAGTAGCAGTACAGGACATACCCTAGTGCACAACAATGCCTGTTGATCCCATGTGAAACAGTGGAATGCAGGGTAACATCCCAATAGTCAGAACTCAGATTCTTAGGGTCATTGTCAATTTCACTGAACTTCACAGAAACAAGGTCTAATTAAAGTAATTACCAAAGAAATACTCTGCTTTCTATTTCCTGACTTTGCTGGTGAATATCTGTACATCTTAATCTATCTAGCTTCTTCACCTTTTAAAATGCACTGCTGGTAATGCTCTTTTCACAAGAGGAGTGACCATGCACCAGTAGCCCTACAGAAGTTCTGGATATTCAAGGGTATGAAACAGGGTGTTGGTCAGATGTCTGCTAAGGGTCTGGAGAAAACAACCACAAAATTAAAGAAGACATGTTCTTTTGAAGTGCAATGTAGCAGAGGGAGGAAAGCACTTGATTCGATGTCATTAGGGATCAAGCGGTGATGTGCAAACATGCAGTGCACAGAGAATTGCCGGAACTATGAACATGCCTATGAGAATAGCGAATAAAATTTTACAAAACATTCTGCATTGTTATCCGTACAAAATTACCCATGTCCAGGAGTTGCTTCATGCTGACCTGCCAGTAAGACAAATGTCTGCTCTAGAATTTATTGCTCTCTTGGAAGTGGACAATGAACAGCAACAGAACATTCTGTGGACAGATGAAGCCTATTTCTATCTCCAAGGATATGGTAACCAACAAAACTGCATAATATGTGCCACATCAATCGTTACAGCTTCATTCTGCAATGGTAATTATTTGGTGTAGGTTGATGGCATTATTTATCGTACGACAATATTTTTTTGAGGAGATAGATCCTGCGATCCTGTTACTTACAATGTCACTCATAATTGCTATGTGAGTATTTTGCATTACCAACATCATTCCAACCCCTCAACAGCTTGGATGTGTGGGTAGAATCATTTTTCTGAAAGATGGCACTCCTCCACATATTGCACAGTTAACAAAGCAACTACTGCAGAGGCATTTTCAAAATGCTAGAATTATCAATCATCATTTCCCTACAGCCTCACTCTTCAGATAAACTGAACTTAATCTCTGTGACTTCTGGCTGCGGGGCTATCTGGAAGATGCTGTGTTCAGTGCTCTGTTTACTGATGATTTGAAGGCACACATTCTGAACTTGACCCCTGAGACACTCCAATCTGTTGTATAACATTTTGTTTCTCAATTTTGACTTGTGGCAGTACCGAACACGTCTTGTGCCAGTTTCACAACAATTAAAAGCCCATTTCATTTGTAGCTTTTTTGTGGTTATTGGTCTCAGGACAATCTAAACCCAATTTTTCCCATCCGATGTGGTACAACCTTGCCAAGGTGTGTGGGCTAACAGTGTCATAACTGTTGAATGCCAAACTTGTGCACGAGTGCAAATTACACAGCATGGTTGGTTTAATGTACAACTTTCAACATAGACATTGTATTGCGATTCATCTGTCATTTACAGCCGAACCCATTTACATTATGACTCTTACAGCACAATTTAGTGGGAAAATTTTCGTTAAATATTTTTTGTTCCCTTAAAAATTTGTTCTTCTTCAATAACATTCCGTTTAAATTTGATGTCATTCTGAGCAGCTCTCTCTATCAACAAGGAAATAACATAGCAATAACAGACATTTTGAATTGTCTGTTTCAACAGGTGTGGCACAATTTTCATTGAGAATACAGCACTGTGCCTCCTACAGCTCAAAGCAGCCATACGGAGTGCACAGATTTCACACTACAGTGGCCTCCAAGGTCACCTGATCTCACCAAATGTGTCTTTCAGAATTCTTACGACCCTGTGTATGTGCCTCACCCTACAACAACTCCAGGTTACCGTTACCACCACCACCACCACCACCACCACCACCACCACCACCATTATCCCCATCAGTTACAACAGCAAAATTGTTTCATATACCTGACCAAAAAATACATATGGCAACTGTTTACACTATATAAACATTCAATGGCCAAGACAACACTTAACTGTTAGAAGATTGAATCCAGTGCAGCACAGCATCAGTGCTGAACACAGACATGCTTGTAAAAGTGTGGGGTGAGTTATCGCCTGGATGTTTGTTGCACTTTTGGTGAAGGACACACTGGAGATTTGTCAAAGGTAAATGAAAACTTTGATCGTATATGCCTCGATCATTTGACTTTCATGCAGAACTACTTACTATTCTCACAGTTACAAACTCTAATATTGAACAGGGAGGGAGTCCTGAGACCCTCAATGGTTACAACCTTCTCAGCACACACCATAGGTATCATTTGTTTTAATGTTTGTTACTCAATAGGGACCTAGATTTTTAACCTTCAGCTTTAATTTTGGCCCAGTGTGTGCTCGTTTTATTGCCATCAGGTCGTTTTATTATCACTAGGTCATCAGCTTTGTACCTGAAGGCTTTCTTCCAGCCTCTGTAGAAGATAGCGTGGTGTTCTTCTCGCAACTTGCTGATTTGTAGCTTACAGTTTCCTTTAGTTTTTTGCATCTTTCTTCAAATGAATTAATAATTTTCGCTTCAAATAATATTGTGATGTAAAGATCAGTCTGTGAGTGCATCTTAACTCCTATCAAAATTGAAATGGCGTTTTCCCAAAGCTTCTGTGGCACGTTGAATTTGTGGCCCTTTGGACTGACGGTACCCCGTTTTCAAGAAGGGACGTCGAATAGATGTGCAGAACTATAGACCTATATCTCTAACGTCGATCAGTTGTAGAATTTTGGAACACGTATTATGTTCGAGTATAATGACTTTTCTGGAGACTAGAAATCTACTCTGTAGGAATCAGCATGGGTTTCAAAAAAGACAGTCGTGTGAAACCCAGCTCTCGCTATTCGTCCACGAGACTCAGAGGGCCATAGACACGGGTTCACAGGTAGATGCCGTGTTTCTTGACCTCCGCAAGGCGTTCAATACAGTTCCCCACAGTCGTTTAATGAACAAAGTAAGAGCATATGGACTATCAGACAAATTGTGTGATTGGATTGAAGAGTTCCTAGATAACAGAATGCAGCATGTCATTCTCAATGGAGAGAAGTCTTCCGAAGTAAGAGTGATTTCAGGTGTGCCGCAGGGGAGTGTCATAGGACCGTTGCTATTCACAATATACATAAATGACCTTGTGGATGACATCGGAAGTTCACTGAGGCTTTTTGCAGATGATGCTGTGGTGTATCGAGAGGTTGTAACAATGGAAAATTGTACTGAAATGCAGGAGGGTCTGCAGCGAATTGACGCAAGGTGCAGGGAATGGCAATTGAATCTCAATGTAGACAAGTGTAATGTGCTGCGAATACACAGAAAGATAGATCCTTTATCATTTAGCTACAAAATAGCAGGTCAGCAACTGGAAGCAGTTAATACCATAAATTATCTGGGAGTACGCATTAGGAGTGATTTAAAATGGAATGATCATATAATGTTGATCGTCGGTAAAGCAGATGCCAGACTGAGATTCGTTGGAAGAATCCTAAGGAAATGCAATCCGAAAACAAAGGAAGTAGGTTACAGTACGCTTGTTCGCCTACTGCTTGAATACTGCTCAGCAGTGTGGGATCCGTACCAGATAGGGTTATAGAAGAGATAGAGAAGATCCAACGGAGAGCAGCGCGCTTTGTTACAGGATCATTTAGTAATCGCGAAAGCATTATGGAGATGATAGATAAACTCCAGTGGAAGACTCTGCAGGAAAGACACTCAGTTGCTCGGCATGGGTTTTTGTTAAAGTTTCAAGAACATACCTTCACCGAAGAGTCAAGCAGTATATTGCTGCCTCCTACGTATATCTCGCGAAGAGACCATGAGGATAAAATCACAGAGATTAGAGCCCACACAGAAGCATACCGACAATCCTTCTTTCCACGAACAATACGAGACTGGAATAGAAGGGAGAACTGATAGAGGTACTCAGGGTACCCTCCGCCACACACCGTCAGGTGGCTTGCGGAGTATGGATGTAGATGTAGATGTACCACCTTATGCCAGTCATTGGCATTATCCCCATTAAGCTTATCAATTATCAGAGCCTAAGTAGAACTAATTCTCTCAATCTGTCCATTGGTCCTAAGGAGCCCTGCCATTATTAAAATGTGCTCAATTACTTCTGTAAAGTAGTACTCCTTGTATCTTTGAGAAGTAAAGGAAGCCCTCTATCGGTAATTACTTAGATTCCAAAAATTACCTTGCTGTAATTCCATCTTACTAATTGCATCTGTTGATTTTTTAGTGTTTACAGTATATAACCGAGCAAACTTGGTATGTGTCCATAATGCTCAGAATGTGAATTGACTGAAGTGGTCCAATACAATCCATGTGATAAATATATAATAGTGCACTTTCTTTGAATAAGGAATGAAATAAATTTTCCTTGTTACCTGATTTTTAATTCACAATTAAACATTTTACACAACTGGAGATCACTCTTTTTCACCTTGTCAGTCACATCTGGTATATAATAATCTTATTTTACTTCCTCTTCAGTTCCTTTAACTGTGTATGTCCTTTGTTATGTGCAAGCTTAACCATTTCACACTGCATAATGCATATGCCCCCCCAATGAACCATGAACCTTGCCGTTGGTGGGGAGGCTTGCATGCCTCAGTGATACAGATAGCCGTACCGTAGGTGCAACCACAACGGAGGGGTATCTGATGAGAGGCCAGACAAACGTATGGTTCCTGAAAATGGGCAGCAGCCTTTTCAGTAGTTGCAGGTGCAACAGTCTGGATGATTGACTGATCTGGCCTTGCAACACTAACCAAAGCAGCCTTGCTGTGCTGGTACTGCGAACGGTTGAAAGCAAGGGGAAACTACAGCAGTAATTTTTCCCGAGGGCATGCAGCTTTACTGTATGGTTAATGATGATAGTGTCATCTTGGGTAAAATATTCCGGAGGTAAAATAGTCCCCCATTCGGATCTCCGGGCGGGGACTACTCAGGAGGATGTCGTTATCAGGAGAAAGAAAACTGGCGTTCTACGGATCGGAGCGTGGAATGTCAGATCCCTTAATCGGACAGGTAGGTTAGAAAATTTAAAAAGGGAAATGGATAGGTTAAAGTTAGATATAGTGGGAATTAGTGAAGTTCGGTGGCAGGAGGAACAAGACTTTTGGTCAGGGTTATAAATACAAAGTCAAATAGGGGTAATGCAGGAGTAGGTTTAATAATGAATAAAAAAATAGGAATGCGGGTAAGCTACTACAAACAGCATAGTGAACGGATTATTGTGGCCAAGATAGACACGAAGCCCATGCCTACTACAGTAGTACAAGTTTATATGCCAACTAGCTCTGCAGATGACGAAGAAATTGAAGAAATGTATGACAACATAAAAGAAATTATTCAGATAGTGAAGGGAGAAGAAAATTTAATAGTCATGGGTGACTGGAATTCGGTAGTACGAAAAGGGAGATAAGGAAACATAGTAAGTGAATATGGATTGGGGGTAAGAAATGAAAGAGGAAGCCGCCTGGTAGAATTTTGCACAGAGCACAACTTAATCATAGCTATCACTTGGTTAAAGAATCATAAAAGAAGGTTGTATACATGGAAGAAGCCTGGAGATACTGACAGATTTCAGATAGATTATATAACGGTAAGACAGAGATTTAGGAACCAGGTTTTAAATTGTAAGACTTTCCAGGGGCAGATGTGGACTCTGACCACAATCTGTTGCTTATGAACTGTAGATTAAAACTGAAGAAACTGCAAAAAGGTGGGAATTTAAGGAGATGGGATCTGGATAAACTGACTAAACCAGAAGTTGTACAGAGTTTCAGGGAGAGCGTAAGGGAACAATTGGCAGGAATGGGGGAAAGAAATACAGTAGAAGAAGAATGGGTAGCTTTGAGGGATGAAGTAGTGAAGGCAGCAGAGGATCAAGTAGGTAAAAAGACGAGGGCTAGTAGAAATCCTTGGATGCAGACAAAATATTGAATTTAATTGATGAAAGGAGAAAATATAAAAATGGAGTAAATGAAGCAGGCAAAAAGGAATACAAACATTTCAAAAATGAGATCGACAGGAAGTGCAAAATGGCTAAGCAGGGATGGCTAGAGGATAAATGTAAGGATGTAGAGGCTTATCTCACTACGGGTAAGATAGATACTGCCTACAGGAAAATTGAAGAGACCTTTGGAGAAAAGAGAACCACTTGTATGAATATTAAGAGCTCAGATGGAAACCCAGTTCTAAGCAAAGAAGGGAAAGCAGAAAGGTGGAAGGAGTATACAGAGGGCCTATACAAGGGTGGTGTACTTCAGGACAATATTATGGAAATGGAAGAGGATGTAGATGAAGATGAAATGGGAGATATGATACTGCGTGAAGAGTTTGACAGAGCACTGAAAGACTTGAGTCGAAACAAGGCCCCAGGAGTAGACAACATTCCATTAGAACTACTGACGGCCTTGGGAGAGCCAGTCCTGACAAAACTCTACCATCTGGTGAGCAAGATGTATGAAACAGGCGAAATACCCTCAGACTTCAAGAAGAATATAATAATTCCAATCCCAAAGAAAGCAGGTGTTGACAGATGTGAAAATTACTGAACTATCAGTTTAATAAGTCACAGCTGCAAAATACTAACGCGAATTCTTTACAGACGAATGGAAAAACTAGTAGAAGCCGACCTCGGGGAAGATCAGTTTGGATTCTGTAGAAATATTGGAACACGTGAGGCAATACTGACCCTACGACTTATCTTAGAAGAAAGATTAAGGAAAGGCAAACCTAAGTTTCTAGCATTTGTAGACTTAGAGAAAGCTTTTGACAATGTTGACTGGAATACTCTCTTCCAAATTCTAAAGGTGGCAGGGGTAAAATACAGGGAGCAAACGGCTATTTACAATTTGTACAGAAACCAGATGGCAGTTATAAGAGTCGAGGGGCACGAAAGGGAAGCAGTGGTTGGAAAGGGAGTGAGACAGGGTTGTAGCCTCTCCACGATGTTATTCAATCTGTATATTGAGCAAGCAGTAAAGGAAACAAAAGGAAAATTTGGAGTAGGAATTAAAATCCATGGAGAAGAAATAAAAACTTTGAGGTTCGCCGATGACATTGTAATTCTGTCAGAGACAGCAAAGGACTTGGAAGAGCAGTTGAACGGAATGGACAGTGTCTTGAAAGGAGGATATAAGATGAACATCAACAAAAGCAAAACGAGGATAATGGAATGTAGTCTAATTAAGTCGGGTGATGCTGAGGGTATTAGATTAGGAAATGAGACACTTAAAGTAGTAAAGGAGTTTTGCTATTTGGGGTGCAAAGTAACTGATGATGGTCGAAGTAGAGAGGATATAAAATGTAGACTGGCAAAGGCAAGGAAAGCGTTTCTGAAGTTGAGAAATTTGTTAACATAGAATATAGATTTAAGTGTCAGGAAGTTGTTTCTGAAAGTATTTGTATGGAGTGTAGCCATGTATGTAAGTGAAACGTGGACGATAAATAGTTTAGACAAGAAGAGAATAGAAGCTTTCGAAATGTGGTGCTACAGAAGAATGCTGAAGATTAGATGGGTAGATCACATAACTGATGAGGAGGTATTGAATAGAATTGGGGAGAAGAGGAGTTTGTGGCACAACTTGACCAGAAGAAAGGATCGGTTGGTAGGACGTATTCTGAGACATCAAGGGATCACCGGTTTAGTATTGGAGGGCAGCATGGAGGGTAAAAATCGTAGAGGGAGACCAAGAGATGAATACACTAAGTAGATTCAGAAGAATGTAGGTTGCAGTTGTTACTGGGAGATGAAGAAGCTTCCACAGGATAGAGTAGCATGGAGAGCTGCATCAAACCAGTCTCTGGACTGAAGACCACCACAACAACAACAATGCATATAATACTAAAACTCTTCCATCACAGAACTTTAAAAGAATTATAACTCTCATTTAAAATTTTTCATAAGAAAGTTCTTTGACAATGCTCTTGATTGCTGCCAAATTATGATCCTTCCTTGAGCTTTCCTGATTCTAGCAATTAAACTATCTGCAAAACCAAACAGTACATTTACACAATGACATAATACATCTACATGCTTCATCCTAGTGCCATATTTGTGTTTGATGGTGTAGGTATGCTCTACCAAGACTAAAGCCTATTTTGCTCTTCTTGGTGACAGGTCCTTCTCATACATAATCTTTTGGAATCCAGCACAGTCCATTCAATTTTGAAACATATTCCTAGTAAATACACCCAGAGTGGCATGGACAATAGGCACAACTCCAAGCTTGTAACTTCTGTATTTTTCCTCTTGTGGCGGTGGTGTTTTTTTTCACTCATATATGAGACTGGATGGAACTTGTCATCATCTGGAGATTTTTCTAATAACATGGCTCTGAAACATTCTTTGCCTGCATCTTGATGTAGTTCAGTTTTGCATTTTGGGTTGTTGATTTTTAAAACTGAATCTGATGAAACGACATCACGTAGTGTCTTAAATTCTTGCCTCTGCTTTCCTCTCACACCTATTTTTGATTATGCTTCAGTATATCACTCATAGGCTTGGCAATTGTAGAGTAATTTAAGATAAACTTCCTAAAGTATCCTGTTAGTCCTAGGAAAATTTTGAATTCCTGAAACAGATTTTCGTTCTCGACAGTTTTGAACAGCTACTGTCTTTTCAGAAGGCCGGATTTTTCCACACTGTGCAACATATCAAAGAAACTCTACAGTGCTTTTCAAGAACTGGCTTTTTGAAAAATTAATTTCCAAGTTGTATTCTGCTTTAGTTTTTTAACAGTAAACTAAGCCTCACTGGCTTGCCTCATCATCACTCTTTGTTGGTCTTGTAACACTGCCCATGCAAACAAACATAATGTTCTCTTAGAGCCAATCCAAAAAAAGTATTTATAAAATGGTGAAACACTGCATGTGGATTTGATAATCAAATGCATCATCTATGAGAGGCAATGGGTAATGATCTTCCACTGTGATTTTGTTTAATTTTCTGTAGTCACTGCACTCTTCATTTTTCTTTTTTACAATTACAACCTAGCTAGTACAAGGTCTGTTTAAAAAGTATCCGACCTTTGATTTTCCGTGCAAAGCAGAGACGATAGTGCGGTGTAAACTGTACACAGTAAAGGAAGAGACCTTTATGAGCATGTGTGAATTTGGTCCCCGCCTTCCAGCGCATCAGTCACTGCCTGTCGGTCACTGAGTGAGATGCTACAAAATGCGTTTGTCGGATTACCGATTCTCTCAAGGTGACTGAACTTGTTGAGTAAAGATACAGCATCAAATTTTGTCAAAAACTTGGCAATTCTCAAAGTGAAACAATTCATAAGATTCAGCAGGTGTTTGGAGAAGAAACGATGGGTAACATGAATTAAGGAGAGTTTCAACCAATTCAAAAATGGCCGCACATCAGCGGAGAGTGACCATCATTCTGGTAGGCTCCAGGCTGCTGGGAGTGCAGCTGTTGTTGAGAGAGTGCAAAATTTGGTGATGGCAGATCGTTGTCTGACCGTGCAGGAGATGGCCCAAGAGGTTGGAGTGAGTAAATATTCTGCACATGCAATTTTGCATGATGATTTGAACATGCACTGAGTAGCTGCAAAATTTGTGCCTAAGTTGTTGTCACTGGAAAAAAAGACCTCCATTCTAATGTTGCACAGGACCTTCTGGGCACCACCAATACTGATCCTGGGTTTCTGAACACTTTGATAATTGGAGATGAGTCATGGATGTATGGATAAGACCCAGAAACAAAAAGACAGTCATCGCAATGGAAGCACCCAGAGTCTCCAAGGCAGAAGAAAGTGCAGCAGGTGCGAAGCAAAATAAAGGTGATGCTGACTGTTTTCTTTGATGTCCATGGTATTGTGCATCACGAATCACACAGGAAGGACAAACAGTGACAAAGGAGTACTATCAAGATGTTCTCCGGCAACTCCGTGATGCAGTTTGGTGCAAAAGACCAGACATGTGGATGGCGAAAAACTGGCAACTGCATTGCGACAAAGCCCCCGCACATTCGTCCCAGTTGACCCAAAATTTCTTGGTCAAACATGGAATTACAGCTGTTCGCCAACCTCCCTACTCTCCAGACATGGCTCCTTGCAACTTCTGGTTGTTTCCAAAATTGAAGACGCCACTGAAAGGGTCCCATTTTGAGAGTAGAGAAGAGAGAAAGTGGAACAGAATGACAGAGCTGAGCACCTTGCCAAAAGATGACTTCCACAGATGTTTCCAGCTGTGGAAGGATCAGTGGGTTAAGTGTGTGAAAGCACAAGGGGCCTACTTTGAAGGGGATTAGGGTCCCAACCCAGTCAGGTACTGGAAAAATTTTTTCTGGCCAAAGGTTGGATACTTTTTAGACAGGCCTTGTATATTCATATGAACTTTGTTATATTATTCCTTGATCAAGCCTCATGTGGACTTCGTTGTCAACAATTTCTTTCCATTCTGGTGACAATCTTCTGGGCCTAGTATATGTTGGTTGCTCTTTTCTCACAATAACCTTCATTGTGACAAGCTTTGTCTGTTGGGGTGTAATCAGTTACTAAATCAGTTATATGTTCCTTTGTTTCACTACTACCACAGCTTTCAGTATCTAAATCTGGTTTGTCTGCTATATGGATTGATATAAGATGAGTTTCCCTTTCTGGCTTCCTAATACTCCATCCCAACTTCCATGGCTTTCTAATAGTAACTCCATCCCAATTACCATTTCTAAATTCCTACTCTCTAGAAACAACTTAAACATCTGATTGAATTTTCATATCATCAATCTCAACAATTCCCATAAAACACCCTTGCAGATAGATGAAGTTTTGCCCAAATCATATTACACCTGTACCTTGGAAACTTGGAACACTCAATCTCATAAACCTCTTGTCATAACAAACTACGTTGACTGGCCACAATCAATTAACATCTTCATCTCTCAGTTACTTATTTGTACATTTTTAAGTTTACAATTGTCAATACTATTTTTAACACAGTTTGCATTCATTGTCACCTTTTGATTTTGTTTATTTATTTATTTTATTTACACGTCAAGTTCCACAGGACCAAATTGAGGAGCAAATCTCCAAGGTCATGGAAGTGTCAGTACATGAAATTACAACATCAAAGCAATAACAGATAAAAAGAAAATGTTTATGAACCCGAAAAAGTCAAGCCATGAGTTTAAGTAAACACAATCAACAATACAACAAGAATCAGCTTCATTTTCCTAGGAACTCCTCGACAGAATAGGAGTGACCCATGAGGAAACTCTTCAGTTTTGATTTGAAAGCTCTTGGATTACTGCTAAGATTTTTGAATTCTTGGGGTAGCTTATTGAAAATGGATGCAGCTGTATACTGCACACCTTTCTGCACAAGAGTTAAGGAAGTCCGATCCAAATACAGGTTTGATTTCTGCCAAGTATTAACTGAGTTGAAGCTGCTTATTCTTAGGAATAAGCTAATACTGTTAACAAGAAATGACAGTAAGGAATATATATACTGAGAGGCCAATGTCAAAATACGTAGACTCATGAACAGTGGACGACAAGAGGTTCGTGAACTTACACCACTTATTGCTCGAACCGCCTGTTTCTGAGCCAAAATATGGGAAGAATTACCCCAAAATACAGTGCCATATGACATAAGCGAATGAAAATAAGAAAAGTAGATTAATTTTCATGTTGAACGATCACTTACTTCAGATATCATTCGAATAGTAAAAATAGCAGCATTAAGTCTTTGAACAAAATCCTGAACTTGGGCTTTCCACAACAGTTTACCACCTATCTGAACACCTACAAATTTGAACTGTTTAGTTTCACGAGATTACATGCCCAATCCGTGAAATTAAAATGTCAGGTTTTATTGAACTGTGTTATAAACTGTAAAAACTGAGTCTTACTGTGATTTAGCATTAGTTTATTTTCTACAAGCCATGAACTTATGTCATGAACTGCACTATTTGAAACAAATAAGTAACAAGACTGGCCCCAGCACTGCCTAATGACCTTTTGCTGTCTGTTGCGAAAGTAAGAGGTGAACCAATTGTGAGCTACTCCCTGTATTCTGTAATGGTCCAACTTCTGGAGCAATATTTTGTGATCAACACAAATGCCTTAGTTAAATCAAAAGATAGCCTAGCGTTCGAAACCTTTTGTTTAACCCATCCAGTACCTCACAGAGAAAAGAGAATATAGCGTTTTCAGTTGTTAAACAACTTCTAAAGCCAAACTGTACATGTGATAGCAAATCATATAAAATGATCAATTATCCTTACATACATAGCCTTTTCAATAACTTTAGCAAACACTGATGGCATAGAAATAGGTCTAAAATTATCTACATTATCCCTTTCTCCCTTTTTATAAGGTGGATTTACTACTGAGTACTTTAATCATTCAGAAAACTGACCATTCCTAAAGGAAAAATTACAAATATGGCTAAATATAGGGCTAACATGTGCAGTACAGTACATTAATATTCTGATAGGTACTCCATCATAACCATGAGAGTCCTTAGTCTTCAGTGATTTAATTATTGACTCAATCTCCCCCTTGTCTGTATCACAGAGGAGTATTTCAGACATCAATCTCGAAAAGGCATTTGCCAAGAGAGTTATATGATTCCCTGTAGAAACTAAATTTTTATTTAATCCACCAGCAATGCTCAGAAAATGCTTGTTAAATACTGTAAATTGTTGATCATTCTTCTCCTTCATGCATTCAGACGAGATTGACCAAACTTGTTGCAATTGAAGCATCTATTTCCCTTGCTCTTGTGGTTGCAATCAGTTGACCTGTGGGCACTGGCACCACAAATGAAATACTTTTCTGTTTGGATCACAAGCTGAGCTTTTAGTGTTCTTGTTACCAGAGTCGTTAGCATCTTTCTTACTGGAATTTCCAAAATTTTCATTGCTGTAACTTTGGTTATTTCTATTTGGCAATGATTTCACAATTCTTTAGCAATGCTTCATTTTTTCCTTAAACTCTTCCACACTTCTAGCACTACAAAGTAGAAATTTTGTGCCTGAATCTGGAAGTTTCGTACCTCAATCATCATCTATTCTGTCAATCACATACTGCAACAGCAAGTCATTATCAATATCAGCATGGCTGGCAATTTCTTTCATTATGACAAAATATTTTTAAAGAAAGACTTCCCATTTTTCCTATCACTGAAACAGCAGTTGTTGGATCTCCACGCCATTTTTCACGACGACTTGTTCTTGCAAAGCTTTCTTCAGTGCAGCCCACAATGTAAAGCCTTACTCACATTGAATAAAAGGATTAGCCATATTGTCAAGTGATTTTTTTGCTAAAACAAGCTATTGCAGTTGACTCCAGCCCATTAAAAATGCTGTTTCCTCGAAATCAATGAACCACTTTTTACATGTATATCTGTCGCTACTGATAAATGATGTAAGAGAACACTCAACATCACAAAATGACAGAGAAAATTTACATTGATCTTGTGAATGTGGTAAGAATTGTTTTGCTTTTATCACCTGTTCCTAAATTGGAATTTCTTCCGTCTTTTTTTTGAGAGATTGCATCCTCTCTTCATAATCATTAGCATTCTCTTCACATTCTATGTCATCATCAATTTTCACCGCATGTTTGTCAATGTTGGATAAATAATAACAAATTTCGATAGTCATTTCATTTTTTGTCCTGCTATCTATACAAAATACGAGGGTTGCCTAGACATTAATGCACCCCATTTTTTTTCTTCAACTATTTTTCACTGAAAATAATGAGAATACACACACAAAAGAATGGTGTTTTATGTACACACCCTATTTTTCTACATAATATCCATCCCATTCTATGGCCTTCCTCCAGTGTGAAAAAAGGGCGTGTATGCCCTGTCAGTACCAATCCTCATCCTGGTGGCAGAGCCAGTGCTTCACTGTGTGAATCACCCCATCATCATCATCATCCTCAAAATATGAATGGCATCCTTTAATAGCCCAAAGAAGTGGAAGTCTGAGGGGCCAGGTCAGGGCTGCAGGATGGATGGGGTAACACTGTCCAACCCTGTTTTGCGATGTGTTCAGCAATCCTCAATTTGTGTGGGGTTAAGCAATATCGTGTTGCAGCAAAACATCTCCTGGGTTGCAGGCGTTCGAGTTTTGTCAATATGTTGCACACGCTTCTAAATTAATGGTACTGCCTCTTGGCATCACATCCATGAGAATCACACCTTACCGGCAGAAGCAGTTGCTTTGAATTTTTTCTTCTGTGGGGAGTTGGAATGGTGCCATTCCATCGACTGTAATTTTGTTTCGGGCTCAAAATGGTGAATCCTGGTTTCATCATCTGTACAATCCAGGCCAAGAAGGCCTTCCTCTCAGCTTCAAAACGTTGCAGCATATCAAGACAAATGTTTTTTTCTGTATGATTTGTGATCCACCGTTAGACACCGCGGGACCCATCCTGCACACTCTTTTGAATATCCAAGAGGGCGGATAATTCCAGCTACACTTGCTTTGTTGACAGATGCAGTGCCCACTACCAAAACGTAATGCATCTGTCCTCGCAAATGACTACATCATCTCACCGCAAAATGTCAGGTGTGACAGCTGTGGATGGTCTCCCCGATCGTTGCAAATCTTGGAGCTCTGTGGAACCTACTTCTGATGACCTTTGTATGTAGCAGATTGCTCCCAACTCCACTTCTGAAAATGATGCTTCAATAAATGATGTCTTACCTTCAAGTTCACCAGCTACCGACTGGGAAGTAAAATAAGGAAATTCTCTCAATCATTTCCAGTTCCTTCTGTCAGCTGGAACTGTTCCCAAAATTAACTTATTTAGAGATTTAATGGTTTCAAGCGTAACTTGTTCAATTTCACTTAATATTGCTATTTCTAGAGTTTCTCCCCTTCTTTGTCGGTTATTTTTCCTTTCATTGCAATGTTTAAAATTTCTCCTTGTGTAACTCTGCTACTGCTAATTGTCATTAAAATGTTGATCCTCCTTGCAGACCTAAAATCAACACAATTACACATCACTACATCACTGCAGGCAAAACAGCCCTCAGAAATGTTCCATCATAAAAGTCACAGATATGGCAGCAAGAGGTATCATCATTCTTCCAGTTGACCAGGACAGACTTGCCAAAATTTGTAGGAAAAATGTTTCCAACTTGCACATAGAACTGTTAATTATTCTCTGGGTTACAAACTAATAGTGAACAGTCACATAACCAAAACTATCAAACTCTCTCTCTCTCTCTCTCTCTCTCTCTCTCTCTCTCTCTCTCTCTCTTCATGAACATTGTTTCTCAGAGAACACACAAAACCACTCTCCAATACTTGGCTTATCCAGTGTGCCACCTGTCTCGTCAGCAGGAAAACCCATACAAATCTAACAATGTAATTGTAAACTATACCCAACGCTGTATGGCATGGACGTAAAAGATATACTCTTGTAAAATTGGACAGTTCTTACAAGAATAAAAACTCCATATGGTCCTACACATAAACTAAAATTTACTGCAAGTTCATTTCTTCACTCATATGTAAATTAAAATTCTGTGAAGTCAGATGAATCTTTTTGAAATGTGCAGTATTTAAGACTGAGCAAGTCAAAGAGTTTTAAAGCATCTACAGAGAACACGTTACACTTCAGAATTCTACAGTGCATCATGATGTCGCCTTACTGCTACAGGAAAGAACAACATATTGAGTTTTATGGCTTGTCAACACGACAGTTTCTTAGAAAAGGATGTGTGAAGCACCAGCCACGGTACATTTAAGGGGCTCGCCTGACGACTGTCTGCACTGAGTTAAGGAAATCATGCATAATCTAAACCCACATAACTACTTGGCAATTTCAGTCTGTAAAGAGAAGCCCGAGTTTTAACCATCACAGTTTTTCAGGCTCATAATAGTGGTTCATTTATGGTGAGGGTTTTTACTCTTGCTAAATTCGATGAGCTGACACGTCTTATGTCAGAGACTGCAATACATTTTGCTCTACATAAAAATTATATCGACTGCATGACAGACCAAAATGCAGTCCCAAAAATTAATTCAAAAAGACAGAGGCCAAATGGCCATAAGTAGAGAAATTATATATGTAAGGTAAATACAGCAGTCACACCAAATCACAGTGTAAAGGTTATTTTAGATGCTAACACTGACATACAAATTTGACAATGAAATGTGAAAGTACATTGGTTGCTAACTTCTTCAGTGTAAATGTACAACAAGCTTACAATTATTATGATGTGCAACAACCTGGTTAAAGTTGAACTTGCTATATGTGCTTCTGCTGGAGAAGTCAATAATGCTATGTTGCACAAAACATGTCTTTATATTCTACAAAATAACAGAAAAATATTTCTTGATATTCTTGCAAACTGCTCTTTACCTGCATATGTAAGGAAAAATACTTACCTCCAATAATGACATGCTAGTAGAAAATATATCTCCAGCAGCGCACATGTCATTCAGTACTGCTACAACTTCAACAGCAACAGATCCCATAGCATCAAGAATTGAAGAGATAACACTGTTTAGGCGCTTGTGCTTTTCAGCAACACTAGCAACAAGTTGCAAAGTATTTCTTGGAACACCAGTATCAATGAGAAGAACCTAAAAATGTAAGATGATAAACTTCAAAACTAAGCTGCAACAATATGCTCATAATACGTATATGATTAACATACAACTGAAACAGTTTAGTAGACTTGTTGTATCAACATTACAAGCTAATGAACACACTCTTACAAAATGCAGGTGTTTTGTCACATCTAATTTGCACAGCTTCACCCATTTCATCGCTTGTCTTTGATGCAGTATATCTAATTCTCTTAGTAAGAAGAGCATAGTGACCATAAGAATGCAAAATTAAATGGAACTGCAATTTATTTAATTAGGCAAACACTACTTGCAGTCACTTTTTGAAACTGAGTACGCATCCTGCTCATCAAAACTGTGACAGTATCTTGTGTTAAATTCTAAGCTTTTGTGTGTTACACTTATCAATTAGCATCAATAACTCGTTAACTTATACAGGCTTTCTTAACTTATACAGGATAACCTCAGATATGATGATGCACTGGTATAGTTTAGCTAGCATTTGTAACACGATTAAATATGAGGCCCTTTTCTAGCCCCAAACCCCAATAGAGTGCACTACACAAAGGAATGAAAATAAGTGAATACGTTTATTTACAACTGGATCACAACAAACAATTTTAGTCTACAATTTAGTCACATATTGTGCAGCTGTAAACACATGAAAGGACTGGAAACAAACAGCAATGATACCGTATTAAATTAATTTCCAGATGTACAGTTTCTAGGAGTGTCACCTTGCTTAACAAATTACGCTGTCAAAAGAAACAGATGACAGACAATCAAACAAGATATAACACATAATATAACACTCTTTTAGTTCATTTTGATGTCATAATTATGTTGTTGTTGTGGTGGTGGTCTTCAGTCTAGAGGCTGGTTTGATGCAGCTCTCCATGCTATTCTATCCTGTGTAAGCTTCACATCCAAGTAACTACTGCACCCTAAATCCTTCTAAATCTGCGTAGTGTATTCATCTCTTGGTCTCCCTCCACAATTTTTACCCTCCAATACTAACATAGTGATCCCATGATGCCTAAGAACATGTCCCATCAATCAATCACTTCTTTTAGTCAAGTTGTGCCACAAATTTCTCTTCCCCCAATTCTATTCAGTACCTCCTCATTAGTTACATGATCTATCCATCTAATCTTCAGCATTCTTCTGATGAACTGTATCAAACCTTCAACTGCTCTTCCTGATCTTCATCTGCGAGATGAGAAAGACATTTCAGGAAGCTATGCGTAGTTAGATAATGGCTGGGAAAAAGCTATTAACAGTTTTCAGCCAAAATATCTTGCACGAAGACCACTACATGAAGATGTAAATTGTCATATAGAATGCCCAGGTATAAATATGCTCTTCTCTCGATATATTCTCAAGTCTTGCCTCAAACACCTAAGACATGATGATCAACATCAGCATGGACTCAATGTGGCTTGTCATCTGCCCAAGTTTTCTTTTTTTCTTCTCAAGCTGAAGCAGGGTTCTACAAATAACAATAAATGCTAGATACTTTCTGATCATAGGCATAAAACCAACGTGTATTATCAGTGGCAATCATAGAAGGCTATATTTTTTTGAACTTGTTACTGGAATTCTCTGCAGATCTCCAAGTGACACTGCTTCTGCTAAGCAATCAGTTGTTGAAGTACATACAAACTCCACTGTAGTCCTCTATCATTCTGCTGTTTTGATAGAATCCATGTCTGCATTTTAAAAATGTCTTGGATAGTGTATGTTTCAGAATCATATCCCCCATTTTATGCAACAATTACAGGTATGATACCAATTGAAGGTTATCCCAAACAATGACTATCAACAATCAGTGTTCAGCTGTTTGTGATAAGGCTACACCAGTCTTAAATACTGTGTGAATGCACGCCAAAAGCTCATGTCCTTTCTTTTTCTTTCTTTTTTTTTTTTTTAATTCTTTCTCTGTAGTTTAAAATGAGCTATACAGAAGAGCCTTTGCATACTGTCACTTTTTAGGGTTCTGTGCCTCAGTTGGTAAAAATGGCATCCTTATAGAATCACTTTGTCAATTAAGTCTTTTTTCCCAGCCAAGAAGTCAAATACACATATCAAAAAAAAGTTTTGCATTACCCCGGTTCCCAGAACTCCTGAAGATAGACACTGACTGTGGATACTGCATCACAGACACAGTCCCTTTCACTATTCGGAGATGTCACTAAACCCGCCCAAAGATGTAAACATCCATGATGAGCAGCGCCTATTAGACAGCCAATCAGTTCCAGTCATTCCACCAGGAAGGAGGTACATGGCTCATGTTATCTGTTGTTCAACCACACCTAGACAGTCAATACCATGGATCGATCGCGTCTGCATTGTTACTTTGTGTCAGGGAGGGCTCTCAACAAGGGAAATGTCCATGTGTCTCAGAGTGAAACAAAGCGATGTTGTTCGGACATGGAGGAGACACAGAGAGACATGTTGAATAATGTTTTTCCTGCAGCCACAGGATGTTGTGTTACAACTCAAACTGTGCGCAATAGGCTGCATGATGCACAACTTCACTCCCATGTCCATGGTGAGGTCCATCTTTGCAACCACAACACCATGCAGTGCGGTACATATGGGCACAAAAACATGTCAAATGGACCGCTCAGGATTGGCATCACGTTCTCTTCACAAATGAGCATAGCATATGCATTAAACCAGACAATTGTCGGAGACGTATTTGGAGGCAACCCGGTCAGGCTGAACGGCTTAGAGACACTCACTGGGCAGTGAGTGCAGCAAGGTGGAAATTCCCTGCTGTTTTGGGGTGACATTATGTGGGGCCGACATGTGCTACTGGTAGTCATGGAAGGTGCCATAATGGCTGTACAATACGTGAATGCCATCATCCGATCGATAGTGCAATCATATCGGCAGCATATTGGTGAGGCATTTGTCTTCATGGATGACAATTCGGACCCCCATCATGCACATCTTGTGAACGACTTCCTTCAAGATAACAACATCACTTGACTACAGTGGCCAGCATGTTCTCCAGACATGAGCCCTGTCGAACAGGCCTGGAATAGATTGAAAAGGGCTGATTATGGATGACATGACCCACCAACCATTCTGAGGGATCTACGCCACATCGCCATTGACGAGCGGGACAATATGGACCAACAATGCCTTGAACTTGTGGATAGTGTGCCATGACGAATACAGGCACGCATCAATGCAAGAGGACGTGCTACTGGGTATTAGAGGTATGCAATGAGTGGTTTTCATGAGCAGTGAAAAGGGTGGAAATGATGTTTATGTTGATCTCTCTTCCAATTTTCTGTATAGGTTCCACAACTCTCACAACTGAGGTGATGCAAAACTTTCTTTGTTGTGTGCATAAATAAATTGTACCAAAAGAAGCAAAGCAGTATCGTTGAGTTTTTAATGCACACAGCAGAATCAGTAAATCCGTATAGCTTAGCCAAGTAAATTCAATGTTAATTTTTATTCATAAAAGTAACATTGTGGTGCTCAATTCAGTCACTGACATAAAATTCTGTCAAACCTTCTGCCACTGAAGTAAAGAAAAAACTAATAGTGTCATCTATGGTATTTTGGTGTACTACAAAACTAACAGTGCCATCTATTAGTTCTATGGTGTACTACACTTTTATTTCATGTCACGAAACTAAACATCCGAACTACTAAGCTGAGCAGAATCCTAAAACTTTAAATGTGGTATTTTTTCCATGATTTAATTTTGATAAAATAAAGCCTATTTGATTCCCCAAGCTTCACATAAGTTACATGTAAAAACTCTATGCAAATTTGTCTAGTAGTTTTTCGAGATTAGCATGTTCAAACAGGCAGACATGATAGTGTTACAGTTTTATTATTAGTATCAATAAAACTTATTACAGACTTGCCTCTTTAGCAAGACAATGATTCTCAAACCATAAACTCTTGACACACAACAGTAGAAATATGTTCACAATGAACATTGGGACTACATTCTGCAAACTGAATTTTGGGCATAAATGTTAACAAATATACTGAACTGCAACTACCATATGCCTCCCCATATATCACTCTTGAATGAGAAACAAATTTACTCATAATCAATCATTTGTACACAGACCTTAAGATTTTGTAAAATTTTGGAAAGCATGTGATACTGCGTGAAACTTATGTTACTCATTAATGTCACTATTTTAGCCTATCATTACTAGACTATACTGCAATGACTGACTGAACAGATCACCTTTCGTAATTTAGATCAAGTTATGAGTGGTTAATTGCTAAATGTTTGATTTTTTGGTCTTTCTCAGTGAAGGAAATTTAAATCTACAGTAGTTACAAGGAATTCAACCACAATGGCTATGCAGTCTTACATGGCAAAATGACTGTGTTCAGATACGTACTCAGAAGAACAGGAGCAACAAACCTGCAGCCATTGTGATGAAAGGTAAAATAAACTGTCCATAGCAGAACACACTGCCAATTAGAGTACAGCATTTTCAATAGTAGGTTTACACTTGCTGCCACTTGAATAGTCCCACTCTATACCAGCTCATCTCTCTTAAAGGTAATCTGTTGTCAATTAACCCTTTACTATCTTATCTATATAGGATCCAATATTTTTTATTATCATAATACACAACAAAATTTACATCACAAAGCAGTGATTTAAAATAGGGTCATCAGAATCCATACCTTCAAGTCAGAGGGCATTAAAATTGATACTGGCTTCTTTCCTTTGCAAAACTGGACAGCAGAGCCATAAGTGCAGACACTATTATCCAATCCAGATGGTTTTCCATGCATGACTACCTCACTGATGAAAGCCCATTGTGACACCACACTCATTTCTTCAGAAAGAGAACGGGGAGCTTGCGATGGACAGTAGCCATGTCTTGATATATTACCACTGGTACGACCTAGTTGTTGGGTCCTGTGTGATAAAAACAAGAAATATATACTAGTACTAACACACTATTTTTCAGAAAGGGAACAGATTTACATCCAATATATGTTGTGAGGCACTGTGACCCAAATAACTGCTGTCAGCAGTATTAATTTCAGGAGCAGTCATCTTGCTGTCTGCACTGCACTTAAATGGAACCACATATTAAGAAGTATATCGGCTGAAGTGTAAAACTTACTGAAATGAACATTAACAAAATGTATTATAGGCATGTCTATTTCATTGGTGCTCAACACCCCATCTGCAAATGCAGAGGAGGGATTCACAATTAACACTATAATAACCAAAAGTATTTTGATTAGATTGGTGATTAGAAATAAACTATAAAGATAAGTAATTAGATGCAAAACGCAAAAGTCATGAATAAGGGCATATATGTATCTCTGTGCAATTGCTAACAAGCCTTCCCTGAGAATGAGTGGCTGCAGTAAAACTGCTTGCACTGCCAATACCCCTCAATGGAATAACCATTTCACATCCAGCTCCTTTGTGTACTTTTAAGAAACAGGTGTTTCAGAATTCCAAAGATGGGAAATGTCTCCCCAGCATATACATGGGCTATCAGTCTTATCTTAATGTAAGTTGGCCACATTTTCATTTCTCCAGTCTCTGTAGTTTTCCTTTTGATTCTGTGTTACTACTGTGTTTCTGCATCAGAGTATTTTTTTCCATCTTGTAATTTCTCTCATAGCTCAAAGCTTCGATCATTCCTATCAGACACATGTATTGTTTAACGGTTTTCTCCAAATATGTGTGCAACTAATTTGATTGGATCTTCTTGTTTAATTTACATCAACAGAGTAATATTTGGTTCATTTATTAGTTAAAAAGTTTGATCTATCATTTTATTATTAATGAGACTAGGGTGCTAGTGACTAATAAAATGCTGACAGAGTGAAATATCAGGTTTCTAGATGTTGATGTTTATCAAACACGATATACAATGCAAATATCTAGTTTTTACAACAAAATTGCTGGTTCTTAAATGTCATCATTTAAATTATACAATCTAAAAGAAAACACATAAAACACACGTGCGCACTCTCTCTCTCTCTCTCTCTCTCTCTCTCTCTCTCTCTCTCTCTCTCTCACACACACACACACACACACACACACACACACACACACACGTGTGGGGGAGTGGGGGAGGTGAGGGGGGGAGGGAGAGGGAGAGGGAAAGGGGAGAGGGAGAGAGGGGGAGAGGGAGGGAGAGAGAGAGAGAAAATACTCTATGCTGCTGCAAATTAAAATGGCAAGAGTCTATGTCTGTGTGTCAGTCCAGCACAAAGTTTCAAACTATTAAGTATCTTCATTACTCTCACTGCTTGAAAAATGCAAAAGTAAACTCTGACTGAATCACTTCCACTCAGTACACAAGCTAGGGAGAAAATTATACATTTATCAGTGCTAAGAGAAACTTTCCTTTTACAGCACAGCAGTAAAAAAAACTATAAACACTCAAAATATAGTTAAATCTGTAAAAGTTTTACAGAGTTGCACATGCAAAACATTTACTTTAACTTTCTGTAAATAAAGAATAAAAAATATCTTTTCTGTGCAACAAACTAGACTGTCAATATACAAATCCAGTTGCAGATTAAAATCTAAAGTTTGAATGTCTACAATAATATGTGAAAGCAAAGACAATACGCTGCAATAGCAAAATACCTGTTTCGCAAGAATTCCACCAATGCTCCAGAAAGAGAAACACCATAGGCTGCAGAACTACCAAGCCCTGCACGCATCGGCACATCAGACTCCACACGGATGAGGAGGCCGCCAAACCGTGTCAACTGACCCTCCAAGTCTACTCCCAGAAGCATCCCAACAAACAGCATTAGGAATGCTGTTACAGAGTACTCTTGCTCTTCATTTGAATGCACCAAGTTATATTCTGAAGTAAGTGAAGATATGGTTTCCTTCAGGAGATTCAAATTAACACCTTCAGGACATCGCCAGGAAAATTCATATGGTGGAATTTGAAGTATGCTGTTTGGATGGCTAGCCATACTCTCAATCTTTTCAAACAGGCCATCAAAAGTCACATTGACGTCCAACTGTGGCAATTCCAGTCTGACAGTGCCTTTCGACTCAGAAATTTCTTGCACACAGGCTCTTGTCCGCACACCTAAAGTGGCTGCCACAGCTGGTTTCCCATATACAACTGAGTGTTCTCCAAAGAGAATCACTTTCCCTGGAGCCGAGACAGAATAACTGAACTGTCTGTGAGTAGAATTCTCCATTACTGCCCGACTGAAGTGCACAACAAAGCTGCTCCACTCAGGTAACCTTTACATCTGCTTGACAAAGGTATGTAAAGTAGGACTGATGTTGCTGGGCAGATAACTACCAGGGCATGACCTATGAACTCGCCATTTATTTAAATAAGCCTACATTAAATACAAACGTAAATTACAACATTGTTCAATAATGACACCTATTGAACAAAAAGATTATGTAGATTTCTGTTCCTGCCACTGCTTTGCTGTTAATGTCTTCTGTGAGAAAGCATGTATTGTTTTCAGTTCCTCTTCAAGTACTGAATTGACCAACCTGAAGAAAAAGCCAAACATTATAATCATCTACTTCCCAACAACGATAAGATGCAAACAACAAAGAAAACAAAGCAATAGTTTGTATCTTCCTTAATGAATTTGCAATTCACTTAGTTTTGACAAACTGCTCGCAAGTAGTAGACTTTTCAAACAGAGTTATTATATTAATAGTCTTTTATTCCCATAGACTGTATCTTGTACAAACATCTGGGCAAATTAAAGAGACAAGAGCTTAGGATAGTTAGATCAACACATAATTTAGTACAAGTAATTTCTATCCAGCACAACAGATAGCAGGTAGCCTTTTACTTAAACACACCTGTGCCTTTGAAGAAGAGGCTTCCCTTCAAATTTATCTGACACTATTAGAACACTAAATTTGGCACCACAACCATCAGATTCATCATGAACTTCCTGAAACAACAATAATTAATACCTTGAAAGAAAGAATATAATGCTAATAACATAAAATAAATAATACTTAGCACTTGTCAAATGCTATACATTAACAAGATAGGAAAGTTCAAATTTTTATACTACTAAAAAATAAAAAAGGAATTCCACTTAAATGTGATATGAGCTTTCCAATAGCTTAACCAATGCAAGCATCAGCTACATGCATGGCTGTTTCATTTGGTGAGAAGGCAAATAATACTCCTTTTCAGTTCTGGAAGTAATCCCCCGGGCTCATAGCTCAGCCATTTCTAGGCATTATACTTCCTTCCACCAGTGTTAGTTCAGGAAACAATGTAAGAGATCTTCTGTGAAGCTTGAAAAGTAGGAGAGGCACTTAACAGCAGTGAGAAAGGGTTGTAAATTGTGTCTCATTAGCTCAGTCAGTAAGAGCACTACCTACAAAATCTAACATTCTGGGATGAAGTTCCCAAGCAACATAGCTTAAATCCGACACAAATTGTTAAATTACATGCAACACATTAAGAAGCAATAGTAGCATGCACTCCCAAAGCACAGACACATAATACAGTATAAAGTCATCAGTCTGCAACCCGTTTCTTTCCCTTTAATCTACATCAAATGGATCAGCTGATCTCTGGGTAAATGACAAGTTGGTATATGCTCCACATGGGAAAGTGTTTTTACTACTGATACTCCACAAAAAATCATATTTGTGGAATACTATACAATTGTTTGTTTGCATCAAATCACATGCATAACAACATAATCACTGCTCGATCATCAATATGTGCTCCAAACTGTATGCACTAAACACTAGAATGATTGTTGGCTGAACTGTGACAAGCCATATTAGCTCTTCCTACTGTACACTTCCCCTCCACCCATCCACCCTCTTGTAAGTACACTACTAGTAAATAATTGTAGTGGTAACAACTTTCTAAAGGTTTATAAATGTTTAATGATTACTTCACGGCACACACCAATTTAATTTTTGCACTCACAAAGTCCCAATACCTGGAATTCTTTCAGACAACACTTCACACTGTAAGTTGCAACAACATGATTAGTTATAGTTTCTGCATTTTATAACTAACCCATGGTGACTATGCAGCACGTTAATTAAATTTAAGTTTCACCCATTACAACAAAATGTTAGATTGCTTAATGGGAGTGTTAAAATCACACTAATAATAAATAAAAACTACAAATTATTTATGACACAGAAATTAAAAATTCTGTAAGCCAGAAACTTTTCACAGTTTAAACACATCACTGATGTATTATGAAAAATATATGCATTCTGATTCTCAAATATTTTGCCTTTCTACTAATTCTTTGAAATCTTTCTATTGTTTCACATTTGTGTTATAAATGACAGCCTTTGAAATTAACAAAGTGCATCAGATAATGTATGAACGTATTTTTCCGAAATATTGAGCTGGTTGCCTTAGTTTCCAGAAACTAATGCATGCTTTAAATTGATTGCTGGATACAAATATCGTACTCTTGCTACCACGTACACAAAGACTGTCCTCTGTACAGTACCTTGGTCACAATAAATTCCTGCCATGTTAAATTTATTGTAGCCTACACTGAAATCTTCAAAGTTGTTACTTTCCTTTCTTGTTTTTAAGTTAGTACACAGAGGTTGTTGCAAAGCCAGATTACTCTCCCCATATACTATGCAGCTAGAAACTTAAAATTTTTTACTCATTTAGGTCAGATATAATGAAGTGAGTTACTTTTTGAACACTTAATATCTTAACTAAAAGGGGGAAAAGCAAAGGCTATAATAAAATGTCACACTGCATAATTTCCATAACAATAATATTTAATTCATTTGGCTTATTTACATAATTGTACAGCCTTTTATGTATGTACACAACAATAATGCAGTATAAAAATAATTTTAGTTACAGAATGCTTTGGTCCAGCATATATATCAAAAATTAACTTTGACACACAAATCTGCCCATCAGCTACAAAAGTGCCCTAAACTACTGAGATCAACACACTTCAATGGTGTTTCAAATTAAAAGACAAAATAAAACAAGATTTTTATGTACTACTCTTACAAACTAGAAGGTAACATGTGATTTGCACTAGTGGCAAATTGCAGAACACTGTACATCAATATAAAACTACAGACAACTTTCTATTCCTGAAAAAGTCCTTTAGAAAAGTAAATTATTACCAGCAATCCACATGAAATAACAAATGCAAGTTTCTCATAGTCTTTTTCCACAGGGCTTCACCTATCTGTTCATAAACGTTAAAC
This sequence comes from Schistocerca cancellata, assembly GCF_023864275.1. NCBI lineage: Eukaryota > Metazoa > Arthropoda > Insecta > Orthoptera > Acrididae > Schistocerca > Schistocerca cancellata. The sequence continues at coordinate 168,104,919 of NC_064634.1, forward strand.
CCATCAATTATTACAATATTCAAAATTTATTACTGTGATTAAAAAAAACTAAATAACTGATCAAATAAGAATTGGTGATTGTTTTGCCCTCACAGAATGTACCGTAATCGAGAAATTCCGTGTAACAAGTTTTACTAAAACCTTAACAGTGAACAGTAAAGTAATTTTTTTAGAATAGGTATCACAAAATTCAATGATTAATCACATTTCAAACAAACATGGGTGTCTGGTGATATTTGGCGATACATGAAATACAAAAAGAAGAGCAAGAAGTGAGCACATGAATACACAGACACAATAAGGGGAAATAAATCAGGGTACTTCTGGGGTGGCTTTATAAATATGCTACAGACAGTTAATACAACACAACCGATTATTGAAGCCATAAATGCATAACTAAGCCATTTTTCATTTGACAACTGTTTCTTCAATTTCACTTTCGTCTGTGATTTCTGATTCACATTACTCTTTGATACTACAGGTCCACTGTCAGATTTCAACCTCATCCCATCACAACCAAATTCTATGTCAACAATAACTATTACGGACATGAAATAGAATATTGTTAATGCTACAAATGGTATAAGAACATTATCTTTCAATATTAATGGCAACATACTGAAATTTGACACTAAAAGAAACCAAAATACTGGGAATGGTTCAATTGGAAAATACAGAACAGCAGGAATGGCTGCGAGGAGGATGCTTTTTTCATGGACATGGAAAGAAAAGAGGAAAAATGCAAGTGAAGAATTAATTAGTGCCAGCAAAAATTTATTTTTTTCTGGGTGTAGCAAAAGATCAAGGCAGCTAGGCGTTACAGCAAGTAGAGTGGAAACGAGGCAAATTTTTGCCATAATTAGGTGGTCCACATTCCGGAGTTTGTATACAATGTTTAAAGCACACCACACATTTGCTACTTTGTCTTCAAAAACACCACGATACAATGGGAAAAGACGGCGAAGAACTTGCAAGATCACATCTACATTACTAAGAAATGGAACCCAAACCAAAATAAAAGTTGGGATTACAACACTTGCAATACACAGTAATTTTTTTACTGCTAGCAGTTTTTTCTTTGTCGATAAACAAACTCCTAACATATAGCAGAAGAAAGGCAATGAATGGTATAATTCCATTTGCTTGTAATTCAATGCCAAACAGAATGCCATTGCCGCAACCAACAGTTTACTTTGAAGCAATGCAGCAACAGCTGCAACCATAAATCCCAAAGAGACTCCATTGTATTGAAAGTGTCCATGGTCAATAAGTATAATACCAGGATAAATTAGTGCTAGAAACAGTTCAGCAACATATGTGTCATGCCTTGCCTTCTGGCTGCTCGGTTTGTTAAATTTGTTTATCTGGCCTCTGCTTTTGTCTGAAAAATAACAGCACAGCGCAGGTATATACACAAGGAGATCTGCTACAACTACAGTTGCTCTCATAAATAATTTGTGTTCATAGCTTTCGTAACCACGTGAGACCTTCAGGGCCACAAATTCCGGATTTATGTATCGAGCTACATAGCCGCAAATTAAGCTGTGGTAAGCTGTCAGTGGGGGATAGTCAAGCCCCCAGTACTGTAAGTCATTGTTGGAAGTGTTAAAGTACCACTCTTTCGTAGGCAGATTCAAAGTGATTTCCATCCAATGTCTTTGAGCTTCATAGTCGCCGAACATAGGGGGTTTATTTTGTCCTGAGTAAGAAAACAATGAGACGCACCATCGTAAAAAGATCGCCACAGAGACGACCAAAATCAAACAAACACGTCTACTAACTCTGTCTGTCATTTTCAAAGCTGGAAAATTTCTGTAGGTGTTTGAGTCTCAATCGTGAAGCTTCCACCGGCAGGACGCTTTAACACTGGTGTTCTTGAACAAGAATGTTACTTACAACATGTGATGCTTCAAGTTCTTTAATTAATTTCGATTTAATATATTCTTCTGTATAAACCATCTTACACCAACAATTACAAAAGTGCAGAAATCCTGAAAGTACGGCGGATGCAAATCTCAAATCAGTCGTTGTGGTGCAGTGAATACACGTTGCCACAACCCCACGCGCACGCACTACTTCGTCTGCAACTATTTGCAGGTCTGCCAACATTGATGACAAGTTTAATTAAGAGACATTATGTGATAGAAAATTTTTGTCATTTTAAACTCATTATAAATCTTAAGCTGTGCGGTTATGTGGCTGCGAAGGTAAGAGAAAGAAGGTCGATCCACGCTCACGGAACAATACAAATAACAAAATATTCCACAATGAGTTTCATTACATACCGGCCGTAAACGGAGCGCAAGGAAACGTGAAGGTCAAGGTTGCACAGTTATCGCGCTGTTGCTAGCATAGGAAGTTAACCTATTTTAGCCGCTTTCATTTGTGTTATGCGAGTGGATATTGTATTTTTGGTCCTTATTATTCTTTATTTTATTATTTTGTTATGTTTTGACGCCACACTGTAAATATTCCACAGGAACTAGTGTACTTTTTAGTAAGCGATCTTTATCCAGAGAAGCCAACATCTTTTATATTTTTATTTTATTTTACTGGCTTTTAGCATACAAATTTTTTATTCATCACAATTTAAATGTATTGATAAACATACACGCTGCAAGGTAACAAATGGTCTTATTCATTCATATAGTATGTCCTCAGATCGAGATTGTTGTACTTTTAATACAAAGCACAATAGATATCTAGCCACTTAGTTGTTAATTCTTTTCTTTAGTTAAGTTCAGTGGTCAAAATTCCGTTTAAATTTTTATGTCTTCTTTAGCTATAAATCTGGATATCGTGTCGTAGGTCTCACTGGTTGTGCCTCTGAGAATTGGGATCGTGCAAACTGGTTGGCAGTGATCAAGTCTTAAGGGCTCCTTTAAAAGGCTGACTCTACCTTTCTCACAATGTCTACACTGAAATAAGATATTATTTAGACGCTTTCTCACAATGGATGTTATAATTTTCCTGGAATGTTTGGATTAAGCAAACCATGGCTGCCTTTATATGAATGCCTGTAAATGTGCATAGCTTTTACCTCTCGTTCGTTAACTTTCAATTCATTCTTCCTGCCACAAGAGAAGCGCTTGTTCTTCTTTTAGGAGATATTCTGTGTGTGGGAGTTTAAAGTCAATAGGTCTTTCACTGCTAATCGCATCTCTCGCTAGTCGATCGGCTTTATCATTGTATTGATTACCAGAATGTCTGACCCATACAAATTCTATGATTTATCCAGTCTTCTCAGATTGGTGATAATGATCCACTATGTCAAGTGTGTATTTACTGGTTCTTTTGTTCCAGTTCCTGTAAGTTACTGCTTTCAGAACCCTTTGGCAATAGGTGATTATTACTACCTTGGGTATTTTGAGGGATCTTGCATATTTGATTGCCTCTATAATAGCGGAAGTTTCATGTAGAAGTATGGAAGCGTCGCCTGGTATTTGAAACTTTCTTTCTTCTGCAGATTCTGGGCAGAAGAAAACGCATCTAGTGTAATTATCTGTCCTCATTTTTGAGCCACCTGTGTAGAGTTGAAGACATCCTGCCCATTTCTCTGACAGGTATAATGTAGGTGAAAACTGCCTGTATCCTTTTACTTTGCTGGAATGGTCGACGTTTGCTACAGGGATATTGTGATGAGAGCTGTGGTAGTCATATAGCAAAATTGGGAGGACCTCACTTCGGTTTATTTTATTTTGTAGATATTTCCAGTGCTCATAGCGACTGTAGATATAAAACTGCTGTTTACTCACATTTCTGTTATTCCCGATTAGAGAGAGCAATTCACACTTCATTATCATTGGATGTTTAGTGTCTGCCATTTGCTCTAAGATATAGCGATCACACAGCATTGTTCTGTGAATATGTAAAGGCGTTTCTGATGCTTCCAGGAGAAGAGCATTAGTGAGGGAAGAATGCATAGCTCGGAGGCAGATGCATATGCTTCTGTAATGTAGTTTGTCCGGCAATGCTAGGTACATGGCAGCAGCATTGTGAAAGACAGTGCATCTGTAGTCTGTATAGGAGTGTATCAAAGTGTGGTACAGAGTGAACAGAGTGCTGGGGTGAGTCCCCCACTGTACACTTGTCACTAATCTGATAAGATTCAATGCTTTTTCGCATGTACTAACGACAGTTTGTATATGAGGAACCAAACTCATTCTAGAATCAAAGAGAACACCAAGAAACCTAGCCTGAATTTTAGTGGTATTTTATGACCAGAGACCCTTACACTGTTCAAGAATCTTAGTATCGTTTGGCCCATGAAAGGGCAAGTACCGATTTTTCTGGCGAAATCTGTAACCCACAGCAATGTAATGTTTGATTCAGTGCAGCCATCGTCTTTGATAGCTCACACACAACCTGATCCATCCCAGTGGTCGACACATACAAATATCATCTGTGTACTGGAGTATTTTAATGGGAAAAATAATAATTCTCTACTGCTTGTTACTATGTAGTGCAAAGAGTATGGAGCTGACGATAGTTCCATGTGGAAGATGTGTATAAGATGACGTAGTCCAATCCATTTATTTCGGAACTGAACCCATATGTGTCCCTCGGCGAGGTTTTTTCTGCATCCATAAATCATATGTGGTGGGAATTCAATGGTTTCCAACTTCCATAGCAACACAAATATGTGAACATTATGATGAGATCCAACTACACTCCTGGAAATGGAAAAAAGAACACATTGACACCGGTGTGTCAGACCCACCATACTTGCTCCGGACACTGCGAGAGGGCTGTACAAGCAATGATCACACGCACGGCACAGCTGACACACCAGGAACCGCGGTGTTGGCCGTCGAATGGCGCTAGCTGCGCAGCATTTGTGCACCGCCGCCGTCAGTGTCAGCCAGTTTGCCGTGGCATACGGAGCTCCATCGCAGTCTTTAACACTGGTAGCATGCCGCGACAGCGTGGACGTGAACCGTATGTGCAGTTGACGGACTTTGAGCGAGGGCGTATAGTGGGCATGCGGGAGGCCGGGTGGACGTACCGCCGAATTGCTCAACACGTGGGGCGTGAGGTCTCCACAGTACATCGATGTTGTCGCCAGTGGTCGGCGGAAGGTGCACGTGCCCGTCGACCTGGGACCGGACCGCAGCGACGCACGGATGCACGCCAAGACCGTAGGATCCTACGCAGTGCCGTAGGGGACCGCACCGCCACTTCCCAGCAAATTAGGGACACTGTTGCTCCTGGGGTATCGGCGAGGACCATTCGCAACCGTCTCCATGAAGCTGGGCTATGGTCCCGCACACCGTTAGGCCGTCTTCCGCTCACGCCCCAACATCGTGCAGCCCGCCTCCAGTGGTGTCGCGACAGGCGTGAATGGAGGGACGAATGGAGACGTGTCGTCTTCAGCGATGAGAGTCGCTTCTGCCTTGGTGCCAATGATGGTCGTATGCGTGTTTGGCGCCGTGCAGGTGAGCGCCACAATCAGGACTGCATACGACTGAGGCACACAGGGCCAACACCCAGCATCATGGTGTGGGGAGCGATCTCCTACACTGGCCGTACACCACTGGTGATCGTCGAGGGGACACTGAATAGTGCACGGTACATCCAAACTGTCATCAAACCCATCGTTCTACCATTCCTAGACCGGCAAGGAAACTTGCTGTTCCAAAAGGACAATGCACGTCCGCATGTATCCCGTGCCACCCAACGTGCTCTAGAAGGTGTAAGTCAACTACCCTGGCCAGCAAGATCTCCGGATCTGTCCCCCATTGAGCATGTTTGGGTTGGATGAAGCGTCGTCTTACGCGGTCTGCACGTCCAGCACGAACGCTGGTCCAACTGAGGCGCCAGGTGGAAATGGCATGGCAAGCCGTTCCACAGGACTACATCCAGCATCTCTACGATCGTCTCCATGGGAGAATAGCAGCCTGCATTGCTGCGAAAGGTGGATATACACTGTACTAGTGCCGACATTGTGCATGCTCTGTTGCCTGTGTCTATGTGCCTGTGGTTCTGTTAGTGTGATCATGTGATGTATCTGACCCCAGGAATGTGTCAGTAAAGTTTCCCCTTCCTGGGACAATGAATTCACGGTGTTCTTATTTCAATTTCCAGGAGTGTATTTGTCTGACTTTGGAAATTAGTTGAAAGTGGATAGCTGAAGGCATAGCAACCTTTGTTTCTTACCTTCAGGATCGTGTGTTACCACTTTCCAATGTGCTATTTCATCGAAGTGGCATGTAGTTTCCAATGCATGACAGAATGTTTTAACAGAAGCTGAAAAGCTTTTTACACTGCAAGATGAAGTTAATATCATAGCAAGGGGACACTGTAATGCTTGGCTGACTTTGATATCGGTTTTAACTAAACTAAGACTAGTTTTTGTTAGATTCAGGCATGGGAATAACTGCGTTTACTTTGTACAAAGATCAGACTGTTCTCGACAGTAGATTCATATTAAGCTATAGGTTAGTTCAGCAATAAAGTTTTTGTGTGTTTTGTAATGTTATAGAACAAATCTTCACATACTTTGATAAATTTCATGGGAGATACAAAGATTGAACTAAGCTCGCTGATTAATCTGCAGATTATATTAGTAATGCTAGTAAGAAAGCTACATGTTTTTGATAAGTAATACACAGAATTTAGATTTGGATACACTGAGACTTTAATGTGTCCTGTACTGTGTAGGACAATAATTGGATCATTTTTACAGCATGCATACTTTAACCTGTAAGTTACATCAGTAGAGCCAGTGAACAAACTGTGTGTATTATTTAAAAGTCTTATACAACAATTAAATTACGAGAGTTGCATAACATGCGTTTTGCACTCGTAATTTTATGTATTTTGAGAAAGAATTATACTTTGGTGCAATATGGAATTTCATTGCTTAATCATAGATCTGTAATTGCACTTGTCTATTATGATAAACAACCTATGTGCTGTAAATGTTGCAGCCTTCCATGAAATCTTTAATTATTTGATAAATAATACTATTTTGATGCAAAGATCATATTACTAACATATCAAACTTTCTTCTCTGTGTATGGAACCTTATCCATCATTGTGGCCTTGTTTAGATTAGAGTCTCCTCGCATATAATGAAAACAGGTAATTATATGATACAACTCAATAAAGATCACCTCAAAAACACTTACTTTCTCCCTGAAATGGTGCTTGGTTATTTTATTAGTCTTTAGCTTTTTTCTGTGTTTACATGTGATATTCGGAGCATTACAATTAGATCCTGATATTACTGAGCAGTTTATTATGTAGAGGAAAGGAAATAAATCCTGTGAACTTTTTAGAGTGCCTTGACACCCTAGTTACAATCAGCAAATGTCACAGTCTTCCTCACAAGTTCGTTTTTATGGATAACCTGTAGTAGGCATAGATCAAATGCAATAAAAAACAATATGATCTAGTGGATAACATCAACTATATTTTTCTAGTATATTGATTGATTGATTGATTGATGCGTTATCTTCTATACCCCCCCCCCCGCCCCTAAATGAGACATGGTAAAGGGAAGCATTAATGAAAAACTTCTGAAACATCAGGTGCTCATAGTACAATCTTTGTATTACGAGTAAACCTATGATCGAAATGCCAACACTCTTTACGTGTTTTGAAAGATATCTTAGTGATACAGATACCACTATAACACTTGACCTACACTTGGGCATATATTTTAGACTTGAAAGTACTGTAAGTTACAACCTTTATATATTTTTATGGACATTTTAAACATGAAAATAGCATGGTGACACTTGACACAAACATTGTGTGCTATCTTCTTCCTACCCTCCCCCCCCCCCTCCCTTAAAAGGGTGCTTGTACAGGTTTGTTTTTGTTCCAGTCCTCATGCAGGTCTAGGATGAAATGTCACCTGCCTGCTTAGCAGCTACATATGTTTTATAGAGGTACAGAACAATTTATAAGGAGAATTGGCACTGCGGCAGTTAATCTGAGATTTCACAATCACGCATTGTAGTCGTCACACATTAACTGCGTTCTTCCAATACTTGGCAAAAGTTGTAATTTTTCCATGTCTTAATTATTTAAAATTTACTAAATTTTTGACACACAATGTATGAGTATGATCATTTGTATTCATCAGTTCAAAACACCATATAACTATATACATGCTTGTTTATCTTGTCTAAGACTCTTTATCTCTGTGTCACTAATGCAACCAACATTTACTTGACTCCATTGCTGTAGTAAACCCTTAGTCTCCCTTTGCAATTTTTGTCTCCTCCCTCATGCTCCCAATACACACCTTATTTCATTGCCACATTAACAAATCCTTGCTCAGTCAGTATATGTTCTATCAACCAATCTCTGGAGTGGGCAATATATCAGAGCACTGAGGCACTGCTGCAGATTTAAAGTTCTCAATCACATACTTAACGAGTCCCTAGATGAGGGTACTGTCACAAGTAGACACAAATATGCAAATTATTAATAACAACCAAAACTGGCCAGTTCACATCCTTGATTTAAGTAAAAGACTGAATATGGCAGTTTTTGCACTTGCTTGACTGTATCTGCTAGTGATTTGGAAACAACCGATGCTGCATGCCTTGGAATTTCCATTCACTTACAACATATGGTGTCATATTCAAAGGAAAACAGTGGCAAGCAAATAAAGTCTTTATGGAACACAAGCCAGTCATCAGAACTATGAGTAGAGTATGCCCAAGACGATCTTCCAGAAATTTATTCAAACTGCTTGGGATTTTTTGCACTTATGTACTTTGATAAAAAGAATCATACAATTTACAAAATAAATAGAGCACCTCATGATCATGATACATGCAGCAAAGGTTATCTTCACAAAGGCATAAAACTCTCACCAGGGCACAGAAAGGAGTACATTATTCAAGCATAAAGGTATGCAATAAACTTTCAGTTCACATCAGGTTGGCCAATGGGAATCTGATTAGATTAAAAAACTGCTAATATTTTATCCTTTGGATCATTCTTTCTCTCATTCACAACAATATTGTGTGTGTAATACTTTGTGAACTGTGGGTAATTTTAAGCATTGCTGAATTAGAATGCAAGCCTTTGTAAGCCTTATAGTTTTGTGTGACTATTATTACTTGTCACAAAACATTAAACATTCAATACCCTGAGAGCCATACAGGTATGATAATTCTTAGGCTATTGTAGCCAAGCGTCATCAAATAGAACAATCATTTTACAGCATTTATTCCCAATGATCACATTAGTGCTCTCAATTTGTAAAGAAGTCAGATTATTGTGGTTCAAATGGCTCTGAGCACTATGGGACTTAACTTCTGAGGTCATCAGTCCCCTAGAACTTAGAACTACTTAAATGTAACTAACCCAAGGACATCACACACATCCATGCCCGAGGCAGGATTCAAACCTGCGACTGTAGCTGTCGCACAGTTCCAGACTGTAGCGCCTAAAACTGCTCGACCACCCCGGCTGTCCAGATTATTGTAAAAAGTGCATTATTTGATGTTATTAGTAACTCGTACAGATAGATTGGTTCTACTCAAAAATTCATCAGTGGAGTAGAAGTTGGGCACTGATAAATTCTTTAGGCTCCTGTTAAACTGGGCTTTATTAGTAGTTAAACTTTTTAAGGCTACTAGCAAGTTATTGAAAATGTGTACTCCTGAATAATGGACATCTTTCTTGAACAAAGGAGTGACATTAAATCTTTGAGAATATTATTCTTATTTCTAGTATTGATTCCATGAACTGAGCTGTTGGTTTGAAAAACAGATATATTTTTAATGACAAATTTTGTTGAGGAATAAATGTATATGGAAGTAGTATGTAGTTAGTATCTGTAGTTCCCTGAACAGGTCTCTGTAGGATGTTCTTGAGTTCATATCACAAATAATTTTTATTAGACATTTTTGGACCCAGAAAACTTTAGCTTGACTCAATGAGTTACACCAAAAATAATCCCATATGACATTGTAGAATGAAAGGAAGCATAGTATTCCAGCTTTTTTTGTAAATGTCTGATGACATTCGCATAGGAGACAGAGATTTGTTAAGGCACTTCAGCAATTCTGTGGTACATTCTGCTCAGTTGAATTGACTTTCCAGCAGTAAGTCAAAGAACTAAACATCATAATTTATGTACATACTAGTGGAAAACTCGTTTCAACTTCTAATCAGTGTCTAAGTGTACAAATGCATGGTTTGGCAGTGATCCATACAGATAAAATTCTCTCAAGCTTCCAGCTGTATCAAGTTCTTTGAAATCTACTAGCTGAGTAGTCCTTGGCCATTATCTTATAATTGCTGCTGCAGTCCTTCTACAGCTGTGTTGGCTTCTGTGGTGTCTGGGGCTCACCACAGCACAATACATGGTAATGTTTTTGTTGCAAGCTCAGTACACGTATTTCAGACTTCCAATGGCCAGGTCCCAAGCTCTACCTAGCTGTAGACTGCCGTCTTTATTGAGGGTGATGTCACGAATTTCTATTTCTATCGTCTCTTTTATCACGCTCTCCCAGAAACTAGTGATCCCTGTAATAATATATGTCTTGTGTAATGCAGTATGATGTCCATTTTCTAGAGCTTGCTCTGCTATTGTTGATTTCTCATGGTACCGAAGGTGAAAACCTCTCTCGTATTCTACACAGTGCTCTTCAATAGTATGCACAGTTTGACACAAAAGTGTCCATACCCACACGACATTTTACCTACTGCTGTCGTTCTGAGCCCTGCATCATCTTTCACAGACTTCATGAGTTGTCGAATTTTTGTGGAGCCCCTGAAGACAGAATCGATATTATGCCTTCTTAGAAGCTAGCTAATCTTTCCTGTTACTGAGCCACAGAATGGCAAAATCTCAAGATTCTTTGTGTCCTCCTCAGTGTTGTTCTAATTACTAATCTTTGGAAAGCTGACTTGCGAAACCTGGTGGTTGCTGTAGCTGTCTTCCTTGAATATTTTCTCTAAGTGCTCAGTTCCTTCGGTAGGTTTTCAGCATCTGAGACGGCTTCTGCTCGGCCCTCAGACCAGATGGGTGGCATGCTGATCTGGGTCTGTGAGAGAATTTTATCATTATTTATCACTGCAAAACCATGCACTAGAATAAATTACATGGAGTTTGGAACTTGTAACAGGTTTTGCACCAGTATATGTGTAAATTATGATGGCAAAAAGTTTGAAGACGTTGACAGTGTTTAACTCTTGGGATTCGCCAGTATGATGGTCAAATGTGACCTAGCCCTTGCTACACAGAGCTCATGCTTTGAAACAGTGGAAAGAAATCTGAGAACTGCACTTAGAACACTGTCAAGCTACTACAATCAGAACCAACTCAGACCAAACCCTTCAAAGACACAAGTGTGTGCCTTTCATTTAAGGAACAGAGAAGCTAATAGTGAGGTATATATTGAATGGTCAGGCATCCAACTCCAGCATCATCGCGCCCCTACGTACTTGGGAGTCACTCTTGACAGAACTTTGACATTCAAAACTCACTGCAAGAACACCAAAATGAAAACCTCCACCACGCACAACCTAATTCACAAACTAGTGGGGGCTTAGTGGGGTTCATATCCACAAACTATTCGCTCTTCTGCAATTGCACTGTGCTTTTCTACTGCCGAATATGTTTCCCCAGTCTGGTACAATCATCTCATTCTAGAAAGGTAGACATTGCTCTCAACAAAACCTGCAGGTTGGGCACAGGTTGCTCAAGACCTACCCCAGCTGAAAAGCTCTACTACTTAGCTGGAATAGCGCCACCATGGGTACGCACAGCAGTGGCTGCCAACAAGGAGAGACTGAAAGTGGAACAGAACAATGCCCATTCACTGCATGGACATAATCCACCACAGCAACGGCTGAGCTCGCGTGATAGCTTCCTGAGGACATCCGAAAAGTCACCATTTCACCAGAGAAGGCAAGGCTGGAGTTATGAAAGAGGTCGACGCTTCACCTGCACAGATGGATACCAGAAGCTGAGGAACTACCAGCTGGATACAATGAAAGCTGGTTGCTGTGGAAATCTTTAAACAGATTACGTTCAGGAGTTGGACGATCCAGAGACAACCTGAAGAGATGGGGCTTCATAACAGAAGATACGTCCAATGATTGTAGACAAGAACAAACGAGTAAATCTGTTTGTTTCTGACTCGAGAATAAATTCTTGCGGTTACAGTTTGATAATAAATATATTTGGGAGAGGTGTATCACATAACTGCTGAAGTGCCTTAACATATTTCTGTTTGCAGTGTGAATTTTATCAAATATAGGTGATACAAAAAAAAGCTGGGATATATGATTCCTTTCATTCCATGACATATGGGACTATTTTTTGGGATAACTCATTGAGCCATGTTAAAATTTTCTGGGTGCAAAAGCGTGTAATAAAAATGATTTGTGGTATGAACTCAAGAGCGTCCAGGAGAGGTGTGTTCTGGGAACTACAGATACTAATTACAGTACACACTACTTCAAAATATATTACTTCCTTAACGAAATTTGTCATTAAAAATATACCTATTTTTCAAACCAGCTACTCAGTTCATGGGATCAGTACTTGAAATAAAATAATCTTCACAAATATTTAGTCACTTAATTTGGTCCAGAAAGGTGTCCATTATTTAGGAACACACATTTTCAATAACTCACCAGCGGCCTTATAAACTTTAACTACTAATAAAATTCAGTTTAAGAGAAGCCTAAGGAATTTATTGGTGGCCAACTACTTGTACTCCACTGATGAAGTTTTTTGTAGAACCAATCGATATGGATATATTATTACTAACATCAAATAGTGGTTAATCTGATTTCTGTACAAATCCAGTGCAGTAAAGGGATCATTGTAAATAAATTATGTAAAATGATTATTCTACTCGATGAAGCGTGGCTACAATAGCGTAAGAATTACCATATCTGTATGCATCTCAGTGTATTGAACATTTACATATTTTGTGAAGAAATATGTATCTTTTAAATAAAACGATGTTTAAGATTTATTTATTTATCGCACATCCATGACGACCTTTTTACATGGGATATGTGGAAAGTGCAGTAGCACATTTGTTTTTTTGGGTACACATTTATTGTGTATTCTAGTTTTTCTGACATGTTCTACATTCTAGAGGATCTCCATTGGAACAGAATGTACTTCTAATCCAACATGAAGTAAGTCACATTTGCTTTGGATGTTCCTACATTTCTCGGGAACCTCTAAACTGATGGTCTCTCAGGTCACTCTTGCTTTGGGTGTTCCTACATTTCTCAGGAGCCCCTAAATTCCTAACAGATGTTCTCCTAGGTCACACTCTAACAGTCACTCCATTCTTCTGTAGCCAACCTGTGCTATCGTTCTGCACTTAATTTGGTCCAGAAAGGTGTCCATTATTTAGGAACACACATTTTCAATAACTCACCAGCGGCCTTATAAACTTTAACTACTAATAAAATTCAGTTTAAGAGAAGCCTAAGGAATTTATTGGTGGCCAACTACTTGTACTCCACTGATGAAGTTTTTTGTAGAACCAATCGATATGGATATATTATTACTAACATCAAATAGTGGTTAATCTGATTTCTGTACAAATCCAGTGCAGTAAAGGGATCATTGTAAATAAATTATGTAAAATGATTATTCTACTCGATGAAGCGTGGCTACAATAGCGTAAGAATTACCATATCTGTATGCATCTCAGTGTATTGAACATTTACATATTTTGTGAAGAAATATGTATCTTTTAAATAAAACGATGTTTAAGATTTATTTATTTATCGCACATCCATGACGACCTTTTTACATGGGATATGTGGAAAGTGCAGTAGCACATTTGTTTTTTTGGGTACACATTTATTGTGTATTCTAGTTTTTCTGACATGTTCTACATTCTAGAGGATCTCCATTGGAACAGAATGTACTTCTAATCCAACATGAAGTAAGTCACATTTGCTTTGGATGTTCCTACATTTCTCGGGAACCTCTAAACTGATGGTCTCTCAGGTCACTCTTGCTTTGGGTGTTCCTACATTTCTCAGGAGCCCCTAAATTCCTAACAGATGTTCTCCTAGGTCACACTCTAACAGTCACTCCATTCTTCTGTAGCCAACCTGTGCTATCGTTCTGCAACCATGACTACTGATTCGATGGTTTGGTAATGTTCATACCTACCAGCACATGCCTAATTCGGTGTTGGGATATTTTTACATTTTTCTTGAAGTCTGAGAGCATTTGGTATGTCGCAAATATCCTGCATATCTGGCGGGACAGTTTTGTCGTCATTGGTTCTGCGGGGTGTGTAAAACAACCAGAAATTTAAGTATATTGTGCCAGAAGGAGAGAGCTCTATCTAATTCAGAGGAAAGACTGTAACCTAGAGTCAAATTTACATTACCAACAACATTCTGACACTCTCCAGTGTCTTACCAAAAAGCGAATATGCTCTCGCATGATCCTCTAAGATTAGGGGCGATTATCCAAGACGACTGTTTTGGGGTTACTAAAGGGAGTGATTTGCGCGAGAACATCTGCAGAGTTTGAAAGATGGATGTTTGAGTCTTTCCGTGGTTCATGCTGGGATGGTGCAATTGGTTGCGCTATGCTCGTAAGAGACAACAGATTCGGATCTGAGTTTTGGTCCAGCGTAATGCGTAATTTAGAAAGGAACGCCGAAAGCATCGGAAGGTCTGAAAATCTGTAAATGGCAAGATGGGACAAAGGAATTATGTTATTTATGATACAGCAATGTGTCAGGATCTGCTGATACTGTCTAAAGAAGTCTGCTGATCCACAATATTAAATGTATCTGAAGTATAACTTTTGGGCAGTAATCTAGATTGCTTTGTATTGATATTATTTCTTAAATTCAGGTCAATGTAGACGACTAGGTGATTATTGTAACAGTTTTAAGTAAGACTGATGATTGTACGATGCAAATTTTACGAAATTAAAATTCGAAGGTTTCATAATCCCCATGTCGACTTCTTACCAGAAAAAAATCTGTCCTTCCGACTCGAATTAGTATTGAACAAAGGCAAAGCAAGTCAAAGGATTGGTTTGACTGCATTGGAAGTGGTCTACATTTGGCGTGCTACGACCTGACAATCAGTTCACTCGGCCAATAAGAGGGAAATTATTGTCAGAGATGCAGTGGAGCTTGGGTTTTTCACACACATAAAACATTGCCAGAGATGAACGCTGTGTTAACTGCCAGAACATAAATCGTAGTACGGATTGGTAATAGAATCCAGTACTTTTCAGTTTGTAATCTTATTCCTACAGCCATCAAAGCTCACAACAAACCTTATAAGTATCTGAGGAAGCTATTATTTTCTTGATAATAGAGAGAATCCATCATTTTTTTCCTGGTAAGGTGTAGGTCATCCACATCTATATGTACACTCTGCAAGTCCCTATGTGGTGCATGGCGGAGGGTACCTCGTACTACTACTAATCATTCTCTTTCCTGTCACTCGTAAATGGAGCGGAAGTGAAACGGCTGTCTATATGCTTTCTTAAGAGTCCTGACTCTTTGTGTCTTGTCTTCGCGGTCTTTATGCGAGATGTGAGTCGATGGCAGCAAAATCGTTGGCAAATGTCGGTACTCTAAATTTTCTCAATACTGTCTTGCGAAAAGAACGTCTTTTTTCCTCCAGGAATTCCCATTTGATTTCACATAGCATGTCTGAAATAGTCACATGTTGATCGAACGTACCGGTTACAAATTACCAGCACATCTCTGAATTTCTTCAATGGCTTCCTTTAATTCGATCTGTTGGAGATCCCAAATGCTCGCGCGGAACTCAAGAATGGGTCGCACAAAACGTCCTGTAAGCAATCTGCATTATAGATTAGTTCTGTATGGCTGAGGCATGAGATTAACGTCAAATGAAAGTAAAGTATGGGACCAAAGTTGAAGAGTACTCTCTGTAAAACTAACTGTAATTGTTAGTGGAAGTGAAACGAAAGGTAAGTGTTACATGGTTCGGCAGAGTGAGTTCCGTGCTTTATTTGTGTTTAATTTCTCAGGCATCATGGAAATAATTTACCTTCAACTATTTTTTCATAGAAACTGGCATGTTGGAAAGTTAACAGTGATGCCTTTCCACTTCGTTGTATTAGAACCTCTACGAAAGCTGCAAATCGTGGGATTTTGAGTAGGCGTCCTCGCAAATTACAACCGAATTGCTGTGAACTGTTTCGCTCCGCATCGTACAAGGACAGCCGCAAACTCCTTGTAAAAGGGCTCGGTGACATCATAACGTTCTCCCTCGTTTACCTAGTAGGAATACATCATTTTTCTTGTGCTCTACAAACTCACAAAAGCATAAGAAAATTGCTCGTCACTTCTTAAAATATACTTCATGACATAAACTGAAGAACCCACAAGATATGTGACGCACATATCATCGGCGAATATGTAACTGATTAAGAGCTGCAATTCTCTGTAACAGGTAGACCGGCGACGACAGTGCATTAGTGTTGTTCGCGTTAAGCGTTGTTACCAAGCCTGGTAGGGTATATATGGAGCAAGAACAGCGTCAGATGTTGAGTGATCACTGTGTAGTGCACGGGGATGCTGTGAACTCGTGTGAGACAGTATTATCAGCACCAGACAGAGTTTGAAAGGGGCCTCATTGTGGATATCCATTTTATCGGCTGGTCGAATCGTGCAATATCCAGATTTGTGGGGTATTCTGAAGTGACAGTGACTCAATGTTGGGCTGCACGGGAATGTGAGAGCAGACATTCTTGTCAACAGGATTCCAGTCGACCATGTCTGATCACGACACGGGATGATCGCTGCATTGTGCACACTGTAACCACTTTGCATCTGCGCCTGCTACCCAAGAACAAGTAATGGACTTCCTGTAACATTCGGTATCATCCCACTGGGGCTGTTGATTAAATACTGATACATCGATACATAATTTTTCCAGGAAACATAGTTATTTATCGGCGATATCTTTTTCGCCGGTATATCGATATCGGAATGTCAAGATCGAGTGCCGATATTTTTATTTTATATTATATTTTTTTCGTAATTTCCAGTTAATATTTTAAATTGTTCAATTGAAACTTAGTAATAGAATATTACTTTATTTTCACTGTGTGAAAGAGATTCACTACTTTTTGAGCTTTCGTCACGTCTAGTCCTTCTCTTTCACTGTGTGAAGCAAGTGTACATGGCACAAAGAAGAAGTCCGATTGCACTGAGGGGTGGAAGTGTGAATGGTATAACAAGTTTTCCAATGTGAAAATACAGAACACCAGTTGCGTTACAAAAAAAAAAAAAAAAAAAAAAAAAAAAAAAAAAAAAAAAAAACTGTTGCTGAAAATGATGAACAAAAATCTAAATGACAAGCTTGGTCTGTGCAGTGAGCGGGAACGTGTGAGGGTAAATGCTGACATAATCGGCGGTCGACGCTACCAACAGAAACCGCAATGTTTCACTTCACCACGCAATCTTGACACTACAACTGCTGGGTCACTGGCGTTTGCTGGAAAAAAAAAAAAAAAAAAAAAAAAAAAAAAAAAAAAAAAAAAAAAAAAAAAAAAAAAGGTAGTTGACATGAAGTGTTGTGGACAACTTAGATGTGTGACGGAACCGAAAGACGGACCCATCAGACACCTTTTATTCTGCTTCTTACATGCAGTTACCACTGTTACAAAGTGGTTATCGTCAAGCGTGAACTTGCTTCATTTTCCTTTCAGTTATTGCTCTAAGGTGGATAAGCATGCTGCTAGCTTGTTGATGTACAGAAAATCTAATCAAAAACCAATACTATTATACTAAACCATTATATAGCTCTAAAACCGGCTGTGTTTTTACTATGTGCAGCCGATATTTTTATAGGCCGGTGCGTTGATATCTTTTCCGGTGACATATCGATATGCTGTATCGATATATCCATGTCTAGTAAGGACATTTTATAAATATCAATATATCGGATTCGCGTTATTTTTAAAGATCAACAGCCCTACATCCGACACCAATGGTGGGAGATTAGCAAGAGCCGGACTAAGGAATTAATGTCTCATACACAGGTGGCAGTTAACAACATAATACAAACGGCTGCATCTGAAGTGCTGCTGTGACTGGAAAGCATGAACTGCTGATGAACAGCGTCGCATTGTTCAGCTATGAATCGCAGTTCTGCACTACCCTAGTCGATCAACGTCAGAGGTGCATGATGGCGACTTGGGGAGAAGGCCCATTCCTCCAATGTTTTGGAAAAGCACAGCAGTGTTACCCCTCGTGCCACTGGAGAGCCATCGGGCATGACATCAGATCACAGCTGGTAGTTACTGATGGAACTCTGGTGATACAACAGTACGTCCCAGACATCCTGGGTCTTCATTAGCTACCTCTCGTGCGACGGTATCGCAGGGACATTTTTCAAAAGGAGTGTGCTCGTACACACATGGCACGTGTGTCTATGAACTCTCTGTGTAATACTGAGGCACTCCCATTGCTAGCAACATCCACAAATCTGTCCTCTGTCCCCAGTGAGGTTGGTGTCGGACCAGCTGAGATGTCAATTCCATCTCAGTGCCAAAATCCGGGATTTCAAGGAACAGTTACAGCAGCTGTGAGCCACTTCATCTCATTAGTAGTAGTAATAGTAATAGCAATAGCAGTACTATAGTAGCTTCATTCATATATAAATCACTTTTACAAGGATAATGGACATGACTTTATATTACTACGAAAATAACAACAAAAACTGTGTAATTCATGTATTCAGGCACCTACATAGTCTAGTCTAGTCTAGTTTGAGAAGGATTGGACAAGCACTCTGACGTGGCTTTGTAGTACGAACCATACCAATATTTGCCTAATGTAACCTAGGGAATCCACAAAAAATCTGAATCAAGATTCCGTATACAAGGCCAGTCTGCCTGAAATAGTACTACATCTACATCTATCTGATTTGGTTTATTGCACATAGAAGTTATTTAATAATGTAAATTGCTAGTGCTGCACTGTTCAGTCATTTCTCACTCCCAGTCACTTCACACTCTGCAGACAGTGTTTCATGACATTACACACTCAACCAGCTAATGTCAGTACCATAACGACGATGCCTGGTTTCGATTTTGAGTACAGTAACCCCCAGTTTGCTAGCCTGAAAAACTGAGTTAGCATCATCCTATAACAAGTAAGATGCTCTGTACATTTTTCCAGAAAAAAGAAAAAGAAGGAAATATATAGTACGAGGTGTTAAGGTGAAATATTGTGTGTTTTATTATCGTTGTTATTATTGTTTATATGTACTATATTCTTTACTAAACCCATACTTTGTGTTATCTAAGTAATCCTTCAGTGTATAGAATGTATTACTTGACAGGTATTCTTAACTGACTTTTTATGTAAGTTTGTTTTAATAATCCCTTTAACCTCATTGAGAAATTTGAGTTTTATATTTGCTCTTTCTTGGCAAATGTAAGTTCAGTCACGTTTTTGGTCCATGGTCATGGCTAGAGCTATCTGTGAAGTAATAATCAATGTTATTTTCAATACATACAATGGATTGGCAAAGGTACCCACATCGTCTGCTTCAATTCCCCAGGGCTCTGAACATTCTTTACAATGAACTCTACTACTGTTCTGGTTATTATTCATAAGGACCTTTTCCATAGCTTGAAAACTGTGTTTATATTTTGTGCGTTTGTTCCCCATGGAAGAATTCCATAGCTAAGAACTGAGTGAATATATGAATAGAAGAGCATACAACGGCTTCATGACACTTCCTAATGGAATCGGTGCATGTATCGAGGACATGGGCCCTATTCTGTATCTTTAGGCCACTCTGCCGATCAGATCGTTAGGCGAGAGTAGCGAGCGGCCTTGGTTTCGAAGGTTATTCCGTAAGCATTTCGGAAGCCATGCTACACGGTTCTAGTCAGAGAGGGTGCAATGCCATACTAATAAGTTGGCTCGTTGCACTAATTTCTTTGTAAATGTGACTTGATTTTGTAATCACTGAAGCACATACCTCTCAATCCAAGATTTTTCATTTTGTTTCTTGCTCATCTTCATTGTGCTTTATTTATTTTGTCAGGCAGTGTAGCTGATTGAGGCTCCTTCATTCGATTTAACCTAAAATGACTGTATTTTGATTTCTTGTCTAATTAAAAGACAATATAATGTTAAAGAAGGGATCAATTGATGGAACACATACTGAGGCATCAGGGTATAGTCCGTTTGATTAAACAGGGAATTGTGTGTGTGTGTGTGTGTGTGTGTGTGTGTGTGTGTGTGCCTGTCTGTGAGTAGTGGTGAAAGGGAAGGAAAGCGGGGCTGCA
This sequence comes from Schistocerca cancellata, assembly GCF_023864275.1. Taxonomy (NCBI): domain Eukaryota; kingdom Metazoa; phylum Arthropoda; class Insecta; order Orthoptera; family Acrididae; genus Schistocerca; species Schistocerca cancellata. The sequence goes on from NC_064634.1 coordinate 168,125,182, forward strand.
GAGGGATAAATACTGCAAAAAACTGCAAATAGATTTAGATGTAAACAAGTTCAAATGGATGTAGATTGCAGCAGCTGTCCAAAGATGAAGAGACTTACGCAGGACAGACTAGTGGAGAGAGCTGTATTAAACCAGTCTTTAGAATGAAGACCACAACGACTAAGGAAAGAGCCCATGCAGCGTAAGTTATAGCAGTTGTGCCTTTTAGAGAATTTTCCAAACACCTATCAGAATATTTCTGCATTATTTCCTCTTGCATTTAGTTTACAAAGGATGCAACCCCTGTAACTGAAAAAGATGCAGATCAACCTTACACTATCCCCTTGCTCCACATTCACTCTGCATGACCCTCAATGCTGATACAGGTATAGGAGAAATAATACGGCATACACATTGCATCCAAAACTACCTATCAATTACAAGCAGTAGAAAACAAACATACCTACAGAAGATAAATATTTTACTTAAAGGTTTTTTAATTCTTGAACCTATCTGAGGTTCAAGTTTTATTTGTGTTTACAATTGTAAGGTGGTAATGTCATTTTGATTTTTGTATGTCATCGATGCACTCGTCAGAGAGAGAGTAAATTACGTTACTGTTAAACAATCTTTGGTTCTGTCATGGCACAGTCTTTGCATCTGTGCAGTCTGACATATTCTTAGCTGAAGTGTGGTAGGTGATGGATGTATTTAGTAATGCTGTGTGGACTTGTTATTGTATCTGTTAGTTGAAGGAAGATTTATTGTAAGGGGCAGCCATGATGAATATGAAGTATACACTGGAAGGCGAAATTTTAAATAATGTCATTACTTTTGAAGAGAAGCAGTCTGAGGTAAGACTACAGCATTGCGCAGCTAGGAGTTTATTGTCAGCTAGTTAACTTGCTCAAAGCTAAAAGAAAGGCAACCCCACTTCCACATATTAATTAATTAAGCTGTTTGATTTTTATAGAAATTCCCTGTTAATATTGTACCCTTTTAAAATCATTATTCACTTGGTTAAGAATAGTACTATTCAGACGTATGTTATGTGTGATGAATATGAGAGGTATTACTGTCGTTTTTAATAAATATTTCATTCTAAAATCGTTGTCTTGGAATATCATTTCATAGGAATAGTTACTCTCCTCACCCCACTCTTATCATTACGCATTACCACATCGAACGGTTTGAATATGAAACAGAAATCTAGTTTAGCTGCTGCCTGCTTGCTATTTGCTGTTGTGCATTCGAGAAATCTGCAACAATGTTGTCAAGATGCAAGGTAGGTGGATATTTTGATTATGGCCAGATAATTGTTTTACTTCAGTTGCAACGACAGAAAAAAATACCCTCAAGAATTATAAAGCAACTAGGGACAATATGGCCACGCTAATGAAGAATTTTATACAATGGGAGGTAAAGTTGGGCTAAATTTCATACAGAAACAAATATAGTGGGGAGGTACACAACCTTAATTAATAGCAACTACGGAAAGATTATGGCAGAAAATATACATTCAAGATGAAGAATAATTCCGTATTTCTTGACTGCTGCTTTTTGGAGAAAATTGTAGGACCTGTTTGGTTGCGTAGGAATTCTTAATCAGAGGAGAGATCAGATCAACCATATTACAGAAAGATAATAACGTTCATCCTTGTAAATCAGAAAGTGAACATGCTGATGTGGTATTTGTTAACTACATGACAAGGTCCTGGAATTAATCCTATTAAGAATGGTAATAACACTTACATACTGTTAGGAAAAGAAAGCTGGCTGAAACCATATTTGATAATATACCGCTATGTTATTAAAGATTACGAATGCGAAATTTATTACGGGAATGAAAGCGTCAAAACTAGGGACACACATGGTAATCGGTTGTGTTTATAGACAACCAACGCCAGGAGCGTTAAGCCGTCCTCGTACGAAACGAGACAGTTAACGTTGACATGGGCGCGGATGGGACGTACGATCCCACGAGAGGCAGCGTCGTCGCCACACGGGATGGGCTGGTTAATGTGATTTGCGCTCATAGCGGTCTCTGGCGGCCGTTGTCGGCTTTATTTGGCTTGCAAACCATGCACGTAAAACAGGTGCGTTAACCTTGTCAGCAACCGTCGAAGACGAGTGGAGAAAATCGCAAAGAAAATTCTGGACTCGTTGGTGGCTACTGCTGGTGAGGGACACTACATAATGCTGTACAGCGATCTGAGATACATCCTAGTAGGAGTCATTAATTAACTCAGTGGAATTTTAATTTCATTTTCGTTTTTAAATTGAATATAATTAAGGTATAGTTTCTAATGTCAGACTGCACATGCATAATACACATCACTATTCTCGCTGTTTCATTGACCACATACACTCTGAAATAAAGTGCTTCATCACGTAGATTTAAAGATCGAGATTAATTTTGTAATTTCATTCGAATGGAAGAGAGGATTTTTTTTCTAAGCTGCTCACCATCATTGGAAAAGATATTTACTGGCGAGACATAAGCTTGAGCCAGACCATAAACCCAGCTATCCGAGGACTGAATCAAAAGTAATGTCTCCACCTTCGTTAACTGGGTTTGGATGGGAATATTTTAATACATCAAATGCAGAAATAATTCTTAGAATGTGATCTTTAATAACGAATATTCACTTTCCCACATAATCACCAGCCAATTGGATACATTTCCGCAACAACAGTCTCACAGTTCTCTCAACGTCTTCATCATAAGCATAATGATGTCCCCGCAGATCGTCTTTCGTTAACGAGAACAGAGGGAAGTCAGACGGTGCTAAATCTGGACTGTATGGAGGATGCCATACAGTGGTGAGATTCAGTCTCTGAAGTTCTTCTGAGGTGACATGTCATGCAATGCAATAGTGTCACCTACATGTTCTTGTGAAATGCCGATTGTGCTTGTAATTTCTCTCTAAGTGATACTACGATCGTCCTGAATCAATCTCTCAACATTTTGCTTGTGAAACTCGGTGGCTGCTGTCACTGGACATCGTTTGTCATACAGGTCAGATGTTTCCGCCTCAACATCTTTAAACTTACTTGCCCGGCGACGCACAGTACTCACATCAACACAATCGCCATAAACTGCTTTCGTTCTCTGATGAATCTCCTTTGGGGCGACATCTTCTGCTGTCAAGAATTCAATGACTGCATGTTGCTTAAATCGCATTGACCGACCGTCTGCACAGGGTTTCATACTTAACACTGCAACAACACAACCATTCAATGCTAAGGCTTCCCGCCAACTGGAGCTATAGAGAAGGGGCTAGCTACGGTACAAGCCAGTACCTGCCACATGCCAATGCTGCCAACTGCTGAAGAGTTACGAATGTGGAGGCATTACTTTTCAATCAACCCTCGTATATAGAAAGACAGTCACTTTAAGATTTCCGGGCACTAGGCGAACATGCTAGTTATTGGCCTTTGTAACAAGAACTGCAGCAACTATATTACTTATAATAAATAAAGCCGACTTTTGACATAATAGTCTATTAAATGAATAAGAAAGACTCAGAGTCATTTAGAAGACAAAACGTGAAAAAAATGGTAAGGAGGTGGACGCAAACCTGCTACCTCTCCCTGCAGTACGACCTCACGACGTATCAACTGCGCTACAACTATGACATTATAACCATATCTCCATAAGCAGCGTACACTATCTAAAGACTATGTCTACAAATGTCATTACTAGATATTTAATATACTAATTGTACCAAACGATGCGCTTTTGATCCATCATCACTGGGCAATAGCATTAAAACATACTTTCGTAGCACGTCAAGTTATAACACTAAAAAATCAACTACAGAAAGTCTTTACTTACCGATACGTAGATTCCTATCATTTTATTATAACCAATCGTAGCTAAAACGACGCATTTTCGAAGATAGATCCTCACTCTGCTGATGCTTTGAAACAGCTTATATTTATATTAAGTACTCTATGAGAAAGAAAACCCACCGAATTCGGTGTGTAACGCCATACACCGGGGGGGTTACTATTTTCTGCTTGTGATGTAAAACGGTTTTGCATCTTAGGGGCCACATTCCTCTCCACGAGGCAAAAAATCTGAAATGCCAGGTTCTTTATATCACGCTACGCATTGTAGTGAAACGTGGAATTCCGCGCTATAACGCCACCAGCTCCGCGTCCACGTGTGTTTTCCCTTCCCGTGAGAGGACGACTAATGACAGAACGCATCAGAGGAAACCTGAAGAGTATCGCTGGTAAATTTCATGATAGCGCTAATACACTCCTGGAAATTGAAATAAGAACACCGTGAATTCATTGTCCCAGGAAGGGGAAACTTTATTGACACATTCCTGGGGTCAGATACATCACATGATCACACTGACAGAACCACAGGGACATAGACACAGGCAACAGAGCATGCACAATGTCGGCACTAGTACAGTGTATATCCACCTTTCGCGGCAATGCAGGCTGCTATTCTCCCATGGAGACGATCGTAGAGATGCTGGATGTAGTCCTGTGGAACGGCTTGCCATGCCATTTCCACCTGGCGCCTCAGTTGGACCAGCGTTCGTGCTGGACGTGCAGACCGCGTGAGACGACGCTTCATCCAGTCCCAAACATGCTCAATGGGGGACAGATCCGGAGATCTTGCTGGCCAGGGTAGTTGACTTACACCTTCTAGAGCACGTTGGGTGGCACGGGATACATGCGGACGTGCATTGTCCTGTTGGAACAGCAAGTTCCCTTGCCGGTCTAGGAATGGTAGAACGATGGGTTCGATGACGGTTTGGATGTACCGTGCACTATTCAGTGTCCCCTCGACGATCACCAGTGGTGTACGGCCAGTGTAGGAGATCGCTCCCCACACCATGATGCCGGGTGTTGGCCCTGTGTGCCTCGGTCGTATGCAGTCCTGATTGTGGCGCTCACCTGCACGGCGCCAAACACGCATACGACCATCATTGGCACCAAGGCAGAAGCGACTCTCATCGCTGAAGACGACACGTCTCCATTCGTCCCTCCATTCACGCCTGTCGCGACACCACTGGAGGCGGACTGCACGATGTTTGGGCGTGAGCGGAAGACGGCCTAACGGTGTGCGGGACCGTAGCCCAGCTTCATGGAGACGGTTGCGAATGGTCCTCGCCGATACCCCAGGAGCAACAGTGTCCCTAATTTGCTGGGAAGTGGCGGTGCGGTCCCCTACGGCACTGCGTAGGATCCTACGGTCTTGGCGTGCATCCGTGCGTCGCTGCGGTCCGGTCCCAGGTCGACGGGCACTTGCATCTGCCGCCGACCACTGGCGACAACATCGATGTACTGTGGAGACCTCACGCCCCACTTGTTGAGCAATTCGGCGGTACGTCCACCCGGCCTCCCGCATGCCCACAATACGCCCTCGCTCAAAGTCCGTCAACTGCACATACGGTTCACGTCCACGCTGTCGCGGCATGCTACCAGTGTTAAAGACTGCGATGGAGCTCCGTATGCCACGGCAAACTGGCTGACACTGACGGCGGCGGTGCACAAATGCTGCGCAGCTAGCGCCATTCGACGGCCAACACCGCGGTTCCTGGTGTGTCCGCTGTGCCGTGCGTGTGATCATTGCTTGTACAGCCCTCTCGCAGTGTCCGGAGCAAGTATGGTGGGTCTGGCACACCGGTGTCAATGTGTTCTTTTTTCCATTTCCAGGAGTGTATAATCGCCTTTGTAATTACCTTTATCACTTGGAGTACTTCCTTGTGAGGGCAAAGTGTTAAAACTAGTAACTAACAAGAGAATAGTTACGTTAAGAGGATGATATCAATGTTTACAAGGTTTTATAACATCACTGACTATGATGGGAAGTAGACGAAAAGTTGCTTCAGGACGACACTCTTTCGCAGTTAAAAATCCTATACGATTTCACCAGAGAAATTCATGGACAAAGCCTGCATTATCATGCAATATTTACTGGAATTATCAAATGCCTTTGTTTCTTAATGTATCAAAACTAGGTGACAGACAAAATTTTGAACCCGACGCATAGCTTTTAAAAACAATGCATTTGTCGTTTTCATTACTCAGGCATGACTGACTAGTTGTTCCCACAGCTTCAGTTCTTCCATTATATCTCTCACGCTATTTAAGCTGTACCTTGTTTGAACTATCAGTCTCGACTGAAGAGACATAACAAAGAACGGTTTAACTATAGCCTAGGATTTGTTTCCAGAACTTGTCTTTGACTCGGCAGCGAATGCAGTGCTTCACTCTGTAGGGGTGACGAAATTTAATTAAACTGTGAGTCCAGTATAGTTTACCGTGGAGGGAAACAAAACGGACATGGAATATCGTCGACATACTGCTGTACTGTAAGGGTGCCGTGGATGACAACCAAAGTGATCCTGCTATGAAAAGAAATGGCACTCCAGACCATCACTCCTGGCTGGTGGCCCCTAAGGCGGGCGACATTCAGGTTGGTATCCCATTGCTGTCCAGAGTGTTTCTAGAAACGTCTTCGCTGGTTACTGGGGCTCATTTCGAAGCGGGACTCTTCGTTGAAGACAATTCTACTCCAGGCAATGAGATTCGAGACCGAAGACGTGTATGCAGAAGTCTCGGATAGTGGTGGGATATCAGCCTATCATCCGCTATAGGGCTCGACAACCAAGAGAGATAGTCTGGGGTGCCATTTCTTTTCATATCATGACGCCTTTGCTTGTCAGCAGCGACACCCTTACAGTATAGCGGTACGTCGACCATATTCTGCGTCACGTTTTGTTACCCTTCCTGCCAAGCCACCCTGGGCATGAATTTCAACAAGATAATACCAGCGCGCACATGGCGAGAGCTTGCCGAACCCTGTCTTGGCCAGCAAGGTCGCCCGATGTCTCCCCAACTGAGAACGTGTGGAGCACGATGGGCATGCCCCTCCAACCAGCTCGGGATTTTCACGCTCTTACGCGCGAATTGAACAGGATTCGTAGGTCGAACAACCTGTGTTCATTCGTGCTCGCCTTCTTTGTCAAAGTTAAATATTCAAATAGATCTATTTGGTTTAAATCCCACATCCCTGAGAAATATTCCAGGATGGGCCGCAAGAGTGTTACGTAAAGAATCTCCTTTGTATATATTACGGTAGTACCTGTTCCCGAAAGAACAGTTACCGTGGATGACCATGCAGCTTTGCTAGAAATGAAATGATTATTAAATGGACACCCTAGCTGCAAACAGGCGTTGATGTACTTCATTGGGGACATGTTGAAAATGTGTGCCCCGACCGGGACTCGAACCCGGTTTGATGGGCAAACATCTATTAGGCGTAGACGCACTATCCTCTGTGCCCGCGGTGGCTCAGATGGATAGAGCTTCTGGCATGTAAGCAGGAGATCCCGGGTTCGAGTCCCGGTCGGGGCACACATTTTCAACATGTCCCCAATGAAGTACATCAACGCCTGTTTGCAGCTAGGGTGTCCATTTAATTATCATTTCATCTCCTTTGTAGATTGCTTTCATTTTCCCAGTAGAAGTCTGTCCGCCCCCGGTAACTGAGTGGTGCCGGCGCGGTAGCTCAGAAGCCGACACGGTAGCTCAGCGTGTTTGGTCAGAGGGTCATGTGCCCTCTGTAATAAAAAAAAATGAGTTAACCGATCAACAACGAACTTAAATGGATGTCTTACGACGTCCGCCCCGAGCAGACAGAATGTCAATCCTAAGGCCTGGGTTCGATTCCCAGCTTGGTCGGAGATTTTCTCCGCTCAGGGACTGGGTGTTGTGTTGTCCTAATCATCATCATTTCATCCCCATCGACGTGCAAGTCTCCGAAGTGGCGTCAAATCAAAAGATTTCCAACCAACTTTTATACCCAGATGTTTGTATCAGTTGACTGATTCCACTTGCGTCTTGGTTATATTTTTGCGTTCGATGAAGTGCACGCTTTTATATTTATGAACTTTTAAAAGGAAGCTGCCAGTCTGTGCACTAGTTTCAATCTTATCAAGATCGAAGCACTTGTGCTGCTTCATTTCAAGTGGTACTTCATTATCAATAACTGCATCATCTGTAAAAAGTCTGAGTTTACTGTTGTCTGCCAGGTTATTAATATACAATACGAACAACAAGTTTCCAAATACACTTCCTTGAGGAACACACGAAGTTACTCCTACATCTGTCGATAATTCTCAAGCTAATATAAAATGCTGCGACCTCCTTCAAGAAATCCACAATCCAGTTGCATATCTCGTTTGATACACCATGTGATAGTACTTTCATTAACAAGCATAGGTGTGGTACTGCGTCAAATGCTTTTCGATTGTCGATAGTTACTGAATCCGTGTGATTCCTGGATTCATGTGTTCCAGGACGTCATATGTGAAGAGTTCGAGCTGGTTTTTTTGCATGACCGCTATTTTCGGAATCCGCACTGACTGGCACGGTGGTAGTCATTCTGTTCAAGATACCTCGTAATGTTTGGGCTCGGAATATGTTCTAAGACTAAAACTTCAAAGAAATGAAAGGTCTTACATATACCTGTGTCAATCTGATGGCCTACGACAAGCAGGAAGAGAAGTTGCCAGCAAGGAAACAACAGCGAGAGCGATATGCAGCGTGTCCAGTAGACAGTTTTGTTGGAGCTGAAACAGAAAGCGACGAAATCTGCACACCTCACATGCCGAAAATAGCTACAGAAATTGTCAAAATATCGTGGAAGACAACTGAGACTTACACTGCTGCAAAACACAGATGCTGAGAGATCGTCAGTTTCACCGATGAAACTTCCACTACGCTCATGTTTAGAAAAAAAAAAAAACAGAACACCTTGAACTACTAGAGATAGGACGTTCATTTTCACAGCACATGTTCTGCAGAAATGGTTAGCATTTCAGTCACCTCGGTTTAGCATGTGTCCTGTCGCCAGAATGGCGTCCTGCAGTATAGCCATACACACTGAATTTACCTGGTCCTGAAGTTCATCTATGATGTTTAGCATTGGGTCACAGCACTGCACCCGACATTTCACCATACCCCATAAATTTTCGTTTGGTGATCTGGCGGGCCAGACCAAAAGTCTGACAGCCTATGGCACCAAGAAGGAATGTGTTCATGTACGAGGGCTGTCCAGAAAGTAAGTTACGATCGGCCGCGAAATGGAAACAACTATGAAAATCCGATAAAGCTTTGGAAAGATGTGTTGGGCAGTGTCTCTAGTATGACTCTAGGTAGAATTATGTCGCTCTATTCATTCCTGAGCTCTTAGTGAGCGCGTAAAGATGTTATAGAAAATAGTGTCTCCCGCCAAGTACGAGGGCCTGGTGAGAATTTTTCCCTGAAGCTATGCAACCAACATTACATAACTGTCGTGCGGTTTCTTCTTCAAGACAATTCTCAGCCTCATTCTGCAGGGGCAATGAAGATGTTCCTGCATCGTTTCAATTGAAAATGTTTGGTTAACCACAATACAGCCCGTAATTGTCTCCCACAGAGTTTCATCTCTGCTCAAACGAACCGCTGGCTATGAAGACAACATTTTGGCATAGACAACGAGCTTTAGGCCAGGGTAGAGAATTGGCGGAAAGCACTGGCGGCTGCCTTCTATGATGAGGGTAATGGAAAGTTGGTACAACGCTACGACGAATGTCTGAGTCAGAACGGCGACTACGTAGAGAAGTAGCTGAAATGTGTAGCTAACTGTTACAAATGAAATATTTCTGATTTTCACTGTGATTTTCATTTCGCGATCAATCGTAACTTACTTTCTGTACAGCCCTCGTATCAACATGTGGTCATGTATTGTCTTTCTGAAAAGTGGCGTCTGGGATGTTGTGTAGAAAGGGCAGTGTGCGATTTGCAGGGGGGGATGGGGGATTCCCCCCCCCCCTCTGCATCAGACCATCCCCTCCTCTGGTTTTAGTTTATGCATCCCAACCTGGGATGTTTATTTCCCATGCACTGAAGTAAAACTTTACATATAATTTAAATTTGTGGAGCCAAACACTGAAAGTTTTTAATACAGTCTTACTATTCATACTATTAATATGTTTGCTTATTAATTTTGAAAAAGTGTTATGTAGTAGTTAAGCATTTCAAAACATTTAGAACTAAATCATCATTCTCATGTTGTCATTGTTGCTTTCGTCTAAGGTGCGTCATCCGTTTACTTGCGAGCTTGCGAGGGAAGTAATCTGGCAGTCATACCGCAGCAGTCTTACAGCAGAGTTGGGTGAGCTGGGGGCTGAAAGTCCCACCCCGGGCCCTGACACAGGGTGGTGACCGGCCAGGTACATGTGCGAACATTTACCGTTAGGCCACCTTTTGGCGACGGTATGGCACGGACTAGCTCGCCTGGGACGAAAGCACACATTACTAAATAACGCACCATCGTCTGCTTCTAGTTCCTGGGATACTATTTCGTGGACCTTCTTCAAATACTCTTCTCTTCCACCATCGTTTTCTTTTCCTTTGGTTTTCATTTCCGTTGTTAGCTGCATGTGCAAGTACCAAGTAGGCCGCCGCTGCGATACTTTATCATCCTTTATACTGCAAGACCGACACACGTGTGGCACAAACTCTGTTGCTTTGGTATAAATTAACCTGCCGCATGCAACATACGCCTTAAGATGTTGCCTGTTGTAGTAGCATGCTACAAGACGACGCACACCACATTTCCGTAGCATGCCACAATGTTGCAAGACGTCGCCCCAGCGTAGAGGCTTTAGAGCCAGGTCTGTATTGTATGGTGGATGTGATGTGTTGCATACGAAACTAAAACCTGCAATCAGATCCAAACGTCGTGGAAAACTGTGAAGAGGTGTCATCCTGCAGCAAGATAACGCTCGCCCCCATTCTGCCAAACGGACAGCCGACGCAATAAAGGAGTTGAGATTCGAGGTGCTGGAACATCCACCATACAGTACATACCTGGCTCCAAATTTTCACATGTTTGGACCATTAACGGAAGCACTACAGGGAAGAAGACGTCATTGCTGCGGTGCAAAATTGATTACAGATACAATCGAAAAACGTATTTTCTGATGAAAATAAAAAAAATAACTCGTAAAACGTCGGGAAAACTGCATTGAAGTCCAGGGACGTTACGTAGAAAAATAACGCATGTTTCAGTTTTCTATCATCAGAATAAGTACAGCTTTTCACAAATGTGCCTTTACTTTTTGAATTCCCGTCGTATACCTGTATGTAGATGATTTTGTAAATAAGTTTTACCTATAATGTACTTTTAAAGACATAACAAGGGATGGCTTTTCTGATAGTGCATATGCGTGAATAGTGAGTTTCGACATTAACATCTATTTATAAATAAGTGTTTAACCATGGGTAACGCCACGGTCCAAGCTAGTAACATATATAATTATACTAACCCCCTAAGACATCCCTCCCACTGGTAAAAGCACAAATTGCACACTGAGAAAGGGTATGGCTACAGGTCACAAGATGTCATTCACATAGGTCACACTGATCAAATTGCCTTGGACACGAACCAACTGTGATTTGTGGTTGTACCCAACACACCATAAGGCCTTGACTTGGCACTGTATGCCTCGTGTGAATACAGTCAGTACAATGCAGCTCCCCCTTTATGCGGCGAATGAAACTGCGGCCATCATTTTCAAACAAACAGAACCTGTATTCCTCCAAAAACGCTATCTGATACCATTCCTGTCCCCAGTGATGACGTTCCATAAACGCATGTTTCTGCACAATCGTCAAAGGTAGGTGGAGAAGTGGACGACGCACATGTAATCCATGCCGTAACAAATGGCGATGGACTGTCAACACTGATAGTGTACAATGTGTTACACTGTTCCACCGGGTTGCCAGAGCTGAGGAGGACGCAACTCTGTCCATCTTTCGGTGAGTGGTTTGGGTGGTGCGACGTGTCCCATGTCACAGTGTTCTTCGGCCTTCCGTGAACCATTCTGCACAAACCCATTGCATTGTCGAAACATTTAGGCCCACATGAGCAGCAGTTGTCCAGATGGATGCATCACTTTCTCTCATGCCAATCACGAGGCCTCTTTCAAACTCGATAAATTTGACAGTATGTTTCGTGAATACCTCTGCGAGGCATCCTGCACGTCTGCTAAAGTCACACTGATCCATTATCTTCGGTTTATAGTGACAAGAGGTGCAGGCACATTTTACCGGTAGGTACCTTTGCGTCGCGACTTCGATGTTGACATGGTTCAAATGTTAATCGTTTCTGCAGAACATACCAAAGTACACTTGCTGTGAATATGAACGTCCTATCTCTACTCGTTCAAGGTGTTCTATTTTTTCCAAACATGAATGCACCACGAATAATGAGTGTTTTAAGTTATAGAAATGCAGACTCTGCTGGGAGCAGATATACGGCATTGAAAGCTCTACAGTTAACAGAGAGACGAAACTTCGAAGTGTGATGGCCTTAAAGCAGCCAAAGAGGACAGAAAATTAATGGCTTACGAGAAAGTCATTCAGGAATACAGGTATAATGGTGTCCTCAAAGAATAAACCGTTGTCGGGAGAGGCAAATTCCGGTTTTGCAGGTAATTAAGTGGCAACACTCCAGTAGAAAGATTAGGTGGGGTAAGATGACAAAAAAACTAAAGGCAGTTTCAGTTAATAACAATGCAACAATGTGTTGACAAAAGTTAATTAAGTACTCCATTTTCAACTTATGTCAAGAGCAGAATGCTTAACACAGCAGTGTTAGATACATATATTCGAATGAACCTGGTCACCCATAACCAAAAAATTCTATAGCTGCAGTGTATTTGCTCTATTTTCTGTATGCCTATGTCTATACGTGTATTGCTGGTAGATCCCATGAGCCAGGGTAGACCTGAGTTGGTGTTAGGATGTGGATCCATCCTGCATTATATGTGGAACGATGTCTAGATGTGTGTCCACAATCCACTATGTCTGGGACAGGATTCAAAGATGGATCTAAGATGCATTATATTCGGAACAGTGTCTAGAGGATGGTCTGCAGTGGGGTACGACTGGGACAGGTAGAACCACCAGCGAGAGGACTGGGTCGATTTTATTGGAACTGTCCACGACACACGCACAGACACAGACATACAGAAAATAGAGCAATTGCACTGCATCTGTAGAATATTTGGTTGTGTGTGACTGGGTGCATTTGAGTACAGTGCTATACTACACCATCCGACTAATGTGCTGTTCTATCTTGTGCATAAGACTAATACTCACGAAACACTCGAAACACTATCTCTCTCCTTCCAACGGATATGTAGCACACAAAATAGTGGCATTGGGATGATAATGTGCCGTCATTGTGGATCTTCAGAGAGTACAAAAGGAGGTGTATAGGCGCAGCAGGATGCTTTGGTTTGTTGTTATTACTTAAGAATCTAGACAATATTGTTACGAAATATCAGTAATATAACTTGTGTCGAGGATGTTATGCTCTTTAGCAGGATGAATTTAAATGTGCTTGCATCCCCTTCGGTATAGTTTTGCAAAGATTTTTTCGCTATTTGCAGGGCTGTAGCACTGTCGAAAATAACGTACAAGTGGTTGAAACCGAGACTTTGCGACTGCTAATATGCATGCATAGTCTCTATATGTATTGTGTAGAACTGCCAGCGGCAGACGTTTGCGGTTCGAATGCATAACTAACGTAACTGCTCGCCTACAAATCATGCTATCAGGGATGCGCACTATGTAGCTATGTAGAATGGAAACTCTCTCATTCCAGGATCCTAAGGGCAGTGGCACACTATCTACTAAAGAATAACTTATTACTAGGATAAAAAAATAGCCGAAATCTACAGTTTGTAGATGTCCTGATAGGATTGTGGGTACGTATCAGAGTAGGCAGGTATAAACAAAAGTAGCGAAGCTCATTTGGTAAGCAATAAGAACATATGGGAAAATATCAGAGCAGCAGCATAAAGCAACTCTGTACACATATCAACTCCCTGTTGCAGATCCATACACAGTAGTGTGGAAGTCAAATGAACATGTAGAACTGTGCCAGAATTTTGAGTTTCCATCAAGTGCATCGCTACATGAGTCTGCAGACAAGCTCTCTCATGTGCCACAGCAATATGCGGAATTGTGTCCAGACTTCCGAGTTTACAATCTCCACCACTCGTTGAGCCTCATCTAGTTACAAGACGAGTGTTACTATACTTTTCATAATCTTCCTATCCAAAATGCACGCATGTAGATTATCGGGAAGAGAGGAATTCTTAGGAATTTTAGTAGGCTTGTATATGGGACATGCAAATATCCATCGTATAAAATTAAACAGAGCATGGGTATGCCAGCAATATGACCATATACATTGGAAAACTATCGAAAAAAATATGAAAAATGATATAAATTCAATAAAACTCGATGGAAACCTGATATACTTACGAATAATTAATGGGGAATACGTGAAATTGAGAAAAACACGACGAAATACGTAAAATCGCAAAAACTTTGAAAAATTACGTAAACTGACTGAGAATACATAAATTATAGAAAAAATGCCATGAAATGGGGGGAATGGAAGTGGGTTGGGTGACCCACACACTCAAGACCGAGAAAAGCTTAAAAATTATGTTCTGTCTGCATTCAGTTTTAACCCTACCCCTCCCTCTATAGGCTACGTGGGTTTTCGCAACACATACTTCAACAACGGCGATTAAGTATTACATACAGGCGCTACATTAAACATATAGATCCCAACCTAGAGCTGTGTTCTCACACATTCAGTCAAATATAGGCCGAATTACGGTTGGTTCTCACAAGCAATGTTATTCCTTAAATATTAAGGAATGTCAAACTTAATCCATTTCCAGTAGTGTTCTGTAGGAGAGTGGACTGATGCCACATATATCAGCTTTAAGAATGTGAGGATGATGTACTCTACAGATGTGGTGTTAGGACGAAATTGCCACATTATCCTACAGCTGAACAAAACTACGTAACATCAGACCAGGCCTTCTGTGTGCAAGAGGAATGCTGCCAGATGCATGCTGATGCTTCCGTAAACAGCAATAAGACTGTTATATCTCCTGTGAATACTCATTGTGGTGCTTACTCCCTAGTAAGAAGCTGCTGTTTCTTCGTGTGCATTTTTGTGCAGCAGGGCGTGGATGGTAACTCTATGTATCAACTTTCGAAAATATTCATGTCGTTTTTTCCTCGCTCTATTTCCTAGTTAGGCATAGCCGCATCCATCAAAACCGCTACTACTACTAATAATAAGCACAACTGATGTGGGAAGTGTGATTGAGGATACGTTGGTGCATCGGGCTCGTGTCCTTTCTGATGGAGACAGTCTTACAAAGGAACTAGAACATCTAAAGTTGATGTTCAAAGATAATGGTTACTCTCCAAATCAGATCAGCACAGCGCTAAGGAGGAAGAAACGCGACCACCCACAACATCAAGAAGATAAGGAACTGTTCAAGTCCAGGGCGTTCCTTCCATATGTCGGCAACCTATCGTCTAAAGTAAGCAAGATCCTAAGGGAACATCCAGTCGCACGCTACATGAAAGGTAAGTTGAACATGAGCGCCATACTCGCCTTTCGCAGTCCACTAAGTCGGTAGTAGCCAAGCGTTGTGTTACCAGAGGACACTCGATGAATTATTCTGCTACAAAAATCTTGGCCTCAGCGAGAACTTCCTGGGATAGTAATGAAAGAATCTTGGAAATACACTCCTGGAAATGGAAAAAAGAACACATTGACACCGGTGTGTCAGACCCACCATACTTGCTCCGGACACTGCGAGAGGGCTGTACAAGCAATGATCACACGCACGGCACAGCGGACACACCAGGAACCGCGGTGTTGGCCATCGAATGGCGCTAGCTGCGCAGCATTTGTGCACCGCCGCCGTCAGTGTCAGCCAGTTTGCCGTGGCATACGGAGCTCCATCGCAGTCTTTAACACTGGTAGCATGCCGCGACAGCGTGGACGTGAACCGTATGTGCAGTTGACGGACTTTGAGCGAGGGCGTATAGTGGGCATGCGGGAGGCCGGGTGGACGTACCGCCGAATTGCTCAACACGTGGGGCGTGAGGTCTCCACAGTACATCGATGTTGTCGCCAGTGGTCGGCGAAAGGTGCACGTGCCCGTCGACCTGGGACCGGACCGCAGCGACGCACGGATGCACGCCAAGACCGTAGGATCCTACGCAGTGCCGTAGGGGACCGCACCGCCACTTCCCAGCAAATTAGGGACACTGTTGCTCCTGGGGTATCGGCGAGGACCATTCGCAACCGTCTCCATGAAGCTGGGATACGGTCCCGCACACCGTTAGGCCGTCTTCCGCTCACGCCCCAACATCGTGCAGCCCGCCTCCAGTGGTGTCGCGACAGGCGTGAATGGAGGGACGAATGGAGACGTGTCGTCTTCAGCGATGCGAGTCGCTTCTGCCTTGGTGCCAATGATGGTCGTATGCGTGTTTGGCGCCGTGCAGGTGAGCGCCACAATCAGGACTGCATACGACCGAGGCACACAGGGCCAACACCCGGCATCATGGTGTGGGGAGCGATCTCCTACACTGGCCGTACACCACTGGTGATCGTCGAGGGGACACTGAATAGTGCACGGTACATCCAAACCGTCATCGAACCCATCGTTCTACCATTCCTAGACCGGCAAGGGAACTTGCTGTTCCAACAGGACAATGCACGTCCGCATGTATCCCGTGCCACCCAACGTGCTCTAGAAGGTGTAGGTCAACTACCCTGGCCAGCAAGATCTCCGGATCTGTCCCCCATTGAGCATGTTTGGGACTGGATGAAGCGTCGTCTCACGCGGTCTGCACGTCCAGCACGAACGCTGGTCCAACTGAGGCGCCAGGTGGAAATGGCATGGCAAGCCGTTCCACAGGACTACATCCAGCATCTCTACGATTGTCTCCATGGGAGAATAGCAGCTTGCATTGCTGCGAAAGGTGGATATACACTGTACTAGTGCCGACATTGTGCATGCTCTGTTGCCTGTGTCTATGTGCCTGTGGTTCTGTCAGTGTGATCATGTGATTTATCTGACCCCAGGAATGTGTCAACAAAGTTTCCCCTTCCTGGGACAATGAATTCACGGTGTTCTTATTTCAATTTCCAGGAGTGTATGTCTAGCACGAAGTCTTATAAATCGTGACAGCGGCTTCCAATTGGACAAGGCTTGGGACCTGGTGATCTATCTAATTTCTTCTGAGAGAAACAGTTTATTCATAATGAGACGTCTGGCAATATATAACGTCTGGTTTTAGTGGCGCGAGCGCGCATTCCGACAGAAGGCGGACATGTAGTTTCTCCTTTACGCATTCGCCTGCGCGCCGCAGATACGAGGGTAATCCCAAAAGTAAGGTCTTCTATTTTTTTAATAAGCACATAGCTCCTTTTATTTCTACAATGGTTTACATCAGTTTACAGCTTGAACATTTAGCTGTTTTTCGACATAATAACCATTTCTGTCGATGCATTTTTGTAGACGCTGTGGCAGCTTTTGTATGCCCATATCATACCAGCTCGCTGCCATGCTGTTCAGAAAGTTATGAACCTCTCCTTTCACCTCGTCGTCGGAGCTGAATCGCTTTCCGGCCAAATGTTCTTTTGACCTAGGGAACAGGTGATAGTCACTGGGCGCCAAGTCAGGACTATAGGGTGGGTGGATGATTATGTTCCATTGAAACTATTGCAGGAGAGCAACGGTTTGCCGAGCGATGTGTGGATGAGCGTTGTCATGGAGAATGTGTACGCCCTTGCTCAACATTCCTCTTCTGCGGTTCTGAATTGCCCGTTTGAGTTTTTTCAGAGCCTCACAATATCTGTCAGCGTTAATTGTGGTCCCAGCGATTCAGCGCCAATTTTTGTTGTATAGCCGGCGCAGGGACCTTGCAGTGTCCAATGGGGGCACTCACCTGAAAATGGCTGGAAAAAAAATGGCTGGAAAGTGGCCAGCCGAAATATTGTGGCAAGAAATCAACATGATCCGGCTGCAATCCCGAAACCTCAGAGAATATTCAGTACACCAGGAAAACTTCAAGTATTGCTCAAAATGGTTCAAATGGCTCTGAGCACTATGGGACTTAACTTCTGAGGTCATCAGTCCCCTAGAACTTGGAACTACTTAAACCTAACTAACGTAAGGACATCGCACACATGCATGCCCGAGGCAGGATTCGAACATGCGACCGTAGCGGTGGCGCGGTTCCAGACTGTAGCGCCTAGAACCGCTCGGCCATCTCCGGCCGGCTTCAAGTATTTCAAGTGTCTTATTTGTCATATTATACAAAGATGTGAGCTGCACATACATCAGGTTGCTTCCAGATGGATTAGCTAATCACTATTGCACCTTCAAAAACATTTAGAGAAAGGACGGCTTATAATGTGTGTCGTATTTAACAAGCATCCACGTGTAAATTCTTTAGGATGAGCTGGCGAGGATACTGCAGCAACTCTGTGTAGATAACAATTTCCTTATGTATCTGGATATAACGTAAGATTTTGTTGGGATTTTTTAAAAAAAATTGAGATGTGTGATTACCTAACATCAAACCGTAACTTCTGTGTTCAAGAGGACTACCAAGGAAATAAGAGTGTGATTGTGAAAACAATATACTTGGAATAGACAGCTTAACATGAATGAGCTTCAATAGTAGAATAAAGATGTATAATGAAATTATTTGTCAAATCACAAGTCCAGGAGTGAACAATGATATCGGTAACCATCTTATCGATTTTATAGTGTGTCTCTGATATGTGCCTATGAGAAACTTTCACGTCTTCCTTGGTTAAAGACCATGGTGTAACCATACTGAAAGGTAGGATATAAAACTAAAGAATGACTGATGTGTTCGACCTTGTGGAAAAATAAGTGTATTAAATGCCAACAGAGAATATTTACAATGTGCTCTGCTTTACTCTGCACCAATTACTTCTGTGGTGTAAACTAGCAGGTAGCTTACAGAATAGTCACTGTGTTGTGTTTAACAGTTTTCTGCAGCTTGTAGACTGCTGATATAAATATATGAAAGGTGACTGATTTACATATAAACCTTCCAGGCAATCAGGACTATGTTGTTGTACAAAAATAACAGGCAACATTAAGACAGTTTTAATTATTTACGTGTAAATTATGTGTAAATTGCTAACACAGAGTCCAACAAAGACAACGTTAAGTTTTGTCTTAAAGATGGAGAAACGTTTTCTCAGTCCAGGACACTGTTCTCCACTATACTGTCAAATACAGATATTGCCAAATTGGGACTGGTTGCCATGAATAATGTTGTTCTGCAGATCTTAAGGAAAAGAAAACAAATATTTTGAACAAATTTAAACCATTCTCTGTTACGTAAATTATTCCTTTAAGTACAGTTAATGTACTATACATATCCAAAAAGAAATTAGAAATGGAAGTGATCGAAGTAAAAAAATAAAGACTGGATTATTTGGCAAGAATACTAGCCATGAGGGAAGAATATAATCTGCTATTGGGAAACAAACAATCCATTGCAGATGTACAAACATGACTTTCAGATCACTTTACTCATTTAAACATAATATATGACAAATTCTGGATACAACTGGGAGGGATAAAAGACATCAGGAAGTACTGTAAATAACACTAGAAAGTCGCCATACAATTGAGTACTAACAGAAAATGATGTAACCAAGAATGTACACTGTCTCGTAGAAGACGCATGAAAAAATCTGTTTCTAACTTCCATTCCCATTTGGATCTGCTTAAAGGGATGGTTACATTGCATCTAAATGTAATGGTCTTGACACCGTGCACCTAGCAAAAGAAGAGCTATTTATGGAGTTTAGGTCTTATGAAATAACTACATTTAACGACTATTCGTTTGTTAAAGTGGTAAACCTGAAGTTCTATATGCAAACTGCGCTAGATCATGGGGTTAATAATTGCCATCTTCCACCCAGGAATGCCATTCTAACATTACTTTACAGAAATAACAGTCAAAACTAAAATTCCCGAATGTTCTTGGCTAGGAGAATTGTAGTACTAGGTACAGACAAGTGCAGTGCTTGGTGTCATGCAGATTACAGCACTGTAAAGGCAAGCTCTAAACAACACATCATTAGACTCTCAATGCAAATGCTATACTGGGGGCACACAAATGATGTGAATAACACTGTACATATCCCACTACTGCAGAAGAGAGGCTCCAATCGCCACAAATGATGTGCCCTGAAAACTAAGACGAGTTTCTGACAAATAATACAATTTAGATGTGGAAATAAGATTGTTACTTGTAATTTGTGGGTCCATTCCGTTTTGTATCAGTTGTATACAAACACAGAACCACAGTTGACATGTTTTGACACAGAACAAATCTATATGTATTTTTTATAAATAATACAGACGACTTAGACATGTGTTGTCTCTGAGTACAGAACTGTGGCGTGTCTGCAGATTCACTGCTTTGCATCGTCTACCATCTTGTAGTTTGCCAATTTCCATCCGTCTGTACGTGACAAAGAACTGCAAACTGATTTCTTGTTTTGAACTTTATGCAACATGTGATGTAATTGGCTGATGTGGGAGCAGAATCGAAAAGTATTTTCTTTTCGTGTTCTAGTGGCTTTCCTACCAGCACATTGTAGCTATGCAAGAAAAGACATATGAGTATCTATGGCTGGCATGATCAGACAGCTGAAGTTCAACATTCAGGTAGTATAGACATGACTCGTGTGGAACTTTGTCCAAATATATTACTATTTCTGGGACCCAAAGCAGTACACTCAAGAATGTATATAATTATTTAAGTCGTTGAGTACTCCCAAGAGGATATAGGATGTCTTGGCAGAAGCAAACCGCGCTCCCACTATGTTGACCCAAGTGTTAAATGTTGCTGGCATATCGTGTTTGGTGCTTTTCGTAGCTCTGCTTGTGTATGTACTTTAAGTGATGCACTGCATTAAACATCTCTCCAACATACGAAATTTTTACTGCAGTTGGTTGCGCTGCTGAATTGACAGAAAATGTAACATGGGTACCTAAATGCGCTATAGGTCTTGGTATTATTTAGTGGTTGATAATGTAAACGTTTTAGAGTGCCGAGCCACCATAGTTTCGATCGCTAAACGTCGCAGCCTCCTCCAAAAGTTCGTTTCCATACCGCTAGTGCAACATAACATCAGATTGCAAGACTTTAGGAAGCCATTCAACAATGTCAGTTATACTAAAATATGATACATCGTCTTCATCCCCCATAAAATAATGGTGGGTCAAATGAAAATTCGTTTTTGCACCACCAGTGGAACACAGCCTCAAGTAACCCCAAGATCTAAATGCCCATATCTTTACGTATTTTGATAAACATTACATGCAATTTAGACATGGAAAGAACATTGTGACACTTGATTTTAGAGTCCACTGTTGTGTTTTTGGTGTCAAGTGTATCTTAAACTTTGAGTTACATCGATATTGTCAATACCATTACAAACTGTTGTGTTTTTGGTGTCAAGTGTATCTTAAACTTTGAGTTACATCGATATTGTCAATACCATTACAAAATTTGATAAATATTACAGGCAGTTTAGATGTGAAAATAATACTGTGACATTTAATGTCAGAGGCAGATGAAACTTTCGTTTTTCCTAAGCGGGTTATAGAGAACAAGATGCCTAACACTGGGGTACGTTTTGATGGTTGGTAAAATACTGGGTTGTGATTGGCTGTTTCGTTTTAGTGGTCAGTGAAATACAAGGGTGTGTTTGAGAAATCTAAATGTGTGTGTGTGTTCTTCTGACGGAGTTGTGTCAGTTCTGCAAATGCTGATGAAGCTATGTGGGCTCTGCAAATGCTGATGAAGCTGTGTGGGTTATGTAAGTGCTGACAAAGCTCTGTGTGTGTGTGTGTGTGTTCTGCTGACAAAGCTGTGTAGGTTCTGTAAATGATTGTAAGTTGGCGACTCTGGGGTGGATACTGATCAGGTGTTTCGTTTTAATGGTTGATAAAATACTGGACTATGACTGGCTGACGGGAGGGGGGGGGGGATGTAGAGGGTAGTGGGGAAAGAGGAGGGGGCAGTGTGGATGGAGTAGGGAGAGAGAAGAAGGACATGATGACATGAATTTGCCCCTGCCTTTCTATGTGGCAACATTAAGGTTAATGGTCAATTTGTATCCAAAAAGTAGGTTCTCTCCTATTCACAGCATTTTCTATGTTATTTTTCATTGGGATTTGCACCAGCGTTGTCTTATAAAATTAATCAAGCCATTTTTTCGCCTTATAAATGTTTCAACTGCAGCGTAGTAATGTTGTGCTTTGTGCAGACTACAATAACTCAGATATAATGTTCTGTTTAGTTTGTTACATCAACAGCAGGGTATATTGCCGACCGTTGTTAGTCGAGTAGCGGTCATGTACCAAATACTTTTATCTTGAGACTTCGGTTTTACATATTTTATGGAAAAGAATGACCATGAGAACAGTTTTTTTTATTTTTTGAGACAATAATTTTACATCAGCTGGTCTGCCTCATGTATCGTTTTATCCATATGGATTATAAATGTTAATCTACATTCAGATCCGATCATGGCACTTTCAATGTGTTGAAACCGGTTATTCAGTAAACAGTATTTAAGCGATCTTGGTTTCTGAATTATTTCTACAACAGAGTGATCGCCCCACTATGCACTGTGTGTTCACTGCTAACAAAAGTGGCTCACGAAAGTCTAGGAAGAATATACTGAGCCATATAAGAGGAATCTGCCTGTTACCTACCACATATAAAATATTACCCAGCATCCTCTTTAGTTTTGTGATCCCTCTGGCTTTCTCGGCGTAACTGACTGATGATGTACTTTGGCTGAAGAAACGAAGTAAACCACCAATCATCTTTACTACACTTGCACATTAAGTTGAAAACACTATTGGTGACTATCAATGTGGATTTCGCCAAGGAAGATGGAATGATCAGATCTTCACACTACAGCAAATTCTAGAAAAATGTGAAGAATTTGGGATTCGTTTACATCACCTATTTAGATCAGCGTATGATCAGAGCCATATGGAAGAGTTAGAGATTCCAAATAAATTGACTGCCTTAGTGAAAGCTACTATAAAAAAAATAGGAGTCAAATTAAGATACATAATATGTTTTCAAGTTATGTGACCATAAAAACGGAGTAAGAAAGGGAGATTCGTTATTCTGCCTTATGTTTAATATAGCCTTCGAAAAGGTTATAAGAGATATGAGCATCAATACAAGGAGGAATATCCTGTACAAATCAGTTACAGTGCTGGTGTATACAGATGATACTGACATAACAGCAAGCATGCCAAGAGCAATGAAAGAAGCTTTACTGGGTTTGAAGAGCTACAAGAAGAATAAACTGTAGATAAATTAAGAGATAACTAAATGACTGTAATTAGGAAAGATTATCTCAATGACTCCTAATTCAGAGAAATTGGTTTACATAATTTTGTGTCGTGCGTGATTTCACTTAACTTGATCAGAAGTAAACTGTAAGAACAATGTCAGCTTTGAAGTCCAAAAATGCATATTATCTGCCAACAAGTGCCACCATGGCCTCAGAAAACATCTGAAATCCCAGTGCCGCGTCAGGAAAGCTAAAACGATGATGTACAAAATTTTAGTGAATCAGATACTAACATACTGCGCTGGAACCTGGGCACAACGAAATTTGACTAAAAGCAACGTGGAATATTTGAATGCAGTGGCAGGAGGGAGAAAAGAAGGGGAAGTGGTTGGCAGATTTGGATTGGGAAATAGGGACGACAGGTGAGAAACGCTGATTAATTTCTGCAGAGAAAATTCTCTTGTGATTTGAAACACATTGTTTGAACATAACAGAAGACAATGATATTACGTGGATATCTAGGTTGAGTTGCGACAGATACCAAACTGATTATATCATGATTTGGAATAGGTACAAAAACTGCCAGAGCATACTCTGGTGCAGATATAGATTCAGACCACAATTTGGTGGTAGTGGGCTAGCAAATAAGGTTGAAGGGAGAGAAGAGAAAAACCAAAAGAGAAATTCGACCTAGAAAAACTGAAGGAAGAAGGTAAGGATGCTGTGTTGAAAAACACATCTATCCCAAAATGGGATAGACGGTCCAATGAAGACAGTGCAAATGAGAAATGGATGAGGGTAGAACAAAACCTTAAGGAGTCTGCAGTAGAAGTTGTAGGGGTGAGGAAGTTCGAAAGCAAAAAGAAAGACCGCATAAGAAAGACAATGCTTGTTAAGATGGAGGAAAGGAGGAAATGGAGGACAGTAGGAACTGAAAATTATCCAAACAATATTCAGCCCTTGTTTGAGAATGACAGTAGTTAGCGACTTCCAATAAACTTTACGCCGCATAATTTCAAATCTTTATGAGACTTTTTCGCGCTGACACCCGGCCCACTTCCCCCTCAAAATGATGAAAGAAAAAAAGTTTATCGATTACTACATTTTCCCTGCTCGTGCAATAAAACGGTCACATCAGGCACGACGTTTCAACTGATTACTTCTTTCCTACCAACTCTATTCGGCAATACATTTTGCAGAGAGTTTCCACGTATACCACGGTATATACCTGTGAAATTATATCATTGTACTGTCATAGTTCAGGAGCTGTGACATCATAAACTTTGAGACACACGGAAAACCAGCTTTTACATGAATTACACTCGTTCTGTGTTTGGCAGTGAGAGCACTTAGCGACTTCCAACATACGTTAAATATAATTCCAAACCTTGTATAACGTCAGATATTTAACTCAGACGTCTGAAGCTGTTTTATAGACGAGAGTACGATTCTTTAAAGAATCGGCGGTAGGGGTTTAATGACGGGTGAGGTTGCCCAGTCGTCGGGACTCCGCAGTCGTATTCGAAATGAGCACGTGTCCATTCTCTGTCTACAGTCGAGACAGAGTAAGAAGATACCTGACAACTCGCAGCGCCTTTGTCAGCTTTCAACAGCGAAGCACTAACGGCTGCAGACGAAAACAGTAGCCGTCTCCAGAGCTGTGACAACACAGATGTGTTGCCGTAGAGGCGTTTACAAAACCGCGTTGTATTGTTGGTTGAGGTAGGCCCGCGAAGCTCTCACGCCCAGTCGACAGCAACTGTGAGGGAACGACTTATCGTCGACTCAACTATAACTATTCTGATTTAGGTTTGAGATAATTACACTATGTGATCAAAAGTATCCGGAAACCCAAAAAACATACGTTTTTCATATTAGGTGCATTGTGGCGCCACCTACTGCCAGGTACTCCACATCAGCGACCTCAGTAGTCATTAGACATCGTGATAGAGCAGAATGGGGGGCTCTGCGGAACTCACGGATTTCGAACGCGGTCAGGTGATTGGGCGTCACTTGTATCATATGTCTGTACACGGGATTTCCACACTCCTATACATCCATAGGCCCACTGTTTCCGATGTAATAGTGAAGTGGAAACGTAAAGGGACACGTGCAGCACAAAAGCGTGCAGGCTGACCCCTTCTGTTGAGTGACAGAGACCGCCGACAATTGAAGAGGGTCGTAATGTGTAATAGGCAGACATCTATCCAGGCCATCACACAGAAGTTCCAAACTGAATCAGGATCCACTGCAAGTAGTATGACAGGCGGGAGGTGAGAAAACTTGGATATCATGGTCGAGCGGCTGCTCATAAGCCACATATCACCCCGGTAAATGCCAAACGATGCCTCGCTTGGTGTAAGGAGCGTAAACATTGGACGATTGAACAGTGTAAAAACGTTGTGTGGAGTGACGAATCACAGTACACAATACGGTGATCCGATGGGAGGGTATGGGTATGGCGAATGCCCGGTGAACGTCATCTGCCAGCGTGTGTAGTGCCACAACAGTAAAATTCGGAGGCGGTAGTGTTATGGTGTGGTCGTGTTTTTCATGGAGGGGGCTTGCACCCCTTGTTTTGCGTGGCACTATCACGCACAGACCTACATTGATGTTTTAAGCACCTTCTTGCTCCCCACTACTGAAGAGCAATTCGAGGATGGCGATTGCATCTTTCAAGACGATCGAGCAGCTGTTCATAAAGCACGGCCTGTGGCGGAGTGTTTACACGACAATAACATCCCTGTAATGGACTGGCCTGCACAGAGTCCTGACCTGAATCGTATAGAACAGCTTTGGGATGTTTGGAACGCCGACTTCGTGCCAGCCTCACCGACCAACATCGATACCTCTCCTAAGTGCAGCACTCCCTGAATAATGGTCTGCCATTTCCCAAGAAACCTTCCAGCACCTGATTAAACGTATGCCTACAAGAGTGGAAGCTGTCATCAAGGCTAAGGGTGGGTCAACGCCATATTGAATTCCAGTGTTACCGATGAAGGGCGCCAGTAACTTGTAAGCCATTTTCAGCCAGGTGTCCGGATACTTTGGATCACATAGTGTACTTGACGTCAATACCAGGGTGGCTGCAATTTAAAGAACGCAACCCATTTCCTTCACGTTTGTCCTACCGAATTTATATTCCGTCTGAAAACGTAACTGCGTAAACTAGCTTCCTTTTTCTACAGACGTTAAAGTAACCTCTGGCGTGCCACAGGGGAGTGTTATGGGACCATTACTTTTCACAATATATATAAATGACCTAGTAGATAGTGTCGGAAGTTCCATGCGGCTTTTCGCGGGTGATGCTGTAGTATACAGAGAAGTTGCAGCATTAGAAAATTGTAGCGAAATGCAGGAAGATCTGCAGCGGATAGCACTTGGTGCAGGGAGTGGCAACTGACCCTTAACATAGACAAATGTAATGTATTGCGAATACGTAGAAAGAAGGATCCTTTATTGTATGATTATATGATAGCGGAACAAACACTGGTAGCAGTTACTTCTGTAAAATATCTGGGAGTATGCGTGCGGAACGATTTAAAGTGGAATGATCATATAAAATTAATTGTTGGTAAGGCGGGTACCAGGTTGAGATTCATTGGGAGAGTCCTTAGAAAATGTAGTCCATCAACAAAGGAGGTGGCTTACAAAACACTCGTTCGACCTATACTTGAGTATTGGTCATCAGTGTGGGATCCGTACCAGATCGGGTTGACGGAGGAGATAGAGAAGATCCAAAGAAGAGCGGCGCGTTTCGTGACAGGGTTATTTGGTAAGCGTGATAGCGGTACGGAAATGTTTAGCAAACTCAAGTGGCTGCAAGAGAGGCGCTCTGCATCGCGGTGTCGCTTGCTGCCCAGGTTTCGAGAGGGTGCGTTTCTGGATGAGGTATCGAATATATTGCTTCACCCTACTTATACCTCCCGAGGAGATCACGAATGTAAAATTAGAGAGATTCGAGCGCGCACGGAGTCTTTCCGGCAGTCGTCCTTCCCACGAACCATACGCGACTGGAACAGGAAAGGGAGGTAATGACAGTGGCACATAAAGTGCCCTCCGCCACATACCGTTGGGTGGCTTGCGGAGTATAAATGTAGATGTAGATGTAGATGAATAATGTCGTGACAGACTTGTCGCAAGTGGGTCTATGTCACCTCCAGTCTTCTATGTATGTATTAGGTCACTCAGCTTCCGCGTAACGTCCTTGGCCCGAAGGAGGGGAGTGGAGGGGGGGGGGGGGGGAGAAGAGGAGGACAGTGTGTATACTAGCCAACAGCTAATGTTCGTTTTTCTGTTTCTTGAAACTTAGCATGCTGGTGACGCATGCATTTACAGTGTCAACACTCAGTTCACGCAACACGTTGGGCTGGATGGTGAGTAATAATTAGTTCGTGCGTACTTCAGAGGAACGTGTCAGAACCGACTATTGCTGTAAAATATATGTTTAGATATGTACTTCAGACCTTTTGCAGATGACACAGTTATCTGTGACAGCGTGTTTTCCAGAGAAACTGATCTTGACAAGATTTCTGCGTCATGTAAAGACTGGCAACTGGCTGTAGTTATGGGAAGCTGTTTACTTACACTCTCCTATCGAAGTAATAGTTTTGCCAGCTTTCCAACGATTCCTACCTGGAGATGACCGTGTCATCTGGTAACCTGGTCAAATAACTCTCTTTGTTTGATCTTCGTCACTACATAGCCTTTTTGGTTCAATACCACGTAACGATGCGGTAAAGGGTTCACAATACAACTCTTGTACTGTCTTACATAAATCAAAACATGGAAAACACTTAAGTCCTAAGTCGCCTTGCTTGCAATAGTAACGCGATTCCTTTTCCATTGTTTCATTGTCTATAAATGGATACCCGCAACAAATAAAACAATATTTCCTAAATACGCTCTTCACACTTTCGTTTCGTTAGCATGCTTACCACGAACAAGAGTGGCTCTCTAGCTCCACCTAGCAGCTAAAACTAAGAAACAAGCGTCTCCTAGCAAAGAGAGGTAGCCCTGATGGAACCGTTATTCGACAGGACCCGGTCCTAATCTCCTCATGATTTTCTTACACACAGCCCACCTTCCCATTTGATTCCCCAAAAATTCTTTTCCTTCTTCAGTTTTTCCTCTTCTTCTTTCTCCCCCGCCTACTTCCCTCTTTTCCTTTTCCCTTGCCCTTCCTCATTTGTTTCGCTGCACGAAAAATGCTCCCAAACAGTTATGGCTCCCAGGGCACGCGCTCCGGCAGCCATTCCTTAGTTACGCCACTGCCTGTCATGAAAATGTCTCGAACAGTAGTCCGAACCAATACGAAATGAAACGGTACGTCTGTGGGAAAACAAATGGCGCTTCCCTTCTTTGGTTGCTTGTACAGAACTGAAATGTTGTTGTGGTCTTCAGTCCTGAGACTGGTTTGATGCAGCTCTCCATGCTACTCTATCCTGTGCAAGCTTCTTCATCTCCCAGTATCTACTGCAACCTACATCCTTTTGAATCTGCTTAGTGTATTCATCTCTTGGTCTCCCTCTACGATTTTTACCCTCCACACTGCCCTCCAATGCTAAATTTGTGATCCCTTGATGCCTCAAAACATGTCCTACCAACCGATCCCTTCTTCTAGTCAAGTTGTGCCACAAACTTCTCTTCTCCCCAATCCTATTCAATACCTCCTCATTAGTTACGTGATCTACCCACCTTATCTTCAGCATTCTTCTGTAGCACCACATTTCGAAAGCTTCTATTCTCTTCTTGTCCAAACTAGTTATCGTCCATGTTTCACTTCCATACATGGCTACACTCCATACAAATACTTTCAGAAACGACTTCCTGACACTTAAATCTATACTCGATGTTAACAAATTCCTCTTCTTGAGAAACGCTTTCCTTGCCATTGCCAGTCTACATTTTATATCCTCTCTACTTCGACCATCATCGGTTATTTTGCTCCCTAAATAGCAAAACTCCTTTACTACTTTAAGTGTCTCATTTCCTAATCTAATTCCCTCAGCATCACCCGACTTAATTTGACTACATTCCATTATCCTCGTTTTGCTTTTGTTGATGTTCATCTTATATCCTCCTTTCAAGACACTGTCCATTCCGTTCAACTGCTCTTCCAAGTCCTGTGCTGTCTCTGACAGAATTACAATGTCATCGGCGAACCTCAAAGTTTTTACTTCTTCTCCATGAATTTTAATACCTACTCCGAATTTTTCTTTTGTTCCCTTTACTGCTTGCTCAATATACAGATTGAATAACATCGGGGAGAGGCTACAACCCTGTCTTACTCCCTTCCCCACCGCTGCTTCCCTTTCATGTCCCTCGACTCTTATAACTGCCATCTGGTTTCTGTACAAATTGTAAATATCCTTTCGCTCCCTGTATTTTACCCCTGCCACCTTTAGAATTTGAAAGAGAGTATTCCAGTCAACATTGTCAAAAGCTTTCTCTAAGTCTACAAATGCTAGAAACGTAGGTTTGCCTTTTCTTAATCTTTCTTCTAAGATAAGTCGTAAGGTCAGTATTGCCTCACGTGTTCCAACATTTCTACGGAATCCAAACTGATCTTCCCCGAGGTCGGCTTCTACCAGTTTTTCCATTCATCTGTAAAGAATTCGCGTTAGTATTTTGCAGCTGTGACTTATTAAACTGATAGTTCGGTAATTTTCACATCTGTCAACACCTGCTTTCTTTGGGATTGGAATTATTATATTCTTCTTGAAGTCTGAGGGTATTTCGCCTGTCTCATACATCGTGCTCACCAGATGGTAGAGTTTTGTCATGACTGGCTCTCCCGAGGCCATCAGTAGTTCAAATGGAATGTTGTCTACTCCAGGGGCCTGAAATATGTACATGAAATACCTTCTAATAGGACATTTGTATTACGTGCTGGAATACTGCTTGAGCGTGTGGATTCCATATTGTGTAGGACCAGGGTCAGTTATGGCCCAAACGACAGAAGCGGCACTTGAGGCGCCAAGCTGAAATTAGGGATGGGAAAAACCGACCGGTTAAAACCGATACCGGTATTTTAGTTCTGAGTGACCGGTATTATTCAAAACAGTTTTTTTATTTTACACAAATAACCGAGTAAAAAACAGAAATATCAACTAACCTTAACAGCAGTGCTTACACTTTTCGTTTCTAAAAAAATCTTTTTTAAAAAAGAGTAATTTTTATTCGTGAAATGTGCGTTGGTTTGAAATACTGCGTTATAATAGAATATGGGAAAAGCGAGTACGTGTATTATGTAAGACTTTGTAATATTTCTGGCTCTGCACCAATCATATTGAGGTACAAGAAGCTCTTCTTAGACCATTTGAGAAGGCAGAAGCGGCAAGATGAAGTAATGTGGCGTGAGGTGCCGGTGACAGATGGTTTGTACGGTACGGGTATCGTGGCCAAGAGAGCCTAAATTGAGGCCCTTCTCCGCGTTTGGCTGCTGCATTCGGAAGATGTTCACCAAAGTGATAGTTTTCTGTTATTAATACTAGACAAACTAAATTACGTATTTACTTGCAGTTCAAGTTACAGCATCTCTCAATAGCGTGCTATCATTTCACTGTTTGACAAATATTAATAATCAGCATATATAGGACATCGACATACGGCTGGGTGAGCGGTGTGCTGACCGCATGCCCCTCCAAATCCGCATCCAGTGACGCCTATGACCTGAGGATGACACGATGGCCGGTCGGTACCGTTGGGCCTTCATGGTCTGTTCGGAAGCAGTTTGGTTTTAGTTTTTAGAATAATAAACAACTGATAAACGAAAAGGTAGACGAAGCACTTCGGAGATCTTCGGATAGCGCCTAATTGGCAGTGCTGGAGGACAGACATGTTGTCTGCCACGGTCTGTATCAGTTAAGACTTTATTAGTAAAGTATGGTTATGTGGAGATATAGTTGAGAACAGTGTGACAGTTATTACGAAAATACGCAGTTCATTATTTTGTTGAAGAAGTGACTCTAAAGCGGAATGTAATCGTGCAGTTTCTCGTATTCTGTCAACAAAAAGCGAGGGCATCCCATATAAAGAAACTACTAGGAGGTTTAATTATTCACATAATATCAATTCCTCGCTAAGAGTTTCTTACAGCCTCAAGATAACGGATTCACGATCTATGTGATGTATTCTGCGCAGGGGACAACGACTGTAGAAGCTGCAGGTTGGTGAACATTTATTAGAACCTATGCATTCCACTCTGGGCGGTAGAAAGAAATAGGCACCTCGCATGTACTGCAGTGTTAGTACATATGAGATCAGTGACAGGAGGTATGAAGGAGAAAAATTTTCGAGAGATAGGATTTATAATACGCACGTATATCTGACTCTCTCTCCCTGTCTCTCGTTTTCAAGTTGCCGTAACTTGTCCCCATCTGATGGTAGGTCCTAGCTGTAGTCGCTGGACATCCGTCGCATTGCAGAATGGCACCAATCATATATTGGACTTATTTTTACCAAGTGACCTATCTGTGAAGTACAATGCTTTATTTGCTTTAAAAGCTTACAGATTTGTCTGTCATTTTTATTTATTTATTTATTTAATCGTATGGCTAGGGCCCGCCGTCGGGCAGACCGTTCGCCGGATGCCGGTCTTTCAATTTGACGCCACTTCAGCGACCTGCAGTCGATGAGGATGATAGGATGATGATGAGGACAGCACAACACCCAGTCCCTTGGCGGAGAAAATTCGAACCCGGGCCCAGAGGATTGACAATCGGTCACGTGACCATTTAGCTACCGGGGACGGACAACCATTTTTATGAAATACTAAAAGAGGAAGGGAATCTTGGTAACAGAAATAAATTAAAAACTTAACAACAATTCATTCACAGTACACAATAAAAATAGAGAGTAGCTGACCTGCTGCTTGTGTCTACATAATATGCCTTTACGCGCTTGTAGCCCTTGAAAACGGACAAATTGACGCGGAAAACAGAATTTTTCAACCTCAGTTTTCACCCTTTAGCACTGATTATTCATAATGCCGAAATAGTGGCACGATCCTCGATTAAAACATGATTTTTGAGCAGAGTTCTACAAATTAGAATCATAAGGAGATGGCTTTTTTTGTAGTATTCATCCACTTATCATTTTTGGAGAAAAGCTGTGAATGGTGGACGCACAAGTTTCCCGGAATTGGCAGTCATGTATGCATGATGTGTGCTAGCTTGTGTAAATGAATGGTGTGTGTTTATCTTTCGCCGATGAGGGCTGTGCCCGAAAGCTCTATGTAAGTGTCTCTTAATTGTGAATTGTGCCTATCTGCAACTTAACGAGCCTTCTTTGCGGGAAATAACAATCTATCTCTTCCTACATTGTTGATTTTCTTTTACTTGCCTATTTAATTAAATATTTTGAATTTATATATCTTGAAAGTGAGGGAGTCAACATTTTTCAACCTCTGTTCAATTCCTACATTTATTAAAGAATAATAGGATAGGAATAAAAAATTCAAAATAAGTTATTTCAGGAACTGGTTATTTTGAGCAGTCTTAACCGTCACGTTAAACTGGCATGGAATAAAATCGATACAACTGATAACCAGTTGTTACAGCGATGATCATCATTCCTAGCTGACATGGGCGCCAGAAGCGGCGAAGGGCAAAATATGTCAAAAGGGTGTATCATAATTAGTAAAGGAATGTGGCAAGCTAAAACGTTCCAATAAATAAGGGCCCTAAAACAAGCTGTTTACGAGATATTAGCGAATTTGCTGGCTACAAGTCGCCATTGCATTCCGTATCATATATTATCCTAGTTAGTACGAATGAATATGAAATGGAAACTTTTAGATTACATTTTGAACTTAAGAGTCCATCGTTTTGCTGGTAGTTCTTCGCGAATCTCATTATCTAATACCGGTATTACAAAAAGCAGTTTTTTTGACATATTTTCCATTACTGTTGCAAAGTTGTGAATCCTCTTGACTTTACCTACGAGTATATTTTTTAGCCAGTGGTGAAAGCAATTTTCCGAAACTCAATACTTAACCTTAAATCAACACTTTCTCGAGAACGATAGTATCGACTGTCAACCTTAGCCACTGAAAGCAATGATCTGTACGTAAGAGATTCAAATGCTGTTTTGTGAAAGTTGTGCTCAGTTAAAGGGTAGAAAAATGTCAGCATTTTTAATCCAAGGGAAATAACTGACAGTACATATACTGAAAAACTGTAGGAATTATACGTGACTTTATTAATAGCATATTTCTCTTTTATAGCGCATACAAATTTGTGTTTTCCTTTTCAGATGCAGAAATATAAATTTTTATCGTATTTTCAATTTTCGACTACTTTCATAAAAAATTTAATAACATGGTGGTGAGTTTTCTTCACATGTAATATACAATTTACGCTAACAGTGCCTTATATTTAATATGTCAATATAAAATTAGATGATACTTTTGTATTCCTGTCCCACTTTTCCCGATGAAAAGTGAAATGATTTGTAAATTACAGATTTAAAAAGATTCTTTACTAAACAAAAAAAGAAATACAGAAATTTAATACTGTCATTCTGTCACTCGATGCGATAATGGAGCTACAACAATACAAGAAGTCTTATTCTCTCTACTTACTCTAAAAGCTTTTTACGATGTAAGCCATTCCCTAAATGGAAATCAATTGTTTCTTCTTTTAATATTTAGCACGTCAATAAGATTCAGAAATTTATTTCTGATACAGAGGCATGCCTCTGTGACGCTTGTTTCAAAGGGAAAAAACAACATATTTGCACGATCACTAGGGAAAACAACAACACATTTGCACAATCGCTAAATTTAGCTTTATTTTTAAAGACCTTATCAAGAGCCCAAGGAAAGGAACTAATGTCTGAGGAAGGAGGGAGAAAGCCAAATGAAATGAAGCTTGTTTTGAAAAATATTGTCGAACCGGCTCTGTATAGGAATAACGTACATATATGCAAGCAAAAGCAGAAGTTCACAGTCTCCTCTTACTCGCGAGAGAATGGCAGGGATTGAATGATTATCAATCCTTAAAGAAAACAAATATTTATCGAGAGAAGTTTCAAATACTACAAGACGGTACATATAATTTTCATGCCAGGACGTAACCCATGATAGCTGGATGCTTTATTATGGAACTGTATTTAGTATTTAATAAAAATATAGTCCTGAGATCTTACAAGTCGGAACTTATAGCTCTACCCACCATAGACAATTTAATACCGTGTTATTGTACTTCGGGCATGTACATGAGATGTATTTTCAAAAAAAGCAGATGAAAAATTAATAGAATCTTAGCACCAAAGAGAATTGCTGGTACAGCAAGCTGCTTCGATGTAAAGGAAGCTACAGAAGTAAAGCTAGCTAACTGCATTTTAATACATTCAAGATCCTCGCAGATTGTTTTCAGTGTGTATTTTGAAAGTTTCACGTAACATATTACGCAAACAATATTAAACTAGACCCACATCCGAAGATTTACTGTACACAAACACGCTTTATCAGATTCGCACGATACATTTCACAGCGTGTGCATGTCATTAGAAGACATTAATACAATAACAGGATCCATACAGACAGACATTCTACACGCAACGACAGGTACACACCACAGTGTACTACGTCAGATCAATTTTCTCGAGATTGATGACAATAAACCTCCACTCAAGTCAAAAGAAAAGTTCAATATGACAGCTAAATTTCATACGCAGCAACATATTATGGAATATGCACCAGACGCAAAATCATACCGCCCCCTATTTTTCGTTGCAAACTTTTTTGGATTTGGCGCAGTGTCTTTCTTTCGCGCAAATGTCACGATAACTATGAGCACTAACGAAATGATGGGCACGTAATCGTGAACCTGCCATAGCAGGCTATTAGTAACGCAAAAATGAATTTTTTCTTGCCGAACAGTTTCTGTGAAACAGTCTGAGAAAGACTGCAGGGCGTGCATCTCGATTCTGTTATAGTCAACCAACCGAAAGGCGGGAAACACTGAAGGCCTCCGCTTCCGAAGAAACGAATGAATTCTCTCACCGTCCGCAGCGTTCTCGCTTCCCGCGCACGTGGTCCCGGGTTCGATTCCCGGCGGGGTCAGGGATTTTCTCTGCCTCGTGATGACTGAGTATTGTGTGCCCTTCATCATCATTGACTCGCAAGTTGCCGAAGTGGAGTCAACTAAAAAGTACTTGAAATACGTCGGCCGTACTTCCCCTCCCGGTCAACAATGCCATACGATCATTTCATTTAAACTTGCTCAGTGCTTTGGACGAAAACTGGTCACTGCGCATCGGCAACTGATTCCTGCGCAGACTCTACACCGTCCACTCGTGTTGTACAGAGGTCGGTAGTTTCCAGGTGTTCGAATTCCGAGTCGTGATGCAATTCAGAAATTAGTGTACAAATTTCATGGAACAGGAAGCATTCATGACAAGAAACGTATATGACGACGTATAGGGCTCACAGAAGCGCTTCTCGATGACATTGCACACCTCCTGGAAAATTCCTCTAAAAAGTGTCTTTGACGTCTTTCACAGCAAACGATAATTTCTTGCACCTCTGTACAAAGAGCTTCTACTTACTTGAGCTAAGGCCATATAAAGTGACAGCAGTGCAAGAACGTAAACCTGGTGGTCCCGCACATAGTGTCAGGTTTTGCGAATGGGTTTTGAAACAATTGTATGATGGTTAAATGGATCCTTACCTCATCCTGTTTTCAGACCTGGCTTGTATCCATTTACACGGTGTGTTAATTGCCCAAACTGTCGACAATGGAGCACCGACAGTTCTGTTCTGCTTCATGAGACGTCCCTTCAGAAAATAGGAGTGTGGCGCGCATTTAGTGGTGACAGAGTAACAGGTCCGATTTTTTTAATGACACAGTTAACCGTGAAAGGTATATGCAAAACATTTTGCAGCTGTCGTTTAATGAACTGGGTGAAAGAGAACGAAGCTTCGTATTTTTTTTTTCAACAGGCTTCGGCAAGGACTCGAACAACCAACGTTTCTTTGCACGTTTCTTTGCACGCAATTAACTATGTGTTCGGTGACAGAGTCATTCGGAACAATATCTGGCCCGCTCGAAGTCCCGAATTAACTCCATGCGATTTCTGTGTGTGCGGTGCACTAAAGGATAAAGTGTACAAAACAAATCTACAAACGGTACAAGAAATCAAGGATAATATCCCCGAGTCAATTAATCCAATTTCTCAAAGAGAATTGCATTGTGTGATGAATAATTTCTTGATTAGATGTCAGAAATGGGTGGAAAACAATGGCAGGCAGTTCCAGTATCTCCTTGCATAACATGGGTGAGTACGAAATTTATTTGCAAGTATTTTAAATTTGGTAGTGCGGCAGGAGACGGGCGACACAGCACATGATTCGCCGGGGCGACGGAGCGCGCACTGACTGACGTCGACTGCGCCGTGGTCATCACATAAGTGGAACATCCTGTACTAGCATTAACATGTGACACAATTTGTTGGAGGTTACAGCTTGTGAAACGAATGTATGAACATCTTCCTCACATACTATACCCACTACAAGCATACTTTATACTTTGTACCATGCATACATGATGGCAAACCTGAGACATATATGTCACATATTATGCTTAAATATCTCATGAAAATGACTTCCTATAGTTGTAAGTAGTTTCCGTAAAGGGCTATAAATTGCTTCATCATTGACATCGCAACAGTTAAACGAACTAATTGACAGTATAGCAGCTGGCCGCTGTTCGTTCAGAATTAAGGATTCCAGCAATCAAGTGATTTGCACATATTATAAAGTGGTTGATTTTAAATGCGCGTAGTGTGTGGGTGGGAAAAACATCGCTAGGGAGAGGAGTGATGCAGAAGAAGCATGTTTTGTAACAAGTGTCTGCTGACTCTCATTTCCGAGGAGTTGTAAGTAGCACTCGCGATGCACTGAGAATTACTTCATCATTCTGTAAATAACGTTGTCATAAATAAGCAGTATCATTTGTCTCATTAGTTTGTGATTTAATAAAACATCTACTAACTAAATATCAGTTAGCTTCAGTCATTCTAAAAGTGAAGTGTTCAAAGAACATTCTTTTTCGTTCTAAAAATTAGCTGGGTGCTAATGTTGATGATGATTTGGGGTGAGGGCGGGTTACTATCTAATACCGGACTGGGCTCAGTGGTAATGAAAGGTTGGGAACTACTGGGCTACAATGACAGTTCACATTCGCATGCCCTTCCTGAAGCCACCACTCCGCCTGGGAAAGAATCTGTGTACCCCATCTGGATGTGTCTAAAGTAAATCACATTTTGTGTGTGAACGTTTTCTTAGTTTTTGTGGCACCTGTATCTGAAGCTGGACGTGGGCACCAGCCCATTATTTACCTATCTGGTAGTGAGAAACCGCACAAAAAGCACATCCAGGCTGGTTGGCCCACAATCTCTCATTAACCCGCGACGCTGATTCGATCCGGAGCGGACTCATCTCCTCTAACCCCGGAAACGGCGCATTAAGGCTACCCGGGCGGTCATTTCATGTTCATTTATTGCTCATTTGATTTTTGAGGTTGCACTGTTTTTCCGCGAAACGCACATTCTCCCTGCATTTTGCAGCTCTTATGGATGAGAGGAGCGGCGAGTTGTTGATGATAAACTGAATGTCAGATCCTAAGCCTTACGGGAATTGAAACCCTCATCTTCCACAAGGCACTCATTCTCTTACAGCTTTCGTTCTCTGTGGATCAGTCTTTAGCTAGGAATTTACTTATGAAGAATAGCCATGGTTCGGGGCGAAGAATTACGACACTTCACGCTTGGTTCTCTCACGGAATCGTTATTCCGGTCGATAAATTGAACAGGCGTTGCAGTCAATATCAACAGTACCTAGGAAAGAGGTTGAGCGTGTCAAACAAAAGGAAAAATCGCAGATCTATCTTGTGGTGGCCCTGTCTCCCGAAAGACTCAGGAAAACATAGCATACAATGTGTTTCCCTGCCGTCAACAAACTTAAAAAGCCTTGTTTGGGATGTTGCCTGAAAAGAATTGTGAATGTTTCGCATTTCAGTCAAGTCGCGACTGGCGTCAGCGCTTCGCTGTTTCTGTGCCGGAGTCAGGGTGTGCGGGTTAAACATGGCATACTTTTGTCTTCTTCAAAACATTCTGGAACATACTGTGAACATCTCATTTAGAGATATTGGTCCATTGCGATTAGTGAGACAACAACATTGACACACTACGACCGCACGCCCACTACTTAACAGCCTGCTCACAACTGACATGTCGAATGCACATCTGTTGTTTCAGTTGTTAGTTCAAGCTACCGCCATAATTACAGCGCTGACATCGCTTATTCGCCAGGAATAAAATCAGATGTGGAACTTCTTGGATGGATAGTGTATTTAATTTCGTGAAGATCATTAGAAAAGTGAAAGAGAGGTGCAAAGAACATATGCGACACTAAAACAATCAAGCGAATCGGCTGTCGTCGAGTAGAATTATGATACGTAATATGACTAAACCAGTATCTTGATGCAAACGCCAAGTTTATGAGACACAGTAATTAAGATGTCTATCGAAATAAATATATAGGAAAACTTAATGAACTGGTACGGAGGTTTCAATTTAAGCAAGTTTTGGGATACAGCATTCAATTTGTTAAGATCTCACCGGCCTTTCTCATTTATCAGAGCTGGCAAACGCTGGGAGTATGTGCGTTTCGTGGAATAACAGTGAGAAACCTTTAAACATACTTCTAATACACTAAGATGACAGAAGTCATGGGATAGCCCGTTGATGGAGCTGTCATGTGTACTCAGGTGAATCATGTAAAAAGATTTTCCGACGTGACAATGGCCGCACAGTGTGACCACATTTAGAACGAGAAATGGCAGCTGCAGGTAAAAGCATAGGACAAACCATTTCGGAAATCATTTGGAAATCCAGTATTCGAGATCCATAGTGTCAGGAGCATGCAGAATATACCAAATTTCGAGTATTAAATCTCATCAAGGACAATGCAGTGGACTGCAGCCTTCAACTAACGACCGAGATCTGCGACATTTCCATAGATTTGTCAATGCTAACAGACAAGCAACATTGCATGAATTAACCATAGAAATCGATGTGAGATGTACGACGAACATATCCGTTAGGGCAGCGCGACGAAATTTGGCGTTGATGGGCTATGGCAGCGGACGACCACAGCGAATACCTTTGTTAACCGCACGAGAATGCCTGCAACTCCTCTCCTGGGCTCGGGAATAGTAGGGCAACAAGGACGCCAGCGCGTTTTGTTAGTGCGGGTTGCCTACATCAGTGTCAGATATGCACTCAGGGGCAAACCTATTGTTCTCCTGTGATTGGCAGGTCATTAACCTGTTTGTCTCCTTTGATTGTCAAGTCCTTAACCTGTCATTCTGCTAAAAGGATCCTTTCTTTTGATTGACAGGTCCTTAACCTATTGTTTCCCCACTCTTTCCCACACTCCCCTCAGGAAACCACCAACACACCCCCTCCCCCTCGTTGCTACAGGTACACATTCAGGTCTGAGTTATTGGAAAAGTACCTCTCACTCTTATCAGTTTGATTGACTATTTAATTAAATTGATCAATTAATTAACCCCACCCCCTCTGGTAAATCACCCCTCCTGGAAATTAGGGAATTCGATTGCAGTGTATGGAATACTGTTTAAACAATTTAGACAATGTATGGAATATTGTTTAATTATTTATAGCAGTGTATGGAATACAGGGTGAGTCACCTAACATTACCGCTGGATATATTTCGTAAACCACATCAAATACTGACGAACCGATTCCATAGACCGAACGTGAGGAGAGGGGCTAGTGTAATTGTTTAATACAAACCATACAAAAATGCACGGAAGTATGTTTTTTAATACAGACCTACGTTTTTTTAAATGGAACCACGTTAGTTTTGTTAGCACATCTGAACATATAAACAAATACGTAATCAGTGCCGTTTGTTGCATTGTAAAATGTTAATTACATCCGGAGATATTGTAACCTATAGTTGACGATTGAAACCTCCGACGTTCAGTTGCGTGTTGTAACAAACACGGGCCACGGTCGGCGAGCAGCATCTGCAGGGACACGTCTACGATGATGACTGTGTTTACGAGTGTGGCTGTAGTGTACTGTTGTGGTTTGGTCTAGCTGTCGCAGTGTCTGCATGTAGCGCTTGCTGCTATTGTTATTCTGCATTCGTCTCCACACACAGACAAACTGTAGTACACTGTGTTACCAGATGTCTGTGATAGTGTAGTGTTGTAGGAACTGTGACCATGGTGTATTCGAACTCTGAACAGAAGGAGATGATACTCATCTATGGCGAGTGTCGACGAAATGCAGCTGAAGCCTGCAGGGTGTATGCGGAACAGTACCCGGACAGAGAGCATCCAACATGCCGCACATTGCAAAACATCTACCGCCAACTGTATGCAACAGGTATGGTCGTAGCACGCAAACGGGTCCGTAACAGGCCCGTCATAGGAGAAGCGGGTGCAGTTGGTGTGTTAGCTGCTGTTGCCATGAACCCACACATGAGTATACAGGACATTGCGAGAGCCGGTGGACTGAGTCAAAGTAGTGTCATGCGCATACTGCATCGTCACCGCTTTCACCTGTTTCATGTGTCGCTACATCAGCAATTACATGGTGATGACTTTAATCATCGAGTGAAATTCTGTCAATGGGCATTAACAGAGAATGCGTTGCAGTTATACCTGTTTACCGATGAACCAGGTTTCACAAACCACGGGGCAGTGAATCTACGGAACATGCATTACTGGTCCGTGGACAATCCTCGCTGGCTCAGACAGGTAGAGCGACGGCGACTGTGGACTGTAAATGCATAGTGCGGAATCATTGGCGACCACCTCATTGGTCCTCACTTCATTGTAGGGGCCCAAACAGCTGCAACATACATCGCGTTTCTACAGAATGATCTGCCAACGTTGCTCGAAAATGTCCCACTGGAAACGTGTCGACGTATGTGGTATCAGCATGATGGTGCACCTGCACATTCCGTAATTAACACTAGGCTGACCCTTGACAGGATGCTCGATGGGCGTTTCATAGGACGTGGAGGACGCATAAATTGGCCAGCCCATTCTCCTGATCTTACACTTCTGGACTTCTTTCTGTGGGGTACGTTAAAGGAGAATGTGTACGGTGATGTGCCTACAACCCCAGAGGATATGAAACAACGTATTGTGGCAGCCTGCGGCGACATTACACCATATGTACTGCGGCGTGAACGACATTCATTACGCCAGAGATTGAAATTGTGTGTAGCAAATGATAACCACCACATTGAACATCTATTGGCCTGACACGTCGGGACACACTCTATTCCACTCCGTAACTGAAAACGGAAACCACGTGTGTACGTGTACCTCACCCCTTATGGTACTGTACATGTGCGTCAGTGAAAAAGACCAATGAAAAGGTGTTAGCATGTGGACGTATTGTGCTGTTCCAGTCTCTTCTGTACCTAAGGTCCATCACCATTCCCTTCAGATCCTTACGTAATTCGGTGCTCTCCGATACACATGATCGATCAGCAGAGGAGTGGTACTCAAGCGTCAACTTTAGGTTACAATATCTCCGGATGTAATTAACATTTTACAATGCAAAAAACGGCACTGATTACGTATTTGTTTATATGTTCAGATGTGCTAACAAAACTAACGGGGTTCCATTTAAAAAACGTAGGTTTGTGCTAAAAAACATACTTCCGTGCATTTTTTTATGGTTTGTATTAACCAATTACACTAGCCCCTCTCCTCACGTTCGGTCTGTGGAATCGATTCGTCAGTATTTGATGTGGTTTACGAAATATATCCAGCGGTAGTGTTAGGTGACTCACCCTGTATAGTTTATTTATTTAGTTAAAGAATTTGTCCAGGAATCAATTGCAGTGTATGGAATATTATTTAAACAATATAGACAATATGTGGAATATTGTTTATTTAAACAATTTATGGGATTCATGATAATGTATGGAATATATGGAAATTGGTGGCTCTGTGTTGGAGAGGAAGGATCTCATAACAGGAAATTCATGGGTATTTTGTTTATTTATAAAAAATTTAGTTTGCAGGGGTTGGATTTCTCTTGCTCATCATTCTCTGCTCTTTGGAAAGATGTAGGTCTTGTAAGAAGTAATTACATGGGGCAAACATGTTGCATAACCTAATGTTTGGCACTGTACTCTGGATGTCTTAACCTATCGTTCAGCCCTTTGACAACACTTAATTTATTGTTCTGTTAAATGCATTTCCATGTCATCCCCATCTCCTTAAACTACTGTAACGTCTTTGACACCAAATTAAGCAATTAGTTATGTCCTACCACCATACATTGTTACATTTTTCGAATTTCACACGCTTTTGAATGCCATTTCTGGCCCACTCTTCTTTGTCCCCCGCCCCATCCCCTTAAACTATTTTGCCGGATTTTATATAAAAATTATGCAAATTAATTATGCAAATTAACCTAGTGTTCCGCACTTAACCTGCTGTTCTGCTCCATGTCACCCAACCACCCACCCCCTCCTCCTTAACTATTGTACTGCTAACATCTCATTGATATAAAAAGTTCGTGAAAATTTCTTATGCAAATTAATTAAATCGATGTCCTTCACATTTGTGGTGTAGTTTTTTAAATTCCCAGCTTCTTATTGGTGGGGGAAATCGATGGAATATAGTTTAAACAAAAGATTGCTAGTAAAACATACATTCTGTCACCTGACGCCAGCGCCGCCAACTCCGCACATGTGTTTTGCAGGGCCAGCCATATGTGAGTCACCACCAAGGCGATTAATGTCCGATTCTAGGCGCTCAGTCCGGAACCGCGCGACTGCTACGGTCGCAGGTTCGAATCCTGCCTCGGGCATGGCTATGTGTGATGTCCTTAGGTTAGTTAGGTTTAAGTAGTTCTAAGTTCTAGGGGACTGATGACCACAGATGTTTAGTCCCATAGTGCTCAGAGCCATTTGAACCATTTTTTGCGATTAATGTCAGGGCGCGAGCCACCACTCTCTCTGCTGTTGCCTGAAGCCGGAAGGTGAAAGTCATGTCTATTGTCGGGTATACAGTTAGAATTCGTCGAGTGTTATACAGATGTCACATGTCTATGTAAATAACAGCTAAGTCTCCCTTTGGACACGCTATAGAAATATGTTGCAATGGTTCCCAGAATAGCACAGTGTGCATTCTCCCTAGCGATCCTAACGGGACATGCAAGACTCCTCCGGTCGTGTACATTTATACCCAGCCGACATGCATACCAGCCGGTCCAGCACAGGCCTAATTGCCAAGTGAGAGATGTCTGCATAGCGACTCACCTGCGCAGGCGCAGCTGAAAGGCTGTCGGTGTTATACTGATGTCTCATGTCTATGTAAGTAACAGCCAAGTCTCCCTCTGGATATGCTATAGCAATATTCTGCAATGCTTTCAGAAACTGTTAACGAAAATAGTCGAGATTAACACCGAATGCATTCTTCCTGATGCTCCTAACGGCAGAGAGCGTCCGTTACATATCAGTCCCTCACAGAAATCGTAAACTGTCGCAGAAATTGTTAATAATCGCTTTTGTTGCTTTTGTAGGAGCTTTCGTGATGTCTCAGCTTGTTCGCATGGAAATTCTTGCCCTATCGGGAGCTGTTTCCGAAAATAGTTCAGAATAACGCTGAATGCATTCTTCCTAATGGTGCTAACGAGACATCCCATGCTACCCTTCCTGGAAATCGTAATGTCCTGCTTTCAACATAGTCTCAGAAATGGTAAACGTTCTCACCGCTATGTAGAGGCTCATACGCCCCAGCACAAAGGATGTCTTATGAATGAATGGAGAATTTTGACTGGCTCTTATTGAATTTACCCACCAAATTACTGATGCTGCCAATGTGGAAATACTGCCCACCTATTTTTCTGCAGACAAGACTTTTAGTGGCAAAAAACTATTTTGTACAGATCGCCTTATTGCACTGACAGTTAAACCCTGCAAAAGTGGTCTACAGATCGTCAAATACGGAAAGACACATTCTCAATTACACTGCTCCGCCATTGAGGATGGAAGTTTGAATATTACAGTGTGAAACCGATCTCCATGTGCCGTATCGATGATACTACAGTGTGAAACTGATCTGTACGTACCATATCGATGTAGTAAACACACAATTTGTATGAAACTTCCTGGCAGATTAAAACTGTGGGCCCGACCGAGACTCGAACTCGGGACCTCTGCCTTTCGCGGGCAAGTGCTCTACCATTTGAGCTACCGAAGCACGACTCACGCCCGATCCTCACAGCTCTACTTCTGCCAGTTCTGGACACAATTCGTATCCTGCACCATACAAAATCGCCACTTTTGCATCCTGTATATAGCTATCGACCACCAGACACTCGTACATATACCACAGAGACAGACAGCATAAGCACATGCACCGCACATACTCCTCGCAGCACTAGATATTTACCGTGAGGTCGGGTAGTCACCCACCACAGTCAATGGTCACAAGTCATCCGCCCCTAATGCGTGACCAGAGCGC
Source organism: Schistocerca cancellata (assembly GCF_023864275.1). Classification (NCBI taxonomy): domain Eukaryota; kingdom Metazoa; phylum Arthropoda; class Insecta; order Orthoptera; family Acrididae; genus Schistocerca; species Schistocerca cancellata. Next base: position 168,169,990 of record NC_064634.1, read on the forward strand.
CCTCAGCAGACCAAAACCACTCTCTGAACTGTTGTACAAAGTCGGGATCAGTTCCCATCGGCACTATGGCGTTACTGTATCTGGCCTCGACCAGCTTGTTTGTTTGCTTTCTACACCCATCTCCAGACTCTGAGATTACAAGAATGTATGTAATTTCACATGGTTTGCCAGAATATCACACCATTTTCGCGATACTTCTCGATATTAAGCACATAGCAATATCACTTGCATAGCAGTATTGCTTGCACAGTATAATTCCGAAGATATAGACGGGTAATTATTTCACTAGAAACTTTAAACTTTTGTGAGGTGGAGCGTGCTGTAAACCACTGAGTAACTAGAAACTTATCTCGTCTGCAAAGACCTTTACGTGAAATCCGGAAAAAATTAGAGAAAACTGATATTTCCACTCGCGAATACCAATATTGGTGATATAACAGATTCCAAATCATCCTTATAATTTACAAAGTCAACTGAGGCGTTTCTCATGTCTTCTGCCTGTCCTCCACCTGCTAGATGCACACACACACCACAATCGATGTTTTGTGGCTCTGGAAATACACCATTCTTATGACTTGACATACTTTTCCCTTTGCTATCACAATATTCCACGTCAAATCCTTGCCTTCCTTACGATTGGAACTAGTCATTTTCTTTGCACATGTCGGAACACACACAAATACTTTATAAGCCAGATGCTCAAAGCAAACCTATCACACATCCCCTATTACTAAGTATAATACTTCGCCAATAACTGATTGCTGGCGATACGAAACGATACTGACTGAAAATCAGCAATGGGTGGACATGTCTCATGCAGCTCCCTCACGCCACCACTAGATATTCCTCCAATATTTGTAACGCATTCTGTCTCGATGCCACATCAGAGGTTCTTCGATATATTCACTGGGTTATAGGCGATGGTTGACTGAGAAGGATCACAAACAGTAGGTGGTGTGCTGATTGAGGTCATAAGAAATGTACAATAGCTTTTCTGATCTCTAGTGCTACACCTTCTGGTAGAAATGCTGTCTGTGATTTGGAATCAAGTCTTTCTATTCAACCACATACCTGCATTGTATCCTATGGAGAAGTATTTTAATGATAACAGCCACTAGTGAATCGCATTTCTGGCGCTGTCCTATCTCTAAACGAGTCCCCTTTTTCGAATCTATCTGCTACAGTAAAATTTTAGATAGTCCCTATGCATCTTGCAACTGCCCCTCAGACCCTGTGCTGCCATCCCTGCAGCTTTGCACGTGTGATCGTTCCAATTTAAGTCGGAACTGAGTAGAAGTCGAAGAAAGCTATATCTACCACATTCTGCAGTCCATGTAGAAACAGGCTGAGTTAGTGGAATAGGGCTGTGTTTTGACCATTCGATGGAAATGGGAAGGTGTTGTCATAGCTCCACCAACCGTGTGAAATGTGTAAGGTCAGCACCAAAGGAAACCCACTCCTGCAACACGAGGCAGTATAAAGACAGAACGAACAGTTACAGTGGTGTTCCTTACTGGGAAAATTAGGAAGACTCAACATCATACAGGTACTGCAGTCCGAAGCAGATCTGCATCCCTCAGGGTCTGTGCAAGTCTATCAGCCCAACATTATATCAACGTTATTCTGTACCATCTAAAAGAGAATAATTACGAACTATAAAAGCTCCACTAACTGCATCCAATACAGAACTCAACAAGATTTTTAACGCAGCTCCATCTTCCCATACATCGAAAACAAATACCATCTGCATGCCAGCATCGAGCACATGTGGCAATCCTATTAAATATACAGGTATTGATCCACTGGAGCAGGTAGCCAGTGATCGAAGTTGCTTGCACAGACCAGTGTAAAGTGTCAACGCCCGTACTGTAGGAGGATGACCGTATCCCACAGACTATACTGTCAGCTGCAAGAGAGACCCCCTGTGTCGTTGTTTGAAACATTGTTTTTTTTTTCTGCTGTAACACGCTTTATACAGTGCCATACATTCTGTTTTTACTGCCACGACTTTAAGGTCTGCGTAAGGTTCTAAACTGGCATTAACACGTTCTGAAGCATTGCCTCTCACAGAAAACTAGACGTCACACAGTGTAAATCATGTTGTTACTGCTGCTACCGCAAAACACACACACACACACACACACACACACACACATTGTATGATTCTAAATAAAAGACAGTCACGACATAAGGAAACTGAGAGAGTCTCGTGGAGTTGTGGAGCGTTTCCAAACTGATGTCTGAAGGTGACTGATGACTTCTACTTTTAAACTCATCTGTCACAGTGACGGGATATCTACATCTACATCTACATTTATACTCCGCAAGCCACCCAACGGTGTGTGGCGGAGGGCACTTTACGTGCCACTGTCATTACCTCCCTTTCCTGTTCCAGTCGCGTATGGTTCGCGGGAAGAACGACTGTCTGAAAGCCTCTGTGCGCGCTCTAATCTCTCTAATTTTACATTCGTGATCTCCTCGGGAGGTATAAGTAGGGGGAAGCAATATATTCGATACCTCATCCAGAAACGCACCCTCTCGAAACCTGGACAGCAAGCTACACCGCGATGCAGAGCGCCTCTCTTGCAGAGTCTGCCACTTGAGTTTGTTAAACATCTCCGTAACGCTATCACGGTTACCAAATAACCCTGTGACGAAACGCGCCGCTCTTCTTTGGATCTTCTCTATCTCCTCCGTCAACCCGATCTGGTACGGATCCCACACTGATGAGCAATACTCAAGTATAGGTCGAACGAGTGTTTTGTAAGCCACCTCCTTTGTTGATGGACTACATTTTCTAAGGACTCTCCTAATGAATCTCAACCTGGTACCCGCCTTACCAACAATTAATTTTATATGATCATTCCACTTCAAATCGTTCCGCACGCATACTCCCAGATATTTTACAGAAGTAACTGCTACCAGTGTTTGTTCCGCTATCATATAATCATACAATAAAGGATCCTTCTTTCTATGTATTCGCAATACATTACATTTGTCTATGTTAAGGGTCAGTTGCCACTCCCTGCACCAAGTGCCTATCCGCTGCCGATCTTCCCGCATTTCGCTACAATTTTCTAATGCTGCAACTTCTCTGTATACTACAGCATCATCCGCGAAAAGCCGCATGGAACTTCCGACACTATCTACTAGGTCATTTATATATATTGTGAAAAGCAATGGTCCCATAACACTCCCCTGTGGCACGCCAGAGGTTACTTTAACGTCTGTAGACGTCTCTCCGTTGATAACAACATGCTGTGTTCTGTTTGCTAAAAACTCTTCAATCCAGCCACACAGCTGGTCTGATATTCCGTAGGCTCTTACTTTGTTTATCAGACGACAGTGCGGAACTGTATCGAACGCCTTCCGGAAGTCAAGAAAAATAGCATCTACCTGGGAGCCTGTATCTAATATTTTCTGGGTCTCATGAACAAATAAAGCGAGTTGGGTCTCACACGATCGCTGTTTCCGGAATCCATGTTGATTCCTACATAGTAGATTCCGAGTTTCCAAAAACGACATGATACTCGAGCAAAAAACATGTTCTAAAATTCCACAACAGATCGACGTCAGAGATAGTTTTGCGCATCTGCTCGACGACCCTTCTGGTGACTCTGTTCTGTTTCGATTGATTGCAGTCAGGTATGTGATCACTGTTTCGGTGCTAGCCACCCCCAGAAGGTGTAACCCCTCCACCAAGACTCTTTCTCCATCTCAAAGAAGCGATGTCAGTCAATCATTATGTGGTAATCAACAGTGTACCAGTGGACAGATGGGATGGAAAACACACCATCGATGTGCTGTAATAATAAGCATCACAGCTGATAATGCCAACAATTTTAGCAATTTTACAGTAATTTCAACACCAACCAGTGATACCAACATTATGATTCCCAATTTCAGTATCATCGCTAATCTGTCCCTCCTCTACGTTGCGAGTACCATTGAGAATGTAGATAGATGACTGTGCAGTACGTCCATTCATTATTAATTCTAGAAAATATAAATCATCAAAGATCACCAGGCAGCGATCTATTTATTTCTGACACTTCGAGCATAGTGCATAATTTACAGTCTGTCTCTATGCAGATGGGAATCACAGGGCATTCTCGCATTCTTAGGATGAAGTTGGAGACTGAAAGACCCCTTCGCACTGTCCTTGACCCACCCGCCCTGCAGCACCGTTACCGATTTAATCTGCAGCTGACTAGGAATAGAGCGCTACAATCCGCGTCTCGAGAATAAATGGATCATGATGAGTCCGCGCCCATCCAAGTGCACATGATTTCTCCACATGCATGCATGTCGAGAAGGTTAGCAACCCTTATCGGTATATAGTAGTAGATCTGAAAGTGTGATGTAATAGCAGACAGTTAAGAAGAACACGAAACTGGTGGTTTTTATGCATGATGGAGCTACAGAAGGATGGAGGTCGAAGCATTTTATGTAAATCAACTATGCTATCAATTCTAAAGTATTGTTCTAGTGTCTGGGATCAGTACCAGGAGGGTATTGGTAAGAGAGAACATAAACACATGCATTCCTAAGGCTACACGGTTCTGTACTTAAGGGGAGACAGAAGGTAAATGGGCTTCAAAAATTCGATTTTAGCATATTTGAAATGCCTGGTCATTCCTGCTTGAAGCAGTTTTTGTTTTATATAAAGATGACAATTTTTTAGTAAGATGTGATGGTTTTCCTGACGCACTGTGCAATCTGGCGTTTAAATGCCACACTTTCCTTCCTGCGCCATGCAGAGATAATGCACAGCATTCTTTTACTCATAGTATATAATTTCATGCTTCTATTGTCTTATCGCTTCACTCTTTCCTACCCCGTATTTACTATCGATACTCGTTTTTCCGATCGTGTTTGTATTTTTGTTTGTATTTTTTTTTTTTTTTGGTTCCAAGTGTTTTCGTAAAAGTGCCGCTAACAAAAAAAGTCTCGCCTAAATTAAAATTCAGAGGAAATAAAACTGTAAAGGTAAATGAGAGCCGGCCGCGGTGGTCTAGCGGTTCTGGCGCTGCAGTCCGGATCCGCGGGACTGCTACGGTCGCAGGTTCGAATCCTGCCTCGGGCATGGGTGTGTGTGATGTCCTTAGGTTAGTTAGGTTTAAGTAGTTCTAAGTTCTAGGGGACTTATGACCTAAGATGTTGAGTCCCATAGTGCTCAGAGCCATTTGAACCATTTGGTAAATGAGATTAGTGGGTCAAAGGACCCAAGAATGTTAGATATAAAGAAAATCAGCAAATCAAGAAAGATACTGCAGTGTCTTCAAGGCATCTCCTCCCATTCAGCTTGTGGAGATGAACATTTGTTTGGAAATACGACGGTGAACATTAGCATGCTCTGTGATTTCATTTCCAAAAATACTGTGTGCAGAATATGTGGTGGTGACGTATATTTGGGTGAGAATCAGCGTTTTCACAAAGAGGTTGTGTCAAACCTGACATTGTTGTTGTTGTTGTGGTCTTCAGTCCAGAGACTGGTTTGATGCAGCTCTCCATGCTACTCTATCCTGTGCAAGCTTCTTCATCTCCCAGTAACAACTGCAACCTACATTCTTCTGAATCTGCTTAGTGTATTCATCTCTTGGTCTCCCTCTACGATTTTTACCCTTCATGCTGCCCTCCAATACTAAACCGGCGATCCCTTGATGTCTCAGAATATGTCCTACCAACCGATCCCTTCTTCTGGTCAAGTTGTGCCACAAACTCCTCTTCTCCCCAATTCTATTCAATACCTCCTCATCAGTTATGTGATCTACCCATCTAATCTTCAGCATTCTTCTGTAGCACCACATTTCGAAAGCTTCTATTCTCTTTTTGTCTAAACTACACTCCTGGAAATGGAAAAAAGAACACATTGACACCGGTGTGTCAGACCCACCATACTTGCTCCGGACACTGCGAGAGGGCTGTACAAGCAATGATCACACGCACGGCACAGCGGACACACCAGGACCCGCGGTGTTGGCCGTCGAATGGCGCTAGCTGCGCAGCATTTGTGCACCGCCGCCGTCAGTGTCAGCCAGTTTGCCGTGGCATACGGAGCTCCATCGCAGTCTTTAACACTGGTAGCATGCCGCGACAGCGTGGACGTGAACCGTATGTGCAGTTGACGGACTTTGAGCGAGGGCGTATAGTGGGCATGCGGGAGGCCGGGTGGACGTACCGCCGAATTGCTCAACACGTGGGGCGTGAGGTCTCTACAGTACATCGATGTTGTCGCCAGTGGTCGGCGGAAGGTGCACGTGCCCGTCGACCTGGGACCGGACCGCAGCGACGCACGGATGCACGCCAAGACCGTAGGATCCTACGCAGTGCCGTAGGGGACCGCACCGCCACTTCCCAGCAAATTAGGGACACTGTTGCTCCTGGGGTATCGGCGAGGACCATTCGCAACCGTCTCCATGAAGCTGGGCTACGGTCCCGCACACCGTTAGGCCGTCTTCCGCTCACGCCCCAACATCGTGCAGCCCGCCTCCAGTGGTGTCGCGACAGGCGTGAATGGAGGGACGAATGGAGACGTGTCGTCTTCAGCGATGAGAGTCGCTTCTGCCTTGGTGCCAATGATGGTCATATGCGTGTTTGGCGCCGTGCAGGTGAGCGCCAGAATCAGGACTGCATACGACCGAGGCACACAGGGCCAATACCCGGCATCATGGTGTGGGGAGCGATCTCCTACACTGGCCGTACACCACTGGTGATCGTCGAGGGGACACTGAATAGTGCACGGTACATCCAAACCGTCATCGAACCCATCGTTCTACCATTCCTAGACCGGCAAGGGAACTTGCTGTTCCAACAGGACAATGCACGTCCGCATGTATCCCGTGCCACCCAACGTGCTCTAGAAGGTGTAAGTCAACTACCCTGGCCAGCAAGATCTCCGGATCTGTCCCCCATTGAGCATGTTTGGGACTGGATGAAGCGTCGTCTCACGCGGTCTGCACGTCCAGCACGAACGCTGGTCCAACTGAGGCGCCAGGTGGAAATGGCATGGCAAGCCGTTCCACAGGACTACATCCAGCATCTCTACGATCGTCTCCATGGGAGAATAGCAGCCTGCATTGCTGCGAAAGGTGGATATACACTGTACTAGTGCCGACATTGTGCATGCTCTGTTGCCTGTGTCTATGAGCCTGTGGTTCTGTCAGTGTGATCATGTGATGTATCTGACCCCAGGAATGTGTCAATAAAGTTTCCCCTTCCTGGGACAATGAATTCACGGTGTTCTTATTTCAATTTCCAGGAGTGTATTTATCATCCACGTTTCACTTGCATACATGGCTACACTCCATACAAATACTTTCAGAAACAACTTCCTGACACTTAAATCTATATTCGATGTTAACAAATTTCTCTTCTTCAGAAACGCTTTCCTTGCCATTGCCAGTCCACATTTTATATCCTCTCTACTTCGACCATCATCAGTTATTGTGCTCCCTAAATAGCAAAACTCGTTTACTATTTTAAGCGTGTCGTTTCCTAATCTAATTCCCTCAGCATCACCCGATTTATTTCGACTACATTCCATTATCCTCGTTTTGCTTTTGTTGACATTGAGTTGTACAAAATGTGGTGCAGTTGCTACAACAATGACATAAAAATACCAAATAGTAATTTAGATGAGAACAACATAAGGCTAGTTTATGGTTTCAGATCTATTGGTAAAGGGATAGAGGCAGGCAAACTCTTATGTGCATTCCTTGACATTCCAAGTCCTCCTGCAAAATTTATGGCGTACAATAATGTTATTGGTACTGCTGTTGCTGAAGTTTGTAACATCTCAATGAAGGAAGCAGCTGGAGAAGCACTCAAGGAAAGTGATGACACAAACTTCACTAAATGATGTCGTGACAGCTACATTATTTGATACTGGCAGGGTAATTGATGTAGAGATTCTAAGCAAGAACTGTAAAACTTGTGGCAGTGGAACCGAGAAAGAGCATAAACATAACTGTCAGATGAATTATACTGGTCCAAGTGGTGGGATGGAAATAGCAGGAGTTCTCAGGATTTTTAATCGTTTAGTGGCAAACAGAGGTGTCAGATACACAGAGTATTTAGGGGACAATGACAGCAAGGCTTATGACTGTGTATGTGCAGAACAACTCTATGGTCCTAATGTCACAATTTCTAAAGAGTGCATTGAGCATGTCCAGAAGAGAATGGGGTCCAGGTTGAGAAGATTATTGAAAGAAAAGTAAAAAGTAGTATTGGAAGATGGTAAGAAGAAAGGTGGTAAAGGTCGCCTGACAAATGTTGAAATAGATAGATTACAGAATTATTATGGCTTGGCCATGAGAAGAAATGTAGGGAATTTAGAAAACATGAAAAAAGCTGTATAGGCTATCTTTTTCCATAAGCTTTCCACAAATGAAAATCCAATGCACCATATTTGCCTGAATGATCCTGACACTTGGAGCAAGTACAGGAGAAGTGCCAGATATGACCACAAACATTCTTTACCTGCATCAGTAATGAATGAAATTAAATCCATATTTAGAGATCTTTGTAAAGATACCTTGTTGAAGAAATTTCTTCATGGGAAAACTCAAAATTTAAATGAATGTGTGAATTCTGTCATCTGGAATCAGTTACCAAAAACTGCATTTGTTCAGCTTACAAGCCTCAAATTTGGTGTTTATGATGCTATTTTATGCTTCAATGATGGTGTAATTAGAAAACTGCATGTTTCGGAATTATTGGGCATAAAATCTAGTGGAACTACTGCAAAATCCTTGGTGCAAATACATAAAGAGATAATCCACAAAGCAGATATTGCTAATTTAAAATGCACTAATGAAGCCAGACAAAATAGAAGAGGGACCAAGAGAAGAATAGAAGATCAGTATGGTTCAGATGATGCTCAGTACGGTGCAGGAAAATATTAGTGTTAAGTGATTCTCATCAATAACTATACTAGAATGGCAATATTAAACTTTAAATGGATTTTTCTGAAAACTACCTTTTTTTACTTGCAGGTAAGGATGATTGCAGGTACTAGTAGATGGGAACAATGGCAGGAGGGTGTCCACAATGATGAAATCAAAGAAAAACTGGGAATGAACTCTATAGGTGTAGCAGTCAGGGCGAACAGGCTTAGATGGTGGGGTCATGTTACACGCATGGGAGAAGCAAGGTTACCCAAGAGACTCATGGGTTGGCAGTAGAGGATAGGAGGAGTCGTGGTAGACCAAGGAGAAGGTGCCTGGATTCGGTTAAGAATGATTTTGAAATAATAGGCTTTACATCAGAAGAGGCGCCAATGTTAGCACTGAATAGGGGATCATGGAGGAATTTTATAAGGGGGACTATGCTCCAGACTGAACACTGAAAGGTATAATCAGTCTTAAATGATGACATATTTAAAGACCAAATATGTCTGCTTGTGTCTGTATATGTGTGGATGTATATGTGTGTGTGTGCGGGTGTATACCCGTCCTTTTTTCCCCCTAAGGTAAGTCTTTCCGCTCCCGGGACTGGAATGACTCCTTACCCTCTCCCTTAAAACCCACATCCTTTCGTCTTTCCCTCTCCTTCCCTCTTTCCTGATGAGGCAACAGTTTGTTGCGAAAGCTTGAATTTTGTGTGTATGTTTGTGTTCGTTTGTGTGTCTGTCGACCTGCCAGCACTTTCATTTGGTAAGTCACATCATCTTTGTTTTTAGGTATATATATATATATATATATATATATATATATATATATAGTAAAAATTCAATTGTTTTACACTTAATAGTTCTTTTGAAAAGTGTACCTATTCAAAAGGTAAAATAGCATTGGCAGAATAATGATAAAAATTGCCTTCCGTCTCCCCTTAAAACAGCTATAATGTTAGATCACTTCAGTTTCCGCCCTATTAATCGTGTGGGATGCAATGCTGTTAATATCCCAATGCAAAAAATATATATTTCTAGCGCATGATATACATCCTTCTTGCATGTTTTTCTGCGATAAACTATGGTAACAAACTGTAAACTGAAAAAACTACTTCGTTAAAACATCGGTTCTGCGTGGTACACGCACAATATAGCTTTCCAGAGGTGTATAGCGTTCAGTGTTCACATCCGATCACGGTTCAGAAATTATACTATGCCTGCATCAGTCCTATATAAAATGATCGTTAGTAATGGAGAATACCTCTTACAAAAAAGCAGATAAACGCATAGCAGCGGCGTTTGACATGTGAAATTACACAAAATGCCGCCACTGACTCTGTAAACAGAACATCTGTCAAGCAAATATATATATGGGGATTGCAGTGCATCGCAAACACCTATCGCTAACTTGGAATTGTCTTGGTTATGAAACTGAAGTCTCGATTTCATACCCAAGATACGACAAGGGAATGGAATACATTACATAAATCTTCGTTCGTTTGGAGGAATGTGTCGAAACAGGATGGTCAAGTTTCTTCACACATGAGATGTAAGTCCTCTGATAACCGAGAGGTTTGCTGTTAACGATCGCAAGTAGACAGTGCTCTAAGACACACACAGAACACGAGGTTGTATACGAGTCGAACGCAGGCTATGTCACACGACCGATGCATCGTTACAGAACATCGGGAAAAAATGGTCAAATGACCTGCAGCAACATCTCTCTCTCTCTCTCTCTCTCTGTAGAATGCATTATCAGTCTACCATCTCGTTACAACTCCGTCTCAACCGATCACTCCATCCACTCTCTGTCATCTTTTAATGCAGATGCAAGTAAGTTTAGAAGCAGATGGTGCTCTGTTTTTCCAGGAAAGCATCAAAGACAGCAGTCAACTCATGTGTATCACTATTACTTCACTAGACATACAGTAGGATGCTGCCTTGACGAAAAAAAATGAGTGTTTCCACGATATTGGGAGGTATTCTATGAATTTTGTCATTTCAGTGTAAATGAACATCAAAGGACCTAGTGGGGAGTAGGAGTCGAGTTCGGCTGTAAATTGCGGCGCTTAAGCAACAATACTTCATAGTCGGTTTGGAGCCCAGGCAGCCAGCACGCATAATAACAGCTTGCAGCACCTAAAGAAACTGACTGGATCAGTGGTCAAAATATCGAGCAGAAAAATGGAAGCAGCCACTGAACAGTCGAAAGCGAATCCATTAATCTATCACACCGAGGAAGCAACGTAATTAAAAACGTGCTGGGGCATTTTAGCAGCCATTTTCCCACGTCTCGTCTTTAGATAGAAGCATAATGCATCGTGCAATTTAAAGTACTCCCTATCAGGAAATAGGGCCTATGTAAGGATGTAAGGACTTTCGTATGTGTTTATGCAAACATTAATGAATGTCGTGGACAGGATGATGTATTAGACCTGTTCCAGTAAATCGAGTATGAATATCTTACATCCACATCTATACTCTGCAAATCACTATGAAATGCATGGCAGAGTTTACAACCCGTTGTACAGGTTATTAGGGCTTCTTGCCGTTTCATTGACATTTCGAGCGCAGGAAAAACGTTTAAAAGCCTCTGAGCGCGCTGTAATTAAACCAGTCTTGTCCTCACGATCCCTGCGGGAGGGATACAAAGGTGGTTGTAGTATTTTCCTAGTGTCATACTTTACAGCTGATTCTTGAAACTTTGTAAACGGGCTTTTTGGTGATACTCTGTGTGTATCTTAAAGTGTCTGCCAGTTCAGTTTCTTCAGGAACTCTCGATCGGGGCAAACCAACCTGTGGCCATTCTTGTGCCTCTCTTCTGACATGAGTCTAGCGTGAACAGCTGCGCACCGTTTGTGCATTCAGCTCCTCTCCCCCTTTTCACCCCCATTTACAGGTCTGAAATTTGCGATGTGGCTAGCAATATCCCCCACTTAACAACTGCAAGTTTTAGGTAAACTGAGACTTCAGATTCCCTACCACATTGTCGACTAATGACGAAATTCCGAGTATCTTTTCTGATCGGTTCCAGTAACTTGGGAATGTTGGACTCTAGTTACGTATGTTGGACGACGCAAGTTCAATGCGAAAGAAGTCACAGCGGTTGTGTCTCAGGATGCATAAGAGAAGCGATAATGTTCTTACTATACGTAAATTAGTTGTCAGATCACACTAAGATTCTGTGATGAAAAAATACCGTTGCCTCCAACTACTTTTGTCTGCTGTAGAAGTATAGCCAATGGACGACTGGAATAATATAAAAAACGACTTAGACAGCACTTTCTCATGTGTGCCAAATAACACGTCTTTATTTTAATGCGGATAAGTTAAAGATAGCACGTATATACATGAAACAGAATGTGGTAATATTAGATCACGACAAATCTATGGAGTCTAGCACACTGCTCAAATACCCATGGGTAAAAATACGAAGTCACATGAAGTGGAACGCACCTGCAATTTGTGGCAGAACACATGAATGTAGGCGTATAATTCTGGAAGAGTACGGTTTATCTGTTACGAGAACAGCATGCACGAAAACCTGCGAGCCATTTTACAGTAGCGATCCAATATTTTGGGTACCTCCCTAGTCGACCCGGTTAAATAAGTCGAAATTATTCAGAGATAAAGTGCAAAGGAGCGTAATATAACAGTGTAGCCAATACGAAAGTCAAACAGAGGTGTTTAAAGAACTTACGTGGGGGAGTGGAGCATCTTTTCGAAGTCCTTCGGGGTGGAGTTAAGATCAGGTGTACGAGGCAGACTGTGTAACAATATTTCTGCTTCCTTCGTAAGATAATTTAATGCGAGTATGGACGCATAAAGACAGTCATTTAGCCCTCTGTCCACAGGCGAATGGAATAGGGCACGAAAGGATTAATATTACTGGTGTAAGGGCTATGTTAAAGTGTAGAAATATATTAGGTGTACCTTGGAGGACCAGCCATTGGCAAGTGCCACTTTAAATTTCCATCTATCTGTTCAGTGTCGGGGCTGCAGATTTCCAGGGATCCACATTACAACAACCAATACGGGACCTGTTCAAAAAATTCCGCAACTTCGTTCACAAAATTTTTCTACGCTCACCTTTTACTTATTGTGCGTGATCTCCGAAATACTCTCCTCCACAATTGATACACCGCTCCCAATGTCGCTTCCACTCCTGTAAGCAGTCTTGGTACGGTATGCCACTTGCTGGATTGCACGAAGCGCCGTTTGCGACTTTTCTTTTACCTCGTCTATATTTGCAATTCTTCGTCCCTTCAACGGGGTTTCAACTTTGGACATAAAAAAAAGTCCGCAGGTGCCAGGTCTGGAGAGTGCGGAGGATGAGGCAGCGCAGTGACTTTTTTTTTGTGCAATAGTCACGCTTCAACAGGGATGAATTTGCGGATGCGTTGTCGTGATGGAAGAGCCATTTCAGGCCGTCTCACATTTTCTCGCAGGCGTCGCAACACGCCCTGATAGCATCATCGATTAACAGTTTGTTCCTGTGGAACGAATTCATGATGAACTAATCCTTCAAAGTCAAAGAAAACTATCAGCATGGCATTGACATTTGTCCTTATCTGACCAGCTTTTTTAGGTCTTAGAGATTGTTTCCCGACTCACTATGAACACTGAACTTTGTTTTCAACATCACAACTGATGACCCACGTCTCATCATCAGTTATGATTCTTTTAAGGGACATCTCGTTCTCATTTGCGTGATCCAAAAGCTCTACACATACAAATTGAGAGGCGACGGTCCTTCTGGTCTCGGTTCATGAGCCGTGGGACGAACTTGGCGACACCACGATGGATTCAAGATGTTGTGTCAGGATTTTATGACACGATCCAACTGAAATGTTACATTCTTCTGCAATTTCTTGGACAGTCAGTCTCCAGTTGGCACGCACAATTTAATGGACGTTCATGGCATGAGAGTCATTGGTAGACGTTGAAGGACGTCCTGAAAGAGAGTCATCTTTAACTTTCATTGCGCCCTTTTTAAACCGTGTGAACCGTTCTTAACACGGATTACGGTTTAAGTACTCATCACTGTAGGCTTCCTGCATCATTTGGTGTGTCTCTATAAACGTTTTCGCGAGTTTCACGCAAAATTTAACAAAGACGAGTTGCTCCTCTAACTGTGCCATCTCGATATTCGCAAACTGTGCGACACAATGTTCTACTCAATACAGCACTGAACAATAACTAACAGACATACAACAATGCACCTTTCGGTAGTTACACATTAAACACAGACGTGTGAAGGGTTGCCAACCGCATTTCGCTCCAACACATCATTGACGCGAAATTGCGAATGTTCCGGAAGTTTTTGAAGAGACCTAGTATAGCAACTATACATCTACATCTACACTATCTGATGAAAAGTATCCAGGCAACCCTATGTAAGGTGTAATTGAACACTAGAAGTCACGAGAGGCACATCCGTCAGTATAAAAGGAGGTGGGGAGTGTTGTGTTGTCGCCGGCCGAAGTGGCCGAGCGGTTCTATGCGCTTCAGTCAGGAACTGCTCGACCCTTACGGTCGCAGGTTCGAATCCAGCCTCGTGCATGGATGTGTGTGATGTCCTTAGGTTAGCTGGTTTAAGTAGTTATAAGTTCTAGGGGACTGATGACCTCAGATGTTAAATCCCATAGTGCTTAGAGCCATTTGAACTTTTTTTTGTGTTTTCAGTAGAAAGTGTCAGGCAGTAGTGCTCATTTACTTCGAGTGCGGGCAATTCACTGGCTGTAACCTGAGTAACAAGTCCATCAGGGATATTTCACCACTTCTAAAGCTGCCCACATCAACTGTTAGTGCTTAAAAATAAAGCAATAGAAGTTAACGTCTAGACGAAATTTGAACTAAATATTAACTGTTAGTTACTAACCCTCGCCTCGACGTACTAATTTGAATGGTCGAGAGTTCAACTCTTCTGTTTCGGAACTCAATGCCTAGCTTTAATGGAATATTCCGACGGTACTTGGAGGAACTTACATACACAATACTGATGTCCGATAATAACTGATGATCCACAACAGTTATTGTGGAATATCAGTAATGTGTATTTAAGTTTTTAACATCAACTAGCTCTTTCGCTAACGATGATTATGGTAGTAACGAGAGCGATACCGCTACTAATGAAATCGCCTCAACAGAAATCAGGCCGACTGATGCTTCTACAAGTAATCATCCTAGCGAAGCCTTTAAAAAACTTAAATATGATGATCATCTGTGTGTTATATGCAACAAATTCTCCCAAACAGCTATTTGACTCCAGCTAGAATGCATAGTCATTTAGAATGCGTTCATTGCGATCTTAAAGAAAAAAAAGGTTAAATTCTTCATTCGAAAATATGACGAACTCTTAAAATTGACTACGTTTATGGTTCAAACCACAGAAAAATGAGGAAATCAGTAAGTAAACCTACTTAGTTATTCAGCTAGCAGAGAGATTCTCACTTATCGAAGACATTAAAGTTGCGCTAGTGAGACTGTAAAATGGTTTTTGGTGAAAAGTAAGGAAAAATTGGCTAGGATGGTTCAAATGGCTCTGAGCACTATGGGACTTAACATCTATGGTCATCAGTCCCCTAGAACTTAGAACTACTTAAACCTAACCAACCTAAGGACATCACACAACACCCAGCCATCACGAGGCAGAGAAAATCCCTGACCCCGCCGGGAATCGAACCCGGGAAACCGGGTGTGGGAAGCGATAACGCTACCGCGCGACCACGAGCTGCGGACAAATTGGCTAGGATGCCATGTTCGAATGACAGTAGCTTATCGCCAGAACGACGTCCTGGCACCACCCAGGGAATTTTTGCGACGTCAACCGCAACTTTCCGCTGCGCGTGGGCGAGGTGTGTGTGTGTGTGTGTGTGTGTGTGTGTGTGTGTGTGTGTGTGTGTGTGTGTGTACAATATAAGCAAGACAAGTCGAGCTCCGTTCCAAAGCGGTGGTGGCTTCATGTTCACCGCGCTGCTACAGTGCAAATGTTTGAACGTTACGGCTGGCAGCAGTTGAAAATATGACGCCATAGTCATGAAGACTACTGACTTTTGCCGATATTGTTTGTATTGAATCTTGTGGTTTTATTGTTTTGATTGTAAGAAATTATGTTTTAAAAACCCGAGTTTCAGGAAAAAATATATTTGGTCTTATAAGAATGCTCCTGATGAGTTGATCAAAATCTTTAACTGCGTAAAATCTCGATCATCAAATAATCATTTATTCAGTATGCTACATGAGGACATGGGAAGTAGTCATACACCTCTTCTATTACATACTGACGTCAGATATTTATCTCTATTTTTAAGCTCGGAGACGAAGTGCGTACTTTTTTACAGGGCAATTTCGAACTGAAGGGTAGAACATTTGATAGAAATCGGCCGCCTCAAATTGTCTATTTTTACAAAGATCGATGGACTCTATTTAACACTTCAAAGCAAACAAGTAAAAGTATTTGCTACTCACTAAAAAATTATTTCTTTCAGCAAAGAGATAGACCACTTATTTTGTAAATAGTATGTTTGCTGGCACTATCAAATACAATTTCAATAAAAAGTTATCAAATGCTCCTTTGGAAAATGTTTTCCGGCACAATCACAACAATAACTGACGTCTTCAATACGACCGAAATGGTATTCTTTCCAGAAGACAGAATTTGGACAGTTTGCATGAGCTCCTGTGAGTTTGATTGCATCCTTACAACAAAAAGCATTTTGAAAGAGGAGGGGGTCGAAATGGGAGAAACATATATTGAATAAGACATTCAACACGTAAAAGACTTGAAAAAATCCTATAATCTATGTTTTCCAAACGAACACAGGTTAAATATTAAAATGAACCATGGAATAAAAACCAATTTAAAGCCAATGAGTGGCCAATGACTATATCAGCAGAGGAATAGGAAACTTTATTGTGATGGCATCTGATTCATCGTTGAAAAAAGAAGATAATGCGACTTGGCGGAATTGTGTTGAAATTTAGAAGAAGAATATCCACAGTTGTCACACAAGGCTGTGGCCGGCCAGGGTGGCCGAGCGGTTCTGGGCGCTACAGTCTGGAACCGTGCGACCGCTACGGTCGCAGGTTCGAATCCTGCCTCGGGCATGGATGTTTCTGATGTACTTAGGTTAGTTAGGTTTACGTAGTTCTAAGTTCTAGGGGACTGATGACCTCAGAAGTTAGGTCCCATAGTGCTCAGAGCCATTTGAACCATTTTTGAACAAAGCTGTGCAGCTATTATCACCATTTGCATCTACATACAGGGCTTTACAAAACGAAACCGACATACGTCTAGAGGTTGCAGCGAGTGTCATGAGGAATAAAGTGAGGACAGGAACCCACGTCCAGAAATGCCACCCATCGACGCTACAGAGCGTCGAAGTTATAGGCGACGGCGTCTGCAATTGGGCCACCAATTCGGCAGCAAACGTGACTTTGTGCTCGGACGGAACGTAGGCGGGGTTGGATTGGGTTGTTTTGGGGGAGGAGACCAAACAGCGAGGTCACCGGTCTCATCGGATTAGGGAATCATGGGGAAAGAAGTCGAACGTGCCCTTTTCAAAGGAACCATCCCGGCATTTGTCTGAAGATATTTAGGGAAATCACGGAAAACCTAAAACAGGATGGCCGGACGCGGGATTGAACCGTCGTCCTCCCTAATGCGAGTCCACTGTGCTAACCACTGTGCCACCACGTTTGGTGAACGTACGTGGAGCGTCTCACAGTGTTGTTTGTTTATTCAGTGATCGCGACTGATTGCTACGATCATCAGTGGAGAAGATGGAGCTAGCTGTTGTGTAGACAACCCTTGACTCCTAAGAGCGAGACGTTCTGTTGCCGCGGTGGAAGGAGGTTTTGGACACAGATTTCATTCACAGTTCATTTTTCTACTGTGTACCGAAAAGGTCTAGAGATTTTAGAGGGTTCCAGGAGAAAAATAAACTGTGGATGGAAACCTGTGTCTGAAACCGTCACCCACGAAGGCAACAGAGTATCGCTTTCATGGGAGACAAGAGCTTTCTACGCAGCAGCTAGCTCCATCGTCTCCACAGGGGATCGTAGCAATCAGTCGCGATTACTGCAAGGCATTCCGACTACGGTCCGTTCACTATACAAATCAAGTTTACTCCCGAAGAATTGGCCTAATGGCAGGTGCCGATGCTAATAGATTCCACGCTCTGTAGCGCTGTTGGATTACGTTTCCGGACATGTGTTACTATCCTCAATTTGTTCCTCACGACACCCTCTACAACGTCCCGAAGTTTGTTTGCGTTGTTTTGCTACACCCTCTTTGTGTGCAAAACAGAGTTCTCAGTTCAAGCATCGACAAGAAATAAATACCACAACAGCCTTGATGCCGAACATGTCACGAGAATTCACCACTCTTCCATAAAGCCTAATACAAAGTACATCTGCGAACATAAGAAGTAGTACCACTCATCTCATTCAAATTTAAATGTAAAAGACCTTCTGGATTACGTTACTTTAAATTACGATCATTTTAAGAACTTTTGGGTTAGTTTTGAAATTACGTTTTGGAACGGATATATGTTATTTGAAATAATTGTCATTTTGGTTGCAAATAACACATTTACATAGAGTTTCACACTGAAAACATACTATAGAAACAAACTGTAAGGTTCCACATTAAAAATGGATTGTAAAAGGGTTTCTACAAATTGAGACGATTAGGAAACGCTGCCTTACATAATTACATAGCATACTGTGGGCAGTAATGGCCAAATCACCTCAGTTCCAGTACTCTTAAAATTATCTTTTCTAATAGATTGTAGGTTTTGACCCGTTAAGAATGGCGCGTTGAGTTTTATCTGCAAGTAAGTGCTGAATTCAATCACAAATTTGGTCCAATGCTTGATAAACTCGTATTTTCTTCTCTATGGGAACTGTGGAAAACGTTTGTTGCATTCTGGACAACAGCAGTGGGTGGACTAGTTTCACTCAGTGCCCACATCTCGCATCAGCCTTCATGCCACTAGGTCCTCAGGGAGTTTCTACGGAAGCCTGGAGATGAAGAAGATACGTAAAGCGAAGGAAGGTCCATGAGTCCGACAATCGTAAGAACCCCAGTCTGACATCGCAGTTTCTGATCCACAAAGAAGGTGCAAATAAAAGTGTGTTCCAGAACTTAGCTTTGCCATACGAAATATAATAGTCATAAAGTAACCTGAAGAAAAAAAGTCTGCTGATAAATTACTATGCATCTGACCACGTCATCAGTTTCAGTTAACAGTGAGAACAAGGAAAAAACAAAAAAGAAAAAAGGAAAGCAGGTGACACATACAGTTACACAGATTCTTTAGCCATTATCAAAACATAGGGTGCCATTGGACTTCGATGCCAAGGAGAGGGTAAAAACTGTAGGCCTATCTAGTTCAGAAAGGTGGATATGGAAACTAGGAAATAGGCTAACAAAAAAGAGAGAATTTATACCGGAGGAAACACAGCTCAAAGACACATACTATAAACACAGAATACCCACGAAACACACTAAAGGTCGATACAAAGATTTTTCTGCTCATCATATACACGATGTTCTCACCTGATGCCGTATGCTGTAAAACTGGTATTCCAAAGATCTTAGACAAGGAGTCTGAGACTCGGAAAGTTACACAAAAAAGCTTCAAAGTTAGATTGCCAATAAAACGATTTTGTACGCTAAAGTATGTAACCAATCTCGATTCCTGGAGTCTTAAGAAGGGAGCCGCGTTTGTTTTGACTCCTTAAACGAAACTCTGTAGTGTGTGAACGCAGTTTCTCTGCCATTAACGTTCTCGATGTTACTTTAATTAGCGAAAATACTTATATGAGACGGACATCGGTGATCGCGTGGATTGTATTACAATGAAATTGCACATTCACAACCGTGCATGCATTTACCTGCAACGAGCGCCGACTCCCACTGGAAGACAGAATGACAAGCCGCAACGTCAAAGCCAGCAGCGGCGTCTACACTGCGTGTGAGCGCGTTCCAAAGGCGAACACGGGGCGCCGGGAGAAATCGCAGCCGTTGTCAGATGACGTCACAGGCGGAGCGCCGGAGAAACCACGTGGAATACTTGCGTTCACTGTCATGCGTCGCGAGACAACACAACTCAGTGCTGCTAGGTCAGTGTTGCTAGGTCCTCAGAAGTTTCGGAAGATCTTCCGATTTTTCGAATTATTCCAGAAAATACGAACTTTTACGTAAATCTTCCAATCTTCCTGAAATTCTGCGTAAATCTTCCGAAATTTTCAGATCTTCATTCGTGGATAGAATGTGTAGCTACTAACAAACCAATTCGACCACAAAGAAACTTTGCGTTAACAATGGCTTCTGTTGTACTGTTGCAGTATTGTTCGGACGTAAGCGCCGGCAGAACCACGAAAAGCTGACACTGCCCAGCTGCTGTATTCAACTTTTTGTCGATTCAACAAAGGAGCGTATGCTTCTCCTCACTCTTCTTGTACAAAAAGAAAAGTCGGAAGCGTAGGAGAATGAGAAAACATCGAATGTATGTTATTCTATTGAGCAAAGGATTGTATTACACATTGTTTGACGACCGAAGTGCGGTCGACAGTAAATTCTGCAGATATCATCGAATGTCGAAATCGTCGTGTTGCATGTTGCTTGGCTATGTAAAAAATTGGAATTGACACAGAACTAAACAAGATTTTTTTCAGCAGAAGAGAAACTGATCCTCGCATTGAGATAAGTAATGCTGTAGACGATGCTTTATTTCTCATAATATATCTTCAGTAATTTTCTATAGTTTCTACTTTTTCCTCCTCTGTATTTTTTATAATACAATTTCTAAAATATTTTGAAAAGTACACTTTGTGAAGACTAATAACAGTGAACTTGTGGAAAATAAGGTAGGCAGAAACAAACAGATAAGTACCGGCAAGAGGAAACATGGTTCTCGGGCGATACGTCGGGTGACGTTTCCACAATATATCGTTGGCGCTCTGCAGTGTGTTCGCCGCACCTGATGTCTGTCCGCTGCGTCGACGAAATGTTGTGGAGCTTTCAGAACGACGTCTTGCCCGAGAAGCAAATTTACAACTAGTCCGTCGGGAAAATCTCAAGCAGCACACGCTAAGTAAGCCAAGTCTTTGACCATGTACTGTATATTACTTATAAATTAAAAAAATCAGTAGCCTTTTTTACGTGGTATAATTTTTGTTTCAGGTATCTGGCTAAAGGTATTACAACAGCTGACTTACAGTTTCAGTTTAGGATAAACCAGCCTTCGATATCTATCATCATTCGTCAAGCATGTAAAGCTATTTGGAACCGTGTCAAACCAGTCTCGTTTCTTGAATTGAACGAAGGATTGTGGCTGGAAATTGCCACAGAATTTTATGAAAAAATTCATTTTCCTGGGTATTATAGCAGGTAAACACGTGACAGTTGTGAAGCCTGTGGCTAGTGGATCATAGTAATACAATTACAAAATCCATTTTTCTATGTTACGTTTAGCCTCAACGTTGCAGCTTATGGAAAATCTGTTGATGCTACAATTTTCGCCTTAATGTTAAGAAAAAAAAAACAATATTGTAATGCACTGCAACGAACACGATGTTCACTGCCTGCATTGTAGCGACAAATGATTGAAAGACTGCGGGGCTGAGAGCACGTGCTCGAGTGATGTATCGTACGCACTCACAGGTCCATCGAGCGAAAAGTGGCGCCACATTTGTCCCTCGGCTAATAGGCACACTGCAAAGTCCCCTGACGGTCTTGGGTAACCCCAGTAGAGATGGCAAAGTCGTTCGTCCTTGGGAACTAGTTCATCGGTGATCGCTCTTTTTTGGGAACCGTTCATTTTTCCTTGTTCACCGTTCATTGTGCTTGGTATATGGTTCTTATGAAAAACTGAAAATTAGTAGCATAGGTGACTGAAGATGGAAGGCGCCAAAAGGGGGCACTTGTCTCCCACCTGGAGTACAGAGTTTTTATTCATAACAGAATTCTCAGACACTTGCAATTTTCGTGTTTCTGCAAAACATCTCGTTTAGCCAACTGTAGCGTTATGTGGCTGATCGCAGTGAACTAATATAAGGTGGCGAACGGAAAACCGGCCCCGAGTACAGACTGCTCGCCAATTACGCTCGATTTGTTGACCGCTACGAGAGAATAGATAAACATGTAATAATCAGGCAGTGAAGAAATAACAAATAAGCTAATGCAAACAACTTCGAAACATTAGATGAAGATTGATTGGTAAGCGACAACGAGCAGTCTAGTACTGGGGGCCGATTTTTCGCGCGCCACCCTGTACCACTGAAATAATATTGTAGGAGTTATCATATTCTCTTTACAAAATGTGACACCATACACTCGATTGCGAAGCGCGGGCTTCATTCGGTTGTAAGTCGGTCTGCCTTCCATAACAACGAACTTGCTCTTTTACCTGGGATCAAAAAAAGACGGAAAATGGCCACTTGTGTGTGCCGTGCCGACGTCCTTTGCATGTCTAATAACAAAGGATCTTGCCTTTTTACAAATATTTCTTCTGCTGTTTCTCGAAATAGTGAAGTAAGCTGATACGCCGTTTTGTTGCCTGAAAAGATGTATGTATTACATACCACGTAATTTTTATGTAATTTACGTAATTATAAAATACATTATAATTACCGGTCGTGGACGCTGAATAGAATACGAAAAGAACCAGAAGTTCAGAGTTCAAAAAAGGTTTGAAACAGATCGAGAATGTGCGTCCGAAGCGAAAGAAACGAACCACAACTCGATACTGAACTGTGAGCTGTCCGCAGTGGAACTGCGACGAGTGGCTACGCGAAGGAGGACGAGTCCGGCTGAGCGAGACCGAGACCGAGACAGACGGGAACGGACCGAGGCTGGAACGAGACCGGCAGACGTGTCATTCGGGAACGAGACCGACCGTTTCCCGTTCCCGGGAACTATAAGTAGAAAGCCGCAACCGAAGTGAACTATGAAAGACCGTTCCTTAGAACTCGTTCCCCGCTCGTTCCGTTCACCTTGGTGAACCGCTCCCTTGGACCCATTAGTTCGTGAACGATCCATCTCTAAATCCCAGTGGACAGAGCTGCTGGCGGGCCCGGCGGCTAGTGGATCAGCGGCGCTGCAACTTGCATTTGGCTCGATAATCTCTGTGCAACCTGGATGTAGAAGTTTGGTCTCTGAGCACAGAACTGCGGAGTGTTTGTACGCTCCTGGAAATTGAAATAAGAACACCGTGAATTCATTGTCCCAGGAAGAGGAAACTTTATTGACACATTCCTGGGGTCAGATACATCACATGATCACACTGACAGAACCACAGGCACATAGACACAGGCAACAGAGCATGCACAATGACGGCACTAGTACAGTGTATATCCACCTTTCGCAGCAATGCAGGCTGCTATTCTCCCATGGAGACGATCGTAGAGATGCTGGATGTAGTCCTGTGGAACGGCTTGCCATGCCATTTCCACCTGGCGCCTCAGTTGGACCAGCGTTCGTGCTGGACGTGCAGACCGCGTGAGACGACGCTTCATCCAGTCCCAAACATGCTCAATGGGGGACAGATCCGGAGATCTTGCTGGCCAGGGTAGTTGACTTACACCTTCTAGAGCACGTTGGGTGGCACGGGATACATGCGGACGTGCATTGTCCTGTTGGAACAGCAAGTTCCCTTGCCGGTCTAGGAATGGTAGAACGATGGGTTCGATGACGGTTTGGATGTACCGTGCACTATTCAGTGTCCCCTCGACGATCACCAGTGGTGTACGGCCAGTGTAGGAGATCGCTCCCCACACCATGATGCCGGGTGTTGGCCCTGTGTGCCTCGGTCGTATGCAGTCCTGATTGTGGCGCTCACCTGCACGGCGCCAAACACGCATACGACCATCATTGGCACCAAGGCAGAAGCGACTCTCATCGCTGAAGACGACACGTCTCCATTCGTCCCTCCATTCACGCCTGCCGCGACACCACTGGAGGCGGGCTGCACGATGTTGGGGCGTGAGCGGAAGATGGCCTAACGGTGTGCGGGACCGTAGCCCAGCTTCATGGAGACGGTTGCGAATGGTCCTCGCCGATACCCCAGGAGCAACAGTGTCCCTAATTTGCTGGGAAGTGGCGGTGCGGTCCCCTACGGCACTGCGTAGGATCCTACGGTCTTGGCGTGCATCCGTGCGTCGCTGCGGTCCGGTCCCAGGTCGACGGGCACGTGCACCTTCCGCCGACCACTGGCGACAACATCGATGTACTGTGGAGACCTCACGCCCCACGTGTTGAGCAATTCGGCGGTACGTCCACCCGGCCTCCCGCATGCCCACTATACGCCCTCGCTCAAAGTCCGTCAACTGCACATACGGTTCACGTCCACGCTGTCGCGGCATGCTACCAGTGTTAAAGACTGCGATGGAGCTCCGTATGCCACGGCAAACTGGCTGACACTGACGGCGGCGGTGCACAAATGCTGCGCAGCTAGCGCCATTCGACGGCCAACACCGCGGTTCCTGGTGTGTCAGCTGTGCCGTGCGTGTGATCATTGCTTGTACAGCCCTCTCGCAGTGTCCGGAGCAAGTATGGTGGGTCTGACACACCGGTGTCAATGTGTTCTTTTTTCCATTTCCAGGAGTGTAGTTTCATGTGCTTTGCATCGTCCGCCTTGTAGTTTGGCAAACAAATTTCCATCGGTTTATACACGACAGAGAACTCTAGACTGATTTCTTGTTTTGAACTTTATGTCAACGTGTGATGCAATAGGCTGATGTGGGAGCGGAATCGAGAAGTATTTTCTTTTCGTGTTCTAGTGACATTTTCTAGCAGTCATGTTGTAGTTTGGAAAGAAACTAAATATGAGCATCTATGGTTGGCACGATTAGACAGCTAAGGTTCAACGTCCAGGTAGTATAGAGATCACTGTGTCGGCTAATGCCCTTCCGCCACTGTACGTAAGACACAATGTACCGAACCCTCTAGCAGCTAGCAGGGCCTCTCATGATGCCACGAGTGGCGTCAGTGTTGTCTCTTCGAGTGGCGTGTTGTGCTTGTTTAGATATGAGTCCGAAGTCGAATTATCTGAATCTGTTGTGATTGCGCTAAAAAACGGTAAAATACGTTACCCAATATAATCCACAGAAACAGCGTTCACGACTTGCTCACTAGCAACATCGATGGTCCTTACAATAACGCGCGGTCTAAGGCGTCTTGTCACGGTCCGTGCGGCTTCCCCCGTCGGAGGTTCGAGTCCTACCTAGGGGCATGGGTGTGTGCATCGTCCTTAGCATAAGTTAGATTAAGAAGTGTGTAAGCTTACTAAGCTTTTGGGAATTGTGTTCAAAAGAAAAACCTTAACAAGTTACTGATCCTTCGCTTCCTCGGAATGAAGTATACCAAAGAAGTATGAAAACAACGAAGCCAGCTCACCACATACTTTCAAAACTCCAGAGGAATACTACAAAGCTATTTACATTGAAGTTTGCGAAACGGTGCAATCTTGCATTACTGAGCGGTTTGCTTCAACTAGACTCAAATGTCATTGCAGTTGAACAAGAGTGCTTGCTTTTAGTAAGCAGAGGTGAAACAAATTTGGAAAAATCAACTGAGTTTTTTTAAAAAATGACCTAGAAATTGAGAGACTGCGCTTACACTTGAATATGTTAGCCGATATCGCTAATAAAAAACAACTGGTCTTAAAAATATGCGTGATGTAAGAAAGTACATTACAGAAGAGCCTGCAGTTGGAGAATTATTATGTGAAGTATGAAGTGCATTAAGCTTCTCCAAGTAGTTCCAATCACAGCAACAACAGCAGAACGACCATTTAGCGTCCTTAGACGTCTGAAGTCGTATCTCCGATCAACAATGGGACAGAAGACCTTGAACAACTTGTCTGTTCTTCATCCCCGCCGAGATGTTTTGGACGAATTGGATATCTGACCAGTTATAAGCGACTTCATATTCAGTAACCCAGTCAGATGGTCGACATTTGCACCTTTCTAAAGACACTCTAGCCCTAATAACGGCATTTAGATAAATATTAAAAATCTTTATAAAATAGAGAATTAAATACGTACATAATGTTAAATTTTCAGGTTCGAAATATTAGTACTAGTTTAGTACTGTATTGCTACATTACTATAGTACTGTCTTAGTTATTTTCAAATACTTAAATATTTTTAGGGTGTAAGACTCAATTAAAACCCGCTATTTACATACTTTTTGACTGAAGGTATTAGGCATACTGTATTAACTTTACTAACTGTATTAAAGCATTAACTTTGAGATATTGTTTTTATTTAATGATCCCTGAGCCTTATTTAAAGTAAACTTAAATTAGCTATTTCACTTATTAATAAATGTTCTATTACTGTGCGACAGCAATATTTTATGTTTTATTCTTTCAATGAGAGTTTAGGTTTTATTTAAATATAAGTTCAGTCTTTTCAGAGCTATATATTCACTGCTCTGTAATAGTCTATAAGCATGATTATCACTATAAATTAAATTAGCTTTTTACGAAAATACCGTGCGTATTTATGTTTTGTTTCTTTTTTCAAAGCCAAAAAATTTGTCAGGCTTGTCGAGTTTCCCGGAGTGTCGAGTTATCGAGAGTCCAGTTTTCGGACTTCTAATGTTGATCATATGACTCTAAAATGCTTAAAAAACTTTAAAATTCACTATTTTTAATCTAAAATCTAGAAAATTTCCCGGGGCAAGACGACCCCCCCCCCCCCCCCCCCTCAGTATGGGCCGCCTCAATATTTTTTGTAAGTCGGCGCCCCTGAAGCTTAGGGACCGATAACCTCAGCAGTTTGGTCCCATAAAACCTTCCCACAAATTTCCAAAAATTGCCTTACAATGTCAACTGTCAAACGAGTGTTAAGAAGCATAGCATGCTGTTAATTCTGTTTCTCAACAAAGGCTACCCAAACTTATTGAGATGTCGTCATCAGTTAGTGGCAACAAGGTCTGTTGCCACTTCCCCCATCACCACCAACATTCAAGGCCACAACAATGCAAATTTCCTATAATACTTTTAATCATTGAACTAAGATGACCAGACGTCCTCATTTTCTGGTTTACAGTCCTCGACTTTCATTCTTTGTCCTCTGTTCCTTTAAAAGTGACTGAGGATAATAAATGTCCTCAATTTCTTTGTCCCAAATTTTAATTTGTTTGAGAAAAGACAGCGAATCTCGGACACTCAGAGACAGACTTCTAGAGACACCAACTCAGTTTTACATATGGGTATGATGAACTGTATCTTCTATTCCTTTGAGAATATTGGAAGAGAAGTACAAAACCTAACTTAAGAGTACGTGATCGATTATCCACAGGAAATAATAGTAGAACTAAAAATATCAACAGAATCACTCAATACAACTGACGTTTGACAAATGACCTGCAGAGACAAAAACTAAAAGAGGGACTGAGGGAGGCATGATATAAAGTCGCAACATGATCGCAAGCCAGCGCATGGGCCCCGCTTCTACGCTCCACGGGGATCACGATCATGTTTGTTTCCGTTTCGTGTTGAGTAGCCGCTGCTTTATTTTTGAGTTAGGTACAGGCAACCTGTTTCCTATCATCGAAGTAAGTGAAGACTTATTAAGTAACTGCTCCGTATGTTTTTGAAAAACATCGGGGTTTTAATTTTTCCTCTTTTTCATTTTTTCACTCATATGCTCAATTTTTTTCTATTTTATTTGAAATTAATTTTTTCCACCTTTTACCGCCAAGTCTTGCCTAATGGTAGAAACGGCCCTGATGGTAACAAAGACACATGACACAATTAACCGTTGTTATGTACGGCTCTGAAAGTGTCGCACGAAATATACACCAGGGTCACTGTGGCCGTCAATTATTTACTGTAAAAATTGCTTCACCTCTGCCGTGTACTTTTTCATTCATTTTAGAATCAATATATCCAAAATTCGAGACTAAGTGAAACCTGCCGTGGAAACTTTTCAGCAATGAAACTCGAAAGTGATCCGGATTTAATGATTTTATTTGTAGTTTAATTAAATGAAGATGCTATTCGTTTAATAAAATGCACGTATTACACAAATGTTTTGAGGTGTTCTGAATTATCCATAAATCAATTCATTTATATCATTTCCATACGCTTGGAATATGGGCTACAGCGTTATAGGAACTGGCAGCCATCTTCAGTTGTGTCCCACAATGAGCATTCTTACCGTTCACGGCTTTATTTTCTTCATCGCTGTCTGAAATTCAACAGACTGATCAGTTTCGCCATTGTCCGTATCTGCTGCAGGAGCATCAGCTTCAGAATCACTTTCATCAGAAAAGTCGATTACTTTCACTATCGAGTATTTCTAACAATGCTTCCCGTATAACATCTTCTGTTAGTAAAATGCCATTCCTGCGTATCATTTCCACATAAATATACTACACACTTGGCTACAGAATAGTTACACAATGTCGGCTGTGTGTACCCCAGGGTCATAATGACACATCAAAAAATATTTCTGTCAAGTTAATTGAACAACGTTGCCTCACTACTTCGAACGTCCGTCCTCTACTAGGTCGCAATGCTGAATTTACAATGGCGGCAGCGGTCTGTGTATGTGCAGTTGCACGTTCACAGTAACGGACAAAATACTCCAAGGTTCAGGCGGCGTGTCGTGATTTAGAAGTTGCAAAACATAGGTATTCATTGTGGCAGAACAAAAGTGGCTGGAATTATAAATAATGTTACAGGTAAGGCAAGTTTCGTTAAACTAACTGACACGCTTAAGACAAATAAATTTAGTCTCGTTGTTCATGAATCTACAGATAAGGGGTACATAAAACATTAGTGTTCGGCAGCATGCGTTCTGAGTGAAGGAATCGAAATAACTGATGCCTTTCTAGGACTAATTCCACTTACTGATGCTACTAGTGATATATTAAGAGGTTGAGGAGTTCTGCTGTGACAGTAATATCCCATATGAATATGATTGATTTCGCAGCAGATGGAGCGAATGCTATGTTATGGGCTTGTCATTCCTTATACACTTCGTGTAAGAAAGATATTCCAGAGCTATTCGTAGTGAGATGCTTTTGCCATTCATTTGCGGTATGCGCTTCTTACGTGTTCTGAACCCTTCCCACAGATGTAGAAGACCTAGTGAGGGATGTGTATAATTATTTCCACCGTAGCCCTAAAAGTTTCGGTAAACTGAAAGAGTTTCAGAACATTGTAAAAGTGAAACCGCACGAATTACTTCATCCCAGCCAGACTTGCTGGCTTCTTTCACACATGGTTGTATCTAGGCTTTTTGAGCAGTATGACTCCCTGAGACTATTTTTTATCGACGCTGTGGCTGATAGAAGAGTTCTGGCAATTGACACAATTCTGCAGAAATTAAATGATAACACTAGAAGGCTCTTCCTTAACATTTTTGGTTTTTTTGTTGCCGTCTTCAATAAATTAATCTTAAGATGCAACAAAGTCTCCTCAAATCCACGTCCTGTAGCGTGACGATGAGGCAACACTGAAAATGGTTTTAGAATGTTACGTGAAGGGACATTATGCACAATCAGCCAGCCCCCTTGAGATACGTTCAGTATCGAAATCCCATTCATTTTAAATCTCTTTATGAATTACATTTAGGAGCAAAGGTTTCGTTGAACATTGATAACAATACAGATCTGACATGTTATCAACTGAAGATCTTTAAACTTCGGTATTTCTACTTTTTGATAAAGAGTGCTCAACAGATATTAAAACTTTTTTTCAGTGGTAATGTTCTAAAATATTTGGGGCACTTGATCCAACTTGCCCAAGAGACAAGAGAATTCCATCAAATGGCAGTCTTGGATCAAAGTCTGTAAGTTTAATTAAAAATGACATTCAAGAAATTCACGCTGAATGGAGACTATTGAGAAGTACCAAGGCAGGAACGAAGAGTATAAATCCGGTTGAATTCTGGAATGCTATCCGTAAGCTGAAATGTGGAGCTGGGACACGTTCTCCAAGTTATCATCCATTGTGATGGCGCCGAGGTGTTAACCGCATTCGCCGGCTAGTGTGGAAAGAGTATTTTCGGCAATAAACTGGTTGAAAACCAAAGTACGGAACAGACTGAGCATTAGAACGACAGCCAGCTTAACATTCCTTGAGGAATGAGATTTGTGCCCTGTTAGACTTTCCTAGTGATGACTAATAACGCAGATGGTAGGGGGGAAATAGAGGAGTCCTAGATAGGTGTGTGAAAAAGGATT
Source organism: Schistocerca cancellata (assembly GCF_023864275.1). NCBI lineage: Eukaryota > Metazoa > Arthropoda > Insecta > Orthoptera > Acrididae > Schistocerca > Schistocerca cancellata. The sequence continues at coordinate 168,200,094 of NC_064634.1, forward strand.
TTGTTAAAAGAATCAAGAGCTTCCGGAATTTTTCCTATATATTCAGAAATTCTTAAGCTCCATTTCCCAAAACAAACATTTCGGACCTGCTGAAACTCAATCAAGTTTTGCTACTCACGATAAAACTACTAGTAATCGCGAGACGTCTCGATTATGCTTACGGCTGAGTCGATAAAAATTCTCCGTAAGCCTAGATAAAGTGCGTGGCAAAGAGTACGGACCTAGTCCAGTTAATAATTTCCATTTTCTATCCGCTTCCGATAGTGTATGACGCATAGGGAAAAAAATGACGCCTTTTATGCTTCAGAGCACGCCCCAATCCCTTTTCTTGTCCTCGCGGCCTTCACGACAAATTTAGTATGAAAGCAATAGAACTGTTACGACATTATGTGAAGGCGATACAGTGGCTAAGATACTGCCTACTAGCCTCGTACCTGTTTTACTGCTGACGGCCATCTCATTTGCAGGTTGCCTTTTAAATGACTTTCAGGGCCAACAAACATTTGATTTAATACTGTAATTATGGACCGAAATTAAAAATTGTAATTACTATCATTATGTACTCATTAAGAAGTACAATCTTACATTAGTGATTTAACGCAATAATTTAGAAACTATGCATACTGAAGTTTGTAGAGGTAGCATAATTCACGGCATGAAAGTTATGTATAGACAAACTACACTCATCCTCTGGCAGATCGTGGTCTTACGAATTGTGGTACTGACTGTCGATACGGAGCCTCCTGAACGATGCCTGACGGGCTCGGGGTATTTTCTTTGCTCGGGACTGGGTCAAGGACATAGCCAGGATTTTGTCAAAGAAGGTTGAAAAGGGGAGGGGGGTGCGATTTGTTAAAGAGGACCTTAAAAAGGCTCACGTTTTTTATTCTGCTTTGAAAAAACATTTATTTATTTATTACTATGCGCTACAATTTTGGGATCTTAACAGTGATTCCCACATTAATTTCAGTTCGATTTCTAATTTATGCGACCTCGTAAATGAGTTTGTACTTATCCATGATAATATAGTTATATAGTCTTTCATGCTAATAAACTCCACTTCTGAGTTGTGACGGCTGGACTCACTATTCCAAGGATATTACAAATAAGACGTTTCACGATAGAACGTCGTTTTGTCGTAAAATTTGAAAGTATGATATATTGCCATTCCCTATGTGAGCTATCTTTATTCACAGAAGTACAAAATGAGAATCCCTAGCCGCCTTCCAACGTAAATGCGGCTTGTAGAGTCAGGAATCTCCGAAGACAAGTTTAGCTCACCTTCGAAGCAGCCTTTTTCATATAAGCATCTTTAAGGGAATTTGTATCTGTCAGGAAAGAAAGGAATTCCGAAGGAATTGGCAGTGGCCTATAGTAAGGGATCAACCCTTGCATTTGCCTTAACTGAAAATGGGAAACTACAGACAACCATATTCACGGTTGCCTGCGGAGAGATTACAACTACCCCGCCTCCCACACCTGAAGACTGCTAGCTCAGCAGCTCAAGGTGCAGAGTTACGCCGGTCGATGGATAATGTGAAAAAACTGGTTCTTGTACATTGTTTTCAAATAACATAAAATGCTCGGAACAAAAGATGGAATTCTGGTATTGCATGTATTTCGTTTCATTGTGTATTTTTCGTCATTTGATAGAGCATGAATGGAAGGAGTTCGTGGCTTCAGTTACTATAGTATTACTAGAGCATAAATACACACATCAAAAAAGCTTTTCCATCACCCCAGTTCCCAGAAGTCCTGAAGATAGACATTGACTGCGGATAGTGGATCACAGACACAGCCCCTCTGACTGTTCAGAGATGTCACTAAACCAGCCCAAAGATGTAAACAACTATGCATGAGCAGCGCTTATTAGATGGAAGGGGTCTGACATTCGACCAGTTCGAGTCATTCCACCAGGAAGGAGGTACACGGCTCATGTTGTCTGTAGTTCAACCATGCCTAGACGATCAATACCACAGTTGTATCATATCTGCATTGTTACATTGTGCCAGGAAGGGCTCTCAACAAAGGAAATGTCCAGGCATCTCGGAGTGAACCAAAGAAATGTTGTTCGGACATGGAGGAGATAGAGAGAGACAGGAACTGTCAATGACATGCTTCGCTCAGGCCGCCCAAGGGCCACTACTGCAGTGGATGACCTCTACCTACAGATTATGGATTGGAAGAACCCTGACAGCAACGCCACCATGTTCAATAATGCTGTTTGTGCAGCCACAGGACGTCGTGTTACGCCTCAAACTGTGCACAATAGGCTGCATGATGCGTAACTTCACTCCTGACGTCCATGGCGAGGCCCATCTTTGCAACAATGACACAGTGCAGTGCAGTACAGATGGATCCAACAACATACCGAATGGACCGCTCAGGATTGGGATCACGTTCTCTTCACCAATGAGTGTCACATATGCCTTCAACCAGACAATCGTCGGAGACTTGTTTAGAGGCAACCCAGTCAGGCTGAATGCCTTAGACACACTGTCCAGCGAGTAAGGCAAGGTGGGGGTTATTTTGGAGTGGCATTATGGGGGGCTGATGTACGCTGCTGGTGGTCATGGAAGGCACTGTAACGACTGTATGATACGTGGATGCCATCCTCTGACACACAGTGCAACCATATTGGCAGCATATTGGCGAGGCATTTGTTTTCATGGATGACAATTCGCATCTCAGTCGTGCACATCTTGTGAATGACTTTCTTCAGAATAATGACATTGGTCGACTAGAGTGGCCAGCATGTGTCTGGACATGAACCCTATTGAACATGCCTGGGATAGCTTGAAAAGGGCTGTTTATGGACGATGTGACCCACCAACCACTCTGAGGGATCTATGCCGAATCGCCATTGAGGAGTGGGACAATCTGGACCAACCTTGCCTTGAGCCTCTGTCGTCTGGATTATTCTCACCAACTTCAACGTTTCTGAACTGCACAATTGGGAATTCTCCCTGCAACATATACTTTGTCCCTGTAGCACCACTGGCCGCAAACTTCACTAGTCTCTGTCCTCCACCTGTCTCTATCCCCTTCCTGCTCCTATTCCAGCCTCTCATATGTTTTCTATGCTCAAGCACACCTGCATATTGCTTTCCACTTCTCTCCTTGGTTTTCCCTTCCCCCAGCATAGCCTCCCAATGCTGTGGCCAGTAGCCCACCACCCTGTACCTGCTAAGTGCCTGCAGACTCCCACAGGCAGCAATTCAGCATCTTCTTCTATCCCTGCCCTCCATCCTACCCTTCTGTCTGCCCATTCATCTTCTGTACCCCAACTATTCACCTGAGCGACAGTGGCCATGTGTTTGTGAGTTGTGTGAGACTGTATGTGTGTGGCCACATCTGAAGGAGAATTGTGTCTGATAGCTTAATTATATCCAACAATCTACTTCCAATGTACCTGTCTGCCAATCATGTCTCCTCTAGGTGGTGAGTACTAATCTGTCCCATTCACATTGTTATTCCATTCTGAAATTTTCATTGTTTAATATTGAGTTTTAATTTCAATAATTCAGACTTTGCATTGTGATTTCCAGGGATAGTCATTGTGATAGACCTATTTAAAAACCTAGAAAACTTGTTTGTAGGTGGGATTCACAATTTTTCAGGGGTACTGATATTAGCTGCAGTCATTTTCCGATAAAAAACTTGTTTTCCTGTGAGATATTGATCATATGCTGATCATGGGTGCAAAATTTTGTAGTCAACTATATAACATTTCCAGAAAATGTATTCGATCATTAGATAATTTTCTTAGTGGTGACATTCCAGCTGCATGGTGATTTGATCTATTCCATTTTTCTGTCTGCTATGAATGATAATTTTCTATTTGTTACCTAGCACTTGTTTTCCTGAAATGGCTGTTGAGCTTTCACTGCATACATCTGATGTCTCCCTCAATAGCTTATTTGCTGTTTGGGTTAAAAGTTTTTGGAGGACTAAGAAGCTTGTGTACTGTGACATGTTTTTGCTGTCTGTTGCTTTGGCACTTCCAAGATAGATGAGTCTTCATTAATGCTGCATTTTGTGAAGTATTTAAAATATACGTATCATCCTGACTAGGTTGCTCATTTAGTGTTGCTTCTGTTTGCAATATGGTTATATGTGCCTGGATGATTTGCTCATTTGATAGTGGTTTTATTTGAGTTCGTGACATGATTATTTGCTCCTGATTCAAAATACCCAAGACATTGTTGTTATTGGTATGCTGATAGTGAGTACCTTATTTATGTTACTGGTATATTCTTTGTCTTACAGAGTGTTGTCTTCCACCATGTACGTGTACAAATGTTATATCAAGATACATTTCTCAGACCTTGTGAAATCAATAGTACATTTTTTATTTCTAAGTTCCACTTAAAAGCCTTCTGGCACATCATGTCTTTGAGGCATACTTATGACAGTGACTGCTGGTATTTTTAAACTATTCATGAAATTTCTCAGAACTGAAAAGAACACATTCATTCTTTCATTTCTTCCCATTAAATAATAAAGGGAATTACTGTTCAGCAAGACTGTAAGACAAGCCACACAGTGAAATGAGTCTGGCTACTTTCTGTTTCTTGATAAAGTTTTTATTTATTTTCTTCAACCCATAATTAGTTGTGAAACTGTAACCACAATGAAAATCAAATATGTTTTATTTACATTTAGCTGCACCATTCAGCTACTTCTCTATATAGTTGCTGCTCTAATTTAAGACATTTGTTGCAGCATCATACCAGCTTTCCAATACCCTGTGCTTTCCACCAATTGCTTATTGTGGTCTGCAATTTGCCATCTATGCCAAAATGTTGTCATAGCCAGCAGTGCATGTGAGCCAAATCTGAGCTACATGGTGCATGATCAAACTGTTGCCATCAAAAAGCTGCAAAGACAGTATTGTTGTCCCTGCAGTATGCAGCCAAGCATTGTCATGAAGAAGGAAACACATGACAGCTACATAATGTTTACTGCACAAAATCTGGTGAACACCCTCAGAGTGCACATTACACATTGTGGGGAACTTTTCTTGCTCTAGGCTTACTTACGTGCACACTGTGAGCTAAGAACCGACAATTGAAATGTGACATGATTTATGGCATACTAGAGACACTGCACAACACATCTGCACAAAGCTTCATTTGATTCATGACTGATGAAGGTGGGAAAGCAAGGAGAGGAGGAGGAGGAGGAGAAAAGATTAGTGTTTATCGTTCCGTTGACAATGTCATTAGAGATGGAGCGGAAGCTCAAATTAGGGAAGGATTCAAAAGGAAAGCAGCTCTGCCCCTCCCAAGGAAGCATCCCAACATTTAGGGAAAACACAGAGAACCTAAGTCAGGATGGCTGGACATGGGTTTGAATCATCAATTGTCATCCTCCTGGGAAGGAGGGGGGGGAGGAGGGGGGGGGGACCCACACAGACACCCAAACATATGTTCCACTGTTTCCTATCAGATGTATCTGTGCAGTACACACCAGTAGTCTGTAGGTAAGTGGTTGCCTTTCTCTTTTTTTACATATTTTTTGATCCAGGAATTTCCATTATTTATTTATTATTATTACTAACATCCAGGTTCACTACACTATTCTGTTATGTTGTTGGCTTTCTGTTTGTGTAAATTCTACTTCTTTTTGATCCCCTAAATGCTACAAATTACTTAAATTTTTTCATGTTTGGAAGCCTGAATTTTTGACTATGTTTTTGGTAAAACTGCTGTAAACAGAAATGTGTGAAATCTTATATGAGAATATTTTTTACAGATTTTCTTCATTTATTTGAAATTCTATTCTTTCATTCACTTGTAATTTCAAAACCACAAATATACTGACAGAAAAAAAATCGCGGCACCCGGAAGGAGTTGAGCGACATGAACGGAAGTTGTTAGACATGTTTCTAATTCTGAAAGATGACGTTTATTCAGATTTTGTGCCATTTGCATAAGAATGGCGTTAGTAGTGCCACTATAACGAAGCAAATCAAGTTTGCTTTAAATACATGCTGTAATGTCATGAGCATTAGTTATCTTTGAGATTGGATTTGGTGAGTTGAAGTTAGTCAAGAACGCTTTTGAGGTGACAAAGATGCCTTTATCAACACCTCACTGAGTTTGCACAAGCTTGTGTAACAGGGCTACAAGGAGCTTGCTATTCCTTCCGCGATATTGCGGAAAGACTTGGCAGGAATGTAACCACTGTACGTGATGACTGGTAGCGAGAGTCATAACAATGTACCATCACAAGAAGTTGCATTGTACTGCATTTGAAGCAACAATCTGAACACTAATTGGTACCATAGTAACACAATGGACTATTATAAATCAGTTACATCAAAGGACAGTTCCAGGTTAGACACCCTGTGGTGTGTATTCCACTGACCCCAAACCACCACCATTTGCGACTTCAGTGGTGTCGTGAGAGATCTCATTGGAAGGAAGGTAGAGAGAGGTCTGTTGTATTTTCTGATGAAAGCTGGGTCTGCCTCAGTGCTAGTAATGGTCATGTGTTGGTTATGGGGAGACCAGTTGAGGACCAGCATACAAAGTGTCTGTGTGCTACATACACTAGACATATACTGGGTTGATGTCTGGTGTGTGATTTTGTATGGCAGCAGCACCACTCTTGTGGTTATCCCATGCAGCCCGACTGAAAAATTGTACGTTGATCTGGTGATTTGAATTGTTGTGCTGCCATTCATGAACAGCACTCCAGGGGGTGTTTCCTGACAGAATAATGCTTGCCCAGAAACCGCTTTGCAACTAAACATAGTCTACAGAGTGTCAACATGTTGCCTTGCCCTACTTGATCACCAGATACGTCTCCAGTCGAGCACATATGGGACATCATCGTACAACAACTCCAGCATCATCCAGACCCACTGTCCCTGTGTTGACTGACCAAGTACAACAGGCATGGAACTCCATCCAACAAACTCACATCAGAAACTGTACAGTACAATACATTCATGTTTGCATTCAACATTCTGATGGTTACAACAGTTATTAATGTATCAGCATTTCACATTTGCAATGGCTTATCTCATGCTTCCATGAACCTGTGAGCTTGCAATGTTAATCACTTAAAATATGTCATGTAAACAAATGAATTCCTGTAATTTTGTTGCTCTACATGAATTATTTTTTGGTGCTGAGATTTTTTTCTATCAGTGTACTTGTTTTGCCACTGGATACTCCTTCCCATCGACAATAGCTTCTCTCAGAACTGCGTAGATGGGAACTGTTACTGCAACACATCCTTTTTTTCTGAAATCCTTCTGGCCTCATCCTGCACCCACACACACTCTTGCCCATAGTCCTCCTTCCCCTGTTCTGTCATCCCTTCCCAATGTGTTCCTCCATGTCATTGTCACTGTATGCAGTGCGAACTCGCTAGTGCTGGTGACATGTTCCATTAATATCCCATGCAACTGCTGCCACCCTCCCAGCCATCATTCCCCATTGCCACCTTCCCAACCCGCACTTCCTTTCTTGCCCCATCCACTCCACACAACACAACACAACCCCTCATCCCTGTCGAGCTGCAGAGCTGTTGTCTGTGCACAGTGTGTTCAGCTGGTGCAGTGTAGCTGTACAGGTGTGTGTGTGTGTGTGTGTGTGTGTGTGCAAAATATTCAGTCTTGTTTGTATGCCTGTAAACAACTCATCACCTTTATTGTTCAGTGAGTTGTTACCATTACCCCTAAATTATTAGTTTTGTCACTCAGTTTTATTTGAATAATTTTATTTTGTCCATGACTGCTTCTAAGTCCAAGAGAATGGAAGTGATACAGAATCTCAGTAAACTATCCTCAAATTTATGTAATAGTTACACTTGGAGTTAATCCCTATTTAAGAAACACAACATAATCGAAAAATCAGACAATAGAAAGTCCAGATCAGAATATCAAGTATTATGAAAAGTACAGATTGCTACTCACTGTAAAAATGACTTGTTCAGTTGCAGACAAGCACAATGAAAAGACTAACACATTGAGCTTCCAGTCAAAGCTTTCTTCAGAAAATAAAGGAAAACGAACACAAATTCACACAAGCAGGCACACCTCTTGTGCACATGACCGCTATCTTTGGCTGCTCTGACCAGACTGCAGATGCTGCATTGAACAAAAGCAGCAATCTGGAGTCATAATATAAATCCCTTTTCCAATTTTTCTTCATAACAATATTGTTAACTGTATTTTCTTGGTTACAATATTAAGAAATAATTGCTTTTTTGTAGGCTCCTGTAGATATATATATTCCCATTACTGTTCTATTTTCTTTTCATTGCAATAATAAGAACTCATGGATGGAAAATAAACAGTAAGTCTGCAGGCCACATCACATTACACTTTAATTTCTTTCAAGTGATCAACATTTCGCCTGCTGGGATCTTCCTCAGGACTTCTAGTGTGTAGAGCAGAAATGGAAAAAAATGAAAAGCATCATTCAATATGCCTTAGGCATCTTAAGGGATGGGAAAAACTGCTATGTAAACAAAGAAAGCTTCATCTCATATTCAAGAGAAGTCGAGCCCTAGCTAAAAAACAAAAGCTGATAAAGCAAAAATGAGCATAAGAAGAGCAATTAGAGAAGTGTTCCATGATTTTGAAATTAAAATTTTGTCAATCAATCTGAGTACAAATGCTAAGAGGTATTGGTTTTATGAAAAATCAGTACGAGATTCAAATTCATCTTTTCATTCACTCAGAGACTGTATTGGCATTGAAATGGAAGATAAAGAGAGATGGCCGAAATACTGAATTTGGCCTTCTGAAATTGTTTCACCACTGAAGATTGTAACAGAGTCTCTCTTTTCAATCATTGTATGAATGTTGAAATAGCAGATATTGAGATAACCGGTCATGGACTAGAAAAGCAACTACAGCCACTTAGTAATAGGAAGGCATCAGAACCAGAACCAAATGAGATGCTTTAGAGATTCTACTAGGATTATGCGAAATAACTTGCTCCCCTTATAGCAACAGTTTATCATAGATCGCTGGAGCAATGAAGGGTACCTAGTTATTTGAACTCAACATGTTGCTCTTAATGAGACAAAATCAACAGATGTAAAGATAATTTCTGGAGTATCGCAAGGAAGTGTGATATGCCCATTATTATTTACAATGTATATAGATGATCTATTAGAGAGCTACGGATGCTCTTTAAGACTTTTCACATGTGATGCAGTTGTCTATAACGAAGTAGCAACACCAGATGACGGTACTGACTTGCAGAATGACCTGCAGAGGACTGATGAATGGTGCAGGCTCTGGCAGTTAACCATGAGCATAAATAAATGTAACGTGTTATATGCATAGGAAAAGAAAGCCACTACAGTACATCTACAAACTATTGACAAGAAACTGCTGGAAACAGGATCTACCATAAAATATCTAGGAGTAACTATCCAGAACAACCTTAAGTCTAATGATCATGTAAAACAAGTAGCAGGAAAAGTAGATACTAGATGTAGATTCATAGGAAGAATCTTAAGCAAATGTAACTCACCCATGAAGAAAGTGGCTTATAAGATACTTGTTCAACCGATTCTTGAGTACTGTTCATCATTATAGGATCCATACCAGGTAGGATTGATAGAAGACGTAGAGAAGATCCAACGAAGAGCAGTGTGTTTCATCAAGGGGTCATTTAATCAGTACAAGTGTGAACCGAGATGCTCACTGAACTCCATTGAAAGCTGTTACAAGAGAGGCACTGAGCATCATAGAGAGGTTTACTACTGAAACTTCAAGAGAGCACATTCCAGGAAGAGTTGGACAAGATATTACTTCCTCTCACATGTACCTCACATAATGACTATCATGAGAAAATTCGGGAAACTACAGCCAGTACAGAGGCTTAATGACAATCATACTTCCCATGTCTCATTCATGAGGGGAACAGTAGAGGGGGAATCAGTTTGCGGTACCAGACATAATCTCTGCCACACACCATTGGCTGGCTTGTGGGGTATATTGTACACACTCACAGTTAGCTCAACACTTGGTGTGACATGATGCAGACTGACATCATTCCAGGTTTTATCTTCAAAATAAACAGTGACTTTGTGGACGGGTTATCATTCACCTGTATAATGAAGTGCTGATTGGTGGATAATAATATAAAAAGCTGAGATAATGCTCATTGATCTGTCAACACTATACAATTATAAAAGTGTACTAGTGTGTGTATTGAAACATTTTTGATCTCAAACAAAAATTCATCACTCAAAATGGAGTGAATGTGACATTTTATGTCTGTCTTTCTATATTGAGCACTTCAGTTCAAGTTCAGTGATTGATCATGCTAAACATAGTTCCTTAATCATCTGCAGCGTATGCTTTTTCATGTTAATATAGTTTGCAGCCAACCTTAACCTTCTACACAAGTTAGCCAATTGTTTGGTGTTAACACTGTGGCAAAGTTTGCAATGATAATGTGACACCATTCTAGCAATTCTGTCGAAGAAATAACAGTTTTTTTCTTGTTGAGTTAATTTCCAACAATTTTTGTTGCATTCTTTAATTTGAATGAAGTGACTAGATCTGATGTGCATAAATATATATATATATATATATATATATATATATATATATATATATATATATATATATATATATATTGCATGTCAGTGCTGAAAACTAGAAGGTATGTACTATGTTTTCTCCAGTGGTGTGCAAACTATAAAGTGGTGCATAAAGTACCTACTCAGTTAACACAATATGCTAAAACTAAACTCTGCCCGAACAGGCCATATAGGCCCAACGGTATCGACCAGCTGCCATGTCATCCTTAGCCCACAGGCATCACCAGATGCAGATATGGAGAGGTATGTGGCTAGCACACCACTCTCTCAGCCTTATGTCAGTTTACGAGACTGGAGCTGCTACTTCTCGATCAAGTAGCTCCTCAGCTTGCCTCAGAAGGGCTGAGTCCACTCTGCTTATCAACAGCACTCAGCAGACTGTATGGCCACCCATCCAAGTGCTAGCCCAGCCCAACAGCACTTAACTTTGATGATTTGATGGGAACTGGTGTTAACACGGCGGCAAGGCCATTGGTCTAACCCAATATTCTGCTAGTGCTAAAATTGTTAAAGTTGTATATTGCATAATAATATTTTAAAACAGATGGACAGTTACTATTTTCTGTTGTAAAAACACACTGAAGTGACAAAGAAACAGGTACAGACATGCGTATTCGAGTACAGAGATATGTAAACAGACAGAATACAGTGCTGTGGTCAGCAATGCCTATATACCGTATTTACTTGAATCTAAGCCGCACTTTTTTCCGGTTTTTGTAATCCAAAAAACCGCCTGCGGCTTAGAATCGAGTGCAAAATAAGCGCAAGTTCTGGAAAATGGTGGTAGGTGCCGCCACAACTAACTTCTGCCGTCGAATATATGCAGCGCTACACAGGCACGCTTTGCAGCCACAAAGATAAATACTGGCCCCAAAACCTCTGAGTCAGTAAATAAATTAAAAAAAGGTGGAAGACGAGATTTTTTTCTCCGCCCCGAGTTTTGACCACTGCATTTCCATACATTATCCAACGAAGTAAATACAAATTCCGTATTGTTCATCTTCGAATGTAGCGGCATTTAAATGTACTATGAAAATCCGACTGGCAAGATGTTTGCAGTTTGGGATATTTGTCAATATGGCCAACTCTACGTTCTGAATTTTTTCCTATCTGTGAGAAGAGATGGTTGCTAATAGGGACTTTTATGAATTGAGAATCACATGCAGTATTCTCTTCACCATAAGAATAAGACGAATATAAACATTTTGCCATGTATTCTCTCGTGTTTGCTACTATCTCATTTAAATCCTGTCTGACTAATAAAGTTCGAAACTAGTGTGAGACAATAGCAAACGCGGAAGAATATACATATCATGTCATGTTTATATTCGTATTATTCTTATGCCTAATAGTGATACAGTCAGAAATGAAGCACGGCAATTGACTAGATTTTTAAATCTAAGATGACTCTAATTTCTGTGCAGAATGTAATGTACAAAAGAGGCGTCTGCAAAGATTTTCAAACGGCGAAAAATTTTAGCTAAACTCTCGTTCAGAACATCTATCATACGCAGTCTATTATTTGGTTCTTGTTGATCATTATGAAAGAAAGCAGCAGTGTAAGTAACAACAAATAGCAGTCTCTTGCCACTGTTTCGCTAATGAGACAATTCCTCTCTTTTTTTTTTATCGTAAGCGGCAGTAGCACGCACAAAAGCAAGCCATGCCGCGATCGGCGACAGGTCGTAAACACACATTATCAGAATGCGACAAACAATGCACGACACAGTACAACAACGCATTTTCAGCTTAGAGTGACGTTAACACCTATAACAAAGAGAACAGCACTTATCAGATCAAAGAAAAATAAGCAATCGATTCAAAACAGACAAAGCACGTGAAAAAGGAAGGGTACCCGTATAAATACAGGCCTGACGCATAGCAATGGCTACCTGGTAAAGGTTCAAATGGCTCTGAGCACTATGGGACTTAACAGCTATGGTCATCAGTCCCCTAGAACTTAGAACTACTTAAACCTAACTAACCTAAGGACAGCACACAACACCCAGCCATCACGAGGCAGAGAAAATTCCTGACCCCGCCGGGAATCGAACCCGGGAACCCGGGCGTGGGAAGTGAGAATGCTACCGCACGACCACGAGATGCGGGCGCCTGGTAAAGCTTAACTGCTAAGCTTACGACTCGAACCAAACTACTGTAGCTGTATCGTCATTCATTCGACCTAAATTGTGTCACATATTACAATGGACCAACTTTGTTTCGATTTGGAGGTGCGGCCTAAAACTTTTCTCTCCCTAGAACTTCGAGTCTCAAATTTCAGGTGTGGCTTAGATTCAGGAATTTTTTTTTTCCCTTGATTTCGAGTCTCATTTTTCAGGTGCGGCTTAGATTCGAGTGCGGCTTAGATTCGAGTAAATATGGTAAGACAACAAGTGTCTGGAGCAGTTGTTAGATTGGTTACTGCTGCTACAGTGGCAGGTTATCAAGATTTAAGTGAGTTTGAATGTGGTGTTAAAGTCAGTGCACAAGTGATGGAACACAGCATCTCTCAGGTAGCGATAAAGTTGGGATTTTCCCATATGACCATTTCATGAGTGTTCCATGAATATCAGGAATCTGGTAAAACATCAAATCTCCGACATTGCTGAGGCTGGAAAAAGATCCTGCAAGAATGGGACCAATGACAACTGAAGAGAATCGTTCAACATGACAGAAGTGCAACTCTTCCGCAAACTCCTGCGTATTTCAATGCTGAGCCATCAACAAGTGTCAGTGTGTGAACCATTCAACGAAACATCATCAATATGGGACTCGTGTACCCTTGATGTCTGCACAACACAAAGCTTTATGCCTCGCCTAGGCCCGTCAACACCAACATTGGACGAGTCTTATTTCACATTGTATCAAGCAGGTGGATATGTACGGGTATGGAGAGAACTCATTAATCCATGGACCCTGCATGTCAGCAGGGGACTGTTCAAGCTGGTGGAGCCTCTGTAATGCTGTGGGGCATGTGCACTTGGAGTGATATGGGATGCCTGATATGTCTAGACAGGACTCTGACAGTAGACATGTGTAGGCATCCTGTCTGCTCATCTCCATCCATTCATGTCCATTGTGCATTCTGACAGACTTGGGCAATTCCAGCAGGACAGTGTGACACCCCACACATCCAGAATTGCTACAGGGTAGCTCCAGGAACACTCTTCTGAGTTAAACACTTCTGCCGGCCACCAAACTCCATAACTTGACCATTATTGAGCATATCTGGGATGCCTTGCAATGTGCTGTTCAGAAGAGATCTCCACCATCTCGTACTCTTACGGATTTATGGACAGCCCTGCAGGATTCGTGGTGTCAATTGCCTCCAGCACTACTTCAGACATTAGTTGAGTCCATTCCATGTCATGTTTCAGCCCTTCTGCGTGCTCGCAGGGGCCCTACACCATATTTGGCAGGAGTACCAATTTCTTTGGCTTTTCAGTGTAAATTCAAAAAGTCATGAAGGATCTCTATTTCCTATCATTTCATTTGACTTCTATACCTCACTGTACCTAGGTTCATAAAAAGATGAAAGAGGACAAATAAAGTAGTGTGCTAAACTATTCTAAAAAGACTGGGTCCATTCAAATTTTGATGCTACTCATATTTTTACTTTCATTATGAAAGCTATCATGTACATCTAGCAGTAATTTCTGTTTTGACAGTACTATTAATAAATGGTTACAGAATACCAGTCTGTCAGCTTACAGGGATAGAAATAAGTATCAAAAATTTTAAACTTTAAAACAAGTTACAAATTTAATGTACAACAGTTACATCAGCAGAAAAAAATCAACATAATAACTTTATTTTCAGTAATATTAAACTTTTAACAAATGTTTCATTGTAATGAAAAATATACTACATTTTTATTGTAAATACAACACTGAATTTTCTTGCATTTTAAAGAAGCATAATTACTTTATATAACAGCATTTATAGTACAATGGAAATAAAACCTCAAACTTCTGTAGAAGATGTAAATACAGAATGCCTATAGACCTACAGAACACCTTTTAAAAAATTAAAAAATGCAAAATATACAAAACATACTATGAGCAAATACTGCTGTTGAATGTCAGATTTTGTAGATTGTGGTCCCAAATTGAGCCTAATAATTTCCCATCATAACATCAGTTACCAAAGAACATACATTCTCCATGGACGGAACTTCTGTAACTGTCATAAGGGCTTTAACATGAGCTAATCATTTTTTTGAAGTTATGATGTGAATTTTTCAATCAGATCTCATTATCTACAACACCACTCAGTAAAAGTGTCAACAGCAAAAACTAATCAGTAACACTTTACAACAATATGCAGTTCTACAAATACAAACCACTCTTTCTCAAAAGTATCTTTGAAAGTATTATTTCTGTAGGTCTGAAATTATAGTTTTACATAATTTTAAGAACCTTTTTCTATTTGTGTATTTAGAACAGTCCCAGATGACATCTAAAATTACATCTCATTTTGTTACATAAAGACTGAGGTCACAATTATTTCAAGATTTTCAACAATTCCATAAGATTATTTATGCAGATTGATAAATATGGCACAAAATTTTTTAATCAGTAGTCACTTACAGATAATTATGATTTATGGCAATTATCTGTAAGTGCCTCTGCTTCACATTTCTTAAGAAAAATAACAAAATATGCTTTTTGCTATAAGAACATAGATGGAAACCACTAATCTCATTAAATAATATTGTGCATTCACAAGTAACTTTAAAATTATTTTAATTCAGAGAAAAGACATGAATTCATTCCAGTTGGATTGTATAAAAATTGGGCAAATCAAGTTTTTTCTTTATGTAGGTTACAATTTTAATGTAAATTAAACCATTGAACAGACCAATTGCACGATTATTATATTCTGAGCTATGGGATAACAATTTTGTTTCTGATAAAAGACTTGTGCATTCATTATTTTAAACCAACAATTCAAGATTCAAACAAGATCGGAGGTTCACAAATAACTGATACCATAAAAGCTGCTTTACATTTTTCTACTCATTTTGCCACGATTTGCTACACTTTCCATCTCAAAAATATACATTGTTTAAACCACATAAGATTTTGATTATGTGTAATCTCATTTGGAAATACCAAGCCATGCCACTCTGTCATTATATAATATGTCAACAGAAGTTTTATAAGAAATCAAGAATCCAGATATAATTTCAGACAACATATATGGGATGAAACTTCCAAATATTTTGAAAATGAAATGATTTTAGTCTCGATACAGTCCACATTTTGCCACTCATCTGTTTCATAGCCATGCTAAAACAAAATGAAAGTATTTTGACAAATGAATCTTAAAAACAGTAACATTAACTATAAAGGTTTTTTTCTGATTAGTTTTTTATGTATTATCTACAAACACTGATTAATCACCTCTAACATTATCGCTTTGTTACCAACACCTAGAACATCAGCAATGAAAAATCTACTTAAGTTGTGAGCTTTACATTTAGGTATTTACTTTTGAGCTTTGTGCAAGCCATAATGTACAGGAACTTAGTTTGCTTGATAAAAATAGAGTTCTGCTTTGTGCATAATTATTTGCATAGCTACAGTACAGATATTTTAGTTTTAAAACTGCAAATCAAAGAAATGATTTTTCATTCCAGCAAAAACTTTGTTTTCAGAATGATGCAATTCTTTTAAAATATTATAGAATGGAACTTACCAATCTCCATTTTTAAACACACAGTTTAATAGTTTTTTTTTTTTTGCCTGGGAATCATTTTACAAACACTTTGTTTCAATTATTTATTAGCTGCCATCTACACAGTTGAGATTATATGCTGTTCGGGTTCAAGGATTTCATACCTCTCAGAGCTACTGTTGCTGTCATCAGTAAGTGAATTTTCTAAGGAATCTAGATAAGTCTCTATTTTTTCCAACAAATTTGTGGCAACTCCAGCAAATTCTTCCCACTGCTGATAGCTCAGTGATTCAGCCACTGCTTCTGCAGTCTCTGTTCCTTCAACAACACCAAAGAGACGCTCTTCATCTGCAAATGATTAAAATGCACACACACACATTTATGTTGTACAATTATGAGTTCAGCATGAATATTTTCTATTGTATCAAGGCACCTAAAAGAACTATAGAATTACGAGACAGAATGGTGAACCATAAGAAACACAAAAGTACAAGAAAATATGCTAGCTGCTGGAACTATTAGTCGCTTCCTTGGGAAGAAAAGAGGGATAACATAAGGACAATTAGAAAGGAAGAAGAAGCCACTCATATCCCATGAAGAGAGCCACTTGTTGTGAAGATGAGGGGAGACAAAGGTTCCTGTAATGTTATATGTATTTGCTGACAGAATTAAGCATTTACTAGCCATTCTGTCTCAAATTTTATTGTATACTAGCTGAGTACCTGGCACTGCCTGGGAAAAGCATTTCTTTTGGTTCTATCAGTCCATCTCCTTCTTCTCCCCCCCCCTCCTCTTTGCCTATCTCCTTCTCTCGCCTCTCTGTTCATCTCCTTCTTCCCCCTCTCTATGTCCACCTCCTCCTCCCCCCACCACTCTATGTCCATCTGCTCCTACCCTCTTTCTGTCTATCTGCTACTCCCCCCTCTGTTCATCTGCACCTGCACCTTCTATCTCCTCAACCATCATCTCCCCCCCCCCCCCCCCCCTCTATCCATCTCCTCCTCTTCTGTCCATCTCCTCCTTTTCCCTTTCTCAGTTCATCTCCTCCTTCCCCCTCTCTGTCTGCCCATCTCTTCCTTACACATTCTCTCTCCATATTAACATCCCCACCATATTAGAAGGTTGCTGGTTCTTATATCCACAGCATTTCTTTCCAGATAGTAAGTAATATGTGTACCAAGCTTGGTTGAAATTGATCCAGGAACTTACGAGGAGCTTTCTACCCATGGCTTAGCCCACATATGAGGTATAATTTTGCAGGTAGTATTAGTCCAATTAATGTGGTTTTTCATTGTTGTGTAGGCATAATGGATGTTTAGTCTGCCATCAGTTTTTCAACAAGGTTACATGTGTTTGCTTATGAGCGGCAATTACTGATTTCTTTTAAAAACTGATCAGATAATTTGCATTAAATTTTGATATAAACTGGAATAAAATCAAAAAATGCTTTAGAATGTTGAATATTGCTTTTGGTGAGTATTCTATGAGCAAAATGAGGGTTTATGAGTGGTATAAGCATTTCTAAGATTGCCATTAAGAAGTTCTAGATGAGAAGCATTCTAGATATCCCAGCACATCAGCACATCAACAACTGATGAAAACATGGAGAAAGTAAAATAAATGATCATAAACAATCATTGAATCACAATCAGACAGGCTGCTTATGATGTTGGCATGTCAACTGGCTCATGCCATGCGAAAGATTGTGATTTCTGACCAAAAACAGTGGTGAACTGAAGCAGCTCAGGAGTCACTAATACGTTAACAATGACACAGAACTACTGAAATGTGTCACAACAGGTAACAAAACGTGTGTACTGGTATGATGCTGAAACTAAGTCTCAATGATACCAGCGGAGGCATTCTGGATTGCCAAGACTGAAATAAGCTCAGCAAGTGTGGTCATATGTGAAGGTCCTTCTCACTGTTTTCTTTGATTTTAATGACGTGGTGCATCATGAGTTCTGACAAAAGATCAAATGATTATTAAGGATGACTACTTATAACTTCAATGTCATTTGCAGGAAGCCATATTGCTGCTGCATCTGTTTGGCTAACTTTTCAGGAAATAACATATGGTTTGTGTAGTGGCACTATTTGATGTCACTGTGGAAATCAAATAGCTGGTGCAAAATTATTGTCAACTGCTGTGATGCCACTATCCAAGGGGATCTGTCATCAGAAGTGTGCTCTGGCAAGACCACCCTTGAATAAGATGGCCCAGGACCAAATCAGACCTTGAACATTTTCTTAAGTAGATGAGATTGCAGGCTTTCAACCATGGAACACTTACAACTACTGATGCAAATCAGGCAGGGTAACCAGGAGCTATGCCTAATGAAAGCTGTATAAGAGACAGTGCAAGGGTTAGCGAATGGAAGAGGAATGTCTCCTGCACCACTGGTGTTTATGACGTCGCCACAATGTAGTGACTGATGTGAAGTGTGGAGTGATACCATAAATGACTGGGAAAGATTTCTGGTCAGGAAATCCTGAAAAGTATCACCTAATATAGAAAATGGAGCAATGAATGAATCAGGTGCAACTTGAGCTGCCTATAATATTTTTTTTACTACAAAAACATTCTTCAACAAAAAATCATTATTGCAGCCAAGTCAAATTTTGGCAGCGGCAAAAAAAACCCCAGTCAGTCTTATGCTGACTGGTCTGCTGACCTAGATGGATTACATAGGAATTACAATTTTAAATTTTTGTGCACAAATAATTATGTGGACTTTTTAATAAGGGAAGTTGTAGTGTGGCTTACTCCTAACTCAAAAGCAAGAAATCACGTACTAAGAAAATGGGATCCTTCTCTGATAGAAGTAATGTGAGTAATTCAAGCTCATGAAGATACCCACAAAGATAAATTCTTTATATGACAGAAGAAGATGTCATGACAGTAAGCATTCTGGTACCGGTCATCTGGGATGTCATTCCACCTCCAACAGGGCCCTATTTTGTTCTCCAATCTGGATGGCTCTGTAAACAACAATACCAGTGGGAACAGGCCTCATCAGCAGCAGCACCACTGACCAGAATTCAATGTCTTACCCTTCGCCATGCACGCAGCTCGTGCCCACATCAGCAGTCAACATGACATGAATGCTGCAAAAAGGGAGACTCGCACGACATATGTTTGAATGCTTTCACTATAAATATGTGGAAATGAACAAAGTGAGTGATCAATCTATGGAAGTGCAGACTTCCCAGAATGCAGCCAAGAAAAGGTACTTAAGATACGTTCGTTGGCAAACTTCCCATGAGATTACTCTTGGGCACCAGTGCTATTGTGTAATTTGTTAAATCAATCTGCAGTGGAACTTCTCTCGATTTTACATTATTCAACATTCTACACCATAAATTCATAGCCCCTGTGAAAAATCCATAAGATCGATGTTAAAAATTCCTTGATTTCACATTTCTGACGAGTAAGGTTTACCTCACTTCCACGTTCTTACTTGACTTGTTGCTTGACTTCATCCTGTTTTTTTCCTAATGACATTTGACGTGATTGAATGAGGTTTAAGTGGCACAAAAGACGGGAAGTTTGCACTGTGGGTGGTGGTGGAGTTAAGGGAATATGTTAGGCCACTGAGGAGAGGACAGACATGAAAGAGGAAATGTTAATTTATTTAATTATTTTTGTTTTATATACACATCAAATTCCGTAGGACCAAATTGAAGAGCAAATCTCCAAGATCATGGAATGTGTCAGTACATGAAATTACAACATAAAAGTAATAACAGATAAAAATTAAATGTTTATGTACCCGAAAAAAGTTTAAGTAAATGCAATCAACAATACAACAAGAATCAGCTTAATTTTTCAAGGAACTCCTCAACAGAATAGATAGTGACCCATGAGGAAATGCTTCAGTTTTAATTTGAAAGCATGTGGATTACTGTTAAGATTTTTGAATTCTAGTGGTAGCTTACTGAAAATGGATGCAGCAGTATACTGCACACATTTCTGCACAAGAGTTAAGGAAGGGCGATCCAAATGCAGGTTTGATTTCTACCAAGTATTAACTGAGTTAAAGCTGCTTATTCTTGGGAATAAGCTACTATTGTTAACAAGCAATGACAGTAAGGAATATATATATTGAGAGGCCCATGTCAAAATATCCAGACTTGTGAACAGGAGCCAACAAGAGGTTCATGAACTTACGACACTTATTGCCCAAACTGCGCGTTTCTGGGTAAAAAATATCCTTCTAAAATACCATACAACATAAGTGAATGAAAGTAAGCAATGTAGACTAATTTTCATGTCGAACAATCGCTTACTTCAGATACTGTTCAATAGTAAAAATGGCAGCATTAAGTTTTTGAACAAGATACTGAACATGGGCTTTCCATGACAGCTTACTATCTATCTGAACACCTAGAAATTTGAACTGTTCAGTTTCACTAATCATACGACCAGTCTGTGAAATTAAAACATCAGGTTTTGTTGAATTTTGTGTTAGAAACTGTAAAAACTGAGTCTTCCTGTGATTTAGCATTAGTTTATTTTCTACAAGCCATGAACTTACATCACGAATTGCACTATTTGAAACTGGGCCAATGTTGCACACAGCATCCTTTACTACCAAGCTAGTGCCATCAGCAAACAAAAATATTTTAGAGTTACCCATGATAATAGTGAGAATATCATTTACATAAATAAGGAACAGGATTGGCCACAACACTGATCCCTGGGGCAGCCCCCACTTGACTGTACCCCACTTGGACCCCACATCACAGCCATTCTCAACACTGTGAATAATGACCTTTTACTGTCTGTTGCTGAAGTAAGAGGTGAACCAGTTGTGAGCTACTCCCTGTATTCCGTAATGGTCCAACTCCTGGAGCAATATTTTGTGATCAACAAAATCAAACGCCTTAGTTAAATAAAAAAATATGCCTAGTGTCGAAACCTTTTGTTTAATCCATCCAGTACCTCACAGAGAAAAGAGAATGTAGCAGTTCCAGTTGTTAAATGACTTCTAAAGCCGAACTGTAAATTTGATAGCAAATCTTATGATATTAAATGATCAATTATCTTTACATACACAGACCTTTCAATCACTTTAGAAAACACTGATGACATAGAAATAGGTCTAAAACTGTCTACATTATCCCTTTCTCCCTTTTTATAAAGTGGATTTACTACTGAGTACTTTAAACGTTCAGAAAACTGATGATTCCTAAAGGAAAAATTACAAATATGGCTAAATACAGTGCTAAAATATGCAGCACAGTACTTTAATATTCTACTAAGCACTCCATCATATCCATGAGAGTCCTTAGTCTTCAGTGATTTACTTATTGACTCAATCTCTCCCTTGTCTGTATTACAGAGGAGTATTTCAGACACAAATCTCGGAAAGGCATTTGCCGAGAGAGTTATATGATACCCTGTAGAAACTAAATTTTTATTTACTTCACCAGCAATGCTCAGAAAATGATTGTTAAATACTGTACATATATCTGATTAGCAGTAACAGAAATATTTTTACCATGAACTGACTTCATATCTTCGACCTTGTGCTGCTGAACAGACACTTCCTTCACAACTGACTATATGTTTCATCCTGTGAATTAGCTATTTTGCAACCACATACTGTTACTGGGTGTTGACTTGTTACGTCACACAACAGCCAGCACAACCACCACACAATGCTTACGCACATAAAATGAACTCACCTGCTGGATGTGTGGAGAGGTGGAGTGGCTGTTCAATGACGGGAGTAATGTAATCCGTGATTGGTGTTGCCAGCACAACTTGCACCATTTGACTTCACCATGCAATTAGAATACAACTACTGCTAGGTTGTGGCAGCAATGGAAAAATAGGACAGTTAACGCAAAGAGTTCCTGACTGAGCCAATATGTGATGAAGGGGCTCAGCTGCCATCTTTTCATGTGCCACTTATAACTCAGTCTCATCTTTTTGCATGTATTTCTGATGTACTGTATTCAGCAACAATATTGATCATGAACCTTTTAAATGCAAACACTGAGTCTTAAAGAATATGCTCAGTCAGACTCTCAAGGAAACCACGGTCATTTCCAGCTAGTGAGCTGTTATTGGCTGGTGACTTGTTACATCACACAACAGCCAGCACAACCACCACACCGTGCTTACACACATAAAATGAACTCACTTGCTAGATGTGTGGAGAAGGGGAGTGACCGTTCAGTGATGGGAGTGCAGGTAAGGGTAAAAGAATTTTGATGTGCTGAAAATATACTTTTTGTGCAGATCATGTGCTATGGCAGAGATGTCACATGGAAATAGAACGAAGGTTTTGCGAGAGCACATTTTAAAGACTTTCATGTTGCAACAACTACATATACCACTCACATATATACTTTGCACCACACACTGTAGATCGTAAAGATTGGCAGATGTGATACAAGGCAGGCAGCAAATCGGTAGCACCTGAGCTTTCTTTTAAATTTATATTTTGCAAGTGTACAGAAATTCACTGAGCTGAATTCTAATAAGATTGTAACATCAACTGGGGAAGTAAACTCATTTTTTCACATCTCTGTTTCTCTCATTGACCCTAAAGTAACATTTTGATGACACTGATTATATGAAATATGGCTCGTAAAAAAAGCGTTAAATAATAAGAGCAATGGTGACAAAGTTTGCCATTAAGCAGATGTCCACATTTATGTTAATGATTTAACCACTTAGCTGCTGTGATATTTTTGGTTTAATTCACTACGTTCATGAATTTTTGCTTTTTTCTGAATGAACACAAAGGAAAGATTTCTATAAAATGTGAGTTTTGATGCATAATTTGTGGTCGTAGCATATCAGAAAATAGCTTGATTGCCTTGTATCCAGATACCAATTTCAATTTTTTGACTAGTTTTTACTTGCTGTTACATATTGTGATTTTTTAAAAACTGATGAAATTCATTACCACAAATTATTCTGTGAAAATTATCCTGTACATTTAATTTTCTTTGCTTACACAGACTTTATACATGGCATTAGAGGGGATTAGAATTTTTTAATAATATATGACAATTACATATGTTTTCGCTCCTATTTTGGAGGTTTTAATGTTTTCCTTGATTCTGCATTTTCCTCCGTTTTGAGTTTTTAAAGTCTGGACTGCACAGAAACATAAAATAAGGGCTTCACTCTACTTACTTAAGTTTAGGGTTAGCACCATCTTTCTCTCATCTGAGACAAATCTTTGTGACTACAAAAGTGATTGTGTTCCTTTGCTAGGAAAATTCTGCATGCCATGCCATCTGAAGGGCCTGAAAGACTCTCTATGATAGATATGCATAAATCTTCTCATATGGTTTTGGGAAGACAACTGATTCTGAGGTTCACATAACTCTTAAAGTAATGGCTGCCCCATATGTTTTCATCTTGTCACTGATCATAGTCCATTGCTTACCTTTTGCTCCTGACTAGACTGGAGCACCCATTGCCTCCAGTGCCGGACGCTGTACTTGTCTTAAGATTAGTTATCCTATCCACTACTTAAAAACAAATTTGGATGCACTGTCCCAATTCTGCATGGGATCAATCCAGCCTTCAATCAATATGGGATTGTTTCAAGCTTGTTTAAGATATGGATTTGGCCATTTCAACACTTCCTTAAAATTGCATGATATCATGGCAGAACCCACAAGAACCTGATGTTATGCCGTCTCACTCATTTTCTACAACACAGATGGTCAGACACACCTTCCAGGTCCAAATTTCATCCCTGCTGGCCATGGGGGCATGAACTACACCTAAGCTAAGAGGTTGTTTGTGGGTTTCAAATGAGGACCACTGCCTCATCCTAATTCTTCCCTCTTTTCTGCCATGAGTGCTGTGCCTCCTGCACTCTGTCCATTGTGTCATATCCTTGACGAAAAGTTTGATGTGACAATATGCATTCAAGCCAAATATTGATGCTGGCTTCAAGGACCTGGTCTGCCAATTTTTCCCCTGTCAACCCCATCAATCTGCACCTCCACAGCAGTTCCCTCCCTGGCCGTGGCAGTTTATCCATTTAGATTTTGCTTGTCCATCTTTGGGCTCTATGTGGTTGGTTGTGATTTAATTCCTTTTCTCATTTCCATTTTGTGCTCTGCACATCTCAGGCCACTACTGCTTCTACTATCATGGCCTTACAAAAGTACTTGGCCTTGAAGGCAACCCACACACCTAAGCTTCTGATAAGGCATTTACCTCTTTCAGACTTTATGCCTTCAACTGATATCTTTTACAATTTTAAATGGTTTTGTGTCTGTAACAGGATTCAGCACACCAGCACCATGAATGTTCACCTGTCTTCTAACAGTCATGCAGAATTCTTTATCAGCACTTTCAAAACCTAACTCCACAAGGAAATGACATCCAACACCACATCTAAAGCCTCTTTAGTCTACTAGCAACTTGCAGTGCTACTTTGATTGAGGGCCACAGCTTGGCAGAGTAGCTACATTGCCACCTTCATCACACCTTTTTGGACATTCTGTACCCATTACCAATGCACTTGTTGCTGAGGTGCTCTTCTGTGTGGGCACCCCAGTGTGAGCCCGTCAGTTTGGTTTGCAACTGACTTAGACCGACAGGATGATCTCTGTTCCCCATGGGTCCATGCTGTATATTTATTTTATCTATCCATCCGTTGGCAATAAATATTGTATGGATGTTGTCAAGCCATTTCAAAGAAATGGGCACAAACAATATATACATAAAAAAGTACAAAACAAAATAATACAATGAGGTTAATAATAATACAATGAAAGTAATATAGCCTATATACATCCCTGCTTGTTATTTTAAATGCATAGTCTGCTTTTCATAAGGCTTTAGTTTTGTCCCCCCTAAACGGCAAGTCCTTATATACACAACACTGCTTAAGTATATATTTACATCACACAACAGCTGTCCTTTAAGTATGTAAATGTAATGAATGATTAGATAATGAATGATTAGGTACATATTGAGTATTTTCCATTTTGCCTTTATAAATATCATCAGAAAAAATTTATTGACCTACATAGTCATTAACACAATAAAAACATTGTTCTACTAGAAATTTTTTAAATTCTGTTTTAAATTTGTTATCATCTTCTAACTTCCTGATGTTGACTGGCAGAGCATTGTACAGTTTTGCACCGATATGGCTCACAAGTCTTTGTGTATTCATTCTTTTTGTTCGCTGAGTATGGAGTGCTGCGCCATTACAGGTATCGTAGTTATGAAAGTCAGCATTTGTCTGAAAATCTGCAATGTGGGTCCTGACATACAATACACATTTGTATATGTATAATGATGGTATAGTAAGTATTCTAAGCTTTTTGAATATGGGTTTGCAGAATGTCTGTGGATGACTGTGAGTTATTATTCGGATGGCCCTCTTCTGCAACAAAAAAATTTGTTTTAGGCGCCCTGTTGTGGAACACCAAAATATTATTCCGTATGTGGCAAGAGAGTGAAAACAGCCGAAATATGCCATTCTGGCACCCTCTGAGGTACAAACATTTGCAATAATTCTGAGAGCAAAACAGGCTGAATTAAGTTTCTGTGCAAGTTTTATTACGTGGTCATTAAAATTCTAGTTTTCATCCACATGAATCCCCAGCTATTTTGTGGATGTCACTCTGTCTAAGGCTTTGTCATCCCACACCAGATCGAGATTTACATTTTGACATCTTTTACCAAACTGCATATAATTTGTTTTATTTACATTCAATGTCAACCTGTTTGCATTGAGCCAAGAGTGGATGTAATTTAATACTTTATCAGCAGTTGTTGGTAGCAATTGCTTTGGTGCACTTATTATCACACTAGTATCATCTGCAAATACTATTGCTTTGGCTGCATCATCTGAGGTGTGAAAATCATTTATATAGACAAGAAACAATATGGGCCCTAGGATGCAGCCTTGTGATACCCCTATTTCTACATTTTTTGCCTCTGATACTGAATTAATTTTGTGGTTGGAGTAAGTTGATGTCAGTCCTACAACCTGTGTTCTGTTTTTTTAGGTATGATTCAAACCATTTTTTTCCTATCCCATGTATACCCAACGATTCCAATTTTTCTAAGAGAATGTCCCGGTTCACAGTGTCAAAAGCTTTGGAGAGGTATAAATTTACTCCTACTACAATATAATCTATTTCTAGATTTTTGATTATTTGTTCAGTGTAGACATTACTGCTGTTTCAGTATTTTTACGTGCTTGGAAACCCTGCTGATTTCTGTTAAGTAAATTATGGTCATTTTAGATATGTGTTGATTCGGTGCTTCATCAATTTTTCTAATATTTTTGAAAATGCTGGGAGGAGAGATATTGGGCGATAGTTTTCTACCTTATACTTGTCGCCGTTTTTAAATAATGGCTTCACTTTTGAAATTTTCAGCCTTTCTGGAAAAGCTCCTTCACTGAATGATAAATTGGCTATGTGTGCAAAGGGCTTTGCGATTTGTGGTGCTGTCCTTGTTATGATTGACACAGGCACCTCATCTATGCCAGCTGACATTTTGGGTTTCAAGCTTTGTATCACTTTCAACACTTCACCCTCATTTGTTGGCTCTACCCTCATCCTACAAGCTGTTTTCGGATATTCAGGTTTTTCTTCGTTTGTAAATTTTAAGCTTAATGAAGTTGTTGCATTTATGAAATAATTGTTAATATAATTTGGCAAATCTTGTTTATTAATATTGACATTTTTTAAATTTTTGAGGCTAATGTCCTGGTTTTCACAACTCTTCCCTGTTTCAGTCTTCACAATACCCCATATGGCTTTTGATTTGTTTTCAGACTTATAAACCTATCATTACTCATGAATTTTGCTTTAGCAATTACTTTCCTATATACCCTCTTGTAATTCCTGATATATTCTATGAATTGTGGGTCTGTGGATGTTTTCATTTTAGAAATTAGCCTCTTTAGAGTTCCACAGGAAGTTTTGATGCCAGCTGTGATCCAAGAACTTGGCTTTGTATTGCCAAGTGACCTGATTTTTGACAGCTTTTTTGGAAAACACATTTCAAAATACCCCATGAAAATGGAAGAAAATGTGTTATATGCATCATTTGTATTTGTTAGGGGTAGTACTTCTGCCCAAGCCTCATTAGTTAGCATATTCATGAATTCTACACAGTTCTCTGTACAAAAATTTCTTTTATACATGAAGTGTGTTTTTTTCTCTTTCAGTGGCCTTGAAGGGATTTTGAGGACAAGAGCATTGTGGTCTGATAATCCCAAATCAGCATTTGTTACTTCAACTTCTGTGCGTCCTACATTTGAAAATATATTACCAATAAGACTGACTGTATTATTTGTTATTCTTGTGGGTGTGTGTATGTGTGGAAGCAGGTTGAAACTACATAACAGATTTAGGAACTGGTCTTTTAGCCTACTTTCACTCATAAGATTAATATTGAAGTCCCCACACACAACTACAGTGGCTCTATCGGTGAACAGAGTGTTAAGCAATATTTCTAACTGGTTAAAGAATATGTCTGCATCACCAGTAGGTGGTCTGTATATTGCTATGACTATGGCTATGACTTTTCCCTGTATTTCATTCAACTGCACAGCTGCAGCTTCAAAATGATTTTCCACACTCAATGATTCAGCTTCACACCTTCTTTTATAGCTGATACTTGGTTTGGTAAATATACATACACCTCCATTTTTGGTATTTTTTTTCTACAATATTGGCTTGCCAACTTAAACGGATGAATATTAATGCTACTTAGTTCAAACTTCTGCACCAATGCTCCACAATGCACATGCAGTCAATATTTGCACTGTTCATAGCTACCTCAAGTTCTAATGATTTATTTCTAAGACACTGAATGTTTAAGCTTAGAATCTGCAGGTGATGAGGATGAGAACTGGTTACATTTGTATTTACATTTTGTGGTGTCATACTCCGTTCCTTGCCCTGGCGAGGTACCAAAAATCCTCCAGAAGGACAGGTTTTCTGCACCTTGTAGGTCGTTCACTGGGATATGGTGAGTTGCTTGCTGCTGCTGCTGCTGCTGCTGGTGTAGCTGATGGTGTAGCTGTTTCTGATACTTCAGGTATTGGTTCTGTTGTTATTGATATGCTTCCTTGTGAACTGCTAGCACTTGGGGTGTTTTCTTGCAATGTCAGAACATCACACTTGTCTTGTAGTAGTGATGCTTCATTTTCAGATTCACCAAGTAGTTGTAGTTTGTGGGTCTTGTCCTTGAGGGGAATTACGTTTGAAGTGTCACAACTTACTTTCATTTTGGATTTTAATATTTCTATTATTTTTGCAATTATTAAATTTTTTCCTAATCTACACTCCTGGAAATTGAAATAAGAACACCATGAATTCATTGTCCCAGGAAGGGGAAACTTTATTGACACACTCCTGGGGTCAGATACATCACATGATCACACTGACAGAACCACAGGCACATAGACACAGGCAACAGAGCATGCACAATGTCGGCACTAGTACAGTGTATATCCACCTTTCGCAGCAATGCAGGCTGCTATTCTCCCATGGAGACGATCGTAGAGATGCTGGATGTAGTCCTGTGGAACGGCTTGCCATGCCATTTCCGCCTGGCGCCTCAGTTGGACCAGCGTTCGTGCTGGACGTGCAGACCGCGTGAGACGACGCTTCATCCAGTCCCAAACATGCGCAATGGGGGACAGATCCGGAGATCTTGCTGGCCAGGGTAGTTGACTTACACCTTCTAGAGCACGTTGGGTGGCACGGGATACATGCGGACGTGCATTGTCCTGTTGGAAGAGCAAGTTCCCTTGCCGGTCTAGGAATGGTAGAACGATGGGTTCGATGACGGTTTGGATGTACCGTGCACTATTCAGTGTCCCCTCGACGATCACCAGTGGTGTACGGCCAGTGTAGGAGATCGCTCCCCACACCATGATGCCGGGTGTTGGCCCTGTGTGCCTCGGTCGTATGCAGTCCTGATTGTGACCCTCACCTGCACGGCGCCAAACACGCATACGACCATCATTGGCACCAAGGCAGAAGCGACTCTCATCGCTGAAGACGACACATCTCCATTCGTCCCTCCATTCACGCCTGTCGCGACACCACTGGAGGCGGGCTGCACGATATTGGGGCGTGAGCGGAAGACGGCCTAACGGTGTGCGGGACCGTAGCCCAGCTTCATGGAGACGGTTGCGAATGGTCCTCGCCGATACCCCAGGAGCAACAGTGTCCCTAATTTGCTGGGAAGTGGCGGTGCGGTCCCCTACGGCACTGCGTAGGATCCTACGGTCTTGGCGTGCATCCGTGCGTCGCTGCGGTGCGGTCCCAGGTCGACGGGCACGTGCACCTTCCGCCGACCACTGGCGACAACATCGATGTACTGTGGAGACCTTACGCCCCACGTGTTGAGCAATTCGGCGGTACGTCCACCCGGCCTCCCGCATGCCCACTATACGCCCTCGCTCAAAGTCCGTCAACTGCACATACGGTTCACGTCCACGCTGTCGCGGCATGCTACCAGTGTTAAAGACTGCAATGGAGCTCCGTATGCCACGGCAAACTGGCTGACACTGACGGCGGTGGTGCACAAATGCTGCGTAGCTAGCGCCATTCGATGACCAACACCGTGGTTCCTGGTGTGTCCGCTGTGCCGTGCGTGTGATCATTGCTTGTACAGCCCTCTCGCAGTGTCCGGAGCAAGTATGGTGGGTCTGACACACCGGTGTCAATGTGTTCTTTTTTCCATTTCCAGGAGTGTATTTAAGTGGAAACCATGTCTAGTATGGAATCTCCTTCCTAGTTTGCTTATATCAATGAAAATCACATTTTAGAATCATTTGCATATCTGTTTCATCTCACTATTTGCACTTTCCACTTCTTTGTTAATGCAGGACCATTCCGCTAGGTCATGACAATGTGATACTGAAAATACAATGACGTTAGTACATCTTAGTTCATACAGTCGCCTTTTTAGTGAAAGCAACAGATCTTGTTTTTCGTTTCTTGCGACATTGTTTGTTCCCGCCAGGAAAACGGCAAAGTCTTTGTTGCTTAATGTGGGAATTTGTTCGTGGCTTATTGCAGTTTCTGTGCAGAATTTCGCACCTGGTTTCACCATGGAAGTTAAGTTCACATTGCTTTTATTATGAAAGTCAGTAGCTATGTTTCGCCCTTGGCTGTCTGAATATATTTCGATTTTTGTAATTGTTTTGGAGCTACAAAATGTAGGCCTAACTGAGCTGTTTATTTCCTCTTTCTTTTTCACACAAGCCGATAATCCATCGGAGCTACATAAGGTCGGCAGATGTTTGTTTACTAAATTTGCATCGGATTTCTTATTTCTCTGCATCAACGAATTCCTTTGTTCTGGCTTACTTACAAGATCCTTTTGCTTTTCACATGGTTCATGAGCACTATTACTAAACACTACACTTCCACAATCTGTTGTGGAAAGTACTTGAAATAAGTTGTCGTGCATGAAGCTTACATTTATTTCACAATTCTCTTGCTCTTGTACTTTTTGTTTGCGGTTGCTGCACTTCACCTTTGTCCATTTTTCGGAAACTGTCGAACTATCTTGCAGAAAAATTGGCATGTTCACTTCTGTTTTTCTTTCTTGAATTTTGGTAATATCCATTTTCAGGGCATTGATTATGAACTGTAGGCTACTAATTCGTTCATTTAGCTTCATAATTTCGCCCTTGCAGTTTTCACACGATTTCTTTTTTGTCGCAAAATTTACGTTTTTGTGGAGAGACACATTTTGAACTTTTACCTTTGACGCCATCTTGCAATTGGATTGAGCCAGCTGTGATGTGACCTGTGGAGCACATGTTGAACATGCTACTGGTTTGGCTAAGTTGTTTATATTGTGGACTCTATTTGTCATAGATAGAAGTTTGATATGGTGTAGCCTCAACTTTGCTTTGGAATATGTACTTCAGGTATCTTGCACTGTTTCCAAGGAACATTCCATACATATCTCATGTGAATAAATCAAGGCAGGTGGTAGAGTGCCTAAATTGCCTTTTGCAAAAGTTATGATATTGATATTATTCTCTATTTCAAAAAGTTAAATCTTTCCAGTAACAGAGTTACTTTATCCATAGTATATCTCAATTCATTGTTAAAAATGAAAAGGACTGTAGAAATTGAAGCAATCAGAATACTTTACACAAAAATTTAATAAATTAAAAATACCACAATTATTTTAAGTAGTGGATCACACAAATTTTCAAGTCAAGTTGAGGCTTACATACTCAGTGTAATGTTGATAGAATACTGACTAAATTAGGTGTACAAAATCACAGATGACAGTAACCACATCAGAAGGCCAGAATAATGAAGCTGCAACAAACCTTTTGATGATACAGAATTTTGTATCACAATTTTATGTCATGAATTTTTAACTATTTTTTTCTCTTTCTGTAAACATAGCAGAGATTATGACTGCAATAGTTGGAAACTTGAAGTGCCAACCTAATAGTCAAACTGGAAAGCATGCCACATTGCTGGCTGTAGTCTTCTGGAGTCTTAATGGTCCAGCAATTCTTACCAATGAAGAATGGAATAAAATACTCTTCTTTGTGAATAACAGTGTCAGTCTGGTCTTTGACACTGTTCAGCTAACCAGGAGCACTGGAAGATCCTAATAGAGGTGGTTAAAGCAATGATTGTGTAAAAAGAAATTAAGGAGGAACATCACATAGTCAAACAACCTGGAAGATTTTACCTTCAGTGACAATGGCTACAAATGACTGCAGATTTACATAAAATGCTTTTATGGGCAAAATGTTTATACCACCCTTACATGACTGGAAAACCTGTGCAGAAGAAGAGGTAAATTATTTACTGAACTGTCTTTTCTCTCCCAGTGTTGTGATAACGGTGTTATCCACAATGTTGTTAGAATTACTCAACATTTGCAGACAATGAAAGCCATGAGGATCTACAAAAGGACTATCCAAGCCCTTGTTCATGTAAAGAGCCATAAAATATGCATGGACTTCAATTATGTTAGAACGTTCAGTCATAAAGCAAGGTTATAATATTTCAATTCAGTGAAGAAAAAAAGTAGTCCAAGAAACAGATGGATAAAGTGCATGGAAAAGACACCATTCTGGACCCAAAACAAGTAGACATGGACCTTTTTTCTGAGGAAGTTGATGGAGAAGCCATCTCAGAGAAGGGTAAAGATCTGAATTTCACAACTCCACCCTAAAGCATTCCAGTTGAAAAATTGTCAGTGCTGTCGAAGCATCACTGTTTTCTCTTCTGAATCTTCAGACTGAAGAAGTAAGAGAGCATGTACTGAGAATTCTGTGGAATACAAAACCGACCAAAGTGACATATCAGTGCAGGAAACGAAAGCTCTTAATGACCACAAGAGTTAGTTAGTTAGGTTAGTGTTTATCGTCCCTTCGACAACGAGGTCATTAGAGACGGAGCGCAAGCTCGGGTTAGGGAAGGATTGGGAAGGAAATCGGCCGTGCCCTTTCAAAGGAACCATCCCAGCATTTGCCTGAAACGATTTAGGGAAATCACGGAAAACCTAAATCAGGATGGCTGGAGACGGGATTGAACCGTCGTCCTCCCGAATGCGAGTCCAGTGTGCTACCACTGCGCCACCTCGCTCGGTGACCACAAGAGAAATGCATACATTGTGGTGGACAAAGCAGATAAGAGAAATGCTACTGTTGTTATGAATGCTATGTAACACTACAAAAATATAAATCATGCTCTCTCTCTCTCTCTCTCTCTCTCTCTCTCTCTCTCTCTCTCTCTCTCTTTCCATATGACAATTCCTATATCATGTATACAATAAAATGGGTGACAATAAATTGAATTGAATATGATGGAACAACTAGTGGTTGATCCTGTATGCTACGAGTTAACAAGCGACTCAATGAACAGAATTATTCAAAACTTGAATTTGTTATCTGACTCCAGAGTGGATAGCTCTAATGCCTTGAACAGCTGCCTCACCCAGGATATATGGTCTGCCAAAGACATACAAAGAAGGGTACCTGTGGAGATCTAAAGTGAACAGAATTAACTCTCCAACTTATTTTTAGTAAGTCATTTATCATGGAAAGAGATGTATAGTTGGGAAACAAATGCTTCTGTGAAAGGTTCAAAACATGTTTTAAAAATTTTATGTGTGATGAAGATATCTGCATGTAACATTCCTGTAAGCTTTGATGTGAAATATTTATTTACCAACATCCCAGTAGCAGCTACTATGCAGAATGTGAATTGAGTTATGGACACTTTAAGGTCGTTTTAACATGTGCTTCTACAACCTTTCTCGGTCTATATGATTTACTACTAAATGCACTAGATCAGATTCAGAGTCTTTATTGCCACTGACCACATACAGTAGAGTTGGCTTTTACAGTGATAGCAGTTTACAACTGCAATCAAAGTATTAAAATTACTATTCATATTACATGCACATATCAAGTATCTTGTATACAG
Organism: Schistocerca cancellata; assembly: GCF_023864275.1. Taxonomy (NCBI): domain Eukaryota; kingdom Metazoa; phylum Arthropoda; class Insecta; order Orthoptera; family Acrididae; genus Schistocerca; species Schistocerca cancellata. Next base: position 168,233,793 of record NC_064634.1, read on the forward strand.
CTATAATCTTAAACATCAACATCAGCACTGTCAATACTACAAAACCCTTTGCTATCGTAAATTTAATTTTTTTTAGCTAGTCATGCAATTTAAATTTGAAATTTTTAAATGGCGGGGATCGATTAGTGAGAGGAAACTTGTTAAAAATTTTGAGGACAATCACTTTATGGGGGTTTCCTGTTATTGCTAGCCTGTGCCTTGGGATGTCAATATTTGTCCTGTTTCTAGTGTCATGTTTATTAAGTTAAGCCTGGTAAAGAAAGGGTGGCATTGCTCTTTAGGACAAGCCTTGTATATTAAATGGAGATTTTTTTCTTGGACTTCAAAATGTTGCTGGCACAAGGAGTAGGCTATATGATGTATGTGACTGAAAGAGCATGAAATGTGTCATAAAGATATAATTATTGCTGACCATATCTTTCTCAGTTCCCACATGAGGTAGGACACTCATGAAATCTTTTTACAGACTTGGTTGAGATGTTCTTCCCAACTGAGTTTAGCATCAATATGTATCTCTAAGAGTTTGGCACATTTATTGTCTGCATTCTCAGACAGTCCTAACATAAGCTTTTGTGTTTTGTCTGGATTACAAATAAGTTTATTGGCTGCAAACCAATTTAATGCAGAGTCGAAGAGTTTCTTCAGTAATCTTATCAAGAGTTGGGATGCCACGATGCGAAGTAAGTAAAGTTGTATCATCAGCTTAGCAGATAATCAACTGTGATACACAATGGGGCAGGTCACTGATTGTCACAATGAAAAAGGGTGAGTGTCTATTTTTCACTGAGACACACATTCTTCTGTTGTTCATGTAGGAAGAAATTAATGCTAATGTAATTTTTGTATACCATAATATTATAATTTTGTTAGCAATATGTTAAAAGGAATGCATTCAGATGCTTTACTTATATGACATATTACAAGTGAAACTGTTTTCTTATTATCAAAAGCGGTTAAAGCCTGATCAAAACAATTTCCAGAAGAGCCGCAGTGTTATTTTTACATGGGCAAAATCTGTACTGACTGTTGCTCAATTGAATGTGTACAAGTGGTCCAAATATTGGCAAAAAAGAAATTGTGCAGTCATTCTGGGAGAGTTGTTCATCATCCTTTTTGAATATGGGGATAACTTTTGAGATTTTGAGTGAATCCGTAAAAACTCCATACTCTAAACATTTAAAAAAATAAAACTTAGTGGCTTATTTATCAAGTGAACCATTTGTTTAACAGGATAATTATACATCCAGTCTGCCCCTCATAGCTGAGTGGTCAGTGCGACAGAATATCAATCCTAAGGGCCAGGGTTCGATTTCTGGCTGGGCCTAACCATCACCATTTCATCCCCATCGATGCACAAGTCACCGAAGTGGCATCAAATCGAAAGACTTGCACCCGACGAACCGTCTACCCAATGGGAGGCCCTAGTCACATGACATTTACATTTATTTATTATACATACAGTAACAACACATACTTCTGGAATTAGACAATTTGGAAATAGTTTTGTAGACATCATCGGGTATGATTTTATCCCAATGAAACAAAGGCCTTTCAGAAAACTTGGGACCAAGCAGATCCCTTGCAGATGTGTCTGTGACCTTAATTTTGTCTCCAAGATCTCTGAGTGATATTCAGAGTATTCATTCAATTCTCTTGGATTAATCAAAGTTTGGGCTGAAAGAATTATCTTGTCTGATAACTTCCCATGCTGCCTTACACTTATTTGAAGCACCTTCTACGCAGTGGTGGCTGCTGAGCCATTCCATTGGTGGTACCAAAGAAAACTTAGTTTGGTAGCATTGAACGTATTACAAATTTTGGCGATTATTCATATACTTCACAAGATATTATATCAAACAGAACGTATAGAGAAACAGAAATAAACACTTATTACAACAGCACCCTCCTTATGCAGAGTAGGAAATTGATATATTCCTGTAGAACATGATAGCAAGTGTTTGTAAAAGAGACAGAGAGATAGACAGACAGACAGACAGACAGGAGAGAGAGAGAGAGAGAGAGAGAGAGAGAGAGTTGGGAGCTGCTTTAGCTATATTTTTTGCATGTCTGCAAGAGATATAAAACATAAGACTAACTCCGATAAGCCCTCTCGCACACACAAATGCACACATATCAACAGCACAGTTCTCCACTCCTCACAGGGTATGTTCGATCACTTTAACATGGCAGTCATAGGCAGGGGGTGTTTTGATGTATAGTTGTTTAAGACACTGGTGGAGATTGGGCCTGAACTACCACATAATGACACCACCAACCTCAGCCAACAACTGCACTCTAGTTGTTACCAAATGATTTGTGTGTTCTGCTATGCTTTGACTTGTGCTTGCTGGTTGTTTCCTTTTCTTGTTTTGAAATGAATGCAGAGACCAATCTTGCTCTGTCACAGGGTTTGAATACGACTCTCATAACAGCAGATGGAGTCAGCAATCCATATGTCCCTTATTACATCGGTTCTGCCTTCCCTGGAGCACAGAGCATGGATGTAGGCTGCCAGCCCTGGGAGAGCGAGGTGGGGCTTGTCCCCCCCCCCCCCTTTCTTCTCCTCTGGACAGCCACAACTCTTTGTTTGTTTTTTGAGAAGCAAATTTAATCAAATTACCAAAATTTAAAACTAAAAGCATTGTCCTCACCAAAAGCAGCAAGTCCGCAACTCTGGGAAGACAACTTCAAAGTAATTAGTAGGAATGATACTGTAAATTGCATCTTCTTGTTGGCAATAAATCTGTCATCTCAGACTGAAATGTTTAATTTTACACAAGAACGACTTTTCGCAGGATAGCATCCCTAAGCACCCATTCTTCTTTTATAGTGTTTCATAGGAATGTTATAATTATCTTGAGCATTGAAAAGCACTGCTCTGCTTCTGATGTCGAGATAGGCATCATGATTAGCAGTTTCAAAACTTTAACGGTCTCATTGTTGAATGTGTCAAGAAATTCATCCTCTAGAATCAGCAAAAGAAATGCAACTGTTCTCAACTCAGGTCTAGCATAGAAGACTTGAAGCTCACACTTCAACTTCCTTTTTTCCAGAAATGTATGTGTTTAATTTCAAGGTATTTGTCGAGGAAATCTGTAATGTATTTGCGAAACTGATTTAAATTAAATAAGTTGGGTGCAATGAGGTGTCCAGTGAACTGAGAAAGTAATTTTATTTCAGAAAGGATGGCATCACACACTTCCAAAGCATCTCTTTTTTATGCCCATCAAGAATTCGTGGCTACTTGGCAGGCATTGTTTCATAATTTTCGAAAGTAATCTTGTTAAAGATGGAGACAATGTCATTTCTGATGTTTTGCATTATTGCTTCAATGTTCTGGTTGTCTTGCATTGCTGTGGTTGGTTCAGTTACCTTCTTCTGAAGCTGATTAAAAAGTAAGTCTGCATGAAGCATTATCTTATAGAAAAATGATAGCCAGAAAATGACTTCATTATCTTGCAGTCTTTGTTTCTATGAACTAGCTTTTTCAATAGCTGGAGATAGTTTTATGCTCTCACTTGTTTCAGTGACTTCAATTGCAGTAATACAGTTTTTCCCCACTTTAAAAAACATCTTTTACTGAAACTTCCTGGCAGATTAAAACTGTGTGCTAGACTGAGGTCTCGAGTTCCAGTCTCGAGTTCAAGTCTCAGTCTGGCACACTGTTTTAACCTGGCAGGAAGTTTCATATCAGCGCACACTCCACTGCAGAGTGAAAGTTTCTTTCTGGAAACATCTATCTCGTCACACAAATGAGGCAAGCTTTTTTGTATAATGCTATGCAATACTTTTGATCTCTGTGATGAGTTAGAAAAGAAAGAAGAATTACCTCTAAGGTGTGCAAAAAAGATACGGGCTTTGTGATTAACAGAGGCTGCCATAGACAGAAGGTTGAACTAATGTGCATAACAATGGATGAAGTTTGCCTTTGGATATTTGTCTTTAATTTGAACCATGTTCGACTTGCCATTCATAACATTTGCACCATCGTAGCTCTGAGCTATTAGTTATGCTCCATCATTGCCAATTAATTGTTCAGTTTCTTTCAGAATACTCTCAGTTATACAATGAGCATGCTGACTTTCTGGATTAACAAAGTTCCAAAATCTTTCAGCAGGTTTTCCCTCAACAACATAACATGAAACAATAACCAACTGAAATTTGCAAGACACATCTGTGCTTCCATTCATGACTATTGCAAACATAATCAGCATGTTTTACTTCTTTACGAACTTCATCACAGTACACTTCCAACGTGCATTGCAGTAATTCATTCTGAACAGTCTTTGAAATGCCTCTGAACACTTACACTTGAATAAGATGTACTTGAAGATGTTTATCCAGTTCAGTGCTGAACTCAATTAGCTTATGAAAAACAACCTTATTTTGAGAGGCCTTTTCAGTAGTTGCAGGGGCAACAGTCTGGATGATTGACTGATCTGGCCTTGTAACACTAACCAAAACGGCCTTGCTGTGCTGGTACTGCGAACGGCAGAAAGCAAGGGGAAACTACGGCCGTAATTTTTCCCAAGGGCATGCAGCTTTACTGTATGATTAAATGATGATGGCGTCCTCTTGGGTAAAACATTCTGGAGGTAAAATAGTCCCCCATTCGGATCTCTGGGCGGGGACTACTCAAGAGGACGTTGTTATCAGGAGAAAGAAAACTGGTGTTCTACGGATCGGAGCGTGGAATGTCAGATCCCTTAATCGGGCAGGTAGGTTAGAAAATTTAAAAAGGGAAATGGATAGGTTAAAGTTAGATATAGTGGGAATTAGTGAAGTTTGGTGGCAGCGGGAACAAGACTTTTGGTCAGGTGAATACAGGGTTATAAATACAAAATCAAATAGGGGTAATGCAGGAGTAGGTTTAATAATGAATAAAAAAATACGAGTGCCGGTAAGCTACTACAAACAGCATAGTGAACGCATTATTGTGGCCAAGATAGACACGAAGCCCACGCATACTACAGCAGCACAAGTTTATATGCCAACTAGCTCTGCAGATGACAAAGAAATTGAAGAAATGTATGATGAAATAAAAGAAATTATTCAGGTACTGAAGGGAGAAGAAAATTTAATTGTCATGGGTGACTGGAATTCGAGAGTAGGAAAAGGGAGAGAAGGAGATGTAGTAGGTGAATATGGATTGAGGGTAAGAAATGAAAGAGGAAGCCGTCTGGTAGAATTTTGCAAGAGCATAACTTAATCATAGCTAACACTTGGTTGCAACTGAACTCGGGCTCGTTTACTACCTATTTTTTCACGTGGCTCATCTGTAAAGAGGGTTGGTAGTAAATGGTTGCATTTGCGCCCCTATTATTGAGTCAGATATTGGTTGGCTTTTGAAGAGCAGTGAATTGAACTATACACGTTCAGATTGAAACTTATTTATTCAAAAGAAACACTTTAACATTGTGGCCATGCATTTTTAACTTCACAAATTATAATCGGTGCAATTCGTACACTGTTTGTCTCACACCCACACACTTTCACTTTGTTCCTTCGCGTACCCTGGCGTCCATGCTTGCACTCACGACACTTTGCCCCTCCCAACTCGCCATCACAACGGCCAATGACAAAAGACCCCGATTTTCCCGCTCATATCCACAATCCTGAGTCGGGTCACATGACACCACAGTAGTCAAAATAATCGCTAAACATGGCCACAATTCGTTGTCAATATTTTATAATATATAAATACTTATATCCAAATACATTATATAATTTTACAAATCACCACACTTATATAATACGTTGCAATTAAAAGAAAACCAAAACACTACGCAACGGAAGTACAACGCCCAGCAAACCACAAAACAAGTATTTTCCGGTCTATTTTGCCCAGCATATTATCTCTGCTGCTGTGCTTTCAATTTCAAATTACTTGAAAGAGTTCCATATTATCCCCTGTTACCTTACATGGTTCAAGAATCATAAAAGAAGGTTGTATACATGGAAGAAGCATGGAGATACTGACAGGTTTCAGATACATTATATAATGGTAAGACAGAGATTTAGGAACTGGGTTTTAAATTGTAAGACATTTCCAGGGGCAGATGTGGACTCTGACCACAATCTATTGGATATGAACTGTAGATTAAAACTGAAGAAACTGCAAAAAGGTGGGAATTTAAGGAGATGGGACCTGAATAAACTGAAAGAACCAGAGGTTGTAGAGAGTTTCAGGGGGGGCATGAGGGAACAACTGACACGAATGGGGGAAAGAAATACAGTAGAAGAAGAATGGGTAGCTTTGAGGGATGAAATAGTGAAGGCAGCAAAGGATAAAGTAGGTAAATAGATTAGGGCTACTAGAAATCCTTGGGTAACAGAAGAAATACTGAATTTAATTGACGAAAGGAGAAAATATAAAAATGCAGTAAATGAAGCAGGGAAAAAGGAATACAAATGTCTCAAAAACGAGACCGACAGGAAGTGCAAAATGGCTAAGCATGGATGGCTAGAGGACAAATGTAAGGATGTAGAGGCTTATATCACTAGGGGTAAGATAGACACTGCCTACAGGAAAATTAAAGAGACCTTTGGAGAAAAGAGAGCCACTTGTATGAATATCAAGAGCTCAGATGGAAACCCAGTTCTACGCAAAGAAGGGAAAGCAGAAAGGTGGAGGGAGTATATAGAGGGCCTATACAAGGGCAATGTACTTGAGGACAATATTATGGAAATGGAAGAGGATGTAGATGAAGATGAAATGGGAGATATGATACTGCGTGAAGAGTTTGACAGAGCACTGAAAGACCTAAGTCGAAACAAGGCCCCGGAGGAAGACAACATTCCATTAGAACTAATGACGGCCTTGGGAGAGCCAGTCCTGACAAAACTCTACCATCTGGTGAGCAAGATGTATGAGACAGGCGAAATACCCTCAGACTTCAAGAAGAATATAATAATTCCGATTCCAAAGAAAGCACGTGCTGACAGATGTGAAAATTACCGAACAATCAGTTTAATAAGTCACGGATGCAAAACACTAATGTGTATTTTCTACAGACGAATGGAAAAACTAGTAGAAGCTGACCTCGGGGGGGATCAGTTTGGATTCCGTAGAAATATTGGAACACGTGAGGCAATACTGACCCTACGACTTATCTGAGAAGCTAGATTAAGGAAAGCCAAACCTACATTTCTAGCATTTGTAGACTTACAGAAAGCATTTGACAATGTTGACCTTAATACTCTCTTTAAATTCTGAAGGTGGCAGGGGTAAAATACAGGGAGCGAAAGGTTATTTACAATTTGTACAGAAACCAGATGGCAGTTATAAGAGTCGAGGGGCACAAAAGGGAAGCAGTAGTTGGGAAGGGAATGAGACAGGGTTGTAGCCTATCCCCGATGTTATTCAATCTGTATATTGAGCAAGCAGTGAAGGAAACAAAAGAAAATTCGGAGTAGGTATTAAAATCCATGGAGAAGAAATAAAAACTTTGAGGTTCACCGATGACATTGTAATTCTGTCAGAGACAGCAAAGGACTTGGAAGAGCAGTTGAACGGAATGGACGGTGTCATGAAAGGAGGGTATAAGATGAACATCAACAAAAGCAAAACGAGGGTAATGGAATGTAGTCGAATTAAGTCGGGTGATGCTGAGGGAATTAGATTAGGAAATGAGACACTAAAAGTAGTAAAGGAGTTTCGTTATTTGGGGAGCAAAATAACTGATGATGGTTGAAGTAGAGAGGATATAAAATGTAGATTGGCAATGGGAAGGAAAGCATTTCTGAAGAAGAGAAATTTGTTAACATCGAGTATAGATTTAAGTGTCAGGAAGTCGTTTCTGAAAGTATTTGTATAGAGTGTAGCCATGTATGGAAGTGAAACATGGACAATAACTAGTTTGGACAAGAAGAGAATAGAAGCTTTCGAAATGTGGTCCTACATAAGAATACTGAAGATTAGATGGGTAGATCATATAACTAATGAGGAGGTATTGAATAGGATTGGGGAAAAGAGAAGTTTGAGGCACAACTTGACTAGAAGAAGGGATCGTTTGGTAGGACATGTTCTGAGGCATCAAGGGATCACCAATTTAGTATTGGAGGGTAGCGTGGAGGGTGAAAATCGTAGAGCGAGACCAAGAGATGAATACACTAAACAGATTCAGAAGGATTGAGGTTGCAGTGGGTACTGGGAGATGAAGAAGCTTGCACAGGATAGAGTAGCATGGAGAGCTGCATCAAACCAGTATCAGGACTGAAGACCACAACAACAACAACAGATTCATCATGGCCCCTGAATGTTAGTTCCAGAGCACCACAGAATCGAATACAGTTTATAATTAAATTCAATATATATCTATTCTTTTCTGCATCTTTGTTGTGGCCACCAATTGTGAATCTAATTTCTGCTGAATGTTGGTTTTGTCTATAAATGAAAGATCAAACACATTATTCATGTGCCACTTTGACATTTAATGAACTTTCATTTTAGACCTTATAAGCCCAATATCAGTTATTCCAGTCTTAAACCAATTAAAATCTCTCCCCAAATAACACACAAGGAAAACAAAAAACAATTGCTTTCTTCACAACCACAAATGCATTTCTTCTTTTGGTAAATTTTGTTTGCTGCTACAGATTCAGATTTGGGATTGGCCTAGTTAGTGTTTTTTATCTGAGAGTCCTATCGCTAAATGGCGTTTTTAATAAATTTACTTTGTTCATGTCTGCTATTTCATGGTCAACTGAATTTTCCCTTACAGATAACACTGTGTAGACAGCTATATATGATCAATTACCTGACCTCACAATAACTACAATGTGTTTGTAGAGAACTGTAATATATGAACATAACGAGTATACATTGGAATACTACACCTTTGTTTGGAACACAGATGCTCAACCAGTGCAGAATACATTAGTTTTTTTTTTTTGTTTGTTTGTTTGTTTTGTAACAATAGCCCTGCTGTTGTGAAATATACCAATATTGAAATAATGGCTCTTAGTTTCAAAATTTAATGGCATAACTATATTCAAATTACATATAGCTATTTATAAGAATATTTAAGTGCATTGTTTCTGTATTTGATTTAATTAAGCTTTAATTAGTGTTTAGAAATGCATTAGCATTAACTTGCATACAGATTTTAAAACTGAATTAGAAGAAATCTGCACCCAGATGTATTTTAACATGATCGCTAGATGGCAGATTGTTCTTCTACCAGGTACTGCACTTTTCTGCTCTCTGGCAGAAAGAACATGAAGCTTTGAGCCAGACTACATCCGGCTCTTCCTACATCATACAAAGCGTGTAGAAGCCAATGGTTGAGCCTTTCATAGAGCCCTTATGAGGGCAGATGGTGCCAATTTGCAGTTATCTCCAAGATTCAGAAAACTACCGCGAGAGTGCCGCGGTGAAACGTGCGTCTTCAAATCAGAGAATACAAACTCCAAAACAATGGTTTATGTGCAGTTCACATAGATTTATCTTTCTTTCTTTTTCTTATAAGTGGTGCCATGGCACAGCAGCACTACCTCAGAAGCCGCTCCTGCTTCTATGTACTTTTCACATGTTGCTTTTTTTTTAGCTTGTACAAGCTTAGTTTTGCAATATTTTCAACATCCAAGATAAGCATTGTAATCAAAACCCCTCTGTTCAGTCCCTTGATTGTCCTCATTTTTATTTATTTGATACAGTATGAACACGTTTTTTCTAATTTCTGTCAATTTTTTTGTATATCAGGTAAATATTGAATTTTTATGTTTGTTTGAGGAGATAATTTTTATTAATGGGGAACGTGAAAATCATAATTCCCTATATTTTTTTTTTAAAGTCATGAAAATCATTTTCTTTTCAAGTTTTTCTTTTTTTATGCTCGTATGCAGAGTCCCAGTTTGCATTTTTTAGCTTGTCAATAAATAACATATGTGCTCCTCTCTTTGACGTGATGATGACTATACTGTAGCTGAAATCCAGCTAGGTTTGATAAAATGCGGATTGATACATGACTGATTGCTGAGTTCATCACTGATGATAATCATTTCACAGCCACTGAGTACAATGATTCCTAAAGTAATTGAATTAGCTATTTGCTATTTTCCCAAGGAAAATAGGCTATAGCAATAAAAGTGTTTACATCTTCCATACAGGCAAGTAGATCCATCCAAAACTCATTAATTATATTGAAAATGTTATTGACTTCCTTCTAGAAATCATAGATCCTTTGCAGAGGACAGTGTTTTACAATTTACATTCCGTAACAAGTGCAGAGCACATTTTTAAACTGTGGCAACTGAAGTACAATAAATGCTTATTTAGCATATCAAATTACTTGCTTATGTAGTGTAGAAATGTTGTTAACTGTATGGAGTGTTATGGATACTCAGAGTTTGAGGTCTACTTCCTCTCTGGACTAACACTTTAATAAATGCAATTAAGTGGGCATATTAGTAAAGGGCATGATACTTTTTTAATATTGTGAGACTACCAGATTGTTTTCTTTTTAAGCCACATCAATTCTAGCAAACTGATAATAGTCTAATTAGTGAGATAAACTGTCAGTAAATTTGTGGGTGTTTTTTTACATTAAAATAATTTTAGTTAAAATGCATAATGAGTCATTTAAACCAATATATAAATTCAAAATCATGTAGGGACATATATACAGACTTATCCATGTCATCATGAGAAAAAGTATTTTGTTCAGTGCAGCTTCATACAGTCAGTTATTGGGGCAACATATGCAGAGGAACAGATTTCTTATCATGAAAATTACATGACAAGTTAGTTTCACTGTTACTGCCTCAGCTAAGAAGTGTTGTAGAAACTGATACATAAGTTTAAAGAAGCACCTGACTTATACACATTTTTTCATTCTGAAGCTTGTGTTTCAGGAACTTACCATTTTTGTATGCATTCGAATAGATACTCAACGTTTCTGGTTGCTAACAAGAGGTTTTTCCTATCTTTTTGGTAATTACAACAGCTAATAGTGTGAGATAAAAATACTCGTACTGGATACTTCCTTGTTCAAAGGTACGTATACAGTCAAAATATTTGTGGAAAGGTCAGTATCAGGAAAAGATAAAAATTGTGTATTTTACTCAGTTAAGGTAATATGCTGCAAACTGTTGTGCAAGTGTTCAGACCCAGTAATAGTTGAATAATTAATGACTTTCTAAAACATCAAAACTAATTTACTAAATCTGAGTTTTAAGCAGTATCATTACAATTTTGTAATAGAAAACATGATTATTCGTGTAAGTAAATAACTTACAATGTAATAAAACATATAATTATCGTAATGTAGCAAAATTAGTTGTAAGTGACATAAACAAAAATGTAATGTTTTTATTTGATTAATATTTATGTAGGTAGCAGAGGCTTCAGGACTGTATATATGACTTAGGTTTTCTCAGAACTATCTATGACTGCCTCACACATGAATAAAATAAATAAAGAAGTTTGAAGCAAATGATGTCACATTATTAGGAATAAACACTCTGGACCTATTGACCCTGCACCAAGATGTGTATCCATTTGAAGTGCAATAATATTTATTAATTCTTTTGCGCACGCACACACACACACACACACACACACACACACACACACACACACAGCACTTAAAAAAGACTGTGCCTGTTAGTGTGTGCTCCGAAGAAGACCCCAAGATCAACAACTGAACTACCATGATCTAATGTGCATGTCTATTGCTCGACACCACTACACATGTTAATCAGTTATTTTAATTGATTCCATTATTCATTACATTCTACTCAGTATTTTATTATATTATACAAACACATACCTAGAAAGTCAGCAAGGATTTTAAGCAGGTCAGATGTTTCCTCGTGGCCAAGTGCAGCATGCACATCACTTGATTCTGTACAGAAGTTCCATAATGCCTGGCACACAAATGTTGCCAGCTGCCAGTCACTTTCACCATACTTTGAAAGTATAGTTATCAATCTGCAATAGAAGTGTACCACAGGCGTGACTACATTTGATGTGCAACCCCATTCTAGCACTCATATCAAATCCCCTTCCCACACACACAATCTGCAATAGAAGTGTACCACAGGCGTGACTACATTTGATGTGCAACCCCATTCTAGCACTCATATCAAATCCCCTTCACACACACACACACACAGAGAGTTACATTGTTCCTATAGTACGTAATAACAGAGAAGCATAAATTTAAGAAGTGCTTTGTCTTTAGGTACTGTGGTGATTTAAAATAACAACTTATTGTGACTATTGACATCAATAAGCAGATTTTCTGGCCTCATTCATCTGTACTAATAATATTTCAAATTCCAAAGTGGCCTGCTCTCAGGGGATCAATTCTGCCCTGTACTATTTTCCAAATTTTACATAATCTCTCCTGCCTATCTAGATGAACTACCATTGCTGGAAGAAAGTACACTGTGGAGAATTGACGTGGATCTGGACCTGAGTCTCAATTATACAGTTTTAATATTGTAACATCCGAAAAAAAAACAGATGTGTAAAAGTGTTCTTATGTATAATGGGTCATCAAAAAGTTTCCTTTCAAAGGCCATACAGTCCAGAATCAGTATTCTAATCAGGCAAAACTGATGTGAGTACTGGGGCAATCATCTCAACAATGCACCAGGTAGAAGAAACCCATTTTGTAAAACACCCTGTCTTGCTGTCTGAAGTCCATAACTGCCTGCTGCTCATCCTCATTCGACTGGAATCATCAACCCTTTAAGGCCTTTTTTTAAGAGGGCGAAGGTGTGAATCACGTGGGGAGAGAACAGGAATGTAGTGATGTGTGGGAGGGTAAGATTACAAGTAATTAACAACTGGATAAAATCATACTTAAGCAGAAGAAAGCAAGTTTCAACATATTAACTCAATGTTAATTAAAGCATGAAGCCACTAAATATGGAGAGCCACTAAATATGGAGAGCCACAATAGCTTGGAGTTGAAACCTCTCATATTTCTATTACACGTGAATGAAGGTCAACAATTTTCTGTACTTATTACAGTATACAGGGGTAGTCTTACATTTACAGATGAAGCTTTAGCTACTGAGTTCACCTGCAGATTTATTTTGAAGAACTCAGAGGGGCAGGACTTGGCGAACAATACTCATGCTCCAACAGGCTTGAGATTTTTCGATACACAGAAGTGCTCGATATAGCATCAATGTTGCTCAATCAATCATGCGACCCTGACATGCATGGCACCAGTGCAAGAGACATGTGAGAAACTATGAACTAGCCACTACAACAGTCTATCAATATGATTAAAATTTGACAGTTTTGTGAAACCCAGAAGAAGATAGCATTAAATTCTATTATCTTACAAACTTTTGTTGAACGAGTTTGCAATAAATGTTCTCATACATCTGTGGATACCGTGTACAAACATTAATGCCACTTTTAAAGTAAAGGTAACATTCAAAACTGGAAATATTGTCCTTCAAAAAAATTAGCTGATGTGGAACCCAGACCAATGTTTTATTTGGTTGTGAGAGTCTGTACTGATTTACTAAGGATTGTAAATGGGAAATTTGGTCCTTGCTCATGCATTAAAATACTGGGTAAAAGTGTTACCAGCTTTTAATCAGCTTTAGAATGTGATGGCAACATTCAGTTGAAACAACAAGGAAAATTAATCCAGAGTGGAATGTCTAACAAAGAAAATAAATCATATTAAACTGATTGTAACTTTTATCATGAGAATGAATTACAGAGGCAAGACTAGTTATGGGGATAGTACCAATGGATGTAACTAGATTATGGAATGATCAACAGTTCAAAAATGGGACTGAACTGTAATTGCAATCTTTTATTTATGTATTAGTTTGTGTTGTTACATGTGACCTCCACACTAGAAGATACTGCAATCTGTTTTTCACAGTTGCTCAAACTCATCACTACAGAAGAGATGAAAGGGGAACAGTGACACCAGCTTGGCTGAGAGCTAGGATGATCGCAGGGAGAAGAACAGTGAGCAAGATGTTTCCAGCCATGGGAATCTATATCATGTACTTTGGATTTTTGCAAACATCTACCACAGGGCCAGCCATGGTGTGCCAAACTTCACCTGTTCAATGTGTGTGGGCCTTGTGTGGGCCAAGGCCCAGCCTGTCACTCAAAACTGCAATAATCAACAGATGGGATTCATCATTCCATTCATAAGAAAGCACTTTGTGCTAAGTTTGCAGTCCTGGAGAATGTAAAGCAATTGGTGGTCCAAATAGTAAATTTTCTGAAGTCATGCAAATTATTCCCAGGTGTTCACAAATCAAAATTAGAACTTCAAAAATAGTTTGCAGACTTTGCATTTTAAGTGGACTTGACTGCAACATTTCCCACAGTGAGACATTGCAAGGAAACTTCTTTTTGATTTGGTGGGGATACTTTTAAAAAGAAAATCACATTGTAGAAGGGACATATTCTGTTGAACACAGTCCAATTCCCTAAGTTCCCTGGCCTTAAAGAAAATGCAAGGTTTGAAGAATTCATTGTGGCCTTGAAAGAATTACAGGGATAGCTTTACCAAGATTTTGGGGATACTATCAATCTTAAATCTGCTACTGAGCTTTTTTCGAAACCATTTCCAGTTTCAATTGAAAGCACTCCTATGCATGTGCAGATGCAACTGATTGACCTGTAAGGTAATTACAGTGTTAATGGCAAATCTTTTTATATTAAAACTGTCCAGGATGTCTACACTGCTTTCCTCAATTAGTTTTCAAGACTCCACGATGAGGTTGAAAAAGTGCTAGGAATATCTGTACGAAAGAATTTTTTTGTTTTTTATTATGAAAGTAAATAAATCATGATTACATGGCAACATGAATGCAAAACTCTATGAAATTATCTGCATCTGTCAGTATGCCAATAGTCTGTGCAAGATAAAAATTATGTTATGCCTTCAGTGCACCAAAAATAATTAAATAATACTGAAAATTTGTTTTTTTTGTGACCTGTGTTGTTGAGAAATGTAAAATATAAAAAGCATGTAGCATGCAATGCGATTGCACTGCCATTCAAGTGAAACACATTCACAGTTTTCCCCTCTGCCCGCTCCTCACACTCAGGCAGTGTGGTGTAGCAGTCAGGGAATTTGAAACGAGGCTGAGTACTTGGGAATGGTGCCCAGCCATGGTCTGTGAGCTGAAGTCTTGGCAACTCCTGGTCTACCATATTTAAACTGCAGTCTGCTTGAATCCACTTGTAGGCAGAATTCAACTGACTTTACAATTGAACAAATACAAAAAAAAGTGTTCATTTTTGCAGGAGATGATAAAAGTTAAATAGGGGGCAGTGTCATACCTACGTGCTTCTTGCTGCAGTGTTGTTGACTTACCATGACATATAATGGGAATGAAAGGGGATGTGTCAACTAGTTCTACACAGCCAATGACAGAACAATGAGCTAGCAATACGTCTGGAAGCAAGAGACATTGTAACATTGTCACATCAGCACAGAAGCTAAAACTGATATGTATTCAGAAGACACAGCTGTGCTCTCAGCTTCCACCATAACAATCACCTCAGAAACAGCAACATATTCTGAAGAAACAGCCAAATATTTGTGACAATGAAGATAAAAATTTCACAGCTGTGCTATGATGATGATGATGATGATTAAAAATAGTGATGCCACAGACTGCAGGGTCAGTAAGGAAAAAACGTAGAAAATAAGACCGTCCAAAATTAATGTAAAACATTTCTTTTTGTTTATTTTATTTCTCCCAGTATTATCAAAATGTTAACAATCAACAAATGACAGATACTTTATGTCAATAAAATATTGGCAGATACTTTATGCCAATAAAACAGTCTGTAATTTTGATTAGTGAAAATATGTTAAAAATAATTTTTTCTCAAGGAGCATCTTCAAAAACAGAGGTTCATCTGATATTGAGGGGCATATTATACTCAGATGAATAGAGTAATATCATCACATTAAATCAGTTCGGCTTCCAGAAAGGCAAGATTACAATATGTGCCCTCAACAAATTTGTTGGGAAAATTTGTTCTCTCTGGACAAATCCCAAAAAGTCACAAAACTTTTCTGTGACCTTACAAAGGCTTCTGACTGTGTCAACCACTGCTTACTGTTACATAAATTAGAAAGGTACTGAAAAAACGGTAGTGGCTTGAAATGATTCTAACCATATTTAACAGATAGAAAGCAAAAGATGTTGTAATGTCAAGGACAGGAAACTGTTTCACAGATTGGAAAATTATTTCACAGGGAGTCCCACAAGGTTTTATTTTAGGCCCAATCCTGTTTAATGTTCTGTAAACACTTTACCTCTAAATATAACACTCTTTCAGTTTTATTTGCAGACAAATGAGAAGACAGAACAAATTGCCCAAAGTGTAATTGACACCCTAAATAGTTAAAAATCGGGGTTGTCAACCTTTCTTACCTACAGCCCACTTTATGTCTGTTAGTAGAAACAATTTCTAACCACCCACTGGTTCCACAATAATGGTGATTTATGAAGTAGGGAAGTAACTTTACATTATCAAATTTATGATGCAGAGTTACAGTAAGCTAAAGCATATAACGATAATTACTAACCAAATACTTTATGCCAGAATTCTCTGACAAAGTAGTGGAAATATTTTTAAAACCCCCAGTGCCTACCGCCCACTATGTTAGCTGAATGCCTTGTAGTGAGCAGTCAGGACCATGTTGTCTAACGCTGGCTTAGAACATTGGTTTGATGGAAATGGATTACCGTATTTACTCAAATCTAATCTGCACTTTTTTTTCTGGTTTTTGTAATCCAAAAAGCCGCCTGCAGCTTAGAATCAAGTGCAAAGTTAGCGGAAGTTCTGAAAAATGTTGGTAGGTGCCGCCACAACTAACTTCTGCCGTTGAATATACGCACCGCTACACAGGCGTCAAAACCTCTGCATCAGTTAAGAAATTAAAAGAAAAGGTAGAAGAATGTAAACATTATGCCATGTATTTTTTCGTGTTTGCTGCTATCTCATTCAAACCCTGTCTGCCTAATAAACTAAGAAACTACAGTGGGACAACAGCAAACGTGGAAGAATATACATATCTTGTCATGTTTATATTCGTATTATTCTTATGCTCAATAGTGATATAGTCAGAAATGAAGCACAGCAACTGACTAGATTTATAAATCTAAGATGACTCTAATTTCTGTGCAGAATGTAATGTACTAAAGAAGCGTCTGTAAAGATTTTCAAATGGAGAAAATTTTTCGCTAAACTCTCATTTAGAACATCATCTATCATACACAGTCTATTATTTGGTTCCTGTTGATCATTATCAAAGAAAGCAGCAGTGTAAGTAACAACAAATAGCAGTCTCTTTCCATTGTTTCGCTAATGAGACAATTCCTCTCCTTTTTAATTGTAAGCGGTGGTAGTGTGCACAAAAGCAAGCCATGCCACGAGCAGTGACAGGTCGTAAACACTCATTATCAGAATGCAACAAACAACGCATGGCACAGTACAACAATGCATTTTCAGCTTAGAGTGACACAAACACCTATAACAAAGAGAATGGCACTTATCAGATCAAAGCAAAATAAGTAATCGCTTCAAACCAGATGAAGAACTTGAAAAAGGAAGGGTACCCGTATCAATACAGACGGAGTGCCTGACACACAGCAATAGCTACTTGATAAAGCTTAAATGTTAAGATTACGACTCGAACCAAACTACTGTAGCTGTATCTTCATCCATTCGACCTAAATTGTGTCTCATGTTACAATGGACCAACTTTGTTTCGACTTGGAGGTGCGGTCTAAAACTTTTGTCTCCCCTTGAATTTCGAGTCTCAAATTTCAGGTGTGGCTTAGATTCAGGAAATTTTTTTTCCATTGATTTCGAGTCTCATTTTTCAGGTGCAGCTTAGATTCGAGTGCAGCTTAGATTCAAGTAAATATGGTAAAATTAAACATGAAAAAAGAAACTAACACAATTTAAAACTAAAGAATCAAAATCACATAGCTCTCAAAAAAACCCACAAAAATCAGGAACTTTGGGAAGCAGATTCTGTGAAATTTCTGGAGATATTTCTTGAAAGAAATTTATCCTGGTGTTCTCATATACGCTACTTGGCAAACAAGCTAAACAATCTTGCATTCACAATGACAATATTGTCCCAAACAAGGACATGGATGCTAGTAAAGTTGTTTACCACAGTTATTTTGAATCTATTGTAAGATAAGGAATAATACTTTGGGGAATGCAAGTAGTGCAATAGGATATTATTACTTCAAAAACTATTGTTAGAAATAGGTATAATATTAAGCCTAAAGGTTCATGCTGACCTGTCTTTAGAGATCTAAAATTCATAACTATTCCACATATTTACATTTGTGAACTATTTATCTATACAAATCCAAAATTATTAAAAAAAGAAAACTTTACCATAACTATGATTCAAGAAACAAAGGTAATCTCATGTGCCCATCTCAGACTAAAGCCGGCCGGAGTGGCCGAGCGGTTCTAGGCGCTACAGTCTGGAGCCGGGCGACCGCTACGGTCGCAGGTTCGAATCCTGCCTTGGGCATGGATGTGTGTGATGCCCTTAGGTTAGTTAGGTTTAAGTAGTTCTAAGTTCTAGGGGACTGATGACCTCAGACGTTAAGTCCCATAGTGCTCAGAGCCATTTTTTTTTTCATAGACTTAAACTCTACTCCCAGACTTGTCAATAAAAGGCTATGAAAATTTATAATAAGTTAAATGTGGAAAACTTTCACAGTATGGAACTAAATTAAACAATGGAAAATCCATGTATGAATATCAACAATGTAGGAGAAAATAGATTGCTACTTACCATAAAGAACATGTTAACTTGCAGACAGACAATTAAAATACAGTTACACAAAGCTCTCAGCCACAGCCCTCATCAGCAAAAGAGAAACAGAGAAACACAAACCATTCATACACACAAGCAAATACACCTCATGCACACACGACCACCAACTTCGGCAGCACAGGCCTGAGCTGCTAGAGATGGTGGTCATGTGTGTATCACATGTGCACGATTGTGCATATGAATGGTGTGCATGTCTCTGTTTCTCTTCTGCTGAAGGCTGTGGCCAAAAGCTTTGCATAAGTTTCTTTTAATTGTGCCTCTCTGTGACTTAATGTGTCTTCTTTATGGTAAGTAGCAATCTATCTTTCCCTACATTGTTGTCAGTATGGAACTGGGTTTACTAAAGATAAAATTACATGCTACCCTAGTGCAAAAATGTTACTATTCACTCATGGAATTTTTAAATGATGGTAAAGATTTCTTTGTAGAGTAATGAAATAAATCTGTAATGATTTTTTGTGAATTAAGGTAAATTTTAGTTTTTTTGGCACAGTGTGTATCTTAGTAACATTATTTACACTGATAAGTCTCCAGTACTTTAAATCAGTGATTTATGTATGTACGTAATGAGACAATAAAATACTAATTCTGATTCACCCACAAATTAAATCAATAAATGACTTGACAAAGTTCAAGTTGGCTATTATAGCTATTTGACTCATCACTGCTTCTATAGCCTGCACAAGTTGCTTCAGAAAGTATACTATTAATTCTTTGTCTGTGACTTAGTGGCATACTTTATAAATATTACTGGCCACTAAGCACCTTAATGATATATACCATGTGAATGATTCTGTAATACAAGTATCAGTCTACTTGCACAGTATATGCTCTTTCTGCTTTAACAGTATATCTCTTTCCACTAGTACAATGTACAGTATACTCTGTACATTGTAACTTAATACACATTTAATGTAAAAATAGTGTAATAACCATATAGCTTCCTCAGCTTTTGTCTTCCAATGTAGTGGGGATTGCCCTTTTGGCTCCCTGTTTCCACTTGCGCCATCTTGCGCTTGGACAGAATGGAGATCTGCTTTGTTGAGGGCTATATGGAGGGCAGCTAGCCGGTATGGCCTAGGTCTCCCAGCAAGTCATTCATCATGAAATTTCAACACTGTCTCTTAATTTGCTCAAAGTTTCTGTCCATACCACCATAGACAGCTTTCCCTCATTTTCTTAAAGGTAGGTGCCACATTACACTGCCTGTGAAATTATATTACTGGTCACCTAATTTTAAAGTGACAGACTAGATGTCAGCAGAACCATTTTGCCTTTCATTACAGCAAGTTGTTGCTCTGCTTCTTTAGCTGTGGTCCAACATCCTGCACTATACGATGCAACTGGGCAGACTGTAGACGGTTGTGTAATTTTTTTAAAAATCATATCAGTCATTTTGCACCATTTAAGTTATGCACTACTAAATTGGTGTGTGATTTTGGGAATGAGTGGGCTGTTGGCAACAGTGTTTGGGCTAAGATACATGAAGATATTTGTCTGTGGCAGAGCTATACCATCAATCTTGATGGGGTACATATTATTTGTATGTGTTGAGAGATATTCAGTCTTCTTTATATTGAGGCATAGTCTGGACTATTCAAGGTTATTTTTGTACACTTGAACTTGTACATCCTTATGGTAGAAATAAACATCAGTTTAACAACAATTAATTATTAATGCAGTTTGTAACATCTGCTTTCAGTAGTGTATATCTTGGCTCCTTCCATATCCCTGAAGATTCTACTTCATGTTGGGATCTATGTAACAAAATGTGTGAATGAATGAATGTTGGTAAGCTTCTATCATTTTATGTATCATATTTATATTAATAAGGGGTTCCAAAAAGTTAATTGTGATCAACAATGATTAAGTTACCAATAATACATTGAAAATGTTAATGTTAACTCTTGCAAGTGTACAATCAGCAGACATTGGTGCTTGGTGGGAATACAACTGACCTGCGAATACCACCAAGTTGCCTCAGAGCGAGGCGTTTGTCCCAATCTGACATCATGTTGATTAGAACACCAACAGTTGCACAAAGAAGCTCCCGGTCATCTGAATCCAGGTTATGCAGGAAGCACAATAGTCCTGAGAATAATAAGGCGTTATTAAGAGTAATATTTTCTAGCTTTACTGAAATAAAATTAAATCCGCAGTTTTTTTGTACTCTAGTTGTGATAAACGTACACCAACAGCAGATGTTGGAAACAGGTATGCATTGCCATTTTGTTACAGAACATTTAGCCAGATCTTTCATACATATTAGTATTCTCAATCCTAAAATAACTGTATGTTACCTTTTCAAGACTAAATTGCTGAACCAATTTTGATTAAATTTGGTATAGAGATGAGGAAGAGCAAAGGCTATTTTAGAAGTATGCAGTACAAGATTGTCTTGATTTGAAGAATGTACTGTGAATTAGGTAAATATGTTTATTCTTTGAAAAAGGTATTTACTGTTTGACTTTTTAACTCCTATTTGTGAAAACACTTTTACTGATAGATATATTCCACATAATATGATTCAACATAATGGATACAACACTTATACAATCCTCAATGTGTTTAATCCTTACTTTCACACTAAACTCTACTAGTATTATAAATGTGAAAGTACTTCTGTCTATTATGTTTGTTTTCACAACTAAATCCATCAGCTGACTTCAGTGAAACTGCTATGTAGTTGGGGCATCTGAGGAGAGAGGGGGGGATGACACACACATCACAAACTATGCGTATCTGAAACGGCAGACACATGAGGGCAGCTGACGCTATTGCACATACAGTAGCTTACTTAATTGCTATCACTCATCATAACAAAACTACTCCCCCCCCCCCCCCCCCCCTCATGAACCATGGACTTTGCCGTTGGTGGGGAGACTTGCATGTCTCAGCGATCAGCGATACAGATAGCCGTACCGTAGGTGCAACCACATCGAAGGGGTATCTGTTGAGAGGCCAGACAAACGTATGGTTCCTGAAGAGGGGCAGCAGCCTTTTCAGTAGTTGCAGGGGCAACAGTCTGGATGATTGACTGATCTGGCCTTGTAACACTAACCAAAACGGCCTTGCTGTGCTGGTACTGCGAACGGCTGAAAGCAAGGGGAAACTACAGCCGTAATTTTTCCCGAGGGCATGCAGCTTTACTGTATGGTTAAATGATTATGGCGTCCTCTTGGGTAAAATATTCCAGAGGTAAAATAGTCCCCCATTCGGATCTCCGGGCAGGGACTACTCAAGAGGACGTTGTTATCAGGAGAAAGAAAACTGGTGTTCTACGGATCAGAGCATGGAATGTCAGATCCCTTAATCGGGCAGGTATGTTAGAAAATTTAAAAAGGGAAATGGATAGGTTAAAGTTAGATATAGTGGGAATTAGTGAAGTTCGGTGGCAGGAGAAACAAGACTTTTGGTCAGGTGAATACAGGGTTATAAATACAAAATCAAATAGGGCTAATGCAGGAGTAGGTTTAATAATGAATAAAAAAATAGGAGTGCCGGTAAGCTACTACAAACAGCATAGTGAATGCATTACTGTGGCCAAAATAGACACGAAGCCCATGCCTACTACAGTAGTACAAGTTTATATGCCAACTAGCTCTGCAGATGACGAAGAAATTGAAGAAATGTATGATGAAATAAAAGAAATTATTCAGGTAGTGAAAGGAGAAGAAAATTTAATTGTCATGGGTGACTGGAATTCGAGAGTAGGAAAAGGGAGAGAAGGAAATGTAGTAGGTGAATATGGATTGGGGGTAAGAAATGAAAAAGGAAGCCGTCTAGTAGAATTTTGCAAGAGCATAACTTAATCATAGCTAACACTTGGTTCAAGAATCATAAAAGAAGGTTGTATACATGGAAGAAGCATGGAGATACTGACAGGTTTCAGATACATTATATAATGGTAAGACAGAGATTTAGGAACCAGGTTTTAAATTGTAAGACATTTCCAGGGGCAGATGTGGACTCTGACCACAATCTATTGGATATGAACTGTAGATTAAAATTGAAGAAACTGCAAAAGGGTGGGAATTTAAGGAGATGGGGCATGGATAAACTGACTAAACCAGAAGTTGTACAGAGTTTTAGGGGGAGCATGAGGGAACAACTGACACGAATGGGGGAAAGAAATATAGTAGAAGAAGAATGGGTAGCTTTGAGGGATGAAATAGTGAAGGCAGCAGAGGATAAAGTACGTAAATAGATTAGGGCTACTAGAAATCCTTGGGTAATAGAAGAAATATTGAACTTAATTGAAGAAAGGAGAAAATATAAAAATGGAGTAAATGAAGCAAGCAAAAAGGAACACAAACGTCTCAAAAATGAGATCGACAGGAAGTGCAAAATGGCTAAGCACGGGTGGCTAGAGGACAAGTGTAAGAATGTAGAGGCTTATCTCACCAGGGGTAAAATAGATACTGCCTATAGGAAAATTAGAGAGACCTTCGGAGAAAAGAGAACCACTTGTATGAAAATGGCGATGTACTTGAGGACAGTATTATTTAAATGGAAGAGGATGTAGATGAAGATGAAATGGGAGATATGATACTGTGTGAAGAGTTTGACAGAGCACTGAAAGACCTGAGTCGAAACAAGGCCCTGGGAGTAGACAACGTTCTATTAGAACTACTTACAGCCTTGGGAGAGCCAGTCCTGGCAAAACTCTACCATCTGGTGAGCAAGATATATGAGACAGGCGAAATACCCTCAGACTTCAAGAAGAATATAATAATTCCAATCCCAAAGAAAGCAGGTGTTGAAATATGTGAGAATTACTGAACTATCAGTTTAATAAGTCACAGCTGCAAAATACTAACGCGAATTCTTTACAGACGAATGGAAAGCTAGTAGAAGCCAACCTCGGGGAAGATCAGTTTGGATTCCATAGAAATATTGGAACACATGAGGCAATACTGACCTTACGACTTATCTTAGAAGCTAGATTAAGGAAAGGCAAACCTACATTTCTAGCTTTTGACAATGTTGACTGGAATTCTGAAGGTGGCAGGGGTAAAATACAGGGAGCAAAATGCTGTTTACAATTTGTACAGAAACCAGATGGCAGTTATAAGAGTCGAGGGACATGAAAGGGAAGCAGTAGTTGGGAAGAGAGTGAGACAGGGTTGTAGCCTCTCCCCGATGTTATTCAATCTGTATATTGAGCAAGCAGTGAAGGAAACAAGAGAAAAATTCGGAATAGGTATTAAAATCCATGGAGAAGAAATAAACACTTTTAGGTTCGCCGATGACATTGTAATTCTGTCAGAGACAGTAAAGGACTTGGAAGAGCAGTTGAATGGAATGGATAGTGTCTTGAAAGGAGGATATAAGATGAACATCAACAAAAGCAAAATGTGGATAATGGAATGTAGTCGAATTAAGTCGGGTAATGATGAGGGAATTAGATTAGGAAATGAGACACTTAAAGTAGTTTTGCTATTTGGGGAGCAAAATAACTGATGATGGTCGAAGTAGAGAGGATATCAAATGTAGACTGGCAATGGTAAGGAAAGCGTTTCTGAGGAAGAGAAAATTGTTAACATCGAGTATAGATTTAAGTGTCAGGAAGTCGTTTCTGAAAGTATTTGTATGGAGTGTAGCCATGTATGGAAGTGAAACATGGGCGATAAATAGTTCGGACAAGAAGAGAATAGAAGCTTTCGAAATGTGGTGCTATGGAAGAATGCTGAAGATTAGATGGGTAGATCACATAACTAATGAGGAGGTATTGAATAGGACTGGGGAGAAGAGAAGTTTGTGGCACAACTTGACTAGAAGAAGGGATCGGTTGGTAGGACATGTTCTGAGGCATCAAAGGATCACCAATTTAGTATTGGAGGGCAGCGTGGAGGGTAAAAATCGTAGAGGGAGACCATGAGATGAATACACTAAGCAGATTCAGAAGGATGTAGGTTGCAGTAGGTACTGGGAGATGAAAAAGCTTGCACAGGATAGAGTAGCATGGAGAGCTGCATCAAACCAATCACATGACTGAAGACCACAACAACAACAATAACAACAAAACTCCTGACATGGAAGGGCAGCTGCAGGTAACAACTAGTACAAATTACATGGATGAGCCAAAATATTATGATCACAGCTCATAGGGAAACTGAATGCCGCCTATTGGCACTGAGCACATGTTCCATGGTACGAAAAATATCTGCATGCAACAAAACTGTACAACAGTAAATACTTATTTTGTAGTTAACAACACAATACATCATTTTAGTAAACATACATGAAAATTTCACATACTTTTTATTTAGTCTTTATTTGGTTATTTATTATTATTATTATCAAGTCATTTATATTAAACACACGTAAATCAATATGGAATGCTTTTGTGAATTGTGCCTTCATCCAAAGGATATTAATTCCCAAATATTTTGTTATTTATTTATATATTCTGATCTTCTGGAAATTTTCTTTATTATAATACACTTATACATAACTGATATGACTGATTATTGAAATATTTGAAAATGATAAACCAGAGATGCGTGTTCCTTGTAAGTAATTTATTTTTTCTCTCCTTTTTTTCCTGTTAAGATGTTAATGTTGAAACAAGTGGAATAACTTCAACATAACGTCTTTAGTAAAAAGTCTCTTTTTGCCAGGAGCAGTTTTATGTTAGACCTTGTATCACTTGGAAATCCTTATGAAGTACTGTGATAATGTGATAGGAATAGATAAAATGGGGAAAATTCAAACTAATGGCCTGTGACGTTTAATTTAGGAATTTGTATGAAATTAATTAGAACTCTGAAATCCTTTTTGCAAGCAGGAATCTCCAAGCCTACTGAGCCAATAAAAATATCTTGTAACCACAAAAGGGAACTGTATCTAACAAAAAGAAAGAGTAATGACCCAGAAACAGCCAAATATTATAAAAACTACTGTGCTACATTAAGAAAGGTTATTAAAAAGTCCAGAAGCATGTGCATCATGTCTGAGATTAATACCTCTGATAACAAAATCAAAACAATTTGGAATATTATTACAAAGGAGACAGGACAACCAAGAGTACAGGATGACAGCATCACCATCAAAGCGAATGGAAACTTGATAAACAACAAGCTAGAATTCGAAAACGTTTTGAATAATCATTTTTTAAATGTTGTAGAGAAAATAGGATCTAAATGTTCATTAGAAGAAGCAAGGCAGTTAATGGAAGAGACCTTACCCACACCATTTGATACAATTGAAATTCCACCCACCTCTCCATCTGAAATTAGGAAGATAATAAACTCTTTCAAGAATAAAAGCTCACATGGGATTGATGGCATTTCCAGCAGGGTAATAAAAGCTTGTTCCCAAGAAATAAGTGGGATTCTTAACCACATATGTAATAGCTCTCTAAAGCAGGGTATTTTCCCAGATAGACTGAAGAATGCCATTGCTGTACCACTGCATAAAGGGGATACGTCTGATGTCAACAACTACCACCCAATCTCTCTTCTGACTGCCTTATCCAAAATTCTTGAAAAATTAATGTATTGTAGAGTAGCTTCACACCTTTGTAAAAATAAAGTTTTAACAAAATGTCAGTTTGGTTTCCAGAAG
Organism: Schistocerca cancellata; assembly: GCF_023864275.1. Classification (NCBI taxonomy): domain Eukaryota; kingdom Metazoa; phylum Arthropoda; class Insecta; order Orthoptera; family Acrididae; genus Schistocerca; species Schistocerca cancellata. Next base: position 168,260,186 of record NC_064634.1, read on the forward strand.
GGTTTTTCAATGGAAAATGCTATATATACTTTCACTAATGACATATTAAATTCTCTGAGTAACCGGAAGTCACCTGTTGGGATTTTTTGTGATCTATCAAAGGCTTTTGACTGTGTAAATCATGGAATACTTCTAGATAATCTCAAGTACTGTGGTATGAATGGGACAGTGCTCACATGGTTTAAATCATACCTAACTGGAAGAGTGCAGAAAGTTGAAATAAACAGTTCACATAATATTCAAAAAAACTGGTGATTTCTCAAACTGGGAAACAATCAAGAATGGGGTGCCACAAGGTTCAGTCTTGAGTCCTCTGCTGTTCTTAATATATATTAATGACTTGCCATTCTATATTCACGAAGATGCAAAGCTGATACTTTTTGCCGATGATACAAGTATAGCTATCACACCCGACAGACAAGAATTAACTGGTGAAATTGTAAACGATGTTTCTCAGAAAATCATTAAGTGGTTCTCTGCAAATGGGCTCTCATTAAACTTTGACAAAACACAGTATATACAGTTCCACACAGCAAATGGAATGACCCTATTAATAAATATAGACTTCGATCAGAAATCGGTAGCTAAGGTAGAATATTCAAAGTTTCTAGGTTTATGCATTGATGAGGGGCTGAACTGGAAAAAACACACTGAGGATCTGCTGAAACGTTTGAGTTCAGCAACTTATGCTATTAGGGTCATTGCAAATTTTGGTGATATACATCTGAGTAAATTAGCTTACCACGCCTATTTTCATGCTCTGCTTTCGTATGGCATCATATTCTGGGGTAACTCATCATTGGGTAAAAAGAGTGTTCATTGCACAAAAGTGTGTAATCAGAATATTTGCTGGAGCTCATCCAAGATCATCCTGCAGACACTTATTTAAAGAGCTAGAAATCTTCACTGTAGCTGCAGAAGAAAAAGGGGCTGTAAACTTTAAACAGTGAGATTGCACAAAACACGTTAACTTTTGGTGAATTGCGAATTTGCTGCACGAATGCGTGAGGATTCTCTACCGCCCAGATTCGCACATTGTGTCTGTTCACTTCACCATTAAGAAAAAATGTTGCTTCATCACTGAAAACAAGTTTCGCACTGAATGCATCCTCTTCCATGAGCTGTTGCAACCGCGCCGAAAATTCAAAGCGTTTGACTTTGTCATCGGGTGTCTGGGCTCGTAGCAATTGTAAACGGTAAGGCTTCTGCTTTAGCCTTTTCCGTAAGATTTTCCAAACCGTCGGCTGTGGTACATTTAGCTCCCTGCTTGCTTTATTCGTCGACTTCTGCGGGCTACGCGTGAAACTTGCCCGCACGCGTTCAACCGTTTCTTCACTCACTGCAGGCCGACCCGTTGATTTCCCCTTACAGAGGCATCCAGAAGCTTTAAACTGTGCATATCATCGCCGAATGGAGTTAGCAGTTGGTGGATCTTTGCTGAACTTCGCCCTGAAGTGTCGTTGCACTGTTATGACTGACTGATGTGAGTGCATTTCAAGCACGACATACGCTTTCTCGGCTCCTGTCGCCATTTTGTCTCACTGCGCTCTCGAGCGCTCTGGCGGCAGAAACCTGAAGTGCGGCTTCAGCCGAACAAAACTTTATGAGTTTTTCTACGTATCTGTATTCTGTAGTGTGTCGTGACCATATGTCAATGAATGGAGCTACAGTGAATTTATGAAATCACTTCAATCATTTGTAATAGCCCTGTATATATTCACTTATAAAATTTGTTATTAACAATCCAAACAAATTCAAAAGTAATAGCAGTGTACATAGCTACAACACTAGGAGAAAGGATGATCTTCACTACTCCAGGTTAAATCTAACTTTGGCTGAGAAGGGGGTAAATTATGCTGCCACAAAAGGCTTTGTTCACTTACCTAATAGCATCAAAAGTCTGACAGATAGCCACATAGCATTTAAAAGGAAATTAAAAGAATTTCTTAATAGCAACTCCTTCTACTCATGAGATGAATTTTTGGATATAGTAAGTGGGTAATTTCCCAATGTCAAAAAAAAAAAAAAAAAAAAAAAAAAAAGTAATATTTTGTGTAATGTAATATCTTGTATAGACACCTTGTATTAACCTGACACATTCCACATCATTATGAAGTGTTGTATTCATGAACTATGGAACAAGTACTAATCTAATCCAACTATGAGAATGACTACTGACAAGACAACAGCATGTGATAAATACAAGAAATGTTCATTTATGTAAAGTAAGAGAAAGGCGCCTACAGCAGACTGATGTGCAGAACAAAGATCATGTAAAAGGAAACACTATTCATACTAGCTTTCGAGTTTTTCGTCTTTATTCACATACACACAACCACACAGACATCTTATGCACATTCCCATGCTGTGAGTGGTTGTCTTTCCCATATTCTATTGTTGTTGCATCCACAGATTTCCATTATTGTTACACTGAAATGTGTAATTGTTATAATGTTGGTTTCAGTATCCGGGAAATCTAAAAAATATTTATTTTTAGTGAAGTTGATTTCAGTACATAGATAATCTAAGTTTTCCTCTTCTGTCTGCTCAAAGTGTGAAAAAGTTGTTGCTGATGAAGTCACAGCATTTACTTGTGAGGTCTGCAAAATTAAATTTTAAATAGAAAGAAGTAGAAATAAACGGTGAATCATTCTAGTGATGAAATGAGCCACAAATGAAGAAACCACTGATGTAAGCAACTCTGAGGAAGGTCAACAATTTTATGAAAAGGATAGATAGCTGCTCAACATAAAGGTGACACACTGAGTTTCTGACAGACATAATGAAAAGACTGTTACACATTTAGCCTTCTGCCAGAGTCTTATTCAGGAAAGAAAACACACACACATTAATGCAAGCAGGCAGACCTCAGTTGCACATGGCCAGAGTGGCCTGAGATAGCAGTCACGTGTGCATGACGTGTGCTTGATGGTGTGAAGGTGTGTGTTTGTTTTCTTTTCTGAAGAAGGCTCTTGGAGAAAGCTAAATGTGCAACAGTCTTTTTGTTGTGCCTATTTGCAACTCAACGTGTAATCTTAATGGTGCGTAGCAACCTACCCTTTCCATAATATTGTTGATATTCCTATCTGGACTTCCTACTATATGACAAAGGGCAGAGTGTTATAGCCTGGCACATAGGAATGAATATCTTGGAAATGGAAATGCTGGTTAGCTGCTAATGTAGTGAGCATTAATGGAAAGTGGTTGAAGAGTGGGGAAACTACTAGTTGTTGACAAGATGTTGGACATCCATGCATCATCACAGAATATTGAAGGTCAGAGTCTTGCCCAATCTATACAGGAATGATATGTGGACCTGTGATACAATACCATCAATTATGATTTAAATTGGCATAGGGTCATCATAATTGGACCATGGATGAATGTAAACTAGTTGCCTGGTCGACTGAATCATATTTATGACTGAGCAAAATATGTACTGTGCCACAGACGCATGCTTGTGGGGCAGTGTTATGCTATAGGGGACACCATCTGCGCTTGTAAAAATGTAAAAAAAAAAAAAACCATTATCTTTTTACGCTGGAACTCATTTCTGATTAGAAAATGTTTTTGCACTCACATTTCATGAGTAAATGCAATAATACAATCTGTATAAAAATGATTACATTCTTAAATCATACATAAGGCATAATATAAGCAGAGTTTCGTTGGTTTGGTGCTTACATTATTTTTAAGTTGGATATTCCTGTTGTCTTTATTTTGATACTGAAAATCACTTTCACTTAAACATTATATACCTGTATTTTCCAGGAGAATATTTCTGGATGTTTCAGAACGTGTCAGGTTTCCATACACCCTCATTGCTTCAATAAGGCATTCCCTGTTGTTAGAAGACAAAACTTCCAGAAGAGCTGTTAACAAAATATTGGAAAGGAAAAATGTATTATTAGTTGACATTACACATTTTTTCGCAAAATATAAACTGAATAGTTAATTCTTGATTGAATGTAACCTCATAATTATGAAAAGTTTTTAAAATACACTCCTGGAAATGGAAAAAAGAACACATTGACACCGGTGTGTCAGACCCACCATACTTGCTCCGGACACTGCGAGAGGGCTGTACAAGCAATGATCACACGCATGGCACAGCGGACACACCAGGAACCGCGGTGTTGGCCGTCGAATGGCGCTAGCTGCGCAGCATTTGTGCTCCGCCGCCGTCAGTGTCAGCCAGTTTGCCGTGACATACGGAGCTCCATCGCAGTCTTTAACACTGGTAGCATGCCGCGACAGCGTGGACGTGAACCGTATGTGCAGTTGACGGACTTTGAGCGAGGGCGTATAGTGGGCATGCGGGAGGCCGGGTGGACGTACCGCCGAATTGCTCAACACGTGGGGCGTGAGGTCTCCACAGTACATCGATGTTGTCGCCAGTGGTCGGCGGAAGGTGCACGTGCCCGTCGACCTGGGACCGGACCGCAGCGACGCACGGATGCACGCCAAGACCGTAGGATCCTACGCAGTGCCGTAGGGGACTGCACCGCCACTTCCCAGCAAATTAGGGACACTGTTGCTCCTGGGGTATCGGCGAGGACCATTCGCAACCGTCTCCATGAAGCTGGGCTACGGTCCCGCACACCGTTAGGCCGTCTTCCGCTCACGCCCCAACATCGTGCAACCCGCCTCCAGTGGTGTCGCGACAGGCGTGAATGGAGGGACGAATGGAGACGTGTCGTCTTCAGCGATGAGAGTCGCTTCTGCCTTGGTGCCAATGATGGTCGTATGCGTGTTTGGCGCCGTGCAGGTGAGCGCCACAATCAGGACTGCATATGACCGAGGCACACAGGGCCAACACCCGGCATCATGGTGTGGGGAGCGATCTCCTACACTGGCCGTACACCACTGGTGATCGTCGAGGGGACACTGAATAGTGCACGGTACATCCAAACCGTCATCGAACCCATCGTTCTACCATTCCTAGACCGGCAAGGGAACTTGCTGTTCCAACAGGACAATGCACGTCCGCATGTATCCCGTGCCACCCAACGTGCTCTAGAAGTCAACTACCCTGGCCAGCAAGATCTCCGGATCAGTCCCCCATTGAGCATGTTTGGGACTGGATGAAGCGTCGTCTCACACGGTCTGCACGTCCAGCACGAACGCTGGTCCAACTGAGGCGCCAGGTGGAAATGGCATGGCAAGCCGTTCCACAGGACTACATCCAGCGTCTCTACGATCGTTTCCATGGGAGAATAGCAGCCTGCATTGCTGCGAAAGGTGGATATACACTGTACTAGTGCCGACATTGTGCATGCTCTGTTGCCTGTGTCTATGTGCCTGTGGTTCTGTCAGTGTGATCATGTGATGTATCTGACCCCAGGAATGTGTCAATAAAGTTTCCCCTTCCTGGGACAATGAATTCACGGTGTTCTTATTTCAATTTCCAGGAGTGTATAAGAAACATATAAAGTAACAGTTTAGTTACATTATCTGTGTAAAAATGCATTATCTGTTACATGCATAATAATTACAATAGAAAATAAGGTATGAAAAAACAGATTGCTGCTCATCACAGAGAGAAAGTGTTGAGTGGCAGACAGGCACAATTAACAAGATTGCTAGATACTAATCAATTATCAGACGCGTTCTTTATCAGACACAAACAAAATGAAATTCACAAACATTCACACAAACATAACTCGCACACACATGGCCACTGTCAGCTCCGGGTCCAAAGGGCCTTACCGCCTGGCGAGCAAGCACAACTCATGCACGCATGACTGCCAACTCTGACAGCTCAGAGCAGAATGCAACTGTCACATGGAATGAAAGCAGCATCCTGATCGCTGCAATAGAAACACTTCTTTGCTGCCAATCCCTCCAACCAAAGCCAACCTAATTCCAACAATGAAACCTGCCTCTCCCAGTTCATACTGCGACGTCATATATCAGCCCTGCTGCAATCATGGCATGACTTTTTATATTAGCATTACAGCCAACCATCCGCCAGGGTGAACGGTACTGTCGGACTATTGCCAAGTGCAAAGTAGACCACCCTGTGGCACAACATGCAGTTCAACATAACCTGCTTGATTTCAGCAGTTGCTTCACAACCCAAGCCATCTGGATAACTCTCCTTCACCGCCAGCTTTTCTGAACTGTGCAGGTGGAACTTATCCTTACAACACATTCTCTGTTCCCATAATTATCCCAGCCTCAACCTATAGTAACATACTGTACCCACATCCTCCACCCAAAAATTTCCACCCCCTTTGTCCTATAACCTCCTCCCCTTTCTCGTTTCCCACCCTATTCATTTCCCTCACTCTGCCAATGCATCTGCCAATCTTTCCCCACTCCTCCCCTTTTAGTTCCATTTTCCACACCTCCCTGTCCCACAACATCCTAACATTGCACTTGTTGGCCAGACAGTGCTACTCCCCCCCCCCCCCCCCCTCGCCCCCCATACACTGATATCCCTTCCCCACCCCTCCAGATTGCTGCTTTCATTCCCCATAACAGTTGTATTCTGCACTGAGCTGCCGGTGTTGGCAGTCATTTGTACGTGAGCAAAATTATTATAGGACATCCTGTCACACAAGACTATGTTCCAGCCACAGAAGGTAACAGGGACACCAAACATGCTAGGCAAAAATAATTTGTCATTATACAAGCAGCCCACTGCAGAGGTCGTCAATGGCAAGGAATACATTACACATCAATCATAATGAGCAGCCAGTTCGATGGAGCTGTTCTACGGCAGATATCTGCAATTTAATTTTTGCAATGTAAAGCTGGAGTCAGCCTCAACAATTCCTGCTTGTCATGCCATTCATGCAACCTCACTGTCAACAGAAAGTGTCAGTTCATTTCCCATTACAAACAAAATTATTTTTAAATCAGGATTTTGTGTGTCCACTCGACAGAGTGCTCCCAAATTAGGCTAGTCCAATATTCTTTTTATCAACATGTATTAACAGGTACACTAAAACACAAAGAATCAGCAGCAGTCCACTAGCAACTTAGTAGTGCTGCATTTGGCAGCAGCAGTCAGCGCAGGGCAGGGTGGTGCTTTTGCTGCTGGAGTACTGGTTATTTTTCAAGCTTTAATGTCCCTGTTAACACATATTGATAAAAACAATATCGCACTAGACTAATCTGGGACCGCTCTATTGAATGGGCATGTAAAATTCTGCTTTGAAAATAACTTTGTTTGCAACGTGAAACAAACTGATGGTTTCCATTGATACTGAGGGTTGCATGAAAGACCTGATGAGCACTATTTGTCTGAGATACCTATAGCTACACAACATAAAAAACAAATTGCCAATATCTGCTGAAACACCAGAGCAAATGCATGTGATGACTCTTAGAAGAGACACCCTGTATAAGTCATGCCCAATGATTTAGCCAGAAGTGCATGTTACCCAGTGGAGAGTTTGATGGAGTTATCCAGTGTCTAAGTTGGAAGGAAGCTGTTTGGACCAGTAGATCACCGCATGATGTGAACCTCTATGACAGATTAAAACTATTTGCTCAATCTGTACTTGATCTTGGCTTGATTCCAAGGAGAAAACTGCTGACTGAGCCATGCATCGATCATTGTAGCAAGGGTCATAGCTTCAACCTGCACTACCTGTCTCCTTTGTTACCGAGTGAAAAATTTCTTGTTATAAGCAAATAACTTCGAAGCACAACACATTTCTCCAGCTTATATCTAGAAAAACTATTTGGAGAAAAAAAGAGTGGGCTTTATCTCCTGTTATCAGAAATGATACTACGCAGGTTGTTACTGGTGTCAACAATGATGTGTGCCACTCATTCAATCCAACAACTGATGAAATGCAGTGGAACCTATTGATAAATCACAAATTCAATCTTTAACAGAAATATTTACTAAACTTTTTCAGCAGAAGGGCCACAATGGTTTCATACAGCAGTTAGATGACTACAGATGCTGCCAAATTACACACTGAGGAAGAACTATTCTTGATCATGCTGATACAATGTCGCGTGAGAGCTATCATTGCCAGAATTGATTAATAAAAAGTACAAGGAGATGAATCTTACGGTCATCAACATTTAAACGCAAAAGGTGGAGGTATAAAATACAAATACGAGTTTTTCCACAAAATCGTTTCCATTGTATAACAAACCAACATTTACAACATTTAGGGATTAACTAGACCTTATGAACCACCCTGGGTCAACTGAAAGTTACTATTCCACTTCCATTTGGGTAATATTTATTCCAATTTTAGTCATAAAGTTTGTAATTTATGTCTTTTACATAAGTGTGCTACACACTGAAGTATTTTCAAAAATATGTACTTTCCAAATTTGTCTATAATATATTAAAGCAATTTTCAAACAATGGAAAATCCAGGATAGTATGTGACAACATTATGAAAACTAAAGTTGCCACTCACCATATAGCACAGATGTTTAGTCGCAGATAGGCACAACAAAAAGACTGTCAAAAATGAAGCTTTTTTTGGCCAATAAGGCCTTCAGCAAAACTAGATGACAGGCGCGCGCGCGCGCGCGCACACACACACACACACACACACACACACACACACATGCAAATGCAACTTGCACACACATAACTGCTGTTTCAGGCAACTGAAGCCACACTGCAAGCAGCAGCACCAGTTCATGATGCGAGTGTCGACTGGGTGGGAGTAAGGAGGAGGCTGGGGTGGAGAGGGGGAGGGGTAGTAGGGTAGGGGTGGTGGACAGTGAAGTGCTGCTGGGGAGTGTGCAGTGACAAGGTGGGAAGAGGGTAGGGCAGCTATGTGCAGTCGAGAGGTTAGATGGAGGGCAGGGGAGAGATGGGGAGGGGGTGGGAGTAGCAGAAAAGGAGAGAAGTAAATAGGCTAGGTGTGATGGTGGAATGAGGGCTGTGTACTGCTGGAATGGGAACTGGGAGTGGGCTGGATGGGTGAGGACAATGACTAACGAAGGTTGAGGCCAGGCGAGTTACAAGAAATTAGGAACTACAGCAGTGGAATTTCCCACTTCTGCAGTTCAGAAAAGCTGGTGTTGGTGGAAAGGATCCATACAGCACAGGTTGTGAAGCAGTCACTGAAATGAAGAATGTCATGTTTGGTGGCATGCTAAGCAACAGGGTGATCCACTTGTTTCGTGGCTAAAGTTTGTCGGTAGCCATTCACACAGACAGACAGCTTGCTGGTCGTCATGCCCACGTAGAATGCAGAACAGTGTTTGCAGCTTAGCTTGTAGATCACATGACTGGTTTCACAGGCAGCCCTGCCTTTGATGGGATAGGTGGTGTTTGAGACCAGACTGGAGTAGGCGTTGGTGGGAGGATGTATGGGACGAGTCCTGCATCTAGGTCTATTACAGGGATATGAGTCATGAGGTAAGGGGTTGGTAGCAGGGGTTCTGTAGGGCTGGATGAGTATATTGTGTATGTTTGGTGGACGGTGGAATATCACTGTGGGAGGGGTGGAAAGGACAGTGGGCAGGACATTTCTCATTTTAGGACACAATGAGAGATAGTCCAAACCCTGGCGGAGAATATAATTCAGTTGCTCCAGTCCTGGGTGGGACTTTGGGAGATGGAGGGAGACTGGAAAGATAAGGCATGGCAGATTTGTTTTTGTACAAGATTGAGAGGATAATTACGGTCTGTAAAAGCTTCAGTGAGACCCTTGGTATATTTCAAGAGGGACTGCTCATCACTGCAGATGTGATGACCATGGTTGGCCAGGCTGTATGGGAGGGACTTCTTGGTATGGAATGGGTGGCAACTGTTGAAGTGGAGGTATTGCTGGTGGTTAATAGGTTTGATATGGACGAAGGTACTGTTGTAGCTATCTTTGAGGTGGAGGTTAACATCTAGGAAGTTGGCTTGTTGGGTTGGTAGGACCAGGTGAAGCAAATGGGGAGAAGTTATTGAGGTTCTGGAGGAATGTGGATAGGGTGTCCTCACCCTCGATCCATTTCGCAAAGATGTCATCAATGAATCTGAACCAGGTGAGGGGTTTAGGATTCTGGGTGTCTAGGAAAAATTCCTCTAGATGGCAGATGAATAGGTTGGCATAGGGTGGTGCCATACCTGTCTTTCAGACCTACTACATTTACCCCATCCTCCAAAACTCCCTCCCACCACCACACAGAATCCAGAACCTAAACAGACGTGAATCACAGTCATGAAACTTTCCTCCAGAAGCCTTAGGCCCACAGAAATATCAGTCCTTTCAAAAGGCATCACCTTTTTTCCCACTCCCAAATTCAATAATGCAGGACTTGTTAAAGACCTTCTCTCCCTCTACCGGACATTTCAGTGGAAACACCTTTTCGCCACGACCCTACCAATCAGACTCGACCAGAGAACAATGTTGAACCCTGCCTAACTCAGTTCACTCCTCCATCCAACCACAATCCAACCCCACTGCCCCAAATCACTCCCCTGTTAACTTTCCAGAATTTCTTAACCTTGAACCTTGCCTCACCATTATTCCACAAATCCCTCAACTTGCAAACTAACCTTTCATCTGCAGAAAGAACTACAGTCCACCATCTGATCCCTATCTTATAATCCTACCTGCGGACAAAGTTCCACCACTGTTGTTTTGAACACTACCTTTTCCAACTCCAGACAAATTTCAAGCCAACAACCCCCTTCCTAGTTGCCATGACAAACTATATCCTCGCCCACAGTTACTTCTCCTTTGGAAGCATTGATCCAGGGTACGGCTACAGGCACCCACATGGCACCATCCTATGCCAACCGATTCATGGGTCATCAAGAGGAATCCTTCCTAAACACTCAGAATCCCAAACTCCTCACCTGGTTCAGATTCATTGATGACAGCTTTGCTATCTGGATTGAGGGTGAGGACACCTTATTCACATTCCTCCAGAACCCAAAAACTTCTCCCCTATTTGCTTCACCTGGTCCTACTAAACTCAACAAGCCACCTTTCAAAATGTTGACCTCCACCTCAAAGATGGCTACATCAGTACATCTGTCCATATCTAATCTACTAACCACCAGCAATACCTGCACTTCGACAGTTGTCACCTGTTACATACTAAGAAGTCCCTTCCATACAGTCTAGCCACCCATGATTGTCACATATGCAGTGACAAGCAGTTCCTTTCGAAATATACCGAGTCTCGCTTAGGCCTTCACAGACCGTAATTATCCTCCCAACCTTGTACAAAAACAAATCTTCCTTTCCTTATCTTTCTAGTCTCCCACGACCTCCCAAAGTCCCACCATCTAGCCACAGAGGAGCATTACCCTCGTAGCACAGTACCACCCAGGACTGGAGCAACTGAATTATATTCTCTGCCAGGGTTTTGACTATCTCTCATCCTGTCCTGAAATGAGAAATGTCCTGCCCCTATCCTTCCCATCCCTCCGACAGCGATATCCCACTGTACACCAAACATACACAATCTACTTGTCCATTTCTACACAATCCCTGCTCCCAAACCCTTACTTCATGGCTCATACCCCTGTAACAGACCTGTCCCATACATCCTCCCACCAACACCTACTCCAGTCTGGTCACAAACACCACCTATCCCATCAAAGACAGGGCTACATATGAAACTAGTCATGTGATTTACAAGCTAAGCTGCAACCTCTGTGCTGCATTCTATGTGGGTATGACAATCAACAAGCTGTCTGTGAGCATGAATGGCTACCAACAAACTGTGGCCAAGAAACAAATGGACCACCCTGTTGCTGAGCACACTGCCAAACCTGACATCCTTCATTTCAGTGACTGCTTCACAGCCTGTGCCATATGGATCCTTCCCACCAACACCACCTTTTCTTAATTGTGCAGATGGTAAGTTTCCCTGCAATACATCCTATGTTCCCATAACCCTCCTGGTCTTAACCTTCATTAGTCATTGTCCTCACCCAACCAGCCCCTTGGCTGTTACCATTCCAGCACTATACAGCCCTCATTCCATCATGGCACCCAGTCTTTTTACTTCTCTCCTTTTCTGATACCCCCCCTCCTCTCCCGCTCCCTGAATCATACGTCCCAACTGCACATAGCTGCCCCAACCCTCTCTCCACCTTGTTCCTGCACGCTCCGCAACAGACTTCACTGTTCACCACCCCTACCCTACTATCCCCCCCAATCCCTGTCCCAGCCTCCTCCTTACTCCCACCGAGTCACTACTCCCATCATGCACTGGTGCTGCTGCTCGCAGTGTGGATTCAGTTGCCTGATACTGCAGTCATGCGTGTTTGAGTTGTGTGTGTGTGTGTGTGTGTGTGTGTGTGTATGTATGTGTGTTGTCTATTTTTGATGAAGGCCATTCAGTCTTGCTGTTGTGCCTATCTGTGACTCTGCATCTCCATTATAGGAATTTTATGAGTTATAATGCAAAAATATGAAATTACAGAAAACTGGTCATTCTAGGAATTTCATTTTAAAGAGAAATCACAAAAGTGATTTAGTAAAGAACTGATATCTTTAAAAGTCATAAGTTGCCATCATTTCATTTGCACAATTACATAAGCACTCACCAAAATTCTGAATTTTGTATGAACTATGAAAAAATGAATTTCATTGTTCCATTGACAAATAATCTTCACTGTATTGAAAAAAATGTTATTTACTTCAGCAGAAAAAATTTCCCTTGAAGTAAATTTTTACTACTGTATACTGTAAACAAACCTTTGCAAGTGGAATATATTGAAATTTCTGAATTTTATATCAGAAATGTATGTGATTTCTTTTGTAACTATTTTGATTCACAGATTTTTATAAGCATTAAAAGATAAAATTTTGCTTCAATTTTTCACTATAATAAAAACCAAATATAATATTTATTTTGATAAAGAGACTTCTAAATCATTCTGGAAAATAGTGGTATGTTATATACACCACTGAATGTGTGCCAAGTGGTTCACAGTCATCTCTATGATTATTTAGCAACCGTACATGACAAATTATGCATAGTATGTCTTTTTATGAGAAACTGTGTGTTACAACTGTATGCTGCATTTTACTGTGAGTGACAAAATAATAATTCAGAAGAAGTACTGTTAATACTGGTTGGTAAAGGGTCCGAAGACCTATTCATGCCCAATTTAGGTGAAGATTGCCACATCTCATGGAAAAGAAGATGGGTAGTGACTTTTTGCCATACTAATGGCCAAACTCAGCTCTGAATAAGTCTTTTTTTCTGATTTCTTAATGTGCTAGATTAGCTAATACACTGGCTAAAAAAGTAAATAACGTTGGTAAAAAGTGGATAGAATTTTATGTAATATTGGAAAGAGAAGCATTAGAACTGGATATACTGAAGTAATGTGTAAAATGTAGATTTAACATATGAAGGAACATGTAGTAATGAGTATTTAAAAGTATTTTGCACCTGTTAATTAATTACAGTCATAGATTTCATGTAACATTATTGATTACCAGTTTTGGCTATTAGGAGCTATACTAACACTACCTGATGTCACTATGGAGACTTAATACGAGGTGCTATCCAAAATTTTCAGCACTGGTGCTGCCATCTGTTGAAAACCTTACCTTTAGACTAATGGCCACTATCACCCTCGAAGTAGTTCCCATCCGCATGTGCACACTGGTCCCAGCACTTCTGCCACAGGTCAAACATTTTCTGGAAGTCCTGTTCATTGAGGGTGTTTTCACTGCCAGTGATGCTTCTTGAATCCTCTCTAGAGTGTCGAACTGACGGCCTTTGAACTTGAGTTTCAGTTTTGGGAATAGCGTGAAGATGCAAGGTGCCAGATCTGGTGAGAATGGTGAGTTGTTTTTTGCCAAAAAGGGCTGGTGAGCAAGGATGTGTGACAGGGCACGTTGTTGTGATGCAGCAGCCAGTTCCCTTGACGCCAAAGTTCGGGCCGTCGTCACCGCACATCTTCATAGAGCCATCGCAAAATGTCACAGTAGTACGCAGAATTCACTGTTTGGTTGGGTGGGACAAACTCTTTGTGCACAATTCCCTTGGTATCAAAGAAAACGATGATCATGCTCTTCACTTTGCTCTTCACCTGTCTCGCTTCTTTGGGCCTAGGAGAGGCCGGGTCTTCCACTGGGATGAATGTTGCTTTGTCTCTGGGTCATAACTATAAATCCAGCTCTTGTCACTGGTGCTAACCTGTGACAAGAAGGTTGGATCATCAGATGTGGTCTAACGAAGGTCTGTGCTGTGCCTTCTGATCGGCATTCAAGATCCTTGGCACAAATTTTGCGGTGACATGATGCGTGCCCAATTCATCAGTCAACATTCGTTGGCATGTCCCATAGCCAATACCCACTTCAACCGCAAGGTCTTGAATGGTTTGACATCAATCTACATGAACCAATTGTTGAGGTTTGGCAACAATGTCTGTCGTTGTGCAGGTAACGGGCCTTTCAGTGTGAGCACCATCTTCGACGTCTGTATGGCTGGCCCTAAACCGAGCATGCTACTCAAACACATGCGTACAGTTCATGCTCTGTCCCCCAAACACTTGTTGAATCATTGTAAGGGTCTCCGTAGCACTTTTCCCGAGATTCGCACAGAATTTGATACACATAAGCTGTTCTGTTTGCCGATCCATCGTAAAATCGCCACACACCAAACACACAGTATTACAGAAATCACTGTGGACACAACATGTCCTCCCAGCTGAATGCCACTCCTCACACTGACTCATCACATATGCAGCTCTCGGCACGTAGCGGTACAAAGATCTACTACTCCTACTTTCCAGATGGCAGCACCAGTCCTGAAAATTTTGGTTTCCACCTGATAAGTGGCGTAGCATTACTGTTGACTGTTGTGGCCCCACTATCCACAGGATGTGTTGGGAAGGTGTAGCTCATCTATTAAAGAGAATGCGTATAGAATATTAATGTGACTAATCCTTGAGTACTACTCAAATGTTACGGATCCCCACCAGGTCAGATTAAAGGAAGACATTAAATCAACTCAGAGACATGCTGCTATATTTGTTACTGGAAGGTTCTGTCAGCATGCAAGTATTATGAAGATGCTTCATCAGCATGTAAGTATTACGGAGATGTTTCATGAACTCAAATGGGAATCACTGGAGGGAAAATGATGCTCTTTTTGCAAGGCACTATTTTTCAAATTTAGAGAACTGATATTTGAGGCCAACTGCAGATTGATTCTACTGCCACCAACATATATTTTGCAGAAGAATCAGGAAAGATGAGAGAAAGTTTGGCTCAAATGGAGGCTTATGGACAACTGCTTTTTCCTTGCTCTATTTGCAAGTTTCCAGTTTTACTTTCTTCCAACCAACTCACTCATCCAGTAAATATTCTGGTGATAGCTGACCCCAAAGGGGACAATATTTTTGGAATACATTCTTGACATGCTTTTGAATTTATAATTTTTGAAACAATGCATACCATGCCATCCAAAGAGCCTTGACCTCCTTAAAGATTCTCCATGATAGACATCATAAAATCTTCTCATCTATGTCATACAAGGCAACTGATTTTGAAGTGTACATTACTCTTAAAGTGATGGCTGCCAAGACTTTTTTTAAAGCTCATCTTGTTTTCTTGGCTCTAAAGGAAGTCCTTAGAACAGCTGTGGACAGACTCACTCATGAGGTGTGTTAACGCCTATTCCCCACAGTCAATGGACCGCTCTCTTGGTGACAGAATGCAAACTCAAAAGCACCTTGACACCTTGTACTGATTTTAAAGCAGTGATAAATGCACAAGCTGGGGTGGAAACTTCCCCTCTACAATTAGGCTACAGCACTTTATTCATTAAAACTGACTGTTCAGAGGCATATTTCCAAAACCCCTTGGATGTAGCAACACAAGGTTATTTATAGTCTGATTGAAATTACTTGATAGTTGACCCTTCATGCATTGTAGCTGGTTTCCTCGAAACACAGCACTCAATGTCATGCTCGAACCATTTGCCATTGCCAAACTGCCACAACAATTAGTCAGTTCACTTCCTATTCTTTGTCTGGCTTTCTTTCTCGATGTATTTTATTTTGTGTTTTACCGCATATGATAAAGATACAAAACACACACACACAAACACACACACAATGATGCTAACAACATGCACAGCTAACCAAACACTATTGAATCCTTATGCACAAGTTGCAATTCAGCATCATATTTACAGTTACTGTAATCACAGAGATCATCTCACTTTCACAGAGATCAACTCACTTTAGATAAGCTTTGCATGACATTGCATCAAACCAAATTTTTGAAGGCTGCAATTAATTGTTGCAACTGAGTCACTAGAGTCATAAATACAACAACTTTCCATAGTGTAATAGTGTACTGCAATGTTTAGCATATAGACCTGACGTATGGAATGTCGTAGGCTAGAATCTCATCAAATGCATCAAATTTTTTTATTTTTCTAAATCTAATCAAAATACTTTGATTATTATTTTTATTTAATTAATTGCTTTCAATGTATTTTTTATTTCATCATCATAGTGACTTACTTATTTGCCCTTATTTTTCTTACCATCACTCTTTTATTTGAAGTCTGTTTGTGTCACTGTGCCAAATAGGACTGCTCCTGAGTTGGTAATGTAGCCGTCCATGTAGCCAGTGTGAGGAAAATTACAGGTAACCAATGAAAGGAAGAAATTACAGTTTGCTTTTACTGCTGAAACTGAAATTTTTCTGCCTTGAGTTTGCTCATAGAGGTTAGCCTTAAATGCCTTGAATGAAGCAATAATTTGGTTCTTATGCAAATTGTTGCTTGCCACTTTCTTGGATACAATGCACATCAGAAGGTTGTGGTTAGATTAGGCATGAGTTTATCTGCTGCAATTCAGTCATTGATCACTTAAAAACTTCTATTCCCATCATACCTCATGGTGACCACTTCCAATACTGCTCCGTGTTACCTGCCATGATTGTGTGTCACCTACAACTGACTGGTAGCCAGCAACAGATGTGGCAATACTGTAGTGGCAAGTGACAGACATCAACTATCAAATAACTTTAAACGAATTATAGTGCTAAATATCGAATATGTCCTCTACTCTTATAATTGGTTACCTTATGGAATCTCTTCTGCCTGTCCCATATTTCAGCACTTTATGGATCAACTACTATAGAGCATTCCCAACTGAGCCACATAAATTGAAAATATTTTGGCCAAAGATCCAACTCAAGAGACTGGCAGCAAAAGGACTTAAATGCAACCTGAGCAAGTGTTCTTTCATGCTGTCTTCCTTGACATATTTAGTGTATAAACTGTCAGCAAATGTACCACAACAAATGCAGGATTATGTTGCAGTGATTGATAAAATGCAGTGCTCTACAAATATAGAAGACTTCCAACCATTTCTGGGTAAGATTAACTATTATGGCTGATTGACTCCAAACCGAGCAGAGTTCTCTTAGCCATCGAACCAGCTACAAAGCATGTTTCAAATGGTTACCTTGCTCTCAGCAGGCTTTCCAGGCTTTAAAAGAATACCTTAAGCAAAGATTGTGTTTGACAACACACTCCTTGGTGTGCCTCTAGTAGAAGCAACTTCAGTGCCCCCACAGTACTTGGGTAGTCCCATCCCACACATACCCATATGGCACCAAGTGCCCTATCTACACTTCTACAACCTAAATACGATTTATGCAGTCCAGAAATTTAAATTATTCCTTCAAGAGCAGAAATATCAACTTGTCACAGATTATTGCCCACTGTTCACCACCTTTGACTCTAAGTATCACTTACCTGACTGGTCCATCCATCTTCTCCAGCACTGAGTGCTGCACTTGTCTAATTTTCATTATTCTACCCACTATCAAGCAGTGATATTACAGGGAAACATAGATGTTCACTCCTGATTCCCTATGGACCCAACTCAGCCCTTGAGCAACATTAACTGTTGTGTTACCAGCTTGATTCAGACCTAGATTTGTCCGTATTGACCTTTCCCTTAACATTACATGGCATCACAGCCACTGCTCACACTCCTACAGGGACCTGATGTTACACTGCCTCACTCGCTTTGTACAACATGGGTGGTCACACACACCTCACAGCCCCAAATTTTGTCCCTACTGGCCACAATGGAAACAATTACCCCTAACAAGGGGTTCTGTTGTCAGTCTTAACAGAGACCACTGTCACACCTTGATTCCTCTCTCTCTTCTGCACCTTGCCCATCAGGGCAAATCCTGAATGAAGAGTTTGGTACTACACCACATATTCTGGCCAAATATTGACTCCAACATTGTTGACCAGGTCAACCAGTGTTCTGCCTGTCATGTCCATCAAGTTAAACCTCCCCAGCAGTTCTCTCCTTGTCCTGACACTGCAGAGCCAAGGGAGTGTATCAACTTAGATTTTGCTGGCCTGTTTTTGAGTTCCATGTAGCTGGTCATGCTTTATGCCTTTGCTCGGTTCCCTTTTATGTTCCACATATCTCAGGCCATTACTGCCACTGCTATTGTGGCGTTGGGAAAATTATTTGACCTTGAAGGTACCCCAAACACCTTGGTTTCTGGAAACGATGTGGCATTTACTTCAGATGGTTATGCACCCATCACAAGCTTCAATAGCTTCAGTCCATGTCTTTCCACCCAACCTCAAACAGTCATGCAGAATGCTTCATTGGCTCCTTCAAAACACAGCACTGCACCTAGCAAATTACAGGAGAGTCTGAAGCCCAGCAGAGTGGCTGCATGGCACTCTCTTGAGTATGCTGTGCATAACCAGTGCACATCCTTGCCAAGGCTTCTCCCTTCCGTGTGGGTTCCATGCTGTGGGCCTCAAAGGTCAGGCAATACCCCCCTGGATCTGTGGGATGAACTCTGACTGCCACATGTCATGATGTATACTGTGGCCTCTGTCCAGATTTCTGAGATATGCAACTGAAATCAACTTTGTGTCTACCATCCCAGTCAGCAGTCACTTTCTTCCCTGCCGCTGGAGGACCCTCCATACCCATGGAAATTTCCAACTGGTGGGTTCTTCAGAATACCACCTGTTACTTCTCCCACAGCAGTCACTGGGTAGTAGTGGGGGAATGTAGAGGTGCCACATGATGTCACCACCAAAACCGAATAGCTGGTGCAACACTACCGCCAACTGCTGTGGTACCACTATCCAGAGGAAGCATGTCATCAGAAATGCTATCTGATTAGACCACACCAGAATTCAGCATATAAGCTGGCCTACAGCTGACCTGAGTGAGTTGCAATACAATCTGTGCAGAGCACTCTTGTTGTGAATAAGCCAAGGCAAGTACACACCAGTTTCATGTGTAGCTCACTTTATAAATGGAATCACCATCAGAGCTAAACCATTCTTGGAAGTATATGTATAAGAAAATGTACCTTTCCTCTTCAGTTATATGGTAAAATGTTAACATCTTTGTTCTAATATTAAAACACTGATGGGAGATGGAGCAATATACATGTAGGTACCTAAATAGCCATCATGATAAACTCCACATGGAAAGTGGAGAAGGGACGGGTCAGGAGTGAGCAGGCAGATGAAATCAGCATTCACCAGCATGTTTTATGCAGACAATGAAGACACTCTTTTAGAAAAATTTAAAATTTGTTTAAACATTGTTGTTAGACATTATGCCCATTCTCACAAAGTGATTTATTTAAATATTGTTCAAATGTCCGGTAATGTTTGTAAAAGAAAAAGGTGATTTGAACAGTATGTAAATAAATATTAATTTATAAAAATCTCATAGTTTCATTTATACATTCTCTTCTTCAGATATGACAGTACAGAATGAAGTTTCCTGACAAATTGTATCTGTGATAGCCTGGGAATTGAAACCAGACAAATGCTGTTTTTAGGCCATTCTCTTAAAAAACTGGACCACCTGAGCGCATCTCAAGGACTGATTCAAAGTTTCAGTATGCCAGTATCTTTCTCCCACTTCTCAGGCCTCCATGCAAGCTTCTGTTCATACCTTTCCACACTAGCACTCACCAAAGAATTGATATAGCACATGTAAGAGTGCAGTAATCCAGATTTAGATCATTTAAAGAATGTTCTGAGATTATTTATGTTGTGACCTGTGGCACAGACTCTAGTGCATAATTTACCCATCACAATTATGTATCAGGTGAAGCTAGGACAATAGATTTCCAGTGGCCCTTCACAGTAGCTTCCCTTGGCAAGGGACTATATGTAGCCAATATGAGAAGATGTAGTATCAGTCCACACCAATGCCAATAGTCCAGAGACATGGTACCACTCAGCACTGGCAGTCAATAGCCAGGAACCATAGCTGGCAGTCAGTTCAGAGTCAGTTCTCAAGTGCAGTTCTGAAGTTCAGGAGCTGAGAGTTCACCAAGAGGTATTCTAGCACAAGTATTTGAGTCCACAGTTAAATATGACTGCTGCAGCCACATTGTGCATCAAACTGAAGATCGACACTCTCTGACAGTGTTTACAATGGGACAGTATTTCTGGTATCGTGTCAGACACTGTAACAATGCTCAGCACATAAAATCCTCACTGCAATCAAGTCTGTGTCCAGTGCAGTTGTCACAAATATGAATCTTCAGCACTCAGTAAACATCTAAAACATTTTTCAAAATATCATTTGTTGTGAATCGGTAATGTTTTTCTGAGGGTCAGTCCACAGTAGTGGGAACACACTCAGCTGGAACAGCATGACCATGTAGCTCACAGCTCAACCCACACTCTCAGAGTTGACTGACTCTCAGACTCGACTAACTGACACTTCATTCACTTAGTGCAAGCAGTGCTTGACAATCAGTTATGCCTACTATTGACCTGTGTGAAGCAAAAAGTGTTTATTGCTAGGTTAGGGATTGTGGACTCCTTACAAGCTGTCATCAGCACTGGACATGTTTTGGTGTAGGAGAACATAGCCATTTAATGTTCAGTCAGACATTATCTATAACCCATCCTCACAGCTCTACTTCCACCACTACCTCATCTCTTACCTCTCAAACTTCACAGAAGTTTTCCTGTGAAACTTGCATGACTAGCATTCCTAGCAGAAAGAATATTGCAGAGACATGGCTTTGCCAAATCCTGGGGGACGTTTCCAGAATGAGGTTTTAACTCAGCAGCAGTGTGTGTGCAAATTAAAACTATGCAAATTAAAACTTGCAAATTAAAACTATATGCATGACCAAGACTCGAACAGAGAACCTTTGCCTTTTGTTAGCAAGTGCTCTACCAACTGAGCTACCCAAGCAATTCTCATGATTAATCTTCACAGCTTTACCCCCACCCCCGCCCCCACCCTCACAACCACAGCAGCTGTGAGGATGTGTTGTAAGTCATGTTTGCGTAGCTCAGTAGCTAGAGCACTTGCCCATGAGCATCAAAGGTACCAAGTTTAAATGACGGTCTGGCACGTAGTTTTAATCTGTCAGGAAGTTTTGTATCAGCATGTACTCCACTGCAATGTGGAAAACTCATTCTGGAAATACCCCTAGGCTGTGGCTAAGCCATGCCTCTGCAATATCTTCTCTTCTAAGAGTGATGGACCTGTAAATTTTGGAGGAGAATTTTTGTGAAATTTTGTAAAGTAAGAGATGAGGCACTGGCAGAAGTAAAGGTACATCATTTCCACTGCTTCCAGAAGCAAGTTATTGCTTGGTACTCCACTTTATTTCATTTTGACTCCTCTAACACAGTGTACTATGGTACTGTGGCACAGGGACTTCAGTGGGTACCAGGACTGCAGACATGTACTAGCAAATAAACAAAAAGTAATTACATAACTTTCTTCCACCTGGTAATAATTAAAACTTTATGACTACCACTAGTAGGAGCAGCAGTTGAGGCTTGCTGACTGGACAGTTGAACAAATGCCAGCTCAAGAATGCTGATGATCCAGTAGCTCACAATGTTTTACAGCAGCCAGTGAGACACAACTATGTGGTTAAATGGCCACACATCATTTTTGGTATTGGGACATACCTGGAGCTGTTGCTCTTCCGATATAAACCATGGTAGTGGCACAGTCTGGGTGAATTTGCTGATCTCACCTTCTAAGCAATTAACTCTGAAGATCCCCTGCGTGACTGACACCTTATAATTGATAGGTTCACTACCAGCTATTTCTTTGTTACCTTTTTCTGAGGAAACCTGAAGTTGAGGTTTAAACATAACTACTTCTTTTCCATGTAGTCAAGCAATTCCTACATTTTCCTAAAACTGTTCGGCCACCTCATATGATACCTTGACCAGGAGTCCTTGATCTTCCACACTTGTTTCCAGACATAATTAGAAAAGTTATTACTTTGTTTAGGAAAATTTGTTTCAGAGGTCTGTAACATTGTTTTCAGCTATGCTACATTGTTTCTCTTATAGATAGCTTAGACAATAATACAATGCATGTTTTGAAAATAGTGGATTCCAAATAAGGATGTTCTGGCTTTTAATCAAGGCTTTCAGCATTTGAACTTTTCTCTTCAAATTCAGAGTCCAGTTGGCAGGCAGCTATCAATAAAGATCATATCCAATTATTTACTGCTAAGTATCTAGTATCAGAAGGATATCAATTATGTTGACATAATACTAGATAAAGCCAACTGTTGCAGGATGAACTAGAGTCAGAATGTCTGGTGATTGCTTTCTTAAAAGCTTAGTGCTGATATGGTTCACGTAATAAAGGATATAGTCAGTATCACTAGACTAAAGAAAGTCAAAAGAAGATACCGCAGCTATAGTGGGTGCATCAGACAACAGTAATGACAATTATCTTCAGTATAATACAGAAAGTGACCTGATCAAGGTAGTTTCAGCACTGTAATATACATGGTGAAATCTGTATTTATTTTAGACTACCATTTAAGTTCTTCTACCAGGAGAATTAAAAAGGAGTTGGCATGACTACCTTTTATGGAAGAGAAATATGGATGAAAAACGATACAGACAAAAAGAAAATAGAAGCTTTTAGCTTTTGAAATGCTGTGTTACAAACGAATTTCTGAAGGTGGGAAGATCATATAAGTAATAAAGAACTACTTCTTCAGCACTACAGCCCTTGGTGAATCCTGGCCTCCTCAACAGTCTTCCTCCATATCTCTTCGTTTTCAGCTTTTTTCTTCCATCCACAGATCTTGGCAAGGTCAGCCAGCACATTGTCCATCCATCTAGCTCTTGGTCTGCCCTTCCTTCTGGTGGAATACAGTATGGCATTCATTATTTGTTTGGGCATCCTGTCTTCTGTAATCCTCTCCACATGTCCTAACCAACATATTCTTTGAGATTTGATCAATTTCACTATATCTTTCCCTTGTATAAGCTCCTGTATTTCACATTTGTATCTCACTCTCCAACCTTCTGCCTCTCATAGGCCCATAGATTTTTTGTAAGATTTACCTTTCAAATGCCCTTTTCCTGTTACTGTCTGCTTCTGTCATGTCCATGTTTCTGATCCGAGTCACAACAGTTTGCACAAGGGAATAGCAACTCTCAACTTAGTTGTTCGTGTAATCAGAGAGTTCCTGAGTATGTTTAGGTTTGCGTAATAGGCTTTGTTTCCTGCTTGTATCCTTTCTTTAATACATTTTCTCATACTGTTATAATTGGTTAGGACACCTAAATAATGGAAGCATTTAACAACTTTGAAGTATTTATCAGAGATCTTCAGGTCCTGTGGTGTTCTTCCTAACTTCAGAATTGGACATAACCATTATTTTGTCTTTCTTTCATTTACAGTAAGTCCAATTCTTTCCATTTGTCCATATATTTCTTTAAGCGATGTTACATCCCTTGCCACAATGGCAATATCATCTGCATATGCACATCTCTGGCTGGACTTCATCATTATTGTTCCTCTTTTATCTACTTTTTCTATGATACTATACAGTGCTAAGTTGAACAGGACTGCAGAGAGGCCATCACCTTGTTTCACTCCATCCTCAAAGTCAAACGGCCTGCTCATTCTGTTATTCACTTTTACTTTTGCTATTGTATTCTTCATTGTTAGCTTGATTAACCTTCTCAGTTTATCACAGCTGCCCAATTCTTTCAGCCCTTTATACAATGCTGGTCTATTAATACTATCGAAAGTTTGTTTAAAGTCAATGAACAGAAAGTGGAGATCTACATCATATTCATAAACTTTTTCCATTATTTGTCTAACAACAAACAACTGGTCAGATGTACCTCTGTTTGGTCAGAATCCACATAGGTATTCTCCAAGTATCTTCTCCGTGCACTTCTTTATTCTTTCATTCAGCACTCCAGAGAAAATCTTATATACTGTATTGAGTAGGATTATGCCTCTATAGTTTTGAAAATTGAGCTTTTCTCCTTTCTTATATATTGGGCATATTATTCCAGTACTCCACTCCTCTGCCATGCTTTCATTTACCAATATGTTCTTTATAGTTTAAATATTTTACATCTTAGAGGTTGCTCCCCTGATTTTATTAGTTCTGGCACGATCCCATCTTCACCCGATGCATGGTTATTTTTTAGTTTATTTATCACTGTTTGCACTTCCAGAATTTTTGGGTTTTTTCCCTCACCCCTTTCAATTTCTCTTGCCTCTGTGTTCTCTTCCTGTTCCTCTGTACCTCTTTGTTGAGCATATCTTCAAAGTATTCTGCCCACCTCTGTAATATTTCTTGTTCATCTCTTATTATCTCACCATTTCTGTTTTTGTATGCATTTTGTTTGGGTTGAAAATTTTTTCACATCTTTCCCTCAGCATGATAGAATTTCTTCATTTCATTCTGTTCCTTCAATTCTTCTATCTCTTTAAACTTTGATTCCACCCATTCTTTTTCTTGCATATTCTTTGGGCATTGGATCTTAACTCTTTATGTTGTTGTTGTGGTCTTCAGTCCTGAGACTGGTTTGATGCAGCTCTCCATGCTACTCTATCCTTCATCTCCCAGTACTTACTGCAACCTACATCCTTCTGAATCTGCTTAGTGTATTCATCTCTTGGTCTCCATCTATGATTTTTACCCTCCACACTGCCCTCCAATGCTAAATTTGTGATCCCTTGATGCCTCAGAACATGTCCTACCAACCGGTCCCTCCTTCTTGTCAAGTTGTGCCACAAACTCCTCTTCTCCCCAATTCTATTCAATACCTCCTCATTAGTTATGTGATCTACCCATCTAATCTTCAGCACTCTTCTGTAGCACCACATTTCGAAAGCTTCTATTCTCTTCTTGTCCAAACTATTTATCGTCCATGTTTCACTTCCATACATGGCTACACTCCATACAAATACCTTCAGAAACGACTTCCTGACACTTAAATCTATACTCGATGTTAACAAATTTCTCTTCTTCAGAAACGCTTTCCTTGCCATTGCCAGTCTACATTTGATATCCTCTCTACTTCGACCATCATCAGTTATTTTGCTCCCCAAATAGCAAAATTCCTTTACTACTTTAAGTGTCTCATTTCCTAATCTAATTCCCTCAGCATCACCTGACTTAATTTGACTACAGTCCATGACCATCGTTTTGCTTTTGTTGATGTTCATCTTTTATCCTCCTTTCGAGACACTGTCCATTCCATTCAACTGCTCTTGCAAGTCCTTTGCTGTCTCTGACAGAATTACAATGTCATCGGCGAACCTCAAAGTTTTAAAGTTTTTATTACTTCTCCATGGATTTTAATTCCTACTCCGAATTTTTCTTTTGTTTCCTTTACTGCTTGCTCAATATACAGATTGAATAACATCGGGGAGAGGCTACAACCCTGTCTCACTCCCTTCCCAACCGCTGCTTCCCTTTCATGTCCCTCGACTCTTATAACTGCCATTTGGTTTCTGTACAAATTGTAAATAGCCTTTCGCTCTCTGTATTTTAGCCCTGCCACCTTTAGAATTTGAAAGAGAGTATTCCAGTCAACATTGTCAAAAGCTTTCTCTAAGTCTACAAATGCTAGAAATGTAGGTTTGCCTTTCCTTAATCTTTCTTCTCAGATAAGTCGTAAGGTCAGTATTGCCTCACGTGTTCCAATATTTCTACGGAATCCAAACTGATCTTCTCCAAGGTTGGCTTCTACAAGTTTTTCCATTCGTCTGTAAGGAATTCGTGTTAGTATTTTGCAGCTGTGACTTATTAAATTGATTGTTTGGTAATTTTCACACCTGTCAGCACCTGCTTTCTTTGGAATTGGAATTATTATATTCTTCTGAGGGTATTTCGCATGTCTCATACATCTTGCTCACCAGATGGTAGAGTTTTGTCAGGACTGGCTCTCCCAAGGCCGTCAGTAGTTCTAATGGAATGTTGTCTACTCTCGGGGCCTCGTTTCGACTCAGGTCTTTCAGTGCTCTGTCAAACTCTTCACGCAGTATCATATCTCCCATTTCATCTTCATCTACATCCTCTTCCATTTCCATAATATTGTCCTCAAGTACATTGCCCTTGTATAGGCCCTCTATATACTCCATCCACCTTTCTGCTTTCCCTTCTTTGCGTAGAACTGGGTTTCCATCTGAGCTCTCGATATTCATACAAGTGGCCCATAGGTCTCTTTAATTTTCCTGTAGGCAGTATCTATCTTACCCCTAGTGAGATAAGCCTCTAAATCCTTTCATTTGTCCTGTAGCCATCCCTGCTTAGCCATTTTGCACTTCCTGTCGATCTCATCTTTGAGACGTTTGTATTCCTTTTTGCCTGCTTCATTTACTGCATTTTTATATTTTCTCCTTTCATCAATTAAATTCAATATTTCTTCTGTTACCCAAGGATTTCTACTAGCCCTCGTCTTTTTACCAACTTGATCCTCTGCTGCCTTCACTACTTCATCCCTCAGAGCTACCCATTCTTCTTCTACTGTATTTCTTTCCCCCATTCCTGTCAATTGTTCCCTTATGCCCTCCATGAAACTCTCTACAACCTCTGGTTCTTTCAGTTTATCAGGTTCCATCTCCTTAAATTCCCACCTTTTTGCAGTTTCTTCAGTTTTAATCTATAGCTCATAACCAATAGATTGTGGTCAGTCCACATCTGCTCCTGGAAATGTCTTACAATTTAATACCTGGTTCCTAAATCCCTGTCTTACCATTATATAATCTATCTAATACCTTCTAGTATTTCCAGGATTCTTCCATGTGTACAACCTTCTTTTATGATTCTTGAACCAAGCGTTAGCTATGATTAAGTTATGCTCTGTGTAAAATTCTACCAGACGGGTTCCTCTTTCATTTCTTTCCCCCAATCCATATTCACCTACTATGCTTCCTTCTCTCCCTTTTCCTACTCTCAAATTCCAGTCACCCATGACTATTAAATTTTCGTCTCCCTTCATTACCTGAATAATTTCTTTTATCTCATCATACATTTCATCAATTTCTTCATCATCTGCAGAGCTAGTTGGCATATAAACTTGTACTATTGTAGTAGGTGTGGGCTTCGTGTCTTATCTTGGCCACAATAATGCGTTCACTATGCTGTTTGTAGTAGCTTACCGGCACTCATATTTTTTTAATTCATTATTAAACCTACTCCTGCATTACCCCTATTTGATTTTGTATTTATAACCCTGTATTTGCCTGACCAAAAGTCTTGTTCCTCCTGCCACCGAACTTCATTAATTCCCACTATATCTAACTTTAACCTATCCATTTTCCTTTTTAAATTTTCTAACCTACCTGCCCGATTAAGGGATCTGACATTCCACACTCCGATCCGCAGAACACCAGTTTTCTTTCTCCTGATAACGATGTCCTCTTGAGTAGTCCCTGCCCGGAGATCCAAATGGGGGACTATTTTACCTCCGGAATATTTTACCCAAGAGGACGCCATCATCATTTAACCATACAGTAAAGCTGCACGCCCTCGTACGGCTGTAGTTTCCCCTTGCTTTCAGCCATTCGCAGTACCAGCACAGCAAGGCCGTTTTGGTTAGGGTTACAAGGCCAGATCAGTCAATCATCCAGACTGTTGCCCCTGCAACTACTGAAAAGGCTGTTGTCCCTCTTCAGGAACCACACGTTTGTCTGGCCTTTCAACAGATACCCCTCTGTTGTGGTTGCACCTACAGTACAGCCATCGTTGACGCACGCAAGCCTCCCCACCTACGGCAAGGTCCATGGTTCATGTGGGGGGGGGGGGGGGGTAATTCTTGATACACCTCCACATTTCTTCTTGTTTCTCTCTGTATCATTCTCAGTTTTGCTGCATTTTTACGTTCTATTACTAGCCTGCATTCATCATAAAAACACTCATTTCGAGCATTTCTTCTCATCCCAACTATGTCTTCTGCTGCCTCTTTCAGTGCTTTCTGGATCTTAGTCCATCTGTCTTGGATTCCCTTGTTTCCTTGCTGGGAGTCAGTGCTTCTCTAACTTTTGCTTGGTATGCTTTCACAACTTCTGGGTCATTCAGTTTTTATGTGTCCCAGTTTGTATTTTTCTCCAGTCCAGGTTTAGGTGTTACAGATATTTTCCTTCTCACTACAGCTTTTACAGCATAGTGGTCTGAGTCACAGTTAGGCCACTGCAGCACCTCACATCAATAACTGATATGGCATGTCATGCATTTACTAACACATGGTCTATTTGATTGACTACTCCACTTACATTTGATTTCCATGTTCCAAGATGTATTCTTTAATATGGGAAAAATGTGCTCCTGATGATTAGATTATTTCTAGCAGCAAACTGACATAACATTTCTCCATTATCGTTACTTTCTTCATGTAATGTGTATCTCCCAGACACTCTTCCATATTCGCTTTGTCCAACCTGTGCATTAAAATCTCCTGTAACTAAGAACAGATCATACTTTTGTACATTACTGCATGCCCTTTCTAGATCTTCATAAACTTTTCCTTTGTTTTGTCTTCTGCTTCCTCTGTTGGTGCGTATGCTGTTATTATCGTTATATTTATGTATTTCCCTTTCACTCTCAGTTTGCTAAGTCTTTCATTTATGGGTTCAAATTCCAAAACACTTTTACCAACCTCCTTTGTTATTATGAATCCTGTTCTAGTTTGTCCTGTTCTTCTGTCTGATCCACTAAGCAGCATAGAATACTGGGGCATATCTATCTGTCCTTGTCCTTACCATCTTATTTCTTGTAGAGCTACAATGTTGTACTTCAACTTCATGATCTCATCAGCTATTCCTTTCATTTTTCCAGGTTCCATCATTGTTCATACATTCCATGTTACTATTGCCAAATCTTTTGTCCTTTTTCTTTGCTGAAGTCATGCTTTTTGTGTCTCATCCGTCATCCAAGGCTGTTGTTGAGGTTCTATAATGTCATTTTTACAGTGTGGGGTTATTGGCCCCACGTGCAACCCCCATCTTGGAGGACCTGGATTTTTTTAGGGTTTACTCCCCTACAGAGTTTGGCTTCCCTATACCTACAGAGCTTCTCCTGCCCTATGTTGTGGGACACACTTTGTCTGGCTCCTCAGTCAGAACCTGTCCAGTTTGGGTGACCCTACCAGTAGCTACACTACTGCTGGCATAGCTCTCAACTTCATCGAAGCACGCAAACCCTCCCGCCCAGCGCTGAAGGTGCCTACAGTAAGGCGGTGTCCCATGGGAGGGTAATAAAGAACTACTGAGCTGAAATGCAGAGAAAAGAGATTTATGGTGCAACTTAGACTCTATCTTTGAGTGGGTGTGCTGTTTTTCATAGCATGAGTGGGCATGTGACACCTTGTACACATGTATTTTGTGTTACCAAGGTAAACAAGTATGAACAAAATTACAGTTTAATCTTAGTTTAATTAAACAATGATAAAATAAACTAACATTATATGAGCTAAATCACTCTTTAAATAAACAATAATAAAATAAGCCTTTCCTCCATGCTTTTGTCAGTTGAAAAACGAATGACCTAAATGGGCCCTGGAAGACTCACCAATCGTATGATCACCTACTTTCAGGAAAAGAAAACGAAATGGGCCTGGTTCACAGTGGTGGAGAAAGATCTTAAAGAAGTGGGGATCACCCAAGATGACATCTTGGGGCATGTCCCACTCAAGGAGAAACTTATGACATGGCAGGGTTTCCAAGAAAAGCCAAAACTAAAAACAGGAAAGGCTTGGACCCACGAGAGGAATGAGCAGTACCGAGAATGAATGCGGGAGCACTGGGCAAACATCAGAACACGTAAAGCAAGACAGTTGAAATAGCATGGTCCAAAGATGGTCTATACAAAATGAATGAATGAAAATAAGCCTTTCACTGTATCACTCTGTTGCTGCACAGAAATGTAACCCACAGTAACGACCCACTCAAAGCATTAAACAGTGCATTTGCATCAGATACCTGCCAACCACTTATTTAACTACACAGGCGTATCTGCTTGAGGGATAAAGAAGGGACTGCTTGATAGGACACATTCAGAGTATAACGGTACAGCCCCCTCCTAGATTCAAATGAAATGTCTGATACTACCTTTTTTTTATGCATCCGGGTGGTTTTTGGGTGATTCAGTGCTTCCTGGAGACTTTTGTGTGTTTTGGATGCATTATTCAGTTCAATTTTCCAAAATACAGTTTTTTATTCAGGAAGGACATATTATCATAATTCTCTATGGATGATTGTCATTAACAAAATTATGTACAGGTTTCAAATCAAAAACCTAGTTCAGAAGTTGAAGTAAGAGATATTTAGTAACAAAAGTTATGAGGCTGTGGAAATGTTGGCATAAGTGGCTGGCACCTCTAATTACCGTAATTGCAGTTGATTGGTGGCTTGACACAGAGAACCTTATTATCTTGAGAAACAACTTAAAATTGTTACCAGGTGATGTATTTTCATTTGTTATCTATTTTTATGTCCTCCTCTGTAATTAATATCCTTTGTAATTATGTTTCTAATTAAGTCTACAATTGTTTACATCACACAACTTTATGATTTTCAGAATTTGAGGCCCTATTTGTAACTTTCTCGTATGCATCGGATAAAGCAGAGATTTGTACTGTCATTGAATGTTAGTAACCAAATCCAAACTGTAATTAATTATGTAACTAAAATAATACAAGAGACATTGTTGTAATTAAAGTTCAGATCAATTTTCATATTTAAAACTAGTGATGATACTATAAAACTTTATGTAATAAAATATTGTATTTTATACCTTATTTGGCTGTAACATTAGTTTCTTTGTGTTTTGTAAATTTTAATTGTAACACCAGAATTGTACAAAATTAATAATGGGTTATTTTGAAATTTACTGTTAAAATTCTATATAAAGTGAAGCAGTGAGGCTGCAAGTTGGTTGTTGAGTTGTTGTTTTGTCAGTCAGTCAAAGAGATCTGTGAAGTATGTCAGTCAGTGTTTTGTTAATGTGACGAGTATGCAGTTCAGTTGTCAATAAATTTTGTGAAGTTGGAAACTGTTATTTTCTTTCATCAAATGGATTCCAGGCCAAGTTAAGTTAATTTAAGTAACATTCAAGAATATAGCATCGTTACATGAGGCATTAAGGAATAGCCAATTAGATTGTAGGTGGAACTGTAGGAGGTAATAACTGTAGAGGCAGAACAAAGCTTAACCGCAGAAAGCAGGTACAACTGGATGTACATCTCTTTAGTTATGCAAGGATAAACAGCAAGAGTAACAGAGATCTGAAGAGGTTTGCACAGGATAAACTAGTGTGGAATGTTGAATAAAGCCAGTCTTTAGACTGATAATCATAAAAATAGCAATCACTGTTCATACTGGGTGAAGGTTACACATTTATTTGGTTCCTGTTTATCAGTCTGTGTGAGTACATCAACCAAAACATGCAACTTAATAAAAATGTGAAGTGGAAGCTAATTTCTTTCATTCAAACCAAGTTGGGACACCACGAAATTTCAAAGAAACAATGGAAAGTCCAGGTTGGAATATCAACATTATTATGATAAACTGAGATTGCTACTCATCCTAAAGGTGACATGTTGAGTTGCAGACTGGCACAATTAAAAGACCATTACACATTTTAACCTCAGGACGTCACCTTCTATGGAAACCAGCTCTGCTGCAATCATTGCACAGTTTGTTATATTGGTATGATTACCAAATAGTTATCCACTAGGATGAATGGGCACTGCCAAACTGTGGCCAAGAGCAAAATGGGCCACTCTGTGGCACAACACACAGCTGAACATAACATATCTGATTTCAATACCTGCTTCACAATCTAGGCCCCCTGGCTCCTGGCTCCTCCCCACCACCAACTGTGTAAATGGGATTATCCTTACGAAACATTCTCTGCTCCCAAAATCATCCCAATCTCCGTTTATGGTAACCTATTGTCCACACACTCCAACCAACATTTTCTGTCATCTCTGATGTATCACCTCCTCCCAATTCCTCTTTACCCTCATTGTGTGCTGCTCTCTGCCAATGCAACAGCTGGTTTTTTTCCCTTCTCTGTTTCTCTTTTCCACTCACCATTCCTCCCACCCTCCCCCACAGTCTCCTGGTGCTGCACCTGGCTGCATTGTACTGCCATCTTGATCCTGAACACTCCGCCAAGCAGTGCACACTCCTCTAACCCCCTCCCCGTTCCCCACTATGGACTAATGTTTTCACTTGACATGATACATCTGGATTCTGGCCGGACCAGATGGAGATAGCGGTCATGTGTGCTTGCTTTTGTGAATGTGTGTTGTGTTTTTCTTTTCCTTTCTAAAGATGACTTTGGCCCAAGTTCAGTGTGTACCAGTCTTTTCCTTGTGCCTGTCTGAAACTCAATGTGTCATCTTTACAGTGAGTAGCAATCTGTAATTTTCATAATATTGTTAAAATTTTGAAACATAATTTTATGTCATGGAATTCTGCACAGCAGATGTCCTGCTCTCTGAGAAAAAAGGCCATCTGCAATGTGCCTCTTGAAGTTTCCCTGCATATTAAAAGTTCAATGAGTTTGCTGGATTGCAGCTATGTAACAATTATTTCTTGGAGCAATGTTTCAACTGGTTTGTAAGTTTATTCATGTATTGCTTGAAAATGATTAGACAGAAAGATGGCATTGTGTCGCAGGAGATAACAGTTAGTTCGAGTCTCAGTCTGGCACACTGTTTTAATCTGCCAGAAAGTTTCAAAACAACAGTGACCTTATTTTATAATTTTATGAACAGAACACAGCCTAGACCAGAATATTAATTGTATCTTATCAGCTTTAGCCAAATTTAGGTCACTTTTAGATTCAAAAAACAAAGAACAGTAGCTACTAATGGTGTTATCTACATCTACATCTGTACTCTCCAAATCAGCAGGAGGTGTATGGCAAAGGGTACATCCAACTGTACCCGTTATTAGGCTTTCTTCCTGTTCATTCACATATGGGGCATGGAAACAATGATTGTCTGAATACCTCAGTGCATGCAGTAATTATTCTAATCTTATTCTCACAACTCCAATGTGAGTGATACATAGAAAATTTCAGTACATTTCTAGAGCCACCATTTAAAGCTGGTTCTTGAAACTTTAATAGACTTTTTCAGAATAGTTTATGTCTACCCCCAAGAGTCTTCCAGTTCAATTCCTTCAATATCTTTGTGATACTCTCCCAAACAAACCTGTGACCATTTGTGCCCCCGTTCTATGTTGTTGTTGTTGTTGTTGTGGTCTTCAGTCCACAGATTGGTTTGATGCAGCTCTCATGCTATTATATCCTGTGCAAGCCTCTTCATCTCCAGGTAACTACTGCAACCTATATCCTTCTGAATCTGCTTAGTGTATTCATCTCTTGGCCTCCCTCTATGATTTTTACCCTCCATTCTTCCCTCCAATACTAAGCTGGTGACCCCTTGATGCTTCAAAATGTGTCTCACCAACCGATTCCTTCTTCTAGTCAAGTTGTGCCACAAATTACTCTTCTCCCCAATTCTATTCAGTACCTTCTCATTAGTTACGTTGCCTACCCATGTAATCTTCAGAATTCTTCTGTAGCACCACATTTCAAAAGCTTCTAGTCTCTTCTTGAATACACTGTTTATCATCCATACATGGCTACACTCTGTACAAATACTTTTAGAAAAGACTTCCTGACACTTATATCTATACTAAATGTCAACAAATTTCTCTTCTTCACAAACCACTTCCTTTCCATCACCCATCTATATTTTATATCCTGTCTCCTTCAACCACCATCGGTTATTTTGCTGCCCTAATAGCAAAACTCATTTACTACTGTAAGTGTCTCATTTCCTAATCTAATTCCTTCAGCATCATCTGATTTAATCTGACTACGTTCCATTATCCTTATTTTGCTTTTGTTGATGTTCATCTTATATCCTCCTTTCAAGATGCTGTCCATTCCATTCAACTGCTCTTCCAAGTCCTTTGCTGTCCCTGCAGAATTACAATGTCATCAGCAAACCTCAAGGTTTTTATTTCTTCTCCCTGGATTTTAATTCCTACCCCAAATTTTTCTTTTGTTTCCTGTACTGCTTGCTCAATATACATTTTGGATAACATTGGGGATATGCTACAACCCTGTCTCACTCTCTTCTCAACCAGTTTCCCTTTCATTCATGTCAACTCTTTATACCTGCTTTCTGGTTTCTGTACAAATCATAAGTAGCCTTTCGCACCCTGTATTTTATCCCTGCCACCTTCAGAATTTGAAAGAGAGTATTCCAGTCAACATTGTTTAAAGCTTTCTCTAAATCTACAGCTGCTATAAACATAGGTTTGCCTTTCCGTAACCTATCTTCTATGAGAAATTCTAGGGTCAGTATTGCCTCGAGTGTTACTACATTTTTACTGAATCCAAACTGCTCTTTGCCGAGGCTGACTTCTACCAGTTTTTCCATTCGTCCATAAAGAATTTGTGTTACTATTTTGCAATTGTGACTTATTAAACTGAGAGTTCAGTATTTTCTTTGGAATTGAAATTATTATATTCTTCTTGAAGTCTGAGGGTATTTCACCTGTTTCATATATCTTATTCACCAAATGGTAGTTTTTTGTCATGGCTGGCTCTCCCAAGGGGCTATCAATAGTTCTAACGGAATGTTGTATACTCCCAGGCCTTGCTTTGAGTTAGTTCTTTCAGTGCTTTGTCGAATTCTTTACTCAGTATCTTACCTCCCACCTCATCTTCATCTACGTTCTCTTCCATTTCCATAATATTGCCCTCACGTACATCACCCTTGTATAAACCCTCTATGTACTCCTTCCACCTTTCCCTTCTTTGCTTAGGACTGGTTTTCCACCTGAGCTCTTGATATTCACACAGGTGGTTCTCTTTTCTCCAAAGGCCTCTTTAATTTTGCTGCAGGCAGCATCTATCTTACTCCTAGTGAAATATCACATCCCTACATTTGTCCTCTAGTGATTCCTGCTTAGTCATTTTGCACTTCCTGTCCATCTGATTTTTGAGATGTTTGTATTCCTTTTTACCTGCTTCATTTACTGAATTTTTATATCTTCTTCTTTCATCAATTAAATTAAATATATCTTGTGTTATGCAAGGATTTCTAATAGCCCTTGTCTTTTTACCTACGCGATCCTCTGCTGTCTTCACTATTGCATCTCTCACAGCTACCCATTCATCTTCTACTGTATTCCTTTTCCCTGTTCTTGTCAATCATTCCCTAATGCTCTCTCTGAAACTCCCTATAACCTCTGGTTCTTTCAGTTTATTGAGGCCCCCTCTCCTTAAATTCCTACCTTTTTGCAGTTTCTTCAGTTTTAATCTACAGTTCATAACCAATAAATTGTGGTCAGAGTCCACATATGTCCCTGGAAATGTCTTACAATTTAAAACTTGGTTCCTAAACCTCTGTCTTACCATCTTATAATCAATATGAAACCTTCTGGCATCTTCAGGTCTCTTCCATGTATACAACACTCTTTCATGATTCTTAAACCAAGTGTTAGCTTGATTAAGTTATACTCTGTGCAAAATTCTATCAGACAGCTTCCTCTTTCATTCATTTTCATTTCTTACCCCTTCTTCTTCACCTATTACTTTTCCTTCTCTTCCTTTGCTTACTACCGAATTCCAGTTCCCCATGACTGTTAAATTTTCTTCTCCCTTAACTATCTGACTATTTCTTTTGTCTCATCACACATTTCTTCAATCTCTTCATCATCTGCACAGCTGGTTGGCATGTAACGTACTGCTGTGGTACCCATGGGCATCATGTCTATCTTGGCTACAATAATGCATCACTCATTATGCTGTTCATAATAGCTTATCTGCATTCCTATTTTTTATTTGTTATTAAACCTGCTCCTGCATTACCTCTATTTCATTTTGTATTCACAACCCTGTATTCACTTGGCTAAAAGTCCTATTCCTCCTGCCACTGAACTTGATTGATTCCCAATGTATCTAACTTTAACCTGTCTGTTTCCCTTTTTAAATTTTCTAACATATCTGCCCGATTAAGGGATCTGACATTCCACACTTCAACCCTTACTTTCTGTGTATACGTCCAGTATCACCAGTTAGTCCTATTTGGCATGGGTCCTGCACACTTGAACAATATTCTAGGGTGGACTTCCCCCATATTCTACCAATAAACCAAAGTGTACCACCTGCTTTAGCCATTACTGAGCCTATGTGATCATTCCATTTCATACATACATACATTAATCCTTGTTCCATAGATCATGAATACGACATTTCGTAATGATGTGGAATGTATCACCTTAATGTAAGTTTTCTTTACACAATTTTTTTTCAGTTACTTCTTCATATCTAAGAATTTGTCTATTGAGCAGAAGGAGATGTCATTCAGAAATTCTTTTAATTTGCTTTTAAATGTTGGTTGGCTATCTGTCAGACTTTTAATACTATTTGGCAAATGACCAAAGATTTTTGTGGCACCCCATTCTGTGCAAAAGTGAGATTTAATCCAGAATAGTGAAGAGTGTTACATAGAGGTATTTGTATGAGTAGGCCAATTCCAACAGTGACTCATTGAAATTGTAGTCATAGGATACCATTTTTTTTTTACTGTTGCCAATTTTTGCACTACTTTGAAATGAAATCTTATCAAGGTCTGACTGAATATTTATGCAGCTTCTTTTAGGTAGGACTTCATTAAAGGTAACTGCATCATCTGCAAAAAGCCTGATATTACTATTAATATTGTCTGCAATGTTATTAATACACAACATGAACAGGTAGAATCCTGACACACTTCCTTGGGGTACACCCGAAGTTACTTCTACATCTGATGATAACGCACCAATCCAAGATAACATGCTGTGCCCTCTCTACCAAATAGTCCTCAGTCCAATCACAAATTTCATTTGATACCCCATATGATAAAACTTTTGACAATAAGCATAGATTTGGTACTGAGTCAAATGTTTTTTGTAAATCAAGAAATACTGCATCTTCCTGATTGCCTTGATCCAAAGTTTTCATTACGTCATGTGAAAAAAGTTCAAGCTGTGTTTCACATGGTCAATGTTTTCAGTATCCATGCTGTTGGCTTTGAGGAGATCATTCTGCTCAAGATACCTCATTATGCTTGAGCTCAGAATAGATTCTAAAATAACTTTATATCAAGGATATTGTATGGTAGTTCTTTGGATCACTTCTACTACCCTTATTGTAAACAGGTGTAACCTGTGCTTTTTTCCATGAATAGGGCACAGTTTTTTGTTCAAGGGATCTATGATAAGTTACAGTTAGAAGATGGGCTAACTCAGTTACAAATTCAGTATAGAATCTGACAGGGATTCCACCGGGTCCTGGAGCTTTGTTCAGTTTTAACAATGTCAGCTGTTTCTCAACTCCACTGGCACTAATAAGTATTTCATTCATCTTTTCAGTGGTACCAGGGTTAACTGGAGCAGTACTCCTGGGTACAGTGACATTTGAAAATGGAATTAATAATTTCAGCTTTTGATTGTCAATTCAGTTCCTGTCTCATTCCCTAGGGACTGGACACTAACTTTGGCGCCACTAACATCCTTTAGATATGACCAGAATTTCTTTGGGTTCTGTGAATCCAGTGTTTCATACCCATCTGTGGAGGATATCTTTAAGGGGAATTGTAGTTTCTTTTAATGTCTGATTCACACTCTGGCTCACTACTAACAGTCTAATTGTGTTTTACTATATCAGAACTGTCATTTCTGTTTTGTTGTTGGTATGAAGCACCCTCAGATAAGAACTGCACAATAGCTTGCTGAATATGTACGTAGATGTTGTTACCATTTATCTTAAATATTATTAATGATAGTATAAGTTAACAAGAGAAACTTACCACAAGCAACATGTCTTTCCTTAGCACCAAAAGAAGCAGTCTGATAGTAGGAAATGTTATTAAGTGTGCTTAGAACACTGTGCAATAGCTCACTGTCCTCACCACAAGCTGCAGATTTACGCTCCAATACTGATAATAACATATCCAAGAATCTGGCACCATCCTGAAAGTGTAAAGGAAGGTTTCCACATATTAGATTGTTTGTTGATTATTATAGCACACAGCATATTAATTAAATAATGATCATAATTTTAAAAGACAGTATTTTTTCTTCATTATCAGGAATGAAGAACTACACGTACAAGATTGGAAAACAGTTAGTATCAGTAGTGCAAATAAATTTAAAACAAGCAACGTGTTTCTTGAAGTTACACTATACATAAGAAAATGTTGTGTAACTGTTGCTATGTGTAACTGTGTTACAAGGTATCTGCAATGGAAATATGTCAGCAGTGGAAGAAATGTTATAAGATTCTATGAATGGGAGAGGAAATATTTAAGAAATGCCAGGTGTACCGGTATGAAACTAGCGTTTTTTTGTGAAAATGAAACACTAATTTTGAATTGAAAAGTAAAAACATTTTATTCAAAGTACTGACCATTGCTTTCTATACATTTTGACCACCTTTTTGGCAATTTGTGGACACCACGCCAATAGAAATGTTCGTCTTTTGAAGCAAACCAATCAGACACCCAATTTTCGACTTCTTTGTAGGAATCAAAGAGTTCCTCAGCCAATGCGTGTCCCATTGATGAAAACAAATGGTAGTCGGAAGGGGCCGAGTCTGGTGAATACGGCGGTTTGGGGTAGCAACTCCCAGCCAAGTGTTTTGATTGTATCCTGAACCAGTTTTGCTTTGTGTGCAGGTGCATTGTTGTGTAAAAAAATTACTTTGCCATGTCTTCTGGCCCATTCTGGTCTTTTTTTCAATCAATGCATAGTTCAAATTGGTCATTTGTTGTCTGTGGCAATTAGTATTCACTGTTTCACCGGGTTTCAGAAGCTCATGATACACCACACCTTTCTGATCCCACCAAACACAGAGCATTGTCTTCTTGCCGAATCAATCTGGTTTTGCAGTTGATGTTGATGGTTGTCTCGGATTAACCCACAATTTTTCCCATTTAGGATTCCTAAAATAAATACATTTTTCATTGCCAGTAACAATTCGATGCAAAATTGATTTTCTTTCATGTTTTTGAAGCAAAATTTGACAAATGGTTTTTCGGTTTTCCATCTGTCTTTCATTCAATTCGTGTGGCACCCATTTTCCACACTTTTGGATCTTTCCCATAGCTTTCAAACGGTCAGAAATTGTTTGTTGTGCAACATTTAGCATTGCTGCCATTTGCTTCTGACTCAAAGTATCATCTTC
This sequence comes from Schistocerca cancellata, assembly GCF_023864275.1. Lineage (NCBI taxonomy): Eukaryota > Metazoa > Arthropoda > Insecta > Orthoptera > Acrididae > Schistocerca > Schistocerca cancellata. The sequence goes on from NC_064634.1 coordinate 168,299,626, forward strand.
ATCCAATATTGCTTGCAATTCGGCATCTTCGAACTTTCTTGGTGGTCTTCCACGTTCTTCATTTCTTACATCAAAATCATTATTTCTGAACCATTGAAACTGTCTTTTGCATGTTGCTTCTGATAGAGCATGATCACCATATGGTTCAACAAGCATTCGATGCGACTCTGCAGCACTTTGTTTCAAATGAAAACAAAAAATTAATGCTTTCCACAAATCATCACTTTCTGGTACAAAATTCGACATTGTTAACATGATGAAAACATATGATGTTGTTTGTTCCATGACTTGATGTATACTAAATATCTTTGACAGATGTCACACCAACCAAACAAAAAAAAATTAAGACTTGTTCACAACAAATGTTCCCTATCGACACATTTGTATCTTAACGCTCATTTCATATTGGTACACCTGGTACACTACTGCAAAGTAATGAACACCGATCATTCAGATTGGAATCACTCTCATTGCTACAATAGTTTCTTTCTTTTTGATACATGTGCTCTCCTTGTTAGCTTTCCAAGTATTTTCATTCTCCTAACACTGGCCATAAAAAATATTGTGTTACCAAGAGACATCTGTTTCAGTCTTTCACACTCCTACCATGAAAATAAAGTGCCAAGTTAAATGTTTAACATCTTTATTTATGTAGTGGAAATTGTGATTGGCAGCATTTTAAGGAGTGTTAGTATGACTCAAAAAGAAAAAAGAAGAAGGTGGGAGGAGAAGAAGATCTTGAAAACAGTTGGCTACTATCAGGCAGAAGCAATCAACATAACACATTTATAGATTCAATTTATTCTGGAAAGACATGGAGCTGAAGCTTCAAACAGAATATGTACAGGTTTTTTGTCAATTCAAGATGTAAGATGTGTACTCGTACTGTTAAAAGTATACACAAAAGTAATTTAAATTGCTGGATGAAGAGGAAGAAAAATTGCATCTGACTATACTGATAAGCAAACATACACTGTTCATGTGATTGTGTAAATTATATAACAGAAATTACCTTGTAGGTGTCATCTTCACTACTGCTTCCATCAACACATGCAAATTTACTGCCGACAGTGGGATTAATACTCATGTTGGCTAATATTCTGATGACCTGAAAGAGTTAAATATACTTGTTAAACAATAAAGTTATTCTGAACTCATAAAAATGAATATAAAAAAAGAAGTGGCTTGACAAAGTTATTCAGTCTTTCAGAGCCATAGTTTGTGAAATTTTCTTTGTAGTTAATGGATGGCAGTCAGTACACCAAAGAATCAACCACCATGTGAATTCTATAATAGGAGAAGTTGTTTCTTAATTTTATATCCAGATGAAATTACTGTGTAAAGGTCTTATTTTATTGAAACTGCAATCATAGATGAAAGTTTTAAGACTATAGAAGAAAGATAAGAAATGTAAATAAGTTGCACATATCTCAAACCTGATTCAGTTTTATAAATTTTTTGCAGTGACCTACCTTCCTTACATAAAAGAGAGAGAGAGAGAGAGCAGTCTACCTTGACAATAACATCCTGTACAGAACCTGTGGAACCTCTTATATCTGAACTTGAGACAGTTCCAGTGGCTGTGCTGTTATCCATATAAAGATCTTTTTCAAGATAGAGTGACAACAGCTCCAGTAAGGCACTTATTGCTCCTTCCTCCACATATAGCTGCAAAAAGAAGATGTAAAACATTGAATATTAGCTAGATATAAAATGAGATACAAAAATGTAGAATATAATCCTCTGTTTTCTGTCTACAAAACGGAAAGAGATAACTACCAATACAACATGGACCAGAGATAGCATGTGTTCTGATTCAGTCCACCTACAACGTGCTGAAGTACAAATGGTGAAACATAACATTTTCAGTCCAGACAGAATGGAAAACTTGAATACTAATAACAATTGTAACATAAACTACTGAAACAGAAATAACTGGAACTGATTGCCACACACAAATGAATTTAAAAACTCTGTTAAATCTTTAGCTTTCAGATTTTTTTCTACTGTTTCCCATCCTTCTCATAACAAATGGCTTTTTAAAAATCAGGAACATAAAGATTCAACCACAACTTTAAAATTGTAGCTCTATAAACAGTGCTACAGTAACTGGAGACAGAAACTTGATTTTTGTTGTGAATGTTGTTATATTCTTCTTCTATTTCCACTCTTTACAGCCAGCAGTTTGGTAGTATGCTAATACAATAATGCCTTACATTTTTTATGTTGCTACATTTAACTATTTGGTATTAGATTATTCTCAGATCAGTAAATGTCAGCCAAGTGTTTTCATGGTATTTTCTTTTCTCTCACAGTCAGTGACACATATTTCAATTTAAAAGGGGTAAATGTCATGTGCTCATAATTTGACACAGAAATGAAAAGTCACTGTCATTCTCTCTGACATCACATTAAAAATTAATTAGAAAAATGGGAAACATATTCCCTACACTGGAGTTAATTTTTTTCTCCACAGATGTTACCTGTAAGTCACTTCAGTTGTTTTTACTCATCAGCATACTATAACAAAAGTACAATTTATTGATTTGTGATGTGTACAAAATAGCATGTCTGAGATGCATTGTATAACGGAAGACAGTCTAAAAGATTTCAGTTAGCAGCCTATGGTATTCAGAAAAGAACATTTCATTCACTTATTTCTTCTAGTTACAGTCTAAGAGTGTTTCCCACTTTTATCGAAGTGATTTTGTGAGCAGTGACAGAATAATCCACTAGTATTCAGAAGATGCCAGTTATAAGTGTTTAAAAGAATGTGTTCCATAATCTTAGATGAGATAAACTGCTCAAAACCAGAAAAAGTATCCTATATTATCCAGAAACAAACAATTATTGAGATATGGGCCATTCTGTCCAGTGATAGCCATCTGTCTGTTGATGGTACAAGTTACTGCACATTCATCGGCATCCCTTTTCAGATAATCGTGAATGTGGGTGAACATACCTACCTGTCCTCAGATTTGGTCACATGCAGGGACACATGCTGGACACCCTCGTCTGGGTTTGTACTGCCTATATCATTGGCCAGAGGGATTACCCTGGGAGTATCATCAGTGAGTCATCTCTTTGGTTTGGTAGGTTCTCAAGACGGAGCAATCATAAAGATGTGGAGAGCATCTGGAGAGGGAGCTGATGGACAGCTGGTGTTTGTGAGTGACATACAGGGGGCAGCACAGGCTGCTGGTGGAACAGCCACATGTGTGAAGGAGCAGAGGGCCTTGGCGAAGCACTGTGGAAAAGCAATGTGTCAGGGAAGGGGGAGCAGTAACTCTGGAGTCACTAGAAGCTGTCGGAACATCTTGTAGGAGCAGCACATCATATGGAAGACACCCTCTTCTGGGTATGTACTGCCTATATCATTGGCCAGAGGGATTACCCTGGGAGTATCATCAGTGAGTCATCTCTTTGGTTTGGTGGGTTCTCAAGACGGAGCAATCATAAAGATGTGGAGAGCATCTGGAGAGGGAGCTGATGGACAGCTGGTGTTTGTGAGTGACATACAGGGGGCAGCACAGGCTGCTGGTGGAACAGCCACATATGTGAAGGAGCAGAGGGCCTTGGCGAAGCATTGTGGAAAAGCAATGTGTCAGGGAGGGGGGAGCAGTAACTCTGGAGTCACTAGAAGCTGTCGGAACATCTTGTAGGAGCAGCACATAATATGGAAGAACTGACTGTCATCTGGGCAGTGTGTGTCATCTCATGGAACTGTTTGGAGTGTAGAGACTGTGTAAGCTGCTGTGCTCACTACTACCCTTATTGGTGAGCTGCTTAATTTGATGTTACTGGTGTGGAAGTTGTTCTTCAGTTCTCCCCTTTAGTGATTACTGTTAAAGCTTCCCTGCCCACACTGTACTGTGGTTTGCTACATCACATCTGCTTCGTTGTTATTTGATTTGGCTTAGTTGTGCACACATTTTTAGTCCCCTACAACATGCCACATTCTATGGAACATCCAGATCATTAATTAATTGTTGATAACTGTAATTCTGGGACTTCTGCCTCTGAATTGGAGGACCTGGAAGTTAAAGTGCTTGCCCTTTGAGTGACTCATGTAACCTTCGTAATGTGAATCTGTTTAAAGTCTGAAAGGTTTTTTCTCCCCTTGAAAGATGGCTCATTGTAACTTTGCTGTTTTACAAATTGTGAACATTTGTTTAAAGGTTTATTTCTCTCTTGAAAATTGACTTAAGCTTTTTTAATTCCTTTTTAGTAAGTACCTCAGAATAATCTTTTTTTATTTTAGTGCACCCATTAAAGGTGGTTTAGAATAATTTAAATTAAAATCTGGAAAAAGTTTTTATCCACCTTTTAAAGGTGTCTCGGTTTGAATTGTAACCCTATGCAAGCATTGGTTTAAACATAAACTTTACATCTTCCCTTGTGCTCTGGTTAGTGGTAGTCTTGATCACTTGTTGATTAGCAGAGTATGATGTACTTGTCTTTTTGGGGTGTTTAGATCACCTCAACCTATTTGTGTAACATTGCTAAAGTTATCCCATGCATAGCTCAGTGCCTTCATCAATTAGAGGATCAATGTGTGATCAATATTTTAAACATTAGCATTTTCAGAGTCCTAGATAAAATTTGCTTTAATTACAGTTTCTCTGAACATTTGTTTTGAGTCTGTTTTACTAGACAGATTTCTGAGCCTGACTACAAAATCATATTTTGATTAATTGTTTCAAGTTAAGTTTTGGTTCAATCAAAATATCTGCAAACATTTGTTCATCATATTTTGCTTAATAGTTTCAAGTTAAATCTTTGCCTTGATTAAAGTCTGTCTAAACATATGTTCTGAATATCAGTTGTTCTAAGCAGATTGCTGAGCTTGCCTGTAAAATCATAAGGTGCTTAACTGTTCTATGCATGCTTTCAGTGTACTGTGTATCGGCAAACAAAAGAAATAAAAAACTATATTTTGCTGTATCCTTGACTTGAGTTTGGTCTTTCCACTCCAGCAATCTGCATTCTGCTATCCCACCATACCAATGCTCCAGGAAAGTGTGCATGCAAATTGTTTATGAGTTTGGAATACACAAGCACCTTAAAATTTCCCCATAGCCATAAATCTAAGGGATTAGGATCAGGTGCTCTTAATCTCCTCAACTAATCAATTGCTCATAAATGTTTACGTACTGTTGTAACAGGTGTAGACGATTGGATGGTGCCATGCTGAGTATAAACCATATCTGTTGTCTATCTGCAAGAGTAACAATTGAATAGTGTGGGTAATTTGTTCCTCAGAAGTTGTCAGTAAACAGTACTTTGTCTGTTAAAGCATGTGGTCCTATGAGTCTGTCATCTACAGTTCCATCCCATACGTTGACACTAAAGCAATTTTGTGTCATGTTTCCAAGATTTCTTAACCATATGTATTCTGTCCATTCTTGCTTACTGTGGTAATTTATGGTTCCATCTGCGTGAATTAATAACCAAGTATGAGGTAGAAAACTACTGACCAGTATCACTCCCTCCCCCCAGCATTCTCCAAAATATTAGAAAAATTGATGAAGCACTTAATCAATAAATATCTAAATTGCCATACGCTACTAAACAGTAACGGCATGGTTTCCAGTCAGGTAAAAACACAGAAACAACAATAATGTGCAACACTGAACAAATAATCAAAAATCTATAGAAAACAATAGCTTAGTAGGAAATATTTTAGATATCTCCAAGGCATTTGATACTGTTAATCATGGCTTCCATTTAGAAACACTGGAACAGTTAGGTATTCATGGGACAGGAAAAATGTGGTCTGAACAAAATTGAACACAAATTGTATGACTGGTGTTAGCTCAATCCAGTCACAAAATCAACTTAGTATCAATTAAAATCAGTCTTGATAACAAATTTATTTATTCTGGTAACCTGTTTTGACCACGCCTGTGGTCATCTTCAGACCAAAATGCTGTATGGGCAGGAGCCTCCTTCTAGCTGTAAGTCACTGCAGTGATTTACCACTAGAAGGAGGTGCCTGCTCATACACCCTTTTGGTCTGAAGATGACCACAGACGTTGTCAAAACTGGTTACCAGAATAAATAAATTTGTGATCACGACTGATTTTAATGGTAACTATTAGTAAAAACATTGATCACTGCCTGCTTCCACGATGTATTCAAAAGATGCAAAAAGGTGGAAATAGGGGTACTAGAAGGCAGTCTTCTTGGTCCTACATTATTTCTTATCTATATAACTGATATTCACACCTAAGATACTGCAGCCAGTGTCTTGCTATTTGCAAATGATACTAGTGTGGTAATAAGTAGGCCAAAACTGTTGCTTCATACAACAACTGAGCAACTCCTAACGTATGCCCACTCTTACTTCAAACAGATTGATGTTACATGTAAATGAAACAAATTACATGCAATCTGGAAGAATAAGTCTATATCTAAATCTAAATCAGTCTGGTCATAAAAATCACTTACCACATCAAAGGCAGGGGTACCTGTGAAAATCAGTCATGTGACCTACAAGCTCAGCTGCAGCCACTGTGCTGCACCCTATATGGGAGTGACAACCAACAAGGTGTCTTTCTGCACGAATGGCCACTGACAAACTGTGGCCAAGAAACAAGTGGACCACCCCGTTGGTGAGCATGCTGCCCAACATGACATCCTTCATTCCAATGACTGCTTCACAGCCTGTGTCATATGGATCCTTCCCACCAACACCAGTTTTTCTGAACTGCACATGTGTGAACTTTCCCTGTAATATATCCTATGTTCCCATAACCCTCCTGGCCTCAACCTTCGTTAGTCATTGTACTCACCCATCCAGCCCCTTTCCTTTTCTCATTCCAGCACTACACAGCCCTCGTTCCACCATTACACCCAGTCTTTTTACTTCTCTCCTTTTCCGCTACCACCCCCCCCCCCCTCCCTCCCACCACACCTCACCCCTGCCCTGCGTTGCACCTTACAACTGCACATAGCTGCCCTACCCTCTCTCCACCTTGTCCCTGCATGCTTCCAAGCAGCACTTCACTATCCCCCACCCTCCGCACCCCAGCCTCCTCCTTATCCCCACCCAGTCACCACTCACATCATGCACCGATGCTGCTGTTCGCTGTATGGCCTCAGTTGGCTGATACAGCAGTCACGTGTTGTGTGAGTTGTGTTTGTGTTTGTGTTTGTGTGTGTGTGTGTGTGTGTGTGTGTCTATCTATTTTGATGATTGCTATATTGGCCAAAAGCTAATTTGTGATAGTCTTTTTGTGGTGCCTATCTGCAACTCAGCATCTCCACTACGTGATGAGTAGCATCTTTCCTCTTCATAATATTGTTACATTCCATGCTGGATTTCTCATTGTGTGATTAAATTTTAATGACCATGTTAGAAACATTCAGCTGGTTTCCCTCTAAGAGTTATTGTAAATGTGTGTATCCCAGAGGATGCCAGGATGGCATACTACAGCAACTTCCAGTCTCTTGCAGCAAATGGAATAATATTTTGAGGTTCCACCAATTGCTGCCTAATAGTCTTTTTTTCACCATTACAGATGAGTGCTACCTGAATAATAACACACAGTCACACTGCATACCCATGTTCGAAAAGCTTGAAATATCAGGACCCACCTTGCAAATTTTCAGACAAATGCTGGCTTTCATAGCTATATATATATATATATATATATATATATATATATATATATATATATATATATATATATATATATATATATATATATATATAAAAACTACTACTATTTTACATACATATTTGTTGCATTCAATTTCCTTGAAATGAATTTACGTGTACATCTGGACAACATCAATACAATAGTTATTGTCTATGGATGTGTAAATAAAAGAAATAAATAACTTCCATCTTATACATAATAAAATACTAGCTATGAACTGTGGCTCTTCAATACTCTCTCTTAGAATCCAAAGGTAGAACGGTAACCTGGCATTGTGGAATGTGACGGGACAAAGTAACTGTTTGTACTGAAGAGCATGCTTTATGCTTCCTGCGACTCTCAACGTTTCATACACTTGTTACAGGATCATCTTCTTCTTCTCACTGCAACACTAATTTATCCCTACCCATCATGCAAGCTGTGCACGTTTTAGCATGATCCATTGTTCTTGCTGAAAATGATCCCAATGTCTGCAAGTTGCCAGAAAAACATTCAAATGTTTTCAGATGGACTGCTGCAATGAGGATGTCATTCAGCATACACAACATATGCCAATCAATTAATGTCTCTAGGAAAATCATAGCTCAATACTACCTCTACCATTTCTGTATGGAATAACAGGGCTCCTTTTCCTGGTTGACATAGTTTAGTTCACCCTTCATGGAACCACTGATCTTATTCTGATACAACCTCAAAACAACATGCAGAATGGTTAATGTAGGAGAATTTTAAGTGCCCTGTCTGACAACAGCATCACTGTCAGAGGACTAAGTATAAAGAGTAGTACAACCAATAAGAAATAAGCATTGAACATCAACAGGAAGACATCCTACAGTTCTCAAGTTTTCAGCACAAGTAAAATGACCCATATCCCAACAAGTATTTGTTATTGGACCTATATTTATGGGACCTTTTTCCTGGGACAGAGCAGTCCTGTTTTCCTGTAAACATATGGGACACTTGTTTAAACACTCTGTAAATTATTTTTATTTTAAGTGCTACTCTATTTACATCATGTGAATAATAACACTGTAACACAGGACAACACAGTCTTGAGGGATCATGGGAATAACAGTTTGATGCTGCAGTACATCAGAAAAATAATAAAAATTGCGTGAGTCTAACCTTTGTCCTTGCAGTATCACTTCGAGCCATCAGGTTTCCAAGAGCATATCCCAAGCGAACCACTATGTCTTGTCTACCAGGGTATTTCTTCATTAGTTTTACAAATAATCCAAAGCAACCATCATAAGCAATAACTGCATCACAGCACTCATCATGTGTTGATATTATGCTGCAATAAAAATATATATTTAAATCAACTGAATATTTTAGTATTGGATACACAATATATATTACTTTACAGCCACAACTTGAATCAGAATTTTCACTTTTATTACAAGTTCATTATAATCACTTCATGGTACACATGTTGCTCAAATCATAAGCTCTGAAATGGATCTAAAAATAAAATTGACATAAAATTAAATTTTCTTTTTAGAGAAGGTACACAAAAGGGAATGACTAATGTGTACCTATAAGTAGTAATAACAGAGGTAAAAATTCACTAATACTGAACATTATAGGATTGGTCACCATAATGCAATGAAAGTAAATATCTCAAAATACACACACACACACACACACAGTATATAAGTATGATTTTATGAGGATACTACAGATGGTTGGCTGTGGTCTTGACCAAGGAAATACCCCAACATTTGACAGACATCATTGTTAGCTGCAATAGGCAGAAAACGTGCTTTGTTGGTGCTGCACATGTTAGCAATTTTGACCAACATAAACTCATGCTGCAGTGTTCTTTCTCAGCATGCCAGTGTAGAGGTGGGCACAGAAAGCTAGTGAAAATTCCATGCAATCATGTGTACAAGGTTCATGTGTCTATTTGAAGTTTTAGATTAGCTCATTTTATTGTTCGTGTTGCTTCTGCATTATCTTTCATTGACTGTATGAACATCCATTTGTATTGTGATGCATTGTGAAAGTTTGATCATTTACAAATGCTGCAATAAACTAGTACTGTTATCGCCAATTATTGACTTAAACTTAATTGAGCTCTTTTAAAATTTTTACATCTTGTACCACAGGTGTCTCAAGTACTATCATTCCAATTTCGTTGTACAATTACATGAGAAATAGGTTATTTCTGAGAATTTTCGGACTAAAAAACTATTTTTTCATAAGTTACCAGTTGGAGTGTTTTGGGTACATACCTTACTTCGTAGTAAACCAGCATTTGTGATTCACAGTTCTGTCAAAAAATACATCACCCTGAAATTCACTGTCTAACAATGCAAAAAAACTGGGAGTTTTTGGGAATTTTTGGAAGCTAACTCTATGAGCAATTTGGAGTAAATTGGAGTTTGTGGTTCAGTTTTTGTAGCAGATATTCTAACATATTGTGTAACATCTAGTTTTTCATAAAAGAGGAGTAGACCAATATATTAACTGCATTTATTGTAAATTAACTACTTTTTGAGTTTGATAACAATTGTAATTAAGATCAAAACGTTTTAGAAAACTAGCAGTTTTTACCACAGGTTTTTGTGTTGTCTTAATAGCAACCTCATTTTGCATAATTGCTTTAATTCTTATGGGCAATTAGCAACTTTTAGCTCAACAGATTAAAAGATAATCAGTGGGTTTTATTTAAAGTTGTTTGTTCACTGCCATGCAGAACATTGCACCAGCCAATATGCAGCCCCACTGAGAATGCCGTTCTTGAATATGGCTGAGTTGGTTGACATTCATAAGCAGCTAGAAATTGCCCTGACTACTGTCAAATGATTGGCAACTCCTGTGAACTAAAGTGTTGGAAGAGCTCCCAAGCATTGTGTACCTGGGATATCAGTACCAGAGGTACCTCAGGAACTATCATCTCCTATGGATACTGTCTCTGCTGCAGAAAGTACAGAATCTGTCATTACTCATCCACTTGACCATGACTGGCATGTCAATGCTAGATCTAGGCGTCTTGTACAGGGGGGATGGGGACCAGGGAGGATTCAGGTTATTGTACCGAACCCCCTAGCCAACATGTCTGAGGCACTGTCTTTCACTAAAACTGAGCCAGTGGGACTCACTTCATCTATTTTGGAGACGCCTGTTTAGTCTGGTGTCAAGAGATTGCAAACACAAAAGGGTACGAGTCTATTAATTATGGGCACCATTTAGGGAAATGGCAGCACAGGACAGGAAATGACACCAGGTGCACTTAGTGTGTATCTCTGGGAACCTCATTCAACATGCTGAAGAGACTATTCCAGCAGCCACTAAGGGAACAGGGTGCAACAAACTGGAGATTCGGTGCATGCTGGAACAAATGATGCCTGTCATCTGGGCTCCAAGGTCATGCTTGGGTCATTCCAGCGACTGGCAGAGAAGGTTGAAAAGACCAGCCTTGTGCATGGACTTCCTATGACACTCATAATTTGCAGCGTTATTCCCAGAACACATTGTGGCCCCTTGGATCTGAGTTGAGTGGAAGAACTGAAACAGAGACTTCGAATGTTTTGTGACAAGCCAGGCTGTGACTTCCTCAACATGCACCATAGGGCTGAGAACTGTAAGGTCGCCCTAAATGGGTCAGGTGTGCACAACACATCAGAGATTGCTACTCAGCTAGCTGACTGCATGTGAGATGCATACAAACGTTTTTTTAGATTAGGCGACTCTCCATCCAATCCAGACAAAGGTAGCTGTAGAAAATCTGTAAGTATAATTGTTAAGATCGAAAGAAATGCTTCCCACAAGTGAAAGTATTAGATCGTAATGATAAGCTGCCGAAACATTCACAACAAAGTGCCAGAGTTTGAAGCACTCATGAAAGGCATTGACGCTCACATAATACTAGGTACAGAAAGCTGATTGAAACCTGAAATTGACAGCTGTGAGATTTTTGGGGAAAATTTAAGTTTACATCAAAAGGATAGGCAAATGGGAAATGGAGGTGGTGTATTTGTCACAATATACAAGAAACTCAGATATACCAAGATAGAAATTGAAGCTGTATGTGAGATTGTTTGGGAAAGGCTCAGTATCAGAGTCAGCATAAAATGATAATTGGATCCTTCTATCGCCCACCAGATTCATCTTCTGATGTAACCTAAAACTTTAGAGAAAAAAACAGTTCACTTGTACATGAGCTCCCCCAACATACAGTAACCATTGGCAGAAATTTCTATCATCCAACAATTAATTGGGATGATTACAGTTTTGTTAGTAGTGGGCTTGATAAGGCCCCATTCATGATGGAAATATATTGTATCTAATGGGAACAAGCAGACCTGAATTCTTTGAGAATGTACACATCAAAAATGATATCAGTGACCATGACACAGATGTGACAACAATGATTACCAAAGTACAAAGGACAACTAAAACAAGCAGAAAGATACATATGTTCAGTAAAATACATGAAAAAAATCTGTGTTGTGTCACATGAGTTAGGAACCTGAAACTTTCAGCACAGGGCTGGAGCATGTAGAGGAACTATGGTTCAAATTTTAACAATAGTCTACCATGCACTGGATAGATATGCACCCAGCAGAACAGTTCATAGCCTCTGCAGTGTACAGTCACTATGAATAAACTTCTAAAGAAACAGAGGTTACTGCATAATAGGTGGAAAACAAAGCAAAGGGCTATAGATAGAGAGAGGCTGAATGAAATGTGTTTAGCTATCAAGAGAGCAATGCATGAAGCCCTTCAATGACTAGTGCATTAAAATGTTGTCAAACGATATTTCACAAAACCCAAGCAAATTCTGGTCATATGTAAGGATTGTTAGCGGTGCCAAAGTTATTGTCCAGTGCCTACTGAATGAGACAGGTACTGAATTTGAGGGTAGCAAAGCAAAAACTGAAATGCTTAACTCCATTTTCAGATGTACCTCTACAAAGGAAAAAACCCATGAGAATTTTCCCAATTTAATTCTTGAACCACTGAAAAGATTAATGAAATAAGCATTAGAGTCAATGGTGTTGAGAAACAGCTGAAATCATTGAAATTGAACAAAACTCCATGGCCCTATGGAATTTCTGTCAGATTCTACACTGAACTTGTGGCTGAGTTACCCCCTCTTTAACTATAACCTATTGTAGATCCCTCAAACAAGGAACCATTGCTTCATTCTTGGAAATAAGCACAGGTCACACTCATCTACAAGAAGGGTAGTAGAAGTGCCCACAAAACTACTGTCTAATATCCTTGAGATCGATTTGTTGTACAATCTTAGAACATATTCTGAGCTCAAACACAATGATGTACCTTGAACAGAATGACCTCCTCAATGTCAATCAACATGGATTCCGAAAACATCAATTATGTGAAACCCAACTCACACTCTTCTCACATGACATACTGAAAGCTTAGCATCACGGCCATCAAGTAGATGCAGTATTCCTTGATTTCCAAAAAGCATTTGACTCAGTACCACATCTATGCCTATTGTCAAAGGTATGCTCATATCAGATATCAAATAGAATTTGTGACTGTATTGAGGACTTTTTTTTGTAGGGAGGACACAGCATGTTATCTCAGATGGAGAGTAGAAGTAACCTCAGGTGTGCCCCAGGGAAGTGTGTTGGGGCCCTTGCTATTCATGTTGTATACTAATGACCTTGCAGGCAATAGTAATAGTAATATCAGACTTTTGCAGATGGTGCAGTTATCTATAATGAAGCTGCATAAATATTCAGTCAGATCCCGATAAGATTTCAAACTAGTGCAATGACTGGCAACTTACTTTAAGTGTTCAGAAATGTGGAATTGTGCTTCTTTAAAAAAAACACTATGAGTTTAAGTTCCAAGAGAAAAACATTGCAGGATTTCGGAGATGATTTGAGCAGCCATATGATGGTATTTTTTGGGCCCCATAGTTACTCTGCAAGACTGCATTACTGACAAGCATTATGCAATTCTTTTGGTTGATCAGTTTCATTCCATGTTACAGTGTTTGTTCTCCAATGGTGCTGCTGTTTTCTGAGATGACGGGGCCCCTGTTTACACCACTTGCAATGTCCAGGACTGGTTTTGTGAGCTTAGGGATGAATTATTGGCTCTCTCTTGGCCACCACAGTCACCAGATCTCAATATTATTGAGCCTTTGTGGTCTACTGATGATAGAAAGGTGTGTGTTTGCTAACCACCTACATCATCTTTACCTGAACTTGCAACTATTTCGCAGGAAGAGTGATATAAGATTTCCTTGAAAACCATACATGACCTGTATTTATCATTCTAAGGAGACAAGTGGAAGCTGTTTTGAATCTCCCAATGGTTTTCCTACATCATATTAGGCATCATAATGTGTTATGTTTGTGGTGTTTTCTCCACTTGCTGTGCATGTAACAGATAATAAAATTAATTAGCTTTCAAGTTCTTGTGTGCATATGAGACTCTATTTACATCAGAAATGGAGAGGATACTTGAAGCTAGGGCAACTTTCTGATCTGTTGTACCTGTCAATGTGTCACTCATCATTCACCAGCTACCTGTCAATGTGTCACTCATCATTCACCAGCATATGAGTAATCACATTTTCTCAGTTTTGTTCTTTCTGTAGTGGAATTTCCATAATCATAATAATTCAGAGTATCTCATGTCTAAATCATATGATTCCAAAAGATTTTGGCCCTGGAGACTGCACAAAAACAAATCATACATATAGTACACATATATCAACTATTATTTTGGCTAAAATTGGGGAAGACACTGAAGAAACACTGAAGTAAGTGAGTCAGTGAGTTATATCTTCCACTGATTACATCAGTAACAGGCAATCTGATGTAGAACATGCCAACTGAACAAATTTCACAGACTTCTGGTGGCAAATTGGGCATTTATAGGTTTGTACTTTATCTGACTACTAATAACCTCCACAGCAGAACTCGCTAATACATGCTTGTGCAGTGGCATTTGACTTGGAGATAGCTGGTTAGAGTCCTGTAGGTATAAGAAGTTTTCGTCACCAGTATTTGGCTGGAAAGGGGTGGCAACTGAACTCCCGTTGGTGTCTCCCAGTCAGCAATGCTATACGGCATGGCATTCCTGATTACAATTTTCATTCAAGAATTCTTCTGTGGTGTGGGAGAAGTAATTGAGGAGAAACAACCACTTATCTTCATTTGAAAATGCTGTTTCTGTCTCTCAAAAATTTAATTTCTGTGTGAAATTTGAAACTTTCAAAGCATATAGATTGTTTCATGAAATTTGGGATGAGCAATCATTTGCTGCAATGATATTACGACACAGAGTCTTCATGCCATCTTCAAGTGTACACTAATGTAAGTAAACTGTTTAAACTGTGCTGGGGTGTGCATGGTGTACCCAGATGTCACTGCACATGCATTGCAATGCCACAGGTATGCCTGCTGAAAGTTTGAGTGCTGCTGTGAGCGCCCTCATCAATATCAAATCCAGTATTACTCTCCACAATCATGTAATATGAATGAAACTGTGTAAAGTTTATAGCAAAACATTGTACAGAAGCTTCTTCAGGAACTAGGGGTTCTAACACTTATGTGCCAAAACATTTACTTCTTAACTGTATTTGCAGTTAATACCATGAATGGTTTTAAGATGAACTGTGATGCACACAATAACAGTATTATAAATAATAATAATTGCCATATAGACTACTGGTTCACATCTCTTTCTGCAGTTCAGAATGAAATTTAAATTATTGTGCAAAAGTCTGTTATATGATGCCAGCAGACATCACACAGGAAAAATCCCCAAATATTCAACAGCTTACAGGAAAAATCCCCAAATATTCAACAGCTTATTAGTCATTCTACAATTTATCAGAACATTTGGACTTACAGAATGCAAATGCCACATAGCTCTAATCTTGAGTTTGCTAGTGTATAGACACCTTACAGTAGTCTGTACAGAGCAAATGCTTTGCTTTGAAGTATTAGATAAAAAGAAACAGCTGAGTAATATAAGAGATTGAGCATTAGCTTTCAGCAAAGTAGTTGTTGTTCTGTTAATGCACCCATATGAATAATTCCTATAATTATCAGAGCTGCAAAAAGATAAGCATTAGCCATAATTTGTTACTAACATACTTTACAGAAGTAGCTTGCAGTGACTTTTTCTACGTGTTAATATATAACATACCTTGTTGGACTTTCCTGAAGACATTCCTTCATGTTGGGATTTACAAAATACAATGAGTTAATGAAAGAGCCAACAAATGAGTTTTCACAGTTTTTTTTTTGCTCATAGGCAGATGTGCTGATGTATGGACAATAACAATACATGCAAATTGTTTTCAATCATGATTTGCCAAGCAATGTAATTGGTAAAATGTTTGGGAGCATCAAAACTTCCTCTTAATGATTTTAAAGTCAAGTAGAAATTTTCTCAGCAATTGCTGTATCAA
This sequence comes from Schistocerca cancellata, assembly GCF_023864275.1. Lineage (NCBI taxonomy): Eukaryota > Metazoa > Arthropoda > Insecta > Orthoptera > Acrididae > Schistocerca > Schistocerca cancellata. Next base: position 168,315,700 of record NC_064634.1, read on the forward strand.
AACCCAGGTCAGGTGGCAACTGAAACCACAAGGCCAAACAGGTGCACCCGGCCAGAACCGTTGTGGAACCGATGGATGTCCGCAGCTCGTGGTCGTGCGGTAGCGTTCTCGCTTCCCGCGCCCGGGTTCGATTTCCTACGGGGTCAGGGATTTTCTTTGCCTCGTGATGACTGGGTGTTGTGTGATGTCCTTAGATTAGTTAGGTTTCAGTAGTTCTGTTCTAGGGGACTGATGATCATAGATGTTAAGTCCCATAGTGCTCAGAGCCAAGAACCGATGGTCATGGCGTTGGATGCAGCAGGTGAAGGAGGGTCCCGTGGTTGGCGTCCTTGTAGCAGCTCCACCAGGATATTGTCCCCCACTCGAGTGATACCGTATGAACTCAAAAAATTGTCTAAAGCAGGTTCATGGGAAATGTCAGATACATTTTTCCACATCTGAATTTTAAATGTCTTTTCCCCAGCTTATGACTGTGGATTCACTTAAATCTAAGCTTCAACCTGCCCTGTGCCTGGCCCCTTTTCAGCCGGATCATCACCTCATGTTGGCTACAGATGCCTCTCAACATGCTCCTGGTGCAGTGTTTATACACAAATTTCTGAACGAGTCTAAACATCCCATTGCTTATGCTTCTAAGATTTAAACTCTCACTCAGTAGCAGTGTTCTCAGGTTGAAAAGGATACTTTAGCGATTGCATTTGCCCTCAAGAAATTTCACATTTCTTAAGTGGTTTTAAGTTCCATTTAATCATGGATCACAAGCTGTTGGTTATTCTTTTTAATCCTTCAGCTTCTGTCCCAGGCAAGGCAGCCCACAATTTGCAGATGTGGGCTCTCTTCTGCTCCCATTATCAGTATAAGATCCATTACCGGACTGTGGTGCAACACGGCAATGTCAATGCCTTACCTTGCCTTCCAATTGGGCTGGACCTGCATTCAATCAGCATAAGATGCTTTGTTTCTATTTAGATACTGAAAATAAGAACATGGTCAATGCTTCTCCCATCATTAATGCCATGATAGCATAGGCCATCGCCATGGATCCTGAACTCAGTCAGGTCCTCTCTCACTGGAAAAATCATTGGGCCATGCCTCACATCCCCTGCATAATTACTTCTCCCTCCAGCAACACTGTTCTGTGTTTGATGCGATCCTTTTGTTACCTACGGAGGGTATGCTTCTGCATGTTGGTCATTGGAGGATCTCTTGCACCAAAGCTTTGTCCAGCCGACGTTTATTGGCCAGGCATAGGTGGGGGCATTGTGTGGCTTATCTTCATTTACACTCACTGTGTTCAGCAACACGTGGTCCCACATGGGTCTTTCTCCCCCTTGCTGACGCCACAGTGCCCATGGGAGCATCTACACGTCAATTTTGCTGTGCCTTTGCTAAATCAGTATTGGCTCATTGTAGTGGATGCCTATTCAAAGTTTCCCTGTATGACGTGTTGTCCATCCACAGCCATTGTGTGTATTGAACCAGGGACCTAGAAACAACTGAGAGACATTGTCCCCATCGTAGCCCTCAGTGGTTCACAACCCCACAACAGGCTACAGCCGTCCACTCACCCCACTGCTGCCCCACACCGAACCTAGGGTTATCATGTGGTTCAGCCCCCAATGGAATCCCCCCACCCCCCTCCCCTGGAACGCTGCATGATAGAGTAAGCAGTGTTTGCGCAGCAATGACTGACATAGTGTAACTAAGGCGGAATGGAATAAGGGGAACAAGCCCGCATTTGCCAAGGCAGATGGAAAACCACCTTAAAAACCATCCACAGGCTGGCCAGCACACTGGACCTTGACACTAATAGACCAGGTGGATCTGTGATGGGGACCAGCATGTCTTCCTGCTCAGGAAAACAGCATGTTAGACTGCGTGGCTAGCTGGATGGGTATCCACATCCATGATGGAAACTATTTAGGACTTGTCTAAGAGTTTTACAACTGAGGGACTTCTGAATACCATAGTTAACAATAAGGGCCCCCAGTTTGTTTCTTGAGAATCTCCTCGTTTTGTTAGGCTAGTGGTGTTTGCCATCTCACAGCTCCACCATTTTATCCTCAATATGATGGTGAGGCTGAATGCATGGTTCAGACACTTAAAACTGAGATGCGGAAGAATATATCTGACATGTCCCCTGAACCTGCTTTAGACCATTTTTTGAGTTCATACGATATCACTCCAGTGGGGACAATATCCTGGTGGAGCTGCTACATGGACGCCAACCATGGGACCCTCCTTCACCTGCTGCATCCAACACCATGTCTGCTGGTTCCACAACAGTTCTGACCGGGTGCACCTGTTTGGCCTTGTGGTTTCAGTTGCCAGCCAACCTGGGTTTCTGCCATCTTCGAGAGTCGCCGTATCTGGCTCCTATGCGTCATCTGCACTCCTGGACGGTTGATGTCCCATCACGTCGACCAGAGCGGCTGTGCACATTGGGGCATTATCCCAAGGGCCCCATCACATCCCCCACCTACGCTGCAGTCAATGCCTGTTCCTGTGTTGCAGACAGTTCAGTTCACACTGCAGAGGGAGTCACTGCCTGGGATATCAGTCTGGGTTTCCTGACTCTGTCCCCATTCCTCAACTGCCATTGCTGGTGCAGCCCCTGCTGCATCTAACACAACAGTGGCCATCGTCGACGCCTCCGTTGCTGGGTCCAATGCCTCAGCTGATGCCTTTGGCATCGACCACTGACCTCGTCAAGGACGTCACTGGGGAGAAGTTGTCCACAGTCCTGCCCTATGGCCTTTTACAAGTGGTGGGATGGCGCAACAACGCACCCCCTCATCACTTCCACCCCTGCTTGCTGTTGTCTGTCGAACACATGCTACAGCAGCCGCCATCATCAAGCAATGGAATGGGCATCAGTGCCATTATTGGTGTTTTTGTGACTCATAATCTCAGTGCCTTGTGAGTTTTAATGGAACCAGTGCATTTTTGGTACCAGCATTTTTTTCTGTACCATGCATGTGGCTGTGTGTGTGTGTTTTTTTTTTTCATGTATGTATGTATGTATGTATGCACAGCAAATGAGTGCTCGGCCTATTTGCTATGCTGTATTACTGTTGTCCAGTCTATGTGTTCAGTGATATTCACAACCTGTCTCTTACATGTTGCCCTATAAAGTACTGTGTTCCATAATTGTGTTTGTTATTGCTATAACAGTAACCATTGTCACTATGATGACATCATGATCACTAATGCCTAGCTCCATACTGACACTGTTGATAAGTTTTCCTAATACCTATTGTTACTTCATTAATCCTGTCCTACCACCTCATCCATACGAGTAACTCACTTTGTCTGGATTAAACAATGGAAAATCCAGGAAGGAATGTAACAATATATTGAATGTAACAAAGCCTTAGTACATTATTCACACCCCATAATGAATCAGATTCAGATTCTGATTCTTTATTTGATGTTGACCACATGTAGTGAAAGAGGCTTTATAATAATATCAAGATACATTAGAAGTTACTATATTAGTTAAAGTTGACATTACAAGTACAAATTATTTATGCTGCATTAATCAATCATAGACTTAAAACTCAATTTCTATGTTACAAGTATCCAAGAATTCTGTAAGACTGTAGTATGGATTGTCTATTAACCATTTGTGCAGTTTAGTTTTAAAATTATTGAAAGGTCTATTGAGTGCAGTATGCGGTAATTTGTTAAATAATTTCAAACAGTTCACTTTGTGAGAGTTGCCTGTTTTTGTTAGCCTATGTCTAGGAATGTCAATACTCTTATATATTTAAAAGATGATGAGACTTACCAAACAAAAGCACTGGCAGGTCGATAGACACACAAACAAACACAAACATACACACAAAATCTAGCTTTCGCAACCAATGGTTGCCTCGTCAGGAAAGAGGGAAGGAGAGGGAAAGACAAAAGGATTTGGGTTTTAAGGGAGAGGGTAAGGAGTCATTCCAATCCCGGGAGCGGAAAGACTTACCTTAGGGGGAAAAAAGGACAGGTATACACTCGCACACACACACATATCCATCCTCATATACACAGACACAAGCAGACATTTGTAAAGGCAAAGAGTTTGGGCAGAGATGTCAGTCGAGGCGGATGTACAAAGGCAAAGATGATGTTGAAAGACAGGTGAGGTATGAGCGGCGGCAAATTGAAATTAGAAATTAGCGGAGATTGAGGCCTGGCGGATAGCGAGAAGAGAGGATATGCTGAAGGGCAAGTTCCCATCTCCGGAGTTCTGACAGGTTGGTGTTAGTGGGAAGTATCCAGATAACCCGGACGGTGTAACACTGTGCCAAGATGTGCTGGCCGTGCACCAAGGCATGTTTAGCCACAGGGTGATCCTCATTACCAACAAACACTGTCTGCCTGTGTCCATTCATGCGAATGGACAGTTTGTTGCTGGTCATTCCCACATAGAACGCTTCACAGTGTAGGCAGGTCAGTTGGTAAATCACGTGGGTGCTTTCACACGTGGCTCTGCCTTTGATCGTGTACACCTTCCGGGTTACAGGACTGGAATAGGTGGTGGTGGGAGGGTGCATGGGACAGGTTTTACACCGGGGGCGGTTACAGGGGTAGGAGCCAGAGGGTAGGGAAGGTGGTCTGGGGATTTCATAGGGATGAACTAAAAGGTTGCGAAGGTTAGGTGGACGGCGGAAAGACACTCTTGGTGGAGTGGGGAGGATTTCATGAAGGATGGATCTCATTTCAGGGCAGGATTTGAGGAAGTCGTATCCCTGCTGGAGAGCCACATTCAGAATCTGATCCAGTCCCGGAAAGTATCCTGTCACAAGTGGGGCACTTTTGGGGTTCTTCTGTGGAAGGTTCCGGGTTTGAGGAGATGAGGAAGTGGCTCTGGTTATTTGCTTGTGTACCAGGTCGGGAGGGTAGTTACGGGATGCAAAAGCTGTTTTCAGGTTGTTGGTGTAGTGGTTCAAGGATTCCGGACTGGAGCAGATTCGTTTGCCACGAAGACCTAGGCTGTAGGGAAGGGACCGTTTGATGTGGAATGGGTGGCAGCTGTCATAATGGAGGTACTGTTGCTTGTTGGTGGGTTTGATGTGGACGGACGTGTGAAGCTGGCCATTGGACAGGTGGAGGTCAACGTCAAGGAAAGTGGCATGGGATTTGGAGTAGGACCAGGTGAATCTGATGGAACCAAAGGAGTTGAGGTTGGAGAGGAAATTCTGGAGTTCTTCTTCACTGTGAGTCCAGATCATGAAAATGTCATCAATAAATCTGTACCAAACTTCGGGTTGGCAGGCCTGGGTAACCAAGAAGGCTTCCTCTAAGCGACCCATGAATAGGTTGGCATACGAGGGGGCCATCCTGGTACCCATGGCTGTTCCCTTTAATTGTTGGTATGTCTGGCCTTCAAAAGTGAAGAAGTTGTGGGTCAAGATGAAGCTGGCTAAGGTAATGAGGAAAGAGGTTTTAGGTAGGGCGGCAGGTGATCGGCGTGAAAGGAAGTGCTCCATCGCAGCGAGGCCCTGGACATGCGGAATATTTGTGTATAAGGAAGTGGCATCAATGGTTACAAGGATGGTTTCCGGGGGTAACAGACTGGGTAGGGATTCCAGGCGTTCGAGAAAGTGGCTGGTGTCTTTGATGAAGGATGGGAGACTGCATGTAATGGGTTGAAGGTGTTGATCTACATAGGCAGAGATGCGTTCGGTGGGGGCTTGGTAACCAGCTACAATGGGACGGCCGGGATGATTGGGTTTGTGAATTTTGGGAAGAAGGTAGAAGGTAGGGGTGCGGGGTGTTGGTGGGGTCAGGAGGTTGATGGAGTCGGGTGAAAGGTTTTGTAAAGGGCCTAAGGTTCTGAGGATTCCTTGAAGCTCCGCCTGGACATCAGGAATGGGATTGCCTTGGCAAACTTTGTAAGTAGTGTTGTCTGAAAGCTGACGCAGTCCCTCAGTCACATACTCCCGACGATCAAGTACCACAGTTGTGGAACCCTTGTCAGCCGGAAGAATGACGATGGATCGGTCAGCCTTCAGATCACGGATAGCCTGGGCTTCAGCAGTGGTGATGTTGGGAGTAGGATTAAGGTTTTTTAAGAAGGATTGAGAGGCAAGGCTGGAAGTCAGAAATTCCTGGAAGGTTAGGAGAGGGTGATTTTGAGGAAGAGGAGGTGGGTCCCGCTGTGACGGAGGACGGAACTGTTCCAGGCATGGTTCAATTTGGATAGTATCTTGGGGAGTTGGATCATTAGGAGTAGGATTAGGATCATTTTTCTTCGTGGCAAAGTGATATTTCCAGCAGAGAGTACGGGTGTAGGACAGTAAATCTTTGACGAGGGCTGTTTGGTTAAATCTGGGAGTGGGGCTGAAGGTGAGGCCTTTGGATAGGACAGAGGTTTCGGATTGGGAGAGAGGTTTGGAGGAAAGGTTAACTACTGAATTGGGGTGTTGTGGTTCCAGATTGCGTTGATTGGAATTTTGAGGTTTTGGAGGGAGTGGAGCTGGAAGTGGGAGATTGAGTAGATGGGAGAGACTGGGTTTGTGTGCAATGAGAGGAGGTTGAGGTTTGCTGGAAAGGTTGTGAAGGGTGAGTGAGTTGCCTTTCCGGAAGTGGGAAACCAGGAGATTGGATAGTTTTTTAAGGTGGAGGGTGGCATGCTTTTCTAATTTGCGGTTGGCCTGTAGGAGGATGCTCTGAACAACCGGTGTGGATGTGGGAGAGGAAAGATTGAGGACTTTTATTAGGGACAGGAGTTGATGGGTGTGTTGATTGGCTGAGTGGATGTGTAGGTGAAGGATTAGGTGGGTGAGGGCAATGGATTGTTCGGTTTGGAACTGGTATAGGGACTGATGGAAAGAAGGGTTGCAGCCAGAGATGGGAACTTTAAGTGTGAGGCCTTTGGGGGTGACGCCAAATGTCAGACAAGCCTGAGAAAATAAAATATGGGAGTGTAATCTGGCTAGGGCGAAGGCATGTTTGCGGAGGGAATGTAAATAAAACTTAATGGGGTCGTTGTGGAGGTGTTGTGAGGGTGACATGGTCCTAGAAGGTGGAAAGTGGAACACGAGGCTGAAATGAAAATGAAAATAAATATAAAAATATATGGGGAGAGATAAAGGTAAAACTAGAAAGCAAATGGAGATCTGGTGTGAAAAAAGGCGAAAAAGGGTTGGTTAGAGCTGGGCTGTTGATCCTGTGGTGAACTTGTGTAGGTAGATAATGATGTGCATAAAGGTTGGGTGGTTGTGTTGCCGCCAAAACACGTTAAAGGGTGGAGAAATACGGGAGAATTTCGAAAAAACTACGTGAGGATGTATTAAAAGGGTGGTTTGGTGGTGACAGATTATGGAAATGAAGCTAACAATTGTCTGATGAAGAAATAATGACGTTAAAACCTGTGGGAAGCGGCTAGAAATTATCGATGATGTGAGAAAAACGGAAATGGAAATAAAGCAAAAGATATTAAAACTAGCCGAAAAGGTTGTTAAATAGCTGAAAGGAACTGTTTGTGAACTGGAAACGGTGGATTTTATAGCAGCGGTAGTGTTGAAAGCGGAAAAAAAATTTTTGGTTTGGAAGTGGGTTACGTATTATTACGTATTATTGAGTATATATCGGCGGGATAAAATTGAATACTGGATTACGGTAAAAAAGGAGAAGGTGAAAAGAAAGTAAAACTGCTGGCAAAAACAGAAGGAGGAAATAAGATGACAGAAAAGACTACGAAATGTAACAGTGACAATAACAATAACAGACGTGATTGTTGGGTTCAAATTAATGATATGAATATAATAGAGGGAAACGTTCCACGTGGGAAAAATATATTTAAAAAGAAAGATGATGAGACTTACCAAACAAAAGCGCTGGCAGGTCGATAGACACACAAACAAACACAAACATACACACAAAATCTAGCTTTCGCAACCAATGGTTGCCTCGTCAGGAAAGAGGGAAGGAGAGGGAAAGACAAAAGGATTTGGGTTTTAAGGGAGAGGGTAAGGAGTCATTCCAATCCCGGGAGCGGAAAGACTTACCTTAGGGGGAAAAAAGGACAGGTATACACTCGCACACACACACATATCCATCCTCATATACACAGACACAAGCAGACATTTGTAAAGGCAAAGAGTTTGGGCAGAGATGTCAGTCGGGGCGGATGTACAAAGGCAAAGATGATGTTGAAAGACAGGTGAGGTATGAGCGGCGGCAAATTGAAATTAGAAATTAGCGGAGATTGAGGCCTGGCGGATAGCGAGAAGAGAGGATATGCTGAAGGGCAAGTTCCCATCTCCGGAGTTCTGACAGGTTGGTGTTAGTGGGAAGTATCCAGATAACCCGGACGGTGTAACACTGTGCCAAGATGTGCTGGCCGTGCACCAAGGCATGTTTAGCCACAGGGTGATCCTCATTACCAACAAACACTGTCTGCCTGTGTCCATTCATGCGAATGGACAGTTTGTTGCTGGTCATTCCCACATAGAACGCTTCACAGTGTAGGCAGGTCAGTTGGTAAATCACGTGGGTGCTTTCACACGTGGCTCTGCCTTTGATCGTGTACACCTTCCGGGTTACAGGACTGGAATAGGTGGTGGTGGGAGGGTGCATGGGACAGGTTTTACACCGGGGGCGGTTACAGGGGTAGGAGCCAGAGGGTAGGGAAGGTGGTCTGGGGATTTCATAGGGATGAACTAAAAGGTTGCGAAGGTTAGGTGGACGGCGGAAAGACACTCTTGGTGGAGTGGGGAGGATTTCATGAAGGATGGATCTCATTTCAGGGCAGGATTTGAGGAAGACGTATCCCTGCTGGAGAGCCACATTCAGAATCTGATCCAGTCCCGGAAAGTATCCTGTCACAAGTGGGGCACTTTTGGGGTTCTTCTGTGGAAGGTTCCGGGTTTGAGGAGATGAGGAAGTGGCTCTGGTTATTTGCTTGTGTACCAGGTCGGGAGGGTAGTTACGGGATGCAAAAGCTGTTTTCAGGTTGTTGGTGTAGTGGTTCAAGGATTCCGGACTGGAGCAGATTCGTTTGCCACGAAGACCTAGGCTGTAGGGAAGGGACCGTTTGATGTGGAATGGGTGGCAGCTGTCATAATGGAGGTACTGTTGCTTGTTGGTGGGTTTGATGTGGACGGACGTGTGAAGCTGGCCATTGGACAGGTGGAGGTCAACGTCAAGGAAAGTGGCATGGGATTTGGAGTAGGACCAGGTGAATCTGATGGAACCAAAGGAGTTGAGGTTGGAGAGGAAATTCTGGAGTTCTTCTTCACTGTGAGTCCAGATCATGAAAATGTCATCAATAAATCTGTACCAAACTTCGGGTTGGCAGGCCTGGGTAACCAAGAAGGCTTCCTCTAAGCGACCCATGAATAGGTTGGCATACGAGGGGGCCATCCTGGTACCCATGGCTGTTCCCTTTAATTGTTGGTATGTCTGGCCTTCAAAAGTGAAGAAGTTGTGGGTCAAGATGAAGCTGGCTAAGGTAATGAGGAAAGAGGTTTTAGGTAGGGCGGCAGGTGATCGGCGTGAAAGGAAGTGCTCCATCGCAGCGAGGCCCTGGACATGCGGAATATTTGTGTATAAGGAAGTGGCATCAATGGTTACAAGGATGGTTTCCGGGGGTAACAGACTGGGTAGGGATTCCAGGCGTTCGAGAAAGTGGCTGGTGTCTTTGATGAAGGATGGGAGACTGCATGTAATGGGTTGAAGGTGTTGATCTACGTAGGCAGAGATGCGTTCGGTGGGGGCTTGGTAACCAGCTACAATGGGACGGCCGGGATGATTGGGTTTGTGAATTTTGGGAAGAAGGTAGAAGGTAGGGGTGCGGGGTGTTGGTGGGGTCAGGAGGTTGATGGAGTCGGGTGAAAGGTTTTGTAAGGGGCCTAAGGTTCTGAGGATTCCTTGAAGCTCCGCCTGGACATCAGGAATGGGATTGCCTTGGCAAACTTTGTAAGTAGTGTTGTCTGAAAGCTGACGCAGTCCCTCAGTCACATACTCCCGACGATCAAGTACCACAGTTGTGGAACCCTTGTCAGCCGGAAGAATGACGATGGATCGGTCAGCCTTCAGATCACGGATAGCCTGGGCTTCAGCAGTGGTGATGTTGGGAGTAGGATTAAGGTTTTTTAAGAAGGATTGAGAGGCAAGGCTGGAAGTCAGAAATTCCTGGAAGGTTAGGAGAGGGTGATTTTGAGGAAGAGGAGGTGGGTCCCGCTGTGACGGAGGACGGAACTGTTCCAGGCATGGTTCAATTTGGATAGTATCTTGGGGAGTTGGATCATTAGGAGTAGGATTAGGATCATTTTTCTTCGTGGCAAAGTGATATTTCCAGCAGAGAGTACGGGTGTAGGACAGTAAATCTTTGACGAGGGCTGTTTGGTTAAATCTGGGAGTGGGGCTGAAGGTGAGGCCTTTGGATAGGACAGAGGTTTCGGATTGGGAGAGAGGTTTGGAGGAAAGGTTAACTACTGAATTGGGGTGTTGTGGTTCCAGATTGCGTTGATTGGAATTTTGAGGTTTTGGAGGGAGTGGAGCTGGAAGTGGGAGATTGAGTAGATGGGAGAGACTGGGTTTGTGTGCAATGAGAGGAGGTTGAGGTTTGCTGGAAAGGTTGTGAAGGGTGAGTGAGTTGCCTTTCCGGAAGTGGGAAACCAGGAGATTGGATAGTTTTTTAAGGTGGAGGGTGGCATGCTTTTCTAATTTGCGGTTGGCCTGTAGGAGGATGCTCTGAACAACCGGTGTGGATGTGGGAGAGGAAAGATTGAGGACTTTTATTAGGGACAGGAGTTGATGGGTGTGTTGATTGGCTGAGTGGATGTGTAGGTGAAGGATTAGGTGGGTGAGGGCAATGGATTGTTCGGTTTGGAACTGGTATAGGGACTGATGGAAAGAAGGGTTGCAGCCAGAGATGGGAACTTTAAGTGTGAGGCCTTTGGGGGTGACGCCAAATGTCAGACAAGCCTGAGAAAATAAAATATGGGAGTGTAATCTGGCTAGGGCGAAGGCATGTTTGCGGAGGGAATGTAAATAAAACTTAATGGGGTCGTTGTGGAGGTGTTGTGAGGGTGACATGGTCCTAGAAGGTGGAAAGTGGAACACGAGGCTGAAATGAAAATGAAAATAAATATAAAAATATATGGGGAGAGATAAAGGTAAAACTAGAAAGCAAATGGAGATCTGGTGTGAAAAAAGGCGAAAAAGGGTTGGTTAGAGCTGGGCTGTTGATCCTGTGGTGAACTTGTGTAGGTAGATAATGATGTGCATAAAGGTTGGGTGGTTGTGTTGCCGCCAAAACACGTTAAAGGGTGGAGAAATACGGGAGAATTTCGAAAAAACTACGTGAGGATGTATTAAAAGGGTGGTTTGGTGGTGACAGATTATGGAAATGAAGCTAACAATTGTCTGATGAAGAAATAATGACGTTAAAACCTGTGGGAAGCGGCTAGAAATTATCGATGATGTGAGAAAAACGGAAATGGAAATAAAGCAAAAGATATTAAAACTAGCCGAAAAGGTTGTTAAATAGCTGAAAGGAACTGTTTGTGAACTGGAAACGGTGGATTTTATAGCAGCGGTAGTGTTGAAAGCGGAAAAAAAATTTTTGGTTTGGAAGTGGGTTACGTATTATTACGTATTATTGAGTATATATCGGCGGGATAAAATTGAATACTGGATTACGGTAAAAAAGGAGAAGGTGAAAAGAAAGTAAAACTGCTGGCAAAAACAGAAGGAGGAAATAAGATGACAGAAAAGACTACGAAATGTAACAGTGACAATAACAATAACAGACGTGATTGTTGGGTTCAAATTAATGATATGAATATAATAGAGGGAAACGTTCCACGTGGGAAAAATATATTTAAAAAGAAAGATGATGAGACTTACCAAACAAAAGCGCTGGCAGGTCGATAGACACACAAACAAACACAAACATACACACAAAATCTAGCTTTCGCAACCAATGGTTGCCTCGTCAGGAAAGAGGGAAGGAGAGGGAAAGACAAAAGGATTTGGGTTTTAAGGGAGAGGGTAAGGAGTCATTCCAATCCCGGGAGCGGAAAGACTTACCTTAGGGGGAAAAAAGGACAGGTATACACTCGCACACACACACATATCCATCCTCATATACACAGACACAAGCAGACATTTGTAAAGGCAAAGAGTTTGGGCAGAGATGTCAGTCGGGGCGGATGTACAAAGGCAAAGATGATGTTGAAAGACAGGTGAGGTATGAGCGGCGGCAAATTGAAATTAGAAATTAGCGGAGATTGAGGCCTGGCGGATAGCGAGAAGAGAGGATATGCTGAAGGGCAAGTTCCCATCTCCGGAGTTCTGACAGGTTGGTGTTAGTGGGAAGTATCCAGATAACCCGGACGGTGTAACACTGTGCCAAGATGTGCTGGCCGTGCACCAAGGCATGTTTAGCCACAGGGTGATCCTCATTACCAACAAACACTGTCTGCCTGTGTCCATTCATGCGAATGGACAGTTTGTTGCTGGTCATTCCCACATAGAACGCTTCACAGTGTAGGCAGGTCAGTTGGTAAATCACGTGGGTGCTTTCACACGTGGCTCTGCCTTTGATCGTGTACACCTTCCGGGTTACAGGACTGGAATAGGTGGTGGTGGGAGAGTGCATGGGACAGGTTTTACACCGGGGGCGGTTACAGGGGTAGGAGCCAGAGGGTAGGGAAGGTGGTCTGGGGATTTCATAGGGATGAACTAAAAGGTTGCGAAGGTTAGGTGGACGGCGGAAAGACACTCTTGGTGGAGTGGGGAGGATTTCATGAAGGATGGATCTCATTTCAGGGCAGGATTTGAGGAAGACGTATCCCTGCTGGAGAGCCACATTCAGAATCTGATCCAGTCCCGGAAAGTATCCTGTCACAAGTGGGGCACTTTTGGGGTTCTTCTGTGGAAGGTTCCGGGTTTGAGGAGATGAGGAAGTGGCTCTGGTTATTTGCTTGTGTACCAGGTCGGGAGGGTAGTTACGGGATGCAAAAGCTGTTTTCAGGTTGTTGGTGTAGTGGTTCAAGGATTCCGGACTGGAGCAGATTCGTTTGCCACGAAGACCTAGGCTGTAGGGAAGGGACCGTTTGATGTGGAATGGGTGGCAGCTGTCATAATGAAGGTACTGTTGCTTGTTGGTGGGTTTGATGTGGACGGACGTGTGAAGCTGGCCATTGGACAGGTGGAGGTCAACGTCAAGGAAAGTGGCATGGGATTTGGAGTAGGACCAGGTGAATCTGATGGAACCAAAGGAGTTGAGGTTGGAGAGGAAATTCTGGAGTTCTTCTTCACTGTGAGTCCAGATCATGAAAATGTCATCAATAAATCTGTACCAAACTTCGGGTTGGCAGGCCTGGGTAACCAAGAAGGCTTCCTCTAAGCGACCCATGAATAGGTTGGCATACGAGGGGGCCATCCTGGTACCCATGGCTGTTCCCTTTAATTGTTGGTATGTCTGGCCTTCAAAAGTGAAGAAGTTGTGGGTCAGGATGAAGCTGGCTAAGGTAATGAGGAAAGAGGTTTTAGGTAGGGCGGCAGGTGATCGGCGTGAAAGGAAGTGCTCCATCGCAGCGAGGCCCTGGACATGCGGAATATTTGTGTATAAGGAAGTGGCATCAATGGTTACAAGGATGGTTTCCGGGGGTAACAGACTGGGTAGGGATTCCAGGCGTTCGAGAAAGTGGCTGGTGTCTTTGATGAAGGATGGGAGACTGCATGTAATGGGTTGAAGGTGTTGATCTACGTAGGCAGAGATGCGTTCGGTGGGGGCTTGGTAACCAGCTACAATGGGACGGCCGGGATGATTGGGTTTGTGAATTTTGGGAAGAAGGTAGAAGGTAGGGGTGCGGGGTGTTGGTGGGGTCAGGAGGTTGATGGAGTCGGGTGAAAGGTTTTGTAAGGGGCCTAAGGTTCTGAGGATTCCATGTCAATACTCTCTTTGTTTCTGGTGTTAAAGTTTGTTCTGTTCTTTTTAGAATATGTCAGTGATGCATAAATATAAAGATTTATCACTGTCATTATTTTCATTTTGATGAATAAGGGAAAGCAGTGTTCCCTTGGACTAATCTTGCACATTGTTCGTAGCACCTTTTTCTGCATCAGTAGTACATCAATGACATGAGTGGCCCAATAGCTAACAGCCCATAAGATATAGGAGACTGAAAAAGTCCAAAGTACTCACTAGGTCAGCCAGTTTCCAGATGGGATAGGACACCCTAGATAACTTTTTGCAAACCTGGTTGATATGGGGTTGCCAGTTAAGTTTGGAATCAATGTGTATTCCAAGCAGTTTTACATATTTTGGTTCTACCTCTTTAGCCAGTCCCAACTGCAGATGCTGTGTTTTCTTTGGATTACATAGAAGTTTGTTAGCTGAGAACCAGTTTAGTGTTAAGGTGAGAGTATCCTGTGATTTCTGGTGTAGCTTTGATAACTCTTGATATATGCTGATTAAGGTTGTATCATCGGCATAACAGATAACTGACTCAGGCCCAACATGGCAAATCATTAATTGCAACAATGAAGAAGAAAGGACCAAGGATAGAGCCCTGAGGTACATCAGATGTAATACTATTCATAGAAAAGTGTCTATTATGAATTGACACAAATTGTCTCCTGTTATTTAGATAAGAGTTAATTATTTCTAACTCTGTATTATTTATACCATAATACTTTAGTTTGGCTAGTAGAGTGTCAAAGGGGATACAATCAAATGCCTTACTCAGATCACAAAGTTCAAGTGAGAGCGAAACTTCCTGGCAGATTAAAACTGTGTGCCGGACCTTTTCACGGGCAAGTGCTCTACCATCTGAGCTACCCAAGCACGACTCACGCGCCGTCCTCACAGCTTTACTTCTGCCAGTACCTCGTCTCCTACCTTCCAAACTTTACAGAAGGTCTCCTGCGAACCAGGAATGCTAGTTCTGCAGGTTCGCAGGAGAGCTTCTGTAAAGTTTGGAAGGTAGGCGACAGGGTACTGGCAGAAGTAAAGCTGTGAGGACACGGCATGAGTCGTGCTTGGGTAGCTCAGATGGTAGAGCACTTGCCTGCAAAAGGCAAAGGTCCCCAGTTCGAGTCTCGGTCCGGCACACAGTATTAATCTGCCAGGGAGTTTCATATCAACGCACACTCTGCTGCAGAGTGGAAACCTCATTCTTAAAGTGAGAGTGTTTGTTTATTTTCAGATGCAGTTAATGTCTGATTAACTGTTTCAAGGACTGCAGAGGTGGTATTTTTTGCTTGTCAAAAACAGTACTGTGTATTCAGAAGGTCATATTTTAAAAAAAATAGTTGCTTAGCTGTTTGTGGAAAATTGCTTCAAATATTTTGGAAAAGATTAGTACAATAGACACTGGTCTATAGTTTTCATTGAGGTGTTTTCCCCCTTTTTGTATATAGCATAACTTTGGGAATTTTGAGCTGATCAGGGAAAACTCCAAGTTCTAGGCATTTATTCATAATAAAAGCAAGTGGATTGCAAATGAGGTGTCTTTTCTTTTTACTGTATAGTTAGATAGCCAGTAGTAGTCCATGCTTATTGAGTTTGAAAATTTTCTAGCAATATTTATTATATTTGTGGGTGTGACAGGGTCCCAATGAAATTTATGCCCTTTAGGTAGCTAATCAGCAAGTATGGCAACTGTTCGTATGTCTGACTTCTTGATTTTTTATTTTAATTCATTTAATGTAGTTGTAAAATATTTATTGAGCTCTTCTGGCCCAAGTAGAACATCTTGTGTTTGCTTTATTTATTTATTTACCTGTAGACAACTGTTGTGTTGGATAGGCATCGTCAGATGGTTATACAAATGATTATACATAAGGTCAGTAGTTACATAGTTATACAGATTGTGGTACAAATGATTACACAAAAGTTAACATATGGTATATGATTATACAAAAGATCAGTATGGTTGTATGACATAAATTACAGTTTCTTTGATTACAATCACATTTATAATAATAGAGAATCATATTTTGTCATTATGTAGGAATTCACTTATGCTATAGAATGCTTTCTCTTTCAACCATGTCTCTACCACCATTTTAAATCTATTCTCATGCAATTCCCTCGTTCCATGTGATGTATTGTTATAAAATGTTTTGCCAGCATTTAAAAAATTATTTTGGATTTTACTCAAATGTGTCCAAGGAATGTCTAATAAGTCCCTATTTCTGGTTTCATATGAGTGCACATCTGACCTGCTTTCATCCATGTGGGCATTCTCTTTGGCATGCATAAGTGCTTTATGTATGTATAGATTGGGAAATGTAAGAATTTTGTGCTCAATGAAGTAGTCTGCAAGAAGTTAAATTGCTCTCACACCAAAAATACATCTAATGGCTTTCTTCTGCTAGAGGAAAACATCTTTTGCCCCAGCAGAGTTTCCCAAAGAAGTATTCCAAAATGCAGATGAGTATGAAAATAGGCATGGTATGCCACAAGTATGCACTCCTAATTGACACAATCCTTCAGTTTCTTAAGGAGATATAGAACTCTTGCCAACTTACTGCACAGCTATTCTGTGTGCGTATTCCAGCACAATTTGGTAT
This sequence comes from Schistocerca cancellata, assembly GCF_023864275.1. Taxonomy (NCBI): domain Eukaryota; kingdom Metazoa; phylum Arthropoda; class Insecta; order Orthoptera; family Acrididae; genus Schistocerca; species Schistocerca cancellata. The sequence continues at coordinate 168,332,227 of NC_064634.1, forward strand.
CAACATAAATGCCTAGCAATTTTACTGAATGCCTGAGTTCATTAGATCCATCATTAATATCTCTAAGGGAAAAGAGGACGTGTTCAGTTTTATTTTGGGTAGAAGTATGTTCTTGTTTTATAATATCTCAAGCAGCCTTGCATTCGTTTGAGGTTCCTTCTATGTAATTTTCATAGGTGGCTTGTTTGGAAAGTTTAAGGTTGACTTTGTAATGGTTTTTACATTTCAAGTAGTCTTTCTAATACATATCATTTTGTTCTGCCCACATTTGCCATAGTTTTTGTATGTTTTGTACAGTGAAAGCATCTTTTCCCAGATACTAGCAAAGTGATCAGTGTACCATTTAAGCTTTTTACCTTTTCTATTTGGTTTAGTACTGTTTATATTAAAGGTGAGCAAAAGTACCATAAGTCAGTATAAGTCTTAAGGAAATGATTAAATAGAGTTTCAGCAGTTGATTGATCTGTGTCATATTCATAAACAAAGTCTCAGTTTACCTTTTTGAGGGAGTCTGTGACTAACTTAACATATTCCTCTTTCTGACCTCTAACCCGTGACATGCTTGGCTTCTTATTTGCAACCTTATAATTCTTATCTGACTGTGTATACTGGTATGTTAGGAGAAGAGAATCATGGCCTGCAAAACATTCATCTGCAATGCTTGCACTAGTCTCTTGAAAAATTAACTATAATATTGTCCAAACAATCATTTCCACGGTCAGGCTATTGTTAGTATAATACAGATTTAGTGTTCTTACATTTAAGAATGTTTCGTGTTGAGTTCCTCTGTGTTTAGCAAGTCAATGTTGAAATCACCACATATTGCTACATTTGCTTTGAGTTTTAAGATTTTTCGCATCATCTGTTCAAATTTCTCAAATCATAAGTTAACATCACCTTTTGGAGATCTATACAAACTGACAATTACAATATTTTGGTCTATCAGTCTTATCAGTCTTATACAAGTAAATTTGCTATTTAATTCCGAGGAGTGTGAACTTATATCTATTTTAGAGAATTGAATACATTGTCTGATAAACATTGCAGCCCCTCCATTTTTTCTCTCGTCTCTACACATTATAGCTGCCAGAATGTAGTCGTTAGGTATGAACAAATCTACCCAATATTCTGTAAGTCAATGTTCTGAGACACACAGTACATCACTTTTTTTTTTTATTTTACCAAAATGTTCCAACTCTAACAGCTTGTTCCTACTGCTACAAATGTTGACATGCAGGATGGTAGATAGGCCTACTTTACATCTATTCTCTTCCCTCTCTGAGGCATTCCCTTTAAAGGAGCATTCAGCGCAATTATAGCCTTAATAATGGTGTTTTTTTTTTTGTGAAATATTTCTTCTGTAGTCTGGTTTATATTTGTGATGAGTTCCCTTTTGCCACATTGATTCAGGTGCATACCACGTCGAGTGAAACTGTTCCTTTTGTAGCCACTAACATATAATAATTTTATGTTTGTAAATTTAGCACAAAAATATCTCAGTTTATCAGTAGTTTGCCTAATTTTCGTATTGACACATGACCAATCAGGCAGGTGGTAGAGTGGCTACAATAACATTGGTGAAGTGCAAGTATTGTACTACTACGACCAGTTTCTTGAGGACTCTGTTGACATTGTTTTTGTTTATGTTGTCTGCACCTCTGATCAACACTACACAGTCCTTTTTTGTGAGTTTGGGGCATTAATTATTTATACCAGCAGTAACTGTGTCAAAATTTGCCCCTGGTTTTACTTCACTGTAAATACTTATACTGTTCTTGGCTTGCACTGACATTAGATTTGAGCTGTTTTGGTGTGGCTGTCACCAAATAATTTCACCTCATGTTTCTGCAGACACTGCTGCACTTTCACATCGGATATCTTGTATTCATTAGCAATGTTATATATTGTTTGATTGGATTTACCATTTTACTGGTGGATTTGTATACTTTTATAGCTTTATCTGATAGCTGAATGAGAATTTACTTACTTAAACAAATACCAATAAAGTTACTTATTCAACTGATCACTTTTATTGCATAGTTGCTACATACCTGAGAGTACGAGAAGCATTGCTAATAACATCTAAATCCGAAGAGAACAGGTCCATGACCTTGCACAAAGCATTAATGGCACCTGTTGAAACAAACTGGGGAAACATCGTTTCTTCTCCGGCTACATTGCGAAGAGCACCTGTTAGCTGGAACAGGGCATGGCTTGTCTGTTCTGGTAGTCGAGAGCTATCAGATTTCTGCAATTTGAAAGCAATAGAGTTTATAAACATCTCATATAAAACTGTGTAAGTTCATGATTTTTTAACAATACAGAAGACATCCTAAGTGTGTTTTTTGAAACTGAAGTATTGTGGAATGTACTCATTAATTAATTTACAGAGGCATTCCAAAATGGCTCTGTTAAGACTGACACAAAAATTATGAAATGGGACACACAACATCAGAGATGTTTTTTCTACTGAAAGATACTTGAAGACCTCTGAACTTCATGCTACATATTACGGATTACAATTAATGGGATTTTTAAAATCCAGACCTGTTAAGTTTAACTGCAGTGTAGATAAATAGAATTCTGTTGTAGGCACATCTATAGCATGTACCGTATTTACTCGAATTTAAGCCGCACTCGAATCTAAGCCGCACCTGAAAAATGAGACTCGAAATCGAGGAAAAAAAAATTTTCCTGAATCTAAGTCGCACCCGAAATGTGAGACTCGAAATTCAAGGGGAGAGAAAAGTTTTAGGCCGCATCACCAAATCGAAACAAAGTTGGTCCATTGTAATATGAGACACAATTTAGGTCAAATGAATGACGATACAGCTATAGTAGTGTGGTTCGAGTCGTAAGCTTAGCAGTTAAGCTTTACCAGGTAGCCGTTGCTATGCGTCAGGCGCTCCGTCCGTATTTATACGGGTACCCTTCCTTTTTCACGTGCTTCATCTGGTTTGAATTGATTGCTTATTTTTCTTTGATCTGATAAGTGCCGTTCTCTTTGTTATAGGTGTTTACGTCACTCAAAGCTGAAAATGCATTACTGTCCTGTGTCGTGCATTGTTTGTCGCATTCTGATAATGAGTGTTTACGACCTATCGCCGCTCACGGCATGGCTTGCTATTGTGCGCGCTACTGCCGTGTACAATTTAAAAAAAAGAAAAAAGGGAGGAATCGTCTCTTTAGGGAAACAATGGGAAGAGACTGCTATTTGTTGTTACTTACACTGCTGCTTTCTTTGATAATGATCAACAATAACCAAATAATAGACTGCATGTGATAGAAGATGTTCTAAACGAGAGCTTAGCGCAAATTTTTCTCTGTTTGAAAATCTTTGCAGACGCCTCTTTAGTACATTACATTCTGCACAGAAATTAGAGTCATCTTAGATTTAAAAATCTAATCAATTGCCGTGCTTCATTTCTGACTGTATCACTATTCGGCAGCAGAATAATACGAATATAAACTGGACATGATATGTATATTCTTCCTGTTTGCTGTTGTCTCACTCTAGTTTCGTAGTTTATTAGGCAGATAGGATTTAAATGAGATAGCAGCAAACACGAAAGAATACATGGCAAAATGTTTATATTCATATTATTATTATGGTGAAGAGAAGACTGCATGTAATTCACAATTCATAAAAGTTCCTGTTAGCAACCATCTCTTCTCACAGGTAGGAAAAAATTCAGAACGCAGAATTGGCCATATTGACAAACATCCCAAACAGTCTTGCCAGTCGGATTTTCGTAGTACATTGAAATGCTGCTACATTCGAAGATGAACAAAACGGAATTTGTATTTACTTCGTTGGATTATGTATGAAAATGCAGTGGTCGAAACTCAGGGCGGAGAAAAAAAGCTCATCTTCCACCTTTTTTAAATTTATTTAATGACGCAGAGGTTTTGGTGCCAGTATTTATCTTTGTGCCTGCGAAGCGCTACATATATTCGATGACAGAAGTTAGTTGTGGCGGCACCTACCAACATTGTTCAGAACTTCCGTTTTGCACTCGATTCTAAGCCGCAGGCGGTTTTTTGGATTACAAAAACTGGAAAAAAAGTGCGGCTTAGATTCGAGTAAATACGGTAACCACCTTACTCATTTAATACAAATTAACAACACATCAACAGTTTATACGGCTGCCAGGAAAGCAAACATTTAACACACTGTATCCTACCTTATAGGACTAAAGATGTACTTGAAATAGTACCCACTAGAACAGTAAAAACACATATTAGTTCAACAAATCATGTTATAACAAATTATGACATCACCTCAGCAGATACTATAAATGGTCACCTCTCAGATCATTTAGGTCAGATACTAGTGCTAAAATGTAATACAAAATTCAAATAAAAAGAATTTTCAAGCACAAGAGAACATTATCTTCTAGTGACACTGCTATATCCAAGAAAAAGTTTTTGTCAGGGATCTTGGGAATCAGTTATTATTACTACTGATGGGGTGAACAATAAAAGGAATATGCTCTTAAAAGTTCTGACTGGGTGCACAAATAGTACCATTTACACGCACGCACACACACACACACACACACACACACACACACACACACACACTAGCAAACCTGGCAGTGCTTCACAATTGCTAAATGTGTATGGAAATTGCATATCCACCCTAAATTCCTTGCTCCCCTCTCTTTGCCCAGTTCCTCACTGCCCTACCATGCCCTCTCCTATCTTTCTGTCCATCTCCTCCACCTTCCTCCCATGTCCAATCCATCTGAATGTTCATAGAGTATAGCAATAACAATATTATGAGAAGGAAACTTGCTGCTCACCATGTAATGGAGATGCTGAGTCACAGATAGGCACAACAAAAAGTCTCTCACAATTAAAGCTTTCTGCCGTTAAGGCCTTCATTAACAATACAAACACACACACACACACACACACACACAAACGTAACTCACAAACACGACTGCAGTGTCAGGCAACTAAAACCACACTGTGAGCAGCAGCACCAGTGCATGATGGGAGGGGTGACTGGGTGGAGGTAAGGACGAGGCTGGGGTGGGGATAGTATGGTGGGGGTGGAGGACAGTGAAGTGCTGCAAGTTAGACGGAGGGCAGGGGAAAGGTGGGGAGGGGGGAGGGGTATAGTGGAAAAGGAGAGAAATAAAAAGACTGGGTGTGGTGGTGGAATGACAGCTGTGAAGTTCTGGAATGGGAACAGGGAAGGGACTGGATGAGTGAGGACAGTGACTAATGAAGGTTGAGGCCAAGAGGGTTATGGGAACATAGGATATATTGCAGGGAAGTTCCCACCTGTGCAATTCAGAAAAACTGGTGTTGGTGGGAAGGTTCCATATGGCACAGGCTATAAAGCAGTCATTGAAATGAAGGATATCATGTTTGGCAGTGTGTTCAACAACAGGGGGGTCCACTTGTTTCTTGACCACAGTTTCTCGGTGGCCATTCATGCAGACAGACAGCTTGTTGGTTGTCATGCCTACATAGAATGCAGCACAGTGGTTGCAGCTTAGCTTGCAGATCACATGACTGGTGATGTTAGTGACCAGACTGGAGTAGGTGGTAGTGGGAGGATGTATGGGACAGGTCTTTCATCTAGGTCTATTGCAGGGGTATCAGTCATGAGGTAAGGGATTGGGAGCAGAGGTTGTGTAAAGATCTATGGGTATATTGTGTAGGTTCAATGGATGGCAGAATACCACTGTGGGAGGTGTGGGAAGGATAGTGGGCAGCACATTTCTTATTTGAGGGCACGACGAAACCCTGGCATAGAATGTAATTCAGTTGCTCCAGTTCTGGGTCATATTGAGTTATGAGGGGAATGCTTCTCTGTGGCCGGACAGTGGGACTTTGGGAGGTGCTGGGAGACCACATGAATGGCCACCCACAAACTATGACCAAGACACAAGTGAACCACCCTGTTGCTGAACATACTGGTTCAAATGGCTCTGAGCACTATGGGACTTAACATCTGAGGTCGTCAGTCCCCTAGAACTTAGAACTATTTAAACCTAACCAACCTAAGGACATCACACACATCCATGCATGAGGCAGGATTCGAACCTGCGACTGTAGCAGTCACGCGGTTCCTGACTGAAGCGCCTAGAACTGCTCGGCCACACCGGCCGGCTTGAACATACTGCCAAACATGATATCCTTCATGTCAATGACTGCTTCATAGCCTGTGCTATATGGATCCTTCCCACCAACACCAGTTTTTGTGAATTGCACAGGTGGGAACTTTCTCTGCAATACATCCTAGATTCCCGTAACTCTCCTGGTCTCAACCTTCGTTAGTGTCTGTCCTCACTGATGTAGCCCCTTCCTTGTTCCCATTCCAGTATTACACGGCTGTCTTTCCACCACCACACCCAGTCTTTTTATTTCTCTCCTTTTCCACTAGTTGCGCCCCCCCCCCTCTCCACACTTATCCCCTGCCCTCTGTCTAACTTGCAGCACTTCACTGTCTGCCACATCCACCATACTATCCCTCCCCCTCTCCACCCCAGCCTTCTCCTTATGCCCACCAAGTCACCACTCCCATCATGCACTGGTGCTGCTGCTCGCAGTGTGGTTTCAGTTGCCTAATACTGCAGTCATGTGTGTGAGTTGTGTTTACGTGAGTGTGTCTATTGTTGATGAAGACCTTAATGGCTGAAAGCTTTAATTGTGAGAGTCTTTTTGTTGTGCCTATCTGTGACTCAGCATCTCCACTTTATGCTGAGTAGCAACTGTCCTTCTCATAATATTGTTTTTGTTATACTCTATGAACATTCAGACATAAATGGACATGATAGGGAGGAGGAGGAGAAGATTGACAGAGAGAAAAGGGGGGGAGGGGCATGAGGAACTGGGCAAAGAGAGGGGAGCCTCTTCATCTCTGAATAACTACTACAACCTACATCCTTCTGAATCTACATATTGAATTCATCTCTTGGCCTCCCTCTACAATTTTCGCACCCCACACTATATTGGTCATTCCTTGATGTCTCAGAATGTGTCTTACCGATCCCTCCTTTTGGTCAAGTTGTGTCACCAATTTCTTGTGTCCCCAGTTCTATTCAGTACTGCCTCATTAGTTACGGGATCAACCCATCCAATCTTCAGTGTTCCTCTGCAGCACCACATTTTGAAAGCTTCTATTCTCTTCTTGTCTGAACTGTTTATCATCCATGCTTCACTTCCATACATGGCTGCACTCCAGACAAATACCCTCAGAAAAGATTTCCTAACATTTAAATCTACATTCTATGTTAACAAATTTCTCTTCTTCAGCACTGCTTTTTTTGCCATTGGCGGTCTACATTTTATATTCTCTCTACTTCAGCCATCATCAGTTATTTTGCTGCCCACATAGCAAATCTTATTTACTATTTTAAGTGTCTCATTTCCTAACCTAATTTCTTTGACATCACCTGATTTAATTTGACTACATTCCATTATCCTTGTTTTGCTTTTGTTGATGTTCATCTTATATCCTCCTTTCAAGACACTGTCCATTCTGTTCCACTGCTCTTCCAAGTCCTTTGCTGTCTCTGATAGAATTACAGCGTCATTGGCAAATCTTAAAAGTTTTTATTTTTTCTCCTTTAACTATAATTTTTTGGTGACAAGCCCAGCAAACAAAGAAAAAGGATACAAGATACGCACCTAGGAACATGGAATGTGTGGAGCCTATGCCAAGCTGGAGCCCTACGTCAGTGCCTAACACAAGTAAACAACTGTGGTATAAAACTATTGTCTCTCCAGGAAATTAGGTGGAAGGGAAGTGACATAATGGATTCGTCAAATTTCACCATCTTCTATAGTGGTGGGAGGATGAATCACTTTGGAATAGGTTTTGGAGTCACTAAAGAACTGAAACATACTGTAATGCACTTAGAACCAATCAATGAACAGATGTTCATGTTAAGATTAAGGGGAAAATTTTTCAACATAAAAATTATAAATGTACATGCATCCATAGAGGAGGCAGATGAACAGCAGAAGGACGAGTTTTATAGTAAGGTAGAGCAGTTGTATGATCAGGCTCCAAGACCTGATGTTAAGATCTTAAAAGGAGACATGAATGCGAAAATAGGAAAAGAAGAGGACTATCAGCCAACTATAGGAAGACATAGCCTCCATGAAATATCAAATGACAACGGAATAAGGGTTGTAGATTTTGGTTTAAGTAGAAACATGAATGTCAGCAGTACATGTTTCCCACAGAAAAAGATACACAAGGAAACATGAATGGCACCAGATGGAGAAACTAGAAATCAGATAGACCACATATTGACTGATCAAAGGCACAGATCAGACATAATGGATGTTAGGAACCAATGTGGAGCTGAATGCAATTCAGACCATCATCTAGTGAGAATTAAGTATAGACAAAGGATCTCACTACTGGGTAGACAAAAAGGCCACAAAACAAAAGAGTTTTTGACATTAAGAAACTGAAGTTAGAAGAAATATGGAGAGCTTATCAGACGAAAATAGAAGAGGGGATTAAGAACAATACTGACACATCTTTTCAGCGAAGAACTAGAGCAAGTCTGAAGAGGGTTTGAAGGCAGAAGAAAAGAGTGCTAGAAAAGAACGAATGGGAATAAACTGAACAACTAGCAGAAGAGAAGCATGTATGTGACATGTACCAAAAGATTAAAGAAGGAAAGTGGGTTTCAAGCCAGAACAGACATATTTATGAGTAAGGAAGGGGATTTGATAGGGGTGAGTAATAAAATACTTGACAGATGGGCAGAATGCTTCCAAGAGTTATTGAACCCAGAAGTACAAGTATTAGAACAAGAAAAACTGTTGGAAATAAGTTATTATAGACCAGAGGTCTTAACATTGGAATACACACTGGAGGAAGTGATACAAACCATTAAGCCCTTAAAAAGCAATAAGGACCTGAAGAAGATCAAATCCAAGTGGAACTTCTCAAATATCATGGGGAAGCACTGTGAAAAGCAATACATAAAGTAATACTGAGCATCTGGCAGGAAAGAGCATGCCAATGGAGTGAAAAACAGCTATTATGTGCCCCATACATAAAGAAGGAGATAAATTAAATGGCCAGAACAATCAAGGAATCTCCCTGCTAAATACTACATATAAAGTGTTCTCCAAGATCCTAACTAGGAGGCTTACTTCCTATGTAGAACAGAGAACTGAACACTACCAGAGTGGTCTTAGAAGAAATAGGTCAATAACTGACCAAATATTCACATTATGAATACTACTTAAAAATGTTATGAACATCAAATGAATATACACCAGATTTATATCAATTTTAAACAAGTATATGATAGTATCTCAAGAGTGGCATTGCGGAATGTAATGGAAGAGTCTGGAATACCTAAGAAGCTTGTTAAACTTACTATGATGACCCTCAGTGAAACCAACTGTAAAGTAAAAACACAGGGTGAAATCTCCAGAGAAGAGGAAGGAAAGAAGGGATTGAGAAAGGGTGACTGTATCTCCTCATTGCTATTCAACCTCTGCCTAGAAAAAGTCATAAGTCAGATAGAGTTAAATAGAGGAGGAATTATTTTAAATCATTCACTGCAGTATCTAGCCTTTGCAGACGATGTGGCATTACTCATACAAAACACTGCTGCGCTGGCAAATGCCTATCAACAACTGGAGAGATGTACAAGGGAACATGGCCTGGTAGTCAATGACAAAAAGACCAAATATATGACACTGACCAACCAGCAAAGCCTACCAAATCTCAGGATAGCTGAAGCTGACAAGGAGTTTGACAGGGTGAAAGACTTCAAGTACCTCAGATCAATTATCACAAAGACAAAATACATCAGCAGTGAGGTGAAAGCTAGAATAGCAGCATGCAACATATGCTACTTTGCCACACTACCCGTGCTTAGGTGCTTGCTTGTGTCATGTAAATCTAAAATCCTCATTTACAAAACAATTATAAGACCAGTTGTTATGTATGGTGCTGAGATGTGGACCATGACTGCAAACAAGGAAAGTGTCCTTAGCAGTTGGAAGACAAAGGTTCTGCATAAAATATATGGCCCAATATACAATCAAGAAGGCTGGTGCATCTGTGCATATGCAGAATTGGAACAACTTTTTGATGAACAAACTCAATACCATTAAAATAAGAAGACTGTTGTGAGCAGGACACGTGGTCGGAATGGAAGAAGACAGAACATGTAAGAAGATTTTTGATGGCGAGGCTGGAGGCAGACGATGGGAAGGGATGTCCCAGAAGGAGATGGATGGATGGATTTGATGAAGACATGAAAAAGTTGGGTGTCAGAGGATGCTGATGGAAAGTCATGGACCAGACAGAATGGCAGGATATTGTGATCCAGGCCAACACCCTTCAAGGGCTGTAGACCCATGGAGTAGATAAGTAGTAAGTAAGAACTATAATTCCTACTCCAAATTTTTCTTTGGTTTGCTTTACTGCTTGTTCAGTGTACAGATTGAATCACATCGAGGATAGGCTACAACCCTTTCTCCCTCCCTTCTCAACCACTGTTTCCTTTCATGCCCCTCAATTCTTATAACTGTCATCTGGTTTCTGTACAAATTGTAAACAGCCTTTCACTCCCTGTGATTTACTTCTGCTACCTTCAGAATTTCAAAGAGAGTATTCCAGTCAACACTGCCAAATGATTTCTCTAAGTCTACAAATGCTATAAACTTAGGTTTGTCTTTCCTTAACCTATCTTCTACGATAAGTTGTACAATAAGTATTGCCTCACGTGTTCCTACAATCCTCTGGAATCAAAACTGATCTTCCCCGTGGTTGGCTTCAACAGTTTCTCCATTCTTCTGTGAGGAATTTATGTTAGTATTTTTGAGCCATGACTTATTAAACTCATAGTTTGGTAATTTTCATGCCAGTCAGCAACTGCTGTCTTTGGAACTGGAATTACTACATTATTCTTGAAGTCTGAGGGTATTTTGCCTGTTTCACACATTTTGCTCACCAGATGGAAGAGTTCTGTCATGATTGGCTATCAGTGGTTCTAACAGAATATTGTCTACCACCATGGCATTGTTCCAATTTAGATCTTTCAGAGCTCTGTCAAATTCTTTTTGCAGTAGAATATCTCTCATCTTATCTTCATCTACGTCTACTTCTATAATATTGTCTTCAAGTTCAATTACCTTGTATAGACCCTCTATACACTCCTTCAACTTTTCAGCTTTCCCTTCTTTACTTAGGACCGGTTTTCCATCTGAGCTCTTGATATTCATACATATGCTTCCCTTTCCCCAAAGGCCTGCATGTAGTGTCTATTTTTCCCCTAGTGAAATATGCTTCTAGAACCTTACATTTCTCCTCTAGCCATTCCTGTTTAGCCAATTTGCACTTCCCGTTAATATCATTTTTTTACACGTTTGTATTCTCTTTCGCCTGCTTCATTTTTAAAATTCTTCTTTCATCAATTAATTTCAATATCTCTTGAGTTATCCAAGAATTTCTACTAGGCCTTGTCTAGTACCTATTTGACCCTCTACTGCCTTCCCTATTTCATCTTTTAAAGCTACCCATTCATCTTCTATTGTATTCCTTTGCCCTGTTCTAGTCAACTGTTGCCTTATGCTCCCTCTGAAACTCTCAACAACCTGTGGTTCTTTTAACTTATCCAGATCGAATGTCCTTAACATTCCTCCTCTTTCCAATTTCTTTAGTTTAAATCTACAGTTCATAACTGATAAATTGTGGTCAGGTTCCATATCTGCCCCTGGAAATTTCTTACAATTTAAAATTTGATTCTGAAATCTTGCTCATACCATATACAATCAATATGAAACCTTAGAGGGTCTTTAGGCCTCTTCAGATTATCTCTAGGTCTCTTCCATGTTTACAACCTTCTTTGATGATTCTTAAACCATGTGTTAGCGATGATTAAATTATGCTCTGTGCAAACTTCTACCAGGTGACTTCCTCTTTCATTCCTTTCCCCCACTCCATATACGATCCACCACAACAGTGAAAAAAGTCCAATAAACATGGGTGCGAGCTAAGAGCATTTGTTCATCTTCAAGATACTATGAAACATTTATCTTCTATTGCAAGCACATTGCTTTCCATATTTTGGGAGGAGGTAGTATGGACCAAAACAAGGAAAAAATGTTGAGTAAATGTAGGCTCCAAAATGCATACCTTAAGAGCTATGAGCACTTGTTCATCTATGCTATGTGAAACACGTAACTTCTATTGAACAAGTGCTCACAGCTTTCAGAGTATGCATTTTAGTGCCTGTGTTTACTGGGTGTCTTTTTTGGTTTGGTCTATACCACCTTCTCCTAATGTATGCAAAGCAAAGAGCTTGCAATAAAAGAGATTTTTTTCACAGTATTGAAGAAGAACAAATGTTCATAGCTCTTTAGGTATGCATTTTAGAGCCTACGTTTATTGGACATTTTTTCCTTGTTTTGGTGGCTACTACCACCTCTCAAAATATTCAATACTTTTTTAAGCACCCTATACATATATGTATATAAGTGCCTGGTCTATACTATGGACAATATACACCAATTTAATATAAGGAACTCAGTACACTGGCTTGACACAAGACATGTACATCCAGTTGACATGCTACTGAGTAGACAACAAAGATCCACCATAGTTACAAACATCTGGGCATACAGTTTTTAACAAGTTCCCACAAAGTGACCATACCATGTGCATGAATAAACTAAAAAATAAAAGAGGAAAATGGATTAAAAGTTAAGTATACTACACAGTGAAGCAATTTCAAGGTAGTATAATAGAAGATATACTTTTATGGTGATAAGCTACTGAAAATAATAACACACAGTATTACACAATATGCAATGTTAAACAAATTAATATGTAATGTGTAAAATCTAGTCCGCCAACATAATGAATTACTACATCTGTACTGCTTAATTACTGTAAATAGAGTAATGTAATGTGTAAAGTCTAATGTTTCAACATAAAACACTTCTGTAATTACAGTTGCACACAAATACTGATTGCATGGAAAGCACTCAAAGGTGAATAATTCTAATCTATTCCATTCCATCATGAAATAACATGAAATAGTACCTACCACTCAATTTACTATTTCCTGTTTTCTTTTTTCAGTAAAAGTTTCAGTCATTGGTTGCAAATACATTTTATTGCACTTTGTACTTCAGAATTATTTTAATTGGAGATCATTCCCACAAAACACCACAGGATTCATTTTAATTTATGCTATTTTTTATTACTTTTGGATGACCTGACAGGTCACTTGTTGATACAATGGCAATGGTTATGAGTGAACAAAGAAGATTGAAGTTTGTTTTTATTTTTGTTATAATATCGCCTGCCTTAAGGAGTAATTTTGAGAGAGATTTTCTTTATGGAGGACTATGGGCCATGTACTGCATTATGTTTAAATGAATGCAACAAGCATGCAACAGGCAGTGGTGTCTGGAAAGGACATTCTATAAAGATAAGCAGTACGCAGATGTGCAGAAAAAAAAAGAGTTAAAATAGAGGAGAAAGATGATAGAAAAATACAATCATAACAAATAGAGAAACTTAAAATGAGAAGCACCTGCGAGTAAAATTTGTAGAGTCAGTAGAGCGGGGAAAATGAATATGAGGAATCAGCTGTTGGCATATTTCTACACTGAAATTTATCAGAATTAATACACATAAAATGATCATATTATATACAAGTAATAAATTACTCACTGCAGAATTAATCATCTTTATATGCAGCACCATTAGCTCCAATGCACCAAGGTTCAGAACTCTTGACAGAAGTGCTGGATTCATTGTTAAAAACTTTAAGGCACCATATCCATAAATACAGGCTTCAGCATCCTCAAGTGGACTGGCTGAACCCAGTGCATTGACAAATAACTCTGTGAAGATTGTACTTTGATGTAATTTTTTTAAAAATATGGCTAGAATTCTTATTAAAAGAAATAATTAAAAGAAAGCAACAGCACTGTACAGGCTGTAGCAAGTTAAGCAAAAGATAAACCTTTACATTTTATTTGTTTATTTTTTTGATGTTCGACGGATCCATACAACAATAAGTTCACCACTGATGTGGAATGTCTTCACATAATGAATACATATATTTACATATATATTAATTTACAGTTTTATGAAAAGGGTAAGTTGCTACTCACCACATAGATAAGGCACTGAGTTGCAGACAGGAAAAATTAAAAAGGGCACTAAAATATTTAAGCTCTGGAGAAAGCCCTTTTTCTGAAGTAAAATAAATGTAAATGTCGTGCGGCTAGGGCCTCCCGTTGGGTAGACCGTTCGCCGGGTGCAAGTCTTTCGATTTGACGCTACTTCAGCGACTTGCATGTCGATTTCTGAAGTAGAAAAACACACACTCCTCAGTGACTCAACACCTTGCCTATGTGGTGAGTAGCAATTTGTCCTTTCCATATTGTTATTATTCCATCCTAGAGTTTACAATGATTAAATTACAATTTACTACTCAACAGCTACTACAAATAAAGAAATAAATGGTTATTATCTCCACTCTTCAATAGACACATGTTTAATGATAAAGTTTTTGTCATACTACTGAACAATCAGTTCAGAGATTCAACAAATAATAAAAATACCTACAAACATTACACAGGACCTAAATAAAAATAACATGATTTACATGAATTACTTATATTAACAATTGACAAATTATTATCTTCACTCATCAATGGTAATACATTCGAAAGTGTTTGGCGTGCAAGGCCATTGTCACACTATAGGGTGATTTGTTCAGCAATATATATATATATGATAAAAATATATATTTACACTATGCAATGACTGAATGAAATACCTAATCTACATGATATACGTGTATTAACATTTAATGATGAAAATACTGAATTATTGACAATATAAAGTCTCTCCTGACCCGGTGTTCTGGGTGACTTCTCTGGGCTGTACCCTTTTTCCTAAATCTTTCCAGTCTTTTTCCTTCACCCCTCTTCCTTACCCATCAACTCTTCTGCCAGAAGAAAGAGCCACTGGCTCCGAAAACCTGTAAAAGTTAAACCTTTTTCTGTGTGTGTGTTCTCCTGCCGCCGCTTGTATTAACATTTGACAATATACAATGAGTGAGCCAAGAGAGACTGGTATGGTTTAGAGATTGATTATTCCTTACACTTTTAAACTCAGTGAGAAGACAGTTGAAAATTTTTACGCCACAATACTTAGCACCTCTCTGCACTAGGAACAGATTTTTTAAACTGATACTATAGTTTTTCTCACATACAGTGTCATGGATGTGAATTGTTGATTTGTTTACAAAGAGAATGAGATTCTTTGTAATAAAGCACACTGCTGTTGTTGTTGAGTCTTCAGTCCAGAGACTGGTTTGATGTAGCTTTCCATACTACTCTATCCTGTGCAAGCTTCTTCATCTCCGAGTAACTACTGCAACCTATATCCTTCTGAATCTGCTTAGTGTATTGACATCTTGGTCTCCCTCTACGATTTTTACCCTCCACGTTTCCCTCCAATAATAAATTGGTGATCCCTTGATGCCTCAGGGCGTGTCCTATCAATCGATCCCTTCTTTTAGTCAGGTTGTGCCACAGATTCCTCTTCTCCCCGATTCTATTCAGTACCTCCTCATTAGTTATGTGATCTACCCATCTAATCTTCAGCATTCTTCTGTAGCACCACATTTCGAAAGCTTCTATTCTCTTCTTGTCTAAACTATTTGTCATCCATGTTTCCCCTCCATACATGGCTACACTCCAAACAAATACTTTCAGAAAAGAGTTCCTGACACTTAAATCTATACACAATGTTAACAAATTTATCTTCTTCAGAAACACTTTCCTTGCCATAGCCAGTCTACTTCGACCATCATCAGTTATTTAAAATAGCAAATCTCATCTACTACTTTAAGTGTCTCATTTCCTAATCTAATTTCCTCTGCATCACCTGATTTAATTCCACTACATGCCATTATCCTCCATTTGCTTCTGTTGATGTTCATCCTTTCAAGACACTGTCCATTCTGTTCAACTGCTCTTCCAGGTCCTTGGCTGTCTCTGACAGAATTACAGTGTCATTGGCAAACTTCAAGGCTTTTATTTCTTCTCCCTGGATTTTAATTCCTACTCCAAATTTTTATTTTGTCTCCTTCACTGCTTGCTCAATATACAGACTGAACAACATCAAGGATAGGCTACAGCCCTGTCATACTCCCTTCTCAACCACTGCTTGTCTTTCATGCCCATCGACTCATAACCACCATCTGGTTTTTGAACAAATTGTAAACAGCCTTTCGCTCCATGCATTTTACCCCTGCCACCGTCAGAATTTTAAAGAGATTATTCCAGTCAACAATGTCAAAAGCTTTCTCTACGTCTACAAATGCTAGAAATGTAGGTTTGCCTTTCCTTAATCTATCTTCTACACTAAGTCATAGGGTCAGTATTGCCTCACGTGTTCCAACATTTCTATGGAATCCAAACTGATCTTCCCTGAGGTCGGCTTCTACTAGTTTTTCCATTCGTCTGTAAAGAATTTGCGTTAGTATTTTGCAGCTGTGACTATATATAGTGAATATAGAATATTTGTGATGTTACATGTGTCAGTACATCAAACGTCAACCAGCTACAGGTGAGTGGTGGAAGTTCATTTTTCTTGAATAGTTTCACATGATTTACCTGCACAACCATATTTTATGTGTTTTTAACTAGAGGTGTTTCACTTACCAAGAATATTGTCTTCCAAGAAAAGCTTGTCATTCTTGTCACTGCGTGAAACTTTAAAGATTAGTTTACATACTCCTGATAAGTTGGCACCTGTTACTCGCAACTGTAACAGAGGTGTTAAGACACTGAATATGGCACTGGGAATAACTTGTTTATAAAAGTTCAATATGTTTTTTATTGCTTACAGCAAGAATAACTCTCGCAATCTGCAGTAGCAGCATCTCATTGGGTCTTTCAATATACCTGTACAAGGCTTTCAAAATCTGAGACTTCAGTTTTCCACTAAGACCACTGGATCCTGTGTTCTTTCCTTTTTCCAAAGTATCGTACAACTTTGACATAACACTTATTACTTCAGCATCATTGTCATCTGGAATAAACACATTTTATTACAAAAGAAGATATTTGATATATGTAGAAACATAAATAACTTTGCTTTTCTCTACCAACACTGAGAACATACACTGATGGGAAATAACATTATGACAACTGCTTCCCATGAGACTGAATGCTATCTAGTGGCATTCAGGGCATTTGACATAGTAAGGAAAGTATATACATGGAGGAGAGATGAATGGGGAATCACTCTAGTGACAATACAGATCATGAGTGGAGAAGTGAACTGACATAAGAACTTTCACAAAGAGCAGATTGTTATGGCCTGGCTCCAGGGAATGAGCATCACTGAAACAGTAAAGTTGGTCACCTGTTGACTTGCTATTGTTATGGGCATCTATAGAAAGTGAGTGGAGCATGGTAAAACCATAACTAGGTGACAAGGTGTTGGACATCTATGCCTCCTCATAGACTGTGGAGATCAGAGACTTTCCCACTCTATAAGGCACATTAGGCAGGGATCTGTGGTATATCTGATGACAGATACAATGCTGATGAAGACACAAGTGTTACAGAGCTCACCATTCAGTGATGACAATTGAACATGTGGCTCTACGGAATACAAGCCATACATATTTTCACATTAAAATAAGGTGATCAGTTACAATTTTAGTGGGCACGGGATAAATGAGATTAGACCATGGATCAATGGAAATGTGATGCATGGGACCTGACTAATAACTAAACGCTTGATGACAGCTATGGACTATGTGAACATGATAGCTGTGGACTATGTGACCATGATTGCAGACCACCTGAGTCCCATCATGACTGATGTCTTCCCCAATGGCAAGGTAGCCATTTGTGTGACAAGGCTAGATTCATACTACAATAGTTTGAGAAGCACAATAGTGGACTCCCGTTGATATCTTGGCCACTTGGTTTGGACCTGATGGAACACACATGGGCCGCTATGGGATGCCATTTCCACTAGCCCATAATTCATGGCAATTTCTATACCTGTGCACAGATGTCTGGTGCCACATATCTCCAGAAACTGACCAAAGACTTGTCAAATCCATGCTATACAGGATTGCTGCTGTAAAGCATCACATATGTGGATCAATCAGATGGACACAATGTTTGGGCACGTCACTGTAAGCTGCATTTTAACATGACTCTTGGAGCAGCACAATGTCAGTTTCCACCACCATTGTCACATATTTTGAAGCTGTTAATTTCTGTTTATGCTAAGGTCATGAAAAATATATGCAAGCTGTTCAATTATGAATTTGTAAATTCAAAACTAGCAATGTGAACCAAAATCAAACTGTGTCTCATTGCTGCTGTATGATACAAAAATTCTGGTAGCACGTAACAGACATATTCTCCAAGTAAGTAGTTGTTTGATTGACAGAATGACATTAAATGCCTGATCATGGAGATAATGAAACAAGAATGTGTAAATATCACATAATGCATCCAAAACACATGACCTGCAGAGGCGTCTCCAAGAACCTTAGAAATTCTCCACTGCTATACCAGAACATTTATTCCTCAACACTTTAACTGCTCTGGATGTGTTAAAAGTGTGCCACTGTTACTGTCTTCAGGTGCTCTGGGTGCTTTTAAGCGCACCTTTGACCCTTCTGTCACATGCTCTAGAAATGTATACGCACACCTGCTTGCTGCCGTCTTTGTACTCCTGACATGATAACATGGCCAGCCACTCGGGTTTTTGTGAGTTCTGGATATGTTAATGGGCAAGGTACTTAGGAGCCAGGCAGAGTGGCTCAGTAGCTGCATTTCTGACCTGAGTGCTCAGCAGCTTTCCACTGTTTGGCCTGTGTGTGTTCGCTGCTATGATCTTACTTGTGTTGCAGCTTTCATCTTCAGTTCTGACTGAGAATATGGAACCTCATTGTGGTTGGACGGAGAAAGAAATCATTATGGCAGTAACAGACAATTACACCTGGTACTCAGCGTCACAGGGTAAAAGAGACAAGCAGAGTATCAGATGCCTCCATATAAAAACCACTGCAATAGTGTTGCTAGAGAGACTAGTTTGCAAGCTGATACCATTAATGCATTGCAAATGTTGTAAATAAAAAAAGATCTAGGTTGGAACTGAAATGATTAAAACAAATAGTTAGTTAGCGATTACAACTTTTGATGTGACAACAAACAGGTTTCAATTAAAGTTGAGAATCTCACATAGGATACTATAAATTTTAATGTGTTCAATGCCACTATATTCTTTTTTGACTAGCTATTAAGAGAAGTACTTCTTTTCATAAAAAAATATAGTTATGCCTCTTTCTCATGATACATAATAATGTTTTGAGTATTAATCATACAGCAGTATACACACCTCTTAGCATGCTATCAAAAAACCTTGTTTCAGTATCTTGAATCATTTATGAAATATGGCAGTTTTTACAACCACATGATGCATGTTTTGCATGGAAAGAACACTGGGTGCAATCCATGCGACCCTTCTGTTGGTACAAGAACCAATATCTTGAGAATGGTGACATATATTGCTCTGCTCTCAATTTTGATATGTTAGCTACATTTAATAACTGCAATCAAGGATGTAAAATGAACCATAAGCAAAGTCTACACAATGTGTTTTTACTTCTGCAAAAATCTTAAAATATTTTGCAATGCTTTAATTCATTGCAAGCAGTGTAGTAATTAAGATGAATAACAAAACAAAATTCAGTCGTTTATTGATCAAAGGCATCACACTGTAAGACATGAAAAAAAATCAAACTTTTTGAGAAATAGTTTTCTTAAAATTGGATGGTAAGTGTTTCATTTAGTGGCCCACAGGTTCGCTCAATTGCATCGCTAACAATTTTTGAATGGAAAAAACAAATCTAGAGCAAGAAAGTTGTTACCTTGGTTCTCCATGACTGACGACACATTAGAGTGATGTCACTGATAGAGTCATCCTTGCTTTGAGTTATTACAGTTGTGAATATGACAGGTTTATGTTAGAGTAAATATAAAGAACACTAGGTTACTTTGATGAAATGAAAGTGATACTTCACTTTCATCACAGGACTTTAGTTCCCTGCTAATAACTCCAGGACAGGTGTAATTATTAAGTGTGAAACAAATTGACATACCTGTGTTTGTCTGTGCAGTGATTGATTTCTAGAGCAGTTTTAAACTCAAGAACCTGAGTAACCGTGTTGACAGTAGACTCCTGTCTATCCACCTCATCATTATCCAGCCCTTCTACTATCTGGCCTATTTAATTAACATCCTAATAATACTTCTCCCTGGAAAATTAGGATTAATTTATTTATCTTCCAAAGGCTTAGCAACTAGGTCTGGCTACAATTCTGAGTACCCTTTAAAAATGCTTTGTGCACCTTTTGTGTTTCTAACACATCTGCAGTCACAATCATGAGACACACACTGTATCGTTGAAACTGAATAATGATACTTAGAAACCCTTTTCCAGCAATTCACAAACAACAATGAACACACATAGAGAGCAGGTCCATGCTGTGGTCTTTGTTTCTTCAAATGTCCAAACAGTGTACATTGTTAAATTGTTGTTTTGTGTGGTCCTTTGTGATTCAATTAAAGAGTCCAAAATGAGGGGTATGTATTACATAAAACCCAGGAAATGTTTATAAAAAACAGGTTTTGGTATTAAAAAGGGCATTGGAAGAGAGAATTTATTGCACTCACAAGGGAATGGTCAGACTTGTCATGCCGAAACTTGTATTGATTTTTTTAGCACTGTTATTTAACTGTGCAAAAGGTCCGTATGCAAAATTGTAGCTGCTGACATGAACTGGAAGTCACCTAAAAAAAAAACACGAACATGGCTGTGTTTCCTGCTTGGCGCTTGCAGTGACGGCTGGCCACCCCTGGAAATGGCGAGTCGCGAGCGTTGTGCGCATGGTCGGGAAGAACGGCCGTCTTATCGCGGCGTTCACTAAAGAGGAATATTGCTGCAAGGTTTTGGTGGAAAGGGGAAACGAATATTCGTTTCTGTGGCATGCACGTCCTTTTAATTTCTGGTACGTATTTCGAAACATACCGTCCTGAAACTGGTTAGAGATATGAAAGATGTTCTGTACATGTTCATCTATACTCCGCAAGCCACTTTACGGTGAACATTCAATCTCCCCTCACAGGTGATGGCGAACCTTGTAAATGGTTTGCTGCTTGCCATGGAGATATACCACAGACGCCAAATGAAGCAATCAACAGAAAACACGCGTGAAGACTATGTGTTGTGCGACATGGTTGTTAAACTTCTAGACGAGCATGTAAATGGCGCAGAAATGTGGCTAGAATCAACTGGAACACTCGATATTGCAGACTGTGACTCTACAGACGGCGAAGACACCGACGAAAGTTGCACTGATGAAGACTCTTCGAGTGATAGTGCCACATACCATCATCAATTATCTCCGAAAGTAACACCAGCAACTACAATTACCTTATCAGACAAAGAAAAAGTGGTGACGTATTGGTTGAACGAAAGTGGTAAGAAACGCCTACGTGTCAGTACTGTTCAAAATAAGTATCGCTTTGTCCGTTCTGAACGTGAATTGTATAGATGGAAAAAGCAAGTCGCTCGACGACGTAATAGTCGACTGGAAATTGCGACGGAGATAAATGCGCGACTTTTTGAGCTATTTACCGATGCCAGACAACAGTCATTTGGTGTGAGCAATACAACTTTGCGTGATTGGGCGTTAGAGATTGACAAAGCGATAGGCGCTAAAGAATTTACAGCTTCTCAAAGTTGGATTAGTCGCTTCAAAAGATCACATAAAATTGTGGGAAGAAAAATAAGAAAATTTGTATCGAGAAACAGGTCGGAAAATGAAGTGACACAAATCGAAATGATAGAAGCTTTTCTTATGAATGCAAAAAATAAGATCACTAGTTTTAGTGAATCATACGTGTACAATGCAGATCAGTCAGGTTTTCAAAAAGAAATGTGTGTGAAGAGAACACTGCCATTCAAAAGAGAAAAACATATTGAGGCGATTGCACAGTCCACGACTGCGCTCACCCATTCATACACTATAATGCCCATAATTAGTTTGGATGGTTCATTGCTGCCTAAACTATATGTGTGTCTTCAAGAACCAACTGGACGTTTTTTGACCACGTGTCAAAAGAACAATGTTCTACGCAAACAATCTTGTAGTAGACGCATCGAAGTCTTGAAAAATGGGAAATTAAAACGTTACACTTCTCATGCGTCATGCTTTTCTTCCGTTCTGCGGGAACAAATCTCTTCTCCTTCTAGATTCGTGGTCAGGTCATAAAAGGTCTGAATCATTAAAAGCTGCATTTCGAGCCCACCCTGACAAAGAAGTAGAGATACTTCAGATTCCACCCGGCACGACGAACGTAATTCAACCTTTAGACAGAGAATTTTTCCGCCAGTGGAAGGCTTTTTACAGAAAACTAACAGAGAAAATTATTGTGTGCTGATCACTGCAATTTCCTGTCTATCACCGTGACAATATTCTCAAGCTGCAATCAGTAGTACATTATCAATTTTCCTCCCCACGATTTCAGAATTTTATTAAATATGCGTGGCACTCCTCGAAATATGCTGATATTAGGCCTGATTCATTCCTAACAACAGTCCAGTTTTGTCTACGGACATCTAACAACATCTGTGATTTGCAGGGCTGTCATATGTCGTCTTTGCTTGTATGTTCTTGGTGCACAAAAAACCTATGTTTTGAACATTGTATCAATGTTTCGCATTTTTGCGGTAATTACAAGAAATAAAATTTGGACGTGTTCTAAACCGTATATTTATTTGTGTCTATTTCATAGCTATTTGGAAAGAATGTCGTAGATAACATATCAGCCATATTTGTCAACGAATGTTTAATTATCATACGATCGCTTTCACTGGGGGAATCAGCTCTCTCACCGCTGTGGCAAGAGAGCGGCGCGTAGCTAACGCCACCTTGTCCCTAGATGGCGTTGGTATAACGTAGCGAGAGAGGTCAGGGTTGTACAAGAGGCAGTTATAAGCGCGGAAACCATGCGACAATAATGTCTTACTTCATCAAATTGTTTACAGACTTCCAGGTCATGTCAGCAGCTAAAATTCTGCATACAGACTTCTTGCACTGTTAACTCACAGTGGTAAAAAAAGCAACACAGGTTTCGACATGACAAGTCTGACCATTCCCTTGTCAGACCTATCCAGCTTCTTTGTTACTCTGTTTGACCTTCCATCACATTACGCTGTATACCGTATTTACTCGAATCTAAGCCGCACTCGAATCTAAGCCGCACCTGAAAAATGAGACTCGAAATCAAGGAAAAAAACATTTCCCGAATCTAAGCCGCACCTGAAATTTGAGACTCGAAATTCAAGGGGAGAGAAAAGTTTTAGGCTGCACCTCCAAATAGAAACAAAGTTGGTCCATTGTAATATGAGACACAATATAGGTCGAATGAATGATGATACAGCTACAGTAGTTTGGTTCGAGTCATAAGCTTAGCAGTTAAACTTTACCAGGTAGCCATTGCTTTGATCTGATAAGTGCTGTTCTCTTTGTTATAGGTGTTTACGTCACTCTAAGCTGAAAATGCATTATTGTACTGTGTCATGCATTGTTTGTCGCATTTTGATAATGAATGTTTATGACCTGTCGCCGCTCGCAGCATGGCTTGCTTTTGTGCGCGCTACCGCCACTTCCAATTTAAAAAAAAGCGAGGAATCATCTCATTAGCGAAACAATGGCAAGAGACTGCTATTTGTTGTAACTTACACTGCTGCTTTCTTTGATAATGATCAACAAGAACCAAACAACAGACTGCGTGTGACAGAAGATGTTGTGAAGGAGAGTTTAGCGAAAATTTTTCCCTGTTTGAAAATCTTTGCAGACCCACTTCAGTACATTACATTCTGCACAGAAACTAGAGTCATCTTAGATTTAAAAATATAGTCAGTTGTCAAGCTTCATTCCTGACTGTATCACTATTCGGCGTTAGAATAATACGAATATAAACATGGCATGGTATGTATATTCTTCCGCGTTTGCCGTTGTCTCACTTTAGTTTCATGGTTTATTAGGCAGACAGGATTTAAATGAAATAGCAGCAAACACGAAAGAATATGTGGCAATATGTTTATATTCGTATTATTCTTATGGTGAAGAGAATACTGCATGTGATTCACAATTCATAAAAGTTCCTATTAGCAACCATCTCTTGTCACAGGTAGGAAAAAATTCAGAACATAGAGTTGGCCATATTGACCTACATCCCAAACAGTCTTGCCAGTCGGATTTTCGTAGTACATTGAAAGGCTGCTACATCCGAAGATGAACAATACGGAATTTGTATTTACTTCGTTGGATAATGTATGAAAATGTAGTGGTCGAAACTCGGGGCGGAGAAAAAAGCTCGTCTTCTACCTTTTTTTTAAATTTATTTACTGACGCAGAGGTTTTGGCACCAGTATTTATCTTTGCACCTGCAAAGCATGCCTATGTAGCGTTACATATATTTGACGGCAGAAGTTAGTTGTGGCGGCACCTATCAACATTTTACAGAACTTCCGTTTACTTTGCACTCGATTGTAAGCCGCAGGCGGTTTTTTTGGATTACAAAAACCGGAAAAAAAGTGCGGCTTAGATTCGAGTAAATACGGTAGTCAAGAGTTTATTGTGTTTTGTACTTAAGGTGGCAAAACACACAGCAGCACACAAATTCATCATGCGAAGTGCTCCAGGATATTCAGCACAAGAGAACAGACCGTGCAGCAAAATCAGTTCACAGGTAGTGACCGGAACTCAATCCCCCAGTGCGGGCAGGAGTACATGGGCAACAAAAAAGCCGCAGTCTCTATGGAATGCAGCTAGCACATTTTTAGCAGTCAAAGGGTTAATACTGTTCAAATTTCTAATAAACTATATACATGTAGCCACTTTAAACAATTTAAAAGGTAATATAACTATAGACTTGAGTCCTTGTTTAGGGTACAATGCCTTTATTTCTGCGCAATTTTGGTTAATAAAACACACTCAGTTACAGGCAAGAAATTTTAAACCCAAATAAACTAAAAAAAAATCATAATTAAAAGCATCTGTAGTTAGCGGCTGTTTCCATAACTTATTTATATATTTTTATTCTGGGTTTGTGAATCATCATTACCAATGTGGGATACTATGTTACTTTTAAATTTATCTGTGTTCATGCAGAATATAGTAGGTATCATCCTCAAGAATTATTACTTATCTATTAAGTTTGTTGTAATTTATGCTCCGGTAGAATCAAATACATTTGTTGCTGACAATTCATATGAAACAGGCTTTGTTGTGTGTTCATAAAAACAGATTAGCAATTCAATGAAGGCAGCATGGGAAGATAAATGCAAGAGTTTGAAAGCTTATTTATCCAAGTTTCTGACCAGAATAATAATACAAGAGATTGTAAAGAAAATTAAACATGTTAGATGACAATGAGGTTGGCTTTAGTAATGGAAAAGACACCATAGAGGCAGTTCTGACATTACACTTGGTAACTGAAGCAAGACTTAAGAAAAATCAAGACACTTTCAAAGGACATGTTTACTTAGAAAGATCATTTGAAGATGTAAAGTCTTTGAGATATTAGAAATCCCCAGAGAAGTAGGTATTTGCTGCTATAGGGAAAGATGGGTCTAAATGAAACAAAATGGAATAGTAATGATGGAAGATCGAGAGCTGCTTTGATTAAAAAGGATGAAAAGCAGAATTGCAGTCATTATCCTTTACTGTTCAACTAGCATACTGAAGAAGCAATAATGGGAATAAAAAGTTTCAGGCATAGGCTGTAATTTAAGGTGAAAGGATATCAATAAGATGTGCTGATGACATAGCTACGCTCTGTGAAAGTGAGGAAGAATTACATGACCTGGTGAATGGAATGAACAGTATACTGAGCACAGAATATGGACTGAGATCAGCAACAAACTAACATGAAAACTGGGGACCACAAATCAGACAAGCTAAAGCAATTCTGCTAGCTTGTAAGCAAAATAACAAACGATGCAAGAAGCAGACAAGAAAAGAAAATAAGTTGTCTAGTATCCAACACAGGCCTTAATTTGAGAAAATGAATTTATGTATGGAGCACAGAGTTATACAAATGTGAGTTTGGAGTTGTGGCAAAAGTGGAAAAGAAAAGAGAATCAATGTATTTGAGATATGGAATCATAAATGAATGCTGAATATTAAATTGACAGAAGATATAAGAAATGAGGAGGTTCTGAGCAGAACTGCCAGGAAGAAAACTGTGTGATAATATTAACTAGAAGAAAAAGCCATGGATTGGAAAAATTGTTGGGAGAGACAGGGACTGGAATATATTCTAGAATTAATTGAGGACATTAGGGGCAAGTATTAGTCTTGGGATGAAGGGCCTGTATCAGAAGAGGAAATACTGGAAAACTAGATCAAACTAGTCAGGAGACTGATTTACAGTGGTGATGGAGAGGGAAGGGGAGGAGGGATACCACTTCATAAGGTATTCACCAACATGCCTAGTGTCCTTCATGGTGGTATACCGGTATCCAAACACAATTAATGAATTAATGAGGAGCTGAATCTTTGTGGCAATATGTAACTTTTTCTTTGTTCTATAAAATACATAACTGTCCATTGCCTCAGTAAGTTTACATGCAGTACACAGTGATCAAGGTATAAAATGAATAGAAAATCAGGTAGAGCACTAATTATGGTCAGTTATAGCCCCTTCTAGTGCAATACATTTCTAAGGAAGCATTATTTTATTGTTATAATTCTTTTTTAGATCTCTTCTGCTAATCTTGTTTTGATATTAACTGCAAATACTGACAGAAGTTTGAACTTTCCTTATGGTTACATTGGTAATGAAATAGTGATACATACTTATATGAACAAGGACATCATAAAAAGCCAATAAGATCTGTTTCAATCACAGCAAAAGCTAAAAATGTGAACAGAAAATTAGAGAGGCAAAAAATCCTTTTGATGATGATGCGTGTTTTCTTGAGATGTTAACATACATTATACTGAAGAACTTCAGCCAAGGAAACTTAAAGAAATATTTGGATACTACAGGTAATGTCTGGGTACATCATAACATAAAAATGTATTGAAAACAACTCACCTTGCTTGGCAAGAAGGATGAGCGTTTCCACTGCAGCACTGACAGCATTACGTTCAGGAGGCAGATTCTCCTTAAGGGCCTTGTAGATTGGATCAAGGATAGGATCTTCAATTGCCTTAGACTTTTTGCCTGAATGTACACTGAATGGTCTAGCAGATTTGTAATTGGGTGGTTTCCAGGTTGCTGGCTTTGTAACAGGGATTCCTGAAGTCACAACTTTTTCTTCCACTTCACATTTCGCAACACTAACTGAGTCTGTTTTGATAGGAGATGTAGGAACAGAAATACCACTACTGTTATTTATATCACTGCCACTAATGGTATTTACTGTTTTATTTTTATTCACATCAGACAACGCTGTTTCTTTTTTTGAATCTCCAAATTCTGTTTCTTCCAACTCTTGCTTCCCCCTAAGATGTTGAGTGACAGGTGTCTGGAGTTCCTACAAAACAAAATAAATAAATGGAATGAACAATGACTGCCACATAACCAATACTTCACAAAGTCTGATGGAACATTGTGCAACTGTCCCTATCAAATACTTAGCCTGTATTAAGTGAATTTAGCAGAATAATTTCAACACCATCCCAGTAGTTGAAAATTCCACTAATTTATGTAATAATTTTGGCATATAACGTTCTCCTGTAACACTGTAGAGACTATACTATTGAGTCACATACATAGGAACTGGTTACTATGGGGGAGTCACCTAGAAAAATTTCTCGAAGTTTCTGCAGAAATTCATTTGGTGATTTTTTGTGCAACAACCTCAGCAGGAAAGCCTAAATCCAATGATTTCTTTGGTTGATAAAATGTTTGATATAGATTAGGTATATAATAAGAAAAATGTTACAAACCTTGTCACGAAAAAACTTTCACAGTCTGAAGATATTACGAGCTCCACGTCTTGTTATGATTAATTAAATATAGGGTACAATAAAAAGTATCCCATGTCATAATTATTAAAATTTTCTGTGCTATTTAATAGTGGCCAAATGTACTATCTATGTAAATCCATTGTTTTGTCTTTGTCTGCAGATAATATATTTTCAGAGGATCATGAATTTGATTTCTGCACACATGTCCTCATTGCTGACTGAAATGAAATTTCATAGTGAGCTACATCTGTGACAGTGTGTGCCATTGCATATTATTGAAATTTTAGAGCAAAAGGCTAAATTTTTTTCCCAACACTACCTCTAACATCCCATGGTCTGAGGTTGCTGCACTTTTTCTTCACAATGTAAGAGAGATGTTATGGAGCTCAACCATCTTCCTCTTTCCAGTTCAAATTATTGTTGTGTTTAGTAATATCAACTGTCTCTCTGTACAGTCTATAAGTTATCTACTCACGGCTACTAGAACTTGGGTCTTATAAAACTGAATCTTGTAGACTCATGTCTGCAGTTGCTCTGCCTGTTTCTTTTCTTCAAGAATTGCCTTAATACATATTTCTTTACTTTTTCACCATTCCGTTAGGAGTACCAACATGCTACTGCATACAAAACTACATGTATTCTGTAAATTTCTTTTTTTCTAATGGCTGGCAGATATCTAGGTTGACTTTAAACATATGTATATCTTACTTTATGTTTTGTGTACCACAGTGATGGTTGTTTTTCAAAGTTCTATCCTATATAGTCAGCCACATGATTAACAAAGGGCAGTCACAGACTGTGATTTGAATATCAAAGTGAGTAACAGTCAGTTATGCTGCTTTTTGATTCACACTGACGTCCTAGCTACCTTCTCTTTTCTTGAAAACTAACAAAGCCAAAAATATACTCTCCCTTTTAACTTCTCCCCCATGGTGAATTGTTTCAGTTCAGTGTAATTCAAGTATTTGTGAAAAAAACATAGCTCCATTTTATGTGTCCACAGTAAAAATCTATCATCCACATAACAAAACCAGGTAGTCAGCTTTCTAACAGCAATTCTCAGTGTCTGTTATTCAAATTTTTCCAAACGAAATTTGCCACCACTAGGCTTAAGGAACTTTCCGCATTACCCCATTAATCTCTACATAAAACAAATTGCTTTAAATGACTCTGCAATTTGGGCAGGAGAAAATTTGATCTAGTTGTTCCAATGCCTCATTTAGCCAAACCATGATAAATGACAATGCCATAACAAAGCTGACTAATATGTCCTCCAGCTACATCAGCAGCAAGCTACTGTGGGCAGTGAATCAAAGTCATGATCCCCTTGTGAAAATGCCGTCTGGAGAGATGGAAACACTACATTTACATAGAAAGTCCATACAAACATGACTTAAAAAAGGCAGAAAATTTTAATAATCAAAACATCTGTGGTGTAAAAGTTTACATTCAAAGAGAACCCCCCTCTGATGAATTTTATTGTGATTCACAAAAGACAGATGTAGATATATGGCATTTGGAGTATTTACACAAGTTGGAGCTGTCATTGTGATAGAAAAAGTGCATGTAATTATGAACAAGGAAGATTAAAAATAAAAGAGAATGATGAGCTAGGAGCTTTTCATTTGTATTGGTATCTCGAGCCTTATTTGGTCTCCTCTGCAAAATATTATTTGATTTTCTCTTTCCTGTCAGTGAAATGTTTTTTGTAATATTTGTTCAAATGCAGGTAAAACATATAATCCCTGATCTGTATGTTGATGTTAATTTTCACTTATGACAACTTACTGAACCAACTGCACAACTTGATCCTCAGCCTGAATGTTGAAAATTGTCATCTGTAATTAATGGCATTCTACAGCTTACTATTCTAGAAAACAATAAAATTAATATCTATTCCTAGTAATATGGCTGTTTTGTATAGTGCGCAATTGTAAACTTTAACTATTATTTTCATCATAATACATGCATGTACACATACATAATTTTCACATACATTTTGTCCCATTGTCTAAACATGGAGCCAAATTGTGTGTGTGTGTGTGTGTGTGTGTGTGTGTGCATTACAATGTTGGAGAGAACAGAGAGAACTACTCACCATGTAGTGGAATGTTGAGTGGCAGACATACACAATGAAAAGACTATCAAACAAGCAAGCTTTAGGCCACAAAGCCCTTCTTCCAAATTAGGTCACATACACATGCACACACACTCATGCAAATGCAACTCACAAATGCATGACCACTGTTTATGGATGACAAGGCCACACTGTGAGCAGCTGCCCCTGATGGGAGAAGCAATCTGGGCGTTGGGGGGAAGGAGGAGAGGGAGGGATAGCAGGATAGGGCTGGGGGATGGTAAAGCGTTGCTTTTGGGAGCATACAGGGTCAAAGTGGAGAGAGGGTAGGGCAGCTAGGTGCAATCAGGAGGCTAGGCAGAGGGCAGGGGGGAAAAGGAGAGAAGTAAGATGGCTGTGGTTGTGTTGGTGGAATAGAGGACTGTGTAATGCTGGAGTGGGAACAGGGAGGAAGGAGATGGGCGAAGGACAATGACTAATGAAGATTGAGACCAGGAGTGTTACAAGAATGGGGAATATATTACAGGAAGAGTTCCCACCTGTGCAGTTCAGAAGAGCTGGTGTTGCTAGGAAGGATTCAGATGGCACAGGCTGTGAAGCAGTCATTAAAATGAAGGACATTGTGTTGAGCAGCATGCTCAGCAACTGAGTGGTCAGCTGTTTCTTGGAAACAGTTTGTGGGTGGTCAAATATTTGGACAGACAGCTTGTTGGTTGTCATGGCAACATAGAACACAGCACAGTGGTTGCAGCTTAGCTTGTAGATTACTTGACTGGTTTCACAGGTAATGGCCTTTGATGAGATAGGTGATGTTTGTGACCAAACTGGAGTACGTGGTGGTGGGAGGCTGTATGGGACAGATCTTGTGTCTAGGTCTACTACAAGGATATGAGCCATGGGACAAGGAGATGAGAGCAGGAATTGTTCAAATGGTTCAAATGGCTCTGAGCACTATGGGACTTAACATTGGAGGTCATCAGTTCCCTAGAACTTAGAACTACTTAAACCTAACTAACTTAAGGACATCACACACATCCATTCCCGAGGCAGGATTCAAACCTGCGACCGTAGCAGTCGCGCGGTTCCGGACTGAAGGGCCTAGAACCGCTTGGCCACCGCAGCCTGCGCAGGAGTTGTGTAGGGATGGATGAGTATATTGTGTAGGTTCAGTGGATGGGAGAATACCACTGTGGGAGGACTGGGAAGGTTAGTGGGCAGGACATTCATCATTTCAAGGCGCAATGAGAGCTGGTTGAAACCCTGGTGGAGAATGTGATTGAGTTGCTCCAGTCCTGGTTGGTATGAGTCAGAGGGGAATGTTCCTTTGTGGCCAGGATAGTGAGACTTTGTGGAGGGTGACTGGAGACAGGGCCGGCCATAGCCATCCAGGTGCCCCGGGCGAGTCGTCCAGTTGGCGCCCTTTATTGTATAAATAGCGAACCTGGCAGTGCTTTGCAACACGGTATTTGACTGTTTTCTAGAAATCGTCTTAAGTGGTTAATGGCGTCATCTTATGATCATAACATGGTTTTTTCCATTGTAAATTTGAGTATTTTATTTTTTTAAATGGAAATGAAATCCAAATAATCTGAAAGCCCGCTAAGACGCTCCATGTGAGTCTTGTGTAGCCTGTGACGTCAGTCCAGCATGCTGCTGTCGCTGCCGTAACAGTCAGTATAGCAGTGATATATTGTTTGGGCATTCACGTTTTGGGAAATTGTCTAAAAATATTGCGTAGTACTGCACTGTACATCTACAAAAACTCTAGAAAATTGTTTTTGCGTGTTCCAAACAAAGAAAAGATGCGTAAAATGTGGTTGAAACAGGCTCGTATATCCCAAATATTTCTTTTCTTTTCTGAAGCACCCCTGTACTAAAGCGAACAAAACAAAACAAAAATTATTCAAATTGGTCAAGCCATTTCTTTGTTTTGGTGAGACTAACACACAACAATTGATTTTTATATATAGGAGGTAATATGTATAACGAAAAAACACTAATTTTGAATTGGGTACCATATTTTTATTGAATTTAATATAACTGTAAGCCATAAACCTATATTTTCTGTCAGTCATCTGAACACAAAACATATTACGCCTAATGAAAACAATTATAAACAACTAAAATTTTACTTTTCTCGCTTTTCTGTCGGCAAAGTCTCTGATCAGATTAGCAAAGTCCAGGTTTTCTGCAACTTCATTTTCAATGGACAGTGAGGCCAAACTGGTTAGTCTTGTTTGAGACATTGTAGACCACAAGTATGTTTTTATCAACTTCAGTTTGGAAAAACTGCGTTCGCCGCTTGCGACAGTCACTGGTATTGTTAGCAAAATACGTAACGTTATCCAGATGTTGGGATATAACTCTTGAAGATTATGCTTTTTTATGAAGTTTAAGGCTTCAATAGGCGTTGCCTGGCTGTCTTCAAGATAGTGTTGCAGGCCTAAAATTTCGTCGCACAGCAAATTTCCATCAATATCTGACTTCATGTTGACAGTTAACTTTTCTTGTAATTTAGAACAGCATTTAATAATTTGACAAATTATTGCTTGGGCACTGCTCTATTTCGCGACCACAATATTCGATCTATAACAAATAAAGAAATTCACCTATCAGTAGACGTAACTAGAAAAAAACCTGAACTGAAAGATAAAAATGTTTTTCGCACTTACCAGAAAATTAAAATGTTGACACAGTCACGACACTCGTTTCACTCACAATTATTCCGCCACGAAAACATGACCGCTGCCTCGACTCTTACTGACAATTACTGACATGAAGGTGCAAATCGTAGTGCTGCCAACACATGCAGTCTAACAAACATTGTGTGGCGCTGTATTATTTCAGTACGTTGGGGG
This sequence comes from Schistocerca cancellata, assembly GCF_023864275.1. Classification (NCBI taxonomy): domain Eukaryota; kingdom Metazoa; phylum Arthropoda; class Insecta; order Orthoptera; family Acrididae; genus Schistocerca; species Schistocerca cancellata. Next base: position 168,365,214 of record NC_064634.1, read on the forward strand.
AGAATTCTCTATGAATACAGTGCACGCATTGCATGATCTATTAATTAATGTACATGAGTCATTAAGTCACAAATATTCGATATAAATACATTCGTATTAATTAAATCATAATGTAATGTATATTTCACAGTCTGTATTTTCTTTTATTTGGAGCGACCGGTAGTTTCTGTTGTGAACGAGAGATGGTGTGGCTGCATGGGCTCTTCCTTGTTGCAGTTCTTGAAACAAATTTTAGAGGCGCTTTGGTAGAGCCCGTGCTAGCCCGTGTCAAACATGGATGGTTGCAGACAATACGAAGATTGCATTCAGCATGATTTCTCTTCTGCTACCCCGAATTCATCGTGCATTCGAGAGATTAGCGACGTATGTTGAATGAGACTGAATAATATTTTAGTTTCACGAAATGGGTGATTGTAAATTGTAATTTTTTCTTTTTTACATGCATTTAGTATGTGGCGCCCCTTGGGCCCCGGCGCCCTGGGCGACCGCCTAGGTCGCCCCACCCTAAAGCCGGCGCTGACTGGAGAGATAATGCACCGGAAATCTGTTTCTTTACAAGGCTGGGATTGTAATTATGGTCTGTGAAAGCATCAGTGGCAGCTGTTAAAGTAGAGGTATTGCTGGTGGTTTGTAAGTTTAATATGGATGGAGGTACTGACGCAGCCATCTTTGAGACGGAGGTCGTCATCGAGGAATTGGCTAGCTGGTTTGAGGAGGGCCAGGTGAAGCGAATGGGGGAATAGGTGTCGAGGTTCTGGAGGAATGTGGATAGGGTGTTCTCACCTATGATCCAGATCATGAAGATGTCATTAGTGAACCTGAACCAGGTGAGGGGTTTGATATTCAGGGCTCATTAATAGATTGGCATAGGTTGGTGCCATACGGGTGCCCATTGACATACCACAAATTTGTTGTAGATGATGACTTCAAAGGAGAAGTAATTGTAGGTGAAGATATAGTTGGTCCTGGTGACCAGGACAGAGGTTGTAGGTTTTTGGGCCTTGGGAAAGGTAGTGTTCAATAGCAGCAAAGCCATGAGCATAGGAATGTTAGTATAGAGGGATGTGGAAACAATGGTACGGCGAGATTCAAGGTTAAGAAACTCTGTAAAATTAACATGGGATGATTTGTTTTGTTAACTTCGGTAACTTGTTAACTTCAGAGCATTTCTTAATCTCAAATTTTTCCTCACCATCATCCCCCAAATCCCTCAACTTGCAAGATAATCTTACATCTGTAGACAGAATTGCAACCACCACCTAGAAACTGATCCTGATCTTATAATGCTACCTGCTGATAAAGACTCCACTACTGTTGTTTTGAACCACAAGGATTACCTTGCAGAAGGACTCCGCAGTTGTCAGATTCAGCCAACTACAAACCCAGCCACAAAGACCCCACTTCAGTATCTCAAATCCTTAGTCCTATCCCAGAACCTCCCTCTGGAGTCTATCTCTCTCATCATCCCTCCATTCCCTGCACTCCTACGTTCTACATGCTTCCTAAAGTCTGTAAACCCAACCACCCAGGATGCCCCATTGTGGCTGCTTACTGTGCCCCCACTGAGAGAATCTCTGCTTTCATAGATTCACACTTTTAGCCAACTACCTGCAACCTACCACCCTACATAAAAGATACCAACCATTTCCTTCAATGACTTTCTACAGTTCCTTTCCCTTTACCACATGGTGTCCTGCATGTCACTATTGATGACATGTCCCTCTACACTAACAATCCCTATGACCACGGCCTTTCTGCTACTGAACACTATCTTTCCCAATGTCTGCAAGGTTCCAAATCTACAACCTCCTTCAACTATATGCTCACCCACTATTACTTCTCCTTTGAAGGCATCACCTACAAACAAATAAATGTTATGGCTATGGGCAACCACATGGCGCCATTCTATGTCAATCTATTCGTAGGCCATCTAGAGGAATACTTTCAGACGACCCAGAATATCAAACCCCTAACCTAGTTCAGATTCACTGATGACATCTTTGTGATCAGGGGTGAGGACAACCTATCCATGTTCTGCCAGAACCTCAACATCATCTTCTACATTTGCTTCACCTGATCCTCCTCGACACAACCCCCCCCCCCCCCCCCCCCCCCCGATGTTGACCTTCACCTCAAAGATGGCTACATCAGTACCTCAGCCTATATCAAACCTGTCAACCACCAGCAATACCTCCACTTCCACAGCTGCCACCCATTCCATACCAAGAAGCCCCTTCCATACAGCCATATGCCCATGACAAGCAGCCTCTCTCGAAATATACCAAGGATCTCACTCAGGCCTTCACAGAACATAATTACACTCCCAAACTTGTACAGAAACAGATCTCCTGTGCCTTATCCCCCTAGTCACCACCCCCCTCCCACTCCTCCTCCTGACTCAGGACCACCAGGACTGGAACAAGTGAATAACATTCTCCACCAGTGTTTCAACCACCTCTTGTCATGGTCTTAAATGAGTTATGTCCTACACACTATCCTTCACAACCCTCCCACAGTGGTATTCTACTGTCCACTGAAGCTACACAATATCCTCAGCAATTCCTACACAACCTCTGCTCCCAATTCCTTGTCTCCTGGCTCATGGCTAGACACAAGACCTGTCCCATGCAGCCTCCACACCACCACCTACTCCAGTCCAGTCACAAGTATCACCTATCCCATCAAAGGCAGGAACACCTGTGAAACCAGTCAACTGATCTACAGGTTAAACTGCAACCACTGCGGTGCATTCTACATGGGCATGACAACCAACAAGTTGTCTGTCTGCATAAATGACCAACTACAAACTATGGCCAAGAAACAGCTGGACCACTCAGTTGCTGAGCAAGCTGCCCAACAGAATGTTTTTTAGTTTAATGACTGCTTCACAGCCTGTACAACCTGGATTCTTCCCACCAACACCAATTTTTCAAAATTGTGCAGGTGGGAACTCTCCCTGCAATATATCCTCCATTTCTGTAGCCCTCCTGGATTCAACCTTCATGAGTCACTACCCTTCACCCACCTATCCCCTCCATGTTACCAGTCCAGCCAGGAAACATCCATCTATTCCACCAACACATCCACAGCTCTTTTACTTCTCTCCTTTACCACAGCCCCTGCCCTCCATCTAACCTCCCGACTCCAAGTGGTTGCCGTAGCCTCTCTCCACCTCACCCCTGTATGCTCCTACAAGCAGCATTTTACCATCCCCCAGCCCTCCCCTGCTATCCCTCCCCCTCCTCCTTCCCTCCACCACCTAGATTGCTTCTCCCATCATGTGCAGCTGCTCGCAGTCTGGCCTTAGCAGCCAGAGACAATGGTCAGGTGTGTGTGTGTGTGTGTTTTGTCTAATTTGAAGAAGGTCTTAGTGGCTGAAAGATTACTTGTTCAACAGTCCTTTTGTTGTGCCTATCTGTGACTTAGTATCTCCACTATATGGTGAATAGCTATCTATCCTTTCCATAACACTGTCTTTATATATACAGGGTGAACAATTTTAATCAGTAATGAGAGTAACTTAAGATAGAGATGAGATACAGAAAAATGTTTAGGATAAAAGTTGTAGGTGGCAAAGAGGAACACACATTACTATTAACAGTCGTCACATTGAACACGATTTTCAGGTTGATTTGGAGGTTAAAGTGATTTTTAAAAAAATCAGGATCCTAATACTTGATTTAAGATTTGAAAAATGTGGCAAATTTTACATATAAAATGCTACGTTATTCACAGTCATGATGAGATTAAATTAAGTCAAATCGGCAAATGTATTTTTAGAGCTAGTAGGGATTAACTCGGAATAAAGAAAGCACACAGCAAAATACAATCTTAGATACAAATTGGATGAAGCTTACTAAGGAATGACAGGCAAGATGATTCGCTCAATAACTTGTAGATCAATGATCTATGTTTTTTTGTCTTCAAATGTCAAAATACCATTTATGTGTTGTGAAGCATTTATTTTTGCCAATAAACATGTTAATTAAAGCTTAAAATTCGAATCTATCTTCGCTCTTTCCAAATCTGAGTCACAAATAGGGATTTCCATGAAACATAACTCAACCTTCAAATGACCTTCGATAATTACCTTTAAGATCACAGTTATTGGTGATGATAGGTGACCCCTTATGCCCCTTAAAATTTTTATCTAACAATGTGTTTTGCTGTATCCATCCTCTATTTCTAGTTAATCCCTACTAGAACGAAGAACACATTTTCCTATATGACCTTCATTGAACCTATATGACCTTCAATAGTTCATCACTTTGTACATACCAAGTCTGCCACTCTTTTCAAAGGTTAGATCAAAGATTTGTACGTAGAAATTCTCACTGCAAACATGTCTCTGATACTATAATGCCAGATAATTGTCATCCTTTAGTAACAGCATTGTCATCATGTGAATATTTAATTATCAGCACAAAATAAACAGCATTCATATAATGTAACTCAGGAGCTGGTAGTTTTTTATGGAGGTTTTAATGATGACTGTACAATGTTAAATGTAGCCCATCTTTGCACAAATAGCAGTGTAGTGATAGTTTATTGTTAATAAAGTACACACAGAATTAGTTTCAATCTGTGCCTTTCTTTTTATCTATGTATACCTTTACTTGTCCCACATTTCTGAAGGTTCTCATTCATAATGATGTCTATGAAACATCAACAATGAATGACTCATGGGACCTTAAACATGAGCAATGCTTCACAATCTCACAGGAGCTGGAAAAAGAAACAAAGAAGTGTGCAATAATTGCCATATGGTAGGACAGATCGAATATAACCTTTATTAACAGAGAACACCAAAAAATGGAGTCAAATGGTTTTGTTCCATTCTTGTTTGTTTGATGGTTCCCCTTCATCTGTACTAGTAACTATTGTATTGCTTCTCTCATCAAGCATTGATGCCTTGTCTCTTACTTTCTTTCTAATTCTGGAAGAAGAAACCAGAGATTGTTAATTGAGGCTACTTTTCTTGTCTCTCCCCCCCCCCCCCCCCCAAAAAAAAAAAAAAAAAAAACATCCCTTACACACTGTGGAACACAGGTCCAGTGCTAATATTTTTATGCTGTTGTCAGTCTGTTCAAATCTCATTACTTTTGTTAACACAGTTTCGTCTCCATTGTATTATAGTATGTAGCTTTTTAAAATAGTGTTTTGTTACGTTATGTTCTTTCTATTTCTGTTGTAACAGAAAACGTATTAATTCTTTTCCAGCAATGGCTGCAATCAAATAAAGGTATTGCACACAAAAAATTATTGAGTCTTGTGAAATCAATGAAAATTTTATGTTGTCATACCTATTGTGTTCTTGTTATGGTTCAGTAATGTACTTTAGTGACTGAAATTACAATTCTTACCTTGTCAGTAATCTCGTCATCAGAACGTTTTGGTTTCTTGCTACCAACATCATGCCAAATATCCACAGTAGCTTGAACTTTCACAGTGTCATCTGGCAGAGTTCGTTTACTCGGCAATGGTGATGCAACAGCGGGGGAGTCAGATGACTGTTGGTCCTGTGGTGGTCTTACACGTTGTACAGGGCTGCTGCGTACTTTCCGCTCGGGGATTGACTCTGCTTCGGAGGAATCTTCTACTTCTAACTCCTCAGGTACTGTTTAAAAATGATAAGAATTTACTGATACTGATGATTTCAAATAACTAATTCTAACTGCAGTCTACAATCACATGTTATGGCAAAATATCACTCAATATACCAACAGAAAGAACTTGTGAAACCAATATGTGACCACTATTCATATTCAAAGAATGTAACTTTAATTGCAGTAGATGACTTTTGATCAAATTAAACTGTAAACCTCTTTGTTGGCATGAATGGTGAATCATATCCAAGTCCAATATTGTATTTAAGTGTGACATGGTGAAGAATTATATATTTTATATGAAATATATACAGGGCGCCCCATTTGGAATGGTCATTATTCATGGATATTTTGGGAACAATCATTCAAAGCAAAAATGTCTAGTAAACATGGGCTCTAAAATGCATACCTTTGCTTTCCACATTCTGGGAGGAGGAAGTGTGGATCAAAACATGAAAAAAATTTCTACCAAATGTCGAAAGGAGCTCAAAATCTGGCTAGAAGTGAATATTTCAGTAGGAAACTGACACATGACAGACATAGGGAGTACAATAGGAGATTCCACTTGTGTGCTTTGCAGACTCCTCCCACCAGAATGTGCAGCAATTGGGCCCATGGACCAACAGTGCTAGCTCTGAGAAACAGAAGGGCACACTACTTTCTTTGTCAGTATAGTCTTTTTTCATGACTTTGTTGCTTTGGTTCCATATGTCTGATTGACATGTATCAGTACAAATTGGAAATCTTCATGACTGATCTCATGCTGCTTTGCACTGGTGCCAACAGCACCATTCAAACAATTATGAGACTGTAGATGGTCAGTAAAGAGTTGTCCAATATTAATTAATGAAGCAATAAAGCAAAATATAGTTACAAGATTATCCTACATGTGTGAGTTACCAAAACTCTTACAGGATTTCAATCACAAACTCCAAGGAAATGATCAGACAATCACAAACATTTGTGATCAAGTTCACAAATATAAACTCGTTTCATTGGAAAAGCAATTGTAAAATGATGATTCAATACATTTTCCAACTTTCAACATGAACAAATATAGTTTTGGTGATATGACGTCATAAAAAACATACATAGAAGGAATCTTGAGCATCAGAAATGAATTTGAATGAAGATTTGCAAATTTTAAAATCTTGGAAAACAATTTATCTTTGTTTTCTTCAATTTATGCAATAAATATAGACTCAATACCAGCAACTAATCAAATGTCAATGGAGGTAACTGAGATCCAGTGAGGTTCAGATTTGAAGACAAAATTTAGCGAAGGTGGAATTTTTCCTTAATTCTATAAATATCTGACTTCCGATGCTGAAAATACTCAAAATTTGTGTATGAAATAATTTCCATGTTTGGCAGTACTTATTGATGTGAGCAGCCATTTTCAGTTATGAAAGAAAATAAATCTCATGTCAAATTTAAAATTTCAGACATTCATCTTGGCTCAGTTTCATAGCAATTACTGTAAATAAATTTTCTCCCAAAATTGGGAAGATAGTAGAAGAAAAGAGATGCCATGTGCCAGGAAGAAAACATTACTGTTATCTTTGTTCTTGTGCTTTGTACTACACTTTTCTAAATCAGTTAACATTTATATGAACACTGGATTTTTAAATTCTTGCTTTACCTTCTTTATTTGGTCCAAGTGAGCTTTTGTGTTTGCCACCCCTGCACTAAGTGATGTATTTTTGACTGTGCAGTTTGTACACTTAGTTCTAAGGCTTGTACTCCATTTAGAGATTTGAGTCCTGCTTGATATTTTGCCAATCCGTTGAAAGATTTCATTAGTTCTGCATGTAATCAAATAGTTCAAATGGCTCTGAGCACTATGGGACTTAGCATCTATGGTCATTAGTCCCCTAGAACTTAGAACTACTTAAACCTAACTACCCTAAGGACAGCACACAACACCAAGTCATCACGAGGCAGAGAAAATCCCTGACCCCGCCGGGAATCGAACCCGGGAACCTGGGCGTGGGAAGCGAGAACGCTACCGCACGACCACGACCTGCGGACCTGCATGTAATCCATGCATCTTTTATACCATGACATTATTAATAGTTAGCATTAAGGTATCTCTTCTTGCTTGAGTAATGGTCTGAATTTCCTGTTCCCACCCTCCTACTCATCTTCTATTTCTTATTATTGTTATTATGAATCAGATGTCAAAATCGAACACATTAATAACCAATAGCCAGTTAATTCATATTTGAAGTACTGAGAAAATAATTTGTAGCTGGTCTTCTGTAATTATTTTATGTCTCTTTGACAACTTATGTAAATTATAACACTCTACAGTCATGTCACTTTCTACATATGCAAATGCTTTAAGAGCATGAAAACTATAAACAAATACATTAACTTTACTATATCACTGTATAAGGAAATAAAAATAAACTATGTAAACTCACAATTGTCAAGTGATATAGTATTCCTAAACTGCTTCCTTCGGCTTATGTTAATTGAAGGTAATTTGATGCGCTTCAGTCCTTCCCCAGAAGGTACTTTATGAGGCTGTACTGCATCTTCTATCTCATTTGCATGTGTTGCTACTGCACTGAGTGATATGGGATTCAGACGACGAGCATTTGGTGGGATCTTACTTCCAGGTTCCAATTCTTGGAATTGTAGATAACCTAAACTGTAAAAATGTATAGCAGACTCACTTTACTTTACATTAAAAATTCTATTAATTTTTAATTTTTTTGGTAATACAAAATTCACACTAGAATATCAATATACTTTTATCATCACCTGAATGAACTGGGTGGTCTCTGAGCACTGTTCAATGGAGAGGAACCATACAGAGTTCGTTGCCTCTCCCGTGGTGTAAATGGCCTTTTGGTGTCAATTGGTCTCACAGAACTCACTCCTGAGCCACTAGCACTGTTCAGAACATCTCCAGTATTCTTCAGTACAGCTGCACGTGCTTCATTAATAATTTCTGCACTTGTCTTCTTGCAATGCAGTGGTGGTGCATAAAAAGGGACAGTCATTTTAGGTGAACCGTTCATTCCGTGTACAATGCGGTGTGGTGACTGGGTGCTCAGCTCCATTGTTGCTGTGGCAGTCTCAACACTGCAAAAAAATTGTTTCTAAATATGATACAGGATATATCAGAAGATGTACTAACACATATTAAATTTTTTTGATTACATCAAACCACTGCAATACATAAATAAAATGTTTCAAAACAGAAATAAGAAAGGATTTTATTTTAGTATTACATCTTCATAGTATCAAATCTAGTTGCAAAATATGACTCTGATAAAAACTAGTGGGAGAGCTCTTAATAGAATCTTAATCAGGAACATGGGAATCTGACAGAGTAGATCCCACTGTCCAAATGGTTCAAATGGCTCTGAGCACTATGGGACTCAACTGCTGAGGTCATTAGTCCCCTAGAACTTAGAACTAGTTAAACCTAACTAACCTAAGGACATCACACACATCCATGCCTGAGGCAGGATTCGAACCTGCGACCGTAGCGGTCTCGCGGTTCCAGACTGTAGCGCCAGAACCGCGCGGCCACTTCGGCCGGCTACCCACTGTCCAATCCAGACTTTTACACCACACTGCTTGGTATCCATAGAATAATAAGCTTTATGGATCAGTTTATGGAGACAAGTTTGGGTGAAATGCTAATCAATCCCCAATGCAAATCGCGTGGCAAGACAAAGTCTGTTACGTTCTGAACTAAAAGCATCACACTTGTCACATCTGGACTGTTAGGTAACATGAGGGGTATGCTGGCATGTGATTGGCATATGAATTTACTGTTTCGATCTCAAGCTCTGAGATTTAGAAGCAATCCAACCTGGCCAAGACTGCTGGCATCATAGGTCGGCCAGGTTTAGTTCCTTAGTACTGTTCATATGTCTTGCTAAATTTTTTGTAGGCTAGTATATCATGGGTCTGGAGACCTGAATGATACATGCAAGCTTGTGAGATGTCAGTTAAGGAACTGAATTGTTGTTCAAGAAAAACACCGAATGGTGATGTATAGCCAGCCTGGCTGATTTCATGATTTGATGTATGCTTGGGCTGCAACCCAAGAGTGTCCAGTTTGATTGGTGAACTATACAGGGTGATTCAAAAAGCAATAACAGATTTCAATTGTTTATTAGAGACAAACTATGAAAGATAGAAACACAATGCGCATTTCACTGGTTAGAGTAAGGCTCAAAGTTTTATGTTTTGCACAGGCACTACATCATACAGTGAACATAAGCACCACGCAATGCTTGAGGAATATAATTCCACATACAAATCAATAGGATCATGTTTATTGAACTGATAGCTTCAACAATTCAGTTTCTCAGCTTTTAAAGAGTAGCTGCTATAGGTGGTACAAAGACTCTGTGTTTTGTGCAGCCCCCCTCCCCACAAAAAAAATTGTGCGGTGTGAAGTCTGGTGACCTGGGAGGTCAAAGGCAATGAACACAGCAAAATTCATACTATCAGTTACAGTCACTGGGACACAACTGGTGCAGTAACTGCAATTTGTAAGGCTTCATGCACAGGCCTCATTTCAGAACATGCCACACTGTTGTTTGAGGATCATGAAGTTCTTGGTCTACCTGTCTTGTGGACTTTCAAGAACTATGTGTGAACACATCTTGGATACACTCAAATATTTTCATCATGCGTGCATCGCTGATGAGTGCTCTTCCCTTTACATATGCGATCAACTTCTAAGAACTCTGTTTGCCAGTCATAAGTCTGCTTGTGCAGAGATGGTTTCTTGCTGAATCGGGAGTGGACTGCACACTGCACTTGAACAACGAATTGACTGTGCGCAAATTCCAACACATAGAATGATTTCTCTTGTAGTATAGTCACCATGTTGCTACAAATGAACAACAGTGCAGATGTGACAAATTTTGGTCCTTTCTTTGTCTAGTGACATGTGCAATGTGTTTCTATCTTTTATAGTTTGCCTGTGTTAAACAATTGCAATCTGTTCTTGCTTTTTGTATCACCTGGTATAATCATTCAAAAGGGGCTTCACAGCTGACTCTGTGCTAGAAATGCTACCAAAATAAAAGGAGCCTATACAACAGCAGTGAGGCAAATTATAATTCACGTAACGTACAGTATTTAATGGTCCTAAACCACTTTCTGATAGCAAGTGATCATAGATTCATAACAAAAAGAGTGTACATAATTAGAATCACTCATCAGACACAGTGACAGAAATCAGGAGAATTTTAAATAAATTCTGGAGACTGTAAAGGGCCACCCTCCTCTAGCATTGCTTTTACTCATCACAAGTAGTCAATGCCAGAACTAATTTTCGAATTTTGGACAGGTCAGTATTATCTCAACAGTTTATCTGAGGAATTTCATATAATTATAAACATAATGTATTGTATTTCAAGCTAAAAATTAAGAAACCGAATTACTTTATTTTCGTTGTTACAATCAATGTGTACAATCTGTACTAAAAATTTCTAGATTCATTTATAAATTAATAGAAGTTCAGTTGTCAGGGAAGTTTGTGGACCCTTTGGAATATTGTTATTACAGCTGAGTGCGAAGGTAGCAGTGGGCATGCCTTTGATGTGATCGGACATGTTTTTGTATTTTGGAAGAACAATGTAATTATGGATTTGCTAATACGAAAATTCAAAAGACAGTGTGATATAGTAAAATGTGATACAAATAAACATTAGAAAAATCTGCACAGGCATTCTTCAAATTTATTTACTTCAATTGGAACTTGAGAACCTAAACAGTAAAAATTTCAGCTTCAAGATTCAGACTCCTAGACATGAATAACTGGAGTCAACTATGAGAGAAAAGATAAGTAAAAAGTTTATTGTAAATATTACTCCTCTCAAAATTTCTCAAATGACTTTACCATCAATGACAGTAGCAACAACAAAGGGGGGAGGGGTAGATTACAAGTGGCGGCTTCGCCCAGGATCAGTCGCGTAATAATGAAGTTTTGTCTGTTGCAGAAAAGAAAGTGCCTTATTGCATTTACAATTTATGAATTTCCACTGACACAAAGAAAGAAGACCAAGGGCTGCCCAACAAAGCAACATATCAACAGTGATGATGTACTACCAACAATGACAGACCGGATCAAATGAAAGAAGACTTTAAAACTACAACCAGGGGCATCAGAAAGGAAAGATAAGTACAAACAATTTGTGAAGTTAATTTGTTTAAGGAATTATGTGCTTGTTAACAAAATGAACAGGGATGAGGGTAGGAGTGAGGTAGAAGTGAAAGCTGTAAGATACAGCCAGCACATGTCTGAGCCACATGAAAACATTGTCAGTAAAGAAACAGTAAAGACTGATATTTTGTAGTTAATTTTGGCAAAACTAGAGCAAATGAAGGCAGATAACAATAGCAAATTTAGTGCAGTAATTGACCAGTTAACTGAAATAAGAACTGAAACAAATAGTAAAATAGACAAAGTTCAAGATCAGATAGGACGACTCAGTAATCAAGTTTCAGAGGTAAAAAAATGGGTTGTCAGAGGGGTTAAAAAGTGTGAATGAAAAAGTTAATGTTTTAAAAAATAAATTTAATGTTTTGGAAAATGAGCTAGCAATTGAGTCAGCGGGACAGTCGAAGAATGTTGATGACATCAGAGTTGAACAGAAGGACATAGCAGAAAAAATGGAACAAAATATTGCCAGATTAAACCAAAAAAATTTAAATGTTGAAAACAATATGCAACCTAATGTAACTGTTTTAGATCAAAAAATTTCAGCAGTTTAGGAAACTTGCATTCACAAAAATCTGTGTGTAAACAATGGTATTGCATGGTCCGACACTCCCATCAAAAGTTTTCCAACAGACAATTTACATTCTGTGGATTTTCTGCACCACTGTAGAGGCAGTTTTGTGTCAGACATGAATGACAATCAAAAAATTAAATATGTTAAAAGATGTCTTGAAGATGAAGCTCTGTCATGGGTAAATTTAACTTTAAGTCAGTAAGGAACACATCACATCAAAGTTTCAAGAAAAGTTTTTTAAATAAGTTTTAGCTGGAAGCTGAACAGGGGAGAATCAAAATTGCATTTTTGAATGATCCTAATTATAGGAACTGGGATGGTACTTTGAAAGAGTTTTGTAAGAACCAACTGACACATCTTGACAAACTAATTGATGAAATGACCTTGACTGATGCACTTAAAAGGAGATTACCAGAAAGGTTGCAGTGAGATTTAGTACACGAACCTGATGATTGTCTCGAACAATTTTTACAATATGATGACAGAAAGAAGTATGTACCATAGTATTTGGAACGACAAAAATCAAAATTGGAGCAATTACAGAAACAGAAGTAATAGTAACTTCTGTCAGAATCAAAGTGTCAATAGAGAGAGAAATTTTGAGCATAATTCAGGATAGGAATAATGGGGATAACCATGGGCATTTTAATAGAGAAAACAATCATAGAAGTAACTAGTAGGGAAACGGCAGTTCAGCTCAATGAAGGTCCACAGTTCTGGGACGAGGAAACACAACAAGCACAGGAACCTGTAATTAATCATCCTGCTGTAACATACCTTTTTTTTTATAGAGACAACTGATACTATGTATTCTATCAATTGTTGCATATGTTAAAGTTATCTCAGCTGTTTCACTAAAAGAATTCATATGATTTTGTATACAATGTATTATATTTCAGGCTGCAATGTATAAAAAAGAAATTAATGTGTTATAATCAACAGTTAAAATTACTCTTCTTTTAAGAATAACTGAAATTACGAAATTTCTGGCATACTTAAAATTCATATTATTAATTGAACAATCTAATGCTAATTATTAAACTCATTCCTGGATTAATTTATGAAATACTGATATATTTTAGCAATGATTCATCTTTAATTTTGTAAACTCTTTGGACTAATGTGAGTATCACAGAATGTAAGGAGTGGTGCTCAAGCCTCTGATCGAAATGCACATATTTTGCTAAACTTGTCAACAACAATGTAAGCATTGGTTTTTTTGAATGTGGACATTGTTAAGTCAGTGTGATTTAGAAGAATGGGATCAAATAAAAAGATATTCTAGCACATCCCTGGTTAGCCCCATAGTTGAAACTGGTAATCATTAATAAAATAATTAGTGATCAAGACAAAGTTTTCTCAGTCATTATAAAAGACCTATCAGTCTCCTGTCAGTCATTATATGAGATATTCACTACACAGAAAAATCATTAGAATTTAATCAGACAAAGGACTAAGCTGGATTTGGAAATCGATACAACACACTGAATCATAATTATAGAATAAGGAGAAATTGTAGAGCAATGAGTATGAAGTATTAATTTGTACAGAACTCACAGTTTTTAAGGAAAATGTTGCAGAGCAATGTGCATGAATTACTACTTTGTACTAAATTCACAGTTTCTAAGGAAAATATTGACTCGTTTTGTACACAAAATCTGTTCTAAAAATGTTGATTGAACCTGTCTGACTATACATAAGAAAGTTCAAGTTGAAGCTACAGCTTACATCAAACTTCATCAGTATAGTGAGAAATTTAGACCTGAAAGAGAAATTGTGAAGAGAGATTCCATGCCATTGAAACTATTCTCAGAAGTCCTACAGAAAGGTTCCAAAGCTTTAAACTAGGAAAAAAGAAGGAATACACGTTTTAGGTGTGTATACACAATCCAGTCACAATAATGTGACGACAGCTTATATTTGACGTCAATGTGCAAAACCACTCCCAGACGGCAGATGGCAGCACTAGCATTGAAGGATATATTAAGTGTGTCAGCTGAATGCTGTGGTAATGCAGAAACGATGCAATCTGTCTGACGTTCAAAAGGATATGATAATTGGCTTTCGGGTCTAAGGTGGAAGCATTTCCAAAGTAGTTATGTTTGTAAACTGTTCACGTGCTGCCGTGGTTAAAGTATACTGTGGATGTAAAAATGGGACTATCCAAAATCAACGTCGAGACAACCATGGGCACAGATGACAGGGGTCAATGATGGCTATGGAGATATGTATGGCTGAAGAGATGTGCAACTGTTGATCAGCTGGCGACCCAGATGAACCAAGGGGCAACCAACAGTGTCTCCACAACAATCATGGGGTACGCTGCTGCATAAGGGTCGCCACAGCAGGCACCTGGTACCCATGTTGAGTCGTGTTTATCTGTGATGACGGCCGGACTCTGTACATCAATACTGCAACTGGACATCCAGTGAGTGGAAACAGGTAGCCTCTTCAGATATATCACGTTGTATGCTCCATCAGAAAGATGGCCATTGCCATGTATGGCACAAAACATCTGAAAGCAAACACTCTGCATGCATTATGCTCTGGACAATGTATTTGTGGCATCTTTTCGATGATCACATCATTCTGGAAGGCACTATGGATCAACACAGGTATGCATTTGTCCACCCCTACACGCAGTCTGGTTTTCCTTGGCACAATAGCATCTACCAGACGGACAATGCAACATGCCACAGCTTACAGTATATATGCATGGTTCGAAGAGCAGCAGATGAGTTTACTTTACTCCCCTGGGCACCAAACTCTCCTGATTTGAACCAAACCAACAATCTGTGGGATGTTTGCACCATGGACCCTCGACCAAGAAACCTAGCACAACTGGCAATAGCACTGGAATTGGCATGACTCCACGTCACTCTTGGTACTCTCCTCCTGTATGTCTCACAGTGGTCCACACTGCAAATGATGGTCATTCAGGTTTTTGACAGGTGGTCACATTGATATGAATGGACAGCATATGTGATTCATCATTATTTTGCACACTATGTACCATTTGCCTACACTACTGCAACACCATTGTTAAGCCAAAGTAATTATGATTATCATTAACATATAGAATTTAGTACTATAAAACCATTGTACGTCTAAGTATGACATTATCCAAAGTCATTAATCTCAAAACTGTATGCAAAAAATTATAAACAAAAAACAAGAAGTCTGAAAATCAACCATAACAAGACTGATACAATATGCAAGTACCATACAGAACAGAAAATTATGCAAAAGCTGATTAGACAGACGAAGGATGTTTTTTGCTGCATTCCAAGAGAGTCCATAACTAAAGCATGATGAGAGATGGGTTGTTGACATTAGAAAACATGCAACAGAAACATAGATGAACAGGCTACGTATGGACACTGTAATGCATAGAAAAATCAGTTGATGTTAAGTGGTTGATGATAATGAATACACTCATAGTTGAGAGCCCATTCCAATAACAGTCTGCTCAACTAAAATAACACTGTCTTTTGGAACACTACTCATAGGAAACAGAGATAGAAAATCAAAATAAAAGTTATTAAATAAAAACAGTCTAGGATTACGTGTAAGTTGTTAAAATTTAAAATTCATTAATCAGGTGACTGGTTTTGATCATGGTACCATTCAATCTCCATGATGATGGCTGGAGACAATAAACACTACTCAATGGGTTTATCATAAAATACACACTACTTAATGTGTTTATTTTCGCAACATAGTGAGCTGCTCCTTACCACTCTTCCCAGCCATCATCACAAGGTATTGGTCTTATGATGACTGTGCCACAAATGAAACTGATCACTTGGTTAATAAATTTTCAATTTCAGTAACTTACATGTAATCCTAGACTTTTTGTATATAAAGCCTTTTATATTAATGTGATAGTTACACATTTCTTCAGTTTCTACAAAATAATACTTATAGTTACACTTTATTTTTTCGTCCATAGATCATATTTCACAATGATATTAGGTATTTCATGTTGCCAATTTAATTCAGTGTAATTTTTCTTCAAAATCTGTCTTTGATATATAACAACAATCTTTTTGCACTGTATTATGTTAACAGATCATAAGTAGTAATACACTGTGATGATATATGCTAACACCCTGCATTAATTTACTCAACAGTACCGGATATGAAAGGAAAGTAAACAAAGCCAAGTTGTTCATTTATGACATATTGCTGAAAATACTAAAACAAGTTTCACATTTACATAAACTGGAAACTAGCTTTTTAGATCATGTATGTTTATCAATACTGCAGAAAATTTAAACATTTATACATAATGAAAACTCATTAAATCATATCTGCCCAAAATACACTTAATCTGTATGTTCTCTTCTGTATTTTAAGCACTGCAGTTTGTTTTCCTTTCCATCTTTCAGTAAATCTGTTTTCAAAGGAAAAGGAAGTGTTTTACTTCACTTCCAACTTTACATTTGTCTTATGGATTAGCCTGCAAGTACTGTTTCGCCTTATACCAACATCCAGAGATGAGATAATCCTTCAGTTTTCTTTTGTAGGTGCTCAGTTCATTTACTCTAAATGACAGTCTATTATAAAATAAAATTCTTGCATTTGTGGGGCTCCTATCTGTCATTTTCAACATTTTGCTTGATGTATGATAATTTTCTACAGTTCTTTTGTTGTAGTAATGAAAACCTCTGTTTAGAGATGCTGTACAATTTACCATTAAAGGAAATATTGTCTCACATATATATAGAAACTTGGTGCAATTAACATTTTAAATTCTTTGAATTTGTTATTTCAGGATTCCCATGGTGTTTGTTTTGTTTTGCATCTGATGGCCTTCTCTTGAAGCTTTAAAATTCTCTGAATGCATACATCTGCAAGAATTTTTGTATTTCATTTAGGTGGCTAATGCTTTTTCAACAGTAAAGATGTTCTGGCTTTTCAATGGACAAACTGTAAAACAGATAGAATAGCAGGAAGATCTGAAAGAGCAAAGTGAGTTTAGAGGAGGAAGATCATTCTAACAACAAATTCTGCCGAAAACAACCAGCAGAAAAAAAATAACAGCAGATGGGAAATGTATATTATATTTATTGATCTGAAGATGGTTTATGACAGTGCTCCAATGAAAGACTAATGGTACCCAGTGCAAGACAAAAAAGTATCTTCAGTTTATAATAATGCAGTGAAACATTATAGTAAGGACAATAGAAGTAGAGTCAAAATAGATAACTGTTTGACAGAAGAGTTTACTCTTAACAAGGGATTGTACATAAAGGATTTTGGATCTCTCGTGTTGTTCAACACATGTATTGATAAAGTCTTTAAAAATTGGAGGAGGAAACGTCAAAATATGGATCATAAGAGTAAGCTATGGGAGTATATACAGTCTACTGTTCGTGCACAATCAACTGATTGGAGCTGAAGATGAAGAAGATGTAAGTAATATGTATAGAAAATAAGTGACAGGTATGAGGAGTAAAGTATGGTGAAGGGGAAAAAAAAAAAAAAAAAAAACAAAAAACAAAAAAAAAACAAAAAACAGTAGGCCCATACGTTAACACGAAGAATGACTTGTATATTAGTTTATAAGTCATACTTCATGTGAACATATAGGCCTTCTTCATACAAGCATCACATTACGGAATAAAATTTGAAACGCAAACAAAGGCCATAATTGAGTGGCTGCATCCAGTATCATGGAATCATGGTAATTTAAAGTTAAAAAAAAGAAGTGATTGTGCAAGTGTTTTGTGAACAGCATTGTGTCGCTTGGGACAAAAGTGTGGTTGCTAACTGACAAAGTGAAAGAAAGGCTCCACACAATGGAAATGCATGAGGTGTTGCATAAACCTCAATAACGGACATAGTAAAGAATGAAAACATCACTAAACTAATAGAAATAGATTCAACTTTGGTGTGGTGGATAGGAAGTAAACAAAGAGAATTGTACAGTCATTACGGTATGTACAGATGGTAACAGAATACCAACAACTCACAAAATGTGGTCACAAAGTCTTTCAGGAGGGTGGAAAAAAGATATAGGCCTAATACGCCCAGAATGTGATGGAATGCAGGAACTTACAGAGGCTATGGATGGAGAATGGATTATGGTATAGCTGCATGTGTAACTGTGTTCCGTCTCTTATGAGAAAACATTTATCACAGTCCTGCCACAAATTTATTGCGTTTTGCAGAAATTACACCAGTCAAGCGTAGTATGAATTTCAGATGCGTTATCATCTTGTATATATTCAATTCTAATTCTCAACTTTGTTCAAAACACGTTTTGTTGATAAACAATCTCTGAAATTTTGTCGGTCTCACATTATTGGTATCGGTAAGTTTAATTAAATTAACGAAAGTCCTCTGTTTTGTCGAAGGATACGGCACTCGTAAAAGTGAACTCAATTTGTGATTGTTATGCCAACTTAACAGTTTACTTACGTATAGCGTAACTGACATGCGTCATAATGAAACACCGTTAGAAAACGACTCATTAGAAGCCAATGGCAATGCAAAAAGGATCGTGACCCAAAGTGTCTACTGCCGAAAGGTACGGTACTTTAAACTGGATAATAAGCTGTGACTGAACAACTAACACAAATAAAATGTACGTAGCTGCTAGCACTGGCAACTGTTATCTAGAAAAATGAAATGTTCTAAAGACCAGAGTATGCCATTTGCGGTAAAACCTTCACCAATATTTTCGATCCAGTCGTGCTACTTTTAGTGTCCTGTAGCGTTCCACCACTGAACTAAGAAAAAGTACAGTGAAATGCGTGCTGCGTTCCTATCACGTGCTTGCCACGCTTTCGGGAAGCACAGACTTGGAACTATCGTACTGAAGAATGCCGACGAGCCTAACGACAATGTAAACGCCTGAAAGGTTTTAGCGTAGATCGCGCGAGTCTACAGCAGAGAAAAACTTATTCTACACAGGCCTGATAGAAGAACTTATATTACTACGCCAAAACCTACTTACAATGGAAGATATCCGTTGCTTTATAAGGCTGGGTCTTACACAAATAAGTTCACATGACTTCTACACCAGAAAATTTGCTTTCTCAGACACAGGACTGAATAACATAGCGCCCAGCTCAGGGCTGTGGTCGCTGCTAGAGCTATTCCATGAACACATTGCATTTCGCTGCGTCGCACGACGCTTCCACTAGCTATTGATTTCTGTACCCCCACTATCACAGTTGGGAAGGAGGAGGGGGAGTGTAATCAATATTCCTAAAATAAGCTGTGTTCCTCACGGTGTCTTAATTGCACTTGCTGGTATTTACACAGGGAAAATAACGCCTTGAAATAGTGTTTAATGTCTTCTTCTTATATCGTCTATTTAAATGGTAGTTGATAATTCTGTGCATTTTGAGGGTTCTTTTCGGCTGTTACCTATGCTAGTGTTGCTGCAACATTACTGCTTTATTGCTTTACCCTCATGATAAAATGACAGATGAAACAAACGTATGATGCCTTTCAGCCATGCGCGTCGCATCAGGATGTAGTTTGTTTTGTGAGTGGTATTTGTATGGTTTGAAGTTCTTCCTACTCCCCGTGCGAGCCATGGATCGAATTTGGAGCCGCATTTCTAACGACGCACACCATTTGGGACAATGCGTAATTATCAATTAGCGTGACACGGTGAAGGCAGAAATCTCATCGTCGTACATGACGTGGTATACTGAAGCGATCAAATAATAGAGAAAACTGACTTTTCTGTTTGCTAAACTAGTTTTTGTGCCGACTTTGACGCGAACAGACCAGTAATACAAATCTTGCAAAGAAATAACAAGAGTCTACCAACCTCGGTAATCTCACACATTCGAGACATTTTGCAAGAATTGATCTCATTGTAAGCGGTTTAACCATAAAGGATGTTTAAAAAGAAGTGTCATATAGTCCTACAGGAGATAATATGGATCAGAGTTAGAGAAAAAGTTAATGTAACGGTATGTCCGGAAATCAACACCCGTGGAGATAGGGGCCAATCTGTCCCCTCAGTCTCATTTGTCTGTTCCGTAGAAGCAGGCACTATAATAGTGCTCTATGTGGTTGCCACATAGTCTGACATGTCATTACGCTCTTCTTCGTAGTGCCTCACGACTCTTTCAGAAACACATGGCTCATGGGGTGCCGCCCCATCATGCATAAACAACAGTCGTCTTCTACAAGCGCAGAAATCGGTTATACACAGCGACATCGTTCACGTCAGTGGTTGCTACAGGATGTGCATTTGCCCACAAATGCATTTTGTGATAATTTGCTATGTCTTCAGTTATGAATATTGCCTAATCCATAAATAAAATGGAGGCTGTAACCTGCAGATCATCAACGGCCCATATCTTAATTGGTATTAATTGCCGGACGTACCCTTATACGAAATTTGTGACACTACTTTTTAAACACTTTGCACATCCCCTAGCTGTCAAGGTCCATGCATATTAACTGTTAGCTGTTTAAGATTATGTGAGCACGGTTCTGCAGTATTTTTGAAACATTGGAACTAATAGATCACTAACATAAAAATTGTTTGCATTTTTAAACATTTGAAGAACAGTTTCGAGTAATTCTATTTCATTGAACCACATTTTATATATTACAGATTGACAGAAGAGTTTTATTCACATGTTTTTGCACTATGGTCTTCTGTGCTGTATTATGAACTTGCGTCATGCTTGCTACTTAAGACTATTAGCATACTTCGCCTGAAATGAAATGATCATATGGCATTGCTGACCGGGAGGCCCCAATCGCGGAAGTTCAGCCGCCAAGCGCTAGTCTTATTTCAGTCGACGTCCTATTGGGCGACTTGCATGCCGGTGATGAGGATGAAATGATAATGAGGACAACATAACACCCAGTCCACGAGCAGGGAAAAAACCCCCAACCCAGCCGGGAATCGAACCCAGGCCTACTGCATGGGAGGCAAGCACGTAACTACCTTTTTTTATCTTACATTTTGTTCGTTGTTGATCGTTGTGTTTGATCGTCGCGGACGTCACATGACATCCGTTAAAGTTCGTTTGTTGATCCTTCCACTCAGTTTTTTTTTATTGCAGAGGCCAACCAGCTCTCTGACCGAACACGCTGAGCTACCGTGCCGGCTAACCACCCAGCTAAGTAGGCTCGCCTATGATATAGTTGTTGATGTAACCTACTACCTACCTCGGATACACCTTGCACCAAATGAGGTAGGTTGCATAGTGAAATGGTCGGACAAGGTTGGCTATGATCTACCTCACTTGTGCTGTTTTTGTGAATTTGTTTTATGTTTCTTTTACGAATTATGATTTCAGACACAGTGACTTCAAAATATTTCTCTACCATGTTTGAATGCGATTCTGTTAAGTTTTTACAGATGCTGTAATGTTTAATCGATTCAGTAACGGCGGTATTCACTCTCTCTCGCTCAATGTGGCTTAGGTTTCCGCTTCAACCACTAACGAGTAGCAAGTAGATTGGACTCTCCCAAAACATGCCTCCCGATATTTAGCTGTGCGGCGCGGAGTGATTCATAACATTTTGTTCTTTCCATGTGTCTAAACGTTGCACTTTATAACATGATGTCTTTTACTTTACAAAGTGTGCTGTATAAATTTATAATCTATTTCGAGATTGACTGTACGAGTAGCTCTTACAACGGCGGGCAACTGTGAATTTTCCAGGTAGTACGTAATTCGAGAGGTGGTAAAAATCTGGTACATTTCGTGAAAATAAGATCACGGCTGTTCACGTGGTCAGTTTCAGTGTATACTCGACGTAAGAAGGTAAACTTTTAGTTCGATTTCATGAAGGAGAGTTATTATTCAGTGATTTATCTAGCGATGTGCGTGAAGCTAATAAGAGTCAATTGCAATAGATAGTTTGGGATCTTATATTGTTTTTGTTGATAGATAAAAGTTCAAAAGTCAGGTGCATAACATCTGTTAGTTTTATCAGACGTTATCTTCACATTTTGAATGGAAATCAGAAAGATTAAAAAGTAGGTAGGCCTGCAGGTTGGTTACCCTTGGACCAGCAGTTAATCGATTCTGTGGACTCCGTGTACCCTGAAACTGGCCCTGATTGGTTTTTCGTCAACGATGGAGCCATCCGAGATGTAGCACAACCCCGGATTGATAGCTTAACAATAACATAACGTCTACGCTGCAAACCTCTCCACCCAAAGCAGCGGCAAATTCACGTCTCTCAATGGTTTTCAGAAACTTACGTTGTAGCGTCAACCGTTCGCCTGATTCTCACTTTTTCCTTTCCAAGGATTAAACTGTTCCTAAAAATATCGTCTAATATACTTAAAAAGCCATTAGATCTCTAGTTTTATAGTCTCGCATTTATTCCACGAGAGGCAAGAAAGACGAAAGAATCTACACTTCAATAGCGCTGATTCAGAAACAAATGAGATAGTTAACTGTTTTGCATTAAAAATACTGTTTTTAATTCATCTACACTAATTTTCGGTGATCAGTACATTCCAAGCATGTTTATGCTGACGTTAGATAAGTTTACATCTCAAAATTAAGAGACATCTAAATATTACTGACACAGACTGTAGTTTTTAACACAGTATATTTTCAGGTAGCAAAATACTTTTAATCGCTGCTTTAACCCAGTAATACATGTTGCAATGAAATATTCCCCCGCTCGCTGAACCATTGGCGAAAGCTGCTAATAAACTTTTATAAATTCTGAAAAAACATGTCTAGCTAGTTTCTATCTTACCTTCTGTGTAAAAAAGACGTGTATCATCACCAAGTTAGTACGCAAATTCTTGTCTATCAAAAACAATTACTTTATTTCACTAAAGTCGAACTGACGTAACATGGATGCCTTTATGACAATTTATGTTCCTACACAAAGCCACTTCAGAGAACTTCTACCAATACCATTGGATATCCTTGGCGAACATTCTCGTTGGAGTACCTTTGTCAACAACAAAGATTCTTGTGGTATGAATGAAATCGTTGACTGTTTAACGCGGAAATCCCCCCCCCCCCCCAATCCCCTTCCCCATACCATGCTCCTCCTTTCCAGATAACATCACTGAGAAGCCGTTGATATTGCATCTACATCTGCATCTATACTCACCAAATCACCATGAAGTGTGTGACAGAGATAAATCCCCATTACACCACACATTAAGAGAATTTCTTCCTGCTCCATACTCGAATGGGGAAGAATGACTGCTTAGATGCTTTCGTGCGTTCTGTGATTAGTCTGCTTTTGGTTCGCTGTCTCTGCCAGATGATGATGATATTTGCTTTGTGGGGTGCTGAACTGCGTGGTTATCAGCGCTCGTACAAAGTCCCACTCTTTTCACAGCCCGGTCTCGCCACTTTCCCGAATGATGATGAAATGATGAGGACAACACAAACACCCAGTCCTCGAGCGAAGGATATCACCGATCCGGTCGGGAATCGAACGTGGGACCCCATGATCCAGAGGCAGCGGCGCTAGCCAGTAAACCACGAGCTGTGGACTCCCTGCAAGAGTGACAGGCTCCCTACTTACGAGACTGTAGTACACTATGTGATCAAAAGTATCCGGACACTCCCCAAAACATACGTTTGTCATATTAGGTGAATTGTGCTGCCACCTAATGCCAGGTACTCCATATCAGTGACCTCAGTAGACATTAGACATCGTGAGAAAGCAGAATGGGGTGCTCCATGGAACTCACGGACTTCGAACGTGTCAGGTGATAGGGTGTCATTTGTGTCATACGTCTGTACACGAGATTTACACACTCCTAAACATCACTAGGTCCACCGTTTTCGATGTGATAAATGGTTCAAATGGCTCTGAGCACTATGGGACTTAACTTCTGTGGTCATCAGTCCCCTAGAACTTAGAACTACTTAAACCTAACTAACCTAATGACATCACACACATCCATGCCCGAGGCAGGATTCGAACCTGCGACCGTAGCAGTCGCGCGGTTCCGGACTGAGCGCCTGAACCGCTAGACCACCGCGGCCGGCTCGATGTG
Organism: Schistocerca cancellata; assembly: GCF_023864275.1. Taxonomy (NCBI): domain Eukaryota; kingdom Metazoa; phylum Arthropoda; class Insecta; order Orthoptera; family Acrididae; genus Schistocerca; species Schistocerca cancellata. The sequence goes on from NC_064634.1 coordinate 168,389,567, forward strand.
ATAGTGAAGCGGAAACGTGAAGGGACACGTACAGCACAAAAGCGTACCGGCCGACCTCGTCTGTTGACTGACATAGACCGCCGACAGTTGAAGGTGATAGTAATGTGTAATAGGCACACATCTATCCAGACGATCACACAGCAATTCCAAATTGCATAAGGATCCACTGCAAGTACAATGACAGTCAGGCGGGAGGTAAGAAAACTTGGATTTCATGGTCGAGCGGCTGCTCATAAGCCACACATCACCCCGGTAAATGCCAAACGACGCCTCGCTTGGGTGTAAGGAGAGTAAACATTGGAAGATTGAACAGTGGAAAAACATTGTATGGAGTGACGAATCAAGGAACACAATGGGGCGATCTGATGGCAGGGTATGGGTATGGCGAATGCCCGGTGAACGTCACCTGCCAGCACATGTCGTGCCAACAGTAAAATTCGGAGGCGGTGGCGTTACGGCGTGGTTGTGTTTTTCATGGAGGGGGCTTGCACCCATTATTGTTTTGCGTGGCACTACCACAGCACAAGCCTACATTGATGTTTTAAGCACCTTCTTGCTTCCCACTGTTGAAGAGCAATTCGGGGATGCCGATTGCAACTTTCAACACGATCGAGCACCTATTCATAATGCACGGCTTGTGGTGGAGTGGTTACACGACAATAACATCCTTGTAATGGAGTGGCTTGCACAGAGTCCTAACCTGAATCATATAGAACACCTTTGGGATGTTTTCGAACGCCAAGTTCGTACCAGGCCTCTCCGAGTGACATCGATACCTTTCCCCAGTGCAACACTCCGTGAAGAATGGGCTGCCATTCCCCAAGAAACCTTCCAGCACCTGATTGAACGTATGCCTGCGAGAGTGGAAGCTGTGATCAAGGCTAAGGGTGGGCCAACACCATATTGAATTCCAGCATTACCGATGGAGGGCGCCACCAACTTGTAAGTCATTTTCAGCCATGTGTCCGGATACTTTTGATCACATAGTGTATATTCTTAGATCGCGAAGTATTGCTCCTTGAAACTGCACAAGTTGCCTGTCTCCTTCAGGTTTTTCAGAATTTATGTTACGGTGTACTGTAGCTCACACGAACTTGTGTCCATTAATGCCGTCCTCCTTTTTTACTTTCAATATCTTCTGTTAGTCATATTTGGTATGGGTGCCACACATTTGAACACAATTCTGGGATGGGTCACACGAGTGCAGTCTCCTTAGACTGGTTATATTTTCTCAGTATCTTAGTAATGACGCCCCTCCCCCCCCCTCCCCAAGTCTGCCAACTATTTTACCTACGATTCAGCCTGTATGTGTGTTCATTCCATTTCATTTCCCCACAAACAGCTGCACTCAGATATTCGTATGAGTTTACTGATAGATTTGCAATCGTAGATGACTGTGGATGTACTTTATGTTGATTGTTGGTTTGTTCTGGTACGTATTTGACGTCAGCAAAAGAATGATAGACATCAGATTACATTCCCCTTTGCTAAAAAGTTTTTTTAGATTAGGCAGGCGACTCTCCATCCTATCCAGAAAACTACAGCTGTACGAAACCCAGTAGTACAAGCGTCAGATCGAAAGAAACGCCCCCCACTAATAAGAGTATTAAAATCCTAATGGTTAACTGCCGAAGCATTCGCTGCAAAGTTCCGGGGTTCGAAGTGCTCCTGAAAAGCAGTGAATCTCACTTAATACTAGGTACAGAAAGGTGGTTGAATCCTGGGAAACCGACAGCAGTGATATGTTTGGGGAAAATTTAAGTGTATACCGAAAGGATAGGTTAATGGGAAATGAAGGTGGTGTACTTTCGCAGTAGACTGGAAACTCAAATAACCCAGATATAAACTGAAGCTGCATGCGAGATTGTTTTGGCAAGACTCAGAATCAAGAGTGGACATAAAATAACTAGAGCCTTCTGCCGCCCGCCGGACTCATCTCCTGATGTAACCGAAAACTTTAGAGAAAGTTCCAGTTCACTTGTAAGTTCCCCAATCATACTGTAATCGTTGGTGAAGACTTTAATTATCCAACAATTAACTGGGAAAACTACAGTTCTGTTGGTGGTGGGCTTGATAAGACAACTTGTGAAACATTACTAAATGCCTTATCTGAAAACTACCTAGAACATTTAGTTAGAAACCCTATTCATGATGCTTCCCACGCCCGGGTTCCCGGGTTCGATTCCCGGCGGGGTCATGGATTTTCTCTGCCTCGTGATGGCTGGGTGTTGTGTGCTGTCCTTAGGTTAGTTAGGTTTAAGTAGTTCTAAGTTCTAGGGGACTGATGACCATAGATGTTAAGTCCCATAGTGCTCAGAGCCATTTGAACCATTTGAACCTATTCATGATGGAAATATAACGGATCTGATGGCAACAAACAAACCTGACCTCTATGAGGATCTCTGCATCGAAACTGGTGTCAGGGACTATGACGTGGTTGTGGCGACAATGATTAGCAACGTACAAAGGACAACTAAAACAAGCAGAGAGATATAAATAATCAGTAAACTAGGTACAAAAATCAGTAGTGCCGTATCTCAGTGAGGAACTTGGAACTTTCAGCACAGGGCAGAAATACGTGGAGGAACAACGGTTCAAGTTTAAAAGAATAGTTGACCATGCACTGGATATATACGCATCCAGTAGAAGAGTTCATAATGGGAGGGGCCCTCCATAGTATACAGTCACTGTAAAGAAACTTCTAAAGAAACAGAGGCTACGGCGTAATTAGTGTGAAACAAAGCATAAGACTATAGACAGATGCTGAATGAAACACTTTTGACTATCAAGATGGCAATGCCTGAAGCCTTCAGTGACTACTGTAGCAGAATATTGTTAAATTATATTTCACAAAACCCAAATAAATTCTGGTCGAATTTAAAGGTTGTTAGTGGTACAATAATTAGTGTCCAGTCCCTAGTGGACGAGACAAGAACTGAAATTGAGGGTAGCAAAGCAAAATCTGAAATGCCTAGTTGCGTTTTCAAGTGTTCTTTTACAACGGAAGAACCAGGAGAATTGCCACAATTCAATCCTCGTACCACTGAAAAGATGACCGAAATCAGTATTGGTGTCGGTGGTGTTGAGAAACAGCCGAAATCGTTGAAATTGAACAAAGCCCCAGGAACCAATGGAATCCATATCAGATTCTGTAGTGAATTTGCCACCGAATTAGCCCCTCTTCTAACTATAATCTATCGTAGATACGTCGGACAAAAAATCATGCCCAGTAGTTGGAAGAAAGCACAGGGAACACTTGTCTGCAAGAAGAGTAGTAGAAGTGATCCACAAAACTACCGTCCACTGTGTTTCACATCGATTTGTTAGAATCTTAGCACCTATTCTACACTCAGACATAATGAGGTGTCACGAACAGATTGATCTCCATGTCAACCAGCATTGAAATCCGAAACATCGATTATGTGAAAGCCAGCTCGCCCTTTTCTCAGTACAGTCTGAAAACTTTGGATCAAGGTAGTCAGGCAGATTCTGTATTTTTTGATTTTCAAAAAGCATTTGACTTAGCACCACCTCTACGCTTATTGTCAAAAATTCAATCACATGGGATATCACGTAAAATTTGTGACTGGATTGAGGGTAGGGAGGACACAGAATGTTAGCTTGGATGGAGAGTCATCGTCAGCTGTAGAAGTAAGTTCGGGTGTGCCTCAGGGAAGAGTATTGCGACCCTTGCTGTTCATATTGCATGTTAATGACCAAGCGGACAATATTAATAGCAACCTCAGGCGTTTTGTAGATGATGCAACTACCTATAACAATGTACTGTCTGAAAGAAGCGGCATAAATATTCAGCCAGATCTTGCTAAGATTTGAAAGTGGTGCAAAGATTCGCAATTTGCTTTAAATGTCCAAAAAGTAAAATTGTGCACTTCACAAAACGAAAAAAATGTGGTGTCCTATGATTATAATGTCAATGAGTCACAGTTGAAATCACACTTTGTATGGATATGAAATGGAATGACCACATAAGTTCTTTGTGGGTAAAGCAGGTGATAGACTTCGGTTTATTGACAGAATACTGGAGAAGTGCAATCAGTCTATAAAGGAAATTGCTTACAAATAGTTCGAGCGACCCATTCTAGAATATTGCTCAAGTGTGTGGGGACCATACCAGATAGGAGTAACAGGGGATACTGAACGCATACAGAGAAGAGCAGCACGAATTTTCACAGGTTTGTTTGATCCGTGGGTGAGTGTCATAGTGATGCTGAAAGAACTGAACTACCAGACTCTTGAAGATAGACGTAAACTATCCGGAGAAAGTCTACTAACAAAGTTTCAAGAACCGACTTTGAGTGATAACTCTAGGAATATATTAAAACTCTCTACGCATCACTCACATAGGGATCGTGGGACAAGATTAGAATAATTACAGCAAGCACAGAGACATTCAAACAGTCACTCTTTCCGCTCTCCATACGTGAATGGAAGGAGAAGAAACCCTAATAACTGGTACTTGCACTTCAGGGTGGTTTGCAGAATACATATGTAGACGTCGGTGTAGATGCACAAGGGACATTCGGAAAAGGATAACTGTCAATATTCCAAAAGCAGGTATCTCCTTCGCTGTTTGTAATATTATGACTAAAAAATCAAATTTGGTTCTTACTTGACAACACATATAGACTTTTATTACACATGGCATAAATTTATGCGTGTTTAGATTTATCTTGAATGATTTGTTGCAGAATATAGTCAAGGGAAGAGATATCTCTGTTTAAGAATGCATCATATTGAATCTTGGAATACTAACGTAGATGGTCCGTCATTCGTAACGCAAGTTTCTGCACAGTATCGGGCGATGTAAGTGGCATACATTTAAGTCACTTCAAGCCGACGTAAAGACATATGAATTACGGAAGAAAATATTCGGCATTATTTGTATTAGTGAATTATGTAATAATTTATTGAAATAATCAGTAAATTCATATAGCTACATTTCAGTATAAATTATTACAAGTAATTTAAAGGCAAAATAAGTAGTGTAGGCCTTATTGTCCAAAAAAAGTGGACTCTGCTCGGAAGTCTTTCTGTGTGAGTCATGTAGCTTGCACAAGACTGATATTTATAAGGAAATATGTCAGATACAAAAATAAGATTTACCACAATGATAATACTCAAACTAGAAAGTAGTTTGCTGTGTGAATATGTCTGATATTGCCAGAATAGGTTCAAATGGTTCAAATGGTTCTAAGTACTATGGGACTTAACATCTGTGGTCATCAGTCCCCTAGACTTAGAACTACTTAAACTTAACTAACCTAAGGACATCACACACATCCATGCCTGAGGCAGAATTCGAACCTGCGACCGTAGCAGCAGCGCGTTCCGCATTGAAGCGCCTAGAACCGCTGGGCGCCACAATAGGAGAAAATATCGTAAGCAGGTAATTAAATATAAATTATAAAAGAATCTAAAACTTCCCATAAAACTTTTCAAAATTTTGTATACGTGTATCTTTACTCTTTGGACAAGTTACCTAGTGTGACGATGCTGTCTATATACACTCCTGGAAATTGAAATAAGAACACCGTGAATTCATTGTCCCAGGAAGGGGAAACTTTATTGACACATTCCTGGGGTCAGATACATCACATGATCACACTGACAGAACCACAGGCACATAGACACAGGCAACAGAGCATGCACAATGTCGGCACTAGTACAGTGTATATCCACCTTTCGCAGCAATGCAGGCTGCTATTCTCCCATGGAGACGATCGTAGAGATGCTGGATGTAGTCCTGTGGAACGGCCTGCCATGCCATGCCATGCCATGCCATGCCATTTCCACCTGGCGCCTCAGTTGGACCAGCGTTCGTGCTGGACGTGCAGACCGCGTGAGACGACGCTTCATCCAGTCCCAAACATGCTCAATGGGGGACAGATCCGGAGATCTTGATGGCCAGGGTAGTTGACTTACACCTTCTAGAGCACTTTGGGTGGCACGGGATACATGCGGACGTGCATTGTCCTGTTGGAACAGCAAGTTCCCTTGCCGGTCTAGGAATGGTAGAACGATGGGTTCGATGACGGTTTGGATGTACCGTGCACTATTCAGTGTCCCCTCGACGATCAGCAGTGGTGTACGGCCAGTGTAGGAGATCGCTCCCCACACCATGATGCCGGGTGTTGGCCCTGTGTGCCTCGGTCGTATGCAGTCCTGATTGTGGCGCTCACCTGCACGGCGCCAAACACGCATACGACCATCATTGGCACCAAGGCAGAAGCGACTCTCATCGCTGAAGACGACACGTCTCCATTCGTCCCTCCATTCACGCCTGTCGCGACACCACTAGAGGCGGGCTGCACGATGTTGTGGCGTGAGCGGAAGACGGCCTAACGGTGTGCGGGACCGTAGCCCAGCTTCATGGAGACGGTTGCGAATGGTCCTCGCCGATACCCCAGGAGCAACAGTGTCCCTAATTTGCTGGGAAGTGGCGGTGCGGTCCCCTACGGCACTGCGTAGGATCCTACGGTCTTGGCGTGCATCCGTGCGTCGCTGCGGTCCGGTCCCAGGTCGACGTGCACGTGCACCTTCCGCCGACCACTGGCGACAACATCGATGTACTGTGGAGACCTCACGCCCCACGTGTTGAGCAATTCGGCGGTACGTCCACCCGGCCTCCCGCATGCCCACTATACGCCCTAGCTCAAAATCCGTCAACTGCACATACGGTTCACGTCCACGCTGTCGCGGCATGCTACCAGTGTTAAAGACTGCGATGGAGCTCCGTATGCCACGGCAAACTGGCTGACACTGACGGCGGCGGTGCACAAATGCTGCGCAGCTAGCGCCATTCGACGGCCAACACCGCGGTTCCTGGTGTGTCCGCTGTGCCGTGCGTGTGATCATTGCTTGTACAGCCCTCTCGCAGTGTCCGGAGCAAGTATGGTGGGTCTGACACACCGGTGTCAATGTGTTCTTTTTTCCATTTCCAGGAGTGTATTTTATCTTTTACAATTGACTTCAAATTTAACTTACATGGTATGTTGCACTATGAATATTTTACTATTTTGAATAAGCATATTATAATTATGCGCTGTTAACTGAAAACAAATATTTCTGATTTGCTTGTTCAGTTTCATAGGCAAATCTCTGCTTGCAGTTACTGACTGTAACGGTAGTAATGATATGGACACTTCAGTGTACGAAGTCAGTTAAAAATTTCGGGAACTTCGTCCACAAAATTTTTCTACCCTTACCTTTTACTTATTGTGCATGGTCTCCGTCGTAGTACTCTCCTCAATTGGTATACCACTCCCAACGACTTTTCCTCTTCAGGAAGCAGTCTTGGTACGTCTCTGCGTGAAGCGCCGTCTGCGACTTTTCTTTTATCTCGTCTATCGTTGCAAATTTTCAACGGGATTTTCAACTTCGGAAATTAAAAAAAGCCCGCAGGGGCCAGGTCTGGAGTATGAGGCAGCACAGTGATTTAGTTTCAACGAGGGATATGTTGAATGGGTTGGGTGGTTTCTTAGGCTAGGAGGTTTGGAACAGTACAAACGGAGTTTCAGTCTCAAAGGATGCAGGTCAAACACAGAATAAGGGTAGACCTAGAAAACATCGGTATTATAGTTGTAAATTGTCGTAGCTGTGTTGGGAAAGAACCAGAGTTCCAAGCATACGTAGAAAGCAGCGAAACAAAAATTGTAATAGGTACTGGAAGTTGGCTAAAGACTTCAACCGAAGTTTTTACCAACGACCTAATTGTATTCAGGAACGATGGATGAAATTAAGTCGGAGGTGGCGTGTTTGCTGCTGTCGGAAGTTGTTTATGATGTACTTAAATAGAAGCAGACACTTGATGTAAGTTAATACATAAGGGTTATACTCTAAAGCCGGAATAATTTAATAATTGGTTCATCTTACCAACACCCTGACTCAATGATTTAGTTGCTGAATCACATTTCAAATAGGTATACGACTCATACAGTTAAAGTTGGTGATGACTTCAGTTTATCCTCGAATATTGACGAAAGTAAATTTTTGATGTCAGTGGTAGACATAAACCATCGTCCGAATCTGTAATAAATGCTTTCTCCGAAAATTAGTTTACGCACGTAGTTCAGCAGCCCACTTGAAGTTTAAATGGTTGTGATAACAGACTAGATCTTTTAGTGACAAATAATTCTTAGGAAATGGAGAGTGTCATGATGGGTACAGAAATTAATGATCACAAGGTCGTCGTAGCGAGACTGAGTACCGCAAAATAGATCTATTTAAAAAATATATAATTTACTTCATGTCTTCCTAAGAGACAGTCTGCATTCCTTTCAATAAACTATGTAAGCATTGACCAGATGTGGCTTAAATTCAAAGAAGTAAGTGTTCATAGTAATAATAGAGCTTCGTACCAAGTAAAGTAACTAGAGAGAGCACAATTCCTCATCGCTACAACATTGCTTCGCTGCACTGCATATAAGCGCCAGGCACATGAGATGTGCTAGTGCTCCCAGGCAGAATAAAAAGACGTGTAGCACGAAATAAACTCTTGCAATATCAGCGTCAGATGTCACTTTAAGACTTGTAAATATATAAGCAGTATATATGCGCGTCCCTGCCAGCCATATTAGACTGAGCAATGACCACAGTGCGGCAAAGAAATAAGCGATTTCCGCTTACGAAGTCATCTACTCACAGGGGTCATGTCACCTTTGCTGCTGTACGATAGAATGGGATAGTAGAGAACTACTGAGTTCACACGCAATCTGTCGACAACTCTCTGCAAAGAATTGTGGATGAGGTTCTAAACAACCCAGTCTAACCAGCCCCAGATCTACGATATTTCCGAACCAGGGCAAGAACTTGATAGTTAGCCCCCGCCCCGGCCCACCCTTGAGCGTTCGAGATAGGTTGTCAAAAATAAAAAAAAGAACTATTTTTCAAAAATCTGTTCATTTTGTAGCGCACATCTTTCTGAAGAGCTTGATGTATAAAACATACATGTTCGAGGAAATGCAAGACATGCTATTTGGTCTAAAGTGTGCCAAAGTGCAGTGCTATGTCTCTTCACACAGCATTCTTCTATCGCATGTCATTGTATTTCGCTCTGTGGAAGTCAAACGTGTATATTTTGTAATGGAAGCCATCAAACTTATATTCAGGACAGTACAAATTAAAATGTCCTGTGGTGCCTCTCCTGCTCCGATTTTGACATCTCATCCCCTTTTTCCTTTTTCTTTTTTTTTTTTTAAAAAAAGAAATAAATCACCCTCACTATTAGTACTGGATGAGGGAATAAGAACTCTTCAGAAATTTTGCACTCTTTATTGGCTATTAGCTAATAACTTTCTCTTTTGTGTGATACAATTTTAAATATAGGAGACATTAAACCAGTAAAGACAAGAGACAAGCAAGGCAGTACACATTTCTTTAATCCTTGGGTCCGAACATTTTTTCTCTCTAATCTTGCTACAGCTTTACACGGCGTGCTTTCCTTTCTGTGAAAGAATCTATTACCTCATCAAAGCTCGTCAAACGTTTGGTACAAGAAAAATCTAAACGTCGTTGTCTAATTCTGAAAAAGCTGTTGCTACGAAAAGTACACAAGACTATTGTGTTTTCTCGACTTGATTATGTGTAATTTGGCACTATCTGCTAGATAAAATGAAATAGGTTGAAACACGTATGTAACATAGCAGCGATGGCGAGGCATTGTAGCATCTGTGACCAGAGAGTATGCGCTTGACCGCGCGAGTGTTGCGAGCGGTTCTCAGTCTGTCGGTCAGTCGTTGCGAGTCTGTAGCTCTGTCTAGTTGAGGGCAGTTCTGTAGTAGCCGTCATGCAGAGCAGTCGGTCAGTAGTAGGAGCCCAGTGCGGTTGTGTGATGTAGTCTGTCGGCAACACTGGTCAAGATGCTGAATAAGGTATATTGTTAATTAAGGTAATCATCAGATAATTTAAAGTTCATTTATTGTAATTAATTTCCAACAAGTGCCCCAATAATAATTTGATTTCAAGCTAAGCATTTTTAATAAACAATTCTCTTTTTTAATAATATTTCCGTTGCATTTCCTTAAAAAAAAAATTTCCCTTAAAAATTATATTTGCGATGCATTTCCTCCAAGCTGTGCGCAACAATAAGAGCAGAAATTTGACTAGCAGTTACAATGAGGTAAGAATTTAATTCTGATTTGCACAGGGCCAAAGACCGATATTTCGGTTTAATTGAATTTTCATTATCACTGAGATTTTCTTATCACTGAATCGACTTTCATTTTTTTGTGAGGAGCTTATACTTGGGTCAGATTGCTAATTTTTGTTTAATTGTCATTGTCAGTAGATTTCATTGCGGGAGATTATACTTGGCTCCCATTTATTATTATATTATTTTATTTAAATATTTCTGTGGGGACGATATTGCTTCTTGGCTCCATTTCTATATAACATTGTCTCGTAAAATTTTGTGGGGAGGTTACACTTTGCGACACCCAGTCCAGGATCGTATTTCGTTGAGAGTCTTTTGAAAAACAGTCAGAGATCTGCTCTTATTTGCTTAGATATAATTAGGATTTGGCGCATCGCTTTTATTAACTTGTGACTTTCTTTCTACAGGTCAACGGCAATTCGTTGCTCTGTTGTATTTGTGTGTTGCTTTTGCATTGTGCTTATTTGTTTTGTGAATATTAGTGACTATTGTAAAAATGCCGCGAAAGACTGTGAATAGTGTATCGCGAGGTATTGTGAACGAAATTACCGACTCAAACAACTTAACCGAAAGTAATTGTGACACGCAGTGTAATTGTGACAATCCTGCGTTCACTAACAATCAGTGCATTCCAACCACTAATGATGACTTTTATCTTAATGATGAACAAGGCAACTCAATTGTCTCATTTGTGAATTTGACGACAATTGATGATGCGGAGCGCACTATGGTAATGAGCGCTGCCCAGCTTAATACACCCGGTTCGGAGAATTCAAGTGATGTACAGACGAATTTTTCTAATGAAAATGAACAGGATACACAAAGTACGACGGATCCATTTCATTCCGAAATAGTGACCGACCGTGTACATTCGACTGGCAAACCTTTTTGTAAGTCTCAGAATAACCAAATGGTTATAGAACGCGCGACAATTCCAGGTACACAATCAAACAGCACAAATAATGGAGTAGGTAATGTTACTCTGGAACAATTTATGGCAATAATGCTACAGTTTAGGAACGAACAGAACGAAAAACAAGACAAACTTAGTGTGGATATCAGACAACAGAGTGAAAATTCCAGACAACTTAGTGAACAGGTCAAACAACAGAACGAAAAACAAGACAAGTTAAATAAAAAATTAGACGACAATTGCAGACAGCTTAGTGAACAAATTAGAGCCGTTGCCGCGCAGTGCCATGACACTAAGGAACAGTTGCGCGCAGAAATTGAGGCTTGTTCACGAAAAAATAGCGAAGAAATTAAGTCTGTTGCGCAAGAATTAAGGGAAATGCAAACAGCCGCAACAGAAACACTCAGAGACGAAATTAGCGGAGTCGCTAAACAATGCTCTGAAAAAGCTACACAATTACGCGACGAGTTTAAAGCAATGACAGCAGAACTTTCGCGCACAATGGATGAAAAGATCGACGCGAAATTCGAACAACAAAATACTCAGATTGACGAACGCTTTAATCACCACATAGAAAACAGTAATACACGTTTCCGCAAATTTATTCAGGATCAAAATAAAGTCAAACGTCAGGTCATGGAAACAATCACGGCTCAGAGACAAGAAGACAAACGTAAAATGTTCGCGAAAGCGAAGACATACGTAGACAACAATATTGCCTCAGTGTCCGACGAAATTAATTCCATCAAACAGTCGAACACAGAATTACGGGATGAAATTTCTGATCTTAAATCAAAAACAGATACACACACAGTAAATATTCAAACAGTGACAGACAGATTCGAACAATTAGAACTAACACAGGATTGCGATGTCTTCAAAGCTGATGTTAAAAAGCTGAGCGAAACTACGCGTAAGTTGCAAAAACAGATTAATGCGTCCGATTCTAAAACCGATGATCAGGCAAAAATACTGACTGAAAAATATGATGAATTAGCCAGTCGTATTGATGCTATTGAAAGTAGTAATGATAATAAATCAGACGATACTGCACCGATTTCATTTAACCAAACACCTGAATTTCAAAATTTACAGCAGACAATTAATGAGATCGATTCGTCTAATAACACGTTGCGTAGAAAATTGTCGAGTTTACAACAAGAGGTAACAGAGATGAAAAATATTTCAGCTAATAACACATCACAGCAGGCGCCACTTTTCGAACATTTGCCAGACTCACGCAGCGCGTATAATTTGGGTAATCTACAGAGAGTACGGGACTTAGGTTCCGAACAACCACAGTTCAATAGATACTCTTACGATCCTGAACCTGTTGCATCATACAGAGATGATAATTTCGATTACAAACATTTTCTGTCAGTGAGAAAGTTTAAAGTATTTAAAAACGATAGAACGCAGATTCACCCACTGGATTGGATTCAACAATTTAGCTTTGCTCTTCCACCGAGTTGGCCTGTTACGCATAAACTTGAATTTATTTGCAGCTTTTTGGAAGGCGAACCGGCAACTCGTATGAGACCGATCGCGAGACAGTGTTACTCGGTAGAGGAATTTCAGAATGCTTTTCTATCAGCGTACTGGTCGAAGACGACACAGCGCGGAATTAAAGATCAGTTAATTAGTTTGCCGAATTACGAGAACTCAAATTTTCCCAGTGTGACGCAATTTTTCGAGCATATGGTCCAACAGAACCAGTACCTAAGTGAACCGTACAGTGAATCTGCACTTATACAATTATGCATTTCCAAATTACCACGGTCATTACGAGTGTCACTTCTAACGGGCCAGCAAAAGGAAAACATTTCAGCATTTAGAGATCTTTTACAGCTCTTGGAAGTACAACAATCTGATTATTCTTTTGTAAACAAAAATTTTTCGTATAATAATCAAGGTCAACAAAAGTACAGGAATTATGATCAGACACGTAATTTCAATAGAAAAGATAAGAGACGCTTTAGAAACGACAACTACCAGAACTTTGGTAACAGCCAAAATTCTAATTATCAATATCGTCAAAATTTTCAGCAACAGGAACCACACTTTAGTAACAATAGAGGTATTTCACAACAACAACATCAAAACCAGCCGGTTAGTATACCTAACCAACAATGGAATGCACAAGGTCAACCAGGCTTTAATGTTCCGCCGCGAGCACGTATAGTCCCTGATACAACAAATAGTAACGCACGACAGCAAGGAAACAACTACGTACAAAGAAGACAATATTTCAATTCCTATCGCAATGCACCGTATAGGAATGACTATCACGACAGACGTAAAAACGATGAGCACAATTATCAGCGTACATATAATAACAGTCGGTCTTACCAGCAACAAAGTAACCAACAAGAACATATTCTCATGAATGAACCCGACAGTAGGTATCATCCAGAGCGTAATACGTCTGGAAGAAGTAATAGAACTGTTCAAATAGTAGAAATGCCACAGAATCCTCCTAATAATAATAACACGTCAGATAGAATCTGACTAGATAATGTACAGATCGCATCTTCCAATAATACAAGCACGACTTCAGACACGCAAAATGTTGTTCACGAAAATGTAATTACTTTTGACGATATCAGAGACACTCTCTTGCAGGAAAGACCATTTGTTCAGAAAACTATTTCACATCCTGTTATCGAAATTAAAATTGGTTCATCAAAATTCTCAGCAGTAATTGATTCCGGATCACCTATATCAGTAATAAATGAGGAGACTTTTAACGAGTGCAACAAAGAGAATACCTATCCGACATTACCTTTAGGCAAAACAAAAGTGAAAGGAGCAGTATCGAGTAAAGGAGTAGACGTTAAATTGCAGACACATTTATCATTCTGTATTGCAGGTCACACTTTTCACTCAAATTTTTGGATTGTTCCTTTATTGACAACAGATGTTATTTTAGGTAATAATTTTCTGGTACAACACGACGCTATTATTGATTTTCAAAATTCCTTTTTAATGTTAAAGGATGAGGATGCACAATTGGCTTTAGAATTTCAGCACTCATTATCTGCGGAAGAACAAACAATTAACCGCACAGAGGTCATTTCCGCAACACGTAACATAGACTGTAATCCCACATTGTTCACGGATACGTACGTACACAACGATAATACTCCAGACGAAGCTGACTACGACGTAATGCAAATGATTTCCGATAAAGTTAAACAAAGCAGTGCAACTACAGACGACGAACGTACGCAATTACACAAAATTCTTTTACAACAAGCTCCAGTTTTTGACAACATTCCTGGTACTATGTCCGGTTTTATGTATGAATTTCAAGTCAAACAGCACGACACATTTAAAGCAAAGCATTATCCCATTCCATACATTCACAGAGAACAAGTTAAAAAAGAATTGCAGGATATGCTTGATCAAGGAATTATTGAACCAGCAGTTAGTCCGTACATAAACCCGCTGCATATTGTTAAGAAAAAAGATGGCTCACTTCGCCTCGTACTTGATTCACGTCACATTAATGACATTATTATTAATGAAACAGATCGACCACAGACACTAGAGGAACTTTTACAGAAATTTCACGGTACTGCTATTTATTCTACATTAGATTTGAAATCGGGGTTTTGGCAAATTCAACTTCATCCAAATTGCAGAAAATATACAGCTTTTCTCTGTTTCGGCGACTGTTATCAATTTTGTAAATTACCATTCGGCTTAACTATTTCTTCTGCAGCTTTTATTCGCGGTTTGAACACAATACTTCCGACAGAACTTAAGGACAGAATTACGACGTACGTAGACGATATTCTTATCGCAGAAGCAAACTGGTCTGATCACAATCTGATTCTTGAACAACTGTTGCAAACTTTTCAAGCACAAGGACTCACAGTTAACCTCAGTAAATCGCATTTTGGCAAAACTTCTATAAAATTTCTTGGACACGTAATTTCAGCAGAAGGCATTGCGCCTGATCCGGAAAAACTTCAAGCTCTACGTGACATTACTGTTCCTACGACGAAGAAACAATTACGCAGCTTTTTGGGCTTAATTAACTTTTTTCGTAAATTTATTCATCACTCCGCTTTAGACACACCTAGATTATGTCAACTGACAGGTAAAAACAGTATTTGGTCTTGGGATAAGCAAGCACATTCTGAATTTGTGAACCTGAGAGAAACCTTGTTGAATGCTCCACTTTTATCGCACCCAGATCTTACCAGAAATTTTTCCATTGCTACTGACAGTTCCAACACAGCTTTAGGCGTACACATTTTCCAGGAAATTGAAGAAGATGGTTCAATAGTAATTAAAAACATCGCATTTGCAAGCCGCATTTTGTCACCTGCTGAACGAAATTACTCCGTTACAGAATTGGAAACGTTATGTGTTGTTTGGGCTTTTACGAGATTTAGACATTTTCTTTATGGAAGACACACTACCGTTTACACAGACCACAGAGCGATACAGTTTTTACTTCAGCTAAATTCACTCACGACAGGTTAAGCAGATGGAAGCTTTATTTACAGGAATTTAATTTTACAATTGTTCATATTCCCGGCACACAAAATGTTGTAGCAGACGCATTATCTCGTTCTCTCAGCAACAATCAGCAAGACGTTGCAACCAACTTCTGCAAAGCAAATTTCAGCGTAATGTACATCCAACAAGTTGCATTTGAAAATTTTATTTCGTCGTCATTACAGGACATAGCACAGGAGCAAAGTAAAGACAATGTGTGGAAAGAAATTAAACACCTTTGGCAAGATAGGAAAAATGTTACGATTAGAAACCATTACACTGTACGCAATGACATTGTGTTTCGCCGCTCTCATCCTGACAGCAACAATTGGTTATTATGTATTCCTGACGAACTGGTTAACAAATTAATCTGGTACACTCATTTAAGTTACGCACATTACGGAGCACGAAAATGTTTTCTTATACTGAGACAGAACTGTTATTTTAACAACATGGAGAAACGTATACGACGAGTTTTAGCGTCTTGTAAAATTTGCCAGAAAGCTAAATCAGACACCACTTCACATATTCCTCCTTTATATCCCATTGTACCTGTTAAATTAAGACACATGGCCGCAGTAGATATTTTTGGTCCGATTCCCAGAACTAACAGAGGTTTTTGCTACATCTTTGTCGCTGTTGAGCTCACTTCAAAATTTGTTACTTTCACTCCGTTACGCAAAGCTACTGCTAAAACTGTTTCGAAAGCATTTGTAAAACATTTTCTATTTCATGTAGGGCATGTGATGAAAGTAATTTCTGACAATGGATCTCAATTTCGTAGTAGCATATGGACACGCATGTTACGAGCCAGAAACATTTCTCCGATCTATATATCCAAGTACCACGCTTCTTCGAACCCCTGTGAACGGTTAATGAAAGAAATTGGTAAGCTGTGCCGAATATACTGCCACAAAAGACATATTGATTGGGATACACACATACTCTCATTCCAAGATGTAATTAATTCCATTCCAAATGAATCCACTATGCTATCTCCGTCTGTTATACTGAAAAACGTTGAACCACCAAACAAAATTAAAGAATTAGTCAACTTCCCTACCTGTCGTCGCTTACGACACCACGAAATAATTGACATTGCGCTGAACAACATCAAACGTGCCGCAGAGCGCCGGAGAAGACAGCAAAAACAGGTTTGTACACGCCGCGACTTTCACGTTGGACAGAAAATATTAGTACGTACACACTATTTATCCAGCAAATTAAAAGGTAAGTGCAGTAAATTTGAACTTCTATACGCAGGTCCATATCGGATTCGCAGCATCCCTCACCCCAATGTTGTACACGTCGAAACTTTGAGAACCAGAAAATCGAAAGGCAATCACCATATATCAAACATTAAACCGTTTATTGAATGAAATCACTTTATGATGTAACATGCTATGATGCCATTTACTAATGCAATTATTTCACCGGACTAATTACTGATGATTATCGTATTTTTTCTTGGCAAGTGCCCGGCAAGGTAAGGTTAGCAGGTCGCTTTTCTTGTCGTTACACATCAGACCATGCACATTTTCCACTTTTTTATGTACGATTGTATTCCAGTTTTGTCTATATGCACTGTGAAATAGTTAAGGTGTAACACACCCGTTGACTTTGACATTTTTTGCCCTATGATGTCTCAACATCGTGACTATTTTACGTTTTTCTTTTTTTGCTGCTGCATTGTGATATTCCGTGTACATTTTTTTTTGCCTTTGAACACTGTCTATGCTTTTGACATATTACGTTTTCTGTCATGTTAGGCTGTATGCTTAAGTATGTTACCGTTAATCAGTAATTATTTAGTGGGTATATGATTTAAATGCAAGACGTTAATTTCTGTTCATCATTTTCAGAAAGAAATAACGTGTAAAGAAAATAAATTAAACAGAAATGGGAATTTCACCTACGGAATAAACGATAGAAGATGCAAAAACCTTATGAGGAAGAGTAAATGGATCAGGATTAACAAGCGTTAACAAGAATATACTATACTCATCGTAGAATAGCAGTCTTAACTAATTTTTTCTTTCAGAATACAAGGTGATTGATGCAGGCTGTCAGACAGAACTACACATCTTAGTTTTAGTGATGAAATATGCTAGAGATAAGGAATAGTTGTGTAATGAGTAATGAAGTGATTTTTTGCAGATGATAATGAGTGATGATGAAGAGTGTGCTACTATGGATAATGAAGTTTTTCTTTACAGGTGATGATAATGATGGAGTTATGAATAATGAAGTGATGGATAATGAAGTTTTTTCTTTACAGATGAGGATAATGTTGAAGTTATGTATTTAAGCTACGTAGTTATTTAAGTATTTGTTGCAGTTTGTTTTGACAGCAGGTGTTATATTGCATAGTAGGATGACGGAAAGTTTTGGAAAGGACAGCTATGGAAAACATGTTTATACACAGTTCACTACTTGTTAATTCGAAGTTCACTACTTTTCAGCATAGTGTGCGTTTCTTCTTTCAGGTCAATAATCCATTTTGTATTTTTTCCAGGAGAAGTTTTTCATGATACATACTAAACCTATTACTTATTATACCTGTTCTAGTACTTGCATTTATTTTTTTTACCCATTTGTGTCTATCATTTATACATGTGATCACATATACTGCCTTGTTTCATAATCTTGCTACAGCTGACTCATGACGAATGACGTTACTCATTTTTTTTCATTTACAGTGACAACCCAGAACCAATTTTTTTCTTTTTTTTCTCTTCTTGCTTTCTCTTATAATTACCAAACGCAATGCATTGCTAACAAAAAAATGTATTACCGCTCCCAAATAGTGATACCAGTTGGAGAAAGTTCTGAATAATACTGATCAACTCTGAATAGTATGTCACTTCAGTAATGACTTCGTAAAGATACAAAAAAAAATATATGTATAAAATAATGCTTTGTAACTGGCTAGTAACTGCCACTGTTTATTGTAATGAGACTACTTATAATGTGTATGATTATTAATGCTATGACTGTAATTAGCTGATTTTTAATAATGACTTCATAATGATCTGAATGTCACTCAATGAATTGTTATTACTTCTTAATGATCTGAATAATACTGAATGATGAGTGTAATGTTTTGTACTATTCAGTAATTGCTGGGCCACTGAGTGCCAATGATGAGTGTAATGTTTTGTACTATTCAGTAATTGCTGGGCCACTGAGTGCCAATGATGAGTGTAATGTTTTGTACTATTCAGTAATTGCTGGCCACTGAGTGCCAATGATGAGTGTAATGTTTTGTACTATTCAGTAATTGCTGGGCCACTGAGTGCCAATGATGAGTGTAATGTTTTGTACTATTCAGTAATTGCTGGCCACTGAGTGCCAATGATGAGTGTAATGTTTTGTACTATTCAGTACTTGATGGCCACTGAGTGCCAAGAATGAGTGTAATGTTCTGTAATATTCAATACTTGCTGGCCACTGAGTGCCAATAATTAACATTATTCTGTCATACTAAATATGCTTTGTAACCGTCCAAGGACTGCCACTGTTTATTGTAATACGATTACCCATGATGCCAATAATTTAATTTTGTGAACATTTTTCTGTAATACTACATTCATGGTACAGAAATGTTCAACACTGGGCTATGAATGCCCCAAATGAAAACTGTAATTGTCAATATTATGTGACTTAATGTCCTTCACCTCATGAGCTAACTACCCTGAATTACTGCAATGTCCATTTGTCCTGTCTATCCTAGTGATCATGGAGCACTACCTTTGGGTTTGCACTACTTCTACGTTGGTGTGTCTTGTAAAAGCGTGGTGTTGACACGACATGCTGTCCACCACCATGAGCGATGAAGACGTTATTATGGTCCCACTGTTTGGTGTACCTAATGTACTGCCAAAATGAGAACATGAAATATTACTACGAGAGTTCAGTGTCTTGGCTACACTGATGGATTCTGATGGGAAAAGAACTGCAAATTGTGTCACTTGGTGTTGTACTTCTATGGAAAGATATGGACTTTCAGAACAGCTGTGTGCAATCTAAAGTGCTACAACCATGATGCAATCCTTCCCTTTCCTATCCTAATTCTTGTCACATAGTGAAAATCATTTTTTTGCTAACATTATTTATGTTCATGGGTTATACATTTTTTTTTGATTCGCTGAACTCCAGTGCGAGTACAGTTATGTCACTTGTCGATATGATTTTGCCATTATGTTTATTTATTGCAAAAATGCCTAAGACATTTTTTCGATTTGTTCTCAAGTACAGTATGTGCACTCTTGTCTTTTATATTGTATATACAATTTTAGTATTTTATTTTAATGATATGTTCTGAACTGCAGTGCATGTGCACTTATGTTGTGTGTTAATATGTTTTCTACTGAACTCCAGTGCCTGTGCACTTTTCTCATTTTTCAATATGATTTGTACTATTCTGTATATTCAATACTTCAATGCGTATGCACTTATGTCATTTGTTACTAATTGTATATACATTTCATCATTTACTGATATGTTCTCAACTGCAGTGCATGTGCACTCATGTCACTTGTCAACATAATATTTTGCCAGTCTGTTTATTTGTTCTGAATATGCTAAAGAATTTTTTCAGTGCCTGTGCACGTTGTTATCTGTCAAATAATTTGTATATACATTTTTCTGATTTGCTACTATGTTTTGTACTCACATTTTGTCTTTGTCTGATATATTTTGTACTTAGTGCGTGTGCACAACATTTAATTCATGTACTACATCTAAATATTCTGTAAGTTGTAGAAGTTTGTTAATTAAAGAAAAATTTTGCCGCGCTTGGCAAGTCCAAATGACTCACCATCGCTGCCAAATTTTTGCCCCCCCAGTGGAGGGTTATGAAACACGTATGTAACATAGCAGCGATGGCGAGGCATTGTAGCATCTGTGACCAGAGAGTATGCGCTTGACCGCGCGAGTGTTGCGAGCGGTTCTCAGTCTGTCGGTCAGTCGTTGCG
This sequence comes from Schistocerca cancellata, assembly GCF_023864275.1. Taxonomy (NCBI): domain Eukaryota; kingdom Metazoa; phylum Arthropoda; class Insecta; order Orthoptera; family Acrididae; genus Schistocerca; species Schistocerca cancellata. The sequence continues at coordinate 168,410,136 of NC_064634.1, forward strand.
AGTCTGTAGCTCTGTCTAGTTGAGGGCAGTTCTGTAGTAGCCGTCATGCAGAGCAGTCGGTCAGTAGTAGGAGCCCAGTGCGGTTGTGTGATGTAGTCTGTCGGCAACACTGGTCAAGATGCTGAATAAGGTATATTGTTAATTAAGGTAATCATCAGATAATTTAAAGTTCATTTATTGTAATTAATTTCCAACAAGTGCCCCAATAATAATTTGATTTCAAGCTAAGCATTTTTAATAAACAATTCTCTTTTTTAATAATATTTCCGTTGCATTTCCTTAAAAAAAAAATTTCCCTTAAAAATTATATTTGCGATGCATTTCCTCCAAGCTGTGCGCAACAATAAGAGCAGAAATTTGACTAGCAGTTACAATGAGGTAAGAATTTAATTCTGATTTGCACAGGGCCAAAGACCGATATTTCGGTTTAATTGAATTTTCATTATCACTGAGATTTTCTTATCACTGAATCGACTTTCATTTTTTTGTGAGGAGCTTATACTTGGGTCAGATTGCTAATTTTTGTTTAATTGTCATTGTCAGTAGATTTCATTGCGGGAGATTATACTTGGCTCCCATTTATTATTATATTATTTTATTTAAATATTTCTGTGGGGACGATATTGCTTCTTGGCTCCATTTCTATATAACATTGTCTCGTAAAATTTTGTGGGGAGGTTACAAGGTCTTTCTAATATTGCAGCAATTGTGACGTACGCCAAAGAGCGAGACTGTTTTGACACAAATGATCATTTTTATCTATCTCTAACACGTAAATAACACGACAGAACATAATTCACCAATATCAAATGCGTATTGGGCCTACTACAAGCAAAACGTTTTACAGTTTCACATTTCATTCATTTGGTCCAGTTTCTCAAGCATGAGATCGAAAAGTAATAGTCGTACGAAATTTTTATATAGATTTCTAATTGTCATATTCTCCCACATAGCTTGTGCGATGTCCCCGTTTCTTCTCCTCCCTCGTTCTAACAACAATCTTGCCATCACTAATTCAACAATTCCTACCACTGTTAAAACTTATTCTCAGGTTAACTTCACTAAGCCTGCCAGAATAATGTTTAGTTATGCTGCGTTTATTCTCCAGTTAGGCGTTATCACATGTCCGTGCTATTCCGAGAACAGAACTTAGCGGCTTCTAACCAGGGACGGTACAACTGGTCCTTAGTAATGTAGCGGTCTGGTAAAAATTTTCTTTCAAAATTTCATTTTGTTGGAAACATTGAGAAGATTAATATGCAATCTTTTTTACGTGTTATTTCTGTTAATCGTTTATTTCCACTCTGATAGGCTGAATCTATGGATTTCGCTAGTAATTATAACAACGTCGATCGTTTGCACACCCAATCAACCACATAAACAAACAGCGATCGGTATTCACCCGTTCAGGTTTATTCGACCCAGCTCGTACAGTCCTAGCCCCTTTTGTCTGCGTGAAAGTTTTTTATTTCTAGATGTGACGGGGATTTCATGGGCAGAGAGGCAGAAACACCATGTACACTACGCACGCATTCAAAAATCAGCTTATGATTCGTTCAGAAATCAACTTAGAATGTGTTAAAAACCAACAGGGACGCGTTTCAGAATCATATGAATAGTCGATAGACCAACGTGCGCTGGATGCTAGGCGCTTTGTGAAAGAAGGTGTTTTTTCTTCAAGAATATTAATTTGGTGACCCCTAAAACTGCCGTCCGGGGCAGGTACCCCGCCTTGGTGCCGTAGGTCACGTCTCACGTAGCTGAATTGCAGGGTCACCTTATAGCTCTGTGTGCCAGCCTGTGACCTCCTGTCGCCATCCTATGGTTTTAATGTCTAGATTTTGCCGTCATACATTATGATTTTTTGAAAATAATCAATTAAACGCTTGCTATAAGTGGATCTGGATGACTAAAGGGAATTACCTCGATTGGTATGCGCTTTGGGTAACACCATGCATACAGAAGGAAATCACTGTACCCTATCCCTGCCCCCGTGACATTTACGTCTCAGTACACACATAAAATAGTGTGTAATTATATCCATATTTACAGGGTATGACAAAGTGCTGCTATCTTGGGTCTTTACTCAGAGGTATTTTGCTTACCGATATGAATAATCGAATAAACTGTGTTTGAGACGTGGAGGTAATGCAGAATATTATCGGTGTGTCTATAATTTTAATTATTTAATGTGAAATCAATTACGGAGATTCATGCTTTTGGTGTGTTCGAATAAAATACGTTTACTACTACAGAGGGTGCATTAGCGCAGGACTGAGGTCCTAAGTGTAGATTGGGCATATTATGTTATCAAAACACACGTCTTAGTTCTATTTAAAACGATGTCAAAGTCATCCATACATTATGACGATCCTCCATGGAAGGGTAGCTTTATCACATTCATCCATACAGTTGTGTCTTACACATTTACTAAGACAGACTGACGTGGGATCTAAACAAACAACTTTCGGAGAATTAAATAAAATATTTTTGATTTGTATGGATGCACACCCATTTCAGGTAATCATGAGCGGTAGCTGGTTCTAAAACTATGCCCTGCATGTCTATAGTTTTAACTACTTAATCAGGAAATCGATTGAACAAACTACCAGACAGCGATGATGCGGACTATATTTTGTTGGCATTCTACGTTTTACATCTGAATGACTGTCTGTTTGTCATAAGCAAATCACATTTCAAAATCGGTATGGGATACAATATATTACCAGATGTTCTTTATAGTGTTAAGAAAATGGAAAATTCTAGTGACAGTAAATCTGAGAATGTGAAGGACGACTATACATCTCAAGGAGCCTGACTGTCTTGCTAGTAAATATATAGAAGAATTTATACCTTCCTGAAATGGAAAGGAGGCAATATGTTGAGCAGACTTAGACCACTTTTCGTAGATGTAGTTCTAACGTTGTTCTGCAGTGAAGTAACACGAGTTTATATGTTACCCGTGTGATTGTGACGTCTTTTCTGGATATGACTCCTAGAATCAGAATACGTAAGTGCTATGTTTTAGCTAAGGCCCAGGTAGTAGACAACATTCCATTAGAACTACTGACGGCCTTGGGAGAGCCAGTCCTAACAAAACTCTACCATCTGGTGAGCAAGATGTACGAGACAGGCGAAATACCCTCAGATTTCAAGAAGAATATAATAATTCCAATCCCAAAGAAAGCCGGTGCCGACAGATGTGAAAATTACCGAACTATCAGTTTAATAAGCCACAGCTGCAAAATTCTAACGCGAATTATCTACAGACGAATGGAAAAATTGGTAGAAGTCGACCTCGGGGATGATCAGTTTGGATTCCGTAGAAATGTTGGAACACGTGAGGCAATACTGACCTTACGACTTATCTTAGAAGAAAGATTAAGGAAAGCCAAACCTACGTTTCTAGCATTTGTAGACTTAGAGAAAGCTTTTGACAATGTTGACTGGGATACTCTCCTTCAAATTCGGAAGGTGGCAGGGGTAAAATACAGGGAGCGAAAGGCTATTTACAATTTGTACAGAAACCAGATGGCAGTTATGAGTCGAGGGACATGAAAGGGAAGCAGTGGTTGGGAAGGGAGTGAGACAGGGTTGTAGCCTCTCCCCGATGTTATTCAATCTGTATATTGAGCAAGCAGTAAAGGAAACAAAAGAAAAATCTGAAGTAGGTATTAAAATCCAGGGAGAAGAAATAAAAACTTTGAGGTTCGCCGATGACATTGTAATTCTGTCAGAGACAGCAAAGGACTTGGAAGAGCAGTTGAACGGAATGGACAGTGTCTTGAAAGGAGGATATAAGATGAACATCAACAAAAGTAAAACGAGGATAATGGAATGTAGTCGAATTAAGTTGGGTGATGCTGAGGGAATTAGATTAGGAAATGAGTCACTTAAAGTAGTAAAGGAGTTTTGCTATTTGGGGAGCAAAATAACTGATGATAGTCGAAGTAGAGAGGATATAAAATGTAGACTGGCAATGGCAAGGAAAGCGTTTCTGAAGAAGAGAAATTTGTTAACATCGAGTATAGATTTAAGTGTGAGGAAGTCGTTTCTGAAAGTATTTGTATGGAGTGTAGCCATGTATGTAAGTGAAACATGGACAATAAATAGTTTGGACAAGAAGAGAATAGAAGCTTTCGAAATGTGGTGCTACAGAAGAATGTTGAAGAGTAGGTGGGTAGATCACATAACTAATGAGGAGGTATTGAATAGGATTGAGAAGTTTGTGGCACAACTTGACTATAAGAAGGGATAGATTGGTAGGACATGTCCTGAGGCATCAAGGGATCACAAATTTAGCATCGGAGGGCAGCGTGGAGGGAAAAAATCGTAGAGGGAGACCAAGAGATGAATACACTAAGCAGATTCAGAAGGATGTAGGTTGCAGTAGGTACTGGGAGATTAAGGAGCTTGCACAGGATAGACTGACATGGAGAGCTGCATCAAACCAGTCTCAGGACTGAAGACCACAACAACATCAACATGTTTTAGCTGGATATGAATCTGTTATGGGAGGCTGTAATTTTAATGGGATATTTGGTAATGGCAGGATGCAGCACCGTACCTCAATACTCTTCTTAAAAAAGGCAGTCAGGACCTACAATGGATTATAAAACTATGCATTCTGTGTCTGTAGTTTCAATTGTTGAGCATGGAAACTTATTACAGAAACAGTATTACTGACAGTCGTACTAGGGACTATCTTTTGGTGGAATACAATGTTGTTCTGCTATTCGCCGTAAGCTAAAGAGTATGGTATGCATAGAGATTACAAGAAAGCTGTTTTAAGAAAGCATTTGTTAATGGTGGTGGGGATGGGATGACTGTTGGTCACCCAAGTTACTGCAGTTGGATAAATGCTGTAGGATCAATGTTATTACTTACGCTTACTATGTCTGTCAAATGTACCACTTTCCCAGAGGCTTTTTGCAGATGTGTCAAGAATATGGCAAAATCTGGTGACAGCAACTCTAATATTGCAATAGAGACACCTGACTACCTTGCTGGTAACGATAAGTAAAGGACGGAGTGTATCAAGCACGCTTAGACCATTACCTATTAAAATTCTGGTGTATGTAGTCCAAATGGCGTTCTGAAATTTTGTCTACTGGAAAGTAATACGAGCTTTTATGTTGATCACGTGATCGTGACGTCTTTTCCTACAATGACTGCTAAAATCAGAATACATAAGTGTTGCATTTTGCCTGGCTGCGTGCCTGTTGTGGAAGACTGCAGTTTCAATGGAATATTAGGTAATGGCAGGATGCAATAAATTACATCGATAATCTATTTAAAAAAGACAATCGGGACGGATAATGGGTTACAAAACTACACACATTATGCTTACATATTTAATTATTTAATGTGACAATTGATTACTCAGTGATGCTCCCAGTCGTATTATAGACTACCTCTTGGTGAAATACTATGTTGTTCTGATGGATGACTAAAACCAATTCGTCAGCCATGTTACAGATGTTGGATACTTCCTTTAGAACTATGAGTGGGAACCATGTTTTATTATGCACTCGCATCAATGGCTGGCAGAACAGTACCTTCCCAGGTGTGTTGATATCCTAATGCACTAACATTACACTAGAGAGCAGTACATGTGAAAATGGTTCCAGCACGCAGCGCTAACGTCGGTATGGTATCGTAAATAAATACCTACGAATACCCATTGAATATATATATAATTATTTATGACAAGCCTAATATGTTTAGGCTTTTCGTGGTGTTTTACGAAAAAGTACGAGATTTACCAGTTAGTCTGAGACACTAACCATGTCGAATTAATAGATGAGGATTATAATCATCTACATCTACATCTACATCCATACTCCGCAAGCAGCCTGACGGTGTCTGGCGGAGGGTACCTTGAGTACCTCTATTGGTTCTCCCTTCTATTCCAGTCTCTTATTGTTCGTGGAAAGGATTGTCGGTATGCCTCTGTGTGGGCTCTAATCTCTCTGATTTTATCCTCATGGTCTCTTCGCGAGATATACGTAGGAGGGAGCAATATACTGCTTGACTCTTCGGTGAAGGTATGTTCTCGAAACTTTGACAAAAGCCCGTACCGAGCTACTGAGCGTCTCTCCTGCAGAGTCTTCCACTGGAGTTTATCTATCATCTCCGTAACGCTTTCGCGATTACTAAATGATCCTGTAACGAAGCGCGCTGCTCTCCGTTGGATCTTCTCTATATCTTCTATCAACCCTATCTGGTACGGATCCCACACTGCTGAGCAGTATTCAAGCAGTGGGCGAACAAGCGTACTGTAACCTACTTCCTTTGTTTTCGGATTGCATTTCCTCAGGATTCTTCCATGAATCTCAGTCTGGCATCTGCTTTACCGACGATCAACATTATATTATCATTCCATTTTAAATCACTCCTAATGCGTACTCCCAGATAATTTATGGTATTAACTGCTTCCAGTTGCTGACCTGCTATTTTGTAGCTAATCGCGAGAACAATAGTGTAGCTCTCCCGCAGATGTCTATTATACTGTCAATCCAGTTTTTACATATGTGTATTTCTGAACAAATATGTTTATTGCTTACAAGGGTATCATGCAACCATGATTTTTAGAACACACAACTCCATATACAATCAATTTAAGAACTCACACAGATTTGGTAATGTAATACTTTGCACAACATAAAATATTAATGTACATTCACACTCATCAATATTTCACTCTCCTTTCGTTTCCACCTACCTCTGGGAATTATTATTACTTTTTTTTGTGGAGGGTCTTTCCCTTTTCCGCATTGCCTTAAGCAAATTCAAATGTTTGCTGGAGAAACCTGTGGATTCATAAAGTATGTCGGATTTGGTGTTGGTTACAGGTAGGTCAGGGTGTGCATTTGCTCCTTTACCTGGCTGTATGAATGCATTATTTTACTCATTTATATAAACTAATCTAATTAGAGCCACCACACCCTCTCTTACATCGGACCAAGGTTCACACACACAGTACCTTTTTACATAATAGTTACCCACCGAATAAGAATGTTAATATGTCAAATAGTATTCAAATTATTTGAGTGTCTGCAGAGAGAATGTGTGTAATTTATACTGACAATGAACTAATAAAGTAGTACTTGTACTACTGCTGCTGCCACTAATAATGTTGATAATAATAACAACGATAACAATAATAATATTGATGATGTTAGTAATAATGTCAATATTACCAATAATAATTGTGGCAGATACAAAAAGAATTAGGTATTACAAAATGATTGCGTGTTCATGCCCAGACAGGTAAGGTCGTTTCACACTTATCCTGTTGCCGTGTAAGCGGTGTCTGTACACCGCTATCGGCAGGTACGTTCCATGAGATATTTCATATTTATGTGAATGTACAGCGCGGCAGCCGTGGTGCTGCTATGGGAACCCGGCTCCCTCCAATGCCACAGGCAGTTGGTGGTGACGGGAATCCAAGCTGGGCAATGGAATGGTGACTGCAGGGTTTGTTGCCGTTCACATCTGGCTATATTTGAAGTATGTCGTTCTAGTCTTCACTGCCTTTATTATATTTCGTTTGAAATTACACTACTGGCCATTAAAATTGCTACACCACAAAGATGACGAGTTAGAGACGTGAAATTTAACCGACAGGAAGAAGAAATTGTGATATGCAAATGATCAGCTTTTCAGAGCATTCACACAAGGTTGGTGCCGGTGGCGACACCTACAACGCACTGACATGGGGAAAGTTTCCAACCGTTTTTTCAAACACAAACAGCAATTGACCGGCGTTGCCTGGTGAAACGTTGCGATGCCTCGTGTAAGGAGGAGAAATGCGTACCATCACGTTTCCGACTATGGTAAAGGTCAGATTGTAGCCTATCGCGATTGCGGTTTATCGTATCGCGACATTGCTGCTCGCGTTGGTCGAGATCCAATTACTGTTAGCAGAATATGGAATCGGTGGGTTCTGGAGGGTAATACGGAACGCCGTGCTGGATCCCAACGGCCTCACATCACTAGCAGTCGAGATGACAGGCATCTTAGCCGCATGGCTGTAACGGATCGTGCAGCCAAGTCTCGATCCCTGAGTCAACAGATGGGGACGTTTGCAAGACAACAATCATCTGCACGTACAGATCGACGACGTTTGCAGCAGCGTGGACTATCAGCTCGGAGACCATGGCTGCGGTTACCCTTGACGCTGCATCACAGACAGGAGCGCCTGCGATCTACATCTACATCTACATCCATACTCCGCAAGCCACCAGACGGTGTGTGGCGGAGGGTACATTCAGTACCTATATCGGTTCTCCCTTCTATTCCAGTCTCGTATTGTTCGTGGAAAGAAGGATTGTCGGTATGCCTCTGTGTGGGCTCTAATCTCTCTGATTTTATCCTCATGGTCTCTTCGCGAGATATACGTAGGAGGGAGCAATATACTGCTTGACTCTTCGGTGAAGGTATGTTCTCGAAACTTTGACAAAAGCCCGTACCGAGCTACTGAGCGTCTCTCCTGCAGAGTCTTCCACTGGAGTTTATCTATCATCTCCGTAACGCTTTCGCGATTACTAAATGATCCTGTAACGAAGCGCGCTGCTCTCCGTTGGATCTTCTCTACGTCTTGTATCAACCCTATCTGGTACGGATCCCACACTGCTGAGCAGTATTCAAGCAGTGGGCGAACAAGCGTACTGTAACCTACTTCCTTTGTTTTCGGATTGCATTTCCTTAGGATTCTTCCAATGAATCTCAGTCTGGCATCTGCTTTACCGGCGATCAACATTATATGATCATTCCATTTTAAATCACTCCTAATGCGTACTCCCAGATAATTTATGGTGTACTCAACGACGAACTTGGGTGCACGAATGGCAAAACGCCATTTTTTCGGATCAATCCAGGTTCTGTTTACAGCATCCTGACGGTCGCATCTGTGTTTGGCGACATCACGGTGAACGCACATTGGAAGCGTGTATTCGTCATCGCCATACTGGCGTATCACCCGGCGTGATGGTATGGAGTGGCACTGGTTACACATCTCGGTCACCTCTTGCTCGCATTGACGGCACTTTGAAAAGTGGACGTTACATTTCAGATGTGTTACGACCCGTGGTTCTATCCTACATTCGATCCCTGAGAAACACTACATTTCAGCAGGATAATGCGCGACTGCATGTTGCAGGTCCTGTACGGGCCTTTCTGGATGGAGAAAATGTTCGACTGCTGCCCTGGCCAGCACATTCTCCAGATCTCTCACCAATTGAAAACGTCTAGTCAATGGTGGCCGAGCAACTGGCTCGTCACAATACGCCAGTCACTACTTTTGATGAAATGTGGTATCGTGTTGAAGGTGCATGGGCAGCTGTACCTGTACACCCTATCCATGCTCTGTTTGACTCAATGCCCAGGCGTATCAAGGCCGTTGTTACGGCCAGAGGTGGTTGTTCTGGGTAATGACTGGGTGTTGTGTGATGTCCTTAGGTTAGTTAGGTTTAAGTAGTTCTAAGTTCTAGGGGACTGATGACCATAGCTGTTAAGTCCCACAGTGCTCAGAGCCATTTGAGCCATTTGTTCTGGGTACTGATTTCTCAGGATCTATGCACCCAAATTGCGTGAAAATGTAATCACATGTCAGTTCTAGTATATTTGTCCAATGAATACTCGTTTATCATCTGCATTTCTTCTTGGTGTAGCAATTTTAATGGCCAGTAGTGTACTTTTGTTCAAATAGCTCTTACCTGGTAGTGTCATGATGGAGGTAGGGGTGGAAGAACTAATTATGTGATGGAGACCTGTATAAAGACTGGAATAAAATGTGCTTGGATAGAGCTATCTGAAGAATTAAACGACGACTGTGAAGAGATGAGCCGCCTGCGGAGTCGAGGTCGTTATGCGGCGGCACGCGGAAGAGAGGTGTTGACGTAATGCCCCTGATCTCCAGTCTTTGCGCCGTGGTTGGATTAAATTCCACAAATCTCTGCAGTACCTCATGAAGTTAGGGCATATGGCACTGTTGATGGTGATCCGTTCGTCGGGTGGGGACCTTAAGCTCTGTGGCCCCCTTCATTCGTAACAACACAGGTCCAACACTCCACTGTAGAAGCGCTCATCACAGTCATCACACGTCACAGATACACACTCAACACTTCACAACAGGTAGGAGTAAGGCAGTGTCAAACCACCTCCGTTAGGACCTTGCCATGAGAAGTGATGCAGCAAAATTCCTGCATCTGCTCTCCTACACTCATTCCCCGAGTATGGGACTACTTCGACTTTGGTGAGGAGAGGGGTTTAGAACGAAGGAAACAATTAGGCTAAGTACAGTCCTATATTTATTGTATTAAACACAATGCATTATTAATTTCTGACAACATTTCTCCTGGACAACAGCAGTTATTTATGTACCTTAAAAGGTGTGGTATCAACTTTCGATACCGCACTTGCTAGGGGTTGCAGTTATCGACCGCGGTCCGTATGAGTATCGTTGGACCCGCGAGTTGCGACCAGCGCCGCTCCGCGGCTTGTATCAAGTTCCTAGCGAATTCTCGTCCACTCTTGCTCGGGACGTCAAGTAGTAAAGTAGCGTAGCCTTCAGTTGATAGGAAGCAACCTCTAACAAGGCGCTTAGTAACATATGGCCCAAGTGAGGCCTCAATAGCTATCTGTTTTTTATTATATGTATGCAGCCAAGAAGAATCCTGTACAACCAGTTAAGTACAATATATATTATTTTTTACCAGCGACTTCTAATTTCTTTAGTCGTTGCAGATCCAGACCCTGCAGCCAGCACCTTATCGACGTTACTGACAAACCTGCTGTGATTTATATGTTTGTATTTAGCATTGGCCACCAGTCAACACTGGCGACGACTCGTTCGTCGTCATCATAACAAAATGATCATAAACTGTCTCGACCGAAGGAAACCTTTATGGTTGTGGTCACCAGTTATGGTCAGGTTTTGACCATCTTTAGACCTCATACTATGATGGTGGCCGTGAACGGTGTAGGCGTAACGACCCTGCGAATGCCAACCGCAGTTGACGTTCGTGGAGTCGCGTAAGGCCTGCTTCGTTCAGCACCACCATCATGGTATGAGGTCTGATGATGGTCAAAAACTGACCGAAACGGGTAACCACAAAAATAAAGGTTCTTTGCGGTCGATATTGTTTATATTCACTTTCCAATCATTATAATGCCTATATTTTCTGGCTTTGCTGACGCTTGACAGATTAGAATTTAACTGAACTATTTGGTATTAAAAAATAATTACTCACAATTTTTCTAACGTCGTTTGCTAAAAATCCCCTACCATGCATTCACTTCTAATTACATTTTGTGAAGCCGCGCTTCCTATTCTGACAGGGTAAAACCACTGCATCCTGTTTCTGTCTAAGCAACAGATTAAGATATATCTGATTCTTAACAGATACTGTGACCTATCATTATTCAATATTTTTGTTAGGCTCCACAACATCCCTTGGACGCTGATGATCCACAAACATTTCGGTCACTGCCCACAGCGCGAGTGAATACAATCTGCTGGTGTTACCGGTACGTGACGCGGTAAGAAAAGTAAGCAAGCCGAGTCTAGCGACGATACGAAACGCGAAGGGCAGGTTGTTACGAACCAGCGTGCATGAACGAGAATCTCGGAAGCGACGAAGCTGCTCGGCTGTCGTCGTGCTGCTGTCGTGAGCATCTATGGATACTGGTTGAAGAACGGTGAAACCGGCAGTGCCGGCCGAGGTGGCCGAGCGCCTCTAGGCGCTACAGTCTGTAACCGCGCTACCGCTACGGTCGCAGGTTCGAATCCTGCCTCGGGCATGTGTGTGTGTGATGTCCTTAGGTTAGTTAGGTTTAAGTAGTTCTAAGTTCTAGGGGACTATGACCTCAAAAGTTAAGTTCCATAGTGTTCAGAGCCATTTGAACCATTTTTGAAACCGGGAGTGGGCTACAAGGTGTCGGACGTTCACATCTCATCACAGAGCGTGGAGGTTGGGGACTTGCCCGCTCTATAAAGCAGGATATGCGGCGGTCTGTGGCAGATTTTATAAGTAAAATAATAACACCTTCGTAAGACTCAATAGTGTGGTGTCAGTCTTTCAATTGGACGTTACTTCAGTGACTCGCATGTTCCTAAGCTAATCCAGTTATTCAACTGGGGAAAGTGGACCTACAATTAAACGTGACATCTGAACTACGTGTCGCTTCTGGAGGCTCTTCACATCATTGAGAGGTGGAGGCTAGATTAAAACATATACGGCCGCCCGAGGTGGCCGAGCGGTCCTAGGCGCTACAGTCTGGAAGCGCGCGACCATTACGGTCGCCGGTTCGAGTCCTGCCTCGGGCATGGATGTGTGTGGTGTCCTTAGGTTAGTTAGGTTTATGTAGTTCTAAGTTCTAGGGGACTGATGACCTTAGAAGTTAAGTCCGATAGTGCTCAGACCCATTTGAACAATTTTGAAAACACAGACTCAAAAATCCCTGATACGACCGGTACTCAGTCGCAGGATCTTCTAGCTTCCAGGCAGGCACTTTACGCTGAACGACCGAGCCCGACTTCTGACAAGTACAATCCTTGTGCAAAAACAAGTGTTTCGGAGCACACCGTTCAGTGCCCATTACTGTCCGCTCCGATAGCTGAGTGGTCAGCGCGACGGAATGCCATGCAAAGGGGTCCGTGTTCGATCCCCGGTTGGGTCGGAGATTTTATCCGCTCAGGGACTGAGTGTTGCCACCATTATCATCATCATCATCATCATAATCATTGTCACGCAAGTCGCCGAAGTGGCGTCTACTAAAACGACTCGCTCCAGGCGACCGGTCTACCCGACGGGAGGCCCTAGCCACATGACATTGCATTTCATTTCAGTGCACATTATTAAACATAGTGCTCAGCAACAGACTTGTTTGTATGTTGGACCAACGACTTCATCAATTACAATTGCAATAGCCACGACACCAGCGAGACTGGACCGTGAATCAGCGCAAACGTATCGCCTTGTTGAATGAACCACGTTTCTTGTTACACGAGTCGATTGTCCCGTCCAGTTTGACGTCATACAGACCAACATCTGCTCGAAACGTGCACAGCGTCACGAACATAGGCTGGTGGAGGTAGTTCTTGCTGTGGGGGACATTCACAAGCTCTTTCATGGGGCGTATGATAGTAATGGAAGGCACCGTGATAGCTGTGGACCACCTACATACTTTGATACTTGATGTCTTTCCCGGCGGTTATAGCGTCTTCTAGCAGGATAACTGCGCGTGACACAAGGCCAGAGTAATGACTTGAGGATCGTGATAGTGAACTCACTTCGATGTCTTGGCCACCAGATTGGTCTAATCTGAACTTGATGGAACACATCTCGGAGACTATTGGGCAACAGCTCCGAGTCCACAAACTGCAGGCCAGTATTTTACGGGAATCGTGTCCTGCACATAGACATCTCATGCCACGTACCAGGGTGATTTGGCAAGTTTGGCAAAAAAAGCAAGGAAGAAATCTTTGCTTCGTAATCAACTCACCCGATTTCTCAACATTGTCTCCTTTGAGCGATATACACTTGGTTCCGAGATCTTTCAGCTTTTTCATCACATCAAAAAAATAGGTTCTGTCAAACTCTGCAAAATACTCGTTGACTGCAACTGTTACTTCCTTGTTCAGTGAAAATTTCTTCCCAGCAAGGCAAAGTTTAAAGCTAGGGAACAGGAAGAACTCATTCGTGGCAAGTCTGGTGAATAGGGTGGTTGAGGAAACAATTCAAAGCCAAGTTCATTCATCTTCGCCATTGTTATCGTTGATGTGGGAGATGATGCATTATCCTGCTGAAAGAACACTTTTCTGTGTGTCAACCTCGGTCTTTTTTTACCCAACGCAAGTTTCAAACCGTCCAACAATGAAGTATAATACGGTCGTGTTTGGTTCTGTAATCTATAAGGATTTTTCCATGAGAGTCGCAAAAAACAGTAGCCACCTTACCACCTAAAATAATAGTCTTTGTCTACTTCGGTACAGTTTCACCAAGTTTCACCAGCCTTTGTCCGTTACTTTGGTTCTGGTGTGTAATGACTGATCCAGGTTTAATCAAAAATCACAAATCGACGCCAAAAGCTTAGCGAATTGTGGTCAAACCTCATCGACATTCTGCTGAATGTTGTGCGGGATGCGCTTTTGGTCGACTGTGAGCAAATGCGGCGTCTACGTCGTACAGAGATTCTTCATAGCCAATTCACCGTGGAGGATATTATGTACTCGGTCAAACGAGATTCGTACAGTCTTAGTAATCTCACGAATTTTTTTTTATTCGGCGGTCTTGTATTAACACATCATGAACTTTGTGAATGGTTCCCTATGTGGTGACCTGAATTGGTTGACCAGAGTGCTCTTCGTCTTTGGTGCTTAACCGACCACGTTAAACGCATTAATCCAAAAGGAAGTGGCCTTCTGTAATTGTACAGAATCCGAGTGAACTTCATTCAAGTCAGTTTTGATTTATGCGGCAGTCCAAATGAAAATGTTTAGGCCGGTATTACACTATCAAATTTCTTTGTCAAAGATTTGATCAAATATTCTGTCAACTATATTTGACAAAGATCTTTGACATAGCGCTAGAAGGGGTATTAACATTGTCATCATATTTTTCGTCAAATTTCAAGGTGGCTGACAACAACAACTTGTTATTAACGGCAGCAGTTGGGTGTACCACAATTGCACTGTTTGCACATGCAGAAGAGAAGTGGGGAAAAAAAAAGGAAATATATCTGGGTGAAGCCGTGGATTTTACGACGACACGATAAAAGCACTCAACAAAACTTGTTACATGAGCTTATAGTGGAGGAAGTCAAGTCATACATCAATTACTTAAGAATGGATGAGCATATATTTCTATATGTACTCAGTGAAGCGTATCCTCATATCACAAAACACAATATTCACTTAAGAACTGCTACATCTGCAGAGGACATGCTCACTGTAACACTCCAATCCCTCGCTACATGAGAGGGTTAGGTTTGGTTAGGTTAGGTTAGGTTAGGTTAGGTTAGGTCAGGTCAGGTCAGGTCTCCAATCTTCTTAATCTATTTTTGCATTCAGGGTGCCTCACGTTGTAAAGCGCCTCATCAGCTTCATACATCTCTATTAATTTTGTAGTTGTCGGCACACACTAATTGTATTTACCGGCAATAATTATAAAAATACTACAGACGACAGAGCACTGCAGCGATGCTAGCGCTCCATGTGGTAACATGCCACATTGCAGTGAACAGAAGACAAGCGACTTCTTTGTTCACATCTACAGCAAGGTCCTAGATTTGATCAAATATTGGACGACATTTGACAAAGTTCCCTATTACACCATCAAATATCTTTCACAAAGGTTTTTGTCAAAGATATTTGACAAAGAAATTTGGTAGTGTAATACCGGCCTTAGCAACATCACGAAACTCGGTGTTCTCAATTTTCAATCGCAGTCGACTGTTTGATCAATTCAGACAGCTGTCAACAATGAACTGTACGCTATGCATTGTTGAAATTCTTTGTATAATCCTCAGAATAATCAGGTTTACCAATCATGAAAACGCAACGAAAATCTTTCATTCTTTCAATGAAATTTACCAGACTTACCAAACCACCCTTGTAGCTCCTACCGAAGACTTGTTGAATCCATGAATCGCAAAATCGCTACTACATTACGTTCCAAATGTAGACCAAGACGTTATTAAGCACGAATTCATGATGTTCTGGATCACCATTGTGTACTCAGAGATATGCTGAAGTAAAGCTATAATTTGTGAAGTCTCCTAGTACCAATTATCCTGCCATTCCTTATTAGCCTGTCCTTGTGGGGTCTTTACAGCATACACAGTTTAAGTACTCATAAAAAATAGCGCTTGAGACTGTATAAACACTGATTCTTTTAGTCTAAACGGAAAGTCACGCAAATGTGCTTGTTCGAAGACTGTCAAGAAAAGTATATTCATGTAAATATACACAGAGATTTATTAGCATTCTTGAGTGGCATTTTTTTGCCTCCAGGAACTCACATTCTTCTTTTCTTGAAACACACTGACACAAATAATTAACAAATTTAATCTTTCATTAATGAAAGAACAGTGGAAGGCGTTTCATGTTGGAATTTTGCGACACCAGTAGAAGTTACCTTGCTCCAGACGCAGCGCTAACACACACCAGCGTCTACGGTTATTTTCTAATAGTAGTGGTAGTAAGGGACTGGCCGGTAGTTATAGTAGTTGTAAGGGTATGGATAGACATAGTACGGGTCCACTGTGTACGCGGGCATCTGCGGAGCCCTTGATGAGACGTTGATGAGCTGAGAGTCCTTCGTAGGCGAGACGTTGACGAGGTGAGCGTCCTTCGTAGGCGAGACTTTACCAAAGTGAGTGTCCTTCGTAGACGCGACGTCTACGGCGTCAGTGGGGCTGGGGCCCCATACTGAAACAAAACCGCCACAATGACTGCGTCGTCCGTACCGTAGTAACAGCCTTCTATAATAAAGTGATATTTGAACCTTACAATACTAGTACAGTAAAACTTCGTTAACACGAATCCCAAGGGACCGAAAAATCAGGAATTCATGGTAAAAAAAATTCATGTTAAGTGAAAAACACAGATTTTAATAAGTATACATGTAGAGCAGTACACTAATGTGTAATACACTACACTATCAATCACATTATTGTAGACTTATAACACTTTAAAGTGATCGTAAAATCCAAGTACTCACAAATTATGTACGTTACTTTCTTGGAAAAAATTCGGTCATGGTTCGCTGACGTCATGGGAACGATAATATTTTGTTATTTCACAACCAATTGTAATGATAGCGTCCGTAAACGCAGCAGTGAAGTCGGATGTTGAAGTGAACCGTTCTAAACAGTACAAGACTGTAAATATCTTCTGACGGGTAGGTGGAATGGTATCTGTACTCTCTTCCTCTTCACTTTCTTCTGATGGCCCTTCTCGCACCTCGTTCACAGCTTTTGGCACATCCGATTCCACAGAAGCACATACCGCAACATCGTCGTCTACACTAATGAATTCTTCGAAACTAATCCCAGGGTTCGCAACGTCCTGCAGAACTGTTCATTCATCAGGTAAAGTGGCATCTTCTAACTCGTGGACATCTTCAGTGTTGCTATGTCTCCAAGTTCTGTTAAAGCACTTCCCTATATGATGTGGCGATACTGAGTTCCAGGCTGCTGCGATGGCTTTTATTGCGTCAAGCAGATTCCAATTTGGGGTTGCACTATTGTTTTCAGCAGCACGAATTGCAGCTCTTACAAGTCGCTTACGATAAGCTCTCTTTATGAGAGAGATTATGCCTTGTTCCAAAGGCTGAAGGTGGCTTGTGGCGTTGGGTGGAAAAAACTGAACCTTTATGTTGGATAGGTTCAGATCATGAACGTTATGAGCAGTACATCTGTCCAATGTAAGAAGAACACGTCTATTTTGAGCAACCATTCGACTGATGAAACGAAGAAGCCACTTGCGAAATGATGTGCCGTCGGTCCAAGCTATATTGTAGTGAGAGTAGATGCAAGGTAAAGTGTCGATATTTATGTTTTTAAACAACGTGGTTTCTCGGATTTACCGATAACCCAGGGACGAAACTTCTCATTTCCGTCAGCATTACAGCACTGTACAACAGTCACACGTTGTTTGCTTCGCGCTCCACCATGACACTTATCACCTTTTATCCCCAGGGTGTGATTTGGAAAAAGATTGTAGAAAAATCCAGTTTCATCCATGTTAAACTCATCACACGAGGCATACTTTTCCCTCACTCGGTTGAATTCATGCAACCAGCTGTTCGCACTTTCTTCATCAACCTTATTTGCTTCACCACAAATTTGTATAGATGAAATTGAATGTCTCTTTTGGAACCGATACAACCAACTGGCAGAACAACGGAAGTCTTCGATGCCCATATCTTTAGTAATATCATTTGCTTTTGACTAAATCACAGGGCCAGTTAAAAGTATGTTAGATGCACGCATATGATTAAACCATTCTAGCAGTAACATCTCGATGTCTTCATACTTGGCAGTACGAAGTCGTTTAGATTCTTAATAATCGTAGATAAGGTAGATTTAGGTATTGCAAACTGCTCTGCAATTGCTGTTTTCTTGGTACCACGGTTCACTTCATCTAGAATCTTAAGCTTTAACTGTACGTTTAGAGCTATCTGTTTCCTCTTTCCCATTTTCGCGTGCTACGGTACCGGTTGTAACTGTAGTTCTTATTCAGTATTCCAACTCGATACGGCTACGACTAACAGAACACCTGTCAAATCTGGCACTGAGTACATTCCTAAATGCTGCTGCACACATTATTGAATGTCTTACAATGTACAGCATACTCTGATTGTTGAGGTGATAATCGCGGCTACCGACCTACAATACGTTAAATACGAGTCGACAATAAGTATGATTAGCTTTGTAGCTACATTTCCTAGATTGATTTCGGAAAAAAATTACGCTTTCGAATACTCTAAGGTCGGAAGTTTGTGAATTTAATTACGCTAGGAACTGAAACAGAGTTCGTAATTCGTGTTAACCGATAAAACATACCATAAGAACTAATGTATTCCTGGCGGGACCAATATTTTTTTCGCTTTAACCGCGAGTTCGTATTATGCGAGTTCGCGCTAACGAGGTTATACTGTATTGTTTTGAAATAGCAATCTATAGTGGTAAGTACCAAGTGGTGGAGTTACTCACGGGGTCCACTGTGGGCTGTAATTATCGTATGGCAGCGAAATTGGTCGATACGTTAATGCGGAACCGATTTGGTTCCAAATTTGGCCACCAGGAGCAAATCTGGCGCTGTACACAGTTTGTATGGCGGTATGACATTCGTGCTGTAATTTGACAAGTCAAAACGTAAGTGACCATTGTGGCTATCGAGATGAGAGAGCTGTTTTATGTGATCGGCAGCAATGACAGTGGTGCACTGAGAAAGCTTCGCCGACTGAAAGATCTAAGGAGAGGCCTGAAGTCTACATCTATAATTATATCCGCAAGCCACCCAACGGTGTGTGGCAAGGGAACTTTACGTGCCACTGTCATTACCTCTCTTTCCTGTTCCAGTCGCGTATGGTTCGCAGGAAGAACGACTGCCGGAAAGCCTCCGTGCGCGCTCGAATCTCTCTAATTTTACATTCGTGATCTCCTCGGGAGGTATAAGTAGGGGGAAGCAATATATTCGATACCTCATCCAGAAACGCACCCTCTCGAAACCTGGACAGCAAGCTACACCGCGATGCAGAGCGCCTCTCTTGCAGAGTCTGCCACTTGAGTTTGCTAAACATCTCCGTAACGCTATCACGCTTACCAAATAACCCTGTGACGAAACGCGCCGCTCTTCTTTGGATCTTCTCTATCTCCTCCGTCAACCCGACCTGGTACGGATCCCACACTGATGAGCAATACTCAAGTATAGGTCGAACGAGTGTTTTGTAAGGCACCTCCTTTGTTGATGGACTACATTTTCTAAGGACTCTCCCAATGAATCTCAACCTGGCACCCGCCTTACCAACAATTAATTTTGTATGATCATTCCACTTCAAATCGTTCCGCACGCATACTCCCAGATATTTTAGAGAAGTATCTGCTACCAGTGTTTGTTCTGCTATCATATAATCATACAATAAAGGATCCTTCTTTCTATGTATTCGCAATACATCACATTTGTCTACGTTAAGGGTCAGTTGCTACTCCCTGCACCAAGTGCCTATCCGCTGCAGATCTTAAATAGTTTCAATATGATAATAATGAAATTCGAAAACACGGACGAGCTTGGTGTGGCACCTGGAAGAGGAAGCAGTCGTATCCTAGTGGAAGTTATTGACAAGGCTGCAGTTGCTGTTACTGACAATGGAGCATATGGAACAGGTAATGCTAGTGAGCGTGCAGTGCCACGAGATTTCCCCATCTCATTGTCAACAGTACAGGAAGTTTTGCGGTCCATACGAGTTACACTGGTATCCCTACAATATTCAGATGGTTCAACAACTGAGACCTCGTGAAATGCAGAAATGTTCTGAATTTGCCCTTCGATTTCTGGCACGGATCAAAGTTGATGATATGTGGGTGGACAATATTCTATGGAGTGACAAGGCACATTTTACTCTACAGGGTGCAGTGAATACACAGAACTGCCGAATTTGGGGTACTCTTAAGTAGCGATTGTGCACGAAGGGCCATTGCACTCGCCGTATGTGACAGTGTGGTGTGAATTCATAAGCACCTTTATTCTTGGTTCATTCTTGTTTGAAGACATTACAGCCGGAGGGCTTGTCAGGTGTACCATTGACGTCTGCACGTTGCCTAGACCTCCTTGTATAGCATGTGATTTCTGCTTTGGAAGAGCGCAAGTGTGTGGAAAATACAGTTTTCATGCAATATGGGTCAACACCTAATGTTGCTTGCCCAGTGAAAGATCTGATAATTGCAACCTTCCACGAACGTGTTATCCCCAGAGGTCAGATGCATGGCATGCAAGATCATCAGATCTGAATCCATCTGACTTTTGGTTCTGGGGATATCTACTAAAAAGAACGCGTTTACCAGGAACAAGTTCCATCTCTACCTGATCTGAAGGCCAGCATACAGGAATACGTTGCTCAGATTCCACTGGAACTGCTGCGAGCAACTGTTGAGCACGTCGTTTAATGGGGGCAACATCCCTTCGACGTCTCCAGTGTTAACGCTGAACAAATTGTGTAAGCGGCCGTTAATAATGAAATCCACATTATGCCTTTCTCATTTGTTTGTCCGTTTTGCCCACGTCCCATCCCTAATCCAGTAGACATGAGAACATTTCTATACATTATTCTTGCACTTACAACGCCAGATTTGCCCCTGGTGGTCAAAACTGGAACTATTCCCTCCCCCCCGCCCCCAGCGTAAATCGGTTCCGCATTAACGCATTAGAATTTCTAGGAAGTTTCGCTGGCATACGATACTTACAGCCTACACCGAATCTCCGTGAGTATCTGCACTTTAATTATAAATATCCCATATTCCTAAGTGATCTTCAATGAAAAACGGATTTCTTTAAAAAAGCCTTTCCTTTGATTTCTTTAGAATATGCTGTCCGCAAATGGAAGGGTGGTTTGGAGATCACATTGCTCCACAAGGCATGATGATATTGAAAGTCGTATGCTCTTGCCTGCCTCCAATGTTTTACATGAAACACTCAGCCAGTGACCATAGCTGAGCTTGAGCTCCACACTACAGGGAAACTTGCCAGAAGTCAAAGAAGCGATAATAAAGGGAAATTCCCTGTCTAATAGAGAATTGTTTTCGGGAACTCATCTATTTTTAAGCATTTATTTTGTTTCCTAAAGGAATTTGCTTTTCTCCCTTTACAAACAAGATGTTAGCGGTATAGGTACTGATATTGAGATCATTGGTAAATAAACTTGTACCCACTTCGGTGTGTTTGTTGTGTTTTCTCTGCATCTTACAGTCTTGCCTCAAACACATCACACAATTTACTACCTGATGTTTGCTGCACTGTCGTAACTGGACTGCAAAGTGGACTTCACCTGTAAGTATGGGCTATCTGCTTTGTAACCACGCATCCATACTTCAATACCTGAGCTACTAACTGTGAGAAAATAAACATTAAAGGTTTGATTCTGCAATGCATATTTGGAGATACCTACCAACCTAAAACATACTTCTCATAACAGCTATCATTATTAGTCTGCAAATCAAGTAAATACTGATGTAATGATTTTCAGTACACTGTCCTCAGACATCAATAGAAATATATGCGCTTATACCCCTAACACGTATGTGTTGAAGGTTTACTAAATTCTTTGTGTCAGCAAAGAGGTAAGAAATTAAATGGGGAAGAACCATTAGGTCATGAGGAATATATGGTACTGACACTAATAAACACTGATCATCCAAAACATTATGACCATCTACTTAGTATCGTGTTGGTCCACGTCTGGAAGCAGTGCAGCAGAGAGCACGCGTGGCATGGGTTTGCCGAGACCATGGTAAGTTTCCGCAGGTATGTGGCACCAGATATCTAAGCTCAGAATTCATAGTGCCCGAAAATTACCGGCTGGTGGTTTGTGAGCACAGAACGGGTATCCAATAGCGTCTCATATGTCTTCTGTCTGGTTCAGATCAGGTGAATGAGGTGGCCAAGATATCAACGTGAGTTCACTATCACGTTTGTTAAACTACTGTACCACGATTCTGATCTTATGACATGCACTATTATCCTGCTGGAAGATGCCGTCGCTGTCGAGACAGACATCAAGCATGAAGAGACGCAGGTGGTGAGAAATAATTTTCACGTAGTCCACAGCTGCGATGGCGCCTTTGATTACTATCACAGGTCCCATGGATCAATGCCTCCTATAATATTGTTCCCAGCAGTCTGCATCCAGGGTGTGTTGCATGTTCCAATCAGGCGTTCGTCTTTATGATGACCGGGCCACGATCATCGACATGGTGTAACAAGAAATACGATGGCCAAACAGGCGACACGTTTCCATTGACTTGTGGTGCTTGCCTGATGGTCCTGTACGCCACGTGGGTAAAAATCGGAACATGCACGCGTCGTCTGCTGCAGAGCCCCACATTCAACAATGTGCGCTGAACGATTTGCTCTGAAACACTTTTGAAGGTACCACCATTGAATGTATGGGCGAGTCCCTGACCCCTACGTTCTGTGATGAGTCGTGGACGTCTATCTTGTCACCTAGTCGTGGTTGAGCCGTGTGCGGTTCGCGTTGATGCCGTTCATAGCTTGGCATCTTGTAATTGCGATAGTGGCGTCTCGTTTTCTTAAAGTGCTCACTGGTGCCACTACGAGGTGCATTCAAGTTCTAAGGCCTCCGATTTTTCTTCCTAATTAACTACTCACCCGCAATCGATGAAACTGGCGTTACTTCTCGACGTAATCGCCCTGCAGACGTACACATTTTTCACAACGCTGACGCCATGATTCCATGGCAGCGGCGAAGGCTTCTTTAGGAGTCTGTTTTGACGACTGGAAAATCGCTGAGGCAATAGCAGCACGGCTAGTAAATGTGCGGCCACGGAGAGTGTCTTTCATTGTTGGAAAAAGCCAAAAGTCACTAGGAGACAGGTCAGGTGAGTGGGGAGCATGAGGAATCACTTCAAAGTTGTTATCACGAAGAAACTGTTGCGTAACGTTAGCTCGATGTGCAGGTGCGTTGTCTTGGTGAAACAGCACACGCGCAGCCGTTCCCGGACGTTTTTGTTGCAGTGCAGGAAGGAATTTGTTCTTCAAAACATTTTCGTAGGATGCACGTGTTACCGTAGTGCCCTTTGGAATGCAATGGGTAAGGATTATGCCCTCGCTGTCCCAGAACATCATTTTTTCAGCACTGGCGGTTACCCGAAATTTTTTTGGTGGCCGTGAATCTGTGTGATTCCATTGAGCTGACTGGTGCTTTGTTTCTGGATTGAAAAATGGCATCCACGTCTCATGCATTGTCACAACTGACGAAAAGAAAGTCCCATTCATGCTGTCGTTGCACGTCAACATTGCTTGGCAACATGCCACACGGGCAGCCATGTGGTCGTCTGTCAGCATTCGTGGCACCCACCTGGATGACACTTTTCGCATTTTCAGGTCGTCATGCAGGATTGTGTGCACAGAACCCACAGAAATGCCAACTCTGGAGGCGATCTGTTCAACAGTCATTCGGCGATCCCCCAAAACAATTCTCTCCACTTTCTCGATCATGTCGTCAGACCGGCTTGTGCGGAACCGAGGTTGTTTTGGTTTGTTGTCACACGATGTTCTGCCTTCATTAAACTGTCGCACCCACGAACGCACTTTCGACACATCCATAACTCCATCACCACTTGTCTCCTTCAACTGTCGATGAATTTCAATTGATTTCACACCACGCAAATTCAGAAAACGAATGACTGCACGCTGTTCAAGTAAGGAAAACGTCGCCATTTTAAGTATTTAAAACAGTTCTCATTCTCGCCGCTGGCGGTAAAATTCCATCTGCCGTACGGTGCTGCCATCTCTGGGATGTATTGACAATGAATGCGGCCTCATTTTAAAACAATGCGTATGTTTCTATCTCCTTCCAGTCCGGAGAAAAAAATCGGAGGCCTTAGAACTTGAAAGCACCTCGTACATTAGCTCGCTTTGTCTGTCCGTGAGTGGCAGCATCAGCGCTTATCGATAACGCGTGCTGTGGTACCATCATTGGAGTGGTCTCTAGTATTTCCGGGTCGTCGTGTGTCGAGCGAGTGGAGCTGGGATGGAGCAGCAGTGAGGGCCGGACAGCCAGTACTCGCCCGACCGCTCGTGACACACATGCACTGTCTGACAGAAGGATGTGGTTGCGAGAGTGCACGACCATGTGAAGGACCGGATTCAGCGGGTTTTAGGTGAATGGACCGTGATATTCGAGTAGAGCAACTTTCACCTGTGTGTCTGTGTGTGTCCACCCATCGAAATGCCCTCGTGGCAGTAAGTTGTCAGTTGACGTTTTATCCTGGTATCTTTTCCGTGCCTGACTTGAGTGAGGACGACCGTTGGTTGGTCGTTCGATCGGTCGTCGCAGTGGACGATGTGCATTTGGTTTTCTGACCGCTTCTGGCTTCTCTGTGTTTGTGCCGACTTATAATTCGTCCGTGTTGTTTCACAGTGACTGGTTTTAGTATTGTTTGAGACATTGTGAAATTGTCTTCGCCAATCTGTGTGTATCTTGTGTGGTTTTTAATGTGCAGTTATTTATATGTTGTCTGCGTTCTGGGTCGTCGTGTGTGCGAGGAGTCCGGGCTTCGGACGGAGCAGCGAGGAGGTCCACAGTGCGAGGGCAGACCAGGGCCGCTGGCGGCTTGCAGGCACTGTCTGACCGGGGGGCTGTAGCCGACAACCGAACCCAGGATGTCTGAAGTTGAGTTAATTTTGTCCAGCACTGAAACCTCCACTGTTTGAGATCTCGCTATTGTTTGCGTGTTGCAGGATCGGTGAGACCAACGGCAACAAGTGGAGTCTGTCAGGTTGGCGGAAGCTATTAGCCGCCTTCTACTCATTGATGTTACTTTGGATTTAGTATTATTCTTATTAGTGAAGTGCAACCAGCGGTATTTTCCGCCTTGTGGCCGCTAACGCCCCAGTTACCTGCCCTGGAGATTAGCGTACTTTTCTTTCAGTGTACCTTTCCTCGTCGTGTTCCTGTCCGACACGGCGTGTAGTTCAACAGCCTCTTGAATTGTACTGTCCATATGTTTTTGGGAGGTCTACCTTGGTTCTAGTGTTTCCTTCAGCCTTGGGTGTGTTTCTGAAGACGTGGTGCTGTCTGTCTCTTCGCCTTTGCTTAAAAATATTCCATCGTTGTACCGGTGAACGGACGTTAGGTGGATTGGTTAGTCAGTCGGTCGGCGCTGAAGCTACCCCTAGTGTGAATTGCCATCCTGTTACTTGAGTACAACTCTTGGCTACCTGTCTCACCGCTTACACAGCTGCAGTCACCTTCCTCAGGTCGGTCCAGGGAGCGCTATCTGTGGATCACTCCGACTTATTTGGACAAGTTGTCATAATTGTTTGAAATTTACCCTAATAATTTAATATGTTATTGACTTCCCCACTTTTAATTCCGGTCTTCAGCCGTTGATTGTTTGTAACATTGCTTGTGGCCTTCAGCCGAAAATAACTTGCAATTCTTCTAATAAAGCTTTTAGCAACCAGTGTAGTAAAATTTTTTAAAAAGATTGTTGAGAGTTTTTTTTTAAACTAAAGTGTATCTGTTTTCTTTGCAACCAACGGTAACTGAGCGGGCCACGTTAACACCTTTTCAGTGGTTCAACCAGTTTCCATAGATGCTCACAACAACAGTAACACGTGAACAGCCAACCAGCTTCAGTATTGACGAAATTCTCGTCTCCAGGCGCCGAGCTACTGCTTTCTTCCCTATCCCAATGCTAGTTATGTCAGAGGAAATTCTTATTTGCGGGCCGATTCGTTGATAGAATCATTTCCCATTCATCTCTGTTGCCTTGTCTGCCCCGTTAGCTGAGTGGCCGCCGGCACGGTAACTCAGCGTGTTCGGTCAGAGGGATAGCTGCCCTCTGTAATAAAAAAACTGAGTTAATGGATCAACGACGAACTGAAACGGGCGTCTTGCGACGTCCGCCCCGAGCAGATACAACGAACGAAAACGAACAAAATGAAATAAAAAAAATTAAAGTGGTCAGCGTGGCAGAATGCCACGCTAAGGGGCCCAGGTTCGATTCCCGGCTGGGGCAGGAGATTTTCTCCGCTCACAAACTAAGTGGTGTGTTGTCCTCATCATCATTTCATCACCATCTCCGACGCGCCAGTCGCCCAATGTGACGTCGAATGCAAGTAGTACTTGCCGTCGGCGGCCGTACTTCCCCGAAAGGGGGACTCCCCGGCCCACAATGCCGTACGCTCATTTCCATTTTTTTTTCTGTTGCTTTGAATATTTTTTCAATGCGACACGAGCTTGCAACTCCACTAGGAGCAGTTAGTCACGCAATGTCAGGCAATGTTTTGATTCATCAGTGTAAAAAATGAAATTAGATCATACACAAAACTCTCTACACCAAACGAGACGGTAGGTCCACGCTATGAATGCACACATTTTCCTAACTGGATTTTTCTCTGCAAGTGGTCACGCCGCAAGCCCATTCACGTGGGCTAGCACTCACACAAGTGCAAGTGCTCTGCGTTGAACACTGTTTGTAATTTCCAGAATTCGTTGCCATTTTCGGGACTTCGTTTTCATACCATTTTAAGTAAGATATTTAGAAATTGGCATATGTAAAACTATACACGCTTTTACAAAAATGTTCTTCGGGGGAAGGAGGGTTGCCGTTCATTTACATCTACATCATACTCCGCAACCCACCTAATGGTGTGTGGCGGAGGATACTTTCGGTACCACTATCTGATCCCTCTAACCTTGTTCCACTCGCGATTAGCGAGTGGGAACAACAATAGTCAGTAAGCCTCTGTATTGGCTCTAATTTCTTGAATTTTCTCCTCGACATCAATACGCGAGATGTATGGGGGGGGAGTAACATGTTGTCCGACTCCCCTTGAAAAATTCTGTCCCGAAATTTCAATAGTAAATCTCTCCGTCATGCACAACGCCTCTCTTGTAACGTCTGCCAGTGGAGTTTGTTCAGCATCTCCGTAACGCTCTCTCGCCAGCTAAACGATCCCGTGACAAAACGCCCTGCTCTTGGTTGGATCTTCTCTACTATCAGCCCTACCTGATAGGGATCCCAGACAAGTGAACAATACTCAAGAATCGGGCGAACAAGCGCCTTATAAGCCACTTCTTTCGTGGATGAGTTACAGTATGCACATTCCGCTCTCCCCTTGAATCAGCGCCTACTCGTCGATGCCAGTAAAATTCGCAAGAAATGTATCGGAGCTGCTCAACTTGTATTCTAACAAAGGGCTGTTGTCTTGCCTGTACGTGCTCTCCAAGGAAAAAAAAGACGCACCACAAAAGAACTACCCAGATGGTTGAAATCAGTAGATGTGCTGTAAATGTACAGGCAAACAAAACATACGATTAAAATTTCAGAAAAATTGGATGATTTATTCAAGACAAAGAATTTCACAAATTGAGCAATGAAGTACCGCGTTGATCCACCTCTGACCCTTACGCAAGCAGTTATTCGGCTTGGCATTGACTGATAGAGCTTTTGTATGACCTTCTGAGAGCAATGGCGCCAACTGAGCAGAAACTGGCTGGAGCGTCCGGGCCATAATGCTCCAATCATTCTTAATTGGGAAGAGATCTGGCGACCTTGCTAGCCAAGGCAGCGTTTGGCAAGCACAAACAGAAGCAGTGGAAACTCTCGTCATGTGCAGGCGGACATTATCTTGTTAAAATGTAAGTCCACGATGGCTTGCCGTGAAGGGCAACAAAACAGGGCATAGAATATCGTCGACGTACCGCTTTGCTGTAATATGTCGAGCATTACAGCCAGAGAGGTCCTACTATGAAACGGAACGGCATACCAGACAATCACTCCTGTTCGTCGGACGATATGGCGGCCGACAACCAGGTTGGTACCCCACCGTTGTTCCTTTTGTCTCCAGACAAATCTTCGGCCTGGAATCTCATTGACCGGAGTAGAATTGTCTTCAGTGATGAGTCCCATTTAGAAGTGAGGCTTAAGCCGGCCGCGGTGGCCGAGCAGTTCTAGGCGCTTCAGTCCGGAACCACGCGGCTGCTACGGTCGCAGTTTCGAATCCTGCCTCGAGCATGGACGTGTGTCATGTACTTAGGTTAGTTAGGTGTAAGTAGTTCTAAGTATAGGGGACTGAGGACCTCAGATGTTACGTCCCATAGTGCTTAGAGCCATTTGCACCATTTTGAAGTGAGGCTTGATGACCAGTGAAGACGTGTATCGAGACGCTCCGGACATTGGTGGGATACGAGCCAGACGTCGCCTGTCATATGGCCCGACACCCAGGAATGATGGTCTGGGGTGCCATTTCGTTTCATAGCAGGACCACTTCGGTTGTTATTCACGGCATCCTTACAGTATGGTGGTACGTCGACGATAGTCTACGCCATGTTTTGTTGCCCTTCTTAGCAAACCATCCTGGGCTTACATTTCAGCAAGATAATGGCTGCCCGAAAAGGGCGAGAGTTTCTGTTGCTCGTCTTCGCGCTTGCCAAACTCTACCTTCATCAACAAGATCGCTGAATCTCTCTCCACTTAAGAATGTCTGGAGCATTATTGGCAGGGACCTCCAGCCATTGTAGAGTTCTGACGACCTAACGCGCGAATTGGATAGAATTTCGCTCGACATTCCTCTGGAAGACATCTAACAACTATGTCAATCAGTTCAAAGCCGAATAACTGCTTGCATAAGGGCCAGAAGAGGAACAACACGTTACTGACTTGCTCAGATTGGGAAGCTCTTCCTCTTGAATAAATGAGCCAGTTTTGTTGAAATATTAATTATTTGTTTGCCAGTGCATGTACAGCACATTACATCACATCTACTGTTTTCTGTCTCATTCGGATATTTCGTTTGTGGTGGTCTTTTTTTTTGTCCTAGAGTGTATATGTGGGATGCTTGGCCAACCCTGCAGTCAGGAATTTTACTCCTGAAGACGACAGAGAAGACAGTTCTCGAAAGCTCTAGTATTTTATTCGAAATAATTGAATGCCAAGAAGATTTTATTCATTTACTGAAACAGTCGGTATACAATATTTACCCGAGAAACTGAGCTACGAACCCATTAGAACAATGAGATGTCATAGACGCGAAATAAACTCTTTCAACACATAATGTAAAAATAATGATGAGAAAGTCTATCTACGTCGTTCAGCTAAACTCTTATTCTGCATCGACGGACGGGGACAGCACCATTTATGGCAGTGGACACGTCTTTTCTGAATTTCCGTTACTTCTTACTTTCCTCATAGTCCGCGAAGCTGCGAGCTATCCTTTGGCTTTCCTCCTGTTCTTCCTCAATTGACAGCACGTCTGCATCTGTTTCTTCTTCAAGCTGCACTGCTGTCTCTGCTTCTTCCAGCTGCTCATCTATCTGCGCCAAGCCTTGAGGCACAGCGACCTGCGAATCAAAGGAAGTGCCGTTAGGAGACCTGCAGCCACTTATGTTCCATCAATACAAAGAGATCCACATGAGGCAGTAGTACGTTGTCACAAGCCTTTTAAGAGTCGGTGTATAAAATCACTCGCCTCCATCAGACTCACATTTATAGTGAAGAGTTGTTCATAAAGATTCATTCAATTTCATAAGGGTACACCTTTTACACATGGTCACAAGTTAAGGATACTGCTGATACATGGAGAACCAACGCCCTGGTGGACGGTTTTTGGGTTTAAATCACCTCGGGGTATGACCATGCGGTGAATTTAACCTGCGGTCGTCGCATGGTGGCGCTGGCAGCAGTTCACACACGCAGAGGTGTTTTGGTGCATGTCAGAGTGCGGTGCAGCGAGTAAGTGTGCAGTCATTTTCAGACGTGCTAATGGTGACTGTGTGTTGAAACTGGCCTAAAGAACGCATATTGATGACGTTATGAGGGGTAGAATACTAGGGCGACTGGAGGCTGGTCAAAAACAGCAGGTCGTAGCACGGGCCTTCGTGTGCCACAAAGTGTGATCTCAAGATTATGGCAACGATTCCAGCAGACAGGAAACGTGTCCAGGCGCTACAGTACGGGACGTCCACAGTGTATAAAACCACAAGAAGACCGATATCTCACCATCAGTGCCCGCAGACGGCCACAGAGTCCTGCAGGTAGCTTTGCTCTAGACCTTGCCGCAGCCACTGGAGCAGTTGTCTGCAGACACACAGTCTACAGAGGACTGAACAGACATGGTTTACTCGCCCAGAGACCTGCAAGGTGCATTACACTGACCCCTGGTCACAGGAGAGCCCGTAAAGCCTGGTGTCAAGAACACAATACCTTGTCATTGGAACAGTGGTCCCAGGTTACGTTCACGGACGTGTCCAGGTATAGTCTGAACAGTGATTCTCGCCGGGTTTTCATGTGGCGTGAACCAGGAACCAGATACCAACCCCTTAATGTCCTTGAAAGGGCCTTGAATGGAGGTCGTGGTCTGATGGTGTGGGGTGGGATTATGATTGGTGCACGTACAGCCCTGGATGTCTTTGACAGAGGAACTGTAAGAGGTCAGGTGTATCGGGACGTCATTTTGCACCACTATGTCCGCCTTTTCAGGGGTACAGTGGGTCCCACCTTCCTCCTGATGGATGATAACGCACGGCCCCACCGAGCCGCCATCATGGGGGAGTACGTTGAAACAGAAGATATCAGGCGAATGGAGTGGCCTGCCTGTTCTCCAGACCTAAACCCCATCGAGCTGTTGCTGTTGGTCGACGTATCGCTGCACGTCTTCTAACCTCTACGACACTTCAGGAGCTCCGACAGGCACTGGTGCAAGGATGGGGGGCTTTACCCCAGCAGCTGCTCGACCACCTGATCCACAGTATGCCAATCAATTGTGCGGATTGTGTACGTGTGCATGGCGATCATATTCCACATTGACGTCGGGGTGCATGCGCAGAAAACAGTGGCGTTTTGTAGCACATGTATTTCGGGATGGTTTTCTCAACTAATCACCAATACACTGGACTTACAGATCTGTGTCGTGTGTGTTCCCTATTTGCCTATGCTATTAGTGCCAGTTTTGTGTAATTTACCTTAATTTATGAGCATGAGTGTAAATGAAGACAGAAACGTGGGGTACAATTTATCTTACGCTTGGGACTATTACCTTTGTAATTTCAATAGAATAATCCGACTTTAAAGAGTATACACTATCTGATCAAAAGTATCCGGACACACGTATGTAGCGCAGAACTGAAAACTACATCTAACGAGAGGCGGACACGCCAGTACTAAAGGAGGCCGGGAGAACTGCGTTCTCAGTAGAGAGCCAATAACAGCAGAATTGGTCGGTCAGGAGAGCTCAGTAATTTCGAAAGTGGACTAGTCATTGGAAGTGCCAAATACGTCAGGGAAAATTTCAAACCTACCAAAGCTGTTGGTAATGAGACCGTGAAGTGAAAACACGAAGGAACAATCACAGCTAAACAAAGAGAAGGCAGACCTCATGGAGGCTATTAACGGACGGGAACCGGCGAGCATGGTTGCAGAAAATTGCATGAAATCAGCGGAAGGAATCACTCCTGAGTTCCGAAGTGCTACCAGCAGTTCAATTGCCTCAACTGACTGTGCGTAGGGGGATACAAAGGATGGTGTAGAATGGTTGAGCACCTGCTCATAAGACAAGCATTTCTTTTGTCAGTGTCAGTCTTTTGTCAGCGAAGACGCTGGCCAGTGGATGACTGGAAAAGAATTACTTGGAATGCTGAATCACTCTATTCCCTGTGCTAATCCGATGTAACGGTTTGGGTTTAGCGAACACCTGGAGAACGTCACCTACCATTATGTGTAGTGACAGTAGTGTAGTATAAAGGTGTTTCGATATGGAGGTGTTTTTGATGGTTACGGTGTGGTCCCTCCAGAAGCGGAGGGATAGGAACATATTTGCCAGCATTATGTACTGTGTACTGCATATAAACATTTGGGAGACGATTGTTGCTTGACCATGAGAATGCGCTCTGTCATAAAGCAACATCTGTGAGGCAACGGCTAGTGGACAGTCTCAGTTATGAGACGGACTGGCCTGCAGGAGTCCCGATCTGAACCTAATGGAACTTATAATGTTGCTTAAAATCCGTCTTGATTGCAAAAATTTTTTTTATTATTCATATGACCGGTTTCGGTTCATTCAGAACCATCTTCAGATCTGATATTTCAGTTACAGGAGTAACCCGTCCAAATCCAGCAACTTTCACATGCTACGTCACGTTTATTTGACGTAGCATGTGAAAGTTGCTGGATTTGGACGGGTTACTCCTGTAACTGAAATATCAGATCTGAAGATGGTTCTGAATGAACCGAAACCGGTCATATGAATAATAAAAAAATTTTTTTGCAATCAAGACGGATTTTAAGCAACATTATAAAATCACTGATTGCTGTTATCCCATAAGACATTATGTCTGTTTTTGCAAAACCTAATGGAACTTCTTTGGGGTGAGCTACGTCGACTTCGGTCCTGTCCGCAGCGTCCAACAATACTATCCTCTATGGCTTCGGCTCTTGAGGAAGAAGGGGCTACCATTCTTCCGATGACTCAGTTACTTCAATGAAAGTTTTCTCAGCAGAGTTAAAGCCGTCATAAAGGCGAAAGACGGACACACTGCACATTAATGTTCACTAATACAGTATGTGATCAAAAGTATCCAGACGCCGGCCGGCCCTTTGTGGCCGAGCGGTTCTAGGCGCTTCAGTCCGGAACCGCGTTGCTGCTACGGTCGCAGGTTCGAATCCTGTCTCGGGCATGGATGTGTGTGATGTCCTTACGTTAGTTAGGCTTAAGTAGTTCTAAGTTCTAGGGGACTGATGACCTCCGCTGTTAAGTCCTACAGTGCTCAGAGTCATTCGAACAATTTTTATCTGGTCACTCCCAAAAACATACGTTCTTCATATTAGGTGCATCGTGTTGACATCTACTGCAACGTACTCCATATCAGCGACCTCAGTGGCCATTAGACATCTTGAGAGAGCAGAGTGGGACCTTGCGCGGAACTCACGGACTTCGAACGAGGTCAAGTGATTGGGTGTCACTTGTGTCATACGTCTGTACGCGAGATTTCCAAACTACTATACATCCCTAGGTCCATTGTTTCCGGTGTGATAGTGAAGTGGTAACGTGAAGGGATACGTGCAGCACAAAAACGCACAGGCCGACCTCGTCTGTTGACTGACAGAGACCGCCGACAGTTGAAGAGGGTCGTAATGTGCAATAGGCAGACATCTATTCAGATCATCACACATGAATTCCAAAATGCATCACGGTCCGCTGCAAGTACTATGACAGTTAGGCGGGAGGTAAGAAAACTTGGATTTCATGGTGGAGCGGCTGCTCGTAAGCCACACATCACAGCGGTAAATGCCAAACGACGCCACGTTTAGTGTAAGGAGCATAAACATTGGATGACTGAACAATGGAAAAACGTTGTGTGGAGTGACGAACCACGGCACAATGTGGCGATCCGATGTCAGGGTATGGGTATGGTGAACGCCAGGTGAACGTTATCTACCAGGGTGTGTAGTGCCAACAGTAAAATTCGGAGGTGGTGGTTTTATGGTGTGGTTGTGTTTTTCATGGTGGGGGCTTGCACCCCTTGTTGTTTTGCGTGGCACTATCACAGTACAGGCCTACATTGATGTTTTAAGCACCTTCTTGCTTCTCACTGTTGAAGAGCAATTCGGGGATGCCGACTGCATCTTTCAACACGATCGAGCACCTGTTCATAATGCACGGCCTATGGCGGAGTGTTTACACGACAATAACATCCCTGTAATGGACTGGCCTGCACAGAGTCCTGACCTTAATCCTATAGAACTCGTTTGGGATATTTTGTAACGCCGACTTCGTGTCAGGCCTCACCGACCGACATCGATACCTCTCCTCGGTGCAGCATTTCGCGAAGAATGGGGTGCCATTCACAAAGAAACCTTCCAGCACCTGACTGAAAGTATGCCTGTGAGAGTGAAAGCTGTCAAGGTTAAGGGTTTGCCAACACCATATTGAATTCCAGCACTACCGATGGAACGCGCCACGAACTTGTAAATTATTTTCAGCCAGGTGTCCGGATACTTTTGATCATGTAGTGCAAGTATTTAGTTGCTTCTGGTGAGGTATATACACTCCTGGAAATGGAAAAAAGAACACATTGACACCGGTGTGTCAGACCCACCATACTTGCTCCGGACACTGCGAGAGGGCTGTACAAGCAATGATCACACGCACGGCACAGCGGACACACCAGGAACCGCGGTGTTGGCCGTCGAATGGCGCTAGCTGCGCAGCATTTGTGCACCGCCGCCGTCAGTGTCAGCCAGTTTGCCGTGGCATACGGAGCTACATCGCAGTCTTTAACACTGGTAGCATACCGCGACAGCGTGGACGTGAACCGTATGTGCAGTTGACGGACTTTGAGCGAGGGCGTATAGTGGGCATGCGGGAGGCCGGGTGGACGTATCGCCGAATTGCTCAACACGTGGGGCGTGAGGTCTCCACAGTACATCGATGTTGTCGCCAGTGGTCGGCGGAAGGTGCACGTGCCCGTCGACCTGGGACCGGACCGCAGCGACGCACGGATGCACGCCAAGACCGTAGGATCCTACGCAGTGCCGTAGGGGACCGCACCGCCACTTCCCAGCAAATTAGGGACACTGTTGCTCCTGGGGTATCGGCGAGGACCATTCGCAACCGTCTCCATGAAGCTGGGCTACGGTCCCGCACACCGTTAGGCCGTCTTCCGCTCACGCCCCAACATCGTGCAGCCCGCCTCCAGTGGTGTCGCGACAGGCGTGAATGGAGGGACGAATGGAGACGTGTCGTCTTCAGCGATGAGAGTCGCTTCTGCCTTGGTGCCAATGATGGTCGTATGCGTGTTTGGCGCCGTGCAGGTGAGCGCCACAATCAGGACTGCATACGACCGAGGCACACAGGGCCAACACCCGGCATCATGGTGTGGGGAGCGATCTCCTACACTGGCCGTACACCACTGGTGATCGTCGAGGGGACACTGAATAGTGCACGGTACATCCAAACCGTCATCTAACCCATCGTTCTACCATTCCTAGACCGGCAAGGGAACTTGCTGTTCCAACAGGACAATGCACGTCCGCATGTATCCCGTGCCACCAAACGTGCTCTAGAAGGTGTAAGTCAACTACCCTGGCCAGCAAGATCTCCGGATCTGTCCCCCATTGAGCATGTTTGGGACTGGATGAAGCGTCGTCTCACGCGGTCTGCACGTCCAGCACGAACGCTGGTCCAACTGAGGCGCCAGGTGGAAATGGCATGGCAAGCCGTTCCACAGGACCACATCCAGTATCTCTACGATCGTCTCCATGGGAGAATAGCAGCCTGCATTGCTGCGAAAGGTGGATATACACTGTACTAGTGCCGACATTGTGCATGCTCTGTTGCCTGTGTCTATGTGCCTGTGGTTCTGTCAGTGTGATCATGTGATGTATCTGACCCCAGGAATGTGTCAATAAAGTTTCCCCTTCCTGGGACAATGAATTCACGGTGTTCTTATTTCAATTTCCAGGAGTGTACTTTATACATGAATGCGTACTTACTCTATATTGTACCGTTACGTTTAAGAACAAACTTTTCATCTACCTTTCACAGACCTTCAACCACAGGACTAACATCCAGACGGTAGTCACATACATCCCACACTTTTGCGAGTTTGTATGAAGTTAGTTGGCTATGCGGCTCTGCAGTTCGTCCAAAGCTGTTGGAAGGGGAGTCACATAAACGCAGTCTCTCACAAACTCTAACAAATAAGAAATCACATACCGTTAGATCAGGTGACCTTGGTAGCCAGTGGTGCCAAGTGAGTTCCGGATCGATAACGACATTTTTTAAATGTCCATATATTTAAAATTACTACAGTCCTACTAGGCATCCGCAAGGGGAGGGGTGGCAGGAGAGGGCGGGGGGGGGGGGTGCAGATGGGTCACTTGCCCCCTCCGGGTACCTGGGGTACATGCTTTTTATTCATAACAGAATTCTCTCGAATTTGTGACACTCATTGTCTGCGACTACACAAACTACAGACCTGACATCGTCGACCGCGGCGGGAAATATTGCAGCTTTAGTCATCACTACATACCAGAGGATTTTCTTAGCTGCAACTCTGTTCACGGGAATTTATTCGGATTCCTTGGTGTGACGGTGGTTACAGCGCCTTTCGGCAGTCAACATGGATGCTGACCTTTACAGAACAGTGCCGGAATAACGTCTTCAGTCTTTTTCCGTCATTTCATCTTTCAGCTCTTACCGTGTCCTGAAAGGAGCCGGTTCACCATCCAGATGCACCGATTTCGTCGCCAGTTCCAAACATATCATAAACGTCGCAGCAATGTGCGTGCTAGTTATCCACCACCTACTCTCGTTAAGGACGCCCTTGCTGCTAGGTGGAATCACGACTGTAGCTTATCATTTGTCTAGTCTGTGAATGCAACACAGCGCCACATTATTCACACAGCTACAAAGTCTGTATTCCATTTGGCATGCTGCACGATATTGTAGCAAACTGGAGAGACTATGATTATCTAGGTGCAGTCCTAGGCCGGTAAACGTTGACTCTACAGATCAGTTTGAGAGTGGTTATGGAAGGTTACTGCACTGCTGTAGTGGTATATTTATATAATAAAATGTAATTGTATGATATTTTAATGTGGCTGGAAATTGTAAAATACAGTTTTTCCTGATTTGCCTGGGATAATAACACCATCTCCTCCATACTGCACTGTTGGCTCTACACATGATGGCCAGTAACGTTGTCCAGATATTCACCAAACCCAAAACCTTCTGTCGGATTGTAACAGGTTATAAGGTGATTTATCACTGAACATCACTCGTTTTTAGCCGCCCACTGTCCAGTGGCATCAATCTTTACACCACCTTAAGCGTCACTTTGCATAGAGGACAGAAACGTGTGTCATATGAGGAGCTGCTCGATCATTATACTACTCTACCTTTTAACTCCCTACTACACTGTCATCACGCTAGCTGGACTGCTGGTAGGACTTAGGAATTCATGAGTCATTCCTTCCAGTGATCTCGTGTGCTTCTCTTACAACTGCCCTCCGCAAGTAGTAGGGCACTGCCATTACTACACTCCTGGAAATTGAAATAAGAACACCGTGAATTCATTGTCTCAGGAAGGGGAAACTTTATTGACACATTCCTGGGGTCAGATACATCACATGATCACACTGACAGAACCATAGGCACATAGACACAGGCAACAGAGCATGCACAATGTCGGCGCTAGTACAGTGTATATCCACCTTTCGCAGCAATGCAGGCTGCTATTCTCCCATGGAGACGATCGTAGAGATGCTGGATGTAGTCCTGTGGAACGGCTTGCCATGCCATTTCCACCTGGCGCCTCAGTTGGACCAGCGTTCGTGCTGGACGTGCAGACCGCGTGAGACGACGCTTCATCCAGTCCCAAACATGCTCAATGGGGGACAGATCCGGAGATCTTGCTGGCCAGGGTAGTTGACTTACACCTTCTAGAGCACGTTGGGTGGCACGGGATACATGCGGACGTGCATTGTCCTGTTGGAACAGCAAGTTCCCTTGGCGGTCTAGGAATGGTAGAACGATGGGTTCGATGACGGTTTGGATGTACCGTGCACTATTCAGTGTCCCCTCGACGATCACCAGTGGTGTACGGCCAGTGTAGGAGATCGCTCCCCACACCATAATGCCGGGTGTTGGCCCTGTGTGCCTCGGTCGTATGCAGTCCTGATTGTGGCGCTCACCTGCACGGCGCCAAACACGCATACGACCATCATTGGCACCAAGGCAGAAGCGACTCTCATCGCTGAAGACGACACGTCTGCATTCGTCCCTCCATTCACGCCTGTCGCGACACCACTGGAGGCGGGCTGCACGATGTTGGGGCGTGAGCGGAAGACGGCCTAACGGTGTGCGGGACCGTAGCCCAGCTTCATGGAGACGGTTGCGAATGGTCCTCGCCGATACCCCAGGAGCAACAGTGTCCCTAATTTGCTGGGAAGTGGCGGTGCGGTCCCCTACGGCACTGCGTAGGATCCTACGGTTTTGGCGTGCATCCGTGCGTCGCTGCGGTCCGGTCCCAGGTCGACGGGCACGTGCACCTTCCGCCGACCACTGGCGACAACATCGATGTACTGTGGAGACCTCACGCCCCACGTGTTGAGCAATTCGGCGGTACGTCCACCCGGCCTCCCGCATGCCCACTATACGCCCTCGCTCAAAGTTCGTCAACTGCACATACGGTTCACGTCCACGCTGTCGCGGCATGCTACCAATGTTAAAGACTGCGATGGAGCTCCGTATGCCACGGCAAACTGGCTGACACTGACGGCGGCGGTGCACAAATGCTGCGCAGCTAGCGCCATTCGACGACCAACACCGCGGTTCCTGGTGTGTCCGCTGTGCCGTGCGTGTGATCATTGCTTGTACAGCCCTCTCGCAGTGTCCGGAGCAAGTATGGTGGGTCTGACACACCGGTGTCAATGTGTTCTTTTTTCCATTTCCAGGAGTGTACATAACCTTGACCCCGACCTACGATTTTTTTTTTGGGAGTCCTATCACGCTAAGGTAAGTGTGCACAACATATTTTGCTGACGTCAGCATCAGAACTTTGTTACGTCCAAGGGCATGACCGCAATCGTAACATCCTGCTATATGCCAAGGAATGAAATAATAAACGAGAGTGCGACTTCTCAAAGAAACAGTTCTGCTGTTCTAAGGAAGGCTGCATTTACAACCAGCAAGTTACACACGTCGTTCCACGTCAGAAGAGCGTACATTTTCTGATTTTCCTGCAAACACGGTTCTGCTACAGTACTGACAACAGGCGGTCACTGTGTTGGTGTGAAACAGCGTGGCAGTTGGAAATGTACTCCGAATCTGAAGTATGCGGGACGGTGCGGTTCTTGTGGGCAAAACGTATAAACTTGCACACAAATTCACGGTGCCATTCTGGCGCTATCTATGGACCAAATGGGATACCACGTCCAGCCGTAGTGAAATGACGCCAACAATATTTGACCGAGGCCACGCAGAGATGGGTGTTGGTGATGGGAAAGAAGACTGTCGACGCCGACCAGGGACGACAGTGTTCGGACAATCGAGAAACTGATTCGCAGCAACTGCAAATTTCTCATGCCATGAAGACGTTTACACAGCAGTTTTCGAGTGGCTCAGTGACCAACTAGTCTATCGTCAAGGAAATGAACCACGGGTAGAACGTCCTGCCCATTTTTTACAGAGACTTGGTGACTATGCTGAGAAATAATGTAATGTATCTTTGTCACTTTGAAGTGTAGTGCAGTACCGAATTAAAGTTAGTTGTTTGCCTGCGTGGCCATCTTCCGCAGTAGCTGTTAAAATCGGTTACTACTGATTTTTCGTCTTAAGCTTACTGCAGTTTAATTAAAGAAAATTTTACGTCAGACGCCTTTCGCTTTTTTTTTAATCAAGAATTTCCAGTTGTCATTCTGCAAACTGGACACATATGTTGTACAAAAATGTGCAAATGTATTCAGTTTGCAGAATAACAACAGCAGATGCTTTGTAAATAAAAGCGAAACGCCTCTAGTGTAAACTTCTCTTTAATTAAACTGCAGTAAGATGAAGACAGAAAAACCAGCAATAACTGAAGCTAGTTGGCCGGGCATAATGTGTAACTTGTTCTTTGAAGTCCTGAAGAAGTTACTGGCTGGCGTGGATGTCAGATATAATAGAGGTGTGTGCTGTGTTCTTTTGCGACATTCTCTGTTTCGGAAAATTGTCCAATTTTTAGCAGTGCTGTATCTAGGCGTTATGACTGGTTCGCGTCTCTTATATTGCATTCATTCGGGTTGTCACTGGCAGATTGGAGCTCGAGCAACGCTAGACGCAGTGTCTAGCTTGAAGGTTTATCGTGAAAAATTCCGGTCTCCTCAAATGGGATTGTTGCTTGCCAAGCCCTTAATGGAAGCACAACATGGCTGAAAGCTGACGCCGACTAGAATATATCGAAACTGGTACCTGCGCTGGATGATACACAATCTAAGAAAGATCACAAAAATTTTGCCTTCCGAAATGAAATATAGATCGTAATAATTTATGAAAAAATGAAAACTGATCGACAACGCTGTGTGACAAAGTGGGCTTTATTAAAAACACGGCAAAATATTGCATAGACTTAGATGCACCAGCGCACTTCCTACGTATAGAAACAATAATTTAAAGAAGCCTGCAATTTAAGCTATTGCAACTGCTATCTACATTGATGATTATGATTTATGGAGCCTCACAAGTTTAAACCGTTTTTAAGAAAACGAAGTTGTAGCGTTTTTCTTTCCCTTTGCAGTTCTATGATTTTTGCAGCTTGTGGTGTTGGTACGAGGGCGTGATGAATAATAATGCCTCTTAATTTCGTACATGAAAACTCTTAAAGCCTTTTAAATAAAACAAAAGTTATTAAAATTCTAGATCTTTACTGCAACAACTCTTCTCCCCTTGTCGGCCAAATATTGGCGGTAAACGTTTCTTTCACAACCATGATTCGAACCAGCTGCCGCTCAGCCGCACACCACCGCACAGCCGAGAGTAGCTGACTTCACGTACGGCGCTGAGTACCGCGATGAAAAGTGGCGCAAGCTAAAACCAACACACACAAAGATACAGATACGCAAGGAGAGAGAGAAAGAACTGCAGATTTTTGCCGCTTGCTGGTAAACACAGAAGCTGTAATTTTCTTCCTAGTGTACCCTCAAGGTTCTGCGACGCTCTTGCATTTTTTATAAGAACCTTGACGTTGTCAGTGTTGTTGCCGGAGTAACAGCCAGAACTATCGATTCGTCCATCCAGAAGGTAAGCGCATTAAGCTGATGCGAGGGAGATTCCACAGGATGCGCATCGGGTAGAGGGCTGCTGTATTACGCTTGCCAGTCGTCTGAAGACCTCTTCCCTTGATTCATAGACAACCGTGAATTTCATTGCGCCAACATCTGCACCTCTGAGAAACAGATGCGTTGCACTGAAAATCGCTCAAGGATACTTAAAGCTAACAGAGCTCAAACGAAGTCCAACATGTAGAATGCCACCATTTCTGAAAAATAAGTTGTGGAATATTTACACTGGAAGCTAAAAGGGAAGCAACGTTCGCCATGGCAAAACTGGCGAAAAGTATTGTCAAATGGTTATTTCCAGCTGTTACTTTTCAACAAGACTTCTGGAAGATTGTGTAAATATATACTTGACCTAAAATTTTTTGGTGAATTTAATGGCTCAGATTCGTGGATGCATATATAACTTTGAAGTCATATTGACAGTTTAAGCACTCAACCAGATCATTAGTATTTTTGTGGTTTGTCGTCTTCTGTAGGCATAGGTCCACAGGACACTACATGATTTACAGGGTGATATATACAGACTTACACAACATTGCTCTTAAAACATTCATGTGCCCCGACGCTGGATGCGAACCAACGACTGGAGCTTTACGAGGAACGGGCGTTGCTCGTAGAGCGCAGACGACAGCACAAAAAGTGCTTATAAGCAAAACGAGGAAATGTAGCTAGGGAATAGTGTCCCATTCAAGGTAGGCTAGTAACTACGACCCTAAATTATATCCAAAAATACGGTAAGACAGTACTTTAGGATGTCAGTATTCTGCTCAAAATATTACAATGATTGTTCTGAAAGTGAACATTTTACATTAATATTGTCGTAATATAGGATTATGGGCGGTTTTCTCGGGGTCTGTTAATGTAAATTCTGTATTTTTTTATTTTATAAATAGGCGTTAGGAATCGTAGCAGCCGAATGAATGGTATGGGCCACTTACGCCAAAATTGTTATAGAACTGCTATTGTATTGAAATTAAGTACAATTCCATAAAACCTTTGCTTGAACTTTTGTTTTGCTATAAATAGTGAAAAACGATTTTTAACCAAGATGACGCACAGCAAGAAATGATTTGTCAAGAGTAATTCGATCTGTTTTGAGAGATGTCGGGTAGAATGGGACATGCAACAAAAATTAAGATTTAAATAAAAAAGTGATTTGCGCTTCACAAACAAAGTAATCTGTATATATATCAAAAGTACTAGATAATAAAAAACCATTTGGGTAGAAAACATTTCAACTTCTGGTCGACTGAATTTCGCATAACACATTAAACTTCTGGACTGGGGTTTTCTGTAAGACAGTTCTTGGTGCTTCTTCATAAAATTCTGATAAAAATGTTTACTTATCAATTCATTTTCTCTGATAAATCTTTAAAGCAGTTTTAAATTATCTGGCAACTCCTAAGCAAAAACCGAGCAAGGTGGCGCAGTGGTTAGCACACTGGACTCGCATTCGGGAGGACGACGGTTCAATCCCGTCTCCAGCCATCCTGATTTAGGTTTTCCGTGATTTCCCTAAATCGTTTCAGGCAAATGCCGGGATGGTTCCTTTGAAAGGGCACGGCCGATTTCCTTCCCCATCCTTCCCTAACCCGAGCTTGCGCTCCGTCTCTAATGACCTCGTTGTCGACGGGACGTTAAACAACACTAACCCTAAACCTAACCTAAGCTAACTTTTGAAATTCAAGCGTAGCAAGTGGCTTTAATCTAGAAACTAAACCTCTTATGCGTGCTACAAGCATTTCTTCGCAAATTTCTTCGAATGTTGGTTTGAAAAACGCTTTATAGATGTCATACGTATCTGCTGATTCCCTACGACTGATATTACTCTCCTTTGTAGTGTAGTTCAAGGAATGTTAGAACGATCGGCAGTAGACGTTTCCGACATTTTACCTTCCGAAATACTTGAAACCGCTTGCTTCAAAGCAGTTCGGATCATTCCCTTCCGCCCTTAGCGTGAGGCATCTTCAAACCTGGCATCGAGCCCTAAAAAAACTACATATATAGCCGATACCACCCTCTTAGGTATGACCCATACTACCAGACCGACAGTGCACATTAAAACGTGAGAGAAACAAAAATCAGTTTGAGTGAATAGAATTTCAGTACCTATAACTGTACAATGTACATCAGCCTACTTAGATATTAGCACTTAGTGGGACGTAAGATCAAAAAGTTTCAGTTTGAAGGCCGTACAGTAGAGAATCGGCATGCCAATCAGGTAAAATCATAAATTTTGACAACGTAATTCACTGAGAACAGCGACCTGATTCTATATTAAAAAATGAACAGTCGAGATCCTAATAATATTTCTTTATTAACCGTTTTCGGCTTATCTACATGCCATCTTCAGAAATTTTTTGGTCTCCCTATGAGTGGTGCTGGCGGCTCCTCGCAATTCTCGTGATTCCACGATCGCCGTGAACATCGAGACATTCACTCTACCGAAGCACCGGGTTGAAGATGAAATACCATGTCCTGCTGTGTGAAGAAGTCCTTAACTGCCTGCTGCGCATCTTCGTCTGATGGGAATCGTCAACCCTTCAAGTCTTTGTTAAGGGACCGAAGGCATGATAATCGCATGGGGAGATATCAAGACGATAGGGCGGATGCCTGAGTGGGTCGCACTTAAGTTGGCGTAACTTCCGCGTTACGGCATTTGCGATATGGAGACTTGCATAGTCATGAAGCAGCCGCACACCTTGTCGCACGTTTCATTCCGCA
Organism: Schistocerca cancellata; assembly: GCF_023864275.1. Lineage (NCBI taxonomy): Eukaryota > Metazoa > Arthropoda > Insecta > Orthoptera > Acrididae > Schistocerca > Schistocerca cancellata. Next base: position 168,453,930 of record NC_064634.1, read on the forward strand.
ACAGTCGTTTCCGACGGACATGCTGCCCTGAACTCATTCTTCACTCTCCGATGAATGTCTGCCGTCGGTCCTGCTAGGACGCATATGGTAACAACGTCCCCATAGTTAACGTTTTCTCATTTACCGCACACACCTCGGAAAGATACGATTGCAACACTAATCCTTCCCTGCATGAGAGTGCTTATACAGTGAAGTCGCAGAGAAACTCTTATAGGCATGCGTATTCAAATACGAAGTTATGTTAACGGGCAGAATAAGGCGCTGCGGTCGACAACGCTTATATAATACAACAAGCGTCTGGTGCAGTTGTTAGATCGGTTACTGCTGCTACAATGGCAGGTTATCAAGATTTAAGTAAGTGCCGGCCTGAGTGGCCGAGCGGTTCTAGGCGCTATAGTCTGGATCCGCGCGACCGCTACGGTCGTAGGTTCGAATCCTGCCTCGGGCATGGATGTGTGTGATGTCCTTAGGTTAGTTAGGTTTAAGTAGATCTAAGTTATAGGGGACTGATGACCTCAGAAGTTAAGTCCCATAGTGCTCAGAGCCATTTGAACCATTTAAGTAAGTTTGACGTGGTATTATAGTCAGCGCACGAGCGATGGGACACAGCCTCTCCGAGATAGTGATGAAGTGGAGATTTTCCTACACGATCATTTCAAGAGTGTACCGTGAATATCAGGAATCCGATAAAACATCAGATCCTCGACATTGCTGCGGCCGGAAAAAGAACCTGCAAGAACGGGACCAACGGGGACTGAAGAGAATCGTCAACATGACAAAAGTTCAACCCTTCCGCAAATTGCTGCAGATTTCAATCAATGATGGGCTATCAGCAAGTGTACCCTTGATGACTGCACGACACAAAACTTTACGCCTCGTCAACACCGACTTTGGCCTGTGGACAACGCTTCCTTGTCATGCGCGTGAGATATAAAATTTGCTGAAATTCATACAAAATCATTTGGAGAGATTGGAAGAATTATAAGCATCTGTAATCTGTATGAATAAAAAATCTAAATCTTCGGTTGTTCAAAATCGTATCTCCGAAAGTTCTTCACCAACTGCTTTGAAATTTTAACACACCATCGCATTCAATGACCGCGTGTTATTATACACTTACTGCAGCGCTTTATTTTATATGATAAGTAAACAATATACAAAGGTGGTACGTTGTCATCAGAAACCGCATATTCGTTTGTTTAAAATCTTGAATCTCCAGAGTTCTTCACCGATCGTTTCCAAACTTTGATACAACGTTGCATGCGAATGCAATAGTGTTTTTAAACGCATTCTAGAGCGCCACATATATTATATAAATATGTATGTAGTAATTATAGGGGAAATCTATATAAAAACGGAAATGTTCGTTTGTTCAAAATCTTAAATCTGCGAAAGCTCTTCACCGATTTCTTCGAAATTACTTTTGCATTCGAATAAGGTCGTGCTTTTATATAACTATATTTTGTATACAGGTTGTCCGGGCTAGAGGTATACACAAACAAATATTTATAGCCAGAGAACTCAATTTCTTGTGTCGAGTGGGGGTCATTCACACGACGGGGAGCTGGCCAAGGTTCCCACCATAGACATTTTAGAACACCAGACTGAGGAGATAATGTTGGATCGTGTGACCAACCACCAGCAATAAACACGCTTCGAAGGATACTGTGTGCAGACTACCGGTGCAACAGGTATTAAACCCCTGTCGTAAGAAACATGTGGAAGAATTGGGATTTCGAGCTGTAACAGCCGTATCTTGAGGGAGGACAAACCCCACGCCACCCACAACGGTGGCCATCAGCAACGTTTCTCTGTCCAAGTATGGGTGGGCATCGTCCAAGATCACCTAAGAGGATCTTATATGCTGCGTACCCTTCTGAATGGTCCACGATAGCTGAAATTCCTGCGAGATGTGCTGCCACTGTTCTTGGAGACTGTAACGCTTGCTGTCCGTGAGACGATGTGATTTCAACACGACGATGCACCACCCCACTTCGATGCTAATGTCCGCGAGCACCTAAAAAACACATACTCTCGTTGTTGGTGGATTGGAAGGGCCGCTCCTTTCCCGTAGCCAGTGCGATCGGCAGATCTCATAGTTCTGGCCTTTTTCCTCTGGAGTTACTTGAAGACTTTGGTGTTCGAAATCCCTGTAGAAACCGATGAAGACGTGCTTGATAGGGTCCTAACTGTCTACCTCCTGGTACAACAGACACCAACTATCTCTGACAGAGTGTGGCGGAACTTCATGCACTGTTGCCATGCGTGCATTGAGATTGGTGGTAGTCGCTTTGAACAATTTCCATGAGCTATGTTGCTGTTATGTGGTGTATGCAACGCAATAAATATGCATTCCAGACCATTGTTTCCCTATCTCAGTATAATCAGCTGTTACCCACCATCACCTGTCCCACTCTGACCAAAAAGATTTGAAACACGGTGTATAAATTGTATAACAGTGAAACGTTGTTGCAAGCAGGGAAGTTGGTTTTGTGGTTTTTTGGCTTATGAGTACAATACTTCTACGGATTTTGAAATTGCAATTACAATAAGATTCTAGGTCACAGCGAGGGGGAAGAGAAGATGGACAAAGGTGAGGGAGGAAATGGACATAGAAAGCGGAAAAGACGACATGGGCATAGAGATGGGGCAGTAGGAGAAGATGGACATAGAATGGAGAGGAGGAGGAGGTGGACAGAGAGACTGGGAGAAAGAGAGGGGAACAACGACATTGGGACGTATATCCAGTTCCCATTTACACTAAGTGATCAAAAGTATCCGGTCACACCCAAAAACATACGCTTTTATATTAGGTGCATTGTGTTGCCACCTACTACCACGTACTCCATGTCAGCGACCTGAGTAGTCATTAGACATCGTAGAGAGCAGAATGGATCCCTTCCCTGAACTCAAGGACGTCGAACGTGGTCAGGTGATTGGGTGTCACTTATGTCATACGTCTGTACGCGAATTTCCACACTCCTAAACATCCCTAGCTCCACCGTTTCCGGTGTGGTAGTGAAGTGGACACGTGAAGGGACATATACAGGACAAAAGCGTACTGGCCGAACTCGTCTGTTGACTGACGGAGACCGCCGACAGTTGAAGAGGGTCGTAATGTGTAATAGGCGGATCTCTATCCAGACCATCGCACAGGAATTCCAAACTGCATCAGGAGCCACTGCAAGTACTATTACAATTACGCTGGAGGTGAGAAAACTTGGATTTCATGGTCGAGGAGCTGCACATATGCCACACATCGCGCCAGTAAATGCCAAACGACGCATACCCTTGGTGTAAGGAGTGTAAACATTGGACGATTGAACAGTGGAGAAACGTTGCATTGAATGACAAATCACGGTACACAATCTGGCGATCCGATGCCAGTGTGTGGGTATGGCGATTGCCTGGTGAACGTCATGTGCCAGCGTGTGAAGTGCCAACAGTAAAACTCGGAGGAGGTGGTGTTATGGTGTGGTCGTGTTTATCATGGAGAGGGCTTGCACCCCTTGTTGTTTTGTGTGACACTATCACAGCACAGGCCTACACTGATGTTTGTTGAACTGCAATTCGGGGATGGTGATTGCATCATTCAACACGATCGAGTACCAGTTCATAATGCACGGCCTGTGGCGGAGTGGTTACATGACAATAACATACCTGTAATGGACTGGCTTGCACAGAGTCCTGACCTGAATCCTATAGAACACGTTTGGGATACTTTGGAACGTCGACTTCGTGCCAGGCCTCACCGACCGACATCGATACCTATCCTCAGTGCAGGTCTCCGTGGGGAATGAGGTGCCATTCCCCAAGAAACCTTACAGCACCTGATTGAACGTGTACCTGCGAGAATGGCAGCCCATTCTTCACGGAGTGCTGCACTGAAGAGAGGTGTCGATGTCAGTCGGTGAGGCCTGGCACGAAGTCGGCGTTCCAAAACATCCCAAAAGTGTTATTCAGTTTAGGAGTCCGTGCAGATCAGTCCATTATAGGGATGTTATTGTCATGTAAACACTCCGTCACAATAAATGTTGAAATTTGTGTGAAATCTTATGGGATTTAACTGCTAAGGTCATCAGTCCCTAAGTTTACACACTACTTAACCTAAATTATCCTAAGGACAAACACACACACCCATGCCCGGGGGAGCACTCGAACCTCCGCCGGGATCAGCCGCACAGCACTCCGTCACAGGCCGTGCATTATGGACAGGTGCTCGATCGTGTTGAAAGATGCAATCGCCATACCTGAATTGCTCTTCAACAGTGGGAAGCAAGAAGGTGCTTGAAACATTACTGTAGGCCTGTGCTGTGATAGTGCCACGCAAAACAACAAGGGTTGCAAGACCCCTCCAAGAAAAACACGACCACACCATAACACTACCGCCTCCGAATTTTACTGATGGTACTACACACGCTCGCAGAAGACATTCACTGGGCACTCGCCATACCCACACCCTGCCGTCGGATCGTCACATTGTGTACCGTGATTTGTCATTCCGCGCAATGTTTTTCCACTGTTCAATCGTCCAATGTTTCCGCTCCTTACACCAAGCTAGGCATCGTTTGGCATTTACCGGTGTCATGTGTGGCTTCCGAGCAGCTACTTGATCATGAAATCCAAGTTTTCTCACCTCCAGCGTAACTGTCATAGTACTTGCAATGGATACTGATGCAGTTTGGAATTCCTGTGTGATGGTCTGGATAGCGATCTGCTCATTACACATTACGACCCTCTTCAGCTGTCGGTTGTCTCTGTCAGTCAACAGACGAGGTCGGTCTGTACGCTTTTGTTCTGTTCGTGTCCCTTCACGTTTCCACTTCACTATCACATCGGATACAGTGGACCTAGGGATGTTTAGGAGTGTGGAAATCTCGCGTACAGACATATGAGACAAGTGACACCCAATCACCTGACCACGTTCGAAGTCCGTGAGTTCCGCGAAGCGTCCCATTCGGCTCTCTCACGATGTCTAATGACTACTGAGGTCGCTGATGTGGAGTCCCTGGCAGTAGGTGGCAGAAAAATGCACCTAATATGAAAAACGTACGACTTTGGGGGTGACCAGATACTTTTGATCACATAGTGTATGTCCGGATTATGTCTTTTTCTAGTTCTACTGGCTGTTTTATTCAGGACGGCAATTTTGTGCAGGATGATACGAGGCTTTAAGGCTGTTATGTATTAAAATGTCAATAGTTGAACATGTGACTATAAGGTTATGAAACTAGTCGTTATTAAAAAATTATTTTGATGCAGCTGTGCGGCTTTCATGATTTGAAATGTATCTCACAGCTGTAGCTGCTCATCATACTAAGTGATTTTTAGTTTATTAAGGTAATTTTACGGGCCATCGTGGAGTGAAAGCGACGTAGTACCGAGTGTTGAAAAAATATTTTGGGATACAGAAAGGATGAACGAAAGGGAGAGGATGAACGAAAGGAGATAGATAAAACAAATACACAAAACGAGTGAGTATGAGGGAAGGCGTCAACCTCAGCGAACATACCTCAGTGAGACTGAGGACTTTTTAACAAAGGAGTACCATAACTGAGGTAATAACAATACACCTACCTAAGTAATTCAGGTTTAAAGAAGTACTGGCTATCAAAACAAACATCAATCGCTGTACTGTTGATATCCGGCTCTGTTAAATAATTAATTTTGTTGACCAAGGCCTTGAGGAAGCATGGCAGATTATGAATTCTATCAAGTAAGAAAGAGTGTATTTGTGAGTGTTACATTGTGCGCTTTGGTAATGAAGCAAGCTTGTAAAAAAAGCTCTTTTATACAAGTGTAGAGCATTTTCGATTTTTATAGGTATCAAAAATCCACAAGCACAAATCTTCAATACTATATGTATGGGGTAAAGAACCTGTATGGGGTTAGGAGAAAAAACGTGTTACATTAAGAAGTTTTGTATTTGAATAATTATTATTAGTAGAATTAAAGCCAGTCAGTATTTACAAAGAGAATTACGTAAATAACCATCTGCCATAGCAATTTATGTCGCTTCATTATATCAGATCAATTGAATTTAACTCAGTTCCATCAGCTGCTGTTAATTACATATTTAGGTAGATCAAACGTACGATTTTAAGTTAACTTACTCGTCGGTGTCATGTGAGTTGGGTTACTGGTTCGCATAGAGCAAAGAAGGTACTGCTTTTTTTTTTCTTTTTTTTCTTTTTTTTTCTTTCTCTATTCCAAGGCGAAGAGCAAGATGCAAGATGTTTGAAATCTGGTCCATTAAAGAATAGCGGTTCATTCCAGCCAAATGCTGGGAGTGGGGCAGCGGGAATCCCAGTCGGAAATATTTGGGTAGGGACTGTCGGTTCCGGCATTCGTCTGATGGCCAAGGGAAACCTACTGCATACCTGAGCAGGAGCTCTTTTTTTCAGTAGCGGTTATTTAAATGAGGGAATATATATATATATATATATATATATATATATATATATATATATATATATATATATATATATATGGTGAATTACCTCAGACTTGCGTCCAGAAGCTTCTCAGATCATAAATGCCATATGTGTGCTGTTCCACAGGTATGAAGGCTACCTTTGATTGGCAATTTTCCTTCTTTAGAATACAAAGCTTGTGCTAGAATCTTGAAAAAGAAAAAGAAAATACATTGAATTAACTCTCATTTCATATTTTATGTCAAATAGCATCGCCTGGTGTCGAAATTCGTTCAGTTATGTTTATAAAGTAATGAAAGTCAATTTTTTGTGTAATTTATTCGATCTATGATTAGAAAATGTTGTATATTTTAAAGTGATGCACTTCACGTAAAACTGTGTCTGGAAGTTTAGCCTCAGAACTGGCAGTACCTAATGCTGCAGTGTAGGTAAGAACACTATTGAAATAATTCTTTCATTTCTCTTTAATTGTGCGATCGTTTGAAGTGAGTCCCTGGTACAGTGCACTGAAAAATAAATTTCGTATCAATGGCGGCAGATTAATTGTTCCCTTACGACAACACAGTGTGAATACCGTTGTTCCAAGTAAAGTAATCTCAGATGCGAAATGTTCTGCATTTCACAACCTCATTGTAAATTCATCAAACCACAATTATAGCCTTCAAAGTTAGTTGGCATTACGTTCAGTGCACATCTAAATATATCTTTCAAAACAACAATAGAATTATCATTAACAGAGTCATTATTCCTGTTACTTTGTCTACGTAAAAATTGTGTCTCTCTTGTTCTCCAACTTTCAGTCCGACCCGTTAGTGTTCTTCTTCGAGACAAAGCCTAAAACAAATATAATTCCCGTGTAATAAGGGATGTCGTTGCTATTTAAAATGAACAAACTGAAAAATTAGAACTTAGCTTTAAATTTTTGGTAACGGCGGCAAATCAATGCAAAGTTAGTTCCACGTACTCTTAGACAAAAGTACGCGGGAAAACGCCGCCAATGAACAACACTACGTTCATTTGGTGTTGCTCCCGAAGGCTTCGTTACTACGGTGTTTTGTGTTCCGCTGCTAACATCCACGACCTAGTAGTTGTACATGGTAGCTGCGAGGTATGCGTATGTTACTGCGAATGAAACATCTGCAACATTTAAACAGGAACGTGCCTCGAATGCAATTACACGAATAGTAGCAGATAGGTACGCGGCGTAGAAGTTGGTGCTGGTAGCCGTGTGAGAGACAGAGGAAAACTTTTGTCATGTGTGTGTATCTACCACCTTTTATCTCTCTCAACGGCTACGTACATATATGATTTTTTTATTCACATCGACGGCAAAGTACCTTTCGAATTACGTAAGTTTCAATAGCGTCCTTGTGTAATTCATATTAAAAATCGGTACTTCAATTTTCGATGTTCGCGTATTACTACGAGGTGCATTCAAGTTCTAAGGCCTCCGATTTTTTTTCTCCGGACTGGAAAGAGATAGAAACATGCGCATTGTTTTAAAATGAGGCCGCGTTCATTGTCAATACGTCCCAGAGATGGCAGCACCGTACGGCAGTTGGAATTTTACGGCCAGCGGCGAGAATGAGAACTGTTTTTAATATTTAAAATGGCGACGTTTTCCTTACTTGAACAGCGTGCAATCATTCGTTTTCTGAATTTGCGTGGTGTGAAACCAATTGAAATTCATCGACAGTTGAAGGAGACATGTAGTGATGGAGTTATGGATGTGTCGAAAGTGCGTTCGTGGGTGCGACAGTTTAATGAAGGCAGAACATCGTGTGACAACCAACCGAAACAACTAAGGGCTCGCACAAGCCGGTCTGACGACACGATCTAGAAAGTGGAGAGAATTGTTTTGGGGGATCGCCGAATGATTGTTGAACAGATCGCCTCCAGAGTTGGCATTTATGTGGGTTCTGTGCACACAATCCTGCATGACGACCTGAAAATGCGATAAATGTCATCCAGGTGGGTGCCACGAATGCTGTCGGACGACCACATGGCTGCCCGTGTGGCATGTTGCCGAGCAATGTTGACGCGCAATGACAGCACGAATGGGACTTTCTTTTCGTCGGTTGTGACAATGGATGAGACGTGGATGCCATTTTTCAATCCAGAAACAAAGCGCCAGTCAGCTCAATGGAAGCACACAGATTCACCGCCACCAAAAAAATTTCGGGTAACCGCCAGTGCTGAAAAAATGATGGTGTCCCTGTTCTGGGACAGCGAGGGCGTAATCCTTACCCATTGCGTTCCAAAGGGCACTACGGTAACAGGTGCATCCTACGAAAATGTTTTGAAGAACAAATTCCTTCCTGCACTGCAAAAAAAACGTCTGGGGAGAGCTGCGCGTGTGCTGTTTCACCAAGACAACGCACCCGCACATCGAGCTAACGTTACGCAACAGTTTCTTCGTGATAACAACTTTGAAGTGATTCCTCATGCTCCCTACTCACCTGACCTGGTTCCTAGTGACTTTTGGCTTTTTCCAACAATGAAAGACACTCTCCGTGGCCGCACATTCACCAGCCGTGCTGCTATTGCCTCAGCGATTTTCCAGTGGTCAAAACAGACTCCTAAAGAAGCCTTCGCCGCTGCCATGGAATCATGGCGTCAGCGTTGTGAAATATGTGTACGTCTGCAGGGCGATTACGTCGAGAAGTAACGCCAGTTTCATGGATCTCGGGTGAGTAGTTAATTAGAAAAAAAGTCGGAGGCCTTAGAACTTGAATGCACCTCGTATATTGTCTATAGGAATCGTTCCATTTAAAAGAATATGCTTTCTATAATAACTCTGGTGAATATTAAAATGCTTATGGGCTGCAGTTGTAGGTCCTAGGCTTCACTTTGTCCGAAAGCAACACACCAATAGCATCTTCCACTTCATATCGTTTTAGAATGCGAGTTTTATGTTATTCATGCTGTACATAGCGATAAATCAATTTCGATTGAGAAACCAAAGAGCGCGCTGTGATTATTCTCAATTTGACTATGCGGCTAAGAGATTCAGAACAGTAATGACTGCAAAAATACTCCTTTTTTCTGGAATCAAAAGACTGAGAAAGTTACGAGATCTTTGAGTTAGCTCTATTAATTTTATTTGAATATTTTTCACTTGACTACATTTAGAAGAAACCACTGCCAAGACTGTATAAATTATGGAATTGATGAAGGTAGCCTATCTTATGCTAAAATGAGATCCGACCATAAATCCTTGAACTACTTTCTCTACCAACATCTAAATGACGAGTAAAGTACTTACTACAACTGTGGGTTCCTCTGTCGAACTGTGCATCACCAGAAACTGATGAAACAGGGTTAATATACTGCGTCTATTGTTTACGTCGAGATTTAAGGACGCTACAGACGGAGGATTCTACGGAATCTGTCAAGGGAGAGGAAGGAACTTGACGGTGTGAATGTTGAACCAGTCATGTGGTATACGCTTTAAGTAATTTTAGAAACAACGGAAAATCTGAATTAGGCTTTCCAGATAGGAATATTGAGCTCCTGCCGAATGCTCGTCAATAGCCTTGTCGAGTCCTCCATCTCGCTAGGTGATACGTTTCAAGTAACTAACTAGGCAGTTTTAAAACGACTGACGATTCAGAATACAATTGCTTTATTCAAATAATTTATGGGGATGTAGCCAGGTAACATACCCTATAACCGCTCGTACTGCGGTAGGTAATCAGCCGTCGCTTACAAGGCACAAATGCAACGAGTGATGGCTGTTCGTGACAATTTACTCGGTGCACGGGGCTTTGCTGACGCGGAAACCAAAAGACGGTGCGTGGAGAAGCACACCACACACGGTACGACTAATCAACTACCGACACCACGCAACTAAAGATAACCAGCATCATACATTACCGACAATGAAACATTAACCAACAACAGTTTGAGCAGGGAAACAGCAGGATTTCAATCAGAATTTAGGTAAAAGCCTTCTTCTTTATACGGCCACTTTCTAGTATGTGTGACTGCATCTTATTTTCTTAATACCCGTCATTCTATAGAATATAAAAATACAGAGGTTTTGCCAGTTACTGGAGTATTATTTATGCAGAAGCGTCCGCCCTTTAGCTGAGTGGTCAGCGCAGCTGACTACCATGCAGAGGGTCCGGGTTCGATTCCAAACCGGGTCGGAGCTTTTCTCCGCTCGGAAACTGGGTGTTGTGTTGTCATCATTATCGATACGCAAGTTGTCAAATGTGCCGCCAATTGAGAAGACTTGCAACTCGGCGGCCGCTCTTCTCGAGGCAGTGACTCCCGGCTATCAGTGCCATAGGATCACTGCAGAAGCTATAAGTAGGCTGTTTAGGTTCTTATATGTAGGCTGTTTAGGTTCTTATATTGGTAACGCCGCCGCCACGTAACACTCTCTGTATGAAAATCACTGGCTGTGCTGTGTGCAGTCTGTGGCTAGTTTGCATTGTTGTCTGCCACTGTAGTGTTGGGCAGCTGGATGTGAACAGCGCGTAGCGTTGCGCAGTTGGAGGTGAGCCGCCAGCAGTGGTGGATGTGGGGAGAGAAATGGCGGAGTTTTGAAATTTGTAAAAATGGATGTCATGAACTGCTGTATATATTATGACTTTTGATGACTATTAAGGTAAATACATTGTTTGTTCTCTATTAAAGTCTTTCATTTGCTAACTATGCCTATCAGTAGTTAGTGCCTTCAGTAGTTTGAATCTTTTATTTAGCTGGCAGTAGTGGCGCTCGCTGTATCGCAGTAGTTCGAGTAACGAAGATTTTTGTGAGGTAAGGATTCATGAAAGGTATAGGTTAATGTTAGTCAGGGCCATTCTTTTGTAGGGATTTTTGAAAGTCAGATTGCGTTGCGCTAAAAACTATTGTGTGTCAGTATAAGCACAGTCATGTATAAATTTTTCAAAGGGGACGTTTCAAAGCATTTGCGATCAAGTGACCTACTAAAGAGAAGCGGAGGCTTTTGCCTGAATTCTGCTTACATCCTTGATTTTTCCTGATCAAACAACAGAGCGAGAGAGTTAACGTTAGATCACATGTTATTGGTCCAAATGCCTCTGAGCACTATGGGACTTAACATCTGAGGTCATCAGTCCCCTAGAACTTAGAACTACTTAAACCTAACTAACCTAAGGACATCACACACATCCATGCCCGAGGCAGGATTAGAATCTGCGACCGTAGCGGTCGCGCGGTTCCAGACTGAAGCGCCTAGAACCGCTCGGCCACACCGGCCGGCCACATGTTATTGGTTAATGTGATAAGATCTGACTTTGGTCACAATGTGAAAGTTCTCACAGTAATCACTGGATTCATTTTGAGAAGCAATTCTACTGAAATCCTCTTGAAATCCTGTTTATTTCCTGATTAAGCAACAGAGGGACAGAGTTAACGCTAGTGGATCACCTGTTATTGGTTAATGTGTATTAATGCCTGTTGAGCATTCTAGATGGTTCAGTGGAAGATGTTCTTTTCTGAAGACCTGGTCCCAAATGCAGTGTAACTCATCTCAAAACACAAGAACGATATCGTAACGTGAAACAGTGGTCTCACGGCAGGCTTTTCGGGACGGTTTCATGGGGGGAATGTACGCCCTGTCCACAGTCACGCGCAGAAGTCTCTCGTTGAATTAGCGCCTTGAAAATGACAGGGTCGAAATATGCATTACCGTAAGTTAACTGAATGTTAGAGATGACGATAAAACTTGAAGTTTTACAACGCTACTTTACTTTAACAAATAAAATTTCTCTGATAATCTACTAGAGACAGAAAGTGGCACAACTTATCCATTACTAACATGAAACACATTTCACCGAAAATGTTGTCACGGTACTGTAGACTTGACGCACGCACTTCAGTACTCACCAGGAGGCAAACCACTAGCAGGCTCATAGCGGCTGTGACAGCAAACAAACGTTACCGAAGCCCGCCGGCGCCATATATTGGTTTCCAATACAGCGAATCCATTAGCGGCCGTCGATAAAGCGGCGTCGTTGGTCGTTATGGCTTCCGGAGCACGGAATCCGTCTCGAGAGAAAGTGACGGCTGCGGGAATCGTCTGTGGAATGTCCTTCGTGTCTCTGAGAATGCTTCACGCGATAACAGGGAGTGTGGGCGTACGTTGACACGCTTAAGTACACGTTCTAGTGTGAGAAGGTGATTGAAGTGTGGAGCGATTTTTCCTGATTCACGCCAGCATCCACAATAGTGAGAACATGCACAAAAGTAAGGAGCGGAAAATAGCACTAATCCATCCACAACATAAAAATGTCACAATTTGAAGGAGAGATCACTTCTACCAGTGGCGTACCAACACTATAACAATTCTCCTGAACAGAGTTGAAGATACTTTAGAGAATATCTGAATGGTGTTCGACAGGAAAGATGCTGCACAGAACATATTTTCAGGTTAATACCAACAATGCGCCACAGATTTTGACCAGCAAAGGTACGATAGTATCACTGATTGATTTCAAGAAAGCATTTGATCCCGTAGATAGAGAAACACAGTATAAAATCGTTAGAGAAATTAAAATTAACAAACACAATTCGAATAACCAGTGCGTGTCCCAGAAATGTTGTGGCAAACATCGATGGGTTGTAGAGGGTGTTCTAAGGAACAAGTTGAGGATAAGAACCCCTGTCCGGAAATGTAAAAAGGTCGAAGTTACAGGCGCCGTCACCTTTCACTGGGCCACCCCTTCGGCAACAAAAGTGACTTTGTACGCTGAAGGAGTTTAGGCGGAAAGTCTCCCAATTTTTTTTTTGTTATTCTTTGATCGCCACTGTTTGCCAAGATCGCCAGTGGAGAAGATGGGGCTAGCAGACAGGCCTTTTCTCCCCTTGTCTCCTGTGAATGCGATGCTCTGTTGCCTCGGCTGATAACGGATCGGAGAATGGTTTCCATCCGCAGTTTATTTTTCTCTTGGAATCCTTTTCCTTGCACATGAGAAAAATAAAGTACAGATGAAAACAATTGTCCGAAACCGTCATCAAGCAACGGAACAGAGCATCCCATTTATAGGAGATAAGGCCTGTGTACGCAGCAGCTAGCCCCATCGTGGTAATCAGTCGCGATCACTGAATGACAAACATCATTATGAGACATTCCGCCTACGGTCCGTCAGTGTACAAAGTGACCTTTGCTGCCGGAGGGGTGGCCTAGAACCACGCGCCGGTGCCTGTAGCTTCGACGTCTGCAGCGTCGTTGGATGACGTTTTCGGGCACGGGTTTCTTTCCTCTATTTTTTCCTCAAGTTTCCCGCAACATTTCTGCGACAGCCCGTATAACAAAACCGAAATTTATGGGAGAAATAAATCAGCCATTTGAGGTCAAAAGCAATGTTAGACAAGTACCTCGACTTATCAACTTTGCTGTTGATCTGTTTCAGAAAAAAACGTTAGGAGCCAGAATTTGAAGTTAAAAAAATCACAAAATTGACCAAAGAATTCTGGGAAGAAAAGCAAATGCAATTAAGGTAAACTGTCTGATTGCTGCAGACGATTTTGTAATACACTCCTGGAAATTGAAATAAGAACACCGTGAATTCATTGTCCCAGGAAGGGGAAACTTTATTGACACATTCCTGGGGTCAGATACATCACATGATCACACTGACAGAACCACAGGCACATAGACACAGGCAACAGAGCATGCACAATGTCGGCACTAGTACAGTGTATATCCACCTTTCGCAGCAATGCAGGCTGCTATTCTCCCATGGAGACGATCGTAGAGATGCTGGATGTAGTCCTGTGGAACGGCTTGCCATGCCATTTCCACCTGGCGCCTCAGTTGGACCAGCGTTCGTGCTGGACGTGCAGACCGCGTGAGACGACGCTTCATCCAGTCCCAAACATGCTCAATGGGGGACAGATCCGGAGATCTTGCTGGCCAGGGTAGTTGACTTACACCTTCTAGAGCACGTTGGGTGGCACGGGATACATGCGGACGTGCATTGTCCTGTTGGAACAGCAAGTTCCCTTGCCGGTCTAGGAATGGTAGAACGATGGGTTCGATGACGGTTTGGATGTACCGTGCACTATTCAGTGTCCCCTCGACGATCACCAGTGGTGTACGGCCAGTGTAGGAGATCACTCCCCACACCATGATGCCGGGTGTTGGCCCTGTGTGCCTCGGTCGTATGCAGTCCTGATTGTGGCGCTCACCTGCACGGTGCCAAACACGCATACGACCATCATTGGCACCAAGGCAGAAGCGACTCTCATCGCTGAAGACGACACGTCTCCATTCGTCCCTCCATTCACGCCTGTCGCGACACCACTGGAGGTGGGCTGCACGATGTTGGGGCGTGAGCGGAAGACGGCCTAACGGTGTGCGGGACCGTAGCCCAGCTTCATGGAGACGGTTGCGAATGGTCCTCGCCGATACCCCAGGAGCAACAGTGTCCCTAATTTGCTGGGAAGTGGCGGTGCGGTCCCCTACGGCACTGCGTAGGATCCTACGGTCTTGGCGTGCATCCGTGCATCGCTGCGGTCCGGTCCCAGGTCGACGGGCACGTGTACCTTCCGCCGACCACTGGCGACAACATCGATGTACTGTGGAGACCTCACGCCCCACGTGTTGAGCAATTCGGCGGTACGTCCACCCGGCCTCCCGCATGCCCACTATACGCCCTCGCTCAAAGTCCGTCAACTGCACATACGGTTCACGTCCACGCTGTCGCGGCATGCTACCAGTGTTGAAGACTGCGATGGAGCTCCGTATGCCACGGCAAACTGGCTGACACTGACGGCGGCGGTGCACAAATGCTGCGCAGCTAGCGCCATTCGACGGCCAACACCGCGGTTCCTGGTGTGTCGGCTGTGCCGTGCGTGTGATCATTGCTTGTACAGCCCTCTCGCAGTGTCCGGAGCAAGTATGGTGGGTCTGACACACCGGTGTCAATGTGTTCTTTTTTCCATTTCCAGGAGTGTATTTGCAGAAAGTCTGACAGAAGTAATTACTCAAATAAATCTTCTGGAGAGAACAGCCAGTAGAACTGGTCTCAGAAATTAAGTTGAAAGTACATAAACGACAAAACAGCGAATTACAAATAAAAAACACACAAAAATATCTTGAAACACAAACAGATAAAAAAAGCGAGTTAGTAAATTTATATCGCAGGGAAGCCATACAACAGAATGGCCTCGAAAAATTTCCATTTTATATCAAAGTTACTAAAGCCGAAAGAGCAATGTAATTACAGCAGGAAAGGCATCTTTAGAAATACGAAATTAAAAGCCTATGCCACGGTGGTAAGAACAGAATGTTTATGTGCAAGTGTATGCTTTACAATGAACTATGAGCTGAACAGAATGGAAATACTTGAAAGACGAAGTATTAGAAAAATAGTTGGCGCAATAGAAATTAGAGATGGTTGGATAATGAGAAGTGATGAGGAAATCTTCAAAAATGTAGAGAAACTATAAAGAGTAATAGGAAAACTGACATTAATCTGCTTTGGACACTCCTGCTGAATGAGTAATTATAAGTTAACGCAACAAAACCTCCCACATATCTGGAAAAACAAGCCAACGGGATTTCGGAAATAAGAAAAAAAACTAGAAAAGAACATAAAGATCTAAGAGAGAACAGAGAGGAGTTTCTTTAGGAATAAAATAGTAAATTGAGATGCCTTTCAGGACAGAATAAATGTGAAAGTAGGAAGAACCTGGATGAAAGAAAAAAAAGCGGCATGAGGAGAACAAACTACGAAGAAAGAAGCGGAGTTGAAGATGTTATCTGATCATTGCGGATCAATACAAAAAGCAGACAAGATATTTGTCGACTATGTTGACTCTTATGACAGTTATGGAACACTTGAAAATTCAGAAGTGAAAATTGAAACATAGTATAACATATTTATTCTCGCATTCCTGTGTTGTTCCTTTAACTCTTGTGGACATCTGAGCTGGTTTCTGTTGTACAGGGGAAAGTGACCTTATCCAGCCTGGAGATTATGGGTCGGGCTTCCTACCTGTAACATATGGAACGTCCCTGATGCAGGATACCTTGTAGGGTGGGTACGTCATTTTTATTTTTGTAAGTAATCGATGTGCACGTCAGAGACGGAGCGTTATGTTAAACGATCTTTGGTCTTTCTTTGGCACAGTCTTTGCCTCTCCGCAATCTCATACGTTCTTAGCCGAAGTGTGGTAGGCCATGGACGTATTCAGTAGTGCTACGTTGACTTGTGATTGCATCTGATAGATGAAGACAGATTTACTGTAAAGGTCTGCAAGAATGAATATGATGTATATCTTTGAAAGCGGAAAGAATATAAAGAAAGTAAATTTAGAATAATGTTATTATTTTTTAAGAGAGGAAGATATAGGTGAGACTGCAGCACAGCGCAGCTAATTTCTAGAATAATTATTGTCAGCTAGTTAACGTGATCAGAGCAGAAAGAAAGACCACACCACTTCCCTGAGTCATGCATCAAGATATCAACTGATTAACCCTAGGACTCACTCTGGGGTCATGGGTGACCCCAATCATCTTTACTATGGATAAAATAATATTTCTATTTCTTGCAAAAATCCAGAATTTTATGACTTTTACCACACAGTATTGTAGTTCTCTCACAAAAATTTTTAGAGCGCTTGACGCAACATTTAAATCAGTAATTAACAAAAACTACTGTTGGGGTCAATTATGATCCAAGATAGATTATATGTTTCATAGAATGTATAGATTATCAACTATCAATCTCTTTCTTAGGTATTTTGAGTTGGTAACACTGAATTCAGGTGTTATTCAGGTGTTACTCAGAACTAACCTCAAACTGGAAGTTCGTTTGTACGTTTGTTGTACGTTTGTTGTTGCAGTGTAATTTCAGCATGGATGGAATACGTTTTGCTCCTGGCTATAGTGTAGAACAAGCTATGGTTGGTTGGTTGGTTGGTTGGGGGAGGAGGCCAGACAGCGAGGTCATCGGTCTCATCGGATTAGGGAAGGAAGTCGGCTGTGCCCTTTCAGAGGAACCATCCCGGCATTTGCCTGGAATGATTTAGGGAAATCACGGAAAACCTAAATCAGGATGGCCGGACGCGGGATTGAACCGTCGTCCTCCCGAATGCGAGTCCAGTGTCTAACCACTGCGCCACCTCAACAAGCTATGGAAGACTTATTTCGTAGCAGTAATGATTCGGAAGGTAGTGACGCCGAAGATGATGGAACAGAGACACAGGTAGACCGAAGTGATGAAATTTGTTTACATGAATTAGAAGAAAAGATATTCTTGCTGAAAATGATGACAATGGAGAAGATGAAAGTGCAGTACTGGTAAGCAGGGTCGGGATATTGCATGGAGTACAAAAGAACCATCAATTCGTAGATTTCCAATCCGCAACATACAACGATTTTCAGCAGGTATTCCTAGTACAGTTAGTGTTAGCTCAGCTGTTGACTGTTTCAGGCAGTTTATTACTAATGAATTGCTGGATATAATAGTTCAGTTCACAAATCAACGAGGAAATGAATGAAAGTGTCTGGAAAATTAGTTGACTGGCGTGATACAGACAGATGCGAGCTTCTTTCATTTTTAGGCTTGCTGATTCTGTATGGCGTACAGAAGAGCCGGGGAAAACCTATTGACTAATTTTGGGACTCTGAATATGGCACTCCTCTATTCCGTGCTACTATGTCGAGGAGGCGATATCGGGACATTCTTCTGTGTTCACTTCGTTTTGACGACCGCATCACAAGACTTGAAAGGAAAGAGAGGACTGGAAATAAGGCTGAAGCTGTACAGGAAATATTTGATTTGTTTGCCGTGCAATGTCAAACATCATTTATACCTTCCAGCAACATTACTGTTGATGAACATCTTTGCGCATACAGAGGTCGGTGCAGTTTCAAAGTCTACATTCCTTCGAAGCCAGAAAAGTATGGCATCAAGATATGGTGCGCAGTAGACTGTGAACATGGTTATCTGACAAATCTTCAAATGTACACTGGAAGGAGTGGTGATGTGAGAGAAGTGAATCAAGGCAAGAGAGTGGTCCTAGATTTAGCGCGTCATCTGGCTGGCAGTGGTAGGAATATTACCACTGACAATTTTTTCACGAGCTATGACCTCGGCCAAGAATTGTTGAAAATGAAGTTGACACTTGTAGGTACTCTACGTTCTACAAGAAAAGAAGTCCCAAAAGAGTTTTTGCCTCCGAAAACTAGGGAAGAATGCACTACCAGATTTGCATACAGTGGTAAAACCCTATTAGTTTCGTATGTTCCAAAAAGAAATAAGGCTGTGCTACTTCTGTCAACACAACATCAATCAGTTGAAGTGCCCAAAGAAAACAACTTGAAATGAAAACCAGAAGTAGTGTTGTGTTAAAACTCAACACAATCAGGTGTTGATACGCTAGATCAAATGAGCTCTTACTATTCTGTGAAAAAGAGTACAAAACGTTGGCCATTAGCAGTATTTTATGATCTTGTCGATCTAGCTGCACTCAATGCCTACAGACTCTTCTGTGTCGCTGTTGAAAAAACAGAGACGTCTTTTTCTAATGAAGTTGGCCAAAGAAATGGCAAAGCCCCAAGTGGAACGTCGTTTGAGTTTACCACAAGCAAGGAACAAGGATATTATTAGCAGTATCAAACGGTGTGGATCTGATGATCTGTTAGACAATGGACATCCAGACGTAATACCCGACATTCAGAAGAGAAAGCGAGGCAGATGCTCCATTTGCCCCCGATCAAAGGACACAAAATACAGTTCAACATGCAAAAAGTGTAACAAATTTGTTTGCAAGGAACATTCTGAAATAGTTACTACTTGCAAAATATGTGCAGATGACTATGGTACGGATTCCGGTTAGAATTATGTTACCTGTTGAGTTTTTCATCACATTTTCTGTAAATTTGAAGCCATTGTGAAACATTTATGAGTGAAACAAATTATGAGTTAGAGTAATATTGTAACTTCTGATATGTAATGACTCTGCCATATGTAATTTAATTCTACTATGTACATACTGTACATGTCTGTACAAAGCTGTGAAATGTGTCTAAATAATAAATAAAATGTAAACAAACAGTATTAAACGACAGTACGTTGTTCTCTGAATGATTAGTACACACAGTCAATTATATATTGATTGGGGTCATGTATGACCCCAGATGGAGTACTAGGGAAACTTTAGCAGAGTGAGTCCTAGGGTTAAGCTGTTTGGTTTTTATGGAAATTCTCTGTTAACATTGTACCCTTTTGATCATTATTCACTTTGTCAAGCATAATATTGTTCAGATCAATGTTATGTGTGAAGATTACGTGAAACTTTACTCTGTCTTTTTGAATACACACTTCGTTCTAAAACCATTGTCTTGGAATATCATGTCATAGCAATAGTACTCTCCCTATTCCACCGTTTAAAGAAGGTTTATGATTACTCATTACCACATTGTACCATATGGTATGCAAGAGTTTGAATATTGTTTGGAAATTTTATTAAAGAAATAGATATCTAGCTTAACCGCTGCCTACTTGCTGTTTGCTGTTGTGCTTTCGACAAATCTGCAACAATGTTGTCAAGACGCGAGGTAAGTGGATACTTTGATTAGGGCCATATCATTGCTTTACTTTATTTGCGCATTTAACATAAAGATAAGTTGTATTCAGACCAGTTACAGTTCAACTCAAATATATTCTGTTTAATCCATGGTTAGCATACGAGTTTAAGTTGGCTAACACTTGGTGGGCACGTAGTTTTCGTAATGTGTAGATTTATTATAGAGTAGGAAGTAAATGTGGGATAAATTTCGCAGAGAAACATATAGTGGGGGGCTTAAAGCCTATCTAAAAGCTTCCAGGAGCAACAATAATTTCATTTTCAATATATCGTACATTTATTGAGCGAATTAAAATTTAAACGCTATCATAATCTATTCATTAAGACGTATAATATTACGTTAAAGGCTTAACACAATAAATAAAGTATTACAGTTGGGAACTGTTTACGTGTCTTGAGTCAGAGTAATTCACGGCGCGAAAATTATCCAGACTATATTCTTCCAGTATTTGAAACAACGGTTGGCAACTTCCAACAAACTTTACATGTAATTTCGAACTTTTAAATATTTTTTCTCGCTGACACTCCTCACAAAGTGATAATCGGAAAAAGCTTATCGCTTACTGCATTTTCGCTAATTCATGAAATCAGGCTACAGCAGCAGGCATGATATTTGATTTATTACTTCTTTGCCGTCGACTCTATTCGCAATACAGTTTGCAGGTAGTATTCACATATACCACTGAATGTACCTGCAAAAGTATGTAATTGTACGACACGTAATTCGGGATATATAAAGGATTTTTGTTCTTTAAAGAACGGGATTGGGAAGGTATAGCGTCAATACTTCTACGTTTGTTATTATTGGAGTCTACTAGGCTGGCTCAGCCGCCTGTGACGGCAGGTACCGCCTAAAATAAGTATTTTGAAAACTCGTGGCAGGAAGCAGTACATTCCAGTGAAGTTCTATTGGCAGAAGCAGGAATTCGCCAGTAAAAAATGCTATATTCTGCTCTGGAGGTTGACTGATTCAGCGGAAAGGTAGTTAAAACAATTTCGTGGAGCTGTTTTGGAGGTCACGAAATCGGGAATCGATGGGCGGCCCTCGGGGTCGTAAGAAGCGAGCAGTGGGCTCTATTGGGAGGAGGTCGAACGTTGGCTATTACACTGCAGCTTTCGATATTTAAGTTTCTACGTTCACATTTAAGTTATTTCGTGTACTAGTTACCTCAGGCTTATTGCAAAGATGCAGTTTTGTTTCTAGCATTGACTTCGAAAAGTTAGTTATCAGCCGGCCGGAGTGACCGAGCGGTTCTAGGCACTACAGTCTGGAACCGCGCGACCGCTACGGTCGCAGGTTCTAATCCTGCCTCGGGCATGGATGTGTGTGATGTCCTTAGGTTAGTTAGGTTTAAGTAGTTCTAAGTTCTAGGGGACTGATGACCTTAGAAGTTAAGTCCCATAGTGCTCAGAGCCATTTGAACCACTTTGAACTTAGTTATCTTATGGTCCATATGGAAAGTATTTAGGGAGTATTCTTTGAGTTCTGGCTGTGCTAGTCAATCAGCCCACTGTCTGCCTCACTGAGAATGATGGAGCGTGAGTTTGAAGAAGGCGCTCTTGTATTCTGCCGTGCTGGCGGTCGGTCACGATTTGGAGCCTGGTATTACAGGTTGCTGCATTTGTGCAGTAAGATGGTGATGTAGCTTAGCTGTGTGCAAGCTGAGCATACTAGCATCCAGTTATTCTAATCTTTTACACAAATGCGTGGTTCGCGTGTAACTAATTTCTTGGTTCGTATTACGAAGGGAACATTCACAGGTTGGACGTACATCTCATATGTGGAGGTTCGATCTTTGTGAGGAGAGAATGTTTTAGGACTCGGTATGTAGCGATACTGACCTGATTCTCGTAATCCCTCGAAACTGAAAATCTAAACGTTGTGGGATGGTGTTTGTTAAAAATGTGCGTGACACCCACCTTTAGATCTCATTAACACACACACATTTACTCCTTGGAAAGTTTGATTATTAATAATGGTGATGGCTTTGTCAGCTATGAAAATTTATTAGTGCACTGAACAAGATAAGCACATACAATTACAGGGACAATGTTAACTGTTCTGTTGTCACACAAAATACGGTTCACATTAGTAGTATGCGGATGGCGGTGCTGCCGCAGTTTTGATATAAAATTCTTCAGCTGGCATTTGATTCTCCGCCCCATCCCCCTTCCCACCCCTCGTCATCCCAACCCTCCTGGAAGGAATTTCGACTTTTAGTGGAAACTACGAACTCTGGAGCGAATTTCGAAATCTGGAGGAAATTTCTTTGTCCCAGGGCTATTATGACGTCCTACCTAACCCCCCGCCCTGGAATTGGCTGGAAATTACAAATGATAGTGCCAATTCTGAGACTTGAGCCTCGGTTCTTCTCGATGGAAAGCCCAAGTGCACCATCCAACACATGGAAACTGCCCAGATGCAGGAAGGGTAGGTTCGGTTGGTGTACTTTTTTATTTTGGTTGGGAAAAGAAGTAAAGATCGGTCCTAATTACGTAAATAATCATAAAGATCTGTACTAATTACACAACTATATGCTTAGCACTACACAAGGAGCAACTAAAATCGCAATACAGTTCAAAAATTGATGGTGCCATACAACTGGTGCAGTCCTGCTGAGAAAAGCTTTCACAACACAACTCGTAATTAGCGGCAGACATACTCAAACTCCACACAGGATGATCCCTTTACCTACAAGCTGGTGGGAAAAACGGTGGAGTGGAACGTACTGTATTTATTTTTTGGCTGGAAATATGGTCAACTGACGAGATGCTGGTGTTGCACAGACAGGACTGTAATAAATATATTACCTGTAAGCATACAGCTGAGGACTGCATCTATCGCTGTTTGACGTCAGAGTTCGCTACAGACGCCTTGCACTGCATTACTCACAATCACCGTGCAGTCCAGGTAATCGAAATTCGGGAAAGCCAATTCACACTACCACAACTGGTGGAAAATGCTTCACTGTTGTAATTGCACATCGAAATCGTCATGAAAGAAAAGCCACCACTTGTAATCAACGGTCATAATGCAAAACAAGGACTGGGGAGTGGGGAAAATCGTAGTCCCATAAGATTGCTACAGGTGAGAGGGGCGGCCTGTTGAATGTGTGTTCTCCCCGTTGTGCGGTCACGAACCAACGAAATTAGACCTACTCTTACCTCCCTCATCGCCACGCGGGGTTAGCCGAGCGGTCTCAGGCGCTGCAGTCATGGATTGTGCGGCTGGTCCCGGCGGAGCTTCGAGTCCTCCCTCGGGCATGGGTGTGTGCGTTTGTCCTTAGGATAATTTAGGTTAAGTAGTGTGTAAGCTTAGGGACTGATGGCCTTAGCAGTTAAGTCCCATAAGATTTGACACACATTTGAACATTTTGAACTTACCTCCCTCATCCCTCCATGCCCTCACCATAGGTGGGGATATAGGCTTTTCAAAATGGTCAGCTACTACCACTTCTGTGTGGCGCCTATGTTGACTGCAGACTTCTGCCAATCTGGTGGCAGAGTCTCCAGCCAGCAGAGCATGTGGCTGGGTGCTCCAGAGAGTGGCTCTGCACTAACACAAAAGGCCATAACACCCCCTGAACAAATGACAAGCACCCCAACTGGCTTGTTTGTCTAAAATTGAGCTCCACCCTGGCTGAAGTACAGCTGCCTCGGGTGACCACACATTGGACCTGTTCCCCCTGCAACCACATTCCGTTCTGTGATGGAGAACACTTTCATTTATCGTCAGTATACCTCCTATAAGCGAGGACATACTAAAAAAATAAAAAGGAATTACAACTGAGGCGATAATAAATATCCTCTTTCCACGAAAATAGGTGTAGTGCATTTTCTTCTACTTTTATGAGCAACGTGTGTCACGCACATGCGAATTACAAACTTTTCAGACACGTGAAATAACATCACAGAATACAGCCTTTCACACCATTTCTTAACATGTTGGAAAAAATACAATCATTTTACGTTCGGCAATAACAAGCTATAATTCAAGAAAACGTTACTGTTTTGTATACTGCGGAGGGTCCCGTTTTACCAGTGTGATGCTATGTCAAACTGGTGTCTACAAAACAAATAGTGAGAGCATGTCGTGTAACAGAGCCTCCTAACATCACATCTACATCTACATCTACATTTATACTCCGCAAGCCACCCATCGGTGTGTGGCGGTGGGCACTTTACGTGCCACTGTCATTACCTCCCTTTCCTGTTCCAGTCGCGTATGGTTTGCGGGAAGAACGACTGTCTGAAGGCCTCTGTGCGCGCTCTAATCTCTCTAATTTTACATTCGTGATCTCCTCGGGAGGTATAAGTAGGGGGAAGCAATATATTCGATACCTCATCCAGAAACGCACCCTCTCGAAACCTGGACAGCAAGCTACACCGCGATGCAGAGCGCCTCTCTTGCAGAGTCTGCCACTTGAGTTTGTTAAACATCTCCGTAACGCTATCACGGTTACCAAATAACCCTGTGACGAAACGTCAACCCGTCAACCCGATCTGGTACGGATCCCACACTGATGAGCAATACTCAAGTATAGGTGGAACGAGTGTTTTGTAAGCCACCTCCTTTGTTGACGGACTACATTTTCTAAGGACTCTCCCAATGAATCTCAACCTGGTACCCGCCTTACCAACAATTAATTTTATATGATCATTCCACTTCAAATCGTTCCGCACGCATACTCCCAGATATTTTACAGAAGTAACTGCTACCAGTGTTTGTTCCGCTATCATATAATCATGCAATAAAGGATCCTTCTTTATATGTATTCGCAATACATTACATTTGTCTATGTTAAGGGTCAGTTGCCACTCCCTGCACCAAGTGCCTATCCGCTGCAGATCTTCCTGCATTTCGCTACAATTTTCTAATGCTGCAACTTCTCTGTATACTACAGCATCATCCGCGAAAAGCCGCATGGAACTTCCGACACTATCTACTAGGTCATTTATATATATTGTGAAATATACCTGGTAGAGAACCCTATAATATTCCTCTGATACAGCGAAAACAAATACTGTACGTGTGATCGCATCTGACTTTTTTTGTTCCATAAATCGCCTCTAGCGACTTGTGTGTAAAGTTTTGCCATCCAGCAGACAATAATTTGCAATAGCAGGAGATTCTTGCATTCTAGTTTCGAAAGCAATTTGATCACCACGTAACAGCCTGTTTCATACAATCTACTTACATGTCGGGAATAACATTATCATTTCTAGGTTCCACAACGAGCTACAATTCTACAGTGCTTACTTTATAATTAGAGATTATGAAGTATGAAGTAACACAGAACTTAACACCTACTTGATGGTTGTAATTACTCTTTCACTATTTAACAAGCTATAATATGGAAACTAATTACTGTATGAAGTACCAGACTTGGCAGGATTAATATCTACAGTATGGGTGCGTGATTTCCATGCGTCACAGTGCCACCATCCAGTTCCAAATATGGCCACCAGGTACCATGATCTGTCATTGTGATTCATTCTCAGGCACCTGACCAGTCGCAATGTACTTGTTGATGTGTCAACGTGAGCTTTGACAAAAGGAGCAGGGCATTATTTGTGAAGCTCTGTAATCAGAACGACAGTAATGCTACAGCTCTACTTCGAGAATTGCGCCGGCTGAAAAGTTTACTGAAGGGTCCTCTTGCTCCGGCTGTTGCGCAGAGCATGATGAAGAAGCTCGAATCAACTGGAGAACTGGACGCCGCTCTAGGAAGGGCACCACATGTGGTTGATGAAATCAGTGTTGCTATGGCAAACAATGCAGCACACAATTCCCAATCAACAGGCAGTGCACGTGCTGTGTCATGGCAGTTGAAAATCCTATGGTCCATTGTATGGAAGGTGCCTCAAACCACTCTCAAATGGTATCTGTACAAGATCCATATCACACAGCAGCTTGCACCACAGACGCACAATGATGTGCCGACTTTGCTCTCCACTTTCTTGCAAGGATTGAAGCTGACGAGAGCTGGCCCTGGACCACCCTATGGACAGAAGAATTTCATTTTTCTCTGCATGCGAGGTGAACACACAGAATTTCTGAGTGGGGGATCTTCACCTCCAGTCACTATGCATGAAGTTCCTCTGTATGGTGAAAGTGACACCGTACAGTGTGGCTTCATGCCTACGTTCATCATTGGCCCTTTTTTTATTTATTTATTTATTTTTTTTTGAACAGGTAGGTGCTCAAGGACCAAAGACACGCAATGTGACTGGCCAGCATTACTGTGATATGTTTCATCAGGATGTCATGCCCACCCTTCAGAAGAGAGACACATTGAATTCAACAGTTTTCGTGAAAGATGAGTCCACACCACACATTGCTCATGAAGTTCACCTATTTCCTGAAACATATTTGGAAACGATCGAATTATCAGCCGATTGTTTCCAAATGCTTGGCCAGCACAATCACCTGTGATCTCACTCCCCGTGATTTCTGGTTGTGGGGCTACCTGAAGGACAGGGTTTATCAGGGGAACATCTACACACATGCTGATCTAAAGTGTAGCATTCCAAGAGAGGTAGTCAGCATACCTATGGACATGCAACATTCTGCTGTGCAGAATCCAATCCTGTGCTTTCAGACTCTTCTGGACACTGATGGGCGCCATATTAGTCCCCTTTTGAAGCAGTAATGGCACCAGTATATAATAGTATGGTGTACCATAGCAGCACATTAAAAGTGTTTCAGTTGAATTGATTCTGCATTATTTCTCTTCCCCATGTTCTTGTCATTAATGCTACCAAGTTCCATCGTTGCACAGAAATTAGTTTCTGTGTTACAATGCATTAAATACAGAAACATTTATTATAACCACCTGGTATTTTGAAACATTCCATCGTAACAATAATAATAAAAACAGTCATGATTCCACCAGAATAGATACAATCGGTTTCTATTAGTTTTATGAGCAAAATCGCTGTAGTTTGAGAGCATTTCGCATGTTGAAATTACAAATTTTCATGCATGAGTGCATCACATTCCTTTCAGAGGTCAGCATCTATACAGCCATTTAGTATGTTAGAAGGTACTCCTAATAGCTATTTTGTAACATCAAGAGTAGGTAAAAAACTATGAATAGCTGCATCCCAAACTTTAACTAGTCATACCATTCCTTGTAACAGAATCTCCTATAAGATTTTACCGCATATTTCTCTTCCGCTATATTGAAAAAAAATCTGCATGTTGACACGGAGCATATTACATATACATGTATCACTCTATTGGAGCAGGTGGCCAGTGGCAGAAGTAGCTTGCAGAGAGACCTGTGTACAGTTTCGTCACCTGTATTAAAGGATGACCATATCCAACAGACTATCAATTACAAGAGAGGGTTCCCGTGTTGTTCTTTCACAAGTAGTTTAGTATATTGTTTTCCAGCTTAACACATCCGAGCAGTGTACGACTACAGCTTTGTACACTGCCACACAATTTGTTTTTCTACCCTGACTTTGAGGTCTGTGTCAGGTGCTAAACTGACTAATACGTTTTGATTTATTGGCTCTCACATCACACGGAGTAAACTACGCAGCTCCCATAACACACAGGATGGTAGAAATAAGACACAGAGGCGATGTTTCTCATTGACAAAAATGTGGAAGACATCACAACATATGGAAACTGGAAGAGTCTGCATCAGCGTTTCCAAACAGCTCTTCAAAAGTGATGACCTCTACAGTTAATCTCATCTTCCACAGCGATGGGGTAGGAGATGTCTTTGTGTTCCATTTCAGGGAGCATTGTTTCTTCATTTTGCAGTCATGTACAGGATTACTGTTCCTTTGTTGACCATCGCTGGAAGGTGCTTTTCACAACATGTGAGGGGTAGTAGAAATAAAAAGAGGTGCTGTTACCTTATTGGTGATAAAAATATGGAGAACATCGTAGCATATGGAAATAGGACGAATCTGCAGCATGGAGGAACACTTCCAAACGATTTTCTGAAGGTGATGGCGTCTGCATTTAATCCTATGCACCACAGTGACAAGTCGCAGATCCACCAAGGGTCTCTCCATCTCATACAAGTGGTGTCAGTCAGTCATTATCTGGCAATCAATAGCATACCAGTGGATAGATGGGATGGGAAAGACACAGTCGATATTAGACGATGTACTGTAATAAGCACCACAGTTGATAACATGATCATTTTTGGCAGTTTTACCGGTTGTTCCATAATTTCAATGCCAGCCAATGACACAGCAAAATGATTCCCAATTTCTGCATCACCCCTCAACTACTTTGCAAGTACCATATAGTAGATTGAGACTGCAGATAGATAACTGTGCAGTACCTCTATTCGGTTACATACCCCGAAGTATACCAGACAGCACCCTATACTGATGCAGTTAGATTATCTACATATTTCTAGCACATAAATCATAATGTAGAATTTATGATTACAACTGGCCATCTTTCGCTTTGTAAATGGCAGTCACAGAGTATTCTCGCATTCGTAGGATACAGTCAGAGATTGACAGAACCCCACCATATTGTCCTTGACCTATCCTCCCTCCAACAGTCTCGCCAATTTAATCTGCAACTGACCAGAAGTATGAAGGTACTATACGCACTACATCCACATCTCGTGAAGTAACAGAGCAAGTTGTGTCCATAACTGCTGTTCAGCACAGACTATTCTGCACCAATCTTACCCATAGCACCCATCCAAGTGCACAAGTTCTCTCCAGATGTGTGCATGTCAAGGAGGGTAGCACCCATGATAATGGGTGTACAGTAGACATGAGAGCATTGCGGTTATATAACAGACAGTTAAGAAGAAACGTGTGGATTGTATCCAGACGATCGTCTGGATGCAGTCCTGTGGAACGGCTTGCCATGCCATTTCCACCTGGCGCCTCAGTTGGACCAGCGTTCGTGCTGGACGTGCAGACCGCGTGAGACGACGCTTCATCCAGTCCCAAACATGCTCAATGGGGGACAGATCCGGAGATCTTGCTGGCCAGGGTAGTTGACTTACACCTTCTAGAGCACGTTGGGTGGCACGGGATACATGCGGACGTGCATTGTCCTGTTGGAACAGCAAGTTCCCTTGCCGGTCTAGGAATGGTAGAACGATGGGTTCGATGACGGTTTGGATGTACCGTGCACTATTCAGTGTCCCCTCGACGATCACCAGTGGTGTACGGCCAGTGTAGGAGATCGCTCCCCACACCATGATGCCGGGTGTTGGCCCTGTGTGCCTCGGTCGTATGCAGTCCTGATTGTGGCGCTCACCTGCACGGCGCCAAACACGCAAACGACCATCATTGGCACCAAGGCAGAAGCGACTCTCATCGCTGAAGACGACACGTCTCCATTCGTCCCTCCATTCACGCCTGTCGCGACACCACTGGAGGCGGGCTGCACGATGTTGGGGCGTGAGCGGAAGACGGCCTAACGGTGTGCGGAACCGTAGCCCAGCTTCATGGAGACGGTTGCGAATGGTCCTCTCCGATACCCCAGGAGCAACAGTGTCCCTAATTTGCTGGGAAGTGGCGGTGCGGTCCCCTACGGCACTGCGTAGGATCCTACGGTCTTGGCGTGCATCCGTGCGTCGCTGCGGTCCGGTCCCAGGTCGACGGGCACGTGCACCTTCCGCCGACCACTGGCGACAACATCGATGTACTGTGGAGACCTCACGCCCCACGTGTTGAGCAATTCGGCGGTACGCCCACCCGGCCTCCCGCATGCCCACTATACGCCCTCGCTCAAAGCTGCACATGCGGTTCACGTCCACGCTGTCGCGGCATGCTACCAGTGTTAAAGACTGCGATGGAGCTCCGTATGCCACGGGAAACTGGCTGACACTGACGGCGGCGGTGCACAAATGCTGCGCAGCTAGCGCCATTCAATGGCCAACACCGCGGTTCCTGGTGTGTCCGCTGTGCCGTGCGTGTGATCATTGCTTGTACAGCCCTCTCGCAGTTTCCGGAGCAAGTATGGTGGGTCTGACACACCGGTGTCAATGTGTTCTTTTTTCCATTTCCAGGAGTGTATATGGTCATAATGCTGCCATACCTATGTATCGTTTGATGTTATACTAGCATATTTGCGTGTCCTGTACACCAGCCTGCTAAAAAGTCCTAAGAATTCTTCCATCCCGATATCTATATGCATGCATTTTGGATAGGTAGATCATGAAAAGCACAGTAACACTCGCCTCATTCCCAGATAAGGCTTAACGAGTGGTGCAGATTGGAAATTTGAAGTCTGGAAACAATTGTGTTCAGTGCTACGACATATCAGAGAGCTTGTCTGCAGACCCAAGTAGTGATGCACTTGATGGAAACTCAAAGTCTGCCACTGTTCTGTATGTTCGTTTGACTTCCACTGTACCATGCAAGGATCTGCAACAGGGAGCTGACATGCCTACAGAATTGATTTCTGATGTTGATCTGATATTTTGCCCATACGTATATGCTCTTATTGCTTACCAGATGAGCTTCACTACTTTTGTTTTTACATTTCACCACTGATATGTTCCCACAACCCTGTCAGTACATCTAAAAACTGTAGAATTCGATATTTTTATCCTAGTAATAAGTTAGTCGTTAGTTGACTGCATTTAGCATCCTACAGAGTACAGGTCCCTGGCAGTGTAATTTATAGTTAGCAAGTTATGCATTCAAACTGCAACTGCCTGCCACTGACAGCTCTGCTCACATTCCTATAGAGACTATGCATACGTATTAACAATCATGAAGTCTCGAGCTCAACGAGTTGTACGTTATTTTCGACAGTGCTACACCACAGCAAATAGTGATAAACTCTTCACAAACGACCCTGTATGGGATGTAAGCACTTTTAAATTCACCTTGCTAAAGAGCATAACATCTTTGATGCAAGTTATATTGCCAGAACAGTAATCATGTACATGACAGCAAAATAAGGAACTAATGCTCTTCGAAACACAACACCAAGACATCTCCTACACCATAACTGTGGAAGATGAGAATGATTAT
This sequence comes from Schistocerca cancellata, assembly GCF_023864275.1. Classification (NCBI taxonomy): domain Eukaryota; kingdom Metazoa; phylum Arthropoda; class Insecta; order Orthoptera; family Acrididae; genus Schistocerca; species Schistocerca cancellata. Next base: position 168,484,916 of record NC_064634.1, read on the forward strand.
ACACGCCATCACCTTTGGAGCGCTGTTTGGAAATGCTCTACAATGCCACAAACTCTTCCAGTTTGCAAATATTGTGATGTCTTCCACATTTGTGTCAATGAGAAACATCGCCTCTGTGTTTTATTTCTACCATACTGTGTGTTGTGGGAGCTTCATAGTTTACTGCACGTGATGTTTAGTTTTCTGTGAGAGCCAATCGATTGAAATGTATTAATGTCAGTTTAGCACCTGACAGACCTCAAAGTCGTGACAGAAAAACAAATTGTCTGGTGGTGCACAAAGCTGTAGTCATACACTGTTTGGATTTGTCACAGCTGAAAAACAGCATATGAAACTCCTTTTGAAAGAACAACAAAGGATCCCCCTCTAGTGATTGATAGTCTGTTGGATATGGGCATTTCCAGTACAGACGCCGAAGCTGTACACAGGTCAGTGCAAGATACTTCTGCCACTGGTCACCTGCTTCAATGGAGCAATACATGTACATATGTAATAAGGTCAATATCAACATGCAGACATATTTCTTTCTTGATGTACACTACGTGATCAAAAGTGTCCAAACACCCACAAAAACATACGTTTTCATATTAGCAGAATTGTGCTGCCATCTACTACCAGGTACTCCATATCAGCGACCTCAGTACTCATTAGATATCATGAGGGAGCTGAAGGGGGCACTCCGCGGAACTCACGGACTTCGAACGTGGTCAGGTGATTGGGTGTCACTTGTGTCATACGTCTGTACGCTAGATTTCCACACTCCTAAACATCCCTACGTCCACTGTTTCTGACGTGATAGCGAAGTGGAAATGTGAAGGGACAGGTACAGCACAAAAGCGTACATGCCGACCTCAGCTGCTGACTGACAGAGTCCGCCAAGAATTGCAAAGGGTCGTAATGTGTAATAGGCAGACATCTATCCAGACCATCACACAGTAATTCCAAACTTAATCAGGATCCACTGCAAGTACTATGGCAGTTAGGCGGGGGGGTGAGAAAACTTGGATTTCATGGTTGAGCGGCAACTCATAAGCCACATCACGCCGGTAAATGCCAAATGACACCTCCCTTGGTGTAAGGAGCGTAAACATTGGACGACTGAACAGTGGAAAAAGTTGTGTGGAGTGACGAATCATGGTACTGAATGTGGCGATCTGATGGCAGGGTGAGGGTATGACGAATGCCCAGTGAATGTCATCTGTCAGCGTGTGTAGTGCCAACAGTAAAATTCGGAGGCGGTGGTGTTATGGTGTGGTCGTGTTTTTCATTGAGAGGGCTTGCACCCCTTGTTGTTTTGCGTGGAACTATCACAGTACAGGCCTACACTGATGTTTTAAGCACCTTCTTGCTTCTCACTGTTGAAGACCAATTCGGGGATGCCGATTGCATCATTTAACACGATCTAGCACCTGTTTATAATGCACGGCCTGTGGCGGAGTGGTTACACGACAATAACATCCCTGTAATGGACTGGTCTGCGCGGAGTCCTGACCTGAATCCTAAACAACATTTTTGGGATGTTTTGGAACGCTGACTTATTGCCAGGCCTCACTAACCGACATCGATAACTCTCCTCAGTGCAGCATTCCGTGAAGAATGGGTTGCCATTCGCCAAGAAACCTTCCATCACCTGACTGAACGTATGCCTGCGAGAGTGGAAGCTGTAATCAAGGCTAAGGGTGGGCAAAGACCACATTGAATTCCAGCATTACTGATGGAGGGCGTCAAGAACTTGTAAGTCATCTTCAGCCAGGTGTCCGGATACTTTTGGTCACATAGTGTATCAGAAGAGAGAAACGGGGTAAAATCTTATAGGAGTGGTATGACTGGTTAAAGTTTGGATGCTGATAGTTCATAGGTTGTTACCTATTATGGATGTTACAAAATAACGATGAGGAGTACCCTTGAGCGTACTAAATGGCTGTATACGTGTTGGTCTATATCGGTATTTCATACTTGTGAAATGAATGTAATGCCCTCATGCATGACAATTTATAATTTGAACATGTGGAATGCTCTCAAACTACACCCATTTTGCTTATAAAACTAATATAAACTGACTGTATCTATTCTGGTGGCATGATGACTATTTTTATTATTATCGTTATGACTGCGTGTTTAAAAATAGGTGTTACCGCAAGTCCTGTATTATTTCATACCTCATAACCTCTAATTAGAAAGCAGACATCACTTGAATTATAGTTCTTTGTGGAACCTAGAAATGATGGCGTTGTTTCCGACATGCGAGTAGATTGCGTGTAATAGACTGTTCTGTGATGATCAAATTGTTTACGAAACTAGAATGCAAGACTCTGCTGCTATTGCAAATAATTGTTTGTTAGATGACAGAAACTTTACACGCAGGTCGCTAGAGGCGATTCATGGAGCAAAAAATGTCAGATATCTTGACATGTATCAGCGAAATCTGACAGGGTTGTCTGCTAGGTGATGTTAGGAGGCTCTGTTACGAGTCAGACTCTCACGATTTGTTTTGTAAACGCCAGTATGATACAGCATCACATTGGTAAAATGGAACCTTCTGTAGTGTGCATAACAACATTCTCTTGTATTATAGCTTATTACTGTCGAACATAAAATGATTGTGTTTTTTACAATATGTGAGAAAATGGTATGAAAGACTATATTCTGTGACGTTATTTCAGGTGTCCAAAATGTTTGTAATACACATGTGCATGACAGTTTATTTACAGATAGTGATTTGAATGTGACATGTTCAGATTAATTAATTTGCATATCAATTTAATATCAAAATTGCGTCAGTACCGCCATCTCCCTAGTATTCACCGTTCACACTTAGTGCAATCCACTAGTAACTTACTATAGCGGTTTATTCTTCAATACATTTAATTCAACTGTAAAGAGCCTCACCATGCCAAACAACCACTTGTTTCGATGACAATGAGTTTCCTCACCACTTGTTAGTCACTATTCTGCTAATATGTGTATTAATCTGATCTACAGAGATCACTCGAAAGTTATTAAACATTAATGTACTGAATTTCGCAGATGTAAAGCGCGTATTTTCATGTACAGAATGTGCATGATAGTGGCGAGACGTAGGTCTTACTGGTGTGATTTCTCACTGCGAACTGCCAATTTTGGGCGACGACCTACTACTTATAGACGAGCTTACTAAAAAAACGTTATTTTGAAATCAGCATCATGATTTAAAGAGGCTATGTTGGATTTTACTGTTTCGAATGTACGAGGGCCGTTCAGTAAGCAAAACAACACATTTTATTTTGCCGAATTTATTGTGAGACATTTTGGAATATTCCCGCTTCAGATCCTATAGTTCCATGAAGTTACGATAGGTGGCGGCTCTGTATGTAGTCTTCAAAATGGCGTCTGTAACGGAGGTGTGTTTCAAGCAGAGTGCTGTCATTGAGTTTCCTTTGGCGGAAAACCAGAGAGCATCGCTGGAGACCTGGAAGTGAACAAAAGCACAGCGAGTCGTTGAACGAAGCGTTTGGCATCATCGCAGCAGGTTCGCGCAATCTGTCCGGCGACGCCACGTGCCGGCCGGCCGCACACAGGTGTGTCACCTGCAATGGCGCAACTTGCGGACATTCTGGTTCGAACTGATGGACGGATCACAGTCAAACATGTCGCTGGTCAACTGGACGTCTCTGTTGGGAGTGCTGACACACTCGTCCACGAGTAGGGGTACTCAAAGGAGTCTGCCCGCTGGATTCCTCGCCGACTAACAGATGACGGTTAAGAGCAATGAAGGACCACCTGAGCCGATTTCCTTGCGCGTTACGAGGCTGATCATGACAATTTTTTGGCGAACATCGTCACAGGCGATGAAAAATGGGTTCATTAGTTCGAACTGGAAACAAAATGGCAATCCATGGAGTAGCCCCACACCACCCCACATCTGAAGAAAAAGTTCAGCATTGCACCTTCACCTGATAAAATCATGGCGAAGGTCTTCTGGGACTGTGAAACGTCCCCTTTGAACAATTATACATGACTGTGCTGAAACTGACACACAATATTTTTTTTAGCGCAACGCAATCTGACTTTCAGAAATCCCTTCAAAAGAATGGCCCTGACTAACATTAAACTATATCTTTCACAAATCACTTACCTCACAAAAATCTTCATTACTCGAACTACTGCAATACAGCGAGCGCCACTACTGCCAGCTAAATAAAAGATTCAAACTACAGAAGGCACTAACTACTGATAGGCATAGTTAGCAAAGGAAAGATTTTGATAGAGAACAAACAATGTATTTACCTTAATATTCATAATATATATAGTACTTCATAATATCCAGTATTACAAATTTTCAAAACTCCGCCATCTCTCTCCCCACATCCACCACTGCTGGCGGCTCACCTCCAACTGCGCAACGCTATGCGCTGTTCACATCCACCTGCCGCTGCCCAACACTACAATGGCAGACAACAATGCAAACTAGCTACAGACTGCACACAGCACAGCCAGTGATTTTCATACAGAGCGCTACGTGGCGTTACCAATAAGAAAACCTAAACAGCCTACTTACATAAAGAAAACATAAACAGCCTACTTACATAAAGAAAACATAAACAGCCTACTTACAACTGTGAAGGGGTAATCCTGTGTGATGTCCTCCGTCATGATGCAACGATCCACTCTCAAGTGTTTTGTGCTCTCCTCAGGACAATGAGCGAAGCCTTTGACACCACGTCACTAGAGGCACATTGCGTTGTGATGGGGAGCTGCCCTATAGACATAACAATACGTTATAGACGTGCACTTTACTGGCTTAAGAGGGACAGGCTCGATAAAGTCACCGAAATTACGGGAACCAATATTATGAACAAAACACAAATGAAACAATGGCGGATTCGAGCATGGCAGAGAGGATGGGATGCATCCAACAACGTTCACCAAGTACACTCATTCTTTCCCGATGTACACGAAAGACTAAAACTGAAACATATCGACCCAAGCCGGGGGATGGTCCATTTTCTGACAGGCCACGGGCCGTATCCCATACGGGACTAACTAACGATGAAGTATACGTAAGCGGAGAAACTGGGACACTAGAACATGTCACACTGCTGTGCAACACGCTAGCACAAGTGAGACTATACAGAACGACAATGACATCGCCAGAACAATACGTAATCCCGATGACTGGAAGACAATAAATAGCGTAGCCGATATTGTATCGAACACACTGCACGACGGATACAAGCGCCAAAACCTATGTGGAAGGAGGCGTAGACAACCTCAAACAAGGCAACGAACGACATGTGAGGACACAAACACGACCACAGATTCCGAAACCGAGGATGGAACACTAAGTGAACATGACTCAGAAGGGATCAACATGTAAGGGACCAAAACCAACAATGCATGACACTGCATGCCACAACACAGTCACAAACAACACAACAGTCGTAAAACAAATAAACACCGGCACCACGTACTAAGACGGTAGTAAAGGTAATGTCGCTTGGGAGGAGAAGGCTCGAAGAACTTTTATTCCGAGACTCCTCCTCCCCAATGACATCCCACATAGTGTTTAAAGTATGCTGCACACAAGCAGTAATGTATTGCTCGTGTTATTGTGTGCAGACAGAAGTTTATTCTCTTCTTTATTCAAAGCTACAATCAATCAACTTTATATGCCAGAAATGTGTTAAGTTATTTAAGGAATAATGCATTCGAGTAGCTATGAACTTTATTCTATTTCTACTAACAAGTTACAAACATAAGTGTATTTCTCATGTAAAGCTAAAATTCATGTTTTCCATGTATGAAGTGCTCAATCAGCATTTAATCTTTATAATCTGTGTAACCATAGCAAAAACCATTTCAGATGAGAATACCTCGAGTTTCTACCGAGACCTTCTCATCTGAAATAGGTAGAAATAGGCCATTGTAACCAACATGCTACTGAGACTGTATTACACATCTAAATACAGCATATCACTTCCCTCTACATACTACAAATTATTTTCACCACGCTGATTGTGTTACATTTTCTTTGTTTTTTTTCTTTGACTAGGCAGTAACAAATTATATGGAACCATTTTAACAATTGTTAAGCATTCTACTTGCTGTAACCTCAGAGAAATCTTTATATGTTATGTTACTTATATTACACTGTTCTACCAAAAAAAAACTTTTTTCTATTTCTGATAAAAATATTGTGATCCTAGTTGTATTTTGAGTGCTGAATTGAAAACTGTTTTTGGTTTTTTTCTTTCAGGGATAGTTTATGAGTAATCGCAATTTTATTTCTCTTTTCAGTTTCTGATATAGTGCAGCAAACCTGAGGTGAAATGCAACAAACAAATGCACATCTTTATGATGTTATAAGTTCATCACATTAATGGAGGGTGGGATCTAACATATAACACAGTAACCTTTGTGTATACACTTTGAAGCATTTATTTGACATGAGAAATTACAGAAAATTGGCAAACAGTGAGCCACTGCCTTGTAATGCACAACACTTTTTTCTCTTGTATTGTGACTCTTTCTTCTCTCGAATGATATTCCAACAATAATCTGCTAACATAGAAGGTACCCACTTCCCTTCATAGTGCCTTTCTATGGTAGAAATGTCTTTATGGAATCTTTTCCCATGTTCATCCGATACGTCACTACAACTCTCTATGAAGTAGTCCAGATGAGAATCCATCATATGTACCTTCAAAGACATATTGCACCCCAAATCCTGATTTTCTTTGATCATATCCTTCACCATTGCTTTGTAGTTAGTAGCTCTTCTTCTTCCGAGGAAGTTTTCTGACACCATCTTGAAACAGTCCCATGCAGTTTTTTCTTTATCAGTTAAACATGCTTCAAAATTTGCACCTTTCTGCAGCTCCCTGATTTGTGGGCCCACAAATACACCTTCCTTTATTTTTGCAGCTGAAAGACGGGGGAATTTGGTAGCTAGATATGCAAACCCACAGCCTGTTAGGTCCATGGCCTTCACGAATTGTTTCATCAGGCCAAGTTTGATTTGAAGCGGTGGAAGTAGTATATATTCAGGAGCTACCAGACTTTCACGTTATACATTCTTTTCGCCAACTTTCCATCTTCGCCTAGGCCATTTCTTTTTTACGTAGTGAGAATTTCGGTCTCGACTATCCCACTCGCAAAGAAAACAAAAATGGTTCGAATGGCTCTGAGCACTATGGGACTTAACATCTGAGGTCATCAGTCCCCTAGAACTTAGAACTACTTAAACCTAAAGACATCACACACATCCATGCCCGAGGCAGGATTCGAACCTGCGACCGTAGCGGTCGCGCGGTTCCAGACTGAAGCGCCTAGAACCGCTCGGCCACACCGGCCGGCGCAAAGAAAACAGGCATACTTTTTGTAGCCTTGTTGCATTCCCAGTACCATAGCAATTACCTTGAAATCTGCACATATTTTCCATTTGTCTTCATTGTATTTTAATGAATTTAGCATCCTTTGTACGAATTCGTAATTAAAGCTACTGGAACAGAGGGTATTTTATTTCCGTTATGGAGCGAAACACCCTTCAGACTTGTTTTCGATGCATGTTTGAAAAGTCTCCACTCCTGTGAAATATAAGTGAAGTTCAGCATTTTCATCAGGCCAGCAACGTCTTTGCAAAATGTCAGTGCTTCGTCAGTTGAAAAATAAGAAATAAAGGCATGTTCTCTGTGCCTGAACACACTGATTTTAGTACTTTGGTGCAGCAGATTAGACTCTTGTAATCTTGAACCAAGCAGCTGCACCTTTTGTTTACTTAGTCCTAGATCACGTACTAAATCATTTAAATCTGCCTGTGTTAACAAATGTGGCGATGACTCACTTGTGCAGAGATATAAAGAATCATCATCTGTGATTTCTTCAGTACTACTTATTTCACTGTCACTCGGAATTTGACCTCGAGCTCTTGAAGGTACTGGAAGGTTGTCGGAATGCTGCACTGGCATTCTCACTGAAGGCAGATCTGGGTAAACAATGTGCCTCTTTGACTTTTTGTTTGTAAAACCCTGAATTTTTGTTAGACAGAAATAACAATCAGTAACATGGTCCTTAGGCTCCCTCCACACCATGGGAACAGCAAACAACGCCACATTCTCTTTACCTTTCCATCACTGAATTAGTGAGCAGTAAGATGTAGCACAACAGAAATGTGGTGCCCATTCTTTATCTTGGTCTCCTACCTCTACTCCAAAGTAATGTTTGTATGCTTTCTTTATGACTGAAGAAATGTTCTTCCTATTTCTGGCAAAAGTGAACCTCCACGACGACGTGGCATTTGTGCAAATTTAAAAATACCACTTTGGTAATACGCCTGTATTAAATTAATAGAAGGGAACTTTAGGAACGCTGATGTGTAAAAACAAGCAGTCATTTTACCTTCAGCACCAGGCTCAATCAGTTTACACACAGGAACTAAAAAATTCAACCGTGCTCGGAAATATGACAGACAGTTACTTGTCAGCCAAAACACCCACTCGTTAAGACTGACACAAATTGCGGCTAACACCACTGTTGTAAACTCGATGCACCTGCCCCTAGGAGGCGTGAAGCTTTACTGCCGAGGCAGCGACCGGCTGTCGCCGCACGAGTTAATGAGATGTTTCAGGTGGTCTTAATGACATAGGTGTAGCGGGGCATAACCTAATGATGTCTGATTCTTCCCGCCTGCTGTTGCACAAGAAATTATCACGTTTTATCACTATTGGATGCGGCAACATACCCGTATTTCTCTATAACGTCTCTGTGTTTGCCATGAATTGTGACTATACATATACATGCATATTACATAAAAAGTATCCCTGACAACGATATTTTGTTTACATATTTGAATTTCCCACGGTAAAATGGTCTAGAACCACATACTTTAATATCAGAAATAGAACCCATGTCGAACAGTGTTATTAAAAAAAGCATTAACAACTGTATACCAATAAGATTGTAACAATGAGAAGTCTTTGCTATTAGATTCAGAAGCATCCGACGCATGTTACATTTCAATGTGGTGGGTTAGTCCGTACTGTTTATGAAATAAATAAATAAATGTCCTCAGGAAATTGAAGAAATGACTTCGACTTGTATGTCGCCACAACAATGCAAAAGAACTTCTCCATGGCAACACAAGGCCCCACGCAAAGCTATGCGTCAGAGAGGAGCTCACAAACTTCATTGGACTGTTCTTTCTTTTCCGCCCTACAGCCCGGATGTCGCATCTTCCGATTTCCATCTGTTTGGTGCAATGAAGTCTGCATTCCGCGGCAAGCAGCACGTGAGTCATGGGGAGGTTATGGATGCAGCAGGGCGTTGGCTCCGACGTGGACCAGTAGAATGGTACCATGTGGCCATGCGGGCCCTCCAAGTAAAGTGGCGTAAGGCCATCTCATAGAACCGGGATTCTGTTAAAAAAATTGGATTTTACTGACAAGAGAGTGTGGAATAATATGGTGTATTGGAATTCTGAATAAAACCAAGCTGCTTTTATACAATAATATCAGATTATTATATTATACGTACTAATGTGACTGAAATACATTCTGGGAGTCAGGTATATGGATTTACAATCAAAAATTCTTTCAAATCAATTTCTCTAGCCATTCATTTTCCGGTTTATACTACTTATACCGACTTACACTCAGAAGTTGGAATGTAATAACTTGATGTGAAATGTACTATTTGCCTTCAGCAACTGCTAGACCCTTTAGGGATTTGTTAATGCAGTTAATATCAACGCAGAAAAGGTAGGAGTTGGTTGTGACGGAGCTGACAGAGACGCACTGCTTTATTCTGTACAAAATGTCTTTGTTTCATGCTTTGTATCAGCGAATTATTTTAACAGATTCTTTCCGCATGCCTACTGCACTGCACTCGGCTATTAGCTATGTTGCTTTACACTTAGTGTATGCTGAATGAGTTACTTGGTGTGATTGCTCCTGCCCACTCAGATTCATTTTTCTTTCACCGTTCCCATTTCACAGTTGAGCAAAAAGTAAGTGTTCACCGACTAAGTAAGTTTCTACACACTCCTTGCTGTCAGACCGCGTTAGTAATGTATTTCGTGTGTCAAAACACTGTATTTCATGGGATATTGGCTTAATTCACGCCATATCCGGACTTACGTTCATAGGCAGTTCTTCGTAAAAACCTTGCAGAAAACTTAAGAGGTAATATATGAAGATTGTTGAGGACATAAGTTTAGTAGTGAATGATCTACATTGATGAACAAAGTCGTTATGCCTGTGAGGAAAGCTTAAGGATACAGGGTACTTATAAAAGGTGCAAAAATCGAAATTTTTTATGACTTCATTAAATTCTATAGTCTTTCCTGATTACATTGATATATACATTATAGGATTTCAAATGAAAAATGACCTATATATACCAAATTTTTAAGTTACGGTCATGTATGCCGCCACACTCCCTTTATTTCTTTATATTTTTACCTGGGTAACAAAACTGAAGTGTTGTGGACATGTGCAAAAGAGGATGGGTGCTAGATTGAGGAAGCTGCGAAGATAAATGAAAGGAAAGTTGCTATCTGATGGAAAATCTCTGTCTGGCCGAGGCAGTTTGACAGAAACTGAAATAGATCTTCTTCAGAGTTACTATGGACTGGCCATTAGACGTACTGCACTTCTGAATGACGTTACAGCAATGAGAAAAGCTGTATAGGCCACCTACTTTCATAAGTTGTCCACAGATGACCACCCTGTTCACGGACTTTGCCATAAAGGAGCAGATTGTTGGTGTGGTTACGAAAAAGCAAAAGAAAGTGGTCAAATATACCATCATAAGAATTCTCTTTCTGAGCCTGTTATGAATGAAATGAAACCAATTTTTAGAGACTTGAGTGACCCTGTTTTGCTTAATAAATGTTCATGTGGGCACTCAGAACACAAATGAAAGTTTCAGCTATTGCATATTGAAGAGATTACCCAAGACTGTTTTTGTAGGACTAAATACATTAAAAGTTGGTGTACTAGATGCAGTGATATATTTCAATGATGGAGTGATAGAAAGATTGGAAGTCCTCAGAAATTTAGGCATAAAACGTGGCTCTAATATGGAAGATCAATTGCTTGCATGAAGCTGAAAGATTCGCTCTTCAAATCACCAAAGAAGCAAGAAGTGCTAAACTGAATGCCAAGAGGAAGCTTGAAGATAAAGAAATGCTGCAGGATGAAGACTATGCTTCAGGAATGTTCTGAGGCACAGTTTAATTAGACTCATATCTTCATGCACAATTTCCCGCAAGTTTTTTTTTCAGGAATTCAGGTACAAATATTACCTAAAGTTTATAAAGCATTGCTCTAATTTTTTTCTGCAACTTACAATAGTCCATATTTATGTAGTAAGCCTAAGCTTTATTGCAGAATCAACTAAATTATATAAAAATAAGTTTTATTAGGAAAAAAATTACAAACATTAAAATGTAAGATGTGACTTTTTTGTTCTTGTAATATACACAATAGGTGGAATTAAATAGGTCTAGTACCTCAGCCATTATGTCATGCATATCTGGTAAAAATTTGGTCTCCTTCAAATGTATAATATTGGATTAAATGGTACCTCAATTTGAGGAAGCATTTTAGAAAAAAAAATTGCATCAATTTCGTCCTATTTTTTTAATAACCATAAGCAGGTTCAAAAACATTCAAAATACTTCTAATTTGTTTAGGAAGTGTGCTGGGTCGAAAATAGACCAAGGCATTGGGGCAGGGGAGTACGGGATTCAGCCAAGATTGGAGGGAATCGTCTCTCCAGGAAATCTGGCCTCTGTATTCCAAGCTGAAATTACTGCAATCAGGTATTGTGTGGAGGAGAATATGCGTATGTGCTACAAGGACCGTAGCATCTACATCTATTCAGACAGACAGGCAGCCCTGATATTATCAGCTCCTGCAACAAGATCTAAGATTGTTGCAGAATGCCACAGGGCTCTGGTGGAGCTAGGGGGAAGCAATAGCGTAAACCTAGTGTGGGTCCCTGGCCACTCAGGGATCTTTGGCAATGAACAAGCCGACAGATTGGGTGGGATGGGGGCAGCAACTCCATTTATTGGATCGGAACCTGTCCTGACAATCACCAAGGCTGTGAAATTAGAACTAAGGAACTGGCTTAGGAAACAGCTCGTAGGATATTGGATCAAGGTCCATAAACAAAAACATGGTAAGGTAATGATGCCCAAGCCATGTCTTAAAAGAAGCTCTGTAATCCTGTGATTGAACAGTAAAGAGATCAAACTCATGACTGGACTGAGGATCGGCCATGAAAATTCCAAAAAAAAACCTACACGCAATGGGTATAACGGAAGAGGACCCTAAATGTAGGATCTGTGATTAGGGTGAAGAAACTGCATCACACCCAATCTTCGAATGCATGGCATTAGAGAGTAAAAGACACAGAATCTTCGGGACAAGTAAATCTGAAGGAATTGTGTCTAACAATAGTAGAATGACTCCTTGCACTATTTAAGGGCACTAGTTGGCTTTACTAGATGTACATGGAGCGATGCCGCACAATAAACTTACACTACTGGCCATTAAAATTGCTACACCAAGAAGAAATAAGATGATAGACGGGTATTCATTGGACAAATATACACTCCTGGAAATTGAAATAAGAACACCGTGAATTCATTGTCCCAGGAAGGGGAAACTTTATTGACACATTCCTGGGGTCAGATACATCACATGATCACACTGACAGAACCACAGGCACATAGACACAGGCAACAGAGCATGCACAATGTCGGCACTAGTACAGTGTATATCCACCTTTCGCAGCAATGTAGGCTGCTATTCTCCCATGGAGACGATCGTAGAGATGCTGGATGTAGTCCTGTGGAACGGCTTGCCATGCCATTTCCACCTGGCGCCTCAGTTGGACCAGCGTTCGTGCTGGACGTGCAGACCGCGTGAGACGACGCTTCATCCAGTCCCAAACATGCTCAATGGGGGACAGATCCGGAGATCTTGCTGGCCAGGGTAGTTGACTTACACCTTCTAGAGCACGTTGGGTGGCACGGGATACATGCGGACGTGCATTGTCCTGTTGGAACAGCAAGTTCCCTTGCCGGTCTAGGAATGGTAGAACGTTGGGTTCGATGACGGTTTGGATGTACCGTGCACTATTCAGTGTCCCCTCGACGATCACCAGTGGTGTACGGCCAGTGTAGGAGATCGCTCCCCACACCATGATTCCGGGTGTTGGCCCTGTGTGCCTCGGTCGTATGCAGTCCTGATTGTGGCGCTCACCTGCACGGCGCCAAACACGCATACGACCATCATTGGCACCAAGGCAGAAGCGACTCTCATCGCTGAAGACGACACGTCTCCATTCGTCCCTCCATTCACGCCTGTCGCGACACCACTGGAGGCGGGCTGCACGATGTTGGGGCGTGAGCGGAAGACGGCCTAACGGTGTGCGGGACCGTAGCCCAGCTTCATGGAGACGGTTGCGAATGGTCCTCTCCGATACCCCAGGAGCAACAGTGTCCCTAATTTGCTGGGAAGTGGCGGTGCGGTCCCCTACGGCACTGCGTAGGATCCTACGGTCTTGGCGTGCATCCGTGCGTCGCTGCGGTCCGGTCCCAGGTCGACGGGCACGTGCACCTTCCGCCGACCACTGGCGACAACATCGATGTACTGTGGAGACCTCACGCCCCACGTGTTGAGCAATTCGGCGGTACGTCCACCCGGCCTCCCGCATGCCCACTATACGCCCTCGCTCAAAGTCCGTCAACTGCACATACGGTTCACGTCCACGCTGTCGCGGCATGCTACCAGTGTTAAAGACTGCGATGGAGCTCCGTATGCCACGGCAAACTGGCTGACACTGACGGCGGCGGTGCACAAATGCTGCGCAGCTAGCGCCATTCGACGGCCAACACCGCGGTTCCTGGTGTGTCCGCTGTGCCGTGCGTGTGATCATTGCTTGTACAGCCCTCTCGCAGTGTCCGGAGCAAGTATGGTGGGTCTGACACACCGGTGTCAATGTGTTCTTTTTTTCATTTCCAGGAGTGTATTATACTAGAACTCACATGTGATTATATTTTCAGGTAATTTGGGTGCATAGATCCTGAGAAATCTGTACCCAGAACAACCACCTCTGGCCGTAATAACGGCCTTGATACGCCTGGGCATTGAGTCAAACAGAGCTTGGATGGCGTGTACAGGTACAGCTGCCCATGCACCTTCAACACGATACTACAGTTCATCAAGAGTAGTGACTGGCGTATTGTGACGAGCCAGTTGCTCGGCCACCATTGACCAGACGTTTTCAGTTGGTGAGAGATCTGGAGAATGTGCTGGCCAGGGCAGCAGTCGAACATTTTCTGTATCCAGAAAGGCCCGTACAGGACCTGCAACATGCGGTCGTGGATTATCCTGCTGAAATGTAGGGTCTCGCAGGGATCGAGTGAAGGGTAGAGCCACGGGTCGTAACACATCTGAAATGCAACGTCCACTGTTCAAAGTGCCGTCAATGCGAAGAAGAGGTGAGCGAGAGGTGTAACCAATGGCACCCCATAACATCACGCCGGGTGATACGCCAGTATGGCGATGACGAATACACGCTTCCAATGTGCGTTCACCGCGATGTCGCCAAACACGGATGCGACCATCATGATGCTGGAAACAGAACCTGAATTGATCCGAAAAAATGGCGTTTTGCCATTCGTGTACCCAGGTTCGTCGTTGAGTACACCATCGCAGGCGCTCCTGTCTGTGATGCAGCGTCAAGGGTAACCACAGCCATGGTCTCCGAGCTGATAGTCCATGCTGCTGCAAACGTCGTCGAACTGTTCGTGCAGATGGTTGTAGTCTTCCAAACGTCCCAATCTGTTGACTCAGGAATCGACACGTGGCTGCACGATCCTTTACAGCCATGCGCATAAGATGCCTGTCATCTCGACTGCTAGTGATACGAGGCCGTTGGGATCCAGCACGGCGTTCCGTATTACCCTCCTGAACCCACCGAGTCCATATTCTGCTAACAGTCATTGGATCTCGACCAACGCGAGCAGCAATGTCGCGGTACGATAAACCGCAATCACGATATGCCACAATCCGACCTTTATCAAAGTCGGAAACGTGATGGTACGCATTTCTCCTCCTTACACGAGGCATCACAACGTTTCACCAGGCAACGCCGGTCAACTGCTATTTGTGTATGAGAAATCGGTTGTAAACTTTCCTCATGTCAGCACGATGCAGGTGTGCCACCGGCGCCAACCTTGTGTGAATGCTCTGAAAAGCTAATTATTTGCATTTCATAGCATCTTCTTCCTGTCGGTTAAATTTCGCGTCTGTAGCACGTCAGCTACGTGGTGTAGCAATTTTAATGGCCAGTAGTGTAGTTTCAGTGTGGGCAGTGGCGGGTCAGACGTAACCTGATTTAGCTTCCCTGTTAAAATCAAATCAAATCAAGAGTGTGGGAGTCAGTGTGCTAAAGAGACAGCGTCAAGAATTCTGAGGCGGAACGGGCTAAAAGGCCTAATCCCTGGAGACGATGTGGTGATGAGGGTATTCGAGAGCGAGAAATAGTATGAAGGTGGTTCTATGCGGTTTTTGCCGAACATTTATGTGTGAACTGCAGAGTAGTCATGCAGATATAGATGTAGGATCCAGTAGCCGCTTCCAGTCCCTATAGATAACTACAACACCTACTGTTGCTCGTTTCTGGTCCAGATGCTCATGAGTGTAAAGACTGTCTGTTAGGCACAGCTCCGGCTACGTTTGGAAGTACAGGGCTATTACAAATGATTGAAGCGATTTCATAAATTCACTGTAGCTCCATTCATTGACGTATGGTCACGACACACTACAGATACGTAGAAAACCTCGTAAAGTTTTGTTCGGCTGAAGCCGCACTTCAGGTTTCTGTAGACAGAGCGCTCGAGAGCGCAGTGAGACAAAATGGCGACAGGAGCCAAGAAAGCGTATCTCGTGCTTGAAATGCACTCACATCAGTCAGTCATAACAGTGCAACGACACTTCAGGACGAAGTTCAACAAAGATCCACCAACTGTTAACTCCATTCGGCGATGGTATGCGCAGTTTAAAGCTTCTGGATGCCTCTGTAAGGGGAAATCAACGGGTCGGCCTGCAGTGAGCGAAGAAACGGTTGAACGCGTGCGGGCAAGTTTCACGCGTAGCCCGCGGAAGCCGACGAATAAAGCAAGCAGGGAGCTAAACGTACCACAGCCGACGGTTTGGAAAATCTTACGGAAAAGGCTAAAGCAGAAGCCTTACCGTTTACAATTGCTACAAGCCCCGACACCCGATGACAAAGTCAAACGCTTTGAATTTTCGGAGCGGGTGCAACAGCTCATGGAAGAGGATGCGTTCAGTGCGAAACTTGTTTTCAGTGATGAAACAACATTTTTCCTTAATGGTGAAGTGAACAGACACAATGTGCGAATCTGGGCGGTAGAGAATCCTCACGCATTCGTGCAGCAAATTCGCAATTCACCAAAAGTTAACGTGTTTTGTGCAATCTCACGGTTTAAAGTTTACGGCACCTTTTTCTTCCGCGAAAAAAACGTTACAGGACACGTGTATCTGGAGATGCTGGAAAATTGGCTCATGCCACAACTGGAGACCGACAGCGCCGACTTCATCTTTCAACAGGATGGTGCTCCACCGCACTTCCATCATGATGTTCGGCATTTCTTAAACAGGAGATTGGAAAACCGATGGATCGGTCGTGGTGGAGATCATGATCAGCAATTCATGTCATGGCCTCCACGCTCTCCCGACTTAACCCCATGCGATTTCTTTCTGTGGGGTTATGTGAAAGATTCAGTGTTTAAACCTCCTCTACCAAGAAACGTGCCAGAACTGCGAGCTCGCATCAACGATGCTTTCCAACTCATTGATGGGGACATGCTGCGCCGAGTGTGGGAGGAACTTGATTATCGGCTTGATGTCTGCCGAATCACTAAAGGGGCACATATCGAACATTTGTGAATGCCTAAAATAACTTTTTGAGTTTTTGTATGTGTGTGCAAAGCATTGTAAAAATATCTCAAATAATAAAGTTATTGTAGAGCTGTGAAATCGCTTCAATCATTTGTAATAACCCTGTAAATGCAGACGAGGTAGGTGAGGAGGGGTGGACAGGGCCGGCCGTACCGCCGCGCCGCCGCCAGTGCGGGCCAGGGAGCGCATCTCCGGCGTCGCACCGGAAGCACGCGCCGCCGGCTGGTCGCCTCCTGACAGCAGCCGGTGCTGCAACTCTGCCCACACTTCACACACTCCGAGTCCTCCTGTAAACGCCCCTTTACGTAAGACCACTGTCGTCCGCTTCGTGTTTCTTTCTCCTCTACTTCGTATTTGCGGTGTAATCTGCACGGTACTAGCTCGTAGGAGCCCGCAGAAAGTTATTGAAGTGGGGGCAATATTCTAAAATTGCCATTTTTGATACAACTTGCTGCAACTGGAGAATTGTTAGTCACATGGATGTAGCCGAACAGTTGTGTGATCGACACAATCGAGACATCTACGACAACAGAGATTAAAGAATGATAAATAGCCTCACGCCTTTGTCCCACCGACAGAGTCGTTCACCAGCTGATCTTATGCCTGTTGACCATGTGCCGGCCGGGGTCGCCGAGCGGTTCGAGGCGCTACAGTTTGGAACCGCGTGACCGCTACGGTCGCAGGTTCGAATCCTGCCTCGGGCATGAATGTGTGTGATGTCGTTAGGTTAGTTGGGTTTAAGTAGTTCTAAGTTCTAAGGGACTGATGACCTCAGAAGTTAAGTCCCATAGTGCTCAGAGCCATTTGAACCATTTGTTGACCGTGTAAGCATGCAGATTCTTCTCCTACAGGGAGGTTGGTTGTCTAGCCTTTGACAGAATCGATTAAAAAAAGGGTAGGGGAAAGGGACAGTCAATGAATGGCCTTTTCGGGCGTTACTTAAAAAAGGCATTGTAATCAAAAGAGCACACAAGTTGATGTAGATTTTTTTACTAACGTTACTACGGTTCAGTAAGAAATATGAGCACAAATGGGGAGCTTCTATCCGCCGTACGCCAGGTAATGCACTTTATCTTATTAAGCGATGTAGATGACGCTGAAAATGGGACTTAACATCTGATGTCATCAGTTCCCTAGACTTAGAACTACTTAAACCTAACTAACCTAAGGACATCACACACATCATGCCCGAGGCAGGATTCGAACCTGCGACCGTAGCGGTCGCTCGGCCCCAGACTGTAGCGCCTAGAACCGCACGGCCACTCCGGCCGGCAATCTACACAGTAGTAGCTCGTGGGAGCCCGCAGAAAGTTACTGAAGTGGGGGCAATATTCTAAACTTCCCATTTCTGATATAACTTGTAGCAACTGGAGAACTGTTACTCACATGGATGTAGCCGAACAGTTGTGTGATCGACACAATCGACACAACTGCAACGACAGGGATTAAGATTGATAAATAGCCTCACGCCTTTGCCCTACCAGACAGAGAGTTGTTCACCAGCTGATCATATGTCTGTTGACCGTGTAAGCATCAAGATTCTTCTCCTTTGACGGAATCGATTAAAAGAGGGCAAGGTTGTTGTTGTTGTTGTGGTCTTCAGTCCTGAGACTGGTTTGATGCAGCTCTCCATGCTGCTCTATACTGTGCAAGCTTCTACATCTCCCAGTACCTACTGCAACTTACATCCTTCTGAATCTGCTTGGTGTATTCATCTCCCTCTACGATTTTTACCCTCCACGCTGCCCTCTAATACTAAATTGGTGATTCCTTGATGCCTCAGAACATGTCCTACCAACCGATTCCTTCTTCTAGTCAAGTTGTGACACAAACTTCTCTTCTCCCCAATCCTATTCAATACCTCCTCATTAGTTATGTGATCTACCCATATAATCTTCAGCATTCTTCTGTAGCACCACATTTCGAAAGCTTCTATTCTCTTCTTGTCAAAGCTATTTATCGTCCATGTTTCACTTCCATACATGGCTACACTCCATACAAATACTTTCAGAAACGACTTTCTGACACTTAAATCAATACTCGATGTTAACAAATTTCTCTTCTTCAGAAACGCTTTCCTTGCCATTGGTAGTCTACATTTTATATCCTCTCTACTTTGACGATCATCAGTTATTTGCTTCCCAAATAGCAAAACTCCTTTACTACTTTAAGTGTCTCATTTCCTAATCTAATTCCCTCAGCATCACCCTACTGAATTCGACTACATTCCATTATCCTCATTTTCTTTTGTCGATGTTCATCTTATATCCTCTCTTCAAGACACTATCCATTCCGTTCAACTGCTCTTCCAACTCCTTTGCTGTCTTTGATAGAATTACAATGTCATCGGTGAACCTCAAAGTTTTTATTTCTTCTCCCTGGATTTTAATTCCTATTACCCATAAATTTCTTTTGTTTCTTTCACTGCTTGCTCAATATACAGATTGAATAACATCGGGGAGAGGCTACAACCCTGTCTCACTCCCTTTCCAACCACTGCTTCCCTTTCATGTCACTCGACTCTTATAACTGCCATCTGGTTTCTGTACAAATTGTAAATAGCCTTTCGCTCCCTGTATTTTACCCCTGCCACCTTCAGAATTTGGCCTTTTGAGACGTTACTTAAAAAAAGGCATTGTAACCAAAAGAGCATACAAGTTGATGTACATTTTTTACTAACGTTACTACGGTTCAGTAAGAAACATGAACAAAAATGGCGAGCTTCTATCCGCCTTCGGCCAGGTAATCTTATTAAGCGACGTATGTCGAACTTCACTAGTTTTGTCAAATGTGTAGCTGTGTGTGGCTTTGTGTGACACGTTCCTGAAACATAGAGCGTGTTTGATGTGGCTGAGAGAAATTTTGATCGACAGCATTTTTAACAAGATAGTGGACGCTGTTTGTGCCGATTAGTGGCCGCGTTTGTTTAGCGACAAAGAGTTTTATTATAATTTATCCCACTGTATCGTGAGTCACCACTACTATGGAAGCTACGATGAAGGATAGAAGAACTGCCAAAGTGATAGAGGTGTTGCGTCTTTCCCAGTCACAGGAAAACGCTAAGGAAAAAATTAGTATTAAAGAAAAAACCGAAGCTCACCGGTTCTTCCACGAACGATGAATATGTTCCCATGCTGTAGATTTTAAGCACCAAGTAGCAGGGAATAAATTTTCTCATACTTGTGTAATCTTTTTCATTGTGGTTGCGAAGTAATTTATTAGACGTTTACTGTCCATTTTGAGAAAGTTGATATCACTAGGTTCTGAATGAACTATTTCCTTTAGCAGATTTGCATCGATGTATTTATATCCCGATTTCAGCCATTCTTGCCATGTTTTCTTTTGCTTCTTTACACACACAGTGCCAAAGTTACTGCAAGAACAATTTTATCTACATTGGTAGCCATTCCCGCTATAGTCAAAATATTTCGTGACATGATCCACACAGCTGCTTCAAAATTGAGGTTATATTTGACGAAGTTTGGGCAACATCTGCGCGCTTGTTTCACAGATCCATGGATAGGAAACAGCGAATTTTACAAACAAGTTTGATCTATACCAGGAGCCTTAAGCCTAGACACAGCAAATCTACCTGGCTTCCTCGATCGAACATTGCAAGAAAAATGGTTCAAATGGCTCTGAACACTATGGGAATTAACATCTGATGTCATCAGCCCTCTAGACTTAGAACTACTTAAACCTAACTAACCTAAGGACAGCACACACATTCATGCCCGAGGCAGGATTCGAACCTGCGACCATAGCAGCAGCGCGGTTCCGGAATGAAGCGACTAGAATCGCTCGTCCACAGCGGCCTGCGATGACGCTGAGACAAGTAATTTAATGTGAAGAACATGGGGTCGCAAACGTCGGGAAACACCCCAAAAGTGGATGACAAATTTTGAACATGTGATGTCATCGTATGACGTATCTCGCCGCACGCGCAACGGTTGCCCTTGTAGATATTACCGTCAACGGTAGGGGCGTGCTACACATCGTCCCGGTCGGGTGCTCTGTTTTCAGAAATGTTTGAGGTGCACATGTCATTTTGATTTTTGTAGGTTATCGATGTACACGTCAGAGAGAAAGAGCAAGTTCGTTACTATTAAATGCCCGCATCTCGTGGTCGTGCGGTAGCGTTCTCGCTTCCCACGCCCGAGTTCCCGGGTCCGATTCCCGGAGGGGTCAGGGATTTTCTCTGTCTCGTGATGGCTGGGTGTTGTGTGCTGTCCTTAGGTTAGTTAGGTTTAAGTAGTTCTAAGTTCTAGGGGACTGATGACCATAGATGTTAAGTCCCACAGTGCTCAGAGCCATTTGAACCATTTTGTTAAACAATCTTTGGTCTTGTCGTGGCACGGACTTCTGCTTTGCGCAGTCTGATACATTTCCTGTTGAATTGTGGTAGGCGATGGACATACGTAACAGTGCTGCGTTGACTTGTCACTTGAATCAGCAGTTGTCTTGTGACAGCGAGAGCACCAGCAGCAGCGAGTACTGTTTGTATAAAGCGTTTTTGTACTTATTTGCTGCGCTTAGCTTTTAAATAGTTTTTCTGGGAAAACCTAGCGTAGTTTTCGCGTCTCGTATTTCAGTGAGTGTTTCTTGATTATCAGAGTAGCTCATCAGAAGATTATCTTGGGAATTTGTCACCGTATAGGGTAGGGTAAACACAGTCATGTGTAGGGACTGTGGTTGTTGTGAGCGGACGCAAGGAGAATTGGCCACTCTTCGGGGGCAGGTGGAAGCTTTGTCTGTTAGGCTCATCGAGCTCGAGGCGCAGGCGTCGGCTCGTAGTGGCGTTGGGGCAACTGTGGTGAGACCTATGCCTACTTCGGTGGCCTTGGAATCACATGGAACCCCTGATGTCGCTGCGTCTTCCGGCAGTGAGCATCTTACCGGTCAGCCATCACTCCAGGGTGAATGGCGGACAGTGGTGGGCTCTCGCGTGCCTGGCCGAAAGGCGAAGGTGGGATCTGGCCGCGTGGCAGCTGCCTTACCCCTTTCCAACAGGTACGGGGTGCTTCCTAGTGGTGATGACATCGTTTCCGAGCCACCACAGGATGCCTCGCCTGTTGGGCCAGTGGCCGATTCTCCGGCAAGGTCCCGACAGTCACAGAGGGCGGGCCTATTAGTTATAGGGAGCTCCAACGTTAGGCGGGTTATGGAGCCCCTCAGGAAAATAGCGGGTAGGTCGGGGAAGAATGCCAGTGTGCACTCGGTGTGCTTGCCGGGGGGTCTCGTCCGTAATGTGGAGGAGGCCCTTCCGGCAGCTATTGAACGCACTGGGTGTGACCGGCTGCAGATAGTAGCACATGTCGGAACGAATGACGCCTGCCGCTTGGGTTCTGAGGCCATCCTTGGTTCCTTCCGGCGGCTGGCTGATTTGGTGAAGACAACCAGCATCGCACGCGGAGTGCAAGCTGAGCTTAATATCTGCAGCATAGTGCCCAGAGTCGATCGCGGTCCTCTGGTTTGGAGCCGTGTGGAGGGTCTAAACCAGAGGCTCAGACGACTCTGCGACTATAATGGTTGCAAATTCATCGACCTCCGTTATTGGGTAGAGAACTGTAGGGCCCCCCTAGACAGGTCAGGCGTGCACTACACACCGGAAGCAGCTACTAGGGTAGCAGAGTACGTGTGGCGTGCACACGGGGGTTTTTTAGGTTAGAGGGACCCCCCCTTGGGCGAAACGATAAAATACCTGACGGCTTACCAGAGAGGACATTATCATCGTTGATAAAGAACGTCCGTCCTCAGAGACCAAAAACAGGAAAAGTTAACGTAATATTGGTAAACTGCAGGAGTATCCAGGGCAAGGTTCCTGAATTAGTATCTCTTATTGAAGGAAATAGTGCGCATATAGTATTAGGAACGGAAAGTTGGTTAAAACCGGAAGTGAACAGTAACGAAATCCTAGATACAGAATGGAATATATACCGCAAGGATAGGATAAACGCCAATGGTGGAGGAGTATTTATAGCAGTAAAGAATTCAATAATATCCAGTGAAGTTATTACCGAATGCGAATGTGAAATAATCTGGGTTAAGCTAAGTATCAAAGGTGGGTCAGATATGATAGTCGGATGCTTCTATAGACCACCTGCATCAGCAACCGTAGTAGTTGAGCGCCTCAGAGAGAACCTGCAGAACGTCGTGAAGAAGTTTCGTGATCATACTATTGTAATAGGGGGAGACTTCAATCTACCAGGTATAGAATGGGATAGTCACACAATCAGAACTGGAGCCAGGGACAGAGACTCTTGTGACATTATCCTGACTGCCTTGTCCGAGAATTACTTCGAGCAGATAGTTAGAGAACCAACTCGTGAAGCTAACGTTTTAGACCTCATAGCAACAAATAGACCGGAACTTTTCGACTCCGTGAATGTAGAAGAGGGTATCAGTGATCATAAGTCAGTGGTTGCATCAATGACTACAAGTGTATTAAGAAATGCCAAGAAAGGAAGGAAAATATATTTGCTTAACAAGAGTGATAGGGCACAAATCGCAGAATATCTGAGTGACCACCATCAAACGTTCATTTCTGAGGAAGAGGATGTGGAACAAAAATGGAAAAAATTCAGAAACATCGTCCAGTACGCCTTAGATAAGTTCGTACCGACTAAGGTCCAAAGCGAGGGGAAAGATCCACCGTGGTATAACAATCATGTACGAAAGGTACTACGGAAACAAAGAAAGCTTCATCATAGGTTTAAGAGTAGTCGAATCATAGCTGATAAGGAAAAGCTGAACGAAGCGAAAAAGAGCGTAAAGAGAGCAATGAGAGAAGCATTCAACGAATTCGAACATAAAACATTGGCAAACAATCTAAACAAGAACCCTAAAAAGTTTTGGTCATATGTAAAATCGGTAAGCGGATCTAAATCCCCTATTCAGTCACTCGTTGACCACGATGGCACCGAAACAGAGGACGACCGAAGAAAGGCAGAAATACTGAATTCAGTGTTCCGAAACTGTTTCACTGCGGAAAATCGTAACACGGTCCCTGACTTCAGCCGTCGCACGGACGCCAAAATGGAAAATATTGAAATAAACGATATCGGAATTGAAAAACAACTGCTATCACTTAGTAGCGGAAAAGCATCCGGACCAGACGAGATACCCTTAAGATTCTACAGTGATTATGCTAAAGAACTTGCCCCCTTTCTATCAGCAATTTATCGTAGATCGCTGGAAGAACGTAAAGTACCTAGCGACTGGAAGAAAGCGCAGGTCGTTCCCATTTTCAAGAAGGGTCATAAATCAGATGCGAATAATTATAGGCCTATTTCGCTTACGTCAATCTGTTTTAGAATAATGGAACATGTTTTGTGTTCTCGTATTATGACGTTCTTAGATAATACAAATCTCCTTCATCATAACCAACATGGATTCCGCAAACAGAGATCATGTGAAACTCAGCTCGCCCTATTTGCCCAAGAAATTCACAGTGCCGTAGACACTGGCGAGCAGATTGATGCCGTATTCCTGGACTTCAGGAAGGCATTTGATACGGTTCCGCACTTACGTTTAATGAAAAAAATACGAGCTTACGGAATATCGGACCAGGTTTGTGATTGGATTCAGGATTTCCTAGAAGAAAGAACACAACATGTCATTCTTAACGGTTCAAAATCTGCAGATGTAGAGGTAATTTCGGGAGTACCGCAAGGAAGCGTGATAGGACCTTTATTGTTTACAATATACATAAATGACTTAGTTGACAACATCGGTAGCTCCGTGAGGCTATTTGCAGATGACACGGTTGTCTACAAGAAAGTAGCAACATCAGAAGACTCGTACGTACTCCAGGAAGACCTGCAGAGGATTAATGCATGGTGCGACAGCTGGCAGCTTTCCCTAAACGTAGATAAATGTAATATAATGCGCATACATAGGGGCAGAAATCCATTCCAGTACGATTATGCCATAGGTGGTAAATCATTGGAAGCGGTAACGACCGTAAAATACTTAGGAGTTACTATCCGGAGCGATCTGAAGTGGAATGATAACATAAAACAAATAGTGGGAAAAGCAGGCGCCAGGTTGAGATTCATAGGAAGAATTCTAAGAAAATGTGACTCATCGACGAAAGAAGTAGCTTACAAAACGCTTGTTCGTCCGATTCTTGAGTATTGCTCATCAGTATGGGACCCTTACCAGGTTGGATTAATAGAAGAGATAGACATGATCCAGCGAAAAGCAGCGCGATTCGTCATGGGACATTTAGTCAGCGCGAGAGCGTTACGGAGATGCTGAACAAGCTCCAGTGGCGGACACTTCAAGAAAGGCGTTACGCAATACGGAGAGGTTTATTATCGAAATTACGAGAGAGCACATTCCGGGAAGAGATGGGCAACATATTACTACCGCCCACATATATCTCGCGTAATGATCACAACGAAAAGATCCGAGAAATTAGAGCAAATACGGAGACTTACAAGCAGTCGTTCTTCCCACGCGCAATTCGTGAATGGAACAGGGAAGGGGGGATCAGATAGTGGTACAATAAGTACCCTCCGCCACACACCGTAAGGTGGCTCGCGGAGTATAGATGTAGATGTAGATGTAGATGTAATTGTATCTGTTACACGAAGAAAGATCGATTGTAAGGTCAGCACTGATGAATAAGATTAATACACGCGAAAGCGAAGAGAATAGAAATTTTGAATAATGTTATCATTTTCTGAAGAGAAGAAGCCTGAGGTAAGACTGCAGCACTGCGCCCCTGATTTGTGGAAATGATTATTAGGAGCTGGTAACTTTGTTCACTTGCTCAGAGCTGAGAGAGTTGCCACCCCACTTCCCTGAGTCGTGCATTGAGATATTAAGCTGTTTGATTTTTATAGAAATTCTCTGTGAACATTGTACCCTTTTAAAACCATTGTTCATTTTGTTAATCGTACTATTGTTGAGACCAATGTCACGAGTGAAATCACGCGAACTTTTACTCTGTCCTTTTGAATAACTTTTTCATTCTCAAGTCGTTGTCTAGGAATATCATTTCATAGGAATAGTTACTCTCCCCATCCCACTGCTTAAAAGTTCACGTAGCACCATATGGTATGCAACATTTTGAAATTTTATTTAGAAATAGGAATCTAGGTAAGTCGCTGCCTGCTTGCAGTTTGCTCTTGTTCTTTCGAAAAATCTGCAACAGTGTTGTCATGACGCGAGGTTACTGGAAAGTCTGATTAAGGCCAAATAATTATTTTTCAGTAGCGCATCTAATATAAAGAGAAGTTATATTCAGATCAGTTACAGTTCAGTTCAAATTCAGTTTTGTTTACCCAAAGGTTAGCATACGAATTTGAATTGGATAACAGTTTGTGAGTACATTTTTTTTTGGTAAAATGTAGGCTCTCTCTTTCTCTGACATGTACATCGATAACTTATAAAACTTAAAATGACATGTCCACCTTATACATTTACGAACACAGAGCAAGCTATCGGAGCGATGTGCAGCACGGCCCTACCGGCGACGGTAGTGCCTACGAGTCCAACCGGTGCACGTGCGTTGAGATACTTCATCTGGTGATACTGTTGCGGCGTAACAAGATAGCCACGCCACTCGGAAGTAGCCGAAATGCACGCATTAAGCTCACGCAGATGGGCGTGAGGTCTGAAACAGGATACGTAATGAATGCTATAAAGAAAAGTACGTTGCTTCTGTAATACTAGTTTAATCCATCATTTGTATACAGCATTCTTGATGATACAAGTGAGACTCTCTCTAGAAATGGTTAATGGCGCCTTGCTAGGTCGTAGCCATGGACTTAGCTGAAGGCTATTCTAACTGTCTCTCGGCAAATGAGAGAAAGGCTTCGTCAGTGTAGTCGCTAGCAAAGTCTTCGTACAACTGGACCGAGTGCTAGTACGTCTCTCTAGACCTGCCGTGTGGTGGCGCTCGGTCTGCAATTACTGACAGTGGCGACACGCGGGTCCGACATGTAGTAATAGACCGCGGCCGATTTAAAGCTACCACCTAGCAAGTGTGGTGTCTGGCGGTGACACCACAGATACCATACGCTCAACATTCGTCACCTCTTTTGACCCCATTTGTATTATATACTCGTCGCCTCGGGGGTTTCTAAACGTGAATATCAATCAGCCTGTATAAAAGAAAAACACACAAGAAGTTCAATGTAATATTGAAAACTAATCCCGAGTAAGAGAATGAGAGTGATTACGAGGATGTTACCACGAACACAGTAAAGCAAATCACGGTAGTTGAGGTGAAAAAGCAGGAAGGGGGGTAGCGCCTATTAACTTAAATATATTAAGCCGCAGTCATTCGGACCGTGCAATCATAAGTCAACATTGAGCGTGCCCTGTTCCCGAGGTCATAGCGCGGAAAAAGCGTGCTGGGGAGTCTTCCCGAAAGTATAGAACAATACGGACGGTGACAGATATTCTGAATCTTCGGTTGAATGTATACCAATAGGGAAGAACTCCAGCTGCTGTCACATGCACGCCATCTCTTCTCAGTAAAGAGTCGAGAGACTCCATATTGGCTGTCAATCGAAACTCCATGTACGGTGGGTTCTGTGTTATAACTTACACCCTATGAATATAGGAGGGGTGTTCTGAACACAATTTCGACACAAAGCAGCTCAATAGGCTGTGGAGTGGAAGGGGTAGGCTAGCATCACCATTGACTAGACACTAATTTATTGAACACATAAGTCAGGTATTACCCAAAAGGAACAATCAGTACAAATTACAAAACAATATTCTTTTCCTTTAAGTCACTCAAACATTTAAACAGGCAAATAGCAATCATTTAACTGAAAGCCTTTTGAGAAGCCAAGACTAGAAAATTTGAATGATGAGTTAAAATCATATTTAAATAGGCTCTGACTGAGCACATATTTTAAAACTAAATACTTCCTTTAATGAACCAGCGATCAAAGTTAATTACATAATCCTCAACAACCGTATTACATCCAAGACATTTCAGATTAAACAGTAATATATAATATCAAAGAGTTGCAGTCCCAAGTTTTAAGCAGCACGTTTCAGATGGACTGCACTGCAACAGTACAATACAAGTCCCTCGAGAGGATCTCCCCACTCAGGAAGTTATTGCGGCAATCGACAAAATATCAACATCATTCCATGTACAGACCTAAAACAAACTAAAAGCTCTCTTAAGTTTGGTACAGTTAATTCCTTTCAACATAACATACATCACAAGTCTAGCCCTAGGACGGCACCGACTTCCCGCAATTTAGCACGCGAAAAACTACAGCGATGCACTCATCACGTACGCTTATAAAATTCAAGAACAGATGGCCGGCTCCCCAATAGCGGAACATTTAACCACACGCAGCGTGCGGGTTTGCGGGATGCTGATCTCCCCCTTAACCTCAACACCAGTTCAAATACTAGTCACCCTACCATCTTGAACCACCATACGCATTCCTTCAGTTACTGCCTAGAAAGCCAATGTGATAGGCAAACAGACCAGCATATGAAAAAGGTTAAGCAATTTGCTTACTAGACAACCATTATGAATAGTAGCCGTAATTTTTTTAAACGTGAGCACACCCACAATCAAAAGACAAACAACGCCAATCATAAGGACAGTAGCACATAAGCACGTAGCAATGGTAACTATTGCTTAGATTAGCTAGAAACCAGCGCGTGATTTAACACACCAGAGAACAGTCTTTACAACATAACCATCAATACAATAGCAAATTACTCACACGTGTACTCCCCCACGATTTCGATTCGCAAAGTCACAGACAAAACGTGGAGAACGTATCACTTAGACCAACATAATGGTGCTCCCTCAGTTACCCCAAATAACTGACTCCCTTAGTTGCACAGCAGAGAACCAGACCTAATGAAACCACCACAATTTTCGCCTCTAAATTGTCACAGTACAAGTAAGAATCACAAATGTAATTTTACATCACCAGTTCCCGTATAGTCAATACAAGCGCCTGATTTTCACCCGTTTATAACGGCAGGCAGCAACATCGTACGGAAAAGAGCGTAGACACAAGCTCTTACCAATTCTCTTCTCCGAAAGCAGCCACCGCAACTCTCGGGAACCTCTGGAACATCCATTGCAAAAATCGTTACTCCTTCCCACAAATTACAGGACGCCCGCTTCCCGCTGCTTGCTACGGCGCATTCCGTTCAGAGCCAACTTGTATATCTCCATGTGACAGGTCCGGTCCCACACTCGCTGCGTCAACCTGACAACCGTCTTCCACCACGTCCCGGAGCACACTCCCCACAGGACCTCGCCTCGTTACCCCTCGCGTAGACCCCAGAGGGCGCTGCTTACCGCCCTGACCGTGGCAGGAAAGAAACCACCAGAGTGGCACTATCGTTATGAGCCGCCACGGCTCAATATACTGTTTCACAGCACCAGCAAATTGAGGGTACCTCAAATTCCGTCGTTTATTGGTACGATTTATTATAACGAAAGGATGGGAAACAACATATTAGTGAGTAAAGAAATTTGGAATTGTAACTTGCGTTTTACGAAATTACGTCGTTTCAGCGCAGAGGCACATTGAAGATTCATCGAAAACACTTTGTCCTTGGTTTGGCTTGTTATAGTTAAATGTTAAGTTAATAACATCTCCGCGAGTAAAGCGTGCGGAACATAACAATTTTGATGAAAGTTCAGTGTAGTCTAATGAACAGAGATTCACCATTACAAACTAATGTGTCATCTGTAGCCGGTTCACGTCTCACTGTATCCCGGGTTGTTTTACTCTCCTTCGCGTGTCCTAATAGATTCCTCACTTATCAATTTAATAGAAGTATAGTCTACAATGGGCAACGGCCTTGCCACAGTGGATACACCGGTACCCGTCAGATCACCGAAGTTAAGCGCTGCCGGGCGTGGCCGGCACTTGGATGGGTGACCATCAAGGCCACCATGCGCTGTTGCCATTTTTCGGGGTACATTCAGCCTCGTGATGCCAATTGAGGAGCTACTCGACCGAATAGTAGCAGCTCCAGTCAAAGAAAACCACCACAACGACCGGGAGAGCAGTGTGCTAACCATACGCCCCTCCTATCCGCATCCTCAGCTGAGGATGACACGGTGGTCGGATGATCCCGATGGGCCACTTGTGGCCTGAAGACGGTGTGCATGTATATAGTCTATAATAATCGATATTATGTGAATGCAAATGCGCTCCGTTTCAGGTGTGTGTTTGCTCGAATGGCTTGCCTCTACTTGCAGTAAGATATTTTGCACTTCTTTGTTCAAGGTCTTGTATGCAAAGTTGAGAAAAAGCGGGAGAGAGGAAGCTATACTATGCGATGAAAAGTACCCGGAAACCTGGCTGCAAATAACTTACAAGTTATTGGCGCCCTCCATCGCTAATGCTAGAATTCAATATAGCCTTGATCACCGCTTCCACTCTCGCAGGCATACGTTCAGTCAGGTGCTGGAAGGTTTCTTGGGGAATGGCAGCCCATTCTCCACGGAGTGCTCCACTGAGGAGAGGTATCGGTGCGCCCTGGCACGAAGTCGGGGTTGCGAAACATCCCAAAGGTGCTCTGTAGGATTCAGGTATGTTATTGTCGTGCAACCACTCCACCACAGGCCGTGCATTATGAACAGGTGCTCGATCGTGTTGAAAGATGTATTCGGCATCTCCGAATTGCTCTTCAACAGTGAGAAGCAAGAAGGTGTTTAAAACATCAGTGTAGGCCTGTGCTGTGAGAGTGCCACGCAAAACAACAAAGGGTGCAAGCCCCCTCCATGCAAAACACGACCAGACCATAACACCACCGCCTCCGAATTTTACTGTTGGCACTTCACACGCTGGCAGATGACGTTCACCGGGCATTCGCCATACCCACACCCTTCCACCGGATCTCCACATTGTGTACCGTGATTCGTCACTCCACACAACGTTTTTCCACTGTTCAATCGTCCAATGTTTACGCTCCTTACAACAAGCGAGGTCTCGTTTGGCATTTACCCGCGTGATGTGTGTCATATGAGCAGTCGTTCGACCATGATATCCAAGTTTTCTCACCTTCCGCATAACTGCCATAGTACTTGCAGTGGATCCTGCTGCAGTTTGGAATTCCTGTGTGATGGTCTGGATAAAACTCTGCCTATTACAAATTACGACCCTCTTCAACTGTCGGCACTTTCTTTCAGTCAACAGACGAGGTCGGCCTGTACGCTTTTGTGTTGTACGTGTCCCTTCACGTTTACACAAGTGACACCCAATCATCTGACCACGTTCGAAGTCCCCGAATTCCGCGGAGAGCCCCATTTTGCTCACTCACGATGTGTAATGACTACTGAGGTCGCTGATATGGAGAACCTGGCAGTAGGTGATAGCACAATGCACCTAATATGAAAAACGTATGTTTTTGGAGGTGTCCGGATACTTTTGATCGGGTAGTGTATATACGTGCGAATCCCTCGAAAATATCCCTCCTTCATACCCCTTCTATGTTCCCACAGATGACCTGTCACTGATCTCATTTGTTCTAAAACTGCATTGCACGCGAGGTGCCTATTTGCTTCCACCGCCCTGCGATGTGATGTTCTAATTAATGTCCACCAATCTGCAATCTTCTAACGTTGCTGTTCCCTGCGCAGAAAACAGCACGTAGGTCGCGAATCCGTTATCTTGAGGCTGCAGCGAGGAACTGATATTGTATAAATAGTTAAATCTTCAATTTGTTTATGCGAGATGCTATTCGCGTTTTTTTATTATCAGAACACTATAAACTGCATCATTATAATTCACTTTATGCATCACAAATAATCTCTATTCTTCGCACTTTCATAGAAAATAAATGAATGAATAGCGTATTCTCAGTTACGCGTACGCATACCCAGAGATAGCTAATTAAGTGCTTAACCGATACCGACCGAGACAATCAACAAATCTGTCTTCCGAGACTGCCGAACCAGCTCTCACAGTTACAAACCAGAGATTACTAGTAAAGTCTTAACTGACACCGACTGCGCAGACATGTCTGTCCTCCGAGACGGCTGATAGAGCTCTTATCTTACAAACGAACCACTTTTCCCGCCTTAAAAGTTAGGCGCGATCCGAAGATCTCCGTAGTACTTCGTCTGCCTTTTCATATGGCAACTGTTTATTATCCTGTTGGTTATTAACGCTATTTAAATAATGGAATGGTAGCCTGCTATTGAG
Source organism: Schistocerca cancellata (assembly GCF_023864275.1). NCBI lineage: Eukaryota > Metazoa > Arthropoda > Insecta > Orthoptera > Acrididae > Schistocerca > Schistocerca cancellata. Next base: position 168,517,053 of record NC_064634.1, read on the forward strand.
AGATGCTTTTGTATGAAAGGTAAGTAAATTTACTGCTTATTTTTCTGATATTAATAACGGAAGTTTATCATTTTGGTGCGCAACTTCCGAACGCAGCAGCCAATCACGGAGGAGGACCACAATTTATGTCGCCTTTCTCACGATACCCGTACCGAACAAACCGTCATTGGTATCTCACACCACATTACGTCATCTTCCTCCTGCAGCCTTCTCAAGTGCTCTAAGAGGAGCTTCTTGTAGCTTAACATGATGGCTGCAAGACCAGAAATATTGCACTTGTATTTGACATTTTCTAAATATTCAGGTATTAAATAGAAACAGTGATCAAGCGAGAACGATGAAATAATTTTTATCTTACGTGGAAGACTAATGAAAACTTGTATCGCACCATTTGTAATGGAAGTCTTACAAGCTGATATGGCTGTTGACTTAATTTGTAACTTTCCTTTTTGCCCTATAACATGTTCATAGATACTGTAGTTTTATTTATATATACTAAAGACAGAGCAACATGACGACGATATGGACAAGAGAGGTAATGTGCTTTTAATACAGATAACGTATGAATTTTAAGCTCATCCATTTCGTAAACAAACTGTGTGATTTGCGAACCGGGTACAACCGAAAACTGCCGGTAGAGCGAGTTACGATCGCTTATACGACGCCGGCTGCGGTGGCCGTGCGGTTCTAGGCTCTCCAGTCCGGAGCCGCGCTGCTGCTACGGTCGCAGGTTCGAATCCTGCCTCGGGCATGGGTGTGTGTGATGTCCTTAGGTTAGTTAGGTTTAAGTAGTTCTAAGTTCTAGGGGACTGATGACCACAGCAGTTGCGTCCCATAGTGCTCAGAGCCATTTGAACCATTTTGCTTATACGACGTTGAGGCGCACACACCGATGCACCAACCGGGTGGGTACCACGCGTTGCACGTTGAATGCCACGGCTCGTGTGCTGGCAGCTTTTCTACTGACGAACTACCGAGCTCGGAATTTCGCTTAATGGTACGTGAGCAACCACGGTAGTTGCTGCAAACTCGCCATCGGTATTCATGATACTCGGTAGGGATAGGATGCTACATGAGACTGCTTCCAAAGCGATGAAAGGTCAGCCTTCAACTAGGGTGGTGGCCAAGCATCGTCAAGCAATAGTCTACGATTATACTCCGTTTATCGTAAGAATGAAGATGATGACAATGTTTGATTTGTGAGACGCTCAACTGCCGGATCATCAGCGCCCGTATAGAGTCCCAACTTTTACACAATCCAATTTTTTCCACAGCCCAATCTAGCCACTGTCAGGAATGATGATGATGATGATGACAACACAAACACCCAGTCCTCGGGCAGAGAAAAATCTCCAACCCGGCCGGGAATCGAATCCGGGACCCCGTGGTAACAATAAGCCTCATGTAAACATTACGCTATGTATTCTTCCGTGTTTGCTGGAACCAAGCCACCAAAAAGTCCACATTTCCTCCTCCTCTTTTATGACGAGCTATTCTATATTTCGCCACCTTTCGGTAGTGACATGTCACAAAACTTCGTGCTGTAAGCTTGGCAGCTTAAGTGTTGTGTTATTTCTCGCGACAACTCCCTTAACTTGGCTCCAGATCAATGCCGTTGGGTCAGAGTGCAATGTTAAGGTGACAACTGCAGAAATGCATCATTTGTACGGTGTGCTCCACGCCGTGGTCCGCCCCAGTAGCTGAGTGGTCAGCGTGACGGATTGCCGTCCTCCGGGCCCGGGTTCGATTCCCGGCTGGGTCGGAGATTTTCTCCGCTCAGGGACTGGGTGTTGTGTTGTGTTCATCATCATTTCATCCCCATCCGGCGTGCAGGTCGCCCAATGTGGCGCCGAATGTAATAAGACCTGCGCCAAGGCGGCCGGACCTGCCCCGCGAGGGGCCTCCCGGCCAATGACGCCAAACGCTCATCATCATCCACGCCGTGAAAATTGTTTTCCTTGTTTCTACGACGCTTATCACACTGGCTAATGTGAGACCACGTCTGTCCTGTAAAACAGTGGGTATATTCAAACAAAGAATATTTGATTTTTCATTTTTCCCCAAAAATTTCACTGTGTATCGTTTTCTCAACTTCAAAACCATTAACAATTTTTTATAATATATCCATAATTAAGAATGTGTATTTACAATGAAAACCATACCATGTATGATGTGTAGTCTTCCTAATTTTCCCAACAAGAAACACCACCGTAACTGCTCGAACTATCTCTTCTACTACCTCGTGTTACAGGGAAAAGCTTCGCTTGGTGCTGGCCTTACACATTGTATACGGTTGGCAGAGCTATGACACCAAGTTCCCATTTCCACCGAGTGGTCAAAACGCGCTTCTGCCTCATTAACTTAGTTTGTCCTGTTTCCCCACAGGATGCAGAAGGTCTTAGATATAGCACTCTCTGACTTCCGTATAGGTCATATGGGCTAAGATACAAGGAGGGCGGGGCAGAGACTTAGGAGAATTTAGAAGATGCAGAGGGACTGTCTAAAAAACAGTGCTGGAGTTCTTGGTGTATGACATCCTTACCAGATAAGTTAAAAATAAAAGGTCACTGGTTTCGAGATACGATAGTGGCATGAATATGATTCACCAGTGGCTGTAATAATTAAAAGACGTCTGTACAGGATCCAACGCAAATGTGTGGTTGAATGGTAAGGACTTGATTTCAAATTGCGGACAGCATTTCGGACAGCATTTCTGGCTGTAAGCGTAAAACTATCGGCGTGTGCCTGTAGACTCAAGACCGCTTTTTATGCAGGTTGACGGTAACATAACGCGTTATTAACGTGTTTATAATAGCGTGGTCCTTGCGCCAAATGTGTGTTGTGGGCTGTAGAATCCCTCTGTGGTCAGCCTCAGATGTCATTTCTCAATAGTGTTCCTCGAAAAGAACACCGTGTTCCCTCCATGGCTTCCCAGTTGTCCTAATTGCCGAGTGTAATACGACTGCTGAAAAAAATTTATTCGCCATGCAATTTGACTCTCGTGATCAATTTAATTAAGTAGCCTATCAAATTGATATCAATGACGTGGCGGGTGAAAGAGATGATGGCTAGGGCACCACGGAATGATTCTTGACAAGCGTTTCTTTTTTTTTTCTCGTTATGGCGATACCTTGTAACGAAATTTCAATCTCCCACCTACACATGGCGAAACAGTGTCTCACGATTTGTTCTGTAAACGCTAGTATGATATCACAACACACTGGCGAAAGGGAACCTTTTATAGTGTTCTCTTGAATTATAGCTTGTCGTTCTCGAATGTAAAATGATTGTGTTTCTTCCATCATGCGAGCCAATGGCATGAAGGACTGTATTTTTTAATGTTATTTAATGTGCGTGACAGTTTATTAGAAGACACCGAGCGTAAGAGGCGCTCTCAGATCATGTAATTTGCTGAACAGGCTGAAAGAAATTGCTTAATATAGATTATTACTTTTTTCTTTGGAGTTTAAATTAACGCTTTTTCTTCACTATGATGACGGTTTAAAAATAGCGAGAAAATTCTTCGGTGATCGGTAGTTTTTGCAGCAAAATAGTCATAGGGTTTTATCCTGATTTTATGCAGGGTGGGCATGTCTCTGCTGATAATTTGTGATCGGTGGAGGTGCACTTCATTGCACGTCACAAAATAGTGAGATTCGACTGCAGTCGAACGTAAAAACTATACCGATTTTGCTCATAAATCTAAAAGAAAATGGACTCTGCCTATTTTCGTGGAAAGAGGACATTCATTATATTAAAAATGTAGAAATTCCTCCAGCTGTATTTAAGGTGTCGATTTTATTTTGGCAACTAGTTTCAACGTTGTAACAACGTCATCCTTCAAGCCCATACTCTTGTTGACGTCAACTGCGTGCGGCTGATACTATGGACGTTTAAGAAACTAAGTTCAGCCATGTTTGTGGTGGGAAAAGGTGCCAGAATCCGAAAGCTACCGTGTTCAAACGACAGATTTCATCAGTTCGATAAGGGTTTAAGAGAAATATATAGAGAATAGATTGGGGACTTAATTTCGGTAATGATATGTAAATCTGAACATATACCTTGACTGCAGTACAGCACAGAAACTATCGCCGCGCCAAGGAGAATATAAATGGGTGTTCTTTTTAACAGAAGACATCAAAATATCTCAAAAACTACACATCGTATGAAAAGAAGTTATAATTTGAATTTCTCGGAGGGGGATATACAATGATACCAAAGTCGACCCTACACCCTACCCCGTGCGTGTGTGGCATAGTCAATTTTGAAATCTTCAATGGGAACCTCCATTTTTTATTGCAGATTACAATTCTGTAGCAAAATCTACATACTTTTTGTCTGAAGCACTTTCTTCGTTTCGTCACAGGTGATACTGTAATCGAAGGAGTAGAAATGAGTACACAAGCGTAATGGCCATTGAATATCCAATGATTCGTGGGACCCCAAGAGACTGGGATAGGCTTATAATTGGAAACCCCATTCGCAATGCTGTATTACTCCGAGATATAGAATCTGACGCGCCACCGTGGCCATGTAGCAAACTACGACATAACAGGCGGCACAGGGTACGCTGCGCCGGATCTTACGTATCATGCAGACGCAAAACAGATAGCGGCTCCAGACATTACAATACTAGCTCAGTGTTTATTGCCTGCACGTCTACCTATCATTTGGAGGACAGACGTGCAAGTGGACGATGAATGTTGCAACCACAGAAGACAAAGTTGAACTCATCTTTATTTACAGAGAAAGTAGGAGAAATGTTGAGGCTGCTGTTGCCTTGTATGCCGAGCGTTTTCCAGAGAAAGCTCGCTTTCGTTCGTTCTTTTACAAGCTTGCAAACATCTTTATGTATGATGGTAGAGTACAGACAGACAAAAGGAAACGAAACAGACGTGTTGCAGCAGTAGTTAATGAAATAGCTGTACTAGCGCCAGTGCACCACAACCCACTGACAAGCGGCCGGGAATTATACCGCGATTCCAGTATGTCCGTAGGTAGTTTTATCAGAATAATACATCATCATATGCGTCATTCATACCGCGTGTCACTGCATGAAGAACTTCGTGGCGCCGATTTCTATAACCGAGTAGTGTTTTGTGAATCGGCACTTCAACAACCCGCACGTTCTTTGCCAGGTACTATTTTCTGATGAGTCTACATCCACAAGCCACAGTAGCCTTAACCGGAATAACATGCATTACTGAAGGATACACAAACCCCATTGGTTACGCAAGCTTACCATCAACGTCCTTGTCTGGTTAATGTATGGCTCGGTATCGTGGGGAACAAACTCATTGGTCTTATTTTATCGACGGCGCGTTAAATGGTCGCAAATATCGAACGTTTTTGGAACAGAAGCTACTGGAACTACTGCAGAATTTTTTCTTGGACGTTCGACAATGTATGTGGCTTCAGCATGATGGTTGCCAGAGCATTTCGCAACTGATGCACGGGAGGCATGAGACCGTGTTTACACTCGTCAGTGGATAGGCAGAAGTGGCAGAGCATAGAGCAAGCAGTAGCGGGAGCACGGAGAAATTTGGGAAATGAATGTAAGCTTAACGAGAATTAATAACTGCCAGATTTTCTTATGATAAATATGATTCTGTCAGATGCCGAAATTCTTTGGAACGGCTGTTGAATGGAATGGATAGTGTGTCGAAAAGTTAAACAAAGGCAATTGAATGTAGTCCAATTAAATGGTGCGATGTTGGGGTAGTATTAATAAATGAGGCACCATAATAGTAGACCAGTTTTGGTAGTTGAGCAGAAATGTAATAGACGATTGCCGATATGGAGGGCATATAAAAATAAAGACTGGTAACAGCAAGAAAAGCGTTTCGGCAAAAACGAAATTTTACTATCATCAAATATAAAGACTTAAAATGTCTTTTTCTGAAAGAATTTGTCTGGAATGTAGCGTTGTATGTCCTTGAAATATGGATGATAAACAGCACAGGCAAGAGAAAACTAGAAACGTCTGAAATTTAGTGTCTGGGAATGTGTAGATAGAGTAAATAATGTAGAGGTACTGGCTGACTTGGGGAGAAAAGTGCTTTATGGTACAATCTGCTTAAAAGAAAGGTTTAGTTGATAGGACAGATCCTGAGGCAATTAAGAATTTTGGAAGGAGAAGAATTTATTAACATCTAATTTAAATTGAAGTGGTCAGAAACCTTTTCTGAAGGTATTGCCATGGAGTGTAGCCTTGTACGAATCTGAAACGTGGGCGATAAACAGCTTATACAAAAAGAAAAAAATGGTTCAAATGGCTCTGAGCACTTAACATCTGAGGTCATCAGTCCCCTAGAACTTAGAACTACTTAAACCTAACCAACCTAAGGACATCACACACATCCATACCCGAGGCAGGACTCGAACCTGCGACCGTAGCGGTCGCACGGCTCCAGACTGAAGCGCCTAGAACCGCTTGGCCACTCTGACCGGCTTACAAAAAGCAAATAGAAGGTTTTGAAATATCGTGCAACAGAAGAACGTTAAAGATTTTTATGAGCAGAACATATATCTGATGAGGAGGTACTGAATAGAGCTGGGAAACAAAAAATTTGTGACACAACTTGACTGTAACGAGGGTTCTATTGACAGACACATCCTGTTGCATGGTGGAATTGCCAGTTTGGTCACAGAGAGCGAGTTGTTTGGGGGAAGAGGGGGGGGGGGGGAAGGGGTGTAAAAAATGTAGAGAGAGGCAAAGGCTCGAATACAGTTAGCAGTTTCAAATCGGGAGAGTAAACGGCTCCTTGTTGTTTTTCCTGGGAATGATATAGTCTTCGCCTAGTTATTGTGCCCCCCCCCCCCCCCCTGAACCATGGACATTGCCGTTGGTGGGGAGGCTTGCGTGCCTCAACGATACATATAGCCGTACCGTAGGTGCAACCACAACGGAGGGGTATCTGTTGAGAGGCCAGACAAATGAGTGGTTCCTGAAGATGGGCAACAGTCTGGATGATTGACTGATCTGGCCGTGTAACACTAACCAAAACGGCCTTGCTGTTGTGGTACTGCGAACGGCTGAAAGCAAGGGGAAACTACAGCCGTAATTCTTCCCGAGGGCTTGCAGCTTTACTGTATGATTAAATTATGATGGCGTCCTCTTGGGTAAAATATTCCGGAGGTAAAATAGTCCCCCATTCGGATCTCCGGGCGGGGACTACTCAAGAGGACGTCGTTATCAGGAGAAAGAAAACTGGCCTTTCTACGGATCGGAGCGTGGAATGTCAGATCCCTTAATCGAGCAGGTAGGTTAGAAAATTTAAAAAGGGAAATGGATAGTTTAAAGTTAGATGTAGTGGGAATTAGTGAAGTTCGGTGGCAGGAGGAACAAGACTTTTGGTCAGGTGATTACAGGGTTATAAATACAAAATCAAATAGAGGTAATGCAGGAGTAGGTTTAATAATGAATAAAAAATAGGCGTGGGGGTAAGCTACTACAAACAGCATAGTGAACGCATTATTGTGGCCAAGATAGACACGAAGCCCACGCCTACTACAGTAGTACACATTTATATGCCAACTAGCTCTGCAGATGACGAAGAAATTGAAGAAATGTATGATGAAATAAAAGAAATTATTCAGGCAGTGAAGGGAGACGAAAATTTAATAGTCATGGGTAACTGGAATTCGACAGTAGGAAAAGGAAGAGAAGGAAACGTAGTAGGTGAATATGGGTTGGGGCTAAGAAATGAACGAGGAAGCCGCCTGGTAGAATTTTGCACAGAGCATAACTTAATCATAGCTAACACTTGGTTCAAGAATCATGAAAAAAGGTTGTATACATGGAAGAACCCTGGAGATACTAAAAGGTTTCAGATAGATTATATAATGTTAAGACAGAGATTTAGGAACCAGATTTTAAATTGAAAGACATTTCCAGGGGCAGATGTTGACTCTGACCACAATCTATTGGTTATGAACTGTAGATTAAAACTGAAGAAACTTCAAAAAGGTGGGAATTTAAGGAGATGGGACCTGGATAAACAGAAAGAACCAGAGGTTGTACAGAGTTTCAGGGAGAGCATAAGGGAACAAGTGACGGGAATGAGGGAAAGAAATACAGTAGAAGAAGAATGGGTAGCTTTGGGGAATGAAATAGTGAAAACAGCAGAGGATCAAGTAGGTAAAAAGACGAGGGCTAGTAGAAATCCTTGGGTAACAGAAGAGATACTGAATTTAATTGATGAAAGGAGAAAATACAAAAATGCTCTAAGTGAAGCAGGCAAAACGGAATACAAACGTCTCAAAAATGAGATCGACAGGAAGTGCAAAATGGCTAAGCAGGTGTGGCTAGAGGACAAATGTAAGGATGTAGAGGCTTATCTCACGAGTGGTAAGATAGATACTGCCTACAAGAAAATTAGAGAGACCTTTGGAGAAAGGAGAACCACTTGCATGAATATCAAGAGCTCAGATGGAAACCCAGTTCTACGCAAAGAAGGGAAAGCAGAAAGGTGGAAGGAGTATATAGAGGGTCTATACAGGGGCGATGTTCTTGAGGACAATATTATGGAAATGGAAGAGGAGGTAAACGAAGATGAAATGGGAGATATGATACTGCGTGAAGAGTTTGACAGAGCGCTGAAAGACCTAAGTCGAAACAAGACCCCGGTAGCAGACGACATTCCATTAGAACTACTGACAGCCTTGGTAGAGCCAGGCCTAACAAAACTCTACCATCTGGTGAGCAAGATGTATGAGACAGGCGAAATTCCCTCAGACTTCAAGAAGAATATAATAATTCCAATCCCAAAGAAAGCAGGTGTTGACAGATGTGAAAATTACCGAACTATCAGTTTAATAAGTCACAGCTGCAAAATACTGACGCGAATTCTTTACAGACGAATGGAAAAATTGGTAGAAGCTGACCTCGGGGAAGATCAGTTTGGATTCCGTAGAAATGTTGGAACACGTGAGGCAATACTGACCCTAAGACTTATCTTAGAAGCTAGATTAAGGAAAGGCAAACCTACGTTTCTAGCATTTGTAGACTTAGAGAAAGCTTTTGACAGTGTTGACTGGAATACACTCTTTCAAATTCTAAAGGTGGCAGGGGTAAAATACAGGGAACGAAAGGCTATTTACAATTTGTACAGAAACCAGATGGCAGTTATAAGAGTCGAGGGACATGAAAGGGAAGCAGTGGTTGGGAAGGGAGTGAGACAGGGTTGTAGCCTCTCCCCGATGCTATTCAATCTGTATACTGAGCAAGCAGTAAAGGAAACAAAAGAAAAGTTCGGAGTAGGTATTAAAATCCATGGAGAAAAAATAAAAACTTTGAGGTTCGCCGATGACATTGTAATTCTGTCAGACACAGCAAAGGACTTGGAAGAGCAGTTGAACGGAATGGACAGTATCTTGAAAGGAGGATATAAGATGAACATCAACAAAAGCAAAACGATGGTAATGGACTGTAGTCGAATTAAATCGGATGATGCTGAGGGAATTAGATTAGGAAATGAGACACTTAAAGTAGTAAAGGAGTTTTGCTATTTTGGGAGCAAAATAACTGATGATGGTCGAAGTAGAGAGCATATAAAATGTAGACTGGCAATGGCAAGGAAAGCGTTTCTGAAGAAGAGAAATTTGTTAACATCGAGTATAGATTTAAATGTCAGGAAGTCGTTTCTGAAAGTATTTGTATGGAGTGTAACCATGTATGGAAGTGAAACGTGGACGATAAACACTTTAGACAAGAAGAGAATAGAAGCTTTCGGAATGTGGTGCTACAGAAGAATGATGAAGATTAGATGGGTAGATCACATAACTAATGACGAGGTATTGAACAGAATTGGGGAGAAGATGAGTTTGTGGCACAACTTGACTAGAGGAAGGGATCGGTTGGTAGGACATGTCCTGCGGCATCAAGGGATCACCAATTTGGTATTGGAGGGCAGCGTGGAGGGTAAAAATCGTAGGGGGAGACCAAGAGATGAATACACTAAGCAGATTCAGAAGGATGTAGGTTGCAGTAGGTTCTGGGAGATGAAGAAGCTCGCACAGGATAGAGTAGCGTGGAGAGCTGCATCAAACCAGTCTCAGGACTGAAGACCACAACAACAACAACAACAACAACATAGTTATTGTGAGCTTTTTAATGAAAAATAAACTAATAAATTCGTCTCTGATGTATTAAGCAGACAAGTAGTTGCTAAGTTCAACTTGGGCGCTATCAGTGTTAAATAATGTAACTTAACTACAATTGTTAACCTTTAATAAAGTTTATTGTCTTTAAAATTCAGACATTAATTGGTGAACTGGTGAAACGGGTCATGTGATTAAGTGGTGTGATAATAGCTTGAGCTCCCAAAATAATTTTTAGCAAATACACTATATAAGATTAAGAAATAAAGTAGTTGGAAAAGACAGTGTTCACAGCCAAAGTTTAACAGAACTTGAACTCCACACTAACTCATAGATAATAAGAGCCTAATTAACACTCAATGTACTAAATACAAGTGTCGATCAGTTGAAAGAATCTTCAAAACACTGACTGAAAACCTGAGTTAAAATCCGTACTGAGAGCCCATATTCAGAGTTCAAATGAACTTCTGCCGAACTGCTTGCAGCAAAACTAAGTCCACAACAGACTAGCGCAAAATATTTCTAAATGTCACAGAAAACATGTGCAGCTGGAATACCTCTTCAAACTCCTATCATACTGTGAGATACTGTAAGACGGCTGCCTCCCTATTAAGGCCTCGGACCTCCAGTTCACGAAAACACCCTGCATCTACGTCACTTAATGACGTTGTACTTTCACCAGCCTGATGCAGCGCTTTACATACATAACTGGTATCACAAATCTCAATCAGGCTTAGCTGTGCGCTGAATTCTAAGCAAAAGAGGTACCTTACAGTTAATTTTATGTGTAGTGGTTCACTCAAAATTTAAAGCTAAGGAAAAGCAAAGTTTTGTTACAGTGATAAATATCAGTTTATAAACTCTGTGCCGTCAATTATTACAATAAATATGGATATGGCTCACTTTCTTATATGATTTGTCCCTCTTCTTTCTACTGAATTATTCAGAATTATGATAACTATAATATTTCTTAAGTTACAGGTGAAACTGTGCAAATTACAAACACTTTATTGAAAAACAGAATACAAAATATAAATGTTATGAACTAAATGTTGTATGTGGTGCTACCATTGCTTACTGCCTTGATAATTGTGTTTCTGATATTAAATTATACGCAGATTTTTGATTAAAGTTCAATTAAAAAGTGTTCACTGCTTAATTATTTGTGATACATATGTATAATTCCATCGATGCGTATTACTGAGAGCTACAATCTGAGTCCTTGATCTTCCTTTCACCATAAATACTAAAAAATGGTTCAAATGGCTCTGAGCACTATGGGACTTAACATCTATGGTCATCAGTCCCATAGAACTTAGAACTACTTAAACCTAACTAACCTAACGACATCACACAACACCCAGTCATCACGAGGCAGAGAACATAAATACTACAAAAGTTATTAATGATTAGCTGACTTTCAATTATGTAAACTTTCGCGGAGCTGTATCTTCTTACAAATATTAATTACAAGTCGTATCTGCTTACTAGCAGAATCATGTTGATCTCCTCTTTTAATTGAGATATCGTCCTTCTCGGACTCTGTTACGGATTGCTCTGTAGGGGCACAAACGAGAACAATATAAAAGATCCCAATGTGCACTCTTGCAAACTTTCGTCATGTTCGCTAGTTTGAATCTGACAGGTCCACATGGCCGTCCCCCGGCCGTCACCGCAGGTCAGACGCAACACCACTGTGGACCACTGCCACGCCCTCCGTAGTCCTGCCTACAGCCGGGTACGCCAGGCCTTCGCATCGAGGAGCCCGCAAACTGTGCGCTGCTTATGACCGACATACATCACCCACATTCACATGCAGTGTAGTACGTCGTCTCATAAAGTGGCTGTAGGATGCAGTAGTTATGAAGAGATGAAGATACTTGCACAGCACAGACTAGCATGGAAAGCTGCCTTGAACCGGTCAGGGCCACAACAACAGCTGAGATACAAATGTAGATACACAGACTTGGCAATGTCGTGTGGACAGATTGTAGCTTTTCCACACAGTATGTTACTAAGCATAAGCCACTCTGCAAGAAGTGGGTCGGGGTCTACTCAACACTGATACGATAAAGACTCCACACTGGGTCCCTATTAATTTGCTTATTCGTGACACCTAAGCTGATTCAGCTGAATCATTTCCAAGTAACCTGTTCTCTGTGGCCATGAAATCCTCGTATAGCATTATTGTCCAGGAGAGCCCGTCTGGGGTTGCTCGGCCGCCTGTAACAATTTTTCTATTCGACGTTACTTCGGCCACTTGCGTGTCAATGAGATGATTAAGATAACACAAACATCCAGTCCCCGAGTGAAGGAAATCTGGCCGGGAGTCGGACTGGGACCCTACGATCAAGAAGCAGCAAAGCTCACCACTAGACCAGAGGACCCTCCTTCACGTATCATACATATTTCGAGATCCTAGTTTCTAGAACACTAAGTTTTTAATTTCGTTTCCTGTCGTGCTGCTGTGAGTGAATCATCTGAAGGTAATCTATCCTCGACTTCAGTCTGGACGTGCTTGCTGGTAGCTACACGGCGGATGAAATTCAGGTGTTGTCAGGTTGGTATTTTCTTTTATGGCTACTAATTCTGGTCCAGAAGAACAGATTTTTCCCAAGGAATGGGACGGAGACAGCCTGAAGTGATGCAATACAAATCAGTGATAGCTACATCCACTGCTTTCGTATGCTGTGATCTAAAACACTCTGTGCACAAAGCAAATGAAGAAATCGTCATAGTTCCTACTTCCACTCCAGAAGTTGTTTCCCTCAATTTGCGCATAACATTATCTATAGTAGCCACTCTCAAACGGGTATTCATACAATGCAGTTATACATTAAAGTGTGGCCTATTTTAGGGTTGCGTAGTGTTTCAGAGTCTTGATTCACAGTTAAAAGTCTCTGTTAATGAGCACTTTCATTTCTTCATAGCATATTTTTGCCTTTTTGTGTATCGTAATGTTCATGTTTGTTTTGATCTATGAGATCTTGCTTTAACTAGTTCCGGTATATCGGTACTAACATTCTAGCAACCTCTTTGCTTGATCACTGTGACAGACTTACGTTTTTGGCAAGTCGGTTTGCTCTCGACTAACAGCGCTCGTTGTGGATGAGGAACAAATGGTCTTGGTTGTTTGAAAATAGTACGGCATTGCTCTTGGTCACTCTTCGTCTGCCGGCCGGAGTGGCCGAGCGGTTCTAGGCGCTACAGCCTGGAACCGCGCGTCCGCTACGGTCGCAGGTTCGAATCCTGCCTCGGGCATGGATGTGTGTGATGTCCTTAGGTTAGTTAGATTTAAGTAGTTCTAAGTTCTAGGGGACTGATGACCTCAGAAGTTAAGTCCCATAGTACTCAGAGCCATTTGAACCATTTGAACTTTTCATCTGGACTTGATGTGGTATAGTCGAAGAGGCACCTTGTGCTTTTCATGATATTCAGAAGAAAGCTGCTTTTGTCTGGTCGATGTCCGAAATGCATAACGAATGCGTGAGATATAGTTACTACGATGAAGTTTAGTTTTACCTGGAGCGGTTAGTTTGGAAATACTTGCTTGCATCGCTCCACGGATAGATAGACGGCTATGAGTTTAGGCACATTGCAGTAGGCGGTCACGGTTGCTGTCATTAAATGCTTGGAAACCGGTTACTGCATCACTAATTGCTTTATTTCATTCCATGCTAGTGTAAACCCACTGATGTTAATTTTTCATGAAAAGAAGAATGATTTTTCGAGGAATCAGACTTACGTATTTCAGATATTGTTGGTTTCATTGTTATGTTGAATGTATATTGGAATATCCCTGTGGAGCCGCAAATTTTTTCTCTCGTCTTTAAAATCAATATATTCTTTGTTAAACACACGTCTTACGAATCCATTTACCAGAACCATATCATTATTTGTAATGATTTATTTGAATGTGCCAAGCTGGTGGGCTGCAGTCTCTTTGTATTACGAAAGTTAACTACACGAAACGCAGTTACAATGATGAATCTCCACTCAACAACAGAGCTAGCACTGAGAATTATAAATAATAATAATAAGCAGAATCTCTCGCCCTGCTAATTAGATTTCAGGAGCTGATACAAGGCAGGTCACTGTGAGCTTGTCTACTGACTGCTGCTGTGAGACACCATAAGAAAGGAGGGAAGATTGGGGTTTAACGTTCCGTTGACACCAAGGTCATTAGAGACAGAGCAAACGCTTGGGATGTGTCGGGGAAGGGGAAGGAAATCGGCCTTGGCCTTTCAATTGCACCATTCCAGCATTAGCCTGGAGCGATATAGATAAGTCACGAAAACCCAAATCTGGATGGGTGTATGGATGCAGGTTTGAACCGACGTCCTCCGAAATGCGAGCCTAGTTTGCAGACTACTATTCCACCTCGCTCGGTATGAGACATCATGTTGCTTCTCGTTCAATTGGGGCAGCGGCATAGTGCATAGTACGTCATAATATGGGATTTTGCAATGGAAAGGTCAAGACTATCTGCAGTAAGTTTAATATTCTTTACACCAGTTGTTTCTGTGTTGTGCTGGTTTTTTAGATGTAAAAAGAAGCTAGATTGATTAATGTCACTGTTTCTGTGTCTTCTTTGAATAAGATAGTGAAGTTTCGTCCTGTTTGGCAGATATACAAATTATTGAAGTGGTAAAAACTGATTCCGTATATACAAGGATTGCTATATTTTGAGATTTTGGCCTTGTCTGAATGCAGTTTCGTACGAGATTGCTATAAGTACAGAAGGCCAGTTGAATGTGTGTGATTTTGAACAGTGCATTTATTTTGTTTGATATTTGTCCTGTTTAAGTTGTAGGTAAGCACATTGTTCTTTGTTTAATTGAAGTTTCTCAGGTTTATATGTCGCTGTGTATTGTATTGTGTTTGGGTTTCGTGTGCTTTCTTTATGGTTTTGGTACTATGTCTGGGTCAAAATTATTTTTGCGGGACGTGTAGCAGTGTATTTCGAGTTCTTTTTGTATTTCTGGTTTATGTAGTGTTAAATTGATTAGTCAGTTGATCATTGAGTGAAAGTATGCATGCTTTTGCGATTTCGGATGAGTGGAACTGGCGTTTATAATGTTATCGGTGGTGGTAGGTTTTTTTAAAATGTCAAATGCGTGGTGGTTGTTGTTTTTGCTAATTTTGAGGTCAAGGTAGTTACTTAATTGTCTATTTCTATTGCCATGGTAAATCTGATTTTGTGATGTAGGTTGTTTGTTGGATTTCTTGGATGTATGTGTTATTTCCATCAATTAGTATTGCAGTATCACGTATATATCCATAACAGCAAATTAAAGCGTCAAATCAAACTACACATAAGTACCAATGAATAATTGTTCAAGAGAACTACAATTATATATGCAGAAAGTCTCGTCAGTGTTATATTCGCAGGTTACTTGAGAATGGCAGTAAAGCCAAAACAGCTGTCATTAAGAATAACAAACTTATTGCAGCTATTCTTGATCTTCCCTATCCAAAAACATCATGTTGTGGGACCTCGCTTATCTAATTCAGTGTTAGTTGCGAAGCAAATTAGGACTGCATTTGCTCTCGCTGATAGCTAACTGCTTTCTGCATTCTGAGTTTATGCATACACAAACAGAGAGACCGTTCCAGTGCACAGATGGACACTATAACCAGAAAGTTAACATATGTTTAAACTAATCTAATGCGTTCATATACTTAATCATGTAATAGATGGCAGACCCTCATTTCTTTTCACTGTGCTGAATTTATGGAAGTGTGTTTTATGCGACCATTCTTCACTTTTTTTCTCTCTGTGTGGCCATTTAGTAAGTCTATCTCTTGATGATTGCAAATTTACATTCTGCACACCTTCGAAGTATCAGTGCTTATTTGTCACTACTAATAAGAGTAGTCAGTGCTTCATTGACTTTCGTTTTTCTTTCCTGCGAACCTTCTGATGTACCACTATTTACAAGTTGTTGAATTTAATGTTTCTCATGTCAGCATCTTCCTGAACCTTCCAGTCTTGGTCGACCCCGTCTTGGATACAGAATTTGGGTCCTTCTGATTACTTCAAAACACAATTTATTTTGGTTAATAGTTCTCATGTCAGTGTTGTCTATTACATTCTTGGTCTATCTTAACAGAATTATTTTTTCTTGTGGGCTCTGGCTGTTTCTTTCAACACAAATTCTTTCATTTAACTACAATAGTTACCAGTCTTTTGATCAGATTCCTCTGTCATTATAGTACTACATGTGATGAGACGACTAAACCTTCGGGATGCCCTTAAGTATAATTGACTACATTGTTTTGAGTTATCAGTCTTCTGACTGGTTTGATGTGGCCCGCCACGAATTCCTCTCCTGTGCCAACTTCTTCATTTCAGAGTAGCACTTGCAACTCACATTCTCTATTATTTGCTGAATGTATTCCAATCTCTGTCTCTACAGTTTTTACCCCCTGCAACTCCCTCTACTACCATGAAAGTTATTCTGTGATGTTTTAACTGATGCCCTACCATTCTGCCCCTTCTTCTTGTCAGTATTTTCCATAAATCGTTTCCTCGTCGATTTTTCGAAGAACCTAATTTTAAACATTTCTCTGTATCACCACATCTAAAATGCTTCGATTCTCTTCTTTTCCGGTTTTCCCACAGTACACGTTTCACTACCTTACAATGATGTGCTCCAAAGTATATTTTCAGAAATTTCTTCTTCGCACTAAGGCCTACCCTTGATACTAGCTGACTCTCTAAGCCAGAAATGCCCTTTTCGACAGTGCTAGTCTACTTTATTTTTGTATCCTTCTCGCTCCGTTCGTCATAGGTTATTATGCTGCCTTGGTAGCAAAATTCCATGACTTTACCTTCTACGTGATCACGTATCGTGATGTTAAGTTTCTCGCTGTCTTCATTTCTGCTACTTCTCATTACTTTCGGCTTCCTTCGATTTACTCTCGGTTCATATTCTGTACTGATTAGACTGTTCATTCCATTAGCAGGTCTCGTAATTCTTCTTCACTTTCACTGAGGACAGCAACATCGTCAGCGAATCTTATGATTGATATCTTTTCCCCTTGAATTTTAATCCCACTCTTGAACGCTTCTTTTATTTCCGTCATTCCTTCTTCGATGTATAGATTGAACAGTCCTTATCTTACACCATTTTTAATCCGAACATTTCCTCCTTGGTCTTCCACTCTTATTGTTCCTTCTTGACTCTTGTACATATTATGTTACCCGTCTCTCGCTAGCTTACCCCTCTTTTGCTCAGAATTTTGAACATCTTGCATTTTACATCGTCAAACGCTTATTTACAGGTCGACAAGTTCTATGAATATGTCATGATTATTCTTTAGTATCGCTTCCATTATCAACCGCAACGTCAGAATTGCCTCTCTGTCGTCTTTACCTTTCCTAAAGCCAAACTGATCCTCATCTAACACGTCATCAATTTCATTTTCATTCTTCTGTATATAATTCTTGTCAGCAACTCGGACGCATGAGCTGTTAAGCTGATTGCGCGGTAATTCTCGCACATGTCAGCTCTTGCAGGATTCAGAACTGTGTGGATGTTATTTTTCCGAAAATTAAATGGTATGTCGCCAGACTCGTACATTCTACACACCAACGTGAATAGTCGTTTTGTTTCCCCTTCTCCTAACGTTTTTAGAAATTCTGATAGAATGTTACAGACCCTTTCTGCCTTATTTGATCTTAAGTCATCCAAAGCTCTCTTAAATTCTGATTTTAATACTGGATCCCCTATCTCTTCCAAATCGACTCCTAATGCTTCTTCTATCATACCAGACAAATCTTCCCCCTCACAGAGGCCTTCGATGTACTCTCTCGACTTATGCGCTCTCTCCTCTGTATTTAACAGTGTAATTCCCTTCGCATATGTCAGTATGCTTGCTTTTAATATCACTGAAGGATATTTTAATTTTCCTGCATGCTGAATCAGTCAGTCCGACACTCGTGTCTTTTTCGATTCTTCACATTTTTCATGCAGCCATTTCGTCTTAGCTTGCTTGCACTTCCTATTTATTTCATTCCTCAACGACTTGTATTTCTGTATTCCTGAATTTCCCTGAACATTTTTGTACTTCCTTCTTTCATCGATCAACTGAAGTATTTCTTCTATTACCCATGGTTTCTTCGCAATTTATTTCTTTGTACCTACGTTTTTCTTTCCAAATTATGTGATTGCCCTTCTTAGGGGCGTCGATTCCTCTTCAGCTGCACTGCGTACTGAGCTATTCCTTATTGCTGTATCTTTAGCCTTAGGCCACTTCCTGGCGTATTGATTCTTCCTGGATGATCCCTTAAACTTCACCTACGTTTCATCACTACTACATTATGATCTGAGTTTGCACCTGCTCCTGGGTATGCGTTACAATCCAGTATCTGATTTCGGAATCTCTGTCTTACCATGACGTAATCTAAATGAAATGTTTCCGTAACACCCGACCTTCTCCAAGTATAACTCCTGCCCTTCTGATTCTTGAAAAGAGTATTCGCTATTACTAGCTGTAATTTATTACAGAACTCGATTAGCCTTTCTCCTCTCTCATTCCTTGTGCCAAGCCCATATTCCCCCGTAATATTGTCTTCTACTCCTTCCCCTACAACTGCATTCCAGTCCCCCACGACTATTAGATTTTCATCTCACTTTACGTATTGTATTACCCTTTCAAACCCTCTTATACTTGCTCTATCTCTTCATCTTTAGCTATTGACGTCGGCAAGTATACCTGAACTATCGTTGTCGATGTTGGTTATGCTGTCGATTCTAATAAGAAGAAACATAACACTGAACTGTTCACAGTAACACACTCCCTGCCCTACCTTCCTATTCATAACGAATCCTGCTCCCGCTATTACATTTTCTGCTGCTGTTGATATTACCCTATACTCATCTGACCAGAAACCCTTGTCTTTTTTCCATTTTAGTTCATAGACTCCTACTATATCTAGATTGAGCCTTTGCAGTTCCCTTTTCAGACTTTCTAGCTTCCCTACCAAGTGTAAGCTTCTGAAATTGCACGCCCGGCTCGCAGAACGTTATCCTTTCGTTGATTATTCATTACTTTCCCCTTTGACAGTCCCTTCCCGGAGGTACGAATCAGGGACTACATTACGCTAGCAAGGTTCAGGCACGTACATTATATTTTCACAAATGGAGGGAGTCGCCATGGGTAGCCCACTCTCACCGGTGCCAGCGAATTTGTACATGGAGAACTTCGAGGAGGAAGCCCTGTCGTCATCCGAATGGAAACCTACTTGCTTTTTCTGTTACGTGGACGACACGATCGTCATCTGGCCACATGGTATGGATAATCTCCTTGACTTCCTTACACATCTAAACTCCATACACCCCAACATCAAATTCATTATGGAGACTGAAACGGAGGAGAGAGAAGGGCTGACGGCACCCTAGGTCATGGGGTGTATCGGAAGACAACGCACACTGATCTGTATTTGCACGCAGACAGCTGCCACCACCCTTCACAGAGGAATGAGGTACTTAAAACTCTAGTACATAGGGCGCGCACTATCTCTGACGCAGAGAGTCTATCCCAGGAATTGGAACATCTGAGAATTGTATTTCGAAAAAATGGGTACTCAGAGTGGCAGATTCAACGTGATCTCCGCCCAACCACTACAGCACAACCTCTGGAGATGGACGAAATCACGAGGGAGGAGGTGGGCACTGCGTTTATTCCATATACAGGCGCACTCTCGGAGAAAATCGCCCGCATTTTGAAGAAACACCGGGTCGAAACTGTGTTTTGTCCTCCGAATAAAACTCGTGCACTGGTGGGGAGCGCCAAAGATGACCTCGGTTTGAGGAAGGCCGGCGTGTACCAGATTCCGTGTCAATGTGGCAAGTCGTATATTGGTCAGACGATGCGTACCGTCGAGGACCGGTGCCGTGAGCACCAGAGGCACACTCGACTGATGTATCCGAGCAAATCGGCGGTCGCTGAACATTGTTTGTCGGAAAATCACACTATGTAGTATGAACGCACGAGGATTCTGGGATTCGAGATACTGGGACAGCGTTGTTAGAGAGGCCATCGAAATTCGCACCAATGACCACCTCATAAACAGTGACTGTGGCTATAATCTTAGCAAGGCTTGAGAACCAGCGATTGGGTTAATCAAGAGTAAATCGAGCAAACGTATAGTTGTGACGACCACGGCGGACAGAGCCATCACACCGACGTCATCTCAGACACCGTCGCAATCTGTTCCACCGCGCGACCGTGGCGCGGGGCGCGGACGGGGGAGGGAGTGCACCGCGGGCGGAGGGTATTTAAATCGGCCGCCGCCGCGACCGAAGCCAGTTCCCCCTGAGCAGCCATAGCGTACGGATCTCCGTACCGGCACGTTCACAGGAGCTCAGTCCGTCAGTTCACCTGATGATGGCGACATGTATGATCGCCGAAATATTGTGCCCGTTGGACACTGTAGACCAGCGGTGCAGCCGTGGATATTTTGATTATTGTCTTAAGTGTTTCCGTCTTTTTCTTTCTAGCGAATTCGAACAAACTATAAAAGATAAAAACATGTAATTTTGAACTCTGCACATTCTGATTACCACTCTCCTAACCATTACACCACGAGAAACAGACATGTCTCCAGGAAGACATGAAACCCACGCTCGTGGAAGGTGATTTTTATGGCTTTAATCTTCATTCCAAAACGTGAGAAATTATCATTTCAATTTGGGAAAGGTCTGTTAAAAAAAATAAATTAGCAAAATTGGTCTTTCATCCTTACTTTTCTGAATGGTAGAAAGCACATCCTTGAAAGATTTATAGCTTCTATGCCACGCAGCTCTCGGTGTACAGGTGCTGTCGCTGTGACATACAGTCAGGTCCGTAACCTGTGTCGTTAAAAGTAAGCAATCCTTAAAACACGGCGCATAGCTGAATACAGGGTGAGCGTTGGGTGTCTCGCATTTCCTGAATCGATGACCCACTGCCTCTGTCTGATTTCAAGACCCGGCTTGGATTATTGACTATTGTCAAATCGTCCGACTTTTCTGCCATTTTCTCTACAGTGGCCCATCTTTTCTCTTCTGAGTGTACCTGTATTCCCATCATGTAACAAGGATCGAGTACACCACTGGATGCTGAAAGCATGAAAAAAAACTCACCTAAGCTGAGTTGACGTGGCACAAGTAGCTACATGCGGATGGCTCGTTACTAAGGTGTTGATAACGGCTTGTAAGGGTGTATCGCGCTAGCCAACTAGACAGCATCCGGATACTTCCGCTCGAAGGATATTTACTTAGGATGAAAACATGTCCCTGATTTATCTGGAATTGTTTTTCACCGAAGATCGAAACAAATATCTGCTAATAGACAAATCACGATCAATAACTGAATCAGAATGGTTTGAGAAACGCTACTCGGACTCTCTTTAATCTTCTAAACTATTAATTCGTTTATTGAGATCAAAACGACTTTCCAATTAAGTAAAAGGTAAATATCGCTGCTGTTTC
This sequence comes from Schistocerca cancellata, assembly GCF_023864275.1. Lineage (NCBI taxonomy): Eukaryota > Metazoa > Arthropoda > Insecta > Orthoptera > Acrididae > Schistocerca > Schistocerca cancellata. The sequence continues at coordinate 168,538,634 of NC_064634.1, forward strand.
TAATTCCGCCCTCATCTACTCTGAAGGCAATATGCGTGCCATCTCTCATTTCATGCTGTGAACTTAGAGTTTTGGGAAGCCACCACACACGGCGCTAGAATGGAACTTATTAGCAGTGATGGACTGATGGACAAGGCAGTGACGAAGTTGGTAGTTATCAAACTTTGTTCATCACTGTTTTGACCCGCATTCGAGCAGGGGAATGACCCAAGTAAGAGCTACCTAATCTTATTTCCGTTTATATAATTAGAAAGGTCACTAAACAAAGAATCCAGTAGTATAATATTTTGCAAAAAATGCTTTTCTTAAACATTCATTGTTTGGGAGAGTTTACCAATTCGGCTATGTTAATAATATCGTCCACCAACATCAGCTCACTATCACCTATAGGCAATACTGGGAACATTCATGTTGGTGATTATGGGTCAATTTACCCTTCAGTTTACGTTTGTTTGGTCTTGATTTCGTCGCTGTACTCTTAGTACATAGTCATTAATGTTTTTTAACCGGTAAAGCATCTAAGATGTCGACTGATACTAGGAAAAGGGAGGCAGCTGTGGTCCACTTCGAGTCGTCAAGCTGCATGTCGTGTTACACATAATATAGAAAGGGGCACAATGAAAGCTGTGAAAATATTTGGAGAACCGAGGTCAGCTATTCGGGACGATATTAGAAGCGAAGCGAAGGGGAATATGAAGTAACTGCAGTAGAAATAAAGACACTCAGCAGAAGACCAATGCTAACAGCACATTTAGAAACAGTGTTTTTACATTACTGCATTTATATGGAAAAGAATACTCTCCCAGGAGGCACCGCCTTATCGTAGCACTGTCCGTGTGGGCGGGAGAGTTTGTGTGCTCCAAGTACGCTGAGAGCTACATCGGCGGTAGCGTAGCTATTGGCAGGTCCAACCTAACCGGGCAGGTCTCAGCAGAGGAGCCAGACAAAGTGTGCCTCACAACGACCCGTATTATATCCTATATCCTATATATCCTATTCCCTACCCTCTCCTCAGTTACCATTCCTTTTCTTTCTCTAATTACCTTAACACACCACTGCCTTGTGGTTGGTCTCGGAAGGGATGAAAGCTGAGGGAGAGAACCCTGAAAGAAAATCTGGAGTGGGACCCCAAAGGCGGTGGAAGGCGTACTACGTCCCGCTCCGGCAGCTCCTGCAACCAGAGTGATACCAGACGTATTGGCTTGCCTTTCCTCTGGATATTATCATTTAGGTCGAGAGGGAGACAGTGATAATTGGGCAACTCACGTGTCTTCATATTTATCGCTCAGGCTTGTAGCATCCTGGAGAGGACACTTCAGCGACGTCCAAGGACTTCGGCACAACACGGGAAGAGGCAGTTACCGGTTATAAGCTCTGTCTGATTGGCGTAAGACTCCAGTGCCAGGGGCCACTTTCGACGGTGGGAGGGATCATTGCATCTCATTGGACAGCTACCGCCCGCCTCAAGCTGGGCAGCCCCCAGCCAACAAGGTGCTGTCCCGCCACTATCCGCCTGCTTCACGGGGTGTGTGGAGCTTAGAAGTAATCTTCGACAAGCGGGTTGATATAGTACACCTACCAACAACAAAAATGAAATAATAAAGAAATCACTATTTCGTATTGCCACCTGGTATGTTAGGACCATGTGTCCAAGGTACATTGACGATGCCGAAGAGGTTGATTTCATCCGTAAGACTGCCGTAATTGACAGACAGCTCCATCGTTTGAGTGTTGACATCGCGGGACTGCAGGAGACGCGGGCTCTATCAGGGAGGATAATTACACATTCTTCTGGCAGGGGAAGTCTCAAGACGAGCCAAGACTTCATGGCGTAGGATTTGCTGTTAAAATCACCCTCCTGGACTGTACTGTGCCACCATCCGGTGGAACAGAGCGAATTATTGATTTGAAAATATGCTCCTCAAGTGCCACTGTCAACATCCTAAATGTGTACGCTCCCACCTTATCATCCAGCATGGGAGAGAAGGATCTGCTTTATGATTTACTCAGCGGCAGAATAGTCAAGGTACCTAGCACCGAGACACTGTATATTCTAGGGGACTTTAATGCTAGAGTTGGATCAGATAATGACATATGGCCGAATTGCCAGGGACATCATGGGGTGCGAAAAATGAATGAAAATGGCCAGAGATTGCTTGAAGTTTGCTGCTTTTATGGACTCTGTATTACAAACACACATTTCCAGCTTAAGGGGCAGCACAAGGTATCTTGGAGACACCCGCGCTCTCATCACTGGCATCAACTTGACTTAGTCATGGTTCTGGTCTCAAAAATGTGCAACTGACACGAAGTTATTATAGTGCTGATTGCAACACTGACCACGCCTTGGTGGCGTGCACATTGAGGCTCACTCCTGAGAAATGTCACCACGCTAAACCGAGAGGTCATCCCCGTACCAACACAGATCATGTTCATGACACACAAAGAAAGCAGGATTTTGCCATTAATTTTGAAAGTGCTTTCCCAGGAAACGTACAAGCAGAAAGGAATGTTGATAAGAAATGGGCAAAACTCTCGGGTGCAAACTACAACTCAGCAGTATTGGACTATGGAATAAAAGGAAAAAGAAATAAAGACTGGTACGTGCAAAATTTGGAAGAAATGGAACGAGTCACTGAGGCTAAACGGAAAGCCCTGCTTGCTTACAAAAGAAACCCAAATGAAAGAACTCGAGATGACCTACGAAAAGCAAAGAACAGGGCACAGCAAACATCCAGGAGATGCGCAAATAACTACTGGCTGAATTTATGTGCAGGTATACAGAAAGCGGCCGATTCTGGGGATGCTAAGGCAATGTACGATGGTATTAAGAAAGCAATTGGACCAACTGTCAGAAAACAGCTCCTCTGAAGTCCAAGACGGATGAAGTCATTACTGACGAAGGCAAACAAATGGAACGCTGTGTTGAACGCTACATCGAGTTGTATGCAGCCGAGAATGAAGTTAGCAAGGGTGGATGTGACGCCATCAAACAAATGCCAGTTATGGAAGAACTAGATGCAATGCCTACTATGGAAGAACTTAGTAGAGAAATAGATTTTCTTGCTAACGGAAAGGCCCCAGGTGAAGATGGGATCCCTGCAGAAGTTATTAAGTATAACAAGTCTGTTCTTTTCAGACATTTATATTCACTTATCACAACCAGCTGGGAAGAAGGTTATGTCCCGATGAGTGTGCGGAATTCGAGGATAGTTACTCTATACAAACAGAAAGAAAACAGAAGTGACTGTAACAATTACCGAGGCATTTCATTACTAAAAGTAGCCGGGAAAACTTATGCAAGAGTCATCCTAATGCGATTACAAATCTCAGCTTCCAGAATCTACCCAGAACCTCAGTGTGGCTTCAGGCCCGGCCGATCAACCGTAGATATGACCTTCTCCTTAAGACAGCTACAAGAGAAATGTCGTGAACAGCAGAGGCCACTTTATATTGCTTTCATTGACCTTATTAAAGCCTTTGATTTAGTGAGCAGAAATGGTCTTTTCAAACTGTTGCAGAAGATTGGATGCCCATCTAAACTACTACAGATAATTGTCTCTTTCCATGAGAAAACACAAGCAACAATCTGCTTCAACGGTAAAACACCTGAAGCATTCCCTGTTAATAGCGGTGTGAAACAGGGGTGTGTGTTAGCTCCTACATTATTTGCGATTTTCTTTTCCCTTCTGCTCAGATTTGCCTTTGAAGACTGTGAGGAGGGAGTGTATCTACATACATGGAAATCTTTTCAACATTGCTCGCCTCAAGGCCAAGACCAATGTAAATACAGTTGTTACCCGTGAGTTGTTATATGCGGACGATGCAGCTCTAGTAGCGAACACAGAAGATGAGCTGCAGTATATAATCAACAAATTATCAAATGCCTCTGAAAAATCTGGTCTACTCATCAGCCTTCAAAAGACTAAGATCATGGCGCAAAGCACTACCAGCCTTCCATCCATCAGCATTGATGGCAATCCTCTCCAGGTAGTTGATGACTCTACCTACTTGGGATCCACAATATGTAGCAACTTGTCCATGGACACTGAAATTACTAACAGAATCGCAAAGGCATCATCTGTCATGGCTAGATTGAAACACAGAGTATGGAACAACGGACTGCTTACCACAAAAACTAAATTAAAAGTCTATAACGCTTGTGTTATAAGCACCCTTCTCTATAGCTGTGAGACATGGACAACTGCCGTTTCTAGGCATGAATCTCGACTCAACAGCTTCCATCTCCGCTGTCTCCGGAAGATCCTTCAGATCTCTTGGAGAGATAGAGTACCCAACACCGAAGTCTTTCATCGTGCAAGCACAACCAACATCTTTGCACTCCTGAGTCATCGACGTCTAAGATGGTTGGGACATGTCAGACGCATGGATCCTGAACGGATACCGAAAGAACTGCTGTACGGAGAACTTCAGGAGGGTGTGAAGCCAGTGGGACGACCGCATCTTCGTTTCAAGGATGTCTGCAAGGGAGACCTGACCAAGACCAGAATCAATCCAAGTCGCTGGGAAAGCATTGCAGATGACAGTGTCAAATGGCGAGTAACTGTACGCAACGGCGTCAAGCTCTCAGAGGACGAACGCACACAGGAACAAATCAGGAAGAGGACAAAGCGAAGAGACAGAGCGGCTTCTGTTCGAAGTCCCTCAAATTTCACATGTCCAAACTGCAGTAGGGACTGCCACTCTCGAGTGGGACTTTATAGCCACAGCAGACGCTGCAGACTCTGAACCAAGCATGTTACACCATGATCCCTCAAGGATGGACGGATGCCATTATTATTATGGAAAATAATTATATTAGCAGTACTCAGAATGACGTAATGCACATGGCTTTCGAACAACCTACAAGGAACAATCTTCATCGTATATTTTCTAACGCAAACCACAGTGGTGGTGGAAAATGGTTTTTCTTTTCTTTGAAGAGTAATCCAACATTCTCAATCAGAACACCTTAGACTCTATTAAGAGCTAAGGTCTTAGGGTTCACGGAACAACCTGTGAAATCTTTTTTCTGTCGTAAAAGCCGAATCTCAAAAAATAAAGTACAATCCATCCAGGCTGTTTAATGCTGATAATACAGGGATCACAACCGTAGAATCAAAAAGCGGACAAACGTGCAAACCTGTAACTTATGAGCTTTCGACGAGATAATGGGGGAAAACTCAATCCAATTGTCACTTGCATGTCAGCTGCTGGTCAAATGCGTTTTCCCAGCAATTGTTTTCCCGAAAAAGAAAAACAAAGGAAACTAATGAAAGAAGCTCCTTCCTTCGCGAAGCCATCTGTCGAAGGCACTGCTACTTTGATTCTAGATGCCCAACATGCACATGTTAGAAACCTAGAGGTGATTAACATTTCTCGGGAAAACCATATAATATTGGTGTGTTCGCTAGCACGGAGCATTCACAAAATACAGTACATTGATGTGGCGTTTATGAAATCTTTCACAACTTTCTACAACCAGGAGATTGACATGTGGCTCTCCAGAAGTAATGGCAAGTTCGTGACGCAGTATGAAGCTGCTGAACTGACGGAAAAAGCTTTTGTGAGGTTAGTGACAATGTCTAGCGCCATCAATGGATTGCGCATGTTCATTTTCAATGACGCTGTATTCACAAAAGCTGATTTTCTTGTTTCTGTTCGCAACAGCAGGCTAAGAGAAATAAACGAGGAGAGTGAACTGCCAACAAGTGTGAAAATAACCCAGCTTCATCATTCATCAGCTTTTCCACATTATGAAGTCAGCCAACTGGAAGGGGATGATAATGTTGCATTTCCACAGTCTTCTTCTCAGTCCGGTAATGCTTCCATCCTACTCAAGGACATAAGAATAGTACCAACAGCGCAACAATCAACGAAAGGGAACATGAAGATCTCGCAGTAATAATACCGCACAAAACAAAAAAACCTATCAACAGAAACCAGATGCAAGTTAGAGGAAAAGATTGCCTTATTCCTCACGCAGCGGTAGTAATAAGAAAACCCTCCGCCTTACTGCTCAGTCGTGGATCGCGAAATGGATGAGGGCCCAATGGACGTCACCTGCACGTTTTGTGGAGAAATATTCTCGGATGATTTCAGAGGGTATGAATGGGTAAGATGGACTTCCTGATCCAATCTGACCCATAAAATCTGTGATGCAGCCCTTGCTGAAGGAAAGAAAGAGATCTGTTTGCTCTTTTTATCTTAACAATTGACTTTATTTCATGTTTCATTAATTTAGTTTTATATAAAATTAATGACCGATAATATGCTATATTACGAGGGTGATTTGAAAAGTTCTCGGAACGGAATAGAAAAAAGGTACTTACATCATTGAAACTTTTTTTTATTTTTAAATGTAGATTAATGCATTTGGTCCATCGAAGTTCCAGTGCATTGATCCCATCTCGAAAATGAGTTTCCTCCAAGCCTGCAAAATATTCGTCCACTCTGGCTATCAGTTCCTCGTTTGAAGTGAATCTTCGTCCACCAAGAAAAATTTTCAGTTTTGGGAAAAGATGGAAATCAGACGGAGCCATATCAGGTGAATAAGGCGGGTGTAGCAACAATTCATACATTAGTTCGTGTAATTTTGCCATGGCGACGGCGTGTGTGCGGGGGCGCTTTGGCTTGATGGAAGATGACTTCCTTCCTTGCTAAACCTGGCCTTTTTTCGCGTATCTTTTGTTGCAATTTGTCCAGTAGGTTAGCATAGTATTCTCCAGTAATTGTTTGCCCGGTGGAGAGATAGTTTACCAACAGAATCCCCTTCGCATCCCAAAACAATTATTCCATGACCTTTCCCGCCAAAGGAATTGTCCTTACTTTCTATGGTGGCTGAGAATCAGCAAATTTCCACTGCTTTGACTGTTGTTTTGTCTCTGTGGTCACAAACTGGCGCATAAAATCTTGTTCGTTTCTTCTAAAACGGGCCAAACATTGTTCTGATATGTCCATTTTCATTCGTTTTTGATCCAGCGTCAAGAGTCGTGGCACCCATCTTGCAGATAACTTTTTCATTTCTAATTCTTCAGTTAAAACATGATATATCCTTTCAGATAACATCTGGCAAGCGTGAGCAATTTCATGCACTTTCAATCGGCATTCCTCCATGACCATTTTGGGCACTTTTGCAATGATTTCTGGAGTAGTGACACATCTTGGCCGACCACTGTGCAAATCATCGTCTAAGGTCTCCCGACCAAATTTAAATTAATTTGCCCACCTGGAAACAGTAGAATATGAAGGAGCAGAGACCCCCGGTGTATTCTGGAAATCGGCATGAATGTCCTTTGCTTTCATACCTTTCCTTATGAAGTACTTAATCACTGCTCTAATCTCGATTTTTCCCATCTTCTCAAATCACTAAGCGGGAACAACAACAGAGCCATGTCACCGCCACAGCTCTTTTCCAGCACTGACATGGCACGTGTTTACAGGCAACAGTCCAATGAATATCACGTGAACAACTCGTTGCGCTAGACTGACCTCTCGTGATGATTCCGAGAACTTTTCAAACCACCCTCGTAAATCATATCTTTATGTTTTCTCACAATTCCTATATTTATTATTTAAAACATTTTCTTAGAATTTTTTCAGTAAAGCTGTAAAGACATTTATTTTGGTATTGAAAATCAGATCACATCACATAGCGCAGGGAAACATTAATTTTATGATTGGTATATTTGCTGAATTTGCAACTCCTGTAACAGATGTACCTGATTTCACACAGTAGGCGATATTGGGAACAGAGGTAGGCGAAGTTAAGAACACAGTTTCTGAAAATGCCAGTTCCTTAAACTTGGCTCAATAAATTCTCCCAGGAAATGGTCAGAAAGGACTTTTGTTGCAGGAAACTACTGTAGGACAGTTATTTGTACTATTTATTGAGTTTCCAGCTTAGTATGCTGTCTCAGGACCAGCAGTAACAGAAAATAGTTAGGGTAGACGATATGTGTGACATTAACCTTACATATTTTAATAAGTTTTACTGTGTAATACAGTTCAAAACGGAGGAAATCACGCTGTGGGAAGCCACATTGCCTGCAATATTGACGTGATTCCTTTTTAATTATTCCATCGTCTAGCAGTACAACGGTAATGAACAAAAAGTGAAACATCAAACTCTTTTCACTCACGTAGCGTCGGTTCACTTGGCAAATTGAGACTGACTCCTTCTAACAGCCGGAAACAAAATACACGCGGCTCCCTATCAGGGAGAGGTACATCGTACTGAATTGTTGCTCAGCACAGTCCAGTCCAAATATCTACTGACTTCCTTTCAGAGCTATCCGCTCCATCTCATTTTAGTGTTCTTCAATCCTTTCCCTTCCTTGTTTTCCACTTCTGGTTCTTCTTTTTCCCCAATTCCACTTCCTCTTCTTCTTTTCCCTTCTCCATCCTTCTTCCAAAACTGCTCTTTTACAGGAACTGCGCCAAGGGCACGAACCTGGCTGCCATAACACAGTTCATTCGGAAGGACGACGGTTCAAACCCGTGTCCGGCCATCCTGATTTAGGTTTTCCGTGATTTCCCTAAGTCACTCCAGGCAAATACTGGGATGGTTACTTTGAAAGGGCACGGCCGACTTCCTTCCCTAATCCGATGAGACCGATGACCTCGCTGTGTGGTCTCTTCCTCCAAACACCCCAACCCATAACACAGTTAACCTGGTCCCAATCCTCCGGAGAGCATCTGGAATGCCATCGAGCGATACTTGGGCGCTTTGGACTGAGCTCTGGCCAACCGCTGTGAGTTGTGAGCGGTAACTTCTAAATGGTTCAAATGGCTCTGAGCACTATGGGACTTAACTTCTGAGGTCATCAGTCTCCTAGAACTTAGAACTACTTAACCCTAACTAACCTAAGGACATCACACAGCCGGCCGGTGTGGTCTTGCGGTTCTAGCGCTTCAGTTTGGAACCGCGTGACCGCTACGGTCGCAGGTTCGAATCCTGCCTCGGGCATGGATGTGTGTGATGTCCTTAGGTTAGTTAGGTTTAATTAGTTCTAAGTTCTAGGCGACTGATGACCTCAGTAGTTATGTCGCATAGTGCTCAGAGCCATTTGAACCAGCCATTTGACATCACACACATCCATGCCCGCGGCAGGATTCGAACCTGCGACCGTAGCGGTCGCGCGGTTCCAGACTGTAGCGCCTAGAACCGCTCGGCCACTTCGGCCGGTGGGCGGTGACTGACCTGTCGTAGATCCACATAACTCCAAAACGATTTTTGTTGCTTTGTGTAGAAACGTCGCTGCCCTAATCAGGACATGAGATATGTGCATGTATTTCAGTTGCGTGTTACAATTATCAGAGAATAAGAAAAGGAATTAGCTGGGAAACGGCCAGTGAATAAAGATCACATTGAAAGTCCAAAGAACGGTGGCGATCCTGTTAAAATACAGAGAGAGGTAGAGAGGGAGAGAGAGAAAGAGAGAGAGAGAGAGAGAGGTGAAACAGATAAACGTTCTCCTAATTACGTTCGAGAAAACAAAGTACATAACCAACAATTGAACAGCACCTCATCACCTAATAACAGAATACGTGAAAGCAGAAAAAATGAACAGTTTTAGATACGTTTGTGAAATAGTAGAGATGAAAACTAGTGAAAAAGAAACCAAGAACAGCGAAAGAGAGAAGATAGCTGCTGCTTATCGTGGAATGCATGTTTTATACAAGCAAAACTAATTTCAACAAGAGCCAAACCGAATGTCTTTACGCAATTGAATGCCTCAGAAGACAGGGAAGGCTGAAACCGAACATACAATCCTGTGGAAAAAAATGAGTCTAATATAATATGCGGACAGTATCGACTACGAGAAACAGAAGAATTATACAGGGATAATGAAGGCTGATAAGTCACTAAGGAAATTACGACTAAAGTTCTACGGAAATCTGTTCAGGATGGGTGGAAGTCGAGTAATGTAAGAGATTTCTAATGTTTTGAAAAACAGACTTAATAGTCTCTGATAAATGGCCCAAGGGAATAAGGAAAGACCTCATGAGCACCGAACTGAATCACGAAGACATTTCTAACTGACAAAAGTAAATCAGCAACTTTCCAGCCTTACATAGTCACCGGAAGCAGAACAGCGGTTGAACGAAGGAGAGAAGACAAGGCTGCCAAAGAAATAATGAAGCGTTTTTGGGCTGCAAAAGAAGGCTTCCAGAAATGCTTTGTGGTTACTTTATGTTATTTAACGGTCCTAAACTAAAAAAAACTACAAAGTCTTGACGCTGAAGCATACTACTTACCGAGCCCGGATTCGAACCTGGACACTTATTTTCCCAGGTAGTGCTCTTTCTTCCAGAAGAGTGAATGTCACAACTATTTATCTGTGTGTGTAAAAAAATGTATTGGGATCATTTTATTGTAGCTTTATTTACGGTTCATTAAGGGGATTTAGGGCGCGTTTGAATCTCTTTGTCTACTTTGTTTACGAGTCAGCACTGCAATGTGATGCAACTTTGGCTGTTTAACATCTGCTCGCTCGCAGCGCAAACAAGAGGCCCCGTGCGTGGTGACCCAGATAGCTAGGACAGTTCTGAAATCGATAAGATCCTCGTGACCGCTTTTCGAGGCTTCAGCCCTGCAGAAACGATCATTGAGTTGCGTGAGCAGCACAAGCATTCTACTTCCGGGGTGCGCCTGACAACAAGTGAATACTTAATAGTGTTTCCCTCCACCAGTGAGCCGACTAGACAAGTTCTCTTGAACTATAAGCAAGGATGAACTGTCGAGTAGCTATCAGAAAAAAACTGTTCAGAACTTTACTGATGAGTTTTACAAATCCCTTCATTTTACGCGAAAGCCGTCAGAATACATTTGATACTTACTCTAGCAGTGCCAACACAGTTTTCATAACACGTGATACCAAGGGCCCGGGTTGGGGGGGGGGGGGGGGACGGGGGGTGCGAGGAGTGGGGGGGGGGGGTGGAGTACTCTGAGCCCGCAAAAAAAAGAGAGGAAAAACTAGTTAAATCTCATTTTTATCTGTTTTTCGTCTTTTCCTTAGTTGCTCTAAATTCGTGGAGGTATATACCGTCTATGCAACTAAATGAAGACAGTTTGTTTATTGCCATGCTCGTTTCGCTACTTTTATTTGGGAAGCATCATCAGTGGCCTGAAATACATGTTTCTTTTTATATGTACAATAAACGTATTATGTGATAGATGTAATATGCTGCTGTATTTCATTTTGTCGTGTTTTTCTCTTGCTTTTTAGGTTAGAAGCAACTTTTGTAGCACAAGTTCCGTATTGTGAATGTATCGTTCGGTGTTACATACGATTTCCAGCGCTGTTAACACATGTGTGTGGTCCTGGAGATGTATTTGCTAGTCTTCATCTTTTACGTATGGCTTACAATGAGTGGAGCGGAACTTAATAATCGCTACCAAAAAACCTAAAAAGATATAATTTTCGTTAACTGTCGTTGATTTTCATTCACAACATACTTTCTGAGATTATAGAGACGAATAAGAAGGGTCCCGAAACTGAAAATATGACATTTGTTACGATAAGTCACTTTCGCTACTAAGACTTAAATTTTTGGATTAAGTTTTATTGAAAAATTTGAAGCAGTTACGGAATCTGATATAAGAAAGCATTAAAACAGCAAATGCTTTTTTTCAAAATTTTGGAATATAAACTACCAGACTAGATTACGATAATTTCAAAAGGTAGGCACAAAGGTTCCATTAATCCTCCCCCCCCCCTCACTCCCGCCCCCTTTGGTACTGCGATGGTTAGTATTTGACGGAACGGAAACTTTCGTAACGTCTCAGTATGCCTTCATGTGCAACAGATACTTAATACGTGAAATTTGCTGCAGGTCACGTAAGCGACATGATTCTTGAAAAATCATAGGGACATACATTTATTGATGATAGAGAATTAACTCTCTGAAATTTATGTTAAACATAGTTATCGAGCGAATATTGGAAAACGTGTATAACTAGTAGTATCGTTATGATATTGTACCGCGTGGCCGAAAGTAAAAACGGCATTGAACATGTTCATGAGCTCGGCGTGAAATAAGTTATCGTAGTTGAGGAAGAGAACTGTGCTTTACGGAACATTCTACAAATGGCCGCCGTTGACGTTGATGCTCGCTTGGATATGTATAGCACCTTCAACCGAGGGATGGCAGTACCGATGTTTTCAGTGTTCTACTGCAGCACTTCCAGAGTGTAGGGATTGTTTGAGTATACCAGACCTTTTAAGTCGCAGGGAGAGAGATCAGGCGATCGTGTAAGGTTTACTGTCTCCGCTGTCTGTCGTCTCCTCGCCGAAAACCTCATTGACTCGAACCAAGGTTCGTGATCGGCTAGTTCTGCATGTCCATCATTCTTCAAATACCTACGCAGTCCTTCACCTTATGAAAACTGATTTAAAAATGCATTAAATAGATCCCTGACATGCCGCTCAGTACTAACGGTAGTAGGTGTTAGACAGCGTGATTCAGCTGTCCCTACTAATGTGGTTTTATGGTTGTTTGATTAAGGGGAGAGAACCAAACAGCGAGGTCGTCGGTCCAGTCGGATTAAGGGTGGCTGGGGAAGAAAGTCGGCCGTACCCTTTCAAAGGAATGATTCCGGAATCTGCCTGGAGCGATTTAGGGAAATCACGAAAAACATAAATCAGGTTGGCCGGACGCGGGTTTGAACCAGCGTCCTCCCGAAAGCGAGTCCAGTGTACAAATCACTGAGCCACCTCTCTCGGTGTCGTTTTATGCAACTGGCAGTGTTGCATCTGGCCTTCACGAACCACCCGCAAGATTTTCATAGTCTTTCGCTCGCTACGCACAAACTATTAATGCTACGGAAAAAGAGAAAACAGAACCTTTTTATAGGAAATTTAATGTAGTTAAATTTTGTACTGGGATACGTTTTCACTGGAGCCCATGGTTTTTGATTTTGTCTACAATAACGTACAAAAGTGTCCTTCAAGCGCAGAAACACCCTTATATTCATCCCCCCCCCCCCCCCCCCCCCAGTAAGGATTCCTATTTTGTTGCTCGTGGCACCCCTTCCTGCCACTATACAAAAATTTCCGACTACCCGGATAATTCCCGGTATTCACCTTTTTTGGTCTCTATTAATTCGGCTATTACGCCACCAGCATAGTCGGCTATTTCGTAAACATTGTAAATTCAAACATACACTAGAGGGTAAGGAAAGAAAAATGACTTTTGTAAACTTCCCGCTAAAACTAATTACAAATGACAATTCGATCCAGACTTAACCCTTACAAGCGAAGTAGTTTCGTAGACAGAAGGTCTGATGAGTACAACGATGTAATTGTTTATTTTATGCCGTTAAAATCCACAAAACTGTTCGGCAAAATTTACACACTTCAACTTTGCAATTTGTAAGTGCTCGGTTAATCCGGTGGTGTGATAAGGCCAGTCTATGAAGGCCAGAAACGGTTGAATGTGAGTAACAATTCGTGCAGTCGCAAATTTTTGTATAGTGGTAGGAGGGATGCCATTTAACAAAAAAATGGTTCAAATGGCTCTGAGCACTATGGGACTTAACATCTATGGTCATCAGTCCCCTAGAACTTAGAACTACTTAAACCTAACTAACCTAAGGACAACACACAACACCCAGTCATCACGAGGCAGAGAAAATCCCTGACCCCGCCGTGAATCGAACCCGGGAACCCTGGCGCGGGAAGCGAGAACACTACCGCACGACCACGAGCTGCGGACAGGACGCCATTTAACAACGTACTACAAACACTGACCGGTAGGGCTGAGTGGTGAAGTGCGGGTGCATATGGTCAAACAAATGGTTCAAATGGCTCTGAGCACTATGGGACTTAACTTCTGAGGTCATCAGTCCCCTAGAACTTAGAACTACTTAAATCTAACTAACCTAATGACATCACGCACATCCATGCCAGAGGCAGGATTCGAACCTGCGACCGTAGCGGTGCGCACTTTCAGACTGCAGCGCCTAGAACCGCTCGGCCACTCCGGCCGGCGCATATGGCCATTTTTGTACGTTTTTCTTGAATAATTCGAAAACTATGGCATTTAGCGGCAAGGTATCCCAGTATAAAATGTAACTACTTAGAATATTTGTGGTTGTTTTCGGTTTTATCCGCAGCATTTGTACATGAGTGGGGTGAAGGGGGGAAGGGGGGGGGGGCGAGGTGACAGCATTTCAGGTCGTATGTTAAAATGTCAATGGTAACATTTTCATGCAAATTTTACTATTTTCGTACTTTTTATTTTCATAATTTGTAGACGTGCCCTTATTTCAGACTAGAGGAGAGTTAGCACACAGATGTTTCCCGAAAGTTTCTTTTGATTTTATATGCATAAATGCCGCATCAAACACTAATCATATGTTTGCATCTAGTAATGCTCATGGAGCCACTTTTAGATGGACATCCATACAATTTAAAAACTCATTCTCTGTATCTTACTCTCTCTTTCTTCCACCAATTGACACACACATACGCACACAAAAAATGGTTCAAATGGCTCTAAGCACTATGGGATTTAACATCTGAGGTCATCAGTCCCTTAGACTTAGAACTACTTAAACTTAAGGACATCACACACATTCATGCCCGAGGCAGGATTCGAACCTGCGACCGTAGCTCAAAAATGGTTCAAATGGCTCTGAGCACTATGGGACTCAACTGCTGTGGTCATAAGTCCCCTAGAACTTAGAACTACTTAAACCTAACTAACCTAAGGACAGCACACAACACCCAGCCATCACGAGGCACAGAAAATCCCTAACCCCGCCGGGAATCGAACCCGGGAACCCGGGCGTGGGAAGCGAGAACGCTACCGCACGACCACGAGATGCGGGCGACCGTAGCAGTAGATCAGTTCCGGACTGAAGCGCCTAGAACCGCTCGGCCACAGCGGCCGGCACACACGCACGTATGTTACGCTACAGATCCTAGTGTTCACAAACTAGAACGAGCGATCCAAGCAGAGGGCCGAGGCTGGAGACATAGTAACTTTCATCCTAATCGAGTAACCGTTGAACTGGTCACTCAAAGGCAAATTAACTAACATAAGGATGGTGCCTACTCATCATCATCGACTTCGTCCAAATATATAGTATAGACAGGGCATAGACAGAAATGAGACAGAAGTGAGAACTCCAGACGGTCAAGAGTTTAGCAATAATGGTATTTTGTGCTCGGGTCGGGGTGGACATGAGCCATTTCTCTTTTTTCCATGGAACGGCTGGCGCAGCGGAGAGAGTATAGATTGGTAACCCAAGGGTCGTGGGCTCGAGTCTCTGTGCAGGAACTTTTTTTAAGTTTTAGTTTTTATGTAACTTACACTGTAAATAAACCAAAATAATGCACAATATAGTGTATTTATTGATATTTTCATAAAAGGCTCGAATAGAAAAGGCAAAGGAAAATTTGGCGCTGCAAATAAATTACCAAGATAGGATTTCCCTCGAATGCACTACGCTAGTGCAAATACGCGATATCAGGTAAATAATTTGATGAAAGAGCTTCAAAATGCCTCTTATCTCATCGTGAGAGAAGACGAAATCGCTCCCTGAGAAGACTATGTCGAAATATATTCCGCTGTACATCAGCCAACCTCGCCAATAATTGACGAAGTGATTCGTTACGAGTGGTTTGCTGCCATTTTGTTTTCTATAGAAACAATCATGTAATTGTAAACATAGGGTGTTTATAATGCGTGCAAGATACCTAAAATAGTTCCGTATTTTTACGACGAATGCCACCCAGCAAAGTTAAATCATCAGTTGAAAATAATAAAGGTACTTTTATATCGACGTTCTCTCGTACGTACTGCAATCCTTACCTGGAGATCTAACTGCCATCTCAAGTTTTCTTTTCCCTTTACTTTTCACGTCTTTCATCAGAATATTAATAAATAAAATACATTGAGCATTATTTTGATTTAATTGCAGTATAAGTAGCAAAAAAACTGAAAAGAAAAACAGAAAAAAAGTTTCTGCATAGGGATTCGATTTCACTACCGTCGGATTACCGTTAACTGAAAATAAAAATAGAAGTTTCTGAACTGGGACTCGTAGCCACAACCGTCGAATTAACGTTCTGTTCTCTTACCGTTGTCTGAAACCTAGTCTAACATCAATGGCCCAACTCGTGCCAAAACTGTTATTTTCTTCTAAACCCTTGACCACCTGGTGCTACCACCTCTGTTTTCGTTTCTGAGCAAGCCCTGCATACACCAAAAATTTGGGCGAAATAGATGATGACGAATAGGTGCGGTCTCCTTGTCAGAATTATGGAATCTCAAGGAGAATTAATAATAATATTAACTGGGCTTTACCTAACGTGTCCAACTACAGTGGAAGCATTCGCGTCAATTTTTATCTCAGTATCTACGACACCTGTAACAATTTGGACTGTTAGAAGCTGTCCTAGATTCTGTTACAAGTTTTTCCCTTGTAGCACTTGGCATGTGGATTCTTGATCAAGAAGGAAAAATAATCAGTGGTCTCAAGTGGATTCGTGAATCCGGGTAATAGAGACGGATGCACTAACCCCTAATACGCTGGTGCGGACAATAGCAATAACACTAACGACTGACGACGGGAAAAGCGTATGTTAGGTATAAAATAAAGTGAACGCCAAGGTACGATAAACAATAAAAAGTACTTTTAATATGTGTACAACACTTCGTACACGTACCCGATATTTCTAAATTCCTTTGGAAACACTAGCGAATTTTATACCATATGATGGATATTAGCGTGGCTACAAGCGTAATACTCTTTTCTTTTCGGAAGGCAAAAACAAGTAACCACGCAAATGATCAGAGAACTCAGTTAGCTGATATTTCCCGGATTTCTACCAAAAATCTGGCTCTCCCTAAATTACGGCACTTTGGGCCTTTACCAATATATTAGAGTCTGCCCTGCCAGCAATGGCATGTATCACTGCATTTACAGCAAATGGTAACTTTATTTATCAAGAGAATAAAATGATCGTGTTTGGAGGATAAAGCGAACTGCTGTGGCTGGGTCGGCCGCTGTGGCCGAGCGGTGCTAGGCGCTTCAGTCTGGAACCGCGCTACCACTACGGTCGCAGGTTCGAATCCTGCCTCTGGCATGGATGTGTGTGATGTCCTTAGGTTAGTTAGGTTTAAGTAGTTCTAAGTTCTAGGGGACTGATGACCTCAGATGTTAAGTCCCATAGTGCTCAGAGCCATTTGCACCATTTTTTTGCTATGGCTGGTCGGTAGCCACTGTAATTTTCGAAAAGGAACAGTATTAGATTGAAACAGTATTGCTATAGTAAATATATTGCGGAACAGACATTTAAACTTAAAAATAGCAATAATGATCATAAAAGGGTGTTACTAACAGGAAATCGTGAAGGAACATTTTTAAAGGATTTAAAATTATTACTCTTCCAGGAGTACATAATAGTATACCTTACCTAAATTCGCACAGCGAATTTACTGCATGAAGGATTTTCATTGCGAAACACAAAGCATGGCCCTGTATACGAAAAAATGCAGTACAACAATAAAGAAGCTAAAAACATGACGACCGATTAAGAAAAAGTTGAGAAATATGTAAATATTTAGTAATTTGAATATATTAAGTCATATATAAATTTTTTACCTCGACAAAGGATTACCGCTTTGTTAAAGGATGTGTGACATGTTTATTACGTCTTTTATGTAAAAAGTATTTCAGGTGAACCTTCTCTAATTTATTTCATTACAGTCGCTCACGAAACAAGTCATCGAAATATGTCTCTCAAGGAAACATAATGGCTGTGTGAGTGAAGTTGAGTGTAGACAGCGGTGTAAGCGTAGTGGTATCTCTATATACACTCCTGGAAATTGAAATAAGAACACCGTGAATTCATTGTCCCAGGAAGGGGAAACTTTATTGACACATTCCTGGGGTCAGATACATCACATGATCACACTGACAGAACCACAGGCACATAGACACAGGCAACAGAGCATGCACAATGTCGGCACTAGTACAGTGTATATCCACCTTTCGCAGCAATGCAGGCTGCTATTCTCCCATGGAGACGATCGTAGAGATGCTGGATGTAGTCCTGTGGAACGGCTTGCCATGCCATTTCCACCTGGCGCCTCAGTTGGACCAGCGTTCGTGCTGGACGTGCAGACCGCGTGAGACGACGCTTCATCCAGTCCCAAACATGCTCAGTGGGGGACAGATCCGGAGATCTTGCTGGCCAGGGTAGTTGACTTACACCTTCTAGAGCACGTTGGGTGGCACGGGATACATGCGGACGTGCATTGTCCTGTTGGAACAGCAAGTTCCCTTGCCGGTCTAGGAATGGTAGAACGATGGGTTCGATGACGGTTTGGATGTACCGTGCACTATTCAGTGTCCCCTCGACGATCACCAGTGGTGTACGGCCAGTGTAGGTGATCGCTCCCCACACCATGATGCCGGGTGTTGGCCCTGTGTGCCTCGGTCGTATGCAGTCCTGATTGTGGCGCTCACCTGCACGGCGCCAAACACGCATACGACCATCATTGGCACCAAGGCAGAAGCGACTCTCATCGCTGAAGACGACAAGTCTCCATTCGTCCCTCCATTCACGCCTGTCGCGACACCACTGGAGGCGGGCTGCACGATGTTGGGGCGTGAGCGGAAGACGGCCTAACGGTGTGCGGGACCGTAGCCCAGCTTCATGGAGACGGTTGCGAATGGTCCTCGCCGATACCCCAGGAGCAACAGTGTCCCTAATTTGCTGGGAAGTGGCGGTGCGGTCCCCTACGGCACTGCGTAGGATCCTACGGTCTTGGCGTGCATCCGTGCGTCGCTGCGGTCCAGTCCCAGGTCGACGGGCACGTGCACCTTCCGCCGACCACTGGCGACAACATCGATGTACTGTGGAGACCTCACGCCCCACGTGTTGAGCAATTCGGCGGTACGTCCACCCGGCCTCCCGCATGCCCACTATACGCCCTCGCACAAAGTCCGTCAACTGCACATACGGTTCACGTCCACGCTGTCGCGGCATGCTACCAGTGTTAAAGACTGCGATGGAGCTCCGTATGCCACGGCAAACTGGCTGACACTGACGGCGGCGGTGCACAAATGCTGCGCAGCTAGCGCCATTCGACGGCCAACACCGCGGTTCCTGGTGTGTCCGCTGTGCCGTGCGTGTGATCATTGCTTGTACAGCCCTCTCGCAGTGTCCGGAGCAAGTATGGTGGGTCTGACACACCGGTGTCAATGTGTTCTTTTTTCCATTTCCAGGAGTGTACATATGTATTGGACTCTAGAAATGATGAAAGGCCCATAATGTAAGATTTTCCATGCTTTCATACAAATCGAACACACACATACTTGTTATCTCTCTACTGGATCGTATACCGCTCATTTATAAGTAGTACGAATTCCCATATCCGTCAACACCCTCACCATCTCCAGTAAAATCACTCTGAGCTGTCTCGAGGTCTCCGTGAAAGAAGGTCTGCGACTGCCTCTAGTGAAGTCACAGCCTGAGTGTCACGCACAGGCATGAACACAACGGCGCTGGCGGTTCATGCTGTGGTTTCCAGTATGAAATTTCGGCGCAAACTACAAACTGTCAACTACATCTGACTTAGCATATGTCATGGGATAGGCACTTAATATTACATGAGCCCTCCTCTGACCCTGCGGACTGCAGTGAGATGCCTTGGAAGTGAGTCTTACAAGTCCCTGGTACTCCTCTGGAAGCCGCTGACGCCAAATCGTTTGCAGAGCTGCAAATAATATTAGTCTGTTCGTATGTGCAGAATGCATGGCAGGGAGCCTGCGTTCCATGACATCCCAGATATTCTCGATGGGGTTCAAATCTGGGCTCTAGGGTAGCCATATCAGTCTTTGGACCTCACATACACTTTCCTGAAACCCTTCCCGAACGACTTGGAAGCGATGTGGCGGCGCGTTATCATCTTGAAACACTGCAGAACTGTCAGGGAGCTGGGAGACGGAAAATGGATTGAGATGGTCCCTGAGCAGCTCAACATACCGCGGACCATTCAGAGTCTCTTCTAGGACAATTGGGGGGGGCGAAGCCATACCAGGAAAATGCATCCCAAACCACGACAGAGAAACCATCGCCTTGGACCACACCTTCCTGGCGGCAGGGATCCATCGTCACTCATCGTGCCTCCCATCGGCCAGAGTAACAAGGAGGCCCAAGCCGTGCCAGGAAAATGCACCCCAGACCATAACAGAGACACTATCACCTTGGACCACATCCCTTGGTATCCGGAATCCATCGATTCATATGGTCTGCGTCACACATGGTGCCTCCCATCGGCATGATGCAGTTGAAATCGTGACTCGTTCGGCCATATCACATTACTCCAGTGTCCATCCCAGGTGACTGGCGACAAATGCAAGCCGTTGTGCCCGATGACGTTGGGTTAACAGTAGCACCTGTGTACGGCGACGGCTCCCATACCCAATGGAACCCATGTTCCTGTGGATTGTTCATTGGGAGACGTGTCTAGCACGTCCTGTGTTGAATTGAGTGATATGATTTGTTGCACTGTTGCCCTTCTGTCAGTACTGACGTTCCGTCTCAGATGTCGTCGGTCACAGTCATCAAGGGTGACTAGAAGGCCGGTAGATCGTCTGTTGTGGACTGACGCCCTCATTCAGTCATTCACGATACACCCCGGACACGCTGAACCTGTGAAGCCGAATTCCTGCACCACTGCCGAAATCGAAATTCGCATCTGTTGGGCACCGGCAACCATACCCTGTTCGAACGACGTTACATGTTACACAAATCACTAGCGTAACTGCTTCTCAGAAGGTCTCCTATACAACTACAGCTGTTACAGGGGGCGTGTAGTGCGCATGCAACACACCTGTGTGATATGTGCCCCGATACCCATGACATCTGCTAAGTCAGTGTACTGCGCATTTCACATAAATGAGATTACACTGTAGAGGAAGTAGCTGGATGGATAGATAGATATCCAGCGATCACAGGCCCTGGAGACCACGCGCTGCTTCCACAATCCGCCTCCATTCCTTCCTGTTTTGGGCCCGGTTCCTCCAGGCGTCTTCCATTCCCAGGGCCGCTAGGTTCTTCGCCAGGTCGTCCATCTAGCGCTGCCTTGGTCGTCCAGTGGGGCGTTTGGTGTCTGGTTTCCCCGCTAGTGCCGTCTTCGCCTGCCTTTCATCTGGCATACGAGCTACATGACCCACCCATTGTATTATTTTGCTCTTTATCTTCTGTAGGATAGTTGGTTGTCACATCAGAAGGTGGATTTCCTCGTTTTTCCTCCTCCTCAGTTCTCCGTTATCTAAAACTGGTCCCCATATCTTCCTCATTACTCTTCTTTCAAATATTAATAGTTTTTCCCTTTCTCGCTTAGTCATACTCCATGTTTCTGAACCGTACATTACTGCTGGACATGTCACTGTGTTGTAGATTTTCATCTTAGTGTTCACTGAGATCGATTTAGAGCCGAGCGTCTCTCTGAGTGAATGCATGCGTTTCATTCCCACTGTTATTCTTTCCTTGATGGCCGGTTTTATGTTGTTGTCCGTGGTAAACCAAGATCCCAAGTATTTTTAACTGGTGTACTCTCTTGAACCTCTTGCCATCTACCTCATGAAATTCCTCCTGCTCTTGTCTTCTTCCTAATTGCATGAACTCTGTTTCGTCTCGATTCACTTTGAGCTCTACCCTCTGTGCATAATTGTCCATTTTCTGGTACATTTCTTTCAACTCGTGCTTTGATTCACTTAGTAGTACTCTGTCACCTGCATATACGAGACATTTGAAGTTACCGTCCATCTTTACTCCAGCCCACTCCTGTTGCCTACACTCTTTTATTACTTTCTCTAAGATGACATAGAACAGAACACATGAGAGAGCGTCCCCCTTGTCTGAGGCCTGTCTCAGTCTCGAATGTTTCTGATGTGGCTCTTCGGAAACGTACTGCTACCTTTGACCCTTCCATACAAGCTTGCACCATTCGCAGCTAGACGTAGTGTCAAAAATACGACTTACTTTTCACGTGACACAGAAGAAAATATTCAGGAGTGATACTTAGTAAGAAAAGGACCCTTGACCACAGAAAGAGCTGCATTTATTTTGAAAAGGTAAGTAACTTCTGGATACTGCTGTTTAGAAAGCGTCTGCTCCTGACTTCAGTTAAGTGAGTGGTTATGGTTGTTGTACGTGGTAATAAAAAATGTGTTAGATGTAACCACCTAGTGCAAAGTTCTTCACCTTTTGGAACAAAATGTCTGCAATGTTTCTTTCCTTGTTCACCATGTAATTTACAGTAAATACTGGTATACAACAAGCAGGTCCCATTTTGAGTACATGGAACACGTAACAAATGGATGTACCCTTTTCGAAAGCAACGAACGCTGCACACGAATAATTGACTACTTACAGAAGGAAAAAATAACTCATTGTAAGCTAAAATAATCAAGTATTTGAAATTATCTTTGGAGAGGGAAGTGAAGAGGAAAGAAGAAACACAGGGAGCAAAAATGGAGAAGCCAAGAAAAGGACAAGAATATGATGTCACAAATCAGGTATTTCTCGTGGTCCTTAGTTGGCAGCGGCTTCATGACGCCACGAGGGCTATCAATCAGACACGAGGGCCATTTGTGGATAACTACAGTGATGTTGAACATGGCTGTCGCTTGAGAGGTTATGCAAGATGACACGGGATGACTGTGACATATCGTTATGCCATCAGACATTCCTTAATCACTACCAGCTGTGATCTGAAGTCACACCCGATGGCTCCCGACGCCACGACGATAAGAGCAACACTGCTTTATCTGGCTCTCAAACACATTGAAACATTGCAAGTATGAGATCTCACACCGGGTCGCCGCCATATTCGCCAAGGACGGTCATCCACGGTGCAGGACCGCGATCCACCGCTGAACCCAGTACGACGCCATTCCCCGTCACAGCACTACTTCAAACGGAGTCGTTTGCGTCGTGTGTTAACGGCAGCCTGCACATGGCACGTTAATTCCTTAGTACGGCTGCTGTTATCCTCCGATCAATGGTGCGGGATGAGACGAAAAAATGGTTCTAAGCACTATGGGACTTAACATCTGAGGTCATCAGTCCCCTAGACTTGGAACTACTTAAACCTAACTAACCTAAGGACATCACACACACCCATGCCCGAGGCAGGATTCGAACCTGCGACCGTAGCAGCCGCGTGGTTCCGGACTGAAGCGTGTAGAACCGCTCGACCACAGCGGCCGGCGGGATGAGACAGAATGTCGCAGGTAGAGCATTACTTGTTCTAGGATTGCAAGCGAAGTTGTGAAAGGGTTATATGTGCTTCGTGTGCAATACGGAAATCCTCAACTGCGGTAGGCAGAGTTGGTCGACTGTGACGTTTACGACAACTGTATCTACTCTCATGCAGTCCAGTATTGGGCCACTATATACTATACATTGATCAGCCAGAACATTATGACCGCCTGCCTAATAGCCGGTACGCCTTCCTTTGGCAAGGATAACAGCGGTGACGCGGAAGCAATGAGGCCTTAACAAGTCGCTGGAGGGAGGTGGCCCCACATCTGCAGGCACAAGTCACATAATTCCTTAAATTCCGGAGAGGGAGTCCGACGAGTTACGACGCTACGTTCCATCACAGCCCAGATGTGTTCTATCAGATTCATATCTGACAAGTTTGCAGGCCCAGCACATCAATTGCAATTCGGTCCTGTGTCCCTCAGCTCACTCCATCACATTCCTAGCGTAGTGACACTGCACGTTATCTCGTCGAAAAATGTCACTGCTGTCAGGAAACGTGATCGGCATGAAGGGGTGTACGTGGTCTGCAACCAATGTATGATATTCCTTGGCCGCCATGTTGCCTTGCACGAGCTCCACTAGATCCATGGATGCACATGTCAATGTTCCTGAGAGCATAATGAAGCTGCCACCAGCTTGTCTCCATACCGTAGTATAGAAGAAGCTGTTGCCCTGGAAGACGACGGATTTGTGCCTTCCCATCCGTACGATGAAGAAGGCATCGGTATTCATCAAGTTATGCAACGCTCTGTCACTGCGCCAACGCTCTGTGCCGACGTTCACGTGTCTATGTCAGTCGTAGTTGCCGAAATCGTGGTGTAACATTGGCACATGCATGGGTCATCGGCTGTGTAGGCCCATTGTTCGGAGCGTTGTGTGTTCAGGCACACTTGTACTCTGCCCGGAATTAACTCTGATGTTAGTTTCGCCACAGTTCGTCATCAGTCCTGATTTACCAATCTGCCTAGCCTACGACCTCTGACAAGTGTAATGAAGGGTGGCCGCCCAACCCCACGACTTCCCGACGTGGTTTTACCTTGATTTTGCCACGTGTTGAAGACATTCACCACAGCACTCCTCGAACACCCGACAAGTCGTGCAGTTTTCGAAATGCTCGTGCCAAGCGTCCGGGCCATCACAGTCTGCCCTCGGCCAAACTCAGATAGATCGCACTCCTTCCCTTTTCTAAACAGACAGCACGCTCAGTGATACTACGAGGTGCATTCAAGTTCTAAGGCCTCCGATTTTTTTTCTAATTAACTACTCACCCGAAATCGATGAAACTGGCGTTACTTCTCGACGTAATCGCCCTGCAGACGTACACATTTTTCACAACGCTGACGCCATGATTCCATGGCAGCGGCGAAGGCTTCTGTAGGAGTCTGTTTTGACCACTGGAAAATCGCCGAGGCAATAGCAGCACGGCTGGTGAATGTGCGGCCACGGAGAGTGTCTTTCATTGTTGGAAAAAGCCAAAAGTCACTAGGAGCCAGGTCAGGTGAGTAGGGAGCATGAGGAATCACTTCAAAGTTGTTATCACGAAGAAACTGTTGCGTAACGTTAGCTCGATGTGCGGGTGCGTTGTCTTGGTGAAACAGCACACGCGCAGCCCTTCCTGGACGTTTTTGTTGCAGTGCAGGAAGAAATTTGTTCTTCAAAACATTTTCGTAGGATGCACCTGTTACCGTAGCGCCCTTTGGAACGCAATGGGTAAGGATTACGCCCTCGCTGTCCCAGAACATGGACACCATCATTTTTTCAGCACTGGCGGTTAGGCATCCACGTCTCATCCATTGTCACAACCGACGAAAAGAAAGTCCCATTCATGCTGTCGTTGCGCGTCAACATTGTTTGACAACATGCCACACGGGCAGCCATGTGGTCGTCCGTCAGCATTCGTGGCACCCACCTAGATGACACTTTTCGCATTTTCAGGTCGTCATGCAGGATTGTGTGCACAGAACCCACATAAATGCCAATTCTGGAGGCGATCTGTTCAACAGTCATTCGGCGATCCCCCGAAACAATTCTCTCCACTTTCTTGATCATGTCGTCAGACCGGCTTGTGCGAGCCCGAGGTTGTTTCGGTTTGTTGTCACACGATGTTCTGCCTTCATTTCATTAAACTGTCGCACCCACGAATGCACTTTCGACACATCCATAACTCCATCACCACATGTCTCCTTCAACTGTCGATAAATTTCAATTGGTTTCACACCACGCAAATTCAGAAAACGAAAGATTGCACTCTGTTCAAGTAAGCAAAACGTCGCCATTTTAAGTATTTAAAACAGTTCTCATTCTCGCTGCTGGCGGTAAAATTCCATCTGCCGTACGGTGCTGCCATCTCTGGGACGTATTGACAATGAACGCGGCCTCATTTTAAAACAATGCGCATGTTTTTATCTCTTTCCAGTCCGGAGAAAAAAAATCGGAGGCCTTAGAACTTGAATGTACCTCGTACATGCACCGTGCGTGTGTCTGAGTAGTAGTCATTGCTCGCCAGGTGACGCTGCTATCGATACTGGTTTGGTTGGTTGGGTTGAGTTGTTTGGGGAAGGATACCAAGCAGCGAGGTCATCGGTCTCATCGGATTAAGGAAGGACGGGGAAGGAAGTCGGTCGTGCCCTTTCAAAGGAACCATCCCGACATTGGCCTGGAGAGGTTTAGGGAAATCACGGAAAACCTAAATCAGGATGTCCGGACGCGGGATTGAATCGTCGTCCTCCCGAATGCGAGTCCAGAGTGCTAACCACTGCGCCACCTTGCTCGGTACTGATTTGGTGATCTTAATGTTCTGGTTGATCAGTGTATACTGTATCAGGCCTAGTGACAACACTAAAAGCGAGCAACACTAATGTCCTCTGGTGGCTGTTCTACTTGTGACAGATAAATTCAGTTTTTGTCATTTATATACTTGCCGATAGCGTATATCACAAAGAATTTGAACCAGTTTTAAAAAAATTTGCTGCTCACACGACATCCGCTATGTTCACATGCAACGACGTCACTTTCATCTCCATCTAGGCAACCTATTCTTGAGTACTTCTCGAGTGTTTGGGATCCGTGCCAGGTCGAATTGAAGGAAGACACCGAAGCAATTCAGAGGCGAGCTGCTAGATTAGTTACTGGTAAGTTCGAACAACGCGCACGTATTACGGACATGCTTCGGGAACTCAAAAAGGAGTCCGTGAAGGAAAGGCGACATTCTTTTCGAGGACCAATGTTGAGAAAATTTAGAGAACCGGCATTCGAAGCTGACTGGAGAACTATTCTACCACTCCTAACATACATAGCGCGTAAGGACCACTAAAATAAGATACGAAAAAGCAGAGGTCATATGAACGTATATATACAGTCGTTTTTCCCTGGTGGAACAAGAAAGGAAATGACTTGTAGAGGTCGGGGCACCCGCCGCCACGCGCCGTACGGTGGATTGCAGAGTATCTATGTAGATGTAGATGTAGATCTATATTCTTTGAGATCTGTAGGAACACTTGATGGTCCTGTATTGCTCCACTGCACGAAGACTCGATTTTCCACATTTACTATGTTCCACTGGTCACAGCAGACATCTCCACCTCAGCTTATAGACACTACACCGTGCTTATAACTTATATATGAGTCCAGTGATCGGAGTCTTGCGACACACCGTTAATTTTTAAGCATGTTGATCCTAATACGTTTTATATACTACGTTAACTATTATGATTGTAAATTACTGGATCCTACTGTCCTAAAATGGACGTGTTCAGATACATATGCTACACAGGAGACCGCTGCGTTGCCAGCAGTATTAGTTTGTCATAGAATGGACATGTATCTGAGGTCGTTAACTGTAAGTGTGTTAGTTTTCTTTTTCTCAATATGATTTTGACTGCAGTCACCTCTTCGGTCCAGGTGATGATTCTTATCGAAATTGTTGCAACAATGATGATAATAAAAATAATAATGATAATAACAGCCTGATATCCATTAATGAAGTTTAATTAACAAGGCAGAGCAGTCATTAGAATATATCGACAGTAGCGAATATCGTTGCAAGAGACAATAATAAAGATCGTCAGTATATTTTGTCGTGTACTAGACCCTAACCACATACATGGGGAATCTTTCCTTCCCCGCTTTATCACTCATTACGAAACCTTGCTGCGGATCTTTAGCACATGAGAGAAAATCAGTAATTGATTTTCGTATAATTTCGTTAATTTTTATCACCCACAGCCCGTAAGTCCTCGCATTTTGCTATCTTGTGTAGCAGACAAACGATAAAAGACAGAATAACATTCAGAGGATGTGCTGTTTTGCTTAGGACGATGAGTAACTGGTGACATCTGGGAGAACAGTTGGTATAGATACTTTAGTGCTAACTGTATATCTTATTGTAACAGAATCTCATTATTCGAAAAGCGATAATGTAGCGTGATTTGCAAAGTGACATATTTTGTATCACATGGATTTGGAACGCCCTATTCTGTTCGGTGGATGAATGACTATTAACAACATTGGCCACGAAGTGATCGTGGTTCACCGCCTAATTTGCGGAGGAAGGCAGAAGGGAGGCTACCTGGGGTTGCATGCTCCTCTGGGGAGTAGATCGTCTGAGAAGAAATGGAACTCGGGATTCACAAGAATGAAAAAGAATCTACACCTTCATTAACATGCGCAGTCCACAAGCCAATGGAAGTGCTTGGCGGAGAGTACTTCGTACAAGTATCATGATTTTTCTGACCTATTCCAATAGCTATTGACCAAGGGTAAAATTACGCAAGATATACGATGATGACAGCAGAACTGTCACACTGTCCTTGTGCGATACAGAATCTCTAAATTGATCCAACAGGTTTCCGCGAGAACTATGTTCTGTTTTTGATAAAGATTCCCATTCAAGTTCGCCGAGCATTTCTGTTACACTTTCGTATCTGCAATACCGACCACTTACAGTCTTAGAAACCCAGAAACGTACTGTCGCCAGTGAGTTTTACTTCGAAGACGATTAATGATATTTTGTTTGTACTTCGTGTTCTATTTGTGTAGTTGAGCCTGTTTGGGGCCAGCATCTCATGGTATTTGTTGCGTACCTCTTGTTTGATGCGCAGCACTTGATTCATTTTGTTGGCGTTGTTTATCTATTCCTGTATTGGTATTTCGTCCGTCTTCCCAAGTTACGATGACAAAAACTTTTGTTGTTGCTGTGGACTGGTTTGATGCAGCTCTCCATGCTACTGTGTCCTGTGCGAGCTTCTTCATATCTAAATAACAACCATAATCTACGTCCTTCTGAATCTGCTTTACTCATCTCTTGGTCTCCCGCTATGATTTTTACACCCACACTTCCCTTCAATACTAAATTGGTGATCCCTTGAAGTCTGAGAATGTGTCCTATCAACGGATCCCTTCTTTTGGTCAAGTTGTGCCACAGATTTCTTGTCTTCCCAGTTCTACTCAGTACCTTCTCATTAGTTGTGTGATCTACCCATCTAATCGTCAACGTTCTTCTGTAGCACGACATTTCATAAGTTTCTATTCACCTTTTTTTCTAAACTGTTTATCGTCCAAGTTTCACTTCCACACTCCAGACAAATACTTTGACGAAAGGTTATTAACACTTAAACCTGTGTCCGATGTTAATAAATTTTTCTTCTTCAGAAATATTTTTCTTGCCATTACTAGTTTACAAGTTATATCCTTTTTACTTCGAACATCATCAGTTATTTTGATGCCCAAATAGCAAAACTCATCTACTACTTTAAGTGTCCGCTTTCTGATATAATTCCCTCAGCATCACTCGATTTAATTCGACGACATTCCACTATCCTTGTTTTGCGTTTGTTGATGTTCATCTTATATCCTCCTTTCGGGACAGTGACTATTCCGTTCAGCTGCTCTCCCACATCACTTGCGGTTCTGACAGAATTATAATGTCATCGGCAAACCTCAAAACGTTTATTTCTTTTCCCTGATGTGTAATTCCTACTTCCAATTTTTCTTTGATTTCGTTTACTGCCTGTCAGTGTACAGATTGAATAATATCTGGGATAGGCTACAATCCTGTCTCACTCCATTTTCAACAACTGCTAGTCTTTCATGCCCGTCGATTCTTATGATTGCCGTCTGGTTCCTGAAGAAGTTGTAAATAGCTTTTCCTTCCCTGCATTTTACCCCTGATACCTTCAGACTTTCAAAGAGAATATTCCTCTCAACTGTGTGAAAAGGTTCCTCTGAGTCTACAAATGCTATAAACGTAGATTTGCCTTTCGTTATCCTAGCTTCTAAGATACGTCGTAGGGTTAGCAACACCTCGCGTGTTCCTACATTTCTCCGCAATCAAAACTGATCTTCCCTTGCCGTTGATGGGGTCACTTGCGTACGTCAGCGATGCTGATACCCGTGCCGTAGGTGCAACCACAACGGAGAGATATGTGTGGAGAGGCCACACAAAGCGTGGTTCAGTAGTGGCAGGGGCAACAGTCGGGATGATTGACTGATCTGGCCTTGTAACCAAAACGGCCTAATTATGCTGGTTCTGCGAACGGCTGGAAAGAAGGGGAAACCTCAGCCGTAATTTTTCCCGAGAGCATGCAGCTCTACTGTATGGTTATATGATGATGGCGTCCTGTTGGCTAAAATATTCCGGAGGTAAAATGATTCCCCGTTCGGATCTCGGGGCGGGAACTACTCAGGAAGATGTCATTAGAAGAAACAAAGCTGCCATCATTATACGAGTTGGAGCAGGTAGGTTAGAAAATTTAAAAAAGAAAATGAGTCAATTGAAGTTAAATATAGTGGGAATTAGTGAAATTCGGTGACAGGGAGAGCAGGACTTCTGGTCAGGTAAATACAAGGTTATAAACACAAAATCAAATGGGGGTAATGTAGGAGATGGTTTAATAATGAGTAAGAAAATAGGAATGCTGGTAAGCAACTATGAACAGCATAGTGAACGCATTATTGTAGCCAAGATAGATACGAAGCCTACACCCACCACAGTAGTACAAATTCGTATGCCAGCTAGCTCCGTAGATGATGAAGAGATTGAAGAAATGTTTGATGGGATAAAGAAAATTGTCCAGATACTCCAAGGAGACGAAAATTTAATAGTGGTGGGGAACTGGAATTCAATAGTAAGGAAGAGAAAGAAAAATACCAGATGAATAAGGGCTGGAGGAAAGGAATGAAAGAATAAGCCGCCTGGTACAGTTTTGGACAGAGCATAATTTATTCATCTCTAACACTTAGTTTAAGAATCATAAAAGAAGGTTTGTTTACGTGGAAGAGATCTGGAGACACCAGAAGATTTCAGACTGATTGTATAATGGTGAGACAGAGATTTAGGAATCAGATTTTAAACTGTAATACATTTCGAGGGGCAGAGATAGACTCTCCCACAATTTGTTGGTTATGAATCGTAGATTAAAAATGAAGGAATCTGAAAAGGGTATGGAATTAAGGAGATGGGATCTGGATAAGTTGAAGGAACCAGAGTTGCTGAGAGTTTTAGGGGGAGCATTAGGTAACGGTTGATTAGAAGAGGTGAAAGGAATACAGTAGAAGACGGATTGGTAGCTTTAAGAGATGAAACAGTGAAGGCAGCAGAGGATCAAACAGGTAAAAAGACAAAGCCTAGTGGAAATCCTTGGATAACGCAACAGACATTGAATTTAATTAATGAATGGAGAGAATATAAATATGCAGCAAGAGAAGCAGGCGAAAGAGGATACAAACGTTTAAAAAATCAAACTGACAGGAAGTGAAATATGGCTAAGCAGGAATAGCTAGAGAACAAATGTGATAATGTAGAAGTGTATATACTGAAGCATCAAAGAAACGTATAGGCATGCGTATTCAAATATAGAGATATGTAAACACGCAGAGTACGGCGCTGCGATCGGAAACACCTATATAAGACAAGTGTTGTTGTTAGATCGGTTACTTCTACTACAATGGCAGGTTACTAAGACTTAAGTGAGTTTCAACGTGGTGTTATAGTCGGCGCATGAGCGATGGGACACAGCATCTCGGAGGTAGCGATGAAGTGGGGATTTTTTCATACGACAGTTTCACGAGTGTACAGTGAATATCAGGAATCCGGTAAAACATCAAATCTCCAACGCCGCTGCAACCGGAAAAAGATCCTACAAGAACGGGACCAACGACGACTGAAGAGAATCGTTCAGCGTGACAGAAGGGCAACCGTTCCTCAAGCTACTGCAGATATCAATTCTGGGCCATCAACAGCCATCAACAAGTGTCAGCGTACGAACCATTCAACGAAACAACATTGATATGGGCTTTAGCAGCCGAAGGCCCACTTGTGTACCGTTGATGACGGCACAAGACAAGCCCTTACACCTCGCCTGGGCCAGTTAACACCGATATTGGACTGTTGATGACTGGAAACATATTGTCTGGTCGGACGAGTCTCGTTTCAAATTGTGTCGAGAGGACGGACGTGTGTGGGTTTGGAGACAATCTCATGAATCCATAGACCCTGCATGTCAACAGGGGACTGTTCAAGGTGGTGGAGGCTCTGTAATGGTGTGGGGCGTGTGCAGTTGGAATGATATGGGACCCCTGATACGTCTAGATACGACTCTGACAGGTGACACGTACGTAAGCATCCTGTCTGATCACCTGGATCCATTCATGTGCATTGAGAATTCCGACGGACTTGGGCAATTGCAGCAGGTCGATGCGACACCCCACACGTCCAGAGTTGCTACAAAGTGGCTCCAGGAACACTCTTCTGAGTTTAAACACTTCCACTGGCCACCAAACTCCACACACATGAACATTATCGAGCATATCTGGGATGCCTTCCACCGTGCTGTTCAGAAGAGATCTCTGCCCAGTCGTACTCTTACTGATTTATAGATAGCCCTGCAGGATTCATGGTGTCAGTTCCCTCGAGCTATACTTCAGACATTAGTCGAGTCCATGCCTCGTCGTGTTACGGCATTTCTGCATGCTCGCGGGGCCCTACACGATATTAGGCAGGTGTAACAGTTTCTTTGGCTCTTCAGTGTATCACTAGGGGTAACCTAGGGGTGCCTACAAAAAAATTAAAGAGACTCTTGGAGAAAAGAGGAGCAGTGGCATGAATATCAAGGGCTCAGATGGAAAACCAAAGAAGGTAAAGCTGAAAGGTAGATGGAGTCTATATGGTCTATACAGGGGAGATGTACTTGAAGGTAATATTACAGAAAGGGAAAGTGGACCTAGATGGAGATGAAATGAGTGGTATGGTACTGAACAACAACTACATTTCTACATTTGCTAATTAACTCGCGGTTTTTCTGCGTGCTCTAAAGGTGTTATATAGAGGGCAAAGATCTGTTTAGCATGACGTGTATTGACTCCTCTCGGCAGTATCCCAATACCGTTTTAGAAGGTAGTGATGCACTTGGGTGTAACTTTGGATGAGCACCTCCAATAGGCAGTAAATACTGTCGCCACATGCAGGAAGACTTCCACTTGTCTCTATGCCTTCCAGAAATATCTGAACATAGAGTATTTCTGTGTGGGATTGAGAATGTCATCTTGTGCCATCATTCATCATACCGAGCCTCCACTATTGCGAAGTAGTCACACGCGGTACGAGTGCTGAAAACTAGACGATTAGGACTACCCATGAATACTTGTCTCTTTTACACCTGCAACACCTACATGTTGGTGATTCATATGCTCAGTTAGGATGATTGTGGCAGGCCAATTAGTGTGACTTTTGTAAGTAGGCTGTTTATATTTTCTTATTGGCAACGTTACGTAGCGCTCTGTATGAAAATCACTGGCTGTGCTGTGTGCAACCTGTGGCTAGTTTGCATTGTTGTCTGCCATTGTAGTGTTAGGCAGCGGCAGCTGGATGTGAACAGCGCGTAGCGTTGCACAGTTGGAGGTGAGCCGCCAGCAGTGGTGGATGTGGGGAGAGAGATGGCGGAGTTTTGTAATTTGTCATGAACTGATATATATATTATGACTATTAAGGTAAATACATTGTTTGTTCTCTATTAATATCTTTCATTTGCTAACTATCCCTATCAGTAGTTAGTGCCTTCAGTAGTTTGAATCTTTTATTAGCTGGCAGTAGTGGCGCTCGCCGTATTGCAGTAGTTCGAGTAACGGAGATTTTTGTGAGGTAAGTGATTTGTGAAAGGTATAGTTTAATGTTACTCAGGGCCATTCTTTTGCAGGGATCTTTGATAGTCAGATTGCGTTGCGCTAAAAATATTGTGTGTCAGTTTAAGCATAGTCTTGTACAATTGTTATAAGGGGACGTTTCTTCTTTACGATTTGGTAACTTATCTGCTAGTGTAAGTTCTCGTGATGCATCACTCTAGTGTTAAGATGTGTCATAGGTATTAGACATGGCCATTTTAGTGTAATATTTTTTCTGCTTGAGCTTTGTCATGTATAGATATAAGTTTTATATTTTTTATATTTTCTGCTGCTGTTTGCCAGGCATAGCGTTACTGAATTTGACTTTGTGTTACTCTTCTAAGCTAGTTTTTCTTGTTTCCTGCACAGTGCCTTATATTAGTTGTAATTTATGCTGCTTGCTTTGCCATTTCTATTTTTTGTCATTGATGTTTATATTAATTGTTTTATGTGATGCTGCATTGCCTCGTCCCTTAGTTTAGCATCTGAGCTCAGTAGATTTAAGTTAGCTTAAGAGGGGGTAGCCTATAAGACAATGAGTTATGATGAATTGGAAGAAATGCATTGAGAAGCTATACGAAAAAGGTTTGGCAAAAAAAAGTAGTGTACAGTGGAGAAAAACTATTTTTGACAGAGGATGTGAACAGAATACAGAAAGCGTGCTTAGATAGGACTTTTGGGAATAATGATGAACGAAGGGAGATCTCCATGCAAAATACTGCAGTAAAACAAACCCTGTCCTTTCCTTTTGTGTTATCCCACAATGTGTTTGTGTACCCTTGTGTATTTGTTTTCTTCCTGTCTCTGTGTAGTTTCATAGAATTTTTTCTTCTTTTAATATTAAGCTACATTCACTATGATGAGGAATACTGTTATCCTCAAATATAATTGGCATTAATAATATGTTATTTACTTTGTAAAGATGTTTAGACATTATTTATTCTGTTTTGTTTTAATGCTCATGTGTGAAGTTGATGTTTCAATAATTATTCTGATATTTTATGTATTTACTTATGTCATAATTCCTGTAACACTGATGTATATGTTATTTCTATTCTTTTGTAAAGCCTGTACTACTACAGAGTTATCTGTATTGTTATGTTCTTTAATGATGTATTTTGTACCTTTGTAATTGTATTCTAATGTTATAATATTGTAATTGACACCAGTTCATCTATTTAAGTAACTTGTAAGTTACATTTCAACACGTTTCTGTTGGTCACAGTAATGCCCAATATGTGAGAAGTTGGGACTGTTGTGTTTGCATGTGTGTTAATAATTCAGCAAGGGACTGGATAACAGCATTGCTGGTTCGAAGGACATTCCAAAAACTTTGTGAGTGCACAAGTGGTGATTACGGACTTGCTATATTAACTGCAAGACTCTTCAATGGTGATTGTGCACCCCCACAGTCACAACAGATGGCTGCTGGCCATCTCTACAAGGACTACAGTGGGTCTGCATCTTTGATGACCCAACAATACCATTATCTCTACCAGGACTACAGTGGGCCTGTCCATACTTTCTACAAGGACTGCAGTGGGTCTGCACCTCTGGTGGCCCACCAATACCATACTCTCTACCAGGACTACAGTGGGTCTGCTCTGTGATGACCTACCTACCAATATTCTTCAAAACGTCGAATCACTCTGCTGTGGGTTTGCTCTGTTGTGGCCCATTACCTGTCTGCATGTCAAGAGTCAGCACTGTCTTTCCGTTGGAAGGACACCACTACTTCTTCAAGACTGCATGGAAATCCACTACTTCTGTGTGCAATTTTTTTTACTAATGAGACTTTGTGAAAAAAAACTGTAATTACTATTATGATAAATGATCAGGACTGTCTTTATGGACTGTGAGAAAATTTTAGCTTTTGACCAACATTGTATCAATAAGTGTGTGCATTGGATATCTTTGTTAGTGTAATTATAAAAAAAATTTTATCAAATCATTATTGGCCACTGGCCAAAAAAATTTGTAAAATTTTTTGTGGGGAGCATGGGGGCTATGTAAGTAGGCTGTTTATATTTTCTTATTGGCAACGTTACGTAGCGCTCTGTATGAAAATCACTGGCTGTGCTGTGTGCAGCCTGTGGCTAGTTTGCATTGTTGTCTGCCATTGTAGTGTTAGGCAGCGGCAGCTGGATGTGAACAGCGCGTAGCGTTGCACAGTTGGAGGTGGGCCGCCAGCAGTGGTGGATGTGGGGAGAGAGATGGCGGAGTTTTGTAATTTGTCATGAACTGATATATATATATTATGGCTATTAAGGTAAATACATTGTTTGTTTTCTATTAATATCTTTCATTTGCTAACTATCCCTATCAGTAGTTAGTGCCTTCAGTAGTTTGAATCTTTTATTTAGCTGGCAGTAGTGGCGCTCGCCGTATTGCAGTAGTTCGAGCAACGGAGATTTTTGTGAGGTAAGTGATTTGTGAAAGGTATAGTTTAATGTTACTCAGGGCCATTCTTTTGCAGGGATCTTTGATAGTCAGATTGCGTTGCGCTAAAAATATTGTGTGTCAGTTTAAGCATAGTCTTGTACAATTGTTATAAGGGGACGTTTCACTTTAAGTGCTTGTCATGTCATCATAATCGAACCACAAGTCTCACCTACCTTGCATCCTAGCTGTGCCCATCCACAGAGCAAAAATATTTGCGAACTTCTTCTCTGTTGCTGGTGCCCGCTTCTGGAGCAAGCACCCAGAAATCTACGCACAATTCAATTCCCAATTGCTTTTGAGTGTGCTATTGCTTTTTAAAAAATGCAGATGCACTTCCTTTCTGTCATTCTCGTAGCGTTCCCAAAGACATTTACGTATATGACCAGATTCCCCCTGTCAAACAGCAAAGCAAATGCTTCCGTATTCTCCCAGTTACATTTCATATCTTTTCATTTAAAAATCAGTCACGCTATGCACAGGATATTTCTTTCTCTTTTCATTTAAGAAAATCAGTCACGCAACTTGCTTTTCCCCTACCTGAATCACGCATACTTTATCACGTTCCTCTTTCTCATCCATTTCCAGAAATGCAGAATTACAGATTTATTCGTCCTCCAGTTCTTACAAACTGCACTGTACGTCTGCGACACCAGCTGGTACACTTCGGTTACGTATGAGAGGAAATATTCGAGGTGACCTCCTTCTGCCTGAATTCGGGGTTCCGCTCGTCATCTCATTGACTTCCACACACCATCAAAAATGTCTGGTGTAGCTCGTACTACCTGAGAGGTTGTCACAATGCGTGCATGGAGAGTAGGTTCATCCACAATAGCAGTCAAGTACTCGACAGATTTTACTTGCCCCACAGGTGAAAGTCAAGGGAGTTTAAGTTAGGTGAACGGGATGGCCAAGCGGTCGGTCCACCTATACCTGTCCAGCGCTAAGGGGAATGTGTATTCAGGTGCCTCCGGGCACACGGACTGAAATGTGGGGGAGCACCATCGTGCATGAAATACAGTAGTCCATACGATGCAAGTCGCATGTCATCTAAGAAGGGAAACTCAAATATAGTGGTAAGTTGGCCCATTGTGTAGTCCGTCAAAAACTGAACACAAATCAAACGTGAAAACAAGAAGAAGTCGTACTGAACTGTGGAAAAAAGAAGCAAAACAGAAATAGTTAACGGTCCCATATTAATATGTGCAATATCGAGCAATAATACCGAGCGCCGTGTCGTGGTCATGCGGTCACGGTATTGTACTGTAAACGGGAAGACACTGGTTCAAATCTCTCTTGTTCCAAAAGAAATTATTTTTTCACAAAATTACGGACTGCCCATCCGGTCATTGACGTGCCTGTTCGCTGTATTCAAATTTGTTTATGTGTCGTGGTGTAACGTCTGTTTGCAACAGTGACGTCTAACGAACGGACCTCGAGATGTACGTACCTCCAATTTGTTCCAAACACGTACCACATGTCATGCCTCTTGCGTTCGATTTTGGAAGTTTTTGACTCTTGAATACCTTCGCTGTGACATAATTCACACCCTTTCATTTGTTGTTTTCATTTCTGTGGGAGGTCTATGCGGCATCTCGTCTGCTCTCACTGTCCATCACAGATTATGAGTCATGTTAAGAATATGTTACCATTGAAAGCAAATGTGATGAACAGTGAGAGCAGACGAGATGCCGCATAGACCTCTCACAGAAATGAAAACAACAAATAAAAGGGTGTGAATTATGTTGCAGCGAAGGTATTCAAGAGCCAAAACTTCCAAAACGGAAATCAGGAGGCATAACATGTGGTACCTGTGTAGAACGAATGGGAGGTACATTCGCCACCAAGACACACACACCAATCTGAATACACGGACGGACACGTCAGTGAACGGACGGACAGTTAATAATTTTGTCAAGAAAGCCCATGGGCATGAGGAATATTTCAACCTGGATCTCCCCCTTCGCAGTCAAACACAGTGACCACATGACCACGACACGAAGCTCGTTAATATCGATCGATTTTGTGCATGTTAATTTGGGACCGTTCACTGTTTCTATTTTGCTTTTTTTTCCCACAATTTAGTACACCTTCTTCCTGTTTTCCTGCTTGATCTTGATCTGTGGTCAGTATTTGACGGGCCTTCCAATGGCCAACTTACTACTAAATCTCGGGGGGGGGGGGGGGGGTCTTACGATGAGAAGTTTCCCTTGAAAGTACTCAGACAAAGCAGTCTGCAAGAAATCTGTGTTGCTCAGTCCAATAAGCGACCTTGGAAGGACTTTTTTTTTTTTTTGTCATCAGTCTACTGACTGGTTTGATGCGGCCCGCCATGAATTTCTTTCCTGTGCTAACCTCTTCATCTCAGAGAAGCACTTGCAACCTACGTCCTCAATTATTTGCTTGACGTATTCCAATCTCTGTCTTCCTCTACAGTTTTTGCCCTCTACAGCTCCCTCTAGTACCATGAAAGTCATTCCCTCATGTCTTAGCAGATGTCCTATCATCCTGTCCCTTCTCCTTATCAGTGTTTTCCACATATTCCTTTCCTCTCCGATTCTGCGTGGAACCTCCTCATTCCTTACCTTATCAGTCCACCTAATTTTCAACATTCGTCTATTGCACCACATCTCAAATGCTTCGATTCTCTTCTGTTCCGGTTTTCCCACAGTCCATGTTTCACTACCATACAATGCTGTACTCCAGACGTACATCCTCAGAAATTTCTTCCTCGAATTAAGGCCGGAATTTGATAATAAAAGACTTCTCTTGGCCAGAAATGCCTTTTTTGCCATAGCGAGTCTGCTCTTGATGTCCTCCTTGCTCTGTCCGTCATTGGTTATTTTACTGCCTAGGTAGCAGAATTCCATAACTTCATTGACTTCGTGACCATCAATCCTGGTGTTAAGTTTCTCGCTGTTCTCATTTCTACTACTTCTTATTACCTTCGTCTTTCTCTGATTTACTCTCAAACCATACTGTGTACTCATTAGACTGTTCATTCCGTTCAGCAGATCATTTAATTCTTCTTCACTTTCACTCAGGATAGCAATGTCATCAGCGAATCGTATCATTGATATCCTTTCATCTTGTATTTTAATTCCACTCCTGAACCTTTCTTTTATTTACATAATTGCTTCCTCGATGTACAGATTGAAGAGTAGGGGCGAAAGGCTACAGCCTTGTCTTACACCCTTCTTAATACGAGCACTTCGTTCTTGATCGTCCACTTTTATTATTCCCTCTTGGTTGTTGTACATATTGTATATGACCCGTCTCTCCCTACAGCTTACCCCTACTTTTTTCAGAATCTCGAACAGCTTGCATCATTTTATATTGTCGAACGCTTTTTCCAGGTCGACAAATCCTATGAAAGTGTCTTGATTTTTCTTTAGCCTTGCTTCCATTAGTAGCCGTAACGTCAGAATTGCCTCTCTCGTCCCTTTACTTTTCCTAAAGCCAAACTGATGGTCACCTAGCGCATTCTCAATTTTCTTTTCCATTCTTCTGTATATTATTCTTGTAAGCAGCTTCGATGCATGAGCTGTTAAGCTGATTGTGCGATAATTCTCGCACTTGTCAGCTCTTGCCGAAAGTCAGATGGTATATCGCCAGACTCATATATTCTACACACCAATGTGAATAGTCGTTTTGTTGCCACTTCCCCCAATGATTTTAGAAATTCTGATGGAATGTAATCTATCCCTTCTGCCTTATTTGACTGTAAGTCCTCCAAAGCTCTTTTAAATTCCGATTCTAATACTGGATCCCCTATCTCTTCTAAATCGACACTTGTTTCTTCTTCTATCACATCAGACAAATCTTCACCCTCATAGAGGCTTTCAATGTATTCTTTCCACCTATCTGCTCTCTCCTCTGCATTTAACAGTGGAATTCCCGTTGCACTCTTAATGTTACCACCGTTGCTTTTAATGTCACCAAAGGTTGTTTTGACATTCCTGTATGCTGAGTCTGTCCTTCCGACAATCATATCTTTTTCTATGTCTTCACATTTTTCCTACAGCCATTTCGTCTTAGCTTCCCTGCACTTCCTATTTATTTCACTCCTCAGCGACTTCTATTTCTGTGCGCCGGCCGCGGTGGTCTAGCGGTTCTGGCGCTGCAGTCCGGAACCGCGGGACTGCTACGGTCGCAGGTTCGAATCCTACCTCGGGCATGGGTGTGTGTGATGTCCTTAGGTTAGTTAGGTTTAAGTAGTTCTAAGTTCTAGGGGACTTATGACCTAAGATGTTGAGTCCCATAGTGCTCAGAGCCATTTTTTTCTATTTCTGTATTCCTGATTTTCCCGGAACATGTTTGTACTTCCTCCTTTCATCAATCCACTGAAGTATTTCTTCTGTTACCCATGGTTTCTTCGCAGCTACCTTCTTTGTACCTATGTTTTCCTTCCCAACTTCTGTGATGGCCCTTTTTATAGATGTCCATTCCTCTTCAACTGTACTGCCTACTGCGCTATTCCTTATTGCTGTATCTATAGCGTTAGAGAACTTCAAACGTATCTCGTCATTTTTTAGTACTTCCGTATCCCACTTCTTTGCGTATTGATTCTTCCTGACTAATGTCTTGAACTTGAGCCTACTCTTCATCACTACTATATTGTGATCTGAGTCTATATCTTCTCCTGGGTACGCCTTACAATCTGATTTCGGAATCTCTGTCTGACCATGATGTAATCTAATTGAAATCTTCCCGTATCTCCCGGCCTTTTCCAAGTATACCTCCTCCTCCTCTTGTGATTCTTGAACAGGGTATTCGCTATTACTAGCTGAAACTTGTTACAGAACTCAATTAGTCTTTCTCCTCTTTCATTCTTTGTCCCAAACCCATATTCTCCTGTAACCTTTTCTTCTACTCCTTCCCCTACAACTGCATTCCAGTCGCCCATGACTATTAGATTTTCGTCCCCCTTTACATACTGCATTACCCTTTCAATATCCTCATACACTTTCTCTATCTGTTCATCTTCAGCTTGCGACGTCGGCACGTATACCTGAACTATCGTTGTCGGCGTTGGTCTGCTGTCGATTCTGATTAGAACAACCCGATCACTGAACTGTTCACAGTAACATACCCTCTGCCCTACCTTCCTATTCATAACGAATCCTACACGTGTTATACCATTTTCTGCTGCTGTTGATATTACCCGATACTCATCTGACCAGAAATCCTTGTCTTCCTTCCACTTCACTTCACTGACCCCTTTGCATTTCCCTCTTCAGATTTTCTAGTTTCCCTACCACGTTCAAGCTTCTGACATTCCACGCCCCGACTCGTAGAGCGTTATCCTTTCGTTGATTATTTAATCTTTTTCTCATGGTAACCTCCCCCTTGGCAGTCCCCTCCCGGAGATCCGAATGGGGGACTATTCCGGAATCTTTTGCCAATGGAGAGATCATCATGACACTTCTTCAATTACAGGCCACATGTCCTGTGGATACACGTTACGTGTCTTTAATGCAGTGGTTTCCATTGCCTTCTGCATCCTCATGTCGTTGATCATTGCTGATTCTTCCGCCTAAGGCAATTTCCCACCCCTAGGACAAGAGAGTGCCCTGAATCTCTATCCGCCCCTCCGCCCTCTTTGACAAGGCCGTTGGCAGAATGAGGCTGACTTCTTATGCCGGAAGTCTTCGACCGCCAATGCTGATTATTTATCAAAATTTAGACAGTGGCGGGGATTGAACCCGGGATCGAATACGTATTGATTATGAATGTAAGACGCTACACTTAGACCACGGGTAGTTCTGGAACGACACAGTGTTGCAAAAAGTAATCGTCAATACTGGCTGCCCAGATGTTAATGGGCAACCTGCGTTGGTGAGCCAATTGGATCGTTGGATGGATTTTTGTGTCCGTCCACACATGCTGGTTATCCAAATTCTGGATTCCGTCCCTTGTGAATGTCGCTTCATCTGTGAATAAAACAACAGTGGCGAAGTTGGGCGTCATAACACATAGCTGCAGGAACCACTTGCAGAGCGTAACTCTAGGAGGATAATCCGTGCAGTGTCGGCCGCCATCCGTTCGGCCGCACTTTAACATAAGAGCGCCGCCAGTCATGCCCCCTTGTTTCTTATAGTCGCAACCGCGTCAGGAGAGCGCTGCCACGAACGCTTACGCTGCTGTCTATGATATGCAAGCATTCCGTTCCCAGAGCCTCAGCGGCAGGCTACTTGAGTTGAAACACCAACGTACGAACCCCATTTTCTGTGTCAGCCATTTCATAACATTTACAGATTTTCACAGCTGTCAGCGCTCGTCATCTACAGAATAGTCCTTGTATTGAAGACTGATTCAATTATAAATCCTTGTATCTATATATATTTCAACATTAAAATCTACTGTTAGCAACTGACACTACAAGGACAGCAAAGTTATATATTGCTTTTCCTATTTGATATTACACTACTGGCCATTAAAATTGCTACACCAAGAAGAAATGCACATGATAAACGGGTATTCATTGGACAAATGTATTATACTAGAACTGACATGTGATTATATTTTCACGCAATTTGGGTGCATAGATCATGAGAAATCCTTACCCAGAACAATCAGCTCTGGCCGTAATAACGGCCTTCATACGCGTGGGCATTGAGTCAAACAGAGCTTGGATGGCGTGCACAGGTACAGATACCCATGCGTCTTCAACACGATACCACAGTTCATCAAGAGTAGTGACTGGCGTATTGTGACGAGCGAGTTGCTCGCCCACCATTGACCGGAAGGCTTTAGTTGGTGAGAGATCTGGAGAATGTGCTGGCCAGGGCAGCAGTCGAACATTTTCTGTATCCAGAAAGGCCCCTACAGGACCTGCAACATGCGGTCGTGCATTATCCTGCTGAAATGTAGGGTTTCGTAGGGATCGAATGAAGGGTAGAGCCACGGGTCATAACATATGTGAAATGTAACGTCCGCTGTTCAAAGTGCCGTCAGTGCGAACAAGAGGTGACCGAGACGTGTGACCAATGGCACCCCATACCATCGCGCCGGGTGATAGGCCAGTATGGCGATGACGAATACACGCTTCCAATGTGCGTTCACCGCGATGTTGCCAAACACGGATGCAACAATCATGATGCTGTAAACAGAACCTGGATTCATCCGAAAAAATGACATTTTACCATTCGTGCACCCAGGTTCGTCGTTGAGTACACCATCGCAGGCGCTCCTCTCTGTGTTGCAGCGTCGAGGGTAACCGCAGCCATGGTCTCCGAGCTGATAGTCCATGCTGCTGCAAACGTCGTCGAACTGTTCGTGCAGATGGTTGTCGTCTAACAAACATCCCCATCTGTTGACTCAGGGATCGAGACGTGGCTGCACCATCCGTTACAGCCATGCGGATAAGATGCCTGTCATCTCGACTGCTAGTGATACGAAGCCGTTGGGATCCAGCACGGCGTTCCGTATTACCCTCCTGAACCCACCGACATATTCTGCTAACAGTCATTTGATCACGACCAACGCGAGCAGCGATGTCGCGATTCGATGAACCGCAACCGCAGTCGCGATAGGCTACAATCCGACCTTTATCAAAGTCGGAAACGTGATGGTACGCATTTCTCCTCCTTACACGAGGCTTCACAACAACGTTTCACCTGGCAACGCCGGTCAACTGCTGTTTGTGTATGAGAAATCGGTTGGAAACTTTCCCCATGTCAGCACGTTGTAGGTGTCGCCACTGGCGCCAACCTTGTGTGAATGTTCTGAAAAGCTAATCATTTGTCTATCACAGCATCTTCTTCCTGTCGGTTAAATTTAGCATCTGTAGCACGTCATCTTCATGGAGTAGCAATTTTAATGGCCACTAGTGTAGATGTAGAATAAATTAATATCTGAATTCTCTGTCCATG
Source organism: Schistocerca cancellata (assembly GCF_023864275.1). Taxonomy (NCBI): domain Eukaryota; kingdom Metazoa; phylum Arthropoda; class Insecta; order Orthoptera; family Acrididae; genus Schistocerca; species Schistocerca cancellata. Next base: position 168,582,399 of record NC_064634.1, read on the forward strand.
AATCACATCTGTTCCTTGCTCCTGTATCTACTTAAGGACCAGAAAGCAGCAGACAAGGCCTGTATGCGCTGCAGATGGTATGGATGGAGCACGTTTCCATGTAAACATCTCCAGATCGTCACGTGCTGCACGTTACTCTGCAAGCCTAACCGTCTTGTACTGAACCCGGGACTTTCCTCCACAGCGTTGAGTATCCTCTGGTGTTGTACGTCCTTGCCAGTGCCCTGCCGCCTGATGGATGTTTGAAACTCCCCTATTCACAGAGGCGGCGATGCATTCCTTCATACGTCTTTCGGAAAGAGTAGCGTTCTTGGTACAAGCAACGTGTATTTCCATCCACTAAACCGTGCTTGTAATGCATGGTCGCAAGCTCTTGATTTTTTATCCAGACTCAGAAGTAAGGTCACAGGCGAATACAAACCAACCGATACACACCTTTGCTAATGGATATGGATACGTTCAACATTCCTAGTGCTTACGTGTCACTTCAGAGCGTACTGCACACCACAATTATTAACCACGAATATGCCGACAGCTACGTATTTAACTGGCGATCACTGTACTCCATCTTCACGTGCTGAAGGTTAATCAGGACCATATCGCATTGAGTTACAGTCTGATTGCTTGTGTAACACTTGTAACCGGAGTCGTACATTTCCCCCGGCATGCGGCAATTGTCAGCGTGCACTATGTAACAGTAACGTGCTTGGATAACTCAGTAACTATGCTTCCCCACTCCCTATGTTGACATTGCCTTTTTTTCCTTCTTTTTATATGAAGAATCCGTCTCTGACGTTTTGCCGTCGAGTTCTGAAACAACCTTTGTATTAGATTGTTGCCGTTCCTTTATTATACGAGTGATTTATTTATTAGGAAGCACTTTCACCCTCATTTACTGAGAATTTTTTTATCTTTTTTATCTTTTATCTTTTTTTATCTTTTTTTAATCTTTTTATATGAGGAATCCTTCTCTGACGTTTTGCCGTCGAGTTCTGAAACAACCTCCGTATTAGATTGTTGCTGTTCCTTTATTATACGAGTGATTTATTTATTAGGAAGTACTTTCACCCTCATTTACTGAGAATATATTAAAAATTAGTTTATCTCATTTGAAGCAACACTATCAGGGGTCTAACATCCTGTGGAAATAGTCATTAACCAGCACAAAAAGCTTGAGAAGCGGCCTAGATTACTCATACTGCTACGTGAAGAAAATGTTCCGCTCCCTGCGAATATTCAAAGAAACAGAGAGTAGGCTAAATAGATCTCACAGCTTGTCACTGGAATTAAAAACAGTGTATGACATAAACAGGCTGCTACTCGCAACATCCCATGAACCATACAGGCGAGTACCGATTGCCGCATATGAGGCCCGCAAGTTACGCTGCCCTTACATCGACAGAAACAGCCCGCCAACAAAACGAACAGGCCGGGTTGGTTTCAACCGAATCTCCAATCGCCGCCACAGTGACGTCTCGCTGCCTGGAGGCCGAGTACCGTAGTAAGCAGTGCTGCGGTTGCGAGCACTATTTCGCTTCCGCAAGATCACGTACCTGCTGAACGCTACGCCTGTAACTCCTCCAGCAGGAGGGTATTCAGGACGCCACCAGGCTGCTCTACAGTCAGTTCGCACTCCGGAACACCGGCCACGACTAGCAGCCCCTTCAATTAGAGTCCACATTGCCGAGCAGAACGAGTATCGTCTTGCCGTAGCACCTGGGCATCTCAGCCACCGCCGGAAGCGTCCTCCACTCACTGTCGAGCTAAACTCCGTCCCTCGACCGTTCTAGAGCTCACCACCTCGCTGGATAAACCTTCGGCCGTCCATGAGCTTACTACCTCGCTAGATTTCGTCTTCAACCGTCCACATGCTCGCCTTCACGCTGCCTGCTGGTTTCACTTTGTCCTCAAGCTGCCTACTGCTCACTTTATGGACTTCATGTACGTAAGAAGTCCCAGTGCCATATCTGTTGTTGTCTTTCAGGATGAACCAAACAGTATGAGCACCGGAGACGCCGACGAGATGCAGCACAGCGCCGGATTCGCACCTTGTGGCCAAAATTGGAACCAATTCTTTTCCCAGCGTAAATAGGTTCCGCATTAACGCATTAGCGTATCTACCAAGCTTCGATGCCATACGATGCTTGCAGTTCAATCTGGCCCTGCTCGAGTCGCTGCATTTTAAAATTGTAATAACTTGTCGTGATAACGTCGCAACTTTGGACATTAAACGTTAAATGCCAACTAATTTAAATCAGACTATAACAACAGAACAAACTAACCTCTGGAAGGAACTGTATATTGTGTGTATGCAAATGTTAATGTACTTTAAATTTAAAAAAGGCATACTATTGAAAGTTATGAAATTCTGTAAAACAGTAGCAGTACTGACATTGGCATACGGAATTTAGACTTGGGCAATGAGGAAAATGAAGGAAAACGTATTCAGACGTTTAAAATACGGTTCACAAGAAAAGTTAACGGTGTAAGAATTGCAACAGAGCTGGCAGAAGACAGCTTCATACAACAGCAGTTACTGACTCAATAACCAATTACAGGGAAAATAATGGATGGTTTACGTGAACAGAATGAAAAAATGACAGGTTACTAGTAAAGCTACATAGCTGTAGATCCCCGGCGAAATATAAAGTGAAAAGATCGTAACTACGTTGTGCGGAACAGGTCTGGAATTAAATCCATGACAGATTATGATAAAACTGAGATGATACGTATGTTATTAATTAGAATATTTACTGATCTCACTATTCAGTTAACTTGTTGTTTGCTGCCTGGTCACAAGGCGACACGCTTAACATAGGCAAGTCAAGGGAAACGTAAATTTTGTAGCCTAGATAATATGCGAGCCGCAGTTAGTCTTACTATTCATGGGGAATCGATGGGTAACTGCGCATTCATTACCTACGTCAGGAGTTAATGTCTGTGCGCAGGGAACACGTTATCGACCGTAACATGAACTCCGCGATCTAGTTTCCTTACAATTCTGAGACAAGACTGCTTTAAAAGCAATGAAGGATTATCTTGCAGTGACTAGACCAACCGATAAAATGAATAATAAATTAAGGCCGTCCAATCGTCTCAGGTGAAAGAAACTTACTTGACTCCCAGCTATTTTGTTACCTCTTGATATCTTACATGTCTGTCACGTAGCATGATCTAAAGAGAACACGTTTCAAGGGCACACTATCGATCTTCGGTATACTAAAAAAAATTTGCAAACTAACCATGTTATTAAAAAGGGCCCCTTTCATGTTTTTTTCTCTGTGCTCCACCCTCGTTAGCTACACGCCTCTGATTTCAGCAATTCTGAACACAGACTAAAAGAACTATTAATTTTAATGAGCAAAATAAAGATGTAGGAAGAAGGCTTCATAATCAGTTTACAGTAATTTGCACAGTGAAGCTGTCTTATAAGCAGTATAATCATCGAATGTAATTTTTCCAGCGAAAAGTAATCACCACTGTCTAATATTTTCCAACGTGTGACCTACTTACTGTCACAAATCATCTAAACTATGCTTTCCTAAGCAGCAGACTATTATTTATTTATTTACTTATTTACACGTCAAGTTTCGTAGGACCAATGAGGAGCAAATCTCCAAGGTCATGGAACGAGTCAGTACATGAAATGCTTATGAGCCCAAGAAAAGTCAAGCCATAAGTTTAAGTACACGCCGTCAACAACGCAAGAGCTTAATTTTTCAAGGAAATCCTCGACAGAGTAGAAGGAGTGACCCATGAGGAAACTGTTCAGTTTCGATCGAAAAGCGCGTGGACCACTGCTAAGATGTTTGAATTAATTCTTGTAGTAGCTTATTGAAAATTCGTGCAGCAGCATAATGCAAATCTTTCTGCACAAGAGTTAAGGAAGTCTTATCCAATCGCAGGTTTGATTTCTGCCGGGTATTAACTGAGTGAAACTGCTTATTCTTGGGAACGATACTGCTAACAAGGAATGACAGTAAAGAATATATATATTGTGAGGCCAATGTCAAAGTGCTCAGACTAGTGAAGAGGTGTCGAGTAGAGGTTCGGGAACTTAACACCACTTATTGCCCGAATCGCCCGTTACTGAGCCAAAAATATCCTTTTATAATGGAAAGAGTTACCCCAAAATATAATATCATAGGACAGAAACGAATGAAAATAAGCAAAGTAGACTAATTTTCGTGTCGAGCTGTCACTTACATCAGATACCGTTCGAATAGTAAAAATGGCAGCATTAAGTCTTTGAACAAGATCCTGAATGTTTACAGTTTGCTATCTATCTGAACACCTAGAAATTTGAACTGTCCAGTTTCACTAATCATGCCCATTCAGTGAAATTAAAACGCCAGGTTTTGTTGAATTGTGTGTTACAAACTGTAAAATCTGAGTCTTACTGTGACGTAGCGTTAGTTTATTTTCTACAAGCCATAAACTTATGTCATGAACTGCACTATTTGAAACCGAGCCAGTGTTGCACACGACATCCTTTACTATCAAGCTAGTGTCATCAGCAAACATAAATATTTTAGAGTTACCCTTAATACTAGAGGGCATATCATTTATATAAATAAGGAACAGGAGTGGCCCCAAAACTGATACCTGTGGTACCCCCATTTTACTGTACCCTGCCCAGACCCCACACTGACTATTCTCGAAATTCCTTTTCGATTTCAGCGTGTTCATATTGTCAGAGGTACTTACCTGGTGCCATGTACATACCATTTGACATAGATATCTGCCGATCTCAACTATTTGCGTACCGAGGCCCACGAGAAAGACAGGCCTTGGCGCGTGCGTTTCCGCACGTGATGCTGCAGGTCTTACGGGTGCCAGTAACCGTCTCAAGCGGGGAGCGAGTAACTACACTGGTGTCGAAAATTAAAACAAGAAACGGAAATTTTGCAAGAGTGCATTTATTTTGCCACAGGTTTGTGTACACATTCTCACAAATGGTTGGAGTGCTCAATCTGAGGTGTGGTCATCTCTGGCAGCAATACAGGCCTGACAATGACGGGCGTGTAGCTGACGCGGGTGGAGGAACCACCCATGATCTGTGAGGTCGAGCGTTATCGTCCTTGAATAAGAAAGCTGAGCCCACAGCACTCCGCAGCAGTCTCACATAGGGTCCCAAGATCTCGTCACGATACCTGACAGCAGTTAAGCTTTGCCGATTGACCCGTTACAATTTCATGAAGAGGTGTCAGAGAGGTCAACATAATCCCTGCTCTCGCCATTATGTGTCATCCTCGATATCGGTCTCTTTCCATAATGTTTGGGTCCTGAAATCGTGTTCCACGTGCCCTCCATATGCGAATCCGTTGAGAAACACTCTCCAGACCAATTTGGAACTCAACTGTAAATAGAGAATTGGCCCTCTGTTCTACCGCCCAGGTGGCATGTTGACGACTGCACTATAGACGTTCCCTTCTGTGAGGACGTGTCAGAGGTAAACATTCAGCAGGTCTCCGACAATAAAGGCCACTCTGTCGAAGCTTTCAGTGCATCGTTTGTCTCGGTACAACACAGCTAGTGGGTGCTGCGAGGTCAGATACTAGTTGTAGTCCAGTACTACGGCGGTACGTCGTGCCCCTACAGCCAAATAATGGTCCTCTCTTTCTGGTGTCACCCATGCTCGGCCCTGCCCTGCCTATAAACCGCCGCAACATCCGAGAAACAACAGAACGATTCACATTAAGCCATCAGGCCTGCTTCCATTTCTCCCTACGGCCCTTCACTGCAGAGTGACAGGTAAGCTTCTTCTGTGTGCCATACTACACCGTCTGTGACAGCGCCCGCAGCGATTGTGTTTGTGGGACTACCCGGCAAGCACTACCCCGTTTGGTAGGTGCCCTGACGTCATGTTGGCGTGATTGTCCAATGACCGGAATGCCATCTAACGTGCAGAACATGATCGTACTGACCTATGTTGACAGTTTATATGATTGTGTTGTGAATTAGACACAGGACGGGGAAATAGTGATTTGTTGCTTTAATATTGGACACCAGTGTATTTCAGACGAGCTTAATAATTCTTGACTCTGCGTTTAAATGGATGCAAGCTCTCGACAGCACACGACAAATTAAAGGCCTTTGGTCCGTACCCTTTCAATTACGTACTGATTCCCTGTGGGCGCTGCACGGAACCGAAGGGTGGCGTCTAAGGCGACTAGTGCGACACAACAAGTTCGTTGTGGGGCCAGTATTTCTCATGGGACCCGATGCATACTGGCAACATTTTCTGCACGGAGAAATATGGGTGTTGTAATTGAAGATATTTAGTATAGGTAACTGTCACCAGTGCGGCCAGATTACTATGTTATTGATGGCCATATCAAAGAAGTAAGGTTCTCACAGTGTAGACAAAACGTGCTTCTCTCGAAGAATAAATCGACCAAGAAGATTGTAACCTACCCACAGAATTTTTTTTTGAAAATTATGTAACCATGAACCAAGTGTAACCTCCGTACAAAAATAATAATTAAATGAATTTTATATATTGTAACCTCTGAACAAACTTGGCTCCCATTTATAATCTCTGTGCAGAAATGCATTCACATTTAATGTAAACACAAAATTCAATTCCTAAACCCGGAAATATTAAAAAAAATTCAGTAACCTGGTAAATTTTATGACGACAGCAGCGCTGCGCCTCGGCCCTGTATTCTGAATAAAAAAGGAAAAATTCTTACCTCAATAAAAACTGCGAATATATCTGCTCTTACGTAAAAACTTTTCGGCACAGCTTCGTGGAATGCTGGGCTATAATTTTTTTTTTATTTTTGGAAGGAATGATCATGCATTGGAAATATTCTTTAAATTGAAATGAATGCTTTTCTCAAAAAAACTACTTTATATTATAAAAATTATTATTGGGGCATTTTTTAAAAAAACAAATTAATGACAGTTAATATACATTAGTAGATATGCGCAAGGCTGCTTCTTTACCTTCTACAATAATACTCATCCTCCAGAGTCCCGACCAGAGCAGACTGCCGACACGCGCAGGCACGCGCCGACTACTGTCGACAACTGCAGACTACTGAAGACTACTGCCGACAAGCAACAACTAACTACATACTACTCTCTGGTCAGAGACTCTGCCATGCCTCGCCCATCGCCGGCAACGCATACGTCTTACAAGATTAACGAAATTTATAAAGCGAACTTGTCGCATAAAAAGCTCTCGTGTTTCCAGCCCCCAATGGCAGAGTTAAAATGCCCAACATTTCGACGAGTGTCATATTCCTCATCTTCTGACAGAGCCTACATTACGTTATACGAACTTATTTAAGAACGCACTTAAAAAGTACCTGTTAAACAATACAGTTTACATGGTGAAAAGTAACACAAATAAATAATAATAATAATAATAATAGAACATCAGTCATTTCGAATTACACTCTCATACCATGTTTCTTTCTTCTTTTTTCTTCCCTTCTTATTTTTTATCTTTTCTGGAAAATATTACTCCCAAAGCTATGCAGTGTATAACGCTAACACATCCTTTCTCTGAGTTCAACATCTTACTCATTATAGAGGAATGCTGACCCAGTGTTTCAGGCTAGGAAATGGGAAACTGGTAGAGAAAATGGAAAGCAAATATAATAGTCTTGATATCAATTGACTGTATATGTAGTGTTACATTATGAAACAATGTGTGTCTATTGTGTGCAGTGAGTGGGAGTGAGAAATGAATGGACAGTGTAGCCCTTTACGTTATTAAATAATATCTTTCCAAATCAGAGTTGTATTCTCTCTCTCTCTCTCCCCATTGGGTGGGGTTTGAGAGAGAGGAATTAGAGTTTTACAAATTTTGACCCAAATATCAGCGGAAAAAATTAATATTTGGGTCAACATTTGTAAAACTCTAATTCCTCTCTCTCAAACCCCATCCTATGGGGAGAGAGGGAGAGTTTTAGTTTTAGCGAAGCAAAATTTACAAAGTAAATAAGTATTTTTTATTTATCCGTAGCCATTTTCCACGCAAAAATGAGAAGAATGTTTTTCTTGAATTACAGCGCCAACCACCAAGAATCAAAACAAATGTTAAGACAAAATGTACGTAGCTTTTTTATGTAGAATCTGATACTGCAATAAAAAATGGGGGTTCCCATTTGAAATTTTAAAGGTGCCTCCAACCCCACCCCCAGGGGTCTGGGGTGGTGGGCTAATTTTAGCATCAGCAGATGTCCCCCTCGAAAATAATCAACTTTTCATTCTACACATTTTTTCGTGTGAAGCTTATTTTTCGAGTAATTTGGTTTGTCAACTTAAAATTTACACCCTGTATAATAGCTTTGTACGACAGTTAATATGGTAAGCCAGAACACTGAACTGTGGGGGACTGTGCTAGGGCTGCGGCTCACTATAGATGTTATACAGTGTTTTCGCTGCAGCCGCTGAATTTTGAATTTGTGTCCTTCTGGACATTCCAAGATACTGATTGACAGTGTTAATCGCACCTTATGGCCGATTCAGGTGGTCAAGGGTACATCTCTTTCCTAAGTTTCTGGATTAAGAAAGGAGCTATTTTGGCAACATGAACAAATTTTACCCCCAAGTTTAAATTTGTAAAAATTGTATAAGACGGTTCTGGTTCCCTGTGTCACTATCCACTGGGCACATTGCAGCCGTTAATAAGAGCATCTGTGGAAGTACGTGTCATCTCAGTTGACTAATTTAACTTCTTTATTTGTTTTAGAAGCCTGGTGATACTCTGTGCATTGGATAGCACGGGATTGTTTGTTACTGCAAGCAGCCTGGGGTGGGTTTGATGACTCCTTGTCCAGGTGACGGATTGGTGCTTTTTCTGACCGCAGTTCTGTAACAGTGGTGCTCGAATTTTTCGGGATTCAAGTTTATAGAAGTACTTTTTTCTGCTTTGTATTTCATTAAGGTATTGGTACAATTTATCAGTGATTAGAAGTTCTGATTAATGTCAGACTATAATTCTTTTACTGCTATGTGTGTGTTTTCTAAACTCTAATGTAAGGCATTACTTAAACGTTTATTGATGCTTGTCTCACAAGGTGGCCTGTGGATGTTTGTTGACAATAAAAGTTTTGGATCAACAGCTTGAATTTCTAGGAGTAATTTCACACTACGGAAGAGGTCTCATAAAGGCTGTTTAATGATGTCTTAAGCGGATTGATGCACAACCAGTTAAACAAAACTGTTCTTTTTTATTAAGAAAAGAGGATAAGGTATCTGTAGGCTAATAATTTTTTGACTATTTTATGCCTTCTACATTATTATTAATGTTACTGTAATTTGGTCCATAGTGTTCCCTTTACATGTATGTTTTTATTGACCTAAAGTTTCGCTAATCTATATCTTAAATACCAAAGAATGAAAGCTTTATTGTAATAAGGACTGCGTTAATAAATCAAATATCTTGAGAGAAGTTATAGCAGCTTTCACCAAAGGAATCCTGTTTCCTGACCTACCTGCTCAAGTAGTCTAGAGATTTTAAAGGAGTGTCCATTTCAACTACCTTCCAATTTAGCAGTTGCTGTTTACGGAGAACTAGGACCAGTAAGAGTGTCTACATAATAAGACTCAGCCACAAGGAGTATAACATATACTGCTTAGAAACAGCGTTTTATTAGGTTTAGGACAAGAAGTGCCATGCATGAAACTGCACCGAAGTACCGTTTTTCAGCGCACTCTTAATAACCGTTGTTTCTTATTGCGCTGCATCATTTGTGTTATAGAGTGCTCTGTAGGGCAAGTACTAATTAACGAGGATGTAACAGCTACCATCATTGAAATATAGCAGTTTTCTGCTTCTGTAGTCGTTTGGGCTGCATTAATAGTAGCTTTTAACTACTACTTGATCGAACACTTTCTAGGAATGGAACAGAGAATACAGCATCATGTTCTGACGTATGCACAAATTGTTTACATTTTAAATGAAAATATTTTTATATTTTTTAATTGTTCCACATCCTTGAGGACCATTTCACTTGGAATCTACAGATGATACATTTTCATATTTATTTTTCTCTGCAAATATTTGTTGTGTATTCTTTCTTTGTGACATGTTCAACGTCCTGAAGAATCTCCTCGCTATGGCTCTATTGGAACTAAAAGTGTGCCTCATGTAATCTAGTCTGTTTGGTGTAAGGGATATTGTGTTGTTTATGTTTCTGGTAAATTGCGTGGATTGCTCCAGTGGCAAACAAGCGTTTAACAGAATAAAACGAAATAACAGTAGGTTACAACTCTTTATTATTGTTGTTACAAAACTGTATGATTACTTAAATAATGGTTTCGATGTTGAGTACATGACAGTTTAAAGCGTATTAGAATTACGTACATTCATTTGGATAGTAGAACATTCGATAGCGCTGAGTTCTGATGTAATATACGTTAATACTCGTTATCAACGTAGTCATAATGCAAAGCTTAGGTCATGAATTGCAGCAAGTAGTCTGTGCAAAAGTAATAAATTAACGATTTCAGCAATTGAACTTCAGATGTTCTCCTGCAAGGCGAACGGAAGAACGACATTTGTGGAGAATAATGTTTGCTTCCGTCGTAGGACACAACGTGTGTTTGTCAGACGTCCACATTGAAAAGAAGAACTGCTTGGAAATTTGTGTTAGGCTCTATCACACAACACAGAACACTGAACATGCAGTCTTGTGTCTCGTAGATCGCAGACATTTCGTGCTCTGTACACTAAGGCATCAGCAGCTCAGGGACCACGGTAAGGGCTGGAGTAACCCCCGTAGGTGCTGCCATATCCTCTGTAGCCACCATATCCGCCGCTGTACAGACCATATCCTCCAGGTCTGTAGCCTCCATATCCACCATAGCTACCCGATCCACCGTAGCCACCGTACCCGCCTGATCCACCATAACCACTTGATCCACCATAACCGCCATACCCCCCATAGCTACCTCCATAGCCATCATATCCACCATATCCTCCATAGCCACCATATCCGCCAGTTGGTCTGTAGCCACCAGATCCTGCATAACCACCATAGCCACCAGATGGTCTGTAACCACCGTAACCTACAGACGGCCTATACCCACCGTATCCTCCATAGCCTCCAGAGGGTCTGTAGCCACCATAGCCCCCACTGCCTCCATATCCACCATATCCAGTGGTACCATAACCATCATAGCCTCCATATCCACTGTACCCACCATACCCACCATATCCTCCGTAACCACCGTACCCTCCAGAGCCCCTGTATCCACCATAGCCTCCATAGCCACTGCTGCCATATCCTCTGTAACCACCATAGCCGCCATAACCCGTGAGGGGATAACCCCGGTATGCGTCATAGGAATCGTAGTCCAGTGCTGTGAACAAAAAAAAAAAAAAAAAGAAATGTCAGCATTTCAATGTGGTACTTACGTAACTATTTACTATCAACATAGCCATAATGTACAAGTCGAGGTTATGAACTGCAACAAGCATTCGCTGTAAAAGTAAAATAAATAAACTATTTTTAGCAACTGAACTTCAACTATGTGAGTATGTAATAAACAGCACTACGTACATATAATGAACAGGTTTGAACACCAACCATTTTAACCTCAGAAATATCTTATAAATTATAGAAGTGTCTTTGATATAGTGCCAGATTGGGAAAAGCATTACTCTAAATCTCTAATTTCTTATTCTGGAAGGACTGCCTCAAGTATTGTGCAGTAGAGACCTCAGTATCATAGTTCAATGTTAAATAAATATGGCATTTTTTTTTAAATTTTAGTAGACACCAGGTCTATTAGCACATTGGTTAAGACACATCCGGGAGGACAGTGGTTCAGATCCACGTTCTTGTTTCAAGATTTTGTTTTTCGTAGTTTCACTAAACCGCTTAAGGTAAATGCTGAGATGGTTCACCAAACTGAGACTATGTTCTTTCTTTTATGGCCTCGTCGTCCACGGACCGTCAGTCCCTAATCTTTCTTCCCTCCTGTACACAATGGAAGTTCTTTGCCACAAGGAAGGCTTTCGAACTATTTCTGGGAATCTGGTATTTACCTCTCAATTTCTTAGTCTTGTAGAAACCCTATTGGAAATGGAACCTAGAGAATAGAGCACACCTTTCCGTCTAACACTTACGGAGGTGTTATCCAACTGCAAGCAGTTTATACGTCGAATATTCACTGAGCTACAAACCTCGTGGGGGTGTATGTGTACAGGAATATGAGTTAGGAATCGTAGACTCTTCAACAAAGGATGCACGAAGTTCGCGAGCTGACACCACAGAGCATTTTGATCTGATAACTCACCTCGGCGCCTTCCTCCACCCTTTTCCTGTCTTAACTATATTCTAACTGTGTGTATATGGACGTATTTACATTCGAATAATGTTCACCATTTCTTATAATAGTATAATTTAAAGTAGGATGATAGGAAATGAAGAAGGTCTCCGTACAAATAGCGAAGAATGGAACGATTGGAAAACGGTAAGTGATAAAACAGGTGGATACAGCTTCAATGACATTTATTAAGATACGAGGGAATAACTTACACAGTACTACAGGGAGTCATAGAAGGCAAAAAATTGTATGGGAGACGGGGATTGGGAAATATGCGACAAACGCACTGCCTATGAGGATACACATCATGTTTGCTTTAAAAACACGCTGTAAAGGTCGTGAGTGTTAGTTACCTTTGGGATTGGACGTGGTGAGTCGATGTTAGTCAAGACTACCTTTAAAGCAAGAATGATGCCATTATCAACACCTCACTGAGTTTGAACGAGGTGTGTAATACGGCTACGAGAAGGTGGATGTTCCTTCTGCGATACTGCGGAAAGACTTGGCTGGAATACTCCAATCGCTGACACATATATATGGATGTTGCATTTTGAATGTTAATCCAGTCAGTTAGCAGTTGATGGTTGGAGTGCTGACGTCACAGTTACAGATGTCCTGCGTAAATCAGTTATTTTGGCCACTGATGCGGCGTATATATGGATCGTGATATCCCCTTCAGCATCAACTAAGGCCTGAAGATGGCGCACTGAAGCGTCGAAACTAGTAGCTACATAATAAATCAGATCATAAGGACGAATGTGGACGTTTTGTTTTCTTACAATAGTGAACGACCGTGGTTCCCAAGACCTCCAGTCAAAAGGATGGATATACAAAAACAATGCCACAGTTGTCCTAAGTACGTTCACATAGTGAACTGCCAAGTGCTTCAGTATTCTCTTCCCCTCACTTTCCCTACCATAATCTATGAATTGATGTTTAGAGAAACATCTGTAGTGGCAATTACAACGTTCCGAAAGGCCGCGCGCTGCTGCTAATTTTCGCTCACTGATCTTTTTCTTACGACGAAGTATGCAGCCTGTACCCATAACCTGTTAGCAGATTAATTAATGGACAGTGTCGGATTGAGACGAACACAATTGTTGCAAACACATTAATAAGGTAAAACTGTAACACCAACTCTTGAACAATATATTACGAGTAATAAGGGCATAGAGCGTCCATACTTGCACCACAGCAATACGGAGGATGTTTCAACAAACATGGCATAGGTTCTAAATTCTCTCACCAACAACAAATCTGGCACGGTTCGTGACTCCGCAAGTACAACTCCCCCTCTAAGAAAAATAAATAATAGCTTGAACTTTCTAAGCGGAGACTAAAATCACAGAATGATGCAATACTCCCTACGTTCATTGTCAGCCTTAGTCCGCATACATGTGTGCCGAATATCCTCTCGTTCCAAGAGCTTTTCACCTGCGCTGTCCGATGCGGTCGTGCATTGTCATCCATGCAAATGACATCAGGTTCGAATGCATCTCTGAAAAGACGCACATAGGGAACGAGTACAGTGGCACAATAATGTTGACCGGTGATTATACCAAGCGATGGGACCAAGAGCCCAGGAACTGGAACAACGAGTAGCGGGGTCGTGTGCTCTTTTCCGGTGAGAGCAGATACTGTCTGCATAGTGATTCTGGACGCATGATCGTGGGGCTAGAGGTGAAATGAAATGAAATGATCGTACGGCATTGTTGGCCTGGAGACCCCATGCGGGGTGTTCGGCCGCTGACATTGCAAGTCCTTTTTAGCTGACGCCACTTCGGCGACTTGCGAATCGATGATGATGAAAGACACACAACACTCACTCATTCCCCGCCGGGAATCGAACCCGGGACCCCGTGCGCGGGAAGCGAGAACGCTACCGCAAGACCACGAGCTACGGACGGGGCTAGGGGTGAGAACATGTGATACACCTAGGAACATTGTCAAAAATGGTTGAAATGGCTCTAAGCACTATGGGACTTAACATCTGAGGTCATCAGTCCCCTAGAACTTAGAACTACTTAAACCTAACTAACCTAATGACATCACACACATCCATGCCCGAAGCAGGATTCGAACCTGTGACCGCAGTAGCCACGTGGTTCCAGGCTGAAGTGCCTAGAGCCGCTCGGCCACCGCGGCCGGCAGGAACATTGTCGATCATAATAGTTTTGATGGTTTGGTGTTATGATATGGAGAGTTTTAATGATGTATGGACGCACTGACCTTCAAGTCTGAACACGGTACGTCCACCGGTCAACGTTACTGTGACAATGCATTTTCATTTCTCATGTGCGTATTTTCAGAGGTGCATTCGGCCCTGAATTCATTTTTATGGACGACAATGAGCGGCCGCATAGAATAGTGCAGGTGGAGGATCTCTTGGGACGAAAGGATATTCAGTGAATGAACTGGCCTGACAGTTCATGCGTCTTAAATCCCGTCTACATCTACATCTATACTCCGCGAGCCACCTTACGGTGTGTGGCGGAGGGTACTTATTGTACCACTATCTGATCCCCCCTTCCCTGTTCCATTCACGAATTGTGCGTGGGAAGAACGTGGGAAGAACGTCGACCACATGTGGATGTGTATGAATTCCAAAGGGACCAAACTGCTAAGGTCATCGGTCCCTAGACTTACACAATGCTTAAACTATGATATGAACAAGATACACACACACACACACACACACACACACACACACACACACACACACACACATGCCTGAGGGAGGACTCGAACCTCCAGCGGGAGGGGCTGTGCAGTCCGTGACATGGCGCCTCAAACCGCTCGGCCACTCCGCGCGACCCACATGTGGAATGTGTTGGGGAGAAGTATTATACCACATCCACATGCATCAACGACCATCCAGCAGCTGCCAACCGCACTGGTGGAGAAATGAAAGGCCGCACCACAAGAACCCCTTACCAACACTTTGGTCGCTGCAAAAGCACGTTGCCGTGCATTTCACTGCCGCCCGTAGTGATCATAGACCGTATTAAGAACTGTGTCCCGTCTTTTGTAATGTCCAGGAGGCGATCATAAACCGCGGCGACTTTAGTCTAATTATATATATAATTATTTTATAAAAGTGCATTTCTGTTAGCCTCACTGTGTATTTTTTTCAGTTACCTTCTGTAGTATAATGTAGCTGTTCTTTCTATGTAAAGTACAAATTTCGTCGAGCTATCAGTGGCACATCATACGAAGTTACTTTCATTTCTAAGTTTTACACGCCACTGTAATTCTGAATTCATTTGTATGGCACAAGTAAGACGAATTTTCCGAATGCTTTTAAAATGATTCATTCTTTTAATTACATTTTCTATCTAGGTACGTAAAAGTGATGTATTAAGTCCAAATGGAAATAAATATCTTTTCTTAATGTATTAAAATATTTCACGTTTAAAATGGGATAATAGAAAATTATATTTTGGTGGGGGCGGAGGGAGAGAATGGGACAGTAATGAACTGACCCCTTCCCTCCCAGAACCCAGCCGCGAATATGCGCCACATGTTCCCAGAGCTCAGAGATGACAGATAGATTGTTTTCTACGAGGGGACTGCAAAAAGTAAGTTACACATTATTATGACGGGCCAAGTAACTTAAATCGAATGCTAAACTACACTTCACAGTGACACAGAAACATGGCATTATCTTTTATCATAGTTACTAAGACTCTGTAAATAACGGTCGGAAAGTTCAGTTCGACGGCAGTTTCTAGGCGCTTCAGTCCGGAACCACGCGGCTGCTACGGTCGCAGCAGTCTGGTGATTCAGGAAGAGCACATATATAATGGACAGTGGGAGCTTTGTCGGCGTTCTGTTGAACACCGAGGACTCGTTAGTGCTGGCTGCGAGGGAACCATTAGGAGGAATTTGCCGGCAGTGCGCGGGAACAAACACGTCACTGTGGCAGCCAACAGCTTAATGGCGGGAAGCGGTTCGCCTCGCTGGAGGCGCTCGGCCGTGCGTTACTGCGTCTGCCAACAGTCGCACGGCTTTCTACGAACCTGTCTCCGCTGAGACCCGGTAGCCTGCTACCTTTCCGAGCGGCCTGAATGGGACTGTGCACAGCGTCGGTTTCGCACAGAGGTGACAGCAAATGAAGATAAATTAACGCGCCATTCGTGATAGAACATCCTTCTGAAGAGAAAGCGACCGTTATGCCATTCATCTAACATGGACTTCGGGATGCTACGCCGTCTAGTCGCATTGTTGTTTTGCTATCTCGGGAACGTGACGTACAAAGTACGAGGCTCGTGAAGTATTTCATGGGTAAAGCAATAAATAGAAATGACAGGCTGTTTTTGCGCATTTCGCTCATTGCTCTCATGGATAAACGAGGCAGTTTATAGAAGTTAAAAAATAAAGTATAATAATCAGCTATCAGTCCATTTTTTTCTGGATCTGCCAAGTTTGTGGACTACTCTTGTGCCACTATGGCGATTGGTATGCTGGACTAAAGACACTATTGTAAACAATAGAAAATTAGGGAGTTTCCAGAATGAGATTTTCACTCTGCAGCGGAGTGTGCGCTGATATGAAACTTCCTGGCAGATTGAAACTGTGTGACCGACCGAGACTCGAACTCGGGACTTTTGCCTTTCGCGGGCAAGTGCTCTACCATCTGAGCTACCGAAGCACGACTCACGCCCGGTCCTCACAGCTTTACTTCTGCCAGTATCTCGTCTCCTACCTTCCAAACTTTACAGAAGCTCTCCTGCGAACCTTGCAGAACTAGCACTCCTGAAAGAAAGGATATTGCGGAGACATGGCTTAGCCACAGCCTGGGGGATGTTTCCAGAATGAGATTTTCACTCTGCAGCGGAGTGTGCGCTGATATGAAACTTCCTGGCAGATTAAAACTGTGCTGTGAGGACCGGGCGTGAGTCGTGCTTCGGTAGCTCAGATGGTAGAGCACTTGCCCGCGAAAGGCAAGGGTCCCGAGTTCGAGTCTCGGTCGGGCACACAGTTTTAATCTGCCACGAAGTTTCAAATTAGGGAGTTGCATGCCGTTGATGTAGGGGGTGAATTAGCTATGACAATGCTTTAAAGCCAACAGATAAGTTACGGTGGAACTGTTCAATGTCCAAATAAACTAGGGTCCATCATACCCAGCATCTACCACAACTGCTCAGTTAACTCTACTGTTTGCGGACATACGAAGCCTCCACGATGCATCACTGGGAAACACTGTATCGTGCTCGGCAGTAATGACAGCCACCTGCTGTTCATTGACGACAGGGTACCCTTCTTCAATTAAACGGGTGTGTCCAGAGAGAAACGTTCGAAAATAAAACTGCTACTATTCCAGGCCGGCCGGAGTGGCCGAGCGGTTCTAGGCGCTACAGTCTGGAACCGAGCGACCGCTACGGTCGCAGGTTCGAATCCTACCTCGGACATGGATGTGCGTGATGTCCTTTGGTTAGTTAGGTTTAAGTAGTTCTAAGTTCTAGGGGAATGATGACCTCAGAAGTTAAGTCCCACAGTGCTCAGAGCCATTTGAACCATTTTTGAACTATTCCAGGAAGAGCACAAGACGACAGGGTAGTTTTACTACTACTGTTCAAGGAGTCAACTACATACGTTGAGAATATCAATGTTCAGATAACATCGCCATGTATATTTTTATGAATGGGTGAAGTGTGAGAGCTTTCGCATATGGTAAATTGTCTGTTGTGTGTACTAATGAAGCTGTTTTAAATGACTGTTAAGGGAACGACGCACTCTGTATGTCATAGATGTCAGGCAGGGGGAGTGAATGCTGATGATGACAGTCATAACATATGCAGATGATTCCCTGAATAGACTAACGAACAGTACATATAGCTGCAAGCTCACTCATTGCGATGGAAACTACAACAGATTACTCTGTCTAATTTATCACCCTCCTAAACTGCCAATTTCCACGATACCACAAAAAAAGCACTCCGACTTCAGGCCACGAGTGGCCTACCGGGACCATACGACCGCCGTGTCATCCTCGGTAGAGGCTGCGGATAGGAGGGGCTTGGGGTCAGCACACCGCTCTTCCGATGGTTATGATGGTATCCTTGACCGAAGCCGTTACTATTCGGTCGAGTAGCTCCTCAATTGGCATCACGAGGCTGAGTGCACCCCGAAAAATTGCAACAGCTCATGGCGGCCTGGATGGTCACCTATGCAAGTGCCGACCACGCCCGACAGCGCTTAACTTCGGTGATCTCACGGGAACCAGGGTAACCACTGCGGCAAGGCCGTTGCAACTATACCACATACAAACGTAAAAGCATCTCACATTTCTAGTGCTAATGATTTTCATGATTTGGAAAACTTTTATTTATATTTTTGCTTTGTGGAAGGACGTCATTCCTATTGCTACAGTCATTAGTTAACCTCGTTAGTTAATCCAATGGAACCAACGAATACGTCTTTTTGGCAGAATACGGTTCGACAATTCGACTAAAGAGCGTGCCTAGCCTAAGGTAGTGCTTCCACTTACAAAGTACTGCTCCGCGATGTGGGATCCTTTCTAGGTAAGCCTCAGAGAGGACATCGAAAAAAATACAAAGAGGGGTAGTTCGTTTGGAATGGTCAGAAAATGGGGAAAGACCCCCACAGACATGCTGATAAGCGAGTGGAATTCAGTAAAGGAAAGACGTTTTTCGTTGCTGCAAGATATGTCAAAAAATTTCAGTATCCAACTCCTTGCATCACATGCCCAAATATTTTGTCGTCCCCCCCCCCCCCCCACCTACATAGTAAAAGAAAGTCCATCGTTTTCAAATAATAAGAGTCGAGGGGCAGGGAAGTAGTGGTTGGGAAGGGAGTGAGAGAGGATTGTAGCCTATCCCCGATGTTATTAAATCTTATATTGAGCAAGCAGTAAGGGAAGCAAAAGAAAAATTCGGAGTAGGAATTAAAATCCATGGAGAAGAAATAAAAACTTTGAGGGTTGCCAATGACATTGTAATTCTGTCAGAGACAGCAAAGGACGTGTAAGAGCAACTGAACGGAATGTACAGTGTCTTGAAAGGAGAATATAAGATGAACATCAACAAAAGCAAAACGAGGTAATGGGATGTAGTCGAATTAAATCGGGTGATGCTGCGGGAATTAGATTAGGAAACAAGACGCTTAAAGTAGTAAAGGAGTTTTGCTATTTGGGGAGAAAAATTACTGATGATGGTCGAAGTAGAGAGGATATAAAATGTAGACTGGCAATGGCAAGGAAAGCGTTTCTGAAGAAGTATAGATTTAAGTGTGAGGAAGTCGTTTCTGAAAGTATTCGTATGGAGTGTAGCCATGTATGGAAGTGAAACGTGGACGATAAATAGTTTAGACAAGAAGAGAGTAGAAGCTTTCGAAACGTGGTGCTACAGAAGAATGATGAAGATTAGATGGGTAGATCACATAACTAATGAGGAGGTATTGAACAGAATTGGAGAGAAGAGAAATTTGTGGCACAACTTGACTAGAAGAAGGGATCGGTTGGTAGGGCATATTCTGAGGCATCAAGGGATCACCAATTTAGTATTGGAGGGCAGTATGGAGGGTAAAAATCGTAGAGGGAGACCAAGAGATGAATACACTAAGCAGAATGAAAAGGATGTAGGTTGCAGTAAGTACCGGGAGATGAAGAAGCTTGCACAGGATAGGGTAGCATGGAGAGCTGAATCAAACCAGTCTCAGGACTGGAGAGCACAACAACAACAACAAGCTTAGGGACTGATGACCTTAGCAGTTAAGTCCCATAAGGTTTCACACAGATTTGAACATTTTTTCACTTTCCATGTAGTCCAAGATCAGGCCACTGCCACATGCGAATGCCCCACAAATCTGGAAATTGCACGATTCGACCAGCCGGCCAAATGGAGACCCACCATGAGAAGCCTTTCAAACTCTGCCAGGTGGTGATAATGCTGTCTCATACGATTACGTGACATCTCCATATCTTTCATATAATCTCTCAATATCTGACACTCTTCTCGCTCCTTATACTACGTACCGGGCCTGGTGTCAACACTAAAGACGACCCCGCTTCCAGGACCGACCGAAATCTCTATCCGTTCCCTGAGCCGAAGTGCTTAAGGTGACCGGTCGTGACAAGTGGGATATCCTGGTTCGAGTCCCGGTGCAGCACAAATTTTCATATTTTCCCACTAAACTGTACTGTGGGACTATATTCGCAATCTGCAAATACATTTCATGATCTAATACACCTATAGGGCGTCGATCGTCGATGGCCTCGAGTTTGCCACACTTTGGTGGATGGAATCAGGTAATATATTGCTGCTGAAATTATAAGCAAATGTTTACGTTAAGGTCGTACTGTGGCTCGCCAGCACAGTGACAGAGCTCTGAGTTTCGTTAGTGCCTTATGTCTATGATCATAGTTATGAGACGTAAAAAGAAACGTATGCAAAGATCATTATAATAATAAAAAAAGACAGTGGGCAAATTGCTGATCGTGAACACGGAAACCAGTTGCTGAAGCTTCAAAGAAAGCTTAAAAGAATTTAAGAATCGCATGTAGATTAAAATTATGGTTCAGTACGGAATAGTGTTGTACCCAGATGATAGTGTACGTGGGAAGACATGATGCTTCTCCGTCTGTACTTCAGTATTGTGACAGATTTTATAATCACATGAAGTGATATTGGCTGAAATGAAAGCGCTCAGGTGCTATAAGACTTTCACACATCAGATATTAACCACTCAGTAAGGTCATCATCAAGAGTGTCTTATCTTTCATTCCATATCACTTGTGTTTGCAATTTAACCTAAGACAATGGCGCATAAACTGGCTATGAGAAACAGTGCGGCACCACCTCTTCTGACCCTACCTCCCAACCTTAACGATGAAGAGTTCTGCGATCGTAAGGTTTCTCATCTGCTAGCTCGTAACTGCATGGCACAGTCGATTAGTGCTCTCCAGCTTAGAGTGTAAAATGCAAATTATTGGTGAGAAAGTTGCCAAAGGTATAGCCTACTAAGTAGGGAACGTTTCGATTATTCGCAGCTGTTGGGCATCTACTACACGGTCCAGTCACATTACTGTGACTGCCGCCTACGTTCCACATCAACGTGCAATAACCATTCACAGAAGGCGAGTGGCAGCACTAGCGGTGGAGGGTATACAAAGCCTGTCGGGGGACGCGGAAAACAGTGCGTTCGTTGTCGTGATGGGGGAACGGGGCGATTTTTATGACGTCCGAATGATCATTGGCTTCCCGGGCAAGGGTGGAAGCATTTTCCAAACGGCTAAGTTTGTAAACTGTTCCGTGTAGTCGTGGTTAAAGTATACCATGTACGGTATACTATCGAGACAACGGTGATGCACTACAGGCCGTGGATAACAGGGGTAAAAGACGGCTGCGGTGATATGTGCAGCTGAATAGACGTGCATCTTCAGTGACCGGTCAGCGAACGTTGCTGTGTATGGGCCACCGCATCGGGCGCTTAGTTTACGCACCCATACTGACTTCTCTTCATCGGCGACGAAGGCTGTAGGTTGCACACGTCCACTGAGTGGCCACAGGTTGTTTTTTCAGATGAATCAGTTCAATCGGTTGGAACGCCTGAAATCAAACACCCTGCAACAACCTTTGGAAGGTTCCAGGCTGGAAGAGGGAACAGTTTCCTCTGATGAATGCTTTCGTGGCATTCCCTGCGTGATCTCGTCTTTCTAGAAGCCACAGTGGATCAAAAGAAGTATGCGTCTATCATTGGGGACCATGTCCAGCCCTACGGGCAGTTTCTTTTTCCTCGGTACAACGGCATTTTCCAGCAGGACAATACAACATGTCACAGCTCGCAGCGTACGT
The DNA here is from genome assembly GCF_023864275.1 of Schistocerca cancellata. NCBI lineage: Eukaryota > Metazoa > Arthropoda > Insecta > Orthoptera > Acrididae > Schistocerca > Schistocerca cancellata. The sequence continues at coordinate 168,604,505 of NC_064634.1, forward strand.
GCGTGGTTAGAATTCTCCCCTGGCCACCAAACTCCCGGGATTTAAACCGAATCAAGAGTCTGTGGGACCACTTCGATCAGGCTGCTCGCACCATGGATCCTCTAGCGAGAAACCGAACACAGCTGGACACGGCGCTTGAGTCGTCATGATCCCACATCCCTGTCGTTACCTCATAGAGCCTCATTGACTCTCTTCCTCCACATCTCGCAGCGGTCCGCACTGCAAAAAGGAGGTTATTCAGGCTTTCAGACGTTGTCACATTCCTGTGACTGGACAGAATATTAGCGTGAATGTAGAGTCTAAAAAGTAACTATTTCGATCAGATGACGGTGATGAACGAATGTCGACGACAGATTCGTCTTTGTGTCATTAATGACAATGACAGAAGAAAGGAAAACGGTGAAACAAGCCATTAGAACAAAGTCGTTTCCTTTAAAACGTAAAATGTAGCTGCTGAGTTTGATGTCCTCATACGACAGACGGATAACCATTAACAGTGTCACATCCTCTCACTACAAGAAACTTTGTGAAGTGATTTGGAAATGAACTCGGGACACTGATGCAGTGTCTGTGTACAAGAACATAAGCTCGCTACCTCTGCTTTTCGGTGACGAAATTGTTTTCCACCAGTAGCATTCGTACCAGTCACATTTGATGCGACCGCTAAAAACCCAGCATGCGGTTACGCCTTCAGCTAATAAAGCGGCCAGTTTAAGATTTGTAATTACTCGGTAACAATCAGCTACAGAATACAGATTTGTACACTAGCTGATTTTTGCCTCTTTGTCACCAAATGGCGGGATAAGAACGAAATGGCATGCGTTTTGTAGCTAACTCACCAGGTACGTGTATACATTATCTTACGCGTTTTTCACACATTACAACTAGATGACACAGTGACCTATTTCATTCTTTACAAAGTCATTGACATCAGACTTTCTTACATTCAAAAATCTCGATAAGGGAGATTATGGTTTCCTCTGACAACCAAACATTGACGTTCTTTTCGGTATTTAGCTGGGACATAATTTTTCTATTTCCTCAGAAGTATGTATGTCGCAAGGTAGTGTACGTTACGAATACACAGATGGATGAAAATGGTTCTATGAACCCTTTGAGAAACACTTTGGTGTGAATTCGCGGAGGCCAGCCTGTGTGGCCGAGCAGTTCTAGGCGTTTCAGTCTGGAACCGCGTGACCGCTACGGTCGCAGGTTCGAATCCTACCTCGGGCATGGATCTGTGTGATGTCCTTAGGTTAGTTAGGTTTAAGTAGTTCTAAGTTCTAGGGACTGATGACCTCAGATGTTAAGTCCCATAGTGCTCAGAGCCATTTGAACCATTTTGACTACACATATTTCAAAACCCTTGCAGAGGTATTTCCATGAGTTGCAAGTTAGGATATTTTTTGGTCCACAGATCTAAAACGCTCAGAATAACTAAGGTTTCCAGACCATAGAATGTTAGGATCTAAACCACTACGAGAGTTTTCTCTACAGCCAACGTTTTCTGGTTTGAGTTTGCACTTACAAATCATGACATTTAGGTTCACGAGGTATGGTGTATCTATGTTGACAGTTTCATTACTCTTTTTGTTATCAATAACACATTGTGTTATATTTTTGCATCATTTGAAAATTGTGTAAGCCGAAACACGTAAGGTTAATATAATTCAATAAAATACTATCGTCAAGACAAACAATGTTATTATAGTGCAACTAAATGTCCGCGACGTCTCACAGAGCAATTGAGCAACATATAACTTGATATTGTTTCGGTATCTGTACTGGATTAGGTAAAAGCCATGAAATTTAATTTTTTTGCGTAAAAACAGGATATATATATATATATATATATATGAATGAGGAATCGTCTGAATAATACTAAATGCCTCTTGCAGATGTGATAGTTCGTCTTCGGCTCCTGTGGAAGCAATGCACTAAATGACTCGCAGTGCAGCGAAAACAGGAATTTACTGAAGAATTATCAGTTCAATGTTCCAAACCTTTTATTACCCTCTCACCTGGCAAATGCAAAAACAATAATCATCGCATTAATATTGGGTAATTCGGAGATATTAGGTTAACACTGCAACTACATGTATAATACCAACACAATAAGTCATTCAGTTGTTACAATCAGTGTGTGATTTCAGCTATAGAACAGAAGAACTGTAAATGTCGGCTCTATTTCGAATAGTGTTTAGTGACAGAGACTCGACATTTTGCCCTCCATCACTCGACTTAGACGTTGATTTCAAACCTTAACATTGAAGAGGTAGCGGCATACGTGGTGTGTACGTAGCTATGGTCTAAGAATTATGTAGATGCAAATAAAACAAATTGGTGAATATCAGTTTGAAAATGATGAATTCAAGTCCCCCATTGTCAGTTGTTTCTCTGGTAATGTTGTGTAGAGATCACGTTGTCACGCCAAAGTTGGCAACATGAATAGATACGACAGACATTAACGAGGTTTCATCGCAATCGCCAACGACGTATGGGAGGCGCTGTTGAAGACTACGCCTCCACTGTCAACACAGCAGCGCCCTCGCACTGTGGTCAATATACACTCCTGGAAATGGAAAAAAGAACACATTGACACCGGTGTGTCAGACCCACCATACTTGCTCCGGACACTGTGAGAGGGCTGTACAAGCAATGATCACACGCACGGCACAGCGAACACACCAGGAACCGCGGTGTTGGCCGTCGAATGGCGCTAGCTGCACAGCATTTGTGCACCGCCGCCGTCAGTGTCAGCCAGTTTGCCGTGGCATACGGAGCTCCATCGCAGTCTTTAACACTGGTAGCATGCCGCGACAGCGTGGACGTGAACCGTATGTGCAGTTGACGGACTTTGAGCGAGGGCGTATAGGGGGCATGCGGGAGGCCGGGTGGACGTACCGCCGAATTGCTCAACACGTGGGGCGTGAGGTCTCCACAGTACATCGATGTTGTCGCCAGTGGTCGGCGGAAGGTGCACGTGCCCGTCGACCTGGGACCGGACCGCAGCGACGCACGGATGCACGCCAAGACCGTAGGATCCTACGCAGTGCCGTAGGGGACCGCACCGCCACTTCCCACCAAATTAGGGACACTGTTGCTCCTGGGGTATCGGCGAGGACCATTCGCACCGTCTCCATGAAGCTGGGCTACGGTCCCGCACACCGTTAGGCCGTCTTCCGCTCACGCCCCAACATCGTGCAGCCCACCTCCAGTGGTGTCGCGACAGGCGTGAATGGAGGGACGAATGGAGACGTGTCGTCTTCAGCGATGAGAGTCGCTTCTGCCTTGGTGCCAATGATGGTCGTATGCGTGTTTGGCGCCGTGCAGGTGAGCGCCACAATCAGGACTGCATACGACCGAGGCACACAGGGCCAACACCCGGCATCATGGTGTGGGGAGCGATCTCCTACACTGGCCGTACACCACTGGTGATCGTCGAGGGGACACTGAATAGTGGACGGTACATCCAAACCGTCATCGAACCCATCGTTCTACCATTCCTAGACCGGCAAGGGAACTTGCTGTTCCAACAGGACAGTGCACGTCCGCATGTATCCCGTGCCACCCAACGTGCTCTAGAAGGTGTAAGTCAACTACCCTGGCCAGCAAGATCTCCGGATCTGTCCCCCATTGAGCATGTTTGGGACTGGATGAAGCGCCGTCTCACGCGGTCTGCACGTCCAGCACGAACGCTGGTCCAACTGAGGCGCCAGGTGGAAATGGCATGGCAAGCCGTTCCACAGGACTACATCCAGCATCTCTATGATCGTCTCCATGGGAGAATAGCAGCCTGCATTGCTGCGAAAGGTGGATATACACTGTACTAGTGCCGACATTGTGCATGCTCTGTTGCCTGTGTCTATGTGCCTGTGGTTCTGTCAGTGTGATCATGTGATGTATCTGACCCCAGGAATGTGTCAATAAAGTTTCCCCTTCCTGGGACAATGAATTCACGGTGTTCTTATTTCAATTTCCAGGAGTGTAGCTCCGGGGTAGCGAGAGCTCGTCCCCAGTTCGTGACTTCATTTGAAGGAGTAACATCATAGTGGAGGAACAATGTGATGGTTAAAGTTTCTGATGGACTTGTTTATTTAAATGTGGAACATTGTACTACAAGAGAAGAGTTTCTTAATCCGTGCATCAAGTGATGTTTAAAAGTCAATAACAGTTGTAACTTATCATAAAGTCCTATGGCAAAGAAGTGTGTCAAGTTTAAGTAAATCATCTATACATTTATGCAAAAAAGTGAACTAGTGTGTGTGTGGATTCCTAAGGGACCGAACTGCTGAGGTCATCGGTCCCTAGACTTACACACTTGTTAAAGTAACGCATGCTAAGAACAACACTCGCACCCATGCCCGAGGGAGGACTCGAACCTTCGGCGGGAGAGCCGCGCAGTCCGTGACATGGCTCCTCAAACCGCGCGGCCACTCCGCGCGGCAAAGTGAACTAGTATTCCGTTTGTTCTAGCTCCATGTACTGTCAAACGACCCACAGTTGTGGCCGGACCATTCTAGTTTGGTTTGGTCACAACAGATTCAGTTCCCAGGCAGAGAACGTCTATGCTGTAAGGTTGAAAAAGCGGGTGCAAATTGGTTAAAAACGAATGGCGATTGTGTGGAAAAGAGAAGTAGGTTTACAGGAAACTAAAACCCCCACTAAAAGCTTTTCCTAATAGAGATAACGTTTTTAATGACGGAACGGGCCCTTCGTTTTGGAGTTCGACCGTTCGCTCGACGAAAGATCCGTACCCAAAGACTGGAAAGTTACACAGGTCACACCAATATTCAAGAAAGGTAGTAGGAGTAATCCACTAAATTACAGGCCCATATGGTTAACGTCGATATGCAGCAGGATTTTAGAACATATAGTGTGTTCGAACATTATGAATTACCTCGAAGAAAACGGTATATTGACACACAGTCAACATGGGTTTAGAAAACATCGTTCCTGTGAAACACAACTATCTCTTTATTCACATGAAGTGTTGAGTGCTACTGACAAGGGATTTCAGATCGATTCCGTATTTCTGGATTTCCGGAAGGCTTTTGACACTGTACCACACAAGCGGCTCGTAGTGAATTTGGAATGGAATATCGTCTCAGTTATGTGACTGGATTTGTGATTTCGAGTCAGATAGGTCACAGTTCGTAGTAATTGACGGAAAGTCATCGAGTAAAACAGAAGTGATTTCTGGCGTTCCCCAAGGTAGTGTTATAGGCCCTTTTCTGTTCCTTATCTATATAAACAATTTGGGAGAAAATCTGAGCATCCGTCTTCGGTTGTTTGCAGATGACGCTGTCGTGTATCGACTAATAAAGTCATCAGAAGATCACAACAAATTGCAAAACGATTTAGGAAAGATATCTGTATGGTGCGAAAATTGGCAATTGACCCTAAATAACGAAAAGTGTGGAGTCATCCACATGAGTGCTAAAAGGAATCCGTTAAATTTCGGTTACACGACAAATCAATCAAATCTAAAGGCCGTAAATTCAACTAAATATCTAGGATTACAATTACGAACAACTTAAATTGGAAGGATCAAATGGCTCTGAGCACTATGGGACTTAACATCTGACGTCATTAGCCCCTGGAACTTAGAATTACTTAAACCTAGCTAACCTAAGAACATCACACACATCCATGCCCGAGGCAGGATTCGAACCTGCGACCGGTTCCAGACTGAATCGCCTAGAACCACTCGGGCACAACGGCCGGCAAATTGGAAGGAACACATAAAAAATGTTACGGGGGAGGGCTAACCAAAGACTGCGTTCTATTGGCAGGACACTTAGAAAATGTAACAGATCTACTAAGGAGACTGCCTACGCTATGCTTATTCGTCCTCTTTTAGAATACTGCTGCGCGGTATGGGGTCCTTGCCAGATAGGACTGACGGAGTACATTGAAAAAGTTCAAAGAAAGGCAGCACGTTTTGTATTATAGCGAAATATGGGAGAGAGTGTCACAGAAATGAGACAGGATTTGGGCTGGACATCATTAAAAGAAAGGCGTTTTTCGTTGCGACGGCATCTTCTAACGAAATTCCAATGTGAAAATATTTTGTTGACATCGACTTACATAGGGAGGAACGATCACCAAGATAAAATAAGGGAAATCAGAGCTCGTACGGAAATATATAGGTGTTCATTCTTTCCGCGCGCTATACGAGATTGGAATAATAGAGAATTGAGAAGGTGGTTCGATGAATCCTCTGCCAGGCACTTAAATGTGATTTGCAGAGTATCCATGTAGATGTATATGTAGAGTATAGCTCTTCTGGTACGGAGTTAAGGGGGGGTAGGACGTCAAACAGGCCGACTTGGAGCAGGAGAGGCACCACAGGATTCAAAAATGGTTCAAATGGCTCTGAGCACTATGGGACTTAACATCTTAGGTCATCAGTCCCCTAGAACTTAGAACTATTTAAACCTAACTAACCTAAGGACATCACACACATCCATACCCAAAGGCAGGATTCGAACCTGCGACCGTAGCAGTCCCGCGGTTCCGGACTGCAGTGCCTAGAACCGCACGGCCACCGCGGCCGGCACACTACAAGACATTTTAATTTCAATTGTCTATACTTTTAAAAGTAAATTCTTAAAACTTTGTCAGCATGACCAGGAAGGATTCAGGATTCACACTCGCAGCAACGGAAGTTCAAAAACATAACAAAATAAATTTTTTACGTGTGTAATTTCATCAGTTTTTCACTTACTATTGGCTGTATTTGTTGCTACAAGTACACTTTTTTTCAAAAGTAAGAGAAACTGTTCGACGAATTTTGCACAGCATACAAACGATACTTAGAGGTGTCTGAAACTATAGAATCTATTTAATTTTTGAAAAAATGAATGAGCAGGTACGTTTTAACCTTTATGTTTTTAAAAAAAATCAAATTTTGTAGTTAATTACCTCAATTTTTACCATAGTTTTTAATATATTTGGAAAATTCTAGAGTTTCATACACCTGTAAGTATGGTTTGTATGCTGTGCAAAATTCATCAAAGAATCTCACTTACTTGTGAAGAAAAATGTACCTATAGCAAAAAATGCAGCCAGTAGTAATCGAAAAATAGTGAAATTTCACATGTAGAAAAAATTTATTTTGTTACGTTTTTGAACTTCCACTGCTATGAGTGTGAATCCTGAATTCTTCCTGGTCATGCTGACAAAGTTTTATGGATTTATTTGTAAAAGTACAGGCACTGGAAATTGCATTGTTCTGTGGTGCCTCTCCTGCTCCAAGTCGGCCCGTTTGACGTCCTACCCCCCGTAAGTGCCATTTGTAGATTGGGCTGCGGCCGCCAGGAGCCATTACGGGGGGGCATTGTGTCGCTGCCGGCGACCGGCGCGCACTTAACTGCTGACCTCGGCGTCGGCGCCCAGCAGCTACAGCCTTGCGCTTGTGCGGTGACCTTGCCGCGCTTGGTGGCTGTCGCTGCCCCTCTGAGTCACACACTTCGTGCGGGACTCCGGTGGTCGCTCTTCTCACGCATGCCGACTTCCTTCCCCACGACATAGCGTTTCCCCGAAGGCAATTGTGCTCTAGACGAGGACGCGTGCAGAGCCCATGGCCGGCGACCATTTTTAAGTGTGTTCCTCTTCCGCCTTACATACTGAAGAGGTCTTACAGAACACCAGTAAAGATTCGAACTTCCTTGTATAGAACAGCATCAAAATTCTGCTTGTTGTACAAATGAGTTAGTAAGTTAAATGTTCGACGTTAAACGTCCAAGTAAGAACAGATTTAGAAAAATGTCAAATTCTAAAGCAACTGCGGACAATATGCTCATACAAATGAAGAAATTCTTAAAAAAAACGAAAAAGAAAAGAAAACAAAGAAAGAAAGACCTGAGGAACGCCATTTGCTTTGGTGGCCGAAACGCCGAAAGTTTTAAACATTGCACATTGACATTGCGGTCACCGGCCCTAGAAGAATTTTATTGACTGTGACAACGGCTGCGGAAGCGTACACTTAAATTCAGAAAAATTTCGTAATTAATTTGGAAGCCGGTTACAGTGGATGAGCATAGTCTGGATAATTTGCGCTTCTTTTTAAGAATAAGCTACTTTTGCTCGCATCTCAATGTTTATGGTGTCATATCACATGAAACCCCCCCATGAACCATGGACCTTGCCGCTGGTGGGGAGGCTTGCGTGCCTCAGCGATACAGATAGCCGTACCGTAGGTACAACCACAACGGAGGGGTATCTGTTGAGAGGCCAGACAAACGTGTGGTTCCTGAAGAGGGGCAGCAGCCTTTTCAGTAGTTGCAAGGGCAACAGTCTGGATGATTGACTGATCTGGCCTTGTAACAATAACCAAAACGGCCTTGCTGTGCTGGTACTGCGAACGGCTGAAAGCAAGGGAAACTACGGCCGTAATTTTTCCCGAGGGCATGCAGCTTTACTGTATGATTAAATGATGATGGCGTCCTCTTGGGTAAAATATTCCGGAGGTAAAATAGTCCCCCATTCGGATCTCCGGGCGGGGACTACTCAAGAGGATGTCGTTATCAGGAGAAAGAAAACTGGCGTTCTACGGATCGGAGCGTGGAATGTCAGATCCCTTAATCGGGCAGCTAGGTTAGAAAATTTAAAAAGGGAAATGGATAGATTAAAGTTAGATATAGTGGGAATTAGTGAAGTTTGGTGGCAGGAGGAACAAGACTTCTGGTCAGGTGACTACAGGGTTATAAACACAGAGTCAAATAGGGGTAATGCAGGAGTAGGTTTAATAATGAATAGGAAAATAGGAATGCGGGTAAGCTACTACAAACAGCATAGTGAACGCATGATTGTGGCCAAGATAGATACGAAGCCCACACCTACTACAATAGTACAAGTTTATATTCCAACTAGCTCTGCAGATGATGAAGAAATTGAAGAAATGTATGACGAAATAAAAGAAATTATTCAGATAGTGAAGGGAGACGAAAATTTAATAGTCATGGGTGACTGGAATTCGAGTGTAGGAAAAGGGAGAGAAGGAAACTAGTAGGTGAATATTGATTGGGGCTAAGAAATGAAAGAGGAAGCCGCCTGGTAGAATTCTGCACAGAGCACAACTTAATCATAGCTAACACTTGGTTTAAGAATCATGATAGAAGGTTGTATACATGGAAGAATCCTGGAGGTACTAGACGGTATCAGATAGATTATATAATGGTAAGACAGAGATTTAGGAACCAGGTTTTAAATTGTAAGACATTTCCAGGGGCAGATGTGGACTCTGACCACAATCTATTGGTTATGACCTGTAGATTAAAACTGAAGAAAGTGCAAAAAGGTGGGAATTTAAGGAGATGGGACTTGGATAAACTGAAAGAACCAGAGGTTGTACAGAGTTTCAGGGAGAGCATAAGGGAACAATTGACAGGAATGGGGAAAGAAATACAGTAGAAGAGGAATGGGTAGCTTTGAGGGATGAAGTAGTGAAGGCAGCAGAGGATCAAGTAGGTAAAAAGACAAGGGCTAGTAGAAATCCTTGGGTAACAGAAGAAATATTGAATTTAATTGATGAAAGGAGAAAATATAAAAATGCAGTAAATGAAGCAGGCAAAAAGGAATACAAACGACTCAAAAATGAGATCGACAGGAAGTGCAAAATGGCTAAGCAGGGATGGCTAGAGGACAAATGTAAGGATGTAGAGGCTTATCTCACTAGGGGTAAGATAGATACTGCCTACAGGAAAATTAAAGAGACCTTTGGAGATAAGAGAACCACTTGTATGAACATCAAGAGCTCAGATGGAAACCCAGTTCTAAGCAAAGAAGGGAAAGCAGAAAGGTGGAAGGAGTATATAGAGGGTCTATACAAGGGCGATGTACTTGAGGACAATATTATGGAAATGGAAGAGGATGTAGATGAAGATGAAATGGGAGATACGATACTGCGTGAAGAGTTTGACAGAGCACTGAAAGACCTGAGTCGAAACAAGGCCCCCGGAGTAGACAACATTGCATTGGAACTACTGACGGCCTTGGGAGAGCCAGTCCTGACAAAACTCTACCATCTGGTGAGCAAGATGTATGAGACAGGTGAAATACCCTCAGACTTCAAGAAGAATATAATAATTCCAATCCCAAAGAAAGCAGGTGTTGACAGATGTGAAAATTACCGAACAATCAGTTTAATAAGCCACAGCTGCAAAATACTAACACGAATTCTTTACAGACGAATGGAAAAACTAGTAGAAGCCAACCTCGGGGAAAATCAGTTTGGATTCCGTAGAAATACTGGAACACGTGAGGCAGTACTGACCTTACGACTTATCTTAGAAGAAAGATTAAGGAAAGGCAAACCTACGTTTCTAACATTTGTAGACTTAGAGAAAGCTTTTGACAATGTTGACTGGAATACTCTCTTTCAAATTCTAAAGGTGGCAGGGGTAAAATACAGGGAGCGAAAGGCTATTTACAATTTGTACAGAAACCAGATGGCTGTTATAAGAGTCGAGGGACATGAAAGGGAAGCAGCGGTGGGGAAGGGAGTAAGACAGGGTTGTAGCCTCTCCCCGATGTTATTCAATCTGTATATTGAGCAAGCAGTAAAGGAAACAAAAGAAAATTTCGGAGTAGGTATTAAAATCCATGGAGAAGAAATAAAAACTTTGAGGTTTGCCGATGACATTGTAATTCTGTCAGAGACAGCAAAGGACTTGGAAGAGCAGTTGAATGGAATGGATGGTATCTTGAAGGGAGGATATAAGATGAACATCAACAAGAGCAAAACGAGGATAATGGAATGTAGTGGAACTAAGTCGGGTGATGCTGAGGGAATTAGATTAGGAAATGAGACACTTAAAGTAGTAAAGGAGTTTTGCTATTTGGGGAGCAAAGTAACTGATGATGGTCGAAGTAGAGAGGATATAAAATGTAGACTGGCAATGGCAAGGAAAACGTTTCTGAAGAAGAGAAATTTGTTAACATCGAGTATAGATTTAAGTGTCAGGAAGTCATTTCTGAAAGTATTTGTATGGAGTGTAGCCATGTATGGAAGTGAAACATGGACGGTAAATAGTTTGGACAAGAAGAGAATAGAAGCTTTCGAAATGTGGTGCTACAGAAGAATGCTGAAGATTAGATGGGTAGATCACGTAACTAATGAGGAGGTACTGAACAGAATAGGGGAGAAGAGAAGTTTGTGGCACAACTTGACCAGAAGAAGGGATCGGTTGGTAGGAGGATCACCAATTTAGTATTGGAGGGCAGCGTGGAGGGTAAAAATCGTAGGGGGAGACCAAGAGATGAATACACTAAGCAGATTCTGAAGGATGTAGGTTGCAGTAGGTACTGGGAGATGAAGAAACTTGCACAGGATAGAGTAGCATGGAGAGCTGCATCAAACAAGTCTCAGGACTGAAGACCACAACAACAACAACATCACATGAAATACAGCGGTTGGATAAAAATATAGAAACACAGCGAGAAATGAATGCCTCAACATAAATGTACACTACTGGCCATTAAAATTGCTACACCAAGAAGAAATTCAGATGATAAACGGGCATTCATTGGACAAATATACTGGAACTGACATGTGATTACATTTTCACGCTATTTGGATGCATAGATCCTGAGAAATCAGTACCCAGAACAACCACCTCTGGCCGTAATAACGGCCTTGATGCGCCTGAGCATTGAGTCAAAAAGAGCTTGCATGGCGTGTACAGGTACAGCTGTCCATGCAGCTTCAACATCATTCCACAGTTCATCAAGAGTAGTGAGTGGCGTATTGTGACGAGCCAGTTGCTCGGCCACCATTGACCAGACGTTTTCAATTGGTGAGACATCTGGAGAACGTGCAGGACAGAGCACCAGTCGAACATTTTCTGTATCCAGAAAGGCCCGTACAAGATTTGTAACATGCGGTCGTGCATTATCCTGCTGAAATGTAGGATGTTTCAGGGATTGAATGAAGGGTAGAGCCACGGGTCGTAACACATCTAAAATGTAACGTCCACTGTTCAAAGTGTCGTCAATGTGAACAAGAGGTGACCGAAACGTGTAACCAATAGCACCCCATACCATCACGCCGGGTGATACGCCAGTATGGCGATGACGAATACACTCTTCCAATGTGAGTTCACCGCGATGTCTCCAAACACGGATGTGACCATGATGGTGCTGTAAACAGAACCTGGATTCATCCGAAAAAATGACATTTTACCATTCGTACACCCAGGTTCGTCGTTGAGTACACCATCGCTGGCGCTCCTGTCTGTGATGCAGCGTCGAGGGTAACCGCAGCCATCGTCTCCTAGCTGATGGTCCGTGCTGCTGCTAACGTTGTCGAACTGTTCGTGCAGATTGTTGTTATCTTGCAAACGTCCCCATATGTTGACTCAGGGATCGAGACGTGGCTGCACGATTCGTTACAGCCATGCGGATAGGATGCCTGTCATCTCGACCGCTAGTGATACGAGGCCGTTGGGATCCAGCACGGCGTTCAGTATTACCCTCCTGAACCCACCGATTCCATATTATGATAACAGTCATTGGATCTCGACCAACGCGAGCAGCAATGTCGCGATACGATAAACCGCAGTCGCGATAGGCTACAATCCGACCTTTATCAAAGTCGGAAACGTGATGGTACGCACTTCTCGTCCCTACACGAGGCATCAGAACAACGTTTCACCAGGCAACGCCGGTCAACTGCTGTTTGTGTATGAGATATCGGTTGGAAACTTTCCTCATGTCAGCACGTTGTAGGTGTCACCACCGGCGCCAAGAAAGAGGCGTAGCCAGTGACAAAAATTATCTGTAAGTCAGCAAACATGCAATTTGTAATTTGGTTGACATCAATTTTTCGTTATAACTGAATCAAACAGTCGCACTTCTGAAGCTACTATCTGTCAAGCACTGTTAAACGTGTTATAAAATGGCTCTAAGCACTATGGGACTTAACATCTGAGGTCATTAAGTCCCCTGGACTTAGAACTACTTAAACGTAATTAACCTAAAGACATCACACACATCCATGGCCGAGGCAGGATTAGAACCTGCGACCATAGCAGCAGCGTGGTTCCGGACTGAAGCGCCTAGAACCGCTCGGCCACATCGGCCAGCGAAAATTGTTATAACCCCAACTAAATTCTTTACTGTCCAGCCGTAAGTTTACACGAAGAAATGGAAGCTCTTGTAAATTGCAAAGGTTTTTGTGTAATGCGTGGTTACCTTAGAAAGAAAAGAGTGACATGACTGCATTAGTTGTATGTGCACATTTTGAGCAGTAGAGAACCTCAGAAAGAAACAGCTGCTTTTTAAAGGAAGGTTTTTGTAAAAAACTACATAAGAGTTTAAAATACACGATGTGGTTAACGCAATTTAACGGTCGTTACACCAGGATTCTTACCGCCACCGTGGGTGCAGATGAGAAGGTATGATAATGGTACGATAGCTATTAAATTATAGGAATCCGAATTTGCGTTCGGGTTTAAATATGTAGTTCTGATAGTTTCTCTACATAAATGGTTTTTATCTGTTTGTTTCCGGCCAGCGCGGAGAATAAGATCCTGCCGACGACTTCTGTCGCTCTCTGCCCTGAACTCCATTACTTAGAACAATATTATAATTGAAAAATAAATGAATATTATTGTGTTGATTGGTTAACATGTAATGATACTATGTTTAGTGTTGTGAATGACATCTCACTGAAAAAATCTGATGTCTAATTACTACGTCGTAATAAAGACCACAAGAAGCGAAGATTATTTTGTTCGTCTTCTTATTTAGGAAGCATACAGTGATTACTTTGTAAGAGTTCACTGAGTATGTTGCCTGGTTGAAGTGATAATGGTTTTGTGGTGGCATGAGGGAGTTATTCTTTACCTACTATATGTTTTACTAGCTTAAGTAACGTTTGGTTTCCAATGATGGTTTGGTCATTTAGTACTGGTCTCTTCTGTGACGGCCTTTAGAATTTGGAGATTTTCTTTGGAAGATGTTATTGGATATTGATGTTTCTGAATATTGATTATTTTAATGTTTGTTTGTGTTTCGGTAGGGCGAAAATAATCAGGATAAGTAGTAAAAAATAAAAAAAATCTAACACCAGAAGAGGATTTCCAAATTAAAAAGGATTCGCAGAAGAGAGACACATGCTAAATGACCAAATAAACATTAGCAACCGAACGTTATTTAAGCTAGTAAAACAGCTGGTAGGTAAATAATAACCCTCTCCATCTTTCCACAACAAAAACATTATGACATAAAGTAGGACATAAAGTAGACACGAACAGCCACCGCAGTACCACAATAAACAGCTTTAACAAAGTAATAATTAGAACACACACACACACACACACACACACACACACAGAGAGAGAGAGAGAGAGAGAGAGAGACGTCACACGTATATGGACACACAAACCGTTGCCACAGCCATAAAACAAAACAAAAAATGACGATGGAATTCCCAGTGATCATAACAAAATACACGAGGTGCATAAGGATATTTAAAAAATGCAAACGAGAAAATATTATGCGTTAGCGCAGTCCAGCGTGATACAAATCAAACACCTCTGTATAGGAGCATCTATGGAAATAAATTAGAAGCCAAAAACCGTAAGTAATAAAGTGAAGAAGTAATTTTAAATATGGGGACTGTTTATGATCCTGCTGTAACGATTTATGAAAAATCCAGAATTGTTACAGGGACCGCTGAGAATGATGCTTCAAATAAAGCAAAACGGATATCGTCCAAATGAGACTTTTTGCAGTAGCAGAAGTCGGAATAACTCCCATGTTACATTTGATGTATTTTGTGTGTTTGCCTTTCGTCTGGTATGTGGGTTGCATGTTGCATAGCGAAATGCCGAACATGTTAGAATAGCGAGCAGTTAACTAATCTGATTTCGAGTATTCATACGAGGTAGCGAAGTATTGCAATCCGGTTATGTTAGACAAGATTTCTACCTGATTGGAGTCGTATGTGTAGCCTTTCATGACGTATTATGTTACCCTTTTTTGACTTGCTGCTGAGCACGATGTGAGACTGCTGGTTCCATGTTACACGCCAATTCTGGTGAGTATTTGGAGTATTTCCCAGAAGAAACACCTGGTATTATTCTTCACGTACCCGTACGTTATCTTATTTGGTGAAGTGCTGCAGAGTGCTTCATACGAAAAACATCGTGAGGGACGTTGAATTCAAGTCCTTTAGGAGCTTTGTCTGGTGTTACATAAAACTGACGTGGAACACCTTGAGAACTGATGTATGCGTGAGATACCTTATTGTGTACGCGAATTATACCAATTATTCACGCTAGAGGCGAACTAGCAACTAATTAGTGACACGCTGAAACAGCTTGTTTTAAGAACGGCAGTACAAACTGAACGAGTATGCGTTATCGATCTAGCCTTGCAAGAACTACTGGAAATCCCATTCCCGTGAGGGTGTTGCATCCTGGCTTGTTCTATGTAGCTAGTAGATCTGCAGCTACAATCATACTCGTGGAATGCACTCACATTTCACTACAGAAGACTGTATTACAACATTTGTGCCGACCAACTGACAAGGGGAGGCCACGACGTTTGGAATGCGGTTTTACTGCAAACTTCGTACACTCGTAGTACTCCACGAGGACAACAAAATGTGTAAGCAGTAGCGCGTACTTCTCAAGCGTTACTAAGAAAACTGCAAGATAATTTCGGTCGTCAAATATATATCTGTGCGCGCCCATAAAGCGGCTATAGTCGAGTGGTGGCATCACGGTAGCTCAGCGTGTTCGGTCAGAGCGTTAGCTTTCCTTTCCAATAAAAGAACTGAGCCATCTGACCATCTAACAAACTGAACGGGTATCATCGGACGTCCACCCTGAACAGATTCAACGAATAATATAGAACAATTTTTTTTAATGGTGGTTGGCGTTCAAGCCGCTGGATCGCTGGATCGAGTTCCGTTCGTCAGTTTTTTTTTTATTTTCAACACAGTCATTTTCTGTGTTATTTATATTACAATTAATATAATGGAGAAAATACATGTAATCGTATGAACTTTTATAAATTTACAATGTTATTTGGCAGTCTACTAATTTTTATTATCACAAATAATGTAATATTCATAACTATCGACTAGTAAACGGCCAAACGCATAAAGTGATACTGAAAATGTATGCTTGTCCGTTCGCCGCTGCTTCTTATTCCCGCGTGCAATTACTAATAAAAGAATATGAAAGAGGGAATTCAGCTGCTTTAGAGCGATCATCTTGAAACAAGAGAGCCCCTGATCTATACATATTATAAAAAACCGTATGTATGTTCCATATTTCATTCCAAACCATTGGATCAATTTCAATCAAACTTGGTATACATATCACCTACTGTCTGGAAGGAACCACCGTGGGGGTAAGAACGATCTACCTCTCAGACTGATGGGGTGAAAAGCTCGTGTAGCTCATGACGTGCAAATAGCCAGATTATATTCATCCAGAATTTGTGAATGAGAGCAATTAGAGAGCGGCAAAAAAACTTTACACATAATATCAAACCTCTACGATAAAATTTCTCCTTGAGATTCTAACATAATGAGGAAAGGAAAAAAGTTTCTCGCTAGCTACATTTTCGCTGTTCATGCAATAAGGTGTTGCATCAGGCAAGACATTTTAATTTATTACTTCTCTACTACTAAATCTATTCGCAACAGATTTTGCAGACAGTATTCGCATATACCACTGGAAGTATTTGAAAAATTATATCATTCTACACTGTATCGTTAAGGAGATATGACGTCATAAACATTGAGCTGCGTGAAAGCGGAAGTGCGGGGCGAAATTCGCTGGAGATACAGGTGAAATGTGTGAACAAATATGCGTGAAACATGTTAAAAATAGGTGAAATACATATGGGATATGTGAACCTGGGCAAAGTTACGAGTAAAAAGCTCCTCCTAGAACCCTGAATCGGTTTCAACAAATCTTTGTACATATAGTACAGTCTGGAAAGAAATACTGTGGGGGTGAGAACAACCAACTTTTAGAAGGGGTTAAGAAGAGAGAGGGAAGGAAGAGGTGAAAAAGATAGTGTGAAGAGGAGACGGAAAAAGAGAAAGAGAAGGAGGAAACGGACAGAGAAAAGGAAGATAAGGAGATGAACAGTGAGAAGGAGGAGAAGATGGAATGAGAGGGGGCAGAGGACGAGATGGTCAGATGAGGGAGGAGGAGAAGGAGGAGGAGATAGACAGAGAAACAGGGAGGTAGATATGGACAAAAAGAGAGGAAGGAGTTGGTGGACGGCGAAGGGGGAGGAGAAGATCGAGAGAAAGTGAGGAGGTGGAGGAGACTGACAAGAGAGAAAGAGGAGGAGGAGTTTGACTTAAACAGGAGGAGCAGATGAACGTAGTGTAGGAGAGGAGGAGATGGACATAGAGATGGAGATGGGGGAGGAGTTAATGAAGAGACAGGAGGCAGGAGGGGATGGACGGGAATAAGGCCAGAGGAAGGTGAGGAGGTGACAAAAAGAGTGAGTGGGGGAAGAGACAAAAAGAGAGAGAGGGAGGAGGAGATGAACATAGAGGGGGAGAAGGAGATGAACTTAGGAGAGACAAGGAGATGAATTTACAGTGGGGAGAGGAGGTGGGCAGACAGATGGGGAAGGAGCTGAGGAGGACACTGGCAGAGAGAGAGAGAGGGAGAGAGAGGGAGGAGCCAATGGACAGAGAGACAGGAGATGTGTCAATGGACAGAGAAAGGGGCAGAGCATATGTATAGACGCATGTATGGAAATAAACTAGGGGCCAAAAGACATGAGTAATAAAGGGGGAGGAGCAGAGAGAGGGGCAGGAAGAGATAGAGAATGGGAGGTGGAGGAGGTGAACAGAGAGAGTGGGAGGAGAAGATAGAGAGGGGGGAGGAGTAGATGGACAGAGAAATGAGGAAGCAGAAAATGGACTGACAGAAGATTGGAATAAATACATACCGGGCAACAGTGGTTACTTAGCTAATACATATATGAAACATCAGTCTCAATGGACGAATGAAATAAATAACTTAAGACCTTCACCTACGACCGCCATATGATGGTCCATATTCTCAAATTTTATGAATGTTCTTAAGTTCATGTTTTAACGCAATGAGATGAGGGCTTCAGGCCGCTCTTGCAATGGGTAAGGAAGACTAGTTAAGGTGGGGCATCCTCTTTCTTGTTTTAATTCTTGCTGTGCGTGATCAAGTGTGGCATCTAACAAGCAGACGTTTTCAAATGAACTGTGTCTGCTTGCGACCAAATTATGTAGTCAAGCCAAACCCACGAATCAGCTGTATATGTTTCAGCCATGCTCCGACCTCAATCTATAAGTATTTCTTGTTCGAGAGGAAATATTGCTTACGAAAGGTGATGTTAAAGACTGCGAGGCTGGTGTGCTATCCACAATCCCTCCTCCCATAGTGACTTCCATGTAAACCGAACATAATTGCAGAGTTATTAGAAAGGGAAAATCGATGGGATTGTAGTACAAACGGAAGCGTCTAGGCAATCGTTCGTTCGCACAACATCTCTAAATGGAATATCATCATCAATACCAGCTGTGTGACACTGTCTACTGGACAAAGAGATCTTCTTAACTTTTCTGTGCACCAGTATCTTAAATTAGATGCAACGAGGAATGCTTTTGCATGTTTTGTAATATCATCTATCCATCTTACGTTTGACCATCACTCAGCTTTTCTTACTTCTTGGAATCGACCAAAAATCTTGCTTCGTCCTTTCAGCATCGCTTCGCCTCGCTCGTGTCGTGTCTACCTACGGTATGTTTCCTTTCCATTTTAGTCAAAAACTACTGGAAACCCCATTGCCGTGAGGATGTTGCATCCTGGCTTGTTCTATGTAGCTAGCAGATCTGCAGCTACAATCATTCTCGTGGAATGCACTCACATTTCACTACAGAAGAGCAGATGAACGTAGTGTAGGAGAGGAGGAGAGGGACATAGAGATGGAGATGGGGGAGGATTTAATGAAGAGACAGGAGGCAGGAGGGGATGGACGGGAATAAGGCCAGAGAGAGGGTGAGGAGGTGACAAAAAGAGTGTCTACTCCAGAAGAAAGTGAATTCCTCTCCTTGAGTAAATCAAATGTTTTTGCTATAATTTCGATAATAATATAGGTTAATATTTTCAGTGAAACACCATTATCTCTAGGCGAATTACTCTCTTTCAAACACCGAATGGCCTTGCAGAGCTCAACTGGCATTACTTCCACAATGTTTTTACTTCCATATTACTGTTTGTCTTTCTAACTCATTTCTCTCTTGTCCGATGAACACTGACGAAAGTTGTAGCACTGATAAATATGTTAGTTCCTAGGCCCATTCAAATGTGTTCCTGTCGCTCCCAGTACTTTCCAACGTGTATGTCTCCATTGCTCACAAAGTAACCCTCTCTTTGCCAGCAGTCTTTTTGTTAGAAGTCCATGTCTCACTTCCAATAGGCTAAAGTGGAAATACACACTAAATGAAAACTTCCAGTTTCAGGCTGAATGAAGCAATCCGTTATCGGCACGTGGCAGGGTTCGAATGGAGCCTCGCTGTGGGACTCCGTTTGATATTGGGATGTGACAGTGGCCCGATGTTGGACTGCATGGGAAAGTGAGGGCAGGCATACACGTCGTCAGGTTCCGCTCGACTACGTCTGACCACCACAAGAGAGGATCGCCGGTATGTGCATCAGGCTCATCGCAACCCCTCCACATCTTCCCCTGCTATCAGCGAACAAGTAAAGTAACGCTGCCGTTGGTTGCAGACTGGCAGCAGCTAGACTCAGGAATTATCGTCTGACGCACGGCTCCCGTTAGCACCGTAACACAAATGGTTGCGTTTGAAGTGGTGCCGTGTCCGGAAATCGTGGACTGCTGACGAATGGGTCGCATTGTGTTCAATGATAAACGGTGGCTCTGCTATACGCTGGATCACCATCGTAGGTGAGTGTGGCGTATATGTGTGGAGGGATCCTATTGTTGCAATATTTTGGAGAGGCACAGCGGTGTTAGTCCTGGCGTCATAGTGTGGGGAGCAGTCGGGTATGATTTCAGGACACGGTTGGCAATGATGGGGAGACGTCTGATGACCTAATGGTGTCTCTCGGACATCCTCCGTCCTCATGTGTTACCTCCTACGCCACAGTATCGTGGTGTCACTTTTCAACAGGAAAACGGTCTTTCACGCATGATACGTGTCTCTGTCAACAGACTGCTTTATGTTGAAGTACAGCCGCAGGCAGCAAATCCCCAGATCTGTCTCCAATAGAACTTGTGTGTTGCCAGGTCGGACGCCAGCTCCATAGCAACGTCAGTACCGAATGTAACGTGTATCAATTAGAACAATTGTGGATCAGCATGCTTCAGGAGAGGATGCAACGGCTTCAAGGCATCATTCCCAACTGCATCAGTGCATCCATCCAGACCAGAGTGTGTGCCACGTCATACCGATAAGTGCGTTCATACCTCCAAGTTCTTTGTAAATTTGACTTGATTATGTAATCACTGAAATTACATCGCTCACCTCTCCAGACCTCAAGTTTCATTTAGTTGCCTCTTCCACTTCTGTGTGCTTCACTTTTTTTGTCAGGCGGTGTTTTACCTGACTCCACTTGGAATTCCGAATTTCTCTCTTGTCCGATGAACACTGACGAAAGTTGTAGCACTGATAAATATGTTAGTCGGTATGCTGACACAGTCTGACCCGATGACTTCTTTTCCAAATTCAGTCAGTAGAGACTTTGTTGGAACCCAGTCAAGAACTTTCTCAAAATCTGTGAGTTCCAGGTGCAGTTGTATTTCATACTTATTGCTCCATCCTGTAATTTGTTTTCGGACATACAAATGCTCTATGTTGGTATATCTACTCCAGAAGAAAGTGAGTTCCTCTCCTTGAGTAAATCAAATGTTTTTGCTATAATTTCGATAATAATATAGGTTAATATTTCGTCATTATGGACTGGAGCCTAATAAATTTATAATTTTTTCCTAATTTTCGTTATTTCGTGTTGTCACCCATACTGCAAAGTAGAACAATTACAGCATTGCTGCAGTGATAGAGAAGTTTCCTCCTCCATCATGACTCGATAGATAATGTTGTGAGTTGTTTTCTGTTGCTATTTAGCCAACTTCAACCATTTTCAGTGAAACACAATTATCTCTAGGCGAATTACTCTCTTTCAAACACCGAATGGCCTTGCAGAGCTCAACTGGCATTACTTCCACAATGTTTTTACTTCCATATTACTGTTTGTCTTTCTGACTCATTCTTGAACTACACAGTCGTTTGAAGAACTTTTCTTATGCTTGAACTATTTTCTCTCTGCTATTAATTATTACTCTATCTGCCGTCCTAACTGATGGACTTGAGATGTCTACCCAACACAAGTGTCTGCTCTCCGTTTTCATACTTCAAGTGTTGTTATCTCTTCTGTAATGAAACTTTATTTTTATCACATAGCACACTATCTAAGACATTATCGGATGGTTTTGTTTCAGTGACGGAACATACTCTGGTGCAAATGCTGAGTTACACTAACTTTCCAGTACAATCAGTATTAATATGACGCAATTTACACAATGTTCTCGAGTACAAATGAGGATGTGATTCGAGGTCGATTAAACATAGTGAGAAAAAATATCATGTGTGTTCTGAAAAAAATACTACGATAGAGTCAGATCCATAGGAAAGTATACCATGCAAAACTATTCCCACTGAGATGTAAAACTCAGACTTCAGACTTCGACAAAAACGTAGTAATTACTGTAGACTAAAGGTAGATGCTGATCATCAGTTTAATAAATCACGGTTTCGAAGTACAAACGCGCATTATTTATAAAAGAGTTGAAAGACTGTCAAAAGCCGACTTTAAAGATGGTCTGTTTAGCTTACGCAGAAATGTAGGAAGTCAGAAGGAAATTCTAAGCCCACGACTCATAAGAAGTAAGGAAGAAAGCAAACCTATATTTATTGAATTTTGTAGGTTTAGATAAAGATTTTGACTCTATCGACGGCAGTAAAGTCGTTTGAATTATGAAGGTAGCCGGGCAAAACACAGGAAGATAAAGGAAAAACTTTGAAGTTTGCAGATAACATTGCAATCTACCAGACACGGTAAAGGACTTAGAAGTGCAGCTGATCGGAATGGATAGTCTCTTGAAATGAAGTTATGAGCATCAACAAAAATTAAACCAGCGCGATAGTTAATAGATTTATATTAGGAAACTAGCTCAGCGCTGCTGTCTCACTTGCGTTGAGGGATGGTCTGCACAAATTTTGTTTTGTTTTGTTTTGTTTTTCTTTAATAGAACTGTTATGGCGTTCACATTTTTCAACACCCTCTAAACATTTCACGCTAATTAAAGCTATAGAAGCGTGGTTTTTTCCGAATGTACTTCCGACCTAAAAGCGATTCTGGTAGTTGGAGTACAGGCTTTTTCTTAATCATGCGTTTTGTGTTCTTGTGCTGACATTTCGACAGAAACTATCGCCCGATAACTCAAATTTCTTTATATCTAACCGAGAAATGAAATACCAGTCTTCGTAGTTTTATCTTTAATTATTTCTAATATAACGAAATATATTCTTAAAAATTTTCATCTCCTATTTGACCCCTTTGAAAAAGCAGTGAAACACGTATTTTTTCATTTCTAGTGCTGAAGCCAAGTATCATTCTCTATAGATTTAGTTTTAAAAATGCTTTCACAATGTAATATTTTCATAAAACGTTTCACCTCTATTTCACTCCCTTAGGAGTTGAATTTCCAAAAACAGTGTAAAGCATATTCTTTATTTCTAATAGAGAAAGGAAATAAAAATTTCCACAGTTTTAGCTTCAAAAATGCTTTCACAATGAAATATTTCATAAAACACTTCCTTCCGTGTTTCACCCCCTTACGGGTTGAATTTGCAAAAACACTGAAACACGCAATTTTTTACATGTTATCCAGAAGTCAAATACTTGAGCAGTTCTTTAATAATAATTTATTGTCAAAATACATTTCACCCACTATTTTACTACGACAGGGGTTAAATTTCCAAAAATGCTGAAACACTTATTTTTTATTTCTGGTCTAGAAAACAAATACCAGTTTCCGCAATCTAACTTCAAAATTGCCTAGCGACGTATTTCAAAAAAACTTTCATCCCCTTCTTCATTCTGTTAGGGATGGAATGTCGAAGAATCCCTTCTTAAAAGACGCCTTGAGTATAAGATCAACGTCTTCTGCGAATGTCAGGTTTCTAGCCTTAGTGGTTTGAGCAGAGCGATGATGAATCAGTGAGTGAGACAGTCAGTCGGGACATTGCCTTTTATATACACGGACGATGAAACAGCAGTAGTTGAGTTGTGCCACTTGAGTAGCAAAGTAACAGTCGATGGCCAAATTACAGAGGATATGAAATACAAATTGGCAACAGCAAGAAAAACGTTTCCGAAATAGAAGAATTAGTTAAATTTAAGAGTTAGGAAGTCTTTCCTGAAGGTACTTGTGTGAAGTGTAGCCTTATACGGAAGTGAGAGTGGGCGATAAACAGTTGAATGAAGGAGAGAATAGAATCTTTTGAAATGCGATGCTTGAAAATAATGCTGAAGACTGCATGGGTTTATCGGCTGTATGATGAAGAGACATTGAGTCGAAATGGGCAGAAAGTAAATTTGTGTCACAACTTGAGCAAAAGATGGGATCGGTTGGTAGGGTACATTCTGAGTCTCCAAGGAATGGTCGGTTTGCTGACGCAAGGAAGTTTGTGTGTGTGTGTGTGTGTGTGTGTGTGAGAGAGAGAGAGAGAGAGAGAGAGAGACAGACAGACAGACAGACAGACAGAGAGAGAGAGAGAGAGAGAGAGAGAGAGAGTGAAAGAGAGGGGTGGGGGGAGGGGGAGGGATTATAGAGGGAAACTAAGGCTTGATTACAGTGGACAGATTGGAATGGATGTAGATGGCAGTAGTTATTCAGAGATGAAGAGGCCTGCATAGCACAGAGTAGTGTGGAGAGCTGCATCAAACCAATCACCAATGTACTAACTGAAGAACACAACAATACAGGGTTACTGTAGACATGTGTCAGAAAGCGATGACGATGGAAAGGGTTTCGTTGCGTAAGCGGAGCAGCTACGGTCAGCAAAGGCCCGCTGGAGCCTCTGAGGACGTGTACTCACATCTGCTGCTGGCTTCCGTCTCCAGATCGCTCTTCTCCTTGACGTCATCGGAGCCGGCTGCGTTGTTGACGCTCCTCTCCGTACCTACAGTGGTCGCCGTCGTCGCGACTCCCAGCACAGCTGCCAGAACCGCTAGCGCTGTCAGCGCCTGGGAAAGTAAACAGGAAAAGCTGCTGATTTTTCTTCTCTGTCTATCTCTGCTTCTTCAACAAAAGAGCTCATATTGCTGTTACACTAAGAAAGAAGTTCTTGAGAGTGTATCTGGAGTACACCGTTGTACGGAAGTGAAATATAATAAAGACTCAGACGAAGAAACTGAATGTATTTAAAAGGTTGTTCTATCAAAGAACATTATAAATTAAGTGGGCGGGTAAAACGCAGAGCAAGAAATACTGAAAGTATGAGTTGCTGAAAGAAAGTATAGGTTAGTGGGACATATGCTACGGCGTCCAGGAGTAGTTACGTTGTAGGTGGAAGAAGCAGCAGGTGGGGATAAGTATTGGGGGCAGACAGGGACTGGGAAATGTATTACACATTACAGAAGATGTTCGGTCTAGTAGTTATGTAGTGGAGGAGGAGGAGAAGGAGGAGATCAGTGTTTAACGTCCCTTCGACAACGAGGTCATTAGAGACGGAGCACAAGCTCGGATTAGGGAAGGATTGGGAAGGAAATCGCCCGTGCTCTTCCAAAGGAACCATCCCAGCATATGCCTGAAACGATTTAGGGAAGTCACGGAAAACCTTAATCAGGATGGCCGGAGACGGGTTTGATCCGAGTTGTGTAGTGGTGAAGCGTATAGTAGAAAGTGGAAAACAAGATGGATAACATCAAACCAGTCCAGATATTGACGAGCTATAAAACGTAAGTATCCACCTCTACAGGGCGGATATGGTGAGGGGGCTGGACCTATGTCTGTCCTAGTAGCCACCATTCCGTGTGATGACGCGTTGTCCAAAGCAAACAGGAAGGAGGGCTGGGATCTAACGCCTTCTTAACAGTTGTTTAGTTACAAACGTGAGTCTGTCTCATTTGGAAAAATACGAAAGAAGGAATCGACCAGAGCTTTTTAAAAGGAATCACTCCAATATTCGTCTATCATGATTTAGGAAAAGCTAGATACGGCTTGTCGGCCGGAAGTTTGAACCCCTGGCATCTCGAACGCAAAGCCAGGTCGTCAATCACTGCGTCGTTTTGCTCCGCGTAGTCTTCGGGTGTAGTCGAGGAAGGTGTCGTAAGCTTAATGATATGAATGGTGTCTGCAGATGTGATAAGACCACTAAGAAGTCTTTCCTTGGAAGTCGTAAACCTTAAACTAGGCCACTGTCGTAGTTCCGTGTGAGAAATTTCGATGAGCCATATGGTGACGAAACGCTTCAATCGCATGCAAAAAAACATCGAGTGATGGAAGAGAGCGCCGTGGTGTAAGATATCAGAACAAAATTTACGACAAGTAATAGTACGCAATGAACGAGTCCTATAATTCGCTGTGTAATTAATATGTGTGATTTTTCTTACTTCTGCTTTCTTTACTGGAACAACGTAATTTCTTTTTATCGTCAGTCGATAGCACTGGGAAGAAAAAGAGTAAAATAAGACTTTGCTACCAAATATTTTACGAAACAACGGGTAATAATCTGTAATTCTGACTTGTGCAGCTGTATTTACATTAGCTTAACTAGACTGAAAGTACGCTGTGTCAGCGTCCTTTGGCCACATATTTAGGACATGTAACGGAAATTTTTTGTAACGTTCAATGGAAACTTTAATTAGCGATATATAGCAGTACTTCATTTTTCGGGAGTCACCAAGTATCGTTATAAAAAGTGGTTGTTCCCTTCTTTTTTAAATAAGAGTAGCTCTATGTTGCCACGTGCTGACTGGAATACGTTCTTAGAAAATCTAAAGATAGCAGGGATAAAATACAGAAAGTGAAAGCTTATCTGCAGCTTGTAGGAAAAGTAGAGTCGAAGGGCAGGAATCGAAGGCTGTAGTTGAGAAGCGGGCGAGACAGCGTTGTAGCCTATCCCCAATGTTATTCTGTATGTACACTGAGCAAACTGTAAAGAAAATGAAGCAGAAATTTACAATACGAATCTAAGTTCACAAAGAAGAAATACAAACTTTGAGGTTTTCCAATGATGGAGTCACTAATGGGCTTGGAAAATCAGTTGAACGGAATGGATAGTTTCTTGAGAAGGGGTGACTTATAAGATGATTACACGTGTTATGGAATGTAGTGGAATTAAGTTAAGCGATGCCGAGGGAATTGGGCTAGCAAATGAGACCTTGGAGGAAATGTACGAGTTCCCATATTTGGACAGAAAATGTTATATATGCACATTTAGCAAATATATTAAAAGTATATTAAATGTTTATTTTAATTACAGCCTTTTAATCTGCCAGTGTAGTAGCTTTTCATATGGTGTTAATGAGAAATTTGGGAGGATTATTTCCGTGTTTGTGAATCTACATACCCGTCTTTACTAAAAGTATGTGTTTATGGAAATAATATAAACGTTATGAATAAATATGGTGACTGCAAAAAAAATGCTACCTCTGAGTGACAGAAACTATCAATTTTTGTGTTGTATTATGCTATACACAAGCACAAATTTGGGAGACGATTAGACGAGAATCCGAACTCGAGCCTTGCCGTTTGAGGGCACTGCTTTCTCAATTCAGCTACCAGAGCACGCCTCAACGACGCATTCAAAATTTCAAGTAGCTACTGTCTCCTCTCCACTCCTTGTAGATTTCACAGAACTCGTTTCGCAGTTGTATGGGAATAGCATCCACGAAAGAAGACTACAGCATGGATAGAGAATTTACCGAAGCCATCAGTCGATCTGTCGCAGCAGTTAATTCATCATACTCCTATATACATCTCCGCTCGCTCATACCGACTCGAAGATCAGAGATTTGTTTAAGGCATTTCACGCGAATATCATAATGGTTCCTTAAAGATACCGTGACCACGTCCTTCAGCGAACTATTTCTCTATCCCTAACGACCTCGAAAATGACGGGACGTTAGACTCCAAACATGTTTTGCCGTAGCCTCATGGCTGTGGCTAGCTACGAAATATTTTCACCTTCGTGGAGTATACGATCTGTTCTAAGAGATATTTCGAGAGAACACCGCGCTATATTACAAACACGCCAGGTGCCTCTGTTGTTCTCCGCAAACTGTGATCCCTAGGAAGATGCCATGCCTTCATCCACAGCTATACTCTGAAAATCACTGTGATGTGCACGTTAGAAGGTACTTCCCACTGTACCACATATTTTGGTTTCTTCCCATTCACTCCCTTACGGAGCTCGTGAAGAGTGACTGCTTAAATGATTCTGTGCGCGCTGCTATTAATCTAACCACATCTTCATGGTTCCTGTGTGAGCAATAACTAGGAATGTGTAATATTCCTCAGGTAATATTAATTAACGAAGCTTTGTAAGCAGGCTTTCGGAGGATGGTTGATGACAATCTTCAAATGTCTCCCACGAATCAAACAAACCTGTGCCCATTCGTGCTGCTCTTCTTTGTATAAGTTCAGTGTCTCCTGTTAGACATATTTGGTATGGGTCTCACACACTTGAGGTATACTCTAGAATAGATCACACGAGTGTCTTATTAGTAACCTCCTTTGTAGACTGGCTGCAGTTTCTCTGTATCCTACTTACTTCACCTACGACTTCCAAAGCAATGCTGTAAGCATGTATACATATTAATTCGCTGATTCCAATTGCAATTCATGGATATTGTAGACATAAGATACTAAGTTATTTAGTTTGTGAGGTGCACAGTTTTCGATTTCTGAAGCTTTGTGGTGCCGGCCGTTGTGGCCGAGCGGTTCTAGGCGCTTCAGTCCGGAACCACGCCGCTGCTACGGTCGCAGGTTCGAATCCTGCCACGGGCATGGATGTGTGTGACGCCCTTAGGTTAGATAGGTTTAAGTAGTTCTAAGTTTAGGGGACTGATGACCTCAGATGTTAAGTCCCATAGTGCTTAGAGACGTTTAAAGATTTATGGTAAGATGCCAGCCTTTGCACCACTTTGAAATCTTATGAATATCTAACTGAATTCGTGTACAGCATTTTTTAGATAAAACTCCGTCCGAACAGGCCTTGGAAGGCCCAACGGTACCAACCGGCACCGTATCATCCTCAACCCACAGGCGTCACTGGATGCGGATATGGAGGGGCATGTGGTCAGCACACCGCTCTCCTGGCCGTATGTCAGTTTCCGAGACGGGAGCCGCTATTTCTCAGCCAAGTAGCTCCTCAGTTTGCCTCACAAGGTCTGAGTGCACCTCGCTTGCCAAGAGCGCTCGGCACCCATCCAAGTGCTAGCCCAGCCCGACAGCGCTTAACTTCGGTGATCTGGCGGGAACCGTGTTACCACTGCGTCAAGGCCGTTGGTATATTTTTTAGATAGTGCTTAATTATCTGAATCATCTGCAAAATATCCTGAGGGTACAATTAATATTGTCTGCCAGGACATTAAAATACAACACGAACAGCAGAGGCCCTAACGCACTTCTCTGGGACACGCTTGAAGTTACTTCTACATCTGTCAATAACTCTCCGTTCAAGATAACTTGCTGCGTCCCACCTACCAAGAAGTCGTCAATCCAGTCACAAATTTTGTTTGATACCCTATATGCTCGTAGTTTCGTTAAAAGACACTGGTGTGGTACTGAGTGAAATACTTTTCGCTACTACACTTGTGAGAGTAGATGTAACGGAAATGAGCGTTTGGCGCCATTCGCCGGGATGCCCCTTGCGGGGCAGGCCCGGCTTCCTTGGTGAGGGTGATGATGATGATGTTTGGTTTGTGGGGCGCTCAACTGCGTGGTTATCAGCGCCCGTACAATTACCCAATCTTTGCTCAGTCCAATTTTGCCACTTTCCTGGATGATGATGAAATGATGAGGACAACACAAACACCCAGTCATCTCGAGGCAGGTGAAAATCCCTGACCCCGCCGGGAATCGAACCCGGGACCCCGTGCTCGGGAAGCGAGAACGCTACCGCGAGACCACGAGCGGCGGACCCTTGGTGAGGGTCTTATTACATTCGACGCTTCAGTGGGTGACCTGCGAGCCGGATGGTGATGAAATGATGATGAAGACAACACAACACCCAGGCCCTGAGCGGAGAAAATCCCCGACCCAGCCGGGAACTAAACCCGGGCCAGTAGGACGGCAATCCGTCACGCTGACCACTCAGCTATCTGGGCGGACAGTAAATGTAATAAAGGTGAAAGAATGACCAGATTTATATTAGATGCGCTGGCTCTCCAGTAAATCATAAACCTCTCACAGTCTAGTATCGAAACAGAGTATTGGTCCATTATACCACTGTAACAGGAAATTAATCTGCAAACCCAGATAACATTTTTAAAGGGAATTCCGTTGTCTGTTTTTGGTCCAACTCCGTAACCGATCGGTCAGCATATCTGACTACCATACTAAGAACCCGGGTTCAATACCCAGCACTGCCAGGGGCTTTCGTTGTACGAGGACCGGGACGTGATTCCTCAGAACCCGGGTTCAATACCCGGAACTGCCAGGGGATTTTCGTTTGTGAGAGGACTGGGACGTGATTCATTGTCGTCAGGCCAACTGAGGAGCTCCCTGAATGAGAAGCAGCGGCTCCAAGGTCGGGGCGCTGGCAGCGGGTGGGAGAGCGGTGTGCTGTCCGCACGTTTCTCCACGCCGCATCCAAATGGCGCCATTGGCAATGGTCTTCAAGGACTGGTCGCGCAGTTAGCTCAGGTCTCTTGTTTATACCATCTCCTTTATCTTGAGGTCAGCATTGCGCCGTGTTTGTGTGTACTGCGGCTACGAAGTATGCCTTTGCAGCAGTTCATTGTTCAGTACCGTAGCGTTATTTCGGTCTAATAACACGAACAACGAAATTAAAGGAATATCTTTGTCGTGTTGATATCAGTCAAGAGTAGAGAACAATGAAAATAATCCCAATAGACACACTTCCAGAAACCAATGGCTTCCCGGTACAACGTTAGAAGAAGTGCAGTCATGCCAATGTTATAACATTTTTTAAGTTTATTTGCATCTGCATCGAAATACATACTACGCATGCGACGGTACATTGTATGATGGACTGTACCTCGTACAACTACTAGTCACTCGCAAGTGGAGGGAAGCGAAAACGACTATCAGTATGCTTCCGAACGAAATCTAATTTTTCTTATATTTTCTTCGCCGCCCTTACGAGAAATGGATGATGACCACAGTACAATCTTTCCACAGACAACCAAAAATGCCGGATCTCTAACTTTCCTCAATAGTGCTTCGCTGAAAGAACGTCGCCCTCCAGCCCCGTGGATTCCCAACAGACTTCATGAAATTTCAGTAATAATTGGAGCTGATCGAACCTGCCGGTAACAAATCTAACAGCACGCCTCACAATTGCTTCGATCTCTTCCTTTAATCCGACCTGGTGCCAATCCCAAACATTCGAGCAGTACTCAAGAATGAGTCGCACTACCGTTATATACGCCGTCTCCTTTATAAATGAGCTACACTTTCCCAAAACTCCCCACAAAACGAGATGTAACATTCGCCTTCCCCACTGAAGTGCTCATTTCATTTCATATCGCTTTGCAATGTTACGCCTGGATATTTAACCAATGCGACTGTCAGACTGCACCCACTAATACTGCATTCGAACATTACAGGGTTGTTTTCCTACTTATCTGCATTAGCTTAGATTTTATTTCGTTTAAAATAAGCTGCCATACATCAAACCAAATAAAATACAAATTCTCTCTAGGTCGTCCTGTATCCATCTGTAGTTAAAAAAAAAATGGTTCAAATGGAATTGAGCACTATGGGACTTAACATCTGAGGTCATCAGTCGACTAGAACTTAGAACTACTTAAACCTAACTAACCTAAGGACATCACACACATCCATGCCCGAGGCAGGATTCGAACCTGCGGCCGTAGCAGTCGCGCGGTTCCGGACTGAACCGCCTAGAACCGCTCGGCCACCGCGGCCGGCCATCTGTAGTCACTCAACGACGATTCTTCACCGTACACTAAAATATCGTCCACAAACAGTCCCATACTGTTGCTGACCCGACGTCAGATTGTTTATGTCCGTAGATAACAAGAGCGGTCCTGTCATTCGCCGGGTCACCACTGATGACGATACCCCTGTCCCTAATGAACCATCACAAGGGAGTCGTAAATTACTACATGATAAAATGCCCTCGTTTGATTTTATCAGCATTCCGGATACGTAACTAGTGGTAACTAACTTTTCGACAACAAGTACAACTGTCGTGTCTCGCCAATACCGTACCCTCCCTGATCCGTGTCTTAACCTGTTGAACTTTTTCTTTATTGAGAGATTTAAAATCTTTGGTATATTCCAACCCTTTTCAGAGGGTCGGTGAACTCCGGGAACACATTGTGGAGTTTATATTTGTTGTTCTGCTGATGTGCTGTCCAATACAGTACCAGTTCTTCATACTCGGAAGGAATAGTCAGAGATTTTTTATCTCTTTCACATCACTACAGGATCTGGAAGGAAAATTTACTCGAGTGAGGACTACATAACATGAAGAATATTCTCAAACAGTGTCTGATAATACTAATGTAATAAGAAGAAACGGACAAGTATTTGCTCTCGTAAGGAATAAATCGGTTAAATCTGGTGTTCTATGCTATCACAGAAAGGTAACTTAGAATACCTTTGTAGCACAGAGCACAACATCGGCCGTAAATGTGTTTATTGTCTCAGACAGGGATTGTAATTGTAAGCTTCACTCCGCTCGGGGTCTTATGAACATTCTATAGCCGGTAGGACACCGAATTTAAGGGGTACTCAAACAAGAACATATTTTACGTGACTCGATCAGTGTTATGTTTTTGTCATACAAGGTTCAAAAAATGGTTCAAATGGCTCTGAGCACTATGGGACGTAACTTCTGTGGTCACCAGTCCCCTAGAACTTAGAACTACTTAAACCTAACTAACCTAAGGACATCACACACATCCATGCCCGAGGCAGGATTCGAACCTGCGACCGTAGCAGTCGCGCGGTTCCGGACTGAGCGCCTTAACCGCGAGACCACCGCGACCGGCTGTCATACAAGGAAATGAGTTGTTCTATAGCGCTGTTTTGATGGCTATCCTGTTCAGTTAGCAGATAACGCCTTTTTTAACGAGCTACACCGTTGCCTCAAAGTGGCGCATTCTACAACAACGTGACGCGTTATCAGCCTTAGGACGACGTTGTAAGCTGCCTCGATGCTCGCCACACGTGAGATTTGTGTGCATTGGAGTGAATGAATGAAGAAACAAGCAGGAAATATGAAGCCGACTGCGGATGTTGTTTCTGCTATCATTTGACCTCTAAGACAGGTTATATACTGTCTTTTGCGACTATAATAACTTAAATATTTGGGCCTGGCATATGCCACGTACAGAAATTGGTTCTGTTCTCCGTAAACGGGCGGGTCGCCCATATGCTTCAGACGTCAACATGAAGACGGCACGGCAACCGTTTGCATGGTATCCGACAGAATTAGCATACACGACGGCCGGTGTGTTGGAAATCCCCTCATGAACAGCATACAAAGACTTGTGTAAGAAGTTACATGTATAGGTCAACGAGATGTAGGTGCTACAGGCATCAAACTCGATGAACAAATTTCAACGAGAGCAGTTTGCAGTGGATATGCTAACCGAGACTGATACAAAAAATGACTTTCCGGAAATGATTGATTTCTGCGATGACTCAACTTTCCTTTGTATCCAGCAAACTGAATTGTCATAAAGTTCGTGTATGGGGATCAGAGTGTCCTCACATTACACGTAGTGTGCAGTGTGTGTGGTGCAGAGTTAGACACATATCATCAGTCCTTTCCAGAGAGACTAACATCAGCACTGGTGTTTACGTGGACATGTTACAAGAGTTGGCGACGCCACAATTGGAACACCTGCAACAAGTAGACACGGCACTAACCTGAAACCCGGAACTTTCGGGTGAAAAGTTTTCGGTTTGATGGATTGGACGAGGTGGCCCTGTTTGGTACACGATTGCCTGGCATCACACCATCACACTTATCCCTATGGTGTTTTTTAAAGTTTCAAGTGTACCGATCAAAGTTACCGGCTTATAGGACTTAAATACACAAATATACAATATATTTTAACATGCCACCGTGAAGTTACTCGAGCGTACACTGAGAGAAATTGGGTGTTGCTAGGGGTGCACGCATTTACGTGTATGAATGAGGAACCAGAATTTATGGGCTACCTAGCTGTACGTTCAAAACCAATTGTTATTGTCTAGTATAGTTTTAAAGTTATTGAAGTCCTAAATTGTAAGTATAATTCGTGAACACTCTGTATATCTTCTACATCCTCCTGTGGATAGGGAAGTGACGGTCGCGAGGTTGTGTGCTACCCATATTTGCAATTATTGGCAGCTTTCGTAAGCCAGTCAGTGTCTTCGCGGTGGCGAACGCGTCGCTTAGTGGCCCAGTTGTCTTGTCGCTGGTGTGGTCCACAGTGATGTCGAATATGGCGCCTGAGTTTAATTGGGTGTTGTGCCTGGAACTGCAGGCTCTATACAGGAAAAGGCGCTATTGGGAACGTATCGTTTCCCATGCACATCGATAAGGTTTGAAAGGCACTTGTGCTGCTGAGAATCAACAGACGAACTTCTTCCGTTGGGCCAGTATGTCACACAGAAATATCGCATTCCGTGGATACGAAACGAATTAACTGTTACGCCGCTTACGAAGCGGCGTAACAGTTAATTCAGCTTCATGACGAGAACCTCCTCATGTCTTCAGAAGTAATAAGTCGCTGTTTCTACTGATGTAAGCGTCACACGACCTTCGGTGACTGCCGATTACGTTCCATTGCTTTCACTCCGTCTGCAAAAGATATTCCGTGTACTGGTTAATGCGTAATATCCTGCCAGAAGGCAAGTAGTTAACGATGTAGCAACGACTGAAACTGGACGGGTGCAGGAAAATGTGTAACAGAAAGGAAAAGGGCACTATGGTCGGGGTAAAAGGAGGGGAGGGCAGCACGTAGCCAATGGCCTTGTGCAAGGAGCGATTCCTTCACTTGCACGTACTGTTTTGGTCAGTAGTGGTATTGGGGGAAGTGAAAACAAAACGGTTATTCACGTGGGCGTATAGAATATATGAGATTGGCGGTATCCCATCAGACTTTGGGTAAACATCATGCACACAATTCCCAAGATTGCACGAGCCGACAAGTGTGAGTATCATCGCACAGTCAGTGTAATAGCTCAAGCATCCAAATTGCTGATAAGAATAATATGCAGAATAATGGAAAAGAAAACTGAGGATCTTTTGGATGACGATCAGTTTAAGGAAAGTAAAGGCACCAGAGAGGCAATTCTGTCGTTGCGGTTGATAATCGAATCAAGACTGAAGAAAAATGAAGACACGTCATAGGATCTGTCAACATGGAAAAAAACGTTCGTCAGTGTTAAATGGTGCAACATGTTCAAAAACCTGAGAAAAGACGGGTAATATGCATTATGTACAAGAACCAAGAGGGAATAATAAAAGTGGAAGACCAAGCACGAAGGATGTAAGACAGGGATGAATTCTTTCGCCTCTGCTGTTCAATCTATACGTCGAAGAAGCAATGACGGAAGTAAAATAGAGATTGAAGAATGGGATTAAAATTCAATGTGAAAGGATATCAATGTTACGACTCGCTGGTGACATTGCTACAGAATTTAGAGTGAGAGTAAATCGAAGAAAGATGAAAGTAATGAGAAGTAGCTGAAATGACATCAATGAGAAACTGAAGTTACAGAATTGTGCTATCTAGGCAGCAAAGTGACTCATAACGGACGGAACAAAGAGGACATAAAAAGCAGACCAGCACTGGCAAAAAAGACATTCTCGGCCAAGGGAAGTCTACTAGTATCGAATATAGGTCTTAATTTGAGGAATAAATTTCTGAGAATGTGCGTTTGCAGTAAGAATTGTATGGCAGTGAGACATGGACTGCGGGAAAGCCGGAAAAGATGAGAATATAAGCATTGGAGATGTGATGCTAAGAAGAATGTTGAAAATTAGGGGGGCTGATAAGGTAAGGAATGACGAGGTTCTCCGTAAAATCGGCGAGGAAAGGAATATTTGGAAAACACTGGCAAGAAGAAGGAGAAGGGACAAGATGGTCGGATATCTGTTTAGACATTGGGTCATAGCTTCCATGGTACTGGAGGAAGATGTGGAGGATAAAAACTGTAGAGGAAGACAGAGATTGCGATACATCCAGTAAGTAACTGATTATATAGGTTGTAAGTGCTGCTCTGAGATGAAAAGGTTGGCACAGGATAGGAATTCGTGACGGGCCGCATCAAGCGTCAGAATACTGATGACTGAAAAAAAAAGGCTGTCTAATGTAGAGAGAAAGGACTTGATTTTCGATCACGATATTCGAGATCTCAATAATATTGTTGCGTGTTGATTTTTCTCTTTGGTTAGTCATTATAGCACCGTCAAAGTGAAGGTTTATTCCTGGATTCTCTTCGAAGGAACCATCCTGAAGCTGACAAGTAATTTAAAGAAACTACGGAACCCTTAAATTATGATGTCTGGATGGGCAGCTAAAACTCCTTCCTTCCAATAAGTGTACCTTGTCCCGGTCAGGGGTAAATATCTTATTTGAGTTGTTAGGCATCAGAATTATTATACATTTTTTTATTGTCACAATACCATCCCAAGAGAATGGGTGCACACTGAAGAAACGATGACAATAAACAAAGAGCTAGCAGGCAAAACAGAGTTACACTAACGTTGCCGTTGTAATGTTATTCTATCAGAAGATGGGTTAATGACGCGAACATGGACCACGCTAAATAAATATTTTGTAACAGGTAGAATTTTTAAAAAGAAATGATCTTCAAGATAGACGTTAATGAATTGAGAAGCATATATTAAGAACACAAATTTACCGAAACTGGTACAGAACACTAAAAACCTGGTTTTTACATATAAAAACCAAACTCTGAATAAATTTTCGTTAACAGTATAGTAATATATGTCAATGTAGACTTAGACACCGACGTTTCGTCGCGGAATTTGAGCGCTACCACCCGGAAGGAAGCCCGAGAAGATTTCGTTAATAGAGTAATAGAACAAGTCAAATATCTTTCCCATGAAACAATGAATGATTATCACCAAGGTATATACATAAAATTTACAAAATTTTGTAATATTTCCTATAAATTAGCAGACATCTGAAAAATAAAACACATAAACTTACGACATTAAAGTTTTAGAAGACTGCTACTCTACCAACGCCATTACATGGTAAAAAGGAAGGAAGAAATTCAATAGAGAGAACGCAAATGAGGTTTCTGAGAAATCTAAAGTGATGGAAAAGACCACATAAGATTAGAATTTTCTGAAAATGATGGACTATTGAAGACGTCATGTTAGTCGAACACAGTTTAGTCATTAGGGAATTCACGTTATCATTTGACTGCAATAAACTTTACTGCTATACGTCGCCCTTCTTCAAAAGATTTCTATTTATATTTCCCTTTCATCACATTTACATTTCAATGTGGGCTATGCCGTTCTATTATGATATTAGCCGTGCGTATTTGAATTCGGTCGATGCATGCCGGCATCCATACTTGGTAACGTCTCCAAACACTGGAACAGTACTCTAGAACTGGTCACACTAGCGTCTTGTAAACAATTTCCTTACTAATCTACTATTCTCTCCAAGAACCCTTCCAACAAATCTAAGTCCCATTCGCATTTTCGCGTTCGCCCCGTTTTTTACCGCTTCTTAACACACACATCAAAAAAAGTTTTGCATCACCCCGGATCCTAGAACTCCTGAAGATAGACGTTGACTGTGGATATTGTATCACAAGCACAGTCCCTTTGACTGTTCTCAGATGTCACTAAACCCGCCCAAACATGTAAACAACCATGCATGAGCAGCGCCTCTTAGACGGAGGGGTCCGACAGCCGATGAGTTCCAGTCATTCGACTAGGAAGGAGGTACACGGCTCTTGTTGTTTAGTTCAACCATGCCTAGACGGTCAACACCGCGGTTCGATCACGGCCGCATTGTTGCCTTATGGCAGGAAGGGCTCTCAGCAAAGGAAGTGTTCAGGCATCTCAGAGTCAACCAAAGCGATGTCGTTCGGACATGGAGGAGATACAGAGAGACAGGAACTTTCAACGACATGCCTCGCTCAGGGCGCCCAAGTGTTACTGCTGCAGTGGATTACCGCTACCTACGGATTACGGCTCGGCGGAACCCTGACAGCAACGCCACCATGTTGAATAACGCTTTTCGTGCAGCCACAGGACATCTCGTTACGACTCAAACTGCGCGCAATAGGCTGCATGATGCGCAACTACACTCCCGACGTCCATGGTGAGGTCCATCTTTGCAACCACAACACCATGCAGCGCGGTACAGATGGGCTCAACAACATGCCGAATGGACCGCTCAGGATTGGCATCACGTTGTCTTCATTGATGAGTGTCGCATATGCCTTCAACTAGACAATCGTCAGAGACGTGTTTGGATGCAACCCGCTTAGGCTGAACGCCTTAGACATACTGTCCATCGAGTGTAGCAAGGTGGAGGTTCCCTGCTGTTTCGTGGGGGCATTATGTGGGGCCGACGTACGCCGCTGGTGGTCATGGAAGGCGCCGTAACGGCTGTACGATACGTGAATGCCATCCTCCGACCGATAGTGCAACCATATCGGCAGCATACTGGCGAGGCATTCGCCTTCATGGGCGACAATTCGCGCTCCCATCGTGCACATCTTCTGAATGACTTCTTTCGGGATAACATCACTCGACTAGAGTGGCCAGCATGTTCTCCAGACATGAATAATATCGAAAATGCCTGGGATAGATTGAAAAGGGCTGTTTATGGACGATGTGACCCACCAACCACTCTGAGCGATCTATGCCGAATCGCCGTTGAGGAGTGAGACAATCAGGACCAACAGTGCTTTGATGAACTTGTGGATTGTATTCCACGACGAATACAGGCATCATCAATGCAAGAGGACGTGCTACTTGGTATTAGAGGTACCGGTGTGTACAACAATCTGGACCATCATCTCTGAAGGTCTCGCGGTATGACGGTACAACATGCATTGTGTGGTTTTCATGCGCAGTGAAAAGGATGAAAATGATGTTTATGTTGATCTCTATTCCAATTTTCTGTACAGGTTCCGGAACTCTAGGAACCGAGGTGTTGAAAGACTTTTTTGATGTGTGTATTACCGATACTGTCTACTCAAAAGTATCCACCACCCCCATGTATCAGGGAATTGACTACTAGATGTGACGAGAAGTGGACCCGCCAGTATAAAAGGAGGCGACGAGTATTGCGTTGTCAGTACAGAAGCAGTGACAGCAGAGTGGATCGATCAGGAGAGGTCAGTGACTTCGAACGTGGACTAGTCACTAGTCACATGAGTAGCAGATCAAACAGGGACATTTCACCCCTTCTAGAAGTGTCCCAATCGACTATTGGTGATGTGGTTGTAAAATGAATCACAGGTAAACGATGATCAGGCAGGCCTCTTATGCTGATGGCCAGGGACGGTCGAGTATTGCAAAGGGTGGTTTTAAAAAGTCCCACGAAATCAGCGGAGGCAATGACTCGCGAGTTCCGAAGTGCTGCAAGCAGAACAGGTGGCACAGTGCCTCTGCGTATGGGGCTAAAAAGAACGGGGTGAAATAGCACGGCAGCTCGTACTAAGCCACACATTTCTGTAACAAGTGCTAAGCGATGGTTGAAGAGGTGGATAACTGGAAACGAGTGATTTGGAATAAAAGAATCATGCTATACCCTGTGGCCATCCGATTTAAGGGTTTAGATTTGGCGAATGACTGGAAAACGTTGCCTCTCATGTGTACTGCCAACAGTGAAGTATGGAGAAGGTGGTGTCAGAAAATAGGTGTAGTTTTCGTGGTTGGGGTGTTCTTCTCTCACTGCACTCAAGAAAACACTAAATGCGGAAGGAGATGAACACAATTTACAACATCGTGTACTACTTAGAGTAGAGGAATATTTCAGAGACGACTACTGATTGTATTGGCATGACAGTGCATCCTGTCATAAAGCATCACATGTGAGGGAGTGGTTTCTCCTCAATAAGTCCTGAAATAGACTACAGTGCCGACCAGAAACCAATGGAACAGCTTTGGGATGAGGTAGAACCCGCGACTTCACTACAGACCCCATCGGCCAACATCACTAGCTCCTCAGGGTTCGACTCTGCCATTCCCCCAGATACATTCAGACACCTTGTTGAATGTGTCCTCAGCAGCATTAAAGCCGTCATAATGGCACTGTATGAACACCTCCCAAACTGATCTCCACTAACAGGTGTTCGGATATTTATGATTAGTTAGTGTATAAACACTGAAACCTTGTCACGCGCTCTGGATGTTCATCACAGGCAGGGTTGCTGTAGGACTTGATTCTTTCCTGCCAAATCCCAGTAAGTTGGGAGTGAGGACAAGGAAACCCAATAGGGGACGTCTGGCATTCGTCTGGCATGCGCCTGGTGACGAAGGGAAACTACGTAAAAATTGGATCAGAAGCAGAGAGTGTGATTCAGTTTTAAATTGTTTCGGGGACAATAGCTTTCATCGCCTCCTGTCTGCCCCCCCCCCTACTAAAATTAAAATCGTGTGTGCGTGTGTGTGTGTGTGTGTGTGTGTGTGTGTGTGTGTGTGTGTGCGTGTAAAGAATGCCAGGTCAGTGTACAACATAAGCGGCTGCGAGTTCTTCACAGCTAGATCTGTTGTCGAATTGAGAGTCGTAAATTACTCTACATATGACATCAACGGGATACATCTGAAGGCGAAGAGACTAAAAGGGTTTTAACTGTGTCGTCAATAGTTCCTTTTTCACAATGGCGACACATGTTCTGTGTTGAGGTAAACCGGAACTGTGCCGCAGGTATTCGCAGTATAAAAAAGTAAAATATCTCTCATGGTTGGAGACTGATTTGAGCTTCGCAACTAACGAAGCGTGTACATTATTGCCTTCACTTTGCCAATCATTTACAGTGTGACCCTCAGTTCCAAGTGAACTCCGAACGTCGCTGCAGTTAGGCAATTTGCGCTTTAACGAAGCGTGCCACATGTGAAGGGAACGATATATTACATAAAAAATTCTTAGCTCAATGAAAGTTAGAACCTCTCGCGATGTAACCTGTAAAATTATTCTGACAGGTAATGTCAGACAGTGACAAAAAATAAAGAGTACTGAGGATTGGATCTTGAAACTGGTGGCAGCTGGTGAGAAGCTGAACTTGATATAACGCTCAACTTGTAATGGGGATATCAGTGGCGTAACTACAGTAGCTGGCGCCCAGGGAAAACTTCGATTTTGTGCTCCCCCCCCCCCCCCCCCGCCCTGCTCCTCTGCCGATAATTCTCCATCCTTATCACTGATTAACCTGTTTGTTCATTTACTGGGATCAACACAATTTTCAGTTAGGTAAAACGTCAATATTTCAGTAACTCTTTTATCTGTGTTATAATTAAAAGCCCGCATCTCGTGGTCGTGCGGTAGCGTTCTCGCTTCCCACGCCCGGGTTCCCGGGTTCGATTCCAGGCGGGCTCAGGGATTTTCTCTGCCTCGTGATGGCTGGGTGTTGTGTGCTGTTCTTAGGTTAGTTCGGTTTAAGTAGTTCTAAGTTCTAGGGGACTGATGACCATAGATGTTAAGTCCCATAGTGCTCAGAGCCATTTGAACCATTTTTATAATTAAAAACATGCAATAGAATCGACAGTCGCATTATTGCAATAATAATGCGATCCCTTTTACATTTTTTCGTCGCTGAATAACGAAAGTAGCCGAAAGGAAGAAACAAGCATTTGGAACTGTTATTCAACACAGTCCAATTCGAGTCTTCTGATGTTTTCCTTTCACATATCTACGGCCCATTCTCATTTTAATGGCCTCCAGCCTTTCCCTTCATATCATTACTTCGCCCCCTTCTTCACCCTCCTTCTTCCCCTTTTGTTTTACCTTTCCTCTTTTTTTTTTCGCCGTCACAGAACTGCGCCTCCAAGGAAAGGTAGCTGAGAACGCTCACCCTGGCTGCCATGCCCGTTACATCACTGGGTGAACTGTCTTGGTATTGAGTTTAATATGATGTATTTTTGTAAATCAACGGATATCAGAAACACTGGAATAGCTCGTTTAATTCGACAATGGAGACTTTTATTTTAGGCGACTGAGAGATGCGTAATATATGAATGAAACAAAATATACTTCGGAATACTTACCGTATAATTTTCGGTGAGAACTATGTAACCCAATATGATGTCAATCAAACAAATAGGCAAAAAGATACGGCATTGTGTGATTAAATCACCTAACACTACAATTAGTTAGAATCGACAAATAACAAGTGGTATTCATCCGGCACGAAATCAAGGTGAAATAAAAATGGTTCAAATGGCTCTAAGCACTATGGGACTTAACATCTGAGGTTATCAATCCCCTAGACTTAGAACTACTTAAATCTAACTAACTTAAGTACATCACATACATCCATGCCCGAGGCAGGATTCGAACCTGCGACCGTAGGAGCCGCGTGGTTCCGGACTGAAGCGCCTGGAACCGCTCGACCACAGCGGCCGGCCAAGATGAAACGATGAAATAAATCTGGTCATCATCAGGGTAGCTGTAGCACTGAGATTCATTGGGAGAGCAATAAGATACTGAACTAATTTAAGAAGGCGATCCTTTGCAAAACATAGTTCGCTTTCGAAGTTGAAATAAAGGTAGAGACATACAGTATTCGGAGAAGAGAAGCACAGAACGTCACTGTTTCGTCTAATCGGCATGAATGCGTCACAAATACGCTGAATAATCTCCAATGGGGGACTGCTGAAGAGAGACATAAACATTTACTCTTAAAAGACCCAGAATGAATATATGAATATACCACAACCAATGAACAAACATATTTCCTTTTACGATGTGTGATGTTCGCGACAGTAAAAGGAGGGAAATTCGAACTTATACAGAGCGGTATAGACAGTCTATCTTCTTGCGCACCCTGTGCAAATGGAATAGGAAAGTATATATATATATATATATATATATATATATATATATATATATATATATCTGTGTGTGTGTGTGTGTGTGTGTGAGCGTGAGGGGAGGGAGGGGGGTTAAATGGTTGGGCCACACTTTGTATTCTTCGCCATTAATCTCACGACGGCTCGTGGAATACAAATGTAGATGTATAAAACTGAATCTCTAGTATTAGCTGTTGATAAGTGACGAAGACAATAACTGAGAAATTACTGAAACGAAATATACTCCTGTTTAATGATTTCAACAAATGCGAGTTAGTTTGGACAATGGTTTAGACTACTTAGTTGTCGAGAATGTTAATTTCAGGTGCGGCTACCACTATTACTGATGAAGTATCACCTGCTATTTTACTTTGAATTGTTCAGTTGACGTCACTGTAGGTGCTTGGGGAAATATTGTTATAACTTCAAAGAAGTACACTTTCCTACAGCCAACATTTCACAAAATCTTTACCTTTTTTCACGATCAAAGTTTTGTATTATTTTCACTTTATTGTACTAGGTGAACATAAAGTTTTTGCCTGGTTAGAAAAATTTATTTTTAAAGGTCTATGCTACATACAGCAACGCGGTTTATTGCAAATGGAAGCTTAACTGATAAAGTTTTTGTGCATAGACTTCTACATGTGCACGTTGTACCTCAGATGTAGGAATTTCAACCATGGTTAGTGTTTCAATAATACGGTTCACCGCCACGCTTCGGGTTATCTGTTCTCCAGTTGTTGGGTGAGACGGTCCAACATCGTGGCCACCACGTTCGCCAGATATAACGCCTGTTGGTTTTTTTAAAATGTGGGATTACATTAAAGATAAAAGTGTTCAGTTCACGGGTACCTGATGTGCAAACTTTTGCAGTACTGACACAAGATAATGTGGAGGTGGTGACGAAAGAGATGCTCGCAAAGACGTGTAGAGAAACTCAGTATAGCTTAGACCTTCTGAATACAACAAAAGAGGCATATTTAGAAATGCATGTATTAAATCTTTAAGAGTTAATCTAACATTTTCACCAAACCGCATAGCTGTATCTAGTTTAGTTCCTGAGAACTACTTTTTTTTTTTTTTGTAATTAGGGGAAGACTGCCTACTCGCCCCGTACAATAGCGTATAAACATAGATGTTGACACTCAACTCTGTTGCGTATAAAAGCAGAGAAAGAGTCAACAGCCATAGATACAGTAACAATATCAATGGAGATAGCTTTGCGTACTGTGCTTGTAGCCAACATGAAACAGAAATAGTCACGTAACATTGGTATGCCGTTGTTGTTTACATTTTGATTGTTACACGTGTTTACCCTGTTTCCACCCATTTACACTCATTTATTTACTAGCAACAGAAATAGCACTGAATTTTTGCTGCTACGGATACATATCGAAATTCATAGGTAAGCATCACAAACGTTTAAATGGCTCTGAGCACTATGGGACTCAACATCTATGGTCATAAGTCCCCTAGAACTTAGAACTACTTAAACCTAACTAACCTAAGGACATCACACAGCACCCAGTCATCACGAGGCAGAGAAAATCCCTAACCCCGCCGGGAATCGAACCCGGGAACCCGGGCGCGCATCACAAACGTCTAGTTATATTTGTCATACTAGTAAGAGGCGCCTTACGCGTTGATTAATATCGAGACACAATGTAATGAAATCATAGCACCATGGACCTAACTGATATGTCAGTACGTCAGTATACTTATAAGTGTTAGATAAATTCTGTAATATGGGAGTGTGCTGCCAGTCAACCCTTTGAACCTACAAACATTTAGAGTAATTTTGACCTGCAGATAACATTTGTATATGACAGTCTGAGTAATTACGTCCACACTGTACAGATCTCCAAACCGCTGCGCTCGTTTTACGGTGTCACAACAGGGAATAACAAAACTGGTACCTATGATATGGAGAATTTGTGTGTGCAATTGTCATTTTAGTATCGTCACGGATAAACGTAGATTAAATATATGGCGTAAAAAAGTAAAAACGGGGAAGAGTGTTGACTCTACTAGTATTTCAGTGTGTAGTAAGTCGAAATTCCAAGTTCAATGTAATTCGGGTCACTTTCACGTTTTCGTACTAGGAACACATTTCGCAATACCGCCACGGCATACTTTTAGATAGAGGCTTGGTAATGCGATCAAA
Source organism: Schistocerca cancellata (assembly GCF_023864275.1). Taxonomy (NCBI): domain Eukaryota; kingdom Metazoa; phylum Arthropoda; class Insecta; order Orthoptera; family Acrididae; genus Schistocerca; species Schistocerca cancellata. Next base: position 168,648,946 of record NC_064634.1, read on the forward strand.
TGCTACAAAAACCTTGAAAGTAGCGATGGTTATCCCTTATTGTACGACAAAAAATAAATAAATAAATAAATAAAAAGACTGAACACGAGCGGTGAGCTGCAAACAGTCGAAGGGATTTTTCATTAATCTGTTCAACGCTTTAAGCTAAGTTCATTCCAAATTTCGATTGCAAATTATTAACACGTCTTTGAATCGCGTGTACAGAACCCACGGTACTTTTCAGCGGGATCTCTATGCACTACTGATGTGATCGCATTCAGAATCTGCAGCGCTTTCGCGGACAAAAATTACGCTGTACAATAGTCACACGAGTTATAGAGTCGATGTATGCTGGCGACAAAAATTCTGCTCCGCGTACAAGAGGCACTGACAAAATGCTTGCTGATGGCTTCTTCTATGTACAGCACTTAATCTCTGTTCGGTTACCGCCTTTTTGGTTCTGTGCACAGCATTATTTTGTAGGACCATCTTTGGTTGTAATGAATTGTACAATGAAACTGCTTAATAGCTCGATAAGTAGGTCGTACGAAAATAAAAGTTTAGTGGATCGTAGTCTACAGAAAAGTTTAAGTTTGTATGATTACTTCTTATATTTAACTGGGGACTGATTGTCATATTTCATCTCTCACTGATTGCAAAATTAGTTTAAAAATGGACGAAATTATTTTGGTATGTTTGGAAAAATCAGGGAATCATCGAGGAATAAAGACAAAAAAATTTGGGTCTTCCACAACTCTTCCCATCCCCTCCCCCCGCCTTCCCCCCGATGAAGAAGCATAGTTGAGTGAGAGATAGCCGAAGTATGGTGCCACGCCTGCGTCGGCCCACGTACCTTGTGCAAGTGGTTGCGCTCCATGTCTGCGAGTGAGTGTTACGCCGGGCGCCGCCGGCGGGCCGGTATATATACGCTCGTAGGCGGCCAGGTACGCGTGACGTAACGTCTGGGAGGCGCCCCACCTCCTCCGAAGAAAGGGAAAACCTACCGGGCCGAACGCGTTGTCTGCCGCCGTCGCCTCCTCCGTAAATCCAAATCGCTCCAGAAGGGAGGGCGCAAGTCATTGCTCGCAGTTAGGCTTTCGTTTTCCGCTCGCTCTTCCCACGTGGGCGCCTCACTCGTTGTCAGGGGGCAGCAATTTCTCAGGCAGCGGCGCTCGCGTTTGATGGGCGGCACTAGCGTTCCCCTCGAAGGCGGTCAAGGTTGACCCTCTCCGCCTTAGGACGTGCGTTTCTCGGGAAACATAACAATGCACCGTGGAAGTGCTGCGTCAGGGAAGCGGCTGAAGCAGAAGCGATGGTCTTCACTTCCGTAGCATGGCCGTTCCAGAGCACTGCGTGCTAGTTTACTGTATTTCGACACTGTTCGCTCTTGCAAGTGTTCGTGTTCCAGCAGAGAGCGAGTGAGCGAGAGAGAGAGAAAGAGAGAGAGAGAGAGAGAGAGAGAGAGATGTTCCGAAAGACAAGCGACCGAAAAAATTAAAGAAGTTGTCGATTTTCGGTCAATAGTCCTGTTTAAGCACTTTTCAGGCGCTGATTTCCCAGTTCTGTGAACGGTCTCCTAATAGCATAAGAGACGGTACACTCAAAATGACAACCAAAGAGTGGCTATTAAAATTTAACAGGATGGTCAGAAACAGTCTGTAAAGCTTGTAAAGGTGTTGCACGGGAGGTTATACTAAGATACAACTGTTAAAAAAAATTCGACATGTTGCGACGTTTACGATTTGTTTACCATTGAATATAGCCATCAGATCATCGCGCAGCCTGCCAGAGGTGGTGTCGCCAAACGTGTTCTCCGTTTCGTTTCATCAAATCAAAGAAACGTAGCTTTTACTCACCTAGTTTAAATTTATCGTATCCGATAAAGGCAGATTTTAGATGTTAATTAACATTTCAACAAACGATAACTCAGGGACCCACAGGTATCTGTGCATTACCACATTTCAGCGAGTGCAAGTGCTTGCGTTTGCGGACACAACGATCTCATTGGCTAACTTTGACGCCAAATAGCTCGGAAACGAAGCGACGTATCGAATTTTTTTCATATCAATTATTTCTCAACACAGCCTCACGTGCAACACACTTACAAGCTTTTCAGACTGTTCCTGGACACACTGTATACACTGCCCGAAAAAATAAATACACTGAAGCGCCAATGCCTAATATAGCTGGCCCGTGTGGCCGTGCGGTTCTAGGCGCTTCAGTCTGGAACCGCGCGACCGCTACGGTCGAATCGTGCCTCGGGCATGGATGTGTGTGATGTCCTTAGGTTAGTTAGGTTTAATTAGTTCTAAGTTCTAGGCGACTGATGACCTCAGAAGTTAAGTCGCATAGTGCTCAGAGCCATTTGAACCTAATATTGGCATGCATATTCAAATACAGAGATACGTAAACAGGCAGAATACGGCGCTGCGGCTGGCAACGCCTACATAAGACAACAAATGTCTTGCGCAGATGTTAAATCGGCTACTGCTGCTATAATGGCAGGTTATCAACATTTAAGTGAGTTTGAACGTGGTGTTATAGTCGGCGCACGAGCGATAGGACACACCATCTCCGAGGTAGTGATGAAGTGGGGATTTTCCCGTACGACCATTTCACGAGTGTACCGCGAATATCAGGAATCCGGTAAAACATCAAATCTCCGTCATCGCTGCGGCCGGAAAAAGATCCTGAAAGAACGGGACCAACGACGACCAAGAGAATCGTTCAATGTGACAGGAGTGCAACCCTTGCGCAGATTGCTGCAGATTTCAATTGTGGGCCGTCAACAGTGACCAGCGGGTGAAGCACTCAACGAAAAATCATCGATATGGGCTTTCAGATCCGAAGGCCCACTCGTGTACACTTGATGACTGCACGACACAAACATTTACGCCTCGCCTGGGCCTCTCAGCGCCAACATTGGAGTGTTGATGACTGGAAACATGTTGCCTGGCCGGAAGAGTCTCGTTGGAAATTCTATCGAGCGAGTGTACGTGGGCCGGCCGGAGTGGCCGAGCGGTTCTAGGCGCTACAGTCTGGAACCGCGTGACCGCTGCGGTCGCAGGTTCGAATCCCGCCTCTGGAAAGGGGGTTTGTGATGTCCTTAGTTTAGTTAGGTTTAAATAGTTCTAAGTTCTAGGAGACTGATGACCACAGCAGTTAAGTCCCATAGTGCTCAGAGCCATATGAACCATTTTTGAGTGTACGTGTACGGGTATGGAGCCAACCTCATGAATCCATGGATCCTGCATGTCACCAGGAGACTGCTAAAGCTGGTGGAGGCTCTGCAATGGTGTGGGGCGTGTGCAGTAAGAGTGATATGGGACCCCTGATAGGTCTAGATACGACTGTGACAGGTGACACGTACGTAAGCATTCTGTCTGGTCACTTGGATCCATTCAGGTGCAATATAGCATTCCGACGGACTTGGGTGATTCCTGCAGGACAGTGCAACACCCCACACGTCCAGAATTGCTACAAAGTGGCTCCAGGAAAACTCTTCTGAGTTTAAACACTTCCACTGGACACCAAACTCCCCAGACGTTAACATTATTGATCATATCTGGGATGCCATGGAACGTGCTGTTCAGAGGCGATCTTACGGATTCGTGGTGTCAGTTCCCTGCAGCACTATTTCAGACATTAGTCGAGTTAATGCCACGTCGTGCTGCGGCACTTCTGCATGCTCTCGGGGGCCCTACGTGATATTAGGCAGGTGTACCAGTTTATTTGCTTCTTCAGTGTAAATAAATAAATAAATGTGAATCATCCAGAAGACTTGTCAGTCTAATCTGGCACACTTTCACATCATCGACGGGTATATAAATGATTAGAGTTACAAATCTCTGTGACAGATAGAACGACCGTCAGAGTGCGTAAGTGTTGTTTGTGTTTAGTGTTGTTATTACACGTGATAGGGTGTATAAACGAGCATGAAAAATCTCAGATGTTGAATCATGGGTTTGAAGGAGACGACGATGCCGCGTACACGTGCAAGATAGCATTATTAGCACCTCACAGAGTTTGAGAGTGGCCTAATCATAGTTATCCATTTGGCTTGCTGGTCGAATCGTGTAATATCCAGATTTGTGGAGCATTCGTATGAGACAGTGTCCCGGTGTTGGACGGCATTGAAACATGAGGGCAGTCATATTCGGCGTTAAAATTCTGGTAGACGAAGTCTGACCATGAGACCGGAGGAAAGCCTTATTGCGCACCAAGCACATCATAACTAGTTCACATCTGCGCCTGTAATCCGAGAACAAGTCATGGAATCCCTGCAACATTCTATGTCATGCCACAATGCTGATCAGAGTCTAGCAGCAGACGGACTAAGGCTGCCGTTAACACCACGACACAGACGGCTTCGTTTGGAGTGGCGGCGTGATCGGGAAGCATGACTATCGATGAATGGCGTCGTCGTGAGAAGAGAGCTGACCCTTACAAGGTTTTTTGAGATGCACTGCGCTGTTACTCCTGGCGTTATGGTGTGGGACTCATGGAGTGTGACTTCAGGTCAAGGCTGGTGGTGATTGAGGGAATTCTGTCGGTACATTGGCACGCCACGGAATTCTACGTCGTCCTGTGTTACCTCTCTTGTGAAAGTATCGTGGTGCCATTTTTCAACGGGAAGATGCTCATCCCCTCAAGGCACGTGTCTCTGCGTGATGTTGTGAGGTGCTTCTGTGACCACCAAGATCCTCAGACTAATCTCCGATAAAACATGTGTAGGACCCGCCCGGACGTCAACTTCATCCCGGCGCTAGAATCTTGGATATCAACGGCAAAGAAGTTGTGGTACGGCTTGCATCAGGAGAGGATGCAACGGCTTTAAGACATCTTCCCAAAGGAATCAGTGAATATATCCAGGCTAGAGGGGAGGCTTACACTGGCAAGTTCTTTGCAAGGTTAAAGCTGTTTTGTAATAATAGAAATAACGTCACACGCTCTCTCAACCTGTGAAGGTTCATTTCTTTTCATCCTCCTCTTCTGAGTCCTTCATCGTTTTTGTCAGGCAGTGCAGTCGCAGCTGTCACCAAGGAAATGGTCAGAACCACTCCTGCCTGCCACCATCATGCCATCCTCGTAATGTTGTTGGAACGAAGTTTCTCATCATGATATCCTTTTATAAGCTACTCATAGTATTCTTGTCCGCCCCGACAGCTGAGTGGTCAGCGTCACGAATTGCCGTCCTGGGTTCGATTCCCGATTGGGTCGGGGATTTTCTCCACTCAGGGAGTGGGTGTTGTCGTCATCATCATTTCATCCCCATCCGGCGCGCAGGTCGCCCAATGTGGCGTCGAATGTAATAAGACCTGCACCAAGGCTGCCGGACCTGCCCCGTAAGGGACCTCCCGGCCAATGACGCCAAACGCTCATTTCCATTTTTCCATGGTATTCTTGCCGTTTCAGATTGGTATAAAAATTCGAGCTTTGGTTCTCATCAGAAGCATCTGCCTTTCGTCATACTGCTAGAGTGAGTGTCGATATCTACGATGCTAATGGCGCCCAATAAGGTAAAGAGATGCTTCGACCAGTTGGGGTCAGAGTTGGTAGCAAGTTCCCTAGAATTAGGAATATCCCTTTGCAATACTGAAGCAAGCCATTTAGTTCGTGAAGTTTTCGAACGTAGTGTAGGACAGCAACGAAACATTAAAAAATTATGATTTAGAAAATCCTGCAGTTGTTGACCACGGCTTCATGAATATTCGCAAAATTATGTACGACGAAAAAAAAAAAATCTTGACTTATACATCAGCCCTCCGAGACTCTGCCATCAAGTAGGATGTAGACTTCAGAATGTACTAGAATATCTTTAACTGGGACAGCGGCTATCATCGTAGTGGTGCGTGTACCCGGGATAGGTCTAATTATTTACAACAAATTAATGTAAATAGTACCTACCCCAAAATATGTAGAAGTAACCATACGGAGCAAAATAAAGTCAAATGACCACATGAAACAAATTTCAGCAAAAGCAGATGCCAGTCTGAGATTCATAAGAAGAATATTAAGGAAATACATTTCATCCACGAAAGAAGTGGTTTTGAAACACTTGTTCGACCTATGGGGGTATCCCTTGCGGAGGCTGCGTTAGCAGAAGACTCTTAGACGATCCACAGGAGAGCGGCGGATTTCGTCGCTGGATCGTTTAATCGACGCGAGAGCGTCACGGATATGTTCAACCAACTCTATCGACAGACGTTACAAGATGTTACCACAGAGGAGTCTGCTACTGAAATTCTGGAACTGTATGTTCCTAGAAAAGTAGGGGAACATACTTCTTTCCACATACTTCTCGCGAAATGACTACAACGAGAAAATCCAAAAATTAGAGGTAAAACAGAGGCTTATGGCTAATCATTCTTCCGACATGTCATTCACGAATAGAACAGGAAAAATGGGGTGGGGTATAAAGGTGTCGCATACCATACGGTACCTTGCGGAATATAGATGTAGCTGTACACACACATTACAACGGTGGTTTGCAGAGGAAAAAAGCATCCCAGTCCCACTGACCGATATTGCCTTCTGTATTCTATTCTGATCGCCGGTCAATTTGTGAGGCAATACTCTGGAATAATATTTGTGATTAATGACGTTTGCTCTCTTCTTGCCAATCCCGAATTCCCATGATATTAATTTCAGAAACAGTCACAGATTTTTTGCCAGCATCTGCCACAACATTTCGATATTGTCTGTCGTTATGCTTATCGATAGTCAAGTCGAATGGTGCGGTCCGCAGCTCGTGGTCGTGCGGTAGCGTTCTCGCTTCCCACGCCCGGGTTCCCGGGTTCGATTCCCGGCGGGGTCAGGGATTTTCTCTGCCTCGTGATGACTGGGTGTTGTGTGATGTCCTTAGGTTAGTTAGGTTTAAGTAGTTCTAAGTTCTAGGGGACTGATGACCATAGATGTTAAGTCCCATAGTGCTCAGAGCCTCGAATGGTGCGCATCATCAGTAATTTCCTCTCATACTGCCAATAATCATGTTTTATGGTTACGTCTCTTCTATACATTAGTACAAGTATTACAAGCGTTTATTCGTCCTTTTTTGCAATTTGTAAGAGAAAGAAGGGCACAAAAGGTAAACTTGGGATTTGAGAAGACAGTCGCATTTGCATCAGAGAGCACATAATAGATGTGTGACGAGATAGACAGAACTCATCTGCCACAGAAAGACGATGATGTTGCTTCTTTGCCAATATCGGATATCGTTGGTCTTGTTTAGTCAGTGTGTGACAAGATATGGTATTTAGCCGCAACATTTGTGCAGAATTAATGATAAAAAAATCAGTGAGGAGGGAGGAGGGGAAATCCTCGCTGCCGTTGTGGAATATCAAATAAACCTAATCACGTTCTGAAACATCGTGATTTTATTCGCACTGACTGTAGTACTAATTTTGGCTATTGAGATAGAGAACTTCGATGTTGTTCACAGACAAATTTACAGTGTTAGAAACAGCACTCTTGCAGGAAGTACTCAAAAATTAATTACATTTGTAAATTTTGGACTTGTTTTCAGATTTTATTCTTAGTTATTTATTTATTGCATGGCGACAACAGCAAATATTAAGAAACACATGTAGTCAGCAATTATACTTTTAAGGATTTAAACACAAAAAATATGTTTAAATCAATTACTGAAATTAGTAATTCAATAATACTACATAAAGAACATTTAAACTACAAAATTAAGACTGTGAATTAAAATAGGTACATTTAATCAGAGTTCATCATCTAATGAATGAAACCAGATGATAGGAAAGGGAGCAGCATTAATCATTTCTCCGAATGGACCTGGATACTTTCTCGGAGGGCAGCCTCTAACAGCATGCTGAACAGTTGTCCCCGGGCTTCACAGTCGCATTCTGGAGAGTCTCTGAGTCCCTACTCGCGGATCATAGCATATCGTGTTCAGTCTTGTCCACTGACTTCCCTTCAGATCAAATCCTGGTAGGCTGGAAGATGGATCTTAACCACCCTGATGTTTTATTTTACAGTATTCCACCACACTTCTTTAATGTGAAACTTCTTGTTGTTTCTTCCATTGTGCGACAGAGAAGTGCGTGACATCGAGCGGTCTGGAGAAAGATAATTTTGAGACTGTAAGAACTGGAAGGACTTCGGGGTGGTCGGGGTGATGGAGCTCCGTCCAGTCTCGACTGGTTGCTTTTTGGGGTCGCAGTTCAGATGTTGGAATGTTACTGATGCTGCGCAGCCATGTGATCGGTGTGGACTTATTGGACCTGTAACAATTTTCACTGATTTATTCAGAAGGGTGTCTAGTTTCCCTTTATGAGCCACAGTTACGCAATGTGAGACTATGTCAATGAATATAGAACAAGAACAATAACTAGCTCCAGGTCACAAGTAGTTTCACATTATAGTAATGTAAAACGAAGTCAACCGAAAAAAAAACTATATACGGGAGTTTAAACCATTTATAAGGAATCAGAACAATATTACAGTTTACTTCATTCTAAGAGTCTGCAATTTTTTTTTCTTTTTATTTTCGTCTTTTTCTTTATACTTGCTTTCCTCTGTTTAAGAGTAAGGCTGTACTGGTAGCACATTTCTTGTCAGAAGTGGTGACACATATAACCCCATTTCCTCCACCTTCTAACTGAAATTCCTCTACAGTTTTATCTAGAGAGGTGGGATATCGACTTTCATCTTCATTTATTCTTTCTGTAGCTTTAATTTTGTTTGTTTCTTCAAAACTGAAGTGGGATCACTTTCCCTTATGCTCTTCATTTTCTGTTATCTACGTAATCTTCACTAGTGCAGTGTTCATATAAAGACGACTTTGTGCCAAACATGATTGTTAATTATGTTTTGTGCGATGGTCACGTGCTGAACAGAGTTCTCGCTCATTGTTACTGACTATACTGTTTGATTTTTTGCAGGACATCGCTGAGACGTCAAACAATAAATAGAAGAAATTCAGCCGGTCCCATGCTGCTTAAGACATTGCTGTAACACGTATTGGACGTTATATGCAAATTATTGACACAAAATAATGATCAACACTGTCCATTAAAATTTCCAGACATTTTAAAGCCAAACACTATCAGGAAACTTGCCAGAAATCGTCACAACAATAACTGTTACTACTAGAACACAAAGTGTTCATGCTTTCAACCATAGACCGCAATCAGACAATAGTGGATCCAAAAATTTCAGTCCATAACGAAAATTTCAAAGAGCTGTCATACCTCTGAAGTAGAGATATTAAGAGTGGGTTGAACAAAGAGGCAATGAGGGGATTGTTGTATACATGCCGTCATCAGTAAATGAACAAATAGGGGTACTTAAACACAACAACGCCCAAGAAGCGAGAACTAAGTAGAACATGTACACTACTGGCCATTAAAATTGCTACACCTCGAAGATGACGTGCTACAGACGTGACATTTAACCAACAGGAAGAAGATGCTGTGATATGCAAATGATTAGCTTTTCAGAGCATTCACACAAGGTTGGTGCCGGTGGCGACACCTACAACGTGCTGACATGGGGAAAGTTTCCAACCAATTTCTCATACACAAACAGCAGTATTGTTGCTATTGTGTACGTAAATATTACACATCTGTGAGTCGAACTGCGTCTTCTAGAGACTGGGTGACCAACTGTGGAAGTTTTATTACTTCAGAGTAAATTAAATTTTATTCTAAATTTCCATTAACATTTACTTTCACAAGTGTTTCAGCTTGTCACATTATTAAAAAAAAATAAATCAGTTCTCTCTGAATCCCTTCATGTATCTGAGAGATGCCTGTGACTATATTTGTTCATGTTTAATTCTCCACATACGAGGGTCGTCCTCAAAGTAAGTTCCGTTTCTATTTCTATCCGCGGCAGCGCCACGATTGCAGTTCAGAGCACGTGCGGCAGTTACTCTGACTCAAGGAGAAGACATGTACGCCGTTTTCAGATCGCTGCTGCCGACGTGTGCTTTGTAGTGCTTCTTTATACTGTCAGCCGTAACTGAAAATGTCGCCACGTGTGAAATCAGATCTGTGATTCGTCTTCTAAATACAAAGAAAGTTAAACCAAAGGAAATTCATCAGCAAATCTGTGAGGTTTAGGGACAAAATGGTATGAGTGATTCAATGGTTAGAAGATGAGTCAGACTGTTCAATGAAGGACGTGATCAAGTGCACGATGAAGAACGAAGTGGACGCCCGTCTGTGGTTCCTGATGAACTAGTTCACACAACTAAAGAGAAGATTAAGCACGACCGTAAGTTTATACTTAGTGCCCATGCTATGGAAGTTCCGCAAATCTCACGATCACTAATTCATGAAATTGTTACTGAAAAACTGAAATTTAAAAAAATTTGCTGACGTTGGGTACCCAAAATTCTTACTGAAAATCACAACAAACAACGGATGGGCAATGCACTTCAGTTTTTGACACGCTACAATGAAGAAGGCGATGGTTTTCTTTCTCGGATAGTCACGGGGGATGAAACCTGGGTATCGTACGACACCCCTGAAACAAAACAGCAAGCAAATGGAGGCCCACTTCTTCATCCCCAACGAAGGTTAAACCAAAGCAAATCTCGACACCTCGAAAAATCATGTGGACCGTTTTTTGGGACAGAAAAGGCATTTTGCTGGTTGATTTCTTACCACGAGGCCGAACAATCAATGCATATACACTCCTGGAAATGGAAAAAAGAACACATTGACACCGGTGTGTCAGACCCACCATACTTGCTCCAGACACTGCGAGAGGGCTGTACAAGCAATGATCACACGCACGGCACAGCGGACACACCAGGAACCGCGGTGTTGGCCGTCGAATGGCGCTAGCTGCGCAGCATTTGTGCACCGCCGCCGTCAGTGTCAGCCAGTTTGCCGTGGCATACGAAGCTCCATCGCAGTCTTTAACACTGGTAGCATGCCGCGACAGCGTGGACGTGAACCGTATGTGCAGTTGACGGACTTTGACCGAGGGCGTATAGTGGGCATGCGGGAGGCCGGGTGGACGTACCGCCGAATTGCTCAACACGTGGGGCGTGAGGTCTCCACAGTACATCGATGTTGTCGCCAGTGGTCGGCGGAAGGTGCACGTGCCCGTCGACCTGGGACCAGACCGCAGCGACGCACGGATGCACGCCAAGACCGTAGGATCCTACGCAGTGCCGTAGGGGACCGCACCGCCACTTCCCAGCCAATTAGGGACACTGTTTCTCCTGGGGTATCGGCGAGGACCATTCGCAACCGTCTCCATGAAGCTGGGCTACGGTCCCGCACACCGTTAGGCCGTCTTCCGCTCACGCCCCAACATCGTGCAGCCCGCCTCCAGTGGTGTCGCGACAGGCGTGAATGGAGGGACGAATGGAGATGTGTCGTCTTCAGCGATGAGAGTCGCTTCTGCCTTGGTGCCAATGATGGTCGTATGCGTGTTTGGCGCCGTGCAGGTGAGCGCCACAATCAGGACTGCATACGACCGAGGCACACAGGGCCAACACCCGGCATCATGGTGTGGGGAGCGATCTCCTACACTGGCCGTACACCACTGGTGATCGTCGAGGGGACACTGAATAGTGCACGGTACATCCAAACCATCATCGAACCCATCGTTCTACCATTCCTAGACCGGCAAGGGAACTTGCTGTTCCAACAGGACAATGCACGTCCGCATGTATCCCGTGCCACCCAACGTGCTCTAGAAGGTGTAAGTCAACTACCCTGGCCAGCAAGATCTCCGGATCTGTCCCCCATTGAGCATGTTTGGGACTGGATGAAGCGTCGTCTCACGCGGTCTGCACGTCCATCACGAACGCTGGTCCAACTGAGGCGCCAGGTGGAAATGGCATGGCAAGCCGTTCCACAGGACTACATCCAGCATCTCTACGATCGTCTCCATGGGAGAATAGCAGCCTGCATTGCTGCGAAAGGTGGATGTACACTGTACTAGTGCCGACATTGTGCATGCTCTGTTGCCTGTGTCTATGTGCCTGTGGTTCTGTCAGTGTGATCATGTGATGTATCTGACCCCAGGAATGTGTCAATAAAGTTTCCTCTTCCTGGGACAATGAATTCACGGTGTTCTTATTTCAATTTCCAGGAGTGTATTTACTGCGAGACCATTAAGGAATTGCGCAGCGCAATACAGAACAAGCGCCGAGGATTACTGTCAAAAGGTGTTGTTTTTTCCACGATAATGCCCGACCTCATACAGCGAATGTTACCAAACAACTCTTACGGGAATTTCACTGGGACGCGTTTGATCATCCTCCGCACAGCCGGGACCTCGCTCCTAGCGACTTTCATCTCTTTTTACACCTAAAATCCGTCCTTGGTGGTCAACATTTCAACGATGATGACGAGCTGAAATAACATGTTACCGCATGGTTGAATACACAGGCGGCAATCTTCTATGAAGAGGGCATACAACAACTTGTGCCACGCTATAACAAGTGACTACAAAATTTCGCAAGCTATGTAGAAAAGGAGTTTAAAAGCTGTAGATTTTTGTACAATAAATATTTTTTCGGTATCTGTACACGTTTGTTTCATATAACCAAACGGAACAACCAAACGGAACTTACTTTGTGGACGACCCTCATATTATTGTTTCCTTAAATTTACATCACATGTTCATTATAAAAATGGTAGGATATCTTTCCTTGGGAGACTTCAATGGATTCAAGTGGCAAATACCTGACGAAATATCGAATACAAAAAAAAAGCCATGATTTACATTCAATTGTTTTCACATACGACAATGAAGGAAATATGGTATTCCACGTACAGAAAGCAAAAAAGTGTTTGACTCTAATTTCAGGCTTATATTTTGTTGAGACGACTGACGAAGAAACAGGAATTAAAATGAAACCTGATGATCACATTCTACAATGAAACAAAACACGGTATAGATGTGGGATAGTAAATAAGAATGTGTTCAACTTACAGAGTATTCCCAAATGTAAAAAGATGGCGATGAAGCACTCAGGAGGGGTGGATGAAACGAAATGAAACATCACGAGTTGACAAGTTAGTTGATGTTATTTCAGTGATTACAAAATCGAGCCCAAATTTACAAAGCACTATGAGCCTACCCATCTGCATGACGTTGTACCCACACCCCCGTCCGACCTTATTCAGTTGGGAAGGGTGTCATAAAGCCATTCTATCGTCTTCTGAGGCAAAGTGACTCACAAATGTTGTAAGTGGTCCTCTACATGCTGAATACTGCCAGTAATCGAGTTGACGTCTGTGCTGGTCTTGCACATTTTCCATCTGGGACATGTCTCGGGATTTTGCTGGCCACGAGAGCACCACAAGATCACGCAACTTATTCAGAGAGCCACGAGCCATGTGTGGAAGAGCATTATCCTGTTGAAAACTGGCACCACGATACTGTCGCAAGAGAGGTAATACATGTAGGCGCCCGTGAAATACCGTTGTGCTGTCAGAGTTCCTTGAGCAGTGACCTGCATTCACGTCAGATGGCTCTTCACATCATAACACCAGGATTAAGACCGCTGTCCCTTTCCGATACCTTGAAAGAATGAGACTTCAGTCCAGGTCGCAACCGTAGTCGTCGAGGATGGTAATCTGGGATCATGATGAATTGTGATTTATCGCTGAACACAGTGCGACAAATTCCTCAGCAGTTTGAGCTTTTTGGTCGCGGCACTACTACAAATGTAGCCCTTTGTGTTGCGGTGTCAACAGCAGCCTACACGTGTGACAGTATTTCCTATGTCCGATCGCTTCTAATCTCCGACTAATGGAGCGGGATGACACAGAATCATCACTATTTCTCAGATGGCAGATGCAGATATGAAGCGCCACTGTCACATACAAACGCCCCATAAATTTGGATATTGTACAATTTGACCAATCAGCCAAGTAGACACCCATGATGAAGCCCCTTTCAAACTCTATCCGGTGCTGATAACGCTGTCTCATACGATTGTGTGGCATCTCCGTGTCCTTCACAGAACCGCTCAACATATGACGCAGTTCGTGCCCCTTACATACCCTGCCATGTCTGACAACAACACTAAACACGAATAACTCTAACGCAGTGTGATGGTCGTTCTACCTGTCGCAGAGAATTGGACCTCTAATCACTTACACCCCCGCCTATTGTGTGTACGCGTACGAACTTACGTTGATATCCGGCCGTGTCTTCCGGTTGCTTCACTTTTCTTTTATCACGCAGCGTATTTTGGAAAAATAATGAGATGACGAGATTGCCTCGAACTCAAAGAAAAGATATGCTGCGAAATCACTTGGAGAGGAGAATTCAAGTCCAGGCTTTCTTTTATTTATGCCATCTACACTCGGTGAAATTTTACAAACTGATGCGAAAAGGAGGGAAATCGACTCAAGTGGAACCAAGGAAAGTGTTAGAAACACTTGGAAGGATTGTAAACGTTGTCAGAAGAAAAAGAATCTTGAATGAAAAGATACGAGTACACACGTAATTCGTGCGATGCTTCTCCCTGTCTCCAACACGTTACTTTAATGTTAGAAAAGGGACTGTAAAGACAAAAAGGCCGATTCAAAGAATAATTATGATCCTTAAGACGATGAAAATGATTTTTTTATCACTATAAACGACGAAAATCTCCTGTGTATTGTAAAATCGCACAGTAACCACTTTTTTTTTGTTATTTGTTGTTCGCTGTATACTTTAGCATGTATTTTGTAAAGAAGAAAGGTTAATGAAGTTTGAGACGGTTAACCGTATGGTTTCATTCCGCCCTAGACTACATTCCTTTACGATTGTGTTATAATTAAGCTGAAACAAAAGGTGTGTTTCATAGACTCTGTGAAGAATGTTGTTGGGCACGAGTAGAAGATAAAAGAAAAGGTTCATCTCTGGTCAATCCATTCGCCCGGTATTTCGCTGGGTGATAGATCTACGGAGCTTATCCGTCAGTAACTCCAAATCGTGTACCGATGACGTGCAAACTCCGATGGAATCAGGTTAGTAAACCAGGGTGCACAAACAAGCAGAGAATCTTTAATTTGACTTCGTGGCGTGCAGAAAATCGTTTCAACACTTCACAAATTGAACATTTTTCCTCTCCATAGTGGTTAGAAACTTTAACACAATATTGCCAGTATGAACACGATCCAAGAATTTGTTGTATGACAGATGGATAAATTAAGGTTACAATTTAACCGATTGTCGACGTCTACAACATCAAAGAAATTGGATTACCTTGGTCTGGGGAGAAATCAAGAAAGAAAATCAACTATCGCCATCCTTAAGAAACCATATGAACACTAATCTCTAGGTGATTTAGGGAATCCACAGCCTAAATTGGTTTATCGGGGATATGAAATAATTTGCTTAAGGGAGCGAAATCAGTGTTCTAAACACAGTGCAGTCTGGCAGTGGCAAACAATGAACGCAGTTCTCACGTCTGTTTACAGTAGTTGTGTATGCTGAGGCAAAAACAACGAAACTACAGAATAGTAACAATAAGAACGGCAAATACCTTTGTACACAATTTAAACGGAAAAGTGCAAGTTTATTTTAAGTATTTTCAAGTAGAAATGAGAAAGATATTTCTTGCAATGACAAACTGTGAACGTAATTGTGACATGCTGTTTACAGCAGTTGTGTATGCTGCAACAAAACAAGAAACCACAGAATAATAACAATAATAAAAGTAAATAATTGTATACACATTTTAATCCGAACAATATAAATTTATTTTAAGTATCTTGATGTGGGACTGGAAGAGAGAGAATTTTCTATGGGACTTTTTAGGAATGTAGGTTTAACCAACGTCGTCAACGAAATTTCAGGTTTGACGATGATAATGATTGTTATTAGACGTCTTTTAACCTTCAGAAGCACTTACCGTTATTTCAATGTTACCGTCGAAGCCCATACTGAATTGTTCTTCAACTTCGTGTCATCCATTCATCCTATATTCAGAAAATTATTATTTTTTTACCATTAGCAAACTTCTGGTGTTTCCGATACTGTAGTCTATTGTTCAAACAATGTGTGTACTGTAGAACAGTTCTGTCAGTTATTGCCGCTATTTTGTTAGCATTCATTCTGTAAACTACAGTTTAATGAGAATGAAATCTTACATTGTCATTAGATTGCCGTCATTCTGAAAAACAGGCGTTTTATCTGTGTGCCCATTGTTCTGAAAATTATTGTCCGTGAGCATTTCGTTATACAAGGTGAACACGAATTCCGCTGACGAAACTTCGAAGATTATCCAGGTATATTTTTCGAGCGTTTTGAAATGGAGGACCCGCGATCTCTGGTGGCTCGTTTCCAGGAATAACCTAATTATGTTTTATCCGTTTTATTACTCCAATTACACTTGTTTTTGTGTACTTATGCGCACAACAGCGGAAAGCCTGTAACATGCAATTACCGAAACTTAGAACACGAAACACAGGGCTAAAACTTGCAGACAATGCGAAAGAACTGAGATGAAGTTGCCACCGCTGAGGGAAGAGTTCCGTACAGTGCAGTTGCGCCGCTCTTGCGTTGCATTCAGAGGACGGATGCACGAGGTGCATATCGGCCAACTATTCACCAGTAAGTCTATACACAGTGCCGCGTAATACCGTTACTGTGGAATTAACGAGCAGTACTGAGATCAAGCTTGTGGGTGAAGAGTAAGGTGGGCTTTACCGTTATCAGTTGCGCGTACCGTGAGATAATAGGACAAATTTATTTCCAAAGAAGATTCACAGCGCACTGAGTCGACATTTGGCCTGCTTTCCAGATATTTTTAGGAGAATAGAGATACAGAGATAAAAGGAAGTAAGACTCAAATCAGATGCAATTACTCTGTAACGAGCCTCCGTAGATCTCGAGTTCCTTACAACAAAATGCATAGAAAATATTGATGAACAACTTTTGAAATTCTGTCGGTGGACTTCGGATGCAATTTGTAGAGTTAGAGGCCATGTGATGTATGTGTTCTAAGTGTCCACCAGACATTGACTACTGATTACACTGTGATATCCACTCTTACCTGCCTTGTTTCATCCATATTTGCACCACACTATACCAAATAAAATACGCCATTTAGGGCGTGAAGATAGGCTACGATTATTTATAACTGTGTGACTCTAAACTATAGACAGGAGCGTATTATTACGAAAAGAGACGTTGTGCCCTTTGTAATAGTTTAAAATTTCAAATGTTGCCTTGTTTGAACGCTGGTGAATTCATGTACAATAATCATTTGCTACCTGAAACCTAATAGGCCGAAAAAATGTTACTAATAAATAAAATACTAGTAGAACAACAGGATGGTCTGCACTCTTCACCTCGTAAAGGCAGTTGTGGAAAGATCACAGGAAAGAAGTTAGTAACTGAACAAATCTCAAGTTATTCACTGTAAGTGAGAGGTTGTTAATGTATGTCCGTTTCTGGCATAAAATATAAATACCAAGCAGACATTCTGGATGTGAAATCGTTAGTGAATAGTGAGAGGAAGATAATGACGCCGTTAGAAATATGTTTCCACCCCGATCTGCGTGTGGTCTTCCTGCCCGTCTGATGAAACCTGTGTTTAGGAGGGGGGAGGAAGGCCGCCCCTTCAGGCCCAGACACGCAGTGAGGGCAGGCCCTCCAAATCCGTCCAGGACCACCGTCGCCTGTTCTTTAGGCTGAGCTCATTCTCTCTCATCTTTGTGGATAATAAGTTGGACAGGATTGATGGCATAAATATAAGTAAGCTCATCCCCGTAAAAAAAAAAAAAAAAAAAAAAAATTACAGAAAGAACCCAATAGTACCTGATTGCAAAATCAACGACAAATTTCTGTATCCCGTTACATCGAGCAATAGTAATATGGAGGCATATGAAATGCGGCAAACAAGTGTGGTAGGAATGGTGAGTGGATAACAGATTGCCGGAGGTTTCTGAGAATGTGCACTGTATCTACACTATATGATCAAAAGTATCCGTACACCTATTAGTGGACATGAAAATGGTGTTATTTGTTTTGTTTATTCATTTATTATCGCTTGCAATTTCGGCACTCTCCATCTGGAACCATACGAGTCGTAATTTTACAGAGCTACAGAATGCGGTATACAACTGTTATTAATATTCAGTTCAAGATTTGTAACGTAATGGCTAAATCAAATATAAACAGAAAATTTATAAAATAATAAATAACAAAAAACCAAACAAAAACCTTAACAATGATACTGCATTTGATGATCATTTGGACTATCAGCGCAGCAGATGGTTTACCGGCAATTCCTAATCACTGGGACACATCAGGATTAAAGAAGATATATTCTTGAGGAAGTCCCCGTTGCGGCACTCTACACCCACGACCTTTGCTGCTATTACTTAATTCTACGTCTACGTGATGAACCATGAACCATGGACCTTGCCGCTGGTGGGGAGGCTTGCGTGCCTCAGCGATACAGATGGCCGTACCGTAGGTGCAACCACAACGGAGGGGTATCTGTTGAGAGGCCAGACAAACATGTGGTTCCTGAAGAGGGGCAGCAGCCTTTTCAGTAGTTGCAGGGGCAACAGTCTGGATGATTGACTGATCTGGCCTTGTAACATAACCAAAACGGCCTTGCTGTGCTGGTACTGCGAACGGCTGAAAGCAAGGGGAAACTACAGCCGTAATTTTTCCCGAGGACATGCAGCTCTACTGTATGATTAAATGATGATGGCGTCCTCTTGGGTAAAATATTCCGGAGGTAAAATAGTCCCCCATTCGGATCTCCGGGCGGGGACTACTCAGGAGGACGTTATTATCAGGAGAAAGAAAACTGGCGTTCTACGGATCGGAGCGTAGAATGTCAGATCCCTTAATCGGGCAGGTAGGTTAGAAAATTTAAAAAGGGAAATGGATAGGTTAAAGTTAGATATAGTGGGAATTAGTGAAGTTCGGTGGCAGGAGGAACAAGACTTTTGGTCAGGTGATTACAGGGTTATAAATACAAAATCAAATAGGGGTAATGCAGGAGTAGGTTTAATAATGAATAAAAAAATAGGAGTGCGGGTTAGCTACTACAAACAGCATAGTGAACGCATTATTGTGGCCAAGATAGACACAAAGCCCATGCCTACTACAGTAGTACAAGTTTATATGCCAACTACCTCTGCAGATGATGAAGAAATAGATGAAATGTATGACGAGATAAAAGAAATTATTCAGGTAGTGAAAGGAGACGAAAATTTAATAGTCATGGGTGACTGGAATTCGTCAGTAGGAAAAGGGAGAGAAGGAAACATAGTAGGTGAATATGGATTGGGGGGAAGGAATGAAAGAGGAAGCCGCCTTGTAGAATTTTGCACAGAGCATAACTTAATCATAGCCAACACTTGGTTCAAGAATCATAAAAGAAGGTTGTATACCTGGAAGAATCCTGGAGATACTAGTAGGTATCAGATAGATTATATAATGGTAAGACAGAGATTTAGGAACCAGGTTCTAAATTGTAAGACATTTCCTGGGGCAGATGTGGATTCTGACCACAATCTATTGGTTATGAACTGCAGATTGAAACTGAAGAAACTGCAAAAAGGTGGGAATTTAAGGAGATGGGACCTGGATAAACTGAAAGAACCAGACGTTGTACAGAGTTTCAGGGAGAGCATAAGGGAACAATTGACAGGAATGGGGGAAAGAAATACAGTAGAAGAAGAATGGGTAGCTCTGAGGGATGAAGTAGTGAAGGCAGCAGAGGATCAAGTAGGTAAAAAGACGAGGGCTAATAGAAATCCTTGGGTAACAGAAGAAATATTGAATTTAATTGATGAAAGGAGAAAATACAGAAATGCAGTAAATGAAGCAGGCAAAAAGGAATACAGACGTCTCAAAAATGATATCGACAGGAAGTGCAAAATGGCTAAGCAGGGATGGCTAGAGGACAAATGTAAGGATGTAGAGGCTTGTCTCACTAGGGGTAAGATAGATACTGCCTACAGGAAAATTAAAGAGACCTTTGGAGAGAAGAGAACCACTTGTATGAATATCAAGAGCTCAGATGGCAACCCAGTTCTAAGCAAAGAAGGGAAGGCAGAAAGGTGGAAGGAGTATATAGAGGGTTTATACAAGGGCGATGTACTTGAGGACAATATTATGGAAATGGAAGAGGATGTAGATGAAGACGAAATGGGAGATAAGATACTGCGTGAAGAGTTTGACAGAGCACTGAAAGACCTGAGTCGAAACAAGGACCCCGGAGTAGACAACATTCCATTGGAACTTCTGACGGCCTTGGGAGAGCCAGTCCTGACAAAACTCTACCATCTGGTGAGCAAGATGTATGAAACAGGCGAAATACCCTCAGACTTCAAGAAGAATATAATAATTCCAATCCCAAAGAAAGCAGGTGTTGACAGATGTGAAAATTACCGAACTATCAGTTTAATAAGTCACAGCTGCAAAATACTAACGCGAATTCTTTACAGACGAATGGAAAAACTGGTAGAAGCCGACCTCGGGGAAGATCAGTTTGGATTCCGTAGAAATGTTGGAACACGTGAGGCAATACTGACCTTACGACTTATCTTAGAAGAAAGATTAAGAAAAGGCAAACCTACGTTTCTAGCATTTGTAGACTTAGAGAAAGCTTTTGACAATGTTAACTGGAATACTCTCTTTCAAATTCTGAAGGTGGCAGGGGTAAAATACAGGGAGCGAAAGGCTATTTACAGTTTGTACAGAAACCAGATGGCAGTTATAAGAGTCGAGGGGCATGAAAGGGAAGCAGTGGTTGGGAAAGGAGTAAGACAGGGTTGTAGCCTCTCCCCGATGTTATTCAATCTGTATATTGAGCAAGCAGTAAAGGAAACAAAAGAAAAATTTGGAGTAGGTATTAAAATTCATGGAGAAGAAGTAAAAACTTTGAGGTTCGCCGATGACATTGTAATTCTGTCAGAGACAGCAAAGGACTTGGAAGAGCAGTTGAACGGAATGGACAGTGTCTTGAAAGGAGGATATAAGATGAACATCAACAAAAGCAAAACGAGGATAATGGAATGTAGTCAAATTAAGTCGGGTGATGCTGAGGGAATTAGATTAGGAAATGAGACACTTAAAGTAGTAAAGGAGTTTTGCTATTTAGGGAGTAAAATAACCGATGATGGTCGAAGTAGAGAGGATATAAAATGTAGACTGGCAATGGCAAGGAAAGCGTTTCTCAAGAAGAGGAATTTGTTAACATCGAGTATAGATTTAAGTGTCAGGAAGTCGTTTCTGAAAGTATTTGTATGGAGTGTAGCCATGTATGGAAGTGAAACATGGACGATAACTAGTTTGGACAAGAAGAGAATAGAAGCTTTCGAAATGTGGTGCTACAGAAGAATGCTGAAGATAAG
Source organism: Schistocerca cancellata (assembly GCF_023864275.1). NCBI lineage: Eukaryota > Metazoa > Arthropoda > Insecta > Orthoptera > Acrididae > Schistocerca > Schistocerca cancellata. Next base: position 168,670,239 of record NC_064634.1, read on the forward strand.
GTGGGTAGATCACGTAACTAATGAGGAGGTATTGAATAGGATTGGGGAGAAGAGAAGTTTGTGGCACAACTTGACTAGAAGAAGGGATCGGTTGGTAGGACATGTTCTGAGGCATCAAGGGATCACAAATTTAGCATTGGAGGGCAGTGTGGAGGGTAAAAATCGTAGAGGGAGACCAAGAGATGAATACACTAAGCAGATTCAGAAGGATGTAGGTTGCAGTAGATACTGGGAGATGAAGCAGCTTGCACAGGATAGAGTAGCATGGAGAGCTGCATCAAACCAGTCTCAGGACTGAAGACCACAACAACAACAACAACAACGTGATTACTGTGCTGTTCGCAATAAGGTGCCTGCCAGAGGATTCAATTAACCACCTTCAAGCTGTCACTCTACCGTTCCACTCTCGAACGGCGCACGGGAAAAACGAGCATTTAAATTTTTCTGTGCGAGCCCTGATTTCTCTTATTTTATCGTGATGCTCATGATTGTCTATCTAGGTGGGTGGCAACAGAATGTTTTCGCAATTGGAGGAGAAAACTGGTGATTGAAATTTCATGAGAAGATCCCGTCGCAACGAAAATCGCCTTTGCTTTAATGATTGCCACTCCAGTTCACTTATCATGTCTGTGGTATTATCTCCCCTATTTCGCGATAATACAATACGAGCTGCCCTTCTTTGTACTTTTTCGTTGTCATCCGTCAGTCCCACCCGATGCAGATCCCACACGGCAAAGCAATACTCCAGAATAGGGCGGACAAGCGTGGTGTAAGCAGTCTTTTTAGTAGACCTGTTGTATCTTGTAAGTGTTCTGCCAATGAATTGCAATCCTTGGTTTGCTCTACCCACAAACTTATCTATATTTAGATTATTTGTAATTGTAATCCCTAAGTATTTAGTCGAATTTACAGCCTTCAGGTTTGTGTGGCTTATCGTGTAATCGAAATTTAGCTGATTTCTTTTAGTACTCATGTGAATAACTTCAGTCTTTTATTTATTCAGGGTCAATTTCCACTTTTCGCACCATACAGATATCTAAATCATTTTGCAACTCGTTTTGGTCATTTGATGATTTTACAAGACGGAAAAAGACAGCATCATCTGCAAACAAGCTAATAGGGCTACTGAGAGTGTCTCGTATCTCGTTAATATAGATCAGGAACAATAAACGGCCTATAACACTTCCTCGGGGAACACCGGATGTTACTCCTGTTTTACTCAATGACTTTCCGTCTAATACTACCAACTATGACCTTTCTGACAGGGAATCAGTGATCCAGTCGCTCAACTGAGGCGATACTCCGTGGGCACGCAGTTTGGTTGGAGGACGATTGTGAGGAACGGTGTCGAAACCCTTCTGGGAATTTAAAAATATGGAATCAATTTGACATCCCCTGTCGATAGCACTCATTACTTTATGGGTATAAAGAGCTGGTTGTGTTTCACAAGAACGATATTTTCGGAATCAGTGCTGACTACGTGTCAATATATCGTTTTCTTCGAGGTAATTCATAATGTTCGAACACAGTATACGTTGCAAATCACTACTGCAAATCGACGTTAGTGAAATGACCTGTAGTTCAGCGGATTACTCCTATTTTCCTTTTTGGGTACTGGTACGACCTGAGAAATTTTACAGTCTTTAGATACGGAAGTTTCTGTGAGCGAGAGGTTGTATATAACTGTTAAATACGGAGCTATTGTATCAGCATACTCTGAATGGAATCTGACTGGTATACAAACTGGACAAGAGGCCTCGCCTTTATTAAATGATTTAAGCTGCTTTGCTACACCGAGGATATCTATTTCTATGTTTCTCACCTTAGTAATTGTTCTTGATTTGAAACCAGCAATATTCACTTCGTGTCCTTTGGTGAAGGAGTTTCGGAAAACCGTGTTTAATAACTCTGCTTTAGTGGCGCGGTCATCAGTGACTTCACTGTTGTTATCGCGCAGTGAAGGTATTGATGGCGTCTTGCCACTGGCGTGCTTTATGTATGACCAGAATCTTTTTGGGTTTTCTGCCAGATTTCGAGACAGAATTTCGTTATGGAAATTATTAAAAGAATCTCGCATTGAAGCTCGCGCTATTTTTCGAACTTCTACAAAACTTTGCCAATCTTGGGGCTTTTGCGTTCTTTTAAATTTGGCATCCTTTTTCAGTTGTTTCTGCAACAACGATCTGACACGTTTTGTGTACCATGGGGGATCAAAACCATCATTTACTAATTTATGGGGTATATACAGGGTGACCCAGCTATCTTGTCCACCCAAAATATCTCTGGAACAATAACAGCTTTTGGAAAACGAGTTTCACCAGTATCAATGTAGGGCTGGGGCCCATGAATGTACATATTTGGAAACATTCTAAAACGAAAGCATACGTGTTTTTTTAACACAAACTTATGTTTTTTTAAATGGACCTCCTATATTTTTTCTTCAGAAATTCATAGCATGACAAAGCACATACACAATGGCGTCGATTGCATCGCAATATTCCCATTACATCCCGAGATATTGAGACGCGAAGTTGACGCTTGAAATACCCGACATGCACTGCTAGCGCACGTCCTGAGGCTCAGGCGTGAACCCCATGCTGCCCGTAATCGCGATGTGATTGACAAGTAAGTGTCCCTCTTTATAAGTATGGAGGTGTGATTACACATGGAATCCATTTAATTTGGGCCCGCTGCTCTCGACTTTGTTGGTTATACATGCTGGTGTAACATGCTTAAGAAGTTTACATTTGAAGGCTCCATTGGTTTTTGTCATTGTGGTTCATACATTGATGAAAGATTACGATTTCGGCCTGAATATGACACTTTTGGGCGTCGATACTGGTAGCGTGTTTTGAATAGACGACGCTGGATTACAAACCGCTGTTGCTTTCAGTTATCATTATTCAAGTACTTCATGTCTAGCTGCTGTTCTATTATTCTCGATGGATTACCAGAGACTAGTACGAAATGGTCTGATGTAATAATATTGCCACATACGCACATATTTGTCGGACGTTTCTTTATACTATATCATTATTCAGGGTATGGCCTATGGCCTGTCAGGAATTTAATTACGCCTGTAGCTGCATTTATGCAGGTCATAAGCATCCTCTTCTTGATGTCTGGAAATAAGCTATGTACTCCGCCACCTGTCGTGGTGTTGTCTCAGTCTGTTTGCCACTCATGCGCTGTTCACAATTTTGGCTCTTCTTTGCTTGTTATTTTCTGACTTTATATCTCTCACCTTCGGAAGATACCGTTTCTGATGTCAGCAGAGAGAGATCCTCTTATGTGGCACTGATATTTATGAGGGACACGCTTAGTAAGAGTAATAGGGCCTCCACCGGTGTTGTCTCCGAGGCTCCTGTGAGCCTCAGAAGCACACTCCTCGGTGTACGCCTTACCATTTCGATCGTATTACATCTCATATACCATGACGTTTCCGGCAAATCTTACCATAGCAGTGAGGATTGCATCACGATAGAGTTTAGGCAGTCGCAGTGGGAGCCTAGTCAATGATGCCCGGTCTTGCCAATTTGTCCATAACCTTGGTAGCTAGAGTGGCAACGGCCTTGCCGCAGTGGATTCACCGGTTCCCGTCAGATCACCGCAGTTAACCGCTGTCCGGCGTGGCCGGCACTTGGACGGGTGACCATCCGGGCCGCCATGCGCTGTTGCCATTTTTTGGGGTGCACTAAGCCTCGTGGTGCCAATTGAGGAGCTACTCGACCGAATAGTAGCGGCTCCGGTCAAATAAAACCATCATAACGACCGGGAGAGTGGCGTGCTGACCACGCGCCCCTCCTATCTGCATCCCCATCTGAGGATGACACGGCGGTCGGATGGTCCCGATGGACCACTTGTGGTCTGAAGACGGAGTGTTGCTTTGGTAGCTAGAGATCCGAATGTTAAAGTTACAATGGGGGGTGTGTACAAAAAAAAAAACAGACATCATTTATATATAATTACGGCAAGGACCGCCAGTGATCTCTTCAATGCGGGTGCACACCAGACTCGAACTCTTACGGGAATCGGCAAAATGTCATGAGTAATGAGGATAATAGGTTAGGGGCACTACATTCGTAATGTGCGGATTTGGGCCTGACGAGAGGCGTATAATGGGCAAGGGGCATTACATTTGTAGTTTGTAGGTTGTTGAGAATTTGGATCTGACGGGAGGGTTGTCAGGGTAGATGACTTAGTGATCAGAGCATGTGCCTAATAAGCTACAGACGTGGGTTCGAATCCCGATCCGGCACAAATTTTCAACTTTGCCTGTTGATTTAAATCAATGCCGACTAGCAGCCAATGTTTGTAGTTCCTTAGTGTCTTAGGTGTCTAAAAGTCTGTGGAGGAATGGCAGGCCACTCTTCCTCAAGAGCCGAAACCAGAGGAGATAGTGATGTTGGAAGTTGGAGTGTGGAGTGAAGCCCAGGTCCTAACTCATTCCATAGGCGTTCCAATGGGTTCAGGTCGGCACTCTGGACTGGTCTGTTATAGTGCAGAAACCATTGTCTCACAGGTACTACTTTAAGACAGGGTGCCTTGTGGCACTGATAGAAACAGTAATCGCCATCGAATTCTTCCTCTACTGTACGTAGTATGCAATACTGTAAAATACGTTCATATCATTCCAGGTTTAGCGTTTTCTCAAGCGCAGTGAGGGGATCACATCCCACTCACAGAAACACGCACCTCTACCGTTACTCCACTTCCCCTGTACTTCAGTGTAGGCACTGCACATGACAGCATGAACGTTCTTCAGGTAGTAGCCAAATCCAAACTCTTCTATCGGATGGCCTCACGATATAACGTGATCCATCACATCCGCTCCCTTTCATCCACTGTAAAGTGGCATCGCTCTTTGCAGCAGCTCTTGCGTCGCTTCGCACTGACTTCAGAAATGTGTGGCTTACGAGGAGTTACTCGACCATGGTGCACCATTCTTTTTAACTCCGCAAGCGCAGTCGTTGTGCTGTCTGGACTGCTGGTAGCACTTTGGAACTAACAAGAGATTTCATGTTATTTTTTACAACCCCCTTCCGCAATGATCTACGGTCCCTGTTCGTCAGTATATGAAGTCAGCCTGATTTTGGATTAGTTGTGTCTGATCCTTCGCCTTTCCACTTACGAATCACATCACCAACAGTCGATTTGGGAAGCTTTAGAAGGGTTGAAATTCCCCTGATGAATTGGTTAGTCAGGCGTTCACAGTCACTGAGCTCGCATGATCGAACTGGTTCAAATGGCTCTGAGCACTATGGGACTTAACATCTGAGGTCACCAGTCCCCTAGGACTTAGAACTACTTAAACCTAACTAACCTAAGGACATCACACACATCCAAGCCCGAGGCAGGACTCGAACCTGCGACCGTAGCATAATCGACCTGTTCTACTGTTACTGCTACTCTACCGAAAGCACTACTCCTTTTACACCGGCGGGTCCGCTTCCCGACATCTTGTGACCAAGTCCGAATTGCATAGTGGTTTCCGGTTACTTTTGATCAGATAGTGTGTTTAAACTTAGAAAGGCCGAATATCACTTACCAATTGGAAAATGTGTATAAATCCTATAGATCGGTATTAGAGTCGAATCAATGGGTTCCTGAATTACAAGAATGATTCGTGATATTCACGATGCCGTTTAGTGTAAGAACCCAGTGGATTTGTCCAGAAAAAACAAAACGAGCAAAGTCCGGCTCAATGGTTGCCATCCTAACACTTAAAGGGGAAATGCAATTACGTTACTAAAGGACCTCGACCTGCCTAGATCTTGTAGCGTATCAGCATGCTGTTTGTAAAGAAGTTACTGGCTAATACAACTGACGTGAATATTATATTACATAGGGGAGAGAATAAAGCTGTTTTCATTACACGGATACCACAGGTTCACTTCTTTTTCCGTTAACTACGGACTATTGTAATTTCCAACGAGCCGAATGTTTCAGATTGATCGTGAACAATTACCTAAGTACTGTAGTGTAGTGGAATTCGCAATGTCTCTTTTGTGGACACTTTTATGTTGCTTGCTCCAAGCAACAACACATTTATTCTCGCGTTTAAGGGGAAACCAATTTTGTTTATAATCACGTTTTGTGTTTAAATCAAGTTACAGTGAATCTTCAAAAGATTTTATCTTACAATTCGTACAATGTACTTTTAAAAATGTTTAAATAAAACTTCTTTGATCTTACGCTTTAAATCGATTAGATTCTATTTCCTTTCTAATAGACGACTGGTATAAGTGAGTAACTGGGCAACAATAGCTAATGAGGTAGTACGTGAAGATGATAGACGATTTCTACCGGGAGTAAACGTGGTCACCAACTTTTGGAATAATCTCCCATGTCTCCGTTCTTCGCTAAGCTCCCGAGTCACCCGAAAGCGTTTCTCGTAATCTACCAGTTGCCCTACTGACCTCCCTGAAAACTCGAATTAATTTTCCCCAGGTGCTAGAACATCGACCACAAAGTTGTCACACGCATTACGAATGTGTTCAGAATTGTCACAACTTCTCCATTCTCTGTCGATGTTTCGTAACATTTTCTCTGTTTAATGGAGAAGTCAGTCGTGATAAATTATTGCCGACCCCGGAACGGTGTCGACGATCGACACCTGTCGGGGAAAAGTTCTCCTTCGTAGGGTGAATAATTCTCATGATTGTCTCTGAGTGCTTGCCAGCGGATGAGGACGGGAAGGTGAAATTAAACAAATCTTTGTGAGTAATGAATAAAGTGTGTTGCTTTTTAGTCTTACTACGGCATCTGTGTTTAGTATTAGGTTGCGATCAAAGAGATATCGACGGCGGTTGCCAGACGTCGTCGCCAGGGGTAGTCCGATAACATCGGTCGACGGCTTGGTGACACTGTATTCCATCGTCGTCTGTTTTTGGAATGGTGGACGGCAAGGCGCTTTCAGACGAGTGCTACATAGCGACTTTTGCTGTTAAAACGACGCCGAGTGCATGTGTATAAGCTACAGTACATCCGTCTGGAGAAGAATGTAGCCAATAGCATACATTCTTTCCTCAGTCAGTGGAACAACCAGACACGTGTTACGAATGTGTGAGACCGCTTATAAAACACTAATACGACCTATTCTTGAGTACTGTTCGAGCGTTTGGGATCCCTATCAGGTCGGATTGAGGGAGGACATAGAAGCAATTCGGAGGCGGGCTGCTAGATTTGTTACTGGTAGGTTTGATCATCACGCGAGTGTTACGGAAATGCTTCAGGAACTCGGGTGGGAGTCTCTGGAGGAAAGGAGGCGTTCTTTTCGTGAATCGCTACTGAGGAAATTTAGAGAGCCAGCATTTGAGGCTGACTGCAGTACAATTTTACTGCCGCCAACTTATATTTCGCGGAAAGACCACAATGATAAGAGAGATTAGGGCTCGTACAGAGGCATATAGGCAGTCATTTTTCCCTCGTTCTGTTTGGGAGTGGAACAGGGAGAGAAGATCCTAGTTGTGGTACGAGGTACCCTCCGCCACGCACCGTATGGTGGATTGCGGAGTATGTATGTAGATGTAGATGTAGAATGAAGAGACAAACGGTCTTTTACGCACTCGATATAATTCGTGGTAACATTGAAAAGCAACCCAGTATCAGAAAACCCATTTCAGCGGACAAGTCAGTTGTAAACATACAGTAACTTCATTTTTGTTCGTTCTATTTAATACCTTGTCCAGGAAACTGAGGTCGTTGTATATGTGTTATTAACTCCAATTCTACCAGAGTACTACTCAGTAGAGTATCTCACACATAATGAGCAGGCCACTATTTTAACGGAATCCGCTCACAAATCATCTGTATCCTTCTCTTTATCCAATACGTTTATTGCTATCGAATAATTCTAAATTTATCTGTGATTAAAATATGTTTCACAGATAATATTTCAAGTTTAAAATAGCAACGAATTTACGTTTTACAACTGATTTCACATTGTAGGAAAAAGGTATCCCTCATTCGGCGGAATTAAAGAAGTGTACTATACCGTCAGAATCAGGGTTTTTCAACTTCATATAATGCAATGCGACGTTTGTTGCTATTATGATTTCTGCTGCTCTTCATTGCTTTCGTCTTTTTTCGTTTCACTCTCAATTCCATTCAACAGATCCGGTAATTCTTCTTAACTTTCACTGAGGACAGCAATATCATCAGAGAATCTTATCATTGATATTCTTTCACCCTGAAATCTAATCCCTGTTTTGAACCTTTCTTTTTGTTTCCGTCATTGATCCTTCGATGTATAGATCGAGCACGAAGGGAAAAGTTAGCATCCCTGTCTTACTCCCTTTTTAATCCGAACGCTTCATTCTTAGTCTTCCATTCTCTCTTGGTCCTTATACATATTGTATGTTATTCGTCTTTCCCTGTAGCTTACAGCTACTTTCTCAGTATATCGAACACATTGCATCATTTTACATTGTCGGACGCCTTTTCCAAGTCGACAAATTCTATGAAGGTGTCTTGAATGCTCCTAAGTCTTGTTTCCGCTATCAAGCGCAACATCAGGTAAGCCACTCTCGTATGTTTAACTTTACTAAATCCAAACGGGAACATATATTAATGACTAGCTCAGCGTCCACTGCTTCGCTCGCGCAGACGGTGCGGTCTGCACAGATTGGTTCAAATGGCTCTGAGCACTATGGGACTTAACATCTCAGGTCATCAGTCCCCTAGAACTTAGAACTACGTAAACCTAACTAACCTAAGGACATCACACACATCCATGCCCGAGGCAGGATTCGAACCTGCGACCGTAGCGGTCGCGCGGTTCCAGACTGAAGCGCCTAGAACCGCTCGGCCATCAACGGCCGGCCTGCACAGATTATTTTTGTTTCTCTTTAATCGAATTTTTATGTTGTTCACTAATTGTAACGTCATCTAAGCTTTACACACTACTTAAGGCCTTAGTAGCATGGTCCTTTCCCTATGTACATCTGACAACAAAGCGAATTCGGTAGTTGGAGTCGTAGGTCTTTTTTAATCCTGCCTTTTGAGTCCTTGTAGTGATATTTCGATAGAAACTTTCATCCCCTAACACGAAAACTTTCATCTCCTATTTCACCCCCTGAGGGGTTGAATTTCCAAAATACACTGAAACACGTGTTTTTTTTACATTTCTAACCGAGAAATCAAATACCATTACAGATGTAGCTATGAAATGCCGTAGTAGTATTTTTATAATCATTTGTTTTAAAAATAGCTTTCACCCACTATTTTGCCCCCTTAGTGGTTTAATTTCCAAACATACTGAAACGCACATTGCTTTTTTATTCCTGACTGAGAAACCAAATATCAATTTCCATAGTTCTAGCTTCAAAATTGTGTTAATAGCTACCCATTTTCTAACAGCCTTTCATCCCCTGTTTCATCCCCTTACGAGTGGAATTTCTAACAGTACCTTCTTAAACGATGCTTACAATACAAGATCCACACATTCTCCTAATTTCAAGTTCCTATCCTTGGCAGTTTGTGCTGGGCGATAATGATCGAGTGAATCAGTCTGTCCCTGCTTAAACCCCTTAGGGGTTGTATTTCCAAAAACAGTGAAACCACTAATGTTTTCATTTCTAAACGAGAAGCCAAATATCAAATTTCAAATATCTAGCTTTAAAATGCTTTCACAATGAAATATTTTCATAAAACATTTCATCGCCTATTTCACTCTGTTAGAGGTAGAATTTCACCCTGTTAGAGGTAGAATTTCATAAACACTGAAACACGTTCAAAATGGTTCAAATGGCTCTGAGCACTATGGGACTCAACTGCTGTGGTCATAAGTCCCCTAGAACTTAGAACTACTTAAACCTAACTAACCTAAGGACATCACACACATCCATGCCGGAGGCAGGATTCGAACCTGCGACCGTAGCGGTCGTGCGGTTCCAGACTGTAGCGCCTTTAACCGCTCGGCCACTCCGGACGGCACACTGAAACACGTATTTTGTTGTTTGTAACCGAGAAGTCAAATGCCAATTTTCTTAGCTGTAGCTTAAAAATGTTTTATTAGTTCTTTAATAGTGATCTACTTAAAAAAATTTCACCCCCTATTTCACCCTCATAGAGTTTAAATTCCCAAAAACGCTGAAACACGTATTTCTTTGTTTCTGACTGGGAAACCAAATACGAATTTTCGTAGGACTAGCTTCGAAATTGACTTACTAGCGACATTTTTCGAAAAACGTTCCATCCTCTATTTCACCCTCTTAGCTGCTGAATTTCGAAAAATCCTTTCTTAAACGATGTCTACACTATAGAATCAAAAGCCTCTGCAAGTTTCACGTTCCTGTCCTTAGCGGTCTGGGCTGCGCGATGACGAGTCGGTCAGTCAGACAGTCAGGACATTTCCTAAGGTTAGCAGGAGACATAAATCTTCATCCTCGACATATGGGTTGAAAGTGGTGGTAAGTTCCTATGAGACAAAACTGCTGTGGTCATCGGTCCCTAGGCTTACACACTACTTAATCTAACTTAAACTACTTACTCTAAGGACAGCACACACACTCATGCCCGAGGGAGGACTCGACGCAAAACTCCGACGGGGGAACCGCGCGAACCGTGCAATGCTGCCTAGACAGCGCGGCTGCCCCGCGCGGCGTATGGGAGACTTAGAAGAACTTTGAAAGAAAGTACATAATACTCAGCACAGAATGTTGCTTAATGGCAAGCAAAGGAAAGCGAAATTTGTAGCGGCTCCCTTTTCCAACGAGTATGGATAAGAATTGTTATCCGATGTCTAAATTCAAGTTTTTATCTATTTTGACTCGGGCGTGACGCTGCTGTTAGCGGCCTACAATGAAACTCTCCTGGAAATATTAATTTACCAGCATAAACATCGTGATGAGGGCCCTAGAATACACATCTGAGTATTAGATTAGATTAGATTAGATTAATACTAGTTCCATGGATCATGAATACGATATTTCGTAATGATGTGGAAAGAGTCAAATTTTCCAATACATTACATAATTAAGTTAATTTAACAACATACTTAAGTTAATATAAAAACTTTTTCATTTTTTGTGTTTTTTATTTTTTTTTAAATATTTTCTTGTGTTTTTTTATTTATATCTAAAAATTCCTCTATGGAGCAGAAGGAGTTGTCATTCAGAAATTCTTTTAATTTCTTCTTAAATACTTGTTGGTTATCTGTCAGACTTTTGATACTATTTGGTAAGTGACCAAAGACTTTAGTGCCAGTATAATTCACCCCTTTCTGTGCCAAAGTTAGATTTAATCTTGAATAGTGAAGATCATCCTTTCTCCTAGTATTGTAGTTATGCACACTGCTATTACTTTTGAATTGGGTTTGGTTGTTAATAACAAATTTCATAAGAGAGTATATATACTGAGAAGCTACTGTGAATATCCCTAGATCCTTAAATAAATGTCTGCAGGATGATCTTGGGTGGACTCCAGCTATTATTCTGATTACACGCTTTTGTGCAATAAATACTTTATTCCTCAGTGATGAATTACCCCAAAATATGATGCCATATGAAAGCAACGAGTGAAAATAGGCGTAGTAAGCTAATTTACTAAGATGTTTATCACTAAAATTTGCAATGACCCTTATTGCACAAGTAGCTGAACTCAAACGTTTCAGCAGATCATCAATGTGTTTCTTCCAATTAAATCTCTCATCAATGGACACACCTAAAAATTTGGAATATTCTACCTTAGCTATATGCTTCTAATTAAGGTCTATATTTATTAATGGCGTCATACCATTCACTGTATGGAACTGTATGTACTGTGTCTTCTCAAAATTCAGTGAGAGTCCGTTTACAAGGAACCACTTAGTAATTTTCTGAAAGACAGTATTGACAATTTCATCAGTTAATTCTTGTTTGTCAGGTGTGATTACTATACTTGTATCATCAGCAAAGAGAACTAACTTTTCCTCTTCATGAATATAGAATGGCAAGTCATTAATATATATTAAGAACAACAAAGGACCAAAGACTGACCCTTGTGGAACCCCATTCTTGATAGTTCCCCAGTTTGAGAAATGTGCTGATCTTTGCATATTATGAGAACTACTTATTTCAACTTTCTGCACTCTTCCAGTTAGGTACGAATTAAACCATTTGTGCACTGTCCCACTCATGCCACAATACTTGAGCTTGTCTAGCAGAATTTAATGATTTACACAATCAAAAGCCTTTGAGAGATCACAAAAAATCCCAATTGGTGGTGTTCGGAAAATACCTGATGAAATGAAATGTCGTGTGACGAGGGCCTCCCGTCGGGTAGACCGTTCGTCTGGTGCAAGTCTTTCGATTTGACGCCACTTCGGCGACTTACGCGTCGACGGGGATGAAATGATGATGATTAGGCCAACACAACACCCAGTCCCTGAGCGGAGAAAATCTCCGACCCAGCCGGGAATCGAACCCGGGCCCTTTGGATTGATAGTCTGCCGCGCTGACCACTCAGCTACCGGGGGCAGACCAAATCTTAATAATGTTACGGCTCCTGCAGCATGGCAAATTCCGAAGACTATAAAATGACAAAACTTAAAATAAACAGCTGTCTCAGATCCACTCAGCAATTAATAAAAATACTGCATACTCCAAAAATTGATTGATAATAATATAATCTCACTTTCATATCATTTAGTTTGTAAAGAAAGAGACGAACTACATAAGAACAAATAAAATGATGACTTCTTTTAAAAAAATAGTCACTCTAAGAAGTAATATTGATGCTCTAACCATTTCTAGCAAATCATGCAGGATAACACGTTCAAGAGTTGGACAAAAATATAGAAACACAAAGAGAAATGCATGCTTGAACACAGATGTGGATACGTGCAAAACCTGGAGGTTTCACTGTTGTATCTGACTACGAAATGTACCTGTGTAATGTCCCAAATAAGTTGCAAGTTAGTGTCAGTCGTGGTCAGAACAGCGCTCTGTGGAGCTGTGAGTGCATTATGTCGGAGCCAAGTGAATTCGAACATGCGCAGATTATTGGTCATCGTATGGTGAGTGTTTCCGTAACCAAGGTAGCCGATGTGTTTGGTGCTTCAAGAGGCATCGTATCGAAGATTTATATCGCCTGCAGGGAAAGCGGCGAAACATAATCGCTAACGTAGACGAAAGTGTGTGTTGAGGGATCGTGACAGACGGTCATTGAAGAGATATGTGACGAAAAATAAGAGGACGACAGCTGCTAAAGTCACTGCAGAACTGAACGTCGCACTCGCGAACGCTGTCAGCACGAAAAGGACAGTATCGAAGCGCCATGTGCAGGAATTGCAAGGAGAGCTGGAAATCCATAACCGCTCATCAGTGATGCAAATGCCCGTAACAAGAAAACGTGGTGCCGAAGCTATGAAACCCAGATTATGGAGCACTTTTCTGGACGTACTGTGATGTTATGGTATTTGTATCTGTTTGAAAAATATTAACTAATGCATCTTGGTCCTTAAGCGTCTTTATGGGATACATTTAGAGCGTACTTCTGGTGCCATGTCAGAATTTTAGGCCGAAGATTTTGAGTTGTGGAAAATCTGCCACGATAGCCGGCGTATAGTGATTCATACCGACAAATGGAGGGTTGGATGCGCATGATGATCGTATCATAAAAGGATCGAGATGTGGGAATGTAATATATCCAGTGCGATTGCTTTTTGTATGTAGAGGTAACGGCATTGCGCCAGGATGCCAGCGAGAAACAAAGGAAGCAATGGAGGATCTCCCTGGCTGGCACAGTTCCCGGTGTAGGCGGCGAGACAGGTGTTCTGCTGGTACGTCTGAACGTCAAAAGGAGCTGTATTTGGTCAGACGGATGTTGTTTCATGTTGGTTCCAACTTCTGGCCGAGTTTACGCCCTAAGAGTGAAACATGGCGGGGATTCAGCAATGATTTTGGCGGCCTTATTGGGGTATTCCGTGAGCCCCGTGGGTACTCTGCAAGACGACATTACTGCCATGGATTATGTGACCATTTTGGCCGATCAGCTCCTTCCCCTGATACAGTGTTTGTTCCTAAATGGTAATGCTGTGTTCGAAGACGACAGGGCCCCTATTCACACAGCTCGCATCGTCCAGGACTGGTTTGGATGAAACGATGATTTGTCGCACATGCCTTGGCTACAAAAATTACCGGATCTCGATATTATTAAGCCTCATTGGTCTGCTTTGTAGTGAAGGATCGTCATCGCTATCCACCTCCATTGTCATTACCTGAAACTGCTACTATTTTGCTGGAAGAATGGTGTAAGATGCCCTTGGAAACAATACAGGATCTATATTTATCCATACCGAGACGAGTGGAAGCTATTTTGAGTGCCAAAGTTTTTCCTACACCGCCTTAGCCGCGGTAACCTGTTGTTAGTGTTTCCATATTTTTGTCCACCCACTGTACTGTGTATGTCGATCAGTCCATAACGGAGACAAACAATGAGAGGCGGCACAGCGAGTTTGGGTTTCCGTGCTGTTTGGCCCATAGCTCCACGCCAGCACATGTTCAGTGGCCTTGTGGGTGCATTCCTGGAACTCGCAGCTGGGAGACTGTTCGGAATTCTTAGTTGACGACATGTAACAAATTTTTCCACAAACCATAAATAAAATCGATTTTTCACCACCTGCCGCCCTTCCCCCATCACTCAGCAATAATTTTAAATTAATATTTTTCTTCACCTACATTTGAAACTAGCTTTTTGCGCAACGCGTCGCCGGTGTACGCAGTGTCACGCATATTTCACAAATTTACCTATTTCACATACATTTAACTTATTTCATGTACATTTCTACACATATTTCACCTATATCTGTGGTAAATTACGCACTACTGTTTCGTTTGAATCCTGAGAACTGTCTGATTCTCCGCTGTCACCCCATGCGACTCCAGACAGGACATCAGACCCATCTGTGTTATTGAGCCATGTGCATGACCTTTGTCCCCGAAACACGCTGCTAAAATTATTGGCTCGTTTCACTGCTCATTCTCGTGACCTGGATGACGCACTGAACAATGCAAATAAGAGACAGATTGCGCTTTACGATTTGAAGTGTTCCAAGTGAACTAAATACAAGAAATAAATACCACCAGCACGCCTTAAAATAGTTTTACATGTCACCCTTCTTCACCTCCGTCCACCCCTTAGCTGCAGGGGCAATTGTGGTATCTCTCTGACACAGTAATTTTTTCCAGATCGCAAGTGGTACATGGGCCAAGTTTGACAGAAATTGTTTCAGCCCCATATGCACTACGGGTGGTAGAGGTATCTTACACCCACAGTATTTCTACTCAAATAATAATGCAAGTAATACGATATGCAAGATTCACTTGAAATTGTTCCATACACTCTTGAATTAGGCTTCTGTGTCACCACGTTTACAACGTAACCCCACACCTATGGGAGATTGTTGGTTATCATCCCCTCAGTGTTCCTCTCCAGATAGTGAGTGCTTTGTGAATCACGTTTGGTTGAAATAGGTTGTTGGAACGTATGTAAATATAAAGATACATACGTACGTACATACATGTGGAATAAATAAACTTATGTATCTGAACCAGTAAAAGGTGACCAAGAGTAGGAGGTAAGGGAATAATAACTTCCTTAGTCTCAAAATTGAGAACGACGCAATAGATGCACAAATGAAAGAACTCTCCGTTCAAGGTAGCAAATAATTTGTAAGAAGTAGTTTGCCACTTGCCAAGACCTCTTTTATCATTAAAAGAGCTCAACTGGTGTCAAATATTCAAATGGGGAAGAAGTTCCTGAAAGCACACATCGGGAGCACAAGGTTGTGTGGAGGAGAAAACATGTACCAACGTAAATCTGGTGAAGAAGAAATTGGAAGTATTTGAAATGTATGTAATGTATCATGCTTTTTTTTCTGACGTTGGATATTTTAAATTCTTCCATGCCAGTGAAATGTTATCGAAGAAAGGATAAAAACTGATATTTGTTCATTAAATCTTTTCCTATGGCATAATCTGACTTTTAGTTGCATAAAGAAACTTTTCTTCTCATGCAAAAGATAGCTTCAGGATCTGAGGTCGTCGGTGGAGAGAGCGACCTTGGTGACACAAAATCGTGTTACTGCTGATTCCAAAGAAATAGTCTGCAATAGAATAGTAGATGTCATTACTTATTTGGATTTAGCTCTACGCTCAGAATTGTATTTAAGTGAATTTACTTCCTCTCCTCCCCCCCCCCCCCCCCCCCATACACCATTTGGGCCTAGTCAACAGGAAATATGAGAAAACTGCGGCAGAGAGAGCCTTCAGACTTTTTCAGTTTACTTCAAAGTGAGTTCACATTAATTAAAAAATCTATACGAGATGCAGTACAAATACTGAACATTTTAGATATTGTTCTTGTGATACGTTAAAGAAACGTATTTCTTATGAAATTTAAAAAATATTTATTTATTATGAACGTGGTATTTAGCATACGTTTAAAAGTCTCTGGATGTGCAGTTTATACTCATTTGAATGTTTTTCATATTACGAAACCAATGTATATGTTCTTCTCTCTAGATAATGTTTTCGTTTTTGAGTTCGTTTGCTGAAACATGTAGTTCAGCATAAGTATGTATGAGATGTAGTACAGGTACAGCGCGTCCGCCGCTCGTGGTCTCGCGGTAGCGTTCTCGCTTCCCGAGCACGGGGTCCCGGGTTCGATTCCCGGCGGGGTCAGGGATTTTCACCTGCCTCGAGATGACTGGGTGTTTGTGTTGTCCTCATCATTTCATCATCATCCAGGAAAGTGGCGAAATTGGACTGAGCAAAGATTGGATAATTGTACGGGCGCTGATAACCACGCAGTTGAGCGCCCCACAAACCAAACATCATCATCATCACAGGTACAGCGCGTAAATTACTTCTGTTCATATTTTATGACAATGGAAATCAGGAGTTGGAGCTGCTGGGTTGTGGTTCAGCTAACGAAGGCGAGGTTAAAATGGACCCAAGGACAGGATGTAGGCCACTGTTGTCAACCGCATAAGAACCTATCATGATGGTTGAGATCCCGACAGTGAGGTCAATGACTGGAACAGCAGGTAGGATGCCTCAGTAGAGTTTGGTTGCATCTCAAAGCGGCATCAGGTAACTCCTTGTAATCGGGTTACATGTAAGAATTGTACAAAGGAATGAGAACTATATAATGCACGAGTTACTGAAGTTGTGTTGAGAAGAAGAACTTTTTCAGCACACAGATCATAACAACAGTGAATGACTAAGTACGTGAAACAGATACGTGTTTAGCGTGAAGGGACCCCTTATATTTCATTTTTAAAGAACTCATAGTGTTCAATATACTGCCATTCAGACAGTCAATCAGCAGACGAAGAAACATCAGTCTTGTACAGGCCATATCCACAACATGTACCGAGAAAGTGTCTCTGTCGGGCAAATTTCCATTCATATTTACAGTACAGTATAAGTCAATATTGACAGAGCGCATCGTAGTTCGGCTCCACAATCAGGTTTTGTTGGAGGCTGACGGGGTTGCCGGCTACTCCACGCGGAAACTCAATGAACGTTACGCGTCCACCGCAGTTACTCAGTGAGCGCTTTTGGAAATAAAACTGTCTCACCACATTCAGAGAGTATTTTAATCTTCGACACAACACCACAGGCGGGATAGCCGTTTGCTGAGCTCGACTCAGGTAAGTGCAAAATTCTCACAGTTTTTGTTGGTGTACTAATCTGGTTGTCCATTTCAACAACCGGTACCGCCATTTTTTTTACCAGCGCCTTGAAGCTTCACCGCACACTCCGTAATGCAAAAGCATTTGTAAAACTAAGTTCACTGGATGATGGTCTTTCAGTACTTGTTTTTTACAAACACGTGCATTAATGCTGGCCGCATGAATCACAATATTTTGTTGAAATAGCGTAAAAGCAAAATATTTACGGGACAAGTATACACATATTTCAGTGGGAAAGATGCCCACAGTTCGAAATACGAAAAAGATTCCATATAATGGCGTAGTTTTTCACGACTCTGACCCGAGCTACTAGACGTCGATATCCCTTTGTATCTTACCATTCAGTTATGCCAGGGTAGCATTATTTATTTTTTCAAAAGCAAAACTGGCCTTTGCGTGGATTGCATTGAAAAGCAAATCCATGTGCGAAATTCTTTCAAAACACAGAAAGTACAGAAAGCAAACTCGAACAGAACAATATGTTTTCTTAGAATTTGCAAAATGCCAAGTCAAATATAATTATTCAAAGTCCACATACATTTAATAATATTATCATTCATGCTATTCTGAACGATATGAATACAGATTCAAAATTTCCTCCACATTATGGCAACAGGTTATATTACCGTCCATTTGTACAAATGACCAGTAATGAAGGCAATTCCTTCATATAGCAAGTTCTGATTGTACTTATTTCAGAGATAGTAGGAAAGACAAAGAAACAAACATTCTTACAGATAAATACCAAATGCTTTGAAGAGAGAATAAATTATTTACACAGTTTACATTGGTACACAATTTTCTCCTCTTATCTGAAAATACCGGAGCGCTCAGTGTATCGATTATGTTCCCTACCGCGCGATAATTCACGCACGTCTAAAGTACTATATGGTTTTCCTATGTCCACATTTGATGACTGCTGTTTTCGCTGTAACACCATCATATCAATGGCTTTTAAGTATGACTAATGCGTTCTCCGCTGCTCAAGATAATCTAAAGATGCTCTAACCACGCGAAACGCGTCATTATTAATAAAACACTTACATCAGAGCCGGCCGGAGTGGCCGTGCGGTTCTAGGGGCTGCAGTTTGGAACCGAGTGACTGCTATGGTCGCAGGTTCGAATCCTGCCTCGGGCATGGATGTGTGTGATGTTCTTAGGTTAGTAAGCTTTAATTAGTTCTAAGTTCTAGGCGACTGATGACCTCAGAAGTTAAGTCGCATAGTATTCAGAGCCATTTCAACCATTTTTGAACTTACATCAGAGACTGTTTTCGATCTTTGGAACCTACCATAAGAAGACTCCACATTAATGGGACAGCTGCTACGGCATTCGAAACAGTTCACTTGTCGATGTAAGCAGCAGTAGGCGGGAAACATAGTAGGGAAAGATAAAGATCAAAAAGCCTTGCGGGGTATCCGCTCGGTCTAAGGGCGTGTTGTTGCGGTCCGTGCGTCTCCCCCCGTCGAAGGTTCGAGTCCTCCCTAGGGCATGGGTCTGTGTGTTGTCCTTAGCGTAAGTTAGTTTAAGTTAGATTAAGTAGTGCGTGAGGTTAGGGACCGATGACCTCTGCAGTTTAGTCCCATAAGACCTATCCACAAATTTCCAAACATTAAAATATCTGCAAAAGGTTAAAAATGATGTTAGGTGTAATTGTTATGCCGTGATCAAAATATTTCCACAAAACAGAAAAAAACTGGTGGACAGCATCAGACCAATCTTAAGGCTGACTACCACTGGTTATTTGTCCTTAAATCACATTCACAACTCTTTAGAGATTTCATTCCCGACGGGCAATAAAAATATAAAAAAAATTAAGTTCTCCCCGTGATTTAAGGTGTCTTGGCTCTAGTTAATTAGTTATCTGTTCCGTAGATGAACGTTATGATGTGGATCGTTTCAACGGGATAGATACAGCCCGTCAGTCCAAAACGTTTCGACACTGGATTGGTGAAAAACAGAAAAAAGTTAAGATGGCGTTTTCAGTGCTGCAACTAGTCCACAGTCTCCAGCCCGTTGTAGCCTCACGTCCACTACTTCACACTGACTTCTCACAACTGACTGGTCGAATGCACATCTTTGTTTACAATTGTTATTTCAGGCTGCCATGGTATTTACTGCGCTGACGTCGCTTATACGTCAGGAGTAATACGAGCGAACGTTTTGGACGGACAGTGAAGATAGCTTACGTAATTCTAAGAAAAAAAAAATATTTATATGGCTTACATTCTGGATATTTGCAGGTTTTTACTGTAAAAATGAGTGATTACTTCCATTCAAGAATTCAGTTATGGCATGGGAAGAATTGTCAGGGAGAAACATGTTTCATCTACACTGAAAAACACTTCAGCTACATATCAGACGTTTCTATGAGGTTATTGTCAAAGAATTTTATAGCTGCAGTTTTCTGCTCATTCTGTGCCAAAGCTAGATTCACTAAGCCGGCCAGTGTGGCCACGCGGTTAAAGGCGCTTCAGTCTGGAACCGCGCGACCGCTACGGTCGCAGGTTCGAATCCTGCCTCGGGCATGGATGTGTGTGATGTCCTTAGGTTAGTTAGGTTTAAGTAGTTCTAAGTTCTAGGGGACTGATGACCTCAGATGTTAAGTCTCGTAGTGCTCAGAGCCATTTGAACCATTTGAACTAGATTCACTAAAGCCTAATACAGATGATTTTTCCTTCTAGTGTTGAACGTGTGAATATCTCTATTACTCTCAAACACAGATGGTGTGTTGACAACAAATTTCATAAATGAATAACGTACTTTGATGCCATGGGTAATATTCCCAGTTGCTTGAGAGAGAGGCCTGAAGATGTACATGCGTGAATCCCACACATACTGTCAACTATTTTTTTCAAAGTGAAGAGTTACTCCAGAAAATTTTCTCATGAGGCATCCGTGAATGAAAATATTAAAAAATATGTTAATTTACTGATTTTATATCCCCAGAGCTAGTGATTATACTTAACAAAACTGTATGAGAAGTATCTAAAATTTAAATGTAGTTCATTTGTGCAAAAATAGTCAGGAACTTTTACAAAGGCATCATTTACTATTTTCTCTGTCAATGTTTTTGTATTCGGCTTCACAATAATGCTTCTATAATCTCCAAACAGGACTAATTCTGCCTCCTGATTTAAATAGAATGGCGGATCATTAATGTAAAGCTGTAACAGTAGTGGGCAAGTCATTGAACTATGTGGGATTTACTTTGTAAATCTTCCATTGCAGATGATGTGGCATCCCCGTTTGCATTACTCGAACAGCCAAACTTCTCTACGTTGCATAAATCCGAAAAGTAGGACAAGTGTTATCGAGCTCAAATGTTTCTATGAGGAAACTGACATATGATCTTTGTCAAGGGGATGACGAAAGCTGAAATCACATTTATTCAAAGTAACAGTTGCTTATGTCTTTTAAAAGATATTATGCGATTATTTTTGAAGTAATACTTGATAAACAGGGAAAGGCTGAATTTATTGGCAAAATACAGCGTTCTTCGCTACTGGTGGTGGAAAGGAAGAAAGAAATGAAGTTTACTTTTTAATATACAGATGGCGACGACCTCATTAACTGTGGACTCTTCAAACTCACGACATACGTGTACGCTTTGTTGATTAACGGAAACAAAAGAAAATAAATAAGGATCGCGAAGAGGGGATTCGTGCGCCGAACATTTATAATTCGAGTTCATGTCTTAAACACTGCACTAAATTCTACGATAGTTGACAAGAATTTGGCTCACCGTAGGACTACAAAAGAATGGGTCAAATGGCTCTGAGCACTATGGGACTAAACATCTGAGGTCATCAGTCCCCTAGAACTTTGAACTACTTAAACCTAACTAACCTAAGGGCATCACACACACCCATACCCGAGTCAGGATTCGAACCTGCGACCGTAGCAGTTAGGCGGTTCCGGAATGAAGCGCCTAGAACCGCTTGGCCACCGCGGCCGGCCGTAGGATTACAGATGTGCCCAACAAATCCCACTGAAGGAAGCAGAAAGAAGTTCGTTATGCAGTAATCTGAGTCACAACCATCGAAATTCTCAAATCCTGTTTCCTGTCAAAACGCACTTGACCTTCTAGCAATAAATAGTACTGAGTTAATAACGAGCGTCAAAACGGATACAGGGATTAGTGAACACAGCGTTGCCGTAGCGAGAATGAATATTGTAAGCTTCCTGAGTGACAATCTCCACTCTTTCCAAAATGACAATATAAATGTAGATCAGATGTGGTTTGAATTCAGAGAAATAGTATCGGCAGCAATTGAGAGATTTATACCGAATAAATTAACAAACGACGCAGCTTCTCCTCCTTGGAACAAAAAACGAGTCAGAACACTGTTACAGAAACAACGAAGAAAACGTGACAAATGTAAATAGACGCAAAAGTCTCTAAGATTGGCGATATTTTACAGAAGCTCGAAATTTAGCGCCGACTTCAATGCGAGATGCTTCTAATAATTTCCACAAAGAAACTTTGTCTCGAAACTTGGCAGAATATCCAAAGAGATTCTGGTCGTATGTGAACTATGCTAGCGGCAAGATACAATCAATGCCTTCTCTGCTCGACAGAAATGGAGATACTATCGAAGACAGTGCTGCCAAAGCAGAGTTACTAAACACAACCTTCCGAAATGCCTTCACAAAAGAAGACGGAATAAATATACCAGAATTCGAATCTAGAACAGCTGCCAACATGAGTAACTTAGAAGTAGATATCCTCAGCGTAGTGAAGCAACTTAAATCACTTAATAAAAGCAAGTCTTCTGGTGCAGACTGTTTACCAATTGGATTTATTTCAGAGTATGTTGATGCAATAGCTCCACACTTAACAATCATATACAACCGTTCGCTCGGCGAAAGATGCGTACCAAAAGACTGGAAAGTTGCGCTGGTCATACCGATATTCAAGAAGGGTAGTAGGAGAAATCTACTAAATTACAGGCCCATACCGTTAACGTCGATATGCAGCATGATTTTGGAACATGTACTGTGTTCGAACATTATGAATTACCTCGAAGAAAACGGTTTATTGACACACAGTCAACACGGATTTAGAAAACGTCGTTCCTGTGTTAGCACAACTATTTCTTCACTTGCATGAAGTGTTGAGCGCTATTGGCAAGGGGTCTCAAATTGATTCCGTATTTCTTGATTTCCGGAAGGCTTTTGACACTGTACCACACAAGCGACTTGTAGTGAAACTGCATGCTTATCGAATATCGTCTCAGTTATGTGACTGGATTTGTGATTTCCTGCATGAGGGAAGTGTTGAGCGCTATTGGCAAGGGATCTCAAATTGATTCCGTATTTCTTGATTTCCGGAAGGCTTTTGACACTGTACCACACAAGCGGCTTGTAGTGAAACTGCGTGCTTATGGAATATCGTCTCAGTTAGTGACTGGATTTTTGATTTCCTGTTAGAGAGGTCACAATTCGTAGTAATTGACGGAAAGTCATCGAGTAAGACAGAAGTGATTTCTGGCGCTCCCGAAGGTAGTGTTATAGGCCCTTTGCTGTTCCTTATCTGTACAAACAGTTTGGGAGACAATCTGAGCAGCCGTCTTCGGTTGTTTGGAGATGACGTTGTCGTTTATCGTCTAGTAAAGTCGTCAGAAGATCACAACAAATTGTAAAATGATTTAGAAAAGATGTCTGTATGGTGCGAAAACTGGCAATTGACCCTAAATAACGAGAAGTGTGAGGTCATCCACATGAGTGCTTAAAGTACTCCGTTAAACCCCGGTTACACGATAAATCAGTCTAATCTAAAGGCCGTAAATTCAACTAAATACCTAGGAATTACAATAAATGAAAAGCACCAGTTTGCTTTTGTTCTATAATATTACTTTTATTGTTATCCGGTTTTCGGCTTACAAGCCCATCTTCAGAAAACCTGTTAACAATAAAAGTAATATTGTAGAACAAAAGCAAACTGGCGCTTTTAATTTATTATAATGTTGTTCTTCCAAGAACCGACGGCAGATTCCGCTGACCTAGGAATTACAATTACGAACAACTTAAATTGCAAGGAACACATAGAAAATGTTGTGGGGAAGGCTAACCAAAGACTGCGTTTTATGGGCAGGACACTTAGAAAATGGAACAGGTCTACTAAGGAGAATACCTACACTTCGCTTGTCCATCCTCTTTTACAGTACT
This sequence comes from Schistocerca cancellata, assembly GCF_023864275.1. Taxonomy (NCBI): domain Eukaryota; kingdom Metazoa; phylum Arthropoda; class Insecta; order Orthoptera; family Acrididae; genus Schistocerca; species Schistocerca cancellata. The sequence continues at coordinate 168,694,090 of NC_064634.1, forward strand.
GCTGCGCGGTGTGGGATCCTTACCAGATAGTAGTGACGGAGCACATCGAAAAAGTTCAGAGAAGGGCAGCACGTTTTGTACTATCGCAAAATAGGCGAGAGAATGTTACTGGAATTATAAAGGATTTGGGATGGACATCATTTTTAAAAAAAGGCGGTTTTCGTTGCAGCGGAATCTTCTCACGAAATTCCATCACCAACTCTTCCGAATGCGAAAATATTTTGTTGACGCTGACCTATGTAGGGAGAAACGATCACCGTGATAAAATAAGGAAAATCAGAGCTCGTACGGAAAGATGTAGGTGTTCATTCTTTCCGCGGGCTAAACGAGATTGGAATAATAAGTAAGTGTCAAAACTAGACATGATTGTCTTAATGCGATTTCCGAGATAGTTCATTAAATAAAAATACGGCATTTCAATCTATATATTACAAAAAAAAAAAAAAAAAAAAACAGCGATCAAAGACTGAAATGCCATATTTTTATAGGTAATTGTGAAGGGGGTTCGATGAACCCTCCACTTAAATGTGATTTGCTGAATATCCACGTACAAGCAGAAGTAGAAGGGGATGAAGAAAATAGTACTACTGCACTCATCTGCCAACCGAACGTGAAAAATAGCAACAAATTTGAAAAATTTTCGCCTGCATCCGCGAGCAACATAAAGAGGGACAAAATTACTGAGAAATGTGGTTGGGGGGCAAACACCAGATGTGAGAAGTCGAAATAAAATTCTCCGTTATTATTCTCTGAGTATTCTACGCTTCTTCTACACTTACCGTAACCGCAAGTAAAGTCCATCTCGTCGGTTTTTGGCTCTGGAATAACTTTAGACGCAAATTTGAGAGCAGAAGGCGGGTAGGTGCCAGTATTTACTGATGATAGGATGCAGACCCTCTAAGGATGTACCACTAAGAAATACGATGGTACTGATATGAAAATAACATAGCCGCCACCCATAATGATATGTAAGTGAGAGAAGCAGTGCTTTTATTATTTTAAATAACACGTTGTAGAGGACAGTAATAGCAGGACAAAGCGTTAATTTAGCGAGATGGTACCAAATTTCTCCCATCCTTGGCTTTGGTTTTCTTCCCGTGTGAGTCTCAAATAATATGTGGGACAATATTTACATACTAACGGCTTGAGCTGCGCTATATTCTTCAGTAATCATTCTGTCTCCCTAATATTATATACACACATCAAAAAAAGTTTTATCACCTCCGTTCCGAGAGTTCCGGAACCTGTACAGAAAGTTGGAATAGAGATCAACATAAACATCATTTCCGCCCTTATTATTGCTCATGAAAACCACACATTGCATGTTGTACCACCATACAGCGAGACCTTCAGAGGTGATGGTCCAGATTGCTGTAAACACTGGTACCAATAATACCCAGTAGCATGTCCTCATGCACTGATGCATGCCTATATTCGTCGTGGCATACTACCCACAAGTTCATCAAGGCACTGTTGGTCCTGATTGTCCCACTCCTCAACGGCGATTCGGTGTAGATCCCTCAGAGTGGTTGGTGGGTGACGTCGTCCATAAACAGCCATTTTCGATCCATCCCACGTATGTTAGATAGTGTTCATGTCTGTAGAACATGCTGGCCACTCTAGTCGAGCGATGTCGTGATCCTGAAGGAAGTCATTCACAAGATGTGCACGATGGGGGCGCCTCGCCAATATGCTGCCGATATGATTGCACTCTCGGTCGGAGGATGGCATTCACATATCGCACAGCCGTTACGGCGCCTTCCGTGATCACCAGTGGCGTACGACGGCACACATAATGCACAATGCCACCCCAAAACAGCAAGGAACTTCCACCTTTCTACACTCGCTGGACAGTGTGTCTAAGGCATTCAGCCTGACCGTGTTGCCTCCAGACACGTCTTCGACGGTTGTGTGGTTGAAGGCATATGCTACACTCATCGGTGAAGAGAAGGTGATGCCAGTCCTGAGCGATCCATGCGGCATGTTGTTGGACCTATCTGTATCGCGCTGCATGATGTCGTGGTTGCAACGATGGACCTCGCCATGGACGACGGGAGTGCAGTTGTGCATCGTGCAGCCTATTGCGCATAGTTTGAGGCATAACACGACGTCCTGTGGCTGCAGGAAAAGCATTATTCAACTTGGTGGCGTTGCTGTCAGAGTTCCTCCAAGCCGTAATTGGTAGGTAGCGGTCATCCACTGCAGTAATAGCCCTTGGGCGGCGTGAGCGCGGCATGTCACCGACAGTTCCTGTCTCTCTGTATCCCCTCCATGTCCGAACAACATCGCTTTGGTTCACTCCGAGACGCCTGGACACTTCTCTTGTTGAGAACCCTTTCTGGCACAAAGTAACAATGCGGACGCGATCGAACTGCTGTATTGACCGTCTAGGCATGGTTGAACTACAGACAACATCAGCCGTGTACCTCCTTCCTGGCAGAATGACTGTTACTGATCGGTTGTCGGATCCCCTCCGTCTATTAGCCGCTGCTCATACATAGTTGTTAACATGTTTGGGCGGGTTTAGTGACATCACTGAACAGTCAAAGGGACTGTGTCTGTGATGCAATATCTACAGTCAACGTCTATCTTCAGGAGTTCTGGGAACCGGGGTGATGTAAAACTTTTTTATGTATGTATTTTTACATGAAAAGCTCTAGATTATTTTCGAATGATTCCGAAGAAAGAGAAATTTACATAATTAAGTTTGTTGTAGCTGTGATTTAATAGAGCATGTGATGTACACGATTTTATTTACACACACACACACACACACACACACACACACACATCGCGCCTTCGCTGTGTCATCCCGGAGTGTCAAGACTCGAATCCTGTATGCGAGACGCAAACACCTTTTATAACTAATATACTCATCTTAGAAATCGTACTGCGTGAAGAACGAAATAATTTACAGCAAAACATAACCTGGTAGGATGGCTCCTGTGAGACGTAACGACTGATTTCTGGTCTCACTCTTCGTCGAAACTGAACTACTCCATCATTTTTACTCATTTCACTGTTGACTGGACGGCGAACTATTACCAGGGGAACATTTAGCTTGTTAACATTCACACCCATATGCCAGATCTCTTTGCATAATTTCACACAGGTTCCGAAGAGGTTCGTTTAATCAAGTGAGACTGGTATTGACCTGATGGACAAGCTGTGGCTGGTGAAGCCAGCCACCTTGCCGTGGCACAGCTCTTTCATCACTAAGACTGAATGAATTCATATTATCATGTCACAGAATATGAGGCACGGATTACTCTCATAGCGAAAGATAACATGAGTATGTGTTGCTTGCGATGTATCACTGAGACAGTGAGCCGTATTTTAGTTGAATGTATTTCATTTGTTGTCATGAGTGCGGTCCTATCATTACCTTACTGACGTACTCTTGTTGTAGGTGACGCGGATTTTAATGGATCCAGAACTCTTCCCTCAGTTCTTAGGCGATATTACGGAAGTGATAGTATAGACTGAAACATAATAAAAGCCCAATAAACATGGGATCGGAAACGGATACCTTTAAATCTACGAGCACGTGTTAATCTTCACTGCTGTTGAACACATCTCTTCTACTGAAAATTCTTTGCTAGTACGAACAACCTGCGGCTAAAGAAATGAGGATACATTCCTCTGTTATTGTTCATGAACACCGCATGCAGTATACATCTGTTAGTGTTACTCCTGTAAACTTATGCAAAGCTGTGGTGAAGATCCATTTTCCACACCAGTGATACAGATCACAGGCAAAGCTGGCTTCACGTGAGATGGTATTCTCAGTTCTCGTAACCAAGATGCGTGGATAGATGTAAATACACACCTAGTTCAAGAGGCATTCATCGGCGGTGATTTTCGTTAATGTGTGGGCAGGAATTGATGGTGATAAGATAATGGAACATTACAAACAAGTTGACTGGTGCAAAGTATCGCCATTTCCCGTCAAACGTCTTGCCTGTCGTGCTAGAACAGGTACAGTTCCAACTACGGCTGGAGCACGTCTTGAGAGCTGCGAGGTTAGCGCGGAGCGTTGCTAAGGCCCGGTTCGATTCCCTGCCGGGTCGGAGATTTTTCTCTGCTCGGGGACTGGCTTTTGTGTTGTCTTTACACTGAGTGGACGAAAGTCGTGGGATACCTCTCAATATCGTGTCGGACATCTCCTTGCCCAGCGCAGTGCAGAAAATCGACCTGACATGGACTCAACAAGACGTTGGAAGTCCCCTGCAGATATATTGGCTCATGCTGGCTCTATAGCCATCCATAATTAGGAAAGTGTTGCAGGTGCAAGATTTTATGCACAAACTGATCTCTCGATTACGTCCCATGAATATTCAATGGGATTCATGTCGGGTGATCTAGGTCGCTAAATCATGCGCAAGAACTGTTCAGAATATTCTTCAAACTACACTCCTGGAAATGGAAAAAAGAACACATTGACACCGGTGTGTCAGACCCACCATACTTGCTCCGGACACTGCGAGAGGGCTGTACAAGCAATGATCACACGCACGGCACAGCGGACACACCAGGAACCGCGGTGTTGGCCGTCGAATGGCGCTAGCTGCGCAGCATTTGTGCACCGCCGCCGTCAGTGTCAGCCAGTTTGCCGTGGCATACGGAGCTCCATCGCAGTCTTTAACACTGGTAGCATGCCGCGACAGCGTGGACGTGAACCGTATGTGCAGTTGACGGACTTTGAGCGAGGGCGTATAGTGGGCATGCGGGAGGCCGGGTGGACGTACCGCCGAATTGCTCAACACGTGGGGCGTGAGGTCTCCACAGTACATCGATGTTGTCGCCAGTGGTCGGCGGAAGGTGCACGTGCCCGTCGACCTGGGACCGGACCGCAGCGACGCACGGATGCACGCCAAGACCGTAGGATCCTACGCAGTGCCGTAGGGGACCGCACCGCCACTTCCCAGCAAATTAGGGACACTGTTGCTCCTGGGGTATCGGCGAGGACCATTCGCAACCGTCTCCATGAAGCTGGGCTACGGTCCCGCACACCGTTAGGCCGTCTTCCGCTCACGCCCCAACATCGTGCAGCCCGCCTCCAGTGGTGTCGCGACAGGCGTGAATGGAGGGACGAATGGAGACGTGTCGTCTTCAGCGATGAGAGTCGCTTCTGCCTTGGTGCCAATGATGGTCGTATGCGTGTTTGGCGCCGTGCAGGTGAGCGCCACAATCAGGACTGCATACGACCGAGGCACACAGGGCCAACACCCGGCATCATGGTGTGGGGAGCGATCTCCTACACTGGCCGTACACCACTGGTGATCGTCGAGGGGACACTGAATAGTGCACGGTACATCCAAACCGTCATCGAACCCATCGTTCTACCATTCCTAGACCGGCAAGGGACTGGATGAAGCGTCGTCTCACGCGGTCTGCACGTCCAGCACGAACGCTGGTCCAACTGAGGCGCCAGGTGGAAATGGCATGGCAAGCCGTTCCACAGGACTACATCCAGCATCTCTACGATCGTCTCCATGGGAGAATAGCAGCCTGCATTGCTGCGAAAGGTGGATATACACTGTACTAGTGCCGACATTGTGCATGCTCTGTTGCCTGTGTCTATGTGCCTGTGGTTCTGTCAGTGTGATCATGTGATGTATCTGACCCCAGGAATGTGTCAATAAAGTTTCCCCTTCCTGGGACAATGAATTCACGGTGTTCTTATTTCAATTTCCAGGAGTGTAGTTGCGACCAATTGTGTCCTTCCTTCATTGCTTTGGAACATGACGTCCATAAATGGCTGCAAATGATCTCGATGTAGTGTAACATCCAGAGGACGCAGTCCATTCCACGTAAACACAGCCTGCCATCATTATGGAGCCACCACCAACTAGAACAGTGTCTTGTCGAGAACTTGGGTCCATGGTTCTATTGGGTCTTCGCCACACTCAAACCCTAACACCAGATGAAACCGGGACTCATCTGACTAGACCACGGTATTCCAGTCGCCTAGGGTCCAACCGATATGGTATGGTCACGAGCCCTGGAAAGGGACTGCAAGCGATGTCGTGCTGTTAGTAAAGACACCCGCGTCGGTCGTCTGCTGCCGTAGTCCTTTAACGTCAAAATTCGCCGCAGTGTCCTAATGGATACGTTCGAAGCACGTCCCACATTGATCTCTGCGGTCATTTCATACAGTGTTGCTTGTCTGTTAGCACTGACAACCCTCCTCAAACGCCACTGCTTTCAGTGGAGGGCATCGGCCACTGCGCTGTCAGTGATGAGAGGAAATGCCTGAAAACTGGTATTCTCGGCACACTGTTGACACTGTGGATGGCGGGATACTGAATTCCCCAATGATTTCCAAAATGGAATTTCTCTTGCGTCTAGCTCCAACTACCACTCGGCGTTGAAAATCTGTTAATTCCGGTCGTGAGGACATATTCAAGTTGGAAACCTCTTCACATGAACCACCTGAGAACAAGTGACAGCTCCGTCAATGCGCTACTCTTCTATATTTGGTGCTCGCGATACTGGCGCGATCTGTGTATGTACATATCGCTATCCCACGACTTGTGTTACCTCAGTGCACGTTCTGTCGTCAGAAAAGATGTTCCACTGATGAGATAGCTGTATGGGTACGTCCCGAAAGCCAGTAACAATAATAATAATAATAATAATAATAATAATAATAAACGGCTGTAGCTGTGTTATGTGGATGATGGAACACCGCGACAATATCTCCTGAAATGTCTGAGTACTCACCACCCTGAGATTTAAAGGGCAATGGCTGGTTGGGGAGGTCCAACACCTCGGCCAGCTCTCCAGAACCTAATCCCTTGGATATTTGGTTGTGGAGACACTTGAGTTCTTTGGTGTATGTAAGCTCCATTAATGATGTACAAACGCTATAGGAATGTGTCATCAGTGTCTGCCAGAGCATTGGTTAACCAACCTGGACTTTTCATAGAGTGCGTGATAGCTTAAGATGTCCGTACAGATGCGTGCCTTAATATGAATGGATAGCATTTTTAACACATACTTTAGTGATGGCTCACAAGTCGTAAGCAATAACAGGCAGATAACGTTAGGATCTCAGTAATAGAATCATGTGTTCTCATTTCTTTAGTCATTTCTTTACTGCATTCTATAAGTCGTTCATAGCAGGAAAGAGCTTGCTATAAAAGATGTGTTTCACAGCAGCGAAACTGAACAAGTGCTCATAGCCTGTTTTTACTGGACATTTTTGTCTTGTTATTGTCCATAGAACCACCTCTCAATACATAAAATTAGTAAAAAACAATATAGATCTCAATGGTTATTTTATTTATGATGACTGGTTTCGGCCTAGTCTTAGGCCATCTTCAGAATAGCACCATCAGCTGAAGCTGATGATGTCAAGAACAGTCAGTCCACCTCAGTCGCTGAAACTGCAATGCGATCTTGACTGTTTTTTACTAATTTTGTGTAGCTTACAAGATTGCTGTTCTCTGAAAATGTTACTAAAAGTTCTCAGCATATGGATTACTTTGTTTTGAACATCCTTTGCTGTAGCTGGTATTTGAGCGCTTGGCTTTTGCATTACTAACATTTGTAGAACAGTTTAAACTACCCTTATTTTACTACTGCACACTTAATGTTTTACATTTTGACAGTTACGGTATCCAGTAAGTGAGTGAGTATGATTTGTGTGTGTGTGTGTGTGTGTGTGTGTGTGTGTGTGTGTGTGTGTGTGTGGTCTGTCCTGGTGTTAGACATGTGTAGGTTTTAACATTTATCAAAGTATATATATATATATATATATATATATATATATATATATATATAATAGAGGGAAACATTCCACGTAGGAAAAATATATCTAAAAAGAAAGATGATGAGACTTATCAAACAAAAGCGCTGGCAGGTCGATAGACACACAAACAAACACAAACATACACACAAAATCCAAGCTTTCGCAACAAACGTTTGCTTCGTCAGGAAAGAGGGAAGGAGAGGGAAAGACGAAAGGATGTGGGTTTTAAGGGAGAGGGTAAGGAGTCATTCCAATCCCGGGAGCGGAAAGACTTACCTTAGGGGGAATAAAGGACAGGTATACACTCGCACACACACACATATCCAACCGCATATACACAGACACAAGCAGACATTTTGTCTGCTTGTCTGCTTGAGCGTCTGCCATGTAAGCACTAGATCCCGGGTTCGAGTCCCGGTCGGGCCACATATTTCCATCTGTCCCCGTTGACGTATGTCAACGCCTCTAAGCAGCTAAGGGTGTTCATTTCATTGTAATTTATCAGAGTGCCTAGATCTCGTTTATTTAATTTACTAATGGTTAATCAGTGACAGGTTCAAAACTTTTTATGTTATTATTATCTCATTTACTGATAATTATTTTATCTTATGACTGTTAGTGTTGCTTTAATGTAGTCGCAGGAAAGGTGTTATAAGTTGATTCCTCTATGAAAATGTTTACGAGTGCTGCCGACGTAGCTGTTGAGCGCTTCAAAATCAAACAGCAACAAAAACACAGTGCTTGAATCTTTTTTCTACATCTGTTGATGGAGGAGAGTTAGAGTTAATGAAACTGTCGACACAGGGGAACACCGATGAAGTAGGGAAACAATACTCCGTGGTCCCATAGGTGCCACTAGGAAAGCAGAACCCTTGTGGCCTATCAGAACTAGTGTTATCCAGAATACATGTCTAGCCCCATAACCAGTCACTTAATGCAAATATTAGCGTATTACTGTACCACAAAACAGAAGCCATTCCTTTCCACCCACACTGTCCAATTAAATGCAGTAAGTGTACTGAAATGAGATCGGAAATAACGTAAAGTTAAAAAAAAATACTTTGAATTGCAACATAGATTATGTTAGGCGAAGAAAGACAGCGGTAAATTCAGTAATTATGACATAACTAGTTACGGACCGAAAGAACTCGAATTGAATCTGTTGTTATAAAAGTAAGTTATTCGAAGTGCTGCTGAAAAAACTGATAGGAGATCGTTGTTGTTGTAACATAATTTTTGAGGAGAGTAGGAAAGTTGCTGCGCAGAGTGCTTGGCTGTTTACAAACAGACGAAGCTCGCGCGAGGTCAGTATCACGTCGCCCACGGGATGACCACGGAAAAGGCGCCGTGACTCATTTCGGATGGCTCCATAAAAGCGGTGCAGCGTGTCAAGGAGAGAAACGGGGCAACATGGGCCACAAGTGGGTCGCGGAATGTAGGGAGAACAGCAGAACTGAGGCTAAGCTCTAGGGGTATATACGGGGTGACCTCCGTGAAGCGGACGTTTTTGGATTGCCTACTACACCGTTACCAGTGATGGGAGGGAGAGGCTCATACTTCATTCACTTCCGGACAGTTGCAATGAAACAGTGGTCGATGGAGCATCGCGTGTTTTCGAACAATACCTTTGTCCTAAGTGCTGAGTCTGTCGTCGCAACGCGATAGCTATTTCTTCGCCACTCTATTCGCACAACTCTAAGTCATAATGCGGTGGTGGCAGCTTTGAGAATAACAGCTTACATTCTTAAGAAGAGATCGCAGGATAACGATAAAAAAACGAGGACACCTGAAAACTTCGAAATTGTGAGAGAGGCAATCATCAAGCCGAGACAATCCGAGGTCAAAAAATGCGCTCTCTACCGATGAATCGTGAGTATGTGAGAAAAATATTACATTTGGATTTAAAATCCTCTCCGTATGGCACATAAAAGAAAGGAGCTTCCAATACACTTCGCTATGCGTATTCAAGCGATCTTTGTAGACGATGGAAATGCGTTTGTGATCGATGTCACGGATTTACATTTAAATGTGTCAGTTAATATACAGATCTATAGTATTTGGACACGTGAAGAGCCTTACGTAGTCCATGAAAGCCCTCTTCACGCCCCATGTGTGGGCGTGTGGTGTGGCGTAGCTGTTGCTATAACGGTCCTTATGTTTTCGAGGGGGGCGGTAGGACAGAAGATGTGCGTGAATTCCTAAGGGACCAAACTGCTGAGGTCATCGGCCCCTAGACTTAACACTACTTAAACTAAATTATGCTAAGAACAACGCACACACACACATGCCCGAGGAAGGAATCGAACCTCCGGCGGGAGGGGCCGCGCAATCCGTAACATGGCGGCATAGACCGCGCGGCCACTCCGTGTGGCGACGGTATGACAGTGCCGTCATCCCCAGACGTCACGCTCACATTATTAACACAGCACAACAGCACTTCCGAGGCGACGTATAAACACAATGATTGCGTATTTTCAAGAGCTCGGTTTAACGTCTCACACTACAGATGTATCCATGGCAGTTGAGAGGAACATTTTTCCTGGACACGCCATTTCTCGTTTCTGTGACGTTCCTTGGTTACCAAGATCAACATACTTGTTCGCTTGTGACTTTTTCTGGTAGGGTTCTTTGAAAGAGCGTGTCCATGTTAACAAACACCGACGTGCATTACAGACAGCATGGGCTAGATTGACCAAAGTCTGTTGGGTCATGTTTTCAGTGACTTCTGGCAGAGAGTTGATATTGCTTTCGAGAGACTGGAAGACGTCCGGATGGCAAGTGAATGGTCTTGCGGCGTTCGCTATACCGGTTCTCGTCAGATCACCGATGTTAAGAAAACGTCGGGCGTGGACAGTACAGGGTTATTAGAAATGATTGAAGCGATTTCACAGCTCTACAATAACTTTATTATTTGAGATATTTTCACAATGCTTTGCACACACATACAAAAACTCAAAAAGTTTTTTTAGGCATTCACAAATGTTCGATATGTGCCCCTTTAGTGATTCGGCAGACATCAAGCCGATAATAAAGTTCCTCCCACACTCGGCGCAGCATGTCCCCATCAATGAGTTCGTAAGCATCGTTGATGCGAGCTCCCAGTTCTGGCACGTTTCTTGGTAGAGGAGGTTTAAACACTGAATCTTTCACATAACCCCACAGAAAGAAATCGCATGGGGTTAAGTCGGGAGAGCGTGGAGGCCATGACATGAATTGCTGTTCATGATCTCCACCACGACCGATCCATCGGTTTTCCAATCTCCTGTTTAAGAAATGCCGAACATCATGATGGAAGTGCGGTGGAGCACCATCCTGTTGAAAGATGAAGTCGGCGCTGTCGGTCTCCAGTTGTGGCATGAGCCAATTTTCCGCGGGCTACGCGTGAAACTTGCCCGCACGCGTTCAACTGTTTCTTCGCTCACTGCAGGCCGACCCGTTGATTTCCCCTTACAGAGGCATCCAGAAGCTTTAAACTGCGCATACCATCGCCGAATGGAGTTAGCAGTTGGTGTATCTTTGTTGAACTTCGTCCTGAAGTGTCGTTGCACTGTTATGACTGACTGATGTGAGTGCATTTCAAGCACGACATACGCTTTCTCGGCTCCTGTCGCCATTTTGTCTCACTGCGCTCTCGAGCGCTCTGACGGCAGAAACCTGAAGTGCGGCTTCATCCGAACAAAACTTTATGAGTTTTTCTACGTATCTGTAGTGTGTCGTGACCATATGTCAATGAATGGAGCTACAGTGAATTTATGAAATCGCTTCAATCATTTGTAATAGCCCTGTACTTGGATGGGTGCCCGTCCGGGTACGTCATGCTCAAGCGGCACTTCTCCTTTGCCTTTACAACAAGGAGGAGAAGGACTGGTGGCGTAAAGTTGATGAAAACTAGACTGTGTGCCAATCTTTGGGACTGAATTCCAAACTTCTCCTCAGTGCCTCATCCAGTGAGAGCATGAGAGACTGTTGATGGTGATCCGTGCGTCGGATGGGAAGGTTAAGCTCGGCGATCGACTTGGTGCTTTTAGAGAGGAGTTGGCTGCGTACCGGTACTGCGTCGCACCCTTTCCATCCGTGACGACACAAACACAACACTATTAGCCGACCACAATATTACTGTACCTGAGAGTGAGGCCGCCTCAGTCTGCTTATCGTAAGTCAGCGCGTAATTGGAATTGCGAAGGAGAGGAAGGGCGGTACAACTACAGTTACGCAATAAAAGCTGCACTAATCTTGGTGATTGAGGTTATGAAGTGGGTGATCCGTCACACAGGGGACAGACACCAATTTAGTCGTCTGTTGTATCTGTTTCCGTTCCAGTTTCATCCGCTGTATCAGTTTCCATATCACAGTGTTCGTCATGAGCCGCATATTCTTCACTCTCCAAACCAACTCTGATTATTATATAATCTGTTGCTAATTCCATTAATCCAGCTCTGCTCCAATATTTATTGTTACTTCTGTGTACATTTTAGCAAGTTGTTTTGTAGGGTGGGCAACCACAGCCAAACTTCGACATTTTTCCAAAGAAAATTCCGCACTGGTTGTATGAATGATTTTTATTAAATCTGTGACCGGTTTCGCACCACTTATCGGTGCATCAATCTGTACAAAAAAATAATGTAATAAGAGCTCATATAAACTATTCGATCCCCCAATTCGGAGACATAAATTAAACTTTTAAACAACCAGTTTTTTAAATGAAACAAGAAAGTACTCAAATACGCTATTTATAACATAGTAACGTTGAACATTGCCTTGTAGCCACTCCACACCATTCACGTCCAATATACCGTCATCTAGTGCAAGCGGTAGTTAAAATTTAAAAAATATTTTTTAAAAATTGTTTAAATGATGGGAGCGAAAATGACACAGAAAATAAAATTAAAATACGATGCTGATAAAGCTCCCTGAAACACGAACGACGAAGAGCCGAACATTAGCATGAACAAACAGCGCAATGAGGGCCACGTAAACATATCAGAACACACGGTGCAAGTTGAGAGGAGCCGCGCGGCAGCAGACACGGCCTGACTGACTGGCCGAAACCCGGAAAGCGCTCACGCAGTGGCGAGAGAATCGCCAGAGGCCGGATGACGTGCACAAGGTGTGAAGAGTGGGGGTGGGGGGTGCTGAACATTTGATAAACAATTCCTTATGTCTATTTTTAAAAAAGTCTAATACCATACTAGGTGGCCAATATAAAACATGGCAATAAGTTAAAACCATAAGAATAATAAATGTGGTGGTTCTGAATACGTAAGGCCCGGAGTATGTATAAAAATATATAGGACGGAACCTACTAACAAGTAAGCTATAGGGGTAAGGCTACCTGTTTAAGTAATCAAAATCTTCTAAAAGACCCTTGTGCCTCAGATCAGTCTGGGCATAAGTGAGGAGCGAGGGGATTTCTTCAGAAAATTAGGGCACCACCCTTAATGTTTTGGAACAGGTTGAAATCTTCAGAGTTCTGAAGAAATCCCCTATCTCTACCGCTTTAAAACTGCATCTGCTTTATAAACAGGCTTTGGCTTATTGATACAATGCGCGATCTGTAAAATCCCATTTCTTTCTAAACTCGGTTCAAAACATTTTGGACTGGGTGAGCCATTCATTATGTCCTTATTACGAGCTGTAGCAGTGTGGGCTTTGTCAGAGTAGTAAGATACGGGGGCCATATCAAGAAAAATAATACACTATATGATCAAAAGTATCCGGACACCCCCAAGAACATACGTTTTTCATATTAGATGCATTTCGCTGTCACCTACTGCCAGGTACTCCATATCAACGACCTCCGTTTGCATTAGACATCGTGAGAGAGCAGAACGGGGCGCTGCGTGGAACTCACGGACTTCGAACATAGTCGAGTGGTTGGGTGTCACTTGTGTTATACGTTTGTATGAGAAATTTCCACACTCTTAAACATACCTAGGTCCACTCTTTCCGATGTGATAGTGAAGTGGAAACGTGAAGGGACACGTACAGCACAAAAGCGTGCAGGCCGACCTCGTCTGTTGACTGACAGAGACCGCCGACAGTTGGAGAGGATTGTAATGTGTAATAGGCAGATGTCTATCAAGACCATCACACAGGGATTTCAGACTGCATCAGGATCCACTGCAAGTACTATAACAGTTAGGCGGGAAGTGAGAAAACTTGGATATCATGGTCGAGTGGCTGCGCATAAGCCACACATCACGCCAGTAAATGTCAAACGACGCCTCGCTTGGTGTAACGAGCGTAAACATTGAACGACTGAACAGCGGAAAAACCTTGTGTGGAGTGACGAATCACCTTACACAATGTGGCGATCCGATGGCAGGGTGTGGGTATGGCGGATGCCCAGTGAACGTCTTCTGCTAGCGTGAGTAGCGCCAACAGTAAAATTCGGAGGCGGTGCTGTTATGGTGGGGGCTTGTAACCCTTGTTGTTTTGCGTGGCACTATCACAGCACATGCCCACATTGAAGTTTTAAGCACCTTCTTGCTACCCACTGTTGAAGTTCCATTCGGAGATGGCGCTTGCATCTTTCAACACTATCGAGCACATGTTCATAATGCACGGCGGAGTGGTTAGACGACAATAACACCTCTGTACTGGACTGGCCTGCACAGAGTCCTGAGCTGAATGCTATAGAACACCTTTGGGATGTTTTGGCACACCGACTTGCCAATGTGACCTCTCCTCAGTGCAGCACTCCGTGAAGAATGGGCGGCCATTCCCAAGAAACATTCCAACACCTGATTGAACGTATGCCTGCGAGAGTGGAAGCGGTCATCAAGGCTAGGGGTGGACCAACACCATACTGAACTGAGCTACCCAAGCACGACTCACGCCCCGTCCTCACAGCTTTACTTCTGCCAGTACCTCGTCCCCTACCTTCCAAACTTAACAGAAGAGCACTTGCCCGCGAAAGGCAAAGGTCCCGAGTTCGAGTCTCGGTCCGGCACACAGTTTTAATCTGCCAGGAAGTTTCATATCAGCGCACACTCCGCTGCAGAGTGAAAATCTCATTCTGGAAACATCCCCCAGGCTGTGGCTAAGCCATGTTTCCGCAATATCCTTTCTTTCAGGAGTGCTAGTTCTGTAAGGTTCGCAGGAGAGCTTCTGTTAAGTTTGGAAGGTAGGAGACGAGGTACTGGCAGAAGTAAAGCTGTGAGGACGGGGCGTGAGTCGTGCTTGGGTAGCTCAGTTGGTAGAGCACTTTCCCGCGAAAGGCAAAGGTCCCGAGTTCGAGTCTCGGTCCGGCACACAGTTTTAATCTGCCAGGAAGTTTCATATCAGCGCACACTCCGCTGCAGAGTGAAAATCTCATTCTGGAACCATACTGAATTCCAGCATTACCAGTGGGGGTCGCCACGAACTTGTAGGTCATTTTCAGTCAGGTGTCCGGATACTTTTGATCACATAGTGTATTACCAGCTGACATGTGATGTATCAGATTCTCTTCTATTTGCCAGAATTGTCGCCATTCATTTCGTCGTGATAATCTTGAGATTTAAATTTTGTACCATAAATTAACTGTGCTCTCCGTGTGAAACCCATTGCTCCTTCATTGCGGACAGCAATAGCTCTTTGACTTGTACTGCTATTAAGCATTTCACCTGGAACTTCATGCTGCCAGCACTTTTTTGTGGTATAATGCGTATTCACACAAATTTCGTCCGTGAATATCATTTGTTTGTTTCTTAATTTTTCATTATTCCTGATTGCTCTCGAGTACATCGCATGCTTTACAACAATGTGGGAACAGTCTTTCAGATTGGTACCTTCTTTTTAGATTTTTATAAACGAAATCCCATTACTTTCAAAATTTTCTGAGATGTTTCCCTTTCCCCCAGAAAATTTAGCTTAGTTATTGAAAATAAGAGCAGACTTCTCAACGGTGTGATTTCCTTCTTTTGTTCATAATACTCCAAAAATTTCCTTCTAATAAGTGCTTCATCGACGTAATCTAGAGAAACTAATTTTATAGAATGCCTGTGGTATCTTTCGCGGTTTCTTTCACTTTCTTACAGTACTTCAAAATATATTTCTGACTCATCTACAATATTGCCGTCCGCAAGATTTCTTTCTGTAGACGCATCATTATCTGATTCTGCTTTTCTTTCTCCCTGAAAAAATTGTTCAAACATTAACACAAGCTCTTTTTCCCCTCAGTGTGTCCCCCAACGCGCCATCTTCCTCCATTTGCTACTTTCAGAGGTATTCATGGTTATGGATAACGCCTCACTGCGCTGCTGTCAATACGTCATGAGGAGACGGTGAACCACTTGATAGCATATGCACAACTGACTTGAAAGCATTGACAGTGTGATGCGTTTTCCTTTTAACCACTGTACTCGTTTCCTGTAATGTCACCGCGCGTTTCCAATAACGGCTGTGGTAGGCCAAGAGCAATAATATCGTGCTTGGGTAGTACATCGCACTGCATACACACTCATCACAGTCATCCTGAAGACACAGATACACACTTGACACTTCATAACAGGTCTGAGGAAGGCAACGCCAAACCACCTCAAATAGGACTTTTCCATGGAGACGTAGGTATCCTACGTCTGCATCTCCAAGCATATTTCTTGAGTATGGGAGTACTTCGACTTTTAAGACTTTTCTAAGTGACCAAGTGTATGCAATAGAATTTCTTTTGATTTTAAAGAAATACACTCCTGGAAATTGAAATAAGAACGTGAATTCATTGTCCCAGGAAGGGGAAACTTTATTGACACATTCCTGGGGTCAGATACATCACATGATCACACTGACAGAACCACAGGCACATGGACACAGGCAACAGAGCATGCACAATGTCGGCACTAGTACAGTGTATATCCACCTTTCGCAGCAATGCAGGCTGCTATTCTCCCATGGAGACGATCGTAGAGATGCTGGATGTAGTCCTGTGGAACGGCTTGCCATGCCATTTCCACCTGGCGCCTCAGTTGGACCAGCGTTCGTGCTGGACGTGCAGACCGCGTGAGACGACGCTTCATCCAGTCCCAAACATGCTCAATGGGGGACAGATCCGGAGATCTTGCTGGCCAGGGTAGTTGACTTACACCTTCTAGAGCACGTTGGGTGGCACGGGATACATGCGGACGTGCATTGTCCTGTTGGAACAGCAAGTTCCCTTGCCGGTCTAGGAATGGTAGAACGATGGGTACGATGACGGTTTGGATGTACCGTGCACTAATCAGTGTCCCCTCGACGATCACCAGTGGTGTACGGCCAGTGTAGGAGATCGCTCCCCACACCATGATGCCGGGTGTTGGCCCTGTGTGCCTCGGTCGTATGCAGTCCTGATTGTGGCGCTCACCTGCACGGCGCCAAACACGCATACGACCATCATTGGCACCAAGGCAGAAGCGACTCTCATCGCTGAAGACGACACGTCTCCATTCGTCCCTCCATTCACGCCTGTCGCGACACCACTGGAGGCGGGCTGCACGATGTTGGGGCGTGAGCGGAAGACGGCCTAACGGTGTGCGGGACCGTAGCCCAGCTTCATGGAGACGGTTGCGAATGGTCCTCGCCGATACCCCAGGAGCAACAGTGTCCCTAATTTGCTGGGAAGTGGCGGTGCGGTCCCCTACGGCACTGCGTAGGATCCTAC
The DNA here is from genome assembly GCF_023864275.1 of Schistocerca cancellata. NCBI lineage: Eukaryota > Metazoa > Arthropoda > Insecta > Orthoptera > Acrididae > Schistocerca > Schistocerca cancellata. The sequence continues at coordinate 168,711,462 of NC_064634.1, forward strand.
GGTCTTGGCGTGCATCCGTGCGTCGCTGCGGTCCGGTCCCAGGTCGACGGGCACGTGCACCTTCCGCCGACCACTGGCGACAACATCGATGTACTGTGGAGACCTCACGCCCCACGTGTTGAGCAATTCGGCGGTACGTCCACCCGGCCTCCCGCATGCCCACTATACGCCCTCGCTCAAAGTCCGTCAACTGCACATACGGTTCACGTCCACGCTGTCGCGGCATGCTACCAGTGTTAAAGACTGCGATGGAGCTCCGTATGCCACGGCAAACTGGCTGACACTGACGGCGGCGGTGCACAAATGCTGCGCAGCTAGCGCCATTCGACGGCCAACACCGCGGTTCCTGGTGTGTCCGCTGTGCCGTGCGTGTGATCATTGCTTGTACAGCCCTCTCGCAGTGTCCGGAGCAAGTATGGTGGGTCTGACACACCGGTGTCAATGTGTTCTTTTTTCCATTTCCAGGAGTGTACAATTTTTTTTCTAGAAAATCAAAGTACTGTTCATTTGAAAACCATTCGTTTCACATACGCCAGCCTGCAATACGTGCTGTGTCCTTTCATTATCAATGAATACTAAAATATACAGAAACGGTATAATATAAAGAAACTATTAGCTCTACTGCAATGGGTTAGTACGGCGTGTATTACGCTGTCCACCAAAGCAAGAAGAAAAGATACATATGCCTGAAAATGCCTGAAATGAACTTTGTAGCCGGCCAGGGTGGCCAAGCGGTTAAAGGCGCTGCAGTCTGGAACCGCGCGACCGCTACGGTCGCAGGTTCAAATCCTGCCTCGGGCATGGATGTGTGTGATGTCCTTAGGTTAGTTAGGTTTAAGTAGTTCTAAGTTCTAGGGGACTGAAGACCTTAGAAGTTAAGTCCCATAGTGCTCAGAGCCATTTGAACCATTTGAACTTTGTACCACACTGCGCATACATGACAGGATTACCGCACTTTACAGCGCCTCCGTCTCTAAGATTTCAAAATGGTGTGAAGTCTCCCTGCGCTGTAAATTGTCTTCTAAACGTCGTGACATGGAATATGGAATCGAAGGGGACTTGACTATGTTCGTCATGATTTATGGGACCAACAGCGATTGCTAAAGGACCATAACGAACAAACTGTCAACCGAACTTATCATAGTCATGACCGATAGGTGGCAAGTCAAGCTAAAATGTACAGCATGGAAGCAGTGGCAACCGATGTTTTTCGAAGAGGGTTTGCACTTTCTTTGTTTTATGCGAATGGCATTTGTCTTGCAGAATCTGGGAACTTGGAAGTGACTGCTATAGGATCAGTAGGTTGAGTCTACAAAGCCTTTGTAGTGTACATGAGTGGGGCAAGCAAACACTGTTGCTGGTGTGTCCAGGTAGCAAGGAAAAACTGTATTTTTCTTATGCCTAATAAACAGAATACAATAACACAGTTTCAGTCTACACTACTTTGTTGAAGCGGAAAGTCAGTCATTGATGTTCCTCTGGAAAGTTCTTGCACAGACAAAGTCCATGAAGCTGTGGTCAGCAGAGAGCGGTGGCCTGCACGAGAACGCTGAAGATAAGGTTCTGCGTGGCGGTGTACTCGAAGACGAGTTCAGTCGAGGGTCAGTGAGGTGGGAGCTTGAGGACTGTTGAGACAAGGTCCAGCAGAGTTGGAACTCAAGGACAGCAGAGATGAAGTCCAGCGAGGTGATGGCCAGAGAGCGATTGAGTCGATGTCCAGTGGGGCGAGAGCATGAGGACGGCTGAAGTTCATAGATACTGCAGCGAGATACTCCTTGTAGGCTCTGCGTTCTGAACTCCCCGTGAGGAACTGCTAGAAGCAGCAGCCCGGAGTGTGAACTGATGGCACAGCAAACGGGCAGTGACTTAATTCTCACCCGGTGGTAGGATACCGACTCGGCACTCCAGGGACACGTGACTCGCTGAAGCGAGGGGGTGCCGCAGTGGCGATGCGTAAGCTCCTGGCACCGAGGCTGCCGCCACACGGTATTGTGGCAGATGCTGGAGGTGTAGTTGAAAACAACCCGGCCTATCTGTGTGGATGACGGATTGCTTTCGTTCGATCTCTAGAGGTAAAGTTATTAGCTTGCCGGAGCTGGGGCGCTCTACGTTACACGACTGTATGGCTGGTGACAGTGTCATAGGCGGTAGCTTGGGGATAGAGCAACCTTCCTCATAAAGGAGGACGACTTAACTATTAACATTGCATAAACATTCTAAACATTCTACCAGAGTTGCAGAGGTAACCGCTAAACTCCAGAAGGTTTTATTTTCAACAGGATGATGCAACAGCCGGCTGTTGTAGCCGAGCGGTTCTAGGCGCTTCAGTCCGGAACTGCGCTGCTGTTTCGGTCGCAGGTTCGAATCCTGCCTCGGGCATGGATGTGTGTGCTGTCTTTAGGTTAGTTAGTTCTAGGTAGTTCTAAGTCTATTGAACTGATGACCTCAGATGTTAAGTCCCATAGTGCTTAGAGCCATTTGAACCATTATGATGATGGAACAGCAGTTGCAATTCACGTTGCCCTCAGTACTTAGGAGTAGAAAGAATCCTACGAAGTACAATTTACTTTCAGCTCGCTTTATTCAAACCCGACACCTTGTAAGTAGAAGCCACAGGTGATGAGACAGATTCCTTCTTCGTAGTTTTCTGTAAGGCATTCGACAATGTCATCGACTAGTAATCATAATACGATCATGGAATATCTGCGCAAATATGCTACCGACTGTATGAATATTTGAATATGTAAAACTAAATGTTGAATGTTCTACAGAAACAAAAGTAGTGACAAACGTGCCCAAGGAAGCATAATAATACCTCTAATGTTATAAATTCGAGTATACACAAACGCTATAAGATTCTTCGCTGACGGTACTGCTGTCTACAGGAAACTATCATCGTTGCATGACCGCAAGAAGCTGCAGGAGGAGGTGGCCATAATCTTCACTTGGTATTACACTGTCCAGTCACATTAATGTGAACACCTGTAAAAACCCTAAATAACAACCTTGCACAGCGCGGATCGCTGCGAGAAGTGCAAGAAGAGAGCCAATGAGGTTCTGGAAGGTGCTGACATGGATGTGAAGCCATGTCAACTCCAGTGCAGCGACCAGCTGCGCTAGGTTTCTCGTCTGAGGATCCGATGCACGATCAGCCCGATGAAGGCGGTCCAACAAATTCTCGATTGGGTTTAAATCTGGTGAGTCTGGTGGCCAGAGGAGTACTATAAACACATCCTGGTGCTATTCGAAGCGCGCACTACACTGCGAGCTGTGGGCGGGTTTCAGTGCCCAGCTGATAGATGCTATCGTGCTGAGAAAAAACAAACTGCTCTTATGGGAGGACATGGTCGCCGACGATGGATGCATACTTGTGTTGATTCATTGTGCATTTCAGAATGACGAGATCACCTTGGGAATGGAACGAGAGCATTTTCCATACCATAACATCTATATCTACACCTCCATGATTACTCTGCAATTCGCAATTAAATGCTTGGCACAATAACGCTCCCTTTTTGTCTGCTTTCAGAAGTTTCACGCCGTACACACCAACGACACAAAACGTGATTCATCTGAAAAGACCACCTCTCACCACTCAGTGGACGTCCAATTGCAGTATAGGCGTGCAAATTCCAGCCTTCGTCGTCGATGAACAGTAGTTAGCATGGGTGCATGAAGCACGCACCTGCTGAATGTTGGTTGAGGAGACACTGTTGGTGGCTCGTCTGTTGAGAAACTGTTGAGCGTGGTGATCTACACCCATGCTCATAAATTAAGGATAATGCTGATACATGGTGAAACAACGCTCTTGTGGGCGGTTTGTGGGTTTAAATAAAAAAATGGTTCAAATGGCTCTGAGCACTATGGTACTAAACATCTGAGGTCATCAGTCCCCTAGAACGTAGAACTACTTAAACATAACTAACCTAAGGACATCACACACGTCCGTGCCCGAGGCAGGATTCTAACCTGCGACCGTAGCGGTCGCGGGGTTCCATACTGAAGCGCCTAGAACCGCTCGGCCACAACGGCCGGCCGGGTTTAAATCACCTCGGGGTATGGCCATGCGCTAAATTTGACCTGCGGTCGTCGCACGTGGCGCTGGCAGCATTCCACATATGCACAAGTGTGTTGGTGCATGTCAGAGTACGGTGCAGCGAGTAAGTGTGCAGACGTTTTCAGATGTGATAATGCTGACTGTGTGTTGAAAATGGCTCAAAGAACACATGTTGATGACGTTATGAGGGGTAGAATACTAGGGCGACTGGAGGCTGGTCAAACACAGCACTTCGTAGCATGGGTTCTCTGTGTGCCACAAAGTGTAATCTGAAAACTATGACAACGATTCTAGCAGTCAGGAAACGTGTCCAGTACGGGACGTCCACAATGTACAACACCATAAGAAGACCGATATCTCACCATCAGTGCCCGGAGTACTGCAGCCATGGAGTACTGCAGGTAGCTTTGCTCGGGACCTTACCGCAGACACTGGAACAGTTGTCTCCAGACACACAGTCTACAGACGACTGAACAGACTTGGTTTATTCGCCCTGAGACCTGCAAGGTGCATTCCACTGACCACTGGTCACACGAGAGCCCATAAAGCCTGGTGTCAAGAACACAGTACATGGTCATTGGCACAGTGGTCCCAGCTTATGTTCACCGACGAATCCAGGTATAGAGTGAACTATAATTCTCGCCGGGTTTTCATCTGGCGTGAACTAGGAACTAGATACGAACACCTTAATGTCCTTGAAAGCGTGATGGTGTGGGGTGGGATTGTGATTGGTGCACATACCTCCCTGCATGTCTTCGACAGACGAACTGTAACAGGTCAGGTGTATCGGCACGTCATTTTGCGCCAGTATGTCCGCATTTTCAAGGGTGCAGTGCGTCCCACCTTCCTCCTGATGGATGATAACGCACGGCCCCATCGAGCTGCCATCGTGGAGGATTATCTTGAAATAGAAGATATCACGCGAATGGAGTGGCCTGCCTGTTCTCCAGACCTAAACCCCATCGAGCACGTCTGGGATATTCTCGGTCGACGTATCGCTCCCCTACGACACTTCAGTAGCTCCGACAGGCACTGGTACAAGAATGGGTAACTATACCTCAGCAGCTGCTCGACCACCTGATCCAGAGTATGCCAACTCGGCGTACGGCCTGTGTACGTGTGCATGGTGGTCATATCCTACATTGGTGTTGGGGTACCTGCACAGGAAACAGTGGCGTTTTGGAGCACATGTGTTTCGGGACGGTTTTCTTAACTTATCACCAATACCGTGGACTTACAGATCTGTTCAAATGGCTCTGAGCGCTATGCGACTTAACTTCTGAGGTCATCAGTCGCCTAGAACTTAGAACTAATTAAACCTAACTAACCTAAGGACATCACAGACATCCATGCCCGAGGCAGGATTCGAACCTGCGACCGTAGCGGTCACTGAAGCGCCCAGAACCGCACGGCCACAACGTCCGGCTACAGATCTGTGTCGTGTGTCTTCCCTATGTGCCTATGCTATTAGCGCCAGTTTTGTATAGTGCCACGTTGTGTGGCACTACGTTCTGCAATTATCCTTAATTTATGAGCGTAAGTGTACGACGTCACTCTCAGACTTGGCGACGCTTTAAGCAGCAAAGCCACAGCCCAGGATTTCATGGGAGCTGTAAGGTGGAGTAATAATGGCACATTGGCACCAAATTTCACCACAATTCTGCCCAACGCCACCGTGGACGTTTCACACGATAAAAGGTCGTAACAGCCATTCTTCCTCATAATTCACCCCTTCTTTCGACGCTTCTGCGATGGAGGTCAGAACGGCGACGCACAACGTTGAAATTACGCGCTTATCTTATAGATGGCCGAGGAAAACATTTCAGACACAGCGCCGCTCAATAGAAGGGCTGAGGGGACGGGAGAAAAGATGTCAGTGGATTCATCCCCTCCTTTGGGTTGTTGATAACCGCAGTTTCACACTCTGAAACGACAGTTCTCAGTACGACGAGCTGCGGAAGGACGTCCTTGATAACCTCCGACGCTGCTGACAACCGCGGATGTTTCAACCCATCTCTAAGAACACTGCTGGGCTGCACCTCAATTGAAGGCGATGGCACCCGTTTGGAGAGCAGCGGGGCTGCAGTGTTTGCTCTCATGTACAGGTTAGAACCACTAGCGACCGGTAAAATCACTAGTTGTAGTTTAAACGTGACGCGAAGAAGCAAAGTTGCATGGGGGCTTATTTATATATATAAGGAATGCAAATATTTTTTTGTAGCTGTATGTCCGATTACGCTGTTTCGTAAACGGCTGGCCCTGACTAGTATTAGTACGCAATCTGACTGCTTAGAATGACAACAAAGAATGTAAGAAAATTTTCGTTAACACAGTTAATTAATTAAGTCCCCAGCAACTATAAAACCTACGAAACCAACAAAGCACAAGTGTAGCTGTTCTGTATGTGGTAGTATGACTCAACGCACATCTGGCACGGTTCTTCTTCAACAAGACAAGAATTTTTAAATGCCAATTATACTGACGTGATAAAAGAAAATTACAAATACTATAATTGTGCAAGAAAACCAAAATTACACTCTAATACAAGAACACACGCCAGATGCTTTGTTGACTGAACCTGTAATGATGCATTAATTAGGTCACTGAAATAACGAGAGAGAAAAATAAAAGTAGTTTGTTACCTTAATTTATATTGACGACATGCACTCTGATCATTACAATGTCTCCATTAGAATAACATCTGCTATCTCTCCCATCAAATAGCTGCATAAAACATGGGACAAACACTCACTACTACCCCATCTCACTCCAACTTCAGCGACAAGCAGTGTCCACCACAACTTCTCGGCAAGAACTGCCTGCCGCTACGTCTCAATAAGCACTGCCAGTGGAGGCGGCGGAACAATACTCTCTGGCGCGATCTTTGGCGCTGTGGCTCAGTGTAGCCACCTTTCAAAGTGTGCTCATGCTTTTAGAACCATCACGATTCACTTACTCCTGTGGAGCGATCGCGGAGGAGTGCGATATTGACACATGCGTGAATAAAACGGCGAAGGATCCCTCCGCGAAATGTGCGGGAAGCAAGACCATAAGGAACGTTCTTTGACGCCCTTTTGTGCCTTCGATTGAGGGCTTTTCGTGTCGATTCTGAGCGACTGTGTGTCTGAAATCTTTTCCTCGGCCAGCCGTAACAAAACCGCGTGATTTCAACGATGGATGTGGCCGCTCTTACCTTCATCGCAGAGGCGTCAAAAGAAGGGGTGAAATGTGGTAAGAGGGGGTGTGACTACCTTCTTATCGTATGACACGGCGACGGCGGTGCTGGGCAGAACTGTGGTGAAATTTGGTGCCAATGTGACATCATTAAGGTATCTTACACGTCACATTAACTTCTGAGCTCTGTTCTTGAGCCCGGAGCCGCGCGGAGTAGCCGCGTGGTCTGAAGCGTCGTTTTAAATTTCCTAGCGTATCTCTCGCTGTCTCGTTGCATTTGTGCACTGAAAATGACGGGGTGTGCACCTTTAGCAATATCGGCGTTTGTCGAAGACGTCACCCGGTTGCATCCTCACAAATTCTTTGAACATGACAAATGTTCTTTGCAGCAGATGTGGAAATGATCACTTTGATCTCGTAGCAGTTTTATCACACTGAGTCACGCTCTCAGAGTTGGGGGACGAAAGGAATGGCAGTTTTCAGTGTTTCGCTGTAGCTCTTCATGTAGATAGGGTTGATATGATTACTTTGAATCTGTAACTTTCCAACACAGATAAAAATCACACGAAAAGAGCTCAGGCGACCTAGGAGATCAGGAGATTTGTAGATTTTACTGCCTTTAGTGGTTGTCCTTTCGTCACCCAATGTCCGACGAAATAGTGCCAGGCTTGTATGTGCGGTGTGTCTCGTTACTCTATCGTACTAAAAATATTGAGTCTCTCTCAGTTTGCAGTGGTCTCTTTGCTTTTTAGATTGTGGCGACATTAAATACTGAAAAAACTTTGTCAGCTATCTTTAGTTTGGCCACTCCCTAAGATATAGAACGCATCTCTATATCCATATCCACATGGATACTCTGCAAATCACATTTAAGTGCCTGGCAGAGGATTCATCTAAATATAGCTCACATTACTCGCAAATCTCTCCCCCAGGGCAAAGTCCTACGTGACTGTGCACAGGTGACTCCCGTATATAAGAATTACGCTGGAGAGCCAAAAAAAATGGTATAGGCATGCATATTCAAACACAGAGATAACAGCCCGAATACGGCGCGGCGGTTGGCAACGCCTATATAAGACAATAAATGTCTGGCGCAGTTGTTAGATCTGTTACTGCTGCTAGAATGGCAGGTTATCAAGATTCAAGTGAGTTTGAACGTAGTGTATAGTCGGCGCACGAACGGTGGGACACAGCGATGATGTGGGGATTTTCGCGTACGACCATTTCACGAGTTTACCGTGAATATCAGGAATCCGGGAAAACATCAAGTCTCCGACACCGCTGCGGCCGGAAAAAGATCGTGTAAGAACGGGACCAACGACGACTGCAGAGAATCGTTGAACATGACAGAAGTTCAAACCTCCCGCAAATTGCTGCAGAGGTTAATGCTGAGCCATCAGTAAGTGTCAGCGTGCGAAGCATTCAACGAAACATCATCGATATGGGCTTTCGGGGCTGGAGGCCCACTCGTTTGCCGGCCGGGATGGCCAAGCGGTTCTAGGCGCTACAGTCTGGAACCGCGCGACCGCTGCGGTCGCAGGTTCGAATCCTGCCTCGGGCATGGATGTGTGTGATGTCCTTAGGTTACTTAGGTTTAAGCAGTTCTAAGTTCTAGGGGACTGATGACCTCAGAAGTTAAGTCCCGCAGTGCTAAGAGCCGTTGTTTAGAACCATCCGTTTACTCTTGATGACCGCACGAAACAAGGCTTTACGCCTCGCCTGGGCCAGTCAACGCCGACAATGGACTGTTGATGAATGGAAACATGTTGCCTGGTCGGACGAGTCTCGTTTCAAATTGCATCAAGCGGGTGGACGTGTACGGGTATGGAGACAACCTCATGAATCCATGGACCCTCCATGTCAGCAAGGGACTGTTCAAGCTGGTGGAGGCTCTGTAATGGTGTGGGGTGTGTGCAGCTGGAGTTATGTGAAACCCCTGATACGTCTAGATACCAGTCTGACACGTGACACGTACGTAAACATCCTGTCTGATCGCCTGCATTCATTCATGTCCATTGTGGATTCTGACGGACTTGGGCAATTCCATCAGGACAATGCGACACCCCACACGTCCAGAATTGCTACAGAGTGGCTCAAGGAATACTCTTCTGAGTTTAAACGCTCCCGCTGGCCACTAAACTCCCCAGACACGAACATTATTGAGCATTTCCGGGATGCCTTGCAACGTGCTGCCAAGAAGAGATCTCCACCCCCTCGTACTCTTACCGATTTATGGACAGCCGGGCTGGATTCACGGTGTCAGTTCCCTCCAGCAGTACTTGAGATATTAGTCGAGTCAATGCCACGTCGTCTGTGACACTTCTGCCTGCTCGCAGGGGCCCTACACGATATTAGGCAGGTGTACCAGTTTCTTTGGCTCTTCAGTGTATGAAACAATGAACAGAAAAATCAGGGACCAATATCCTTAACGTCCGTTTGCTGGAGAATTTTTGAGCGTATTCTAGTTTCGAATATAATAAATTTCCTTGAAGGAGAAAGCTTCTGTCTAGTGCGAAATTCTTGCCATTTCCTCGCACTATATCCTGCGAACCATGGATGAAAGGAGGCAGTCTGAGCTCACGTTCTTACTTTTTTTAGAAAGCGGTTGACACAGTACCTCACTGCAAACTCACCGTAGGTCTGAGTCTTCGCAGTAGGTTCTCAGATATATAGATTCGGACATAGCATAAAAATTATACAGATATTAGTGATGTTGAACTAAGTAGTTTGACAAAAAGAAAGTAATGAGTGAAAACGAATATGTAGTTTTTATTGCTAGAAACAACTTATATCTTACAGTAACAACTGAAGCTCGCAGTAACTCTTCAAACTGACAACCGTTAGTGTCAGTGCTTCTTTACAACTGCAATGTTTGTGTCCGTGGGGAGTAACACGCGACAATTGATATGGCTAGGTAGGAACGAACAATTGTACTTTCTTTAAGTCTAATGAACAGAATACAAAAACACTGTTTCTTGAGACGTAAATCAGCACTGCTTGGTTCAGGCTGAAGGTGAATCATTCATGTTGAACTGAAATGATTGTCGCTGAAAGTCAGGCTCTGGCGTTATACTGAAATGTTCTTACATGGACGAAGTCCGTAAAACTGTGGTCGGCGATGAGCGGTAGACTGCTTGAGGATAGACTGAAGACAGAGTCCAATGAGACGATGAGCTCCAGGATGGATTGAAAATGCAGTCCACCGAAGCGATGGGCTCGGCAACGATTGAAGCTGAAGTCCAGCGAGGTGGTGAGCTTGAGGACTGGTTGAAGACAGAGTCCAGTAAGGTGGCGAGCAGAGGATGCGACAGGCGATGGCATCGCAGCTCGGATGCTGCGATGAGATGATTTTTGTTCTGCTCTGCGTCGTGAACTGGCTGTAGAGCGGCTGGGCGGCGTCCTAAGTACCCGCTCGGTGGAAGGATGCCGGCTCGGCTGTCAGCAGTATCGTCATTCGGGGAATGCGATGACAGCGCTTTTAACGGTGATGCTTAGGCTTTTGGCGGCGAGGCTGGAGCCACACGTTAATATGGCCGTTCCTGGAGGTTTCACCTGAAAACAACCTGCCGTGTTTGTGTTGTCAGCTAGTTCTAGGTGATCCTTCGGCAACCCGCGATGTACGACAGTATGGTACGTAGCCGTGTCGCAGGTGGTAGCCTGGGATACAGCAACAATGGAGCATAAAAATTTGCTGTACTTTCGCAGGTATTCCTGTTGCCTCTTGTACCATGTGTTCGGCAGCTAACCAGTATCTCTCCAGTTTTTGCTGGTGTTTCATGCACCAGTGATTTCATATAAACCGATATAAAAATCCATAGGAGTGATGTCTATCGTGCTGATCACGAGACAGGATCTCCTTTTCCAGTACAGTGGTGATGGTGTCTGTTAGTCAGGTGGGATGGCACACTTTTGTCATTTTGTCCACCCTGTGTGATATACAAGGTGTCCCAAACCTTCGGCATCATCTTCTCAATGAAGACAAAGGGTACAGTCTCCGACAACTGTTGAAGCGTATCTGAAACATCAGGTAAAATTACCACTCAAATTGGATAGCAGCAAAAAAGGTCCTATTAGTGGGCGTCCTGTTTCAGCGTACAGGTTCATGGCGAATTGGTGTGAGGATCTAAAATGAGTGAGGCAAATGGGTAGTCACCATTCTGGATGTGACAGTTGCGGCAGATGAAAATACCACCACGACTGAAGGAGGCATCATCTGCATCTATATGCGTACTCTGCAAACCACTGTGAAGTGCCTGATAAAGTGTACTTTGAAATGTACCAGTTATTAAGGCGTCTACATCTACATCATACTCCGCAAGCCACCTAATGGTGTGTGGTGGAGGGTACTTTCGGCACCACTATCTGGTCCCTCCAAACCTGTTCCACTCGCGAACAGTGCGTGGGAAGAATAATTGTCGGTAAGCCTCTGTATTGGCTCTAATTTCTCGAATTTTCTCCTCGTGGTCAATACGCGAGATGTATGTGGGGTGAAGTAATATGTTGCCTGACTCCTCCTGAAATGTGCTGTCCTGAAATTTCAATAGTAAGTCTTTCCGTAATGCACAACGCCTCTCTTGTAACGTCTGCCAGTGGATTTTGTTTAGGATCTCCGTAACGCTCTCTCGCCAGCTAAACGATCCCGTAACGAAACGCGCCGCTCTTCGTTGGATCTTCTCTATCTCTCTCTATCAGTCCTACCTGATAGGGATCCTAGATAGATGAACAATACTCAAGAATCGGGTGAACAAGCGCCTTATAAGCCACTTCTTTCGCGGATGAGTTACATTTCCTTAAGAATCTTCCCATGAATCTGTGTCTTGCCTCTGCTTTTCCCACTATCTCATTTATATGGTCATGCCACTTAAGGTCGCTCTGCATAGCTACGCGTAGGTATTTTACGGCAGACGCTGTCTTCAGCTGTTTGTCATCAATAGTGTAGCTGTACAGTAGTGGATTTCTTTTCCTATGTATTCGCGATGTTGTTGTTGTTGTGGTCTTCAGTCCTGAGACTGGTTTGATGCAGCTCTCCATGCTACTCTATCCTGTGCAAGCTTCTTCATTTCCCAGTACCTACTGCAACCTACATCCTTCTGAATCTGCTTAGTGTATTGATCTCTTGGTCTCCCTCTACGATTTTTACCCTCCACGCTGCCCTCCAATGCTAAAATTGTGATCCCTCGATGCCTCAGAACATGTCCTACCAACCGATCCCTTCTTCTAGTCAAGTTGTGCCACAAACTTCTCTTCTCCCCAATCCTATTCAATACCTCCTCATTAGTTACGTGATCTACCCACCTTATCTTCAGCATTCTTCTGTAGCACCACATTTCGAAAGCTTCTATTCTCTTCTTGTCCAAACTAGTTATCGTCCATGTCTCACTTCCATACATGGCTACACTCCATACAAATACTTTCAGAAACGACTTCCTGACACCTAAATCTATATTCGATGTTAACAAATTTCTCTTCTTGAGAAACGCTTTCCTTGCCATTGCCAGTCTACATTTTATATCCTCTCTACTTCGACCATCATCGGTTATTTTACTCCCTATATAGCAAAACTCCTTTACTGCTGTAAGTGTCTCATTTCCTAATCTAATTCCCTCAGCATCACCTGACTTAATTTGACTACATTCCATTATCCTCGTTTTGCTTTTGTTGATGTTCATCTTATATCGTCCTTTCAAGACACTGTCCATTCCGTTCAACTGCTCTTCCAAGTCCTTTGCTGTCTCCGACAGAATTACAATGTCATCGGCGAACCTCAAAGTTTTTACTTCTTCTCCATGAATTTTAATACCTACTCCGAATTTTTCTTTTGTTTCCTTTACTGCTTGCTCAATATACAGATTGAATAACATCGGGGAGAGGCTACAACCCTGTCTCACTCCCCTCCCAACCACTGCCTCCCTTTCATGCCCCTCGACTCTTATAACTGCCATCTGGTTTCTGTACAAATTGTAAATAGCCTTTCGCTCCCTGTATTTTACCCCTGCCACCTTCAGAATTTGAAAGAGAGTATTCCAGTCAACATTGTCAAAAGCTTTCTCTAAGTCTACAAATGCTAGAAACGTAGGTTTGCCTTTTCTTAATCTTTCTTCCAAGATAAGTCGTAAGGTCAGTATTGCCTCACGTGTTCCAACATTTCTACGGAATCCAAACTGATCTTCCCCGAGGTCGGCTTCTACCAGTTTTTCCATTCTTCTGTAAAGAATTCGCGTCAGTATTTTGCAGCTGTGACTTATTAAACTGATTGTTCGGTAATTTTCACATCTGTCAACACCTGCTTTCTTTGGGATTGGAATTATTATATTCTTCTTGAAGTCTGAGGGTATTTCGCCTGTCTCATACATCGTGCTCACCAGATGGTAGAGTTTTGTCATGACTGGCTCTCCCGAGGCCATCAGTAGTTCTAATGGAATGTTGTCTACTCCCGGGGCCTTGTTTTGACTCAGGTCTTTCAGTGCTCTGTCAAACTCTTCACGCAGTATCTTATCTCCCATTTCATCTTCATCTACATCCTCTTCCATTTCCATAATATTGTCCTCAAGTACATCGCCCTTGTATAAACCCTCTATTTACTCCTTCCACCTTTCTGCTTTCCCTTCTTTGCTTAGAACTGGGTTGCCATCTGAGCTCTTGATATTCATACAAGTGGTTCTCTTCTCTCCAAAGGTCTCTTTAATTTTCCTGTAGGCAGTATCTATCTTACCCCTAGTGAGACAAGCCTCTACATCCTTACATTTGTCCTCTAGCCATCCCTGCTTAGCCATTTTGCACTTCCTGTCGATTTCATTTTTGAGACGTTTGCATTCCTTTTCGCCTGCTTCATTTACTGCATTTTTATATTTTCTCCTTTCATCAATTAAATTCAATATTTCTTCTGTTACCCAAGGATTTCTATTAGCCCGCGTCTTTTTACCTACTTGATCCTCTGCTGCCTTCACTACTTCATCCCTCAGAGTTACCCATTCTTCTTCTACTGTATTTCTTTCCCCCATTCCTGTCAATTGTTCCCTAATGCTCTCCCTGAAACTCTCTACAACCTCTGGTTCTTTCAGTTTATCCAGGTCCCATCTCCTTAAATTCCCACCTTTTTGCAGTTTCTTCAGTTTCAATCTGCAGTTCATAACCAATAGATCGTGGTCAGAATCTACATCTGCCCCAGGAAATGTCTTACAATTTAAAACCTGGTTCCTAAATCTCTGTCTTACCATTATATAATCTATCTGAAACCTGTCAGTATCTCCAGGCTTCTTCCATGTATACAGCCTCCTTTCATGATTCTTGAACCAAGTGTTAGCTATGATTAAGTTATGCTCTGTGCAAAATTCTACAAGGCGGCTTCCTCTTTCATTCCTTCCCCCCAATCCATATTCACCTACTATGTTTCCTTCTCTCCCTTTTCCTACTGACGAATTCCAGTCACCCATGACTATTAAATTTTCGTCTCCCTTCACTACCTGAATAATTTCTTTTATCTCGTCATACATTTCATCTATTTCTTCATCATCTGCAGAGCTAGTTGGCATATAAACTTGTACTACTGTAGTAGGCATGGGCTTTGTGTCTATCTTGGCAACAATAATGCGTTCACTATGCTGTTTGTAGTAGCTTACCCGCACTCCTATTTTTTTTATTCATTATTAAACCTACTCCTGCATTACCCCTATTTGATTTTGTATTTATAACCCTGTAATCACCTGACCAAAAGTCTTGTTCCTCCTGCCACCGAACTTCACTAATTCCCACTATATCTAACTTTAACCTATCCATCTCCCTTTTTAAATTTTCTAACCTACCTGCCCGATTAAGGGATCTGACATTCCACGCTCCGATCCGTAGAACGCCAGTTTTCTTTCTCCTGATAACGACGTCCTTCTGAGTAGTCCCCGCCCGGAGATCCGAATGGGGGACTATTTTACCTCCGGAATATTTTACCCAAGAGGACGCCATCATCATTTAATCATACAGTAGAGCTGCATGTCCTCGGGAAAAATTACGGCTGTAGTTTCCCCTTGCTTTCAGCCGTTCGCAGTACCAGCACAGCAAGGTCGTTTTGGTTAATGTTACAAGGCCAGATCAGTCAATCATCCAGACTGTTGCCCCTGCAACTACTGAAAAGGCTGCTGCCCCTCTTCAGGAACCACATGTTTGTCTGGCCTCTCAACAGATACCCCTCCGTTGTGGTTGCACCTACGGTACGGCCATCTGTATCGCTGAGGCACGCAAGCCTCCCCACCAACGGCAAGGTCCATGGTTCATGGGGGGTATTCGCGATATGTTACATTTATTTACGTTCACGGTCAGCTGCCAGAGTCTGCACCATTCTCTGCAGGCCGTTCTGCAAATTCTTACTATCTTCTAGCGTTGCTACTTTGGTATAAACAACTGCATCATCTGAGAATAGCCTTAAAGGGCATCCGATGCTTTCTACTAGATAATTTATATATATTGTGAACAACAACGATCCTATCACATTTCCCTGTGGTACTCCGAATATTTCCTTTACCTCTGTCGACTTAGTTCCGTTATGGACGACGTGTTGAGTTCTACAGTTCTACTCAGGCACGTTTCGTTGCTCAAGTGATCTACGATAAATTACTTCTATGTAAAGGCCTCAGTACACGCTGTAGTTAATGAAATATTGGAGCGATACATGGTGGGTGGTTGTAGTATATTATTCTTGATTGATCGATTAAAGATGGGTCTTGAAAACTTTGTAACTAGGCTTTCTCTGAGTACTTTAAGTCTATCTTCAATCGTCTGCCAGCTCGCTTTCTTCAGCATCTCTGCGACACTCTCTCGCAGATCAAACTAACCTGTGACCACTCGTGCTGCTCTTCGCATTATAGTTCAATATCCCCTGTTGGTCCTGTCTGGTATGAGTACCACACATTTGAGCAATATTCGAGGATTGGTCGTACACATCTGCATGCGATCTCCTTTGTAGATTGATTATACTTCCTTACTATTCTATCAATAAACCAAAGTCTGGCGTCTGATTTACCTACAACTTTGCCAATGTGATAATTCCATTTCATGTCCCTACAAAATGTCGCATCCAGGTAACTGTATGAGTTGACCGATTCCAGTAGTGTCGCGTTATTTTTGTAATCGTAGGATGTTATGTTCTTTTTGTTTTGTTTTTGAAGTGCACTATGTTACATTTCTGAACATTCAAAGCAAATTCCCAATATTTGCACCACTTTGGAATGTTGTCATAATCCGAATGAATATTTGTGTAGCTATATTCAGTCAGTGCTTCATTTCAGGTAACTGTATCATCCGAGAAAAATCTGAGGTTACAATTAATATTATCTGCACAACATCTGCGAACGTGAGAACTATGTAACATGCGGCACTGAAGTAAAGCCCCGGATAGTGGACTGACGGAAATGATCTCGTCGTTCACAATCTTTATGCCCCATTGTCTGTACACCTTGTTTATATCACCTCCTTATAATGTGCGAATAATTCACTGTCGAGAATCTAGGTCAGGCCCCAGTGACTGCAATAGCAAATTTTCTCCAAAGCTACTGTTTACAATGATAAGTTTCCTCCAGTTAATACGACGTCTGTTGAGGTATTTCTCTCTTGTAGCGGGTTTAATTACACCCGCCAGCCACACGCGACAGTTCACTGACGGCGATGAAAAGAAGAAAGATTGCTGAGATGTCGGCAACGGTATGATCTAGAGGTATTTTAAATGTATCAGTGGAGTTGAAGAATGTTTCAGAATTACAAGTCTAACTAAATGATACTGCTGCCACTGAAAAGACCAGTGGATTGTGGAGCCGACCATTAACACAGTGCACTCCATGGCGCGGCGGTAGTAAAACGGGCATCTAATCCCCGCATACGCCAGCCGATAATTAATGTTATCAATCTATAGTTTAAAAAAAGTCAGTTCATGCTCGCGTTGTATAGAGTCAAGTCATTGCACCACACTTAGACTCTTTTAACACTGATTGACAATGAATCTAACTTCACGTAGATAGGGAATATGAAGGCGCACTCACTGTATGTAGTGGTTGAAAATACATGAAGATTTGTGACACATTTGTGTTTCTGACTAGAACTGCTTGTTCTTTTAGTTGGGAATGATTGAGGAAGTTTAGGTGGAACAGATTATTTAAGTCGAGTGCGCGAAATATTTAAGCAAAAGTTGAGCTGGATTTTATGTAGCTTCTAAGAATTTGATGATTTCTGCTAATCGTGGTGGTTTGATTTCCCTTGGCTTTCTTTTGAGTAGTCCAATTCCGATAATTATTTTGGGGTTTAGTGTCTACCTAAAGATATCTAATCTTAGGTTGATTGTATTAATGTCCCTCACGTGTGGCATCTCCCGCAGACGATAACGCGATCTCAGTCTCAGATTCCGGCGGACCATTTGGTGAGAGTAATAGCTAATCTCGAAGATAGTAAGAGCACCTAGATGAGGGATACGCTACAGTCGGCACATTCTTTCGGTTTTCGAGGCACTTCACTGTGCTTTACCACACATGAAATACGTCTATGTCAGTTCCTGTAACGAGTAGAGATCAATTTTTGACAACCGGTCATAAGCCATGAACAGTAGTAAATTCCATGGAGTTCTTATGGAAATCCAGGCTTTGTCGGAGAATTTCACTGATGAAACTTTCTCAGGTTACCAGCCGAGTCGTGGTGCCGCCTCGTCGCAACGTTTCGAGCAGTTTCCCACTCCTTATCTTCAGGCAAAGTTTCCACCTTAAGACGAAGAGTAGGAGACCCGTCGAAACGCTGCGACAAGACGTCACTACTCTACGGTGTTTTAGTTTCCAAGGTCGTGCCAGCAACGTCAGCGCGAGCGGCAGTTGTTTGCTAGGAGACATAAGCAGTTTACAGACACGATCTTCACACATACGTATCACTCACCTCATAACGAGAACTGATAGTTTATCTGAGAACACTTAGACCAGGATCCTCTGAATAATTTTGACCCTAAAGGTATTGGATACGTGCGTCTCTGCAGTGGTTACAATGTAACAAATAGCGAGACGGCCTATAAATGTGACGTAATTGTAGCTACTACGATATCAAAACCACGTACTTTCCCAGACCTGAATGCGACCTTAATCGTTTGCGGAAGTATGCCGGTGCTGTGTTCCCATAGCAGGGCCACGGTCAGAATCATGAGGCCTTTGGAGTCTGCCGAGCCGGCCACACGTGACCCACATACGAGGTGGCTGTTACGACAGACCAATAGGCAGCAGGTATTCGCGTGGGGGTTCCGGCATTGCCGAACCGCGCCGTCGGGCTGTATGACGCACTGCAGCCGAGTACACGTCCGCTGTCCAAGTGGACGCCGAAGTGGTTCACTACATTTCTTTCTCATAAAGAACTTCTGTATCCCTTCCTCGAATACAGAAGGATTAGAAATTCCGAGATTGAATAGTAAATTAAAATGAAAAATATTGCAGAAATAAATGCCTAGAATCGCTATCAGGCAGTTGTACTGGTTTCTCTGCAGCAGAAGTGATGCAGTTATTTGATGTTGGGTATATTAGTTTCACGCAAAATCAGGAGGTTACTTCACAGGCCTCCAGTATACAGGGTGGTCCACTGATCGTGACCGGGCCAAATATCTCACGAAATAAGAATCGAACGAAGAAACTACAAAGAACGAAACTTGTCTAGCTTGAAGGGGGTAACCAGATGGCGCTATGGTTGGCCCGCTAGATGGCGTTGCCAAGGGTCAAACGGAAATCAACTGCGTTTTTTAAATACGAACCCCCATTTCTTACTACATAATCGTATAGTACGTAAAGAAATATGAATGTTTTAGTTGGACCACTTATTTCGTTTTGTGATAGGTGGCACTGTAATAATCACAAACATATCGCTCACGATTTTAGACGAACAGTTGATAACAGGTAGGTTTTTTAAATTAAAATACAGAACGTAGGTACGTTTGAACATTTTATTTCGGTTGTTCCAATGTGATACATGTAGCTTTGTGCACTTATCATTTCTGAGAACGCATGCTGTTACATCGTGATTATCTGTAAATACCACATTAATGCAATAAATGCCCAAAATGATGTCCGTCAACCTCAGTGCATTTGGCAATACGTGTCACGATATTCCTCTCAACAGCGAGTAGTTCGCATTCCGTAATGTTCGCACATGCATTGACAATGCGCTGACGCATGTTGTCAGGCGTTGTCGATGGATCACGATAGCAAATATCCTTCAATTTTCCCCACAGAAAGCAATCCGGAGACGTCATATCCGGTGAACGTGCAGGCCATGGTATGGTGCTTCGACGACCAATTCACCTGTCATGAAATGTGCTATTCAATACCGCTTCAACAGCACGCGAGCTATGTGCCGGACATCCATCATGTTGGAAGTACATCGCCATGCTGTCATGCAGTGAAACATCTTGTAGTAACATCGGTAGAACATTACGTAGGAAATCAGCATACATTGCACCATTTAGATTGCTATCGATAAAATGGGGGCCAATTATCCTTCCTCCCATAATGCCGCACCATACATTAACCCGCCAAGGTCGCTGATGTTCCACTTGTCGCAGCCATCGTGGATTTTCCGTTCCCCAATATTATGTCCGTTTACGTTACCGCTGTTGGTAAATGACGCTTCGTCGCTAAATAGAACGCGTGCAAAAAATCTGTCATCGTCTCGTAATTTCTCTTGGGCCTAGTGGCAGAACTGTACACGACGTTCGAAGTCGTCTCCATGCAATTCCTGGTGCATAGAAATATGGTACGGGTGCAATCGATGTTGCTGTAGCATTCTCAACACCGACGTGTTTGAGATTCGCGAGCAATTTGTCTGCTACTGATGTGCGGATTAGCCGCGACAGCAGCTAAAACACCTACTTGGGCATCGTCATTTGTTGCAAGTAGTGGTTGACGTTTCACATGTGGCTGAGCACTTCCTGTTTCCTTAAATAACGTAACTATCCGGCGAACGGTCCGGACACTTGGATGATGTCGTCCAAGATAGCGAGCAGCACACATAGCACAGGCCCGTTGGGCATTTTGATCACAATAGCCATACATTAACACGATATCGACGTTTTCCGCAATTGGTGAAGGGTCCATTTTAACACGGGTAATGTATCACGAAGCAAATACCATCCGCAATGGCGGAATGTTATGTGATACCACGTACTTGTACGTTTGTGTCTATTACAGCGCCATCTATCAAAAAGCTAAAAAAGTGGTCCAATTAAAACATTCATAGTTCTTTACGTACTACAAGAATATGTAATAAAAAAATGGGGGTTCCTATTTTTAAAAACGCAGTTGATATCCGTTTGACCCATGGCAGCGCCATCTAGCGGGCCAACCATAGCGCCATCTGGTTTCCCCCTTCAAGCTAGACGGGTTTCGTTCTTTCTAGTTTTTTCGTTTGATGGTTATTTCGTGAGATATTTGGCCTGGTCACGATCAATGGACCACCTTGTATATGTAGAGCACATTTACACGTCAGTACATTTAACATCACAATACAACTAAGTTAAACGACAGCAGGAACCTTTATTTTCTTTACATTGTATACACCGCAAGTTTCCAAATGAGTAGCTTTAATACGTAAACTATTTACAAGAAAAGGGTATCAGTTTCTACTTGCAATTATCTCCATACTTTTGAGGCATTTTACATCATTGAGCAGCTGATCATATTATTGTTGAACGTATGGGAACAAATAAGATTAATAAGGATAACATTTTCTTTTACATTCACTGCCACAATTATAGTTATCTACGTCCCCTATTAATATCATTTTTAGTTATTTTTCTGAGGAGTATGATAAGGTATATTATTTTTAAACTAATATCTAGTCCATTACAAACTACATCTCAGCTTGATGATTTAAAACATTTGTTGACGTAGTATCATTAATTACTAATAAATTTCAATGGAGCTTTCTTTGTACCACATGATATAACGTTATTTTTATTAGCTATCCAATTTTTACTAACTATCCAACTAACTTCTTAACTAAAGTGTAAGTATTATTTGCTGTATATAGTTTAATCTTCGAAGACATTAGCAGTTAGTATTAGTTCTCTTTGTCCGGTGTAAGTTAGAATATTTGTATCTCAGATTAAGCTTCATGTATCAAGAGGTACTTGTGCATCAGTTCTCCCCTCAGTATATTTAAAAAATGGGTGTTGCATTTGGCAGTTAGTACCAAAAATGAACAATGTTTTTAACAAAACACATTAAAAGTTTGCAGTAGATGCTTGTGTTGCTTAAAACAGTAAGTGATATATTTTAAGTAATACCTTAGTGGTATAGGGTTCTATGTGCTGATTCTTACAAAACGAAAAAACGAAAATAATTGAGTTATGAATGTAAATCAGTGGTACAATTACCAACTCTGTAGTATAATCTGAGGCAAATCAGGACTCTAATGTCCAGAAAAGTTGAAAGGTTCATTTGTAGCAGAAAGAAAAATAAGAAATTTATACTGAAAAATAATGTTAATGTATAATCATAATACTCTGCTACTGCGGCTTCCAAGCTCGGGGCCTCACCGCGCAAAAGCTCGGGGCCTCACCGCGCAAGGGATGAGCAACGAGGGAGAGGCGGGGGGTGGGGGGGGAGGAGTAGCAACGTCGTTAAAAAAATAATAAAAAATCTATGTACATCTGACTCTGGATGGTGGCATCTGTCTAGGGCTACAGGTGAAACGCCAAAATCCAGCCACGTCTGTGTGGTGACCACCAGTACTCTGGTCAGGGTATGTTAGCTCTGTGACCTCAGCTGTGATTGAGTCCTCTGGAACTCAAAACCCCAGGCGACATAAAGTGAGATCCTTTGAGATTTCACCACCAAAAGTGTGGTGTCACCGCCAGACACCACACTTGCTAGGTGGTAGCTTTAAATCGGCCGCGGTCCATTAGTACATGTCGGACCCGCGTGTCGCCACTGTCAGTAATTGCAGACCGAGCGCCACCACACGGCAGGTCTAGAGAGAGGTACTAGCACTCGCCCCAGTTGTACGGACGACTTTGCTAGCGACTACACTGACGAAGCCTTTCTCTCATTTGCCGAGAGATAGTTAGAATAGCCTCCAGCTAAGTCCATGGCTACGACCTAGCAAGGTGCCATTAACCATTTCTAGAGAGAGTCTCACTTGTATCATCAAGAATGCTGTATACAAATGATGGATTAAAGTTAAGTATTCCAGCAGCTACGTACTTTTCTTTATAGCATTCATTACGTATCCTGTTTCAGACTTAACGCAAGCCGGCGTGAGTTGACGCGTGTCCTTTCGGCTTCCTCGCCTTGTGTCTAGACTGTCTTGTCTAGACACAACAAAAAGCTCAACACTAACCAATAATCATGACAGAACAATAGGAAAGAATCTACTACCCTATACCCCAGTCAGTACTACTGGGTAACAGACCTGATCATCGGATTCCAAAGGATCAGACATCTCATGGAGAGAAGAGTCCGAGCTACTCAAAAACCAACAAGATTGAGAGATTGTTTTACATGGGAACACTCAACACGAAGTTACTACAAAAACCAGGTAAATGGAAACAACTGACAGACATCATGGATAAATTCAGTATCAAAACTCTGACAATACTGGAACCACGAATTTCAGATGAGAACTATTTTCACTTGGAAAACTACAGAATGTGCAAGAGGAAACCAGCCATAACCGTTTCAGGAAGAATCCTCAAACTCGTCGGAATAGGCTTTGTAGTACACCAGTCTACACCAAATTCAGTAATAAATTTCACTTCAAAATAAGAAAAAAAAAATCAGCACTCACGATACGATCTGGAAACGAACCCTACACGCAAATCAGTGCACATGTCCTCACAGATATCTACAACAAGAAAAACCCACAGATGACAGAATAATTCTGGGAAAATTTGGGAGAGACTACCCACAAAATTCCCACAAAGCACGGTAAAGTGTTACTATGAGGTTTTAACGCCAAATCAGGCAGGGAAAGAAAACTTGAGAGGTACAACAAAAAATGGTTCAAATGGCTCTGAGCACTATGGGACTCAACTGCTGTGGTCATAAATCCCCTAGAACTACTTAAACCTAAATAACCTAAGGACATCACACACACCCATGCCCGAGGCAGGATTCGAACCTGCGACCGTAGCGGTCGTGCGGTTCCAGACTGTAGCGCCTTTAACCGCTGGGCCACTCCGGCCGGCTGGGTACAACAGGAAAACACACAGTCCACAAGAGGATGCAAGAGAAGAACAAGAATGAAGAGAACCTGATAAACTTCTGCAGGAATTTTGACCTCAAAATCATTTCAACGCAAATCTGGAAACCACATAAGAAACTATGAATTTGTAAATCCCCCAACAACGCCCTAGGAGGATGTCACATGGAGCACATATCGATATCCATGAAAAACGCCAGAGAAATTATGAATGTAAGAACAAGGAAAGCATTTTTCGAATGCGGTCATCACATACTCCAGATGTAATTGCCTTCTGTTCAAGCCACGTTTTATTTCCTTATTTTCCAGTTTTACAATTTTGTATCGCGAAACCTGTAATCTGATGACATAAAAATTTGTGAAAATAGCCGTGAAGTAAAGGAAATTTATTCTGTTTTCGGGTCACTGTTCAATTCGCGACCATGTCGCAGCTTGCGAAAGTGTTGCCGATGCAGGATTTTGTGCACGAACTGACCTCTCTATTAAGTCCCTTAAATGGTCGATGGGATTCGTGTCATGTGATCTGGGTGGACAAGTCATTCTCTCGAATTGTCCAGAATGTTCTTCAAAACAGTCGTGAACAGTTGTGACCCGGTGACATGGTGCATTGTCAACCATAGACGTTCCATCGTTGTTTGGGAGCACGAAGTCCAAGAATGGCTGCAAATGGTATTCAGGTAGCCGAACATAACCATTTCCAGTCAACGACCGCTTCAGTTTGGCCACAGGACCCAGTCCATTCCATGTAAACAGAGCGCACACCATTATGGAGCTACCACCAGCTTACACAGTGCCTTATTGACAAAGTGTGTCCATGGCTTCGTGAAGTCTGCGCCACATTCTAACTCTACCATCAGCTCTTAACCGACTGAAATGAGGCTTCATATGACCAGGCCACAGTTTTCCAGCCGTCTAAGATCCAACCGATATGGTCGCGAACCCAGGAGAGGTACTGCAGGCGATGTCGTGCTGTTAGCAAAGCCACTAGCATCGGTCATCTGCTACCACAGCCCATTATCACCAACTTTCGCCGTCCTGTCCTAACTGATATGTTCGTTGTGCGTTCGACACTGATTTCTGGGGTTATTTAACGCTATGCTGCTTATCTGTTAACACTGATAACTCTACGCCAACGTCGGCCACTGCGTTGTCCGTGGTGAGAGGTAATGCCTGAAATGTGGTATTCTCAACACAATCTTGACGCTGTGGACCTTTGAGTATTGAATTCCCTAATGACTTACGAAACTGAATCTCCCATGCGTCCAGCTCCAATTACCAATAATCATTCTAAGTGTGTTAATTCCCGTCGTGCGGCCATAATTACATCGGAAACCTTATCACATGAATCACCAGAGAACAATTGACAACTACGCCAACGCACTTCCCTTTTATACCTTGTGTACGTGATACTACCGTCGTCTGTATCCGTTGTATCACTAGCCCATGACTTTTGTCACCTGAGTGTGTATTCCTTCACTATCAAAGTTCGCTCAGTACCACTTTTTCATTAACAGAAGTCATAGCACACTATTTGTTTATTCTAGTCTCAAATCGAATAAAAACAGGAAAATCTTTCAGGACTTTAATATCGAAATCATAACTTATATGCACACCTATGTAGCTAAAAGCTGGAAGCAGCGAAGTCTGTCACCCGGCTACTTCCAGCCAGGATACTTTATTCTGCATATCTTGTGATATTTAGTTAGCTGCAAATGCAGTTATTTTATGTGAAATCCTGTCAGAGGTTTCTTCCATCAGCCGATTATTAGCCACATTGTCGATTTTAATTACTACTGATTATTCATGTGTGGGAACATTATTCAGTTTATTTCATTTAAATTCTGTAAGTGTATCCATTTCTGATCCGTTTTTCCCAAACTTGGTTGGTTGGTTGGTTGATTAGGATGGAGAGAAAGGGATCAAACTACAGGGCCATTAGTCCCTTTTTCCACATTCAAACAGGTCGTGGAGTAAAATCATTCTTCAAAAGAGTCTGCAACTTAAAAAAAAGAAGGAAAACGAATAGGGAACCACACTGACAGACAAAACGAAAGAGGCAAGACGAAAGGGGAGAATGTGAACTAAAAGGAAGAAAGCGGTAGAAGATATTAAAAGAATATAACAGATGGATGGGGTTGGATGATCACAAGAGGAAAAAAGTATGAGCCAGCCACCCTGCAACACACTAAAATCTCCAGCCTAAAAGACAAAGCTAGAGGAACATAGATAGTGAAACGACGAACACCAAGGAGAACAAATAGCAAATAAAAAGTGAGAAAGAATGAAAATGGAGAGAGGGTGAAGACCTGGGAGAGAAGGCCAGACGCTCACTCTTAGATTGTGTGGTAAAACCCCCAACTAAATCAGCCATTGAGGCATTGTCGCCCAACACCGTAGGCAGAGTGCCAGGAAGGTTTAAAGCCCGCCGCAAAGGGGCTAAAATTGGGCAGTCCAACAAGATGTGAACGACAGTTAAGGGGGAACCACAGCGAGGCAGGTCCTCGTGACTGAGGAGGTGACCAAGAGGCAGCCAACTATAGCCGATGCGGAGCTGGCAAAGGACAACGGAATCCCTGCGAGTGGTTTGCATGGATGACCACCACACATTCGTTGCCTCCTTGACAACACGTAGTTTATTTGATTACTGAGGGTGTGCCATTCAGTATCCTAGATCCCAAAAACTTTATCACGTAAGACTGATCAGAGGTCAGTCTCTGGTGGTCTGATCTCCAGAGTTGGTTTACCAGTAGCTTGTTTGGCCGCAGCAATTCAGTGTCTGGGATCCCGACATGTCCTGGGGTCCAAACAGAAGATCTACTGTTTCCGAGGGCATAAAGAGACTCCTGGATAGTCATTACCAAAGGATGGCGGGGAAGGCACTGGTCTAGATCATGTAGGCTGCATAAGAAGTCACTACAGATGAATAAGAACTGCACAGGAGCGGATATGCCCAAGAGCGCGAGAGATGACTACCAACTCTGCAGTGAAAGTACTGCTGCCATCTAGCAAGGAGCGCCGTTCAGTATGGCCAGAGTGAACGTATACGAAGCCAACATGACCATCGAGACATCGGTGTAGACTGTTTATGAGCCCTGGAACTCGCCGAGAATAGAGAAAAAGGGCCGCCGATGGGCGTCAGGTGCAACTGAGGCTTTTGGGCCCTGCGATAGGTTCAGATGAAGCTGTGGCCTAGGCATGGACCATGGAGGCATACGTGAGTGGACCTGCAGGAAAGGTGGTAGAGGGAATGTGTTGAATGCAGTGAGAAGCAACTGGACTCGGACTGCAGTTGGAATCCTTGATATGGGCCTTTGTTGTGGGAGATGGATCGTCGTGTTAGGGAAAAGGAGAGTAATTTCGATGGTGAGGGGAACAAAGCCTAATCCCCAATGGAGGAACGTCAGCTCCTACGAGGAGGTTGTTCACTGATCTGGTTCGGGAAGCTCCCACTGCAAGCCAAACTCCACAGTGGTGTATAGGGTCCAGCAGCCACACCACTGAGAGCAATGCTGAACCATATACCAGGCTCCCACAGTCAAGACGGAACAGCACAGGGGTACAACTGCACCAGTGTAGGGCAATCAGCACACCAGTCAATGTGGCTCAGGCATCAAATAATATTAAGATGCTGTCAGCACATTTCCTTAAGCTGATGGAGATGGGGAAGTTAAGCGGCCATCGAATACCAGTCCCAAAAAGGGTAAGTCGCCACTACATTACGTAGTTGGTCACTGAGGAAAAGTTGTGGATGGGAGTGGACAATACGTCGATGTCAGATGTGCATGATGCAAGTCTTGGCAGCTGAAAACTGAAAGCCAAGAGTGAGGGCTCAAGACTGCACCCTTCGTGTGGCTCCCTGCAGTCGACGTTCAGCCACATTAATAGAAGAGGAACAGAAAAAAATCTGCCAGCATATAGAAGGAGTTAGTGCAAGACCAGTAATATCAATTAGAAAGAGTAGGACGCTCAGGGGAGAGCCCTGCTGGACCCTATTCTGTTGGATACAGGGTGAACTGTGTGAAGCACAGACTTGAACTCTGGAAGTGCAGAGTGACAAAAAGTTCCATATAAAAATCGGAAGCAGGTCCCACAGACCCCACTCATGCAGAGTAGCGGGGATGTGGTATCGCCAAGTGGTATCGTAGACTTTCGGCAAGTCAGATAAAGCGGCAATGAGTTGTTGACGTCGGGAAAAGGTCGTTCGGATGACAGACTTTGAGTAGACCAAATTGTCAGTGGTGGAGCGAAATCACCGAAAACCGCCCTAGAATGGAGCCAGAAGGCTCAGACACTCAAGGAGCCAACAAAACCGTCAGCTCACCATAAGTTCGAATAGCTTGCACAAGACGTTGAGGAGGCTGATAGGACGATAGCTATCCACGTCTGCGGTTTCTTACCAGTCTTTAGCACTGGAACGATGATAATTTCCCACCACTGCGATGGGAACTGACCATCGCTCCAGATGTGGTTGAAGACAGCAGGGTGGTGGCGCTGGTAATCCGCTGACAGATGTTTAATTAGTTGGGAATGGATGTGGTCTGTTCCATGGGTTGTGTAAGGACAATCAGCAAGGGCACTGAGAAATTCCCACTCACTGTAGGGAGCATTATATGGCTCAGGGTGGCATGAAGCAAAAGACAGGTGATGGATAATGCAGGTTTTTACTGTAAAAATGAGTGATTACTTCCATTCAAGAATTCAGTTATGGCATGGGAAGAATTGTTAAGGAGAAACATGTTTCATCTACACTGAAAATCACTTCAGCTACCTATCAGATGTTTCCACGGGGATATTGTTCCACCTACTGTTTTAAGAGACGAATGGCGGGATGGTAGCTTTCAGATGCAGAGGTGCAAGCATAATGCTCTGCAAGCTGGACTGCGATTACGTCTGGATCAGCATAAACAGCATCCTGTGTGGGAATTCCAGGTAAGCCTCCAGGGGTCTGATATATGTAAAGGCGTCTAGGCTAGGTCCAAATCTGGGAAAGAGAGGTTCGTGTGCCAATGGTGGAGACGTATCTTTTAACACTCCTGCTTCTGTCGTTTGATGAGCAGACATATCTGGGCGTGGAGCCATTTGAAGTCAACGAGGTGCTTCAGGGACTGATGACATGATGCAGCGATTTCTGACGTCCACTAAGCCACCGACTTCCAATGGGGGCAACCTGAGGAACAAGGGATTGAAGATTCAGCTGCAGTAACAATGGTAGTAGTGATGGTCTGGATCACCACATCGATTTGCCATACATCAGAAATTCATTGGTGTTAGCTGCAATTAATGCGTCCCAGTCAGCCTTGGTAACAGTCCATCTGGGCAAGCATCCAAGCGAGTGACACTGCAGTAGGGACAGTGAAAAGAGGTCACTACCACACAAGTCGTTGTGAGCTCTCCAATGGATAGATGGCAGAAGGCCAGGACTGCAAACCGAGAGATCAGTGGCAGAGTATGTGCCATTTGCCACACTGAAATGAGTGGGGGCACCTGTATTAAGGAGCAAAGGTCGAGTTAAGATAGTAGATCCTCAATGTATTTACCATGGACAGTAATCTTGGCTCCACCCCACAAAGGTTTATGGCCATTAAAATCACGAAGAAGTAGAAAATGTTGTGGAATTTGGGATATTAGTGCAGCAAATACACAGTGCGGCACTTCACCATCTGAAGGGAGATAAATGTTACAGATGGTAATTTCCTACATTGTCCTCACCCTGACAGCCACAGCTTCTAAAGATGTCTGAAGGGGCACGGGTTCGCTACAGACAGAGGGAAGGACATAGATATAAACTCCGCCTGACAGTCTGCCATTGTCAGTAAGGTTTTTGTAATATCCCTGGTAGCCAAGAAGGGTGCATCGAGAGAAACCAGGTTTCCTGAAAGACAACGCAGAAAGCAGATGTAACACTTGAGAGTTGTCAAAACTCAGCCAGGTGGGAGACAAAACCACTGCAATTCCACTGGTGGATGAGGCTTCCTGTTGTCTGGGAAGGCATGACGGGACCAAGGAGGCAGATTACACGTCAGGGTCACCTGCCGCCACTGCATGTGTGTTCAAAACCAGTGCCATTGCGTCTGAGACGTCAGTGCGATCTAGGTCTTCAGGGGATGCCAAAAGCTCCACCTCATCCTCGGACACAGAGCTGTTAGGGAGTTGTGGTGCAGGGACCACTGGAATCTCCCATTTCCAAACAGACCTTCTTTGCTTGTTTGCCTTCTCGCCAGTCTTTAGGGACTTGCTGGGAGAGCTCCTCTGAAGTAGCTTCATGGACTGAGGAAGACTGCAAAGCCATTCGACCAGCAGCTAGAGGCTCCTTCAGCCATTTGCTGAGAACCATGGGGAGAGACTGTCGAAGGCAGTGTCCCAAGAGATCCTTTCCACGCGAGAGGAGCCAGAGGAGACTCTTGCTTCTTTGGTTGTGGGGAGGGGACAGATGTCCCCATGTCCCCAGCGCTTCGGGGGTCGGGGGGGGGGGGAGGGAGCAATGCTCACAAACTAGAAGCTTTGGGAGCAGCAGAACAATATGTGTCTGTAGCCACCAGAATGGGGGACGAAGATAGGCAGCCCTGAGGGTCCACTGAAGAAAGCCTATATGAGGGGCATAAAGGGGTCAATCAGGGCGACGTCGTCGTAGCGGCAGCTTAAGATGATAATATCCGAACAGGGTTCAACCTTTCGTATTTCAGTTTAGCCTCACCATAAGACAGCCTGTCTAGGGTCTTGTAATCCATAATTTTCCACTCCTTTTGGAGTACCATGCAGCACAACGAGCAGGGGGAGTGGTGCTCTGCACAGTTGAGACAGGTATGAGGAGGGGCACATGAAGTATTTGAATGCAGTGAACGTCCGCAGTCTCGTCATGTGGTGCTGGAATTAAACCAGGAGGACATGTGCCTGTAATTCCAGCACCTAAGACACTGCATAGGGGGGAGGGACGTATGGTTTGACGTCACATCAGTATACCATCACCTTGACCTTCTCAGGTAACGAATCACCCTCAAAGGGCAAGATGAAGGCACCGGTGGCAACACTATTGCCTTTAGGCCCCCTATAGACGCGCTGGACGAAGTGAACGCCTGGTCGTTCTAAACTGGTTCGTAGCTCGTCGTCGGACTGCAACAGGAGGTCGCGATGAAAAATAATTCCCTGGACCATGTTGAGGTTTTTATGGTGAGTGACAGAAACAGGAATCTCACCCAGCTTTTCACAGGTGAGTAGTTCCAGGGACAGGGCTGGGGATGTTGTCTGAATCAGGAAGGACCCCTTGTGTATTTTTGACAGAGCTGTCACTTCCACAAACTTATTCTCCAGGTGCTCAACAAAAAATAGAGACTTCATATCCAGAAAGGAGTCCCCATCTGTTCTGTTGCACACTAAATAACGAGGTAAACATGGCTGTCTTCTTTCTGGAGCCGTACGTTCCTCCCATGGTGTAAGTAGGGATGGGAACGACTTGGGGTCATACGTCACAGCATTGTATTCTACGTTTCCTTTCTTAGAGAGTGCTAGGGCCATTTGGTCCTCAGCAAAAGATGACTTTGTCCGCTTCATTGAGCGTCGTCCACCCTGATGCCACCCACTTAGATCAGGGGCTCTCCCCATGGGCGCCACCCAGCCACAGCAAAGGCCACCTGGCGCAATGGTCGTTGCCGGGAATCCCGATGCCCCAAGACAATGGGCATCTGGTCGTTGACATACGTAGGGAGGGTGCAGCTCAGGCATTAGTATTGTGATCGCTGTGTAGTCCGGAGGCTACGGCCAAGAGCATACATAATGACCCCACCACGAAAGACTGGCTACCATGCTGGATACAGAAATACAGTATTGTCATGCAGCAAAAGATGGCAGCGGACATGGGACTGACATTATGCACCACGAAAGGAGTCCTCATCCAAACAGCTGAAACAGTGGTGGAGTGGCAGCGCCATGACAATAATGAGACAAGAAGATCTTAATGCACGAGGGACAAGATGCAACACGCAAGGCTTCCTTCCCCTAATGGCCCTCACTTCGGAAAATTTGTACAATGTGGATCAAACCATAGAAGGGGACCATAACAAATTAGGCCGAAAAGTCGTAGACCTTTCATTCGCCTCTTACGATAGGCAGGAATACTTCGGGCCTGTTCTAACCCCTGAACCCCCTGGGGTATTTCGCAAACTTCGCATCATTAAATTTCATTACTTTGTGTGTAACATTACAAGTGATATCTTAAACGGAAGTGCTGCTACCAAATTATTCAAGCTGCAGTGCTTACTGTTTTTATTTTATTTTTATTTTTAATGTAACTTCTTGAACTTGTGGAAATTTCATAATACGAATGTTTC
Organism: Schistocerca cancellata; assembly: GCF_023864275.1. NCBI lineage: Eukaryota > Metazoa > Arthropoda > Insecta > Orthoptera > Acrididae > Schistocerca > Schistocerca cancellata. The sequence continues at coordinate 168,743,217 of NC_064634.1, forward strand.
AGATTACTAGAAACCTGCTTTTGGGGGTTTATGAGATTAATACATGTTTCCGCTAGCTTAAATGGGATGTGAAATTTCTTGTAGATATTGTGTTCAGGTCATTCTGTTTTTTCATGTATATCAGGTAACTAATGGGAAGATTTTTATGTAGATGTGTGGAGTATTTTAAACAGGTTCAAGTGGGACTTCTAATTTAATCCAATACTGTAATACCCTGAACAGTGTGATAAACAGATATTAGTTGAGAGGTCTAAGAATAAGATTCTAATACATGTAACTTCAACAGGAGAATCTTCTTTTGCTGAGTGTAGCAACTATTGTATATCCAGAATGAGATTTTCACTCTGCAGAAAGAAAATCTCATTCTGGAAACATCCCCCAGGCTGTGGCTAAGCCATATCTCCGTAATATCCTTTCTTTCAGGAGTGCTTAAGGCTCGCAGGAGATCTTCTGTAAAATTTGGAAGGTAGGAGACGAGGCACTGGCAGAAGTAAAGCTGTGGGGACGGGGCGTGAGTCGTGCTTGGGGAGCTCAGTTGTTAGAGCACTTGCCCGCGAAAGGCAAAGGTCCCGAGTTCGAGTCTCGGTCTGGCACACAGTTTTAGTCTGCCACGAAGTTTCGACTATTGTACATGTTTAATAATTCAACTGGTGTTGTAGTACTGTGTTAATTTGTTTATAATTATCTCATTTTAAAACCATACTTTATTCGTTTAACGACTGTATAGGAACTTGTGGGTACAGTGAACTTCAATTGGCGTGATACAGCTGATGCAAGTCGTGATCTGTTGTTCCTAGTTAACAGGAAAGTTTGTTCTGTAACTACAATGAAGCGCCAAAGAAACTGATATAGGTATGCGTGTTCAAATATAGAGACATGAAAACAGGAAGAATACGGTGAAGCGGGCAGCAACGCCCATATGACGACAAGTGTCTGGCGCAGATGCTGCTACAATGCTGCTGCAATGGCAGGTTATGAAGATTTAAGTGAGTTTGAACGTGGTGTTACAGTTGCCACACGAGCGCTGGGGGACAGCATCTCCGAAATAGCGATGAAGTGGGGATTTTCCCATACGATAATTTCACGAATGTACCACGAATATCAGAAATCCGGTAAACATCAAATCTCTGACGGCCGGAAAAAGATCCTGCAAGAACGGGACGAACGACGACTGAAGAGAATCGTTCAACCTGAAGAAGTGCAACCATTCTGCAAACTGCTGCAGAGTTTAATGATGGTCCATCAACAACTGTCAGAGTGCGAACCATTCAAGGAAACACCATCGATATGGGCTTTCGGAGCTGCAGGTCCACTCGTTTACTCTCGATGGCTGCACAAAACAAAGCAATACGCCTCGCCTGGACCCGTCAACACCGACATTGGACTGTTGATGACTGGAAACAGGTTGCCGACTCGGACGAGCCTCGTTTCAAATTATATCGAGCGGATGGACATGTACGGGTATGGAGATAACCTCATGAATCCATGGACCCTGCAAGTGATATGAGACCCCCGATACGTCTAGATACGACTCTGACAAGTGAAAGCATTCTGTCTGATCACCTGCATCCATTCATGTCCATTGTGCATTCGACGGACTTGGGCAATTCCTGCAGGACAATGCGACACCCCACAGTCCAGAATTGCTACAGAGTGGCTCTAGGAACACTCTTCGGAGTTTAAACGCTTCCACTGGCACCGAAACCCCCCCCCCCATACATGAACATTATTGAGCATATCTGGGATGCCTTGCAACGTGTGTTAAGAAGAGATCTCCATCGCGTCGTACTCTTACGGATTTAAGGACAGCCGTGCAGGATTCATGGTGTCAGTTCCCTCCAGACATTAACTGAGTCCATGCCACGTAGTGTTGCGGCACTTCTGCGAGCTCGCGGGGGCCCTACACGATATTAGGCAGGTGTACCAGTTTCTTTGGCTCTTGAGCGTATTACTGTTACTTTTAACAGGACTAACAATTATACTGTATGGGGATAATTTGACTCTTCCGTCCGTGGTATGACACTTGCAGAATTAAAGTTTTCTACAAACTGTTAAATCCTAGCTTGGATTTAACTTGTCTCCTCCATTGTTTTCCGTGTTTTGCACTTTCAAAAAGTTAAAATACCCATGCCTTGCTCTTCTATTTAGATATTAAGGAATTCATAACAGAAGTGTTTGAGAAGAAATTTACAGCTTAGCTTTCGCAATGTGTATATAGTGTCAGACAAAACAAATACTGTTCATAAGATCATTCATATGACACCGAGTGTCAATGTAAGGCATCAGATTGTTTCCCATTACAAACAAACTTATTTCTAAAGTAGAATGTTACATGCATATTCAATACAGCGGTGCCACATTAGTCCAGTGAAATATTCGGTTTAGCGGTATGTATTAATAGGCACTCCAGTAGCAACTGAGTAACGGTGCTGCCTGGTGATACACTATGTGATCAAAAGTATCCGGACACCTGGTTGAAAATGACTTACAAGTTCGTGGCGCCCTTCATTGGTATGCTGGAATTCAGTATGGTGTTGGTCCACCCTTAGCCTTGATAACAGCTTCCACTCTCGCAAGCATATATTCAATCAGGTGCTGGAAGGTTTCTTGGGGAATGGCAGCCCATTCTTCACGGAGTGCTACACTGAGGAGAGGTATCGACGTGAGGTGTGGCACGAAGTCGGCGTTCCAAAACATCCCAAAGGTGTTCTATAGGATTCAGGTCAGGACTCTGTGCAGGCCAGTCCATTACAGGGTTGTTATTGTCATGTAACCACTCCGCCACAGGCTGTGCTCGACCATGTTGAAAGATGCAGTCGCCATCCCTGAATTGCTCCTCAACAGTCGGAAGCAAGAAGGTGCTTAAAACATCAGTGTAGGCCTGCGCTGTGATAGTGCCACGCAAAACAACAAGGACTGCAAGCCCCCTCCAAGAAAACACGACCACACCATAAACCCACAGCCTCCGAATTTTACTGTTAGCACTACACACGCTGGCAGGTGACGTTCACCGGGCACTCGCCGTACCCACACCATGCCATCGGATCGCCACATTGTGTACTGTGATTTGTCACTCCACACACTGTTTTCCACAGTTCAATCGTCCAATGTTTACCGGCGTGATGTGTGGATTATGAGCAGCCGCTCGACCACGAAATCAAAGTTTTCTCAACTCCCGCCTATCTATCATAGTACTTGCAGTTTGGAATTCCTGTGTGATGTTCTGGATAAATGTCTGCCTATTACACATTACGACCCTCTTCAATTGTCGGCAGTCTCTGTCAGTCAACAGACGAGGTCGGCCTGTACGCTTTTGTGCTGTACGTGTCCCTTCACGTTTCCACTTCACTATCACATCGCAAACAGTGTACCTGTGGATATTTTGTTGTTGTTGTTGTGGTCTTCAGTCCTGAGACTGGTTTGATGCAGCTCTCCATGCTACTCTATCCTGTACAAGCTTCTTCATCTCCCAGTACCTACTGCAACCTACATCCTTCTGAATCTGCTTAGTGTATTCATCTCTTGGTCTCCCCCTACGAGTTTTAACCTCCATGCTGCCCTCCAATACAAAACTGGTGATCCCTTGATGCCCCAGAACATATCCTACCAACCGATCCCTTCTTCTGGTCAAGTTGTGCCACAAACTTCTGTTCCCCCCAATCCTATTCAATACTTCCTCATTAGTTATGTGATCTACCCATCTGATCTTCAGCATTCTTCTGTAGCACCACATTTCGAAAGCTTCTATTCTCTTCTTGTCCAAACTATTTACCGTCCATGTTTCACTTCCATACATGGCTACACTCCATACAAATACTTTCAGAAATGGCTTCCTGACACTTAAATCTATACTCGATGTTAACAAATTTCTCTTCTTAAGAAACGCTTTCCTTGCCAAGGCCAGTATACATTTTATATCCTCTCTACTTCGACCATCATCAGTTATTTTGCTCCCCAAATAGCAAAACTCCTTTACTACTTTAAGTGTCTCATTTCCTAATCTAATTCCCTCAGCATCACCTGACTTAATTAGACTACATTCCATTATTCTCGTTTTGCTGTTGTTGATGTTCATCTTATATCCTCCTTTCAAGACACTGTCCATTCCGTTCAACTGCTCTTCCAAGTCCTTTGCTGTCTCTGACAGAATTACAATGTCATCGGCGAACCTCAAAGTTTTTATTTCTTCTCCATGGATTTTAATACCTACTCCGAATTTTTCTTTTGTTTCCTTTACTGCTTGCTCAATATACAGATTGAATAACATTGGGGAGAGGCTACAACCCTGTCTTACTCCCTTCCCAACCACTGCTTCCCTTTCATGTCCCTCGACTCTTATAACTGCCATCTGGTTTCTGTACAAATTGTAAATAGCCTTTCGCTCCCTTTATTTTACCCCTGCCACCTTTAGAATTTGAAAGAGAGAATTCCAGTCAACATTGTCAAAAGCTTTCTCTAAGTCTACAAGTGCTAGGAACGTAGTTTTGCCTTTCCTTAATCTTTCTTCTAAGATAAGTCGGAAGGTCAGTATTGCCTCACGTGTTCCAGTATTTCTACGGAATCCAAACTGATCTTCCCCGAGGTCGGCTTCTACTAGTTTTTCCATTCGTCTGTAGAGAATTCGTGTTAGTATTTTGCAGCTGTGGCTTATTAAACTGATTGTTCGGTAATTTTCACATCTGTCAACACCTGCTTTCTTTGGGATTGGAATTATTATATTCATCTTGAAGTCTGAGGGTATTTCGCCTGTTTCATACATCTTGCTCACCAGATGGTAGAGCTTTGTCAGGACTGGCTCTCCCAAGGCCGTCAGTAGTTCCAATGGAATGTTGTCTACTCCGGGGGCCTTGTTTCGACTCAGGTCTTTCAGTGCTCTGTCAAACTCTTCACGCAGTATCATATCTCCCATTTCATCTTCATCTACATCCTCTTCCATTTCCATAATATTGTCCTCAAGTACATCGCCCTTGTATAGACCCTCTATATACTCCTTCCACCTTTCTGCTTTCCCTTCTTTGCTTAGAACTGGGTTTCCATCTGAGCTCTTGATGTTCATACAAGTGGTTCTCTTATCTCCAAAGGTCTCTTTAATTTTCCTGTAGGCAGTATCTATCTTACCCCTAGTGAGATAAGTCTCTACATCCTTACATTTGTCCTCTAGCCATCCCTGCTTAGCCATTTTGCACTTCCTGTCGATCTCATTTTTGAGATGTTTGTATTCCTTTTTGCCTGCTTCATTTACTGCACTTCTATATTTTCTCCTTTTATCAATTAAATTCAATATTTCTTCTGTTACCCAAGGATTTCTACTAGCCCTCGTCTTTTTACCTACTTGATCCTCTGCTGCCTCCACTACTTCATCCCTCAGAGCTACCCATTCTTCTTCTACTGTATTTCTTTCTCCCATTCCTGTCAATTGTTCCCTTATGCTCTCCCTGAAACTCTGTACAACTTCTGGTTCTTTCAGTTTATCCAGGTCCCATCTCCTTAAATTCCCACCTTTTTGCAGTTTCTTCAGTTTTAATCTACAGGTCATAACCAATAGATTGTGGTCAGAGTCCACATCTGCCCCTGGAAATGTCTTACAATTTAAAACCTGGTTCCTAAATCTCTGTCGTACCATTATATAATCTATCTGATACCTTTTAGTATCTCCAGGGTTCTTCCATGTATACAACCTTCTATCATGATTCTTAAACCAAGTGTTAGCTATGATTAAGTTGTGCTCTGTGCAAAATTCTACCAGGCAGCTTCCTCTTTCATTTCTTAGTCCCAATCCATATTCACCTACTACGTTTCCTTCTCTCCCTTTTCCTACACTCGAATTCCAGTCACCCATGACCATTAAATTTTCGTCTCCCTTCACTATCTGAATAATTTCTTTTCTCTCATCATACATTTCTTCAATTTCTTCGTCATCTGCAGAGCTAGTTGGCATATAAACTTGTACTACTGTAGTAGGTGTGGGCTTCGTATCTACCCGCATTCCAATTTTTCTCTTCATTATTAAACCTACTCCTGCATTACCCCTATTTGAATTTGTGTTTATAACCCTGTAGTCACCTGACAAGAAGTCTTGTTCCTCCTGCCACCGAACTTCACTAATTCCCACTATATCTAACTTTAACCTAGCCATTTCCCTTTTTAAATTTTCTAACCTACCTGCCCGATTAAGGGATCTGACATTCCACGCTCCGATCCGTAGAAGGCCAGTTTTCTTTCTCCTGATAACCACATCCTCTTGAGTAGTCCCCGCCCGGAGATCCGAATGGGGGATTATTTTACCTCCGGAATATTTTACCCAAGAGGACGCCATCATCATTTAATCATACAGTAAAGCTGCATGCCCTCGGGAAAAATTACGGCCGTAGTTTCCCCTTGCTTTCAGCCGTTCGCAGTACCAGCACAGCAAGGCCGTTTTGGTTATTGTTACAAGGCCAGATCAGTCAATCATCCAGACTGTTGCCCTTGCAACTACTGAAAAGGCTGCTGCCCCTCTTCAGGAACCACACGTTTGTCTGGCCTCTCAACAGATACCCCTCCGTTATGGTTGTACCTATGGTAGGGCTATCTGTATCGCTGAGGCACGCAAGCCTCCCCACCAACGGCAAGGTCCATGGTTCATGGGGGGGTGTGGATATTTAGGAGTGTGGAAATCTCGATTACAGACGTATGACAAGTGACACCCTATCACCTGACCACGTTCGAAGTCCGTGAGTTCTGCGTTGTGCCCTATTCTGCTGTCTCACGATGTCTAATAACTACTGAGGTCACTGACATGGAGTACTTCGCATTAGGTGGCTGTACAGTGCCCCTAATATGAAAAACGTATGTTTTTTGTGTGTCCGGATACTTTTGATCATATAGTATCAGGGCAGGGTGGCACGTTGAGTCCCTGCTGGAGTACTGCTCATTCTGAATGTTATACTGTCAGTGTTAAAACATATTGATGAACCAAAAATTTGTACTGGACTAATTCTGGACGGCTCTATCGAATTGAAATGTAGAATTCTCATTTAAAAATAATTTTGTATGTAACTGGAAACAAACCTGCACTCTCAACTGACACAGGTCTTTGTACGATTATTATTTGTTGGAGCCCACTTCAAACACATATTACAAAATGAAATTACAAGTATCTTCAAAAACAACAGAGAAAATGCACATCACGATTATTAGGAGAGACACTCACTATAATCCTTTTATGGATTTAATTGACCGTGTGATTCTTGTTCAATATATTGTGGTGAAAATTCAATTTCCGAGGTAGTGGTATTTTAACAGCGGATATTAGCATATTTTCTGCAACCAGGCACGGTTAGTGGAAGAATTATGATGGAATAAGCTTATTCATGTGTATTTTATGTTTTTCCTCATTGGATAACACATATTTAAAAGTTTTAATCTGTTTTGCTGTTGAGGGAAATCAATGCGGTTTTGACTTAACGGATGGTCAGAATCACAGGAAAATTATTTGTTTTTCTGTTACCTTGGGAGCTTCGTTCGAATTTAAGATGTATCTTGATGTTTTTGTGCAGGTGAAATACTAGACAGATTGAGCAGTTTGATGCATTTATTAGGATTTTGCTGTGAAAATGTTGTATGAACATAAAGATTAGAAACAGTGATTTTTTTGAGGCAGCTTACTGTTTATGAAAATTCTGTTGATGTTGTATGATATTATCTACCATTTTGAAGTGGGTACTGGTTTAATTTTGCACTGGGTTGTTACCTAATTCTCTTGGCATGGGATTTTATGATTGAATTTGTTGATGTGGTTGTTCTATAAACATCTATACAGGATGTTGAAGTCTCTTTGTAGCTTATATTTTTTCTCTTGGTGTTATGAGATATTGGCATCAATTTAATGCATATAACTGTCTAACATTCATGGCAATTTCTTTGTCATTAAATTGGAACTGCGTCTTCGCTATTGATTATACCTGTGGCTACGCTGTGTATCTGTTACGTAGTGGTAGTCTGAGTCTTTTTAATGAGTACACTTTTAGAGTTCATGTAGCTTACTGCAATAACCTGCAATAACCTGCTGGTTGGAATTTACAATCTCAACTGGTATTCCCTTATTTGGTGCGGCTCTGTTTGAATAATGTCCATTTGATGTTGGTTGCCAGAGTGATTGTTCACAAGAGGATGTGGTTTCAGTACAACAGCGCACCATCACTCTCCGACCGTGATGGTCGTGAACACCTGAGCAATAGATACCTCAGCAATGACTGGAAAGGGAAGTCCAGCGTACTTGCTGGATCTCACTCCTAAGGATGTTTTCCTATGAAGTTGTCTGAAGTCATTGGTAGATGCAGCCATATTGGAAACTGAAGAAGAATTGTTTGGCAGGATTCCAGAAGCCTCTCTCATTGTGCTACAGGCAGCAGGGATATTTTAGAGAATTCTGCAAAATTTACTGCTCTGTTGTAATTAATGGCCATCTCTTCGAACATTGCTGGGAACTTAAGGCGTCGCTGTGAAGTGAGTGCTGTTTACATCAACAAGAAATGAAACATTTATTTCTGTAAGTCATAGCTAAGGTGGTACTAAGCCTTAATGGTAAATTTTCTTGGTGAGTGACGTAGTAAAAGAAGCATGGAACTCAGTTACATGAATAAGTAATTTAATTCATTTATGTATCATTATAACAAGCAACTCACCTAACTACATACATTTTTATTCAGAGACAGATATTCATCAAAATGGCATGACACTACATCAAATGGTTCAAATGGCTCTGAGCACTATGGGACTTAACATCTGTGGTCATCAGTCCCGACACTACATCCAGAAAACTTTTTAGTTAGTATACTATTTGGCACACATTCAAGTAACGATATACTATTTCCATCAGAAATTGCTGTAGCCGGCCGCTGTGGTCGAGCGGTTCTAGGCGCTTCAGTCCGGAACCGCGCTGCTGCTACGGTCGCAGGTTCGAATCCTGCCTCGGGCATGGATGTGTATGATGTCCTTGGGTTAGTTAGGTTTAAGTAGTTCCAAGTTCTAGGGGACTGATGACCTCAAATATTAAGTCCCATAGTGCTTAGAGCCACTTGAACCATTTGAAGACTGCTGTTCTTGGAGCTGGAGGCAACGACCAGAGAGAGCAAGGAAGTCGTTACAGTACTATCTCAGACACGCAAGAAGGACTTGGCGCAAGCAAAGACGTGCTATCGCTGCAATTGTCTCGCGCAGTGTGCATTTAAAGACCTCGTAACGCCGCAATTTACTAAGCTATTCCGTCATAGAGCGACGGACACATAGCTTGCCATGAAATTCGTTGTGCGTTTCACTTCCCTTATAGTCGACGCTCCTGAAAGTTTTAATTACGGAAAGATGCTCTGTTTTAAATAATACAAAACTTAGAGCGCTGTTCTCGAACCAAGAACTACAGTGCTCGACATAATAAAGAGGATTATATTCGGTTAAAATAACCTTGTGTTTGCCGTTTCAGCTAGTCGACAGGTGCAGGTCAGCCGCCAAGTAATCACAGTTTCTCGACCAGCTCGTGATACTGGCTGGCTGCACAGGACGGGGAAGAGAGAGCTCAGTACTTTGAAATTTTGTGTCATACTTTGCGGCTCTCTAAAAATATTTTTGTGTAATTAAAGCGACGTTTCTCTGAAAAGCTCATGAAAATAGCCTGGCTCAGAAACAAGAATCATCTTCTAACCTTAAAAGCGAACTTCCAAATCCAAACGAGAATAGTAGAAAAGAAACATGTAATAAACCAAACGTTACTTAAATTAATGAAACATGTATGGTAGATAAAGAACAATTCCCTACACACCTCAAAAATAATATCATAAACCAGGTAAGGTAGCCATCCTAGATCAGCCCTCATGTAGCATAGTGAAGCATAGACACACAGAAATTATAACACTTTAGTCACCCTTACACACACACACACACACACACACACACACACACACACACACACACACACGAACACACACGCGCGCAGGGCAATAACAGACACTTACACTACCACAAAAAACAAAAAAACAAAAACAAAAGACGAACGCATCAGTCAATATCGAAACAAAGTAAAAAAAAAAATGGTGAGTGGCAGTGAACCTACACAATATAAAAAAGTGAATATATTTAATGTCAGTGAGCGTGCTGTGTGCGAAAATCTACCACATAAGTGTAGAAAAACCTTAAGCATGACGTAAGAAAAAAATCGTGAGTAACCATAATAATTTTATACTATTTACAGTAATAAGATTAAGCATGAGAAATGTTCATGTTCGTAGCGAACAAAAATGGTAAGAAAAACCATTTTGCTACAGTAACAGCTGAAAACGCTTTAAAATAAAGCGGAACGTGCTTTGTCTTAATAAGATTTTTATTACTGTCGCAAAAGACGGTATTAACCTTCAAAACCTCTGAAAACATTTTCTAAATTTACGTTTTTTTTAAAAAAAAAGAAAACTTTCTCCTTTTTACGTAAAAAATTGAAAACTACGTGGAGTCGCATTTTTTCTGCCCTATACAATGTTTATCAGTGATTTTAAAGCAACAGTTCGGTTGAAAACTGATCATATAGCATCATCAGAAGTTACTTGATGGAGGAGCTATCGGAAGCAAGAGTAGAGACAGATTTTCCGAGCTGTGTCGTAAGCTACTGGAGCACTTCGAGTCGTACCCGAGTGCAGAAGTACTGGTGAAGTCAACAAGTTCAATAAAATAGTCTTCGTCGTAGCTCTCGTACGGCAGTCAAAAATCTCCAAATTTCCAATTGATCAAACGAAAGCCATGTGGATTCTTTCTTCATATCAAATCGTACAGTCTTCCTCTGCGTGAAAGTATCTTGTCATAGCTTTTTAAGACCGCTCGTTTATAAAGTCCACTTCCAACAGAAAATTCATAAACAAAGAACTCAAAATAAATATCAATTAAAATTTTGTGACTTTACCACAACCTATCACAGTAAAAGTGTGTTAACGTTAAGATCTGACTTATTTTTCAAGGTATTAATAACCAGTCTTATTTTTCAAGGTATTAATAACCAGCCTTGGGTCAAAGCTACGCAGAACTGTTACATTTTATGAGTGTGAACCTAAATTTACCAACCAAGATTCTCGATTTGGCACGTTTTTACTGGAATCTTGCCTTGTGTATTGTTACATGACCTCTCTAAGGCCTTAGCGCACAATAATAAGACGGCTGGTTGTGATAAATTCATTATGACAAAATCTTGGAAAAACAGATGCAGCAAAAGGCTGCTCTGCTCCTGCAGATAATTTAAGTACATTTCATCGAGTTGATTTTTTTGTACATTCACTGTGTTTCTGATTTCACGAATGTCTCTATAACCATTCAAACAGGGTAGCAACTGCTCTTCAAGGGTGTTTCATACTTATCGTTCAGAAATGATAACATAAATAGTCCTAGAATCTTCCGTGGTAGGCCTACCTTGTAAGAAGTGATAGATATTCGCGTCACTTATGACGCTGTCTTCTACTTATATTTGGTGCTAACTGCAAATCTCTCAGGCGCGTGGTGGTCGGATTCCTCGGGGATGATGTAGTAGTGGGCAGTATAAAAACCTAGACCTTCATTCTTTTACAAGTACATTACATCATAGCCTTTTTATTTATCCTGCTATAGATTCTGATTAGTTGATAAGAGAAAGTAATGGAACTACAAGTTAGGGGTGCAATCAGCACTTGAGAAAAAAATTCTAATTATGTCTCATTTGACTATGGTTACATGAAGAAGTATTGTTATAATAATGGGAACACACGTATTCACATATCGGATGCAGAAATTACGTTCTAAGACACAAAGGACGGAGAGGTACTAGTTTACATTCTAGTAATTAGAAATATATTGCTCCTCTTCTAAACGTTCGAAAACTATTTAGGTCTCGTCATTCCTGGTCACCGCTACAACAGCACAGTTAACTTATTACTACCGATTTTCTGCCAGCTTTTATAATGAAATAAGACATATCTTTCTCAGTTGCCGTATCAATGAGCCAAAATAGACACGAAGCCCAGACCCACCACAGTAGTACAACTCCATACGCCCTTCAGCTCCGCAGATGAAGAAGAGATTGAAGAAATGTGTGATGAGATAAAAAAAAATATTCAGATGGTTAATGGAGCGAAAAATTTAATTGTGATGGGGGACTGGAATTCGTACTAAGAGATGGAAAAGAAGTAAAAATAGTAGATGAATATGGACTGGGGAACGGAATGAAAGCCGCCTAGTACAATTTTGGACAGAGGATAATTTAATCATCGGTAAAAATCGTGAAAGAAGCTTGTAGGGATACATGTGGGAGAGACCTGGAAACACTAGGAGATTTCAGATTGACTGTATAGAACGGTAAGACAGAGACCTCAGAACTAGATTTTAATCTGTAATACATTTACACGGGCAGATGTGGACTCTACCACAATTTACTGCTTATGAAATGTAGATTAAAACTGAAGAAATTGCAAAAAGGTACGAAATTAAGGAGATGAAGCCTGGATAACTACAGGTTGTTGAGAGTTTCAGAGGGAGCATGAGGCAGCAGTTGACAAGAACAGAGGAAAGTAGTCGAAGACGAATGGGTAGCGTTGAGAGATGAAATAGTGAAGGCAGTAGAGGACCAAATAGGTAAAAAGACAAGGCCTAGCAGAAATCAATGGATAACACAAGAGATATTGAATTTAACTGACGGAGGGGAAAATATAAAACTGCAGCAAAGGAAGCAGGGGGAAGGGAATAAAAAGGTCTAAAAATGAGATTGACAGAAGTGCAAAATGCCTAAACAGGGGTGGCTAGAGGATATATATATATATATATATATATATATATATATATATATATATATATATATATAAGAATTTGGAAGAATATATCGCTATGGGAAAGATAAATACCCCCTACAGGAAAATGAAACCTTTTGGGGAAAAGAGGAGCAACTCTATGAATATCAGTAGCTCAGATGGAAAAACAGTCCTAAGCAAAGAAGGGGAAGCTGAAAGGTGGAAGGAATATGTAGAGGGTCTATACAAGGGAGTTGAACTTGAAAGCATTATTATAGAAATGGTAGAGGACGTAGATGAAATTGATATGGGAGATACAATACTGCGGGAAGAATTTGACCGAGCACTAAAGACTGAAGTCGAAACAAGGTTCGCGTGTAGACAACTTTCCGTCAGAACTACTGATAGACCAGGGAGAGCCAGCCATCCTTCTATCTCATGAGCAAGATGCATGAGACAGGCTAAATACCCTGAGACTTCAAGAAGAATAAACAATTACAATTCCGAAGAAAGCGGTTGCTGACAGGTGTGAATATTACGGAAGTATATGTTTAATAAGTCATGGTTGAGAAATACTAGCACGAATTCCTTACAGAAGAATGGAAAAAGTGGTAGAAGCCGAGCTTGGAGAAGATCAGTTTGAATACAGGAGGAATGTGGAATATATGAAGCAGTACTGACCCTACAGCTTAAGGAAGGAGGGATAGGTTACGGAAAGGCGAACCTACGTTTATAGAGTAGCGTATTTTGAAAATGATGGTAAAGTATGATTCATGAAACTTACCCGTTGTATCTATAAGTGACATTGCTCGCCGACTATGGTTTTATCTCTCATTGGAACTCTGCTCTCCGGTTCTTCTTACAGAAATCCGCAGTAACGCCATCAAAAAATTATTTTGACTGCACAGTGTTAAATGTTGACATCGAAATAAGTGTCCAAGGAATAGAAAAGCAACTGGAATCACTCAACAGAGGAAAGTCCACTGGACCTGACGGGATACCAATTCGATTCTACACAGAGTACGCGAAAGAACTTGCCCCCCTTCTAACAGCCGTGTACCGCAAGTCTCTACAGGAACGGAAGGTTCCAAATGATTGGAAAAGAGCACAGGTAGTCCCAGTCTTCAAGAAGGGTCGTCGAGGAGATGCACAGAACTATAGACCTATATCTCTGACGTCGATCTATTGTAGAATTTTAGAACATGTTTTTTGCTCGAGTATCATGTCGTTTTTGGAAACCCAGAATCTACTATGTAGGAATCAACATGGATTCCGGGAACAGCGATCGTGTGAGACCCAACTCGCTTTATTTGTTCATGAGACCCAGAAAATATTAGATACAGGCTCCCAGATAGATGCTATTTTTCTTGACTTCCGGAAGGCGTTCGATACAATTCCGCACTGTCGCCTGATAAACAAAATAAGAGCCTACGGAATATCAGACCAGCTGTGTGGCTGGATTGAAGAGTTTTTAGCAAACAGAACACAGCATGTTGTTATCAATGGAGAGACGTTTACAGACGTTAAAGTAACCTCTGGCGTGCCACAGGGGAGTGTTATGGGACCATTGCTTTTCACAATATATATTAATGACCTAGTAGATTGTGTCGGAAGTTCCATGCGGCTTTTCGCGGATGATGCTGTAGTATACAGAGAAGTTGCAGCATTAGAAAATTGTAGCGAAATGCAGGAAGATCTGCAGCGGATAGGCACTTGGTGCAGGGAGTGGCAACTGACCCTTAACATAGACAAATGTAATGTATTGCGAATACATAGAAAGAAGGATCCTTTATTGTATGATCATATGATAGCGGAACAAAGACTGGTAGCAGTTACTTCTGTAAAATATCTGGGAATATGCGTGCGGAACGATTTGAAGTGGAATGATCATATAAAATTAATTGTTGGTAAGGCGGGTACCAGGTTGAGATTCATTGGGAGAGTCCTTAGAAAATGTAGTCCATCAACAAAGGAGGTGGCTTACAAAACACTCGTTCGACCTATACTTGAGTATTGCTCATCAGTGTGGGGTCCCTACCAGATCGGGTTGACGGAGGAGATAGAGAAGATCCAAAGAAGAGCGGCGCGTTTCGTCACAGGGTTATTTGGTAACCGTGATAGCGTTACGGAGATGTTTAACAAACTCAAGTGGCAGACTCTGCAAGAGAGGCGCTCTGCATCGCGGTGTAGCTTGCTCGTCAGGTTTCGAGACGGTGCGTTTCTGGATGAGGTATCGAATATATTGCTTCCCCCTACTTATACCTCCCGAGGAGATCACGAATGTAAAATTAGAGAGATTAGAGCGCGCACGGAGGCTTTCAGACAGTCGTTCTTCCCGCGAACCATACGCGACTGGAACAGGATAGGGAGGTAATGACAGTGGCACGTAAAGTGCCCTCCGCCACACACCGTTGGGTGGCTTGCGGAGTATAAATGTAGATGTAGATGTAGATGTAAATGTAATGTCTTGTCAGTGAAAACAGTTCTTCAGGCAGATACAAAAGGAAGCAGAATTGAAAATTTCGTAACATAATGAGAAATGCATGTATTTCATTCATGGTAACTGGGTCCCAGTTTTATGGATTTTCAAAATGTACACCTGTCTTCATGTTTAATCCTGTGATCTGCAGCAGTTTGTACCATACGGCTTGAATATCTCCATTTAGTTAATGCACGTTTGCAAACCTCTTCCTCAGTATTGTATCTAATACGATTGTTCTTTTCGATGAATGGACTGAAAATGTTACAAAACCACTAAGATCATCAAAAAACATTTTAAATACATAATTAACGTCTGTAATAAAATCAAAGTCAACTTGCAGACGTAACATCGCACAAATATGGCATGAACAATTGCTTCTCTAACTTTAGCTTACACATTGTTTGAATGTCCCGCCACAACGACCGTCCCCTCGTAGGTCTACTCGACCAACTTAGTTTTGCACTCAGACTCTTCAAGACGATCTGTCGCCTCTGCCGATCACTAAATCCTACAAAGCTTTGACGAATTTCTCTCTTGTATATATATTTGAATACAGTTGATGAATGCGAAAGATTTGTGACGTCCACTGTTTCGCCTAGTAAAACAGCAACGGATGTCGCTTCTATCTCCTGAGTATTTATTTCGGGCAGCATAACTCCATGCAAGCGTTGAATTAAATAATTTTGGCTGAGAGGAGACAATCCGGTGAACATGGAGCCTCAGAAAGCGGGTTCTCAAATTCTCATCAAACTCAGCAAACAAATGAGTTAGCGTCACATAATTTCCTCGATTGTTGGAGTCGCAGGTTTCAGCGTGTCCTCGAAATGATAACTCTTGTTGTCCTAGCAGCAGATGGCTGCTGTCAGTCTCGTAAGTATTTCGTGGTTGTGTTTCGCTGCTTCACTGTGCTTTAAAATGCTTGTACGTGTCTTTTCATGTAACTGTAAATTAATCCTACTTTAA
Source organism: Schistocerca cancellata (assembly GCF_023864275.1). Lineage (NCBI taxonomy): Eukaryota > Metazoa > Arthropoda > Insecta > Orthoptera > Acrididae > Schistocerca > Schistocerca cancellata. The sequence goes on from NC_064634.1 coordinate 168,759,432, forward strand.
CAAAATGTTCACAGGGCGTGAATATGAGATTCTGACTTTTATTGCCTTGAAATTGCAGTGTGCAGATTATTAAGGTCCTAATAACAACAATCTTTACTGCTCCAAGGAGATTGTGCTCCTTCCGAGCAACAGACATGGCCAGAAGAAGAGTTAACACAATGTTCCATTGCCGCTTTTGTTGTAAATATCAGGGTTATACGTTCGTGTGAAATTTGTGATTTGTTCTCTGCCTTTAAACTGTTGAGACCTGAGGTAGGTAGTGGGACAGTTGATATTTTTAAAGTTATCGGGAATCCGATACATCGATATTTAAAAAGTATCGTTATCGGCCTCGATATAGCGGCAAAAAATATCGGTATAGCGAAAGAAAAAATATCAACATACTGGCCTATAAAAATATCGTCTGCGCATTGTAATATTTATAAGATTTATATATTTAAGTATTGATTTATTATTAGATACGAGCGTTGGAACTTTAACAGTGGCAATTATTTATTTACAGATCGTACAAAATAGATACCTGTTTCAAAGTTTTGCTGACCTTCAAAGTAGTCACCAGCATTGTGTATAATCCTTTGGTAGCGATATAGAAGTCATAGGATATTCTTAGCAGTGCCAGTTGTGTTGACAGTTCGAGCGGCGCGGTCTATTGCCCGACGAATTTGTAACAGTTCTGAAGCGAATGCCGTGAAGTGTTTCCTTCAGTTTAGTAATCGAGTTGAACTCACGAGGGCTTAAGTCAAGGGAGTGCAGTAGATGGTATACCAGTTAGCAGCCCCATCAAATGGTTCAAATGGCTCTGAGTACTAAGGGACTTAACTTCTGAGGTCATCAGTCCCCTAGAGCGCAGAACTACTTAAACCTAACTAACCTAAGGACATCACATACATCCATGCCCGAGGCAGTATTCGAACCTGCGACCGTAGCGGTCGAGCGGTTCCAGACTGTAGCGCCTAGAACCTCTCGGCCACTCCGACCGGCGCAGCCCATCATTCAAACAGATCATTAACAGCTTGCACCGGGTTATACACAATGCTGATGACTACTTTGAGGGTCAGTAAAACTATGAGACACGAATCTGTTTTGTACGAGATGTAAATAAACAGTTCCAACCCTCGTATTTTGTACATCAAGAAGCTAGCAGCCTGCCTACCGCCCATAGAGCAAGAATTGCAAGAAAAACACTTCCTTGAAAAATTGTAAGTTAATAATGGGACTTTGTGCAGGTGGAAAGCTTGTATTACAATGCTTTTTTGATCGACTGTTGTGTTGTTAGTTAACAACCGTGTACATGGTGCACCGTCATGCAATATTTCATAACTTATTTTCTTAATTTGCCATTGGCTACATGGAGAAATAGCCCGTTATTCGCGCTGATGTCGCATAATTGCGTGGTGAAGCTAAACGTTGCAGTTTCTATTGGTAGCGCCCATCGCCGCTTACGCCATCATTTCCCGTCACACGTCTCCACCCTCCGCAAGCACCAATCTTGTAATTTAGAATTCTGATCATCACTTTCAACAACTGTTTTTGATGAGTGCCAATGTGAAGAAATAGCACATTAGTTGCATTAAAAATTGTTTTGAACGCTACTGGTCTGCTATTTCTTCACATCGGAAATCATGTATTCCATTCACACCTTCAGCCCTCAGTGCAATCTGACTTCTTTTCTGCCACCTATACCTGCTACCCACAGTCGAAGAGAAAGACTGGGCGTGATGAAAGTTCTAAGAGAAGAAGAACTCATTCACAGAGTAGAATTGATGTTATACTACAATTTCAAAAGAGCGATTTCAAATATTTACAGAAAATTGTGAAAAAATACAAAATAAAAATATCGGCACTCGGTATTGCCATTTTGATATTGACATATCGAAACATCGGGGTGGGAAAATTCGCCGAACCATATAAAAAATTTCTTGGGTATATTTCGATCTATCGCTATATCGATATTTAATCAACAACCCTAGTAGGTTTTTGGCAACTTCTCATCATTCACTGAATGGCCGTCGAGTGGAAAGATTTAGTAAAACACTTACCATAACATCACTATTACAATGACTCATTTTGCGAAACTGCTGACTAAAGTAACATTCAGACACAGTACAAACGATGTTTTCAACCCTTACTAAACTCACTAAAGCTTGCTAAATTCAGGATAGCAGAAGAGATCCTGTTGCATGCATCTACCCATGTTTCACGCGAGTTTGGGTTGACGTCCAAACGGCCAGATGGGAGTCGAGACTACCACAGAGCCCTGCTTATGCGTTTGATGAACTGTTACAAAGAAGCGCCAGAGCATCCGCACAATCTCTTGTGCATCACAGAAGCAAGCTATCGGTTTTTTTAAATGGTTTTTATTTTATAAATCACTCACTATGAGCCCATTTCGGCATATTGCCATTTTCATGAAAATCATCGATTACGGAGCACCTTATAGATTTAAGCGTTGGGAAGAATTTTCTGAAAGTAATTGCTTGGAGTGTAGTTGTGGATGGAAGTGCAGCATGGACGATAAACATTTTGGACAAGATGAGAATAGAATCTTTTTTAAATACTGTGCTACAGAATAATACTGAACATTTATGCGTAGATCACGTAAATGATGAGGAGGCGCTGATTAGAACTGTGGTGAAAAGAAATTTGTGGCACAACCTAACAAGAGAAAGGGATCAGTTAACAGGGCGCATTCTGAAATATCATGGTGTCAGTTTGGAGGGAAGTGTGGGGTGTAAAAATCGTAGAGGAAGACCAAGAGATGAATATAGTGAGCAGATTCAGAACGATGTAAGTTACAGCAATTATTCAGAGATGAATAGGTTGCGTAGGTTAGAGTAGCATGGAGAGCTGCATCAAATCGGTCTACGGACTGAAGACCACAACAACAACGACATTAATGAGTATAATTTAGACGACAGGCCTCAGTCTCTGCTTTGCTTATTGATTCTTTGCATTTCCACCCATCAGAGTTTTGTATTAATATCTCAGGTTCTAACGTTATTGAACCTAAGTGACGTAGACTTTTTTCAGATAGGTGACTTTAATGTAGAAAAATGTGTTCCCGTGAACACTCAATTACTCTTCCACAGAGAAATACAGTTAAATAATCAGTTATATAGCCATAGTGTCCTTAATTGCTTTAATGTTACGTTTACTGTCCACTTTCGCAACCATTAAAAATACCGTCTTTATATTACAATAAGCGTTTCGTTTTATTAATTTAAAATGTCATCAATGGTCTCGAATCAAATACGTTTAAATAAAGAATAGTGCAGGAATATTTTGACGTGTTTAACGTCAAGAAATTAATATTACTGCAAACCAGCGTGCAAGCAGACTTCTGTCTCAGATATGCTGTGAATGGAGAAAGTAAACCAACGGTGAAAGGATGTCTGATTCCAGGCTAAATAAACAAAACAAAACGCTCATGGTAAAATAGGGAAGGGTGGGAGAATTTAACGGGAGGGAGAATAAGACGCATCTCTGCATCTTATCGCCCGCATCTCGTGGTCGTGCGGTAGCGTTCTCGCTTCCCACGCCCGGGTTCCCGGGTTCGATTCCCGGCGGGGTCAGGGATTTTCTCTGCCTCGTGATGGCTGGGTGTTGTGTGCTGTCCTTAGGTTAGTTTGGTTTAAGTAGTTCTAAGTTCTAGGGGACTGATGACCATAGATGTTAAGTCCCATATTGCTCAGAGTCATTTAAACCATTTTTTGCATCTTATCAGTTTCTAAACCAATGCGGTCCTGAAGCGTGTTGAAGACTACAGTGATATGAGATGCTGAACAGGCAACATTGGTTACTGATGCAGCTTCGTTTTAGATCCGAAGGTGATATAAAGCGATCGGAAAATGCACGTAATTAAAAATGTGCATCTAGGACTGAAAAATAAATGTGAATTATTTTAAATATCAATAAAGTTGCTGATTTTTTAGGGGCGAATATGTCAGCTATGGCGGAAACACAATTTGGTATGTGTTTTTATTTAAAGGAAAGAAAGGCAGAATGAAAGAAGGAAGGAAGGTAATTTATCTTTTCGTAAAGTCCCGTTGACGTCAAGATTGTTGGAAAAGGCGCTCCAGCTCAGTTGGACACTGATGAGTTGCGAAGCCAGCATTTATCTTTTTGAAGGTACCATCCCAGTATGCGCCTAACGTGACTTAAGAAAGCCAAGATAAATCTAAATCAAACTGGCCGAACAGGCATTTGAAATTTCGACACAGCTTCTTCCCACTGTTGAGTCCACTCATGTAGTTGTTGCCCCGCCTCGTTCGGTTTGTCGCTGTGAAGCAGATCCGGCACGTGGTTCGTGATATAAGGAAGCTTGTCCCTTATGACCTCCTTTACATCGATTGCTTTTGAGTCGCAGGGCAACGCCCTGGCGATTGTACTTGGTACCGGTTATTTTAATGCCCCTTGGCTCGCTTCCGCGAGTGTGTCTCATTATGTATTAATGCGACTCACGTCGTACAAGTTGTCGATTCACCGTCGCCAGGGAGTCTTGGCTGTGCGATCGATGGAGGTTGAGGGACCAGAGGGACAAATGTCCTCTGCATTCATTGTAGTGAGGGATCATTTCATTCAAGGGACAATGTCCTGTTATTGACCTTATTTTCTCTGTAAACACTTCAATAAAACTGTATGCATGCGTGATGTCTGTTCTCTCGAAACACGCGAAATCCGCAGCTGTGATACATATTATGTAAATTGAAGGTGAAGGGGGAAAAATTAGCGAGCAAGCCCTCTGTGGTCACTAATGTAATTCATTCGTCTCGATGGGCAGTGAATTCACAATCTTCAGAGCGATTTCACATTTCGTTCGACCTCCGGCGATAATCTAAAATTAACGAGGATGGAGATCATGGACGGAGAGCGATGACAGGTGGCGCTAGCTGGGGATCTATGTCGGCAGGGAGCCTACCAAAGTAGTCTGCGCATTTGAGAAACACTATGTCCAGACGGAGCCTAGTAAGCGAGAGATCCTGGTTTTGAGTCCCGGTCCGGCACACATTTTCGCTCGTCGCCACAAAGTCCGCATTAAGTTCCGATGCAGCTTATATCTATAATTCCTTCCCTTTCTTTTCCTCTCCCCCCCTCCCCCCACCCCACTACTTCATTTAACATAATACTTCAGTAAAAGATTTTAGCTCAAGTATGTTGTTGTTGTTGTGGTCTTCAGTCCTGAGACTGGTTTGATGCAGCTCTCCATACTACTCTATCCTGTGCAAGCTTCTTCATCTCCCAGTATCTACTGCAACCTACATCCTTCTGAATCTGCTTAGTGTATTCATCTCTTGGTCTCCCTCTACGATTTTTACCCTCCACACTGCCCTCCAATGCTAAATTTGTGATCCCTTGATGCCTCAAAACATGTCCTACCAACCGATCCCTTCTTCTAGTCAAGTTGTGCCACAAACTTCTCTTCTCCCCAATCCTATTCAATACCTCCTCATTAGTTACGTGATCTACCCACCTTATCTTCAGCATTCTTCTGTAGCACCACATTTCGAAAGCTTCTATTCTCTTCTTGTCCAAACTAGTTATCGTCCATGTTTCACTTCCATACATGGCTACACTCCATACAAATACTTTCAGAAACGACTTCTTGACACTTAAATCTATACTCGATGTTAACAAATTCCTCTTCTTGAGAAACGCTTTCCTTGCCATTGCCAGTCTACATTTTATATCCTCTCTACTTCGACCATCATCGGTTATTTTACTCCCTAAATAGCAAAACTCCTTTACTACTTTAAGTGTCTCATTTCCTAATCTAATTCCCTCAGCATCACCCGACTTAATTTGACTACATTCCATTATCCTCGTTTTACTTTTGTTGATGTTCATCTTATATCCTAGAGCTGCATGTCCTCGGGAAAAATTACGGCTGTAGTTTCCCCTTGCTTTCAGCCGTTCGCAGTACCAGCACAGCAAGGCCGTTTTGGTTAATGTTACAAGGCCAGATCAGTCAGTCATCCAGACTGTTGCCCCTGCAACTACTGAAAAGGCTGCTGCCCCTCTTCAGGAACCACATGTTTGTCTGGCCTCTCAACAGATACCCCTCCGTTGTGGTTGCACCTACGGTACGTCCATCTGTATCGCTGAGGCACGCAAGCCTCCCCACCAACGGCAAGGTCCATGGTTCATGGGGGGAGGAGCTCAAGTATATCTGCAACATTTTTTCTCGTCTCTTTTTGTCACACTAGGTCCCCATACATCGTAACGAATAACATCTCGCAGCAAGATTAAAGCATTTCCTCGTAGACTGCATCTCTGCACACTAACCAATAGAACATACACTGAAGCGCCAAAAAAAGCTGTTATAGCCATGCCTATTCAAATACAGTGATATGTAAACAGTCAGAATACGGCGCTGCGCTCGGCTACGCCTATTTGAGGTAACAAGTGACAGGCACAGTTTTTAGATCGATTACTGTTACTACAGTGGCAGGTTATCAAGATTTAAGTGAGTTGGAACGTGGTGTTACTGTCGGCTCACGAGCGATGGCACACAGCATTTACGCGGTTCAAATGGTTCAAAATGGCTCTGAGCACTATGGGACATAACATCGGAGGTCATCAGTCCCCTAGGACTTAGAACTACTTAAACCTAACTAACCTAAGGACATCACACACATCCATGCCCGAGGCAGGATTCGAACCCGCGACCGTAGCAGTCGCGCGCCTAGAACCGCTCGGCCACCGCGGCCGGCCATCTACGAGGTAGCGACAAAGTGGGGATTTACCCGAGTGTGCCGTAAATATCAGAAATCCGGTAAAACATCAAATCTCCGACATCGCTGCGGCCGTAAAAGGATCCTGCAAGAACGGAACCAACGGGGACTGAAGAGAATCGTTCAACTTGACATAAGAGCAGTCCTTCCGCAAATTGTTGTGGAGTTCAGTGCTTGCCCATCAAAAAGTGTCAGCGTGCGAACCATTCAACGAAAAATCATCGATACGGGCTTTCGGACCCGAAGGTCCACTCGTGTACCGCTGATGAGAGCACGACACAAAGCTTTACGCTCTCCTGAGCCCGTAAACACCGGCATTGGACTGTTGATGACTGGAAACACGTTGCCTGGTAAGACGAGTCTCGTTTCAAATTTTATCAAGTGGGTGGACGTGTACGCGTGTGGAGACAACCTCATGAATCCAAGGACCCTGCATATCAGCAGGGGACTGTTCAAGCTGGTGGAGGCCCTGTAATGGTGTGGGGCGTGTGCAGCTGGAGTGAAATGGGACGCCTGATATGTCTAGATACGATTCTGACAGGTAACACGTGGATAAGCATCCCGTCTGATCACCTGCATCAAAATGGCTCTGAGCACTATGGGACTTAACATCTATGGTCATCAGTCTCCTAGAACTTAGAACTACTTAAACCTAACTAACCTAAGGACAGCACACAACACCCAGCCATCACGAGGCAGAGAAAATCCCTGACCCCGCCGGGAATCGAACCCGGGAACCCGGGCGTGGGAAGCGAGAACGCTACCGCACGACCACGAGATGCGGGCTCACCTGCATCCATTCATGTTATAGTAGGATAATGCGACACCCCACACGTTCGGAACTGCTACAGAGTGGCTCCAGGAACATTCATCTCTGTTTAAACACTTCCGATGGGCACCAAACTCCCTAGACATGAACATTATTGAGCATATCTGGGATGCCTTGCAAGGTGCTCTTCAGAAGAGATCTCCACTCCCTTGTATTTTCACGGATTTATGCACAGCCCTGCAGGATTCATGGTGTCCTCCCTCCAGCACTACTTCAGACATTATCCGAATCCATGCTACGTCGTGTTGCGCTACTTCTGCGTGTTCGCGGGGGCCCTGCACGATAGGCACCCGAACCAGTTTCTTTGGCTCTTCAGTTTAAGTCGTAGAGCAAGTGTCGCCTGGACTATGACTCCTTCAAAAGAATATTAACCCCCATAAATTCTCGACCACAATGTACTCCACACTCAATTCCGTCAGGCAAATTTTCCACCAGCGTATAAAATTTTCCCTCTCCCATACGGAACCTCTACAGATTTTCTAAGTTTTTTAAAGGACACTGTTCGCTGTTGATTATAGGAATTATTTATTTCGCAATTGCAAGTTAAGCCTTTTGGGCCGTCATCAAGTGATAGTGCAAAAGATTTTGTTTCAGCACTTCTCAGACTTTAAAATCCCCGGACATGTGCACATGTCTTCGTAGAAGCTATCTGTACGCCTTTGACATGTATACATGTCGGATGATTTTAATGTCTGACATTTGCTGACGAACAGTCTTTTGCAGTACCACTTGATAATGGCCAAAACGACGAAACTGCAATTGTGAAACAAATAATTTCGACGCTCAACTGCGAACATGGCGTCCTATAAAAATTTCTACACGTCTGTCGACCCATCCTTGAAAAGTTAATAGTATCTACTAAGCTTTCGGTAATCTTTCCCCCAGCTACCCTATCTTCTTCCTTACGACCTTCAGTCAAAATTATTATACTAGAAGATTGCACTAAATTTACGTCACATATACATTCTACATATCAACTCTCAACAAAATTTAATCACCTCCGCCTACCTATGCTGACCAGGCTCCCTCTCTCCGCCTCTCCTCTCTATCCCATTTGGGCATTTTATTTTGAGATTGAGAGTCACCCCACCCCCTTCTCCTCCCAAACAACGGGTGACATAAAACTCATACAACTTATCACCTCCGCCACACCTCCAACACAACTCAGCCTCAACAGCAGCAGAATTCAGTTCGTTTTTGACTGATGGCTTCCTTACTTGGTCTCTTACACCCCCCCCTCCCCTTCCCCCCCCCCCCCCCCCCCCCCCCGCCACTCAACCAACCATCATTCCTTATCCATTCCTCCGCACTGCTACTATATGTACATGAAAGATGAAATCGAATTCAAACTTTCCTAGGAAACCAGTAATTTGTATTTACAATGAATCCATGTTTAATATTTTAAAATCGCTTTACCTGGATTTGTCTTATGTCCAAAAGGGCATAACCATCGGCTTTCGGGCCGAGGGTGGAAGCATTTCCGAAATGGCAAGTTTGTATAGTATACTGTGCTTGTCAAAGTGGCGCTAATCGAAACCTGGGCCGTGGCAACTGTGATCCACTACGGGCCACATATGACAGGGGTGAACGACGGCTGTGGATATGTATTCGGAAAGCAGACGTGACACTGTAGAGCAACTGACCGGCCAGATGAATCTGAATGACCATTCAGCGAATGTTGGCGCGTGTGGGTCTCCACGGCAGGTGCTTAGTGCTTAGTTCATGCACCAGTACTGATTGCAGTTAATCAGTGGAAAGGCTGCAATTTGCAATCCAATACCACATCTGTACATCCACTGAGTGAAGGCAGGTGGCCTTTTCAGATGAATCACATTTTTTTGCTTCATCAGGCATATGGCCTTTTGCGTGTGCGGTCCTGCAACAATCATCGGAAGGTTCAAATGGCTCTGAGCACTATGGGTCTTAACATCTGAGGTCATCATTCCCCTATAACTTAGAACTACTTAAACCTAACTAACCTAAGGACATCACCACATCCATGTCCTAGGCAGGATTCGAACCGGTGACCGTAGCGGTCGCGCGGGTCCAGACTGTAGCGCGTAGAACTGCTCGGCCACCCCGGCCGGCAATCATCGGAAGGGTCCAGGCCGTAGTAGGAAGCGTTATGGCTTAGGGAATGTTTTCGTGGCATTCCCTGGATGATACTGTCATTCTGGAAGGTACAGTGGATCAACACAAGTATGCATCTATCGCTTGGGATCATGTCCACTCCTTCATGCTATTTTTTTTTTTGCTCGGCACGGTAGCATCTATCAGAAGAACAATGCAAAGTGTCACACAACTCGCAGTGTACATGTGTTTTTGGAAGGGCATTAGGGTAAATTTAACGTAGTATCCTGGCCACGAAATTCCCCGGATTTAAACCAAATCGAGAATCCTGTGGGCCCTCTCGATCGGGCTGATCGCGCCGTGGATCCTCAACCGATAAACCTAGCCATCTGGCCACGGTACTGTAGTCGGCATGGCTCCACATCACTGTCAACGTGAACGTCACAGACTCTCCTCCTGGACGTCTCGCAGCGGTCCGCGTTCGAAAAAGTGGTTATCAGCCATGTGACATATGGTCACATTAATGGACTGGGCTACATACTGTATATGCCAGCGAGAGCGCCACGACACCAGCGTCCTCAGGAGCCCATGGGGGAAGAACAGAACCCTGATTATGGCCAAGAAGAACGCTGGGTACCGCCAAGAAGGACGCTTTTCCACTATAAGGCAGAGTGCCGTGAGTGGGCAAGCATAGACAGACATGCTTGGAGAGCGTGCTGTTTGATGAACTCAAGTACAGCAAGTCTGTTGCGGTTTCACTAAAGCAGTCCGTGCTGTGCACTTACCGGAGTGTCTGATCTGGGATTAGTCTTTCAGCTGAGTGGGAATCTGATTGGTATGCAGGTCTCTAGAGGATTCGGCGCATGTTGTAAGTCTGCCAGCGGTGCGGAAGGTATTGTATTTACAGGAAGCAGACGATAGTACTGAGTAGCGTGTAATTGAAATTGCTCTTTATGAGCTTGACTGTGTTAACTTATACTGCTGTCAAATGTTCAATTGACTGATCGGCTGAACCTGTTTTTCAACAAAAGATTTTAATTGAATTACCGGTTTATGTAAGGTTACTCAGTTGTATTGTATGTATCGTATGTTAACCGGGGACCTAGAAACGACGGAGAGGCTCCGTCCCCGCCGCAGCCACAGTGGTCCACAACCCCACGACTACCGCAGTCCACTTCATCCCGCCGCCAACCCACAACGAACCCAGGATTATTGTGCGGTTCGGCCAAACGTGAGGAGAGGGGCTAGTGTAATTGTTTAATACAAACCATACAAAAATGCACGGAAGTATGTTTTTTAACATAAACCTACGTTTTTTTAAATGGAACCACGTTAGTTTTGTTAGCACATCTGAACATATAAACAAATACGTAATCAGTGCCGTTTGTTGCATTGTAAAATGTTAATTACATCCGGAGATATTGTAACCTATAGTTGACGATTGAAACCTCCGACGTTCAGTTGCGTGTTGTAACAAACACGGGCCACGGTCGGCGAGCAGCATCTGCAGGGACACGTTTACGATGACGACTGTGTTTACGAGTGTGGCTGTAGTGCACTGTTGTGGTTTGGTCTAGCTGTCGCAGTGTCAGCATGTAGCGCTTGCTGCTATTGTTATTCTGCATTCGTCTTCGCACGCAGACCAACTGTAGTACACCGTGTTACCAGACGTCTGCGATAGTGTAGTGTTGTAGGAACTGTGACCATGGTGTATTCGAACTCTGAAAAGGCGGAGATGATACTCATCTATGGCGAGTGTCGACGAAATGCAGCTGAAGCCTGTAGGGTGTATGCAGAACGGTACCCGGACAGAGAGCATCCAACGTGTCGCATTGCAAAACATCTACCGCCAACTGTACGCAACAGGTATGGTCGTAGCACGCAAACGGGTCCGTAACACGCCCGTCACAAGAGAAGCGGGACATTGCGAGAGCCGGTGGACTGAGTCAAAGTAGTGTCATGCGCATACTGCATCGTCACCGCTTTCACCCGTTTCATGTGTCGCTACATCAGCAATTACATGGTGATGACTTTAATCATCGAGTGCAATTCTGTTAATGGGCATTAACAGAGAATGCGGTGCAGTTCTACCTGTTTACCGATGAAGCGGGTTTCACAAACCACGGGGCAGTGAATCTACGGAACATGCATTACTGGTCTGTGGAGAATCCTCGCTGGCTCAGACAGGTAGAGCGACAGCGACCGTGGACTGTAAATGTATGGTGCGGAATCATTGGCGACCACCTCATTGGTTCTCACTTCATTGCAGGGGCCCAAACAGCTGGAACATACATCGTGTTTCTACAGAATGATCTGCCAACGTTGCTCGAAAATGTCCCACTGGAAACGCGTCGACGTATGTGGTATCAGCATGATGGTGCACCTGTAAAAAATGGTTCAAATGGCTCTGAGCACTATGGGACTTAACATCTGTGGTCATCAGTCCCCTAGAACTTAGAACTACTTAAACCTAACTAACCTAAGGACATCACACACATCCATGACCGAGGCAGGATTCGAACCTGCGACCGTAGCGGTCCCGCGGTTCCAGACTGAAGCGCCTAGAACCGCACGGCCACACCGGCCGGCTGGTGCACCTGCACATTCCGCAATTAACACTAGGCTAACCCTTGACAGGATGTTCGACGGGCGTTTAATAGGATGTGGAGGACGCATAAACTGGCCAGCCCGTTCTCCTGATCTTACACCTCTGGACTTCTTTCTGTGGAGTACGTTAAAGGAGAATGTGTACCGTGATGTGCCTACAACCCCAGAGGATATGAAACAACGTATTGTTTCAGCCTGCGGCGACATTACACCAGATGTACTGCGGCGTATACGACATTCATTACGCCAGAGATTGCAATTGTGTGCAGCAAATGATGGCCACCACATTGAACATCTATTGGCCTGACATGTCGGGACACACTCTATTCCACTCCGTAATTGAAAACGGAAACCACGTGTGTACGTGTACCTCACCCCTCATGGTAATGTACATATGCGTCAGTGAAAAAGACCAATAAAAAGGTGTTAGCATGTGGACGTAATGTGCTGTTCCAGTCTCTTCTGTACCTAAGGTCCATCACCGTTCCCTTTGGATCCCTACGTAATTCGGTGCTCTCCGATACACACGATCGAACAGCGGAGGAGTGGTACTCAAGCGTCAACTTTAGGTTACAATATCTCCGGATGTAATTAACATTTTACAATGCAACAAACAGCACTGATAACGTATTTGTTTATATGTTCAGATGTGCTAACAAAACTAACGGGGTTCCATTTAAAAAACGTAGGTTTGTGTTAAAAAACATACTTCCGTGCATTTTTTTATGGTTTGTATTAACCAATTACACTAGCCCCTCTCCTCATGTTCGGTGTGTGGAATCGATTCGTCAGGATTTGATGTGGTTTACGAAATATATCCAGCGAGTCTGGTGTCGAAGTTCTAAGATCCTTCAAAAAATTTCTTGATATCATTATGTGGGAATAAACCCTTTTACCCCTTTTTAATCGGGATAGGCCAACAAGTATGATCCTGGATTTGGTATACTGACAATAACATATGGTCCGGTATATATAAGATTCCATTTTTTAGTGTCCTTTCTCAGTTTCGAGGAATGCAGGTGTCGCCTCAATAAAACTTTTTCTCCGAGATGAAACGTCTGAATCCTGTGTATCCTTTGGTCATATGTCAACTTCCGTTGTGCTGCCTTTTCAGTCAAACCGACAAGTGCTAGTCGAATCTTTTCCTCCCATGTTAGTTTTTGATCTTCATGCTTTGGCAAATGGTTTATCCAGAAATTATTTTCAGCCTGCTTAAACATTAGCTCTGTTGGAGTGAAGGTAGTTGAGGTATGTGGCAGATTATTAAATATTTGCTCAAATTCCGACAGATAATCAGCCCATGATGTTTGTTTATTGTGACATTGTGTATGCATTAATCTAGGGCTTCACAACACACGTGCTCGCGGAGCAAGCTGTGAGCAGCAAGGCGCGAGCACGGAGCAGCGCCAGCACGCTACCCCCACTACCGCACCAGAGCGGAGAGTGGGGAGATTCATGTGAGGCACACAACAGCTGCCGCCAGTCAATGTAAATCCGCGGCCACCTGCAGGGATATCAATCACGAATTATACTGCGACAAATGAAACAAATAAAGGAGAATGTACACGTGCCAGATAATTTTATTAGCTTAGTGTATGCCTCTACATTCGTATTAATTTGTGAACTGTTACACAATAAAAGGTGTCACTGAAGTGTGGGATTCTCGGTTATCTTGTACTTTTTGCCCTTTACAATTGCGTTTATGTTCGGAGTAATTGTTCTTGTGCATTGTAGGCGCAGCGTGCAGTTTAAATTTCGATCAGAAAATGCGTTTCTCAGGCGCGTCTTGTTACATTTCATTGCAGAGAACAGTTGTTCACAAACATACGTGGAACCGAACATTGATATTATTGTAGGCGCCAGTTTGTGCAAACGAGGAAATCTATGCTGAGGAAAGTGTCTGTAGAATTCCAAAATGTTTTTCGTGTTCTGAAATTTGTCTCCGTATTCTCTGTCACACTGCAGGTCAATAATTTCTAGTTGCAGCTCAGGACGAATCTCTTCAATATTCGCTGAATATGGAGAGGAGAACAGATCAGAATCACTGTCTAGTGCTGTCAGATCTTGAAAGCGTTGATCAAATTCTTCCTTAAGGGCAACTAAACTATGTGAATAACGTTCACAGTTTTTGTGAACATCTTGCATGGATGGCAATTTAGGAAAACGAGCTAGATTTCCTGTTTCCAGCTGACTCACCCAAAGTGTCAATTTCATTTTAAAAGCTTGTATTCGATCTATGAAATGAGTAATTAGCAGATCTTTACCTTGTAGTGAAATGTTCAAAGCATTCAGATGGCTAGTTAAATCTGCTAAGAACGCGAGATCACATTTCCATGAAGGCTCCTTCAATTCAGGAACACACATGTTATTTATTTCCATGAACATATTTATCTCATCTAATAGGGAAAAAATCGATTTAATAATTCGCCACGACTAAGCCAGCGGACCTCGCTGTAATAAGGCTGGCTACCATACTGGTTTTCTACATCCTCAAGAAAGCTTTTAAATTGCCTGTGTTGTAGCCCATGCTTCCTTATATAATTGGTTGTACGAACAACAACACTCATCACATTTTTTTAGAGTGATACTCTTTGCACATAAGTTTTCCTGGTGGATCATACAGTGAACGCCGCTTATTTCATTCGGCACGGTCAGTTTTTGCATTTTCTCCTTCAACAGCGCAACGAAACCTGATTTTTTCCCTGTCATCTCTGGTGCACCGTCTGTAGACACTGAAACTAAAGAATTCCACGACAATCCTATATTTTCAACACTTTCTTCAACACTACTTAAAGTATCACCTCCAGTTGCAGTGTTCTTCATGACTACTACATCGAGGAGCTCCTCTCTCACCTGAAGAGCTCTATTAACACCTCTAATAAATATGGCAAGCTGTCTGTTCCAATGATATCAACACTTTCGTCCAGAGGTAGAGAATACGCCATAAAATCTTTACAGATATTTGCAGGCTGGCTCTGGACGTCGTCTGCCATGTCCTGTATGCGACACATAATGGTCATGTTAGATAATGGCACAATCAGAAACTGTTCAACTTGAGATGGACACAAATGTTCCGCTGCAGCTACCAAACATTCTTTTATTAAATCGCCATCAGTGAAGGGGCGCAGGGATTTTGCTAAAAGCAAAGCAGTTTTGTAACTCACTCTGAGAGCTGTCTCAGTTGATTTTTCTTCGTCGTCCAGATCTTCTTTGGATAGCTTCCTTTTAAGTTTAATAACTTCCTGTGCACGATCTGGTCCATCACATTTTCCACTTCCGTAGTCTTTCGGGTGGTACGACATATAATGTCGCTGGAAATTAAATTTCCTAAAAGAATTCAGCGTTTTGTGACATACTAAATATTTTGCAACTCCATCTTTTTCTGTAAACAGATACAATTCCTCCCAATTTGGGTTGAACTGCGAAAGCATGGTTGGGGTTACACAACGGCGACTTGACATGATTCTTAACCAGCGAAGTAACTGTTAGAGCTGATCGTAGTACTTTAAAAGCTACACAGTCGGTGCGAATTCAATAGGCATGCTGCGGCCCTATTCAAACGTGCGCGCGCATTTCCCCTCCCTCCCCTCCTTCCCTACTGCGCGACCTTGCACCTGCTCGCGAGCACGTGCCTGAGCAGACGCGAGTACTCGCGCTCAAAACCGGCCAGTTGTTAAGCCCTGCATTAATCTGTTTAATTCCCAGAAAATTCATGCTATTGGATTGCCTTGAGGGTGGTAACATGATGTCAATATTTGCCAAATTTCAAGCTGTGCTAGTGTTTGTTTCCATTTAAATCCAGTAAAAATTCTGGCATTGTCTGAAATTACGGATTTAGGTAAACCTGCATGCGGAATATAGTCACGCACAAATCTCATTTCAACAGCTCTGGCAGTAGCACACTTTAATGGATATAATTTTACATATTTTGTAAATACATCATAAAATCCAACAATGAATCTTACTCCTCCTCTTGACCATGGAAGTGGGCCGCAGATATCACACGAAATTAGTGACCTTGTGTCTTGTGGAATAATTGAATGCTTCTGCTTCTTTACTACCTTTATTGTCCGGTTTTGCTTTCTGACAGATTAACCACTTTTGTATTAGTTTGTGCACTTTCCTCCTAATATTCGGCAAATAACAGTAGGCTCCTATTTTGTTTGCACATTTAACCACTCGAAAATGTCCCCATGATAAGTGGGTGAACCAAATTAATTTCTCCTCGTATTCTTTCGGGATGCACACACACCACAGTGGATTGTTGTACTTCCCACATCTGAAGAATAATACTCCATTCACTAACTTGTAGTGGTCTAAATTGGCACTTGAATTTTGTTGTTCCTTTAGCTGAATTATCTTGTTCCACCGCTGATCCTTCCGTTGTAAATTTCTCGTACCTCTACAGAGAAGTATATAGTAAGCTTTGTAGTTATTGTCTTGCACCAGTAGTACTGGAAATTCTGAAGTATTGATTGATTCTATTTCCTACCTTAAACCTTCTGGAGATCTCGAAAGTGCATCAGCAATAATATTCTCCTTGCCAGATACATGAACGATTTTAAGTTGGTATTGATGTAGTGTCATTGTCCAACGTGACAGTCTGGGATGTAATAATTTACACATCTGAAAAAAGGTTAGTGATTGATGGTCACAATACACAATGGTTTTCAAGCCATATAAATAATAATTAAACTTCTTGAATGCCCAGATAACTCCAAGTGCTTCAAGTTCTGTTGTTGTATAAGCTCTTTCACATGGTGATAAAACTCTACTAGCAAATGATATTGGGCAGAATGTTGTTACTTCTTTTATTTTCCTTATCTGGAAGAGACAGGCACCTAATCCAACATCCGAGGAATCTGTAGAAAGACAGAACTCACAATTCATATCAGGATGATATAACAAGGATTCATTGACGAGTTGGTCTTTAATGTCTCGAAACGTTAGTTCACATTCTTCGGTCCATTGGCATGGCACATCCTTCCGGAGAAGTCGGTTTAATGCTTCGGAATTCGTGGCTTGATTCTTTATGAAACGACGGAAGAACGACGCCATTCCTATGAATCCCTTCAGTTGTCTCTTATTCCGTGGAAATGGAAAATTTCTGTTTGCACTTATCTTCTTCTCAGTCGTCAGAATACCTTTTGCATCAATCATATGCCCCAAGAACTTAATTTGTGGTAACGCAAAGTGAGACTTCTATAGGTTTACTGTAATTCCTGTCTTCTTGAAGACATCAAAAATCCTCTCCAGAATATGTAAATGCTCTTCCCAAGTCTTCGTGGCTATTAATAAATCGTCAACGAATATTGTTATCCGACTTCGCAATTCTGGCCCAAGAGCATAATCCAACGCTGAAATGAATATTCCGGCACTGATATTGAGTCCGAACGGGACAACGTTGAACTGGTAACTTCTACCTGCATAGATGAATGTCGTATATTTCCTAGATTCTTCATTCATGGGGACTTGCCAATAAGAACTTCTCAGATCGACACTAGTCAAGTACGAAACATATAGAAAATTTTGAATTAACTCATCAGTATTTTCCGGATGGGTTCTCACAGGTACTATTATTTTATTGATCTCCCTCGCATCAAGAACTAACCTTACGTTGCCTCCAGGTTTTGGAACGACTAACAACGGGGAACAATATGGACTCGTTGATGGCTCAATCAGGTCCCATTTTAGCATTCTATTTTTCTCCTTTTGAACAGATTGTTTTAATCGCTAGGGGATCGGATAGTTCGTGTGACAGTAAGTTTGATGTGGCTTTACTTACAGGTGGCAAATATACCCTCTGATGATTCCCGGTTTCTCATCAAAAATCTCT
This sequence comes from Schistocerca cancellata, assembly GCF_023864275.1. Taxonomy (NCBI): domain Eukaryota; kingdom Metazoa; phylum Arthropoda; class Insecta; order Orthoptera; family Acrididae; genus Schistocerca; species Schistocerca cancellata. Next base: position 168,777,505 of record NC_064634.1, read on the forward strand.
TCATAAGCCGCTAACAGAGGATGAAGCTGCTGCCTTTGTTCTACAGTAAGCTGATTTGATTCACTGGCTTTAACTATTGCTGTTTGATTAAAGTCTTCATTCTGCATCGAATTATTTGAAAGATCCTTCCAACGACCGCTTGTAGTATCAATTAATTGAATGGTGGCACCCTGACATTACTTCTTGTGCACCGTCTCCTTTCTGTTTAAGTCCAGTGCTATCTCTCCGCCATTTATTCAAAATTTAACTTTCCCTTCCGAAAAATCAATCTTACAATCGTACTCCTGCATACTCCCAATACCATGAACACATTCCACTAACAACTTCTCTACTGCAAGGAACATGCATCTTATTGCTACATTTCCCATCTTCATCTCCAATTGGGTTTGTACTTTGACACTGGGAGAGCGTGCTCCTACAGCTCCAATGATTTTACAGTTTTGTACCGGTAAAATTGGTACCTTCCTCTTCTTAACAATTCTCCTAAAACAATCGCCTGAGATGACATTTACGGAAGCGGCGGTGTCTAGTATTACATTCGTTGGATTCTCCTCTATTTCGACAAATACCTCCGATACAGGAACTCTCGATCTTTCATTCTGACACATTGTTAAATGTTTCGTCAACTCTTCAGTTAATAGCTCACCGTCATTATATCGTAACATTTGCACTTTTACTGACTCGCCCCTAACAGATCCTCTGACCGCTCCTCCGGGGCACGATGCGGTCACGAGTAGTTTGAATGATTTGTATTACGATTGCTATTTGCATCGGCAATTATTTCAGTAATGATCGGTTGTTGTGGTGAATCGTGATCCCATTCTGTCTGTTGAGGTGAATTTGGTCGGTATTGCCTCGATTGGTTCGTGTAGTTATTGTTATTATTCTGCGGCTGTTGGTAGAGCTGTCTCGCATTCCCATACATAGAATTAAATCGATTACAATTTCTGTTGTTCCTGAAACTGCCCCTCGCGGCACTGTTATTGAAATTTCCTTAATAATAATAATTGTTGTTTCCATTTAATCCATTTCTAAGTCTTCGCGGATAAGAGGGTTGGTCGTCATTATTATTACTGTCACTATTATTGCCATTTCCGTTCCTGGTGTAGCTCGTATTTGCTTCAATTGCTCTTATTTGATGGAACATTTCTCTTGGCCTTTGATCGTCCTCCTCAATTGAACCAATGTGATCAAGAGTGGTCATAAACGAGTCTAAGTCCTTATAATTTATGTACCAAAACTGATTCCTTATATTCGTGGGTAATCTGGATTTAAGTATTGTGAGAATGTCAGGTAAAGGAATTGGTACGTCCCAGTATAATGATTTGTTAATATATTTATCAAAATATTTCTTTAGGGATCCTCTAGAGAATGAGAAAGACTCAGGATATAACACTTCCTGCCTTAGTCTTTCTTGTATTCCAACAGACCAGTATTTTTTTTTTTAAAAAAAAGCCTGCTCAAATTCTTTATATACTTTACAGGACGATATTTGCTCAGATGCCCACAATGCTACTGATCCTTGAATATATCCTCACACAAAACTAATCTTTTGCCATTCTGTCCAAGATCGTGGAAATAGACCTCTAAAGCTTCTAACGAAAATTACAGGATGAACATTCCTTTTATCAGGATTAAAGATTTGGAATTCTCTTTGTTTAACCATTTTTTCTTCTACCGCACTACGATTCCAAAAATCATCCTGTTCAAAATCTTCACGGTGACAATCGGGTCGATCACCTCTAACCTGTGACGTTATACTTCTTTCTGTGTCTGACCTTGACGTGGACGGAATGTTACGCATAAACTGAGAATTTTGTTTGTTGCTTCGTAAGATTTCCAAATCCTCCTGCGAGAGATTTAACGATCTTTCAATATTCTCCTTCCAACGCGAAAATTCCTCACCAAAATGGTCACGGACTTCCTTCAACCCTTTGTGAAAGAAATCCTCTTGGGAACTATCAGAAATCGACTGCAAAGCTACTTTCGCTGTTTCTTCGATCTTTTCAGAAGAAAAATTCTGCCGTTCTAATGTTATTTCTGAAAATTTCCCGGTAAGTACATTGATTCTATGTTCAACATCCGTCTGGTTTTCCTTGACTTTGTCGAAATGCTTCTTTAGATTGTCTTGTGATTCTATTATTTCAGATATCATAGCTACGCCACATTGCATGTCCTCTTGTGATTGTATTAATTGAGGAATAAGTTCGACTTGTTTTTGTATCGTGTCAATCTTGACAGATACATATTCGGTTAGTTCCGCCTTTAATTTACTGGTAATTTCTTGACATTGCTGACGGACCTGCTCAATTTGAGCAATGAGATTTTGTTCGGTTCTTTCTGCCTGCCCTTTTATTTCCTCTGTCTTGGTATTTAACGTGTGATCTAGTTCACTAAAGCTTTCTCGTAATTGATTCTGTAATTCGGTTTGATTTTCACTTAACTTATTATGCAGGTCAGACAGTACGCTGATAATTCTCGTTTGACTTCGGCTTTCCCTTCTGCTAAGAGGGATAGCTGCTGCATAATCACAATTAACGGGTCCACAACATTTTGATCTGGTGTCGTACGAACATTGTCTGAACCAGCGGGGATTTCTATATTCCTACCGCTATCCACAACAGTCTCAGAATTGCTCTCTGTGGCCTCTGCTTCGGCGCAAACAGTTGAAGGCTGTTGCACGTCTTGTTGCTGATGCATGGACATTTTATATGCAGCTCTAGTTAATACCATGAAATAATTATCTATCACAGTTTATAAATCACTGAATATTGTTTCAAAATTAATTTCTTAACCAAGTTTAACGTTCAGATTAATTCACTGAGGTAGTCAAGTTAAATGCCCACACACGAAATAATAATCACACAACGTTAAAATTCTACAAGCTATCTACTCTCTGAAAAAACTTCTTTCCAAGATACTTCAAATTCTATTTTAACTACAAAATGAAAAATTGGTTTGTTCTGGCCTTTATCTGGAGTGCAATTCTTGTCTAGTAGGTGAAACTTTTCCTGTCGGTAACCTTTACTGTCAGCACAGGATATCTCTACAGCTTAATTCCAGCTCGTTCTCGTAGTTTATCGTGAAACAGAAAATACATGTATTATAGAACAATCCAAGGAGTCCTGTCACACTGGCGCCAATATAATTTTAATTAGCATTGTGTTTATACCGGTTGCTGGTGAGGAGGAAAGTAGTTATTAGTATTTTATTAATGATCTCATTCATAAGCAGTCATAGCACAGTCATCACAGTCGGTCAAGAAAGTTTTAATTAAGCTTTACTTGTTTAATCGGAATGTGACGATGACTCTCCTTGTCAGCAGTGTCGATGATTCGAAGCGATCTGCAGTCCTGTGTAAATAAAATGTCTTTGTTTTCTTGCGCTGCGTAGAAAGTCAGGAAAACCCAGACCAAGCGGAAAGTTGGCTGTGATAGAGTTTAATTATCCGATGAAATAATGGAGCTCTTGGTCTAATAATTGCAGGTTCGTTTCCAATTCATCGGAAGTGCCCTTCTGATTACCAACGAAACGACACCTCCGTGCAAATTTCCAATTAGAGAATACATATATAATGAAATTCCTTACACACCTTTGATGTAAATGCTCAGTATATATTTTCTTGAGTAGTATACAATATACTGCGTGAGTCACCTAACATTACCGCTGGATATATTTCGTAAACCACATCAAATACTGACGAATCGATTCCACAGACCGAACGTGAGGAGAGGGGCTAATGTAATTGGTTACTACAAACCATAAAAAAATGGACGGAAGTATGTTTTTCAACACAAACCTACGTTTTTTTAAACGGAACCCCGTTAGTTTTGTTAGCACATCTGAACATATAAACAAATACGTTATCAGTGCCGTTTGTTGCATTGTAAAATGTTAATTACATCCGGAGATATTGTAACCTAAAGTTGACGCTTGAGTACCACGCCTCCGCTGTTCGATCGTGTGTATTGGAGAGCACCGAATTACGTAGGGATCCAAAGGGAACGGTGATGGTCCTTAGGTACAGAAGAGACTGGAACAGCACATTACGTCCACATGCTAACACCTTTTTATTGGTCTTTTTCACTGACGCACATGTACATTACCATGAGGGGTGAGGTACACGTACACACGTGGTTTCCGTTTTCAATTACGGAGTGGATTAGAGTGTGTCCCGACATGTCAGACCAATAGATGTTCAATGTGGTGGCCATCATTTGCTGCACACAACTGCAATCTCTGGTGTAATGAATGTCGTACACGCCCCAGTACATCTGGTGTAACGTCGCCGCAGGCTGCCACAATACGTTGTTTCATATCCCCTGGGGTTGTAGGCACATCACGGTACACATTCTCCTTTAACGTACCCTACAGAAAGAAGTCCAGAGGTGTAAGATCAGGGGAACGGGCTGGCCAATTTATGCTTCCTCCACGTCCAATTAAACGCCCGTCGAACATCCTGTCAAGGGTCAGCCTAGTGTTAATTGCGGAATGTGCAGGTGCACCATCATGCTGATACCACATACGTCGACGCGTTTCCAGTGGGACATTTTCGAGCAACGTTGGCAGATCATTCTGTAGAAACGCGATGTATGTTGCAGCTGTTTGGGCCCCTGCAATGAAGTGAGGGCAATGTTTCAAGCGTCAACTTTAGGTTACAATATCTCCGGATGTAATTAACATTTTACAATGCAACAAACGGTACTGATTACGTATTTGTATATATGTTCAGATGTGCTAACAAAACTAACGTGGTTCCATTTAAAAAAACGTAGGTCCGTGTTAAAAACATACTTCCGTGCATTTTTGTATGGTTTGTATTAAACAATTACACTAGACCCTCTCCTCACGTTCGGTCTGTGGAATCGGTTCGTCAGTATTTGATGTGGTTTACGAAATATATCCAGCGGTAACGTGAGGTGACTCACCCTGTATTTTCAATCTCTTCCTTCCAGTAATCTCGATAGCAAAATTACAATTATTCAATGCGGCTATTCGGCACGGAGAAGATCCTAGAAGTCCTCTCAACACACCAGAGAGAATATTACAAAGAGTAATTAGGCGCTCATGGAATAGTAATAGTACTGTACTACTTTGCGCATCGATTCTGCAAGTATATAGATGGCCAAGTAGGAAACGTAATTCACTCATAGAATTGTGCAGCGATAATTAGTTGAATATAAAGAATCTTGCTTTTAAGCTGATTAAAATCTGGTATCTATTCCAGTTTGTGAACAGGGATCTAAATGCTCATTTGCATTCCGTTTGGTAAATCATTGTTGTCTCTAATAACCAAATAAAATAGTGAAGTGAGTTTAGAGTGATGTATTATTTTTTGAAAGACAGGACCTTCGCATCTGACTGTTGGCTTTATTTAAAAATCACCATAAACGTTCATATTTCCTTTCATATGGTACAGTATGAGTATTCATATTGCAAATTTGTTCAAATACAACATGAGTTTGCACAACGGTAGGACTTAAAATCATTTCCTCTCGTGGAAATCGACAGGTTACGAGCAGAGCCAAAGCTTTTCGTGACGAGTTTATAGCTCCTCGCGTATCGCTTGCGCTAGCACCACGTAAGCCAAATGTCACGTGATTGTTCGAGCAGCACTGGATGTCGCATCTGGTTTTTATGTGTATCAGGACATCTTCAGCCCATTCTAAAGTGAGTATCGTTTTCCCTGTCTTACTGTAAACTTATGACAGCAGGCGGGCTGTTCAATAGGTTTTTCAGACTGCTCGCTGTCGCAGCAGAGCGTCAGCTCAGTGCGTCACGGGCGCACATGTGTCTGTCTATTCTGTTCCCACGTGGTAAGGTCAAACATGTCTGCCGGGACGCGTCGACCTGGAGGACATTCACAGGCGCTGCCCCCGGCACTTCCTGTAAGTGTGCGCTCACGCTCACCGCAGTGTGTCCACTGCGTGTGCTTCTCGATCCTCTTCGCGATATGTAGAGGCTGCGCAGTTGGCAGTAGTTAATTTTATGGTAAAAGTCTATGTGTAAATATTTGCAATAATAACTACACTACTGGCCATTAAAATTGCTACACTACGAAGATGACGCGCTACAGACGCGAAATTTAACCGACAGGAACTAGCTGCTGTGATATGCAAATGATTAGCTTTTCGGAACATTCACACAAGGTTGGCGCCGGTGGCGACACCTACAATGTGCTGACATGAGGGACGTTTGTAACCAATTTCTCATGCACAAACAGCAGTTGAGCGGCGTTGCCCGGTGAAACGTTGTTGTGATGGCTCGTGTAAGGAGGAGAAATGCGTATCATCACGTTTCCGACTTTGATAAAGGTCGGATTGTAGCCTATCGCGATTGCGGTTTATCGTATCGCGACATTGCTGTTCGCGTTGATCGACATCCAATGACTGTCAGCAGAATATGGAATCGATGGGTTCAGGAGGGTAATACAGAACGCCGTGCTGGATCCCAACGGTCTCGTATCACTAGCAGTCGAGATGACAGGCATCTTATCTGCATGGCTGTAACGGATCGTGCAGCCACGTTTCGATTTCTGAGTCAACAGATGGGGACGATTGCAAGACAACAACCATCTGCACGAACAGTTCGACGACGTTTGCAGCAGCATGGAGTATGAGTTCGGAGACCATGGCTGCGTTACCCTTGAAGCTGCATCACAGACAGGAGCGCCTGCGATGGTGTACTCAACGACGAACTAGGGTGCACGAATGGCGAAACGTCATTTATGCAGATGAATCCAGGTTCTGTTTATAGCATCATAATGGTCGCATCCGTGTTTGGCGACATCGAGGTGAACGCACATTGGAAGCGTGTATTCGAAATCACCATACTGGCGTATCACCCGGCGTGATGGTAAGGGGTGTCATTGGTTACACGTCTCGGTCACCTCTTGTTCGCATTGACGGCACTTTGAACAGTGGACGTTACATTTCAGATGCGTTACGACCCTTCATTCGATCCCTGCGAAACCCTACATTTCAGCAGGATAATGCACGACCCCATGTTGCAGGTCCTGTACGGGCCTTTCTGGATACAGAAAATGTTCGCTGCTGCCCTGGCCAGCAGATTCTCCAGATCTCTCACCAATTGAAACGTCTGGTCAATGGTGGCCGAGCAACTGGCTCGTCACAATACGCCAGTCACTACTCTTGATGAACTGTGGTATTGTGTTGAAGCTGCATGGGCTGCTGTACCTGTACACGCCATCCAAGCTCTGTTTGACTCAATGCCCAGGCGTATCAAGGCCGCTATTATGGCCAGAGGTAGTTGTTGTGGGTACTGATTTCTCAAGATCAGTGCACCCAAATTGCGTGAAAATGTTATCACATGTAAGTTCTAGTATAATATATTTGTCCAATGAATACCCGCTTAGCATCTGCATTTCTTCTTGGTGTGGCAATTTTAATGGCCAGTAGTGTATTAGCGGTTAAAATTTTACGGACAGTGCCAGTAACTCTTATGTTTACTTTTGTTACATGTGTAAGGTGGTCATGTCATTTTGATTTTTGTATGTCATCGGTGTGCATGTCAGAGAGAGAACAAGTTATATTATTATTAAGCTATCTTTGGTTTTGTCGTGGCACAGTCTTTGACTCTTCGCAGTCTGATAACATTCTTAAGTCTAGTTTACACGACGACATTGGGTTGCGTCGCTCATTGCGTGGAATGAGTGGCACGCAAATGGCTTCATATTTGACTGTAGGCACAGCGAAACCAGTTTTTCAGACTGCTCGCTGTCGCAGCAGAGCGTCAGCTCAGTGCGTCACGGGCGCACATGTGTCTGTCTATTCTGTTCCCACGTGGTAAGGTCAAACATGTCTGCCGGGACTCGTCGACCTGGAGTTTTGTTTTGTGGGTTCCCGAGTCGTGTCTGAAATGAAAGTTTTGGCAGCTGCTCGTCGCACGAGTTGTGGCGGAGTTAAAGATTGTTGCGTGGAATCGCTGCATGAGAAAAAAAAATAAGAAACGTGTTTCGATTCGTGACCGGATGAAGAAAAGAAGTCAGCTCGGTTGCTCAGAATCCTTGCTGAAATAATTTGTAATGGAAGAGCAAGTAGTTCTTTTAATTATTTTAGAATGTCACCAGAACTGTTAACGTTTCTTCTAAATAGAGTTAATTATGCACCAGAACTGAAATTACACAGCGCATTGCATGCATTACGCCGGCCGTTGTGGCCGAGAGGTTCTAGGCGCTTCAGTCTGGAACCGCGCGACCGCTACGGTCGCAGTTTCGAATCGTGCCTCGGGCATGGATATGTGTGATGTCCTTAGGTTAGTTAGATTTAAGTAGTTCTAAGTTCTAGGGGACTGATGACCTCAGACGTTAAGTCCCATAATGCTCAGAGCCATTTTGCATGCATTACAATCGAGAACACTCGGCATGCTATAAGATGCGGTTTTAGTTGGTGATGATGCTTTTTCATTAACACCAATAATTATTAACAGTAATAATTATTAACATTAACAGCAGTAATTATTTGAAGCAGGCCGCATTAAGAAGAGAATGGCTTGCAAACTACTCTCTTGAAGATAGATCTGTACAGTGGCAGTATTTCAAAATTCAAACACATGGGAATGGGGAGCACTGCTGCGACATTTAAATAGATGAGTATTGAATAAAGTATGTAGCTTCTTCATTTGTGTAGCCTTCCTCTTGTCAATATTATTCCTTAAAAAAAAAAAAAAAAAAAAGAGTCGGCCAACTCGAATGATGGGATTTTAGTCTTGTAGATAAGAGCATTTCTACAGCTAGAATTACATTTGCTTGTATTTTTCGTAATTCAGTTGTATATGTGCTCCTGATTCAATAAATTTTGCCATTTAGCAGAGATATTGTCAAACTATCTATGTTCTGATCCTACGTGACGGTCTCAGGAGCAGCAATAGGTTGCTTATTTTTGTAATCAGCATCATTGAAATCCCAAAAACACCTATGCAAAGCATAGATATCCAAAAAGCGAACGTTATTCTCCGTTCCCCACTTCATGTTTCAGTTTGTCTACATTCTACGAACACACATAACCTCAAAACCCATGCAGCTAGTGTCTCCAAAGTTGGAACACGCCGAAAGTGTTTAGTTTCACCGACGAGTTGCGCAACGTGCGGCGCGCATGCGCAGTGGCCGATGTCGTCGTGTAAACTAGGCTTCAGTTGAAGTGTGGTAGGTGATGGACGTATTCAGCAGTACTGTGTTGACATGTGATCGTATCTGTTAGATGAAGAAATTTTTGGAAATTTGTGGTAAGGTCCTATGGGACCAAACGGTAGAGGTCATCGGTCCCTAGGCTTGCACACTAATTAAACTAACTTACAGTAAGGACAAGACGCGCACCCATGCCCGAGGGAGAACTGGAACCTCCGAAGGGGGGAGCCGCGCGAACCGTGACGAGGCGCCTTATACCACGCGGCAGATGAAGAAAGATTTATTGTAAAGGACAGCAAGGATGAATATGATGTATAGATTGGAAGGCGAAAAGGATATACATTTTGAATAGCATAATTGTTTTTGAAGAGAAGAAGTTTAAGGTAAGACCGTAGCACTGCACAGCTAGGAATGATTATTGTAAGCCAGTTAACTTGCTCAGAGCTGACAGAAAGACCATCCCACTTCCCTGAGTCATGCATTAAGATATCAACTGATTAAGCTGTTTGTTTTTTTATAGAAAATCTCTGTTAACATTGTACCCTTTTAAAATCATTGTTCACTTTGTTAAGCATAACATTGTTGAGATCAATGTTATCACGCGAAGTTTCTTGAATAAATACTGTATTCCAAGATCGTTGTCTTGGAATATCATTTCATAGGAATAGTTAGTCCCCCAATCCCACTGTTTATCATCACGCATTACCACATGCAACAGTTCGAATATCTATTTAGAAACAGAAATCTAGCTTAGCCGCAGCATTCACGCTGTTTGCTGTTGAGCTTTCGAGAAATATGAAACGATGTTGTCAAAACTCGAGGTAAGTGGAAATTTTGATTACGTCCAGATAATTGTTTTACTTCGGTTGCGTATTTAATATAAAGACAAGCTGCATTCAGATTAGTTACAGCTCAGTTCAAATTAGGTTCTGTTTAGTCAAAGGTTAGCACACGAGTTTAAGTTGGATAACAGTTTGTGGGGACATAGTTTTGGTAATACGTAAACTATTATCGAGTGGAAGGTAAAGTTGGGCAAAATTTCATACAGAAACAAATATAGTGGGGAGGTCACACATGCGATCGATGCACATGATTACGTAAACAACACCATAGATAAAAATTACGCAGTGCCCGCCCTTCCACTTTTCTTAATATTTATGTACGGTATTTACATTCATATGGACAAAATACATGTAGGAAACTTGCGTTTTGTCTAATCCAGGTATTCTGAAATTACCTTCTGGCTTAGGTTGCTATAATCGAGAGAAGCGTGGTAAAGACGGCACACTGTTAAATATGGCACGAACGTAGACCAGTTTGTGCTACGTACCAACCTCTAGCCAAAACCTTTATTAACCATTCATATTCGTTGACTTCCGCGACTCACAACGAGCTTCTCTACAAATCAATCTGTCACCCAGCTAAAATTTCAGGGGGCCGGGAAGGGAAAGGGGGAGGAGGTGGGGTGGCGAGAGAAGGGGCACTATCACACTTTAGCTGTATGTAGAGTAGAGCTTATGAAAGTAGTTTACATTCAGAGATCAAAGTAAACAAAATCTTATTTTTCTAATATTCTCGGCCCTCTAGTAAAATCATGTCTTGCAGGCTCAAAGCTTTAATTTAGATCTGGGCAGATGAGCTGATATTAAAGTCGCATTGTTGTTCTCTATGTAAATACAATAGTCCATGCTACCTTTCGTGTGTTTTTCAATTGGCGTATAGTTAAGTAGTTTCACTTGCCATTATTTTTCTCGTGTGACAAATTCTGTATCTTTTGAGAATGATTCCTTTTAATGTTGAATACGTTCAGCATGCGGGGATTAGGTCTTCAAATGAAGCTCTTCAATGAGATGAGTAGTGAAGCTGTGAAGCGCGGTTGCACATAGGCCGTCTTGCGTCGGATACCTGGTTCTTCCGTTCGTGCCGTCCCATAGTAGCTCTTATTACATCTTGAGGAGTGACATCAGCAGAAAGGTGGTCTGGTCAGTGACGTATGATCTGAATAGTCTTTCGCAGTTCTTCACTGCAGCGTATGTTCTGCTTTTTGCGGGCTTATGGTAGCAAGTGGTACCTGAAAACATGCAAGGGTATTCTTGAAGTATTTGCAAAGCCAATGTTCAGCAAAAGTCTAGCTGCTACGTATTACATACATTTTCTGCTTCTGTTAATCGAACTAAATTGACTGTAATGAACTGATTGTTGGAGGACATTTAGAGCAGTAGAAGAATGGTAGAAGGCGTAATGCCAAAACTGCTTCGAAATAAGTTTACTCAACTCGGTATCCAAAACGTGCGTTAAAATAGTGGAAAGGTTATAACACGACTGTCGGGATTTTGTAATTTAGTAGTACCGATCTACGCAAAAATGTAACCATGGGCATCGGACTGCCCAGCGCCGTGCTATAACTAAATTTCATGTACAGAGTAAAATACTGTTTCTTGCCCACGTACTGACAATCTTGAAATTAGTAAGAGGTAAAACATGGGCAGCATTGTAGCGTTGGCGAAAGTCTCCAAACGATATTGCTTACGTCGCTTTGGATTACACGGTTAACTTACAGTCACAGTACACGCAATAATCACTCAAATTGTCAAACATACAACTAAACTAGGAATTTCGCAAGATAATTGTTAGTACAAGGATCACTGTGTAGTTTTTGATTTTATAAGTTTCTGCAATGGCAAACAGTATGTTCTATTTTATTCAGTGCCAGATGTTTTATGATAGCGTGTTAGAAAAATAGTCAAATAACACACGGTTTCTAATGAACGGTATGCCTACATTGATGATAATATTTTTCGGGAAATTGCGCTTTACAAAGAGAAGGGTCACTTAGCTGGGTTGTCGTCGTGGGCGTGTTTTAGTGGCAGATAACCTTCATGTCCTTCATCGTTCATTTTATGGCACTGTCACATCAATGATTCCGTAGTGTTCTTCCTCTTCTTCTAATATTCCGTGTACTGCCATGTTCCAGGTAAATTTTCCCTGTCCATTCCTTTATCACCACAAACACGCGCTGCTGCTATATTCTGAGCACATCACGCAACAAACAACTGCCACAGACGGCCATAATACTCAAAGCTATTACAGAAATAAAGTCGCTGCCTAGCGAGTGCAGCTTCCGTATAGTTCTGTTAACTTGTTACACATGCTGCGTTTGGTTTCACTAGATATTTAATGGTTACTACATAATTAATCTTTTGGAAGAATTAATCACGATTGCTTGCTGATATTAAAAAAATCCTATTATTTATATTGTATGAAAATCAACTTAGTAATATAATTACAGTAAACTGTGAGAAATAAGAGAAATTAAAAGGAAAACACGAACATCTGATTACAGACAAAACCTTGTATACGCCACTATAAGTTGATAAGGACAGACTAGCAGCAGGAACAGAAAGGTCGTGAATCAGTGAGGTAAACACGGATGTCCTAGTTGACCAGTCCCCTTTCTTGGGTCATCAGTCTTCCGACTGGTCTGATGCGACCTACAACGATTTCTCGTCCTGTGCCAAGCTCTTCAGCTCAGAATAGTACTAACATCGTATATACTCAGTTATATTCCAATCTTGGCCGTGCGGTTCTAGGCGCTACAGTCTGGAACCGCGAGACCGCTACGGTCGCAGGTTCGAATCCTGCCTCGGGCATGGATGTGTGTGATGTCCTTAGGTTAGTTAGGTTTAAGTAGTTCTAAGTTCTAGGGGACTGATGACCACAGCAGTGGAGTCCCATAGTGCTCAGAGCCATTTGAACCATTTTTTATTCCAATCTCTGCCTTTCCTTGCAATTTATACGCTCTGAGACTCCTGCTGTAGCATGAAAGTGAGTCCTAGATGTCTCAACTTCTCCGCAGTATCATTCTTTATGATTCTGCTGAGGACCTCCTCCGTTCTTCTTTACTCCACCCACCTAGTTTACAGAATCGTTCTGTAACACCACACATCAATTTGATTCGATTCTCTTCTTTTCTAGTTCATCCACAGTATGTGATTCACTATCATACAGTGTTGTGCTCCAGGCGCAATTCTCAAAATTTGTTTCTCAAAATAAGACATATCTTTGACACTACTAGACATATTTTGGCGAGGAATTATATCAGTGCCTATGGTAGACTGTTCCATCCCTTGTCCGTCATGCTGCGTTTTGCTTTTAAAATAGCACAACTTCTTCACTTCATCTACTACACGCTATCCAATTTCGATAAGTTTGTCGTTTATCTAATTTCTGCTGCTATTCAATTCTTTCTTATTTAGTGTACACTAATAGCATTTACTATATACATAGACGCAGTGACCTAAAAGTAGAATAGTACTCTGACAAATAAATTTTAAAGTGGGCAATGCTATTAAGGGGAGCCGGAGGTGGTCAAATCCAAAAAATTGCGATTTTTTTTTTGCTACCGAAAATTAATTGGAACATTCCTCTTTAATGTAAACTATGAATTATTGTTCTACCCGCCCTATAAGTGGAGTTATTACCATTTTCCCCCACGCCTGCAGAGGAAATGGGCGGCCGCTCAATGCATCTAACACCCTCTAGTGACTTCCTGGCGAACTGCTTGGGATTTCCTCGGCCTGTTACGCATACAGCGCCTTATGTTACGCATATAGCGAGTGTGCAAGGGTTGGCTACATTGTTTACTGTGACAAATATTACCCGTATTTCCTTACAGCTTACTCCTATTTTCCTCAGAATTTCGAACATCTTGCTCCATTTAATATTGTCGTACACTTTTGTTCTGGTTACGATGCCACGTTTTAGTAACCGTGTATATAGGAAGAGGCAGAATTTAGGGAAAAGAAAATTAACACTAATACCAAGTTGCAATACTACAATGAATAAGAGCGCCGAACATCGTCTCTTTGCTGTTTACCGTTTCGAATTAGTTCAGTGTTGCGCCTGTTATTGGTAGTATTATACTTCTTGTGTAAAGCGGGTAATATGCAGTATGTACAAGAATCAGGAGGGAACAATAAAACCAATTTTTCATGACTTAGCACAGCCAGGATTGTTACACAAATGTCTACACGGAAAGACGCAGATCCTAATGAGAGCGTAAACAATTTGATTTGGAAAGTGATTCCTAAAAGGGTGTTTGTAAGCATAAAAACACTGCACTTTGGCATTTATGATGCTATAGCAACCTACAACCAAGGGAACAGTGTGAAGTGTGAAGTTCTGAAGGCATTAGGATTTACAGCTGGGGTGAACACTGTACAAGCACTAAGAAATATTGACAGAGAAAGGATAAGAGGAGCAGAAAGAAGAGAAAGGCATATGAAGTATGATAGAACAACAGGCCAGAAAAGAAGACAGAAGAGGAAGCTTTTGGAGGATGTAGAAGAAGACCCTGATAATCCATCCTATAGTGCAGGAATGTATTGAGAAACTTTGATAGCCATTTCCCGTAAATTAGAATTTTTCGAATATAAGGAACATTTTCTCAAAATCCACTCAAGCTAGAGAGATGAAATTTTTATACAGCACTCCTAGTGGTCAAACTTACATTGTAACACAGCCATTTGGCAATATGTTCAGTAGTTTCATTTCAGTTTAATTATAAAACAATTATTTGTAAAAAAAATTGGGTCATTTATAAAAAAAATAATTGGAAGGAAACTAGAAAAGATATTCCAAAATCCCTCTGTCATAACTGCAATACTAAACCACTCTATATGTAAAAAAAAATTCAAATTTTTCTATTTGGTAGTTTATTCATAAATGTTCCTCAAACTTAGTAATTTTAACATGGGCAGCATAGGCACCTCCGGCTACCCTTAAAGAGGAAAATATTTTAACCAGAAAATATCTGTAGCGAAGCAAGGAAGACAACATTCGAGGACTGCAAGAGTCAACGACGACAAAATTATAGAACAAGTACACAGTTGTCACCAATTTAAACAGATCATCCAAGAGAAAATTAGAAGCTGACAAGATGAAATTTTTCTGATGCGTGACAGCTGCACACTCCTGGATGAAAATAGAAATAATGATGTACGGTAAGAATTACACTCTTTCAAAATAAATAATACGAAATCGGGCAAAAAAGTGAAGTGGTTGGAATTATTGGTGGTTTTGGCAACAACAGAATTCCAAAGATTTTGCTGGAGTACAAACCAAAACGAAAGCCTGTAGGAAGGCGTCTCACCAGATGAGCTGACACTTTCTCGTGAAGAAGGAACCTAGCCTAACCCTCATAAATGTTGTTGTTGTTGATGATGACGATGATAATGAAGATGATGGTAATGATGATGGAATCAAAGTAAATGAAACCTGCTGGGGGCGATGCCATGAAATGATATCTGTTCAGGAATGGTGAAACTACAAGCAACGTGCTGTATTAAGGCTGTCGGGAAAAACGAAAATTTGTGCCAGACCAAGATTTGAATCCGAGCTTATAATATGATTAACATTGCATCAGAAAATTAACACGGACGTAATTTAATGTAAGGTGAAACAATGTGATTTGACACAAATGCGAGGAACCACACTGACGTTCACAGTTATGAAATTAGTCCCGTTTGTAATAAGAATAAATGATAATAACAGTGGGGCAAAAACAATTAGACAGATTCTCGCTATAGTGCCCTCTACTTAAATAAACAAAATAAATTTCGCATCTCATGCTCATAAAGAAATGACTTGGAATCGGATACAACTGAACGATTAATCCAGATATTCATTCACAACAAAGCTTCATCGGTGCGTATTTATTTCCGACAAATCTATAGTGTCATCTGTTGGCCACTTGTATAAGTACATAGATTGTTCTATTATACATTATCATATTTATATGAGTATTTCTTCTGACCTGGAAAATAGTAAAAAGCGTTAGCCATTATTATTGTACATTTTAAGTACTTATCTAAAGAATAGTATATTATAAACTTTCTGCATGTTTGATGGCTCGAAAACATTAGAAAGAATCATACTGCACTGTACGCGGAAGTTTATATTTGAACTAAGATTTTCTTAAGCCACTACATTGCATTTACGTAGTTGGTGTTGTTACTTTCAATTAGCAGTGTGTCTGTGCGATGCTGTATGATCGTTTTCATGTGAATGATGTATATCTGTGCTGATTTGAATCCTTAAGAGACTGTGTTTCTATCTTTTGTCGTGGTTGCAGAGATTTTGCTGCCTCATACGTTAATCAGCGTTGTGAACCATCGTTGCAGATGCATTTGCTCACTGAGAGGAAGTTTATGAGGAAGTGTTTCACTAAATTTATCTTTTGTTATTTTTATGCTTTCATGTTTTGTACGCGTACTTTGGACAGAATAATGTTATATAGTTTCCGTATTTTTGCTGTGTGATGCGTAACGATGACGGTACGGGCCACAACCAGTCCTACTAATAGTCAGTTGCGAACAATAATTAGCTTATCAGAGAGAAACAGAATCAAAAGTTTGTTGTTCTACCTCAATATTTTGAGTTTTGGAAGCACACAGCTTACGGAGCTGCTATAGTTTCTACACATAAAAATTGTTCTAACTCTTGGCGGTCATACCTTAAGAGTTGTATCATAACGAATGGTTCAAAGCGGATTCCATTGTTTTTATAGCAGTAGATACCCTTCAGAGGCTTCCACATTGCATTTACTTAAACAGAACAGACCTCTGGCAGTTCTGTAATTCGGGGGAAAAAAATCAGGCCTCGCTGAAACAAAAGCGATGTGCATCCTTTTCAGAGCCGGATCTGCATGCTCGGGAACTTGTCCTAATTAACGACGCTTACTTTGAGAGCGAGTTAATTGAAGGCCGTGGCGACTGAAGCGCGCAGTGGAAGCGGAAGTAAGTTGGCGAATATGCCGTAGTACTTCGTCGGAACGGAACGGAACGCCAAGGCTTGAATATATTATGGAAGGTCATGAGAACGACTATGCTAAACGTCGTCTTGTTAGGCTGCGTTTGTGGCAGAGTATGTCTTCGGGATTTGGGCGCACTTCAGGCCATCGCCACAATTGGCGCCGGTCATATAGCCGTGTGGCAGTCCTGGTTTAGATTTTCTGATGTTTCTTGAATCACTTTAGGTGAATGTTGGTGTGAAAATGTCAGTGAAGTAAGTCCGACTACCTCACATATCGTTGAAGAATTAAGGAAGGTAAGCGTGTCCTTGACGAATACAGTAGAGATGAAAGGCAAGTTCGGACTGGACGAGACTGGAATTTGAGTGTTGCCTTTTGAATCAAACTCTCCCAGTGATTTAAGTAACTCACGGAACACCAAATAAGGCTGGGAGGACTGGGGATTTGAATCTCATTCCAGCGAGTCCAGTACCTTAACAACTGCTCCACCACAGTAGGTTCGTCGTTCTTGTCCAATGCACCATAGTGCTTCGTCTGTTACGACAGCTTCGAAGAAACTGTAATTAATATCCTCAATTTTCTTCTTTCTACCTCATTTAAACTCCAAATACTCTCTTATCACTGATATATTCAGTATAATTCCTCCTCCTCCTCCTACTCTTCCTTGTGATCCTCTAGCTCATCATCAGCAACCATCATTATCATCATCATTATCAGCTGCAGCAGCCATTTGACATCCATTTCTGGACAAAAATTTTCTCTAAATTTTTCAGTGTATTTCAGTCTTCAGCGATACGCATCCCTGCTCCAGCATGTTTCCTAATGTCGTCTTTCGATGCTCCATTAGATTTTCGAACTCTTACGACCTTTTGTAATCCAGTAAAGAGCCTGCTAGGTCCATCTATCATCGATTAGTTTTGCGACATGCTGCACACCTCGATTTCATTTTCATTATACTCGTAATTATACTACATGATGAAAAGTAAACGGACGCTCATATCTAACGTAACATTGACCTCTAGATGTCACGATAGGTGGACCCATCTGTATAAAGGGAAGAGAAGACTATTGTGTTGCCAGTACAGAAGCAGTAATAGCAAAACTGGTCGGTCAGAAGACCTCAGTGGTTCATTCAGCTGAGTGACATATTCATCAGGTACATTTAAACCCTTCAGAAGCTAACCAAGTAGATGGTAGGTGATGTGACTGTGAAGTGGAAAAGAGAAGGATCAGCCACAGCTAACCAAAGACCTGGCAGACTTCTTGTATTGAAGGACAGGGATCGTCGAGCATTTCCAAGGTGATTGTAAAAAATCACACGAAAACAGTGGAAGGTATCAATCGTGGGTTTGAAAGTGCTACCAGCAGTCCAGGTATAATGGTCGACCATCTCCTCGTAAGTCCCACATTATTGGAGCCAATGCTAAGCTAGGCTTGAGGTGGTGCAAAGAGCAGCCCAACTGGACAGGGGATAAATGGAAACGAGTGGTTTTCAGTGATGAGTCACGCTGAATCCTGTGGCAGTCCGATGGAAAATTTTGGGTTTGGCGAATGGCTGCAGCACTTATGCGCCATTAGGTGTACTGACAACAGTGAAGTATGGAGTCTTCTTCGTGGTTAGGGTATGATCTCCTTATTGCGGTTAAGAAAACGCTCAAAGTCTAAAGATACGAGCACATTTTGTGTACCACGTACAGTAGAGGAACAGTTCGACGACGATGACTATAACTGGATGGCAATGTACTCTGTCATAAACTAGCATCTGATACACAACGTTTTGTGGACAACAAGTTTCCTGAAACAGACTGACCTGCCCGCAGTCCCGACGTGAACCCAAATGGAACACCTTTTGGAAGAATTAGAACGTAGATTTCTCTGCAGACCTCAGCATCCGACATCACTATCTTCTCTCATGTTGATTCTTGAGGAAGACTGGACTGCCACTCCTCCAGAGACATTCAGACACCTCATCGAAAGTGTCCCCAGCTGAGTGTTTCTGGAGCCACTCTGTAGGATTCTGGACGTGTGGGGTGTCGCATTGTCCTGCTGGAATTGCCCAAGTCCGTCGTAATGAACAATGCACATGAAAGGATGCAGATGATCATACAGGATGCTTACATACGTGTCACCTGTCAGTGTGGTATCTAGACGTCTCATGGGTCCATAGCACTCAAACTGTACACGCCCCACGCAATTACAGAGCCTCCACCAGCTTGAATAGTCTCCTGCTGACATGCAGGGTCCATCTCCATACGTCCATCCGCTTGATGCAATTTGAAATGAGACTCGTCCGATCAGAAAACATGTTTACAGTCATAAAAAGTCCAATGTTCATGTCGGCGGGCTCAGGCAAGGAGTAAAGCTAGTGTCTTGCAGTCATCAAGGGTACACCAGTGAGCCTTCGGCTCCAAAAGCCCGTATCGATGATATTTCGTTGAATGGTTCGCACGCTGACACTTATTGATGGCCCAGCATTAAAATCTGCATCAGTTTGCGAAAGGGTTTCATTTCTCTCACGTTGAACGATTTTCTTCAGCCGTCGCTGGTCCCGTTCTTGAAGGATCTATTTCCGTCGGCAGCGATGTCGGAGATTTGATGTTTTACCGGATTGCTGATTTTCACCGTACACTCGTGAAATGGTCGTGCGGGAACATCACCACTTCACCGCTACCTCAGAGATGCTGTGTCACGTCGCTCGTGCGCCGGCTATAACACAACGTTCAAACTCACTTAATCCTGATAACCTGCCATTGTAGCAGCAGTAACCGATCTAACAACTGCATCAGACACTTGTTGTCTTATATAAGCGTTGCCGACCGCAGCGCCGTATCCTGCCTGTTTACATATCTCTGCATTTGAATACGCATACCTACACCAGTTTGTTTGGCGCCTCAATGTGTATTTCCGGCAACAGTGCCTGATGTCTCGCTACTGCTGTTGAGTCTTCTGGGCTACGAAAGAAGGAAACGAAATAACTTAGAAATATTTAACATCATTAAATAATGGCTAAATATTGACCATAAGTTTTAATTTATCTCTTTGGGTTAATTTTTTGACTTCTTGTTACGTAGACGACCTGCTCGATAATAGAAAATTGGCAAGCCAACAGCCGGTGACATAGTGAGGACAGTATGCTGTGTGATTTCGGGCTGCGTGCATGGAAAGTGTCTGCCGCAGACGACAGAGCAGGAGTGGAAGGACTTTGCAAACGGATGCCAAACCCGTGCGAATGTCCCGAACTGTGCAGAGACAATCGAGGGTAAACACATAAGATTGGTGAATCCAAAGACGACTGGGTCACTGTTCTGCAATTACTTCTTTTTAATTGTTCTTCCTGCAATGGCCAACTCAGATTACAGATTAGTTTTTTCCGACTCGACTCGTCTGGAAAGATTGAGGCGTTTGTGCTTATAAAATACCTGTTGTGGTACCCTCTGAACGAAAATACATTGAATATACCAGAGCCGTCTGGCTTACCAGGCGCTAGTGAGATCGTTAAGCCGAATGTGTTTGTCGCTGAGGAAGCATTTGGGCTCTCACAAGACTTACTACGAACACAGAGGCAGGGTATTGCGTGTGTGAAAAGCATTTTCGGCTACCATTTGTCAGTGGCTCATAGGTACGTTGAATGGTCCTTGAGCATATTGTCGAACAACAGCAATCAATGAACGTGAAATTCGATTTTGCTGTTGGCATAACAAAACGATTTGGGCTCTGTATAATTATGTGTGTGAGAGAGATGGGCACAAAACTGGGGATACATTTGGTGTGAAAGGATTTGAGCCTGCCAAAAACTTGGATGAAATAAGAACAAACGTGTCAGTAATAATTAACAGAGATGAAACTGCAAATTATTTTTAAGTATGTTTTCCGTTACACGTGTAGTTTTATTAATTTGATTGTTATTGTTGGAAGTTGTATATGTAAATTTGCCTGAGATATAATTAAAAAAAACTAATCTGCTGCTGTTGTCTCTTTTTCACGCTATCCAGAAATCCGTTTTAGAGCATTGCTTACTGAAACTGAAAAATTTAATGTTCTATTTTTAATGATGAATCACTCTATCCAATTACGTAACTGTCCAAGGGGACCAAGTGGCTTAATTCATCAGACGCAAAGGAATCGATACCATTATTGTCGATTCTTCATGAACCGAGAATGGGAAGAGTATCCTTACCTCAGAACTCACATTACTGCGGATTTTTGTAAATATTTTGTCTGCCTTGCCCTTAGTTCAATTTATTTTTTATCATCGTTATTTGATTCCATGATAACTGCAACTGAACTAATATTTTTGCTAGATTGTGTCAGAAGAAGCAAGATGCAACATACTAGCAGTAAATAGAAATGTGTAACCCATTTGGGGAATCTATATCCTTAATTCTATTGTAATTCCAACTGATCTTGTAACTCAAATTATTTTAATAATAATGAAGAGGTGAACAGAAGTAACAGCGGATCCTCTGTCTCAACATGGCTCTGCGAAATCTAGAAGTAATCGATAGCAAATGTCATGCCACGCCATATCTTGTTTGGTTGTATCTTTGGATTCACTTTCATATGTCCAAAATACAAGGCCTCTTCTAGTCCTCCATTATCAAAATCTGAGGGTCAATTTTCTCAGTAGCTACAGATTACATTGTGGAAAACGCTTTGTAGCCACACAAACGCCACGGATTATGGTGTCCGGTTTGTGGGTTGCTCAACTGTGCCATCAGCAGCGCCCTTACAAAGTCCCAAGTTTTACACATCCCAACATCTAGCCACTGCCACGAATGATGATGATGAAATGATGAGGACAACCCAAACACTCAGTCCTCAGGCAGGGAAAATCCCCAACCCGGCCGGGAATCGAACCCGGAACCCCGTGATTCAGAGGCAGCAACGCTAGCCATTATTCCACGAACCGTGGACAACGCTACGGCGAACATAGCACTTCCTGTTCTCTGACAGCTGGCCACTTCTCTGCGCTCCCAGCACTGCCAGCTGACTGGCCCCCATTCTCCTCCTGCCGCAGCGAGTCGCCAGAGAACAACAGGACAACATGAGAGAATGTCAGACAACGGAGACAGCACGACAAAATAGCAAGTTAGAAGGGCAAACCGTATTCGAATACTAATATGTAGCCAACTCAGACCCAAGACAACTAAGAGTAGCGAGATCTATCACGGTAATGCAAAGTAATCACAAGTAAGGGATGTGGAGGGAGGGGGGAGGGGGGGAGATCGCTGCTGGCTTCAAAGGGCTGCCACGAGCCCTGATACTCCGGCCGTCAGACACCCCCTTTTTACAACGGCGCTAACATCGGCGACCGCAGGGCCCACAATTCCAGTACTGCCACCTAGCGACCGACATTGATGTCCATACTAGAGATGGGCAAACTCGTTCATCCTTGAGAACTAGTTCACTGGTGATAGCTCTTTTTTGGGAACCGTTCATTTTTACTCGTTCACCGTTCATTTGTGCACGGTACATGGTTCTTACGAAAAACTGACAGTTACCAGCATAGGTGACTGAAGATGGAAGGCGCCAAGAGAATTCTCACACACTTGTAGGAGTAATTTTCGTGATTCTGCGAAAACCTCTCCTTTAGCCAAGTGTTGCGTTATGTGGCTGATCGCAGTGAAATAATATAAGGTGGCGCAAACTGCTAGCCAATTACGCACGATTTGTTGATTGCTGCAAGCAGAATAGATAAACATGTAATAATTAGGCAGTAAGGAAATAACAAATAAGCTAATGCAAACATCTTCGAAACAATAGATGACGTTTGGTGGGCGACAATGAGCAGTCTACTAGTGTGGGCCGATTTTTCATGCGCCACCCTGTAGCACTGAAATAATATTGTTGAAATTATCGTATTCTCTTTACAAAATGTGACAACGGACACTCGATTTTGGTGCCCGGGTTTCATACGGTTGTAAGTCAGTCTGTCTTCCATAACAATGAACATGCTGTTTTACCTTGAATAAAAAAAAAAAAAAGACGCCGGCCGCGGTGGTCTAGCGGTTCTAGGCGCTCAGTCCGGAACCACGCGACTGCTACGGTCGCAGGTTCGAATCCTGCCTCGGGCATGGATGTGTGTGATGTCCTTAGGTTAGTTAGGTTTAAGTAGTTCTAAGTTCTAGGGGACTGATGATCACAGATGTTAAGTCCCATAGTGCTCAGAGCCATTTGAACCATTTGAAAAAAAAGACGGAAAATTGCCACTCGTGTGTGCCGTTCAGACTTCCTTTGCATGTGTAATAACAGGAAAACCTGCTTTTTTATAAGTATGTCCTCTGCTGTTTATCGAAATAACGAAGTAAGCTGATATGCCCTTTTGTTCCCTGAAAAGACGTATTACACACCACGTAATTTTTATGTAATTTACGTAATTATAAAATACATTTTTATTACCGGTCGTGGGCTCTGAATATAATAGGGAATATACCAAAGTCCAGAGTTCAAAAAAGGTTTGAAATAGATCTAGAATGGGCGTGCGCAGCGAACGAAACTAACAACTCGACACTGAACTAACTAGGAGCAGTTGGCAGTGGAACTGCGACGTGTGGCCATGCGAAGAAGGACGAGTCCTGCCGAGGGAGACCGAGACCTAGACAGACAGGAACGGGACCGAGGTTGGAACGAGACCGACCGACGTGTCGTTGCGGGAACGAGACCGACCATTTCCCGTTCCCGGGAACTATAAGTAGAAAGCCGCGACCGAAGTGAACTATGGAAGACCATTCCTTAGAATTCGTTCCTCTCCCCGTCCGTTCATCTTGGTGAACCGTTCCTTTGGTCCCGTTAGTTCGCGAACGACCCATCTCTAGTCCATACCGCTCGGCTGGTCCTCACACGCGCCGGACAATGTATTTCCTTTTCCGTGTACAACAGGAAGCAAGCTGTGCCTTGAAACAGTCTAATTCCATTTCTGTACTCGTGTTCAATTCAAGGCGCGCGTCCTCCAATCGTGCATGGGTTTATAATTACCAACCGCACAGACTGAGCCCTCCAAATCCTTGTTTGTTTTGGGGCATGTTTCTGTGTGACGAATGAGCAGTAAAACCAGTCTTTCAGTATTTATTACACAGAGTAGAAAAAAAACTCCTTTCGAAGATGCATATAGTATGTAAGGCAATTAACATAACTAGATACATATAAAAATATAATTATGCATTTTTATAAAATCAGTGTTTTTAACAGGACTTTCGTTCTCATCAATATTTGACGCAGTTTTCTGAATACGGTTTCTCTACATCAGTTCAAACTTTTGTGGTCGTCCTGACTTAATCTTTCCTTTGCCACATGGAAGACTACTTTCTTTGGGACGAGCGATCGATGTAGGTTGCACACAAATTTTTCTAGATCTTCGCCATTTTTTCGACAATAATTGATATAATACTTGGAGGAGTCTTTAACTTCGACAAATCAAGATCAAAACTTGGTGAGAATTTTTGTATCTTCAACATTTGAATTCCTTTCCAAGATATCAGTAATTCGATGTCACTGGGCTTTAATATTTTGAACAACATTGTCAAAGTTTTCATTACTGATAGTTACGCTACTTCCTTCTCGATTCATTGGAAGTTTAAATGTTTCCGGTGCTTCACCTAGAAGGAGAGAGTCAGTTTTTCTACGTTCGTTATTTGCACTTGATTCACCAGTAATATTTCCGAAAAACGAAGCTGAAAATTGGTTACCCTGGGCGTATTTTGCAAATTGTTGGCGACCGGAATCGTTTAAATATAGTGATGCGGTAAATAAAATCCGATGCCTTTTTTTTCTACAGCACAGAGATGTTTACAGAATCGGCCCCAGCTCCATATGGACAATCACATGTTGCCATTTCACAATGGACAATGTACAGATTGATATTCTCTTTGATGAAGTAAGTGTTGTGATCCACGCGTACAATATCTTCAACATTGCTACTTGCTTGGCAAAATTTTTCATATGCTAACGAAAGATTTCTCGCTTTCCCATTGGCAAACTAAATCAACCTTTTCATGTGGTATACTCCGAAGGTCTTCGCGGTAAAGCTCACTAATGCGCATGTATTAAAAACGTTACAGTGCTGCAGTACTACGTCTTTAAAATTTCTGTTGAGGGTTCATAGTAACTATTGCGTTATTCCCCCTGTTGATATATTGATGCGATGTGTTAAAACATCACTCCTCACACCGTCCCCACAAACGTGTTAAGTTTTTTTTTTCAGCGTTTTATTTTTCTTCGCTTTCTCTCCATGTAAGAAATCAGACATAGTGACTTCGGCTTGTTGCTCTGTATTGGCCTACATTACAGTTCGGAATTTCCTCATAAGGGTTGTCGATCATCTTTAATAAACTCATAATCACTTTCAGACAACCAAAGCCAAAGAGCTTGATTAACATGAAGTATACAGAGAAGTAAACTGCTGTTTGAAAATACAGCTCATAAGGTATTGCTTTCTACGCTGCTGTCAACTGTCACAACTATATTTGGAAAATCTCCTCTAAACAGTCTTTTGCGGACTGAAGGGCATGTATGCACTTTTCTTGAGACTGACTTGTATGAAAATTGACAATAGGCAAAACACCAATTTAGTTGCAAAAAATATAAACGATCAGCCAACCAAGCCACAAACGCTCTTTGCGTAGCAGATGTTATCATAATGCACACAGTAAGTTCTTCTTTGACAGATATATACACATTTATGTTAGATAGCTCAGTCTTATTTTGCTTTAAAACGTCAATAACTTCACATGTCTCACCTCCTGTAGGTTTGATTACGCTATTGTTCATACAGATACGTAACTTGATGGTCATGCTTTTTTTTGTGCTTTACACAAGGTAAAGCGTTTTTCTCACATTCCTGAGTGATTGCTATTTCATGATAAGATTTGGCTACTGCAGCTGTCATGCCACTTTCAAAATACGATTCAAATTACTTTATAGTGCCTTTAGAACAACTTTAGAACAACGCAGCAGTCTCAGTGCTTGGACGACATTGACTCGACGGGCATGATTATAGTTAATCTCTGTTAGGACAATGACTGTAATTAATCTCAATTAGGTCTTTCAATCCCATGTCCCATTAACGTCAAATTTTTAACATACTCTTAGTTGCTTTTAAAAACTTGATTCCTATATTTGCTTTACAATTACAGTTTTTACTCGCGCCTTTCTTTTTGTCTTTGTTTTTGTTCCGTTCCAAAAAATGACAATTCTACACTTTTCTAAAATCATATTGTAACAGTTACGAATAATGTCTCATCAAAATGCAATTGGTTTGAGATGACTCCGAAAATTTTTCAATAAAATAACCACACTTGGCATCGTAATCACCTTCACAAGATAAAGAACATCGAATTTTACTTTGGTAATTTTCATTGTCTGAGTCGTATTTTACAATTTCAAAGTTGAGCAGCGTACCAAATACCAACTTCAAAGTGCCATATTAACCGACAGGACACGCTAAAAACATAACCTCAAGCGCTGCACAATGAAAAACAAACATGACTGACGGAAAAAACGGGAACTACCTGAAATAAGCGCGTAAACTTCATGGCTGTGTTCCAGGCATGGCCTTAATCATTTGTTTGGAAGAGCAGTTTGCATTTCAAACACATCCACGATTGGAGGACGCGCACCTTGAAATGAACACGGCCTTAGAGAGGCAATTAACGTAACAAACCCTTGCGTGTTTCAAGGCACACGGAAAAGGAAATACGACGCCTGACTGGGCTACCAGAAAAGTTTTCAGTGAGGAAGGTTCAAATGATTCAAATGGCACTGAGCACTATGGGACTTAACATCTGTGGTCATCAGTCTCCTAGAACTTAGAACTACTTAAACCTAACTAACCTAAGGACATCACACACATCCCTGACCGATTTTTTTTTTTTACACAAGAGGTGGACCCCCTCCACGCCCACACCGGCATGATGGCCAACACAATAGGTCTACTGCCATCTCTGCATAAAGGTTAGTATTCACTAAAGTAAGGTGTCGCAGGATGTGGGTACTGCGATGTTTGCCTACGTCTGGTTAGGGTTAACCATTAATACGCGATCTGGAGATAGATTGGTTCGAAGTCGAACGAAGGGTAGCGGTTTGAAGGGCAGAGGAAAAAAAGTGCCAAGCCAAGAGCCAAGGGAAAAAAACCTCTGCGATAGTTAGGTCGGGTGGTAAGAGCAGTGGCGGTTGTCTTGCTGCCTGCGATAGGTCGTGCAAGGATAGGCTTTGTTAGTAGTGGGTATCATGCATGTCGATACCTTGACGTTGTGCGGTTGTGCTGCTCGGCGGCTGGCGTTGGGTGCTGGTGCACAGTCCTCGTTCAGCGTCAGCAGCCTGCAACAGTTAGGTTTACTATCGATCTTGTGTCCGATAAGTCATATACCGGAAGCACAGTGTGTGGGGATGTTGGCGGATTGTTTGTGCGTCTGTGGGCGAGCTCGTCGGTGTCCCTGCAGTGGCCTGTTGGTCGGCTCTAATAGCAGCTCGTAATTACCAGTCAGTGTTGCTGATATGCAGGGGCTTGCCGGCGTTTGTCGCTCGTTTGCGTATGTTAGTTTACCATAGGTGGCTATGCCCTAGCTAGCTGTGTATTTGGCCGCTTGTGCTTCAACCTGTGGTTGTGATCGTAGTTTCCCAGAGTGAGGATGAAAGGATTGTTCGAGTGTCTCGAGTTCCTGTACAGTCGTGTGGCGTGTTTTTTTGAATACTTCCTTAAGGATATCAAGGCGGTATTCATGGTGAAGATCCACGGTGCGTGTGTAGCGTGGAGCGTTGCTAATGATTCGTAGCACCTTGTTCTGTATGATCTGCAGGCGGCGCAGTCGTGTAGGAGCTGCATATCCCCAGACGGGAGCTGCGTACGTCATCACAGGTCTAATCAGCGTCATGTATATGGACCTCGACACCCTCCTATTCAGTGTGCTGTCCCTGTTGAGCATTGGGAAG
The DNA here is from genome assembly GCF_023864275.1 of Schistocerca cancellata. Taxonomy (NCBI): domain Eukaryota; kingdom Metazoa; phylum Arthropoda; class Insecta; order Orthoptera; family Acrididae; genus Schistocerca; species Schistocerca cancellata. The sequence continues at coordinate 168,805,386 of NC_064634.1, forward strand.
AGTTGTTTGAGCCTCGCGTGCGCTCGGTTGGCAACGTATTCGATGTGGTCCCCCCATGTAAGTTTCCGGTCCAGCCAGACACCAAGGTATCTGACTTTCTCTCGGAAACGTATTGGGCGTGTATGTAGTGTTATTGGTCTACAGTGTTGATGTTTGCGCAGTAGTTTCGGTCTGCGTGTGAACAGAACTGCTTCGCACTTGTCGATGTTTACTTTAATACGCCATCGCTCCAACCAAGGCTCAGCTGTTCTGAGTGCTGTCTGTATTCGTGAATTGATGTTCGACGGTTTCCAATCTTGCGCAAGGATGGCGGTGTCATCCGCGTAGACGGCTAACGTCGTGTTTTGTGTTGCTGGGAAGTCATTAATGTACAGGTTAAACAAGATGGGCCCTAGAATGCTTCCTTGGGGTACTCCAGCTTGGATACCGTGTTGTGTTGATTGTTTATCCTGCACGTTAGTGTTGAAACATCTGTTCGTGAGATATGAGTGTATGAGACGTACGAGTCCGACCGGGAAACCAGCTTCGCTTAGTTTGCGTATGAGTCCGTTGTGCCAGAGACGGTCGAAAGCCTTTTCGGTGTCCAGGAACACGGCCCCTGTGGCTTTGTTCATGTTGTAGCCGTGTGTTATATGTTCGACTACGCGGAGGAGTTGTTGTCGAGTGATGATTCCTAAAGCCGAATTGCTCCGGTCTTAGAGTGTCATTGGCGATGCAGTGCCTAGTGATACGTTTTAATATTACGTTCTCAATAATCTTGCTGAGCGAACACAGCAGACTGATGGGTCGGTAATTTTGTGGGAGGGAGTGGTCTTTCCCTGGCTTCCTGAACATCAGGACCTTGGTCGCCTTCCAAAAGTCAGGGAAGTGTTGGTGTTTCAGGATGGCATTCGTTAAGTGTGTGAGGTATTCTATGGCTTTATCCGTGAACTCCTGGAGGACACGGTTTTGAATGCCATCAGGGCCAGGGGCTTTTCTAGCGTTGGTGTTCTTGATAGCCCATGTGATTTCATTTGTGCTAATACGTCTGATATCGTTGCGCGAGGGCTGGGCTACAAGTCGTGTAACCTCCTGGTCCGTTTCAAGTGCGAATACTGGGTCTGAGGGAACCAGATTCGGCATGAAAGACGCTGCAAGTGTTGTGGCCATAATCTCTGCCTTCTCCGTCGCGGAGTAGGCTGGGCCGTCTGGTCCTTGTAACGGGGGACTGTAATGTTTCTCCCTGGTGAAGTGTCTGGCCAGCTACCACATGCCAGGACGTGTGGTATCTAGTCCAGCGAGTTTCTGTCCCCATTGCTCGTTCCTGAATGTTTGTATTTTATCCCGTATTATGCCCTGGAGTCTGTTGACGTGCAGTTAATAGAATGGGCGCCTGGTACGCTGCCAGTATCTCCTGAGGCGGTTCGAACCTGCGACCGTAGCGGTCACGCGGTTCCAGACTGAAGCGCCTAGAACCGCATGGCCACACCGTCCGGCCCAGTGAGGAAGCTATCAATGAATTCATGTCAGACGGGATAACCCTTCTGTTCTTGAGCACAAATAAATGTAAAATGTTTGAATTTGCTTGTTTGAAAAGTTTGTGTGCTTAGCGACCCTTCGTGGATTTCTTAAACAAACCTTGCTAACACGTCTTCAAGTTACGTAAGTCCTGAGTGAGTATGGCTATTACTTTAGATGCCGGAGATTTCATCTTGGTTGGCTGTATCAGTTCGTTATATTGATCTGGTGTATTTGAAACATCCCCTTTGAAAAATTATACAAGACTGTGCTTAAACTGACACACAATATTTTTAGCGCAACGCAATCTGACTTTCAAAAATCCCTGCAAAAGAATGGCCCTGACTAACATTAATCTATACCTTTCACACATCACTTACCTCACCAAAAATCTTCGTTACTCAAGCTACTGCAATACAGCGAGCGCCACTACTGCCAGCTAAATAAAAGATTCAAACAACAGAAGGCACTAACTACTGATAGGCATAGTTAGCAAATGAAAGGTTTTAATAGAGAACAAACAATGTATTTACCTTAATAGTGTTGAAAAAGCATAATATACATAGCAGTTCATAATATCCATTCTGTACTCAAAAATCCGCCATCTCATTTCCCACATCCACCACTGCTGGCGGCTCACCTCCAACTGCGCAACGCTACGCGCTGTTCACATCTAGCTGCCGCTGCCCAACACTACAATGGCAGACAACAATGCAAACTAGCCACAGACTGCACACAGCACAGCCAGTGATTTTCATACCGAGCGCTACGTAACGTTGCCGATAAGAAAACATAAACAGTCTACTTACATAAAGAAAACATAAACAGCCTACTTACATATTTATTCTGTGAAGACAGTGTAAAAATTTCCTTGTTTCCGCAAAATCGTGGTCACATGGGAGGAAACGGTGATCCCGAACCAGAAAATAAATATTTACGTTTTGCTCCCGACCAGATATAGTGGCATTAAAAACCTCACCAGCGTTTGATTCTGCTTTCATCCAGGGCAGTCGTAGCTAAATAAATGCAGCTGTTTCACTTTAGGAGACAGTTTGTTGACAATATTGCCATGTAGAAAATTACGGAACTCACATGGTCCTTTTTCGCTGTGTTTCCGTGGTATGTATAAAATGTTGTTTCCTTGTCTCCTAGACTAATCTAAATAATGCTGCTTTTAATCGTGTACACTACACATGCGTCTCATGAACCATGGACCATTGCTGAGGCTGGGGGTTTCTTGCCTGCCTCAACGATACAGATAGCCATACCGTAGGTGCTACGACAACGGCGGCGTATTTGTAGCGAGGACAGACAAAGGCGTGGTTCCTGAAGAGTGGCAGGGGCCTTCTAGGTAGTTTCAGGAGCAACATTCTGATTGACTGACGGATCCGACCTCGCAACATTAGCCACCATGGCTTTGCTGTACTCGTACTGCGAACGGCTGAAAGCAAGGGGAAACTACAGCCGTTATTTTTTCCGAGGGCATGCAGCTTTACTGTATGGTTAATGGTTAAATGATGATGGCAACCTCTTGGGTGAGATATCCGGAGGTAAAAAGCCCTCCTCCATAAGGATATCCAGGCAGGCGCTACTCAGGAGGATGTCGTCATCACAAGAAACAAAATTGGTTTTCTACAGGTCGGAGTGTGGAATGTTAGATACCCGGTAGATGCGCTTGCAAGTTTAGAAAGGGAAATGGATAGGTTGAAACTGGATATAGTGAGAATAGCGAAGTGCAGTGTCAGGGACTACAGGACTTGTGGTTATAAGACGGCCGCTGTGGCCGAGCGGTTCTAGGCGCTTCAGTCCGGAACCGTGCTGCTGCTACAATCGCAGGTTCGAATCCTGCCCCAGGCATGGATGTGTGTGATGTCCTTAGGTTAGTTAGGTTTAAGTAGTTCTACGTCTAGGGGATTGATGACCTCAGATGTTAAGTCCTGTAGTGCTTAGAGCCATTTGAACAGAGCTATAAATACAAAATCAAATAGTGGTAAAGCAGAAGTAGGTCTAATAATGAAAAGAAGATAAGAATGTTGGTGAGCTACTATGCATAGCGTAATGAACGCATTATCGTAGCCGAGATAGATAGGAGGCCAATATACAACACAATATTATGTGTTTATACAGTATACCAGGTAGGTCTGCAGATGATAAAGAGATTAAAAGAATATATGACAAGATAAAAGAAATCATTCAGATAGTTAAGGGAGGAAAAAATTTAATTTTGATGGGGAACTGGAATCTGACAGTAGAAAGAGGAATAGAAGGAAAAAATAATAGGAGGACATGTACTGCGGGAAGGAGTGGGGCATAATTTGATCGTCGCAAATACTTGGTGTAAAAACAGTGAAAGCACTTTGTATACATGGAAGAATAGATGAAGTTCTCAGTTAGATTACATCGTGGTAAGACGGAGATTTGGAGACGAGATTTTAAATTGAAAAGCATTTCCAGTGGCAGATAGGATTTATTATCTATATTAAGAACTGCTGGTTAAAGCTGAAGAAATTACAGATCAAACACGCAAGAAGACAAAAACCGGCAGAAATCCTTGGATAACACATGAGACATTGAACCTAACCGATGAAAAGAGAAATTGTAAAAATGCAACAAATACAGCAGGCAAAAAAAGATTTCTAACCACTTCTCCCAGATACTGCGAATCGCGGTGTTTATCAATACGTCGTCTTTTCTCTCTTGTGGATTTCTTATCAAATCGCATGACCCGTAATGTTTTACAGAATATTTGTAGAGGCATATACACCCACAAGGAATAGGAGTCCTAAATATGCATTAAAAAGAAAATCATCAATGTTTGCCCATCAATATTTGACATCTCCATTATTTCATTCTGAAGTGCTGTAGAAAACAATACTTCAAATGAACTTTTTATATAATTTATTCTACTGCTTGCTTACCTGGTAACTCACAGTGTACTCCTGATGACGTTCGAAGCAGATAGGTGGCCGTGTTGTGACTGCCATTCTATGTTCCCGTTTTTAGAAACAGAAGTATATACACTAGTTTGATCCGTCTGTGGACTGTCGTCAATGTCATCAAAACATTCGCTTTCAGATGCATTATAGACAAGATCTTCGCACTCGGAAAGTGATCCTTCGTCTTTCGAGGTACTAGTATTTACTAATTCTTCCAATTTAGCGTAAATCAATGATGTAACCGCCATGATGGTACAATTCAGACAGATCACAAACGATAGAGGACACAAACTGAACAGAAACAATGGATAATTCGAGGAGTTGACAAGTCGCAAGTCCATCATTGTAAACGCAACGCCTTTGTTGACTTGCTGCATGTTGAGAGTAATTATGAACAATGACAGTCATTACTACTATAAAATATGAGACAACCAGAAAGTATTTGACTTTAGAATAATCATATTAAGTCTTAAAGTTAATGACAAGATGACTTATCCTTAACTACTATGGATGATCTCTCAGACCGCTACAGTTTTTCGTCTTATTATATTTCACACACGCCTGTGAGATGAAGTAGATTCTTTTCCTATTGGATGACAAGCTACACGTGCCAGAAAACTGGCGTTGTTATTGCAATCTGTTTCTTATTTTTGGGCCTTGAGAGGTCTCACAGACGTACCATAGTGTTTGCATGTCGTGGTTTTGTTGGACGGTGCCGTTTCTCCGTGGTGAGGAAAGCTACGCTCCTAGGTGACACTGATGTGCGTGTTCGAGAACGACTAAGAGAATTCTCAGATGAAGACTCTGATGAAAGTTATAAGACCCTGATTTCGAATATTTGGTGACCACGATACTAGTTCGGAGAAGGGAACGGAAAGTGATGAAGATGTGACAGGTGATGACGATGGAGAAGCGTACTTCTTCGGTAAGAACAGAAAGCTGTTTTCTATGGAGAAAACAGAAGCCGCTAAAGTAAGAATAAAGCAGCTTAACATTGTCTTGCTAGTGCCTGGACTGCAACGGATTCCGAAAATTCTCGGAGAAAACTTGCTTTTTTGGAGATACGAGCGTCAAATACAGAAATAATTTTTTGAAAAACGAAGATCAATCAGCCTTTTGTTGGACTTCTTTGAAGTGGAAAACAACATATTATGGGAGGGTCTGGGTGAAATGCATGCACGCTGAACGCAATTAAAATTTGATTCTGGGCCTCAGAAGAATTCATACCGTAGTTACTTTCTTCTTGATTTTTAAAATAAAAATTTGACATAATTTTTCCTTTGGAAGAATTATGGGATGGAATAATCGCTCTAAGGCTGAAACGATTTATAGTAAACTCAAAGTTGATTCCAACTACAATTTGTCATAACTGAAATGTGTTTTTCCGTACAGTTATGTTGCGAATCTGTAATACTATACCCTGATGATGCTCTGTGAGTGATTGGAGTGGTAACTTTGTGTTGTTATTTTAGTAATTCAGAAAATAAAAATAAACTGCAAGTTTTGCTATGTTTCAGGTTTCAAAGTTTTTTAAATTCTGCATTGTTTAAAAATGCAAATTTCCATAAAGTCTTTTTCTAAGGAGTGTAACGAAAAACAGGAGGTCATGAAAATATATATTCACCAAAACGGTGGTTTTATACATGAAAAAGAAAAAGGCAATCTGAGAGACCCCTCGATATTATTTGTGTTCCTGTCAACATTCATAGTAGTTAAAGGTTAAAATGTTTTAAAACTTTTTTAAACACATACCACCCTTGCATTCTCAGCCAAAGTCACAGACTTTCATGAAGTTATTTTGATATTTAAATAATAAGAAATGAAATTTATAACCATTTCGGGTCACATAGACGCGAACAGAACAGGAGGGTTAACAATATTCAGGGCAACATTTCAATCTGACTCATTTGTCTTCCTGTCAAATAGCATACGTTAATTTAATTGAAAATGGATTGCCCTCTCGCAGATGAATTGTTTGATGAACTAGCCAGCCTGGATTTCGCATTGTGTATCGTGAGCTTCACATACTTCTGTTCAAAATTTAATTTTAACAAACACGGTTCTGATGTCCTGCCTTGAGATTTACGTACTTCCATATTACAATAAGTTCTATACCAATTTGTCAGACAACATTCAAATACTTACAAACACGAGTTTCAACACTTACAAACACGAGAAAGTTTCACACTGAAAGACGTAGGTATAGACAAGGCCTCTGGAACAGACGACAATCTCTCAGAATTAGTGAGATACTTGAAAGACCCTTCCACTACAAAATAATTCCACCTAGTGAACAAAATGTATTGGACACGTGAAACACACTCAGCCATTCCTAAGGAGGCAGGTACTGACAGGTATGAATGTTAGAGAACTATCAATTTAACAAGTCTTGCTTACAAAATAGTGACGAGCTATTTACTGAAGAACGGTAACTTGGTAAAAGCTGACTTCAAGGAAAATCAGTTTGGGTCCCAGAGTGATGTAGAAACAAGAGAGATGATAATGACCCTATGACTTATATGACTGGTTCAGAAAAGACAAAACTACGTTTATCGGATTGTAGATTTAGAGAAAGCTTTTGAAATTCTGAAGGCAGCTGGGATAAAATACATGAAGCGAAAGGTTAATCACAGCTCGTACGGAAACCAGACTGCTGCTATAGGAATCGAATGACATGAAACGGAATCAGTGGTTGAGAAGTGAGTGAGACAAGGTGGTAATGTAACTCCCATGTTATTTAGTTTGTGCATTGGCAAGCTGTAAAGTTAAACCAGGAGAACCTTAGAAAGGGAACTAGTTCAGGGAGAAGAATTAAGAACTTTGAGGTACTGACTAGAGACCGGATTACATGGATTTGCATGTTACGTATACATTTGCATATTTGGCTCCTTTTCACAGGTTACTGTATATTTTAACTATAAACTAGTGACGATGCATATTTTCTGTCTACGTTTACAATATTTCAAAAATTTAGGCGGGCGGTCTCTAGCTCGGTCTAGTTTTGCTGTCTCACAGACTGACCACGGCCTAGAACTACGTGCAATCGCTAACCGAGATGGCACTGCCTAGCGAAAACATTACAAAAAAGGAACAGGAACAGCCAGACAGAGTCAACGCTCCTGCGCCCGCGCTCCCAGGTAATTCCCTCCGCTGTCATACCGTTCGCGTTGGCAACAATTAAAACTATGCAAGCTCTTAGTCGCACATCCATTGTTTCAGTTCAGCTTTCTATTTTCTTGTACACAGTGGAACGTGTTTACGGCGTGTAGTGTGTACCGTGTTGTGCGCCATGCCGCCCGAAAAAAGAAACGTCTTTTCGTTGATAACTGACTATCCTGGAACATTTACATATGATGGAATTGTTTTATATTGTTGAGTTTGCGAAAAAAAACGATTCGTGCAAAAAAAGTTCCAAATAGACCAGCATGTCAAGACAAGTCTTGAAAAGACTACGACAGCTTCTGACAACAGCAAGCTGCGGTAACAGGGATTTGACCTAAGGTAAAGAAAAATGTTGGTTTGACAAAGATGTATGTGAAGAATTCATTTCAAACGATATTCCTCTCCACAAACGTAGAAACCCTGTCCTTATAGGCTTCCCTCGTAAATATTGCTTAAATCAGAATATACCAGATGAATCAACATTGCGCGAAAGTTACATACCGACCATTTACGTAAATGTTCTGGAGGAAATACCAAAGCCGGCCGCTGTGGCCGAGCGGTTCTAGGCGCTTCAGTTCGTAACCACGCGGCTACTACGGTCGCAGGTTCGAATCCTGCCTCGGGCATGGATGTGTGTGATGTCCTTAGGTTAGTTAGGTTTACGTAGTTTTAAATCTAGGGGACTGATAACCTCAGATGTTAAGTTTCCTAGTGCATAGAGCCATTTGACACATTTGCCTATCAGGATTCAGTTGACGGAACTACAGACACTTGCGGCCGTTAATTGCAAATTTAATTGTTGATTTTTTAAAAGAAGAGTCTTCTCCTTCCTGTTTAGCGGCCTGCAAAGAACTTGAAAAAGTAAATCAGATCGACAGATTTGTGAATGAAGGTATTAGAAAAATATTTCCAGAATCTTCTGCGGATGAAAGGGTGTTTGTGTTTATTTCAGATGCTGTTCCCTATATGATCAAAGCAAGAAAAGTTCTCCAAGTATATATCCCAGTTTGATTCATGTGACGTGCTTTGCTCATGGAGTACATCGTCTTGCTGAAGTAGGTCCCACGTTTGTGAATATAAATAGACTTATTTCATCCACAAAGAAAGTGTTTCTAAAGGCTCCTGCTTGCGTCAAGGTCTATAAAGAAAACCTACCAAATATGCGTTTACCTGCCGAACCAGTGGTAACTCGTTGAGGTACATGGGTCGAAGGTGTGTTGTTTTACAATGAACATTACGAGACCATTGGAGGGGTAATAAACGACTTCGATAGTGCAGAGGCTTTGGTAGTTTGTCGGTGCAAGGAAGCTTTTAATGATTCCTGTATTAAAAGAGACACTGCTGTGATTAGCACCTGTTTTTCCCATATACCTGCAAGAATTAAAAGGCTTGAAACTTAAGGTTTGGCGTTGAATGAATCTATTCAGTTAATGAATAAAATTATTTTAGTGAACATCGCCGGAGTTATTTCCAAGAAAACTTAAAGAAAAGTTTGAAAGCACTTTAAACAATAACCCAGGCTTTGAACCCTTGTGCCAAATTGATAATTTTATTAGTGGGATGGGTGAACTTATACCAGAAACAATAACTGCCAACATAGCACCCAAATTCAAATACAGCCCAGTTACCTCAAGCGACGTAGAACGGTACTGTTCTGCTTACAAAAATGTTTTGAGTGATCGAAGACGCAATCTTGCTACCGAACACTTGGAACAGTACTTGGTCGTTTATGTTTACAATAGTAGAAAATGTAAAATAAATTGTAAATGATGCTTTGGTCTAATAGTATTAATTGAAAGTTAATGCTGTTCAAAAAATTCATGAATGTATGTTGTTTTTTAAATAACATATTATAGAGTTCTAGAGCGTGCCCCTCTTGGTGCGATATATCTCGAAGTTCGTCCTGTACATATCGAGTGTTTTGCTGAACCTCTCTCGCATCGCATCCGCTTGTTACCAACAACAATAGCAAAGGACGAACAATTCTTGAAATACGGTATGCGTCCACATTTTGCAAATTTTTAGAAAATAATCCCAGAAAGGCACACTTCCTAGCCTCGACCAGAAAGTATTCAGAAAATGATATCTGCGTTCTAAATGTACGGATTTTTCGCGTGGCCGGCGCTCTTTCTCGTAACTGATAGGCAAAGGTTCGACTTTGAGATGTAATGCACGCAGTAACTACCACGGTTTTTTTATTATTTGATCTTGCGTATTTCGACACTTTTCATGCATTTTTAAGCGCTTTTCATGCAAACTTCCATACATATTTTAAGGTTTTTATGATACATATAATCCAGTCTCTACAGATGACGTTCTAATTCTGTCTGTCAGAAAAGGACTTGAGAGGGCAATTGAATGAAAAGAAGTTGTAGGATAAATATAAAAAAGTAATACAAGGGTAATGGAACTCTGTAAAATTAAATTAGATGATGCTGCAATTACATTAGGAAGTGAAACACTAAAGTAGTAGATAATTTTTACTATTTAGGCAGTAAAGTAACTGATGACGACCAAATTAGAGAGTATATAAAATGCAGACTGACTATAGCACGAAATGATTTCTACAAGAGAGGAATTTGTTAATGCTGAGTATAATTTTGAGTGCTACGCGCTCATTTCTGATGACATTTGTCTGCAATGTAATTTTGTACGCAAGTGCGAAGTGGACGATACAGCATTTGAGTGCTACGCGCTCATTTCTGAAGACATTGGTCTGCAATGTAATTTTGTACGCAAGTGCGAAGTGGACGATACAGCATTTCACACAAGTGGAGAATAGTGGTTTTCGAAATGTGGTGCTACAGGGAATGCTGAAAATTACATGAGATATCGAGTTAATAATGGGGAGAAAAGAAATTTATAGTTCAGCTTGGTTGACAGGGCACAGGCGGAGGTATCAAGGAAATGTCACTTCCGTACGGAGGGAATTGAGAAGTGTAAAAATTACATATATAGACCAGTACAGACTGCATGTTCAGGTGTATGTATGTTGCAATATATATTCGTAGACGGAGGTTTGCACAGGTTACACTAACGTGGTAGATTAGATAGATACTTGGGAGAGCCAGCCATGACAAAATTATTCCACCTAGTGTTCATGCTACATGAGACAGACTTCAAGAAGACCGTAGTAATTCCAACTCCTAAGAAGGATGGTGCTGATAGGTGTGAACATTATATCGATCTGCCCAACCAATTTTCAGCATTCTCCCATAGCACCACATTTAAAAGTCAGTATTCTCTTCTTGTCTGAACTGCATATCGTCCATTTTCACTTCTGTACGAGGCTACATTGCAGTCCGAAGTCTTCAGAAACAACGACTTAACACTTAAATTAGTATTCACTGATAACAAATTCCTCTTTCTCGGGAATGCTTTTCGTACTATAGTCGGTCTGCATTTTATATGCTGTCTGCTTTCTCCATCATCAGTTTTCTGCTGCCTAAATAGCAAAACACATATCATGTGATAGAAGCTGCATCAAATTAGTCTTCCAACTGACCAGTATCAGATCATTACGTGAATCTTGAGATCTCTAAGGAAAATGTTTCAATAATATTTTGTTTCTTATTTTCACACTTCGCGATCAGAAGCCCCCCCCCCCCCCCAAAAAAAAAAATACACCAGTGGAAAATTTGATTTAATTACCTTACTAGCTATACTTAACCTTTGCTAACGAAATGAATATCTCAATTTATCTTGCCCAAAAGATGGAGTGTTCCCTCCTTAAGGTCACTGATGAAATGGTAAATATTTATTTATTCATTATTGTACATAATGAAGTTAATATCTCAGAAACTATTTCAGGTTACGGAAAGGACACCCTACAACTTTTAGTCCTATAATTTTTTTTTCTTTTGCTCTCCATCTTGCTGTATTTCTCAACTCTCCTAAATACAAAAGCTAATCTGCAAGCTCTGTGGCTTTATTGTTGATATGAACAGTTTTCTTTTCAGTATGTCACTTATGCATGCCTTTATTCTTATTAAATCGATTTTAAGGCCTAAAATCAGATTTACTCTATAAATTCATCGGATTCATTTTTAAAACTTCACTGAAAACGAGATAAACGTGTGTAAAACTAAGTGAAACGCATCTGACTTTCAAAAGGTAACATGTGAAGCATTCAACGATTAGTGTAACAGAAATTATCGAGCGAATTGTCGCAAAACCAAACGAAATTCTAATGGATTTGTAAAGGTTGTCAGTGGTGTCAGTGTTGGTGTCCATACAATCACTGAGACACAATAAATGACTATGGTGGTACAAAGCAATATGGAAATGCTGATCTCCATTTTCGAATATTCCCTTACAGAGACAGATTCAGGAATAATACTCCATTTTAATTCTCGCATTATTAAAATGATTACTGACGTATGTATTAGTATCAGTAGCGTTGATCAACACCTAAAAACCCCTGAAGCTGAAAGAGACCCCAGAGTCTGATGAAATCCATATCTGACTCTAAAAAGAACTTATAGCTAATTTAGATATTATATTAACCATAATATTCCGCGTAATTCTTTGAACGAATAACTGTATCCAATGGATGGAAGAAGCACAGACCACATGCATCTACATCAAGAGGAGCCAAAGTGATCCACAGAACTACCATCCAGTATTATTGACATCAATTTGTTGTAGAATCTTTGAACATGTGGAAGGGGACAATCAGATTTGCCATGACGATTTTCAAGAAGTTTTGGCCATAAAAGAGGAAATTTTAAGGTGAATATGTATATTGTGGGAAAACGGAGACAGTGTAAAAAATGACAGAGGAAAGATAAAGATTGACATGCATATTGAAAAATACTGAGACCAAAAGGTAAGAAATGGTGCACTGACGATGTAGCTTTATTTTTGTGATGAAATACGTTGATATTATGCAATAATGTAAATATTACTCACACTGAGGAGTAACAAAAGAATAATATGCATTGATTTATGATGTGTATTTAGATCAAGGGATGTTTTTAAGAATAAACATTTGAGGGAGCTAATAAGGAGTAGAAGATGGCGTTATTTCGGTAGTTTTGATGTATGTGGATGTCTTATGGATTACTATTTCAGGCAGCCAATGAAAAGTAAAGGAAGATTTTGTCTCAGTAATGATGTAGTATGTTGTTTAATATTAACTTTACGGGTACACTGTGTACCAGCGGAAGTAAGAACGAAAATACATTTAACGTGAAATTTTTTTGTTCAGGTATGTATGTCTTTATGAGGAGTTCATTCAATAGATAATAGAGATTCTTGAACTTCGTATTTTCGAGAACTTGCAGCTTGTTAATGGAAAAATAATTAACATAGTACTCTTATATCACCAGGAATGACGAGGGTTTTGTAGTCACAATGATACCAGTGAATTTGATAATGTTAAGATGATGTTTTACATAAGACCTTTGCTCCAATAGTGTAAGAGGTTGTCTGACACATGACCGACATTAAATGTAGTGTGATAATGTTTTCTTTTCTAAGAGCATGTATATGGTATATTAATTACGTATTTTAGTGACCACCATACTCATTCCTGATGTTAATGTACATGTGATATGTAGTAGTAACCATTCTGGCCAGATAGATAAACGTATGTAGCTTAAGAAACTGGATCTGAGTCTTTTCATTTAGGTGAGGAACTTTAAAAATGGGGATACATATTCAGTATTCACATCTAATTTCAGATTGACGATCAGCTGTATATTTGTTTGAGCAATGTAGTTAAAATGACATCAGAATTTTAGTGACAGGTCTGTTATACGATTCATACGATACTCAGGCTATAAAATAATCATTTCTATTGTATATATCAAATAAGAATTCTTGAATAAGGTACATGTGCATGGAATTATGTTTTTCGGGATAATTAATTATGTTATTAAGAGGGATGTAACTAGTTATGTTATTCATTTATAAATAAGCTTCATGTATTCTGGAGATGCATGAGAGATGATCGTGGGTAATATGCACACACAGAACTAATGGACAGATTACGCTGGAGAGCTTCATGCAGTTTGCTGTGGTACTAACTTGAGTGTCAGACCATGTCTCAGCTCATGAAAGGTGAACCAATGGAAACACGTTCATAATGTCAATCCTGCAGCAATGATTTTAGCTCTCCAAATTCTGGGTTGTCAGTGGAGACTGTGACAAGACATCTCATCGTTCCTGAGTCTACCTGGATAAGGCAATGTACTGCACACCCAGAGTCTGCCCCAGAAATGTGCTCATGCTACCATGCTTGTACAAGTGTGATAAGCATTTTTGTAACAAAACAGTGATGCATGTGACATTTTGCTGTGATATTTTTTCTCCCATGGTATGACGTTGTCCTCATAGGTTCTCTACATGATTTTGAACAGACAATTGTACACATTTTTGTACCATACTGTAAATGTGTGTATCGTTCTTGGTTTGTTTGAACTGACAAAAATATTTATTTGTCTTCCTAAAATTTTCTCAAACATTTGAATACACAGTCATAACTGCTTTGTAAGGTTCGTACCATGTTGCATGAAACGTGTGTATCTTTCTTATTTAATTAGAACTGACAGGAATTCTTACTTGTCCTTAGAGGTTTCTTTCAAACATTTGTACAACAAATTTTAATGACTTTGTAATGCTTTGTACCTTTTTGTAAAACTGTATGTATTTATACAATCGTATTTAACTGAACTAGATTACTGATTTACCATCTTGTTATACCATGTCTTCTGTAGCATGACAAATAGGTAAAATGGCTTATTGCTGGAAGCTTTGTGCACTTGCTTACATTTATGTACTGTTACTTGTATTTCAACTTATGTACCGTATTTGTATCATTTTCTAGCTATTCATTGAAGTACTGTATACAGTCACCCTACCCAGGAATCTGTGGCCTCACATTTTATACTATTCTTTTGTGATTGTTTCTTTTGAAGAATGTTTTGAGTGCTTCGTACTATTGCATCAGCACAAACCACTCTGCAAAATTCTTGTTTAAAGAGGAAGTGTGATAAATAGGTACTATCCGATTTCCCATGTCGATTTTCAAGACGTTTTGACCATAATTCTGAATGAAGTTGCGAATCTGATAAATGTACTATCGATATTATCATATTCTTCGTAAGTCTGTGTTTTGAGACCAAAAACGTTACAATATATCAGAGAGTAGCAGTGGTAGTGTATGTTAGATGGTCTGGTAATGTACTCTGTTTGAAAAGGATGAAAGCTGGCCTGTTGCGTAGTGGAGACAGCATTATTAAAAAAGGATTTTGTACTAATATGTTTTGAAGAAAGAAAGCGAGATTATAGTAGCAGAAGAATGTTATAAGTGGAAATTTTAAGGCAGTTCAGTTTTCTATGTGTATCTGTAACCGTGTAATTTCGTATTGTTGTTACATAGCGTATGGTTGAAGCTTACTGTAGACATACTACAATGCAACATATTGTTTTGTTCTATAGTTGAAACAAGTGTCAAAGAAAGTAATTGTGCGCAGGAAAATTATTAAGGAATATTTTGCTAATTAGTCTAGTCATGAGAACTTCATGAAATGGTGTATTGTTGTTACGGCTTAATGAGGCATAGTTATACTTGGAGTCCTTGTTCTCATTTATCAGTCGTTAAGTTTAGTTCCTCATTTTTCATTCTTTACCTTTATGAAAGTATTTGTATACTCGCATTGCACATCGCGCTTTGTGTGCTGCAGAGGCATTTTGTGAAAATTGGTAAGATGCTTGTTGCACTGCACATCGCAAGTACGGTAAATGAAATCTAATTTTTGACAGTCTTATCATTATCATTATCACAGTATCAGGTTGGGAAACTGACGAGCGTTCCGTGCGCGCAGGTAGGCCAATGAATTTAATTAGCATCGAGGTTCATGTCTCGGGAGTTTGGTGGCCAGCGGAAATGTTTAAACTCAGAGGAGTGTTTCTGGATCCACTCTGTAGCGATTCTGGACGTGTGGGGTGTCGCATTGTCCTGCTGAACTGCCCAAGTCCTTCGGAACGCACAATGGACATGAATGGATGCTGGTGATCAGACAGGATGCTTACGTACGTGTCACCTATCAGAGTTGTATCTAGACGTATCAGAGATCACATATCACTCTTAACTGCATACATCCCACACCATTACAAACCCTCCACCAGCTTGAATAGTCCCCTGCTGACATGTAGCGTCCATGTATTCATGAGTTTGTCTCCACCCGCTCGCAACAATTTGAAACGAGACTCGTCCGACCAGACAACATGTTTCCAATCATTAACAGTCCAGTGTCGATGTTGACGGGCCCAGTCGAGGTGTAAAGCTTTGTGTCGTGCAGTCATCAAGGGTGCACGAGTGGGCCTTCGTTGAATGGTTCGCACGCTGACACTTGTTGATCGCCCAGCATTGAAATCTGCACCAATTTGCGCAACGGTTGCACTTCTGTCACGCTGAACGATTCTCTTCAGTCGTCGTTGGTCCCGATCATCATCATCTTGGACAGTTTCCAGCCACTGGCTGGGTCTGTCGGGAACACAAGCCTCTCCATCGTGTTCTGTCTTTCCACCATTCCCCCTCTTCCACCTACGTCCAGTTCTCTCCTCTTCTCGTCACACATTCCTTCACTCCCTTCACCCATCTATCTCTTGGTCTTCCTCTGGGCCTCTTCCCCTCCAGTTGCAGATCAAACATCCTCTTAGGAATTCTTCCCTCATCCATTCTCTTCATGTGTCCATACCACTGCAGTCTTGATTTTTCTATCCTGTCCTGTACTGGTTCCTCCTTTAGTCTTTCCCTCACATACTCATTTCGCAATCTGTCTCGTCTTGTTACACCCAACCTGCTCCTCTGGAACTTCATTTCGCTAGCCTGTATTCTACTTTTGTCGCTTTTGTGCATTACCCATGTCTCACTTCCGTATGCCAATATGGGGACAAAGTAGGTTCGGTATATAATTCCCTTGGATTTCTGTGGCACCTCCTTGCTCCAAATAAGGCCCCTAATGCATTTGTAGAACTGCCCTGCTTTTCTGCACCTTTCATTTATTTCCATTGCGTTTCCCCCCTTACTTTCAATCACGCTTCCCAGGTACTTGAAGTTCTCTACCACTTGTAGTTTTTCCCCTCCACGAGTTATATCCACATTTGGCCTATTCGTCTTCCTTGTTGTGACAATTATTTTACTTTTCTTTGCAGAGAAATGCATTCCATATTGTGCTGCCGTTGCCTCCCATGCATCTAACTGCTCTTGCACCTCCTTCTCGCAATTTCCCCATAACATCAGGTCATCGGCAAAAAGCACTGCTTTCATTTTATGATCTCCAATTGCATCTGACACTTGCTGCAGGATTTCATCCATAACAATAATAAACAATAAAGGCGAAAGTGCACTTCCCTGTTGCAGCCCATTTTCCAGCTTGAACCATGCAGTACATTCCCTCCCCACTTTCACACAACTCTCACTTCCCTCATACATTTTTCTGACTTTTCGTGTTATCTCTTCATCTATCACTTTTGCGTTCAGCACATCCCAGAGCTTGTCCCTGCAGATACTGTCATACGCCTTCTCAATATCTAAAAAGGCCATGATTAAGTCCTTCCCGTACTCATAGTGCCTTTCCTGCAGTTGCCTTACCGCAAATATGAGGTCCGTTGTTGATCTTCCCGGTCTGAAACCATACTGCTCCTCTTGCAGTCTGCTTTCAATACTGCTTCTTATTCTCTTCTCCAGGATCTTTTCATAGATTTTTCCACAGTGGCATAGCAGGGTGATTCCGATCTTGCAGGATATTTTTCTGGCCGCATTGATAGATGTAGATGTCAGAGATTTGACGTTTTACCGGATTCCTGATATTTATGGAACACTCGTGAAATTGTCGTAGTGAAAAAACCCCACCACATCGCTACCTCGGAGAAGTTGTGTCCCATCGCTCGTGCGCCGACTGTAACACCACGTTCAAACTCATTTAAATCTTGGTAACCTGACACTGTAGCAGCAGCGACCGATCTAACAACTGCGCCAGACTGTCTTACGTAGGCGTTGCCGAGCACAGCGCCGTATTCTACCTGTTGGCACATCTCTGTAACTGAATACGCCTGCCTATGCCATTTTCTTTGCCTCTTCAGTGTATTAAACCCTGTACATTACGCGTCTTAAGCTTTTTACTTGATCTGGAATTAGTTAAAGTTGATGGAGAGGTGGTGTTCAAATCTGTCAGCCCGCTCTGAATTTCATCTTACTTTTGTGATAATGAATGTACGAAGGTGATTCAAATGAACATAATGATTATTTATTGTTATAAAAATGAGATAAAACAGAAAAATTAGAGATACATCATTTTTCGTTGTAGTCCCCTTGACGTGTAATACATGCATTCCACTCCTTGAGAAGTGCATGGATACCGCGTGAGAAGAATTCATTTGGTTGTTTATGTGGCCAGTCGTGCTCCGCGCTTTTCGTCTCTTCATCGCTTCTGAAATACTTGGATCTCACCTCACCTTTGAGCCGTACGATCGTTTGAGATCCACTCGCTGTGATGTCTGCTGAGTACAGGGCTATTACAAATGATTGAAGCGATTTCATAAATTCACTGTAGCTCCATTCATTGACATATGGTCACGACACACTACAGATACGTAGAAAAACTCATAAAGTTTTGTTCGGCTGAAGCCGCACTTCAGGTTTCTGCCGCCAGAGCGCTCGAGAGCGCAGTGAGACAAAATGGCGACAGGAGCCGAGAAAGCGTATGTCGTGCTTGAAATGCACTCACATCAGTCAGTCATAACAGTGCAACGACACTTCAGCACGAAGTTCAACAAAGATCCACCAACTGCTAACTCCATTCGGCGATGGTATGCGCAGTTTAGAGCTTCTGGATGCCTCTGTAAGGGGAAATCAACGGGTCGGCCTGCAGTGAGCGAAGAAACGGTTGAACGCGTGCGGGCAAGTTTCACGCGTAGCCCGCTGAAAATTGGCTCATGGTGGAGATCATGATCAGCAATTCACGTCACGGCCTCCACGCTCTCCCGACTTAACCCCATGCGATTTCTTTCTGTGGGGTTATGTGAAAGATTCAGTGTTTAAACCTCCTCTACCAAGAAACGTGCCTGAACTGCGAGCTCGCATCAACGATGCTTTCGAACTCATTGATGGGGACATGCTGCGCCAAGTGTGGGAGGAACTTGATTATCGGCTTGATGTCTGCCGAATCACTAAAGGGGCACATATCGAACATTTGTGAATGCCTAAAAAAACTGTTTGAGTTTTTGTATGTGTGTGCAAAGCATTGTGAAAATATCTCAAATAATAAAGTTATTGTAGAGCTGTGAAATCGCTTCAATCATTTGTAATAACCCTGTATAATGGATATCCAAGATATTCAGATTTCATATCCTGTATTTTTGCTGCAGTTGTACGATCAGTATGGGGACAAACATTGTCGTGTTGCAACGAAACACTTGCAGACAGATATCCTCGTCGCCTGCTCCTGATTGCAGCACGAAGGTGATTTTTTAGCCGATTCAAGGACAAATTACTAGTCATTGTTTCACATGTAATGCTCGAAGCTTACTCCATTTGCATTCCAATAGAGAGTGCCGTTGATTGAATGCACCAGATTTCTTTTTGTCTGGCGAAGAGCTATGGTGCATTCCTTGTTGGATCTCTTCATTTCAGTTTCGTGCTAGTGCATCCAGGTTCCATCTCCTGTAACAATTATGTCCATAACTCCATTACATTCGACCGCGAAACAAAGTTTCCTTACCGGCATCCATCATTGAATTGCAGCACTTCATGGACAATAACGTGTACTGGAGCAACATTTATATCCAAAATAGTGGTTATTTGGTTCAAAATAATACTCCTGTCTTTCTTTACAAACTGCTCCACTGCAGGAATGTTTTCGTTCGATACTATGTGTTGTGCCTGGCCTGGCACGGAGCATTCTCCACACAATTTATGCCCCTTTTAGTCTTTCTGCACCATTCTTGCTGCAGAGACACACACGAATTGCAGTACTGAGCATTCATTCTGCGACGCATTTCCACATGTTTGACAACATCACTGCTGAAAAAACGTATCCTGGACCTCTGCTCAAATAGGGTGCAGGTCAAGAATGAGACGACTGTCTTTGCAGTGACAGAGTTTGCTTCTCCGTGATGAAGCGCAAGGCTGCCCGACTGCTTTTAGTTTGTCGAAACACAAGCATAACTCCAGCCAACAGAAAGATCCATAGGACAACCTCACCACATTTTATTGTACTTTTAAGGTTTTCATTTGAATCACCTAGTTTATTTCCATTCCTTCTAAGGCGTCTATTCTCCAGCTCTCCTAAAACAAAATTACAGCTTGTTGTGCATCGTGTCAAAAATGGTTCAAATGGCTCTGAGCACTATGGGACTTAACATCTTAGGTCATCAGTCCCTTGGAACATAGAACTACTTAAACCTAACTAACCTAAGGACAGCACACAACACCTAGCCATCACGAGGCAGAGAAAATCCCTGACCCCGCCGGGAATCGAACCCGGGAACCCGGGCGTGGGAAGCGAGAACGACGACCACGAGCTGCGGACTTGCATCGTATCCTTCTTTAGTGGAGACTAGTAGCTATTTCCTTTACAACGAAAACAAAAGTGATTTGACCCATAGCTGTTTGCAATAGAGAATATCACTTGCAAATAAATTAAAATAAACCTTTACTTATTACTGAGTACCGAACCTTTAGCCGAGCGAGTTGGCGCAGTGGTAATCACCGGACTCGTAGTTGGGAGAGCGGCGATTCAGCTCCCCCTCTGGACATTCAGGTATAGAATTTCCGTGATTTCCGCAAATCGCTTAAGGGCGAGATGGTTCGATCGAAAAGGACACGGTGATCTGCGTCACCAACCTTCCATGATCCGAGCTTGTGCGCCATTCAAAATGTTCAGATGTGTGTGAATTCCTAAGGGACCAAACTGCTGAGGTCATCGGTCCCTAAACTTACACATTACTTAAACTAACTTATGATAAGAATATCACACACACCCGTGCCCGAGGGCGGACTCGAACCTCCGGGGCGAGCGGCCGCGCAATCCGTGCATGGCGCCCCAAACCGCGCGGACACTCCGCGCGGCTTTGTGCTTCGTCTCTAATGATGTGTTCACTGAGGGGCCATTCGAAATCTGTTCTTCCTTCCTTAGTTTTCGAAGCTTTTATAAAAAGTTGTCGTTCTCCAATAGTAATTTCACAACTGATGTGAAATAAATACGGATTGTCCTCTGAGTGTAACCCTTTTCTTAAATAGTTTCATGAATTTACTATTATCTCTCGTAGAGAGACGATCATGAAATACAGTTCATGCACAAATCTTTATCATCTCGATAACATACACTTTCCATTTTTGCCACAACAATGGTTCTTGAAAAAAAAGCAAAAAGATAAGAATCTGAAATACACTCCTAGAAATGGAAAAAAGAACACATTGACACCGGTGTGTCAGACCCACCATACTTGCTCCGGACACTGCGAGAGGGCTGTACAAGCAATGATCACACGCACGGCACAGCGGACACACCAGGAACCGCGGTGTTGGCCGTCGAATGGCGCTAGCTGCGCAGCATTTGTGCACCGCCGCCGTCAGTGTCAGCCAGTTTGCCGTGGCATACGGAGCTCCATCGCAGTCTTTAACACTGGTAGCATGCCGCGACAGCGTGGACGTGAACCGTATGTGCAGTTGACGGACTTTGAGCGAGGGCGTATAGTGGGCATGCGGGAGGCCGGGTGGACGTACCGCCGAATTGCACAACACGTGGGGCGTGAGGTCTCCACAGTACATCGATGTTGTCGCCAGTGGTCGGCGGAAGGTGCACATGCCCGTCGACCTGGGACCGGACCGCAGCGACGCACGGATGCACGCCAAGACCGTAGGATCCTACGCAGTGCCGTAGGGGACCGCACCGCCACTTCCCAGCAAATTAGGGACACTGTTGCTCCTGGGGTATCGGCGAGGACCATTCGCAACCGTCTCCATGAAGCTGGGCTACGGTCCCGCACACCGTTAGGCCGTCTTCCGCTCACGCCCCAACATCGTGCAGCCCGCCTCCAGTGGTGTCGCGACAGGCGTGAATGGAGGGACGAATGGAGACGTGTCGTCTTCAGCGATGAGAGTCGCTTCTGCCTTGGTGCCAATGATGGTCGTATGCGTGTTTGGCGTCGTGCAGGTGAGCGCCACAATCAGGACTGCATACGACCGAGGCACACAGGGCCAACACCCGGCATCATGGTGTGGGGAGCGATCTCCTACACTGGCCGTACACCACTGGTGATCGTCGAGGGGACACTGAATAGTGCACGGTACATCCAAACCGTCATCGAACCCATCGTTCTACCATTCCTAGACCGGCAAGGGAACTTGCTGTTCCAACAGGACAATGCACGTCCGCATGTATCCCGTGCCACCCAACGTGCTCTAGAAGGTGTAAGTCCACTACCCTGGCCAGCAAGATCTCCGGATCTGTCCCCCATTGAGCATGTTTGGGACTGGATGAAGCGTCGTCTCATGCGGTCTGCACGTCCAGCACGAACGCTGGTCCAACTGAGGCGCCAGGTGGAAATGGCATGGCAAGCCGTTCCACAGGACTACATCCAGCATCTCTACGATCGTCTCCATGGGAGAATAGCAGCCTGCATTGCTGCGAAAGGTGGATATACACTGTACTAGTGCCGACATTGTGCATGCTCTGTTGCCTGTGTCTATGCGCCTGTGGTTCTGTCAGTGTGATCATGTGATGTATCTGACCCCAGGAATGTGTCAATAAAGTTTCCCCTTCCTGAGACAATGAATTCACGGTGTTCTTATTTCAATTTCCAGGAGTGTATATTTTCTCAGTAAAGGCCAACGATCAACGGTGCAAACTGATGCTCGATGGATCTCAGTGTCACTTAACAAGTAACCTCTAGCTGAAAGCTAAACCGAACAGATTCAAAAAACAACCCACACAATGCTTTAGCACTGTCATGTTTCTTTTTTTTTCTCTAAAATCTTACTCGGAAAGCACTGCAGTGTATAACACTCAATAACTCACTCATTGTGGAGGGTGCTGACACAGTTTATCAGAGTAGTAAATGGGAAGTGGTGGTGCACAAAATAGAAACCAAACCCGGCAGCCATAGTCCTAATGTCAGCTGATAGTGTATGCAGCGTTGCATTGCGAAATAATGTGTACGTTGTGTATGTAGTATGTTCAGCTACTGGTAATGAGAAATGAATGGGCAGCGTGACACTGGGCTTTTACGTAACTCAGTAACTTCTTTGCAAAGCAGTGTTATAGTCTACCGATAAACCAAATGAGGTTTCAAAGTTTTGAACAGAGTACCCTTGTATTCGAGAGAATGTAGGATCTAATCTCCATCCGGCAAGCCTGATTAGGTTTTACTTGGTTTCTGTAAATTACTTCCTTGCAAATGCCGGGATGGTTCCTGTTATTAGGCTACAGACGAATACCTGCCACATCCTTGTCAAATTAGACCCATAAATTTGATTTTATCAATTTTTGTTGTTAAAGTGTAATACCATAACATTCCGTATATCCTTGTAAAGGTGTCTCACGGATGAATTTAACTATTTCTACTGCTACTACTAGTGGTGGTGGTAGTAGTAGTTGTAGTAGTAGTAGTAATACAAAACCTCGAGTAGGGTTAACATAGCGCCATATTTACAGTTGTTAAGGAAGTAGTTCTACAAAATTTAACGATTCTTTTGTAGACACAAGAAACCTATAGGAAAAATGCTTCCAATGAACTGTCACTTCTTCGGTGAATTGGTATAGAACGCCCGACAGATTTCATTAGTTAAACTAATGTTTAGAAGAGGTTGAAATATGCTAACATCAGTAACCTCTTCAAACACAGTTCCGCAAGCAATGACAGTGACCTTTTTTTATTATTTTATGAACAAAATATTCTGTATCATGTTTCTCTGATGTGAACAGTTTTGTTACTAATATTTAAAAAAAAGCTTTATTTACTACTAAAGAAGGATGGCTGTTAATCATGGGCAGAGTATAATACTTCAAAAAGTAACAAAAGATCGCTGAGGCATATAGCAGGTAACTTTATTTCTTTGTGCTGCATGTCTTCAGAGGAAACTGGGGCGGTGTCTAGGACCCTGGATTCGTATTCATCAGAAACGGTGCTCAAATCTTCATCCTGACATGCTGAATTGCATTCCCAGTTGTTTCAAGCGAGTGCAGGGATGTTTTCTTAAGCGCGGCAATGGCAGTTTTCCTTCTTCAACCGTGTACAATACCGGCCACGGATATGTCTTCCATGACGTCGACGTCGATGGGAGAGCACTCCTACGTTCCTTCCTTTTTCAAGTGTAGGAAAAGACAGATTGCTACTTACCGTAAAGAAGACACGTCAAGCTGTAGACAGGCACAATTAAAAGACACTCACATAATTATAGCTTTCGGCCACAGCCTTCGTCAGTGAAACACACACACACACACACACACACACACACACACACACACACACACACACACAAGCGAAAGCAAGCACATCTCATGCACTCCAGCATGTGCAAGCACATGTCACGCACACAGCACCACTAACTCCGGCATGTGCTTGCTCGTGTGTGTGTGTATGTGTGTGTGTGTGTGTGTGTGTGTGTGTGTGTGACAGAGAGAGAGAGAGAGAAGGGTACATGTGTGTTTGATTCCTTCTTTTTTCTCTATTCGTATACGAGAGCCAAACAACTGGATTGCGGCTGGCGAATGTAGTAGTAACGACGTGAAGGAAAATCTTGGATTTCTTTCTAAACAAACAGGAATTAATGTACATGATAAAACTCTCTCCTCCCAAACAGGCCATGAAGGCACAACGGTACCGACCGGTCGCCGTGTCATCCTCGGCCCACAGCCGTCACTGGATGCAGATATGGAGGGGCATGTGGTCAGCACATCGCTCTCCCGGCGTATATCAGTTTCCGAGACCGGAGCAGCTACTTCTCAATCAAGTAGCTCCTCAGTTTGCCTCACAAGGGTTGAGTGCACCCCACTTGCCAACAGCGCTCGGCATACCTGATGGTCACCCATCCAAGCGATAACCCAGCCCGACAGCGCTTAACTTCGGCGATCTGACGGGGACCGGTGTTACCACTGCGGCAAGGCCGTTGGCCAACGTACAGGATAAGGATATGAAAAAATCGTCCGCTAATGCAAGTAATCTACATCAAGTAATTCGTCGACACAACAAAGGAAACTACACCAATCGCCGAAATTACCTTCGAAGTACTTTTTATTTAGAAGAATGAGAACTGTTTTCAGTTGAGCTCAACATCATAAGCGTTCACCAGATGGATCGCCTAAATATCGACTCATGTTGCTTTCAGGATCCGGCAAAAAACCCGAGGAGACTACCAAGAATTATTACGCCGGGAAAGCCTACGAAGTCATATTAACGGTATGCATTTATACACTGTCCAGTCACATTGATGTGACTGCAAAAACCTGAATAAACACCTTTAGCAGCACGGACTGCTACGAGAAGTGCAGGAAGAGAGTCAATGAAGTTCTGGAAAGTACCGAAAGAGGTATGTAGTCATGCCGAAGTGCCGTGGCCAGCTGCGCTAGATTTCTCATATGAGAATCCATGCCGCGAACAGTCCGACTGACGTGGTCACACAGCGGCCGGCCGCGGTGGTCTAGCGGTTCTGGCGCTGCAGTCCGGAACCGCGGGACTGCTACGGTCGCAGGTTCGAATCCTGCCTCGGGCATGGGTGTGTGTGATGTCCTTAGGTTAGTTAGGTTTAAGTAGTTCTAAGTTCTAGGGGACTTATGACCTAAGATGTTGAGTCCCATAGTGCTCAGAGCCATTTGAACCATTTTGGTCACACAGCTTCCCGATTGGGTTCAAATCCGGGGAGTTTGGTGGCCAAAGTGAGTACAGTGAACTCATCCTAGTTCTCTTCGAACCACGCATACACACAGTGGCCTGTGTGACATTGCATTGCCCTCCTGGTAGATGCCATCGTGCCGACGAAAAACAGATGGCACGTAGGGGTGGACATGGTACCCAAGAATAAATGCATACTTCTATTGATCCAGTGTGCCTTCCACAAGAACGAGATCATCCAGGGAACGACACGAAAATATTCCCCATCCACAACACTCCGCCCACCGGCCTGGACCCTTCGGATGATTGTTGCAGGGTATTTGGTTTCGAACAGCCTCCTGTCCGATGGTGCATAAAACGTTGTTCGTCTGAAAGGACCACCTGGAGCCACTCACTGGACTTCTAGTTGCTGTACTTGCGTGCAAATTCCAGCCTTCGTCGCCGATGAACAGCATGAAACAGATGCCTGCCATGGATGCCCATACGCAACAACTTTTCTTGAACGCTCATTGAGGAGTCACTGTTCGTAGTTCGTGGTTCATTTGGGCGGTCAGTTACTCAACAGTTTGACGTCTGTTCGCCAGAAAACATCTCCGCAACCGTCGTTCTCCCCTATAATCTATGGCCCGTGGTGCACAACGGTTGCCTTGGCACCAGTGTTAGGTAGCGCCATTTTTTAATACACGGTATACTTTAACCACAATGGCAGGCGAACAGTTTACGAACTTAGCCATTTCGTAAATGGTTACACACTTGGCCCAAAAGCCAATCATCACACACTTTTGGACGTTAGATAAATCGGCAACATTACGACAGAGACTGCACTGTTTTCCGAATTTCCTCGTGCCCCCCCCCCCCCCCTCCCCAGTCAACTTTCATATACCCTCCACTGCTAGTGCTGCCATCGGGAGTTCTGAGAGTGATTATTGCACGTTCAGGTCGGACGTTGTCGGTGGTCACATTAATGTGTCTGGAGCGTTTAATATAATCTTTGTTTAAACAATAACTCGGGACATACATATTTTCTTTCTCTATATACCTTCATCTGGGTGTTAGTAACAACTCTGTCATTATAGTTTGTTCAGATATGCAGTGTCCAAATTCAGTTTGTCATTTACTTTAATTCACAGAGGTATTTCCCTCCAGGGGGCTGCTTTCTTGGGATTCCGTGGGCGCCAATCACATGGACCCCCAGCTACGTGTGAAAGTGCTTCTTCCAAACCCCTTCTGTTTTCTTTTCTGGCGCTCTTCTTTGGTCAACTCTTGTTTTTTCAACCCCTTCTTTTCTTCTTCAGCTTCTACTTCTCCAGGTTGTACTTGGAGAGAGTCCCTTACCGAGGATTACGGGTGGAGACTGTATCGACCTGCAAAGCGGTCACCACTGCTGCTTAATAACGGAAGCAGTAGTCGTTCCCATGAGGTTTTGTACATGGGAGGAGAAGGAAACTCCGAAAATAGCCCAGGAGAGGATTTCCGTAAGCCTAAGGAAGACAACCATCTAAGGGAAGGAGACCTCAGCAGAAATCTCCACGGTCCTCCAGATTGGGGGTCGTGCGTTTGGGTTGGTGTTACGTCGACAAAGAAAGGACTTCACTCATAAGCATCAAGTAGTAAGAAACCTAGACACATTTAAGGATACTACCTCGGCAAGGAGAAAGACAAAAGATTTGTAATAGCAGACGTAGTCAATTTAGCAATTTGGAATGTCAGATGTATCTACACAACAGAAGATGAATTACAGAATAATTTACAAAAGAAGATAAATGTAGCTGGGTTAAGTGAAACAAAAAAGGAATTATGAGAAACAGTAGTTCTAAAAGAATATACATTAGCTTATAGCGGAAAGGAACAAAGTACAAGAGCTCAAGAAGGAATTGCTGTAATGGTAGACCAAAATGGCGGAAAAAGAGTAACAGCATACATTTTCCATAATGAGAAACTTATGTCAGTTTTTTTTTTAAATACCAAGAGGACGTAGAATGATAGTAGTAGTTGATAGCTTACAAGAAGGCAGAGAGGAAGAGCGAGAGAAATTTTATGAGAAATTACATTCTGTCATCAAAGATATTAATTAAACGGGTATCCTACGCGTCCTTAGAGACTGGAATGCCCAAGAAGGAAATATTCCTATTAAGAACATTGCAGCAAAGTTCAGAAAAGCCAAAATTAAAATTAAGGGAGAGAAGATGCGAAAATATTCACGTATAGTGCCTTAAAGACAACTAATACCTTTTATAAGGAAAGAGAGTTTCATAATTACACCTGGAGCGATAAACCATATGCTATGTGGTATCTGATAGAAAAGGAGCATCTGTAGTGAATGGTGAAAAAGTATGGAGAGGAAGTGATGTATGTCCGTTATCTGTTGACGGCAAAAATGCTTGTAAGAAGTAGATGATGCAAAATCAAGAAACAAATTAGTAATAGAGAAGAAAACGAAGATAATCATAGAATTAGTACGTTGAAGAAAAATCAAAAGCAGACCCGTACCAGCAACAATTAATCAGACATTCGTTAGAAAACAAAACAAAGAAGGATATTAATGAAGAATGGCATGGGATAAAGAACTGTATGAAAACAGCAGCAGATAAAGTATTGGGCAAACAAATCACCTGTAAACGACATGAAGGTATAAGGAGATGGAATGAAAAGATAGAAAAAGGGTAAATAAATAGCGAATAAAGCGTACTTTCAACAGAAAAAACAAGCTAAGCAACATAATACAAGCGCTAGAAATATCGAAATAGAAAGACAATCGGGCAAAGTGCGTTAGTGATGTGGAACACGATGTCCGTGGGAGACAAGACTTTCTTACAAATTATTAAAGAATTTACATAAACCAAAAGAGCCAATGCATCAACAGACGTGATAACACATGAATAATGGACTGGACATCATAAAATCTCTGATTTAGCCCTGAGGCAGACATTTCTACTAATCTGGAAGGTAGGACCGGGGAATTACGAAAAAGTATTGACTTACGTACTTTAGGAGAGTTAGAGGCAGAAATCAAAAAACAAAAGAATAAAAAAGTTACCCCGATTAGAGGGAATAAATATTGAACTCATGAACAATGGAGGACTTTTATTCAAACTCCGTCTTCTTGATCTATTAAACATCTATTAACTTGCTGTGGTAATGTCCAATACATGGTTAACTGCAACTGATTTTCTGTATTCGAAAAGTAGAAAGAAACAAATTCACAAATAACAGAGGTATAAGTATACTAAATTCAACGTATAAACGATACGCTGGGACTTTAAATAACCGAATAATACTGACTGTCAAGGAAACGATTCTCGGATATGTGCTTTGAGCGATTTTGATCAGGAATTTTGATTATTTAAACTGGAAAGAACCCATTTTACTTCCAAGAGGAAGTGACCACATCAGCGCTTGGTAATGAAATGCAAAAGAATAGAATTTTTTTAAAAATCCTATAAATAATTTCGTAAACGATCATGAGAGAAGCTATAATTTGGTTCAGCGATAAACGAACCAGCCGAAAAAACTCGCGCACGTTCATAAATATGCAATAATATGACATCCTACTGAATGTAATCACAGTTTACGAAGCTGATGGCCGTCAAACCCGATCCTCACGCCGCTAACGTGTCTTGTATCAATAAAGCAGCTTGCTGATATTGGTTAGCGCTCGAAATCTAAAGGCGGACGCCACAACGTACACGGAACTGCACATACGACAACAGAATATGTCAATACATCTGATAAAACACTGCACACATCCATAAAAACACGTCCCACAGAAAGATATGTAAAACACATGCAATAATAGCTACAATAAACCAAAAGAGAAAAAGATGGGTATCAAATAGTATTGCTATTGTTAATGATGGAATGAACAATGTCAATACAGAGTATAATAAACTTCACCGAAACTACATTTATTTTTAAGGAAAGCAAATGTTAAGAAAAGTTTGTCACAAAACAGAAAAAAAATTATTTTTGATACTATATGAAATACTTTGAGTCTTTGCAGAGAGAGAGTGCTTAGCGTTGCAGCTTATCTTTTCGCAGAGATGCGTTGTGAAGAGCGGAGCCTCGTTGTTATGCTGGCAGTGTAATTATTGTATCTCCATCGGTCATTAAATTCCCACGGATACGTCCTCTTGCTCAGTCGTTATTCTCCGGGCGGTAATACACTACTGGGCATTAAAATTGCTACACTACGAAGATGACGTGCTACAGACACGAAACTTAACCGACAGGAAGAAGATGCTGTGATATGCAAATGATTAGCTTTTCAGAGCATTCACACGAGGTTGGCACCGGTAGCGACATCTACAACGTGCTGACATGAGGAAGGTTTCCAACCGATTTCTCATACACAAACAGCAGTTGACCAGCGTTGCCTAGTGAAACGTTGTTGTGATGCCTCGTGTAAGGAGGAGAAATGCGTACCATCACGTTTCCGACTTTGATACAGGTCGGATTGCAGCCTATCGCGATTGCGGTTTATCGTATCGCGACATTGCTGCTCGCGTTGGTCGAGATCCAATGACTGTTAGCAGAGTATGGAATCGGTGGGTTCAGGAGGGTAATACGGAACGCCGTGCTGGATCCCAACGGCCTCGTTATCACTAGCAGTCGAGATGACAGGCATCTTATCCGCATGGCTGTAACGGATCGTGCAGCCACGTCTCGATCCCTGAGTCAACAGATGGGGACGTTTGCAAGACAACGACTATCTGCACGAACAGTTCAACGACGTTTGCAGCAGCATGGACTATCAGCTCGGAGACCGTGGCTGCGGTTACCCTTGACGCTGCATCACAGACAGGAGCACCTGCGATGGTGTACTCAACGACGAACCTGGGTGCACGAACGGAAAAATGTCATTTTTTCGGATGAATCCAGGTTCTGTTTATAGCATCATGATGGTCGCATCCGTGTTTGGCGACATCGCGGTGAACGCGCATTGGAAGCGTGTATTCGTCATCGCCATACTGGCGTATCACCCGACGTGATGGTATGGGGTGCCAATGCTTACTAGTCTCGATCACCTCTTGTTCGCATTGACGGCACTTCGAACAGTGGACGTTACATTTCAGTTGTGTTACGACCCGTTGTTCTACCCTTCATTCGATCCCTACGAAACGCTACATTTCAGCAGGATAATGCACGACCGCATGTTGCAGGTCCTGTACGGGTCTTTCTGGATACAGAAAATGTTCGACTGCTGCCCTGGCCAGCACAATCTCCAGATCTCTCACCAACTGAAAACGTCTGGTCAATGGTGGCCCATTAACTGGCTTGTCACAATACGCCAGTCACTACTGATCATACTGAAGCTTCATGGGCAGCTGTACCTGTACACGCAATCCAAGCTCTGTTTGACTCAATGTCCAGGCGTATAAAGGCCGTTATTACGGCCAGAGGTGTTTGTTCTGGAAACTTATTTCTCAGGATCTATGCACCCAAATTGCGTGAAAATGTAATCACATGTCAGTTCTAGTATAATATATCTGTCCAATGAATACCCGTTTATCGTCTGAATTTCTTCTTGGTGTAGCAATTTTAATGGCTAGTAGTGTATTATCCTTCGTCGCATTCATCTTGTCACAGGCAGGTTGGGCGTAATGTTTACTCCATAAAGGCAGTTTCGTATGAGCACGGCAATGACGTCTCTTACACAAATGATTCGACTATTGACGTCCCGCACACAGTTTTAAATTAGTATAATATTCGCTCTGACTCGCCGATCGCGATATTGCAATCCATCCGTTTTTAGCAACCGCGATCGCGAGTTCAAAGTTCTGGTGAAAACAGTACCACACGTAACGAAACAGCTTAAAACTCCCATGGCGACAGTTGATGTCTTAGCACATGCAGCAGTTCATTAATCTGCACACAAAATGATAAATTCGAAGTACATTAGTTCGTACAATTCATTTTAGTTTAAAACCGTTACGTTCTGATCACGACAGTCACACCCCAATCGGATAAGTATTAGAATTGCTGCTTATTAACAGTCTAACATTTTGTTTCATAACGTCCATGTCACCGAAAATTCAGAACGGGTCTATAAATTTTCGTGAGTTTTTCTCTAGCACAATAACTACACGAACACTCGTATGCCACGCCACTGCACTCCCACTGTCTCTCACTGTCCGACTCTCTCTAACGATACCACTCCCGCACCACAGTTTATACCACAGAACTGCATCTTATATTTAGTTTTACACAGTGTATTTATGAGAATAACTACAAAGAAAATGAAACACACATTGAAATTTTGCATACGCAGCTAGTAGGAGATTCGTGTAGAAATATGAATAAAGCGAAAAACAGTCATATTTCATACGATGGTACAGAAAGAAATTCTAAACCATCAAAGATATATGTAGAGAGCAAGAGAAGCAGAAGAAAAGAAAGAATAAAAAAATTATCCATCATAATTAGCAATATCTTCACAAGAGTCACTGTAGCAAGAAGAACAGAACGTGTTTTGAAAAAGGAAAGTTTGTATATACAGTGTATTTACTATGAAAGAGCTAAAAGAGAAGACAAGAAATACAATTTGCTCAGCTATATGACGTTAATAGGCTTTCGATAAGGTAGACAGGCAGAAACTATGGAATGTGGTTGGGATACCCTCAACATTTAATAATTTTTATAAAACGTTTATATAAAAGCACTTGCTTCAGAGCGGGATTAGCCGAGCGGTCTGGGCGCTGCAGTCATGGACTGTGGGGCAGGTCCCGTCGGAGGTTCGAGTCCTCCCTCGGGCATGGGTGTATGTGTTGGTCCTTAGGATAATTTAGGTTCAGTAGTGTGTAAGCTTAGGGACTGATGACCATAGCAGTTAAGTCCCATAAGATTTCACACACATTTGAACATTTTGAACTTGCTTCAGACTCAATTTATGTAATTGCAACGGGGCAAATATGATTATTTATCAGGGAATGAGATAAGAGTGTGTGTTACCACCGCAATTTTTGATATCTATACGTACGATATCCTACACAGATGGAAGGAACTACCTGGAATTAAGTTAGGAAAGAAAATTTTGGATGACAGAATTTTAGAACAGATTCAACATTTCAATTAATTACGCCGTGATATTTCGTACGCTTACGATAGAGGCATGTTTAATAATGACCATGTGTGAAACTGGTCGAACAACACTGAAAAGCCGGCCGTGGAGATCTAGTGGTTCTAGGCGCGCTGTCCGGAACCGCGGGACTGCTACGGTCGCAGGTTCGAATCCTGCCTCGGGCATGGATTGTGTGATGTCCTTAGGTTGGTTAGGTTTAAGTAGTTCTAAGTTCTAGGGGACTGATGACCACAGAAGTTGAGTCCCATAGTGCTCAGAGCCATTTGAACCATTTTTTGAACACTGAAAACAGCGAGGACTGAATCACAGATGAAGCTATACAAATGATTTCTGGTTATTCTACATGGCAGTGAAACGCGGCCATTAAGACAGAACTACCACAGACATATGCAGGCAACAGAAATTAAATTCCTTAGGGCACTACTGGGACACGTATGCCTTGATAAAGTAAGAAACCAGAATACACGGAATCAGTTACAAGTATTTGCAATACGGGAAAAAAGGGACGAATGTAGAAGAAACGGGCGCAGCACCGAATCCTCTCGCGGTCAGAAAAAATGGTACCGAATCCTCCCAAGCCCGCAAGGGTCTGAAAAACGACGGAATCGAATCCTCCCGTTTGAAGCAGGTAGCAGTTCTAAACGTTATGAATACTCCAAGCAGGCAAAGGAAAGCATATGAAGTTACTGTAGAAGATGTAAAAAATTTTCGCGCGTATTGTATTTTTAAAAGTTTTATCTTATTTAGATATTTATTTTTAGAAACTGGAGTCATTTATAGCCTTGATTTCTTCATACTTAATTTATTAAAACAGCAAATCAGGATTTCGCAACACATTCTCTATCTCAGTCTTCATTTTATGAATTATGGTTACATTTCCAGCAAATCTATACATGCAACAAATTGGTAAGTGTCCGATGTCTGAATATAGGAAGTGGTTAAGAAAACTTAATTTGAATGGTCTATAGAAGTGCGATAGATAGCAAAAAATGTTTTTATAGTTTCTTCTGTGTGCCTGTTTGTTCTCGCATTATGCAAAAGTTAATGCACGAAGCTGGATGCTGTTTTGAACTTACATTGCTGCGGGTCTGATGTAAAATCTGGTACATGTTTCTTCTTTATAAGCAGCCTATAAGCAGAGATATACCAGTTTCACCATAAGACCGTGCGCGGATACCTGTGTCGTAGCTGGGGGTTGGCCAAAGGGTCCGCAATTGGCACCCGCAGCCAGCACACTGCTGGGGCACAGGCGCAAAATTATTGTGGACTGAACACGATATTGCAAAAAGCATAAATGTTGACCTTGTAACTGATAAATTAGACTCAGAAAAAGCCCGAATACTGTAGGCCTACTCTGATGAAAGCTCCTAGTTCTTGGAAGTAAGCTTTAAAGAAAATGTATGTGGAAAATATCAGTTCGTTTAGCGTTACCCAGGGTGCACGACGAGGAGGCGAACTGATTCACACCCCAAAAATATTTAGATTTTAAATTTTTTATTTTTTTTGCATTTTAAGTATATTTACAAAAAATAATTTTATGGCTCTGAGCACTATGGGACTCAACTGCTGTGGTCATAAGTCCCCTAGAACTTAGAACTACTTAAACCTAACTAACCTAAGGACAGCACACAACACCCAGCCATCACGAGGCAGAGAAAATCCCTGACCCCGCCGGGAATCGAACCCGGGAACCCGGGCGTGGGAAGCGAGAACGCTACCGCACGACCACGAGATGCGGGCAAAATATTTTTATCCTAATATGTTTATGTACATATAAAAATCACAATTATTTATTGTGTAACTCCTGGTCTGATTTTGTATGAACATCTGCAGCAGTTTCGGCCGAATTTTGTGCCTAGCTTTGTAAATAGATTTACGAAAATTGTTGACATCTCTCTTAGTTATGTCTCGCGTATCTTCTCCTTTTAACTTCTGGTAAATTATTTTTGACTGTCTCTCACAAATATCTTCGATGGCTTTTCTCTTTAGGTCAGAAATGATTTCTTGCCTCTGAATTTTGTTATGAGGCATTTCTTCATGATTGTACTCTTCTTGACACTCCACGACATCCAGGTCCTCAATAGAAATAGCTTTAACAAAACTTCTGCAACCATTAGTGTTGCACGTCCATCGCGCTAGACCACTTTCAGCAGTTTTTGAAAACCGAAGGTGTTACCTTTCAAAACCAACATTTTCCGTCCCTACCCACTTACTGAAATTGTAAGCTCGTCTGAGGACATGTTCACTCAACAATGATCTGCCGCGAACTGCGAAGTGGCCGCAGGCAGCTGTGGTCATCAGCGCACACCGTGCTCTGTGGCGTTGAGTCAGTTTGGGAGGATTCGGTCCTGTTACCTGCTTACCTACCTGGTTTCGGGAGGATTCGAAGGAACTGGGAAGATCACTTAGAAAGAGTGAGCAATTAAGGATTCAGAAAATGGCACTGTCATACAGACATGTTGGCTAAAGAGGCTCAGGAACACCGAGGATTAGATCGATTAAGGCCCGAGAAGGCCTAAGGGTCTAATCCTTGGAGAATAATAATGCTGATGATGACGAGAGCCATATATGAATAAAAGTCTGAACTCTTATATGTGATCCGGCTACTTCTTTGAGAGTTCACGATTATTGGCGTTAGGACATAATACTTTTCTCTACTCTTTTTAATTTTGTTTATATGTCAGCGGTCCTTTACCTTCATGCTAACGAAGAGCTGCAGGATATGTCGTACGAGATCTATACAGCACCAATGTTTGAGAAAAAAGTCGACTTCTACACTATAGAATAGTTACCGAAAAGATGAGACAGCTGTATAATTAACACATCCTTTTGGTTGCAGGACCCGAATTTGTGACTTTCTTTCGATATATTGATGTTATATTGGTTTACACTTGTAGTATGCAGCTTATATGTCTCTTGTCTTTGATAATACTGTAAATGTAAAGTTAAAATGCAAATTACAAACTATTATCGACAGCAAGACCTAAATTTGTTGCTGAAAATGGGGAGCAGACATACTCTATGTTTTTCGAATGCGACTTCCTTTGCCAACTATTGTGTACATTCGGTACCTGGCACTGGATGCAACGTGATGACAGAAGAAAATGAAAGAGCCCGGGTGAGCCGCATAACAGAATGAACCTAGCGCTTTAGCCGAGCGTTATGTCGCTCTCGCTTTCTCCTGCTTTGCACAAAAAACTGGAACACGAGTTCCGCTCGATTTACAGCAGACACCGTGTTTCAGGCGTGACTCAGTAGACGTTAAATAGATATACCACGCAAGGTAATTTGGAAACCACCTCGACAGCATATCTGCGAACGTCTTAATAAAGCCTTCTGTGAAGCCATTCATCTCTAGGTGGTAGGCAGTTGTCATCCTGTGAGTGATGTCACAACGTGAAATTACCTCTGATACTAATCTCGACTGGAAAACTTTTCCACGGTCGGACATCAGCCCACAGGTTGCACAATGCTTCAAGACAATGTCTTGTTCGAAAACCATTGCACTTTTTTGGAGCTTCGGCAGTCGCCACAACGTTGGTAACAACATAGTGGGCGAGGTTGTCAGTGTAGACTATTATCCATCGATTTCCTTGTCGAAACGGTCTACTGACACACACTCAACATGGGTTTAGAAAACATCGTTCCTGTCAAACACACGGTCTATTGACACACAGTCAACATGGGTTTAGAAAACATCGTTCCTGTGAAACACAACTAGCTCTTTATTCACAGGAACTACTGAGTGCTATTGACAGGGGATTTCAGATCGATTCTGTATTCCTGGATTTCCGGAAGGCTTTTGACACTGTACCACACAAGCGGCTCGTAGTGAAATTGCGTGCTTATGGAATATAGTCTCAGTTACGTGGCTGGATTTGCTATTTCCTGTCAGAGAGGTCACAGTTCGTAGTAATCGACGGAAAGTCATCGAGTAAAACAAATGATTTCAGGCGTTTCCCAAGGTAGTGTTATAGGCCCTTTCCTGTTCCTTATCTATATAAACGATTTGGGAAACAAATCTGAGCAGCCGTCTTCGGTTGTTTGCAGATGACGCTGTGGTTTATCGATTAATAAAGTCATCAGAAGATCAAAACAACCTGCAAAACGATTTAGAAAAAATATCTGAATGGTGCGAAAAGTGGCAGTTGATCCTAAATTACGAAACGTGTGAGGTCATCCAGATGAGTGCTAAAAGGAACTCAAATTTCGGTTACACGATAAATCAGTCTAATATAAAAGCCTTAATTTCAACTAAATGCCTAGGTATTACAATTACGAACAACTTAAATTGGAAAGAACACATAGAAAATGTCGTGGGGAAGGCTAACGAAAGGCTGCGTTTTATTGGCAGGGTACTTAGAAAATGTAACAGACCTACTAAGGAGACTGCCTACACTACGCTTGTCCGTCCTCTTTTAGAATACTTATGCGCGACGTGGGATCCTTACCAGATAGGACTGATGGAGTACATCGAAAAAGTTCAAGGAAAGGCAGCACGTTTTACATTATCGCGAAATATGGGAAAGAGTGTCACAGAAAGGATACAGGATTTGGCTGGAAATCGTTAAAAGAAAGGAATTTTTCATTGTGACGGAATCTTCTCACGAAATTCCAATCACCAACTTTCTTCTCTGAATGCGAAAATACTTTGTTGACACTGATCTACATAGGGAGGAACGATCACCACGATAAAATAAGGGAAATCAGAGCTCGTACAGAAAGGTATAGGTGTTCATTCTTTCCGCGCGCAACGAGGTGCATTCAAGTTCTAAGGCCTCCGATTTTTTTTCTCCGGACTGGAAAGAGATAGAAACATGTGCATTGTTTTAAAATGAAGCCGTGTTAATTGTCAATACGTCCCAGAGATGGCAGCACCGTACGGCAGATGGAATTTTACCGCCAGCGGCTAGAATGAGAACTATTTTAAATACTTAAAATGGCGACGTTTTCCTTACTTGAACAGCGTGCAGTCATTCGTTTTCTGAATTTGCGTGGTGTGAAACCAACTGAAATTCATCGACAGTTGAAGGAGACATGTGGTGATGGAATTATGGATGTGTCGAAAGTGCGTTCGTGGGTGCAACAGTTAAATGAAGGCAGAACATCGTGTGACAACAAACCAAAACAACCTCGGGCTCGCACAAGCCGGTCTGACGACATGATCGAGAAAGTGGAGAGAATTGTTTTGGGGGATCGCCGAATGACTGTTGAACAGATCGCCTCCAGAGTTGGCATTTCTGTGGGTTCTGTGCACACAATCCTGCATGACGACCTGAAAATGCGAAAAGTATCATCCAGGTGGGTGCCACGAATGCTGACGGACGACCACATGGCTGCCCGTGTGGCATGTTGCCAAGCAATGTTGACGTGCAACGACAGCATGAATGGGACTTCCTTTTCGTCGGTTGTGACAATGGATGAGACGTGGATGCCATTTTTCAATCCAGAAACAAAGCGCCAGTCAGCTCAATGGAAGCACACAGATTCACTGCCACAAAAAAAATTTCGGGTAACCGCCAGTGCTGAAAAAGTGATGGTGTCCCTGTTCTGGGACAGCGAGGGCATAATCCTTACCCATTGCGTTCCAAAGGGCACTACGGTAACAGGTGCATCCTACGAAAATGTTTTGAAGAACAAATTCCTTCCTGCACTGCAACAAAAACGTCCGGGAAGGGCTGCGCGTGTGCTGTTTCACCAAGACAACGCACCCGCACATCGAGCTAATGTTACGCAACAGTTTCTTCGTGATAACAACTTTGAAGTGATTCCTCATGCTCCCTACTCACCTGACTTGGCTCCTAGTGACTTTTGGCTTTTTCCAACAATGAAAGACACTCTCCGTGGCCGCACATTCGCCAGCCGTGCTGCTATTGCCTCAGCGATTTTCCAGTGGTCAAAACAGACTCCTAAAGAAGCCTTCGCCGCTGCCATGGAATCATGGCGTCAGCGTTGTGAAAAATGTGTACGTCTGCAGGGCGATTACGTCGAGAAGTAACGCCAGTTTCATCGATTT
Source organism: Schistocerca cancellata (assembly GCF_023864275.1). Classification (NCBI taxonomy): domain Eukaryota; kingdom Metazoa; phylum Arthropoda; class Insecta; order Orthoptera; family Acrididae; genus Schistocerca; species Schistocerca cancellata. The sequence continues at coordinate 168,843,916 of NC_064634.1, forward strand.
CGGGTGAGTAGTTAATTAGAAAAAAAATCGGAGGCCTTAGAACTTGAATGCACCTCGTATACGAGATTGGAATAACAGAGAATTGTGAAGGTGGTTCGATGAACCCTCTGGCAGGCACTTAAATGTGATTTGCAGAGTATCCATGTAGATGTAGATGACTTCAGGAAGCTCCCCAAGAGGTGGACTCTAGTTCGGTGGAATGGTGCAGCTATAGGCGGAAATGCTACCAGATGCCCCAGAGGTAATTGCAGCACATGCTTCTGTCGCTGACATTCCTTACCGCGATTCACATAGTGTATAACAAATTGGTGTAGAGACGTGACCGATGATACCTGCGTCTGATTCTGTCTAGAGTCGTCGCGAATTCCAGATGTCGGAGCACAGTGGAAACAATTCATTTAACGCTCTTCACCGTAGTATAAGTGTTTTCCTTATAGTTCATATCTACGGCTCTCAGTTTCTCCTACGTGCCTTTAAAAATGAGTAGTAAACAGTTACCAACGATTACTGATCAGCGCAGAACTCCAAAGCCGGTATTGTACTGGTTAGCGAGGGTTGCAGACAATAGGGGGATTCAGAAGTGTTATCGAGGTCGAGGTGGTCTCTTGTGCCATTCTTCGACCTGTCATGATCTGTGAAATATGTGTAAATACCGCGCGATTGCCTGTGGTAAGAGCAACCGTCTACCAGCATTCGTGAGCGCCTGGATCTTGGCTCCAGGGACTGTGGGTTATTCGCGTTGGTCTGGATCCCGTTACTGTCATGCGAATATGAAATCTATGGGTTTAGGAGAGTCGCACTCAACGATATATGTTATTTCAAAGGCCCCACGCAACCAGCACCACAGTGGACACATTGGTGGCTCGGCCGTTTAGGATCGTACAGCAAATGGCGTACAGTATCTCTATGGATATACCCGTCATTCCGGCCCAACACATGGGGTAATTAAAAAATTATATGGGCAGAGGGAATGGAGACTAGTGAACTTTCGCACGGAAAACTGAATGGAGACACAAATAGTTGTAAGAACCATAAAGCAGCAGAAATAGATGGCATCAGAATGGAGCAAATCAAACGCTTCGGTGATCAAGCGAGAGAGTGAATTTGAAGTTTTTCAACAACTATATAAAAGCCTGTAAATTCCTCAAAACATGGAGGAAATCACTTGATTCGAATGTAAAAACCTCTGAAATCGGTAGCTGAGCCAGGTAACTGTCGGCCAATATCCATATTATGTCATCTACTCAGAATTTCCGAGCTAGCTGAATCGTTTGATTGATGTTGGAAAGTCAGCTGTAATGCAAGAACAAGGTTTCAGTCCATGATAAACCTTTGAAGGTCCTAAATCTCACACAGTTTACAGAGTATGGTTTCGAAAGCCGAAAAATTACAGGTGTAGCCTTTATTATCGACCTGACGGCTGCTTAACCCTAGCAATATCAACGTGTTTCCATTACACCCATTACCAAGGTCAGAGGGTTACTTTATGACCATCCTAAAGACAGTTAAAAAAGGAAATTTGTTAACTGTTGTTGACTTATATTAACAACCTGCTTTTTAAGGACGTGCTGGTATGTAAGTAAGGTCCAGAATTCCGGGCGGGAAGGAGCACCTGGTCCCCGGCACGAATCCGCCCGGCGGATTTGTGTCGAGGTCCAGTGAACCGGCCAGTCTGTGGATGGTTTGTAGGCGGTTTTCCATCTGCCTTGGCGAATGCGGGCTGGTTGCCCTTATTCCACCTCAGTTACACTATGTCGGCGATTGCTGCGCAAACAAGTTCTCCACGTACGCGTATACCACCATTACTCTACCACGCAAACATAGGGGTTACACTCGTCTGGTGTGAGACGTTCCTTGGGGGACGGGGGGTGGGGGGTGGGGGGTCCACCAGGGGCCGAACCGCACAGTAACCCTGGGTTCGGTGTGGGGCGGTGGAGGAGTGAAGTGGACTGCGGTAGTCGTCGTGGGGTTGTGGACCACTGCGGCTGCGGCGGGGACGGAGCATCTCCGTCGTTTCTAGGTCCCCGGTTAACACACAATACAATACAAGGTCCAGAACCTGAAAATATATTTTAGCACAATCTTAGCGACATCAACGCATTTTCAGTAACATGTGCTACCAAGCTGAGGGTACACTATGACCACAACAAAAAAGTTAAAAAAACGCAATTTCATTAATTGATGTTGCATTTGTACTAACAATATACTTCTTAAAGAGCTGTAGATGAGTAAGTAGAGTCCCGAACCTGAAAATATTGAATAGGACCCATTGTACAAAGTGACGGGTACCATTAAGACTTAAATTTTTGGGTTAAGTTCAACTGAAAAATTTTCAATATACACTCCTGGAAATGGAAAAAAGAACACATTGACACCGGTGTGTCAGACCCATCATACTTGCTCCGGACACTGCGAGAGGGCTGTACAAGCAATGATCACACGCACGGCACAGCGGACACACCAGGAACCGCGGTGTTGGCCGTCGAATGGCGCTAGCTGCGCAGCATTTGTGCACCGCCGCCGTCAGTGTCAGCCAGTTTGCCGTGGCATACGGAGCTCCATCGCAGTCTTTAACACTGGTAGCATGCCGCGACAGCGTGGACGTGAACCGTATGTGCAGTTGACGGACTTTGAGCAAGGGCGTATAGTGGGCATGCGGGAGGCCGGGTGGACGTACCGCCGAATTGCTCAACACGTGGGTCGTGAGGTCTCCACAGTACATCGATGTTGTCGCCAGTGGTCGGCGGAAGGTGCACGTGCCCGTCGACCTGGGACCGGACCGCAGCGACGCACGGATGCACGCCAAGACCGTAGGATCCTACGCAGTGCCGTAGGGGACCGCACCGCCACTTCCCAGCAAATTAGGGACACTGTTGCTCCTGGGGTATCGGCGAGGACCATTCGCAACCGTCTCCATGAAGCTGGGCTACGGTCCCGCACACCGTTAGGCCGCCTTCCGCTCACGCCCCAACATCGTGCAGCCCGCCTCCAGTGGTGTCGCGACAGGCGTGAATGGAGGGACGAATGGAGACGTGTCGTCTTCAGCGATGAGAGTCGCTTCTGCCTTGGTGCCAATGATGGTCGTATGCGTGTTTGGCGCCGTGCAGGTGAGCGCCACAATCAGGACTGCATACGACCGAGGCACACAGGGCCAACACCCGGCATCATGGTGTGGGGAGCGATCTCCTACACTGGCCGTACACCACTGGTGATCGTCGAGGGGACACTGAATAGTGCACGGTACATCCAAACCGTCATCGAACCCATCGTTCTACCATTCCTAGACCGGCAAGGGAACTTGCTGTTCCAACAGGACAATGCACATCCGCATGTATCCCGTGCCACCCAACGTGCTCTAGAAGGTGTAAGTCAACTACCCTGGCCAGCAAGATCTCCGGATCTGTCCCCCATTGAGCATGTTTGGGACTGGATGAAGCGTCGTCTCACGCGGTCTGCACGTCCAGCACGAACGCTGGTCCAACTGAGGCGCCAGGTGGAAATGGCATGGCAAGCCGTTCCACAGGACTACATCCAGCATCTCTACGATCGTCTCCATGGGAGAATAGCAGCCTGCATTGCTGCGAAAGGTGGATATACACTGTACTAGTGCCGACATTGTGCATGCTCTGTTGCCTGTGTCTATGTGCCTGTGGTTCTGTCAGTGTGATCATGTGATGTATCTGACCCCAGGAATGTGTCAATAAAGTTTCCCTTTCCTGGGACAATGAATTCACGGTGTTCTTATTTCAATTTCCAGGAGTGTATATGGAATCCGGTAGAAGAATTCATTAAAAACATTAAACATTTTTCAAAATTTTATAATTTAAAGTAACTTTCTGTTTTACAACATTTTCAAAAGATGGGCAGAAGGTACCTTCCGCTCATCCCCCTCCCCTCCTCTCCCGATACTGCGAGATTTAAGAGACTGTCAACCATCGTGCATTGTCACAGAAGAACTATGGCATAATGAAAGATTATGGTTTCACTAAACTTATTAAAACGGGAATTTTTTGTGGACTACCACCGTCACTGTAGTCGACGGAAATGCCAAAAAAATGACTTACCATAAGGTAGTATTCTTTCATCAGTGATATGTTACTCCTATGCCTGTACCAATGACCAACCACTTCCAAAAGGAGTTTCCTACATAGGGCCTTCATTTTAACTGAAGACAATGAAATATCGCGGAAACTACACATCGGATAAAAAAAAGTTACAATTCCAATTTGTTTGTATCAGAGGGCGATACCACAATCGACACCCCCCTCCCGTGCATGGCTGGCAGGGGAGGGGAGCAGGTTCGAAATAATCAAGGGGAACCCCCGTTTTCTATTGCAGATTGCGATTCTACGGCAAAATGTACAAATTTTTTGTCTGTGGTCCTTGAATATCCAATGGCATGTGGGATCCCACCTCCATGCTGCGGGGGTGGGAGAGGCTATTATTTCATAATTTCCTCATTTGCAACATTGTATTCCTCCGCCACATCGAACAGTGGACTGCTCGCACTGTGACCGTGGCTCGAGGCGAACTACTCTGCTTTTCCAGTTAGAGTAAGTGTTCAAACGCAGTACCGCCATCTACAATACACTTACTGATCCACTTTTCGAATGACCATACACAGGACAGAAGTATATCCGCGGGAATTTCAGCACGGGCGTTTCTGATGCGGTCGACCATATCTTCACGGCTTGTTGTCACTTGCTGGTACACCTTATCTTTTAAATATCCCTACAGAAAGAAATCCGGGAGGTCAAATCGGGCGACCTAGCGGGACAACTGGAAGGGCTACCACTGCCAATCCACCGACCAGTGTAAACACGATCTAACTCCTTCCGTACTTCAATTGCGTAATGCGCAGGGCAACAGTCATGCTGAAACCACATACGTTGTTGAAGGCCCACGACAACATTCTACAGAAGTACCGGTAGTTCCTTTGTCAAAAACGTTCGATATTTGCGTCTGGGGCAGATGTAGATTCTGACCACAATCTATTGGTTATGAACTGCAGATTGAAACTGAAGAAACTGCAAAAAGGTGGGAATTTAAGGAGATGGGACCTGGATAAACTGAAAGAACCAGAGGTTGTAGAGAGTTTCAGGGAGAGCATTAGGGAACAATTGACAGGAATGGGGGAAAGAAATACAGTAGAAGAAGAATGGGTAGCTCTGAGGGATGAAGTGGTGAAGGCAGCAGACGATCAAGTAGGTAAAAAGACGCGGGCTAATAGAAATCCTTGGGTAACAGAAGAAATATTGAATTTAATTGATGAAAGAAGAAAATATAAAAATGCAGTAAATGAAGCAGGCAAAAAGGAATACAAACGTCTCAAAAATGAAATCGACAGGAAGTGCAAAATGGCTAAGCAGGGATGGCTAGAGGACAAATGTAAGGATGTAGAGGCTTGTCTCACTAGGGCTAAGATAGATACTGCCTACAGGAAAATTAAAGAGACCTTTGGAGAGAAGAGAACCACTTGTACGAATATCAAGAGCTCAGATGGCAACCCAGTTCTAAGCAAAGAAGGGAAAGCAGAAAGGTGGAAGGAGTATATAGAGGGTTTATACAAGGGCGATGTACTTGAGGACAATATTATGGAAATGGAAGAGGATGTAGATGAAGTTGAAATGGGAGATAAGATACTGCGTGAAGAGTTTGACAGAGCACTGTAAGACCTGAGTCAAAACAAGGCCCCGGGAGTAGACAACATTCCATTAGAACTACTGATGGCCTCGGGAGAGCCTGTCATGACAAAACTCTACCATCTGGTGAGCACGATGTATGAGACAGGCGAAATACCCTCAGACTTTAAGAAGAATATAATAATTCCAATCCCAAAGAAAGCAGGTGTTGACAGATGTGAAAGTTACCGAACTATCAGTTTAATAAGTCACAGCTGCAAAATACTAACGCGAATTCTTTACAGACGAATGGAAAAACTGGTAGAGGCCGACCTCGGGGAAGATCAGTTTGGATTCCGTAGAAATGTTGGAACACGTGAGGCAATACTGACCTTACGACTTATCTTGGAAGAAAGATTAAGGAAAGGCAAACCTACGTTTCTAGCATTTGTAGACTTAGAGAAAGCTTTTGACAATGTTGACTGGAATACTCTCTTTCAAATTCTGAAGGTGGCAGGGGTAAAATACAGGGAGCGAAAGGCTATTTACAATTTGTACAGAAACCAGATGGCAGTTATAAGAGTCGAGGGGCATGAAAGGGAAGCAGTGGTTGGGAAAGGAGTGAGACAGGGTTGTAGCCTCTCCCCGATGTTATTCAATCTGTATATTGAGCAAGCAGTAAAGGAAACAAAAGAAAAATTCGGAGTAGGTATTAAAATTCATGGAGAAGAAGTAAAAACTTTGAGGTTCGCCGATGACATTGTAATTCTGTCAGAGACAGCAAAGGACTTGGAAGAGCAGTTGAACGGAATGGACAGTGTCTTGAAAGGAGGATATAAGATGAACATCAACAAAAGCAAAACGAGGATAATGGAATGTAGTCAAATTAAGTCGGGTGATGCTGAGGGAATTAGATTAGGAAATGAGACACTAAAAGTAGTAATGGAGTTTTGCTATTTAGGGAGTAATATAACCGATGATGGTCGAAGTAGAGAGGATATAAAATGTAGACTGGCAATGGCAAGGAAAGCGTTTCTCAAGAAGAGAAATTTGTTAACATTGAATATAGATTTAGGTGTCAGGAAGTCGTTTCTGAAAGTATTTGTATGGAGTGTAGCCATGTATGGAAGTGAGACATGGACGATAACTAGTTTGGACAAGAAGAGAATAGAAGCTTTTGAAATGTGGTGCTACAGAAGAATGCTGAAGATAAGGTGGGTAGATCACGTAACTAATGAGGAGGTATTGAATAGGATTGGGGAGAAGAGAAGTTTGTGGCACAACTTGACTAGAAGAAGGGATCGGTTGGTAGGACATGTTCTGAGGCATCGAGGGATCACAAATTTAGCATTGGAGGGCAGCGTGGAGGGTAAAAATCGTAGAGGGAGACCAAGAGATCAATACACTAAGCAGATTCAGAAGGATGTAGGTTGCAGTAGGTACTGGGAGATGAAGAAGCTTGCACAGGATAGAGTAGCATGGAGAGCTGCATCAAACCAGTCTCAGGACTGAAGACCACAACAACAACAACATTTGCGTCTGTTCAACGTGCCGACGACAAAATTCGGACCAGTGAGTTTGTTCCCTATGAAGCCACACCATAAGCTAACCAACAAAGGACGTTGATGATCAACTTGCCCTAACCAGGTGGGATTGTGTACACTTAAGTAATGCGTGTTCTGCCGGGTAATCCTACCGTGGTTTGTGAATGTAGACTCATCGGAAAACAGTGCTTCGGCAAAAGACGTGGGGGTCGTTTGCATTTATTGACATACCCATTCACAAAACACTACTCGTTTATGGAAATCGGCGCCATGAAGTTCTTGATGTGAAACGTTGTATGGATGATACTTATGACGATGTAGAGTTGTGACAAAACAACCCACGAACATATCAGAATCGCGGTGTAATTTCGGGCGCTCATCCGTGGTTTGTGGTGCACTACCGCTAGTACAGCTATTTCATTAACTTCTCCTGTTGTAAGAACTGTGTCAGAACTCTCCATTACGTAAAACAGTACATCCAACTTAGCGCTTTTCTTTGCACTGTGTAAGCACTCAGATATCGATAGTAACAATCCGAGGGCGAAACATGCGAGCGCGATTATAAGCATTGTTGTGGGACGAGGTCTGTCTGTGAGAGTGGAAATAGTAGTGTCGGTCGAGAGCTCGGAGACAGAAGACGTGTCACGCTGCCCTCACGTCGGTGATGGCAGGTCTTACCACACTCAAGGCCTGATTTCATTCTACGGTCGCAGGTTCGAATCCTGCCTCGGGCATGGGTGTGTGTGTGTGATGTCCTTAGGTTAGTTAGGTTTAAGTAGTTCTAAGTTCTAGATGACTTATGGCCTAAGATGTTGAGTCCCATAGTGCTCAGAGCCATTTGAACCATTTTCAACCTGATTTCATTTATATAGCCAGGAGGGGTTTAGATGGCTTAACTACGCTTGAAGTTGGAATTCAAGGTAAAATTCGCAAGCATAGCGGAAAAGCTGTTGCAGCGGTAGACTCATGATTGTCAGTCCGAGTTTGCAATAATCCCGTGTTTTGCTTGTCAGTGAAAGAACCCTGCTTATCCTCCAAATAAGAATAATTATTCTCCACATCGAAATAAACTGCTGTGGTTACTAAATCTCAATGGAATTTTGAAATTGAAATAATTTGTTGATCTGGCAATGGTTCAAATGGCTCTGAGCACTATGGGACTTAACATCTGAGGTCATCAGTCCCCTATAACTTAGAACTACTTAAACCTAACTAACCTAAGGACATCACAAACATCCATGCCCGAGGCAGGATTCGAACCTGCGACCGTAGCAGTCGCGCGGTTCCGGACTGCAGCGACTAGAACCGCGTGGCCACCGCGGTCGGCTTAATATGGCAATCACCCATTATTGACACATATGTAATTTGTCATTGTCATGATTAATACTTGTTCATGATGATTCTGAAGTTTTAAATAGACTTAGTTAATGAAATCCGTTCTCAAAAGTTATTTAATAGCTAACAGGACCCAAGAAAATTTCTTTTTATTAAATTCATTCTTAGTAACAATAAGCTTTAGCCGCTGCTGCTGCATGCTGTTGCGAATTGCTGTAAACCCCATGGAAAAAGGCAGTCATCTAAAGCGGTGAGTGTAAAACTTAGGCTAAAACAGAAATACTGACACACCACAACATGTCATGTACTTTGATCCAGTAAACTCCGTTGCTCAAGTCAGATTCTGTATCACTTGAAAATTCTTATACAAATACGCAGTCAGATAGCATATCCAAACATTAGTTTTAAGTTTTTCATGTAACGATCTATTGAGGGCTTAAATGACGATGAAACTGACACTCATACAACACGCACTCAGTGTTATGCAGGTTAGATTCCCTTTACTGATAGCGCAGGTTGCTTATCGAGTCCATTTTCATAGACAAACATAGTCAATACTGGCTGTAGCTAAGTTACAATTTGTTGCATATACATTAACCGCTGTTACTTCGGAATTGGTTACTTGTAGGTTACATTGTAACACGTTTGTTTCGATTTATTTTGTCGGTCTGTACGCTGAAATCAATCACAACTATGTAAAAGAACGAACGAGAGCGAGCTTTCGCTGGAAAACGCTCGGCTTACAAGGCAACAGCAGCCTTAACATTTTTGCTACATTCTCGGTAAATGAGGATCATTTCAGATTTTTCTTCTGTGGTTGCAACATTCACCGTCCTCTTGCACGTCTCTTCTCCAAATGATAGGCAGGTGTGCAAGCAATAAACTTTGTGCAAGTATTGTAATGTTTAGAGCTGCTATCTCTTCCACGTCTGCACGATACGTGAGCGCTGGTCGCAGTGTACTGCCTGCTATGATATGTAGCAGTTCACTATGCGGCCACGGTGGTGCGTCAAGTAATCCCCTGTTCGATAAATTGGAGTTACACAACGTTGCGAATGGAGTTTCCTGTTAGAAGTTACGAAATATTGGCCTGTCTTACCCTTGTCGCGTGGAGGTGGGGTCCCACCTGCCATTGGATACTCAAGTGCCATTGAGCAGGATGCCGTAAATTTATATTCCTCCTATTACAGCGCCATCTGTGGTGAAACGAAGAAAATGCTTCAGGCAAAACCTACGTAGATTTTGCCGCAGATCGCTAATCTGCAATAAGAAATAGGGGTTCCCATTGCAGATTTCAAAGTTGCTCCCCACCACCAGCGCACGGGGTTCAAGGGAAATCTTTTGAAGTCCACCTGACAGATGCGTTGAGGGAGCTGAGTGCCTATTACTCTAACAACAGATTTCGTCCAGACCCAGCTAAAACACAACTAAGTGAGTTTCATAATAAGCTAATTAGGCACGTTGAAAACTTAACATCGCTTGGCAAGGGATACAGTTAGTAAATATGATCCATCCAAAATACCTGGGAGTCACTCTGGACCGTGCTCTTATATGCAAATAGCATTGTGAGAACTCAAGAATGATGGCAGTCAGAAATAATATCCTTAACATGATCCCTGGTAACACATGGAACTCGCGGCCTCAAACCTTGAGAACGACTGCTCTATCAACACGTTACAATGCTATGAATGTGTGTGCCCAGTCTAGTACAAATCCACCCACACAAATATAGTGGAGAAGGGGCTAAATAAAACGTGTAACCTTACTAAAGGTTGTCTGAAACACACTCTACTTGTACCAACTCTCTGACATAACGCCACCAGATATTCGTCGTGATGTACCTGCTACCACAGAGAGCACAATTCAGGCTCTTCAGGAAAACCATCCACTACATGAGCACGTTCCAGCAGCACCAATGGTGAGGTCCAGTCTTGCAAAAAGCAGCAGCTATTGCAAGGAAACAACTGCGGCTCTCTCGACTTGAGAATAACTCTGCCTGGCCTCTCCCTTTAGAAACTATCCCATCTGGACATGAACAAAATTGGATTGTGTGGAGGTCAGCCAACCGTCTTCGTTCTGCAGGTGGAAAATCCAGGAGTAACTTCCAGAAATGGCACTTCCCTGTTGGACTGGAATAAATAAATAACCTGGAATAATGATGTGGAGCGCCACTGGGTTCATAACATGATAATGTGTATATATTTAAGTGGTGTCTGTTCTGCTGGACATGTCCAACATGAGACACCACTCATGATGAGACGCCTGGTGCAGACATTTATGTGAAATAGAGAATGAGGAAAGGAAGGGAAGCGATGGCTGCGAATTGGTGACTTCCAGCCACACTGGGTGTTGTATGCAGTGGCGAAAGTTGAAAACTTGTGCCTCGAAAGGCTCTCAACAAGGGAAGTGTCCAGGTGTCTCGGAGTGAACCAAAGCGATGTTGTTCGGACATGGAGTAGATACAGAGAGACAGAAACTGTCGATGACATGCCTCACTCAGGCCGCCCAAGGGCTACTGCTGCAGTGGATGACCGCTACTTACGGATTATGTCTCGGAGGAACATTGGCAGCAACGCCACAATGTTGAATAATGCTTTTTGTGCAGCCACAGAACGTCGTGTTAAGACTCAAACTGTGCACAATAGGGTGCATGATGCGCAACTGTCCCAACGTCCATGGTGAGGTCTATCTTTGCAACCACGACACCATGCAGCGCGCTACAGATGGGCTCAACAACATGCCGAATGGACCGCGCAGGATTGGCATCACGCTGTCTTCGCCGATGAGTGTCGCATATGCCTGCAACTAGACAATCGTCGCAGACGCGTTTGGAGGCAACACGGTCAGGCCGGACCGGCCGGAGTGGACGTGCGGTTTTAGGCGCCACAGTCTGGAACCGAGCGACCACTACGGTCGCAGGTTCGAATCCTGCCTCTGGCATGGATGTGTGTGATGTCCTTAGGTTAGTTAGGTTTAAGTAGTTCTAAGTTCTAGAGGACTGATGACCATAGATGTTAAGTCTCATAGTGCTCAGAGCCATTTGAACCATTTTGAAGTGCTCAGAGCCATTTGAGCCGGTGCCTGGACGCCTTAGACACACTGTCCATCGAGTGCAGCAAGGTGGAGGTTCCCTGCTGTTTTGAGGCGGCATAATGTGGGGCCAACTCACGCCGCTGGTGGTCATGGAAGACGCTGTAACGGCTGTGCGATATGTGAATGCCGTCCTCCGACCGATTGTGCAACCACATCGACAGCATATTGGCGAGGCATTCGCCTTCATGGGCGACAATTCGCGCCCCCATCGTGAACATCTTGCGAATGACGGCTGTCAGGATAACGACATCTCTCGACTAGAGTGGCCAGCATGTTCTCCAGACATGAACCCTATCAAACATATCTGGGATGGATTGAAAAGGGCTGTTTATGGACGACATGACCCACCAACCACTCTGAGGGATCTACGCCGAATCGCCGTTGAGGAGTGGGGCAGTATGGACCAACAGGGCCTTGATGAACTTGTGGATAGTTTGCCACGACGAATACAGGCACGCATCAATAGAAGAGGGCGTGCTACTGGGAATCAGAGGCACCGGTGTGTACAGCAATCTGGACCACCACTTCTGAAGTTCTCGCTGTATGGTGTACAACATGTAGTGTGTGGTTTTCATGAGCAATAAAAAGGCTGGAAATGATGTTTATGTTGATCTCTATTCCAATTTTCTGTACAGGTTCCGGAATTCTCGGAACCGAGGTGATGCAAACCTTTTTTTGATGTGTGTATGAAAAAGAGAATGGGGAACGCTGCATATGTCCAAAGTGGTTAAGGCAACCGCTCCTGAGAAACGATAAATTCTGGTTCGAGTTCCGCTCCTGTGCAAGTTTTAAACCTTCACCATTGCATTACTAAAGCTCCCTGTGCGGCTGGAAGTTAGAGAATGGGTGAGAATTCGTAACTTCCATGTAAACGTTGATATGTGGTTTCTGTAGGCAGTAACTTGGATAGTAGCTGTTACACATCTGCCGTGTTAAGGTCAGTGGCTCTGCCCTTTCTCAGAGCTCTACATGATATTGTCATTCAACACAGTAATGCAGCAATGCATATTGCCCATGTTGATCCAACCTACCTCGATACAGGCGGTAACCGGCAGCCGCCCTGGCCATCACTTTGTTTATATCGCTCATCCACCTGGTCATGGACTGCCGAAAGACTGGCTCGCCACCACTGGTCTTCCACTAAGAACTCTGGAGCAGAGGTGAAGCAGTGTGGAATGACATACCCCTATCTGTCCTGAAATCTCGGTTGGTCTCGAAGCCCAGTAGAGCTATAGGCAGTGTCGCTGTTAGTGGCAGTTCTGTATGGTACACTGTCCACTCACATTAATGTGACCACCTGTCAAAAGCCTGAATAACCATCTTTTGCAGGGCGAACTTGCTAGAAGGGACATAGCGACTGGGATGTGAAGTTGTGCCGATTTCAGTGCCGTGGTCAGCTGCACAAGGATTCGTGATTGAGGACTCAAGGTACGAACAGCCCGATTAAGTTGGTCCCAAAGATTCTCGACTGAGTTTAAATCTGTGGAATCTGGCGAAGAGGGGATTACGGTAAACTCATCCTAGTTCTCTTAGAACCACACATGTACACTGTGACCTGTGTGACACGCTGCAGTCTCCTACGGTTAGAAACCATCGTGCCGAGGAAGCAAGAAACAGCATGTAGGGTTGAGATGGTTCCAAAGGATGGATGACGAGGTCACACAGGGAATTCCACAAAATATTTCACAGATCGTAGCTCTCCACTCGCCGGCCTGGGTCCTTCCGACGACTGTTGCAGGGTGTTTCTTTTCAGACAGCCATCTGATGATGCTTGGTTTGTGCGGCACGCAACTGCGGTGTCATCTGTGCCCGTAAAAAGTCCCAATATTTACACACCCCAATCTAATCCCTTTGACGAATGATGACAGTAATGAAATGATGAGGACAGCACAAACACCAAGTCCCCGGGCAGACAAAATTCCCCACCCGGGCGGTAATCGAACCAGGGACCACATGGTCCAGAAACTGCAATGTTAGCCACGAAATCACAAGCTGCGGACTGATAGCCATCTTTCTGCTGCAGCATAAACAGAGATTCAACTGAAAACCACATGTGGCCATTCAGTAGACGCTAGTTGCGGTATTGGCGTGCAAGTTTCAGCAGTCAGGATGCGTACATGAAGAGGCGCCTGCTGCGGAGGCCCATGCTCAGCTACGTTCGCTTAATACTCTATTGGCCATTAAAAGTGCTACACGAAGAATAAATGCAGATAATAAACGGGTATCCATTGGACAAATTTGTTATAATAGAACTGACATGTCATTACATTTTCACGCAATTTGGGAGCATAGATCCTGAGAAGTCAGTACCCAGAACAACCACCTCTGGCCGCGATAACGGCCTTGATACGCCTGGGCACTGAGTCAGAGCTTGGATGGTGTGTACAGGTACAGCTGCCCATGGAGCTTCAACACGATACCACAGTTCATCAAGAGTAGTCACTGGCGTGTTGTGACGAGCCAGTTGCTCGGCCACCATTGACCAGACGTTTTCAATTGGTGAGACATCTGGAGAATGTGCTGGCCAGGGCAACAGTCGAACATTTTCTGTATCCAGAAAGGCCCGTACAGGACCTGCAACATACGGTCGTGCATTATCCTGCTGAAATGTAGGGTTTCGCAGGGATCGAATGAAGGGTAGAGCCACGAGTCGTAACACATCCGAAATGTAACGTCCACTGTTCAAAGTGCCGTCAATGCGAACAAGAGGTAACCGAGACGTGTAACCAATGACACCCCATACCATCACGCCGGGTGATACGCCAGTATGGAGATGACGAATACACGCTTCCAATGTGCGTTCACCGCGATGTCGCCAAACACGGATGCGACCATCATGATGTTGTAAACAGAACCCGGATTCATCCGAAAAAATGACGTTTTGCCATTCGTGCACCCAGGTTGGTCGTTGGGTACACCTTCGCAGGCGCTCCTGTCTGTGATACAGCGTCATGGGTAACCGCAGCCACGGTCTCCGAGCTGTTACTCCATGCTGCTGCAAACGTTGTCGAACTGTTCGTGCAGTTGGTTGTTGTCTTGCAAACGTCCCCATCTGTTGACTCAGGGATCGAGTCGTGGCTGCACGATCCGTTACAGCCATGCGTATAAGATGCCTGTCATCTCGACTGCTAGTGATACGAGGCCGTTGGGATCCAGCACGACGTTCCGTATTACCCTCCTGAACCCACCGTTTCCATATTCTGCTAACAGTCATTGGATCTCGAACAACGTGAGCAGGAATGTCGCGATACGATAAACTGTAATCGTGATAGGCTACAATCCGACCTTTATCAAAGTCGGAAACGTGATGGTACGCATTTCCCCTCCTTACACGAGGCATCACAACAACGTTTCACCAGGCAACACAGGTCAGCTTCCGTTTGTGTATGAGAAATCGGTTGGAAACTTTCCTCATGTCAGCACGTTGTAGGTGTCACCACCGGCGCCAACCTTGTGTGAATGCTCTGAAAAGCTAATAATTTGCTTATCACAGCATCTTCTTCCTGTCGGTTAAATATCGCGTCTGTAGCACGTCATCTTCGTGGTGTAGCAATTTTAATGGCCAGTAGTGTAGTATTCGAGGAGACACTGCTGGTAGACCCTTGGTTTATCTGGGCGGTGTGTTACTCAACAGTTTTACGACTATTCGGCTGTACACATTCCGCAGGTGTTTTTCACTCCTGTCAACTATGGCCCGTTGTGCACAGGAGTTGTCTCGGCGCCGGTTCTGGATGGCGCCGTTTTTCCGTGCGCGGTATACTTTAACCACGGCGACACGCGAACAATTTCCAATCTTAACCGTTTCGGAAACGCTTCAGTCCTTGAGCTGTAAGTCAATGGTTTTAGACTTTTGGACGTCAGATAAATCTCTCCTTTTCCGCATAATAACAACAGTTGCACTGTCTTCTGCGTCCTCCAAAAAATGATTGAAATGGCTCTAAGCACTATACGACTTAACATCTGAGGTGATCAGTCCCCTAGACTTAGAACTACTTAAACCTAACTGTTCTAAGGACATCACACACATCCATGCGCGAGGCAGGATTCGAACCTACGACGGTACCAGCAGCGCGGATGCGGACTGTGTGTGAGTCCTCCTGACACACATTGTTTACCCTCTACTGCTAGTGCTGCTACCTGCCTTCCGTGAATGGTTAATACACGTTGACGTCGAACATAGATGGCAGTCACATTGATGTGACTGGACCGTGCAAATTTCTTGTCCTGTGTTTATACTCTGTTCATGTACTGGGTGATCAAATAGTCAGTATAAATATGAAAACTGAATAAATCACGAAATAATGTAGATAGAGAGGTACAAATTGACACACATGCTTGGAATGACATGGGGTTTTATTAGGAAAAAAAATACAAAAGTTCAAAAAATGTCCGACAGATGGCGCTTCATCTGATCAGAATAGCAATATTAGCATAACAAAGTAAGACAAAGCAAAGATGATGTTCTTTACAGGAAATGCTCAATATGTACACCATCATTGCTCAACAATAGCTGTAGTCGAGGAATAATGTTGTGAACAGCACTGTAAAGCATGTCTGGAGTTACGGTGAGGCATTGGCGTCGGATGTTGTCTTTCAGCATCCCTAGAGATGTCGGTCGATTACGATACACTCGCGACTTCAGGTGACCCCAAAGCATGTAATGGCACGGACTGAGGTCTGGGGACCTGAGAGGCCAAGCATGACGAAAGTGGCGGCTGAGCACACGATTATCACCAAACGACGCGGGCAAGGGATCTTTCACGCGTCCAAGAATATGGGGTGGAGCGCCATCTTGCATAAACATCGTACGTTCCAGCAGGTGTTTATCAGCCAGGCTGGGGATGATACGATTCTGTAACATATCGGCGTACGTCTCACCCGTCACGGTAGCAGTCCAGCACCATCTGTCGGACATTTTGTGAACTTTGTTTTTTGTTCTAATGAAACTCCATGTCATTTCAAGCATGTGTGTCAATTTTTACCTAACTATCTACATTATTCCGTGGTTTATTAAGTTTTAAAATTTATTCTGACTTTTTGATCACCCGGTATTTTTCCTACTACACTGTACAGGTGCAAGACGTATAATATCGTTGGTTATTATCCTTCCTTGTATAGGAATTTTAATGATCAGCTGATTATGGAACGGTTCGGTGCGGCGCTGAATCACCTGGAAATTCCTAACAGAAGCAGACAGCACGTGGGCATTTCCAGGGGCCGCGGGCACGCGGCCTCCCAGAGGAGCGGCCGACAGTGACATTTGAGGCCGCGCTAGCCGAGGCCGGCCGAGTGCGTGCGGTGAGGCAACGCGTCCTGTACCGAGCGGGCGCACGCGAGCGGGCGGGCAGCGGAGAAAACAGCTGTGACACCCCCGCGGCCACATCCAGGTCACGCCTCACCGGCTGTGAGGCCAGCCGCTGCGCCGTGCCCCAAATGACACGACAATTATGTTATTTCATCCGCTCTGGAGAATTATTCAGTAACGCACTGTGCATTCAACAAAATACGAGGGTTGGCATTTAAACAGTGAAAACCATTTATTCGCAACCGATACAAACAGTAACATGGTTCAAAATGGTTCAAATGCCTCTAAGCACTATGGGACATAACATCCGAGGTCATCACTTCCCTAGACCTAGAACTACTTAACCCTAACCAACCTAAGCACATCACACACATCCATACTCGAGGCAGGTTTCGAACTTGCGACCGTAGCAGCAGCGTGGTTCCTGACTGAAGCGCCTAGAACCGCTCGGCCACAGGAGCCAACACAGTTACATGTTTTCACCTGTTCCTGTCCTTTAAAGTAGTCACAAGCGTTGTGTAGAACCCGTTGTCAGCAATGTGTAAGGGTAGTATACCGTTGGCAGAGCCTGTTTGTTGATGATGCGAATGGAGCGGTCTAAAATTATGGTGATTCTCGTGTACGACTGTGATGGTCTTATCCTAACGCATTACGTTCCTCCACAGCAGATTGTCGATGCACAGTATTACTGTTCGTTTTTGGAGCATCACCTGCGACCAGCTTTGCGAAAGCAGCGGCGACACTTTCTGCGCAACCCACCCATCATTTTGCACGACAATGCGCGGGCGCATGCAGCTCAAGCTGTGGCTGCTCTGTTCGGTCGATGGGACTGGGAAGTACTGTACCATCCACCATACTCCCCGGACTTAAGTCCTTGTGACGTAGATTTGATTCCGAAGACGAAGGAACCACTTCGTGGCATTCACTTCAGAACTGTTCCAGAGATTCGACACGAAGTAGACCGCTCCATTCGCACCATCAACAGTACAGGCTCTGCTAACGGTATACTACGCCTTCCACATCGCTGTCAACGGGTTCTACACAACTCTGGTGACTACTCTGAAGGACAGTAACAGGTGCAAACATGTAACTCTTTTGTATCGGTTGTGAAAAATGGTTCAAATGGCTCTGAGCACTATGGGACTCAACTGCTAAGGTCATCAGTCCCCTAGAACTTAAAACTACTTAAACCTAACTAACCTAAGGACATCATACACATCCATGCCCGAGGCAGGATTCGAACCTGCGACCGTAGCGGTCGCGCGGTTCCAGACTGTAGCGTCTAGAACCGCTCGGCCACCCCGCCCGGCTCGGTTGTGACTAAATAGTTGCCACTCCAATCCTCGTACATTCATGTCTGAAATAATTTTATTGTATAAGCATAAAAAAAATTACAGTAATTGTAACATATTTGGATATTCTCTCAAAGGAAAACGAAACGCGGTTATTTACTCTAAATTTATTGGTGGTAAATTTTGAAGCACGGAAAAGCACAAAGATTTACCCTGACTACTTCATAATACGCCATACTTCGCACATGTCTTATAGTTATCCTACAGACATATTTCTCCATCGACGATCAAAATATGTCCTTTATCCAAATGTTTAGACGTAATGTGACAACTGTTTGCAGATATTCTCATACCATGGTTACTAACGTCTGTTTTTGCACCAACATCAACAACGAAATGTAATTCGTAATTTGTCTCACGATCACAAATTACAAAAATGTACTGTTTTATTCCCAGCCAGTCTTTGAACGAAATCTGTGGTTCGACTGCACATAGTTTCTCAAATGTCTAGAAAGTTTCTCTGAATATCTTTCAAAAATGTTCCATAATTGATTGAATTTCCTACAAATATTCCCCGTTTTGAGGTAAGGTGCACTCATGAAAGTGCAGCAACAGAGGATAACGGCTTTTGGATGGTTGTATGGGAACAATTAGTGCTTCCAATAAATGGTCTGTTGACTAATACTGACTCGGTACTAACGTTTTTACTCTTTCCATAAGAAAAGAAGATGCAATATAAACAAATTTTTCACAGAGGTTAGTGTCATTCTATTTGTTTATTCTGGAATTTTTTGTTGCTTCTCTATTGGATAATCGACAGGAAAAATAGTTATTTGTTTCCTGGTAAATTTTTCGAACGATTTTTGGATTTAATATTCTCATTTGCATTTACCTCAACTTTCAAAAGTGATTAGGATCCATCAAGAGGGCACTACTTTGTATCTGTATCATACTTTCTGAGCTAATAATGAGCATCAAGACAGATGCACGGAATAGTGAACTGTGGTGTCCGTCCTGTAAGACCTTCAGTACACACACCATCAGATTATTTGACTTGTCGCTCTAACGAAGTAGGCGAGTGTTGGCAATATGTCTCGTGGTCTTATCGTGGCGTGTTTATCTTCTGCCGTTAGGTCAGACAATAGAAATGCCACTTGCATGCTTAGAGTAGCAGATTGACAGTGACCAACTTTAAACAGAACTTGATTAATTTTCACACACATTTATTAAAATAATAAAAAGCATAGACATTACGTAACTTGATTCTGACCGAGCGAGGTGGCGCAGTGGTTAGCACACTTTACTCGCATTCAGGAGGACGACGGTTCAATCCCGCGTCCGGCCATCCTGATTTAGGTTTTCCGTGATTTCCCTAAATCACTCCAGGCAAATGCCGGGATGGTTCCTCAGAAAGGGCACGGCCGACTTCCTTCCCCATCCTTCCCTACTTCGATGAGACCGATGACCATGCTGTCTGGTCTCCTTCCCCAAACAACCAACCAAGCAACTTGATTCTGAATGCTGATTACAATTGACAATCTGAAGTTCCTTTGGTCTTGATACGTTAATCTTATTCTCACATATCTCTGATACTTGACAGAGTGTCTATTCATTTATCTTCATGGCTACGTACAGGAATATGGTAATCTTATTAGGCGCAGACTGAAACTTCACTATCGACTGGTACAGACAAATGCAGACTAATGCAGACTGGCTAATCGGAGGTCTGTACACTCGTTATAATACCTCGCGCGTTCATGTATCACTGCGCGAGTGTGATCCGTGAGGAGAAAAGGTTCTACATCAGCAGCAATCTCATTGGCTGCGTTACATATTAATACGCGGATCGGCGGAAGTAGAATTTGGTCCGTCTCTAAGGCAGCGCCATCTTGTAGTGCGGAGACGGACGAGCGCTGCGCCTGCGCTGTTGTGCTTAGCGGGGAGCGCTCTAGTGGGAAAGTTGTGTACGCATTGTCTACGTGGAACTATGTACACAACATGAGCACAGGGAAGTCGTAGTGAGATTGAATATTGTAACCTCCAAAGCTTCCAAAAACAAATGAAGAATATATCTATTAAAAAAATAGACAAAAATCACTTGACGCCTCCCTGATGGACAATCTCCACTCCTTTCATATTAACAATGTAAGTGTAGACCAGATGTGGCTTGAATTCAAAGAAATAGTATCGACAGCAATTGAGAGATTTATACCAAATAAATTAACAAACGATGGAGTGGATCCACCTTGAAACAGCTAATGAGTCAGAGCACTGTTACAGAAACAATGAAAAAAGCATACCAAATTTAAACGAACACGAAATCTCCAAGACTGGGGATCTTCCACAGAAGCTCGAAATTTAGCGGGGACATCGATGCGATATGTTGATAATAGTTCCCACAACGAAACATTGTCTCGAAACCTGGCAGAAAATCCAAAGTATGCTAGCGGCAAGACGAGTCAATGTATTCTATGCGCTATAACAATGGAAATAGTATTGACGACAATGCTGCGAAAGCAGAGCTAGTAGACACAGACTTTCGAAATTCCTTCACCATAGAAGACGATGTAAATATTCCAGAATTCGAGCCAAGAACAGCTGATAACATGAGTCACTTAGAAGTAGATATCCTCAGCGTAGTGAAGCAACTTAAATCAAATAATAAAAAGAAGTTGTCTGGTCCAGACTGTATATAATAGCAGTTAGGTTCCTTTCAGAGTACGCTGATGCAATAGCTTCTTACTTAACAATCATGTACAACCGTCGCTCGAAGAAAGATCGGTAGCCAAAGACTGGAAACTTGCACAGGTCACACCAATATTCAAGGAAGATAGTAGGAGCAATGCACTGAAGTACAGGTCCATATCATTAACTTCGATATGCACCAGGATTTTGAGACATATATTGTGTTCGAACATTACGAATTACCTCGTCAGAGTCGTATCTAGACGTATCAGAGGTCCCACATCACTCCAACTGCACACGCTTCACACCATTACAGAGCCTCCACCAGCTGAAATGCAGGGTCCTGCTGACATGCAGGGTCCATAGTTCATAGTTCAAATGGTTCAAATGGCTCTGCGCACTATGGGACTTAACTTCTGAGGTCATCAGTCCTCTAGAACTTAGAACTACTTAAACCTAACCTAAGGACATCACACACATCCATGCCCGAGGCAGGATTCGAACCTGCGACCGTAGCAATCGAGGGGTTCAAGACTGTAGCGCCTAGAACCGCTCGAATTACCTCGAGGAGAATGGTCTATTGACACACAGTCAACATGGATTTAGAAAACATCGTTTCTGTGATACACAACTAGCTCTTCAAACACATGAAGTGTTGAGTGTTACTGACAAGGGATTTCAAATTGATTCCGTATTTATAGATTTTCGAAAGGATTTTGACACTGTACCACACAAGCGGCCTGTTACGAGATTGCGTGCTTATGGAATATCGTTTTGTATTATCGCGAAATATGGGAGGGAGTGTCACTGACAAGATTCAAAATGTGGGGTGGACACCACTGAAACAAAGGCGTTCTTCGTTGCGGCGGAATCTTCTCACGAAATTTCAATAACCAGCTTTCTCCTGCGAATGCGAAAATATTTTGTTAACGCCGACCTACATAGGGAGAAACGTTAGTCATAATAGAATAACGGAAATAAGAGCTCGCACGGAAAGATATAGGTGTTTGCTTTTTCCGCCGCTGTTCGATACTGGAATAATAGAGAATTATTGTCAAGGTAATTTCATGAATCCTCTGCCAGCCACTTAAGTGTGATTTGAAAAGTATCCATGCAGATGCATGTTTCCATTTCATTTATGTTTTATCTCTTTTATGAGTAATTTCTGTATCTGAAGATTATGATAAGTATTGTATACAGAGGTGTTTCTCTTCTCGATGTCGTTGGCATTAAAGTAGTAGTTACAGATCATATAGACTGCGAAGGAGCGTGTGTGAACAGAAAATAATTTAGGAAAAAACCTTCTTCTTCTGAATCTGTCCCTTCTGACGAACACTGCAAATCATTCTCCATCAATATCTGCTCTATCTCGACAGAGGTCAGGAGCGTTTGAAGCCCTATGTCAATTCATAAGTAGCACTTGGCATTTCATTAAAGCTAAGTGATAAAAACCCGGGTACTTTAAACCTACTACAACAGTGGACCACACCTCGGGTATGTCGTTGGTGAACAGTTGTGGCAGTCAACAGCAGTCAAAGGGTTAATTAATGACGCAGTTTCGACCTTCAAGTTAATGACTTCATTTTACACAATATACAGGATGAACTAACGGATCTATTCACTCTTCGATTGCTCGTCGGTAACTAATGGAATTTTGTTTAAATACGACAAACTCTAATCAATTATGGAAATCTCACTAAACTTTAATGAAAGAAAATTTGTACGTAATTGCAGTAGGAAACTGATAATGTTCTGAATTGCAATAAAGGATATTTAAAAAACAACAGTGCGTCGTGTCATTGCTCGTATAAACAGAAGCTTTAAGCTTGTGGGACTATTAAAGACAACCACAAAGTCTCTCCAAAGGACCACGGTCATTTGCAAATTCCAGAAAAGAACAGTTTTTAGAAATACTTCTTCAATCCCCAAGCCGGCCGCTGTGGCCGAGCGGTTCTAGGCTCTTCGGTCCAGAACCGCGCGACTGCTGCGGTTGCAGGTTCGAATCCTGCCTCGGGCATGAATGTGTGTGGTGTCCTTAGGTTAGTTAGGTTTAAGTAGTTGTAAGTTCTAGGGGACTGATGACCTCAGTTGTTAAGTCCCATAGTGCTCAGAGCCATTTGAACCATCAATCTCCAACGACAAGTGACTCTTGAGACAGCAATCTGAAAGTCTAGTTTCCACCGCTTTTTGAAGCAAATCCATTGGAAAGTTACTTTTTAACTTAATCACGCTCTTAATAAAAATGATTTTGACCAACGAGCAGAATTTTATCAAGCGTACTTGGATAAACGTGCAGTAAATACAAATATACGAAACAGAATCAGTACTAATATCACTGTTATGTTAAATGGAACAGTTAATCGACGGAACTGCATCTAATGGTCTCCTCGAAATCCACTTGTTGCTGTAGAGTGCCATGTGTACCACAGCGTGGGGTAGTGTAACAACGAAATGACACCATAGAAGCATTCTTTCTTAAAAACACTGTCAGTGGTGATCTTTACCTCGACTTTTAAAAGACGTCTGTTGAGCCACTTGTTGAACAGATATTTGGTGACGAAGATGTTCTCATCCAGTAAGATGAGATGCCTTCCTCACTACCATGCCAAAGTACGGGATTTCCTTTATGTAAATGGTTTCTTGGGTGTTAATAAACAGTACAAAACTCTTTTTTCTAAGGGCTGTAGCATCGGTGGAAGATGTTTCCGGACACGGGTTCCTGTCCTCGATTTTGTTCGTCTCGTCACCCTCTACAGCTCCTCGACTTTTGTAAATATCACTTTGTAACACTCTGTAGGTATGAGTTATATGAAGTAGAAGAGTGAGTAAATTTGTTTGGGGCATCTTGTAGCCTGTGTGTGTATCGATGAATGACTTAGTCGTTTTTTTTTTTTCGGGTACTCCAAGAAACGCTGTTAAATGTGCTCCTGCCTGAATAAAAACCAGACCTTTTTGTTCCTTACTCGTAGGTACAGAAGTATTATGTAAATGTTTCACATTTTAATATATCCCAGGTGGCTGGGATTGGGGGAGTGGAATTATCAAGAGAAACAACGAAAACTTTGGTGGTTTCGAACTATTTATAATATTTTTATGGGACAGTGGAATATGTGTTACAGGAGGAATTGTACACGTTTTAGGAAATGGCAGTACATTGTAATTCGAATAAAACAATCCATGTCATGTATCTAGTTTTCATTGGTTACAGATATACAGACAGCTGTTAGAATGCAGCCCAGACAAATACTCACAGAAGGTGTTCAGCAAACGCAGATGACTAGGTTCAAAATTGATTTTCATAAATTCCTTCTCCGGTTTCAATACACTTTTGAATTCTCTTCACAACAGTACTTGTAATTCTTTTGAGGTCGTCTTTTACTAGAACAGCATTAACCGAACGTTCAATTCGTCCCCATGAATACTTTTTCTTTATAGATGTCATCTTTCAACCAACCTCACGGGTAAAAGTCTAAAGAGCTAAGGTTCACAACATGATGGCCAAGAACTTCATTTCGGCCGAACCACCATAAAAAATGTTAGGTCTAGATGTGTCACCTGGTGACTAGAATGTGCAGGGTCCCCGTCACGCTGAAAGAACATACCCATTCTTGTAGCCAAAGGAACCTCTTCCAATTACGCTGGAAAGTCGTTTCGAAGAAAGTCTGGATAATAGGCCCGTGTAAGACGATGTGGTAACGCAACAGGTCCAATCAACTGATTGTTTATCATACAACACCACACATTTACAGAGAAGCATTCTACAAAATGTCTACTTAAAAGAAATGTGAATTTTCGTCGGTCTACGGATGTGAATTTCGAGTGTTGTTGATACCGACACGGTTGGAAATAGCTTTATCAGTAAATAGTATCGATGCGATTAGTGGGTGATTTGCAGTTATCCAGCGATAAAATTCCACAGTACATCATCAAGTAGGTCCTGGGAATTATATGCTTTTCCCAAGTGACTGAAGGCTCGTCCATGACTGGATCAGTGATGTTATCTGTATGTTGTAGGTTTTCATTCAACTGGTGGAATCAGGCAATCACTATGTGTCCGCTAATGATCTGTTCTTCTGTAACTCATTTGTAAGAGCCCAGTTTTGTCCCATTAACTTAAAATATCCACTTCTTTGCCAGGCCATTTAAGTGTTGGATTATAACTATTCCATATTAAAAATAGCCGGTTTTTGTGTCCTGAGGATTTTTCAAGATCAAATAGATCTTGCGGTTATTTCTTGTTGGTGTATATGCTAGTAGAGAACTTTTTAATAAATATGGGTTAATGTGGGCGAGTGTTTCATCTCGTTGTTAAATGATACCCCAGTTAACTATCCTTTGCGAGGTGCAACATCCACCTCTCATGTTTGCCAGGGCCACTCCTGTCATATTAGTTATCCGTTGCGGTACAGTTTTATTGAAGCAAATGAGTCCATGTGGAGCAATCTGACAGCCAGATCAACAGACGTGGATAATTCTACAAGAGCTTGTCAAAAGCTCCAGTGTGAATATCGACTTTGCTAAATTGCAACAAATTCATCAAGTATGTGCCGGACGTTAACTCGAACCCAGAACCTTGACTAGCAGATTGTGGGACACGAGTCATGAACCACTATCACCACCGCCGCAGCTACATTTTCTCCAGCCCCTCTATCCTGCCTTCACTCTGGAACGAGCGAATTCATTAGTGGTGTTACTGCTACGCTAGTCATTGTCTGTTCTGTTGTCGCTATGGGTGAACAGCATCTCCCCTTTTAAGTGTTACTGGTGCAATGAACCTTTTGTACGGCGTGAAGACGAATCTGCGGCTGGAATAAGATGTCTGCTTCGTGATATGATTAATCTTACATGACTTTTCAGACGTCTTTCGGTTTGGTTTACATTGAAAGCCTACCAAGTATTGAAAACCCAAATAGAAGTTAAAATTATTTTTGCACAGTTTAGCTCAGAATTTTGTATCATATTTCAAACATGGAACCCTCAGTAAAAAAAACTGACTTGTAGAACTTTGGTAATGACATGGTAGAGCCTTGCCGAGCATAACGATGTTGTTTTCTATAAATCATTTCTAAGTGCATAATTTAATTTTACGCCTACTTGCTGCCTCAGCAAAGACCAAACGTGTACTGAATCTTTCCTCCTAGGCTCTATTTATACTGGGCAAATGAACTTGGCATTTGTTATAGATATAATTTCAAAATTACTAAACAGTGCGCTGGGATGGACCTGAAAAATAATAAACTGCCACTCCAATCTCCGTCTCAGGAAGTGCACCACGGCGTCCTTAGCGGTTTGCTGAAAATTTTTTACGAAAGATGACGCGTGTCGCATTGCAAAACATGCAGATGTTTCATTTTCAAAACGATCTTCACAGGAAAATGGGCTTCGTTGCCGTGGGGCCATTTTGTGTTAGTATGATTGAGTAAAGCCACGTGGCTATGTACGATGGCAAAGGATAATTCTCTACCTCAAGAAATGTCTGTACGAAAAAGCTGAGAAAATGAATGCTATAGAATTTGATGTAAATAGTACAGGAAATTTAGTGCCACATGGACAGTGTAGATTACTAATACAACCAATGTACAATTTCACAAATTACGTAATCACTCAATAATATCCATAATTAAAACTAATTTCTAATGCCTTTGATGAAAGAGAGAGAGGTATTGTTAGATATTTCTATTCAAGGCTGGAGAAGTTATAACAACTTACAGATATCCCCATCCACGTACACACATGGATTCTAATAGCTCACAAAGAAATAACGAAGTCCCATAGCATTTCGGCAAAGACACGTCTCCAGTAATGACTTCAAATGAACACTACGAAATATGTGTTTGAAGCACGAGAATAGTGAACGAATCGCTAATGAGTGGCACAATTAGCGCCCACTGCAAGCATCGGTCTTTAAGATGGGCGCACACGTAACCACGAGGGTTCAAAAATGGCTCTGAGCACTATGGGACTCAACTGCTGTGGTCATAAGTCCCCTAGAACTTAGAACTACTTAAACCTAACTAACCTAAGGACATCACACACATCCATGCCCGAGGCAGGATTCGAACCTGCGACCGTAGCGGTCGTGCGGTTCCAGACTGTAGCGCCTTTAACCGCGCGGCCACTCCGGCCGTAACCACGAGGGGCGTTCAGGAAGCAAAGCAAGATATTTTTCTGAAAGTAGGTTATTTTTATTCAGGATTCAAATACACCATACTATTCCCCACACTTTTGGCTGCAAAACGGTATTTTTCAACAATCTTAGTTCAGTGCGACGACCGTACAGCACCTTACTGGGAAAGCCTGTATACCCACATGGCATTATTACACTACTGGTCGACGTCGAAGCCAACGTTTTACTACACAAATAATCTCCCCATCATTCACCTACTGCTTCCCGTGGAGTCTATCCGTCATTGGGCCAAACAGATTTCAGAAGATACAAAATCCGGGCTGTTGGGTGGATGAAGAAGGACAGTCCAATGAAGTTTGTAATCTGCTCTTCGGTGGGCAGACTTGTTTGACCCCTTGCGCGGTCATGAAGAAGTAGAAGTTCGGTTGCATTTTTGTGGCGATGAGCTCACTGAAATCGTTTCTTCAATCTCCTGAGAATAGCACAGTACACTTCAGAGTTGATCGTTGCACCATGAAGAAGGAAGTTAAACAGACTAACACCTTCAGAGTCCCAGAAGACCGTCCGCATAACTGTACCAGCTAAGAGTGCGGCTCTGAACTTTTCTTTGAAGGAGGTGTGGTATGGATTGTCATTTTGTTTCCGGTTCGAAGTGCTTCAAAGTATTACTTGTTGCCTACCCAGATGGTGCAGCCTGCACTCCATCCAGCGACCTGCAACCCTGTGTCGCCACTATCACGTCCTGAACCATGGACCTGGACCCGACGCCTCAGTGAGCACCGAGTGAACAACAGACAACTTCTGGGGATGGTCCACTCCATGCCGCTGCCTGCCAAGGAGCCACTACCCCACATCACGACACTGTTGCGGGTCAACACGGTGAAGACTGCGCCCCATTGTCGGATGTAGGAGTATGTTTACATCTACATCTACATGGAGACTCTGCAAATCACATTTAAATGCCTGGCAGAGGGTTCATCGAGCCACCTTCGCAATTCTCTATTATTCCTATCTCGTATAGTGCTCGGGAAGAATGAACACCTATATCTTTCCGTACGAGCTCTAATTTCCCTTATTTTATTTTTGTGGTCGTTCCTCCCTATGTAAGTCGGTGTCAACAAAATATTTTCGCATTCGGAGGAGAAAGTTGGTGATTGGAATTTCGTGAGAAGAATCCATCACAACAAAAAACGCCTTTCTTTTAATGATGTCCATCCCAAATCCTGTATCATTCCTGTGACACTCTCTCCCATATTTCGCGCTAATACAAAACGTGCTGCCTTTCTTTGAACTTTTTCGATGTACTCAGTCAGTCCTGTCTGGTAAGGATCCCACACCGCGCAACAGTATTCTAAAACAGGACGGACAAGCGTAGTGTAGGGAGTCTCCTTAGTAGGTCTGTTACATTTTCTAATTGTCCTGCCAATAAAACGCTGTCTTTGGTTACGCCTCCCCACAACATTGGTTCAAATGGCTCTGAGCACTATGCGACTTAACTTCTGAGGTCATCAGTCGCCTAGAACTTAGAACTAATTAAACCTAACTAACCTAAGGACATCACACACATCCATGCCCGAGGCAGGATTCGAACCTGCGACCGTAGCGGTCGTGCGGTTCCAGACTGTAGCTTTGCAGTTTGTTTTGATCCTCTGATGACTTTATTAGTCGATAAACGACAGCGTCATCCGCAAAAAACAACCGAAGACGGTTGCTCAGATTGTCTCCCAAATCGTTTATATAGATAAGGAACAGCAAAAGGACTATAACGCTATCTTGGGGAACGTCAGAGATCACTTCTGTTTTACGTGATGACTTTCCGTCAATTACTACGAACTGTGACCTCTCTGACAGGAAATCACAAATCCAGTCACATAACTGAGACGATATTCCATAAGCATGCAATTACACTACTAGCCGCTTGTGTGGTACAGTGTGAAAAGCCTTCCGGAAATCCAGAAATACGGAATCGATCTGAAATCCCTTGTCAATAGCATTCAACACTTCATGTGAATAAAGAGGTAGTTGTGTTTCAGAGGAACGATGTTTTCTAAACCCATGTTGACTGTGTGTCAAAAATGGTTCAGATGGCTCTAAGCACTATGGGACTTAACATCTGAGGTCACCAGTCCCCTAGACTTAGAACTATTTAAACCTAACTAACTTAAGGACATTACACACATCCATGCCCGAGGCAGGTTTCGAACCCGCAACCGTGCAGCATCGCGGCTCTGGGCCGAAGCGCCTAGAACCGCTCGGCTACAGCGGCCGGTGACTGTGTGTCAGTAGACCGTTTTCTTCGAGGTAATTCATAATGTTCGAACACAATATATGTTCCAAAATGCTGCTGCATATCGACGTTAACGATATGGGCCTGTAATTTTGTGGATTACTCCTACTACCTTTCTTGAATATTGGTGTGACCTGTGCAACTTTCCAGTCTTTGGGTACGGATATTTCGTCGAGCGAACGGTTGTATATAATTGTTAAGTATGGAGCTAATGAATCAGTATACTCCGAAAGGAACGTAATTGGTATACAGTCTGGACCAAAAGACTTGCTTTTATTAAATGATTTAAGAGAATGCACTCCACCTCGTCTTTCGGCAGGAGTTCCAGGGTGGTTGCGAGGCGAATGCTGCGGCAAGAGCGGGGGCTTGGCACTAGCTACAGACTCGGCTCACGTTCCTACACTCCTTGCCACCTCTACACCTTCCCCACCCCCACCATCACCTCCCTCCCCCCACCCAGTCGCCATTACAACAGCAACCGACAATACACGACGTTAGTGAAGTGGTCTGGGGGGAGGGGGGGGGGTGGGCGACGCGTGTTGTGTCCTCATGTCCTCACCAGTGGATTGAGCCTGAATTGGTTTGCTGAGACAGTTTCCGACTGGCGCCGCAGACAGCGCTTTGAAGCTCGCCGCCAACCAAAAGTGCAGCCCAATCACTAACCTCTGCGCCGCCGCCAATGAAATGGACTTCTGTGTCGTGATAAATGGCGACCACAGGCAGCAACGGATGGTTCATGTTTGACGTTGGTGTAAGACAGTTCTAGTATGGAGTTCCAGGATTTCTGTACATAGCTACAGTTCGTAGTTTTCGCTTAGGGACGAATGTTACTACAGAGATTAAAAGTGTGGCGCCCAGGAATGACGTACTCTTGTTGACACTGTATTCAGTAACTCACGCCTTGACAGGCCACTGCTTAGTTGTATATGTCTCCAAGCACATCCAACGAGTTGCTGTGCAACTTAAGTAAAGTATCACATCGCAATAAAGAGTACATATATCCGTGTGTCAGTATTTTTTCTACCGTCACACTACCTCCGCCCACCTTGGGGCACCTAAACCTAATACGGTGTATGTGAGCCTTTCTACCTAGGCCACCCATACACATCAGAAAGAGTATTATGATAAGGCGAAGACAGACCCTGTGTACGGTCTCCTGTTTGCTCAACTGATAATGCAGCGAACAAAGATATGGTAATCAAAAACATAAATTCCCTAAGAACAAATTGCCGAAGGTGTAAAAAAGAAAATGGAAAAGAGTTATAAATCAAGGGCTACCGCAGATTAGAAATACAAAGTAGTGTAATTGTACTTCAATTTGTTTTCGTTTTTGGGTGAACAATAGACCTAAAACTAACTTAGAAGAAACCGAGGTACATAAGATAGGTTATCAGGAATATGTAGCTATAGAACTGTTCAGAGTTGAAACATTTGCCTTTATTTGTTCATACTAAACTTCAAAACGTAAGTTTTATTTTACTACTTTTCATTTTGAAATCACCAAAAATGTTATTGCCAGGGAATTTGTTCTTCATTTAGAAAGAAGTTCCTCAGTGGTAAGATATTTGAAATATCTGATGTTATATCGTCAGGAATTTTTCCATTTCCTATATCCTCAAGATTGAAGCAGTCATATGCAGCGTAAATTTGACTTACAGCGGCCATTAAAATATAATTTCAACCAACAATAGCTTTTACTACCTTATCAATAAGATTTATTTCCAAAAGAATGTATGAAAAATCCTGAAACGTACTGTAAGTTTTCACAAAAAAAAAGTTCTCAGCAAAGCGAAGAGATCTGCATTATCTGTGGTGGTAGATTTAGTTCAAGTCGCTCTGTCTGAATGGCCTTAGCATATCTGTTCTCAAAAGAAAAGTATCATCCTCTATGGTACCTAGAGTAATCCTCATGAATACTTCGCGACTTTTGTCTCTCGTGGAATGCTAAATAACTTATTTTGTAGTCTGCTAGGAGATTCCGTACTCTTGAGGTACACCCCCATTCGATGTTGTGCCATTGGTACAGAAATC
The DNA here is from genome assembly GCF_023864275.1 of Schistocerca cancellata. NCBI lineage: Eukaryota > Metazoa > Arthropoda > Insecta > Orthoptera > Acrididae > Schistocerca > Schistocerca cancellata. The sequence goes on from NC_064634.1 coordinate 168,875,236, forward strand.
GGACAGAATAAATCGAAAATTTGCATCAGCTATGACAAGCAGAATCATAGTACATATCTGTAATTAAAATACAATGAACAACTTCCAACTGTCTCTACATGTTTTCCATCATTGCTGATAAGACAGTGTGCAAAATTCCACCTCTTTTGAAAACTGTTCACTATCGTAGACCAGTCAGCGTTTTATTGGGAAACTGAAAAATGGATAATTTCATCGTTAAAATATTACTAAAATTTCATATGAACATTATTCACTGAAGTGCCAAAAAACTGATATATATGCATGCGTATTCAAACACAAAGATATGCAAATACGGCGCTGAGGTCTGCTACGCCTATACAAAACAACACGTATCTGGCGCAGTTGTTCAGTCGGTTACTGCTGCTACAATCGCAGGTTATCAAGATTTAAGTGAATATGAGCGTGGTGCTATAGTCGGCGCACGAGCGATGGTACACAGCACTTCTGAGGTAGCGATGAAGTGGAGACTGTCCCTTACGACCATTCCACCATTGTACCGTGAATATCAGGAATCCGGTAAAACATCAAATTTCCGACATCGCCGCGACCGCAAAAAGATCCTGCAAGAACGGAACCAACGACGACCGAAGAGAATTCAAAAAATGGTTCAAATGGCTCTGAGCACTATGGGACTTAACATCTGAGGTCATCAGTCCCCTAGAACTTAGAACTACTTAAACCTAACTAACCGAAGGACATCACACACATCCATGCCCGAGGCAGGATTCGAACCTGCGACCGTAGCGCCGAAGAGAATTGTTCAACATGACACAAGTGCAACCCTTCCCCAAATTGCTGCAGATTTCAGTGTTAGATCATCAACACGTTTCAGCGTTCGAACCATTCAACGAAACATCATCGATACGGGCTTTTGGAGCCGAAGGTCCACTCGTCTACCCTTGATGGCTGCACGACACTAAGCTTTACGCCTTGCCTTGGCCCGCCGATACGAACATTGGACTTTTGATGACTGGAAACACGTTGCCTGATCGGACGAGTCCCGTTTCAAATTGTATCGAGTGGATAGAAGGATACGGGTATGGAGACAACCTCATGCAACCATGGACCCTGCATATCAGCAGAGAACTGTTCAAGCTGGTGGAGGCTCTGTAATGGTGCGCGGCGTGTTCAGGTGGAGTGATATGGGACCCTGATACGTCTAGATACGACTCTGGCTGGTGACACGTACGTAAGCACCCTATTTAGTCACTTGCATCCATTCATGTACATTATGCATTCCGACGGACTTGGGCAATTCCAGCACGATAGCGCACACCCAGAATTGCTACAGAGTGGCTCAAGAAACACTCTTCTGAGTTTAAACACTTCCGCTGGCCACCAAACTCCCGAGACATGAACGATATTGAACATATCTAGAATGTTAAATGTGATTTGAGACTTTCTCGGCGTATTCCATTCGTGAAATCTTCTCGGGTGATCAGCCGAGTAAAGGCGTCGTCTTCTCGCAACGTTTCGAAGGGTTTCGTACCCATCATCTTCAAGCGAAGTGTCGAGATGCTGTGTTGCGCGGTCCTATAAAGGCTCCTGGACCAGTGACTGATCCCGGGCGCCGACCAATGAGGTACCTGCGGAATCGGCCGCCGCGCCAGTGGTGGGGGGTCCGCGGCGCGGACCGGGCGTCGAGTCCCTGCCGGTTCCTACTCCGTCTTTGACCGCTACCGTCTTCGTGCCGGAGCGTTCTCTTCTAATTTTAGTTATTGCGGGATTCCAAGCTGTACTAAGTTGGAAACCAGTGTCTCGATTGATCAGGTTGCTGTTCAACCGAATTTCTACAGCCTCTTTGAAAACCGAATCCCAAAATCCTTTAGCGTCACACAGCTTCTTCGTACCCTCAAAGAGGAAGGTGTGTCCTTCGTTAAGGCTATGTTCCGCAACCGCCGATTTTTCTGTCTGACCAAGGCGTACATGTCTAATGTGTTCCGAGCGCCTCTGCGTGATGCAGCGCTGCGTTTGTCCGATGTATTTCGTACCACATTCACATTCAATACTGTATACGCCCGGAGTCTGCAGTCCTAGGTGGTCTTTGACTGAGCCAAGTATGTCCTTAATTTTACTTGGGGCATGAAAAATTGTCTTGATGTTGTGTTTCTCCAGAATGCGGGCAATCTTGGCTGTTGGCGGTCCCGCGTATGGTAGAAATGCCAGGCATCTGGTCTCATCTTCTTCTTCCAGTGTGTCTACCTTCCTGCTCTTGTGTAGGGCGCGCGAGATTTGCGTCTCATTATAACCGTTGCTGCGGAAGGTCTTCCTTAGGTGTTGTAACTCTGCAGGTAGGCTGTCATCATCACAGATAGACTTGGCCCTGTGCACAAGTGTGTTAAGCACTGAGTTGTGTTGTGCCGGGTGGTGGCAACTCTGTGCATGAAGGTATAAATCCGTGTGTGTCTTCTTCCTATACACAGCGTGACCCAAGGTGCCATCAGGGTGCTTCTTGATTAGAATGTCAAGGAAGGGCAAGCTTCCGTTTTCTTCCACCTCCATAGTGAATTGTATGTTGTTGTGTATGCTGTTCAGATGTCGCAGGAAGTCTTGCAGGTTCTCTCTGCCATGTGGCCACACGACAAAAGTGTCATCCACATATCTGTGGAAGGCTTTAGGTTTCAGTGGGGCGGTGTCCAGGGCTATGTCTTCAAAGTGCTCCATGTAAAGATTAGCGATGCCTGGAGCTAAGGGGGAACCCATGGCTACACCATCCACTTGTTCATAAAATTTGCCTCCACATTTGAAGTGGGTGTTTGTTAACACATGCCGGAACAGCTTTATTGTGTCCTCACTAAAGCGTGTTTCGAGCAGCGCTAGGGAGTCTTCCAGCGGTACTCGTGTGAAGAGTGAGGTGACGTCAAAGCTGACAAGAAGATCTTCTTTATCCAGGCGAAAGCCTTGTAGTACCTTCACAAACTCCGCCGAGTTCTTGACATGGTGCTCACAGTGACCCACGATCGGTTTGAGCAGTTGTGCTAGGTACTTGGCTAAACCATATGTCGGTGAGTTGATGGTGCTCACTATGGGTCGCAGTGGAACTCCGTCTTTGTGGATCTTAGGGAGCCCATATAGCCGTGGTGGTGCCGGTGCTCTGGGATACAGCTTCCTGATGACGTCCTTATCCAGTCCAGAGTCATTGAGCAAGGCGATGGTCTTGCGAGTCACGGAGGCTGTCGTGTCCTTGTCCAGTTGCTTGTAGGCAGTATCTTGTAGCAGTGAGTTTATCTTCTGCCAATAATCTTCTTTCCTCAGTATCACCGTGGCATTGCCTTTGTCAGCAGCTAGAACGACAGTGTCCTCATCCTCACGTAGGGCCTTAAGAGCCTTCCTTTCAGCAGACGTTATGTTGTTCTTGGGCATTTTTGCCTTCTCCAGGACCCTGCACGTTTCTCTCCTAACTTCCTCAGCTGCCTCCGTAGGGAGGCCGCGCATGGCTTGCTCGATGCTGCTGATAATGTCTCGCTTAGGTAGTGTCCTGGGTACTGGAGCAAAGTTAAGTCCTCTCGACAGCACTGATATTGTGGTCTCGTCCAGTTCTTTGCCTGCCAGATTGATGACAGTCTTGGCATTGGTTGTGTGGTCGGCATGTTGCCGGGCTCCAGACAGTCTGGTGAACTTGCCACATTGTTTTTCCGTGGCTTTTCTCTTGTGGATCTCACTGCTTGCATATGTGTTTCCGTCGATCCACTCCCATGTGTGTGGTGGGAGATAGGAGGCCAATCGAAGGTGTTGAGTAAGCAGCATCCTTGCGTTCTTATCTAACTCCTGCCTGGTGACCCGTATGTGTTCGCGCACCAGGGCCGCACCGGCTCGTTGTAGTATGCGTCTGGATCTTGTCGTGCTAACAGGGTGCCGCAAGTTGGCAAATTTCGGCAACACTTCTTTGTCTCGACACCGTTGTAAGAAGGCCAGTCTGCTAAGCAGCTTGCCCGCCTTGAGTCGTAGTTTCTGTAGCATCTGTTAGCTGCGATGGATATCCTCCCCGTAGAGGTATGTTAAATGTGATTTGAGACTTTCTCGGCGTATTCCATTCGTGAAATCTTCTCGGGTGATCAGCCGAGTAAATGCGTCGTCTTCTCGCAACGTTTCGAAGGGTTTCGTACCCATCATCTTCAAGCGAAGTGTCGAGATGCTGCCTCTCTCTCTCTCTCATCTTTTGCTTTCCCCTCTTTGGGGAAGTGTGAGGGGGAGTCTGTAGCCTTTAGGCTTTTACTCCCCTGTGAAAATGTGTGTGTGATTTTTCTGTAGTTTTTGGTGTCTGTGATTTGTGATGATTGTTGTGAGTGTGTCTGGTACTTGCCTGAGGTGGGCGAGAAGTTTGTTGTTATATGGGAAGGAACGGGATGATGGATTTGGTGTAGGGATTTTCTCTTCGACTTAGTCGTCGAAGATCGTCATAGGGCGCTTGTGCTTATCGCGGGACATGTCATACCGACCTAGGGAGTGGATGAGTGCGTTTCTGGATCTGGAAGAACCCTCATAGAAGGCCCTTGCCAGATCCTGGAAACGCTCTCTCAGGAGTGGGATTTCGGCTGCGGCGTGCAAGTCGTCTGTAGGGAATCCAAGAGGTAAGCGCAGAGCCCTTCTGAGGGCGCGGTTCTGCAGCCTCTGGAGTTTGTCCAGGTGCTGCTTCGCCGCGTATCCCCAGACAGGGCACGCATACTCCATTACTGGCCGGATCAGGGCCTGATACACATTTAATGCTAGTGGGCAGGGAAGGGAGCTTGTTGAGTTCAGGATAGGATATAGGATGGACATTCTGGCGCAGACCTTCCTATGGACTTCGTCTATGTGGGGTTTCCACGTAAGACGAGAGTCCAAGGTTACGCCAAGGTACTTGGCGGTTCTGCGCCAGGGGAGTTGGGTTCCATTTAGGTGAAGGTGTAGGGGGGGACGTTGAGGAGGATCGCGCCTTCCGAGCCTGCGGGTAATCAGCATTGCCTGCGTCTTCTCAGAATTAATGGTGATGCGGCAGCGACGGGCCCAAGTTTCTGTGTTATCTAAAACCCTTTGTAACCTACGGATGACCAGGTCCTTGTTCGCGTTTCTCGTGTAGAAGGCTGTATCGTCAGCGTACTGTGCGGTGTGCACCAGGGGGGCCGTTGGTGTGTCCGCAGTGTACAAACTGTACAATACGGGCCCCAGGACCGATCCCTGTGGCACCCCAGCACGAATACGCCTTCTGGTGGAGGTGGCAGTTTCTACTTTGACGGAAAAAGTCCTATTCGTGAGGTAGCTCTTGATCAGCTGAACTATGCTCCCGGGAAACCCTTGTGTGTACAACTTGTAGAGTAGCCCTCTATGCCATACTGAATCAAAGGCTTTGGCTACGTCCAGTAGCACTATCCCGCAGTAGCCTCTGTGGTTGAAGCCCTCTGTTGCTGCTTCAACCATTCTCATGACCTGTTGTGGGGCAGAGTGGTTCTGTCGGAAGCCAAATTGGAAATCCGGCAGAATTTGCTCTCTGGTAATATGTTCTTGTATGGGTCTTAGCAGGAGGCGCTCATAGATCTTGCTGAGAGTTGGCAAGAGGCTAATCGGCCTGTAGTGCTGCGGGAATAGAGGGTCTTTCCCTGGTTTGTGTATCGCGACCACCTCCGCATGTTTCCAGCAAGCTGGGAAAACACGGGATCGAGTAATCTCGTTTAGGACGTTCGCGAGGTGTGTGATCGCTGTGGGTGGGAGTTTTTTGACTAACTGATTTGTGACACTGTCGTGCCCTGGCGCCTTTTTTGTGGGGAGAGACCTGATTACTCTTGCCACGTCCTCTGGGGCAAAAAGTATGGGTTCGTCCTCTGGGTCCTCCTCGGCATTGAGGAAGACAGCCAGTTGACGACGGACCACTCTTTCATGCTCGTCATCCTGGGGTTCTGCCGCTTGGAACTGCTTCTCGAAGGAGTCGGCGAGGGCGTTGGCCTTTCCAGCATGGCTGTAGACCAGTCCCCGCTCGCCATGCAGTGGCGGCATCCTAGCGCGTCGTTTTGTAAACTGTTTTGTCGCTTGCCATAGTGTGTGGTCGTCTACTTTGAGAGCTGTGAGGCGGTTTTGCCATTGCTGGTTTCTGTGCTCATTGAGCGCTACCTTCAGTTCTCTCTGTAGACGATTGAGCAGCCTCCTGGTGGCCTGATTTCTAGTGATCTTCCACTCTTTTGCTACTCTGTTCTTATGTCGAATTTGAGCTAGCAAGTGTTCCGGGAGCTGTATTTGCGGTGGTGGGCCATCCCTTTGTGGAGGGGTGGCTTCTTCCGCTGCCTGTAAGTGCTGCCTGTTAGGTCTTGTAGCGCTTGTTCTACTGTTTCGGCAGTAGGTGGCGGAGCGCGAGCGATATCAGAGGCGACAGTTTCTTGGTATCGCTCCCAGTCTGTACGTTTGTACGACGTTTGGTACCGTGGGAGTGCTACCCATTCTCCCACATCGACCTCCAGAATCACTGGGTTGTGGTCGGAGGACATTCTGTTGATTGTCCTTGCGGTCACAAACCCAGGAGCCCTTATAGGACCGCGCAACACAGCATCTCGAGACTCGCTGAGTAGCAGTCGAGGGTTGAGCATCGCTCCTCTCACTGGCGTACTGTCAGCCATAGGCCCCCGCTTGCACGGGAGTAAAAACAGGAGTGACCACCGGCTCTGTTTTTATCAAAACATTGACGGGCACTTGCGCCTAGGTCTCAGCACGGACGGCACTTGGAGAAAATTTTGCATGGCGTCGCCTGGCAGAATTGTCGTGTCTTCTCGTCGTTGTGGGGTGTCGAGCTTGGGCGACGCCTTGGGGTCGCGGCGGTCTCTTTCCGCCGACGACACGAGGCGCGCTTTCTTGTTGCCGCGGGCCGCGCGGCCGGCCGTCTCGAGCACCTCAGCTGCCGCAGAGTCAGTCTCTGCCCCCCCCCAAGAATAGGGAAAACGTAGGCCAGGACCTGGAAGCGGGCCGCGGAACCACAGAGAGGTTTTCCGCCGCCCCCGTCCATAATTCCGCGTCTGCCATCGTGTTACTAGGGTCAGCACTGCAACCGGAAAACCCAACGGTGCCAACAAAAGTTGCAACTGACAATAACCTGGCAGCAAGCCCCCTTTCCCCGACCGACATGGCAAAACCACATAATACGCAAACAAACAAATACATCGTCAGTATTTGCGATCCCGCCCCTCCCTCCCCTCTCCTCAGCCCTCTCCTGCTTGCCAACAGCTGTGGCCTCCTTGCTGACCATATCCGCAACCTAAATGGCAAGCAGAAGCCCAGTCAACCGACAAAAATCCTTCCCAAACCCGCAACTGCCACCCAACCCCCTACCCGATCCCAGTTCCTTAAATCCCCCCCACTCAAGTCCACCACATCCAATCAGCGGCGTGTGAGGAAGGACAAGAAGGAGAAGCACTCCAGGGGGAAAAAGCACTCCACCACCACCACCCCAGCCACTTCCACACCCTCTGAGGAGCCTGCGCCCCCGACAGCACCTGTCGTCGTCCTAGGAGGGGACCAGGAAACACTGGCACTGGAAGGGAACCGCGTAACCGGGCAGGATTCGGATGGTTTCGTGCTGGCGAGGAAAACCTTTCGCCAGCCGAGGCTCCCGCCAGCCCGGGGAGTGGAACCCACCCCGAACAGGTTCCAGGCGGTGGCCGATGAGCCAGAGACACCACATGACACAACAACACAAACACAAAATCAGGTCACCCACCACCTCCCTCCGATCGTCGCGGAGTTCACTCGGAACTACGAGGAACTCTTCGAAATGCTAAAACCAGCAATCGGGGGAGGCAATTTCAAAGCAAAACCTGCTGGTGGTGACAAAATAAAAATAACATTATTGACACTCGAGCACTACACCACAATAAAAACACTTCTCAACAGCAAAAACATACCCCATTACACTTTCCCCACAATAAAAACACGCAATAGAAACATTGTCATCAGAGACCTTCTGAGACGAGTGGCCCCCCAGGCGATCAAAACAGACCTGACTGCCCAGGGGTACATCGTCAAGGCGGTCCAACAGATGGGAAACATAGGCAGCAAATGGCCCCTGTATCAGGTCACACTGCCAGACGTCCCACAGAACAAAAGGGACATTAAGACGATCCTGGCGGTCCCTGTGACCACTGAACCACTGCGCCGCAAAAACAAGACGGTGCAGTGCTTCAGATGTCAGGGCCTCAACCACATTGCGGCACACTGCTCAATGGCAGTGAGGTGCAGGAAGTGCCGAGGCCCATGACACACGAACGTGCAACATAAAACACACGCACCCGCAAATAAGGTGCGCGCTGTGTGGCAAAAACCACACAGCGGGTTACCAAGGTTGCGAGGTCCATAAAAGACACACACTGCAGACAAAGGGCGCAAAGGCCGCCCCCCACACACGAAAAGAAAACACCACGCACCCATCCAGACACACAAGAAACCAAAACATGACAACACACACAGACAAGGCCTGGGTAAAACCAAGGCCAGACACACCAAGGGCAACATATGCGGAAGTGGTTTCTCCCCCGAGGAACCACGAAAGCATTGCCCAACCACCACAACATCAGACACCAACACAAGAACAACACCGGGAAATACACAGCAACAACGACCAGGTCCACCTTGACGGAGAGGGGCCTAGGAAACCCCAGACACACTTCCCCCCCATGGATCAGTTGTTAGGTGTAATGGTGCAGACCATGAACCTCGTCATGGAAATGATGAAGGAATTCAGGGAAGCCCAAAAGCAGAACACACAGATCCTCGCTGCCCTTCAGGCAACAGTCCAGCAGTCGCTCCCCTCTGCGACTTCCTCAGTAGTATCAAAACCCCATCATGGATAGACGACCAAACATCCAAGGCCTGACAATGTGCGTCTTTAACGCAGACGGCATTGTTAATCAAGAGGTCGAGTTCAGAGAACTCATGAAGGAGTTCTCCATCGACATATGCATGATGGGGGAAACCCACCTAAAACCGGGAATAAAAGCGACAGTCCCCAACTATGTTAGCTATCGCAAAGACAGGCCAACCCAAGGTGGAGGGGTGGCCATTTACATAAAAAGAGGGATCCCCCACCAGCAGGTATTCTTACCAGCTACCAACAAAATTGAAGCAGTGGCGGTGGAAGTAACCACTGCCACTGGACCCCTAACAATTGTTGCAGTCTACCGACCCCCACATGACCAGATAGATGAGGGAGACATAGCTGCTCTAGGGCAAATTGAAGGCAAACTCGTAATAGGGGGAGACTTCAATGCCAAACACCCTGACTGGAATTCTAGAGTAACCTCCAGAGCATGCGCCAAACTGCAACAACTAGCGCGCACCCACCACTTCGAAACATGGGGTCCAGTCGAGCCCACACATTTTCCGAAAAACGGAAGCAGGCCCGATGTGTTAGACATAGCTCTCACTAGGAGGATCGCAGGGTTTGTGACCGCAAGGACAATCAACAGAATGTCCTCCGACCACAACCCAGTGATTCTGGAGGTTGATGTGGGGGAATGGGTAGCACTCCCACGGTACCAAACGTCGTACAAACGTACAGACTGGGAGCGATACCAAGAAACTGTCGCCTCTGATATCGCTCGCGCTCCGCCACCTACTGCCGAAACAGTAGAACAAGCGCTACAAGACCTAACAGGCAGCATCTTACAGGCAGCGGAAGAAGCCACCCCTCCACAAAGGGATGGCCCACCACCGCAAATACAGCTCCCGGAACACTTGCTAGCTCAAATTCGACATAAGAACAGAGTAGCAAAAGAGTGGAAGATCACTAGAAATCAGGCCACCAGGAGGCTGCTCAATCGTCTACAGAGAGAACTGAAGGTAGCGCTCAATGAGCACAGAAACCAGCAATGGCAAAACCGCCTCACAGCTCTCAAAGTAGACGACCACACACTATGGCAAGCGACAAAACAGTTTACAAAACGACGCGCTAGGATGCCGCCACTGCATGGCGAGCGGGGACTGGTCTACAGCCATGCTGGAAAGGCCAACGCCCTCGCCGACTCCTTCGAGAAGCAGTTCCAAGCGGCAGAACCCCAGGATGACGAGCATGAAAGAGTGGTCCGTCGTCAACTGGCTGTCTTCCTCAATGCCGAGGAGGACCCAGAGGACGAACCCATACTTTTTGCCCCAGAGGACGTGGCAAGAGTAATCAGGTCTCTCCCCACAAAAAAGGCGCCAGGGCACGACAGTGTCACAAATCAGTTAGTCAAAAAACTCCCACCCACAGCGATCACACACCTCGCGAACGTCCTCAACGAGATTACTCGATCCCGTGTTTTCCCAGCTTGCTGGAAACATGCGGAGGTGGTCGCGATACACAAACCAGGGAAAGACCCTCTATTCCCGCAGCACTACAGGCCGATTAGCCTCTTGCCAACTCTCAGCAAGATCTATGAGCGCCTCCTGCTAAGACCCATACAAGAACATATTACCAGAGAGCAAATTCTGCCAGATTTCCAATTTGGCTTCCGACAGAACCACTCTGCCCCACAACAGGTCATGAGAATGGTTGAAGCAGCAACAGAGGGCTTCAACCACAGAGGCTACTGCGGGATAGTGCTACTGGACGTAGCCAAAGCCTTTGATTCAGTATGGCATAGAGGGCTACTCTACAAGTTGTACACACAAGGGTTTCCCGGGAGCATAGTTCAGCTGATCAAGAGCTACCTCACGAATAGGACTTTCTCCGTCAAAGTAGAAACTGCCACCTCCACCAGAAGGCGTATTCGTGCTGGGGTGCCACAGGGATCGGTCCTGGGGCCCGTATTGTACAGTTTGTACACTGCGGACACACCAACGGCCCCCCTGGTGCACACCGCACAGTACGCTGACGATACAGCCTTCTACACGAGAAACGCGAACAAGGACCTGGTCATCCGTAGGCTACAAAAGGTTTTAGATAACACAGAAACTTGGGCCCGTCGCTGGCGCATCACCATTAACTCTGAGAAGACGCAGGCAATGCTGATTACCCGCAGGCTCGGAAGGCGCGATCCTCCTCAACGTCCCCCCCCTCCACCTTCACCTAAACGGAACCCAACTCCCCTGGCGCAGATCCGCCAAGTACCTTGGCGTAACCTTGGACTCTCGTCTTACGTGGAAACCCCACATAGACGAGGTCCATAGGAAGGTCTGCGCCAGAATGTCCATCCTATATCCTATCCTGAACTCAACAAGCTCCCTTCCCTGCCCACTAGCATTAAATGTGTATCAGGCCCTGATCCGGCCAGTAATGGAGTATGCGTGCCCTGTCTGGGGATACGCGGCGAAGCAGCACCTGGACAAACTCCAGAGGCTGCAGAACCGCGCCCTCAGAAGGGCTCTGCGCTTACCTCTTGGATTCCCTACAGACGACTTGCACGCCGCAGCCGAAATCCCACTCCTGAGAGAGCGTTTCCAGGATCTGGCAAGGGCCTTCTATGAGGGTTCTTCCAGATCCAGAAACGCACTCATCCACTCCCTTGGTCGGTATGACATGTCCCGCGATAAGCACAAGCGCCCTATGACGATCTTCGACAACTAAGTCGAAGAGAAAATCCCTACACCAAATCCATCATCCCGTTCCTTCCCATATAACAACAAACTTCTCGCCCACCTCAGGCAAGTACCACACACTCACAACAATCATCACAAATCACAGACACCAAAAACTACAGAAAAATCACACACACATTTTCACAGGGGAGTAAAAGCCTAAAGGCTACAGACTCCCCCTCACACTTCCCCAAAGAGGGGAAAGCAAAAGATGAGAGAGAGAGGCAGCATCTCGACGACTCGCTGAGTGGCAGTCAAGGGTTGAGCTTGCTCCTCTTACTCGCGCACTGTCAGTCATAGGCCCCCGCTTGTACGGGAGACACACTAGGGGTATCTACGGCTTTGCTTTTATTAAAGCATCGGCGGGAACCCAGTCAAGGTCTGTAGCAAGGACTTACGGCGGGCAGGATATTTTTGGCGACGCCCGACAGCGGAATTGTCGTGTTTTCCTCTTCCAGTTGCGGAATGTCAGGCTCCAGTGGTGCTTTGGGGTCGAAGCGGTCAATCGCTGTCGACAAAAAGTGCGTCTTGTTGTTGCCGCGGGCCGCGTCGTCGGCCGTCTCGAGCGCCCCAGCTGCCGCAGAGTCAGGCTCTGCCCCCCCCCCCCCCCAAGGTTAGGGAAAACGTGGGCCAGGACCTGGCAGCCGGCCGCGGAACCGCAGAGAAGGTTTCCGCCGCCGCCGATCAGACCTCCGCGTCCACTAGGAAAGTAGGGCCAGCAATGCAGCCGGGCCACCTAACGGTGTCAACGATGGCTGTAACTGGCACCCCCTTGGCAGCAGCCCCACTTCCCGCTCTGGACATGGCGAGAAACACAGCAAACAATGCAGTCATACACAACACACCGACATCGAAATATATAGTCAGTACTTGCAATCCTGCCCCTCCTAACCTCGTCCTATCTCCGCTCCTGCTTGCCCACGCCACCGGCACACTTCCCGAATATCTTACGTCCATGAAGAATGGCAAGCAGATGCCCCGTCTGCCGACCAAAATCCTCCCCAAACCCACCCCCTCGTCTCAGTCCTCCACCCGTTCCAAATACCTTAAATCCCCCCCACACAAGTCCACCACGTCAAAGCAGCGGCGTGTGAAGAAGGATAGGAAGGAGAAACACTCCAAGGGGAAGAAGCAATCCACCACCCCCACCCTAACCAACTCCACACCCTCCGAGGAGCCTGCGCCCCCGACAGCACCTGTCGTCGCTCTGGGAAGGGACCAGGAAACACCGGCACTGGAAGGGAACCGCGTAACCGGGCAGGACTCGGATGGTTTCGTGCTGGCGAAGAAAACGTTTCGCCAGCCGAGGCTTCCACCGGCCCGGGGAGTGGAACCCACCCCAAACAGATTCCAGGCGGTTGCTGATGAGCCAGAGGCAAACACAACACAAACACAGAACCAAGTCGTCCACCACCTCCCCCCGATTGTCGCAGAGTTTCCTCCTAACTACGAGGAGCTCTTCGAGTTGCTAAAGACAGAAATCGGGGGAGGCAGTTTCCAGGCAAAACCCGCCGATGGAGACAAAATAAAAGTCACAGTACACACACTCGAACACTACAACACAATAAAAACACTGTTCAACACAAGAAACATACCCCACTACACATTCCCAACAACAAAGACACGGAACAGGAACATAGTTATCAGAGACCTACCAAGACGAGTGTCCCCCCAGGCAATCAAAACAGACTTGACTGCCGGGGGGTACGTCGTCAAGGTGGTACAGCAAATGGGCAGCATAGACAGTAAGTGGCCGCTGTACCAGGTAACACTCCCTGACATACCCCAAAACAAGAGGGAGATTAAGATGGTCCTGGCAGTGCCTGTCACCACGGAGCCGCTGCGCCGTAAAAACAAGACGGTGCAGTGCTTCAGGTGCCAGGGCCTGAACCACATAGCTGCGCACTGCACCATGCCAGTGAGATGCAGGAAGTGCGCCGAGGCCCACGACACCAGGACATGCACACTCAAGCACACGGACCCACAAATAAGGTGCGCGCTGTGCGGCAAAAACCACACAGCGGGTTACCAAGGTTGTGAGGTCCACAAAAGACACTCACAGCAGACAAAGGGCGCAAAGGCCGCCCCCCACACACGTAAACAAAACACGACAAACCCAACCAACCACACAAGAAACCAAAATGCAACAACACACGCAGACAAGGCTTGGTTAAAACCAAGACCGGACACACCCAGGGCAACATATGCAGAAGTGGTTTCTCCCCGAGAAACCATGAAAGCGTGGCCCCGTCACCACAACACCAGTCACAGTCACAAGAACAACACCGGGAAACACACGACAACAGCGACCAGGTCCACCAAGTCAGAGGAAGCTCTAGGGAACCCCACACACAGTCCCCCCACATGGACCAGTTGTTAGGCGTTATGGTGCAGACCATGAACCTCGTCATGGAAATGATGAAGGAATTCAGGGAAGCCCAAAAGCAGAACACACAGATCCTCGCTGCCCTTCAGGCAACAGTCCAGCAGTCGCTCCCCTCTGCGACTTCCTCAGTAGTATCAAAACCCCATCATGGATAGACGACCAAACATCCAAGGCCTGACAATGTGCGTCTTTAACGCAGACGGCATTGTTAATCAAGAGGTCGAGTTCAGAGAACTCATGAAGGAGTTCTCCATCGACATATGCATGATGGGGGAAACCCACCTAAAACCGGGAATAAAAGCGACAGTCCCCAACTATGTTAGCTATCGCAAAGACAGGCCAACCCAAGGTGGAGGGGTGGCCATTTACATAAAAAGAGGGATCCCCCACCACCAGGTATTCTTACCAGCTACCAACAAAATTGAAGCAGTGGTGGTGGAAGTAACCACTGCCACTGGACCCCTAACAATTGTTGCAGTCTACCGACCCCCACATGACCAGATAGATGAGGGAGACATAGCTGCTCTAGGGCAAATTGAAGGCAAACTCGTAATAGGGGGAGACTTCAATGCCAAACACCCTGACTGGAATTCTAGAGTAACCTCCAGAGCATGCGCCAAACTGCAACAACTAGCGCGCACCCACCACTTCGAAACATGGGGTCCAGTCGAGCCCACACATTTTCCGAAAAACGGAAGCAGGCCCGATGTGTTAGACATAGCTCTCACTAGGAGGATCGCAGGGTTTGTGACCGCAAGGACAATCAACAGAATGTCCTCCGACCACAACCCAGTGATCCTAGAGGTAGACGTGGGAGAATGGGTAGCACTCCCACGGTACCAGACGTCTTACAAACGTACAAACTGGGAGCGATACCGAGAAACTGTCGCCTCTGATATCGCTCGCGCTCCGCCACCTACTGCTGAAACAGTAGAACAAGCGCTACAAGACCTAACAGGTACCATCCTGCAGGCAGCAGAAGAGGCCACCCCTCCACAAAGGGATGGCCCGCCGCCGCAAATACAGCTCCCGGAACACTTGCTAGCTCAAATTCGACATAAGAACAGAGTGGCAAAAGAGTGGAAGATAACCAGAAACCAGGCCACAAGGAGGCTGCTCAATCGTCTACAGAGAGAACTGAAGGTAGCGCTCAATGAGCACAGAAACCAGCAATGGCAAAACCGCCTCAGAGCTCTCAAAGTAGACGATCATACACTATGGCAAGCGACCAAACAGTTTACAAAAAGACGCGCTAGGATGCCGCCACTGCACGGCGAACAGGGTATGGCCTACAGCCATGCTGCAAAGGCAAACGCCCTCGCCGACACTTTCGAGAAGCAGTTCCAAGCGGCTGAACCCCAGGATGATGAGCATGAGAGAGTGGTCCGTCGTCAACTGGCCGTCTTCCTCAATGCTGAGGAGGACCCAGAAGACGAACCCACAGTTTTTGCCCCTGAAGACGTGGCAAAAGTAATTAGGTCCCTCCCCTCCAAAAAGGCGCCAGGACATGACAATGTCACCAACCAGTTGGTCAAAAACCTCCCACCCACGACGATCGAACACCTCGCGAACGTCTTCAACGAGATTACTCGTACCCGCGAGTTCCCAGCTTGCTGGAAACACGCGGAAGTGGTCGCGATACACAAACCAGGGAAAGACCCTCTATTCCCGCAGCACTACAGGCCGATTAGCCTCTTGCCAACTCTCAGCAAGATCTATGAGCGCCTCCTGCTAAGACCCATACAAGAACATATCACCAGAGAGCAAATTCTACCGGATTTCCAATTCGGATTCCGGCAGAACCACTCTGCCCCACAACAGATCATGAGAGTGGTTGAAGCAGCCACAGAGGGCTTCAACCACAGAGGCTACTGCGGGATAGTGCTACTAGACGTAGCCAAAGCCTTTGACTCGGTATGGCATAGAGGACTACTCTACAAGTTGTACACTCAAGGGTTCCCCGGGAGAATAGTTAAGCAGATCAAAAGCTATCTCTCGAACAGAACTTTCTCTGTCAAAGTAGAAACAGCCACCTCCACCAAGAGGCGTATTCGTGCTGGAGTGCCACAGGGATCGGTCCTGGGGCCCGTTTTGTACAGTCTGTACACTGCGGACACTCCAACGGCCCCCCTGGTGCACACCGCTCAGTACGCTGACGATACAGCCTTCTACACGAGAAACGCGAACAAGGACCTGGTCATCCGTAGGTTACAAAGGGTTTTAGATGACACAGAAACTTGGGCCCGTCGCTGGCGAATCACCATCAATTCTGAAAAGACGCAGGCGATGCTGATTACCCGTAGGCTCGGAAGGCGCGAACCTCCTCAACGCCCCCCCCCCCCCCCCCTTCACTTTCACCTAAACGGAACCCAACTCCCCTGGCGCAGAACCGCCAAGTATCTTGGCGTAACCTTGGACTCTCGTCTTACGTGGAAACCCCACATAGACGAGGTCCATAGGAAGGTCTGCGCCAGAATGTCCATCCTGTACCCAATCCTCAACTCAAACAGCTCCCTTTCCTTCTCAGTAGGAGTGAACGTATACCAGGCCCTGATCCGGCCAGTCATGTAATACGCGTGTCCTGTCTGGGGATACGCGGCGAAGCAGCACCTGGACACCCTCCAGAGGCTGCAGAACCGCGCCCTCAGGAGGGCACTGCGTTTACCCCTTGGATTCCCCATTGACGATTTACATGCCGCTGCGGAAATCCCACTCCTGAGAGAGCGTTTCCAAGACCTGGCAAGGGCCTTCTATGAAGGTACCTCCAGGTCGCGAAACGCCCTCATCCACTCCCTAGGTCGGTATGACATGTCCCGCGATAAACACAATCGCCCCATGACGATCTTCGACGACTAAGTCGAAGAGAAAAATCCCAATACCCATCCCCAAATCCTACTCCTACCCAAAATACTACAATTATCTCGCCAAACCTCAGGCAAGTACCAGACACACACAGAACATACATCACATCTCACAGACATAAAAAAAGTACAGAAATAATCACACACACAAGTACACAGGGGAGTAAAAGCCGACAGGCTACAAACTCCCCCTCACACTTCCCCAAAGAGGGGAAAGTATTAGATGTGAGCAGCAGCAGCATCTCGACACTTCGCTTGAAGATGATGGGTACGAAACCCTTCGAAACGTTGCGAGAAGACGACGCCTTTACTCGGCTGATCACCCGAGAAGATTTCACGAATGGAATACGCCGAGAAAGTCTCAAATCACATTTAACATACCTCTACGGGGAGGATATCCATCGCAGCTACCAGATGCTACAGAAACTACGACTCAAGGCGGGCAAGCTGCTTAGCAGACTGGCCTTCTTACAACGGTGTCGAGACAAAGAAGTGTTGCCGAAATTTGCCAACTTGCGGCACCCTGTTAGCACGACAAGATCCAGACGCATACTACAACGAGCCGGTGCGGCCCTGGTGCGCGAACACATACGGGTCACCAGGCAGGAGTTAGATAAGAACGCAAGGATGCTGCTTACTCAACACCTTCGATTGGCCTCCTATCTCCCACCACACACATGGGAGTGGATCGACGGAAACACATATGCAAGCAGTGAGATCCACAAGAGAAAAGCCACGGAAAAACAATGTGGCAAGTTCACCAGACTGTCTGGAGCCCGGCAACATACCGACCACACAACCAATGCCAAGACTGTCATCAATCTGGCAGGCAAAGAACTGGACGAGACCACAATATCAGTGCTGTCGAGAGGACTTAACTTTGCTCCAGTACCCAGGACACTACCTAAGCGAGACATTATCAGCAGCATCGAGCAAGCCATGCGCGGCCTCCCTACGGAGGCAGCTGAGGAAGTTAGGAGAGAAACGTGCAGGGTCCTGGAGAAGGCAAAAATGCCCAAGAACAACATAACGTCTGCTGAAAGGAAGGCTCTTAAGGCCCTACGTGAGGATGAGGACACTGTCGTTCTAGCTGCTGACAAAGGCAATGCCACGGTGATACTGAGGAAAGAAGATTATTGGCAGAAGATAAACTCACTGCTACAAGATACTGCCTACAAGCAACTGGACAAGGACACGACAGCCTCCGTGACTCGCAAGACCATCGCCTTGCTCAATGACTCTGGACTGGATAAGGACGTCATCAGGAAGCTGTATCCCAGAGCACCGGCACCACCACGGCTATATGGGCTCCCTAAGATCCACAAAGACGGAGTTCCACTGCGACCCATAGTGAGCACCATCAACTCACCGACATATGGTTTAGCCAAGTACCTAGCACAACTGCTCAAACCGATCGTGGGTCACTGTGAGCACCATGTCAAGAACTCGGCGGAGTTTGTGAAGGTACTACAAGGCTTTCGCCTGGATAAAGAAGATCTTCTTGTCAGCTTTGACGTCACCTCACTCTTCACACGAGTACCGCTGGAAGACTCCCTAGCGCTGCTCGAAACACGCTTTAGTGAGGACACAATAAAGCTGTTCCGGCATGTGTTAACAAACACCCACTTCAAATGTGGAGGCAAATTTTATGAACAAGTGGATGGTGTAGCCATGGGGTCCCCCTTAGCTCCAGGCATCGCTAATCTTTACATGGAGCACTTTGAAGACATAGCCCTGGACACCGCCCCACTGAAACCTAAAGCCTTCCACAGATATGTGGATGACACTTTTGTCGTGTGGCCACATGGCAGAGAGAACCGGCAAGACTTCCTGCGACATCTGAACAGCATACACAACAACATACAATTCACTATGGAGGTGGAAGAAAACGGAAGCTTGCCGTTCCTTGACATTCTAATCAAGAAGCACCCTGATGGCACCTTGGGTCACGCTGTGTATAGGAAGAAGACACACACGGATTTATACCTTCATGCACAGAGTTGCCACCACCCGGCACAACACAACTCAGTGCTTAACACACTTGTGCACAGGGCCAAGTCTATCTGTGATGATGACAGCCTACCTGCAGAGTTACAACACCTAAGGAAGACCTTCCGCAGCAACGGTTATAATGAGACGCAAATCTCGCGCGCCCTACACAAGAGCAGGAAGGTAGACACACCGGAAGAAGAAGATGAGACCAGATGCCTGGCATTTCTACCATACGCGGGACCGCCAACAGCCAAGATTGCCCGCATTCTGGAGAAACACAACATCAAGACAATTTTTCATGCCCCAAGTAAAATTAAGGACATACTTGGCTCAGTCAAAGACCACCTAGGACTGCAGACTCCGGGCGTATACAGTATTGAATGTGAATGTGGTACGAAATACATCGGACAAACGCAGCGCTGCATCACGCAGAGGCGCTCGGAACACATTAGACATGTACGCCTTGGTCAGACAGAAAAATCGGCGGTTGCGGAACATAGCCTTAACGAAGGACACACCTTCCTCTTTGAGGGTACGAAGAAGCTGTGTGACGCTAAAGGATTTTGGGATTCGGTTTTCAAAGAGGCTGTAGAAATTCGGTTGAACAGCAACCTGATCAATCGAGACACTGGTTTCCAACTTAGTACAGCTTGGAATCCCGCAATAACTAAAATTAGAAGAGAACGCTCCGGCACGAAGACGGTAGCGGTCAAAGACGGAGTAGGAACCGGCAGGGACTCGACGCCCGGTCCGCGCCGCGAACCCCCCACCACTGGCGCGGCGGCCGATTCCGCAGGTACCTCATTGGTCGGCGCCCGGGATCAGTCACTGGTCCAGGAGCCTTTATAGGACCGCGCAACACAGCATCTCGACACTTCGCTTGAAGATGATGGGTACGAAACCCTTCGAAACGTTGCGAGAAGACGACGCCTTTACTCGGCTGATCACCCGAGAAGATTTCACGAATATCTGGAATGCCTTAGAATGTGCTGTTCAGAAGAGAATTATGGAGATTTATGGACAGACCAGCAGTATTCATGGTGTAAATTCCCTCCAGCAGTACTTCAGACACTAATCGAGTCGATGCGACGTCGTATTGCTTACGGGGGCTTTACTCGATGATAGGCTGATGTAACAGTTTCTTTGGCTCTTCAGTACAAAAACAAGTATATTATTGTTAAGATCTATTACAGCTTATAATTTTCAACTAGGAATATTCGGTGCGACATGCAGTTTTATAGGCAGACAGACAAAGATCGATTTGACATCTTCATGTTCTAACTACATTCACCATGTTACATTACATCAAGCCTTAAATACAATGAATAGATAACAGAAGTTAAATAAAAGAAAACGAAATCACGTTTTACAGGCATATAAAATATTAATAAATTTGGTTTAATGTTAAATACTGTCCAGTACTGTATATATAAGAGGCGATCAAAGAAGTTTCCGTTGAGGGCGTTGCTGTAGCGTATATACCACCCAACGCGACTCCATTTTAGGCGATTTTTGAGAATTTTAATTCCTTCTGTTTCCGTTATTCAGTTCGGCAACTTATTAAAAACATTTTGCTGTCTCGTATAATAATTTTCCTTTCGCTTTGTTTAGTTGTCATGTATATGTTCATTAAGGAGATACTTATGAATTGCTCTCACTGCCATAGCATTGTGATGTATGTACAGTGTATGCAAGAGCAGATTTTCATGAAGCTTTTCCACAAGACCTTCTGGATATTTTTGGTCTTATTTCACTGCTCTTTTCTCTATTACAAATTTTCTTTTTATGTAGCCAACTTGTGCACTTCACTATTGAAGTGTTGGCAGAAGAGCCAACACTGTGTTGGTAGAGGAGGCCGAAATGCACGTTTTTAATTACACGCTGACTGGCGTGAGGTTTGGAACAGTTAAGGGAATTAATAGTAGCAAATAAAATACGTAGTTGATATAATACTTAACTTTCATCCACAATTGGTGTACATCGCTCTTGACGGTACATATTATAATCTCAATATCAAATGCTATGGCCTCTTGCTAGGTCGTAGCAAATGACGCAGCTGAAGGCTATGCTAACTATCGTCTCGGCAAATGAGAGCGTAGTTGTCAGTGATACATCTCTGGCTAAGTCGGCTGTACAACTGGCGCGAGTGCTAGGATGTGTCTCTAGACCTGCCGTGTGGTGGCGCTCGGTCTGCAATCACTGACAGTGGCGACACGCGGGTGCGTCGTAGACTAGCGGACCGCGGCCGATTTAAAAGCTACCACCTAGCAAGTGTGGTGTCTGGCGGTGACACCACAGCTATATTCAAATTGAGTAGGACAGACGAGGGAATACGAGTCCACAGTACATTTTACCGAAAACTTTGTCATCTACAACCTTTTCTGTTCGCGCAAGAGGCGAATACGTGTGCTTATCTTTTTACTCAGCATACTATCTGCTCCTTCCAGGTCAAATATTTATAAGAGTTTGCTGCCTCTCTATTTATTGTATTATTTACATTATACATTTCGCTCTGTTTGGTGTGAAATACTACATACATTATTTTAGACTGATTTATAAAAAGACTTTTGTATTACATACTTATTTGCATTTTCAGTGTTCAGGAGTGCTTTGATTTCAAACACCACGTTTGTCTTAACTTCACAGCTAACTGTTGCTTCATCGATTTACATTTTAAGTGTCAGCTTAAGCACACCCGCGAATACAAAACTCGAAATATGACAGGAATAATGATTGAAGCCACTGACAATGCTAGGCTGCCACACAGAGGAGACAATAGTAATTTACAGCGTCACACAACCGACCTTACATCTCCAATTTAGTATAATCAGAATAAACAATTTTGAGTATAATAATTACTTAAAGTACCATGACAACTTCCGAATAACACTTATTATCCAAGGTAGGTGCTGGTATCGAAAGGCACCTTTAGTAATACAGAGGTTGAGTGTATTCACTTATTGGAAGGGTTTCAACTTTACATCCCTTTCCACAAAGCTCTCTGCTTACACACTTCCATAACTTCTGCAACTAAAGAAGGGCATATAAATGCACATATAACTGACACAGATTCAAGCAGAATAAAACGGTACCTTAGTATGGCGCAAATGGCTTCATTTGCTTTACACGTGGGATATCTTCACCATTCAGTAATTCCAAAATATATTCAACAAGACGTCGCCGTGGTATCAGATGTTTACTTCACATAATTTCCTGCACGGACACAAGGCAGACGAAGCGTTTTCACATGCAACAGCGGCAAGCATCACACATTTCCTCCGTCACGCCATAGACACATCTCAATTTCAGTGGCCAATAACAAGAACCTATACATGCCCTCGCAGCAGAAAAGCCCCAAAACACAACAGTGCACCACCGCGATACCAAACCCGAGGTCCCACCAAGTCACTGCTCGGATCTCTCTCTGACCCTGCCCGTAGCGTACAGGCGTCGTACCACAGGCCTCACGGTAAACGTCAACAAGCCACCTCCGACCCTGCGAATATCCATACCGCTGTCTCTTTTCTCTCTCCCTTAACCACCCGACCACCGGCCTGAATCGCGGAAGGCAAAGATGGTGACCCTATAATCGATGGCAGCGATGCCATTCCAAGTCCGATAACACTGGCGCCAGCCGCGCCACGGCTCAGCACCCATTCGCAGAGTACATCAATTATGAAGTACGAGGTCAGTTTAATAAGTAATGCAACACATTTTTTTTCTCGGCCAATTTTGGTTGAAACAACCGGAAATTTCTTGTGGAATATTTTCAAACATTCCCGCTTCGTCTCGTATAGTTTCATTGACTTCCGGCAGGTGGCAGCGCTGTACGGAGCTGTTAAAATGGCGTCTGTAACGGATGTGCGTTGCAAACAACGGGCAGTGATCGAGTTTCTTTTGGTGGAAAACCAGGGCATCTCAGATATTCATAGGCGCTTGCAGAATGTCTACGGTGATCTGGCAGTGGACAAAAGCACGGTGAGTCGTTGGGCAAAGCGTGTGTCATCATCGCCGCAAGGTCAAGCAGGACTGTCTGATCTCCCGCGTGCGGGCCGGCCGTGCACAGCTGTGACTCCTGCAATGGCGGAGCGTGCGAACACACTCGTTCGAGATGATCGACGGATCACCATCAAACAACTCAGTGCTCAACTTGACATCTCTGTTGGTAGTGCTGTCACAATTGTTCACCAGTTGGGATATTCAAACGTTTGTTCCCGCTGGGTCCCTCGTTGTCTAACCGAACACCATAAAGAGCAAAGGAGAACCATCTGTGCGGAATTGCTTGCTCGTCATGTGGCTGAGGGTGACAATTTCCTGTCAAAGATTGTTACAGGTAATGAAACATGGGTTCATCACTTCGAACCTGAAACAAAACGGCAATCAATGGAGTGGCGCCACACCCACTCCCCTACCAAGAAAAAAGTTTAAAGCCATACCCTCAGCCGGTAAAGTCATGGTTAGAGTCTTCTGGGACGCTGAAGGGGTTATTCTGTTCGATGTCCTTCCCCATGGTCAAACGATCAACTCTGAAGTGTATTGTGCTACTCTTCAGAAATTGAAGAAACGACTTCAGCGTGTTCGTAGGCACAAAAATCTGAACGAAGTTCTCCTTCTTCATGACAACGCAAGCCCTCACACAAGTCTTCACACCCGAGAGGAGCTCACAAAACTTCAGTGGACTGTTCTTCCTCAAGCACCCTACAGCCCCGATCTCGCAACGTCGGATTTCCATATGTTTGGCCCAATGAAGGACGCAATCCGTGGGAGGCACTACGCGGATGATGAAGAACTTATTGATGCAATACGACGTTGGCTCCGACATCGACCAGTGGAATGGTACCGTGCAGGCATACAGGCCCTCATTTCAAGGTGGCGTAAGGCCGTAGAATTGAATGGAGATTACGTTGAAAAATAGTGTTGTGTATCTAAAAGATTGGGGAATAACCTGGTGTATTTCAATGCTGAATAAAACAACCCCTGTTTCAGAAAAAAAATGTGTTGCATTACTTATTGAACTGCCCTCGTATGTCGGGTTGTGTGGTACCGACGTGCAATTGCAAGGCCTCTCTCCGCATTAGGTTTACTTTCTCTGCGCCATTTAAGTGGCTCCAACCTGAAACGGAGAACTCTCTTTTGTCCAGCAGCCCGCCAGAGGAGTAGCTTAACTGCACCCTTCTCACTCTTTGTAACGCCGGAACACTGGAGATCGATGGCGTGCTTTGTGTCCTGAAGTGGGCGGAAGTAGCCACCTTAGGGGTCTGGCTTCTTCCTTTCTCACGATCTTATCTTCTTCGCTCCGTCGTATCCCACATTTCGAGCAGATGCGGGAATTTCCTAGCGATGTGGCCGGTGCTCTACGATTCAGCGTTCCCGCGGAGATGCGTGTCAGGGCCGGAGCGTGGCGTGGCGAGGCGCGGCGCGGCCGAGTGCGCTTGGCGTCGCCTGCCGACCTCTGGCGGGACCGGGCTGTGGCCAGGGCAGCCGTGAACCATTAGTTCCCCGTCTGACGCGCTCCGCCGCCCAAGCGCAGCCGCCACACTCGCTGACTCGCGGATGCGGAGGGAAGTGTCATTCACGTCTTCTGGCGTCGTGCAAACATTGCTCTGCTCTGCGGGTCTTGTACACTCCGCAAAGCAGTTGCAATTCTTTTCTGTGAATTGCACCAAAATCTGTCTTAAATTGCCAAGTATACATTGCCTGACAAAACAGTGAAGCATACAGAAAGGGATGAGGAAGCGAAATTAAACTTCGGCAGCTGGAGTGGCTACGTAGTGTTATTGATTACAGAATTGACTCAAATTTTCAAAGGACTTGACACTCTGTGCCCTCTTATCACTATGTCGTTGTACCCCCCTCTGGCTTTGATGCATGCTCTGGTTCGGTTGGAAGGGGTGCACAAGGCCGTTGTTTCTTCTCTTGAACCGAGCTGGTCCACAACTTTTGCCGCTGGTCCTTGATATCAAAGATACAGGCACTAGGATGGAGCTGACGACCAAGTTGGTTTGGACATTTTGCTGGCCACGGCAGTACATCCACCAGATCATTCATAGAGACACGTGCCATGTGCCGACGATCACTGTCCGGTTGAAAGATAGGTCCGTAGCACATAAAACAGCAGGATTTCGTCACGTACCGATGTGGCGTTGTTTCCTCATCTGAAGTGATACGCGATGGGCCGGCCCGAGAGGCCGTGCGGTTCTAGGCGCTACAGTCTGGAGCCGAGCGACCGCTACGGTCGCAGGTTCCAATCCTGCCTCGGGCATGGATGTGTGTGATGTCATTAGGTTAGTTAGGTTTAATTAGTTCTAAGTTCTAGGCGACTGATGACCTCAGAAGTTAAGTCGCATAGTGCTCAGAGCCATTTGAACCATTTGATACGCGATGGCTCCCTACACCAGAGTAACACAACTGTGCCTCTCCAAAACATTTGAAGCATGGGACTTCGCCATAGGTCGCCGCCATCTCTCCGACGATGGCCATCCGGGGTAGTGACGAACTAACATCCGTCTCTGAATACAGCAGGACGCCATTCATCACCAGTCCAAGTTTGCCGAACATCGTACCGTCCCAAACGCATCCATTTGTCTTGTGGTGTTAACGGAGACTTAGGCGTGAGGCGAAAATTGTGTAGTCTGGCGGCTGCTACATTGAAGCGCCAAAGAAACTGGCATAGGCATGAGTATTCTAATACAGAGATACGTAAACAGGCACAATACGGCGCTGCGGTCGGAAACGCCTGTATATGACAAGTGTCTGGAGCAGTTGTCAAATCGGTTACTGCTGCTAAAATGGCAGGTTATCAAGATTTAAATGAGTTTGAATAAGATTGGACACAATATCTCCGAGGTAGCGATGAAGTGGGGATTTTCCCCTACGACGATTTCAGGAGTGTACCGTGAATATCAGGAATCCAGTAAAAAATCAAATCTGAGACATCGCTGCGGCCGGAGAAAGATCCTGCAAGAACGGGACCAACTGATGAGAATCGTTCTATGGGACATAAGTGCAACCCTTCCGCTGGGCCATCAACAAGTGTAAGCGTGCGAACCATTCAACGGAACATCATCATTATTTGCTTTCGGAGCCGCAGCCCACTTGTGTACCCTTGACGACTGCACGACACTATGCTTTACGCCTCGCCTTGACCCATCAACACCGACATTGGACTGTTGATGACGAGAAACATGTCGCGTGATCGGACGAGTCT
Source organism: Schistocerca cancellata (assembly GCF_023864275.1). Classification (NCBI taxonomy): domain Eukaryota; kingdom Metazoa; phylum Arthropoda; class Insecta; order Orthoptera; family Acrididae; genus Schistocerca; species Schistocerca cancellata. The sequence goes on from NC_064634.1 coordinate 168,901,214, forward strand.
CGTTTCAGATTGTATCGAGTCGATGGACGTGTACGGGTATGGAGACAACCTCATGAATCCATGGATCCTGCATGTCAGGGGGAGACTGTTGAAGCTAGTGGAGGCTCTATAATGGTATGGGACGTGTGCAGTTGGAGCCATATGGAACCCCTGATACGTCTAGATACGAATCTGAGAAGTGACACGTACTTAAGGATTTTGTCTGATCACCTGCATTCATTCATGTCCATTGTGCATTCCGACGGACTTTGGGAATTCCAGCAAGACAATGCGACACCCCACACGTCCAGAATTTCTAAAGAGTGGTTCCAGGAACCCTCTTCTGAGTTTAAACACTTCCACTGGCCACCCAACTCCCCAGACATGAACATTATTGAGTATATCTGGGATGCCTTGCAACGTGCTGTTGAGAAGAGAACTCTACCCCCTCGTACTCTTAACGGAGTTATAGGCAGCCCTGCAGGATTCATGGTTTCAGTTCCCTCCAGCACTACTTGAGACATTATTCGAGTCCATGCCACGTCGTGTTGCGGCACTTCTGCGTGCTCGCGGGGGCTGTACAGTACATTAGACATGTTACCAGTATCTCTGGCTCTTCGTTGTTATTTCTCATCAATGGTCCAGGACGACACACAGTGTTACAGGGAATGTCTTACTTGATCTCGAATGTCACGTGCAGTTGGGAAGAGGTAACTATGTTCTTTGTGCACAGTACGTCGGTATCCCCCTGTGGTGGTCATATGTGGTCTATCGACCATCGGGCCACTATCACATCTTAGTGCCCCACTAATCTAATCAAACGTCACCCCACTACGACGCGCTTCAAACTCTGCCACCTACTTATGATGCTGTCTCACACAAGTGCACGGCGTGTCCGAGTCCTTCACAGTCATCACTGGGCATCTGACGCTGTTAAACCTACCAGACCTAAAAACGACACTAAAATTGAAAAACACTAGTGCACAGTGGTGGGCGTTCTACCTGTCACGGAGAATTGCAGCTCTTCATCATTTACATACCCGCTTATGGAGTGTACATGCACGAAGTTTCGTTAACGTCCGACCGTGTCACTTAAACTTTTTTTGGTCACACATCGTATACTGAAAAAGAAGGGCATAACGACTTATATACATGGGCATGAACAGTGATATCAAGCAGGTTCGCCTACCATCTTACACGCTAACAAGGGAAGTTCCCCAGCCCTGTTTTAAGAAGTTGACAGATCCCTCTTTACAAAATTCTGCCGCGTGAGACTGAAGGTAATGTTGAAACTCTTCGACTTAGTCAAAGCATCGGGCACCAAGCCACTTTTTCATCATATAACGATGCACAAATCATTTGCAGCCAAGTATGGACTGCAGGGTGTTTTTTAAATAACGTCTTATATTTCCAGAACTGTCTTTGGCTGTTCTTGCTGACTAAGATGGACGGTCTTTTATAATACCGCCTTCCACTCTTAAGCAAGTGACACAATTCGAGACACAGCACCTTCAATTACCATACCTAATCCATATATAGCACAAAATTCATGATGAATGAGCCGTCCGCATCTAGCTTGCAGCAAATCATTTTTGCGATGGTTTCGCTGCGCCTTCTACCTCCTTGGCTGGTTCCAATTGTTCTGACTAAACTTCTTGTCAGAGGTTTTCTTGTGTAGGTAGAGGGAGGCTATTTGGGCGCGGGCGTGGTGCCGCTGGAGACTGCGGGGCCTGGGTTGTGTGGAGCTCCACGCGAGGTGCCGCGGATGACGCGGCATGAGCTGCCAGTGGCCGGAGCAGTCGGCTGTGGTGTGTTTACGGTGGCTGTCTTGACTAATAGCAAGGGCTGGTTTGCGGTTGATAGAGGCACGTGTGTCTCTAACGGCCCTGTCAGCATTTTGAAGAACAAGTCAAGATGCTGTGTGTTATTCTGGAATTGTGTGACACGGTCTCTTGTCGAGCCTGCAATGAGTTGGAGACATTGTGGCGGATTTGTCAAACCTTCTGTGCTTTGTTATCCAGCGGCCACGATGTTTCTGGTTGGCGGTGGGAGCTAAGCTATGGTGTGGTGGCCCTCTTCGTCCGGGTTCTCCAGAAGTCGGTGAGAATTATTGTGCTTATTACACTGTCACCGCGCCCTGGTCACATATGAAATCCGAGTACTATTTTACTCTACTACCAAATTTTGAACAATGTCGTGGCCTCATGCTGCTTTGTTTCTAAAGGCCATATTGATGACTGATTGAACCGTGAAAATTTACTTTCAAAATCTTTTCTTAAAGAATTTACTTTATTTACTAGCGATTCATCAAGAACATTAACACACTATGTGAGCGTGGAAGTAGTTGCCAAACATGACAGAGGCAGATATTAACGTATGGCAGATTGACAGGGGGGGGGGGGGGGTTAATAAATAACCCGAACCGCAGATTGCTCTAAATCTTCCCAATTCCACAAGGGAAAAACGGACCACCCAATTCACAATAACCACCTTCCTGCGAGTGGGCAAACAGAGAAGAATGGTGGGACGACCCCAAAACAAAGCGGCTGGTGACCTCACCAAGAAAATAATTAGAATTTAACAAGTAAATGAAACAACATATCTCCAATCACTTAGCTTCTAATAATCTGCGATTGCTGGCGAAGACCTGGCGCAGCAACCCCAACGGTCTCCCGAACCGTCCGCTGCCAGCCGCTTCAACGGACGCAGGAAGGCGCGCCGATCTCCCGTCGCACGGCTCGCAGCTCGCCCCGGCCAGCCCGATGTCGTGGTTCCGCTCCTGTTGTTCTCTTGTGAACCGCGAAGCCACTACCCCTTTCTATACGGAGCTGCCCACTGGACTCATGCGGGGACCTCACATGCGCCGACGTTCAAGGTGGTCAAGTCGTCTCGTGTCTCAGTGCGCGACCAACCAACCGAGCAATCCAACCGCCAATGACCGTTGCCCGAGCAACTCGAGCAGACTGGTGGCCTAACGCGCAGACTCAGATTCAGGAACTCAGCCCCGACCTGGCGACCACTAGCTGAGTTCTCTTGTAAGTAGGCTGTTTAGGTTTTCTTATTGGTAACGCCACATAGCGCTCTGTATGAAAATCACTGACTGTGCTGTGTGCAGTCTGTGGCTAGTTTGCATTGTTGTCTGCCATTATAGTGTAGGGCAGCTGGATGTTAACAGCGCGTAGCGTTGCGCAGTTGGAGGTGAGCCGCCAGCAGTGGTGGATGTGGGGAGAGAAATGGCGCAGTTTTGAAATTTGTAATACTGGATATCATGAACTGCTATATACATTATGACTTTTGAACACTATTGAGGTAAATACATTGTTTGTTCTCTATTAAAATCTTTCATTTGCTAACTATGCCCATCAGTAGTTAGTGCCTTCCGTAGTTTGAATCTGTTATTTAGCTGGCAGTAGTGGCGCTCGCTGTATTGCGGTAGCTCGAGTAACGAAAATTTTTGGTGAGGTAAGTGATTTGTGAAAGGTATAGGTTAAAGTTAGTCAGGGCCATTCTTTTGTAGGGATTATTAAAAGTCAGATTGCGTTGCGCTAAAAATATTGTGTGTCAGTTTAAGCACAGTCATGTATAATTGTTCTAAGGGGACGTTTCATATGGCGACCCTGCCAGGAAAATTGTACATGACTGTGCTTAAACTGACACACAATATTTTTAGCGCAAAGCAATCTGACTTTCAAAAATCCCTACAAAAGAATGGCCATGACTAACATTAACCTATACGTTTCACAAATCACTTAACTCACAAAAATCTTGGTTACTCGAACCACTGCAATACAGCGAGCGCCACTACTGCCAGCTAAATAAAAGATTCAAACTACGGAAGGCACTAACTACTGATAGGCATAGTTATCAAATGAAAGATTTTAATAGAGAAAAAACAATGTATTTACCTTAATAGTCATCAAAAGTCATAATATATATAGCAGTTCATGACATCCAGTCTTACAAATTTCAAAACTCCGCCATTTCTCTCCCCACATCCACCATTGCTGGCGGCTCACCTCCAACTGCTCAACGTTACACGTTGTTAACATCCATCTGCCGAACACTACAATGGCAGACAACAATGTAAACTAGCCACAGACTGCACACAGCACAGCCAGTGATTTTCATACAGAGCGCTACGTAACGTTGCCAATAAGAAAACATAAACAGCCTACTTACATACCCCCATGCTCCCCACAAACAATTTTACAAATTGTTTTGGGCACTGGCCAATACAGATTTGAAAAATTTTTTCATAATCGTAATTACAATAACAAAGAAATCAAATGCACACACTTATTGATACAGTGTTGGTCAAAAGCTAAAATTTTCTCGCAGTCCATAAAAATAGTCCTGATCATTCATCATAATAGTAATTACAGGTTTTTTTTCACACAGTCTCATTAGTAAAAGAAATTGCACACAGAAGTAGTGGATTTCCATGCAGTCTTGAAGAAGTAGTGTTGTCCTTCCAACGGAAAGACAGTGCTGACTCTTGACATGCAGACAAGTAATGGGCCACAACAGAGCAAACCCACATCAGAGTCAGTCGAAGTTTTGAAGAATATTGGTAGATAGGTCGTCACAGAGCAGACCACTGTAGTCCTGGTAGAGACTGTGGTATTGGTGGGCCACCAGAGGTGCAGACCCACTGCAGTCCTGGTACAGATTGTAGTATTGGTGGGCTACCAGAGGTGCAGACCCACTGCAGTTCTTGTAGAAATAATGGTATTGGTGGATCATCAAAGATGCAGACCCACTGTAGTCCTTGTAGAGATGGCCAGCAGCCATCTGTTGTGACTGTGCAGGTGCACAATCACCATTGAAGAGTCTTGCGGATAATATAGCAAGTCCATAACCACCACTTGTGCACTCACAAAGTTTTTGGAATTGTCCTTAGAACCAGCAATGCTGTTATCCAGTCCCTTACTGAATTATTAACACACATGCAAACACTAACAGTCCCAACTTCTCACATATTGTCCATATACTATGACCAACAGAAACGGGTGCAGTGAAATGGAACTTATAAGTTAATAATATGATGAACTGGTGTCAATTACAATTTTATAACATAAGAATACAATAAGAAAGGTACAAAATACATCATTAAAGAACATAACAATACAGATAACATTTGTAGTATAGGCTTTACAAAAGAATCGAAATAATACATACATCAGTGTTACAGGAATAATGACATAAGTAAATACATAAAAGATCAGAATAACATTTCAAACATCACCCTCACACATGAGCATTAAAACAAAACAGAAAAAATAATGTCTAAAAATCTTTACATAGTAAATAACATATTATCAGAAAAATTCTACAATGTAACTCTCATCAGATAAACACATAAAGACAAGAAGAACACAAATACCCAAGGGTACACAAACACATATTGGGATAACACAAGGAAAGGACAGGGTTTGTTTTACTGTAGTATTTTGCAAACAAAACTTTCTTTACTTCTCGGAGATATCCCTTCATTCTTCATTATTTCCAAAAAGTCCTATCTATACCTGCTTTCTGTCTTTTTTCATGTAACTTCTCAATACATTTCTTCCAATTCATCGCAACTCATTCTCTTATATAGTCTACCCCCTCTTAAGCTAACTTAAATCTACTGAGCTCAGATGCATAAACTAAGGGACGAGGCAATGCAGCAGCACAAAACAATTAATACAAACAGCAATGAAAAAAATGAAAATTGGCAAAGCTAGCAGCAGTAAATCTAAATTTGGGGAGCAAATGCAACATTATCACTAATATGAGCCAATGTGCAGCAAAAAGAAAAATAAATCAGTAGTAAAACTGGCTTCACAGAGTAATACAAAGTGAAATTTAGTAGCACTATGCCTGGCAAACAGCAGCAGCAAATGCAATAACTTATATCTAAACATGACATAGCTCAAGCAGAAAAAATAGTAGACTAAAGACAACAATGCAGATAAGGGAAATGTCTATTCACATCTTAATATCTATGTCATTAAAGTGGTGCACCACAAGAAGTTATTCTACCAAAAATATTACCAAGTAGTTGAAAGGAAAATTATGTATGCAAATCCTGTGAAGGGAAATGATTATTTGTGCTCTTTTTTCTAAGAAAGTACATCATAAACGTATTCTTTACTGGGTCTGTAGACAGAAAATAGTGATATTAGTATATCTATTAAATTTTATTTTAACCAATGCTGCAGTGCAGCTAGAAACTAGATATTAAACAAAATGAGCAAATACATGTATAAAGCAACATATGAAACGTCATTCACTAGGCAAATGACGACTCCAAAGGCAAAACAAAATTCTCTCAACTAGAAAGACAATAGATGTAAAATTTTTGTCATAATTTCATTAGGCATTTTAGTAAATATCATAAATTACGAGCTCCACAGTATAATCATATGTTTTCAAGTTTGAGCGTGTCGTATTTGCGATGCTTTCTACAAAGGAATGTCAAAAGCGAGGATAATGGCCCCTTTTTTTTCCACCTGTGCCTCTGAAAGGCACACACTAATGGCTTTTTTCCAGGCGACTGTCGCGCAGCTGGGTGCTTACAGTGACCTACCGAAATATTTACAACACCAGTTTGCACTACAGTGACAGTCTCATATTAAAAATTTCACAGGTCGAGAATTTGCACTGCAAATGTGTAGAAACAAAATCCTGTGAATATAACAGCGTCCAAAAAATTTTCGCCGGCATTGTGATACATTCACGCATTTACATACATTTCATAACTCTTAAAGTTCGATTCTTGGTTTCCAACATCCTTTTTCACAAGTCAGAGTGCCTAACCACTACTCATTACTCATTACCTTATTTCACATATACATATTCGTAGACACTTCTTCAATATTTCATCATAATAAATACATAGCATAATCAAATTCCTCATATACGGTAGCATCATCTTATTGATCATAAACATACCTCAACAGCATAATACACATCGTCGTCATAAAAATAACATCATAACACCTCAGTCAAATCTCAAAAACGTCGTAGATTTCTGCAATAATGTCAAAACCAAAAAAAAAAAAAATTCTCTGCTCATTTCAATAGTGTCATCTACCTCAAACGTACTTTAGAATCATGCTCCCTTACCAAATACATCATAAAAAGCTCTCATAATATCACAATGGTTCCGAAAAAATATGAACAGTTCACAAAGTACAGACAAAATACAATTTCATAAGTGTGAAGTTACCCAACTGTGCAATTGCGTAAACATGTGTCACTGATGTAGTAAAAAAAAATGTTTATCTCTCAGTTAAATGATCAGATAGCTGTGTAATTTGTGTGTTAGAGAAATATGGTACCGATGTGTAAAGTTGTGTAAGCAAATACCATATTACCTAGGGCTCCTTGTGCTTGCCAAACACATGATACACAAAAGTAAGCGTGTACCCCCCTGAGGATTAATGAATATACCCTCAGGTGTTACAGATTACAGCAATAGAATGAAATGTATCACGAAAAACCTTTGTATCATTGTACTTCAAATATCTTTAAAAATAAATGTTTTAAGTACAAAATTAATTACTCAAATATGTGTACTGTAGCGCTAAACTGTGCGTCTTGTTGGAAGATAATCTCTGTGGAAGTGTCGTAGTTATCGTCCTCTGAAAGCTAAGTTCCGCAAAAGTCAATGTACTTACCTCATGATAAACAAAAGTGAAATACTTTGCGTATAGATATCTTAGTTATTACGCTTATTGCCGTGATGAAGAAAGTACTGTGCTGTAATGTATTGTTGTGCTACGGAAAATGCAGTCTCATTGTAGCTATACCACAAAAGTTACTACTAAAACATGTTTTACTTTCCAGAATAATTCAGAAAAACTGTGCAGATATAAAACAGAAACACCGCAAAAGCAACATTGTAAATTGTCACTCATTAGTAGTATCGTGATAAAATCGTGTAGCTGTCACATAAACTAACCACTGTGTCATCTAGTATCTCACAGAAAGTACTTTAAATCCAGAATGTCTTTTCAAGTAAACCGAAATGTTGCATTAAAATCTCATTAGCAGTACTGGTAAATGTTCTAAGTATGTGAGCCTTATAGTCATTATGTAATCGTGCAACTAACAAGCAAGAATGTACACACACAATAACACTTGTGTCGTCTGTTCACTATAACAATGCATTCGTAATTTCTGTTTAAATAAGTTCTCTTGGTTCTTGACTGGATATTTAATTTCAAACATTGTTGCATTTTAACAGATTCTAAGTCTGACAAAGCATACTAGTAATGTAAAGTGAAAAGTTATATGGCAAAGACAAAGTTAGAAAGCAGATTATCTTTCAATAAACGGTTTTACATGGGAAAGTGGTGTAAACCTTTACTCTTCCTAGTACGCAGTGTTTCAACTGCAACGCAATTATCATGTGGTATACTTCGGATTCTGTATGGTCCATTGTAAACTAGAAAGAATTTGTGACTCAAGTGTTTCTACTTATGTGATAATGAATAAGCTTTAATGAGAACTTTCTGACCAATATATAATATCTTTGCATTTGCTTTACCGTGTAGTTTTCTCCTTTTGTCTGCTGCAGATTTTATATTTTTAATAGCCAAATCAATTATGCCTTTGTGTCGAAGTTTATGTGTATTCGGGAAAGGTACAAGCTCTCTGATTCTGTTCGGTGGTTCTTCATTCTTCAGTACAAGAGTAGGTGGTAAAGCAGTGGAGTCATGAGGCATTTCATTCAGCACATTTTGAAATAAGTGTAAATATCTGTCCCAATGCTGATGCTTTCTGTGACAATAAAGTCTGCAAAGCTTATATTGAAATGCACAGAGAATTTTCTTTAGGTTTTGATATTATTGGAGGAAGCTACGACGATTTTGAAATTTGGCTGAGGTGTTATGATGTTATTTTTACTACGACGATGTGTATTATGCTGTTGAGGTATGTTTATGATCAATAAGCTGATGCTATATGAGGAATTTGATTATGCTACATATTTATAATGATGAAATATTGAAGAATGTCGACGAATATGTATATGTGTAATAAGGTAAGGAGTAATGAATAGTGGTTAGGGAATCTGACTTGTGAAAAAGGATGTTGGAAACCAAGAATCGTACTTTAAGAGTTATGAAATGTGTGTAAATGTGTGAATGTATCACAGTGCCGGCGAACATTTTTTGGACACTGCTATATTCATAAGATTTTGTTTCTACACATTTGCAACGCAAATTCTCGACCTGTGAAATTTTGTATATGAGACTGCCACTGTAGTGCAAACTGGTGTTGTAAATATTTCAGTAAGAATGTTAAGTGATCTTCACGTAATGTGTCGTGAGCACGACGCATTACGTGGGCAGCTGCGCAACAGTCACCTGGAAAAAAGCCATTAGTGTGGGTCTTTCAGAGGCAGAGAAAAAAGGAGGCCATTATCCTCGCTATTGACATTTCTTTGTAGAAAGCATCACAAATATGACACGCTCTAACTTGAAAATATATGATTACACTGTGGAGCTTTTAATTTATGATATTTACTAAAATACTTAATGAAATGATGAGAAACATTTTACATTTATTGTCTTTCTAGTTGAGAGATTGCTCATTTTGTTTGATATCTAGTTTCTAGCTGCACTGCAGCATTGGTTAAATTAAATTTAATAGATGTACTAATATAGATATTTTATGCCTACAGATCCAGTAAATAACCATTTTATAATCTACTTAAAAAAAACGAGGGAGCACAAAAAGACATTTCCCTTCAAAGGAATTACATACATAATTTTTGTCAATGACTGGGTAACTTATTTAGTAGTGTAAGTTAAGGTGATGCACCACCCTAGTGTTAAGATGTGACATAGGTATTATTCATGGCCATTTTTACTGTAATATTCTTTCTGCTTGAGCTTTGTCATGTTTAGATATAAGTTATTGCATTTGCTGCTGCTGTTTGCCAGGCATAGTGCTACTAAATTTCACTTTGTATTACTCTGTTAAGCCATTTTTAGTACAGATTTATTTTTCTTGTTTGCTGCGCATTGCCTTATATTAGTTGTAATATTGCATTTGCTTTGCTAATTTATGGTGCTAGCTTTGCCAATTTGTATTTTTTGTCATTGCTGCTTGTGTTAATTGTTTTGTGCTGCTGCATTGCCTCGTCCCTTAGTTTAGCATCTGAGCTCAGTAGATTTAAGTTAGCTTAAGATGGGGTAGGCTTTATAAGAGAACAAGTTGTGATGAATTGGAAGAAATGCATTGAGAAGCCATAAGAAAATGGTTTGGCCAAACAAGTATTTTGAAAGAGGATATGAACAAAAAAAATAGGGTTTAGGGACAACAGGTTTAGGTAGAATTTTCTTGGAAATAAATGATGAGGTAAGATAATGGAAAATAAATAATGAGGTAAGGAATGTGTGAACATATAAATACAGAAAGCATGCTTGGATAGAATTTTTTTGGTGGAAACAAATGTTGAAATAAGAGGAAAGATATATAGAATGAAGTTTTGGGGTGGACTGCAGTACCAAATGTCACACTGAAAACAAACCCTGTCCATTACTTCTGTATTATTATGCTATGTGAATTTGTGTTTTTCCTGTCTTTATGTGTTTAGCTAATAAGAGTTATGTTGTAGAATTTTTCTAATAATATGTTATTTACTTTGTAGCGATGTTTAGACATTATTAATTCTGTTCTGTTTCAATGCTCAAGTGTGAAATTAATGTTTCGAAAACTATTCTCATTATTTTATATATTTACTTATGTCATAAGTCCTGTAACACTGATGTATCTGCTTACTTCTATTCTTTTGTAAAGCCTGTTTTACTACAAATGTTATCTGTATTGTTATGTTCTTTAATGATGTATTTTGTACCTTTGTAATTGTATTCTTATGTTATAAAATTGTAATTGACACCAGTTCATCATATTATTAACTTGTAAGTTACATTTCACTGCACACGTTTCTGTTGGTCATAGTATATGGACAATATGTGAGAAGTAGGGACTGTTAGTGTTTGCATGTGTGTTAATAATTTAGCAAGGGACTGGATAACAGCATTGCTGGTTCTAAGGACATTTCAAAAATTCTTTTGGTGAGTGCACAAGTGGTGGTTTATGGACTTGCTATATTATCCGCAAGACTCTTCAGTGGTGATTGTGCACCTGCACAGTCGCAACAGATGGCTGCTGGCCATCTCTACAAGGACTACAGTGGGTCTGCATCTCTGATGGCCCACCAATATCATTATTTCTACAAGAACTGCAGTGGGTCTGCACCTCTGGTAGCCCACCAATACCACAATCTCTACCAGGACTACAGTGGGTCTACTCTGTGATGACCCACCTACCAATATTCTTCAAAACTTCGACTGGCTCTGCCGTTGGTTTGCTCTGTTGTGACCCATTACCTATCTGCATGTCAAGAGTCAGCATTATCTTTCTGTTGGAAGGACAACACTACTTCTACAAGACTGCTTGGAAATCCAGTACTTCCGTGTGCATTTTCATTTACTGCTCAGACTTTGTGCATAAAATGGTAATTAATACTGTGATGAATGATCAGGACTGTCTTTATGGGACTGTGAGAAAATTTTAGCTTTTGACCAACATTGTATCAATAAGTGTGCGCATTTGATATCTTTGTTATTGTAATTATGAAAAATTTTATCAAATCATAATTGGCCACTGCCCAAAACAATTTGTAAAATTTTTTGTGGGGAGCATGGGGGCTATGTAAGTAGGCTGTCTAGGTTTTCTTATTGGTAATGCCTCGTAGCGCTCTGTATGAAGATCACTGGCTGTGCTGTGTGCAGTCTGTGGCTAGTTTGCATTGTTGTCTGCCATTATAGCGTTGGGCAGCTGGATGTTAACAGCGCGTAGCGTTGCGCAGTTGGAGGTGAGCCGCCAGCAGTGGTGGATGTGGGGAGAGAAATGGCGCAGTTTTGAAATTTGTAATACTGGATATCATGAACTGCTATATACATTATGACTTTTGAACACTATTGCGGTAAATACATTGTTTGTTCTCTATTAAAATCTTTCATTTGCTAACTACGCCCATCAGTAGTTAGTGCCTTCCGTAGTTTGAATCTGTTATTTAGCTGGCAGTAGTGGCGCTCGCTGTATTGCGGTAGCTCGAGTAACGAAGATTTTTGGTGAGGTAAGTTATTTGTGAAAGGTATAGGTTAATGTTAGTCAGGGCCATTCTTTTGTAGGGATTATTAAAAGTCAGATTGCGTTGCACTAAAAATATTGTGTGTCAGTTTAAGCACAGTCATGTATAATTGTTCTAAGGGGACGTTTCACTCTTACTGGCGGAGTGGCAAGACTCTCATTTTCTGGCTTAAAGTTTGATCCAAACGACAGCCATACTCGCTCTCCGACGACAGACACTGACTGCCCCACACTGAGCCGGCTGACCAACCGACTAGACTCGCCTCGACTGACCGACTCTCTTCTACAGAGCTCCTAGCGCCCCTTAAATGCACGTGAACAGGCAACCTTTCCGCTTTCCCACCAGAGGGAGACACCAAAGCTGCGATTACCATAGCGGCGCCACCGCCAGAAACGGAGGGCGACTGCTTCACACAACGCGCTGCGGCGCCGTCTTCAAAACAGCAAATTTTTTACCACGGCTCACTGATGTTTAAAAAAACAAAAACGCACGAAGCAGCCATTTGTCACTGGGGCATGTTACCTGTGTTATTATATGAAGCCAGGCTCTTAAGTAATCTGGTCCTCTAATATGTCATCCTTTTGTTGTAGTTACCAGTTCACTAGTCAAGTTCTGTGTACTGTGGGGATTGTTAGTTACAGTAATTTGCCATTCAGTTTCAAGCTGTCATGGCTTTTGAACTGTCTGAACTGAGTGCCTTGTAATAAAGTAAATCGGAACCTATAGGTAGACACCATTTTAAAAGGGCTGCGGGCCTGTGATTAATGTTATTTCGTATTTGTATACTCAAGTTTGAAATTTTAAGAGCTGTTCATTAATGAAGTTGTGTAGTTACATTGTACTTTTTTTATTCTGCTCATTGCATTGAACTTAGGAATAACTCCATTTACAAAGTTTAACAATGTATATTAGCTGTAAGTTGAGTTATCTTGATCAGATAGATGTACTGTAAGATTACGTCAATATTTCGTAAGAACAGTTACATGGCTCAGCTAAGGGTTTTTCTTGTATGTCAATTGGATCTGTCATTTTGTAGTTGTTACCTAAAGCTTTGAACTCATTTGAGTGTTGACAACTTCTCTTTTCCTAAGCTATAGTCAGTGTTTTAAAAATTTGTGGATTCATCTTGGTCTAACGTCGATCACCATCAGACGGTAGAGTGCTACTTCTTGTAGCATGACGCCATCAGAAATTGTAATATGAACTACAGAATATGTATTATTCCTTCTGGGAAAGTTAAAACTACGTTTTTGAGTTTTAATATTGATGTCTGAATTTCTGTGTAATAAATTATTTTAACTAAAATGTGCAATGTAATTTCGGCCCAGCACCTTACCATTTCCTTCGTGCTCGTATCACTTCAATGCATATCAACAGCTTTCAGAGTTATCGTCACTAAAATGACAATACAGAATGATGTTCACATCTGGCGGGATTTTCGAAGACATCGCTCATTTTCAACGGGTACTGAAGGTGAACGGATAACAAATGCGGCGTTCTCCGAATCGCAGCTGTAACTTAAGCACATTGAACTACTGAGGAGTCAATGTAGCGGCCGCTTTCTTTCCACTGCTACTTCCTATGCTGTAGGGAAACGAAGCATGGTTCCAGTATGGCCCTGGTACAAGCTTCGGTATCTACATTTTCAGACATACACACAAAAAATATTAAACAGTTCCATGACTCGAGCATTTTAAAAATATCTACTCCGTACTTGCGCAATGTCTTCCATAAAAAACGAATAGAAATGACATTAAAATGCGGGGAATTATATGTTCTGCCAACTTTCGACGTCATTCATATGTAAAACTTTGCATTTATGTCCCACCAGTGTTTAAAAGTAAACGAATCTAGAGATTATAGAAGCCGAAGTCGATGAATAAATCCTATCGTGTAACAAACGATTACGGCTCGCTGATTCACAAGAGTCATCAATGAGACATTATTTGCGGAAAAGCGAAAACTATGTATATTAGATGAAACACTACTTCCAGTGGCGTATTTTCCAGAGTAGAAGTTGGTTTGTTGTTTTACCTTCTTGTCATAGAAGTGAAATGTATCGTTTCAGTGGGATTTAAGCGCATCTAAAGATGTCCGGCCGATTTTCTGACGGTATGTGTAGACGTTTAAGCTGTTAGCTGGAAGACCAAGTCTTTTATAGGTACAAAAACGGAACTGAAAATTACATGTTCTCATACCAGCAAGTTACTCTGAATTTGAAGGCTGTGTTTCAAGACATAAAGCAACTTTTCCATAGACATTGAAATACTGACGCTGCCTGGATATTTCATTTAATTAACAAAGAATCAGACCTTCCAGGCTAGAAGAAAATGGCAGTAAATTATTAATAGCATTAATGTTGTCTGTCAGTAGTAAAAATCAAAGTAATTTATTAAATTTTTTGCTGTTTCAATGCTTTCTAAATACAGGTTGATTCCGTGATGGAAGGAACTTTGAGGGATGATGAAGAAGCGCAAATGTGTCACTTTGAGGTAAGGACCCTGATCTGGAAACTAACGAATCGAAAGTTATGAGAGTAAATCGTTGATACCTCTGACAGCGCAGTACGTGTACAGGTACGGTTGTTGCTAAGATTGTGTGGTAGGAAATCTCAACGAACACGTTGCTGTAGAGTATGGGATAGTAACTCAATTAATCCAGTTCAAATGCCCTACTGTGTAATACTGACATGAACAATCCAGGTGTGCCGCGCGGGATTAGCCGAGAGGTCTCGGGCGCTGCAGTCATGGACTGTGCGGCTGGTCCCGGCGGAGTTTCGAGTCCTCCCTCGGGCATGGGTGTGGGTATCTGTCGTTAGGATAATTTAGGTTAAGTAGTGTGTAAGCTTAGGGACTGATGACCTTAGCAGTTAAGACCCATAAGATTTCACACACATTTGAACATTTGAACAATCCAGGTGTACAATGTCCCTCTACTGTAGTAGAATACAATCCGTATTTACAATCTGAAATACTAACGTCGATCGGCCCTAACGAAACGGAATTGTGTCCAGTGACGGAACTAGACCAAGCATCCACATAGAAGACCTCTGGCTCACACCATGTTTCCAAGACTGTTCCAACGATTAAGTGAAACAGGGCAGTAGGACGACGAATTATACGGACTTCCGACTCTGGAGACGCAGTTCAAGGTTGATTGGATGAGGCACCTGCAGTCAGCACTCAATCAGTTGCATGTGAAATGAATGTTTCGGAGGGTTCTGTGTAGCGAGTATTGTGGGAAATGCAGCTAAACCCCTAATATGGACAGGAAGTGCATGTTTTGATTGCTGTTAACTTCTGACCTCATGACATGACCGAGTGGGGTGCCACAGTGGTTGGTACACTGGACTCGCAATCAGGAGGACGACAGTTCAAACCCGCACCCGGCCATCTTTTTTGTCCGTGTTTTCCGTAAATCACTTCAGGCATATGCCGGGATGGTTCCTTTGAAAAGGCACGGCCGATTTCCTTCTTCATCCTTCCCTAATCCAAGCTTGTCCTCCACCTCTAACGACCTCGTAGTCTCCTCCTCCTCCTCCTCCTCCTCCTCCTCCTCCTCATGTTATGTTCAGCCAATGGCTCTTCTAGCGCCTTACAGTCGATCCTCGGTTCCCTGCGTATGTTCTTTTCAAAGATGAAGCCTGTTTTAGCACAGACAGAATACTAAATGGTCCCAACAGTCATGCCTGGGCTGATGGGAGTCCCCACACCATTTGTGAAGAGGCATGAACACAGCTTATCAATCAACGTGTGGGCAGGCATAATCAATGATTATACACTAGGCCCATTTCTTCTTTCTCTCCACTTAAACGTACCAGTGTACGCGGTGTTTATGGGTGACATACTACCCAGGTTTCTGGAACATACCATATTTGTTATTCGTCAATGGATGTGATTCCAATGCGATGGAGCCCAACCTCATTTCGGACCTGGATAAACATTACCTGAGAAGTGGTTAGAGAGAGGAGGTCCGGTTCCGTGGCCAGCACGTTCACCTGACCTCACTCCATTTGATTTCTTTTAGTGGAGTCGTGTGAAAGGTCTCGTGTTGGAGACGGCTGTCCAGACAGGAGAGGATCCCCTATCAAGAACTCTCGCTGCCTGCGACTATGTTCAAACGATGCCAGGGATATTAGCAAGGGTACCAGAAAACTGAGTGACGGTACCGTGCCTGCATCGAAGCTGAGGGACGCCATTTTGAACGACTGTTGTAAAATTGATAGCTCGTGAATTTTGTGAAGGTACATGGAATTCATTATTGCTGTACCGTATACTTAGTTTTTTTTTTTTTTTTTTGTTTCTATGACATCAAGTCACATGTTGTGTTACTAGTCCAATAACAGGGGAACCTATCTGAGGGTACTGATAAACATTCAGAGCGAATTCTGTACGTCACGGCCGGCCGGGGTGGCCGAGCGGTTCTAGGCGCTACGGTCTGGAACCGCGCGACCGCTACGGTCGCAGGTTCGAATCCTGGTACGGGCATGGATGTGTGTGATGTCCTTAGGTTAGTAAGGTTTAAGTAGTTCTAAGATCTAGGGGACTGATGACCTCAGAAGTTAAGTCCCATAGTGCTCAGAGCCATTTGATTTTTTGTACGTCACGTTTGAAGTTCGGAAGTTGAAACCCTTAATTTGAGCGCTGCGCGAGGCTACAGCTGGACTTGAGTTGATTTTCACTTATATCTTTCGACTTGTTCTTTCCCAGACTAAGGCCCCTTACTTCAAATTGGTACAATTCCTCTTTTCTATCATAACTGAAAGTCTGTACCATCATCAAGGCCCTACATTGCATATGTAGGCTCTTCATACTCTAAATCACCCAATCATAATCCCACTTAATATATCTGGACTATTTGAAACAACAGATGAAACGTAGCAATCAACATCCCCACGATTTTGGTGATCTACAGGATTTAATCAACAGTAAGTGGCTTCAGAAGTATCTGAAGAAACTTGTGGAATCACTTCCTTGCGTCATTAACGCAAGTGTCAAGGCCAGATGCAGTGTTACATGACATTAACATGTACTATCTTGTGGGTGACTGTCTACTAGTCAGGGATTTTCTCTGCCTCGTGGTGACTGGGTGTTGTGTTATGTCCTTAGGTTAGTTAGGTTTAAGTAGTTCTAAGTTCTAGGGGACTGATGACGATAGATGTTAAGTCCCATAGTGCTCAGAGCCATTTGAACCATTTTGTCTACTAATCAGCTGTGCCTGCGTATGCTTTAAGTCTGAATGTTCGCCATGGTGACAAAGAATAAATTGAGACTAACTGTTAAAAGCTAGATTTTTTTTTAGCAATACCTTCTCTCTTCCTGTCATCTATAAAAATGCAAACAGACTGAGTTGCACAAAACAGTCATCCACAACACGTAGGTACACAGTGACTATCCTGGGGGAGGCGACAACATACCAATCCCAGTGAGACACTGTACAGCAATGCAAGATTCCCAGCTCTGTTCCCAAACCTCATCTCTTGTGTGTGGTGAGACGTGGTATTTACTGGGATGAAGGAAAACGTGGAAGGGAGGACCCACCAGTATAACTTTCTTTTCACACAACCTGATTAGTTAACAATATATAAACCTAAATTTGTTTCCTTTACAAAATCAACAAATTTGTGAAATGAATAAACTTTTTCAAGATAAATCAAAACAAGAACAGTATGACAATAATTACAAGACGACCGGCCCAGCAGCCCGCTCGTTATTGGGTGAAACAGCGGTGTCTGCCACTGCGCTGCACACAGTTTGTCTTTTTAAATACCCTCCTGCAACAGATGAAAACTACACTCCTGGAAATTGAAATAAGAACACCGTGAATTCATTGTCCCAGGAAGGGGGAACTTTATTGACACATTCCTGGGGTCAGATACATCAGATGATCACACTGACAGAACCACAGGCACATAGACACAGGCAACAGAGCATGCACAATGTCGGCACTAGTACAGTCTATATCCACCTTTCGCAGCAATGCAGGCTGCTATTCTCCCATGGAGACGATCGTAGAGATGCTGGATGTAGTCCTGTGGAACGGCTTGCCATGCCATTTCCACCTGGCGCCTCAGTTGGACCAGCGTTCGTGCTGGACGTGCAGACCGCGTGAGACGACGCTTCATCCAGTCCCAAACATGCTCAATGGGGGACAGATCCGGAGATCTTGCTGACCAGGGTAGTTGACTTACACCTTCTAGAGCACGTTGGGTGGCACGGGATACATGCGGACGTGCATTGTCCTGTTGGAACAGCAAGTTCCCTTGCCGGTCTAGGAATGGTAGAACGATGGGTTCGATGACGGTTTGGATGTACCGTGCACTATTCAGTGTCCCCTCGACGATCACCAGTGGTGTACGGCCAGTGTAGGAGATCGCTCCCCACACCATGATGCCGGGTGTTGGCCCTGTGTGCCTCGGTCGTATGCAGTCCTGATTGTGGCGCTCACCTGCACGGCGCCAAACACGCATACGACCATCATTGGCACCAAGGCAGAAGCGACTCTCATCGCTGAAGACGACACGTCTCCATTCGTCCCTCCATTCACGCCTGTCGCGACACCACCGGAGGCGGGCTGCACGATGTTGGGGCGTGAGCGGAAGACGGCCTAACGGTGTGCGGGACCGTAGCCCAGCTTCATGGAGACGGTTGCGAATGGTCCTCGCCGATACCCCAGGAGCAACAGTGTCCCTAATTTGCTGGGAAGTGGCGGTGCGGTCCCCTACGGCACTGCGTAGGATCCTACGGTCTTGGCGTGCATCCGTGCGTCGCTGCGGTCCGGTCCCAGGTCGACGGGCACGTGCACCTTCCGCCGACCACTGGCGACAACATCGATGTACTGTGGAGACCTCACGCCCCACGTGTTGAGCAATTCGGCGGTACGTCCACCCGGCCTCCCGCATGCCCACTATACGCCCTCGCTCAAAGTCCGTCAACTGCACATACGGTTCACGTCCACGCTGTCGCGGCATGCTACCAGTGTTAAAGACTGCGATGGAGCTCCGTATGCCACGGCAAACTGGCTGACACTGACGGCGGCGGTGCACAAATGCTGCGCAGCTAGCGCCATTCGACGGCCAACACCGCGGTTCCTGGTGTGTCCGCTGTGCCGTGCGTGTGATCATTGCTTGTACAGCCCTCTCGCAGTGTCCGGAGCAAGTATGGTGGGTCTGACACACCGGTGTCAATGTGTTCTTTTTTCCATTTCCAGGAGTGTATATAAGCACCATTGATGACAAACGTGTTTCAATTTCTCAAACAGATGACTTAACTTTAAATTTAGAAGCTGCACGTCGAAAGGTTCGGGGTTAAGATGCGCACCTGTGATAAAAGGTTAAACAGATTAGGAAACAATTACAACAACGATAAGGCTTCCTTCAAGGCAAGCAACCTATTAATTTCAATCTGCAACCAAGGTGCGACTGGATCCCAACCCATTCCTTTTGACAATATTATTCTGACTAAAGCCATTGTCACAGTTGGCTGTTAATATTTCAAAAGTTAAACTGATTGTCAGTTGTGAAGACCACTCTGGAGGAACGTTTAAAACATTACGTATGAACACTTATTACAAGAGAATTCATTCGGCGGAACCACAAGATCCAGTTAAAAAAATACAACAATGACCCGGCCTTTCAAAGACAGCAACGCACAGCTTAGTAGGACAGGTTGTTCCAACTATAACTAACGCAATTACCATCAAAGAATTGAACCGGTTACCATCTAGATATAACCAAAAGATCCCAAATGGTTCAAACGGCTCTGAGCACTATGGGACTAAACTTCTGAGGTCATCAGTCCCCTAGAACTTAGAACTACTTAAACCTAACTAATCTAAGGAGGACACCACAGACATCCATGCCCGAGGCAGGATTCGAACCTGCGACCGTAGCCGTCACGCGGTTCCAGACTGAAGCGCCTAGAACCACTCGGCCACACCGGCCGCCTGCAAGACCCCCTCCCCCCTTTGTTCAACGGCAGCCTGTGCCTTGGTACAATTGTTCCGACTGTATTTACGGCCATGAGCTGATTCATTAGAACATTAATAATCGGGCATAACCCAGAAAGGAAAGACAATGTAATATCGGAACAAATTTTCAAACGATAAGTAGTGTCTAGTTCAATACTACGGCCTATATTTGCGACCAAAGATCCGACCGAGTAAAACTCTGAGGGTCGGGTACAAACCAGAAAAGAATTAGGTGGTCGGGTAAACAATGACACAGATAGCCACGAGGATTACAGAATGTTACTCCCCTTTATCAGCAAGCAGTTCCATGGGTCCACGGTGCGCGCGGCGGTTATTGAGTGGTGCCGATGAAAGCCAGGTAGAAGAGGGCAGCCAGGTCACGAGCGGTCGTCCGACACGAATGTTTCAACCAACAGACGGAATGTCGGCCTGCTGTTTTCTGACAGACAGGGAGGAGCATGTCGTCCTGAACGGGGTGACTTCAACAGAAACAAGTGTAACTTCAGGTGTGCCCCAGGGCAGCGTAATAGGTCCTCTGCTTTTTACGATTTAGATAAACGATCTGGTTGATGGTATTGACAGCGGCCTTAGACTGTTTGCTGATGATGCTGTAGTCTACAGGAAAGTAGTATCACAGGAAAGTTGTGAACAAGTCAATCAGGATTGCAGAAAATAAATCCATGGTGTAATGACTGGCAGTTATCTCTCAATATTAGTAACCTACTGCGTATAACAAGGCGAAAATCCCCATTAATGAACGAGTACAAAATACATTCCAGTCTTTGGAAGCGGTAACATCCGTCAAGTATCTGGGTGCGACTATTCGAAATGATATCAAATGGAAAGATCAGATCACACAAGTAACAGGTAAGGCGAAGTCTAGATTGCGGTTTGTTGGTAGAATCCTGAAGCGATGCAGTCCTTGAAAAAAGGAAATAACTTACAATACGTTAGTTCGTCCAGTCTTACCAGTTGGATGTAATTCAAGAGATTGAGAATGTCCAAAGGAGAGCGGCACGATTCGTGACTGGTACATTTAGCCATCGCGAGAGCGTTGCAAATCTCATAGAAAGTTTGAAGTGGGACGCACTTGTAGATAGACGGCGCGCTAAAGAGAAGTGGCTGCTCGCTAAATTCCGAAATCCGATCTTCTCCGAGGATGTAGAGCATGTATTATTACCACCGACATTCAAATCGCCCAATGATCACGATTTAAAGATAAGGGAAATAAGAGCTCGTACTGAGGCGTCCAGACAGTCGTTTTTCACTCGCGCGATCCGCGAGTGGTACAGAGGAGGACAGGAGGG
This sequence comes from Schistocerca cancellata, assembly GCF_023864275.1. Classification (NCBI taxonomy): domain Eukaryota; kingdom Metazoa; phylum Arthropoda; class Insecta; order Orthoptera; family Acrididae; genus Schistocerca; species Schistocerca cancellata. The sequence goes on from NC_064634.1 coordinate 168,922,622, forward strand.
AAGGGGGGGGGGGGGGGAATATGACTATGGCACGAATTGTGCCCTCCACCACACACCGCTTGGTGGCTATCGGAGTATATATGTAGATGTAGATGTAGATGCTTGTAGTCGACGCTGACCCCGGTGAAGTACTCCGGTATGTTTGCTCCCCGCACGGCCTCCATGCGTAGCTCGTGGTTTCGGCCGCCCGGATCTCGTGACCGCCTCTTGTCGCGACGCTACCTCCAATCTCCAAACTTGGTGCATCTTCCCTCGGACCAGCGAACCCGTATATATATCGGCAAGCAAGGAGCTTCTGAGGACACAACCCACATATCAGCCCTTCCTCGTAGATATTCGCAACCGGGTCGCAAGAGGGATAGTCGACACTAGCCTTGAGCTATTGGCGCCACCGTTCATATAGAACTGATAGACTTTTGAAAATTTCTGTTACAGCTTATTGCCGGGTCACCCTATAAGTCTTCATTAAGTTGTAGGATGTAAGTCGTGCATGTAAGAAAGTATATGTAACACGAACTTCATTCTCACATCTGGTACATGAAAAAGAAATTACTTTGCAAAATGTAGCAACCAAAACAATGTGCAATGTGACGATATCCTTGACACCACAAATTTTATAAGCACATATGTGATTATTTTTAATAAGTATCTCTTGTGGTTATAAAAGTACTATGAAAAAATTAGTCATTCAGAAAAGTATTGTACTCGTCCGACTACCGTGTACAAACTACATGTTTTGCTACTGTGAATCTTTGTGTGGTTTTGACGATTGGAGGGCGACAAGCAGATGGAGACACCATGCTAAAGGGACGCCAGGGAGGCAGTTGGAGGTGGGAACGGTCACAGAGAGACTGAATTGAGAGGCAGTCAGGAGATTCAACAGTGAATGGCGTGTGGTCACGGAAGTGAGTGTGTGCGCAGAATTGACGAAAATTAACGATTATTAAAATCATGGCCGGCCTGTGTGGCCGAGCGGTTCTAGGCGCTTCAGTCTGGAGCCGTGTGACCGCTACGGTCGCAGGTTCGAATCCTGCCTCGGGAATGGATGTGTGTGATGTCCTTAGGTTAGTTAGGTTTAAGTAGTTCTAAGTTCTAGGGGACTTATGACCTCAGATGTTGAGTCCCATAGTGCTCAGAGCCATTTTTTAAAATCATGTGAAGGGCGCAAGAAAGGCACGAGTATCAAGAGTGAATAATTGGTAATATATTGTGCTCATTTCAATATTCACTGAAGTGCCTAACGTAATTGACAAAGATGGCGCAATCGGTATTAGTTCTGCACACTAAAATTTGGTGCCAAAAATCTAACTGACTGATAATAATTTGTACCTGAAAAGCAAGAAAAAGTCTTCTTATACTCGATACTAAATGTTCAATAACTGTACAGTTAATTTATGCACGCCATTCGACGCCTGAAAAACACCAACAATTTAATTGCTATTATATGTGACTTTCAGTGTTAGATTTTCATTCAGGAACTGGAGATGAACTGTATATGTAAAGGAAGACAAAGACAAACAAACAGTAATGGTATTTAATTCCAGAAAACTGGAATATTTCTTTTACGATTTTTGTTTCCCAGAGCAGAACGCATTAGAGGAAAGACTTCGAAAAATTCACTCAGTTCTTGATACAATTCTCAGAAGATGAATAGCCTGCAACAGGGAAGATAAATTTGATAGCAGGTTTCATCACAATGCTGTGAATGTTATCATAATAAGGATAAATACGATTGAGGTAAAATTGACCGTGGAGACAATTTAAAGCCACATTGGCTGTTAATCGAAGGTGACTGTTTAAAAAATGTCGAAATGTTTTGAAAGGCCGCTACCAGTCACAAAATTTATTGACTTACTTTACTTACTTAAAGAAGCAACTGTTTATAGGTATAAACTACAGCTCCAGGCTTCAATGGCAATACAAAAGCATTTTTAAAAAAAATATACATAAATATCGGCTGTTTCAAAAAGAATGACCTGATTCAAAACTCCATAACAAGGGATGAATTGCAAAACACCCACAAAATTTGGTGTACGCACAGGCTGCCTCCCACCCTGCACTTCTGTCTGTCTGAGAGGACCCGGGATCACACAAACACTTAAAAAGGGCCTGACGTGTTGTGTGATGCGGTTGGCGTCTGTGGGGGTACTTGTCTTGGTATAGCCGTGTTGCCTCCCCACCGTTTTCATCTGCATAACCGTGCATAAACACCACCTCGGCATATACCCGACAGCGATACGGATCATTCCGCTGCGAAATGCAGCGAGTTATGAGGAAAATAGCCAAGGGGCACTACATCAGTAGTGTGTGGATAAGTTGAGAATTTGGTTCTGACGGGAGGCGAACTAGGGTGGTCCGTGCTGCTGCGATGACCACTGCGATTGGATGGCATAGTCGTCAGCTTATCTGTCTAGTAAGCAGGTGACCCGGGTTTGAATCTCAGTCTGGTGCAAACTTTCAACTTTCCCCACTGATTTAAATCATTGCCCACTGGCAGCTAATGTCTTTAATTCCTTTGTGTCTTAAACCAAAAACTGGTTATGTAAGTTTATTTCTAAAGTCAAAAGCTTTATGATTATGCTTCGTACAGGGTGTTTCAAAAATGATGATGATGATGATGAGCGTTTGGCGTCATTGGCCGGGAGGCCCCTCGCGGGGCAGGTCCGGCCGCCTTGGCGCAGGTCTTATTACATTCGGCGCCACATTGGGCGACCTGCACGCCGGATGGGGATGAAATGATGATGAACACAACACAACACCCAGTCCCTGAGCGGAGAAAATCTCCGACCCAGCCGGGAATTTCAAAAATGACCGGTATATTTGAAACGGCAATAAAAACTAAACGAGCAGCGATAGAAATACACCGTTTGTTGCAATATGCTTGGGACAACAGTACATTTTCAGGCAGACAAACTTTCGAAATTACAGTAGTTACAATTTTCAACAACAGATGGCGCTGCAAGTGATGTGAAAGATACAGAAGACAACGCAGTCTGTGGGTGCGCCATTCTGTACGTCGTCTTTCTGCTGTAAGCGTGTGCTGTTCACAACGTGCAAGTGTGCTGTAGACAACATGGTTTATTCCTTAGAACAGAGGATTTTTCTGGTGTTGGAATTCCACCGCCTAGAACACAGTGTTGTTGCAACAAGACGAAGTTTTCAATGGAGGTTTAATGTAACCAAAGGACCGAAAAGCGATACAATAAAGGATCTGTTTGAAAAATTTCAACGGACTGGGAACGTGACGGATGAACGTGCTGGAAAGGTAGGGCGACCGCGTACGGCAACCACAGAGGGCAACGCGCAGCTAGTGCAGCAGGTGATCCAACAGCGGCCTCGGGTTTCCGTTCGCCGTGTTGCAGCTGCGGTCCAAATGACGCCAACGTCCACGTATCGTCTCATGCGCCAGAGTTTACACCTCTATCCATACAAAATTCAAACGCGGCAACCCCTCAGCGCCGCTACCATTGCTGCACGAGAGACATTCGCTAACGATATAGTGCACAGGATTGATGACGGCGATATGCATGTGGGCAGCATTTGGTTTACTGACGAAGCTTATTTTTACCTGGACGGCTTCGTCAATAAACAGAACTGGCGCATATGGGGAACCGAAAAGCCCCATGTTGCAGTCCCATCGTCCCTGCATCCTCAAAAAGTACTGGTCTGGGCCGCCATTTCTTCCAAAGGAATCATTGGCCCATTTTTCAGATCCGAAACGATTACTGCATCACGCTATCTGGACATTCTTCATGAATTTGTGGCGGTACAAACTGCCTTAGACGACACTGCGAACACCTCGTGGTTTATGCAAGACGGTGCCCGGCCATATCGCACGGCCGACGTCTTTAATTTCCTGAATGAATATTTCGATGATCGTGTGATTGCTTTGGGCTATCCGAAACATACAGGAGGCGGCGTGGATTGGCCTCCCTATTCGCCAGACATGAACCCCTGTGACTTCTTTCTGTGGGGACACTTGAAAGACCAGGTGTACCGCCAGAATCCAGAAACAATTGAACAGCTGAAGCAGTACATCTCATCTGCATGTGAAGCCATTCCGCCAGACACGTTGTCAAAGGTTTCGGGTAATTTCATTCAGAGACTACGCCATATTATTGCTACGCATGGTGGATATGTGGAAAATATCATACTATAGAGTTTCCCAGACCGCAGCGCCATCTGTTGTTGAAAATTGTAACTACTGTAATTTCGAAAGTTTGTCTGCCTGAAAATGTACTGTTGTCCCAAGCATATTGCAACAAACGGTGTATTTCTATCGCTGCTCGTTTAGTTTTTATTGCCGTTTCAAATATACCGGTCATTTTTGAAACACCCTGTAGATATTCCTGTGGTAAACGGGCTACTGGCGCATACGCGGAAACACAGAAGGCAGAAACGGCAGGTAGCGTTACCACAGTTACGAAACGGGCCGTGTGCCTTGTGCTGGCATCTGACCCTCGGTGTACAGTGGGCAGGCAGGCACGCCATCCTTTCTTACAAATTGCATCGTCTCCTTGCCTGACAATCACAGGCTTACATAAGCTGTTACACTGTCCATGGGACGTCACTGCTTTCAGATAACCCTTTACAGGTCGATTATCGACATGTTGTCAACTCGTTTCCTGTCAAACCTCTTCGACAAAAGCCGGTCGATGCTCTGTCTCATAGGAAACAAACGTGTAGTTTATCAGTGTATTAAATATTATAAATAAAAAAGAGCATGGACACGGCATTTTCACAGTATCGGGAAATGTGCAAAGCAACGACTTTCGGTATAGGAACACCAGCTCCTGCCGAATACAACCACAGACTTCATTAGCAAGCTGATTGCCAGCCTGCTGCTTAATACTCTGCGTATAACGTAGGTTATATATGACGGTTCATACCCAACTGCATTCAATGCTGTATGATATAAGAGCTATTCACCTTAAATACTTCCTAGAGTCTCTGGCTACACCTAGAAGATCCTCAGTTCGTTCACTGGCTCAGTCAAATACAAGGACAACCTCAATCAAAATGAGTGATCGGAACAAAAGGCAAAAACAGTTAAAGCATTAAAGAGAGGTTCAATAATTGGTGAAAAGAAAACTTACCAATAGAAATGTAGACAATCTACTTAACTTGACTGGATTAAGTAACAATTAATAATTTTTTCATAATGTGGGGCCACAGTCATAATATATTACTTTAAAGTCAGTACCGCCATTAGACTGTTTTTTTTTTTTATTTGGAGTGTTACATTTACACGACCATGATTTCGGCTTAAAATGCCATTATCAATGTTTTAATGTTATACAGTGCCTAAGATGGCATACTGTCGTATTTAAAATACACGATTAGACACATTGTCTAATGGTCAATATTTCTGGTAAAATATGTGTATTTTAAGTCTAAATCATGATCGTGTAAATGTAACACTGCAAATGAAAAAAAAGTCTAATGGCGGTTCTGACTTTAAAGAAATAAGTAACAATTCATTAAATACTATTAACAATGCTCTAGCCAGTCTTACTAGTGTAATCTCAGAATTGAAAATACTCTGTCTGAGAAAAAAATGAAGCACCGAGAAGGGTCCGAGGAAACAAAATTAAGCTTCACGGATTGAGAAGGTATGTGGTGTATTTCAGTGAATCCAAAATCAAGTTAGATTTATATAGACATAGAGAGCACGAATCCACTTATTAGTATGACGTTGAGCCCTCAGTGACCTGGATCAGTACACAGATGCGGTAGAGACGTACCATGTGTGGACGCGCATTGTGCTGCTGAAAAATGACACAACGATACTGTAGCATGTGAGGTAACACATGCGGACGCAGGATGTCCGTGACGTGCGGCTGCGCCATCAGAGTTCCCTCAGACAGTAGCAGTCCGCAGCTCGTGGTCTCGCAGTCGCGTACTCGCTTCACGAGCACGGGGTCCCGCGTTCGATCTCCAGCGGGGTCAGGGATTTTCACCTGCCTAGAGATGACTGGATGCTTGTGTTGTCCTCAAAATTTCATCATCATTCATGAAAGTGGCGAGATTGGACTCAGCAAAGGTTTGGAATTTGTACCGGCGCTAATAACCGCACAGTCGAGCGCCCCGCAAACCAAACATCATCATCATCATCAGACAGTACCAGCCGTTACCTGAAGTCATACCCAATGGCTCCGCACACAGTGACACCAGGAGCAACACATTTGCGTCTCTCCAAAACATTAGAAGAATGATACTCTTCCCAGGTCGCCGTCATATTCGCTGACTATGGTCTATCGCGGTGGTGGAGAATCGCGATTCGTCGCTGAACGTAGCGCGACGCCATTCATCAGCAGTCCATGTTTCCCGTTCATAGCATGATTCCAAACACAGTCATTTGTGGTAAAAACGACAGCCTACGGATAGTATGGTGATTAGATCAGCATCTACTGGACATGATGGCATCACTATCCAGATGGTAAAACTTATTATTGATCAACTACTGCCCTCTATAACAGACATTTTCAACGACTCATTAATCACAAGTGTTTTCCCTGAGGCCTGGAAACTGGGACAAATTAAGCCACTGCCTAAAAAGGACATCGCCACAGCACCCTCTGACTACCGCCCCATCTGCCTTCTTCCTGCACTATCAAAGGCCTTAGAATATATAGTCCATGACCAGCTCACCAACTACCTAACTACTAACAACCTACTAGACGAATACCAATCAGGTTTCCGTAAATATCGAAGCACAACATCCGCACTGATAAAGGTGACAGATGACCTGAAACTTGCCATGGACAGACAAGAAGCGACTATCATTTGCTTCTTAGATTTCAGCAAAGCATTTGATACTGTCGACTTCGACATCTTACTAGCCAAACTTAGCGGTCTAAATTTCTCACCAAGTGCAGTGCAATGGTTTCGCTCATACATGACGTCTCGTCAGCAACGCGTCCTGTCAGGGAATATAAAATCACAATGGCGGCAGGTAGTGTCAGGCGTTCCCCAAGGCTCAGTACTAGGTCCCATACTCTTCTCTCTGTATGTCAATGATGTGTCATCGGTTCTGACTTATTGCAAATATCATATGTATGCTGATGACCTTCAGTTGTATCTAAGTGCGGAATCAAACAATCTGAAGAAAGCTATTGAAAACTTCAATACTGATCTCGATGCATTATCAAAATGGGCACAGGACATAGGACTAAAACTAAACCCATCTAAAACCCAAGCGGTACTTGTTGGTCACTCTAAGCTCATTAGCCCAAAACATCGGGAATCCGTACCATCTCTTATAATAAATGGAACAAATATTAACTTCTCTCCCTCAGCAAAGAGTTTGGGAGTAATAATAGATGAAAATCTAAATTGGACAGAGCACGTAACTGCAGTGTGCAAAAAAGCATCAGCATCCCTTCATGTCCTACAAAAATATAAAAAACTCTTCCCTTTCGATCTGAAAAAGAAATTAGTACAAACGCTTATATTCCCAATCATTGATTACAGCGATATTATCCTACAAGGCCTCTCTCAGGAAAACTCGCGACGTCTGGAACTGGTCATGAACGCCTGTGTCCGATATATCTGTGACATTCGACTTTTCGATCACATTTCACCAGCATATGCAAAATTGTCCTGGCTGCGTGCAGACAAACGCAGAGATTTCCATACTCTCTGTCTCATCTACTGCCTTATAAATGTACACTGTCCCTCATATCTCTCCTCGTCCTTAACGCTTATGTCTGAACAACATGACAGAAACACACGTTCCCATCATAATAAAATCCTCTCTATTCCACTGCATCGCTCAGTCGCCTTCTCCAAGTCCTTTACAGTAGCGGGAACCCGACTCTGGAATAACCTCCCTCGGTATGTTAGAGAACTTAAAAACATGTCCAGCTTCAAAAAACAGTTAATGACGTATCTACTTAAGCAACAGTAATGCTTTCCTTTGTACACAAATGCACTTCATCTCATTACTTCCCTCTTTCCCCCTCCTTAAGTCTCCCTCCCCAAAAACTCACTATACTAGTAAACATCTACCTTACTCACCAAGATATTAATGTACATCTGCACAAATCTTCATTACTATTGCCAATTTTTCTCATGTTTATCATTATTATTTAATTTTTTTTACTGTTACTATTATTAGTTTTATCATAATTTGTATGTATAGCACCTGTCGTAAAAATACTGCCAGTACTTACTTTATTAGGTCTTAGTCATTATTCTTTATTCATATTGTGACTAGAGTAATCTAATTTTCTTATTTAAAGTATTGTCATTATGTAACTCTGATGTGTAAAATGCTGCATGTGTGAAACACTGGTCCGATGTAAGAGAGGGCCTGATGGCCCTAATCTGATCAGGTTAAATAAATAAATAAATAAATAAATAAATTTCCCAGTCCTACTGCTTATAATCTCCGACTAGTGGTGCAGGACGACAAGGAAAGTCGCAGGGAGTGCGATACTTGATCTCGGATGACAGGCACAGACGTAAAGGGGTTAGGCTTTTCTTAGAGCGCAACAAGACAATCTCCTCTTGCGGTGGTGAAAAACGGCCGATAGGAAGCTTGTCGACGGGTGTGCAATGTCCTCACGTGGCCATGCACTTCAGTTTCGGACCACTGTCACATCTGAATGCTCCACAATTGTCTATACTTCCCGACATGAGCAGCAAGCCAAATGAAGGCCCACAATGAGGCCTAATGCAGACTATCAGATGCTGATAAAGGCGTTTCACACTAGTACATGGCAGCTCCGTATACTTCACAGTGGTCGCTCCACATCTGACGCTGTTCACGCGCCACATCCTCTTGCGTCCTCACGTATGAAATATGATACAGCGGGCGTTATTTTTTTTAATCAGAAACAATGTTTTGAGTTGGCAGACGTGTGTATCACGTACTATGCAATTTGCGATTCTTGCTCATCATTTTTTTCTTAAGTTTCTCTCAGTCACAAGAAGGTGATAGCGCTCACGAAAAGCACAATGTTTGCGCGCAAGCGAAGGTGCCACGTGAAAGAAAATGTAAGAAACGAAAATAATAAGCAAATAAGTCTAAATACTTAACTTATGTCACGTTCTAAGTTTGTGCACGTGTTTACGAGCCTCAGGACACGTAAATGTACTATATCAAATTTGATACAATCGGACTTATGACTGCATTTTGCACATTATCAGGCCAGTTCTTTTAGACATGTGTGAATGATGTAAAGGAAATGTAATTTGTCTGCTACATCTTATTTGCTGTAAATGAGAAAATGAGCCGGCCGCGGTGGTCTAGCGGTTCTGGCGCTGCAGTCCGGAAACGCGGAATTGCTACGGTCGCAGGTTCGAATCCTGCCTCGGGCATGGGTGTGTGTGATGTCCTTAGGTTAGTTAGGTTTAAGTAGTTCTAAGTTCTAGGTGACTTATGACCTAAGATGTTGAGTCCCATAGTGCTCAGAGCCATTTGAACCATTTTTTTGAGAAAATGAGTAGTTCAGAAATTCTGGAGGTGCTACTGGAGCCCATCGACCTAAATATTTCGGACGAAAGGAAAAGATATGAAGCAAAGAAGCCAATGCAAGCCATCCCACCAGCATGCTGAAGACCTAAGAATGCATTGCATTTGCCAGAAATTTACCTTGGGAGACAAAAATGTACAGTAGATCTAGCTATAGAATGCTAGGTTGTTCCAGTCACAAGTTCGTAATATGCCAGACTTGTGATGTGTTCCTGCGTTTCACTTCAAAAAGGAATTGCTTCAAAACTTTCTACACAGTATGAAACAGTTTAGAGAGCGGAAGCAAAAATCCTAAGTTCAGTAATCATTATATATACGTAAACACGTAAATAATTATATAAGAGTATGTAATGAACATTGTTTTGCAAAATTTACTCTCTGAAATTATCGAATCTTTGGCGTTCTGACATACTGTACTTTGTAGTGTCATAAAAAGCCTTGAAAGAATAAATAAATAGTGTATACAAGATCCGGCCGGAGTGGCCGAGCGGTTCTAGGCGCCACAGTCTGGAAACGCAGGACCGCTACGGTCACAGGTTCGAATCCTGCCTCGGGCATGGGTGTGTGTGATGTCCTTAGGTTAGTTAGGTTTAAGTAGTTCTAAGTCTAGGGGACTGATGACGTCAGCTGTTAAGTCCCACAGTGCTTAGAGCCATTTGAACAATAAAAGTTTTCAGAAATTACTCACCAGTTGTTTTTGTAATGGTACAATACCGGATTCAAGTCGCCTCGTGACTCATCATCTCATTATACAGGTATTCGTTCATAGCATATTGAGGTTGTTTTGTATATGTACTTGATACCATAGCGCTATTTCTGATGCACAAATCACTTTGGAAAACTTTGTTCACGTACTAAATCTATGTTGATTAACTCTAATACACATACTTCGCCAACTACCATGTGCTTTACAGACATATGAAATACACTATGTGATCAAAAGTATCCGGACACCCCCAAAACACATGCGTTTTTACTATTAGGTGGATTGTGCTGCCACCTACTGCCAGGTACTCCATATCAGCGACCCCGGTAGTCATTAGACATCGTGAGAGAGCAGAATGGGGCGCTCCTCGGAACTGACGGACTTCGAACGTGGTCAGGTGATTGAGTGTCACTTGTGTCATACGTTTGTACGCGAGATTTCCACACTCCTATACATCCCAAGGTCCACTGTTTCCGATGTGATAGTGAAGTGGAAACGTGAAGGGACACGTAATAGTATTGTATTATCACGTAATAGGGGAGAGAGTGTGGCAGATATGATACGCGAGTTGCGATGGAAGTAATTAAAGCAAAGACGTTTTTCGTCACGGCGAGATCTATTTGCGAAATTTCAGTCACCAACTTTCTCTTCCGAATGCGAAAATATTTTGTTGAGCCCAACCTACATAGGTAGGAATGATCATCAAAATAAAATAAGAGAAATCAGAGCTCGAACAGAGAGGTTTAGGTGTTCGTTTTTCCCGCGCGCTGTTCAGGAGTGGAATGGTAGAGAGATAGTATGATTGTGGTTCGATGAACCCTCTGCCAAGCACTTAAATGTGAATTGCAGAGTAGTCATGTAGATGTAGATGTACAGCACAAAAGCCTACTGGCCGATCACGTCTGTTGACTGACAGAGACCGCAGGCTGTTAAAGAGGGTCGTAATGTGTAATAGACATTCCTTTATCTACATCATCACACAGGAATTCAAAACTCTATCGTGATCCAAGTATAAGAGGCGTTCAAAAAGAAACGAGCCGGAGGCATAATTATAGAAATCACTACCTGTATGTTAGAAGTATTGAGCCGGGCTGTGGAGATACTTGTCCTACTGCAGCACAAGGTGGTGAATGGCTGTCTCATAAAATTCCAAGGGCTGCGATGTTAACCATTTCGGCACGTACAGCTGGACGTAATCGTCCGAGCTGAATCGTTTGCGCCTCAGAGCCTTTTAAAGGGGACAAAAACGGCGTAATCTCAGGGAGAGAGGTCCGGACTGTATGGAGGGCGGCCGAAAACCTCCCATTTGAATTTCTGCAGGAGGCTTTGAATTATCGTGATGGGATTGAATGGTCGTTTTGATCTGAACGCTTGACGAAGGGTGGTCAAGGTTGAACTGGTTAACATCGCAGCCCCGGGAATTTTATGAGACAGCCATTCGCCGCCTTGTGTCAATGTGGGAGAAGTGTCTCAACAGCCAAGGTCAATACTTCTAACATACAGGTACTGGTTTCTGTAATTATGCCTCCGGCTCGTTTCTTTTTGAACGGCCCTTATACGAGGGCAGTTCAATAAGTAATGCAACACATTTTTTTTCTCGGCCAATTTTGGTTGAAAAAACCGGAAATTTCTTGTGGAATATTTTCAAACATTCCCGCTTCGTCTCGTATAGTTTCATTGACTTCCGACAGGTGACAGCGCTGTACGGAGCTGTTAAAATGGCGTCTGTAACGGATGTGCGTTGCAAACAACGGGCAGTGATCGAGTTTCTTTTGGCGGAAAACCAGGGCATCTCAGATATTCATAGGCGCTTGCAGAATGTCTACGGTGATCTGGCAGTGGACAAAAGCACGGTGAGTCGTTGGGCAAAGCGTGTGTCACCATCGCCGCAAGGTCAAGCAAGACTGTCTGATCTCCCGCGTGCGGGCCGACCGTGCACAGCTGTGACTCCTGCAATGGCGGAGCGTGGAACACACTCGTTCGAGATGATCGACGGATCACCATCAAACAACTCAGTGCTCAACTTGACATCTCTGTTGGTAGTGCTGTCACAATTGTTCACCAGTTGGGATATTCAAAGGTTTGTTCCCGCTGGGTCCCTCGTTGTCTAACCGAACACCACAAAGAGCAAAGGAGAACCATCTGTGCGGAATTGCTTGCTCGTCATGTGGCTGAGGGTGACAATTTCTTGTCAAAGATTGTTACAGGCGATGCAACATGGGTTCATCACTTCGAACCTGAAACAAAACGGCAATCAATGGAGTGGCGCCACACCCACTCCCCTACCAAGAAAAAGTTTAAAGCCATACCCTCAGCCGGTAAAGTCATGGTTACAGTCTTCTGGGACGCTGAAGGGGTTATTCTGTTTGACGTCCTTCCCCATGGTCAAACGATCAACTCTGAAGTGTATTGAGCTACTCTTCAGAAATTGAAGAAACGACTTCAGCGTGTTCGTAGGCACAAAAATCTGAACGAACTTCTTCTTCTTCATGACAACGCAAGACCTCACACAAGTCTTCACACCCGAGAGGAGCTCACAAAACTTCAGTGGACTGTTCTTCCTCATGCACCCTACAGCCCCGATCTCGCACCGTCGGATTTCCATATGTTTGGCCCAATGAAGGACGCAATCCATGGGAGGCACTACGCGGATGATGAAGAAGTTATTGATGCAGTACGACGTTGGCTCCGACATCGACCAGTGGAATGGTACCGTGCAGGCATACAGGCCCTCATTTCAAGGTGGCGTAAGGCCGTAGCATTGAATGGAGATTACGTTGAAAAATAGTGTTGTGTAGCTAAAAGATTGGGTAATAACCTGGTGTATTTCAATGCTGAATAAAACAACCCCTGTTTCAGAAAAAAATGTGTTGCATTACTTATTGAACTGCCCTCGTACTATGACAGTTAGGTGAGAGGTGAGAAGATTTGGGTTTCACGGTCGAGTGGCTCCTCATGAGCCAGGCGATCGGAAGGCAGGGTGTGGGTACGGCGAATGCCAGGTGAACGTCATCTGCCAGCGTGTATAGTGCCAACAGTAAAATTAGAAGGCGGTGGTGTTATGCTGTGGTCGTGTTTTTCATGAAGGGGCTTGCACCCCTTGTTGTTTTGCGTGCACTATCACAGCACAGGTATACATACATTGATGTTTTAAGCACCTTCGTGCTTCCCACAGTTGGAAAGCAATTCGGGAATGGCAACTGCATCTTTCAACACGATCGAGCACCTGTTCATAATGCACGGCCTGTGGCGGAGTGATTGCACGACAATAACATCCCTGTAATGGACTGGGCTGCACACAGTCCTGACCTGAATCCAATAGGACGCCTTTGGGATGTTTTGGGACGCCAACTTCGTGCAGGCCTCACCGGCCGAATCGATACCTCTCCTCAGTGCAGCACTCCGTGAAGAATGGACTGCCATTCCCCAAGAAACCTTCCAGCACCTGATTGAACGTATGCCTGCGAGAGTGGAAGCTGTCATCAAGGGTAAGGGTGGGCCAACACCATATTGATTTCCAGCATTACCGATGAAGGGAGTCATGAACTTTTAAGTCATTATCAGCCCCGTGTCCGGATACTTTTGACCACATAGTGTATATACTGGTGCGAGATTTATACAGAGTTAATTTTCAACTCGTTAAGAGGCATGGTAAATTTTGAAATCTTAATTGTGATTGTTTAGAGAAGTAAAACCAAAGAGGTGTTTTATGTTTTTTCAGTATTTTTTCAAATTTTTATCTGTTCATCTACCATTGCTCATTTATAGCCTAACGAAAGTTACTTTCTGAATAACCCCGAACAATATTGTCGTTTTTCCTATTAGCAATATCAGTTTACGATAGTTATCCGTTACTGTTGTCTTTATTTTTTTCATAAGCAGAAATTTGGATGTACGTGTCCATATCAGCTGCGCGTGGATGGTCATGCCATGATTGTACCAGAACGGCAGTAAAGACAGCTAGCGCCGATATAGTACTGGTTGTCGGGGGGCGGGGGGGGGGGGGGGGGGGAGAGGGAATCACATTTTATGACCGTCTTCACTATTCTCCAGAAACACTTTATCGCGCCACAGTTGTTTTCACTTTTAACAAAAAAATATATAGAATATTTTAATATAATAACAATAGCGTATTAACATCGTTACTTAGTACATACCTTTAGCATAACGTCCACGAAATGGGCCGGCCGGGGTGGCCAAGCGGTTCTAGGCTCTACAGTCTGGAACCGCGCGACCGCTACGGTAGCAGGTTCGCATCCTGCCTCGGGCATAGACGTCTGTGATGTCCTTAGGTTACTTTTAAGTTCTAGAGGACTGATGACCTAAGAAGTTAAGTCCCATAGTGCTCAGCCGGCCGGAGTGGCCGAGCGGTTAAAGGCGCTACAGTCTGGAACCGCGTGACCGCTACGGTCGCAGGTTCGAATCCTGCCTCGGGCATGGGTGTGTGTGACGTCCTTAGGTTAGTTAGGTTTAAGTAGTTCTAAGTTCTAGGGGACTGATGACCACAGCAGTTAAGTCCCATAGTGCTCAGAGCCATTTGAACCATTTTTGAACCCATAGTGCTCAGAGCCATTTGAACCAGCCATTCACGAAATGGAACTCGTCCGAAAGTTTGAGAAGAACTTTTATTTTGCAATTGATTTAAGAACTATAATATTAACTAACTCTCATGACTTCGCAGTACATCGTAATTTACAAAAATATAAAATCGAAGTGTAAATTCACCGTTATCAGTATTTCGCTTAACACTACGACTGTAAACGCGGGATGTGTGCGCGTGTAGGTAAGGGTAATGATGTGTCCTTCAGCAGTTTCCACTTACATTGCGGAAGTCAGTCTTCTTATTACTGTTTCTTAGTGTAGGTTCTTTCACTTTGTGTTTAGCCGTACTCAACTTCTGTTGTTTGACGGTTCTACCTGTTGACATATGAACCGCGTCAGATGAGTTGTTATTATCAGGTACAATCAGATAGAGAATGTTCAAAAATGGTTCAAATGGCTCTGAGCACTATGCGACTTAACGTCTGAGATCATCAGTCGCCTAGAACTTAGAACTAATTAAACCTAACTAACCTAAAGACATCACACATCCATGCCCGAGGCAGGGTTCGAACCTGCGACCGTAGCGGTCGCTCGCCTCCAGACTGTAGCGCCTAGAACCGCACGGCCACTCCGACCGGCAGAGAATGTTCTCCTTTGACTGGTTAAAATGTTATCGGTCAGGTCTTAAGCCCGTGCACGTGGCCAGGCTCTCACACAACCAACTGCAAAGTAATCTTTGCTAAACGAAGTTCGTGATGTGTAAATTCCTTGCCATTTTCCAGAGTCTTATTTTTAATGCTACTTTATTCCCAGAACGTTTGCTGCGAAAGTCCTGAATTGATATATGTAACAATTAACCAACAAGCGCTTTTAATGAAATGTGTTTCTTGTTTTTAATGGGAGATGGGCGCCATAACCTTCACGAACCCCTCCCTCCATTGGATCTGTAGCTGACAGCAGGATAAACCGTTGAAGCTCAGAGAATGCCTCACAGAGCACGGTACTGAGGTGGCTTTATTTTGCTGTTGCAGTGAAAAGAGAACACGTAACAAACCTGTCCTATGCTGGGATTCCGGCAGGGCTAATCCGACAGCCATCTGCGCCAACAGTTTGCGTGAGCAGCGGTCGTGCGGCGGGGCACCGGTTGTTCACCCCTGCGCCGCCCTTGACACTTTGACGCTGTTCTTTCTTGTAAGGTAACCTTAATGTTAACACAGATACGTGTTGTCGTACGAGGCCGTTCGAAGCGGCAAAACCGTCGTTGGTAAGTCAGGGAAGTGAGGCAGATCTTAGAGTGTCAGATCTTAACTGAAACACGTACAAATGGTTCAAATGGCTCTGAGCACTATGCGACTTAACTGCTGAGGTCATCAGTCGCCTAGAACTTAGAACTAATTAAACCTAACTAACCTAAGGACATCACACACATCCATGCTCGAGGCAGGATTCGAACCTGCGACCGTAGCGGAAACACGTAGACCTACAAGAAATATGTTGTGTTAAATCCTTCAGTAATTATCGTAGAAAATATTATCTAAGGCTGTATCCCAAAATACCGATCTTGCTCATACATAACAGTTATGTAAAAGTGGACGGCCGCGGTGGCCGAGCGGTTCTAAGCGCTTCAGTCCGGAATCGCGTGACTGTTACGGTCGCAGGTTCGAATCCTGCCTCGGGCATGGATGTGTGTGGTGTCCTTAGGTTAGTTAGGTTTAAGTAGTTCTAAGTTATAGGGGACTGATGACCTAAGATGTTAAGTCCGATAGCGCTCAAAGCCATTTTTTTATGCAAAAGTCACTGTCCAGAGTCTTGTATACGAGACATGTACAGACAAATAGACTCACAAAACAAAAGCCCAAATGTTCAGTTATGTCTTCGAACGGCTTTCCATAAATGAAAATCACGGAAAGCACCCATGGTTCAGTAGCCGAACCACTGCTCAGTCGAGTTACATAATGATCAATAATTGTGGTATTGAAAAGTATCTGAGATCACCACAACTCAGTTGCGACCCAGGGACTAGTTCTGTACGAAATTTCCCATGTATTACATCCTGTTTATAAAGGCTTATACGGCCTTTCCCGACAGTAATAATACAATTATTAAGATCATATGCATATCGCTTTACTTTAAAAATTCTTCAGTGGTCATTGTAACAAAGAGATTTTTCTTACAATTCTGTTTGCTAGGATGATGAACAGTTGTCATGCTTTAAGGGGCTCCGGAAAGGCTCAAAATCATGAAAATTTCAATTTTTACTTTTTTGCGTTTTCTGAATCTGCAGACTATTACCTTTTAATAGATATATAATTTATTCAATTCCGAAGACTACAACTATTCTTAAATTTTTTTTGAAATGTGTTCTACATGGGCGTGACCCACTGTGGCGCTGTGCGATATGTTAATTACCTTGGTGACGGTGATTCTAAAAGTCCTTTGGCTCATTCTTATTTCAACAGCCTCCTTAATAACAGAATCCCAGTACGTGGAGACACGGAACTTTAACCGCGATAGCGGATACCATCTGAGCTGTGCGTGGAAACGAACGCTTGATGCAGAGAAGCAGCAGAGACGTTCCTTCCAAGGTTTACGTTCAAACGGAAGCGGTGGCGCCACCGGCGCACACAGTGACACCGTCTGAGACAGCAGCACGTAATCGCCGACCAATCATAAGCCGACCAATCAGAAGCCGTCTTCGGGCTATATAGAGGCTACCATAGCAGCAGTGGAGACAGTCAGCTCCTGACGATGACGATGGAGGTAATCGTCGAAAGCTCGAGATTTTATCTAGAACTGACGCGGCAAGAATACCGAGTATATTTTATACAGAGCAGCGAGCTGATCACATGCCCCTGCTTATCTGCATCCAATGACGCCTAACGGCTGAGGATGGGACGTCTGTCGGTCTGGACCACTGGGCCTTTCGAGGTCTGTTCGGACGGAACTATGTTACATTCACTAACGTGGAAGCTACTGAAGTTTTCCTGTTGTGTAGGTCCTTTGCCATTTCGCCATTTCTTGTGCTTGGTTTTGACATTGCTTAATATGCTTGTTCTTCGTTTTGCTTTCGTGACAGTGTGTGAGATTATATTTTCCGTGTGGTGTATGTATGTATGTATGTACGTGTGTGTGTGTGTGTGTGTGTGTGTGTGTGTGTGTGTGTGTGTAAGAGCTAATATGCCCTAAATTCTGTGTATGTAAATTATTACTTCACTAGGGTAGAGTGGTGGGGGCTCAAGGGCGTGTACATTGTCTCTCTTACCTGATACTACTTTTCTGGTGTCTAGGGAGTTTGTTATTTATCTATCAAATGTGGTTGCTAATGTTAGTTTGGTCATTTATTTTGTGTTTCTTTTCTGTTATTGCCTTTTGGATATGGAAGTTCTTGTGCAGTCTTAGGAGGTGTTTCTTGAAATTGTATCTGGCTATTTTCATGTCTACTTCCCTTTTCAGAGGGTGTTCTCTGCATGCTGAATAGCTGGTGACATACACTCCTGGAAATGGAAAAAAGAACACATTGACACCGGTGTGTCAGACCCACCATACTTGCTCCGGACACTGCGAGAGGGCTGTACAAGCAATGATCACACGCACGGCACAGCGGACACACCAGGAAACGCGGTGTTGGCCGTCGAATGGCGCTAAGTGCGCAGCATTTGTGCACCACCGCCGTCAGTGTCAGCCAGTTTGCCGTGGCATACGGAGCTCCATCGCAGTCTTTAACACTGGTAGCATGCCGCGACAGCGTGGACGTGAACCGTATGTGCAGTTGACGGACTTTGAGCGAGGGCGTATAGTGGGCATGCGGGAGGCCGGGTGGACGTACCGCCGAATTGCTCAACACGTGGGGCGTGAGGTCTCCACAGTACATCGATGTTGTCGCCAGTGGTCGGCGGAAGGTGCACGTGCCCGTCGACCTGGGACCGGACCGCAGCGACGCACGGATGCACGCCAAGACCGTAGGATCCTACGCAGTGCCATAGGAGACCGCACCGCCACTTCCCAGCAAATTAGGGACACTGTTGCTCCTGGGGTATCGGCGAGGACCATTCGCAACCGTCTCCATGAAGCTGGGATACGGTCCCGCACACCGTTAGGCCGTCTTCCGCTCACGCCCCAACATCGTGCAGCCCGCCTCCAGTGGTGTCGCGACAGGCGTGAATGGAGGGACGAATGGAGACGTGTCGTCTTCAGCGATGAGAGTCGCTTCTGCCTTGGTGCCAATGATGGTCGTATGCGTGTTTGGCGCCGTGCAGGTGAGCGCCACAATCAGGACTGCATACGACCGAGGCACACAGGGCCAACACCCGGCATCATGGTGTGGGGAGCGATCTCCTACACTGGCCGTACACCACTGGTGATCGTCGAGGGGACACTGAATAGTGCACGGTACATCCAAACCGTCATCGATCCCATCGTTCTACCATTCCTAGACCGGCAAGGGAACTTGCTGTTCCAACAGGACAATGCACGTCCGCATGTATCCCGTGCCACCCAACGTGCTCTAGAAGGTGTAAGTCAACTACCCTGGCCAGCAAGATCTCCGGATCTGTCCCCCATTGAGCATGTTTGGGACTGGATGAAGCGTCGTCTCACGCGGTCTGAACGTCCAGCACGAACGCTGGTCCAACTGAGGCGCCAGGTGGAAATGGCATGGCAAGCCGTTCCACAGGACTACATCCAGCATCTCTACGATCGTCTCCATGGGAGAATAGCAGCCTGCATTGCTGCGAAAGGTGGATATACACTGTACTAGTGCCGACATTGTGCATGCTCTGTTGCCTGTGTCTATGTGCCTGTGGTTCTGTCAGTGTGATCATGTGAGGTATCTGACCCCAGGAATGTGTCAATAAAGTTTCCCCTTCCTGGGACAATGAATTCACGGTGTTCTTATTTCAATTTCCAGGAGTGTATTTCCAAGCTCTTTTATGTCCGTTATATCTTATTTCAAATGTTGTCCTGGTCTGTCCTAAGTACAGAGCATCACAATCTATACGCTGAAGTTGATAAGTGTCAGAATTCCATGCTCCTTCTGTAGACATTTCTGTATTGAGTTATTGTTTTTGTAAAGTAGTTTTATCCCTTTTTTCTTTTTTTTAAGGATGTTACGATTTCTGCGAGTCAATTTGTTTCCATATGTGAGTGTGTTCTTTGGAAGTAGATTTATTTTTTGAATTCAAGGTAGTTTGGTGAGCGATTTGGTGTAGAAGTGTACTTATTCTTGCTATGTGTTCCTGTAGTAATTGATTCTAAGTAGGACTATCTAGGTATTTTCTAGTACTTTTATAGTTTTCTGCATATAATAAGAGCAGTACATTGGCATATATATATATATATATATATATATTATTTTTTTGTTTTATACTTCTGTATAAGCACATTTAACATATGTCTGGGGAGGGAGTAGGTGGTTGCTTTTCCGTAATTTTTGACAGGTCTCATAAAAGTGTTTATTTTGTGAAGTTTTGGTTATCTCTGGAGTTTAGGAGCATTAGGTTTCATGCTTGTCATGTATAGAAGAACAGTAAGAATGATGTAAGAAACAAAATTCGTGAGCACCGATAATAATTTAATACTGTCTACAGTTGTAGGTTGAAGCACAAGCACAATTCATGATCCTAAAGAAACAGAATTCTATAAAAAACCTTATCGTTAGAGTGACCAATGAAGACGCTTTAAAACTTTAAAATAAAACGAAATGCATATGGTGTTAATAAAAGTTTTGTTACAATCGCAAAAGGCGGTATTAACCTATATGACTTGTATAACTGCGATTGCAGAAAAGAGGTTGTGAAGCAAACAAGATAACATGTGAATTAGATCCAATCTTGTATATCACAGATCTCTTGAGATGACATGTGCGCCCCATTGCTGGAAAAGGGCTCAGACCAGAACTACCTACAAACTGGGGAAGAATGGTTCCACAGAACTAGCAACCTACGTCACTCACATGTTTTCGTAGCAAAATACTACAAGATACATAGATTTAAAATCTTATGGTGTACGTAGAAAAAAATAACCTTCTCCTGGGAAGTCAGCAAGGCTTTTGAAAACACTGATCATGTGGAACTCAACTTGTGCCCTTGGCAAGTGATTCGTTCTGTGATATGTAGAGAGAAAACCGAGTTGATTAAGCCGTTTTAATCTTTCTACAAGCTTTTAATTCGTACCACGGCGACCGCTTCTAAAAAAAATACCTTTCTATGGAACATCTCACCAGGAGCACGACAACATCAAACACTTCATGACAGGCTGAACACAGCAAGTTATCCTGGCTGGAGAGTGATCTGCAGACACTGATAGAGTATCTGGTGTATTTCGGACGATAATAGCAGAACCTTTACTGTTCATGTTATACAGTAATGAAATATCAGTCAGTAATAAAAATTGCTGCAAATGAATCAAGTATCTATGAGGAAATTATATCTGGTAGAAAGAGCAATAAGAACTTAGTACCATAAGGGAAGTGCTGAGATTAATTGCTCGATCTGTACTTCGAGGAGCAAAT
The DNA here is from genome assembly GCF_023864275.1 of Schistocerca cancellata. Taxonomy (NCBI): domain Eukaryota; kingdom Metazoa; phylum Arthropoda; class Insecta; order Orthoptera; family Acrididae; genus Schistocerca; species Schistocerca cancellata. The sequence continues at coordinate 168,943,856 of NC_064634.1, forward strand.
GATGGAAATAAAACCAAGATTCAGGACTGGAATTAAAATGTAGGTAAAGATACAATGAAGAGCCAAAGTACTGGTACACCTGCCTAATATCTTGGGGGACTCGGCGAGCACGCAGAAGTGCCGCAACACGACGTGGCATGGACTTGGCTAATGTCTGAAATAGTGTTGGATGGAACTGACACCATGAATCGTTGCAGGGCTGTTCATAAATCCGTAAGAGTACGAGGGGGTGGAGATCTATTATGAACACCACATTGCAAGGCATCCCTGATATGTTCAATAACGTTCACGTCTGGGGAGTTTGGTGGCCAGCGGAAGTGCTTAAACTCATAAGAGGGTCCCTGGAAATGCGCTGGAGCAATTCTGGACGTGTGGGTATCACATTGTCCTGCTGGATTGTGCAAGTCCGTCGGAATGCACAATTTACATGAATGGATGCAGGTGATCAGACAGGATGCTTACGTACGTGTCACCAGTCAGAGTCGTACCTAGACGCATCAGGGGTCCCATATCACTCCAACTGCACACGCCCCACACCATTACAGAGCCTCCACCAGCTTGAACAGTCCCCAGCTGACATGCAGGGTCCATGGATTCATGAGATTGTCTCCATATCCGTACACGTCCATCCGCTCGATACAATTTGGAACGAGGCTCGTCCGCCCAGGCAACATGTTTCCAGTCATCAACAGTCCAATGTCGGTGTTGACGGGCCCAGACGAGGCATAAGGCTTCTTGTCGCGCAGTCATCAATGGTACACTAGTGGTCCTTCGGCTCCGATAGTCCATATCGATGATGTTTCGTTGAATGGTTCGCAAACTGATACTTGTTGATGGCCCAGCATTGAAATCTGCAGCAATTTGTGGAAGGGTTGCACTTGGGCCACGTTGAATGATTCTGCTCAGTCATCGTGGGTTCCGTTCTTACAGGATCTTTTTCCGGCCGGAGCGATGTCGGAGATTTGATGTTTTACCGGATTCCTGACATAAACGGTACACTCATGAAATGGTCGTAGGGGAAAGTTCCCACTTCATCGCTACGTCGGAGATGCTGTGTCCTATCCCCCGTGCGCCGACTACAATACCACGTCCAAACTCACTTCAATCTTGATAACCTGCAATATTAGCAGCAGTAACCGATCTAACAACTGTGCCAGACACTTGTTATCTTATATAGGCGTTGTCAATCGCAGCGCCGTCTTCTACTTGTTTACACGTATCTGTTTTTATATACGCATGCCTGTACGTTTCTGTGGCGCTTCAGTGTATATGAATGATAGTGTCCGCTGATCTTAATTTTATCCTCAGTGATAGTGAGGAAGAATAACACGAGTTGTTGACTGGAACGAACAGAGTACTGAGAGATAGCCAAAGAAAGACGAATGGAATATGGTGCAGCAGAAGTGAGATCACAGAGGAAGTTAATATCAAAACTGGGGATCATGTACTAGAAGAAGTAAAGGCCTTCACCTACCTTGGAAGCAAAATAGCTCATGACGAACGAAGCTATGGGGATATAAGAAGCAGAGCAGCACAGAAAAATGGAGGATTCCTCACTGAAAGAAGTCTTTTAATGTTAAACTTACGCCTTCATTTGAGGAAGAAACTGCTTTAAAAGTACGTCTGGGGCATAGCATTGTGTGAAAGTGAATAATGGAACGGAAAAGACGATGAGCAACACGGTAGTGGTGGTACAGAAGGATGCAAAAATTAAGTGGTTTCATAGGAACTGAGCAAGAATCGGCGAAGAAAGAAGCATATGGAAATCACTGACTAGAAGTGATGGCATATGTTAAGACACCAAGAAATTAGTTCTATGGTACGAGAGGCAGCAATAAAGGTCGAAACTGTAGGGGAAGGCAGACACTGGAATATATCCAACAAATAATTGAGAACTTGGGAGTGGAAGACCTACTTTCAGTTAAAAGAGAGGATTTCGTTTGCGAGCCGCACGAAACTTGTCAAAACACTAGGTAGAAGAACAAGAAGGTAGAAGAACAAGAAGGTAGAAGAACAAGAAGAAAAAATAATTGGCCAGTTGTGAATAGGTCTCACCCTCTGAGGGTTCCGTACAAACTTAATTATGTACTGTATAGAGATCGTTCATCCATGCTGCGAATCTAGAAGACGATTTTTGCCTGTTATCGATATCGATACTGGCAAGATATTGGTTCTATAAATTTTAGGACTTTTGAGAATGTTTTAGTTGTAAGTGCTGAATTTAAATTTTTGTATGATTTCGAGTCTGCTGTTGTAATTCCTGAGAAAAAGGGGTTTTAACAGATGGACAGACAGACAGATAATAAATGAAAAAAATATTTTTTGTATGACATAATTACAAATTAACAATTTTCAGAATTTTTCCCTTGTTTGTGCTGTGAAACTGTTGCCAAGTTCCATGATTCTAGGTCAATGGAAAGTATTCTGTACGTTTTGATGACCGAGTTTCTGACTGTCAAAATACGTGATGTCGCGTAATTCGCACCGCACACCCTTTTTACTTTATATGCAGTTTACATGGCACAATATTTTATTTAATTTTATATTGCTTATTGTTGCGAGCACGACAGATAAAATACAATTTTCACTATTAGTTTCTGCAGTTGAAAATATTTTAACTTTATGCACTTTGACCTATTATGTGGGGATACGCACAACACTGAAAGATTTCCTGCTGTGGACGTACGATCTTTAATTTGCAAACTATTTTTATATAACATTGATCTGACTTGTTAGATATGGAACATGGTATCATTGCTCTAACTAATTATGGAATAAAAAATGCCGTTCGCTACTTTCATCTCTTGAATACACTGAAAATTACTCTTATTACCTGTACGGAAGTTACAGTATGTTATGTTCACTAAACGTAAAAGCTGCAGTGGATTTTTTTAATATATGAAGACTATTAACTGCCACGACTAACATGAAAGCATGAAACTAAAAAAATTAAATTCGATTTTTATGTTATTAGCCAGATAGGTTTTGCACAGCATTCTTTGATCACACGAAAGTAAAATTTTATCACTCATGAATTATTTACGTTACTGATCAGATAGTAGCAGCTGCCCATGTCCACCTGAAAATGACGTAATAAAATCCACAATTTCCCTCTGAAGTCTCCAGGAAGCTGAAAGAGATAATTTTAATGTACCTTTACCTGCCCGCTATATTGCGGGAAATCTGCTTTCATTCAATTTAATTTGAATTTGCCTCGACAGCGGTTCCCGCGATCGCTGCACAGTTCTGCGTCATGATTCCCCATATGCTGAAAACGGCTAAGAATGTGAAATGAAATCTTGGGTAGTCTAACAATAAATTATTACAGGTAATAATTTTAACAATTTCTATATTAAAAAAATCAACATAAATTGAAAGTACACACCTTTTACTAATATCAGCCTCCAATGGCGTCTTTCTCGATCAAAGGGCAAACGAAGGCTACATAAGCAGTCAAGCGAGCGTTACAGGCACTTACAACTTCAACGATTACAAGAAGACAGAGACAGTAATGTTTTAACCTTCACTATTTATAGGCAATTTAATATGCATCTTTGTAATTATTTCTAATTATCATTGTCTGCTTCGATACATACATTCGCCGACCACAGACGTTATATAAATACATAAATATTGCACAAACATAAAAATGAAAGATTGTTATTTCCTTTTATACATAACCTACAACCATAAATACAGTAATGAAATAATAATAATAATAATACAGATAAATGTTTATTTTTATTATTTTTTTACATATTATAACGATTTTATAAATGTCTTGGCAGGAGACGTCACAGTGACATAAATAGCCGTATCTTTTAAGTCATTTTACTCAGAATCTTAAAATTTTTTTATACCGCGATCCTTACTAAATGACATAAATTTAAACTTTATACGTATACACATGACAGAGAAAAGGGTTCTCAACAGTCGGACAGACAGACGCGTAGATAAACGGACAACAAAGTGATTCTATAAGGGTTTCCATTTTTGCCTACTGAGGTACGGAACATGAAAAAAGACAGTTTTTGGAAGTAGGATATAATGATGATGTCTTGAAAACGGCTATGGGGAGGGACTCATCACAGAGCTTCAGTGATCTCAGAACTGACGTCCACAGCTAGAACCGATGTGTTTAGGAATGCTGCCAACTGTAAATGAGTGTTGGAAGTCTCATTAAGAACGATTGTAGTATTTGACTTACAAATGTTGCTGTCGAAGTCAGTAACTCCGTGAGTTGCGTGCACATTGCTTTTTTTTTTTTTTAGCTCAATTCCGGAAACCTGTTTCTCTCTGGGTGTCAAGGCAATGCAGAGAAGGTTACTGTGCCAGGGATGGGACTGCACCTCGTTCACTTCATGCAGTTTCATGAGGCAGGAGCGCCAGTCCTGTGTCGCATCGTCAAAGAGGATGAAACATATGTGCATCATTAAACGCTATCGACAAAGCAAGCGTCTGTGGTACGGAAACACATTGTATGTCGTTCTCACCCTACAGTGAATGTTAAACAACTCAGAGATGATAGCCAAGACAACGGTGATTCATGACAAGAAAGGAGTGTCCCTGCTTGCTATTCTCACCAAGACGACGACTGTGAATGTTACCGTTTACGCAGTTGGAAACTATACGATAATGCACTCACGGCTCGATCACGCTGCCCGAACACAGCCAAAATGATACACCATGCCTATGGAATACGTTAATGGATCTCATGCGAGTTTAGTTTCCGTATTTTAGGTCCATAAAAAGCCCATCCCTACTGATGAAGAATTGTATGAATACGTGATGGTAATTGGAACTTATCGGTGAAGATCGTAACACAACACACCCAAGAGCGTACACGTGCAGCTAACTGCCGTCCTTCGGACTTCGAGAAAGCCTCCAGCCAGCAGTTTACATGAAATGACAAAGTATGTGTTCAGGAACTCCTAAAGATATCCTTCAGAGACTGATTATATCCTCGCCACAACCGATACGAGAGTGTGTTTCCGCCTGTGGCAGCTGCATCTCATGCTGATGTTGACGATGGACTTCAGTCTCGGATTGAATGAAAATTTAATCGTGTAATATCCTCTATGAAATGAACTTCTCCCCTACCTTCAAAGTTAGATAAATGTCGGCCTGATGTTTCAAGGTGCAATGCTTTCCATTTCTGCCGGTGTAAGCAGAGGGTCATACACCTAACGATAGACTGTCTTGGAAATTTAGTTTGAGTGTCTTGTGTAGTGTCTTCTGCTTACAGTGGCCGTGCGGTTCTAGGCGCTTCAGTCTGGAGCCGCGTGACCGCTACGGTCGCAGGTTCGAATCCTGCCTCGGGCATGGATGTGTGTGATGTCCTTAGGTTAGTTAGGTTTAAGTAGTTCTAAGTTCTAGCGGACTGATAACCACAGATGTTAAGTCCCATAGTGCTCAGAGCCATTTTCTTCTGCTTACAATGCGGTTACATCGAATGTACTCGTGGGAGATAGTGTTCAACGCTATTTATTCCTGTTGTTTCAGACGGCTGACGTATGTTGCCAGACTAGACGTTGCAGTACACTCTCACAATCATGTTCGCTGGGAACGTAGATGAATCTCTTGAAAAACATTATGGGTAACACAAGCAGTATGTGGATGTAAGTTTTCCTACTGGACGAGCACATATTCCTGAACTGAAGTGGTAGAAACATGATAGATATTATTATTTATATATTTACGTATTGCTCTTTGATGACAACAATGGACCATTACACGTAAATTTACCTTTATGTGTACCTCTCTTCTTTTATTTTGACTACTGAATGAAGTTTATAGTGTATTTCCTTATCTCTATCCGTTTCTACTACTATCTCTCTAACATTTACATGGCTACCTGTATGATTCTTGTACTATGTAAGAAATGTGGCCCCAGGTTTTCGTTGTTTCATGCAATATTGATCAATTTTGCAGTTAACTTTGTCACCTACTGTCATTAGTATTGTTACCACTGTGTATACTACTACTACTACTACTGCTAATACTAAATCTAGTATCACAATAACAAACACAAGTATTACAAATATAAGGAGGATGAATTACTGCTACCTTGATTCGATTGCAGCAACTACTACTACTACTACTACTACTACTACTCAAACTGACGTTACTAGAACAGAGTAGGGTGACATCGTGGTCGGCACACTGGACAAGCATTCGAGAGGACGACGGCTCAAGTTCGCGTCCGACCATCCTGATTTAGGTTTTCGGTGATCTCCGGAAATTGTTTAAGGTACATGCTGCGACGGTTCCCTTGAAAGGGTACAGCCGATTTCTTTCCCCATACTTCCTTACTCCGAGTTGATGTACCAACTCTAATGATCTCGTTGTCGACGGGACGTTAATATCTAATAGCCACTTCCTTCCTTATGTTACTAACATTAATACTAATACCAATACTTCTACTACAATTACTTATAGTGGTGTGAAGGTCATTTAGCCTCAGAGACCAGTAAAGTGTCGTACTGGAGATGGACACATACGCATATACACTTTACTATTATTGTTTTCGTGTACATTTCCCCTTGCCCGATCGACCGCCCCGTGAGTTCAACAACGTATTGATGCCACCAAACAAAATGGCGACGGATCAGAGTGCATCACTTACCTTTCACTAATTCTTTTTGTCCTTTTCAGGTACGATTATGACCATTAGAGGTTCCTTCTTCTGTGCCTATACCAAGGAAGCGTATAGCTATTGAGTTTCGTTCTCGTTCCCTAAGGTCATCTTCAGGCCCCACTTATGACAGTGCGCCTGCGCAGTCCGTCACTGCAGCGTTTATATCCAGCCGGGCGAAGCAAGCGCGCCAGCATTGCCCGCAACCAGAGCCGCGGCCGGCAAATACGAAGACGTCGGGCCGCTGCCAGCGCATTCTCGTCCACTTGCGTCTCCTCAATCGTACGCAAACGTTATCGAGTCAGAGCAGCTCCGTGCCGGTGTGCACTAAGTTGTCAGTGATAGGACTCTGTACTTGGACAGTTAATAATCATGTGAATGTTTCTCTAATCTTGTTATCCATAGTGCAGTTATCAGCCGACGTAATTCGTGTATATAGTGGCTGTCAGGAAACAGTGTATAGCACTGCTTGTCTCTGATGTGATGTCTGTTGGCTATGGTTATGGCTTACTTTACCTCTTAAAGCCAGCGTAACAGTCTTTGCTGTATCTCCAACTAGGGGAGACGATATGGTGTGCTTGTTTCGCCAGTCACAGCTGGTCGTTGCTCTCTTACCGATTCTATTCGCATATGTGGGATGTGGCTCACACAAGATGAATTGCAGTACTCATGGATGTATCCACCAATATTCAGATTTCGATCAATATACACCAGATATGTAGATCATTGTTAGGTATCACTACCCACATCATGATGCTCAGAAGGAAGGGAATAAGGAAGACTGAGGGGCAAGATCTGTTGGCGACAGTTTTATTAGAGACAGGAACACGCTCTGATGGTACAAGGATGCGAGAAGTAATACGTCTGTGGAATATTCCAGCGTATCATCCGGCATTCCTTTTAATCAATATATGACAACATCAGGACACCAAGGAGGGATATGAACTCTACTCCTCTGCTATGCTCGTCCAGTGCTTTAATCATTATACCAGCTCAGTTAGTCAAAATGCCTAATCATGTGTCGCAGGTCACTGCCATTTTTGTTTCTGTTTCCTGAGCCACTTTTTTCAGTTAATAGAAACGCTTACACTGAATGTCTTATCTGAAGAGCTTTTTTCAATAATGGTACAAGTCCATTTTTGTTCATTCTGAGATACAGAGTCCTATAGTTAAAAGAGCGCTGAAAAATCTGCAGTTGAGATGCCAGAAATATTCAAGTATATATATATATATATATATATATATATTTCAGCGCTCTTTTAACTTCAGGACTCTGTATCTCAGAATGAACAAAAATGGACTTGTACCACTATTGAAATAATCCATTCATTTGTGCTCTGCACTTAGTCACTTAAAAAAAAAAAAGTCGAGCGACCAAGGCCTCCCGTCGGGTAGACCGTTCGCCGGATGCAACAACTCTTTCGATTTGACGCCACTACGGCGACTTGCGCGTCGATGTGGATGAGATGATGATGATTAGGACAGCACAACACTCAGTCCCTGAGCGGAGAAAATCACCGACCCAGGCGGGAATCGAACCCGGGCCCTTAGGATTAACATTCTGCCGCGCTGACCATTTTTTTGGCAATCTCATTTTGTTCGTTTTCGCTCTTTGCATCTGCTCGGGGCCGATGTCACAAGACATCCGTTTTAGTTCGTCGTTAATCCATTAACTCAGTTTTTTTATTACAGACCGAACACGCTGAGTTATCGTGATGGCTTGATCGTTGGGTTTGGTCGTTGCGAACGTCACATGACATCCGTTAAAGTTCGTTTGCTGATCCTTCCACTCAGTTTTTTATTACAGAGGCCAACTAGCTCTCTGACCGAACACGCTGAGCTACCGTGCCGGCAGCACTCAGCTACTGGGGGCGGACAGTTAGTCACTGGAACACCGTGATTTGCACCAAGAGAGCGCCCCCCCCCTCCCCGCCCTCCAGGCATTCCACCTGCAGCGCCACACTGAGTTCCAATGTATTGTCGCCAAGATGGTGCTCACAAAATGGGGCCGATTTCTGCATCGACTGAAAAATTGTTAAAGCGTCGGATTAATCAGCCGCTAGTGATATCAGCTGCTACAGGGACCCCGATATCCGGAACTACACTCCTGGAAATTGAAATAAGAACACCGTGAATTCATTGTCCCAGGAAGGGGAAACTTTATTGACACATTCCTGGGGTCAGATACATCACATGATCACACTGACAGAACCACAGGCACATAGACACAGGCAACAGAGCATGCACAATGTCGGCACTAGTACAGTGTATATCCACCTTTCGCAGCAATGCAGGCTGCTATTCTCCCATGGAGACGATCGTAGAGATGCTGGATGTAGTCCTGTGGAACGGCTTGCCATGCCATTTCCACCTGGCGCCTCAGTTGGACCAGCGTTCGTGCTGGACGTGCAGACCGTGTGAGACGACGCTTCATCCAGTCCCAAACATGCTCAATGGGGGACAGATCCGGAGATCTTGCTGGCCAGGGTAGTTGACTTACACCTTCTAGAGCACGTTGGGTGGCACGGGATACATGCGGACGTGCATTGTCCTGTTGGAACAGCAAGTTCCCTTGCCGGTCTAGGAATGGTAGAACGATGGGTTCGATGACGGTTTGGATGTACCGTGCACTATTCAGTGTCTCCTCGACGATCACCAGTGGTGTACGGCCAGTGTAGGAGATCGCTCCCCACACCATGATGCCGGGTGTTGGCCCTGTGTGCCTCGGTCGTATGCAGTCCTGATTGTGGCGCTCACCTGCACGGCGCCAAACACGCATACGACCATCATTGGCACCAAGGCAGAAGCGACTCTCATCGCTGAAGACGACACGTCTCCATTCGTCCCTCCATTCACGCCTGTCGCGACACCACTGGAGGCGGGCTGCACGATGTTGGGGCGTGAGCGGAAGACGGCCTAACGGTGTGCGGGACCGTAGCCCAGCTTCATGGAGACGGTTGCGAATGGTCCTCGCCGATACCCCAGGAGCAACAGTGTCCCTAATTTGCTGGGAAGTGGCGGTGCGGTCCCCTACGGCACTGCGTAGGATCCTACGGTCTTGGCGTGCATCCGTGCGTCGCTGCGGTCCGGTCCCAGGTCGACGGGCACGTGCACCTTCCGCCGACCACTGGCGACAACATCGATGTTCTGTGGAGACCTCACGCCCCACGTGTTGAGCAATTCGGCGGTACGTCCACCCGGCCTCCCGCATGCCCACTATACGCCCTCGCTCAAAGTCCGTCAACTGCACATACGGTTCACGTCCACGCTGTCGCGGCATGCTACCAGTGTTAAAGACTGCGATGGAGCTCCGTATGCCACGGCAAACTGGCTGACACTGACGGCGGCGGTGCACAAATGCTGCGCAGCTAGCGCCATTCGACGGCCAACACCGCGGTTCCTGGTGTGTCCGCTGTGCCGTGCGTGTGATCATTGCTTGTACAGCCCTCTCGCAGTGTCCGGAGCAAGTATGGTGGGTCTGACACACCGGTGTCAATGTGTTTTTTTTTTCATTTCCAGGAGTGTATTTTCCTCTTCTCGAGTGCAAGATTGTTCCACCAGTCACGGGGTAAACAGCGACGAGCGTCCACTCTCGTCCAGTTCAAGGCTGTTCCGTTCCAGTTCGCAGTTCAGTTCACACAGAGCTCAGTTGCTGTTTACGAGTACATCGCAGTTCCTTCCCGACACAGTTTACGCTGAGTTCACGTCTGAGCTCCTACACTTCTACAGTTCCTATCTACATCAACCGGCGACAGTCTTCGTTGCCACCGAGTAACGAACCGCCACTTGCGAATATTCGACGAACTTTTCAACACTAAGTGTCTGGTGAAGTTATTATTCAGAGACAGTAGCCATTAGTGTCAAATACGGCAGACCTGCCAAGTATTTTTAGATTAGATAGTTATGTTCAATGTGGTAGGCTAGTCAATGTGTTAGACACGAACCACCCACGTGTCAACTCTCAAAGCTGAGTATTACTTTTGTACAAAAACTAAATAAAAGTTTATTTTACTCATTTTTGTGTGGTCCACTTTATGCATGATTTAAAGAACTGCATAGTATGGAGGCCACCCACCTTGCACACCTGTTAAATCTTTGCAGCTGAAAGTTAGTTTGCTGCTATTTGTGACATTGGACAACATAAGGTTGTGAATATAACATTACGCCTCGCAGCGAGGAGAAAAAAGTTAAATCGCCACCATCATGATTGGCGACGAAGCTGTACGAATTGACAGAACCCAGTGAAGTCATACATGATCGGTGACGAAGAAAAAGGAGTAACTTTACCAGAATCATACATGATAATGAGTTAAACACTAGTTATTCCAAGGACTCATAAATATAAAAGGGAAGAACTTATTTCTAACGGATTTGGTGAGTGCTTTCATAAATTATTTATGTGACACCATAATAAGTAATTGGACTGTTAATCCCACTTTCCTTCCGGGAAGAATTTCTAGGATTTTTCAAACTGTTGAAAATTGTATCAATCTGATATACTACAACCAACAATCCCGTTACTACAGCAGCTTTTGGCCACGCATGAATTCCTGGCACATTAGTCAAGGGCAAATAAAGCTGCCGCCGCCACGACCATTTTCATCGTTTGACCGGTAATTAGAGGGCTGGCTGAATTACGTTGCAAGACTGCAACAACATTTTGTCTTCGATTCCCGGAAAGGCCGGAGTAGATGGAAGTTAACTTGGTGCTACATGTGATGCTGGGCATCATGTTGTTGTGGTCTTCAGTCCTGAGACTGGTTTGATGCAGCTCTCCATGATACTCCATCCTATGCAAGCTGCTTCATCTCCGAGTACGTACTGCAGCCTACATCCTTCTGAATCTGCTTAGTGTCTTCATCTCTTGGTCTCCCTCTACGATTTTTACCCTCCACGCTGCCCTCCAATACTAAATTCGTGATCCCTTGATGGCTCAGAACATGTCCTACTAACCGGTCCCTTCTTTTTGTCAAGTTGTGCCACAGACTCCTCTTCTCCCCAATTCTATTCAATACTTATCATTAGTTATGTAATCTACCCATCTAATCTTCAGCATTCTTCTGTAGCACTACATTTCGAAAGCTTCTATTCTCTTCTTGTCCGAATTATTTATCATCCATGTTTCACTTCCATACATGGCTACACTCCATACAAATAATCTCAGAAACGATTTCCTGACACTTAAATCTATACTCGATGTTAACAAATTTCCCTTCTTCAGAGACGCTTTCCTTGCCATTGCCAGTCTATATTTTATATCCTGCTTCGACCATCATCAGTTATTTTGCTCCCCAAATAGCAAAACTCCTTTACTACTTTAAGTGTCTCATTCCCTAATCTAATCCCTCAGCATCGCCCGAGTTAACTCGATTACATTCCATTATCCTCGTTTTGCTTTTGTTGATGTTCATCTTATATCCTCCTTTCAAGACACTTTCCATTCCGTTCAACTGCTCTTCCAAGTCCTTTAGTGTCTCTGACAGAATTACAATGTCATCGGCGAACCTCAAAGTGTTTATTTCTTCTCCCTGGATTTCAATACCTACTCCGAATTTTTCTTTTGTTTTTCCTTTACCGCTTGCTCAATATGCAGATTGAATAACATCGGCGAGATGCTACAACCCTGTCTCACTCCCTTCCCAACCACTGCTTCCCTTTCATGCCCCTCGATTCTTATAACTGCCATCTGGTTTCTGTACAAATTGCAAATAGCCTTTCGCTCCCTGTATTTTACCCCTGCCACCTTCAGAATTTGAAAGAGAGTATTCCAGTCAACATTGTTGAAACCTTTCTCTAAGTCTATAAATGCTAGAAACGTAGGTTTGCCTTTTCTTAATCTAGCTTCTAGGATAAGTCGTAGGGTCAGTATTGCCTCACTTGTTCCAAAATTTCTACGGAATCCAAACTGATCTTCCCCGAGGTCTGCTTCTACCAGTTTTTCCATTCGTCTGTAAAGAATTCGCTTTAGTATTTTGCATCCGTGACTTATTAAACTGATAGCACGGTAATTTTCACATCTGTCAATACCTGCTTTCTTTGGGATTGGAATTATTATATTCTTCTTTAAGTCTGGGGTATCTCGCCTGTCTCATACATCTTGCTTACCAGATGGTAAAGCTTTGTCAGGACTGGCTCTCCAGAGGCAGTCAGTAGTTCTAATGGAATGTTGTCTACTCTCGGGGCCTTGTTTCGACTTAGGTCTTTCAGTGTCAAACTCTTCACGCAGTATCATACCTCCCATTTCATCTTCATCTACATCCTCTTCCATTTCCATAATATTGCCCTTGTATAGACCCTCTATATACTCCTTCCACCTTTCTGCTATTCCTTCTTTGTTTAGAACTGGGTTTCCATCTGAGCTCTTGATATTTATACAAGTGATTCTCTTTTCTTCAAAGGTCTCTTTAATTTTCCTGTAGGCATTTTCCTGGGCATCATAAGGTTATGATAAACAAAACAACTTTCTCTGTATGTTGAAATCTCTGCTCTCTTCGGCAGGTTTTTGCCATAACAGCTCTCTCTAGTAGCATGGTAGTTATTCCCTATCACCCTGTCCCTTGTTCTTCTCAGTGCTTGCCATGTCTTTCTTTCCTCACCGATTATTCGGAGGATCACCTGATTTTTTGTGTTATCAGTCCACCAAATTTTCAACAGCCTTCTCTGGTACCACATTACAAACGCTTCGATTTATTTACTTTGCAGTTTCCACTCAGCCCATTGTTCGATTCTGTACAATGCTCTGCTCACGACATACATTTCCAAACAGTTCTTCCTCAAATTAAGGCTAATACTTGATACTAGTAGACACGTTTTGAAGAAGAATGGACGTCTTTAGCTGCACTACTCTGCTTTGTTTGTCCTCCTTGCTTAGGCCAAGTTGTGTTATTTTGCTTCCAAGGAAGCAGAATTCCTTCACCTAATCTACATTGTGGTTCCCAAATTTGGTGTTAAGTTAATCAATAATCTTATTTCTGCTGCTCCTCATGGCTTTTTCATTTTTTCAGTTTACTGTCAGACTATAGTGTATGTTTATTAGCCTGTTCATTTCATTCAAAATACGTTAGCTCTTCCTGACTTTTCACTGTGGATAGCTGGGTCACCAGCAGATGTTATCATTTATATCCTTTGACCTTAAATTTTAATTCTACTTTAGAACTGTTATTTTATTTCACTCATTGCTTCTTCGATTAATAGACTGAACACTAGAGGTGAGAGACTACATCCATTTCGTACACCTTTTCTTATGCGAGAACTTCGTTCTTGGTCTTCCATTCAAATTCTTGCATCCTGGTTTTTGTATATATTGTAAATTACTTGTCTTTCCTTATAGATTATCCACGTTTTCTGTCGCTGTTTCGAACATCTTGCACCATTTTACATACAGGAACTTTTTTTATAGGTCGACAAATCCTATGAAAATACAGTGATTTTTCTTAAGGCTTGATTCCATTATCGTGCGCAACGTCAGAACAGCATCTCTGGTGCCTTCACCTTCTACATCTACATCTACATCTACATCTACATTTATACTCCGCAAGCCACCCAACGGTGTGTGGCGGAGGGCACTTTACGTGCCACTGTCATTACCTCCCTTTCCTGTTCCAGTCGCGTATGGTTCGCGGGAAGAACGACTGTCTGAAAGACTCCGTGCGCGCTCTAATCTCTCTAATTTTACATTCGTGATCTCCTCGAGAGGTGTAAGTAGGGGAAAGCAATATATTCGATACCTCATCCAGAAACGCACCCTCTCGAAACCTGGCGAGCAAGCTACACCGCGATGCAGAGCGTTTCTCTTGCAGAGTCTGCCACTTGAGTTTGTTAAACATCTCCGTATCGCTATCACGGTTAACAAATAACCCTGTGACGAACCGCGCCGCTCTCCTTTGGATCTTCTCTATCTCCTCCGTCAACCCGATCTGGTACGGATCCCACACTGATGAGCAATACTCAAGTATAGGTCGAACGAGTATTTTGTAAGCCACCTCCTTTGTTGATGGACTACATTTTCTAAGGACTCTCCCAATGAATCTCAACCTGGTACCCGCCTTACCAACAATTAATTTTATATGATCATTCCACTTCAAATCGTTCCGCACGCATACTCCCAGAATTTTACAGAAGTAACTGCTACCAGTGTTTGTTCCGCTATCATATAATCATACAATAAAGGATCCTTCTTTCTATGTATTCGCAATACATTACATTTGTCTATGTTAAGGGTCAGTTGCCACTCCCTGCACCAAGTGCCTATCCGCTGCAGATCTTCCTGCATTTCGCTACAATTTTCTAATGCTGCAACTTCTCTGTATACTACAGCATCATCCGCGAAAAGCCGCATGGAACTTCCGACACTATCTACTAGGTCATTTATATATATTGTGAAAAGCAATGGTCCCATAACACTCCCCTGTGGCACGCCAGAGGTTACTTTAACGTCTGTAGACGTCTGTACGTTGATAACAACATGCTGTGTTCTGTTTGCTAAAAACTCTTCAATCCAGCCACGCAGCTGGTCTGATATTCCGTAGGCTCTTACTTTGTTTATCAGGCGACAGTGCGGAACTGTATCGAACGCCTTCCGGAAGTCAAGGAAAATAGCATCTACCTGGGAGCCTGTATGTAATATTTACTGGGTCTCATGAACAAATAAAGCGAGTTGGGTCTCACACGATCGCTGTTTCCGGAATCCATGTTGATTCCTACATAGTAGATTCTGAGTTTCCAAAAACGGCATGATACTCGAGCAAGAAACATGTTCTAAAATTCTAAAACAGATCGACGTCAGAGATATAGGTCTATAGTTTTGCGCATCTGCTCGACGACCCTTCTTGAAGACTGGGACTACCTGTGCTCTTTTCCAATCATTTGGAACCTTCCGTTCCTCTAGAGACTTGCGGTACACGGCTGTTAGAAGTGGGGCAAGTTCTTTCGCGTACTTTGTGTAGAATCGAACTGGTATCCCGCCAGGTCCAGTGGACTTTCCTCTGTTAAGTGATTCCAGTTGCTTTTCTATTCCTTGGACACTTATTTCGATGTCAGCCATTTTTTCGTTTGTGCGAGGATTTAGAGAAGGAACTGCAGTGCGGTCTTCCTCTGTGAAACAGCTTTGGAAAAAGGTGTTTAGTATTTCAGCTTTACGCGTGTCGTCCTCTGTTTCAGTGCCATCCTCGTCCCAGAGTGTCTGGATATGCTGTTCCGATCCACTTACTGATTTAACGTAAGACCAGAACTTCCACCTTTCGTAAAGGACAAGGATAAATTTCGTAAACAATCATCATTGACCCGCAGATAGAATCTTCTCTCTTCACCAAACACAACTAAGTCATATTGATCCCTCGTCTTTACTTACACTGTCGAAGGTGAGCTGCAGAGTTATTTGATACGGGGAGAAGTCTGGTGAGCGACATCCTCATTCGTAACACAACGTCGAATAAATGTAGATTTTCCGAGTTCTATTAACATATAGGCCTATTATGGAAAACGATGCAATGGTTCTTTCAACGAGGTCAATGACGATTTCCTGCCTCATTGATATCATCTTCCATCCTGTTTTTTCCTTGTAGGTTTGATGTTTATTGTCAATAAGTCGCAGGTTTACAGCTCGTCACTAAGCAACACTGAAAAACATGTTGAAAACATCGCAGTCTGTTCAGCGTTCGACAGGGTACTTTCGGACGTCTGGATTCTAACACGATATCTATGCTGAAACTTCACAAAAATTTTCGTGTATAATAAGATGTGTTATGACTCAGTTGAAGTAATCTGATTAACTGTAGCAGTTGTTGGTCGCTGGTTCTGACTTCCAGTAAACTGTCACAAACTGAAAATTATTCAATTCATACTGAAGTAATATATTTTTTACACAACATTTTTATTTTGTCGCGCTTCTAATACGTTTAAGGAAGTATGTGAGCCTCCGTTATAGTTGCTCTACAATACTGATGTGCGCAGTGATCTATACATGCTAATGACAAATTACTGGCCAACAGAATTGACTTTTTTCATCAACAACGAAAGCTAAACACAATGCTTAACGTGATCTCAAAGAAAGACGTTCAATAAGTTGTAGTTACGGCTTTGATAGAGGAGACGTGAGTTTCAGCACTAACATCCTACCGGAAGTTCCATTATAGCTAAAATTTACAATCAGTTGATGAATTAGACGACTATGGTAATGCTGCCTTTCCGTTTGAGATGAAAAGCACAGCCGGAGAAAAAAGTGAAGTACGCAGAGGGGGAGCATGAACAAAATGAAACTTCACGGATTGACAGCGTATGTAATGTTATTTTAATCATTATAACATCGAGACAAATTTACAAAGAAGTCCGCAGTACGACCCCACTTATCACTATGACATTGCACCCACTCGGGCCTGGATGTAGGCCCTGATTCGGTTGCGAAGGGTGTCATAAAGCTGTCGAATCTCTCCTGAGGCATGTCGCCACACAACTGTTGTATCTGGTCTTAATTTCCTGGATACTGCACAGAATTGACGGAGGAGCTGATTCCACATATCGCCCTTCAGGGACAGAGCTTGGCATCTTGCTGGCCAGTGGAGTACCATCACGCTGGCATTTTACACGTGCCATAGTGCGGACAGCATTGTCCTGCTGAAAAATGGCATCATGATATTGTCGCACGGCAGGTAACAACCAAGGAGGCAGGATCTTCGTGACGTACCATCGTCAATGTTCCCTCGGTCACTACCACCCATGACCTGAGGTCATACCCGACGGCTCCCCAAACCATGACGACTGGAGTAAGCCCTTCGCTCCTCTCCAAAACGTTGAAAGAATGGGGCATATGCCCAGATCGCCGATGACGGTAATCTAAGGTAGTGCAGAACCGCGATTCTTCGCTGAACACAGTGTGACACCACTCAACAGCCAACGGTCTGTTCTTCCGGGCACGGTACTACTCCAAACGAAGCTGTTTGTGTTGTTAACGGCAGCCTACGCTTGGGACGGTTATTTTCCACTCTGGCTGCTGCTTGTCTCTGATCAATGGTACAAGATAACACAGAATACGACAGTTAGTCCATTACTTGTTCTCGGACAGCAGAGGCAATCCTCCCTTCTGATGCTCCACTGGAACCTTGAAAATGAGTATGTCTGTCTTCATGTTCTCCTGCAGTCCAAAATCTGGCCACCGTCATATCCGAATGCACCACAAATCGGAGTATTGCACTATTCGACATGACGGCGAGACACAGACCGTGAATGAGGCCTTTCTCAAATTCCGTCAAGTGCTGATAATGTGTCCTCTCCGTGTCCTTCACAGCGATCACTCAACATCTGGCACTGTTCATGCTTCTTATATACCCTACGATTTCTGGAGATAACACTGAACACTATCAACACTGAACACTAACAACACTGCTGGCCGGGGTGGCCGAGCGGTTCTAGGCGCTACAGTCTGGAACCCCGCGACCGCTACGGGCGCAGGTTCGAATCCTGCCTCGGGCATTGATGTGTGTGATGTCCTTAGGTTAGTTAGGTTTAAGTAGTTCTAAGTTCTAGGGGACTGATGACCTCAGAAGTTAAGTCCCAAAGTGCTCAGAGCCATTTCTGAACTAACAACACTGAACACTAAGAATACTGATGCACTCTGGTGGCTGTTTTGTCTCTTACATAGAATCACAACTCTAATCATTTACACACCTGCCAATGGTGTTCCTGTATGATCTGTCATTTTCTACTTCTGTGAGACATTGTATCTATGCTTGACGAAAGCTCACAAGAATAAATCAGCACACAATGACAGATCTGCTGAGCTGGGTTACCATGTGTAGAAAGTATTTGTCGGCAACCTATCCACGGGCTTTGCAGTTGTGGAGGACTAATAACTACTCTGAGATAGAAATACATGCTTGCAGTACACAGTTTCAGTAATGACCCCATTTCACCCTGGCATTTCGTAGTGATTACCTGTGCATATCAGCCTATGTAAATTGACCTGTAGTCAGTGTTAGCGATCGTAAATTCTGAAATCTTCAATCACGGCACTCCAATACAATGAAATAGTATGCTAGAATGGTTGGAAAACATGTACCCAGTAAAATAATGAGCCACAGAAGTGTAAATAAAATGTTCTTATGTATATAATGAGTTACAGAAGTGTAAGTAAAATATGCTTATGTTATGTCCAATTATTAATTTAGTTGTATCGTGCTTTACTGAATATACATATGATATGACCAAGTACACCGACCAGTTGTCAGTACCTGCATTTCATCCGTCATTCTCACATAAAGAGCATGGAACTGTGAATCAAACATCTACCTATTAATAAAGGAAATAAATTTCCGTCACTATTGAAATGTTACTACTATCAACCTCATTATACTGTCACCAAGCAAAATTGCGCAGTTGTTAAGACATTGAACTCGCCTTTGTCGGACAATGGTTCAAATCACAGCTGTGGAGATTAAGGTTAGTCAGGTTTCCGTTGACCGCTTAAGACAAATGTCGGGATGATTTCTTTGAAAATTACACTTCCTGTTTCCCTCACTTTCCTTCCCCAGTTCACGACATGACTTCATCATTCATGGAACGTTATATTCGAATCTTTATTCATTTTAATTACATTGAAGACAATTTATTCATTTTCTCGTAGCCGTTACATCCGTTATTATGTGTTGCTGACTGTCGAAAACCCATTTCGCTACTCGTAACGCAAGACAGATTCGTGGAATGTGAGGGCACAATCAATTTATCATCCGCGTACTCACTTTCAGCTGGACAATGGTTCAAATCCCAATTTATCTTCCACATACTTGTATAGGGGATGCCAACGTGCATCAGTGTAAACAGGTGCCATTAATTTAACCTACGGCGGCAAAACTTTGCTTTAATATTCTGTCAGCTGAATCTTTCTGGTGCGAACAAGTTGTCTGCTATCTCAAAAACACGGATTGGGTTATCAAAACTCTGTAGTCTATCTGGCTATTGTGGCTACAGATTTTTCCAGATAAATGAAATTTCTCACACCTGCTTTCGTGATTCGTACTGACACACCGCAGTCCCGTTAAACAACAAACTTGGTTAAGTCGACGCCCAGACGACTACAAGCAATAATAGCTGCAAAGGGAAACCCCACTAAATATTAATTTGTGTAATTTAAATCATATTTTCGGATTGTAAATTTAAAAAAAATACATGAGTGGACGAATACTTTTTGAAGTAGCCCTTGAATAAATTCTCCATTTTGTCAAATTTGTTATCGTTATGGATGTATTTATTTCCTTGTACATCAATAAAAATGACTTACCAAGGTTCGTTGCATATGACTGGATGTTCACATTTTATGTTCTCTTCCTTTGACGTGATATATACTTAGCTTTTTTTTTTTTTAAAATACAACTAGACGAATACTTTTTGTACTTACTGTAGTCAGATTTCTGGGGCTGACACCGCAGAATAAGCAATGCGTCATAATCGCATTCACATCTAAAAGCAGCAGTAACGTCCCCTCGATGACATTTAAAAACAAGGAGCTACTATTGGTTGTCGATGCCATCATACTGTCTAGCATCGTCATCAGCAATAGCACCGTCAAACGGCATTTATAGCCGAATCCAAACGTGGAAACTTCTAAGTCTACCTTTGAGATAGTGATTCGATCTTCTCAGTTTTCTATAAGTCAAAATAATTTCCTTATGAATAATGTGTAATCACACTGTATTTCAATCCGTTCCTCCGAAAACTGCAGGTGCAAAGAGCAAAGTAGGATCTGGGAACCACTACTGTGGGGCACTTCATCACGGCTTCCATAACACGGATTTTGTTACAGTTGCTGACTTATACATACAATATATACTCAGATATATTACTAGTTCGAAGAAACGATAGAACACAGTGTGTTATTCTGAACGACGAATGTGGAACAGAAACAAATTATGCGATGGGTGTAACCCAAGGAGACGTGAAATGATTCGCAGTATCGATCTATACAACCTGTCTCTCAGCTAATGTCATCAGCACACTCAAAGAGAAGCGGTTCTAGGCACTTCAGTCTGGAACCGCGCGACCGCTACGGTCGCAGGTTTGAATCCCGCCTCGGGCATAGATGTGTGTGATGTCGTTAGGTTAGTTAGGTTCAAGGGGACACAGTCGTGAACAGGCTCAAAAAATCGATTTTTTTTAAGTCTTAATCTATGCTCCAATTATTTGGCTACGAAATGCCGTTTGTTTAATACAAATCTGATTATTAGTTTCAGAGTTATTAATTTGTACGTGAAGCATGGCAGCTAGCGCCACGTCCATTTTTGCTGTATCTTGCGCAGTAGTCAGCATTGACTATAGTACAACGATCATGTTCCGCGGATATAAATACTCTTTATTTGGGTTGCAAGAGAGAATTGTTATTCTGATGTTTGCCAGCCTATCTGCATTGTCGACTATCGTTTGTCAGTTTCTTCATCCTAGTTGTTTACGTTTTGGTGATACAAATGTAATGATTTTGTGAAACGTTATAACACAATGGGTAGAATAAGGAAGTTTGGATATAAGCCTAAGTTTCGTGGAAATAAATATGTAAAAATAAACCGCGAAGCTGCTAGTTTTGAACAGAAGGCAGAATATAATATTGAAAGTGAAGTCAGTGCGAGTGTCAGTGCTTCAAGCAAGAAGCTTCTAGGTGCTGCCGGTTTTCCAAGTGCCTCTCAAATGCGTGACAATGCGCATGTGGTGTGACAGTGTTTCTGTTGTTACTGATACAAACATTCTGATCTCCATGAGGTCATTATGTGAACTTATCGAAAAACACACAAATTGTAAAAACTGTGGTGGAAACGTTACTTTGCACGAAGATGTGGTGAAAACGAAGGGAATTGTTTGTAATTTAGTTTTGACATGTTTGGAATGTAGCTGTACTGCCAATACAGTGTCATCCCACGTAACAAGAAGCAGATTGTATGAAAACAATATAAGATTAGTGTATGCACTTAGGTCTATTGGAAAAGGGAGAAGTGCAGGTACTGTTCTTTGTGCAGTGATGAACATTCCTCCACCTCCAAGAAAGTTTGATGTTTACAACAAGACTATTGGTGCAGTTGTAGCTGAGGTAAATGAATCTACAATGTTGAAAGCAGCCAAAGACGCAGTTCAGTTGAATGATACGAAATCTGACCCAAGGCAAATTTCTGCTGGTTAGATGGCAGTTGGCAGAAACATGGGCATACATCCCTAAATGGCATTGTGTCAGCAACTTCTTTTGATACTGGAAAGGTTCTGGATATTGAAATTATTACTAAGTTCTGTGACATCTGTAGCAAAAATCCCACTACACAACATGTGTGCAAAAAGGACTATGATGGTTCTAGTGGAGGCATGGAAGTGGCTGGTGTTGCTAACATTTTCAAAAGGTCTGTGCAGTCAAGAGGTATCCTCTATACAGACTATCTTGGGGACGGGGACAGTAAGGCTTATCAGAAAGTGGTAGAAGATAAACCTTATGGGCCTAGAGTCTAAATTAATAAACTGGAATGTATAGGACATGTACAGAAAAGAATGGGATCACGACTTCTAAAGACATATAAGGCAAAAAAGTTAGGTGGTAAAGGGGGCGTGACAAAAGCTGAAATAGACAGGATCCAGACTTATTATGGTATGGTCATTAGAAATAACTGCAACAATGTAGAAGCAATGAGGAGAGCCATCTGGGCTACATTCTTTCATACAATTTCAACAGATGAGGAACCACATCATAACCTTTGCCCACGGGGACCTGACAGCTGGTACAAATTCAACAACCCAGCTACATCTTCCAGCTATAAGCACAAACATTCAATTCCAGAAAAAATCCTGCTAGCTGTGAAACCCCGCTGTGAAACCCATTTTCAGACACCTTAGCCAACAAGAACTCTTGAAAAAGTGTCTCCATGGAAAACTCAAAACCCAAATGAAAGTTTGAATTCTGTCATTTGGACAAGGCTACCAAAAACTGTGTCAAAGGAGACTGTTGTATTAAGACTCTTGGGAACAAAACTGAAAAGGGACTGAAAAAGATTGACATGGACCGTATCCGTTATGCTGGTATTTCTGCAGGAAATGCTACCAAGGAGGCCAGGATATCCGGAAGATTAAAGAAAAGAAGATAAAGATCAAGAAGCTGAGCCACAGTATAGCCCTTGAATGTTTTAAAAGTGTGTCTGTATGACATTGTACATTACTTTCTTGCATGTAAAACTTAAATACCATTTTTCTCAAAACTACATTTTTTGACCTTCTGGTACACTTTTCTCAAAAACTATGACTGCTACAGACATCAGACTTACAGTATCTCTTGTTAATACAACGATGATTAATTAGATAAAAAAATAGACCAGTACTGATAAGAACAGATTTACAAGCTCCAAGGTGTTTAGAAAAGTTTTAATTTTTTGTCTTATAGAACAAAAAATGATTACTCATGAAGTGTATAAAATACATTAACCATTTTTATGTGATTTGAGAATGATGTTTCAGCTGTACACTGTAAACGTTTCAGGTCTTTATCTCGATTAGTTACTTCAGAAAGTGTACCTGACGTTTGCTCGTTTTAGCATTGATTCCTTATGGGAGTTCCCTCGCGACTGTGTCCCCTTAAGTAGTTCTAAGTTCTAGGGGACCGATGACCTAAGATGTTAAGTCCCATAGTGCTCAGAGCCATTTGAACACTCAAAGTGTTCGCTGTTGGTGCTGTTGTGCTGTGGGAAATTGATGTCTCTAAATGTTTCTAAGGACGTGCAGAACGACTTTGTGCTCAGACTTTGTTTATATAGACTACCAGAACTCTTTAAATGCACGTAAGTAATAAGTAATGCATGTAAGCAAAAGAGTAAACCGGTACACATGCGGGTAATGATGTGAAATGGTACAAACACTTGACGTCGGTCTTAAAGAAGATGAATAGAACGCTTCATTCGGAGAATTCTGGAAAAGCAGATAGCGCTTGCCGAAGAAAACAAATACAGTACGCTAATACAACCTACTATAGAGCACCGCTCCAGTTTTGGGACCTTTGTCAATCACTATGTCAAAGGAATTCAAAGCCACACTGATGAACAGTGATAAGGCGGCATTGTTCATACGGAACTGTAACAGAGACACCATGGGAAGTAAAATAGAAAGTTTTGGAAGAAACACGATTTTATACTCATTAAATCCCGTTGACGGCCTGAAGTAAGTTTTTCCCTAGGTCCATACAAGAATGGAACAGAAGACCAAGGGACGGATATCGGTGAAATGTACTCTCCGTCATGCACTGCACATAGGGATCGTAAGTGTATGTGTTTCTGTAAAACTAAGGCCTGGCTACCAGTGTTGCAGGTGAACTACAATGATATACGAATGTTTTAAACCATGACTGACGGATGACATCGAAAAAGTACAAAGAAGGGCAGCTCGTTTTTCGTTGCGACGGGATCTTCTCATGAAATTTCAATCACCAGTTTTCTCCTCCGATTGCGAAAACATTCTGTTGACACCCAACTACACAGGGAGAAATGATCATCACGATAAAATAAGAGCAATCAGGGCTCGCACAGAAAAATTTAACTGCTCGTTTTACCCCCGTATGAAGACAGTCAGAGCTTTTGACTACAATGCAAAGAATCCAGATTTAATTTTCAGTTCTGAGGAAGATTTTGTCTTGGTAGGAGACCTAGAACTTGGCGGAGTGCACTAAAGACAACATGGGAGCTACCTGAAGGACGAGTAGCCGCTGGGAGAGCGCTAGTCTAACCACATGCACCTCGCTTGGGGAAGGGGATAGAATCACAATTGTTCCCCCTGGTATGATGCGGGCCGTCACGAATTCCTCTCTTGTGACAAGTTCGTCATTTCAGAGTAACACTTGCACCCAACGTCGTCAAACATTTGTTGGAAATATTCCAATCTCTGTCTCTCGCTATAGTTTGTGGCTTCCACAGAAAATGGGTGATGTATTGAAACATATCCTACAATCGTGTCCTTTCTTGATATTAGTGTTTCCTCATGACCGTTCCTCGCCGATTCTGCGAAGAAGCTTTCTTATATTTTATATCATCAGTCTACCTGATTTTCAATTTTCTTCTATAGCATCATATATCAAAGACTTAGATTCTCTTATTTTCCGACTTTTTCACACTCCATTATCAATTGCTATACAGTTCTATCCTCCAAATGTGCATTATCAGAAAGCTTTTCCTTAAATTAAGACCTATGCTTGATACCAGCAGAGTATTTTTGAACAGGAAAGTGCTCTTTTCCTGCTTTTCATGTCTTCCTTCCTTTTGTCCTTAATATATTATTTCGTCTTAGACACTGGACTCGCATTCGGGAGGATGACGGTTCAATCCCGCGTCCGGCCATCCTGATTTAGGTTTTCTGTGATTTCCCTGAATAGCTCCAGGCAAATGCCGGGATGGTTCCTTTGAAAGGGCACGGCCGACTTCCTTCCCCATCCTTCCCTAATCTGATGAGACCGATGACCTCGCTGTCTGGTCTCCTTCCCCAAAACAACCCAACCCTATTATTTCGTCTATTGAAGTGAAAATGACGTCAGCAGCATATACGAGGGCGTCCTTGAAAATTCTTTAAACCTTATGTTTTCCTTAACGCCAGTTATGTTAGACAACTGGATTGTGTTTATCAGAACGTTTCCGTTCTACAAGGCAGTTTTCTTTTTAAATACATCCTCATCAAATAAGGGAGAAATTTTTTTCTCGCCTTGCAGTGTCTTACTGTAGGTAGTGTGCAGTTAAGTCCACTTAACATGAGAAGTCCGCAATCCATTGTGGATGCTCTTATTTTCGTTCCTGCACTGCCTTTACCTTCGTAAAATCAACAAAGCGTGTTTTAAATGGAAAAATCCTTCCAGGTGTTTACCTTAACGTAACCAACATGCTTTGCAGTAATGTATAAAGTCTGCATGCTGTTCCTTCAGTAGCAGACAAGGATTTTGCAGCTGACAGTGATATAGCACTTGCGACTTCCAAAATGTTACTATTCGTGCCACCAATTTCTTCACGTGCTTCATGCCTGCGAATTTAGCACAAACTGCATTTTGATGTACGGAACAATGTCGATAGTAGCAATGTTTTAGTCTTTCACTGTCAACTAAATCTTCAATTCTTTCTGCATCGTATGAAAATGTCGTTTCATAGCAAGTTTGCAGTACCCGTCGGTTATGCGAGTGCATAAGATACAGCGCTCCAAAATGTAGCAGGACATAGAGAATACTACATTGAACAATTTGAGGTAGGGGACCTGGGATCAGAAGTCACCTTAAGGAGATATGGAAGTAAACTTGGCTCTGAGCACTATGGGACTTAACCTCTGAGGTCATCAGTCCCCTAGAACTTAGAACTACTTAAACCTAACTAACCCAAGGACATCACACACATCCATGCCCGAAGCAGGAATCGAACCTGCGACCGTAGCGGTCGCGCGGTTCCGGACTGTAGCTCCTGGAACCGTTCGGCCACTTCGGCCGGCCGAAGTAAACTTGTCTACCCCTTTGTCTAGCGTTACTGTTTTCGAGATTATTCACAACTAACATGCGTACAGGTTTACATGTACTGTGCTGTTTGTTTACGTGTACATTCTTGATTTCCTGCAAGGAAACAAGGAGGACGAACATGATTTTTGTTTGTTTTACTTGTCCATAAGGAGGGTCTGTTGTATGGTATTTACATTTTCCCATGACAGAATGTGCTATGAACCAACGACAGACCCATTCATTACTCAGTGCTGTTCAGAGACTTACAGTAGAATACGATGGAGCAGTGCCGCTACAGTTTCGCAGAACACACTGACAAGCTTCTTGTGTATGGGGAAGTACGTAGCAATTCTCTCGCTGCTGAAAGGCTATACCGGGATCGATTTCCTAACGGCATCATCCGTCACGGCGAGTGTTTACTTCTCTCGATCGACTAATACGAGAGACTTGTTCATTGGAAAGAAGAAACGAGGGCCTGGCAACATGAGAACCAGTCGCACATCCGATTTTGAAGAGGACGGTGCGTCAGAATCTTTTTCGCCTATGCTATGCTTGGATTGATTTTGATGACCGTCAGTTTCAGCACGTTTTGTAAGATAAGTACAAATGGTACGTTTATTGTGTCAGTGGCGCTATTTGCAGTTTACTGTGTACTTTATGTCATTAGTTAAGTGATTTTATTCATATTGTCTCGTTAAGCTGGTTTCTCCAACGCCAGGTTCCCTACTTCAAATTGTTCAATGGAGCATGCTCTATGACTTGTTAAATTTCTTGCACGCAGTTACGGAAACACCCTACATACAATAAAATAATGAGACTGATGTGAAAAAATATTGCTTACAGTTTTAGTCAAGTTTAGTGTTGTCTCCTTCAGAGTAGTTCCCTTCTGATTGCACACACTTTTTCCAGCGCTTTTGCCATTCATGGTAACATTTCTGAAACTCATCTTCTGTATTATCCTCCAAGACCCTCGTCACAGCTTTTTGGACATCTTGTGTTGTTTGAAAAGGGTGTCTCTTGACCGCCGTTTTGGCTCTTGGAAATGGAAAAAAGTCGCACGGAGCGATATCTTGTGAATAAAGTGGCTGTGGTAGTACTGAAATTTGTTTTGAGGTTAAAAATTGCTGTATTGACAGAGCAGTATGGGATGGCGCATTATCGTGATGCAGAATCCAATTATCAGCAAAGAACTCTTTTACGAAGTCTTTCTAAAATTTCTTTGTAGTAATATTGATTAACTGTTTGTCCAGGAGGCACCCAACCTTTATGAATAATTCCCTTGGAATCAAAGAAGCACAGAAGCATGCATTTCACTTTTGACTTTGACATGCGAGCTTTTTTTGGTCTGGGTGATCCCTTTGAGTACCGTTGCGAACTTTGGCGTTTTGCCTCTGGATCGTACTGAAAAAAAACAACTTTCATCACCAGTGATAACACAGCTCAACAATTCTGTGCTGATTTCCGTTTGCTCTAACAGATCGGCTATCACATTTTTTCGTGTTTCTCGCTGTTATGGTGTGCGGTTTTTGGGGACCATTTTTGCACAAATCTTTCTCATACCAAGATCTTCAGTTGTTGTTAGACGAACCGTTTCTCGATTGATGTTCAGTAATTCTGCAGTCATTTCCACGGATAATCTTCGATCAGATCGTACGAGTTCACGCACCCTGGCCACGTTGACATCCGTCCGTGAAGTTGATGGTCGTCCACTGTGGTCTTCATCTTCAACATTCGTTCTGCCTTCACTAAACGTTTTATGCCATCAAAAAACTTGAGCTCTCGACATAACCTCCTCTCCAAAAGCCTTCTGAAGCTTACCGTAAGTTGTCGTCGCGTTTTCACCCAGTTTAACGCAAAAAGAAATGGCATACCGTTGCGCAATATTATGCGGTTCCATTTTCGTGACAAGAGACGCAAACACGTATTAACTTATTACAGCACTACTTACGACTGAGCAGTTGCATCAATGTGCCGCTTGGACTAGAAGCAGGTTATAGACCAAGGTCAAAGATATTGTGTCTACGCAAGCCTGCAGGGTTGCCACATCTTGCAAAGAAAATCAGTCTCATTACTTCATTGTCGCACGTCATATTGAGAATTCTCATTCCTCTCTTTTGTCATTTCCATTCGTTTTTAAACGAGTGTGACGGTAGATCGTTAGACTACCTCTCTTTGTGCAAAAAGCCACTGGACCTGTGAACGTCTTAAATACGGTGAACAAACAACGAACGGTAAACAGTGGTGACATTAGGATTCTGCCGAACTGAAGGCAGCTGTGCCTACCAAGAAATGCCAAACTGCAAAACCCAACGACATCTATTGCTTTTCCGCGTATTTTCGAGAAGGACCGAGCAAAGCTCAGCAAGGCCCGGCCTTGGCGTTCCGCACACGCGTTCCGCACACCGTGGCGGGCCTGGTACAGGCAGTGGCTCTGCTGCTTCATCTAAGTGTTGAGCCGAAAATACGCCGTGTTCGGTTTACGCGAGGTGCCGCAGAAAGAGCTGACTGCCACTCTGCCGCGCCGCGCCGCGCCCCGGATTCGCGCGCAGGGCGTCGCACCCGCTGCTCGCCACGGTCGGCCGCCACAAAGGCGGGAAGCCGCCGCCCGCGGTGTCGCAACGACCCCAGGAGCCGCCCGCCGACGCGACAATTGTCTGCTGAATTGGCTGCGATCCAGCCGCCGCGGACGTCTAAAAACTCACTACACTTTCTCGCAGCGTTGTGAAACTGACAATGTGGCGCTGGAATTCTACCAGTTCTATATAAATTGAGGGTGGAGGGGGAGGAGGGTGGGGGTGGAAAGGAAAGGGAAGGTATTACTGATGTCAGCTGCATCGGGACATTACACGGAATTAGCGGCGACGAGTGAAAATATCTACTGAGCCGGGATTGGAACCCGGGATCTCCTGGTTACTCGACAAGCGCGTTAACCACTGCGCCCTCCGGGACAGAGTGTTTAGCCGGCCGATGTGGCCGTGCGGTTCTAGGCGCTTCAGTCTGGAACTGCTTGACCGCTACGGTCGCAGGTTCGAATCCTGCCT
Organism: Schistocerca cancellata; assembly: GCF_023864275.1. Lineage (NCBI taxonomy): Eukaryota > Metazoa > Arthropoda > Insecta > Orthoptera > Acrididae > Schistocerca > Schistocerca cancellata. Next base: position 168,972,993 of record NC_064634.1, read on the forward strand.
CGGGCATGGATGTGTGTGATGTCCTTAGGTTAGTTAGGTTTAAGTAGTTCTAAGTTCTAGGGGACTGATGACCACAGATGTTAAGTCCCATAGTGCTCCCATTTTTTTTTTTTTTTTTGACAGAGTGTTATCGCAACTGCCGCAGACTATTTGGCTCTCCTCATGGCCGACCCACATTCCCCACCAAGCGCCGCCTATCTGCAGTCCTTGTCCATTTCCTCCACGCTCGCTACTCTGAGATTCCCGCAGGAGGTCGCACGTACTTGGGCAATCGCGCTGAAGAAGGTGGAATCGTTATCCACCTACGCGAATCAATTATATGAATGCGTGGTGTCTGTTCCTTCCAACATGTCCGACTTCAAAGAGTAACGCCTCCATGTCAGCCGCTACATGGTTCCATGAACGTTAAGAGCAGAATAGCCAACCATTGTGTAGAACTTTCAATATAGCTACATTGGGTCAGAGAGACATTAGTGGCCACTGGTCAGCACCCATTGTGAGGTTGATACAGGCAAAAACCGCTTACGCTGTCTGGGGCCTTCCGGCCACCGTGTGTGGACCCTGACGGGAGAGACGATTAGGTCACTCTTCCCTAGGACGCCGGTGAGTACGGATGCTCTGAGTAGCATTTCTGTCTGCTGAAATGAAGTATGTGAGAGCTTTGTTTGAGTTCCCGGATACCACTCTGGTGCGTGGCACTGATAATCATGCCTCACCAACTAATTCAATCAGGGAACGGCGTTAATTTCAGTAGTATTCAGTTTATTCGATGAGATCGTTTGTGCAAACGTAACTTGGAGTGGACGAGCGGTGCCACCACATGCTGTATAGCTACAGTTAGTCCACCGTATTATGTATGAATGTGTTGTGTGCTTTGTGGAATGCTTTTGTTAAATTTTATTTCATTTACCGTCCAATTTGTACTTCATTCGCACGGACTTTGTAGCCCGTACTCTGGTGCACCACGTGTGTTTCTATGTACGCCATGACGCTCTCGTTCGACGTAAACACCTCTCGTGTTCGAATCGAAGCCTCAGTTTGATGACGGAGTAGATGTTTTCTTCTTTGGTAAACTTATTTACAAAATTACTGAGTTGTACGCAATTTTAGAAGTGCACTTTCTTCCTTGAAACTGACCGTTAAATTCAGTCACGCTATGACCCAGTGAGCTAGCATGTGGATTAGGGCAGCATTTTTCCTAAGTCCTATCTTTCGTTGTGTGAGTGACCAATTTGAATATGGTATGTATGTGTGTGTGTGTGTGTGTGTGTGTGTGTGTGTGTGTGTGTGTGTGTGTGTGTGTGTGTGGGTGGGTGGGGGGGTGTGTTACCGTTAATGAGGAAATAAATGTGAATTATTGTTAAATTCTTTGCTATTACATCTCACAGCGCCATTCTGCTCCCTAGTCAGGATCCTTAAAATCAGTCATTTGCACCTCCTCTTAGCAATGTTTCAATAGAGTTTATCATGATAATTGATTGGTATTTTATTAAAGCATCAAATGAACGTGAGGTGGCGCCTTTTTATCAGTTTAATTAATTAATATATAAGTAAATTTAGCCCACTAATCAAATTTTGTGTTTGGTATTTGTTGCAGGCAAGCAGACGTAGCCCCTACTTGCACAGTCACTCTTAGGGAATCAGTAAAGAGACATTTTGCGTAGCTGATCCGACTAGTATCTTGCAGTAGTAAAATACAACAGGTGTCTTTCAAAAGTCAATTCTTGTTCCAATAACGGATGTAGCTGGGGAAGAACGACTGCTTCTATATCTCTGTGTGAACAGTAATATACCTAAATTCACCTGCACCGTCTCTACGGGACAGTGGGCAGTTATTCATTGCAGACACAACATTGCTGTCCGGCCCCGGTAGCTGAATGGTCAGGTGACTGATTGTCAATCCTCTGGGCCCGGGTTCGATTCACGGCTGGGTCGGGGAATTTTCTCCGCCCAGGGACTGGATATTGTGCTGTCATCCTCATCGACTGCAGGCAACACCGACTCAAAGGAAAGCCTCGGCGCTTGTTGGTGACGTCAAGTCAGCTAGGCACGGCGAACGCCAGGTCTGTTGCAGGCATAAACGCCTGGGCGTGCTTACCACTATAAATCTCTTATTTTTGGACAAAATGTTTGGTATTGTTTTGGGTTCTGCAGTTTTATTTAGATGAAAGATTTTCTTACTATCGTAAAGCTACAAATGAAGATCATAGTTCTGTATTACTGAATCCTGACGAAACAAACGTAGATCATTATGAGAAGACGCTTTGCCCCATTGCAAGCTACGGTAATTTTACATTCAAGTAACTATATTTACTTGATCCATTTTGCTATCGAAACTTACCCCAACCCCCTTACAGTCAACTAGTTTATTTTATTTATTTATTTATTTATTTTCGTTTGACATCGTCACTGGAAATGTGAACTAATTTTCATGTGTAAATGTCCAACTGTTCCCAGTCATTAGATTACAGTCGTTTTCAACGAAAGGAATTCTAAACAGCACATTAGAAAAGATAAATATTCCCCTCTTGCAACTGAAAGGAGAAACTTTATAAGATAAAAAAAATTATTTGATAAAACAAGTATCTCTCTTTTGCCTCTTCTTCTGTCCCCCACCCCCTCCCCCAACGTGTACAATCGCAAGATATTTCATTAACATTCAGTGCTCCTCACCCCATAGTCATCCAAGATACCTAAAGAAGAGCACCAATATGTTCACAGTTTCTTGTAAAAGCAACCCAGTACAAACGTGACTTCCTCAGATTTACAAATAAGGTAAAGAAGCACGAATTCTGTTGCTGCTGGACCATGAAGTTGTTTCTGTATGTCAATCCTTAAAACAGGTGGAAATTTAAGTTCAGGAGTACACTATCTGTTAAGGAGTGTAATGAATTGCACAATTAATTGATTGCAGAAATCTCTCAGAACAATGTGTGTTGGTCAACTACCGCCAATAGTTTCACATTTTCCTGTGTCAGGGAGGGAGACACCACCATTATGAGTATGCCTGCAACAGACCTGGCGTTCGCCGTGCCTAGGTGACGTGACGTCACGAACAAGCGCCGAGGCCTTCCTTTGAGTCGGTGTTGCTGCAGGTCGCCGAAGTGGCGTCGGATTGGAAGACCGGCACCCGGCGAACCGCGGGGCCCTAGTCATACGATTAAATAAACAACATTGCTGTTACAGTTGTAAGGCGATCATGTCATTCTGATTTCTGTATGCCATCGATGTGCACGTCAGAGAGAGAGAGAGATAGAGAGAGAGAGAGAGAGAAGAGAGAGAGAGAGAGAGAGCGGAAGTGAGGTTACTGTTAAACAGTCTTTGCTCTTGTCGTTGCACTGTCTTTGCCTCTGCGCAGTCTGATACTTTTTTTCTTAGCTGAAGTTCGGTAGATGACGGACGTATTTAGTAATGCTGTGCGGACTTGTGATTGTATATGTTAGAAGAAGAAAGGACAGCAAGGACGAGTACCATGTACATATTCAGAGGTGATAGGAATATGTATTTTGAGTAATGTCATTATTTTTGAAGAGAAGAAGTTTGAGGTAAGATTCCAACACTGCGCTTCTAGGAATGATTATGGTCAGCTAGTTTTCTTGCTCAGAGTTGATAGAAGTACCACCTCACTTCCCTGAATCATGGATCTCCATATTAATTGATTAAGCTGTCTGATTTTGATAGAAAATCTCTGTTAACATTGTACCCTTTTTGAAGCATTGTTCACTTTGTTAAGCGCAGTATTGTCCAGACCAATGTTCACTGAAATCTCCCTATACCCATCCAGATTGAGGTTATCCATGGTTTAAATGAGACAAATTCTGGGATGGTTTCTTTGGAAACGACACGGCCGATTTCCTTACCTATCTTTGCCTTACTAGAGTTTGCGCTCCGTATCTGATGACCACGTCGTCGATGGGTCGTTAAATCCTGTTCTTCCACCTTTAGCGCCATTCCTAAGAGGTCATAAGCAGCTGCAACATCCATCCTCAGACAGCGATGTTTTAGGAGCTATGTCGATTGTGTGTGGTACTTTACACTGAATTTTAATAGGGTAACAAAGGTGTGGGATTCAGTTCTATTTTTAAGACCTATTGTTACACTTCGTTTATTAATTTCTTACTCATACGAATTTTGTTTGTCACAGTCTTAAGAACGTTAATGAATCTCTCTTTAACAATAAGGGTGGTGTCCTATCAGCCAGTGGTCAGGGTATTTAGCATTACTTTGGAGGTACGCAAGGAAAAAGTTTTTAAATCCTACCACCATAGCATGCTGTGGTCACAAAATCTGTAGATGTTCTCAACTATTTCGGAACACAGGGCTGTTTCTTGTTCAGCCTTTTAGCCTCCACGGCACCTTTAATACCAAATTTAAATTGTGACTTGATTCGTTTCTGCACAACATTGTATATGCTACTCATTAAGGATGATTCTTAATAGCCTTCACAGAGACACTCAATGTCTTTCGTTCTACAGGTTCATTTAACTGATACTCGAGTCCTAATGCATATTGACCTTTGATGATTCACATATAATGGGTGTTAAAAAAAGTGTCGAACACTTTGAGAGGTGGTATTACTAATCGAAACAAGAAACGTTCAGTAAACATGTGCCCAGAAACGTATACCTGTTCGTAGGAAGGGCTGCGCTACCCTTGTTTACGGCTACTAGCACAGTCATTGCATTGATAATAAAATGTGTCGGCTGCGTGTTACGACGTCTTACTCACATTACTCTACCTCGTCGCCATTCAATTCCTGGTGCATAGAAATATGGTACGGGTGCAATCGATGTTGGTGTAGCATTCTCAACACCGACGTTTTTGAGATTCCCTATTCTCGCGCTGATTGTCCGCTACTGATGTGCGGATTAGCCGCGACAACAGCTAAAACACCTACTTGGGCATCATAATTTGTTGCAGGTCGTGGTTGATGTTTCACATGTGGCTGAACATTTCCTGTTTCCTTAAATCATGTAACTATCCGGCGAACGGTCCGGACACTTGGATGATGTCGTCCAGGATACCGAGCAGCATACATAGCACACGCCCGTTGGGAATTTTGATCACAAAAGCCACATCAACACGATATCGACCTTTTCCGCAGTTGGTAAACGGTCAGTTTTAACACGGGTAATGTATCACGAAGCAAATACCGTCCGCACTGGCGGAATGTTACGTGATACCACGTACTTATACGTTTGTGACAATTACAGCGCCATCTATCACAAAGCGATAAGTGGTCCAAATAAAACATTCATTTTTCTTTACGTAATACACGAATATGTAATAAAAAATGGGGGTTCCTATTTAAAAAAAACGGAGTTGATATTCGTTTGACCTGTGGCAGCGCCATATAGCGGGCCAACCATAGCGCCATCTGTTTACCCCCTTCAAGCTAGACGAGTTTCTTTCTTTGTAGTTTTCCGTTTGATGCTTATTTAGTGAGATATTTGGCCCGGTCACTATAATGGACCACCCTGTATAAATAGGGCCATACGTGCTACCAAAAAGATTAATTGAAGCGCCTTATCTGGAATTCTCATTAATTTATTGCCTACCTTGCTGGAGGCTGTGCCAATGCAGGGACGAACACAAATGAACGACGGCGCACCAGCACACTTTAGTCACAATGTGCGCAAACATTTGACACTGACATTTCAGGACCGCTGGATTGATCGTGGAGGCGGGGGCTTGTTCCATCTTGGCCTGCTCATTTTCATTTTCCAGACGTAAATCCCTAGACTTTTGGTTCTGGGTACACTTGAAGGAATAGGTCTACGCCACGCCAATCAACGATGTGCGGGTAAAGGGTTGCGTCTTCACTGCGTGCCAGCATATAAAACAACAACCTGGTATACTTCAAAGGGTGCGTCATTCTTTACGCCCGAGGGCTGCATTGTCATAAATGGACGCCACGTTGAACAACTGTAAACACGTATTTATCGCAGAAAGTATGCCTTCCGGACCTGTGTTTATTGGACTTATCTCAGAAAGTATGCATTTCAGGGCCCTTGTTTATTGGACTTATTTTTCTTGTTTCGATGAGCATTACCATTTCCCACGTCCGCAGCTCGTAGTCGTGCGGTAGCGTTCACGCTGCCCGCGCCCGGGTTCCCGGGTTCGATTCCCGGCGGGGTCGGGGATTTTCTCTGCCTCGTGATGACTGGGTGTTGTGTGATGTCCTTAGGTTGGTTAGGTTTAAGTAGTTCTAAGTTCTAAGGGACTGATGACCATAGATGTTAAGTCTCATAGTGCTCAGAGCCATTTTTGAACCACCTCTCACAGTATTCGACACTTTTTGAACAACCTGTTATTACCCCAAAGTCATTTCCATAAACAATATTTAGTTATCTTAACATAGCCAAAGACTTCCCTTGACTGATCTGTTTCACTCATTTTTCCACTTTTCTTTCCCATTTTAATTTCTACTTCTCCTTTTTCCTTCCTTTCTTTCGTTCAACACGGTCCTCTTGTTTCCGAGGGTTTTTAAAGCATTGCTCCGGTTGCTCCAGGCTAGATGCGCGCTGCTGTGATCACTGGAAAATATTCTTATCTGTGTAAACAACAAAACGTGACGTGAGGCAATTCTCAACAATATAGGGGACGCTGCAACGGGCCACGCCGTTGCTTAGCATCAGTCTGAGACGATCCCCAGCAGCAAAACGTTAGGAAAACCGTGGAATGCAATCAGAACACGGAGCAACGACAGCACTCAGAAGGTAAGCCATCGGAAAGCATCTGCCTTTTCCTATCCGCGGGATGCGAAACATAGGCGTCATATCGATTGCACTATTCAGCCGACGCTTAGCGCAAGTTCTCACAGACGTTTATGTGTAATGAATATCGTTATCTTGGACGCAAGAGTTGCACTCAGGATAATTTTAATTTGCGAACCAGTTATCCAGACTGTTTATCGTGGTTTGTTTGAGGCAGTTTGTGTTGGAAAACTATGAACTGTATAAAACTTATGATGCAGGAAAATCGTAATATTGCAAATTGTACACTCACCTATGCGATCTTTCTGTTAGGTGCTCTCTGCATTCGTTAGTAAAGGTAGTGTCCGACAAGTCGAGTGTTTTTCTCATTTGAAACATGTTTTCCATACTCATACACATATCGTAAGAAATAATAAATAAGATTTTCCAACATTTTATATATGCATTTGATGCATTAAATTGTGTCTGTATCAGAAAATTGTTAGCCTTCAAATTCACATCGTTTTAGTAACGAAACAAAATGCGATTTGAAATGGTTGTTTCTGCTGAAAATCTCGTCGTCTCTGTGCTACTCCAGTTCGTATCCTCAATCCCAGAACAAAGCACCCATATGTTTTTTCTTGGCTATAGTGAAACAGTGCAGGCGGCTAATATTTCGACTCCTCTCGCTGCCACCTTTTTGCATCAATTACATTGTGGGCAATAGATCAAACGCAATAGTCATCATTACTTAATTACATGTTTCATTTTTGTGATAGTCAGGTCTGTCAGTCTAGTGGTAAAACGTGTGCTGGAAACTGAGAGGTCGGGGGATGGAATTCAGGTTGAATCACGGAGGTTTTCAGTCTGACTTTAATCTAGCCTTCACCTCTCAACGATATGAACAGTCACCAAGAACTATACTTGGCTCGGATTCCATGTTAAAATATAGGTGCCCTTTCCCCAGTTGGATAACTGATTTCAAGAAGGGCGCGTCAAACTAGCGATATATAGCTGGCAATCTCGGGAGCGATATCGCGTGCAATTTCTTTCGCACACGACAAAAACGAGCGATTCGCCAAGCGACTTCAACCAGTCTTTCGATCAGCATACATCATGAGCTTTGTTTATAGAAAATTGTCAGCTGTGTTTAATAAAACAACGTATGCCGACTAATAATAGTTAAAATGGAACTGAAGTTTATTAAACCTGTTTTTCATGGTTTTCTTGGAAAGTGTAATCAACGAACTAAGTGAGTGTTGAGGCTTAAATTAAGTGCTACTTACACAAAGAAAAATTATTGGAAGTGCCCACATTTTTAGGCCTATCTTTGATCAGTTTAGTATTATCCTTTAAAGAAACTTCATTTTCCTGATTCCTTTTTACTGCATTACTTTTTATTTTTTGCCAAATAGTTTTAAATGCTGTTGCTGAACGAATTTATTTTGCCCTGAAAATACACCTGGTGAAGCACACTGAAATCGTATTCTTCGAGGGGACGGTGATTCAGATCCCTATCTGGCCACCCAGATTAAGGTTTTTCGCGATTTCCTCAACTCTCTTAATGTGAAGGCAGGGAAGACTCCTTTGAAAGCGCGCGAACAGTTTTGTTCTATGTAATCCACCTAGTCAGTCTGATTGACGTTTAATTCTCTTACTTAATTTTTTAATTTTAATTATAACAGTTAAGTGTAACGTTCAAGTACAATTCATTGTAGCCTACGTGAGAATAGGAGCGTCACTACAGCAAATGTTGTTCGTTCCTGCGGAACATGGTACACTGACAATGTGCCCACTGTGCACTCGCTGTGGTTACCCAAAAGAGAGAGTGGCAGAGAAATCACGTGTCGTTCCATTCAAGGCAGCCGCTTCGAATCCTGGCAGCAGAAGAAATTTTCCCCGCCAGTATTTAGCCAGCAAGTGAAGAATAGGTGATGGCATGAAGTTCACAACCTGCAGACTTTGGTGCAATGCCGTGGATGAAATTCTAAGCCTCTCCGCAGTGTATTGTGGGTGCAGGGCACGTGACACTGCTGATGGTGATTCGCTCGCTGGGTGGGAGTGTTAATCTCGGCAGCCGCGATGGAGCTATTCGAGACGAGTATGCGGCGCGCCGATGCCAGGATTAACCCTCTCTCTACTCTCATCATCATACAACTAATTCAGGATGTCCCATGAGGAATGGTCAGTATACAGGGATATAATAGGGACGATGATTCGAAGCAAAAAATTCTAGTAAACATTAGCTCTAAAATGTTTACCTCAAGAACTATGAGTACTTCGTCATTTTCGACACGATGAATTTTAAGGAATGACTCAGTCCTACTTTACCTTTCGCTCGCCATAGTATTCACGGTTTTCTCTGAATAGTAAATTTTGACTAGGAGCAATGGGTATGCCTATCATCTTTTAACATTGCGAGTACATTTTACATATTCCTTTACTAACTTTAATATCCGCAAAATGTGGTGACACTGTACTTTGCTTTTTACCACGCAGGTACACCTGACGATGCGGCTTAAAGCCGCGGAACCGGTCGTATTTTAAAAAACAATTTTATCCGGTTTTTTGCGGAGTTCTTCCTAACACCATTCCATAAAAAGTCTGTACTTTTTCATAAAAATATGACATCAGTGATAACAAGTCTTCTTTTTTTCTTTGCTGAGTGTTCTTTGCCCTTCAATTCCTTTGAATATTACGTTTCTGATGACAGAAACTCCCACTTCCTTTTTTGTAATATTAACATTTTTCGAAGTTTCCAGTTTGCTGAAGGTATATTTCACTTCTAAGATTTCGGAATGCCTTGCTGGGAAGTGTACCATCGTTATCTTTGACATCTGCAACTCTTTTTGCTATCAACAAGGAACGACAGCGTACTGAATATTAATGAAATTTTGTTCACTTAAGTCAACAACTTCAAATTTGTTAGCATATGTAGCATATCTTACCATATGATGCATATCTTTGGTCTTCAGGTACGACTGCCTTCTCCGTCAGGGTGAAGTCCCTATCGCACGGCAAGTAGATATGGCCGGATACTAAGAACTTTTGCTCGGGTACGTCGAAGACTCCAAGTGACACAAGCTAAACAAAACGGAAGATAATCATACTGCCTTTATTCAAATCAGCTATTGGTACTTCTGTGTGAACAGGTGAGCAACACAGTAAAGCTTCCATCTTGTGATAATGAATATATGTTCTAAATTAACCACTGTGGCACGTAGCTATATCTTGGGTGCATTGGCAATATTACATACGTAGGTTGTAATGAAGAAGCTATTTTATTTAGCAAATGGCACGTAACAAGTATTTGGGTCACATTCTTCAACTGTATCTGAATAACCGTGATCCGAAGGCATTTTTGTTTCTAAAATAAATATTTGTGACTAATATTTTACGTCTATGCAGCTGTCAGGCCTAGTCCTTTTATATAATTTGCAAATGCCCCAATCAAGTGCAATTTAAGACATTGTGATTATTAAACAAATCGACCACTAGTACCTCATTGTTTCTATCAGTATATTACATACTGACAGGTCACAGTTTATTTTCAACAGTTTGTAACCTTCTATAACACGTGACCGAACAGGAGTAACCTGACAACAGTATTATTTGCGGATGACCATCTAATCGTAGGTAGCTCATGAGGTGAAATAAAAAGGGCACTGTACAAAGTAAACCACTTTAGCAGGGAATATAAAATATCTACAGAGAAAACCAGAACATTGGCGTGTCGCAGCGAAAACCCAGGCAGAGAAAAAACTGTTATAAACTGAGAAGTTTTTGATCGATTCTCAGAGTTAACATATATAAATCACAGCACCTCTACGTCAAACGTAGCAAGTTTAGGCATTTCATGGATACAGTACAACGAACGCTGGGCCACAGAGGGAAGGAATAAACTCTTCTTAAACCGTATTATGTTAGTGTGGTACCATTATTTCTAGGGTATATGGGAGTGAAAAGTGTATTCTAATACTGGCTGAAACGAAACGAGTGCAAGCGACCTAAACGAAATTCCTGTGAAACATAGGAGTTTGTTCACTGCTTGATCAGAAAAGGAGTGAAGATATGCGAAAAGGGGTACAAGTTTAAATAAAGAATTATCGATGATACAGTATAACGAAATACTGAAATAACTGGTTACAGCAATTACAGCTCATCCACGAATCTATATTCCCGAAACAGCTTGTCAATACAAGGGTGCGCTGAAAAGTAATGCCTACAAATTTTAAATTCTGCTCTCAGTATCTATTGAGGTATTACACTTCAAGCATATTACTCGGTCGACTTTTCCACTTCGCTGACGGTAGTTGCAACCCACTGCCGCTAAAGGGCTCCGAATTGTAGAGCGTATCATAGCGGTGTGTAACGTAACTATGTCGGTGCGTGAGAAACAGCTCAGAAAAAAAGAACTGAAAGTGAGATTCGAAGAGTTGTCTTCAGAGTGACAACGCCAGACCACACACGAGCACTGCGCCATTGGAAACAATCCGACGCGTTCGGTTCACCGTCATTGATCATACTCAATACAGTCTCGACTTGGCCCCTTCCAATATTCATGCGTTTCCGAAACTTAAAGAGCTCATTCGAGCGCTTCACTTTGATAGTGATGAAGTTGAGCAAGCAGAGGCGAGGTCGTGACTCAGTCAATATATACAAACGTTCTATAGTGACGCCATCAACAAACTAGTCCCGCGTTGGAAGAAATGTCTTCGCTGCCAGGCTGGGAAACATATGTATACATGAAGAAGGAAGATGTAGAATGTTAATAAACTTTATTCTATTTGAGAAGCCTTAAGAGTTTTCATATAGAAAATTCGAAGGCATTGCTTTTTGGCGTGCCCTCGTACAAATTAGTAGACCCAATACAGTTCCGTAGTGTCACTTGATGAACAAGGTAAGATAGTACGGCATATCAGGCCACCTTTGTGGTTGGATTGAGTTGCTAGCAATTAGGAAAGAGCCCGACTTTCGTAACGGAGATAAGTCTACACATGTAAAAATGACTTCGAGCGTACTCAGAGGGAATGTTAGAGGACCTTTACTATCCAGAGCAGTGCATTTCGTTTCTTTACAGGTTCAGTTAGTACGCGCTAAAACGTCACTGAAGTGTTCAGCCAATTCCAGTGACAGACAGTACTAGAGATGCATTGTGCAACACGGTGTGCTTTGATCTTAACATTCCATGAGTGTACTTTCCCAAAAGTAACATTCAGTATACTGCGTCTTCCTAAGTGTGTCTCGCGAATGACCATGAAAGTAAAACAGAGAGATTCCAGCTTACATAGATGCACACCAACAATTGTTCTTCCCTCGCACCGTTGCGTCTCTAGCAGGAAAGGCAAGGAGTGACAGTGGTCACAAATTACACTCCGCCACACTCCATAAGGCGGCTTGATCAGTACTGAATAGATGAAATATGTAGCCTGACGAAGAAAGTGACACCGCTAGGAAAGAGCGCAGGACCAATACGGAACGGAAGCTAAGCCCTGAAGCTGCTGATGATGAAACGCAGTTTATATTCTGTGATGAAAGCAACTATAAAGACATTGGGGATCTGAGCTCTGTTTTAGCTGAAAATGATACATGTGAGGTGAGCATTTTGCTGTCTAGACGCCCTCCACTTTTAGTATAGAGGTGTTCTGCAGAGTGGCTGGTTATTTTGAGCTACTAATTGGAGATGTGTCGCTTCTGCAGATGAAAATACTCTGGTTTCCAAAATTAAAGCAACAAACGGAAATTTTGCTAGGTAGGGTTTATTTTGCCACAAAATACACTCCTGGAAATGGAAAAAAGAACACATTGACACCGGTGTGTCAGACCCACCATACTTGCTCCGGACACTGCGAGAGGGCTGTACAAGCAATGATCACACGCACGGCACAGCGGACACACCAGGAACCGCGGTGTTGGCCGTCGAATGGCGCTAGCTGCGCAGCATTTGTGCACCGCCGCCGTCAGTGTCAGCCAGTTTGCCGTGGCATACGGAGCTCCATCGCAGTCTTTAACACTGGTAGCATGCCGCGACAGCGTGGACGTGAACCGTATGTGCAGTTGACGGACTTTGAGCGAGGGCGTATAGTGGGCATGCGGGAGGCCGGGTGGACGTACCGCCGAATTGCTCAACACGTGGGGCGTGAGGTCTCCACAGTACATCGATGTTGTCGCCAGTGGTCGGCGGAAGGTGCACGTGCCCGTCGACCTGGGACCGGACCGCAGCGACGCACGGATGCACGCCAAGACCGTAGGATCCTACGCAGTGCCGTAGGGGACCGCACCGCCACTTCCCAGCAAATTAGGGACACTGTTGCTCCTGGGGTATCGGCGAGGACCATTCGCAACCGTCTCCATGAAGCTGGGCTACGGTCCCGCACACCGTTAGGCCGTCTTCCGCTCACGCCCCAACATCGTGCAGCCCGCCTCCAGTGGAGTCGCGACAGGCGTGAATGGAGGGACGAATGGAGACGTGTCGTCTTCAGCGATGAGAGTCGCTTCTGCCTTGGTGCCAATGATGGTCGTATGCGTGTTTGGCGCCGTGCAGGTGAGCGCCACAATCAGGACTGCATACGACCGAGGCACACAGGGCCAACACCCGGCATCATGGTGTGGGGAGCGATCTCCTACACTGTCCGCACACCACTGGTGATCGTCGAGGGGACACTGAATAGTGCACGGTACATCCAAACCGTCATCGAACCCATCGTTCTACCATTCCTAGACCGGCACGGGAACTTGCTGTTCCAACAGGACAATGCACGTCCGCATGTATCCCGTGCCACCCAACGTGCTCTAGAAGGTGTAAGTCAACTACCCTGGCCAGCAAGATCTCCGGATCTGTCCCCCATTGAGCATGTTTGGGACTGGATGAAGCGTCGTCTCACGCGGTCTGCACGTCCAGCACGAACGCTGGTCCAACTGAGGCGCCAGGTGGAAATGGCATGGCAAGCCATTCCACAGGACTACATCCAGCATCTCTACGATCGTCTCCATGGGAGAATAGCAGCCTGCATTGCTGCGAAAGGTGGATATACACTGTACTAGTGCCGACATTGTGCATGCTCTGTTGCCTGTGTCTATGTGCCTGTGATTCTGTCAGTGTGATCATGTGATGTATCTGACCCCAGGAATGTGTCAATAAAGTTTCCCCTTCCTGGGACAATGAATTCACGGTGTTCTTATTTCAATTTCCAGGAGTGTAGTATGTACAGGTGATAGTAAAGTAGAAACAACGTAAAGAATACAGAACGTAATCAACTGCTACATGTATAACGGTAGATAAAAATAATGCTCTTCGTGTTTCCCAACTTAACGGATTTGCACACACATTCTGACAACTGTTTAATGTGCTCATTATGGGTTGCGAGCACCTCTGGCTCCAATACAGGCCTGACAGCGATGGGACATGCTGTAAATGATACCAGTCTCATCCTTCCTGCAGAGCTGCTCACAAGTCTCGGAGAGATGGATGCTGAGGTGACGCAACCTGTCTCTATAGAGCATCCCAGACCTGTTCTATGGAACTCGAATAGGGAGAGCGACCAGGCCATGCCATACGTGTAATACCTTCCGTTTATCCCCCCCCCCCCCAAAAAAAAAGAAACACCTGTGCTCTCTGAGGTCGAGCGAGAATTATCGTCCATCAGCACGAAGTGTGGGCCCTCAGCACCTCGCAACAACCGCGCATGACATCCCAAGATCTCCACGGTACCTGACAGTAGTTAAATCTTGCTAATTCACCCGTACAATTTCATGAAAAACTGTTCGAGTGGTCACTATAATCGCTGCCCACACCATTAGGGCTCCTCCGCAGTATCGGTCTCTTTTCCACAATGTTTGGGTCCCGAAATCGAGACCGAGCGAGGTGGCGCAGTGGTTAGCACACTGGACTCGCGTTCGGGAGGACGACGGCTCAATCCCGAGTCCGGCCATCCTGATTTAGGTTTTCCGTGATTTCCCTAAATCGCTCCAGGCAAATGCCGGGATGGTTCCTTTGAAAGGGCACGGCCGTCTTCCTTCCCCGTTCTTCCCTAATCCGATGAGACCGATGACCTCGCTGTTTGGTCTCTTCCCCCAAAACAACCCCCACCGAAATCGAGTTCCACGTACCCTCCAGATGCGAATCCGTCGAGAATCACTCTCCAGACCAAATCGGGACTCAATTGTGTAAAGAGCATTGGCTCACAGTTCGACCGTCCAGGTGGTATGTTGGCGGCTCCGCTGTAGACGTTCCTTCTGTGAAGTCAGGCCAGAAGTAAACACACCTCCGGTCTCCAGCAATAAAGGCCACTGCGGTCTCTATAAACTGTCGCCTCATCCGACATACAACATTACGATTTACATTAAGACATCGGGCCACATCAGTTTGCGACTCTTCTGCTTCCATTCTTCCTATGGCCCTCCACAGCAGAGACTCCGTAGGCCGTACTGCACCGTCTGTGATTGTGTATACGGCGATTGTGTATATGGGACTACCCTGGAGACACTACTCCGCTTGATAGGTGCCCTGACGTCATAGCTCGCGTGGTTGTCCGTTGGTCGAAATGTCATCTTCCGTGCAGAACGCGATCGTAATAACATCTGGTGACAGTTTCTATCATTACATCGTGAATGAGACACAGGACGGGGAAATAGCAGTTAGTTGTTTTACACTACTGGCCATTACAATTGCTACACCAAGAAGAAATACAGATGATAAACGTGTATTCATTGGACAAATATATTATACTAGAACTGACATGTATTTCATTTTCAATTTGGGTGCATAGATCCTGAGAAATCGGTATCCAGAACAACCACCTCTGGCCGTAATAACGGCCTTGATGCGCCTGGGCATTTAGTCAAACACAGCTTGGATGGCGTGTAAAGGTACAGCTGCCCATGCAGCTTCAACACGATACCACAGTTCATCAACAGTAGTGACTGGCTTATTGTGACGAGCCAGTTGCTCGGCCACCATTGGACAGACGTTTTCAATTGGTGAGAGATCTGGAGAATGTGCTGGCCAGGGCAGCAGTCGAACATTTTCTGTATCCAGGAAGGCCCGTGCAGGACCTGCAACATGTGGTCGTGCATTATCCTGCTGAAATGTAGGGTTTCGCAGGGATCGAATGAAAGGTGGAGCCATGGGTCGTAACACATCTGAAATGTAACGTCCACTGTTCAAAGTGCCGTCAATGCGAACAAGAGGTGACCGAGACGTGTAACCAATGGCACACCATACCATCACGCCGAGTGATACGCCAGTATGGCGATGACGAATGCACGCTTCCAATGTGCGTTCATCGCGATGTCACCAATCATGGATGCGACCATCATGATGCTGTAAACAGAACCTGGATTCATCCGAAAAAATGACGTTTTGCCATTCGTGCACCCAGGTTCGTCGTTGAGTACACCATCGCCGGCGCTCCTGTCTCTGATGCAGCCTCAAGGGTAACCGCAGCCATGGTCTCCGAGCTGATAGTCCCTGCTGCTGCAAACGTCGTCGAACTGTTCATGCAGATGGCTGTTTCCTTGCAAAAGCTGTTAACTCAGGGATCGAGACGTGGCTGCACGATCCGTTACAGCCATGCGGATAAGGTGCCTGTCATCTCGACTGCTTGTGATATGAGGCCGTTGGGATCCAGCACGGCGTTCCGTATTACCCTCCTGAACCCACCGATTCCATATTCTGCTAACAGTCATTGGATCTTCACCAAAGCGAGCAGCAATGTCGCGATACGATAAACCGCAATCGCGATAGGCTGTAATCCGACATTTATCAAAGTCGGAAACGTGATGGTACGCATTTCTCCTCCTTACACGAGGCATCACAACAACGTTTCACCAGGCAACGCCGGTCAACTGCTGTTTGTGTATGAGAAATCGGTTGGAAACTTTCCTCATGTGAGCATGTTGTAAGTGTCACCACCGGCGCCAACCTTGTGTGAATGCTCTGAAAAGCTAATCATTTGCTTATCACAGCATCTTCTTCCTGTCGGTTAAATTTCGCGTCTGTAGCACGTCATCTTCGTGGTGTGGCAATTTTAATGGCCAGTAGTGTAATTTTTGATCCCAATGTATGATGTCCGCCTCGGTAGCTGAGTGGTCAGCGCGACAGATTAATCCTAAGGGCTCGGCTTCGATTCCTGGCTGTGTCGGAGCTTTTCTCGACTTAGGGACTGGGTGTTGTGTTGTCCTCATCATCATCATTTCATTCCCATCGAGGCGCAAGTCGCCGAAGTGGCGTCAAATCGAAAGACTTGCACCCGGCGAATGGTCTAGCCGACGGGAAGCTCTAGTCACACGACATTTATTTACCAGTGTATGACTCCCAGCACAAGCCGCATTTGCGGCTTAGTGTTCGTCGAGTCACGGGCGAGCTTACAGTTAGGCGGTGTGAGCGGCGCGATACCCTTGACCTCGGTCGTGTATAATGAGGAGCGGTGGCGTGCCTGGCAAGGCGTGCAGATACGCTCCTGGGTAGCGCGCCGGCAGTGCGCAGACACTGCGGCGGGTCGATCGGCCGCCGCCGCCGCCGCGGCCACGGCGACGCCCTTGAGGCGCAGCCAGGGTCGCCGCTGCTGATGCGTCACGCACCCGCCAACAACTGATTTGCGTGTCCGCGGCCCTCGCCTCGGGAGGCGACGTTAATTACAGAAAGCAAAGTCCCTGGCTCTTGAGTTCGGGTGAATAATTCGTAGCCTACTCCGTCTGCCTACAGCGGCCCGACTACGTAAATAGACAACGGCTACCGGCTTGGAGCAACAAGGTTTCCCAGATCACGAACCTTCATACGAAGGCAAGGGGAAAATCCTTCGGCTTAGTAGTTAAAGACTCAGTAATTTTAGCTGGTTACGTCAATACACTTCGTCCAACGCTGCTCCATGTACCAGGTTCAGTCTCTTTAACAGAAATTTCGGGAAATCTGTAAATACCCATAAATGGTTACCATAATCTCTTCGTTGGACGCAAAACGGTACGTAGCTATGAATTTCTTTATTACACTACTGGCCATTAAAATTGCTACACCACGAAGATGACGTGGCCGGCCGTAGTGGCCGAGCGGTTCTAGGCGCTACAGTCTGGAAACGCGCGACCGCTACGGTCGCAGGTTCGAATCCTGCCTCGGGCATGGATGTGTGTGGTGTCCTTAGGTTAGTTACGTTTAAGTAGTTCTAAGATCTAGGGGACTGATGACCACAGCAGTTAAGTCCCATAGTGCTCAGAGCCATTTGAACCATTTGCAGATGACGTGCTACAGACGCGAAATTTAACCGACAGGAAGAAGATGCTGTGATATGCAAATGATTAGCTTTTCAGAGCATTCACACAAGGCTGGCGCCGGTGGTGACACTTACAACATGCTCACATGAGGAAAGTTTCCAACCGATTTCTCATACACAATTGCAGTTGACCGGCGTTGCCTGGTGAAACGTTGTTGTGATGCCTCCTGTAAGGAGGAGAAATGCGTACCATCACATTTACGATTTTGATAAAGGTCGGATTGTAGCCTATCGCGATTGCGGTTTATCGTATCGCGACATTGCTGCTCGCGTTCGTTGAGATCCGATGGCTGTTAGCAGGATGTAGAATCGGTGGGTTCAGGTGGGTAATACGGAACGCCGTGCTGGATCCCAACAGCCTCGTATCACTAGCAGTCGAGATGACAGGCATCTTATCCGCATGGCTGTAACGGATCGTGGAGCCACGTCTCGATCCCTAAAGCAACAGATGGGGACGTTTGCAAGATAACAACCATCTGCACGAACAGTTCGACGACGTTCGCAGAAGCATGGACTATCAGCTCGGAGACCATGGCTGCGGTTACCATTGACGCTGCATCACAGACAGCGCCTGCGATGGTGTACTCAACGACGAACCTGGGTGCACGAATGGCAAAACGTCATTTTTTTAGATGAATCCAGGTTCTGTTTACAGCATCATGATGGTCGCATCCGCGTTTGGCGACATCGTGGTGAACGCACATTGAAAGCGTGTATTCGTCATCGCCGTACTGGCGTATCACCCGGCGTGATGGTATGGGGTGCCATTGGTTACACGTCTCGGTCACCTCTTGTTCGCATTGACGGCACTTTGAACAGTGGACGTTACATTTCAGATGTGTTGCGAACCGTGGCTCTACCCTTCATTCGATCCCTGCGAAACCTTACATTTCTGCAGGATAATGCACGGACACATGTTTCATGTCCTGTACGGGCCTTTCTGGATACAGAAAATGTTGGACTACTGCCCTGGCCAGCACATTCTCCAGATCTGTCACCAATTGAAAATGTCCGGTCAGTGGTGGCCGAGCAACTGGCTCGTCACAATACAAGTCACTACTCTTGATGAACTGTGGTATCGTGTTGAAGCTGCATGGGCAGTTGTATCTGTACACGTCATCCAAGCTCTGTTTGACTCAATGCCCAGGCGTATCAAGGCCGTTATTAAGGCCAGAGGTGGTTGTTCTGGGTACCGATTTCTCAGGATCTATGCTCCCAACTTGCATGAAAATGTAATCACATGTCAGTTCTAGTATAATATATTTGTCCAAAGAATACCCGTTTATCATCTGTATTTCTTCTTGGTGTAGCAATTTTAATGGCCAGTAGTGTATTAAATTCCGTTTAGGCTGACAATACACCACATGTTCTTAGTTCTGTACAGGTTCCCTTTTGCTGCAGCACTGTTTAGTCCCGTCGGGCTTTCCTTTTATTCTGGTACTCTTTCATCTTGGCGAGCTTCTCTCTTACTCTGATACTCTTGCATCCTGTCGAGCTTCTCTCTTACTCTGATACTCTTTCATCCTGTCGAGCTTTCCGCCTACTCCAGTTCTCCTTCATCCTAGCTCTATGTATATTTTTCTATTGCTGCGACCAGTTCACCTTACTTGCTGGATGCACTTATACATCTCTTCAGTCACTGGAATAACTCTGTATTGATGTCTATCTGTGGCCAGTGACTCGTCGTTCAAGATCTTTTTTAACTAGTGTTGCTCATTTGATATAAGTCGCTTTCTCTGTACAGGAAGTGCTGAAGAGCATATACGAGGGTCGTCCACAAAGTAAGTTTCGTTTCTGTTTCTATCCGCGGCAGCGCTACGATCGCAGTTCCGAGCATGCGCGGCAGTTACTCTGACTCAAGGAGAATACATGTACGCCATTTTCAGATCGCTGCTGCCGACGAGTGCTTTGTAGTGCCTCTTAATAATGTCAGCCGTAATTGAAAATGCCACCGCGTTTGGTCACATTCGCCGTGTGAAGTCTGGCATTATCGTGAAAAAAAAAAACAACATCTTTGACAGTTGACCACCAAGGACAGATTTTAGGTGTAAGTAATGATGAAACTCGCTGGGAGCGAGATCCGGCCTGTACGGAGGATGATCAAGCGCGTCCCAGTGACAGTAATACTCGGCGCTTGTTCTGTACTGCGCGGCGCAATTTCTTAACGGTCTCGCAGTAACCATGTGCTTTGATTGTTTGGCCTCGTGGCAAGAAATCGACCAGAAAAATGCCTATTATGTCCCAAAAAACGGCGCACATGACTTTTCGATGTATCAAGGCTTAGCCTTAGTTGGGGATGAAGTGTGCCTCCATTCGAGTGATTGCCGTTTTATTTCAGAGGCGTCCTGCGATACCCAAGTTACATCCCCCGTGACTAACCTAGGAAGAAAACCATCGCCTTATTCATTGTAGCGTGTCAAAAACTGAAGTGCACTGCCCATTCGTTGTTTTTTTGTGCTGTTCAGTAAGAATTTTGGGTACACAACGTGAGCAAAGTTTTTTAAATTTCAGTTTTTCAGTAACAATTTCATGAATTAGTGATCGTGAGATTTGCTGAACTTCCACAGCAAGGGCATTAAGAGTAAACTTACGGTTGTGCTTAATCTTCTCTCCAATTGTGTGAACCAGTACATCAGTAACCACAGACGGGCGTCCACTTCGTTCTTCATCGTGCACTTCATCACGTCCTTCATTGAACAGTCTGACCTATCTTCTAACCCTTGAATCACTCATAGCATTTTGTTCGTAAACCTCACAGACTTGCCGATGAATTTCCTTTGGTTTAACTTTGTCTGCATTTAGGAAACGAATCACAGATCTGATTTCACACGCGGTGGCATATTCAATTACGGCTGACATTATATAGAAGCACTGCAAAGCACACGGCGGCAGCAGCGATCTGAAAATGACATACATGCCTTCTCCTTGAGTCAGAGTAACTGCCGCGCATGCTTGGATAGAAATACAAACGGAACTTACTTTGTGGGCGACCCTCATATAAGAGTCTCCAATTAATCATCCGGTCCTAATGACCAAAGAAGACGAGCTTCTTCTCTCTCGCTGCTGTTTTAATGCTCTCTAGATGTCGATAGAGTTCCGTCTTTTGTCTGGTTCTGCATACGATGGGATGACAAGCCATGGGATACTTCCTAACATCGTGTGAGACCTCCTTTTGTCTAGCGCAGTGCAGCAGCTACATATCGTTGGTAGTCCTCTGTAGCAATATTGAGTCATGCGGCCTCTATAGCTATCCGTAGTTGCAAAAGTTCTGTCGGTGCCGGATTTTGTGCACTAACTGACCCCTCGATCATGTGCCATAAAATTTCGATGGGACTCATGTTGGGTGATCTGAGTGGCCAAACCATTCACTCGAATTGTCCAGAATGTTCAAATCAATTGCGAACAACTATTGTCCGGTGACAGGGCGCATTGTCATCCGTAAAAATTCCATCATTGTTTGGTAACAGGAAGTTCATGAATGGCTGCGAACGGTCTCAGATGGACCCGAGGACCAATTCTTGTAAACACAATTCACACCATTATGGAGCCGTCACCAGATTCCACAGTGCCTTGTTGACAACTTGGCTCCATGGCTTCGTGGGGTCTGCGCCATAGTCGAACCGCAACCTCAGCTCTGAACAACTGTAGCCGGGACTCATCTGACCAGGCCACGGTTTTCCAGTCGTCCAGCGTCCAACAGATATGATGACGAGCCCAGGATTTCGTGCTGTTATTAAAGGCACTCGCATTGGTCGTCTGCTGTCATAACACATTAACGTCAAATTTCGACGCCCTGTACTAACGCGTACGTTCGTCGTTCGTCCCACATTGATTTCTGCGGTTATTATACGCAGTGTCGCTTATTTGGTAGCACTGACTATGCAAAAGCTGCTGCTTTCGGTCGTTACGTGTAGACCGTCGGCCACTGCGCTGTCCGTGATGACAGGTAACGCCTGAAATTTGGTATTCTCGTCACACTCTTGACGTTGTGAATCTCGGAATATTGAAGTCCTTATCGATTTGCGAAATGAAATATTCCGTGGATCTAGATCCAGCTACCACTCCGCGTTCAAAGTCTTAATTCCCGTTGTGTGGCCACAGTCACGTCAGACACCTTTTCACATGAATCATCTGGGTACACATAACAACTCCGCCAATGTATTGCCCCTCTTATAGTTTGCGTACGCGTTACTAACACCATTTGTACATGTGCATATCGATGTCCCATGACTTTTTTTCACCTCAGTGTATACCATCTTCTTCTATTGGTCAAATGTTTTAGTAAGTGAAAACATGTCCTATACATTAGAAAGTGGGGTTTTACTCGAATTTTCATAGCCAAACGAAGAGTGGAAAATGGACAAATGGGGTATCTAATTGACCAGCGTCTTCTCTACGAGGTGCATTCAAGTTCTAAGGCCTCCGATTTTTTTGCTCCGGACTGGAAAGAGATAGAAACACGCACACTGTTTTAAAATGAGGCCGCGTTCATTGTCAAGACGTCACAGAGTTGGCAGCACCATACTGCAGATGGAATTCTACCGCCAGCGGCGAGAATGAGAACTGTTTTAAATGCTTAAAATGGCGACGTTTTCCTTACTTGAACAGCGTGCAATCATTCGTTTTCTGATTTTGCGTGATGTGAAACCAATTGAAATTCATCGACATTTGAAGGAGACATGTGGTGATGGAGTTATGGATGTGTCGAAAGTGCGTTCGTGGGTGCGACAGTTTAATGAAGGCAGAACATTGTGTGACAACAAACCGAAACAACCTCGGGCTCACACAAGCCGGTCTAACGACATGATCGAGAAAGTGGATAGAATTGTTTTGGGGGATCGCCGAATGACTGTTGAACAGATCGCCTCCAGAGTTGACATTTCTGTGGGTTCTGTGCGCACAATCCTGCATGGCGACCTGAAAATGCGAAAAGTGTCATCCAGGTGGGTGCCACGAATGCTGACGGACGACCACACGGCTGCCCGTGTGGCATGTTGCCAAGCAATGTTGACGCGCAACGAAAGCATGAATGGGACTTTCTTTTCGTCGGTTGTGACAATGGATGAGACGTGGATGCCATTTATCAATCCAGAAACAAAGCGCCAGTCAGCTCAATGGAAGCACACAGATTCACCGCCACCAAAAAAATTTCGGGTAACCGCCAGTGCTGAAAAAATGATGGTGTCCATGTTCTGGGACAGCGAGGGCGTAATCCTTACCCATTGCGTTCCAAAGGGCATTACGGTAACAGGTGCATCCTACGAAAATGTTTTGAAGAACAAATTCCTTCCTGCACTGCAACAAAAACGTCCGGGAAGGGCTGCGCGTGTGCTGTTTCACCAAGACAACGCACCCGCACATCGAGCTAACGTTACGCAACAGTATCTTCGTGATAACAACTTTGAAGTGATTCCTCATGCTCCCTACTCACCTGACCTGGCTCCTAGTGACTTTTGGCTTTTTCCAACAATGAAAGACACTCTCCGTGGCCGCACATTCACCAGGCGTGCTGCTATTGCCTCAGCGATTTTCCAGTGGTCAAAACAGACTCCTAAAGAAGCCTTCGCCGCTGCCATGGAATCATGGCGTCAGCACTGTGAAAAATGTGTACGTCTGCAGGGAGATTACGCCGAGAAGTAACGCCAGTTTCATCGATTTCGGGTGAGTAGTTAATTAGAAAAAAAATCGGAGGCCTTAGAACTTGAATGCACCTCGTACTAACGCATACGTTCGTCGTTCGTCCCACATTGATTTCTGCGGTTATTATACGCAGTGTCGCTTATTTGGTAGCACTGACTATGCAAAAGCTGCTGCTTTCGGTCGTTACGTGTAGACCGTCGGCCACTGCGCTGTCCGTGATGACAGGTAACGCCTGAAATTTGGTATTCTCGTCACACTCTTGACGTTGTGAATCTCGGAATACTGAAGTCCTTATTGATTTGCGAAATGAAATATTCCGTGGATCTAGATCCAGCTACCACTCCGCGTTCAAAGTCTTAATTCCCGTTGTGTGGCCACAGTCACGTCAGACACCTTTTCACATGAATCATCTGGGTACAAATAACAACTCCGCCAATGTATTGCCCCTCTTATACTTTGCGTACGCGTTACTAACACCATTTGTACATGTGCATATCGATATCCGATGACTTTTTTTCACCTCAGTGTACAGGGCTATTACAAATGATTGAAGCGATTTCATAAATTCACTGTAGCTTCATTCATTGAAATATGGTCACGACACACTACAGATACGTAGAAAAAGTCATAAAGTTTTGTTCGGCTGAAGCCGCACTTCAGGTTTCTGCCGTCAGAGCGCTCGAGAGCGCAGTGAGACAAAATGGCGACAGGAGCCGAGAAAGCGTATGTCGTGCTTGAAATGCACTCACATCAGTCAGTCATAACAGTGCAACGACACTTCAGGACGAAGTTCAACAAAGATCGACCAACTGCTAACTCCATTCGGCGATGGTATGCGCAGTTTAAAGCTTCTGGATGCCTCTGTAAGGGGAAATCAACCGGTCGGCCTGCAGTGAGCGAAGAAACGGTTGAACGCGTGCGGGCTAGTTTCACGCGTAGCCCGCGGAAAATTGGCTCATGCCAGAACTGGAGACCGACAGCGCCGACTTCATCTTTCAACAGGATGGTGCTCCACCGCACTTCCATCATGATGTTCGGCATTTCTTAAACAGGAGATTGGAAAACCGATGGATCGGTCGTGGTGGAGATCATGATCAGCAATTCATATCATGGCCTCCACGCTCTCCCGACTTAACCCCAAGCGATTTCTTTCTGTAGGGTTATGTGAAAGATTCAGTGTTTAAACCTCCTCTACCAAGACACGTGCCAGAACTGCGAGCTCGCATCAACGATGCTTTCGAACTCATTGAAGGGGACGTGCTGCGCCGAGTGTGGGAGGAACTTGATTATCGGCTTGATGTCTGCCGAATCACTAAAGGGGCACACATCGAACATTTGTGAATGCCTAAAAAAACTTTTTGAGTTTTTGTATGTGTGTGCAAAGCATTTTGAAAATATCTCAAATAATAAAGTTAATGTAGAGCTGTGAAATCGCTTCAATCATTTGTAATAACCCTGTATACCATCTTCTTCTATTGATCAAATGTTTTAGTGAAGTGAAAACATGTCCTATAAATTAGAAAGTGGGGTTTTACTCGAATTTTCATAGCCAAACGAAGAGTGGAAAATGGACAAATGGGGTATCTAATTGACCAGCGTCTTCTCTACTTTTGTGCAACGAAATATTTAATTGCTTGGAAGTCATCAGGGCAATTAAGAAAAACGTAATGAATGATTTGAGGAAGAATTGTAATATTTCAGAAGAAGCTGCCGCATCAAAAAGTTAATTTTTTCATGGCCGATACGTTTTGTGCATAACGTTTTGCATTGCTGTGATTTTTAATTGTCAAAATAGCTTTTTTCGAATCAAGTACTAAATTCAGAAGGTTTCAATAACTGAAGATGCTAGGAAAGCATATGAGGTGTCATTGAAATCATTCCTTCTGAACAAAACTTGAAAATTAAAAGATCGAAAGAAAGTAACGGTCAAATGATTTGTGAGATTAGTCGTGATTTTGAAACACCCTGTATATACACTACCTGACGAAAAAGTCAGGCCCTCAGAAGACATGATCGGGTGTCACTGTAACTAGGGACATGTATGCACCATTAGGGTGTATGTAAATGACTTGAGTTGCAATTCTCTGTGCCAAGTAGAACATCCATTGAGTGCATTCGTATTTTTCATTTAAATTTCATCCATATTTTGCAGTTGTGAACATGACTGTATTTAATACACAGGAGCCGGCCGGGGTGGCCGAGCGGTTCTAGGCGCTACAGTCTAGAAGCGCGCGACCGCTACGATCGCAGATTTGAATCCTGCCTAGGGCATGGATGTGTGTGATGTCCTTAGGTTTAAGTAGTTCTAAGTTCTAGGGGACTGATGACCTTGGAAGTTAAGTCCCATAGTGCTCAGAGCCAATACACAGGAAGTAAGAATAATAACACCTTCAGTCACAATTTTTCGTGTCTTATTGACTCATTTCGATATTGTTGATCCATCGTCAGGTACAAATAGTCTTTTTATTGAGACGATTTGCAACTGTCCATGGATTCACAATGTCGAAATGCATCGTGTGATTCAATAAAACACAGAAAACTGTTACAGAAGCCGTTATTATTCATAAGTCTTTACTACTAGTCGTCATTAGTATTCTCACTAGCTGTGGTAAGGTATGTAAGGGGGGGGGGGGTGCGCAGCGTCAGATGTTGCGTAATTACTGTGAACTGCGAAGGTTACGGGGAAGCCGCGTGCTTTCTCGTATGAGACAGAATTACCTACACATGACTAAGTTTGAGAGGGCTTAAAGTGGGTCTAAATATGGCTGGATGATTGAGCCGTACAGTATTCCGATTTGTAAGGTAATCAGATGTGGCAGCCGACGTTGGACTGCATGGGAACGTGAAGGGAAGCATACTTGTCCTCAAGGTTGCTTACAACCATGTCTGACCACCATAAGGAAGGATCGCTGTATTGTGCACCGAGCACATAGTAGCCGCTCCGCATCTGCACCTGCTATCCGAGGACAGGTAATGGAGTATCTGCAAATTCTTTGTCACCCGACACAAGACTAGTAGCACCCGGCTTAAAGAAATACCGTCCCATGCCTTCAACACCACACCACAAATGGCTGTGTTTGGAGTGGTGCTGTGACTGGAAAGTAGGGCCGCAATAAAATATAGATATTTCTTCATAACGATGTATTTTTCAAGATAGCGTTCGATACATACCAACAATATATTCTCGCGTAATGTATCGATATATCGATAACAAGCTGGCAATATCGATCGCAGATATTTTTACTTTATATTATATTTTTTTCACAATTTTCGGTAAATACTTGAAGTTATTCTTTTGAACCTATGGTGGAATATAATTTTACTTTCACTGTTTGAAGGAGACTTACTAGTCTCTGGGCTTTCATTACGCTCAATCTTCGTCTTTGACTGTGTGAAGCAGGTACATATGGCACAAAAGAAGTAGTCAGACTGCGTTGGGGAGGGGGTGGCGGTGTGAATGGGATAACAAAATTTCCGATGTGAAGAAATAACATACCAGCTGCGTTAAAAAACAATTTTTAAGGCAACTGGTGTGCTATTCATTCACATCGGCATTCTTGAGGAACAGCTGCTGAAAATGATGAACAGAAATCTAATTGACGATACTCGTCTTTGAGGTGGGCGGAGACGTGTGAGGGGAAATGCTGACGTAATCAGCGCTCGGCACTACCAACAGAAATTGCAGCCTTTACCTTCACC
Source organism: Schistocerca cancellata (assembly GCF_023864275.1). Taxonomy (NCBI): domain Eukaryota; kingdom Metazoa; phylum Arthropoda; class Insecta; order Orthoptera; family Acrididae; genus Schistocerca; species Schistocerca cancellata. Next base: position 169,000,294 of record NC_064634.1, read on the forward strand.
AAGCAATTTTGACACTACAGCTGCTAGATCGCTGGCGTTCTCAGAAACGAAAAACAGGAAATTTGACATGAAGTATGCCGGATAACTCCTATATGTAACGACACTTGGCGACGGACCCGTCGGACACCTTTTACATTGTGCCACTTGCGTGCTGTTACCATTGTTAGCAAAGTGGTTATTTCCAAACGTGCAAGTGCATAGTTTTCCTTTCAATTCTTTCTCAAAGGGGGATAGGCAGGAAGCTAGCTTTTTGATGTACAGAATATGTAATAATAAATCAACACTTAAATATACAGCTCTAAAACCGACAGTATATTTACAATGTGCAGCCGATATTTTTACGCGCAAGTACGGCGATAATTTTTCAGTCGATACGTCGATACAGTTTTTGACATATCTAGATCCGATAATGAATTGTTTTTAAATATCGATATAGCGAACTCTAAAACCGACAGTATACTTACAATGTGCAGCCGACATTTTTACGCGCAAGTATGGCGATAATTTTTCAGTCGATACGTCGATACAGTTTTTGACATATCTAGATCCGATAATGAATTGTTTTGAATATCGATATAGCGAACTCTCGATATTTTTAAAAATATCCTTCTGGAAAGCATGGACTGATGGTGAGTGACGTCGCATTATGCTCAACAACGACCCCGGATGACCATTGTCAGCGAGTATGGAGATGATCTGGAGGGAGGTCCCATTCTTCCAAAGTTCTGGAGAGGCTCAGCGGTGTTGAATCTATCCTTAAGATTTGGGTAACCATTGGGTATGCCATACGGAAGTTTTGACGAACATCCGGACTGTATAAGCACTGTAAAACACCTCGTATGTTCGACCGTGTAATTATAATGAAGGAACTATACTAGCTGCACTGGATGCTTTTGATCTCTACTACGAGTCTTTTTCCTCGAAAACTATTTTCCGATATTTCTAGAGTTACATGAGTTTTGGGGAAACAGAGGAAGAAAAACTGAATGAGGGACTTCACATTCTGAAAATTTGCAATTTCAGATTATTTCTTTGATTCTCATTCAGAGCTTTGGTGCACCGATAAAATTTAAAATTTAATGTAAACTAAATTTTTGGTTACAGTTCCACGGTCGAGGTCGTGCTAATGATATATGTAAAAATATTAATTATTAAAATTGCAACTTCGTAAGTTTTCAGTAAGCCGTAAAATGCTGTACTTGTCTTGCAAATATAATTTAATTTTGGTTTAGTGTGGACGGATGATTAGCTTTCGTTGCGCTACTGTAGGCAAGACACTATAAGGTATGAAAAATAGCGCTTTTTGGAACGCAATGTGAATCCTGCAATTGGTGTTTCTCTTGCCAGCGGACTCCTGCTCACTTGGCAACCATCCAGACAGGAGAGCATGCGGGCTGCATAGCTTGTTCAAATGGTTCAAATGGCTCTGAGCACTATGGGACTCAACTGCTGAGGTCATTAGTCCCCTAGAACTTAGAACTAGTTAAACCTAACTAACCTAAGGACATCACAAACATCCACGCCCGAGGCAGGATTCGAACCTGCGACCGTAGCGGTCTTGCGGTTCCAGACTGCAGCGCCTTTAACCGCACGGCCACTTCGGCCGGCATAGCTTGTTCACTCCAAACAAATGTAGTTCTTAGTTACACTAATACGTACTGCGTGATACTACCAGTATGCTGAGGTGGCGGAGCTATAGTTTAACTACGGCTCTCTTAAATTTAGATGATCACAAATATGATGACTACACCGAACTGGGACTACCACCAAATTACCGATGCGCATGGAAACAGTTTTAGTCCAGAAATGATGAAATAAAGGCTCAGAAGTGTGTTGTCTGATGCCTGGTCGAATCACAGTTTCCAAACTGGACTAGAGACATTCTAATCGGGTGCGCTGAAAGAGACAGTGCTTCGTATGCCAACACTACACGCATCGAAATGTGTTAGTCCTCAAGTGAATCGCTTGACGTACACTGTTCACTGTATTCATTGAGCTTACAAAGCCGCGACACACATATGACAAAAAATCTAATCTCTACCTTCCCTACTGTTTTTGCTCCCTACAGCTCCTCTAATTAATATGAAAGTTAATCTTTGATGTCTTGACACGGATCCTATCATCCTGTCCCAGCTTCTTGTCAATGTTTCCCACGTGTTCATCTCCTCTACGATTCTGTGGAGACCTTCCTAATTTCTTATCAGCTCACCTACTTTTCCGCATCTTTCTATACCACGTCTCAAACACTTGGATTCTCTTCTTTTCGGGGTTTCCAACAGTGCTATGCTCCAGTTGTACATTGTCAGAAATTATTTTCTCAAGTTGAAGCCGATGGTTAATACTAGTAGACTCCTTTTGACCAGCAGTATCTTCTTCGACTGTGCTAATCTGCTTTTAAAGTGCTGCGTGGTTCCTGTTATTTTGCTTCGAAGATAGCAGACTTCCTTGACTTCGTAAAATTTATCGGTAGTTTCATTTCTGCTACTTCTCATTACTTTCTGATTTATTCGGTTTACTCTTAACTCATATTCAATACTCAGTACACTGTTCATTCCATTTCACAGGTCGTGTAATTTTTCTTCATTTTCATTGAGGATAGCAATGTCATCAGCGTAACTTATCCTTGATATCCTTTCACCCTGAACTTTAATTCCAATGCTGAACCGTTCTTATATTTCCGTCCTTACTCTTCTTCGGTGTATGGACTGAGAAGTAGTGGGGAAAGGCTGTATCTCTGTCTTATGTGCTTTCTAATCCGAGACATTTGTACTTCGTCCCCATTCTTAGTATTCCCTATTGTTTCTTGTAGATATTGTGTAGTACCCGACTTTACCTACAGGTTACAACAGTTTTTCTTGCACCATTTTATACTGCCGAACGCTTCTTCTACGTTGTGAAACAACATGAACATTTCTTCGTTTTTAAAGTCTTGTTACCATTAACAGAAGAGCCTCTCTGTAATCCTTAACTTCCCTAAAGCAAACATCTAACAGATCCTTAATTTTCTATTCCATTTTACTATATCTAATTCTTGTCATATACTTGAAAGCGTGTGATACTGGGTGGATTGTGCGGCAGTCCCTAAAGGAGCGATGCGCAGGCCGTTGCAGAGTTCCCCTAGGATCTTCATTAAATACCAGTTCATGAAACTTTGTAGCTTGACTTTAGCGGCCGTGTTATGTTCACGTGTCTGCAAATTCAGGTATATCAGCATTTACACGGCGCTCTCACATGAGTTTAACAAACCTTTAACCATTCGTGCCGCCCTTCTCGGTATACGTTCGATATTCCCTGTTAGCATTAATTTCTATGGGTGCCACATATTTGAGCAACAAGATTGGATGCGAAAGTGATTTGCTGCTTTGTAGACTGCATTTTCCAGTGTCTTCTAATGAACCGAAGTCTGCCACATGTCTTACCTACGACTGAGTCTATGAGTCCATTCCATTTCATATCCCCACTAATTGCTACATCTAACTACCTGTACGAGGTGAATGATTCCGATTGTGAGTCACAGATGTTTAGGTATAGGATTCCACTTCACTGTGTTTTGTGAGATGCTTTTAATGTTCAGAAATGTAAAAATGTTCAAGTTTTCAATCTTTGCACCACCATGAAATCTGATCAAGACTTGAGTGGACAGTTTTTACTTTTTTTTTTTTTTAACGTGCTCCATTACATTGTAGTATTATACAATGGTGTGCAAAACGTAAGGACGAAAGTAATTTTCCGATGATGTGTCCATGTCAAGTAACAGAGTTCAGTGAAAATTGGACCATACATAGAATGAACTTGAAATGAGCCTACACTTGCGTAAGAAAGTCCTCAGGTGAAGTGGATAGCAATATAGTTGTGTCCAATGTACATTTCGATACACTTTTTGTTATTGTGATATTTTTTGGCTGCCGCGAAACATATTTTCTCTGTGGTAGTTCAAAATCTGTTTTGATGTTTAGGGACCTATAGTGGATATTTTATTTTATTCCTATATACTTGAAAATCTCTTCATACAAATTCTCACCTGTTATCTGAAAGCTTTAATTGTCTCAGGCGAACTGTCTTGCGTACTATATCAGGGTTCAACAGGTGATCTTATTTTCAAACAAACACAAATTATTAAATGTCTGTTATAAGAAGATAGCTTCAATAATTACCTACCATATTACATTTTACAAAATGTGCTCATGATTTAAATAATAATTTCTACTTAAATGTCATTCAGTTAAACTATATCGATACTAATGAAAGTTTTTGACCTGTTACTCTCTGAAATTAACATGTAGAGATAGCAGTCGCACTGTGACAGTAGAGTCGTAAGGAAGTCTATTTTTAGTGTTGAAGATGGACAGACGTGGGAAGGCAAGACTGTAACTTGTCCCCATAACTCCCATGTGAAATGCACGTAAAAGGTATTATCGATGTATGTGAAGAGTGAGCAATCAAGATTTGCTTTATAAAGCGTGTAAAAAGTGTAGAAATTGTGTATTAAAATTGTTTTATTGGATATTTTACATATTTACATTACTTTGGGAACTCAGCAATGCTTCATTATTGACCATATTATCTGGTGAAAGGATTACGCCAGAACGTTGATGGCAGGAAGAGAAACGAAAATTGTTCTTAAACGCGATAAAAATGGCCTGTTGTAGCGGGATCGTACCTTCTTCTATTTCACGACAACGAGCAATAACAAATTACTTAACATAAAGAAAACCAAGATGAGTGTGACTTTTTAACTATTGACTTCACCAACAAACAATTTAGGGGCTGCTGTTCTGCAACATACACCCTACAAAGTGAAAATTATTTCTATGTCTATTTCTCTTTAACACAAACATTAGTGAATATTAATTTTGTCATTTAATCACTAATATTTTTAATTGGACACTGGGACAAGGTTCTTTAGAAACTTCTACAGTAAAATGTCGGGACATGGTTCTTAATAGGGCGTGTGATCACGACGGATAGCAGTGCATGCTCTGCAAGGTGCTTCAACACTGGCCACCAGGATGGTGAGCATTTCCTGTGGTGGGACGTTCCATTCCTCCACTGATTACTCAACTGATTACTGCTGGATGGTCATTGGTGCATAAGGACGTCTAGAAATACGCCTCACAGTACATCCCACATACGCTAAATGCGATTTAAGTCGGCAGGACGGGAGGACAGTCCATTCGCCGAATATCTTCTCGTTCCAAGCCGTCCTCCATCTGCACAGTTCGATGCGGTCGCAACTGAGTTCACCCATGAAAAGACGCCTATGAGGGAGCAGTACTGTGTCACAAAGGTGACCTGAGAGTGCAGCGTGTCCAAAAATTTGGAGGTCAGTACGCCAAAGCAGCAGTATGCCTCTCCGTACCATAATACCTGGAGCACCAAAACGGTCATGGCGGCAGTGGTGGACGTACCCTCATAAGTCAATACGTGGGAACACGTTAATTCACCCAGGAAAATTGTCGAAAATGATCGTTTTGGGTGGTCCAGGTGCTGTGGTGTGGGGAGGCATAATGTTTCATGCGCGTGCTGACCCCCAAATTCATGAACAAGATAGACCTACTGTAAATGTTATTATGACACTGCACTCCTTACCCATTTGCTTCTTTTAGGGGTGCACTTCGTCCTGACTTGAGTTTTATGGATGACAATGCCCGATCGCATCGAACAGCGCAGGTAGATGAACTCATAGCAATAGAGGATATTCGGCGAATGGACTGGTCTTCCGGTTCATCCGACTGAAATCCCACCGAGAGCGTGTGAGATGCGTTGGAGAGACGTACTGCGGCACGTCCACATGCACCAACGAAAGTACACCGGTGGAGGGATACAACGCCCTACAACAGGAGCTCCTTGCCGTCCTTGTGATCATCATGGTAGATGTTACACAGCACGTACGTCTCTGGTGATCATACACCCTAGTAAGAACCATGTTCCGCGTTTTGTAATGTGCAGAATATCATTATCAATAACGGCGACTTCAATGTAATTGTTGTCTTTGATATGTCATTTCGTTGTTCTTACTTTATATCCTGTACTATACTGCAGCAGTCCTTTATGTGCATTGAGCAGTCGTAACATTATGACCACCTACCTAACAGCGGGTATGTCCACCTTTGGCAAGGACAGCAGCGGCGACGCGCCGTCGCATGGGAACAATGAGGCCTTGGTAGGTCACTAGAGGGAGTTGGCCCGCATCTACGCACACAAGTCAACTAATTCTCGTAAATCACGCGAAGGGCTCAATGCTCTCTGACACCACGTTCAATCACATCTCAGATGTGTTCGATCACGTTCATACCTGGGAAATTGGGGGGACAGCAAATCAGCTAGAACTCGCCACTGTGTTCCTCGAACCTCTCCATCAACTGCTGGCCTTGTGACATGGCACATTATCTTGTTGAAAAATTCCATTGCCGTCAGGAAACGTGATTGTCATGAAAGGGTGTACGTGGTCTGAAACCACTGTACGATACTCCTTAGCCGTCTTGGTGGATTGCACGAACTCTACTGGACCCATGAATACCCATCCAAATAATGGAGCACAATAGAGCTGCCGCTAGCTCGTCTCCGTCCCTCTCTACAGGTGTCAGGGAGCTCTTCCCCTGGATGGCGACGGATTCGCGCCCTGCCATCGGTATGAAGAAGATGATATCGGGATTCATCAGACGATTCCACCCTCTGCCACTGCACCAGCGTCCTGTGCCGATGGTCACGTGACCATTTCAGTCGTAGTCGCCGATTTGGTGGTGTTAACATTGGCGCATTCATGGGTCGTTGCCTTGGAAGGCACATCATTAGGAGATTTCGGTACATTGTGTGTTCACACACATATTCTGCCCAGCATTAAAGTCGGCCATAGTTCGCCACCTGTCCTGTTTTACCACTCTTCCCAGGCTAAGACGTCCGACATGTGTAATGAGGGGTGGCCACCCAATCCCACGACATTTGGACGTGGCTTCACCTTGATTTCGATACTCGTTGAAGACACTCACCAAACCACTCCTCAAACACCCGAAAAGTCGTGCAGTTTCCGAAATAATCGTGCCGAGCCTCCGGGCCATGACAATCTTCCCTCGGTCAGACTCAGGTAGATCGCACTCCTTCCCATTCTACACACCGACAGCACGCTCACTGATACTACATTCACCATGTGTGTCTGACTAACAGTCATTCCTCTCCAGGTACCGCTGCTATTGCCTAGACGGGTTTATATGGGTAGTATTTCGTGGTCACAATTTTCTGCCTGATTAGTGTGTGGTCCAAGTTTCATTGAGGTGTATTACTTGGCAGTGATTTCAAGCGAGAGTTACTTTCGTGTTTACGTTTGGCGCAGCAGTGTATTTACAATTAAAACCATGTCTTTAAAGTTTTCAACGAGCCGAGGGACCCTGTACGTGTACCGTTTCAGAATCCTTCAAAATTTATAACTTTGGTTTAATGAGGAGAGATTATTTGCTTTCGTTGTACTGCTGTATGGAAGACCCAATAAGAAATGAAAAATAGCTCTATTTGGAACGCAACGTGAAACCTCCAGTTGGTGCTTCCCCTGCCAGTGAGCCCCTGCGCATGTGGCAACCATCCAGACAGGAGAGCATGCGGATTGCATACGCCGTACATTTTCCCTCTTTCATTCTAAACTAGTGTTTCACAGAAGGTGGTACGCGCACCGCTGGTGGTATGCAAGGACATTTCAGGCGATAGGCATACCAGTAAAGAAAACGCATGCTGATGTAAATAAAATTATTCTTTCACATAACTTTACGCCAGTGACGAAACTTTTTGCTAAAAGTGGCATCTATATAATGTTAAAAAGTGGATTTACCGCAGAATGTTTTTTTCGGACTGCATCCAGGTCACAGTACTCTACCCATCACCCGTTTCATTAGCCGTCGCTGCTTCGGCCGGGAATGATTAGAAACGTTGGCGATATTTTGATCGGTTCTTGTTGATGGTTATTCAAAAGTTTTCTTGCCACTTTGCGACAACTGCCAACTTATGTTGTGGTGCTGTAGTAATCATTATAGTTGTTGTTGTCACTTTGTTGAGCGTTACGCTAAATGGAATCGTGATACGAAGAACTATTGTGTCTGGAACTGATTTTGAAATTGGATTTCATGCTAAAGATTTTTGCTTTTTGAACTCTAATTTGCTATACCCAATGTTCAGTTATCACTCTCTTGCACAACTGGTTTACATTATTTATAATGTAAAAGTTTAACGAATATTATAAATGTCACTTCTCTCTTACTCATTGAATATTTGTATAAGAACCGGCTTAATTTAAATTCATATCATTTGCTAGAAATAAGTACAACATGCGAACGTGAATGACTCTGTAAAAAGTGCTTCTGCGAAACCTTATTACTTGTGTGTGTTACATTTCTGACGTAAATAGTAGCTGATCGACAAGACGCAACTTCTGCACCCATTCCTCCCTCCCCCCACCGCCCCCCTGGGCCCCTTCCTGGTCCACCATCTCACGGTTCGTTAAAAAGTAAACAAACTATAGTGGTAAACCCAAATTTTCTAAACAATGTAAAGTGGTTCGCTGTGACAAAAAGTTTGGGAAACCCTCCTCTGAACAAATATACTCATGATTACACGCATTCCCACTGTGTGTGTGTGTGTGTGTGTGTGTGTGTGTGTGTGTGTGTGTGTGTGTTTGCACTGAGGGTTGGTTATTCCGCCTTACATTTGAAACTGACACTGTGCTAAGGTGGAAGAGCTTAGTTTATGTCGGGTCTATCACCAGTTTTAACATAAGTGCAAGAAATATTATGACTACAGCAATCTGAGACTACTAGCAAATTAACTCTTTGACTGCCACATTAGTTGTTACAGGGAAGATTTCGGAAGACTGCCGATCCCGTTATTTGACGGGTACGATTTCTCTCGCTATTAAATACAAAATCTCGTATACTGACTGGCTCGATCGATCTTAATTGTTGGCTGTCTTCTTAATAGACGTTGAAAAACGATAAAAATTGCAGGCGTTCTAAGAAACGGTTAAGTTTAGGTGGTCGACAGTCAAAGTGTTAATGATATGGAAAGAAACTGTTTTAGTCCAGAAATGATTGAATACAACCTCGTAGATGTGTTGCCCATTGCCTGGCGTAGTGACCAAAAGACAGTTTCCGAAACGGAATTGAGCTGTTCAAATCATGTCTGCCAAAAGAGACATGACTGCGTATACACCGACACTACACGCATCGAAATTTGTAGGTTCTCAAGTGGAACGGAGACAAGTTGGGGGCGGCTCCATTATACTCTGGGGAGCATACATGTGGGCATCCACGGATCCGGTGGAGCCCATGCTAGCCACCATGACGGTCAAAGAGTATCGCAAAATGGTTTCAGACCACGTAAACCCCTTCATAAAGATCATGCTTCCTGACGGCAGTGGCATTTTTCAACAATATCATGCGCCATGTCAAAAGGCCAGGAGTGTGATGTATTGGTTCGGGGAACGCTGTGGTTAGTTCCAGTTGATATGCTGGCCTCCGAACTCGACAGATCTGAACCGATCGAACGCATCTGGGAAGTGAGTGGACATGGCGTCAGAGCTTGTCTACGGGAATTAGGTACAAGTGTGTGCTGATGTGGTGCCTGCTCCCTTCAGGGATCTGCGAATACTCCATTGCTTCCATGCTGCGAGGCGTCGCCTCTGTTATCCGTCACAGAAGTGGACATACCGGCTGTTAGGCAGGTGCTCATAATGTTCTCAGTGATAAGTGTATATCTGTATGTGTATGCTGGTTTTACTCAATGTGTACATTGTACGTACAAAAAAGGAAACCAAGTAGTAGAAATTTGGAGAGGGAACTGAAGGTGACGAAGAAGAAATAAACACTTCGAGATTTTCCGATGACACTATAAGTATGTGAGAAACAGTAAAAGATCTAGAGGAGAAATTGATTGAAAGTGACAGTGTCTTGCATAAATATATGAAGATGAACGTCAGCGCAAGTAAGACGAGTATAATTGTATGTAGTCCAGTTACATCTGGTGATGCTGAAGAGATTGGATTAGGTAGGAAATGAGATAGTAAAAGTAGTTGATGAGTTTTAATGTTTGGGCAGCAAAATAACAGTTGACGGCTAAAATAGAGAGGATATAAAATGCAAACTGACTATAGGACGAAAAAACATTTCTGAAAAACGTGTACCTTGATAAAATCTAATACTAAGTTAAGTGTTACGAAATATTTCGTTAAGGTGTATGTCTGGAGTGTAGCCCTGTACGGAAGTGAAACTTGGAGCATAATCAGTTCAGACAGGATGAGAACAGAAGAGTTGAAATGTGATGCTTTGGAAGAATGCGCAAGATTAGACAGGTAGATCCAGTAACTAAGTAGAAGGTGCTCAACAGAATTAGAACAAAAGGAAATTTATGGCAAAAATTGACAAAAAGAAGGGCTCAGTTGATTGTAGAACATGGTACTTGAGTTTCAGCTTGCTCGTTTGTGAATGGATTTAACTGGAGGCCACTTATTTTATTCATCGGCGGTGCCACACTTTTGCTCTCGCTTTTTCTTACCTCCACTGCGCGACTTGCCTCTGGCATAGCCTGACACAAAAGTATGTTTGTTCTTATCAGCTAGATTGATTACGGGTTGGAGCCTTGAGGAATCGATCTCAAAATGCACTTATTGTCTTTCATTGTTGCTACGTCCGTGAGCATTCGTGTGGCCACACATCCCACTAAACGCGCTTCAGCAACATAACAATGTCCAATAATATCAGCGAAGGGGACAGAACTGAAACAATCCATTGCTTCAGCAAAACAACAGAACGCAGACAACACTTCTTTTCGTCAGTTTGAAAGTCTGTATACTAATAAAACAGCTTTTTCTCCAACTGTGCAAAGACAAGACGAATTCGGTGACTTGTGATGGAACAACACAAGGACTCAAAGAGGTATCGCACAGGAGGTCAAAGACAACAATTTACTGCCTTGTAGTAGTGTACAGACTCTGAGAAAGAGAACTGCATCTATGTAGTATGACTTAACTATTTTGTTTTAAATTCGGAGTAATATCATTTGCAAGTTGCCCTTCGTATAGCATTCTCAAATGCAGATATTAAACTGACCACCTAACGCGAATCATATATCACAGATATTTCAATGAGGATACACATTGTTGGCGTCCGAAAGAATATATGTATCAGATATCGACATTTTCCGTATTCAAGTATCAAAACCATGATGCACACGCAGGAGGATTCAGTCCCAGGCTACGGAGAGCGCCTTGCGAGCGGCAGCACACACAGCACCTAAGTTAAGAGTGAAACTGCGTTCCAGGCGCAGCTATGACTCTCGTGCGAACTTCAAACATGAATTAACCGTGGGCTGTTTATGTATCACACTCAGAGTAAGATATTCTGGGCACCACGCTTTTGCTTCAAATTATATGTTTACGCTCTTCCTCTTCATCTTCAAGTATACTGTCTTCAACTACACTCCTGGAAATTGAAATAAGAACACCGTGAATTCATTGTCCCAGGAAGGGGAAACTTTATTGACACATCCCTGGGGTCAGAAACATCACATGATCACACTGACAGAACCACAGGCACATAGACACAGGCAACAGAGCATGCACAATGTCGGCACTAGTACAGTGTATATCCACCTTTCGCAGCAATGCAGGCTGCTATTCTCCCATGGAGACGATCGTAGAGATGCTGGATGTAGTCCTGTGGAACGGCTTGCCATGCCATTTCCACCTGGCGCCTCAGTTGGACCAGCGTTCGTGCTGGACGTGCAGACCGCGTGAGACGACGCTTCATCCAGTCCGAAACATGCTCAATGGGGGACAGATCCGGAGATCTTGCTGGCCAGGGTAGTTGACTTACACCTTCTAGAGCACGTTGGGTGGCACGGGATACATGCGGACGTGCATTGTCCTGTTGGAACAGCAAGTTCCCTTGCCGGTCTAGGAATGGTAGAACGATGGGTTCGATGACGGTTTGCACTATTCAGTGTCCCCTCGACGATCACCAGTGGTGTACGGCCAGTGTAGGAGATCGCTCCCCGCACCATGATGCCGGGTGTTGGCCCTGTGTGCCTCGGTCGTATGCAGTCCTGATTGTGGCGCTCACCTGCACGGCGCCAAACACGCATACGACCATCATTGGCACCAAGGCAGAAGCGACTCTCATCGCTGAAGACGACACGTCTCCATTCGTCCCTCCATTCACGCCTGTCGCGACACCACTGGAGGCGGGCTGCACGATGTTGGGGCGTGAGCGGAAGACGGCCTAACGGTGTGCGGGACCGTAGCCAAGCTTCATGGAGACGGTTGCGAATGGTCCTCGCCGATACCCCAGGAGCAACAGTGTCCCTAATTTGCTGGGAAGTGGCGGTGCGGTCCCCTACGGCACTGCGTAGGATCCTACGGTCTTGGCGTGCATCCGTGCGTCGCTGCGGTCCGGTCCCAGGTCGACGGGCACGTGCACCTTCCGCCGACCACTGGCGACAACATCGATGTACTGTGGAGACCTCACGCCCCACATGTTGAGCACTTCGGCGGTACGTCCACCCGGCCTCCCGCATGCCCACTATACGCCCTCGCTCAAAGTCCGTCAACTGCACATACGGTTCACGTCCACGCTGTCGCGGCATGCTACCAGTGTTAAAGACTGCGATGGAGCTCCGTATGCCACGGCAAACTGGTTGACACTGACGGCGGCGGTGCACAAATGCTGCGCAGCTAGCGCCAGTCGACGGCCAACACCGCGGTTCCTGGTGTGTCCGCTGTGCCGTGCGTGTGATCATTGCTTGTACAGCCCTCTCGCAGTGTCCGGAGCAAGTATGGTGGGTCTGACACACCGGTGTCAATGTGTTCTTTTTTCCATTTCCAGGAGTGTATAAGTCAAGCAACTTTATAAATCGTGAATATTAAGTCAAAACAACACGAGTTATATAGGGTGTAACTAATCGCTTTACAGAACATCACGTCCTTTAGTGAGGACCAAGACCGTCGAATTTAGCATAGGAGCTCACGTCCGGAAACGTACTCTCTTCACGTGACATGCAAAATACCACAACATACTTCCAAACCTCCCGCAAAATGGAAATGAGCTTATGGCATCGTTGGCCAGGAGGGTCGTATTCGGTGAAGTTCGGCCACCAAGTGCAAGTCTTAATTCATTCGACGCCATATTGTGCGACTTGCGCACCGGCGATGAGGATGAAATGATGATGAGAACAACACAACACCCAGTCCACTAGCGGTATTACGTACTTCATTCACAGATCAGCTGATGTCACATGTCCACTATACGTTAGTTTACATGCCATTCAGTTGAGTCTGTGACTTGCCAAGAGAGCTTTGTACCTGCTGTTGAGCTCGTGCTATTTGTTCATCGTGTGCTACTGTACAGTAGTAATCATTCACTACAGTATAAATGCAAGCTGTACATACACTTCATTTTCAGTTTGCGAAATATGCCTACATGATATTATTGTGCGGCGAAACTCAGTGCAGCGGGACTTGAACCCGCTGGACTACTGTCTGTGGAGGCGTCGGTGTCGTCACATCGAGCCCAACTTGTAAAAAAATCCAAACGACAAAGGACAACAGTCAGAGAGCAACGTGTGTTGCGGTGTTTTGGATGTATTGGGAAAGTTCCTTTGCTGAACTTAATCGTCTTGGTTCCCAATACAAGTTCTCAAAGTCTGTAAAGAGAATGTAGGTAAACCCTGTAGATAGGTTAAACCCACCTTTTGCGACTGGAATGGAAGTCTTACTCAGATCAAAGGCGTTTCGCTTTATTTTAAAGCACCTTCAGTCGTCACTGTAACATTATATTTTTTTTTTACAATTCTTTCTTCTAAAATCATGAACAGTTTTCATGCTTTAACTCATCCCTAACAGCAATACTAAATTATTATCATTACCTACATATCTGTTTCTTACATCATTGTTAATGTTCTTCTACAAGCATGTATTAGAATTTTGCACACAGCATTTTCATTGACACAGATTATGTTTAAGATTTTATATTGTGTAGGTCCGCTATCATCTGGCCAATTCGCGTCATTTGTTTTGATTTTGCGAGATGCGCTCGTCTTTTGTTTTGTTCCTATGTTTCCTAGTTATTGTAATCCTATGTTTATGGTGTGTAGTGGAACTGTTCTCTGTTTACTATGTGTTTTATTAGTTTAAATAACGTTTGGTTGGTAATGTTTGTTTGGTCATTTATTGTGTGTTTCTTTTGTATTATTGCCTTTTGGATGCGGGAATTCTCTTGTACAGTTATGAGATGTTTCGTGTTGCTGAATCTATTTTCGTGTCTGATGCAATTTTGTTAGGGTGGTGGTTTTCTGGTCGCAGGTTTACTGCAAATGTTGAATGGCTGGAACCATATTTTCATTCCGTTTCATGTTCTTTAAACCTTATTCCAAATGTTTCGCTTGTTTGTCATAAGTGTAGGCAACATACCTGTTTCACTAAAGTTGGTAAAACTTAAATTTGAGATGCATGTTTGTGCCTTCCTCCTTATTAAGATATTTCTGCATAGAGTTATTTATTTGGTAAGCTAGTTTTATTCCTTGTTTCTGAAGGATGTTCGCAATTCCGTGTGTCAGTTTGTTGCCATATGTGAGTGTGTACAAGCTTGCCTGTGGAGTTGATGTCGTGGTGGTGTTGATGCTATGTACGTTTGTGGTGGGTGTTCTGTCTCTCGATTTCTTTGACGTTTTTCTTTTGCTTTTTATGTTTTTTTCTGGAATTTTTATTCAATTTTGTAACTACAGTTTGTTGGTGACGTCATTTTTGTTATTTGAATTATTATGTCTTAATCCTTAAATAGTTTTATTTGTCAAGTGGCCCTGTGTTTAGTGTGTAGTGCATCTTTCTGAGGACTGATTGTTTTTGGGACTGTGAGTGGTTACATTACTGGTGTAATGTTATGTCTGTTGAGGTAATTTTCCTGGAAAGTTTGAAGATAAAACTGTTTTAGCTGTAAGTACTTTATGAGCACGACCGGTTTTGCAGAATTTTAGCTGCATCATCAGGCGCAATAACATCAAGTCATCCTCTGATAAGGAAAGAGAATGGAATTACCCAGATTTCATAGCTAGCAATTTTTAACTCTGTTTATCTTCAAAGTGATGGATGCAGTCTATGGCTGCTTTGACTACAAAGCCTTCTGCATAAATTTTCTTGCAAATACTGAATGAGTGTTGCTTATTTTTCTTTGTGATGCATATATGTATTAAGTTTATTTGTCCTGTTTATTTTTTTTCTAAACTTAAAATTGTGTTTTCCATAGTGTGTTTTCCATACTGAGTTTATCACAGGATGTATGTGTTCTAATTTAGTTTTTAGTTTGTATACCAAGCAGAGGATATCCATATGTCTCCACCAGTATGGTGTATAGTATATTTCTGGTTCTATTTGATGGAATATTATTTGTTCTGTTTAGTTTGTGAAAATATTTGCTAACCTCCCTGAAATGGCAAATCACATTGGCAATTTCTCTTCATGTATGTAGAATCGTTATTAAATTCAAAATAATTTTGGGAATGTGCATATCCCTGCTATGTGTTCCATCGGCAACAGATTATATGTACGATCTGTTCCATTATCTTCACGGTTCCTTTGACTGGGACTGTGCAGCACATATTTTCTACATCAAATCATACCAACATTGTTGTATTTGGAATATATATCCATTTTATGTTGTTTATTGGTGGTTCTCAATTTACTCTGCTCTGTCATTTTCCGCTTTACACTGCCCTATGAATAGATTTAGTATTTACCAGGCAAGGAAATAAATGAGTTTTACTGCAATTTATGACTGGTTTGATGGAAGTGTTTCCTTTTTTAATTTTTGGTTGAGTCCAGAGTTTTGGAGCATTAGGTTACATAGGTGCCATATGAGCTTTGTGTCTGTCATCGAGTGTGTGTTCTTTAGGCTTTAGTGCATTTTCAATTTTGAATGGAATTTGTACATTGGGCCTCTTTTTAGTTTTTCGATTTTATTCTGTGAAATAAATCCTTTTATGTTGTTACTGTACTCTTTTTTATCTATTAGAACCACTGTGTTGTCTTGTCCACCTTTGTTATGATTATGTTATCTCTGAGTTGTTTTTCTCCAGGGGTTTCCTGTGGTTGTCTCTTTTGTTTAATTGTGTTCATGTCATATCTATAATGTTTTTAATTTATTTGCCTATCTGTTCTGTCGCTAGAACTATGTTCACTGTGGTTGTGTCTTTCCTCTGTTCTTGAGATGGTATATTATCAGATTACTTGACCAAATTTTCTATGTACTGATCATTTACTTTTGCATTCAAATTATATTTTAAACGTTTCTTTAGTATTGTGTTTCTTCATCATTAAGTTCATTGTCTGTGATGTTCATGAAATGAGGTTAGAAGTGTTGGATGTTTGACTATACTTTTTATTTTGTTATTATGTCTTTTCATTGACTGTTCAATGACGTTACATGTGTGTTCTTGATCTTTATTCAGTACAGAGCAGAGTGGGTTGCTGTTATGTATGATATCAGCTAAGTGCAAATGCGCTTCAAACAGTTTAACAGTAGTGATGACCTATACTTAGGGCAGACCAGCAGAACATTTGAATATGATTTAAAGAACATAAAAGAGCGTGTAAGTATGGCACCAGCCATTCAATATTTTCCAAACACCTCAGACGAGAAAATTATCTCCCTGCCACACTAGAAAGAGACTTGAAAATAGTCTGTTTCAGTAACAAGAAACATCTCCTAGCCCTACAGGAGAACTTCCAAATTCAAAAGGCAGTAATAGAAAAGTAACACATAATAAGTGACCAAAGAAAACAGTACACGTAGAACAATCCCTCTAGACACCACAAAAATAGTATCAAACTAACTAGGCATTGCACCCACCCTAGATCACCCACCACTGTTCTATAACGTAGCAACAATTTACATGCAGAGAAGTTAGGACATATTAGCTCCTCTTAAACGCACCCCTCATCACAAACACACACACACACGCACACACACACACACACACACACACACACACACACACACACACACACACACACACACAAACACACACACACACACACACACACACACACACGCACGCACGCACGCACACACGTACACATCAGTCTAAAAATATAAACGAAAAGAGCAATAGCACGTGCTTTCACTGGCAGTAAAACAAAACAAAAGAAGATCTATTTTGAAATATCAAAACGAGGTACGCCGCGCGGGATTAGCCGAGCGGTTTGAGGCGCCGCAGTCATGGACTGTGCGGCTGGTCCCGGCGGAGGTTCGAGTCCTCCCTCGGGCATGGGTGTGTGTGTTGTCCTTAGGATAATTTAGTTTAAGTAGTGTGTAAGTTTAGGGACTGATGACCCTAGCAGTTAAGTCCCATAGGATTTCACACACATTTGAACAATTTCTTTGGCAAACGAAGTACACAAAATGGTGAGATGGCATTAGTCTTACACAAGATGAAATAGTAAATATATTTAATGTCAGTGAAAGTACTTTGTATAAAAGGGTAACACATATGTGTAGAAACACGTTGAAAGTGCCGTAAGACACTAAAAAGCCGTAAGTAATGATACTAAAATACTGTTTACAGTAGTAAGTTAAAGAATGAAAACAGTTTATGATCGTTGCAAACAGAGTGTTAAGAAAAACCATATTGATACAGTGACCACTGAAGATGCATTAACATGAAACGAAACGCGTTTGCTGTTAGCAAACCTTTTATTACCTTTTATTACAGACGCAGATTTCGGTATTAACCTGTATATAACTTGCACAACTCCGACTGCAGAAAAAGAGGTCGTAAACAGGAGGAGATGAAATGTGCAAATTAATACTTTATATTATGGTAATTGCTGTTCCATTTGTACTACTGGCGGCTGATTCACACTTTCTTCCAACTACATGGAACGATTATTACGTTACTGGTATCCATGTCGAATGATCGCATTTTGTTTATATATACTATTGTAATTCACTGGCCAAGAGATGTTGATGTGAATAAAACGTCATACCTTTGATGCAAGACAGTACTGTAAATGGAAACCACTGCTAAGCCAAGGTTAGATCACTTTATGAGCCTCTGCAAAACAGTTCATATTATTAGTTAAGAAGAATCAAACACTACAGTTCAGACATCTATTTACAGCGATGGTGGTGTCTCACTATACCACACAATACGCACCTTCTTGATCTATCCTTTGCAGAAATACGTTAACCTTCATTTACTCGTTTGCATTGTGGAACGTATGATTTAAAAATAGGAGTAAGCTGCAGGGAAAGGCGGGTACGAGTAATATACAATATTTACAAGAATCAAGAGGCAAAGATAAGGATGGAAGATCTAAAACGGTGTAAGACGGATGTCGTCTTTCTCCCTTACTGTTCAGTCTATACATGAAGAAACAACGTCGGAGACAAAGGTTCAATAGTGGGATTAAATTTCAGGATGAAAAATGTCAGTATTATATTCACTGACGACATTATTATCCTGATTGAAAGTGAGAAAGAATTTCAGGGTCTGTTAAATGGAATTAGCACACACTATGGAATGAGAGTAAACCGAACAGAGACGAAAGCAATGAGGAGCTGCAGAAATGAGATTAGCGATAAACTTTACATCAAAACTGTGAACCACGAAGCAGACATAGCGATAAACTTTACATCAAAACTGTGAACCACGAAGCAGATATAGCGATAAACTTTACATCAAAACTGTGAACCAGAAAGCAGACGAAGTTTAGAAATTCTGATACGTTGGGAGCAAAATAATACAATATGGACGAAGCAAAGAGCGAGCAAAAAGCAGGATAGCACAGGCGAAGTGGGAATTCCCGGAAAGAAGTAAGCTAGTGTCAAACATATGCCGTAAAATGAGGAAGACATTTCTGAAATTTAACATTTTGTATGGTAATGAATAATGGACTTCAGGTACACCAGAAAAGGAGAGAATCGAATAGTTTGAGTTGTGGTGCTATGAAAGAAAATGAGTTGGAATGATAAGATAATGCATGTGGAGGGTTCTACGCATAATAACCGATGAAAGGCACATATGGAAAATACTAACTAGAAGAGTCGATAGATTGATAGGACATCACGGAATGAATTCCATGATTCTACGGCAGGGTATGAGCTGCACGGAACGATAGAGATTGGAATACACCCAACAGATAACTGAGGACGTTGGGTGCACATGCTGCACTGAGATGAAGAGGCTGTCGCAAGAGGAAAATTCGTGGTGGGCTGCATAAAAAGTATCGAAGCTGTCAGACGCAGAAAATGTATGTCGTTCAAATTCGAGTACTGAAGGTGATTTCTAGAGGTCAGTAAGTGCACGTAAACGTCATGGTTCCGCTGTCAAATCATCGGCAACCACTGACAGACAGAGGGTTAATGAAGGGCACAGCATTTGACTTATAGGAAGTAGTGACGGTGAATAATTTATTTTCATTTCATTGTGACGCTAATATATCGAACTGTCACACACTGAATAGAAGCTATCTGCAGCTGATCTTGCCGCGAAGGGAACGAACTGTCAATATAGCCGACAAAGAGATTACTCGAGGCCCATTGTCTATAGAATTATTCCATCAGTCACTACTGCTTTGATGTCTGTCGGTAGAAACACTCGTTAGCAATTTGCTACTTTGCCATTTGGTGCCGGGGTAGGAGGTCTTGGTAGGAAGATTGCTTTGTCGATATACATAGAGGACAGTAACTCCCATTTGTTTTAAAAATGAAAACATTTCACAGACACTCTGGGCAAGTATTTCATGCACATTTTTCACAGTGCAATGCAAGTGAGGGCATTGTTACGTGTGAGTAGTCTACAGCGTTCTCAGCTATTAGGTCGATAGTCAGTGGTCCGATGTTGTAGATCGAATGTTCCGCACTTGTCTCCTCAATCTACACCACAAGAGTTCCATTGTGAAGGATTGTTAGTACAGCAGCTAAAGCTCTGTTATTCGAACGAAATAATAATGTGCAGTACAAGTGGCATAAGAGACAATACCTTATACATAGCTACATAACGATCTACTCCACGCACTTCCATGCAAGACTGTCTTTAGCGATAAGCATCCGAATTGCTTCTCCATGTTTTCTAAAGGCACCTTTCCACCTTCCATTAACTAATCATCACGATATTTCCTTATCTCTTCGAATCTAGCACTTAATCTCATTGTTCCGGTTTCGTCTATTCACCTGTCAACGTACTCCACCTGTCTTCACATTAGTTTCATTACGTTCGTATTTACGTCCTCGATTCAACTCTGTTCCCTCACCCATTCGTTGTTTTCCTATCTCTCCAAGAAATTCGCATCATGAATTAATGTGTCGCTGGAAGATACAGTTTTTAAATGGTTTTCACGTTAGAAGTCCATGACTAACTGCCGTAATGTATTTAATAATCGTTGTTTGTAAACAGACGCAGAAACACGTAAGACGTACAGTTCTGAAAATTCTGTTTAGTTTACGGAAAACCCTCCAGACAATTTTTGCTCTTTCATTTTTTTATTTTGTGTACTTTTTGCCATCCTCTTCCAGACGTTATCTTTAACTGCATTAAGGACAAAAAAGCACCAACATCATTGTTGATTTTTTGTACTAATTTAATTGTCCTGATTACATATTGTGTTAGCGTCGTTATAATTTAGGCCTCCTTTCAGACTTGCTGTGTTATGTATTTATGTTCGTTTTTTAAGGCTGTCTTCACTAGAGACAAGCAGTACAGTGTCATCTGCGAAACGAAGCTGATTAAAGTGTAATGACTGCGTTACTGCAGCGAACAGTTGACAGTAATCATGAGAAAATTCAAACTTTATTCACAGTCGTGTGTTGTAATCACAGAAACGTCAAGACTGTTAATTTCCTGTAGCGAGGAAAACATTAGATCTGCGTAATGCAATATAAAATTCTATTATATAGTGATTCACCTAAAACTTTCACCGCAAATATTGCAGAAACGGAAAGTGCTACTGATGTGCAGTTCTCATAGAACTGACGAATTCAGGGGCTCTTACTGCTAGCCAATAAACAGATGGTAATAATACTTACGATGTGTATTTTTTGTGCGAACATCCACTTTTTTAAATGGAACAATGCCTATAGACACTAACGAATTAAAAGTAGGGTATATGAGAATTTCAGTGGTGTTTGTTGCAGGATTCTAGTGCGAGTCGTATACGAGATATCATATTTTGAGGTGTTCCCGTACCGACACTTCCTTGTGCGATTTAAACTGTGTAGTTGCTAGGTACGATGTTGTTATGTTTGCTTACGACATGCTTGCATGTTCCTTGAGTGCACTGCAACTTGCATCTCAATTAAGTGTGTAACAATCCAGGCAGTAGATCATGAGTAGACAGTGGGATTTACCAACGCAGAAAAAGCCTACAGGCTCACGGTGTATGGAGAGAGTAGCTAGAATACAGTTCGTTCTTGTACAGTTGAAACGTCCCCTTGGAAAAATTATACATGACTGTGTTTAAACTGACACACAATATTTTTTAGCGCAACGCAATTTGACTTTCAATAATCCCTACAAAAGAATGGTCCTGACTAACATTAACCTATACCTTTCACAAGTCACTTACCTCAAAAAAATCTTCGTTACTCGAACTACTGCAATACAGCGCGCGCCACTACTACCAGCTAAATAAAAGATTCAAACTACTGAACGCACTAACTACTGATAGGCATAGTTAGCAAATGAAAGATTTTGATAGAGAACAAACAATGTATTTACCTTAATAGTGTTCAAACGTCATAATATATATAGCAGTTCATGACATCCAGTCTTACAAATTTCAAAACTCCGCCATTTCTCTCCCCACATCCACAGCGCTACGCGCTGTTAGCATCCAACTGCCCAACAGTACAATGGCAGACAACAATGCAAACTAGCCACAGACTGCGCACAGCATAGCCAGTGATTTACATACAGAGCGCTACGTGGCGTTACCTATATAAAAACCTAAACAGCCTACTTACACAGTTTATGCGGCAAGATATCCCAATAGACGTCAACCGTCTAGGCAATTATTTATCAATCTCTTCATCCAGTTACACAAAAGTGGTAGTGTAGCAGAAGAGAGCAGGTGACGAGAAGGGAGGGCAAATTAATGTCCTTTCTGCATTTGCAATTGATCAGAGCGTCAGCTCCCAGGCAATTTCACGAGGAACTAGCATGAGTCAGGCAAGTGTCCTACGCACTTTCCATTGACTTAGGTTCCTTATCACATCTCTGTCCACCAATAGCTGCATGGAAAAGATCGTGATAATAGTGTTAACTTCTGTACAAGGGCATTAAAACAGGGTACTTCAAGATGTATGATGTATTTTGTTTAGTGTTGAAGCCACCTTTACCAGTCGTGTCCAGGTAAATAGCCGAAACATGCAGTATTGGTCTGTTGACAATTTCCATTGGCTTTGTCAGGTGGAACGTCAGCGTCCATGGAGTGTAAACGTTTGGCGTGGGATAGTGAACCATCGACTCATAGTCCCGTTTTTCATAGACGAAACTCTGAACGCGCACAAGTATCGCTGCCTCCTAATAGACCATCTTTCACGGATGCTAGAAGACGTTCCTCTGCAGACTAGGAGGGACCCATGGTGCCAACACGATGGCCGTCCAGCCCATAGTGCACGAAGTACTACGGCATGTCTTCACGAATTGTTTCAAAATCGTTGGCTTGGACGCTGAGAAACCATTCCTCGGATTTGACGCCTGTACACTTTTTACTGCGGGGAAAGCTTAAAGACGCTGTCTAGAAGGACATACCATCTACAACCGATGAAATTCAACGACCTATTACTGCAGCCTGGTTGGACATCTCTGCTGAAATGCTAGCACATGTGCAGCAGTCGTTCCTGAAGATATGCGAGAGAGAATTGTCAGAGCATGTGCTGCGATAAGTGCCGCTGTGATAAGAAATACCACTCAATCTATGATAAGAAGGTTACAGCACTGCACTGATACCAATGGTCATCACTTCGAACACCTTCTGTAAATGGACTTTCATGCCACCTTTGTGACCTTCGTTCATCTTCGAAGATCTTACTGTTACACATCACTGGATTCGTCTCGATAGCCGCTTTCAGAAAATAAGTACCAATCTACAGCATCCCATTAAAAAAAAAAAACAAAGTTGACCTTCATATCTCTGAAACGACCCCACCTTGCAACAAGAAACCAACGCCATACTCATGGCATTGTCTACCATCATTAGAAAACCGTGAAGGAGGAAAACAGAGCATTTTTTTGTTAAAGTTTGCCTCAAGCTAAACTCATTGAACAGTTTAGTTGTAAGTTCTTTTTTTCTTGTGGTTACAACTGAGAGTTTGGTGCTTGCCACGTAGAGGATCTAAATATATTAC
This sequence comes from Schistocerca cancellata, assembly GCF_023864275.1. Classification (NCBI taxonomy): domain Eukaryota; kingdom Metazoa; phylum Arthropoda; class Insecta; order Orthoptera; family Acrididae; genus Schistocerca; species Schistocerca cancellata. Next base: position 169,023,669 of record NC_064634.1, read on the forward strand.
CACAATGATACCGCGTCCTTTAAAAGACTAGATTTCCGTGTTAAGAACAAATGCTTTCGTTGGTTTTCTCTGATACCTGAATTCGTGAATCATAAACCATATAAACTACCGCAGATAAGAGAAACAGTAAGATGAGTATATTAAACGCTCATTGTAGGCCGAATACGTTAATTATGGTGGCAGTCATCAACATTAAATGATATCATCCGGCTATATTTTTAGTCATCAAATTTATAATTTTGGCCTCTGGAATAGCGTTTGCATGCGGGAGTTTCATGCAGCAAAAGTGAGTTAACAATACAGTCAACTGCTTAGCTAACTCATTCACGCTTTCTCCCTTTAACACTCCCTGGTGACTTAAGCACGATTTATTGAAACTAATACATACAGGTCATTGGTTAGAATCTCTTCTGTTGTCTTCATTTTCTGGTGTACAGCTAGAGCCAGGTCATCAGCATAGCAGAAGTTTTTGGACGAAGTGTCAGGTAGATCAGATATGTATAGGTTGAACCGTAATGGTGAGAGAACTGATCCTTGGGGCAATCCGTTGTTTAGTTTCCTCTCCTCTGGAGACTCCAACCCAGTGTAAGTAAACCAGAAGTATGTTGCTTCCATTTAAATAATAGCTTGGCGAATGGAAAACTCTAAGTAAGTTTCAGAGGCAGATTTCTTAGTTATAATTGGAACCCAAAACATATTTGTGTCATCCTGGACCGTACTCTATGCTTCAAACAACACCATCTTAACTTAGCTCAGAAGTTGAGGACTCGAAACAACATCCTCCCATAAGCTATGCGGAACTACCTGGGGGTCTTCAGCAACCACCCTGAGATCTTCAGCTCTATGTATGGTGTACTCAAGTGCTGAATATTGTGCATCTGTTTGGATGAACAGTCATCATAGAAGGCTTCTTGACACCCAACTGAATACGACAATGCGCATAGTATCCGACGCACTTTGATCAACTCCAGTTCACTGGCTTCCACTGTTAACGGGTATAATACCTCGTGACCTACGCAGATGTACTGCCCTTACGAGGGAATTCAACAAGATCTCCAGGAATTCTAACCTACACGTGCATAGCGACCTGCCACTTATAAATCGTAAGAGACTGAAATCACGCCATCCAAGTAAGTGCGATGCTGCTGTCATGGTTGCCAAGGATATCAAACCCGATGAAGTATGGAAGCAGTGACAGATGTGCACCTGCATAACATCTTCTCAAGTGCTTAACTTCCAAGTGGATTCGACTTACCACGCAAGACCTGGACTACCCTGAACAGAATCCGTACCGGCCATGGACGATGCACTGATGTTCTGTTTCAGTGGAAGAAGCTGCCTATTTCAGCCTGTGACTGCGGGGCTCCATACCAGACTGTTCACCACATTGTCAGTGAAAGCAGGATTCGAGACTATCGCGGTGCTGAAGAGGACTTCATGCTAGCAACTCCAGATGCAGTGTGCTGGATTGAAGGACTAGATATTCAGTTGTAAAACCAAATTTAAGTTTCTTGTGTGTAAATATGTACATGTACATATGTAATTTAATTTTATGATATGTCTGTATTAGCCGTACACTATATAAATAAATAAAAATAAAAATATTGAAACTAGTGTACTAGAGCTTCTGCTGTGGTATGGTTGAGTGAAAGTATTAGTATGTACATCACTATGTCAATAGCGACTCGACAAGAAGGAGAGGTGTTAATGATCGGGTAGCAGAAACCAGTCGTGCCGAATAATCTCATAAATATGCTGAAATGTGATCAAACCAGTCTTTACTGAATCCCTCCTTGTCATGTAATCATTCATCTGCAAATTATTAAGAATAAAGTCACTGTACAGTATATAGGCCCTCAGAATACCCGTATAAAATACGTCCGTGACATTGAAAATTTCAGCTCTACTTAAAGAGAGAGTTAACTAAGCCGTTACTGATCCATCTGGAAATTACTATGTTCCAAAATTGCCCCGTTTCATCGGAATACAATATTTTCACCATGATTGATCACTCCGTGTCTCTCTTCACTTTTCTACAGTCCTATGGCGTGACACTGCTCTGTACGTGAGGCATGACCGAAACTCGTCAGCACTGTGAGTGATTAATGCTCAGCTTATAGTTTTTTAAAAAAACTAATTCCAGCCCTCGTTATTATTCATGATGCAAGGAGCCGATATTATTGCAGTGTGGAGAGCTTTGATGAAGGTAATTTGTCGGAAAGACTTCTTACGCGCCCGACAGTCCCTCTACGTGAATTAGATGGAGTCAATGTGGGATGTTTATCACAGGCAACATTCATAACGACACTCTAGAGCAGGCTAACCAAGAATTGCGCACGGCGGGCGCGGTAGTTGAGCGCCCCGTCCGCGACCCTTTGTCGCTAGTGTCGCCATAGGAGCGAGAGAGAGAGAGAGAGAGAGAGAGAGAGAGAGAGATAGATAGAGATAGAGAGAGAGAGAGAGAGATAGAGCTGCAGAGCGAGTGAGACTGCCCAGCACTGCTCTGCGCTGGACTGTACCACGGTCAGATCTAACGTAAGCAAAATATTCTATTTTAGAAATAATTTTATGTAAGGGATATAGAGTCTCATTCTTACTGTTAGTAGTTACAAGTAAGTATTTTTTGTTATACTTCGTGCTACAATTGTTTGTATCCCTTTTCAGAGTTTAGAAATCGGATCCTTAGTTTGCTGTTTTGTGCGTAATAATTTTCAATGACCAAGTTTGAAAACTTATTAAAATAGAATTAAGGTTATAAAACTCTTTAATTCTTACAGTCAACATTGTTAAAGAAGACAATTAACATTTTACACGTTTTCTTTTTCGAGGAAACGATTTTGTATAGGCTTGGTACAATATCCCGTGAGACTGCTAACCTCAAAGAAGTGGTCAAATTTTTATCGCCAAGGAATGAACGGTTCTTAGTTTTAGCAAGCTTTAAAAGAGAGAAAAAGCGCTCACAAATATACGTGGAACCAAACATTGAGAGACCTTCGGCCGCGTGCCTGTGCAAAAGAGGACATTTCTCTCGTGGCAGACAGCTGTCAAAGTCATCCAAAGTTTTACACATATGAAAACGGTCCTTCAGGCGGATATGGCACTGTAGGACAATCAGCTCTAGTTGAAGCACTTGTGAGACGTCCTCTGCCCGAAGAGAAAACGGGCGAACAAATATATCTATCGCCGGCCGCGGTGGCCGAGAGGCTCTAGGCGCTTCAGTCCGGAACCGCGTGACTGCTACGGTCGCAGGTTCGAATCCTGCCTCGGGCATGGATGTGTGTGATGTCCTTAGGTTAGTTAGGTTTAAGTAGTTCTAAGTTCTAGGGGACTGATGACCTCCGATGTTAAGTCCCATAGTGCTCAGAGCCATTTGAACCATTTTTTGAAATATATCTGTCGGCTGGCGTTCGGGCGGTCCGCACGGCCAGCTAAGCGGCACGGCTCGGCCACTGCAGCAACATGCGAATTCGCCCGGGGCGCTGGCCGCAGGCGATCGCGGGCGCTAGCGCCCCAGGGGCGCAGTTTGGACGAGCCTGCTCTAGAGAGTTCACAGGGAAAATATTGATTGTACACCATTACCAGCCGACTTGCAGACTATATTTGGAGTCTATGAGCTATATCCAGGGTGGTCCATTGATAATGACGGGGCCAAATATCTCATGAAATAAGCAAACGAAAAAACCACAAAGAACGAAACTATCTTGAAGGGGGAAACCAGATGGCGCTATGGTTGACGCTCTAGATGGCGCTGCCATAGGTCAAATGGATATCAACTGCGTTTTTTTTTTTAAAGGAACCCCCATTTTTATTAGATATTCGTGTAGTACGTAAAGAAATATAAATGTTTTAGTTGGACCACTTTTTTCGATTTGTGATAGATGGCGTTGTAATAGTCACAAACGTATAAGTACGTGGTATCGCGTAACATTCCGCCAGTGCGGACGGTATTTGCTTCGTGATACATTACCCGTGTTAATATGGACCGTTTACCAATTGCGGAAAAGGTCGATATCGTGTTGATGTATGGCTTTTGTGATCAAAATGCCCAACGGGCGTGTGCTATGTATGCTGCTCGGTATCCTGGACGACATCATCCAAGTGCCCGGACCGTTCGCCGGATAGTTACGTTATTTAAGGAAACAGGAAGTGTTCAGCCACATGTCAAACGTCAACCACGATCTGCAACAAATGATGATGCCCAAGTAGGTGTTTCAGCTGCTGTCGCGGCTAATCCGCACATCACTATCAGACAAATTGCACGAGATTCGGGAATCTCAAGAACGTCGGTGTTGAGAATGCTACATCAACATCGATTGCACCCGTACCATATTTCTATGCACCAGGAATTGCATAACGACGATTTGAACGTCGTGTACAATTCTGCCACTGGGCACAAGAGAAATTACGGGACGATGACAGATTTTTTGCACGCGTTCTATTTAGCGACGAAGCGTCATTCACCAACGGCGGTAACGTAAACCGGCATAATATGCACTATTGGGCAACGGAAAATCCACGATGGCTGCGACAAGTGGAACATCAGCGACCTTGGCGGGTTAATGTATGGTGCGGCATTATGGGAGGAAGGATAATTGGCCCCCATTTTATCGATGGCAATCTAAATAGTGCAATGTATGCTGATTTACTACGTAATGTTCTACCGATCTTACTACAATGTGTTTCACTGCATGACAGAATGGCGATGTACTTCCTACATGGCCGGCCGAAGTGGCCGTGCGGTTAAAGGCGCTGCAGTCTGGAACCGCAAGACCGCTACGGTCGCAGGTTCGAATCCTGCCTCGGGCATGGATGTTTGTGATGTCCTTAGGTTAGTTAGGTTTAACTAGTTCTAAGTTCTAGGGGACTAATGACCTCAGCAGTTGAGTCCCATAGTGCTCAGAGCCATTTGAACCATTTTGAACTTCCTACATGATGGATGTCTGGCACATAGCTCGCGTGGGGTTGAAGCGGTATTGAATAGCATATTTCATGACAGGTGGGTTGGTCGTCGGCCCGCACGTTCACCGGATCTGACGTGCCCGGACTTCTTTCTGTGGGGAAAGTTGAAGGATATTTGCTATCGTGATCCACCGACAACGCCTGACAACGTTATGTCGTTACACGTATTGCCAAATGCATTGAGGTTGACGGACATTATTTTGAGCATTTATTGCATTAATGTGATATTTACAGGTAATCACGCTGTAACAGCTGGCGTTCTCAGAAATGATAAGTTCACAAAGGCACAACCGAAATAAAATGTTCAAACGTACCTGCGTTCTGTATTTTAATTAAAAAAAAACCTACCTGTTATGAACTGTTCGTCTAAAATTGTGAACCATATGTCTGTGACTATTACAGCGTCATCTATCATAAAGCGAAAAAACTGGTTCAACTAAAACATTCATATTTCTTCACGTACTACACGAATATGTAATAAAAATGGGGATTCCTATTTTAAAAAACGCAGTTGATATCCGTTTGACCTATGGCAGCACCATCTAGCTGGTCAACCATAGCGCCATCTGGTTTCCCCCTTCAAGATAGACAAGTTTCGTTCTTTGTAGTTTTTTTGGTTTGAAGCTTATTTCGTGAGATATTTGGCCTGGTCACGATCAATGGACCAGCCTGTTTAATGATCTATTCTGATCTATCAAACAGTCATGTTTTGAATTTTAGACCCCAGAAGGAGTATTTGCAGTTTCCGCGGCATTCTTCTTGGGTAGTCTTCAGATACTTTTCCTTACTTATGTGCCGTATAAGGTCTGTGTCATGTTCCACCATCCTACACACCTACAAATCCATGATTCATCCCATCCTTTGTTATGCCAGCATCGCTTGGATTTCCGCCCCTCCCCGGTTCTATAAAGCCCTCCAAATCCTCGAACGCCATGCACTCCGCCTCGCCTTCCGCATCCGCCTTCCGTCCCCCCACGCGCATCCTCTATAACCTCATCCCCTTCCCCCACCTTCTCCTTTTCCTTGAACACATCCGCACACTATATATTGTCCGCCGCCTTGATCCCCCTCACCTCCTGGTGTCTCCCTTCCTCTCCACTCCCAACCAGTTGCCGCGCCTTTATCGTTGTGTCCCTCCCTCTCTCCATCTCCACACCCTCCATCTCCTTTCCCAACACAACTTCAACCATCTACCCCTCCCGGATGATGAGCTTCGCCCTGACATCTACCCTTCCTACCAACTCTAACCCCCTCTTCCTGCCTCCTCCTCAGGGCTCCCTCTCCTCCCCCTCCCTCCTTCTCAGCGGATTTCCCCTCCTACTCCCCCACCATCTCTTGTGCCTTCTTTCAGTGTCTCTGCGCTCCCTCCTGCCCTGTCTTCCCTTTTCCTCTCCCGCTCCATGTGTCTCCTGCCTCTTCGTGAACCCACGGTTGCCCCCTCCTCTCTTCATCCCGCCGCTTCCCCAGCTGCCCCATGCTCTCCCCTCCTTTTCCATCCTCTCTGACCTTTCCCTCGGCAGGTCCCACCTGGTAGTTTTATTCTTCGTCATGTGTGCTCCAAGTGGTTTTTAAGTGTGTTGTTTCGGAGTGTTTTTAATACTATGGCCAACTTTTAACCTGTGCGTGCGCATCCAGTGTCTTCTCCGTGTTTTAAGAATCGCCAACTGTGTTTTTTAACTTTCTGGTGACTTTTTTAACTGTCCCCAATGAACGTCTACATTTCAGTGTATTTTTACCTCCATTTTCTCCCCTTACTCTGTTTTATGTTCCCCTTTTTTATCTCCTTATGTATGTATTATTTTATTCTTGTTTTAGTTGTCGTGTCACTCGGCTGAAGAGCGGCGGATTGTGCTGCTGACAGCCCTCCCCTGCCCATATGGGGCAGGGGAATGAAATCACAATAAAGAAAAAAAAAATCTGTGTCATGCGTTGGTTGAATGAACGGTTACGTCCACATTTCTTTCGTCTCTTAAGACTCATTATTGCAACCTCTCACTAGGGTATAAAATTTTCACGATGTTGGGTGGAATGCACTCTTTGGAATTCTGGAATAATCACGGATAAACTACAGCTAGCGAAAGGATATGTACTGCGCATCTGGTAACAAACCAGATTCCAGTTCTATGGATCGAAGGACATGAAAGGGAGGCAGTTGTCGCGAAGTGCGTGAACCATACCTGTAGCCTATCATCCATGTCATTCTATATTTATACTGAGCAAGCAGCAAAAGAAACTAAGGAGCAATTTGGAAAAGGAATTAAAGTACGGGGAGAATAAACAGAAACTTAAAGGGTTGTTGATGATATTATGATTCTCTCAGAGACGGTAGAATTTAATGGAAGGGATTGTATCTAGAAAAGAGGTTATTAGACGAGCTTCTAAAAATTAAAACAAATGCAATGGAGTATACTAGAATTAAATGAATTGAAGGGGAGGAAATTACAGTACATACGTTTCTTTTCCGATGGATCCGCAGCATGGATTAAGTCAGTTAATGAGATAGTATGTATTTTTATAGATGCTGCTGCACGAAGATTTTAGTAACTCTTTACTTACATACTATGAGTCCCGCTTGGCCTATTATGACATTTGCAAGTGATTCTGCAATATTAATGATGTTAAAATTTTTTGCGTAAGGTTATAAAAGTAAATGCTGAATGACTTACATCTATGTTGGCAGATATTTGCTTTACGTTTTCGATGTTGCAACATAGTATCCTGGAGTGCTTTGGTGAGATTATTTCTTAGTTTTTCTGCTGGTGGAATTTGTCAGAAATTTATTTATGGTGCTCATCTCGTATCTACACCAATGTTCGATTGACAGAAAAGCTTACTCTACTGAAGGATATATGATGACAATGAGTTTACCTTAGTGGAAAATCAATGATAATACCCACATTACACAGATCATACTAGTGTACGTCTTCATATATTGTGCAAAGATCTTATTTGTGCTGAGAGTTCTGCTGTTTCCAGTTTAATTATTACTCTGAAAGTCACCCTTCTCCCTTTCGGAATTCAATAAAATTTTATAAATGATTGAGCCGTGCACGGCTCTCCTTTATCCAATTTATTGTTTATCATCTTCTTTTACACCTCGCTTTCTCATTCCATTTACTGGCGTCACTAACTACCTGCCTTACTTGCCTGTGAATGGCAGCAGCAGTGCGTATCGGTAAGTGCACTGTCGTACCATCTCTGGAGCGACCGATAGTATTCCCGGGTCGTCGTGTGTCTGGCAGTCAATTAGGGACGGACCTGCAGTGCAGTCGGGACGCAGCAGCAGTGAAGTCGGGGGCGGAGCGCCGGTGAGGGGCCCACAGCCAGTGCTCGCCGACCGCTGGCGACTCACATGAACTGTCCTACGGAGGGAGATTGGTGCGGGACGGCCGTTGGTTGGTAGCATCATCGGCCGACGTATATTTGGTCCTTTCACCGTTTCTGGGCTTGGGCAGTAGGTCGGTTGGCGTGGAGCAGCGAGGAAATATCCGCGGCGCGTAGTTTTGCTTGGCCCGCTGGCAGCCTCTATGCGGTGTCGGAGTGTGTGGTGCTGTTCCCATTGCTACGAGGTTCGTGGCACACCGATCCTGGGCATGAAAGTTGAGTCTTGACTTAATCTACCAGCAAGTCACGACTGTCCACAGTGTGTCGTTTGGAGTTCGTTGTCGGCTGTTGGGATATTCCCGTGAGCAACAACGTGTGTTTTCAAGTTGGCAAATTTTAGCCACCCTCCGGTGGAGTTCAACTGTACTTGGTTATTTGAATTGAAGTGCACCAGCAGAATCTTCTGCCTTGTGGCAGTTAACGTTGCGGTTACCAGCCCTGGCCGTTGACGTAAATACATTCAGTGTATTTTCCTCGTCATGTTGCCACTATCCAGCATGGTGTGTAGTTTCACAGCTCAATGTGTAATTGGTTGTGGGCGCCAATACTTTCTACGTTGTTCCGTTGAACTCCCTGTTGTGTGCTGGTCGGGTGAAGCGGAGGTTATCTTGTCGGTGGGACCGTTGACTGTCTGTCGGTTGGATTGTCGTCGGATCGACAATGGTTGGGCTGACTACCTGTCTGACCTAAGCGAGCATTAGTATATGAATTCCAGGTCGATCCTCGGAACTTCTGAGCACTCTTAGGTGTACTGCCTTTTCTTGTTTGTTCTTATTTATTTATTTATGCATTTATTTTACCTGGCAAGATTAGGGCCTTCAGGCCCTCTCTTACACCTAACCAGGCATACTCAGATTCAACAAATTTCAGTTTCTACAGAACATTAAGGACATATAATATGTTACACAGTATTAATGTTACAGAAAAAAATTAGAGATTATAAAAGTAGTACAATGATAATTATAACAATCAAAAAATAATTATAATAATCAAGAATAATAATAATAGTAATGACTATGTATAGGAAAGTAAACATATTTTTTCTTTTATGAATGTCAGTCCTATTGCTAGTTGGGAATTTTCTCGTTATATTCTTGCAGCTTGTGAGTTATTCTCATCAAGCAGAGACATAAGACGATAGAATGGGGTGAAAGAGATATAGAAGAGGTAGATAGGTTGTTCTTGTTGTTTGTACTTGTATGGCTTCTAGCCGATTTTTAGATTAAGGTTGTTTTGCCCTTAAGGCGTCAGATGGTTTGGGCCTTCTGCCGAATTTAAGAACTGTTTTATGTAAAGCCTTTGGCATTTTAAAACTTAATGTCATTGAGTCTTAAGTGCTGGGCCTTCAACCGCTTTTGAATTTAAGTTGTTTGCTCTTAAAATTTCAGATTCTTTGCTCCTTCAGCCTAATTAAGGAACTGATTTCAGATAAGGTTTTGCCTTTTAAGTTTCTGATTTTCGTTGAGCTTTAAGTTATTGGCTTTCAGCCATTTTTAAACTAAAGTGGTCTTGCACTTAAGGCATGAGATTGTACGGCGCATTCAGCCGCTAATTAAGTTCCAAAACTAAAGCTGCGTTTTTTTTTTTTTTTTTAAATTTCTTGTCTCTTGTGATATTTGATCAGATAAATGGTTGTATGTTCGAGTGTAACTGACAGCCGCTTATTTTGGCCCCTTTCCACAACTTAAACTACCTGTCCTGTCCTGCGGGTTTAGCAGAGCGTTTCAATGATGTTTGTCCTTTAATTCCAATTATTCATTAAGAATTTCGTCTGGATACGCATTTGTGTGAATATAAATCTTGAGATCGTGCAGTATATTCATTATAGTTCCTTTCGATATATGATGTAGAAATTTCATTTCATTTTATATTCGCTCTGTTCTGTATTCATGGTTGGGTAAGTGTATGTAAAATGTAGACTGATTACCTTCCTGGAATATATAAAATCTAATGTGATGATTGCAGCCACTCTCACATTGGACTAATAGGTAGGAACCACAAAATTAGCTATAAAGAGCATACTCGAAATTGTGAAAGGAAATAATCCATATTTTATACGCTCTTAGGCAACCATAAACAAAAAGCAGAGCGAATACAAAATGCAATGAAAATTCTGCATCGTGTACCCAAAGGAACTATAGCAAATATTCTGGCAGAACTCGAGATTCATATGCAAACAAACGAGTATCCAGACGGGTTTGTTCGTAAACAAACGGAATTGAAAAGAAACGATATTTACAAAACTTTATTTACTTCCTAAAGGAAAAAGTGTAAATTTCAGCGAATTACAACATCAGGAAATAAATTAAAAACACAACTCTCACGCCAGTAATATCTCTGCATTAAAAGCCAAAACATATAGTAATACGATCTTTGTAATGTTGCTATTACCATTGATTCTCCGCTAATGAAAACTCATTGTAAACATATATGCGTCAATGGAGTAAGCTTTTCTGTCAAACGAACGTTGATGCAAATAAAAAGTGAGCACCATATATAAACTTCTGACAAATTCCACGAGCACAAAAACTAAGGGATAATCTTAGCAAAACATCCCAGGACTTTATACTGCAAACGTTAAGCAAATACCGTAAACCGGGGTTAAGAGGAACAATGTGGTGAATAGAAACGATATTTTTTAGAAAACGTTTCTATGCTCTCGTCTCAGACGACAAATGAGAATACAATTCAAAAATTTATTTGTCCAGGTTGTAAGTGAACCAATCTCAAAGTGAAATTTTGACTTTCAAAGTAGGTGAACGTGTTAATTGATGGTTTGTTTATCAATGACAAACTTCGGATTTGGCGCTGAATGTACTTATTTAGGACTTGATCTGTAAGTACCAATCTAAATTGTGTTGTTTCAATTTTTCGTACCTGGATAGCAAATTAGCTTTTCCGTTTCATTAACTAAACCGAGCGAGGTGGCGCTGTATTAGCAAAATGGACTATCATTCGGTAGCATGATGATTCAAATCAGAGTCCAGCTGTTCAGATTCAGGTTCTCCGTGATTTCCCTAAATAGCTCCAAGGATAGTTCCTTTGAAAGGACACGGCCGATTTCCCTCCCCATCTTCGAAACATTCTAATGATCTCGAGGTCGACGGGAAGTTAAATTGTAATCTTCCTTTCTTCCTTCTTTCTCTCATTAACCAAAAGTTCAGTCTTGAAGCGTACTTTAGTTTGATTTGCGTCCCAGCTTATTGAAAAATTAGAGTTACGTTTTTATTTGTATAATGAATGTAAACAGTAATGACAATGTTCCAACAGAAGAAGAAGAAGACCAAGAATTTGACGTAAATGAAGAACCACATGGCACAGTTCTACAATCAGGACATTATGCTGTGATTAAAGTAGATGGAAAAGTGAGCATTCATTTCGATTGTACGCATATAAAATTTGTTATCTAGACGCATATAAAATTTGTTATTTAGAAGACAATAGTTTTGTTGGTGTTTTCTTCGAAAACATCAAAGCCGATTAAAAACCTTGATTTTAGCAGATCAGTAATCACTTTTTAGTCAAGAACATGTTGCTCCATAGTTCCCCGTTATTTCTGGGGATATTACGACTTGTATTGAAAGACATAACTAGTTTTGAAGATGATGTTAGTGACTTAATATATTAACAAACGATTCAGGTTCACCAATTGAAAGTTACAATAACATAATTACAGATATAACACTATTTAATTTGTAAAACTGAATAAAAAATCGCCCTTCTTCATTTTGTACTGACTAACACTTTTTTTTTCACCAGATAAATTTTGTTTCTTCTTCAGTTAGAACCAAAACAGATTTTTCCCTGTTCCACTCACCCAAAGGCCCAATAAATAGGAAAAATAAAGAAATTAACACTGCTGTTTCGTTCACCCCTCTCTACGGAGTGCATAGAAACACTAAGTATATAGTTGCTTGTTTTTGCTAGAAAATCATGAGCTTGGTCCCACAACTAATAAAAGTTTAAAGCTAGGCACAACACTCATAACCACATATAATCTTGATTTTGATTTTTCTTTTTAAAATTATCAACTTTTCTTTTAAAGCTAAAAACTGTTACTTGTATGGAAATAAAACACGAGTTATAATGAAAACAGAGAGGAGAATAAAAGTTTTTGGAATGCTGTGTTACAGGAGAACGCTAAAAGAATAGATGGATGGACCAGATGAGCAGTGGAGAGTGTTATGTGGAGGCGTGGAGGAAGTTCAACTCAGCTAAAAGGAGAGCTAGATTGATAGGGTATACGAGGTGTGGCTACAAAAAACGAGACTGAATAAGTAGCATGCGTGAAAGATAAACGACCAGTAGCTGCGAAGCGTGAAGCCTTCTCAGTCGAATGCAGGATCTCTGGTGTCTAGACAAATCAGTGCGGCCGTGGTCTTCGTCTGTACAAGAGCTGTTATTTGGTTCTGCCATAAAAATGGTTAGTGTTGTAATAGTAATAGTATTCCGAGTTGCCTTGTAGTTTCACGTGAAACTTGGAAAAATTGCTACTGAAATCTGTCGTTTACTAAGTGAAGCGTGTGACGAAGACTATCACGTACGCTTGTTTTTGACTGGTTCGAGCGTTTCCGAGATGGCCGAGAAGACACTGAAGGTGACTCACGCCCGGGACGCCCTTCAATATCAAAGACGGATGAAAATACTGGAAAAGTTGTTAATCTGGTTTCATCTGAATGTAGGTTGAGTATTCGATCGATTGCTGAAACTATAAGAATTGACAAAGAATGCGTAAGGCAAATTTCACATAATCAATCTGACATGAGGAAAGTGTGTATGAAACTGGTGCCGAAAATTCTTACGATCGAATATAAAAATAGCTCGTGAAAATGTTTGTGTTGACACTTTGAACACCATTAAAAATGATCCAGATTTCTTGGAAAGAGTGAGAACATGTGACAAAACTTTGTTTTCCAGTTATGATCCAGAAATGAAGCGCCAATTCACGCACAGGAAGAGCCCAGTTTCATCGAGAACGAAAAAAGCTCGAATGAGCAAGTCAAGATTCAAAGCGATGATGATTGTTTTTTTTTCGATATTCGTGGAGCTGTGTATCTTCACTGGTTTCCTGGACATAATATTATTAATAAATAATACGACCTTGAGATTCTTGCTCAACTCCATTAGAAAATAGGAGAAACGGCTCGAATTGTGGAATAACAAATCATGGGTTCTGCGTTGAGACAACCGCATTGTCTACTTGCAGTTTTCTAGCGGCGTGCAGCGTCCCAGTGTTATACCACTCACCTTATTCGCCTGACCTAGCACCATGTGACTTTTAGCTATTCCCCAAAATCAAATCTGCATTATAAGGAAGAAGATTACAGTCCCCTGAAGCAGTAAAAGAAAAACTGGCATGCGTCGTCAAGGAGCTCACAGAGGAAGACTTCCAGCACTCTTCCCATCAATGGAAAATTCGCACTGAACGTTGTAGGGATAAAGGAGGGGAGTATATTGAGGGTGGCAATAGCTAAACGTGTGTGTTTTTGAAATGAAATGTTTCACAACTATAGTTCCGTTATTTCATAACCGCACCTCGTATTCCGATGCTCAGAGGAATAGTAATTGAGATAGAAAATAGTAACTGAGATAGAGAAGTGCGTGGATGAGCTCAGGTAGCTTAATCTTTAAGGCGTCTGTCCCTCGAAATCAAGGAACTGAGGTTCGAGTCCCAGTCTACTATTAATTGCACTAATAAAAACATATTCATCGCATTTAGGGTTCGGCTTTTCCAATCAGTATTCACTGATTTCATATCGTTGCATCTTCACTAATTTCAGTCGTATCATCCATTTATTTCATTTCAATCTAATTCAGCTGAACTACACATAATATATTTAATGCTCGTCCAAGGGTGCCAAGGAATGTACAAGAAACAGATAAACTGCCTTCCTGGCTTCACTTGAAACGTTGGCCACTAGCCGTATGTGGGATGTAGATAACGAACGGCTCATTCACCACAATCCTCCAGCAACGGTTATTTGTGCGTTTTAGAGTCGCATACAAACCACGAGGTAGAAGATTTCCCTGGAACACATCCTCAGCGAACACTTGTAACGACGTTTAGATGTCCTTATTGCAGCACGTGGGGTTTCAAATCGTTATGAATTCTTTAAGTCAAGGGCAATATAGTCTGCCGTGACACTAATCGTTTGTGTACCGTCTTGTACCTGTTGTTTCGGTGATAGGATTAATTTCTATTTTACGCCTACTGTTTGTATTGCATTTCTCACGAACTCTAGAGCGAATTTGTGTAAACATTATAAAGGTCTTTATGTATTACAGTGGCACGGCAACTTTTCTTACTCAGTGACGAAAAGGTGCTACTTGTCAGTTACAATATGCTACTGCAATAAAGCAAAGCACATACTGTAGCTGCCGTACTCTGTATAGTTCCGAAGGTATAATCAATATAGCCGGCCGCGGTGGTCTCGCGGTTCTAGGCGCTCAGTCCGGAACCGCGGGACTGCTACGGTCGCATGTTCGAATCCTGCCTCGGGCATGGATGTGTGTGATGTGCTTAGGTTAGTTAGGTTTAATTAGTTCTAAGTTCTAGGCGACTGATGACCTCAGAAGTTAAGTCGCATAGTGCTCAGAGCCATTTTTTGTATAATCAATATAACGGTCGATTGTCGAAAGCGCAAGCGCATTGGTAGTAGTAGCTTTTGTAGTATCCATGATTATGAAAATTTGCTTATCACGGTCTTGTTTATTATTCTGTCGATAAAAAGACATTCACTTTCTGTCAAGTTTCCACAGCAACTGATCTTTGGTCCTAATAACATTTGACATTGGAACAGTTTATGAATTTTCACTAAAAACACAGACTCATGAAGTTTCACTTTTAAAGAATAATTGGCTTTTGGGCTAGTTCCAACTAACACTTTTCCATAATTAGTACGACTTTACACTTTAAAACTGTATTTCAGGAAACTTACAATATCCAACGATAGTGGCCCGCCGCAGCTGCGCTTCAGGTACAAAGATGATCTTTGTCTATTGATTTATAACCGCCACTTGAAAACTTATTTCTCTCTTAATTTGATAAACCTTCGTTTCTGCAAACTTATGAGTTTAGATTTATCTTTTGTATGCCTGCTGAAGAAAATATCAGCATCCTAAACGCCGTGAGGTATAGTCCATAAAATATCACATCCGTGCATTAAATATTCCAAAGATAACATTAGCCCCTATAATTTGATCTCCCGTTTCATTAATCTCACTTCAACTTTAAAAAATCAACTTCACTTAATCCACAATATGTTCCACTCAGACTCAATTCGTAACGATTATTTTATATAAAATTATCGACTGAACACTTCAAAATTAATAACTTCACTTTTTATCCACCTTATTGCAGTGAAATCATAGTTATAAATAGTCACGTATCAAACATTAACATCGTGGATGAGTAAGTTTGCACCCATTCGTGACTAAAGTTGAAAATGAGCTCTCTCGATCAATTCCACACAAAATATTTTTCAGTTTTGTAACATTCTTCTTTTTTCCATTATTACGGCAAGGTTGGGCGAGTCGCTTCGTGACGTCTTCTTTGGAACTCGATCGTCGTTACGTTGCTGATGGCCGGTGACTCTAAGTGACGACGGGAGGACCTTTCCTTCCGCCACTGCCACACCCCCGCTCGTATCATGAAACAGAAATAAGCACAAACATTTCTTCCAGTATTACAGTTGTAACAACAAAATATAAAATTCATTTTCCCATATCTAAACGTTATAACAAACTAGAGCTACATACGTTCCATGTGTCACGCGGCAGGAACAAATCTCAGTGGTACAGAGCTCTAAACACTGTATCTTCATAGTATTTACGAACTGTTTTTATGTTTTTGTCATTTTGTGCGTAATTCATTTGAAATACGTTCTGTTTTGCTAGTAATCCTTCAGTAAAACGGACTTAAATTGTCACTTAGGGATGTGTTGCACGCTCATGTGAAGCGCCTTCTCAACATCGGTACGCAGCCAGCCATACTCAGCGACAGTGCGACCTGCTGACAACTTTTTTTGTAGGGGAGTGTGCTGGCTAACTTCATACACAGGACGTAGAACTTCAATCAACAAGTTAATATAGTATATTCCGTTATACGTTATTAGTAAGCATGTTTTTCAGTTTTCCAAACCTAGGTGACAATTTTTATTGAAGTTTTTTAACCATTCAGTTTCTTTCCAGGTTTCAACTATTTTTATGAGGGAGGAATGGGCCAAGCGTACATCATGAAAAGTATTTTTTAAGTCTATTTGAACAATGTTGACTAGCTGCTGGTACAGTAATGTGTAACCTCTGGCAATCCAATCTTTTACTCGGACAAGTGGGTTGTCAGTGAAAAGTTACTTTTTCTATCTATCTCACAGAATCAAATACCATTTATTGACTCGGACGTGAAGCTGTGTTAAGTGATGTGTCATCTGAACAATCTAAATGTATCTTAAATAAATCTTCAGACCATTGATAAGTTCTACGTAATTAGTGTATTTTTTCTGCCGGCCGCGGTGGCCGTGCGGTTCTGGCGCTGCAGTCCGGAACCGCGGGACTGCTACGGTCGCAGGTTCGAATCCTGCCTCGGGCATGGGTGTGTGTCATGTCCTTAGGTTAGTTAGGTTTAAGTAGTTCTAAGTTCTAGGGGACTTATGACCTAAGATGTTGAGTCCCATAGTGCTCAGAGCCATTTGAACAATTTTTTGTATTTTTTCTTTGTTTCTTCTGTTTTCTACGTCTGATATGAAGCTACACAGGGTGAAATGTGGCATGCAGAGTTTCCTAATGGAATGGTACTAGCCCTGCCTTCAAAACCATTGAATCGTAAAGGGTATCTGTTGGCGCCTCAAACCGTAACGTCTGATGTTTGTCCGCCAAGTCGCTCAACAGCGCAGGCTGCCAGTTGTGGTTAGAAACAGCTCTCGCGTGCCTAATGGAGGCTGGAGCTAGGCAATTATAAGGCCACACATTGGCGAGTGAGTGAGCAGTGCAGTTCGCGGCAGGTAGATGAAACCCGGTTTGTTTGAACCAACACTGCAGATCAGGGTTGGCCACAGCCCGTCTCGCGAGCATCAGTATAGTGCGGCCCCTTGTCAACGCTGTACACGAGCAACATCCTTTTCACATTTATACGCTTTATTCGGCGCGTGTTTTCTGTATCTTTTTGTTATGAAGATAGCTCTACAAAAATTTGAAAAGAAAAGGTCAAATATTTCGTGGAATGACCTCTAAAAGCAAGAATAAAGTACCGGGTTATCAAAAAGTCAGTATAAATTTGAAAACTGAATAAATCACGGAATAATGTAGATAGAGAGGAACAAATTGACACACATGCTTGGAATGACATGGGGTTTTATTAGAACAAAAAAAAGTACAAAAGCTCAAAAAATGTCCGACAGATGGCGCTTCATCTGTTCAGAATAGCAATAATCAGCATAACAAAGTAAGACAAAGCAAAGATGATGTTCTTTACAGGAAATGCTAAATATGTCCACATCATTCCTCAACAATAGCTGTAGTCGAGGAATAATGTTGTGAACAGCACTGTAAAGCATGTCCGGAGTTATGGTAAGGCATTGGTGTCGGAAGTTGTCTTTCAGCATCCTTAGAGATGTCGGTTGATCACGATACACTTGCGACTTCAGGTAACCCCAAAGCCAATAATCGCACGGACTGAGGTCTGGGGACCTGGGAGGCCAAGCACGATGAAAGTGGCGGCTGAGCACACGATCATCACCAAATGACGCGCTCAAGAGATCTTTCGGATATTTTGTGAACTTTGTTTTTTTTGTTCTAAAGAAACCCCATGTCATTCCAAGCATGTGTGTCAATTTTTACCTCTCTATCTACATTATTCCGTGCTTTATTAAGTTTTCAAATTTATACTGACTTTTTGATCACCCGGTATATTAGAGATACATTTGACACCCCTTTCAATGCTGTGCTATATCATGTACTGCAAATGATCGAGAATGAGCATTCTCTTTCATGACATTTGAATGCTTCTCTATTGAAAAATTAATTGAGATTGAAAAATTTTACACGTTCAACCATGGATAATAGAAATATATCAAGGCCACACAACAGCAGACAACACGGTCTACTTTGCTCACCAGATAAAACCCGCTAGCTCTCTTTAAAACAACACTGAAGCGCCAAAGAAACTGGTACAAGTATGCGTATTCAAATATAGAGATATGTAGACAGGCAGAATACGGCGCTGCGATCGACAACGCCCATGTAAGAGAACAAATGTCTGGCGCAGTTGTTAGATCGGTTACTGGTGCTACAATGGCAGGTTATAAAGATTTAAGTGAATTTGAACGTGGTGTTATAGTAGGCGCACCAGGGATTGGGCACAGAATCTCTGAGGTAGCGATGAAGTAGGAATTTTCCCATACGACCAATTAACGAGTGTTTCTTGAATATCAAGAAACCGGTAAAACATCAAATCTCCAACATCACAGCGGCCGGAAAAAGATCCTGCAAGAACGGGACCAACGACGACTGAAAAGAATCGTCCAATGTGACAGAAGTGCAACTCTTCCGCAAATTGCTGCAGATTTCAGTGCTGGGCCATCAACAAGTGTCAGCGTGCGAACGAGTCAACGAAACATCATCGATATGGACTTTCGGAACCGGATTCCATTATTGCACCCTTGATGACTGCACGACACAAAGCTTTACGTCTCGCCTGGGCCCGTCAACACCGTCTTTGGACTGTTGATGACTGGAAACATGTTGCCTGGTCGGACGAATCTCGTTTCTAAATTGTTTCGTGTGGGTGGACGTGTAAGGGAATGGAGACAACATCATGAACCCATGGACCCTGCATGCCAAAAGGTAACTGTTCAAGTTGGTGGAGGCTCTGTAATGATGTGGGACGTGTTGTTGTAGTGATATGGGACCCCTGATACGTCTAGATACGTTTGTGACAGGTGACACGTGCGTAAGCATCCTGTCTGATCACCTGCATCCATTCGTATCCATTCTGCATTCCGACAGACTTCGGTAAATCCAGCAGGACAATGCGTCACCGCACACATCCAGAATTACTACAGAGAGGCTCCAGGAACACTCTTCTGAGTTTAAACACTTCCGCTGGCCACCACACTCCCCAGACAACAACATTATTGAGCATATCTGGGATGTCTTGCAACGTTCTGTTCAGAAGTGATCTTCACGCCCTCGTACTCTTACGGATTTATGGACAGCTCTGACGGGATTAATGTTGTCAGTACCCTCCAGCACTATTTCAGACATTAGTCGATTCCATGACACGTTGTGTTGCGGCACTTCTCGGTGCTCGCGGAGGCCCTACACGATATTAGACTGGTGTACCAATTTCTTAGGCTCTTCAGTGCATAATATGCTAAGTTAAACAATGAAGTTTAAATTATCAATCAGCACCCAATCTGATATACGTGATTAGAAGCATCATTCAAAGGCGCCTCAAATGTTTCTCTATTCTATTTTATTTCTTACTTTTACTTAAATCATTTCGCAAAAAGTTTGACCGTTTATTTTTTTCAAAATTTGTTTGTCATTTTCGGGTTTGGTTCAGTAATCACGATCTTTCTAACATTCTATTTGCTTCCCTAACTCCTTCTGTTCCCGAAATGTCATGAATTTATTACTTGAATCGAAGAAAGCCGTTTCGAAGATCAGTTATCTCAACAAAACAACTTTTTTTCCGAAAAATACGTACGCCTCGAAGAGATGAACATTTTGACCGCTCATTTGGTTCCTAGCGTGTCTTTTTCTCAAAATGTCTTGAATTTAGTACTTGGCTCGAA
Organism: Schistocerca cancellata; assembly: GCF_023864275.1. Classification (NCBI taxonomy): domain Eukaryota; kingdom Metazoa; phylum Arthropoda; class Insecta; order Orthoptera; family Acrididae; genus Schistocerca; species Schistocerca cancellata. The sequence goes on from NC_064634.1 coordinate 169,043,804, forward strand.
GGTAGCATTTCCGGCAGTTAAATACCACATCATTTCAATTTTTATGCACAAAATAACCAGGCCTCGAAGAGACTGACTTTTCGGTGGTTTATTTCTATAATCAGCTGCAGCTCTTCGTGAAACACCAAATAATTAATTTAGTTTTTCTTATTTACCCTGATGCTTTCGAAAAAAATATTTAGCAAAGCTATATCTCACGCTGGTCAATTTCATACCCAATTTGCCCATTTCCCGCTTTTCGCTTGGCTGTGAAAATTCGGAAAATAATCCATCATGTAATTTCTAGGAAACAAAAAATTATCAACCACATCCGCTCAAATGTTAATGCACTACGACAGTTCAAGGCCTTGAGCGACGACCTCGCTGTCTGGTCCCTTTCCCCAAATCAACCAGCCAACCAAGTTCAAGGCCTTCATTGTTGAAACGTACAATAACCACCTTCCTGCTGTATATTGATACTGCTTAGTGGCCTTGGGGAGACAATATTGTAGGCAGATTTTTCTGATCATTGGAGCTAATCAGACGATTTCAACAAGAAAACCAAAAGTACTTCCCTTCAGTTAATGACACAGTGGCCGATAGATAAGACATTTATTACGTATTGGTGACGTAATTGTGGAACTTTGATTACGGACGATCCGTTTATTTGAACTCCTCTTCGGGGTGCCTTCAGACGTAGTGGTATCTGCATTCCGCCCATATGGAAGGGCGATTAGTCATACAGCTGAAAAGTTGGTTCAGTTCACTACATAACCCGTTTTCAATGGAGTTCGACAGATGTGCATAGAGCTAACTAAACATGTGCCGTCCTACTTATTTATTGGTGGCTGCAATGCAGTTATAATTTATGATGGCCAGCCGAAGACATGCTCCGGATGTGGCAAAGAAGGACACCTCCGTTCGAGCTGTCTGCAACGCAGAATCACATAGTTACCGCCTGTGGACCTGCCGGCCACGACCGCTCCGACGACGCTACCGCTGACGTTTCTCGAAGTTCTCCGTAACGACCCTCGACCGCGATCACCAGTGGCTCCTACTACTGACACATCGTCGTCTCCGGTAATGCCTCAGGCTGTTGTGGACGGACCGATGCCCTTGCCTCCTCGTCCCGTCATGTGCAGTGGTGAGCAACCGATAGTGCAGGGGATTGCCCTTGACTTCATGGTTGTGCCTACCGATGCTTTTGTGCCTGACCAAGCGGATCCTCAGGCGTCTTCGAACATTGAACGTCACGTGCGCAAGCAACGGTCGCCGAAGAGACGTCGAAAACGGCAGTTCGCACCGTCTCACACCTGCAGGACGCAGTTTCAAGATGATGAGGATCACACCTATCAAGATGTTTCCCCGATGGACGATTCCGTGGTGGAAGGACCAGTCTGCTCCCGTCGGAGGTACAACCATCTTCGCATGCACCAGGTGCTGTACCTATGGACGTTGAACAGCAGCTGAGTCAGCACCACTCTTCCACCGCCAATGTGACGCCGCTTTCGGACTCCACAGGTACTCCATTGGACGCGCACCATCCACGCACCTTTGCGTGGTCTTACGATGTAGACGACGGAACACCCATCGTTGTGACAGAAGCGAATGCTGCTGCTCCATCCTACAACTACTAATCGACAGGGTTCCTGGATGGGGATGTGCAACCTGCTGGGACAACGTTCCTGTTCGCTGCTGCTCTTCGTGTCTCCATGAGCGTCCCAGTAGTCCCAATTCCGCGAAAAGTTTACAGGATTGGCTCCATCAATGTCAACACCATTGGCATCCCTGTCAAACTACAATTGCTCATTGAAATGTTGAGAGCGTCGGTCCTCGATGTTGCTCCTCTGCAAGAAGTTCGCCTAGCGACGTTTCCTAATATCTATAGGCCTAGCTATGTCTTCTACCTCACGCGGTGTGCTGACGGTGGCAGCGGGGCAGCTATATTTTTAAAGGAAGGCATTGAGATAGACGACGTGATTTACCTACCATCGGCTAGGAGTCTTGCTGTGACTTTCCACGGTGTCCGAATCATCAGTGTTTATGCTACCTCGGACACGACCAAGCGACGGGAACGGTCGTGATTCTATTCAGAACAGGTCGCTTCTTTGTTTGTAGGCCACTACGACCATATTATTCTTTGCGGTGACTTCAGTTTTGTGTTATACCAGAAGGACCAACATCCGCATATCACCTCGTGCCAGGAACTCAAGCTGCTCGTGCATGAACTGAACCTCACTGATACTTGGGACCGCATGCATGGTGATCGATCTGGATATACGTACGTCACCAGCCACTCAGAAAGTCGTCTTGACCGTGTCTACCTTTTCCAGGGAACCGTAACTGCCACGCTTGACGCTGGCCTACCGCCTTCTCCGACCATATCGCCTACATTTGCACTGTTTCGCACCAGAGGCAGAAGGTGTGGCACGGCCGAGGCCTCTGGGAGCTGCATGTCGCCCGTCTCAAGGATCTGGAATGCAGGCAGGCCGTAGAGACGACGTGGAACAACTGTGTGAGAGGCCTACCAACGTATCCTTCAACACTCCGGTGGTGACTCGACGGCACCAAGCCTGCTTTACGTCTTTCGGTGATGAATTACGGTCGCGATAAAATTATGTGGCAACGACATACCATAGAAAACTATTTCACAATTCTCCGGGAACACTCAAACCATGCGCTCTCTGTTCAACGACAGGTTGAAATTAAACGGATTAGGGAGAAGATAATTTCTCTTATGCGTCACCGCGTTGAAGGCACGGTAATACGCCCAAGATGTCACGATTGTGTGCTACGAGAACCCCCGTCCAGGCATCATATTACCTGAGAGAAGCAGCGGTGTCGGAGAAAGCTGATCAAAGCCCTCGACGTGCCAAATGGTCGTCGATTGACGTCCCAGAATAACATCGTAAACGCCTTTGTGGATCACTACAAACAGTTCTATGCAGCAGAGGACCAGAACATGGCGGTGACGATTGATGTCCTCCGTTCCTTGACAGATACCCTTGACGGGGCTGCTGCGGAGATTCTCACAGCGACAATTACGGCTGATAACGTCGCTGATGCTCTTCATAAGGGTGCTGGGAACAAAGCCCCAGGTCCCGATGGGTTCCCGCTGCAGTTTTACCGCACATTCCACGACATCACGGGCTAGTGCTGGATTGCGATGAACTGATGAACCCTGCCCTTCCGCTCCCATCAGAATTCTTAGAAGGCCTGCTTATACCGATCCCCAAGCCACCGGGAGATCGCGGACATTATCGGCCGTTGACTATGTTGAACTGTGACTTCGAGATTTTTACCCGGATTATTGCCGCCCTCCTTTGGCGCATCATCCCTCAAGTCATTTCTCTGGATCAAACGTGCTTTGGTGGTGGCAGTAACATTCAGACGGCGCTCAGCGATTACCGTGACGTCATAGCCCTGGCCACGACCTGCCGCAGTCGCAGTGCCTTAGTGAGAGTGGAATCCGACCACGCCTTTGATAGAGTGAGTCATGACTTTCTAGAAAACATACTCCGACTGATGGCCCTCCCCCAACAGGTTTAAACACATCGTCTTGCGGCTCCTCCGAGGTGCCACGTCGCGAGTGCTGGTCAATGGCCGTGTGGCGGGCTCTAGTAACGTCATGCGGCCGGTCCGTCAAGAATGTCCGCTGTCGATGCTGCTTTTCGCCATCGCCCTTGAGCCTCTGTTACACGGTATGAGGAGCCGGCTAACAGGGATAACAGTGAGGGGGCATACTTTCATCTGCCGCGCCTATGCAGATGACGTGGTGTTCTTGGTTCTGTCGGAGGATGAAGTGCGAGAGGCCCTGGCGCGCAGCCGTGTGAACCTGACGAAATATAGTGCTATGTTCGTCGGTAGAGGTCTTCCAGCAGAGAGTGTGGCTCCATTTCCATTAGTTGCACAAGCTCAAAAGTTTGGGGATCAGCCTCACGCGTGATATACTGCGCACGATCTCATTTAGCTATAAACACTTGCTTCAAGCTTTCTGCACGAACATTCGCGGCAGCCTCCTGAGAGCGTTGGACATGTTACAGCGGGTGGATTTTATTAACACTCATCTAGTGACTACCCCATTTAGCACAGATTTTACCGATGCCAAAAGCAATGGCGTTCGGTTACTTTGTAAGCGCGGGTCTTATCTTCAAAGTCCGCTACGACACGCTGACACTTCCTCCTCGAGATGGCGGCCTCGGCCTTGTCAACGTCGAAGCGAGAGCAGCAGCCCTTTATGTAAGTACGACCCGGATTATGGGGAAGCCTGATTGATGAACTGGCTCCTCCCTCTCGAGTGGCACCTGCTGCAGTAGCCCATATTTCTTCCTCTTTCTTACATGTCAGGACCTTTTTCATCGAGTACAGTTATGTCCATGCCGACTTGCCTGGTACCAGGAACACTACGGCACGTGATGTTTATCACCTAATGGTGAGAACTCATACTCGGAATGCTGTGGAAAGCCGATATCCTACGGTCGCATGGCCCGTGGTTTGGCGTTCTTTGCACCATGTCCTTCTCGACACGAGCGGTCGTGCGACCTGGTATCTGGTCGTTAATGGAAAATACATGACACAACTTCGTCTACATGCCACAAAAATGACAGATTCGCCGCTGTGGCCTCATTGTCACACACTTGATACGGACGAACATCGGCTATTGTGTGGATCTTCTGCAGAGGTGTGGCAGCTGATTCAGAAGATGCTTGGCTTTTCTACTATGTACGGCTACCCATACCCTTACACCGAAATCACATCTGTTCTCAGATGAGACATTTCCCACGTACGGAGACCAACGCTGTAATCTGGATAATAGGCCTCTCGATCTCTTATTTGTTCCATGAACGTGATAAAAGTGTTCTCGTTTTTTGGACGTTCCTGCAAGATCGTTTTACTTTTCTCGTGCACCATCTGCGATACCGTCAGTACTATGCCAACTTTTTGGGTAGTGCCCTCTTCGAGCCCCCCTGCAACTGGGGTGTCCCAGGTATGAGAAGCTGATTTCGCAATGATTTTATAATACCAGGACTGGGTCCAATGTACCTTCAAAATGCAGTATTCTTCGTGAAGACGTGCGTGGAACATACCTACCTGCGTTGGGATTCAGTGTGAGTCTACCCACAAGTTGGCGGAACGCGGATGCGATTTTGTTTGTTCCGGCAAGAGGGCGTTTTCGTTAATTCCGTTAGTTTTGTTTGTTATTGATGGTCATTACACATCATTATTTTTCGCCTGGAGGGCATCCTATGTGATCTCAACAAAAACAAAAAAATTAAAAAAATAACAATAAAAATAAAAATAAATTGGTATGATACCTGATCTGGAAAATAACTGATGTTGAAAAAATATACTTATTTACGTTTTCAAGAAGTATTTTATTATTTTATGAAAAAAAGACTAGCGACCTGAATAGAAGCGTCAACTGTATTACTGCACTTCCATTAGAATTGTTTTACTGGAGAACCTTGTTTATTTCGGATGGTGCCCTTTGCCTGCGACACATCTATGTAATTCTCAAAGTCATCAAGTATTGTCTTTTACTTTTCGTAAAAAAACTCATTAATACGATTTGCTTGAATTGTTGTCTAGCGATCCGAGAAAGCAGGTTACCTAGACACCCCATATTCGACGACTAGGCGGGATTCAAGAGTGAGCAACGCTGCTCTAGAAGAGAGTATACGGGCCTTAAAGGCCAAGCAGACGGGATGGCGGTCATCGCGTGCTAAACTCACGTTGCCTGCTCACATTGCGTGCTCATTTGCTGCGTATGACGCTGTTATGTTTACTGCTTCCACACACGCATCACTGTCATAAACACCACGATATTTAAAATTAAAAATATGAAACTACGGCAAACCCCCTCTTGGAAACTCGTTATTCACCGCTGTTAGAAATCACATAAGAGGTGGTAATAACGGACTTTGATGTTGACAACTCAAATTGGCACTCGTTTGCACATCTCTGCTTTGCTTGATGGCTTTCCACAGACTAATCTCAGTCTAACAGCGACATTTTTCCTCACACACAAGTAATAACGCTGCTACGCCTACGCTGGCGCTCTATGCCCTAAATCAATGATTGCTAGCGCACTTACAAGGAATAAGCTGCCGATATGAAACGCTACCTGAATTCGTATTTTGTCTCTTGATCGCTGACGCGTTGTCGAAGCCGGTTGATGGTTATGAAGATATACAGGGTGTTACAAAAAGGTACGGTCAAACTTTCAGGAACCATTCCTCACACACAAAGAAAGAAAATATGTTATGTGGACATGTGTCCGGAAACGCTTACTTTCCATGTTAGAGCTCATTTTATTACTTCTCTTCAAGTCACATTAATCTTGGAATGGAAACACACAGCAACAGAACGTACCAGCGTGACTTCAAACACTTTGTGACAGGAAATGTTCAAAATGTCCTCCGTTAGCGAGGATACATGCATCCACCCTCCGTCCAATAGAATCCCTGATGCGCTGATGCAGCCCTGGAGAATGGAGTATTGTATCACAGCCGTCCACAATACGAGCACGAAGAGTCTCTACATTTGGTACCGGGGTTACGTAGACAAGAGCTTTCAAATGCCCCCATAAATGAAAGTCAAGAGGGTTGAGGTCAGGAGAGCTTAGAGGCCATGGAATTGGTCCGCCTCTATCAATCTATCGGTAACCGAATCTGTTGTTGAGAAGCGTAAGAACACTTCGACTGAAATGTGCAGGAGCTCCATCGTGCATGAACCACATGTTGTGTCGTACTTGTAAAGGCACATGTTCTAGCAGCACAGGTAGAGTATCCCGTATGAAGTCATGATAACGTGCTCCATTGAGCGTAGGTGGAAGAACATGGGGCCCAATCAAGACATCACCAACAATGCCTGCCCAAACGTTCACAGAAAATCTGTGTTGATGACGTGATTGCACAATTGCGTGCGGATTCTCGTCAGCCCACACATGTTGATTGTGAAAATTTACAAATTGATCACGTTGGAATGAAGCCTCATCCGTAAAGAGAACATTTGCACTGAAATGAGGATTGACACATTGTTGGATGAACCATTCGCAGAAGTGTACCCGTGTAGGCCAATCAGCTGCTGATATTACCTGCACACGCTGTACATGGTACGGAAACAACTGGTTCTCCCGTAGCAATCTCCATACAGTGACGTGGTCAACGTTACCTTTTACAGCAACAACTTCTCTGACGCTGACATTAGGGTTATCGTCAACTGCACGAAGAATTGCCTCGTCCATTGTAGGTGTCCTCGTCATTCTAGGTCTTCCCCAGTCGCGAGTCATAGGCTGGAATGTTCCGTGCTCCCTAAGACGCCGATCAATTGCTTCGAACGTCTTCCCGTCGGGACAGCTTCGTTCTTGAAATCTGTCTCGATACAAACGTACCGCGCCACGGCTATTGCTCCGTGCTAATCCATACATCAAATGGGCATCTGCCAACACCGCATTTGTAAACATTGCACTGACTGCAAAACCACGTTCGTGATGAACACTAACCTGTTGATGCTACGTACTGATGTGCCTGATGCTAGTACTGTAGAGCAATGAGTCGCATGTCAACACAAGCACCGAAGTCAACATTACCTTCCTTCAATGGGCCAACTGGCGGTGAGTCGAGGAAGTACAGTAGATACTAACGAAACCAAAATGAACTCTAACATGGAAATTAAGCGTTTCCGGACACATGTCCACATAACATCTTTTCTTTATTTGTGTGTGAGGAATGTTTCCTGAAAGTTTGGCCGTACCTCTTTGTAACACCCTGTATACGTCGGAATGGCTTCTCTAACACACATAGCTGGCCACGGTGGCCGAGCGGTTCTAGGCGCTTCAGTACGGAACCGCGCGACTGCTACGGTCGCAGATTCGAATCCTGCCTTGGCCATGGATGTGTGTGATGTCCTTAGGTTAGTTAAGTTTAAGTAGTTCTAGGGGACTGATGACAGCTGTTGAGTCCCATAGTGCTCAGAGCCATTTCTAACACACATAGAAAGTTGCCTTCTGAATGGAATTTTCAGTTTTCAAGTAGTTTTGCTGTCAATAATTTGCCGTGCTGTTTTTTACTAATACTTTGCAAAGGCTTACTGTATCCAGTATCTAAATATTGAGGTGGATTCTTTGAGTTCTGTCTCTCAGTCAGTTATTTTGGCAGAATAATGTCCACTTTTTTCCACTTCTGCGCACTTTCAGGCAATAACAGTGCTGGCAATTAAGAGGGCATGCTTACCAGTAACTTCGAAGTCACACATGTTCCGTGATGCGTGTTTTCACGGCTGGGGGTAAGATGCGGCACGGCCTGTTTGCAGTTGTTGGTGAGATCATTACATTTATTCGAAGTGGTTATTTGTAGGCATGGTTTTTCAGTCAACTCATTCGCATGGTATTTGTATCCCGCGGCATACTTTCACTAATTTTGCGTGTAAAATTTGCGATGAATTGCGAAGGTGAGCTGAGGCTCAGATCGTGGTATTGCAAACTTACTAGTCTTTATGCTTTCGGTAAGCTTGAAGCTAGTTACAGAATCGTATTCTAGGGATACAGTCTGATACAACATGCAGTCAATTTCGTCACCCTCCTCTTCAATTTAAGTCATTCTATGCTTTTCTTGGAGTCATGCACACATACTTAATTCTTTGCGAATGTTGGAATTGTCGACTGAAAAGTGAATGGCTTGTGTCCTCTGTTTGCTTGTTCTGAAGTCACTGTAACAACTTCACTTGCTGTTACTTATTTCTCTTTTACTAAGTCATTTATCGAGTATTATGAATATTTCTGGTGCGTGCTTTGTCTTCCGCCATTTCGTAGTCACACACTGTAAGTAACCTCCTTTCTGTCTTTTTAATTGTTGTACTTCGAGAGAACGCCAAGAACTCGATTCACCATTAGTTTCTGCTCATTATTATCAGTAGCTATCCTGTTTTGATGAATGTTAATATTCAGTTTGAAAGTAAGGTGGCCGGCTGGAGTGGCCGAGTAGTTCTAGGCACTACAGTCTGGAACCACGGGACCGCTACGGTCGCAGGTTCGAATCCTGCCTCGGGCATGGATGTGTGTGATGTCCTTAGGTTAGTTAGGTTCAAGTAGTTCTAAGCTCTAGGGGACTGATGACCTAAGTCCCATAGTGCTCAGAGCTTTTTTTTTTTATTTTGTAAGGTTTTCGTCGGTTCCTGGGTGAAAAAATGCTGTGTCCGAATTTCTACATACATAGCGTTTTGTACCGATGTGTTCATCAGTAGATAATGATTCATGTATATTCAATTCTTTCAAATCGTATCATTTCTAAATGAGAAGAAGAATCATTTTCAATGGTTATGAAACTTCCATATTCGAGTACTGCGATTAGAAAAAGGGGCCAAGATCCCAATTACACAGTGGTTTGACTACAAGTGGAGTCCTATTATACTTTTGAAGTTTGATGATACGGTCTTACTAGTGATTTTCACTCTCTTGTGTTTTCAGTTGTCCGTGCTATGCCTGAAGTTCGTTCGATGCGCAATTTATTGTAAAGCCGTCGGCGCACGGACCGTGCATTCGAACGTTGAACGTGTCCAGTTTCTGGCTTCATAGTACGTTGGAGAGTCTTTCTGAACATGGAGAACGATATCTAGCATGTCAGATATTATTAACGTGCGTTTGAACGTTGACAAATGAGATGGCAGAACGCCACCTATGTCAGATGCTCGCCATCTCCATTCAGTACAGAAACGCGAGGCACCATATTGGCTTTCAGTTGAAGCCCACATGCATATAGCCCGTTCCTGATAACCATCGAACTGAGGATCTCTCAAAAACCCGTCGTTAATTGTACGACTCTTTAATAAGATGACGAGAACCTCATATTCACGGTTAAAGAATTATTGTAACACGCGAAGCGTATTATGCGAGTATGCCGTTTGAAGACAATGTACATTGAAAATCCATCAAAACCATATCGTTCTTGGTACAGTTTGTCATAATTAAATAGCACTTAGTAATATAGCTACGATTAAAGCTCTCACGAGATAGTAAAACCCTAGTTGTATCCACTCCACAATTGTGGTAAGTTAGCAGTTCGTAGCGTCGTACATTTAGAAGTAAACGTTTGAAGTGCTGGAGATTCGCGTCCCACTATGTATGTGTGTACTCGTATATGTATATATATGTTGAACTTCGCGTTTTTAATAGCTCTTGATACTTTCCTATTGCTTTACTATTAGTATAATATTCGATGTCATGTAAATGTAAGTGCGCTCTTTTTGAGGAGTGAGTTCATTCGATTGGCTTAACCTACAGGACGGCTTGCACTACCGGGAGTAAGATATTTTGCCCTTTCTTCTTTTAAGTTTTGTACTTCATATGTTGTAAAGATCCTGGTACTGAATAGGAGCTGTGACCAAGTAAGAATGACCTTAGGCTTTTACTACACTCCTGGAAATGGAAAAAAGAACACATTGACACCGGTATGTCAGACCCACCATACTTGCTCCGGACGCTGCGAGAGGGCTGTACAAGCAATGATCACACGCACGGCACAGCGGACACACCAGGAACCGCGGTGTTGGCCGTCGAATGGCGCTAGCTGCGCAGCATTTGTGCACCGCCGCAGTCAGTGTCAGCCAGTTTGCCGTGGCATACGGAGCTCCATCGCAGTCTTTAACACTGGTAGCATGCCGCGACAGCGTGGACGTGAACCGTATGTGCAGTTGACGGACTTTGAGCGAGGGCGTATAGTGGGCATGCGGGAGGCCGGGTGGACGTACCGCCGAATTGCTCAACACGTGGGGCGTGAGGTCTCCACAGTACATCGATGTTGTCGCCAGTGGTCGGCGGAAGGTGCACGTTCCCGTCGACCTGGGACCGGACCGCAGCGACGCACGGATGCACGCCAAGACCGTAGGATCCTACGCAGTGCCGTAGGGGACCGCACCGCCACTTCCCAGCAAATTAGGGACACTGTTGCTCCTGGGGTATCGGCGAGGACCATTCGCAACCGTCTCCATGAAGCTGGGCTACGGTCCCGCACACCGTTAGGCCGTCTTCCGCTCACGCCCCAACATCGTGCAGCCCGCCTCCAGTGGTGTCGCGACAGGCGTGAATGGAGGGACGAATGGAGACGTGTCGTCTTCAGCGATGAGAGTCGCTTCTGCCTTGGTGCCAATGATGGTCGTATGCGTGTTTGGCGCCGTGCAGGTGAGCGCCACAATCAGGACTGCATACGACCGAGGCACACAGGGCCAACACCCGGCATCATGGTGTGGGGAGCGATCTCCTACACTGGCCGTACACCACTGGTGATCGTCGAGGGGACACTGAATAGTGCACGGTACATCCAAACTGTCATCGAACCCATCGTTCTACCATTCCTAGACCGGCAAGGGAACTTGGTGTTCCAACAGGACAATGCACGTCCGCATGTATCCCGTGCCACCCAACGTGCTCTAGAAGGTGTAAGTCAACTACCCTGGCCAGCAAGATCTCCGGATCTGTCCCCCATTGAGCATGTTTGGGACTGGATGAAGCGTCGTCTCACGCGGTCTGCACGTCCAGCACGAACGCTGGTCCAACTGAGGCGCCAGGTGGAAATGGCATGGCAAGCCGTTCCACAGGACTACATCCAGCATCTCTACGATCGTCTCCATGGGAGAATAGCAGCCTGCATTGCTGCGAAAGGTGGATATACACTGTACTAGTGCCGACATTGTGCATGCTCTGTTGCCTGTGTCTATGTGCCTGTGGTTCTGTCAGTGTGATCATGTGATGTATCTGACCCCAGGAATGTGTCAATAAAGTTTCCCCTTCCTGGGACAATGAATTCACGGTGTTCTTATTTCAATTTCCAGGAGTGTATAAACTGAAGAATGATGAAACAACTTTTATGTCGTATGAAAAACTATTGTAAACTTGTATCGCACTGTTTAGTAATGGAACTTTCACAAGCCGCTGTTGTCGTTGAGTGGACATGGTACTTTCCTTTTTCCCTTATAACACGTTCAGGGATGTTTTAAGTTTTTATTTATGAATACTACAGACAGAACAATCTATCATATGGACAATGGAAGAAAGGTACGTTTGGATAGGGCACATACAGGAATTCTAGGTCCGTCCATTTCGTAAACAGTATGATTTTTGAGCCATATACAGCCGATAACTGCCGCTGGAGCGCGTTGCTATTGCGTAACCGCGTTGGGTCCCACGTACCATATGCACAAATCGCATGGGGCCCAACCCCATTATTAAGCTTGCATGCGTAGCGCGATTGTTTTGGCGTTAGACGATTTGGAAGCTTCACGCTGGACACGTTATCTTTGTGCGAGTTTTTTTTTAAGTGCAGAAATGAGTAGCTCGCACTAGCGATACGAAATGGCACCAAGAAGAGGAGATGTTGGGTGCACGACATTAACAGCAAGAGAGAAAGCTTAGGAGGATACCATCGTCTGTGTATTGATCTAGAGTCTGACGAAGATAGGGTCTTCAAATATTTTCGTATGTCGCGAGAACTGCATCGCCTGATAAAAAGGTAGCACCGAGAAGTGCACAACGAACTGGAGAAAGCCAATCGATACAAGACACCGACTAGACATTTGTTTGAGGTAAGTTTTACCATTTGTGGCCTCTTTGTGCTTAAAACAGAAGTCATGTAATTTATTCCATTTCAGTTTTGCTGTATCATATGAAAGATTCGGCGGAAGAAAGTGCTATCCCACAACGTAGTTACGAGTGGAGTGATAAATTTATCTGCAGTGTTTACGAATACAGCAAACGATAGTAACATCTAGTTCCGTATGTCCCGCTAGAGAGAACTTTCTACTTAATAGATTGTTTTGTTTCATTGTATTCATAACATTGTCATTGAATTTAAACGAACATATCTTTGTTCGTTAACTTATCTGTTCGTTCTATTGGAATAATTTATTTTAATCTTTTCCAGATGCTTGACTACAGGCGACAGTCACCAGACCATAGCTTTTTCTTTTCGGTTAGGACGTTCAACAGTCTCAGAAATTGTGAAACAAGTGTGCCAGGCAATATGGACTGTTCTACAACCCAAGTATTTACTTACTCCTACAACAGAGATGTGGAAGAAATCTGAAGAAGGATTTCTAGAACTTTGGGTGTTTCTGAACTGCCTTGGAAGCATAGACGGAAAGCATATCAGGTTGAAATGCCTGAAGGATAGTGGATCCCAGTTCTTCTGTTACAAACAATTCTTTTCGCTGGTTCTCCTGGCGATCGTTGATCCATACCACGAGTTTACAATAGTTGATACTGGAAATTATGGACGTCACAGTGACAACACTATTTCTGAGAATTCAGCTTTCTATCAAGAGTATATCGAGGGCAAAAGTATTCTACCTCCAAATTAGGATCGCGTGTATCATACAAAAAGTTGTATTGTCTCACCACCTCTATACGTCTTTCTGTGTCCATGATGCATGCACTACGAGCTGCAAGACAAAAACCGCCTCACGCCGCTGCTTCCAGTGTGACCACAGAGCAGTTGAGTGCGCCAACAGAGGCAAGCAGCCGCTCCGGCTTGCGGCGAATCTGTAATGTGTGACAACCCGGCGGCGGCCGGTGCGGCAGGCCGTATGCAGGTGCGTCAAAGCCGCACTCTGTGTGACCGCCGCCATACAGTAACGAGCGATTCAACAGTGCGGCCTGCCGGCTGCGGTTCAAGGCCACAGGCCGGACGGCCAGGCCGCATTCTGTCTGGCCAGACAGGCCTTTAACACTTTCGCTGCGGCTGACGCTTGTAAGCGTCACAGCAAGCCACGAGCCAGTGCGGCGGACGCTGATAGGCGTCCGCGCTCACTGTCGGATTACTCAGTCTAGCTGCAGCGTCTAAGCTAGCATCAAAGCGTGTAGACTTGTGTTTTGTGTGGTCAGTTATCGAACGTATACTGTTCGTAATGGCGGTTAATGGACCTTCCAATGTGAAAAGGAGCAGGAAAAGTGTTTCGCTCAGTAATTTCTACACATCCGGGCGTCCCCTGGGCGTCTATGATAAATGTAAACGGCTAATTCTCTCACACCAGGAGCAAACATGCTACTAAATTGACGACCTCTATCAGTCAATCTTAAAAATGCGCATTTGAAGTAAATATAATTTCAAATGAATCCAGTTTACTAGTTCCTTTCTTTCCTTCTTAAGAATATGCGTTTTGGAATCCAAACTGTATTTTTTGTTACATTGTCAACAAATCACGAACATTTGAATGACGCCTGTGACCCCTACAGGTGTCAGATAGCAAACAAACTTTAAAACATGACCACAATACAGTCGAAGCTTATTTGAATTAAGGGGCTCCGGAACGCCTTATACTTGCAATGTTAAAATAACGCTTATAAATTACATCTTTCCTCACAAAGTATTTTAGGTAGGAAGTTGAACTTTTTACAGATTATTTATTGGAATATGGGCTACAACTTAACACAGGGATTTTACAAAATTTTAGTTCAGTTATTAAAGATGATTTTTTTTTCAATTGTAATGAAAATTCACAACATTTTTTTGCAATTTTTTATTTATATATTCAAAAATATACAGTTTTTTGGAAAAAGGCTGTGTTAAATTATGCAGAAAGTACTGTGTAACATTTACTGAAAGTTTGAAACAAATATGTTTGGAAGACCCTTAGAAAATATGTAATTAGTATGAGAAAATAAAAGTTTTGGGAATCGAGCGACAAAGATTGGATTAACTTTTTAGTGCATTGCAGGTCCATAGGATGGATTATCTTCATCCTCTGCAAACTCCTCCTCCAGCTTCCTCTTGTTCCTCCTCCTGTTTACTCTTGCTAGTATTTCTAGACTCTTTACAGCCCTGTCTGCAGCCCGAAGGCGTTCCTTGTCTAAAGCAAGCATCGCTCGTACCATGTTAGAATGTTATTATTTACAGTAATAACACATACCTTTGGCTTTCCAACATTTCTCCTTTTCTTAAAAGCCTTCAGAGGATTTCTAATAACTTTACTTTTACTCATTATTATACTTCAACAAAACAGAGACTCAAGAAACAGAATTAATTACGAATATTTTCGAGATAACGACAGAGTAAATAAACATGAAACAATCGACAATCACACCAGCGATATATATTGAACCATCACAGGTTAGCCACAACACATACTTTATCTCACATCACTAAAATGTACCTGATGAACACGGACGTTAATAATAACACCATTTGACAGCAGTTTAACAGCGCCACAGTGGGTCACGCCCATGTAGAACACATTTAAAAAAAAAAAATTAAAAATAGTTGTAGTCTTCGGAATTGAATAAATTATATATCTATTAAAAGGTAATAGTCTGCAGATTCAGAAAACGCAAAAAAGTAAAAATTGAACTTTTCATGATTTTGAGCCTTTCCGGAGCCCCTTAATGCATCTAAGGTGTCACCATTAAGTCAGTATAGAACCTGATCCTACAGATCTTACAAGGTCGTGACGTCAGCCTGTAGCTTAGGTGTGCTTAGGAGCGTCGGCTCCGAGCGGTACCCGCCGTTTCAGAGTGTTACCGGCCCGCACTCGCACTTGCCGGGCCGCACTGGAGAGTTGCACGCCTGCACCGATGCCGCAGCGAAAGTTCTAAGCCCTCGTGAGTTCAACTCGATTTCTAAACTGAAGGAAACACTTCACGGCACTCGCTTCAGAACTGCTACAAATTCGTCGGGCAATAGGCTGCGCCGCTCGGACTGTCTACACAACTGGCAGTGCTAAGAGTATATACGACTTCCACATCGCTGACAACGGGCTATACACAACGCTGGTGACCACTTAGAAGGTCAGTAAAACTTTGAAACACGTATCTATTTTGTACGAGCTGTAAGTAAATAGTTACCACTATTAAAGTTCCAACCCTCGTATTTATGACTGCCTAATACATATCGTTTGCGACCAACTGGTGAAACATACATCAGTATATTCAAAGAGGAGATTTTGTGAAACAAAAAATGAATTAATTCCAGTGAATATTACTAGGTAGTTCCTTTAAAGTCATAAAGTATCTCTCAGAAACCATATTATAAGCATATAACATGATTCTGCAAATAACAATCATTTCTAAAGTGAAAGCTAGCACTTAGCCACGCGTTGCCGCCTAACATAAATCTGAGGTCCTGTCAAAGAGCGCATCGGTCCACACATACGTAGGTAGTTCAGAAAATAAGTTACCAGTGTCGTCCCACGCTAAGACCACTTCACAACAAGCGCGGCACATTGCCAGAAGAGAGTACGTGTTCCGGGTTTCCTGCAGACACAGTTCTACTGCAGTACGGATATTACATGCATCATGGAGTGAGAGTGAAACGCAATTTTTGGGAATTTGTGGTAAGGTCTTATGAGACCAAACTGCTGAGGTCATCGGTCCCGAAGATTACGGATTGTTTAATCAACTTAAACTAACTTACGCTAAGGACAACACACACCCATGCCCGACGGGGCATTCGACGGAGGGGGGGGGGGGGCGGCGGACCGTGACAAGGCGCCTTCTTAGACCGCGCGGCAGAAAAGGGGCAGTACGATTCGTTTGGCCAAACCGTCCAAACAGGACAAAAATTCACCGTGAAACTTTGTGAGTAGTTGGACCAAAATATAGTGTCACGTCCAACGGTAGTGAAATGGTGCCAACAATTTGACCAGGGCCGCATAGACAGGAAAGAAGCTGATGGGGTAGTCCAGCTATTAAACCGTGAGATTATTTAGATTTTCAGTGCGCTGAAAGAACATCGGTCGTGGGGGGGTGGGGGGGTGAAGGAGGGGGAAAGAGATTTTTCCAACGATGAGGACGTTCACACAGTGGTTCTCAAACGGCTCCGTCACCAGGGAGCAGATTTCTATCATAGAGGAAATGAACGACCGATAGAATGTTCCGATTCTTGTTTACAGAGACTTTGTGACTATGTTTAAAAATAATGTCATGGGTCTGTGTCACCTTGAAATGTTGTGCAGCATTCAGCAAAACGTACTTAGTCTACTTTCTGTTTGAAATCCCCGATTACTTCCACGCACTAACCCATGTTGACCAACGAGCTTCCCCATCATGGTGCGAAGATGTGCTGGATAATACGCTTGAGATGTCAGACAAGTAATACAAGAAGCTATGCAAATTCATTGCTTGTTAACCGTACATACACGTATAGGAGAGCCTGGAGTTTGTACCTGATGTTTGCGTGACAGAATATTAGCACTCAACATTGTAATATTTCTGGCTTTAGAGTCCTCATAATCGGCTATAAGGAGCTCTTCTTAGAGCAGTTAAGAAGACAACAGTGGCAAGATGAAGTAGCGTGGTGAGAGGTACCGATGACAGAAGGTTTGTTCGGTACGGGTCTCGTGAGAAAGATCGCTTAAATTATAGTCCTTCTCCACGATTGGCTGCTATGTTCGGAAATTGCTCACCAAAATGATAAACTTTTGCTGGGTCGGCAGTCGGAGGACAAACATAATAGTTGCCGTGGTAGGTGTTAGTTTTTCTGGTTATGTGGACATGTAATTGAGAACAATTTGACAGTGATTACGTAAATGCGCAGTTCATTGTTTTATTTTTATGAAACTGTGAAGATTGGAGACTATATGTGACGCATAAAGCAGAATATAATTGTGCAATGTCTCGTATTCAGCTAATATAAAGCGAGTGGCATCCCATATAAACAAACTAACTGGAAATTTAATTATTTATAAAATATCAGTTCGTTGCTAAGAGTTTATTACAGCCTCAAGATAACGGATTCACGACCTACGTCCTGTTTCCTGCGCTGAGGATAACTATAGAAAACTGTTGGTAAACATTAGAACTTAATTAGAAATAGGCACTTAACGTGTACTGTAATCTTAGTACAAATGAGATCAGAGACACGTCATGTGTGGTAACGTAGAGCAGGTATGAAGGAATGAAATTTTCGACAGAAGGTCTTTGTCACACGCATATGCTCACCTCTCTCTCCCTCCCACCCTCTCTTTTTCGGCTTACCGTAACATGTTCGCTATTGGGAATGCGTCCATGTTGCGCCATTTGGCGCACAGCGTTTCTAGAGTGATTTCCTGGAAGGCCGTTGGAACCTGCCTCCGTAGGTCGGCAGATTTTGTGGTATTCATGCACACACTATTGACGTAGCCTCATAAAAAGAAATCTCTAGGCGTTATGTCGAGGTTATTAGGAGGCCATGAAATAGGTCCACCACAGCCGCACCAGCGATAATTGAGTATCTCGTTTAACTGTGAGAGGCGACTGCGTTTGATCGCCGTTTTGTAGATAGATGCTGGTGTCAAAAATCCCATCTTGCTGTAATTGAGGGACCACATACTGATCCATCATTTGAAGGTAACTGACAACACTAATTTTTTATTCTCAGTCTCTGCGTCACAGGAAAATTTCGCAAACCATACGACACCCCGAGCGCGTTGTTGTGGCTTAGCGATAATTTTCACTTAACAGTTAAGACACACTATGAGCGCTAATTTGTGTCACCTCTGTGCAATGTGTCTCTGACGTCTGGTGATTTTTGTGCTGTGAACTGAAGGCTGTTGGCTTGTCTTGCTAATTCCCACCATTTTACGTACATTGCAAAAAACTACTCAGAGATTAACTTTATAAACATGACGTTGTACTTTTCTGTCCTCTCAAAGGGGTCACCCTGTATGTCAAAGAGTTTGTAGCCAGTGCTCATATCGAAGACTGCCCTTTCATGCTACTCAATCATGATTCTGTGGCCAGGCGTCGAAAGGTTGACACAAACACTGTACAAAAACAGTAATAGCGCCAAGTGTGGCGACATGGTCCCTTTCACACTGTTCCACATAGACTATTAAGTCGGAATAATTCGACAGTTAATTCTGATTGTCGTAATCGCTAGTGTGGTGAGAGGGTTTCGAGGACATTTTTTTATGATGCTTATAGAACAAGGTAGTTAAGATGAATTAACAATGAAGAAGATTGAGAAAGGGCAAGAAAATAAGCAGCTCTTTATCGTAGGAGCGATGTAGGTAATAGCCAGAAGAATAATTTTAATCTACTGAATAGTTGACCATTAGGGAACTCCGCCGTTTTGCGAGTCCTGTGTGTGAACCAACGTACCACCTCGCTCTGTTGGTATTTTGTTCTGTATGAAAGCTACTAATCGAAAACGATAATCAAGTCACGTATTTTTCAGGTTGGGTCACGTTGCTACTCACAATATACTCAACTGACTTGTTAAGAAAGTAAGTAGATCGATCAGACTGTTGATAATGGAGTTATAGTGTCTCGCAAGAACTGTTGCTTCTCTGCTCAGAATTAACAAAAGACTTGCCTAAAATCGCTTAAGAAAATAAAGTAACCAACCGTTTTGTTTTTACCAAGAGGTGCGAATGGTTTTCATCTACGTGAAACGTCTGCCCCCAGTAGCTCAGTGGTCGAGAGTTCGCCGGCGGCCGGCGTGGAGGTAGGACGTAGTGTGGTGTGCGCTGCGCCGTCTGTGCTTCCGCGTGGTAAGTCTAGCGCTTGCTGCAGCTTAAAGCTCTGTTTATGGGACACTTAGAGAAGTAATGAGTACTATGCAGTGATGGCTCAGCCCAGTCGAAAAGATACGTTGAAACTTACCTTTGATTCTCGATATGCCAGACCTAAGTCGTTTGAAGTAGAGAATTGGTTAGAAGAAGATGTGAAGCTCTCCTTTAATGATATAATCGGGATCCACCTGTCGATTGTAGCTTGTGTCGTGTTTGTTAAACTGCGTAGTTCAGAGTTGTGTGAGAAAATAGTTGAGTCTTCCGGAGGTGTCATGAAATTTAAGCACTCAGATGGAAACGTTGGTGAAGTCACCGTTGCACATGCTGGTTTTGGCATTCGCACAGTTCGAATCTTCGAGTTGCCTTTTGAGATTACAATAGACCAAATTAATGCCGTAACTTCACCCTTCGGTAAAGTGCTCAGCAACTTTGCCGAGAAATGGTCAAGCGCGCATAAATTCCCAGTACTAATTGGAGTACGGCAGCTTCGAGTAGAGTTACAAAAGCACATCCCGTCGTACGTCAATGTCTGCGGATATAGAGGGATTGTAATTTATGACGACCAGCCGCGAACCTGTGCCGCCTGTAACAACCCTGGGCACGTTCGCGCAGATTGTACACAGCGGCGCGTGGCGCAGCTGCCGGCCGGCGAGGCCGCCAGGCCACCGGCAACGACAACACTGCCGGGAACTTACGCCGCCGTGGCACGCGAACGGCCGACTGCCTTCTCAGCCCCTGAATCGTGTGCAAATACAAATTCTCCAGACACTGAAATTCCGATGGACGTCTGTGCCGTCAGAGCTGACGACTTACAAGAGTCCCACCAACCTACGAAAACAGTTGAAGTTCCACCGAAACAGGCACCTGCAACTGTTAAGGCAGCAGATCCGCCGGAAGTTGAAGACCGACACACCTTGGAGGAAAGCGAAACTAACTTGGCTACTGAAGAAAGTCCGTCGAGAGGCAATTCTCCAAAAAAAAAAAAAAAAAAAAGGAAACGCCGGCTGGCGCGCAAAGGCGCAGAGGAGACAGCTCCTACACTCCGACAAAAAGCAAAAGAAATAGGTAGTAGCTTAATCCAACAGATGGCTGGCAACACGAAAGCGACACCAGTTTCTGAGGAGCGTTCCCCTTCTGTGAAAAACGGGACGTCCAAGGAAAGCTAACAAAGAAAGCAAGCACCCACCCTCAAGAAGCGAATCACTCACCTGAAGATTCACTCGTCCCACCCCACGACGACAACGTCAACCAGCTGGGCAGACGAAAGCGATCATAACAATGAGGATGAAGAAATGACAGAAGTTTCAGAAACTAAAACAGACTGTACTCCAGCCCCAAAGGTGGCTGATTTCTTCAACGAAGACGTCTCCGTGAACGAACTTTCTAAAGAACAAGGACACACCACTGAAATATTTGCTACCGGTGAATATTATTAAAATGAGTTTTAAAGCTGACGCTTGCGAGACAAAACGGAAGAATGTTGTTTAAAGTTTGACCAAGTAGAACGAACAATGTCTGACATACAAGCCTACAAGATCGCTACAGTAAACCTTAATAGGATTCATAGTTCCGTTA
Source organism: Schistocerca cancellata (assembly GCF_023864275.1). NCBI lineage: Eukaryota > Metazoa > Arthropoda > Insecta > Orthoptera > Acrididae > Schistocerca > Schistocerca cancellata. The sequence goes on from NC_064634.1 coordinate 169,064,834, forward strand.
AATTACAGAACTTAAAAGATTTTATATATGCTTCTGACAGTGACATTATCCTTTCACAAGAAGTGACAGACACGAACTCGGTAACGTACCTGGCTTCAACGCCATAATAAACCCAGGGCATGGAACGGAAATGGGCACAGCTCTGCTCGCAAAGGAGGGCATAGTACTCCAAGATGTGGTAACACTACCAAACAGTAAAGGCATAGCGGCCACAATAAACAAAATACGAGTCATTAACGTCTATGTCCCTTCAGGATCCAGCAACAGGCACCGCAGAGCGGAGTTCTTTAAAGAAGAAGTTGTACCACTATTTGGAACTCGATATGAACACCTTATCCTGGGAGGAGATTTTAACTGTGTTTTGCATGCCAAAGACCAAACTCCCAATTTCAACAAGTGTACTGAACTGGAACGTATAGTTAATGACCTAAGACTAATAGACTCATGGGAGCATATGCACGGTGCCGCCCTTGGCTTCACCCACACCACAAGTCACTTGTCGAGCCGTTTAGACAGGATATATGTAACGCACAATTTGAAACACCACACTTTGCACTCAGAAATATGGCCTACCGTTTTCTCGGATCATGCTGCGTACATATGCACAATCAATCTGACAAAACAAGGGACCTACCGAGGTAGAGGGACATGGAAGCTCAACGTGTCACATCTGGAAGACCAAGCTTGTCAGGAGGCATTTTACAAGTTATGGAGAGAGTGTGAAAGCAAATTTAGCTCGTACAACTCTGGCACTGACTGGTGGCTGAAACATGCCAAACCTAAAATACGGAGGTTTTTCATAAATTACTCAAAAGACAAAAACTTTTGGTACAAATCAACTATAGAATTCTACTTTCAGTCTAAGGGATTTGTACAAGTCCGATGTAACTGTTGCGGACAACTAGGAAACAATTAACAAAGTTAAAGCAAAAATTTTGGATCTTCGGCGTAAACAACTGGAAGGCTACCAATTACGTTCGCGTGCCCAGAATATAGCTCAGCACGAGGTCACTTCCATTTACCATGTCATTCGTGAAAGCAAAAGGGCGTCTCGCAAGATATTCTCTGAAATAACAACTGATGATGGAAGGAAGCTGACGAAGCAAAGAGAGATTAAAGAGGCAATGGTACAGCATTTTGAATACTTAATGTCTAGTCAACCAGTTGACGAACAGCTTCAAGACGAGTTAATGATCAACCTCCAGGGCAAAGTATGCCACGCGGAAGCACAAACTCTCATCTCGGAAGTGACTGAAGAAGATGTCGACGATGCTATTTATGGAAGCATGAAAAATAAGACTCCACGGGCAGACGGAATTCCGGCAGAATTTTATCGCAAATTTAGTGACCTCGTAAAACCCAAGTTAACTCTCATCTGTAACGAACTACTAAACCCTGAAAATGACATCCCGAAAGAATTTCGTGAGGGACTCGTAGTGTTAGTGCCAAAAACCACGAACACGAAAACTGTAAGCTCTCTGAGGCCAATTACGCTTTTAAACAGCGATTATAAAATCTTTGGCCGCATCCTCGCTCGCAGGCTGAGCACCACAATGACCAGCGTCACTGGCCCTTATCAAACAAGTGTGGGCAAAGATGGGAGAATTCTCCAGACCCTCTGTGATTACAGGGACCTAATCTCAACGGCCGACGTCTGCAAAATAAAGTGTGCACTCATCTCACTCGACTTTGATAAAGCATTCGACAGGGTAAATCATCGTTTTCTCCTTCGGACCATGGGCGCAATGAGCTTCCCTCCGAGTTTCATTGCAGTAGTAAGAAATACATTTACAAACAACTCAGCCAGATTTGTCATCAATGGGCACATTAGCCGCCCGATTGACGTCACCAGCTCCATTAGGCAAGGGTGTCCAATGTCAATGGCACTCTTCGCCATCGCCATCGAACCCCTGCTTGCCTCCCTTATCTACAAGGGCTAGAAATACATGGAGAAAAGATCGTGTGCAAGGCGTACGCTGATGATGTTGGCTTCCTAGTCGTGAATGGTACTGAATTAGAGAGCGCACTACAAATAGTAACAAAATATGAGCAGGCATCTGGTGCAAAACTTAATAGAACAAAGTCGGGGATTTTCAACATCGGCCCTAGAATTGAGACGCAAACGCAGAGTCTGTTACGCGAGCTTGTAACCATGAAATGTCTCGGCATAGATTTTAAAAGAAATATCAAACTTACTATTGCTGCGAATTATCGAAAATTACTTAACAGCATACGCGCCTCTGTACAAGCACAAGCACATAGTATTAGGAAACTCGATGAACTTCAGAAAGTAATAGTAGCAAATGTACAGAGCTATTACAAATGATTGGAGCGATTTCATATTTCACTGTAGCTCCATTCATTGACATATGGTCACGACACACTACAGATACGTAGAAAAACACATAAAGTTGTGTTCGGCTGAAGCCGCACTTCAGGTTTCTGCCGCCAGAGCACTCGAGAGCGCAGTGAGACAAAATGGCGACAGGAGCCGAGAAAGCGTATGTCGTGCTTGAAATGCACTAACATCAGTCAGTCATAACAGTGCAACGACACTTCAGGACGAAATTCAACAAAGATCCACCAACTGCTAACTCCATTCGGCGATGGTATGCGCAGTTTAAAGCTTCTGGATGCCTCTGTAAGGGGAAATCAACGGGTCGGCCTGCAGTGAGCGAAGAAACAGTTGAACGCGTGCGGGCAAGTTTCACGCGTAGCCCGGGGAAGTCGACGAATAAAGCAAGCGGGGAGCTAAACGTACCACAGCCGACGGTTTCGAAGATCTTACGGAAAAGGCTAAAGCAGAAGCCTTACCTTTTACAATTGCTACAAGCCCTGACACCCGATGACAAAGTCAAACGCTTTGAATTTTCGGCACGGTTGCAACAGCTCATGGGAGAGGATGCGTTCAGTGCGAAACTTGTTTTCAGTGATGAAGCAACATTTTTTCTTAATGGTGAAGTGAACAGACACAATGTGCGAATCTGGGCGGTAGAGAATCCTCACGCATTCGTGCAGCAAATTCGCAATTCACCAAAAGTTAACGTGTTTTGTGCAATCTCACGGTTTAAAGTTTACGGCCCCTTTTTCTTCTGCGAAAAAAACGTTACAGGACACGTGTATCTGGACCTGCTGGAAAATTGGCTCATGCCACAACTGGAGACCGACAGCGCCGACTTCATCTTTCAACAGGATGGTGCTCCACCGCACTTCCATCATGATGTTCGGCATTTCTTAAACAGGAGATTGGAAAACCGATGGATCGGTCGTGGTGGATATCATGATCAGCAATTCATGTCATGGCCTCCACGCTCTCCCGACTTAACCCCATGCGATTTCTTTCTGTGGGGTTATGTGAAAGATTCAGTGTTTAAACCTCCTCTACCAAGAAACGTGCCAGAACTGCGAGATCGTATCAACGATGCATTCAAACTCATTTATGGGGACATGCTGCGCTGAGTGTGGGATGAACTTGATTATCGGCTTGATGTCTGCCGAATCACTAAAGGGGCACATATCGAACATTTGTGAATGCCTAAAAAAACTTTTTGAGTTTCTGTATGTATGTGCAAAGCATTGTGAAAATATCTCAAATAATAAAGTTATTGTAGAGCTGTGAAATCGCTTCAATCATTTGTAATAACCCTGTATATATCACATCCAAAGTTAATTACGTAGCACAAGTTCTGCCACCACCTGCGCCTTTGTCGAAAAGTATCGCATCTGCATTAGGACATTTTGTCAGCCACGGACATATTTTCAAAGTCAAATATGACATTCTGATGCTCCCTACGAAATGTGGTGGGTTAAATCTCACCGATATCAGCAAAAAAGCGCAAGCCTTATACCTTTCAACCACATACAAACAATGGAAAGAACCACGTGGCACCCTTGCTACACATTTGTTAAATGAAATAGCTCCTGCTGACATCAGTGCACCTATAAATGTCCAACACATACCCAACGGACTATACCACTTGAAATACTTTTTAGTGGAATACGGCTACATACAGGCAAGGATCCCTGAAAAAGACATCATGAAAGTGAAAGAACTTTACAATAACTTTATGAAAGACAAACCCAGAAACGACGTAGAACAAAAGTATCCTTGTTATAACTGGGAAAGGATATGGCAAAATATTCACTGCCGGAACCTGCCAACGTATGTCAGATCGACCTCGTACTATGCTGTAAACAGGAAAATTACGACGAACTCTAAACTTCACTCTATTCGATTGGCCGAGTCACCGCTGTGTATATTATGTAATATACCAGATACCGAAGAGCATAGATTGTTGTGTGACAAGGTAAAAGACATGGCTCTACATAAGACAAAAGATAGCGAGTGTCAGCAGAACTACGCCCAACGCCGTTACGCCTGCTGAATTTTTAAACCCCGACGGTATACCTTACCCTAAAACAAAACGAAACGCAATCAACTAGTTGAAAGGTCAAACGATGCATTACATCGTAACAAAAGAATCAAGCAATAGGGAGGACTTCTGGGTATACCTTACAACTGAGCACCAAAGGTTGATGTGTACTAAAAAATACAAAGAAAACTACGCAAATTTTTTAACTAAAGCAATACTGTAACCAATAGAAATGCGTAATTTACATTATCCATCGAAGCATTTCGTATATTAGACGAATGCTTTGTGGTAAAAGGTTGCACTTCACGTAGCAAGAGGGAGATATCTAACAGCAAGTAATCAGAGAAGATCATATATATAAACCAGTTCAGTCCATATGTATATATCACTCTCTTTTGAGGGAAGCATACGACACAGTGATGAAACTGGTATCTTCCTTTTATTTAGTTTCTTTCTTTCATTCCTTCTTTTCACAGGAAGACATATTTATATTATTTATGTGTAAAATCAAGCAGCAGAAGCCTACTTTAAGTCATTACCTTTCTGAAGAAGAGAATTTTACTTATCAGCAATAATGAGTTTGCTTCTTTCCGTTTTTCCACGCACGGAGAAAGAAAATTATAGATGCAGTTACGTTAAGAAAAAAAAAAGTGGTCAGTCCCACAGAATGTCAATCCTAAGGGCCCGGGTTCGATTCCCGGCTGGAGCGGAGATTTCCTCCGCTTAGGGACTGGGTGTTGTGTTGTCCTAAACATCATCATTTTATCCCCATGAAAGAGCAAGTCGCCGAAGTGGCGTCAAATCGAGAGACCTGCACCCGGCGAACGGTCTACCCGACGGAAGGCCCTAGTCACACGACATTTACAACCATATCTACCTGAAATTGGAGTAATACGTTAACGTCTTCGCCAATGCCAAGTTTTTTAAGCTGAATTTTTGATAGCTACAACGTAGCTACTCCGTCTACGTAGCTGAGTGGTTAGCGCGGCTAAAATGCAGTCTGAAGGCAACTCTTCGATTTCGGCTACTGCCAGTGATTTTTCTGGTAGGACTGGAACGGAGCTCACTCAGCCTCGTTATACCAGCTACTTGACCAAACAGTAGTGGCTCCAGGTCACGAAAACCGAGAACGGCCGGGAGAGGGGTGTGCTGACTCCACGCCTCTCCGTACCACATCCAATGACGCCATTGACAGAGAATGACACGGCGCTCGATCGGTACCAGTAGACCCACCAGGCCTGTGTGCGGAGTTTACTATTACGTTATATCTTTGATTTGTCCAAAATAACAATTCGTTCAGTTACCACGTTTCTGAAGTTGTATGTTTACGTTTAATTAATACTTAGGTGTACGTTTGTTCTGTGATCTGTACGTCTTTTTTCGCGTTTATATGCATAGAAAACACTCTTTCAGTTTCACTAATACACTGATATAGCACATCATTCGCAATGTGGCCCACGTATGCATCTTTTTACTCCGGAAAGTCTGGATTTTCGGAGTTCAAATGATTCAAATGGCTCTGAGCACTATGGGACTTAACTTCTGAGGTCATCAGTCCCCTAGAACTTAGAACTACTTAAACCTAGCTAACCTAAGGACATCACACACATCCATTCCCGAGGCAGGATTCGAACCTGCGACCGTAGCGGTCGCGCGGTTCCAAACTGTAGCTCCTAGAACCGTTCGGCCGAAGCGGCCGGCAAACCATATTCCAAAGAAAAATTTTGAACAGGACGTACAACCTACAACGTCTTCACATCAAATTATGTTCTTAAAACACGAGTTAATTTCTACAAAAAGAGCTGCCGCGAAAGAAAATATTCTGCTGCAAGCAACAAAGATGTTACGATCCTCACAAAAACAGCTTCCTCCTGCTCAAATGAGTGATAATGTACGAATACAAGTCCCTGACGTCGACCGTGGTCGTACAGATAGCCGAAATGTGTTAGCGGTTGTTGTTGGAATTGAAGACTCCGACTTCTATAAACTGGCAAATAAAAATAGTACACTCAAGCAGCTTTACACATGTAATCAGTTCGTAATTTGTAAAGAAAAGTTACTTTCCGTAGATGAGATCTCTTTTCAAGAAATGTCGCTGAGAGAAGCAGCTGCAGTTAATTCGAGAAGCGGGAGACAAGGCTATACACGCTGTCATTGAAAAAGAAAGTATTCCACAAATAAATGCCGTTGTAAAAGCAAGGGACTCTTGTGCAATTCAAAGTGTCATAATAGTTTAAGTTGTTGCAATAAATAAGATTTGAATCACATAAGTATGTAATTTTTTTATAATTATTTTTTTATTTTCTCATGTAGAATGTACTGTGTATTTTAAATTCTTGGTTATTCGTTTCAGAAAGAAAGGCGAAAAAGTTACGTCGCCCTTGAGACGTTTTATAGCGACTGAATTACGGAGAAGAAAATATAAATCTCCAACATGATCAACATTCACTATTAGTGCATGGTGAATGTCAGTATTTACCGATGTAAGTAAAAAATAAGGGTATTTAGCAAATATTTCGGATATACACTAAGCGACTATGTGAATGTTGACATTCACCGGTGAACGTCGACATTCTCCAGATTTCGGTGTTTCACTGTAACATATTCATTTGGAAACACCCTGTAACAGTGACTTCATAAGTAGTTTAGAAATTCATAAGCGTATTGTAACTTGACGTTACGTGTAATTTCTGCATTAACGCATTAATCGGCGACTTGGAGAGTGCTGTGCTGTATTAGTGGATCAATGAAGCTAAAAGTATGCTGCGCATAATGCCAAAACAGGAGCTACGGATCACAGAATAAAGTAGCAAACACCAACAATCTGCTGTTCCTGACAGCTACCGCGACAAATTTTTTATTTGGCACACAGCAATGACCTAAAGAAGCTACTGGTTCGATCCGTAAAAACTCTTTCACCAGTCAGAGCGGAGTCTTCAATCCGCTCGATCGTGGCAGCCTTCTAACAGCCGTGTACCGCAAGTCTCTAGAGGAACGGAAGGTTCCAAATGATTGGAAAAGAGCACAGGTAGTCCCAGTCTTCAAGAAGGGTCGTCGAGCAGATGCGCAAAACTATAGACCTATATCTCTGACATCAATCTATTGTAGAATTTTAGAACATGTTTTTTGCTCGAGTATCATGTCGTTTTTGGAAACCCAGAATCTACTCTGTAGGAATCAACATGGATTCCGGAAACAGCGATCGTGTGAGACCCAACTCGCTTTATTTGTTCATGAGACCCAGAAAATATTAGATACAGGCTCCCAGGTAGATGCTATTTTCCTTGACTTCCGGAAGGCGTTCGATACAGTTCCGCAGTGTCGCCTGATAAACAAAGTAAGAGCCTACGGAATATCAGACCAGCTGTGTGGCTGGATTGAAGAGTTTTTAGCAAACAGAACACAGCATGTTGTTATCAATGGAGAGACGTCTACAGACGTTAAAGTAACCTCTGGCGTGCCACAGGGGAGTGTTATGGGACCATTGCTTTTCACAATATATATAAATGACCTAGTAGATAGTGTCGGAAGTTCCATGCGGCTTTTCGCGGATGATGCTGTAGTATACAGAGAAGTTGCAGCATTAGAAAATTGTAGCGAAATGCAGGAAGATCTGCAGAGGATAGGCACGTGGTGCAGGGAGTGACAACTGACCCTTAACATAGACAAATGTAATGTATTGCGAATACACAGAAAGAAGGATCCTTTATTGTATGATTATATGATAGCGGAACAAACACTGGTAGCTGTTACTTCTGTAAAATATCGGGTCCCGGGTTCGATTCCCGGCGGGGTCAGGGATTTTCACCTGCCTCGAGATGACTGGGTGTTTGTGTTGTCCTCATCATTTCATCATCATCCAGGAAAGTGGCGAAATTGGACTGAGCAAAGATTGGGAAATGGTACGGGCGCTGATAACCACGCAGTTGAGCGCCCCACAAACCAAACATCATCATCATCATCTGTAAAATATCTGGGAGTATGCGTGCGGAACGATTTGAAGTGGAATGATCATATAAAATTAATTGTTGGTAAGACGGGTATCAGGTTGAGATTCATTGGGAGAGTCCTTAGAAAATGTAGTCCATCAACAAAGGAGGTGGCTTACAAAACACTCGTTCGACCTATACTTGAGTATTGCTCATCAGTGTGGGATCCGTGCCAGATCGGGTTGACGGAGGAGATAGAGAAGATCCAAAGAAGAGCGGCGCGTTTCGTCACAGGGTTATTTGGTAACCGTGATAGCGTTACGGAGATGTTTAGCAAACTCAAGTGGGAGACTCTGCAAGAGAGGCGCGGTGCATCGCGGTGTAGCTTGCTCGCCAGGTTTCAAGAGGGTGCGTTTCTGGATGAGGTATCGAATATTTTGCTTTCCCCTACTTATACCTCCCGAGGGAATCACGAATGTAAAATTAGAGAGATTTGAGCGCGCACGGAGGCTTTCAGACAGTCGTTCTTCCCGCGAACCAAACGCGACTGGGACAGAAGAGGGAGGTAATGACAGTGGCACGTAAAGTGCCCTCCGCCACACACAGTTGGGTGGCTTGCGGAGTGTAAATGTAGATGTAGATGTAGGTAAAAGCTGCAGTGCACACTACGCAGTCGACAAAAGCGTTGTATGGATGAAGTATTACGTCAATTAAAGATGGGATGCAAACAGAAAAAGCGTCTTTGAGTATATCAAACTACGTGAATTACTACAATCTACGGAGCTCAACCATCGATATTAACGACAAACTAATCTTAAGACTTGCAGTTGTTACGGTGATTGGTAGCTCTAATCGCAAGGGAAGTGAAACATGTAACGAAGCCGAGGATGTTGCATGAAGTGGTGTGCCGTATGTTACGTATTTATATACTTACAGTGGTCCTTAGTCAATTTCAGTTGAATGTTCTGCAAGAACGGCGACCTGTATCACCGTGGATGCTGGAATACACGGGAGTGATCACGAGGCGTATGTGCAGTAGCAAGCCGCACTGCTGACGTCATAGTGAACCCAACCAGCGCTCAGCAGCCCGCAATTGCCGTAACGTGTTGCGTTGTGATTGCGTTTACGAGAGAAAGCAACGTTGTTTTCGGCAGTGTGAATTTTTATTAGTGACTGGCAAATGAGTACAGAGTGATGCTGTAATTGTCAGTGTATTGATGGAATTTTTAGAGTAAGTTTTTAAGTGAAGAATAATGGTTTCTTGCGTGATCGCCAGTTGTGCTAACCACAGCCGACAAATAAGTTAGTTACGAGTTAAGTTTCATACATTTGCTAAAAACAATGAGACGAAGCGAAAATGGACAAATGCTTGTAAACGTGTAGAGTCGTTTTCAGTTGCAAATCCTTGTGTTTGCTCTATACGGCTTGCTGACTTTCGCTATGAAGGGGATTTGAAACGTGAACTGTTGAATAGTCATTAGAAACGCATTTCTAAATCTACCATTCCCCAGTGCTGATTGATGGCGTTGTAATGAGCCTAATAATGAAGGAAATATTTGGGCACGAAAACGAAGTTACCGTACAGAAGTAGACGAAATTTTACATGTGAGTATATTACCAACAAATGAAGAAATTACTTCTAGACAAAACGGTAATCTTGAAAACAAGCTCTGCTATGAATGCGACAGTGTGTGCTTACGCCAACAATCAGAAATTATGAAAACAGAAATAAAATACCTTAGGCTAAGATTACCGATTTACAGGATCGTCTCTCTCGATATAGCGTTGAGCTACTCAAAGTAAAGCACTCTCAAAGAGTGAATTACGGCTCTTTTTCTAATCGCCAACAATAAGTACTTAAGAAATCACAGTGTACTAATTCGTTATCTGTAGATACTGCAAGGGATGTGACTTTATGTTACCGACCTTATAAAGCATTATATGACTATTCATCATCTATCCTCAGAGCTGTAATCCTGCTAATATTGTGCTTCTGTCTATCCAAATGTTATATTACAAATGTTATATTACTACTTTTGGGGCAGAGGATATTTCGGAGGCTGACTTAGTCAAAATTAGGAGTAAATGCCGAATGAATCTTTCACTTAGCGATGGAGTGAAAGTTGTTTTGAAAATTATTGGTGGTTTTAAGCTATGTTCCAGACAGGAATTCGAAGCTGGGTGCTTGTCTTTCAGGATCAAATAAAGTTTAGAGACGGGTCGTGAGTTGTGCTTCGCGAATTCAGTAGGTAGAAATTTTCTCGCGAAGGGCAGAGTTCCAGGTTAAATTTCCCGTCCGCCCAGAGTTCTAATCTCTGTCAAGAAATTCAGAACAATGTGTCTTCCACTTCAGAATGACATATTCCTAGTGTCATACAAATATTTGATAATTCTTTACGAGTGAGACAATGATTTAACAGAATAGATTATAATAGTTTTTAAATATGATTTTATTTCATGTTCCCTAAGGAAAGCAGTTTTTGTTGGATATATGTCTCGATAACGACAAATGTACTAGTTCATCTCCATAACCGAAAATATACAACAAAGATATTCAATATTATATTTTAGTCTCATGAATTGGTGAATATTAACATTTGTCAAGCTCTTTGTTTATAGAAATGAATTAACTTCATCCTTATTTTATGTTGAAGAGGTCTCTGTCCCTTTTTCTTCCGTTAGTATTTATTAATTACGGCTCGATATTCTGCTTGTCAGGCTCGTCGGACAACAACTGACTGGCGTCAACAAATACGTTCTTGAACGAGGAACAAAACTTTGATAAATAATTAAAGCCGTTATTACATATAGATCCTTTAATCATAACAGGACCCAGGAATTTGTGAAGTCTTAGCTGTAGCATGTGTAACATGTGACGCTAATGTGGGCTCAAGATGTCAAATTTTCGATCTAAAGTTTCGACAAAGACGCTCAGCGCTTGAATTTGGTTGCTTGCGAACCAGCGTTTTTGTGCGCGTTTATCAGATTTCACGTGTCGGAGCGAGAAACAAGATCGTTATAACTTACGGTGAAAAAATCCCGCAAATCATGTGCTGCTCATCGTTAAACAGATCTGACGTCTTCATATCAATCTGTAAAGTCGAAATAACATCTTTGTAGTAGTTTGTATGTCTCTGGCATTGTTCATCGAATACATGGTATTGTGGTATCAGTGCATGAGTGAACGAACACAAAATGGAGTACTACAATCGCTAAAGTGCTCAGCAGTAAGCGAAAAGGAAAAGGGAAGTAGCCGTAGTAAGATATTTGCCCAGTTAAATTTATGTCTTTGAATTAGCGTAAAAAGTCAGGTACTGGTAACGAATGTAGTAATTAAGTCATAGTTTCGAACAATTGCTAAAGGGAGAAATGACCAACGCACGAGTCTTAATTACAACCGACACTTGGAGATAGAGTGACAGGGTTTTAAATGTGTTATGCAACGAAAGACAAAATGTTTTCTGTTACTGGAGGACGTGAGAATTTTCGAATTTTATCTCTACGTTTCTTGTATTCAGGCATTTGTATGTAGGCTTGTTATTTGTGGTTTGAGTATCGATTCGTCCAAAAAAAAGTGCCATTTTCTTATAAGAAGTCATTCAGGAATCTTCACGTGTCCATTGGATCTCTTTCTTTCGTCTTGCGATTGTACTTTAATTTAGCGTTAATAGCAGACCGTCTCACCTGTCTCTGAACAGATTTCTACTTATCAGTCTCTGTGCTTACAGCACAGATGCATTTTTGACTTCTCACGTGGCAATGCTGAAGTACTTCGTACAATTGCCTTGACTACATCTGGCTTCGTCGAGTAATGTGTTAAAAAAAAATCTTCAGTTTATTCTTTCATTCACTTTTACTTCCAATTTAAACGTTACTACGCAGGAAGGAGAGGGGAGACCAAGAGATGAATACACTATGCAGATTCAGAAGGATGTAGGTTGCAGTAGGTACTGGGAGATGAAGAAGCTTGCACAGGATAGAGTAGCATGGAGAGCTGCATCAAACCAGCCTCAGGACTGAAGACCACAACAACAACAACATACGCAGGAAGAAGCGTGCCAACGGTATTATGAGTGGTTTTACATTCGTGTCTGGAAGAATACATTCACTATATACTGCCACTGCGCATCACGCGAGTTTTTGACACTGCACATCTCAAGATTACAACGATGGCACAAACACTGATACAAAAAATGGTGTTTACAATTAAAATAAAAGATAATGAAGCAATAAAATGATGATTTTTTTGTGTGTTACTTTGCCATATAGCCCTTTATGGAGGAAGTATGTGAGTAATGTATTGCGAACATAATCGGGCATGTAGTATCCCCATGAGACGTACCCGATTTTATTTCCTTCCCGCTGCTCATTCCCCGCCAGTAACGGAATATCTCGATTCTCTTGAAAAGACGTCGCATATCTGATGGGATATTCCTTCATCGTCTATCCAGTGACGCGCACTACTGAAAGGGAAGGAACATAAAGTTTCGTATTGTTTCTGATTTGGAAATATGAACTATCTCAGACAGAAGATAACAGATACCAACAGAAAACTGGATTAGACAACAAAGTTTTACCAATCAGCGTGAAAGACACCTGTAAACACATCTATCGGGCCACATTAGAATTTTTGTCGTAGTTATCATGTATCGTTTCACTTGATTAACGCCGGCCGTTGTGCCGCATGGTTCTAGGCGCTTCAGTCTGGAACCGCGCGACCGCTACGGTCGCAGGTGCGAATCCTGCCTCGGGCATGGATGTGTGTGATGTCCTTAGGTTAGTTAGGTTTTAGTAGTTCTAAGTTCAGATGTTAAGTCTCATAGTGCTCAGAGCCATTTGAACCATTATGACTTAATTAACACCTTTTGGAATAGCTGAAACAATACTACCCTTTACCCCTCTGTGTGGGATAACTAGTAGCGGACGTTAGCAGCAACAATGCGAGCCAGCCGTCCATCCCAGTGTTGCCAATTTAGCTACTTTGTCGCTAGAAATGGCGACTTTTGCCTTCGTCTTAGTGGCAAAAAAAAAAAAAAAACTTTTTAGCGACAAAAATTATTTAGCGACCTATCTGGCGACTTTTGGAGCACTGACGACTTTTGAAGTATAAATCAAAACTATTTTGGGCCAGTATTTTCATTAACAAAACTAAGATTTTAACTATAGAATGATACTACACTGACTTTGTTCGAGATTTACTAAGTTAAATTAAGTTCTTAGCAAATCATGTAGCAATGTTCAACATTTAGTAAACCTGAATGTGGGGATTGCCTACAGAGTAAGAAAACATTGACTATAGAACAATTCATTATTCATTACCCACTAGCCTGTTATCGACGATAGCGTATCGATCTATAATTCTTCAACTTTTGAACTCCCTTTATTTTTCGAATTGACAAAAAACATACGTAATATTAAGTATAATACAATACATTTCTGTCCAGCAACCTCTAATTTTTCGAAATGTTAACTCGCAGTCCAATTATAACCACAAGCACAGTGGTAACGCAAGAACAATTCGGTGGGGGTATCTCAGACATTATTACGTTTTATACAATGAACAATAGGACTGATATCGAGATACCGAGTGAGTAGATTGTTTCATGACCTTTAGTTCGCCTGAGTTTTAATGTATTTTCAGTGATTATAAATTGGTGAAACTTATGTTGTGGTGGCTTACATAATGGATTTACCGCAGAAGAAGAAGCAGTACGCTCAAAAATATCGGGATGCGTGAGAAGCAGAACCTGAATTCAATGGGTGGCTGAAACCAGTCGTTGGAGACTTATCCAAGGCAAGATGTCAAGTATGTGCCACAGAGTTTTGTGCTAAATTGTGTGATATTAGAAAACATTCGAAAACTATTAAGCATAAACAAAAAACTGATTAAAAGAAAAACACAATCCACCTTACCTGTGAAAATTGTTCCGAAAACTACAGTTAGAATAGCAAGCAGAGCGGAAGGCGCCCTTTCTTTATTTATTGCTGAATATTGTTCTATTTTAGTTGTAGATCATTTAGGAATACTGTGCAAGAAGGTGTGTTCCTTTGATGAGGGCGTTAAAAACATGCAATTACATCGTACAGAGTGCACTAACATTATAACTGAAGTTTTGGCTCCATATTTTATACAGTCATTGGTTGAAGATATAGGTAACCAAAAATACAGTGTACTAATAGATGAATCCACAGATGTTCAATATCTAAAATGCTACGTATCGTTATACGGCACTGTAGTGTAAACAACCAAACCATTAGATCAGCATTTCTCAAACTCGCTGTAGTAGAAACTGGAGATGCAAGAAATCTGGCTGCTGTTCTTGTGAATTCTTTGAAAGATCTCAAACTTCCAATCACTAATATGGTAGGAATTGGCACAGATAATGCTTCTGCAGTGGTTGGAATTCCCATTCTCTTAGTTTTCACTTGTTAACAACCTTCAGTATATTCGATTGTATTTTTTTCTTGGTACTGAGCGTCATTTCGCCCGCTTTTTCTCTCTTTCCTCTCTTCCGCCACCCCCCTCCCCCCACCAACCCATTTTTCCTTCTCTCTCTCTGTCTAAACGTTCTGTGTTATAAGACACAATTTATAGCATCTAGTAGTTTTATCAGAGAAACGCAGAAAGCCATGTCTTGTTCTTCGCGTAGATCGAGGATGAATATATTGATGACTTATAGCAAATTTAGATAACCTTACATAAGCTAGAAAGTGCGTAACGTATTCGCCGAGTCTAAGATTCCATCAAGGTGTTCTTGTTGCAGTACGCAGGCAGAAAGCAGGACACAGCAGTCACAGAAATATCTACTTTCAAATGGTGGAGGAAGTCAGAGGTATTCTTTCATCATTATTTACCTTAATAATGCAGTCAAATCATATATTTTAACACTGAGTCTCTGCAATTTTTATCAAAATGATTCATTTTCCTGCACAATGACCTGTAACTTCTACAAGGATATACTGTTTTCTTCACATTATTATAAGAAAGACTAGTTCACTTCCAAACTCAATTAGAAAACAGCATCACAATTGAAATGTTGTTCATTCCTAAACTGCCGTCTTTCTGTTTTCTTTTGATCATTTGACTTTGAATGAACTGCATCTGTTAAACACGTGCGCTAGTAGAAATATTTTTGTGTAAACTGGTCCCAGCAATTAGGTAATGAATGAACATGTCCTGATAGTTCGAGTGGAAAGCTTTTAAACCACGAGTACAGCTGCACAATGTTAATGCAAGAGGAGAAAAAAAACGATGCTTTGCTCATCCAGACACGGTAACTACCGTTTTTTCCTGTTTTACTCAACCTTTTCGGAGAAGGGTGCGTGGTGCGTTGCGAATTAGCTCCGTCCTTTTTATGGACTGCCGCAGCGAGGAGAGAAAAGCGGTATAAGTAAGCTCTGCAGTCCTGACAACCTTTGGAATGACAACGTTGCTCGTTTTTAATTTGAAACAGAATCACGAAGATAACGAATGCATAAATATTTAATGTATATCGAAACTTTTTTTCCTTACAGGATACCTAAACACAGTAGTACTCAACCGCTGATAAGGAAGGACATAGGACATTACTTAACAACAGATTTTTGGTTCGCAAAGATTGCCAAATGCTGCAGCACGTACAATATTTCCTTGAATACTGAAAACTTTTGCCATATACGAGTATGACCAAGGGAACCCAAAGTCAAAGTGTACAAACCGTGTTTCGTATGCACTTTATATTAGTATATGTACTCCCTGGTTCTGAAGAACAACGGATTGAGCTGGTAGCGTTTCTTTAGCCAGCAGCTGCCAACCACTGCTATCAAACAATACTGTGAACAGGGCGCTCTATACAGCCATGTCACAATACTTTGCATCATGTCAATGAAACATTATTTGTGCCAACAAGCATCGTTATTCAACTTCTTTATTGAACAAGTCACTTTATAGGCCGATTTCAGTTTCAATTTTTATCAGTTGAAACATTTATACGTTGATTTCTTCGGGAACAGATGACAGAATTTAGGACTCTTAAAAACCAAATAGCTGTTTTCATGCACCATTATTAAGATTTAACAAGGAGAGGTCCTCAGCAGTGCGATCGAATTTTTGAAACTATCTCTACGGTGATGTATGTTACGATCCCTTGTATCACACATTGCAGCCATTCACCTGTTTGCGGGTAAGTCACGGAAAAAAAATAGTAATTTTCTGTGATGCTCAGTAGCGATAAAAAAAGTTCCGTTCCATAGTCGGGTTGCATGGGATGAGGGATAGGATATCCTCGTCACAAATAGGAGTTTGTGGGTTCGAACCTCGTCGGGTGCAGGAAGGTGTTTTTAAATTTTTAAACCTTTACGAAAATGTCTTTGATCATCATTTTTATTCAGTTAACTGATGTAAGTGTAATTTTTTAATTCCATTCCTTCGTCACATAAATTTAATCGTAATATGAACTTCTCCATTCGTTCTAATTTTTCTTCCTATCATTTTTTATGCATTTGGGGGCTTTGTTCATGTATTTTTAACTAATGTTATGTATTAATTTCAATTAAATTTCTTTTGTTTTATCGCCCAATTTTTCGTTCACATTATTGCGTTCATTACGTCTGTTTCTCATTTTGTTTGAATTTCGTTTTACTTATAGACTCCTCTATCATTTAAATTTTCATCTGCGTTATTTTGCCCATAATGCAACACGTATTTAGATTTTTTTTTTACTGTCTGTATGAAGACGACCGTGCGAAAAAAATTGCACATCTGGTAACAAAAACACATTTTTCACACCATTGGACAGAATCAAATAGATTATTTCGGGCTTTTCTTTCTAACTGATGGACAGGAATTTTCAAATAATTGAATATTATGGTAGATGAATATA
Organism: Schistocerca cancellata; assembly: GCF_023864275.1. Classification (NCBI taxonomy): domain Eukaryota; kingdom Metazoa; phylum Arthropoda; class Insecta; order Orthoptera; family Acrididae; genus Schistocerca; species Schistocerca cancellata. The sequence continues at coordinate 169,081,997 of NC_064634.1, forward strand.
ATTAAATTCATATTCACAAAAATTACATATGGGAAGACAATGATATAAAGAGAAAATGAAACAAATGAAAAAGCTCGTACGGCGATTAAAATGATGTAACAAAGGAATAAAAATAAGAAATGACATTTAAACTAATTAATTGCATCAAAATAATGATCGTAGTAATTTCTATAAAAGGTTAACAATAAAAAAGCGTGCATCTGACGAGATTCGAACATACAAGGGCACCACTACCCTCCCCCTGCATGTGACTCTGTTAATCCACACAGCATACTACGCACCCACGCTAAGTAACGCGACTTTTTTAACTCTATTATCACACAAAGTTCCGAATTTTTTTCGTCAATTACTCGCAAACGAGGACCCACCAGGGTGAATGACTTCCGTGTGTGATATCAGGGATCTTAACCTGCCTCATCGTGTAGACAGTTTCAAAAAGTCGATTGCATTGCTGGGGACCTCTCTTTAAGAACTAAACGAAAAAGTTCGTCTACATCTAAAGCTAAAACCGGTTAATTGGTTACTATAATCCTCAAGTTTGATTCTACCAGTCATTTCGTAAGAAAAAAAAAGCTCTTGAAACTTCCTGGCAGATTAAAACTGTCTGCCGGTCCGAGACTCGAACTCGGGACCTTTGCCTTTCGCCGGCAAGTGCTCTACCATGGTAGAGTTTTAATTTGCCAGGAAGTTTCATATCAGCGCACACTCCGCTGCAGAGTGAAAATCTCATTCAATAAATTTCTGAACTACGCCGTCTCCGTTTAAGACAAAAATGCTGATTCTGTATAAAATACAAATGGTTATTAGGTTCGTGAGACACTCATCCGTTACGAAACGTGAAACACAGGTTGGTAACTGTACTGAATTAGTGTCAGTGGTGTCATAATAATCTCTCTTTTAATCATGTGACTTCCGTTTGAGGATTTTTTTTTTTTTTTTACATTCGTTAGATTCGTATGGCACTCACTGAATATTAAACGTGAAATACATGTATGGTACTTATGGGAGAAGGAGCCTGTACCCCAAGCAGTAATAGTCTGTGTAATTGGTGTACATTGGTACCGCCCTCCCCCTCCCCCGTAGAAACACCCATCTAAAATCATAAAAACTGGAATATAAATCCTTAAGAAAGGTATACAATTTCACGGAACACTCTTACGCTAGTAGACAATATTCCATTTATACAAATCTTCTTGATTATTGGTCTCCACAGTTTTGAACTGGCGAACTTCGGAATCCTTGGCCAATAGTGTTTTATATACGGCCATTGCCCACGTTAGCAATGTGACTGAATGTGGTTTTGTATTATCAGTTTCTTTATCTCGAAATGTGTGTCGAAGCAGTTCCTCTGCCGGTGTGGGCGCCACCTGCAACTCCTCACAGAAGGAGGATGACGGTATATGATGAAGTCATTCCTACTTTTCGGAGGCGTTCTGTAGAAAATACGTATCACACTCATAGCGGCAGAGCTGTGCGAGGAAGCCAGAGCTAGTTAACAGGTCTTCTCGTCTCAGCATACACCTCCGCAAACCACACACCCTTTTGTTACTGATAAAAAATAGTATACAAATAGTAGTTTCTCTGCAGATAAATGTATGAGAGAGAGGGAGGGAGAAAGAGAGAGAGAGGGCATTCTTGGTGTGGTGGTGCATTGCTTTCGAAATTAAATAAAAAAGTCAACACTACCTGTGAATGCGTAAGTTGCCAAATTTTCGAAAATAATAGAAGAGCTGCATATAAAGATATAAACAGTAGTGCCTACAGTTACTAAGTAAATCAAGTGCAAACGTCTGTCGCATTATGAAGAAACGTTGACAGCGCTAACAGCGTCATGACGAAAAGACGTGGACAATGCGTATCTTTGTTAAAATGAATCTTACACGGGACACAACACTTCACGATTTTTATTTGTGAACTAAAAATAGATATGTAGTAATGTTATCCCATATCGTGCTTTTTACTTTCGTATGTTTCTTTTGTACGTGTGTGATGGGAATGCTTGGTTTAAAATGTTTGTTTTTGCGGATGTGGCCAAAACGTAAAAGATGAATTAAGATTAAAATAAGTTATTGGTCCACAGTGTCTGGAGAACAGTTACTTCCTTTATCCTTTTCATGAGGAATATGGACCATGGAATTAAGAAAATTATTGAATATATGAAGTACAGAAGCTAATCTCAAAAGGAAGAAGACAGTTAGGTAAATCTTTTTATTATCTGCTTATAGTCGTGTTAACTTTAGCTGAAGGAAATCTTGGTAGGTACGGCATATTCCTGTTCTAATGGGAACATTTTCCGAAAGTAAAGTATGCCGGAAGCTAGAGAGTGTGTGTCATATTAACATCACGGTAAGGACTGTCCAAAGAAATTGGAAGGAGAAACATCGTGGAGATGTGTACGCCAAACTGCAACTGCATTTTGTCCTCCAAACGTTCTTAATTCAGTGTCAAAAGTTACAAACGAGCTATTTGCGTGCTACCCTGCTCTGAAGCAGTTTCTATTATATATGTTTTCTTTACAATACTCATAATCTCTCTAGTGCTCAGAAGTTTGACTACATGCTAAAAGCTGAGCGTACATATCATTACTGCCGTACTAAGGTTGAATACGATACGAAAATCTATTTCATAAAGTTGCTATATCGGAGGTGGAAATTCTCTTCTTGAGGAGAGACAAAAATCTCCCAACAAAGTGATCATTAATCTCATTGAAACGATATCATATGTACTCAACACAGTCTTTTCCGTTCTTGGAGATGACGATGTTGGATGCTCCAAATGCGTATGAGATAATACACAGGCGTAAAACAGTCATCTGGAGTTTGTATCACATAAAGAGTAATTAGGGGGAATATGCGTTAATATACTACTGGCCATTTAAACTACTGCACCACGAAGATGACGTGCTAAGGACGCGAAGTTTAATCGACAGGAAGAAGATGCTGTGATATGCAAATGATTAGCTTTTCAGAGCATTCACACAAGGTTGGCGCCAGTGGCGACACCTCGAACGTGCTGACATAAGGAAAGTTTACAACCCATTTCTCATACACAAACAGCAGATGACCGGCGTTGCCTAGTGAAACGTTGCTGTGATGCCTCGTGAAAGGAAGGGAAATGCGTACCATCACGTTTCCGACTTTGATAAAGGTCGGATTGTAGCCTATCGCGATTGCGGTTTATCGTATCGCGGCATTGCTGCTCGCGTTGGCCGAGATCCAATGACTGTTAGCAGAATATAGAATTGGTGGGTGCAGAAGGGTAATACGGAGCGCCGTGCTGGATCCCAACGGCCTCGTATCACTAGCAGTCGAGATGACAGGCATCTTAGCCGCAAGGCTCTAACGGATCGTGCAGCCACGTCTCGATCCCCGAGTCAACAGATGGGGACGTTTGCAAGACAACAACCATCTGCACGAACAGTTCGATGACGTTTGGAGCAGCATGGACTGTCAGCTCGGAGACCATGGCTGCGGTTACCCTTGACGCTGCATCACAGACAGGAGCGCCTGCGATGGTGTACTCAACGACGAACCTGGGTGCACGAATGGCAAAAGTCATTTTTGCGGACGAATCCATGTTCTGTTTAAAGCATCATGATGGTCGCATCCGTGTTTGGCGACATCGCGGTGAACGCACATTGGAAGCGTGTATTCATGATCGCCATACTGGCGTTTCACCCGGCCTGATGGTATGGGGGTGCCATTGGTCACACGTCTCGGTCACCTCTTGTTCGCATTGACGGCACATTGAACAGTGGGCGTTACATTTCAGATGTGTTACGACCCGTAGCTCTACCCTTCATTCGATCCCTGCGAAACACTACATTCAGCAGGATAATGCACGACCGCATGTTGCAGGTCCTGTACGAGCCTTTCTGGATGCAGAAAATGTTCGACTGCTGCCCTGGCCACCACATTCTCCAGATCTCTGACCACTTGAAAACGTCTGGTCAATGGTGGCCGAGCAACTGGCTCGTCACAATACGCCAGTCACTACTCTTGATGAAGTGTGGTATCGCGTTGAAGCTGCATGGGCTCTATTTGACACAATGCCCAGGCGTATCAAGGCCGTTATTACGGCCAGAGGTGGTTGTTCTGGGTACTGATTTCTCAGGATCTATGCACCCAAATTGCGTGAAAATGTAATCACATGTCAGTTCCTATATAATATATGTGTACAATGAATACCCGTTTATCATCTGCATTTCATCTTGGTGTAGCAATTTTAATGGCCAGTAGTGTATACTGCGCTGTAATATACAGCCTAAGTCCGAACCCTAGAAATAAGATTTTGCAGTTTAAAGGACTGATCCGTGAACTTTATTTATAACGTTATATGCTTAATATATAAATTACCGTAACCATTAAATCTTTAATTTTAATTTGTAACTGTTGTTCTTCGGGCACTGCAAGAGTATCATACCAAGAATCTGAATTAAATTTAACTTACATGACAGAGAATATCGAATATGTACTCAAAACTGTATTACTTGTTGATGGAGATTTCTCACAGAAATGCATCATAAAATTTAAAAACAAGCTGAATTACTTTCAGTATTTGTCTGGATCTAATGCGTTGTCATTATGATTTGCTGAACGTTTTGAAGTAAGAACCCCTTCATCTGCTGTGGACAGTTACAGACTATTCGGTTTGTTGCCCCTGCTAGCTTGCTGAATGCATTACACAGAGAATACCTGAATATCAGTGCAAAGCTGTGTGATATGGAATGCGTGTCGTATATGTAAACAAAACATTTCCGGTTATTGCTGTTGATAACATAATTTAATGCCATTTTGTCTCTTAAATTCTACTGAGGGCAGGTGCTGGGTAAGGTAACGAAAACTTAGAACACAAATAATAATGTCAACAACGATGTCGGCAAACGATACGGTGCATAGAAATACAGAGCTATACCTTCACAGAAGCTGTTCGACTTTCGACAGCCATGATTACAACAGATTACACAACCCGAAAGTATTAATATGTAACGAACTATGGAGTTCAAGGGCACTTACTTCAGTACACTCAGTACGAAACGATGATCTGAATCTGAAAATTTTTAGTAGGCTGTGGGCAATATTTTCATTCTGTATCTGCATGTGTATCTTTATAAATATGACAGGGTACTGAATCTTTAGACAACAAGTAGCATCTAATGTGTTACTGTTTTGAAATTTAATTTGTAGAACATTCTAAACTGTGAAGTTCAGATTCAGCGTATTTTGCAATCTAGAGTGTAACGAATTTAGAGAATTTAATTTACGAGATCCATTACGTCCGGCCTTTATTGTAGCATCGTTCACCGCAGTTTGTTAAACATTCCGAGGCCCTCTCTCGCTGTGTAAACAAACAGTAAGAAATCGTGAATTTTTTCTGTGTCTTCTGTCAATCCAACTTGCTACGGGTCTCACAATGACGAACAGTACACAAGAACTGTTTGAACGGTGGTTCTGTAAGCGACCTCTTTCATTAATTAACTGGAAGTCGTTATAAATAATTGAGAAGTAGATTGGTACAGCCAGGAAAGCATTCTTCAATAAAGGAATTGTACTGCTGTCAGATGTCGATAAGAGAAAAGAAAGAAGTTCCTGAAAATGTACGTCTGGCGCACAACATTGTAAGGAAATCAAAAGTGGACCATCAAAAATTCGGAGAAGAAGAAACTGGAAGCATCTGAAAAATCGTGCTGCCGAGCTATGGTAAAAGTTAAGTGTGTACATCAAAAATAAATTGAAAACGATCGCTACGGAAGGTTTCTAGCAGAAGAGGGAGAGGTTACTGAAACATCTGCTGCGCCACCAAGGAACTGTTAAGGTGTGCAGGAGAATTTCTGTGAGGTATGGAAAGTAGCAGAGGGGCTACTGGGGGGGGGGGGGGGGGGGAGTAAGCCCGTGAGGGTGAGTCGCGCGTAGATAGCTTTGTCGATAGATCACTTTCCCGCAAAGGCAGTGTCCCAGCTTCGAGCAGAAACCTGGCACATAGTTTTAATCTGCCAGGAAGTTTCAATAGTTAACTAGGCGATGGAGAAGGAGTAGAAGGGAAAAGTAGTAGGAATAGGTAAAGACTTGCAAAATAAATTATAGATAAAAAAATTAGCTCAAGATAGGTAACGATGAGAAAATCATCAAATCAGATGAAAGGTTGAGGACTAGGGAGAAAAAAGTATTTTCCTAATAAAACTGAATCTGCAAACTGCCTTCATCACGGCTAGATTCTTGCGGTCGTGCAGTTACATAGCTCCTGACAGATACTCAGTGATACTTGAACATTGTGATTGATCCCAGTTGCTTATTGCTGATCGTGTATTCAAACTATATCAGATGTATAGTACAAACGCATATGCATGTTTATATGTAGTTTAATTTGTAGTCCATATAGGACACACATAACGGCACAATTACAGCATATACCCACATTCAGATTGGCATCCTAATCGCCGAACATCGCATTACGTTCCAGAAACACTTACCAACTGCGACAGAGGATGGTCATTTAATTGTTCTGATTACTGCAGGCGAGACAGGGATATATTCAAAATAAATGTGTACACTAATTTTATAAAAAGACTGTATTTAATTTTGTTGTGTTTACAGCTTTGTACGTCTCATAAAAATGCGAGACTCGTATATACGGACAATTTATTCATACACCTGTAGAGTCAATGAAATCTTAACTTAAAAACAAGCGGCATCCGTCTCATTAATTGTTGAAACAAAGTTTCTACATGTTAAAATACTTGCTTATAAAGTATTTTCTCATTGTACAAAAATAATTATTGGCATGTGTAGAATATAATTTAAGGATTAGAAAATGTTTTTAAATACAATAGGCACTCTCTGACGGTGTTACGTGAGGATGGACCTGGGCATGTGATCTTCATAATGTAGTGCGTTGGAGCGGAGCATGTGTAGCGAGAGGCAAAGGTAGCTGCAAAGTAGGGAAGCTTCCGAGGCGCCGAAGCCCACAGCGGAGCGTTTTCACGTACGCATATAAATAGTGATTAGCAGTGAGCATATCCTGCAGCATGGCCGCCGTCGAGCGAAGTGAGCACGGCGCGAGGTTCTCCTACTCAGACGCCCAGACCCATCCGGTCACCACTGCCCCTGCCACAGGGACAGCAGTAGCCGAGTCCTCCGTCGCCGCGACTGATCCAGAAAGCTCTCTCATGCGGGGTCTTTGCAGGTGATGTGTTAGTCTAGAAAGGATGCGAGGCGTGGATGAGGGGTGGAACGAAGTATGTAGGTACGAGAGCAAATAGATCAGTAGCGACAGGAGTAGAGACCGAGAATCTAGCCTGCCTGTCGACAATTGCCGCTTCCGTTTCGCCGAGTACGCTCACTCCGTGCCTCCTTCCAAGAGGACTTCTTTTTATCTAGACAGCAATGCGGTTTTACTTCATATTGCATTCACGTACTGGCTCTAACTTTTATAAGCGTTGCTTTCTTTGTAGTCATAATTGTTTCTACTTTCACTGCACACCTCGATGTTAACATAACATCTCAAAAATGTTTCTGTAACTTATATGTTGAATGTGCTGAAAAATTACTAGCAGACGGGAAATCGGGGTCCAGATTAATTCTGGGCAAACCACGCAAGGTGGCGGAAGTCACTGGAACAAATATGTGAAGAACTTTTTGTAAAATGAAGTTAAAATCTGGGTTATTAGGCCGCGTCATGTTTCTTCTAATATGTTCGACGTTTCTGCTGGGATCTTCGTCAGGATCATTTGGTGTCCACTACTGCTAGGACACTATAACCCAGAAGATTTTAACTTCAGTGACAACGGCCACGAAAGCCAGCAGACATTTTGCAAAATGTTGGCACCCTCTGGTAAGATCGTGACGTGACCAACAAAGGAAACTGGCGCCTAGAACTATCGCAAAGTGTATACCACCCTTGTTACGTATATGTGGAATAGATGTACAACAGTTGTTTGTAGTTTCGTGTCCCAGTTCATGCTGTCTGGTAGGCCACTTGAGCTGGAGGCACGGTAGCGTTTCGAAGGCAACGGAAGTGGTCATCTTCAGGAGAGGCGAGAGCGATTCTGTACGGGCTGTCAGTCTCAGAGCGCCGGTGCCGTGGCAGGGAGCACTCGATGCCTGCGCTTCATGACTCGCCGGTGCGGCGCCCTGACGACAGAGGTGAGCGGGATGTTGGCGAGGTCCAGCACGCGGCCGAAGCTGGAGGAGGGGTCGAAGCGCGCCAGCGTGGGCGGCGGCAGCTGCTCCCCACTGCCCGAGCCGCACTGCGAGCAGGGGTAGGGCGCCAGCACCGCCGAGGGGAACATGGGCTGCAGCGTCTGGCTGGGGTCGCTGCCGTTGCCCGGGCAATACGGGTAGAAGATGACTGGGATGAAGCCGATGAAGGCGTAGGGCGGCAGGCCGCCCTGCTGCTGCGGGGGCGGGCTGTAGGTCGGCGGAGGCCTGTAGGGGGGAGGCGTCGGCGGCAGGCTCACGTTGCCAGACGTACCGTTGGCGCTGGGCTCGACCAGGTAGCACGGGCACAGGCCCGGGACTGGCACGATGGGCAGCGGGTAGGGCACCAGCTGCACCGGGGGCGCTCCGCCTCCTGCGACACACACACAGGTACATGAGGTCACAACCAAACGTAGCACACCATGCCACTAGTTACATCTGATACACTACTGGCCATTAAAATTGCTACACCACGAAGAAGTGCTACAGACGCGAAATTTAACCGACAGGAAGAAGAAGCTGTGATATGCAAATGATTATCTTCTCAGAGCATTCACACAAGGTTGGCGCCGTTGGCGACACCTACAACGTGTTGACACCAGGAAAGTTTCCAACCGATTTCTCATACACAAACACCAGTTGACCGGCGTTGCGTGGTGAAATGTTGTTGTGATAAGGAGGAGAAATGAGTACCATCATGTTTCCGACTTTGATAGAGGTCGGATTGTAGCCTAGCGCGATTGCGGTTTATCGTGTCACGACATTGCTGCTCGCGTTGGTCGAGATCAAATGACTGTTAGCAGAATCTGGAATCGGTGGGTTCAGGAGGGTAATACGGAACGCCGTGCTGGATCCCAACGGCCTCGTATCACTAGCAGTCTAGATGACAGGCATCTTATCCGCATGGCTGTAACGGATCGTGCAGCCACATCTCGATCCCTGAGTCAACAGATGGGGACGTTTGCAAGACAACAACCATCTGCACGAACAGTTCGACGATGTTTGCAGCAGAATGGACTATCAGCTCGGAGACCGTGGCTGCGGTTAGCCTTGGCGCTGCATCACAGACAGGAGCGCCTGCGATGGTGTACTCAACGACGAACCCGGGTGCACGAATGGTAAAACGTCATTTTTTCGGATGAGTCCAGGTTCTGTTTAAAGCATCATGATGGTCGCATCCGTGTTTGGCGACATCGCGGTGAACGCACATTGGAAGCGTGTAATCGTCATCGCGATAGTGGCGTATCACCCGGCGTGATGGTATGGGGGTGCCATTGGTTACACGTCTCGGTCACCTCTTGTTCGCACTGACGGCACTTTGAACAGTGGATGTTACCTTCAGAGTGTTACGACCTGTGGCTCTACCCTTCATTCGATCCCTGCGAAACCCTACATTTCAGCAGGATAATGCACGACCGCATGTTGCAGGTCCTGTACGGGCCTTTCTGGATACAGAGAATGTTCGACTGCTGCCCTGACTACCACATTCTCCAGATCTCTGACCAATTGAAAACGTCTGGTCAATGGTGGCCGAGCAACTGGCTCGTCACAGTACGCCAGTCACTACTCTTGATGAACTGTGGTATCGTGTTGAAGCTGCATGAGCAGCTGTACCAGTACACGCCATCGAAGCTCTATTTGACTCGATGCCTAGGCGTATCGAGGCGGTTATTACGGCCAGAGGTGGTTGTTCTGCGAACTGATCTCTCAAGATCTATGCACCCAAATTGCGTGAAAATGTAATCGCGTCTCAGTTCTAGTAAATTGTATTTGTTCAATGAATACCCGTTTGTCATGTGAATTTCTTCTTGGTGTAGCAATTTTAATGGCCAGTAGTGTATTATCAGAGAAGGAGAAAGCGAACAAATATAGTTGTCTTAAAATTAAAAAAAGCGTAATTGTCTAGATCTCGTAAGGAAAGACCGAATGGTTGGACCACTGGGTGAGGCGGACCAGTGGCGTATTTCACCTGCTAGCTGTGAGGAAACTCTTTCGTCAACATTTTTGTTGTAAAGTGTTGCTGTTATTTTCGTGTTATTTCTGGAGAAAAATAACTTTCTCTGTTCTGCTAACTCGAAAAGTTTTGTCGTGTAGTTACATAATTTTAGTAGTAAAGGCTGGTTTTCACAATATTGATGAAACTTCCTGGCACATTGTAACTGTGTGCCGGACCGAGACTCGAACTCGGGACCTTTGCCGTTCGCGGGCAAGTGCTCTACCATCTGAGCTACCCAAGCACGACTCACGCCCAGTCCTCACAGCTTTACTTCTGCCATTACCTCGTCTCCTACCTTTCAAACTTTACAAGCTCCAACTTGATAGAGCCCCAGTTCACTTAAGGGGGGTAGGACGTCAAACGGGCCGGCTTGGAGCAGGAGAGGCACCACAGGACATTTCAATTTCCACTGTCTATACTTTTACAAATAAATTTATAAAACTTTGTCAGAATGACCAGGAAGGATTCTGAATTCACACTCTTAGCGGTGGAAGTTGTAAAACATAACGAAATAATTTTTTTACATGTGAAATTTCATCATTTTTTCAGTTACTAATGGCAGCATTTGTTGCTTCGTAAGTAAGACAGAGTCTTCGATGAATTTTGCACAGCATACAAACCATATGGAACTCTAGTATTTTCCAAATCTATTAAAAGCTGTGGTAAAAATTGAGGTAATTAACTAGAAAATTTGTGTTTCTTCAAAACATGAAGTTAAAAATACAACAGCTCATTCCTTTTTTTCATAAATTAAATAAATTCCAGAGTTTCATACAGCTGTAAGTATGGTATGTATGCTGTGCAAAATTCATCGAAGAATCTCTATAACTTATGAAGAAAAGTGGACCAATAGCAACAAATGCAACCATTAGTAAGTGAAAAAATGATTAAATTTCACAAGTAAAAAAAAATTGGTTCGTTATGTTTTCGAACTTCGACTCCAATGAGTGTGAATCATGAATCCTTCCTGGTCATGCTGACAAAGTTTTATGGATTTATTTGTAGAAGTATAGACACTGGAAATTAAAATATCCTGTGATGCCTCTCCTGCTCCAAGTCGGTCCGTTTGACGGCCTACCCCCCTTAACAAGACTTGCTAGTGAACACTTACATCAGACGTTGGCTCAGTAATGAATAGAGGTCGTGATTCGTGGCCATCTCGTTCTCTTGAACTGTCCCACTCGATTACTATTTGTGTGACCGTGTAAATGTCTCATGTGCTGTAGGGCCTCGCTGCCTGTGGTAGTGTTGGAACAATAATGGGGTCGTTCGAAAGGAAGGACGTTTAGGGTTACACATCCCTTTGAAGATAATGTCGTTAGAGAGAGAAAATAATTCAGATTTGGGAAGGTTAAGGAAGGGAATCGGCCGTGCCCCTTGTAAAGGATGCACGGCAGCATCCGACGTTTATGACTTAGGGAAACTACGCAAACCGTAAACCTGGATGGCCGGTCGGGCATCAGAAACGCCGCGCGTCCAGTACCTTATCACTTTCTTCTTACTGCTGTGACCGAAGCATATCGTGCCCTTCATGTAAACCTACCTTCATTCGAGTCAGTTAGCTACCACACAGATAGAAAATTTTCGTCAGCATAGCAGCATCAAATCACCTGTTTACGTAAAATAGTTATTATTACAATCACTAGTGCTATAGAAATAGTTGTATATATTTAAAATAATCCAGCATGACTAATATGTCAATTGGCGTTTGGCTTGGGTCAGTAGTCAGTTACCAAGACTATTTCTACAAGAGCTAATAAGGTGAGCTGCAACATTTACGTGGTTCTTCAGCTAGATCCGAGGAAGGAGAATGCAAACTGGGTTATCTTGGGTCTCACCGTGAGAAATCTCGAAAAGTATCAGAGGAACAGCATCGCGAGCAAAACAAATGGATTTTGTTGTTCTTAAAACATTTATAAAAAGAAATACGCTTCTCCAGCCTTGGTACATGATACTGGATATCGCAGACACAGTTCTTGAAAACTTTTTCTCTCTTGAACGAACAAAGGATAAAATCTGGTAAATGTGGTCGCATTACACTACCTTGAGTTAGATGTACAAAGAGATGACCGCATCAGTAGCGATGTGTGTTATCTACGATGAAACCAGCATGTGTTCTAATGTAACTTGGCTATTGTGTGACACACAAATGTTAAATCGTCTTTCAATATAAGTGGGTAAGAGATTGAGCGTCGTGTTGCACAGAACGGTAAGAAGTCTTTGGCAGAAAAATGTTCAGTGAAAGTCACGTCGATCTTATATGGCAAGATAGGCATTTTCGCATTAGATCAAGTCACCAGCCATAATTGCCGACAGAAACTGGATATATCTTCGCCGCTACTATGAACATGTTTTGAAAACAGCCAGTCTAATCGTCGCTAAGTCTTACTTCCCGAAAACTGATTGAATGCGACGACATGAACTATCTAAGCAGAGATGGTAGAAATCCAATAAGAAGGATATGGGAGGCGCAACAGATCGGGGAAAAGCAGAGTTTCGAGATAAAAATAGAGAAACTTCTAAAGCATAAATTGATGAGGAGGAATATTACTGTGAGACCATGAGTAAACAAACTATCATGAAACTGTAATCGGCCTTTTCTTACTTCTAATATAATGATATGCACCTGGTAATGCCATAACAGAGCAGCGAAGAGAAAATGAACCAGACAGCCTTGAGGAGGAAAGTGTTGGAACAATGACTGCTCTATGTTTAGTAGAGCAAGTGGCCTTTAGGGGTTCAGATAATTAGTCCCGAATTACTTGTGTATATACAGGGTGAGTCACCTAACATTACCGCTGGATATATTTCGTAAACCACATCAAATACTGACGAATCGATTCCACAGACCGAACGTGAGGAGAGGGGCTGGTTAATACAAACCATAAAAAAATGCACGGTAGTATGTTTTTTAACACAAACCTACGTTTTTTTTAAATGGAACCCCGTTAGTTTTGTTAGCACATCTAAACATATAAACAAATACGTAATCAGTGCTGTTTGTTGCATTGTAAAATGTTAATTACATCCGGAGATATTGTAACCTAAAGTTGACGCTTGAGTACCACTCCTCCGCTGTTCGATCGTGTGTATCGGAGAGCACCGAATTACGTAGGGATCCAAAGGGAACGGTGATGGACCCTAGGTACAGAAGAGACTGCAACAGAACATTACGTCCACATGCTATAACACCTTTTTATTGGTCTTTTTCACTGACACACATGTACATTACCATGAGGGGTGAGGTACACGTACACACGTGGTTTCCTTTTTCAATTACGGTGTGGAATAGAGTGTGTCCCGGCTTGTCAGGCCAATAGATGTTCAATGTGGTGGTCATCATTTGCTGCACACAATTGCAATCTCTGGCGTAATGAATGTCGTACACGCTGCAGTAAATCTGGTGTAATGTCGCCGCAGGCTGACACAATACGTTGGTTCATATCCTCTGGGGTTGTAGGCACATCACGGTACACATTCTCCTTTAACGTACCCCACAGAAAGAAGTCCAGAGGTGTAAGATCAGGAGAACGGTCTGGCCAATTTATGCGTCCTCCACGCCCGTCGAACATCCTGTCAAGGGTCAGCCTAGTGTTAATTGCGGAATGTGCAGGTGCACTATCATGCTGATACCACATACGTCGACGCGTTTCCAGTGGGATATTTTCGAGCAACGTTGGCAGATCATTCTGTAGAAACGCGATGTATGTTGCAGCTGTTTGGGCCCCTGCAATGAAGTGAGGACCAATGAGGTGGTCGCCAATGATTCCGCATCATACATTTACAGTTCACGGTCGCTGTCGCTCTACCTGTCTGAGCCAGCGAGGATTGTCCACGGACCAGTAATGCATGTTCCGTAGATTCACTGCCCCGTGGTTTGTGAAACCCGCTTCATCGGTAAACAGGTAGAACTGCTACGCATTCTCTGTTAATGCCCATTGATAGAATTGCACTCGATGATTAAAGTCATCACCATGTAATTGCTGATGTAGCGACACATGAAACGGGTGAAAGCGGTGACGATGCAGTATGCGCATGACACTACTTTGACTCAGTCCACCGGCTCTTGCAATGTCCCGTGTACTCATGTGTGGGTTCATGGCAACAGCAGCTAACACACCAACTGCACCCGCTTCTCCTGTGACGGGCCTGTTACGGACCCGTTTGCGTGCTAGACCATATCTGTTGCATACAGTTGGCGGTAGATGTTTTGCAATGTGCGGCACGTTGGATGCTCTCTGTCCGGGTACCGTTCTGCATACACCCTGCAGGCTTCAGCTGCATTTCGTCGACACTCGCCATATATGAGTATCATCTCCGCCTTTTCAGAGTTCGAATACACTATGGTCACAGTTCCTACAACGCTACACTATCACAGACGTCTGGTAACACGGTGTACTACAGTTGGTCTGCGTGCGGAAACGAATGCAGAATAACAATAGCAGCAAGCGCTACATGCGGACACTGCGACAGCTAGACCAAACCACAACAGTGCACAACAGCCACACTCGTAAACACGGTCGTCATCGTAAACATGTCCCTGCAGATGCTGCTCGCCGACCGTGGCCCGTGTTTATTACAACACGCAACTGAACGTCGGAGGTTTCAAGCGTCAACTTTAGGTTACATTATCTCCGGATGTAAGTAAGATTTTACAATGCAACAAACGGCACTGATTGCGTATTTGTTTATATGTTCTGATGTGCTAACAAACCTAACGTGGCTCCATTTAAAAAAAACGTAGGTTTGTGTTAAAAAACATACTTCCGTGCATTTTCGTATGGTTTTTTATTAAACTGTTACACTAGCCCCTCACCTCACGTTCGGTCTGTGGAATCGGTTCGTCAGTATTTGATGTGGTTTACGAAATATATCCAGCGGTAACGTTAGGTGACTCACCCTGTATATTACAGTTTCCCTTTATCATCCAAAGGAGCAAGTACAGCTCATATTGTGCAGTGTACACTGCACAAATACAGAAGTAATGATTTCTATCCTGGAAACGATTTTGACGTTTAATAAGCACATTTTCTCGATTAAATCAATCGAAAACTATTATCTGTACCTATTTGTCATGCCTGTCGCACTTTGTTACTCATTGGGGTGAAATTATTTTTCACTCTCCTGTCTCATAGAAAAGAGCAATTACTGTAATGGTAGACAAACTTAAGTCACTGTATTACTTTATGTACATGAATTCAATTATTTTGAGGATATAAGTAACTGTAATAAGTACAGTTATATTCTATTTGGAGGTACAAGAAATGTCATACCTGGAGTAGTAGAAGGTGGTTGTCCTCCACTAGGTCCTCCTGGTCCTCCTGGGTACCCTGGTGTTCCAGGTTGTCCAGGGAGTCCAGGTGCTCCAGGAGTACCTGGAGCCCCAGGTGCTCCAGGCCCTCCAGGATATCCAGGTGGAGGCCTGCCTCCAGGTCCTGTTGGTCCCTCAGGTCCTGTTGGGTATCCTGGATAACCTGGTACACCTGGTGATCCAGGGTAACCACCAGTAGGTGGCTGTCCACCAGGTCCTGTTGGCCCTCCTGGTGCTCCTGGATATCCACCAGTGGGTGGTCTTCCACCTGGTCCTCCTGGCAGTCCTGGCTGTCCTGGGTATCCTGGCTGTCCTGGTACTCCTGGTGTACCTGGCTGTCCTGGTGCTCCTGGCTGTCCTGGTGCTCCTGGACCAATTGGTCCTCCTGGTAAACCACCAGTTGGTGGTCTTCCACCTGGTCCTGTGGGTATTCCTGGTTGGCCTGGGTATCCTGGTCCTCCTGGCTGTCCTGGTGTTCCTGGCTGACCTGGTATGCCAGGTCGTCCTGGTAATCCTGGTCCTCCTGGCCCAGATGGTCCTCCAGGGTACCCTCCTGTGGGTGGTCTACCACCAGGCCCTGATGGCCCTCCTGGATATCCTGGTTGTCCAGGTACTCCTGGCTGTCCTGGAGCACCTGGTAATCCAGGACCTCCTGGGTAGCCTGGTGAAGGTGGTCTACCTCCAGGGTAACCTGGTGCACCTGGCAAGCCTGGTGCTCCTGGCTGTCCTGGTGCTCCAGGACCAGTTGGTCCTCCTGGGTATCCTCCTGTTGGTGGTCTTCCTCCTGGTCCTGTTGGTATTCCTGGCTGACCTGGGTATCCAGGTCCTCCTGGGTATCCTGGTGTTCCTGGCTGACCTGGTGTGCCAGGTCGTCCAGGTTGGCCTGGTAATCCTGGACCTCCTGGTAGTCCAGGACCTGTTGGTCCTCCTGGTGCTCCTGGATAACCTCCAGTAGGTGGTCTTCCACCAGGGCCTGTTGGAACTCCTGGCTGTCCTGGGTATCCAGGCTGTCCTGGTATTCCTGGTGCTCCTGGCTGTCCTGGTGCTCCTGGGCCAGTTGGTCCTCCTGGGTACCCACCAGTTGGCGGTCTTCCACCTGGTCCTGTTGGTATTCCTGGTTGGCCTGGATATCCTGGTCCACTAGGATATCCTGGTTTTCCTGGTTGTCCTGGTGTACCAGGTTGTCCAGGTTGGCCTGGTAATCCTGGCCCTCCCGGTAGCCCAGGTACTCCTGGTGCTCCAGGGTAACCTCCAGTAGGTGGCCTTCCACCTGGACCTGTTGGAACTCCTGGCTGTCCTGGGTATCCTGGCTGTCCTGGTATTCCTGGTGCTCCTGGCTGTCCTGGTGCTCCTGGACCAGTTGGTCCTCCTGGGTACCCTCCTGTTGGTGGTCTTCCTCCTGGTCCTGTTGGTATTCCTGGTTGGCCTGGGTATCCTGGTCCTCCAGGGTATCCTGGTGTTCCTGGTTGACCTGGTGTGCCAGGTCGTCCTGGTTGGCCTGGTAATCCTGGACCTCCTGGTAGTCCAGGACCTGTTGGTCCTCCTGGTGCCCCTGGGTAGCCTCCAGTAGGAGGTCTTCCACCTGGGCCTGTTGGAACTCCTGGCTGTCCTGGGTATCCTGGCTGTCCTGGTAATCCTGGTGCTCCTGGCTGTCCTGGTGCTCCTGGACCAGTTGGTCCTCCTGGGTACCCTCCTGTTGGTGGTCTTCCTCCTGGTCCTGTTGGTATTCCTGGTTGGCCTGGGTATCCTGGTCCTCCAGGGTATCCTGGCGTTCCTGGTTGACCTGGTGTGCCAGGTCGTCCTGGTTGCCCTGGTAATCCTGGTCCTCCTGGTAATCCTGGACCAGTTGGACCTCCTGGATAACCTCCAGTAGGTGGTCTTCCACCTGGTGTTGATGGTACTCCTGGGTAACCTCCAGTGGGTGGTCTTCCTCCTGGCCCTGATGGTACTCCTGGCTGTCCTGGGTATCCAGGTTGCCCTGGTAGTCCTGGTGCTCCTGGCTGTCCTGGTGCTCCTGGGCCAGTTGGTCCTCCTGGGTAGCCTCCAGTTGGAGGTCTTCCACCTGGTCCTGTTGGTATTCCTGGTTGGCCTGGATATCCTGGTCCTCCTGGATAGCCTGGCGTTCCTGGTTGTCCTGGTGCACCAGGTCGTCCTGGTTGACCCGGTAATCCAGGTCCTCCTGGCCCAGTTGGTCCTCCAGGGTAACCTCCAGTAGGTGGTCGGCCACCAGGGACTGATGGTCCTCCTGGATATCCTGGTTGTCCTGGTACTCCTGGTTGTCCTGGTGTGCCTGGTAATCCTGGACCTCCTGGATAGCCTGGTGATGGTGGTCTACCTCCAGGGTAACCCGGTGCACCTGGTTGGCCTGGTAATCCTGGTGCTCCTGGCTGTCCTGGCGCTCCTGGACCAGTTGGTCCTCCTGGGTACCCTCCTGTTGGTGGTCTTCCTCCTGGTCCCGTTGGTATTCCTGGTTGGCCTGGGTATCCTGGTCCTCCAGGGTATCCTGGCGTTCCTGGTTGACCTGGTGTGCCAGGTCGTCCTGGTTGCCCTGGTAATCCTGGTCCTCCTGGTAATCCTGGACCAGTTGGACCTCCTGGGTACCCTCCAGTTGGTGGTCTTCCACCTGGTCCTGATGGTACTCCTGGGGAACCTCCAGTGGGAGGTCTTCCTCCTGGTCCTGATGGTACTCCTGGCTGTCCTGGGTATCCAGGCTGCCCTGGTAGTCCTGGTGCTCCTGGCTGTCCTGGTGCACCTGGGCCCGTTGGTCCTCCTGGGTACCCTCCAGTTGGTGGTCTTCCACCTGGTCCTGTAGATATTCCTGGTTGGCCCGGATATCCTGGCCCTCCTGGGTAGCCTGGTGTGCCTGGTTGACCTGGTGTTCCA
Organism: Schistocerca cancellata; assembly: GCF_023864275.1. Classification (NCBI taxonomy): domain Eukaryota; kingdom Metazoa; phylum Arthropoda; class Insecta; order Orthoptera; family Acrididae; genus Schistocerca; species Schistocerca cancellata. Next base: position 169,100,382 of record NC_064634.1, read on the forward strand.
GGGCTGCCTGGTAGTCCAGGAGCACCTGGTGTTCCCGGTTGTCCTGGTTGTGGTTGGCCAGCTCCTGGTCCTGTCGGTACTCCTGGGGCTCCTGGATAGCCTGGAGCAAAGAATAATTTTGTTAGTTCGTACTGTGATATATGCATTAATTTTTTAAGTTTTTTCTTGGTATCGTTTGTTTATAAATTATTATAGGTACTACAATGTTTCAATAATTTTATGTTACCGATGAATGATAGGGATGTTATGGTGTTTATGTGTTTATTTCCTATCGTTGTGTTAACACAGGCTATGTAACCAATAACAGTAAAGTTATTTGTTGTAGCTGACTTTTGTATTGCAATGAAACTACGAAAACACGATCAGTAACCTTCAGATACCCTCCTCTCGTATTACATGAGTAGGTAAACACATAATCAAAGTATGCTCGGTTAGAGGATAGTATAAGTTAGGTTAATTTTCAGTAACTGAGATAGAAGCCCTTAGAAAACTCTCTTTACAGTGTAGTCGATGATCTTTTCACAATTATTAGAAATATGATGATACCATCAAAGACGTAATGACGCAGAAAGCAGAGCTAATAGATCAGTTGACGCTCGGAAAACTGTTTATGAAGAATTCCCTTTGTAACTCATTGATCTTGTTTGATGCTGTTTACAGATGTACTTAAACTTAGATAACAATAAAAGAACAAAAAAAAAACATTCTTTTAAGACTGATAAAGAATTAATAACAGCGAGTGGAAAATATGTTGTGTGTACTGTTAGTAGCTACGTTGTGTACAAAGAAATTGCTACAAACCTTTGTTAATACTACTATAATATCAAATGACATTGACTGTTTATACGTCTGTGCCTTCGTTACGCGTCAGTTTTAGTTAGATGTCTCATATCTCAGGCGAAAGATTATTACATACATATTATACTTTAATTAAAATTATACATACAGCGCTTCTGATGTGTGTTTCATTAATAAGGAAGTGGGCAATCAAAAATGCAGTCAGAACACTCAGCTAATTTAGCATAAATTCTTTATTGTAATTCCGTCAAGTTGAGTTTTATTATGCTGGCTGCTGGTTTCGAACTACGAGGTTCATTTCTAATCCAGGCACAGGTTTTGAAAACGAACTTGTTATTCGAAACCACCCTGCAGCTTGATAAAACGCACCTATGACGGAATTACAACAAAGAATTGAATTTATGTTATCCAAGTTGCTGGTCCTGTACCGACGACGTGTTGGAATTTTTTTGATTTACTATAGTCTGGCGACACAAGCGAACGCTCGCACCATGGACTGAAGGGTGGTAATTGATGACTGGCTTTGTCCCCAGAACTTGGGGAACCTTTATATGCTTCGCCATATTCTAGGGGGCAAAAAAGAGAGTGCTCCTCCACATATTATTCTGTAGCTGGTGATTCCACAACTTACGTTGCATGGCTTTTCCTCACAGTAACTCGTACACTTGAAAGTTATATACCATACGCAGGGTAAATTAATATAGAATTCATTGTGTAGTAGCGTCGCTGAGTCAAGGTGTTATCGGCAGTGTGTTAGAGTAACTTTAGGTGGAATGAAGTGTGGAGGACTCTCAATTGTAAAGACGTGTTGTATCTTATGTGTGCTGGATACACACATCTAGGGCCAAAGAAACTGGTATAGGCATGCGTATTTAAATACAGAGATATGTAAACAGGCAGAATACGGCGCTGCGATCGGCAACGCCTATATAAGACAAGCGCTTGGCACAGTTGTTAGATCGGTTAGTACTGCTACAATGGCAGGTTATCAAGATGTAAGTGAGTTTGAACGTAGTGTTATACTTGGCGCACGAGCGATGGGGCACAGCATCTCTGAGCTAGCGATGACATAGTGATTTTCCTGTACGACCATTTCAAGAGTATATCCGGTAAATCATCAAATCCCCGATATCGTTGAGGCCGGAAAACGATTCTGCAAGAACAGAACAAACGATGACTGAGGAGAATCGTTGAACGTGATAGGAGTGTAACTCTTCCGCAAATTGCTGCAGATTTCAATGCTGGGCCATCAACAAGTGTCAGCATGCGAACCATTCATCGAAACATCATCGATATGGGCTTTCGGAGCCGAAGGCCCACTCGTGTATCCTTGACGACTGCACGACGCAAAACTTTACACCACTTTACACCACCGACATTGGACTGCCGATGACTGGAAACATGTTGCCTGGTCGGACAAGCCTCGTTTCAAATTGTAGCGACCGGATGGACGTGTACAGGTATGGAGACAATGTCATGGATCAATGGACCCTGCATGTCAGCAGGGGACTGTTCAAAGTTGTGGAGGCTCTGTAATGGTGTGGTACCCGTCCCGCTGGAGGGATAAGAGACCACTGATACGTTTAGATACGACTCTGACGGGTTACACGTACGTAAGCATCCTGTCTGATCACCTGCATCCATTCATGTCCATTGTGCTATCCGACGGACTTGGTATATTCCAACAGGACAATGCGACACTCCACACGTCCAGAATCGCTACAGAGTGGCCCCAGGAACACTCTTCTGAGTTCAAACACTTTCGCTGGCCACCAAAATCCCCAGACATGAACATTACTGAGTATGTCTGGGATGCCTTGCGACGTGCTGTTCAGAAGAGATCTCCACTCCCTCGTACTCTCACGGATTTACAGACAACCCTGCGGGGTTTATGGCGTCAGTTCCCTCCAGCACTACTTCAGACATTAGTCGTGTCCATGGCATGTCGTCTTGCGGCACTTCTGCGGGCTCTTGGGGGGTGGGGGGTGGGGAGCCTTACACGATATTAGGCAGGTGTACCAGTTTCTATGGCTCTTCGGTGTGTACTTACTCGCTACGGCCAGTAATGATTTATTTATCTGCGTGCTACTATGATGTTTGCTAACTGTAAAAGGAATCGAAGCAGAAGCTCGAAATAATTAATGTAAAGATAATTGTTTTGTTAGTAATGCAATGCACGTATTCTTAAGTGATGACTGAGACAATGTATAGCACTTACATTCAATGATTTTGTAAAGCTAATTGTTAATGTATAATCGGTTTATTGAGTGTGTTAATTGTGAGCATTATTAATTTTCAAAGAGTCAAAATATTAGTTTTACAGTTAGTGTTATATTGCTAGTTATCCCGAGTCAATACCAGTTCCCAGATCCATGTCATTTTTATCTATTTTTCTCAAGAAGTTATTGTCTCAGTATTATTCGATTTAATTAAAATGTATGCCAAGCAACAGCCTTGCGCAATAGCTGTTTGGTAACTTTAAATTTATAGTACTAACAGAGGCGAGTGCGAAGGGCGTTGCCGTTGCGCAGCTAAAGGTAAGAAATTTTATTATTTCAGGGATAGCAGTCATTAAGCACAGGGGCCATTATTTTCAAACTGAACAAGTTTTATTTTATTACCAGGGCCAATTTCAGATTAAAAATGTTGCATCAGATTCAGTTTTTTATTACGTAAATTCATGCAGTTCTGGCTTGGTTTAAAGTTGTTGACAGTTTACATTCACGCAGTTAAATTAAATTTACATTCTTGCAGTCAGAAAAGTTCAGGTCAGTGCAAAGCGCATAAGAGATGAGTTATAATACACGTTCATGCGCTATTCCCATACTAACGGATATGTTTCAGACTATTGTCAGTTACGTAATTTTAATCATATTTCAAACGCACATGTTACACACTATATTATTTTTATATTAATAGTATTATCAATCTCTCTTACGTGCTACGTCTGGTGGCATCAGACTCACACTTTATCCGCAGCTAACGATCGCTATCTCTTTCGTCATGTAAAAACAGGTGCTGCAACTGTTAATTGTTCGAGTACCACCGAAGGCCAAAGAAAATCATTTTTTTAATGTTTGTTTTTGTAGCGGTTCCTCGACTGCATACTTATTTTTAAAAATTCTACGTCTAGCAGTCGCTACAAGTAGCGTGTTACAGAGACTATGGCTTCATTGCCTCTGAAAGTGATGTCTGAGAGCACACCATAACCTCATAATGGCATTCATCTACGAATTAAAGTGCCATAATTGGTGTTCCATCTTCAGTCAAATTTACTCGCTGCAGTTACTGAATCCACACTATTTTTCTTTATTTGGACGATCCCATACTCAAAAGCTTTGCTGTCACGGTAGAAGTCCTAGTGCAGGTGGCCTGCCTCGGTCTTCCTGTGACCTCTCATGATTTGCCATGTGTATATGTTGGGTGGCTCTGCTGAACGGCTGTAACACCGCAGGTGGGGACGCAGAACTTAACGTTCCTATCCGACGGATGGATCACCACGTTAATGACATTTGCTCCCATCCCATGAGGCGCTATGAAGAAGTTTGTAATTTAATCCAGGTCATTAACGCAAGGACTTTTGACGAGGAACTTAATGGCTGCATCTTACCTCCCGTTACCTGTCAAATAATGGCGATACAAATTTCTTACATCAACAAGGTTCGAACCAGCTACTTCGGAGACGACCACCACCACGTCAGTGTAAATTAGTGACCTTGGGTGCTGAGACATGGTTCAGTATGATTTGTTTCTGCCTAGTTGATAAGAATATAATTTATGTAATGCAAATATCAAAGAAAAATAAAAAAAGTAATACAATAAGTGCGGTGAAAATAAGTTGCAATATGTAGAGCGAAGTGAAATACTATATTTGGGTATGTAATGCAGCCTAAGTAGCTTGTTGGTTGATAATAGCGTATTTCTACCTACTTCAGGTGAGAGCGTCTCCGTAGCACGTCGAGCTATTTTCATATGAAATGGTTTGTACTTATGTATATTTATTGTGTTTGTGAGTACTGGTATAGTACTGGAAGTGTTACAAATCAGGACACCATATATGATCTTCAGCAGTTGTTTGTTTGTCTTATTGTTGGTAGTTGTGGTATATTCTGAACGATACTTTAGATGCAAACACCTGGTTTGTTGTTGTTGTGGTCTTCAGTCCTGAGACTGGTTTGATGCAGCTCTCCATGCTACTCTATCCTGTGCAAGCTCCTTCATCTCCCAGTACCTACTGCAACCTACATCCTTCTGAACCTACTTAGTGTATTCATCTCTTGGTCTCCCTCTACGATTTTTACCCTCCACGTTGCCCTCCAATGCTAAATTTGTGATCCCTTGATGCCTCAGAACATGTCCTATCAACCGATCCCTTCTTTTAGTCAAATTGTGCCACAAACTTCTCTTCCCCCCAATCCTATTCAATACCTCCTCATTAGTTACGTGATCTACCCACCTAATCTTCAACATTCTTCTGTAGCACCACATTTCGAAAGCTTCTCTTCTCTTCTTGTCCAAACTACTTATTGTCCATATTTCACTTCCATACATGGCTACATTCCATACAAATACTTTCAGAAACGACTTCCTGACACTTAAATCTGTATTCGATGTTAACAAATTTCCCTTCTTCGGAAACGCTTTCCTTGCCATTGCCAGTCTACATTTTATATCCTCTCTACTTCGACCATCATCAGTTATTTTGCTTCCCAAATAGCAAAACTCCTTTACTACTTTAAGTGTCTCATTTCCTAATCTAATTCCCTCAGCATCACCCGACTTAATTCGACTACATTCCATTATCCTCGTTTTGATTTTGTTGATGTTCATCTTATATCCTCCTTTCAAGACACTGTCCATTCCGTTCAACTGCTCTTCCAAGTCCTTTGCTGTCTCTGACAGAATTACAATGTAGTCGGCCAACCTCAAAGTTTTTATTTCTTCTCCCTGGATTTTCACCTGGTATTATATAGATTAAATACTGATTGAGCATTTGATACATGGAATACAGGAATTTTAACTTTACATGACGAATACACTTACGGTTGTAAATTTGTTAGTAGAAATAGAATGTAGTTCAATGCTACTTGAATGCGTTATTCCTTAAATAAATTAATACTTTACATTTTTAATTTTATACATAATGTAAACAGAAAGTACTTTTGATATATAAAATTCATTGATTGTAACTGTAAATAGAGACGATAGTATAAATATGCAGTGTATCGTTGAGGAGGAGGAGCCTGGGAGCAGAAGTTCTGCGAGCCTTCTACTCCCAAGCGACGTTGCGTTATTACTGGGGTCTTAGTATGTGGCGTCGATGTTTGTTTTAGGATTGTTACTGCTTGTTGTGTTGTCTGTTACTGTGGTATGGCATGCAGTGTCATGTGCTTTTGGTTTGGGTCCTTCACGTGCTGATGCCTTTTGCGTCATGCTCACTTCGTGTATTGGTTCCTAACTCGGTTTGACCGGCCGTGGTGGCAGAGCGGTTCTAGGTGTGTCAGTCCGGAACCGCGCCGCTGCTACGGTTGCAGGTTCGAATCCTGCCTCGGGCATGGATGTGTGTGCTGGCCTTAGGTTAGTTAGGTTTAAGTGGTTCTAAATCTAGGGGACTGATGACTTCAGATGTTAAGTCCCATAGTGATCAGAGCCATTTGAGCCAAGCTTAACTCTGTTTCGGAATCTGTGGCCGTGCTTGGGTCCTCTTGTGTGGTTTGTAGTGTCGTTTGTGCTTGTCTGCACCTCCTTCCATATGAGTTTTGGCGCTTGAATTCTTCACGCAGTGTGTGCAATACAATATCGGCTTCGGTATTTATTGTGTTCCAATCATCGGGATTACGTATTATTCTGGCGATGTCACTGTCGTTCTGTATAGATCTCACTTGTGCTAGCGTGTTGCATAGCAGTGTGACATGTTCTGGTGTCCCAGTTTCTCCGAAAATGCGTATTTCATCGTTAGTCTCATGCGGTTTACGTGTACCGGGTACGGGCCGTGGCCCGCCAGGAAATGGACGTTAGGACAGTGAGGCGAAATGCGGAGTTAATGGGCTCTACAACAGCAGACGACGACGCGAGCGTCTTTGCTAATAGCACGACGTCACCTGCAGCCCCTCTCCTGGGCTCGTGACCATATTGGTCGGACCATAGACGACAGGAAAACCGTACCGTGGTCATGCGAATCTCGATTTCAGTTGGTAACAGCTAGAGGGCGGTTCGAGGATGGCTCAGATCCCACGAAGGCATGGATAAGAGTTGTCAACAAGGCACTGCGCAAGCTGATGGTGGCCGCGCTTTGTGGCCGAGCGGTTAGAGACGCCATGTCACGGATTGCACGGCCCTCCCTCTGGAGGTTCGAGTCCTCCCTCGGGCATGGGTGTGTGTCTTGTTCTTAGCATAAGTTAGTTTAAGTAGTGTGTAAGCCTAGGGACCGATGACCTCAGCAGTTTGGTCCCTTAGGAATTCACAAACATTTGAACCTCTTGAACAAGCCGATGGTGGGTCCGTAACGGTGTGGGCAATATTTATATGGAATGGATTGGCTCCTTGGGTCCAACTGAAGTGATCATTGAATGGAAACAGTTATGTTAGGCTAGCTGGAGACCATTTTCAGCAATTCATGCACTACGTGTTCCCAAACAATGATAACCTTTTAATGGATGACAATGCGCAATCTCACTGAGCCACAATTGTCCGCAATTAGTTTGAAGATCATTCTGGACAGTTTGAGCGAATGATTTGGCCACCCAGATCGCCCGACATGAATCACATCTGACAATTATGGGACGTAATGGAGAGGACATTCGTGCACAAAATCCTGCACAGCCAACAGTTGCAAAGTTATGGTCGGTTATAGAGCCAGCATGGCCTAATATTCCTGCAGAGGAATTCCAGCGACTTGTCGGGTCCATGCCACGACGAGTTAGTGGACTACGCTGGGATAAACGAGGGTCGACACGATATTACGAGGTATCCCATGGCCTTTGTCACTTCAGTGTAGAGGAATAATGCTCAAAATGGCTGTAAATAAACAGAACACATTATTTCACCTACTTGTTCTTGTTTGTGTTTTACTGTAACGGCAGAAATACAAATTGTTCTGAATTTTTTCGATCATTTGGACACTCCGTTTTACAAATTAGCCAACCCACTAATTTATTTGTTGGACCCACCTTACGTACACATCATAAACAGAAAATCAGAAGTTAAAATGCAGTACTTTGCAGTAAAAGTGTATTTTAAATTCTCCACATTAGTTTTTACTTTAATTAGGCATGCAGACGCGTTTCGCCATTTTAACAAGGCATCTTCAGTGGGCGTCCTGGAATATTACATGATTTTTGTTGTTGTCACTTATTAGTTATAGATTTAAAACAGTTTATGGAAGTTGCATAAAAAATGGAAAAAGTAATTACAGATCTGCGTCTAATTAATTATTTGAAAACCAAGCAGCTTTCCCTCATGTGGGAAACCGGTTGAAAACCTCCAATTTTATGTGTAGCCACTGAGTTTTCGTAACATAACTGTCATTTTCTGTGTCTAGAGTGTCACTTGTTCTTGTAAGTGCCGCCGAATACCCTGTTTTCGCTTCCATTTGTTTTTTGTTTGACTGTCTGTGTTGATGTAAGTTTGATTGTTTGTGTACGTATGTGTGTGTGTGTGTGAATGTGTGTGTGTGTGTGTATGTGTCTATACAGTTTTTACACCTAGGAGAGGAATGGTATTTATTAACATCGATTTGGATGTTTGCCTGTTACGTAATCAGCGATTGTAAACAGTGCGCAGTAAGTGATATTCACTTTGTATTTTAATAGTACCTTCTTATCTATCTTTGTGTTGTACATATGATGATTTTCTTCCAAAATTAGCAGGTGTCTTTCATTTCCTTCTCTCCTGTGATTCAAATCTATTAAATGTTTTCCAAAGATTGACTCGCATTCGGGAGGACGTCGATTCAATCCTGCATCCAGCCATGCTGATTTGGGTTTTCCATGGTTTCCCTAAATTGCTTGAGGCAAATTACGGGATGGTGCCTTTGAAATGGCACGGCCGACTTCCTAAACCGATGTGAGCGATGACCTCACTGTTTGGTCTCTTCCACCAAATTAGCCAACCAGCCAGCCAGTCGGCAAAAGATTAAGTGGCTCGTCCCACATTTCCATGCTGTGATGTATTCTTTCTACCGCGTGTCAAAGGGTGTACTGGTTTTCCCACATACTTTCGATGACGTATGTTGCACAGCAGTTTCCAGGTATGTGTCTTTTGTTATTTTCGTAATATGCCTTTCGACGGCATTGTCTGTTTTGCATGCTATGTTTATGCCTTTCCTTTCGAAAATGTAGTTAGTTTTTGTGAGAGTCTGTGCTTATATGTCGTTGTGTACCATCTTGAATCTTTTTTCTCGTTGTGATGTGTTCTTTGTGTCGTTGTTGTTCTGTCATTGTGTGGTTGTTTCTGAGGAGTTTTTTGTATTGTTTGTGATTGTATATGTATTGTGTTTATTCACTCCTGACACTGCAGAGTCCATGGGTAGACAATATTCTTGGCTATCCAGTGTCAGGTGCCCTAGCGAACACTTTTATAAACGATACAGAGACTATAACGCTCTAGACACAGAAGGCAGTTAAAGTGTTATGTTACGAACAGACAGTCACTGCCCGAAGCAAATGAGACTTTCACTCGGCTTTCCACATGAGAAGAAGCTGCTCGATTTGCTAATAATTAATCAGACGCTAATCTGTACGTAAGTTTCTATTCTACCACGCAAATTACATGAACTGTTTTAAACTTGTTACCAGTAAGTGACAACAAAAAAAATCGTATAATATAACAAGACACCCACTGAAAATGCGTTGTTAAAAAGGCGAAACACTGCTGGGTGAATAAATAAAAGGAAAATTAAGATGCAGCATCAAAAAGGAGTTTTTACCGTAAACTACTGCAATTTATGTACAACTGCTGTGAAAATCGAACCTTCGACCACAGCTTCAATGGGCAACAATACTACCTGCAAAGCCCAGGACACCAATCGAAAAAAATGTTGAAAGCTCCAGTAGACTTTGGAATTGACTAATCTAAGAAAATTACCATAACGTAAATTGCTGTGCAGCTACATGTTTCCATTCTTACCTACTACCATAAATTTTGATTTATACACCGAATCAAATGTAATTACGTAACCAGCCTCCTACTGACTGAGTCTGGCTCTGAGCACTACGGGACTTAACATTTATGGTCATCAGTCCCCTAGAACTTAGAACTACTTAAACCTAACTAACCTAAGGACATCACACAACACCCAGCCATCACGAGGCAGAGAAAATCCCTGACCCCGACGGGAATCGAACCCGGGAACCCGGGCGTGTGAAGCGAGAACGCTACCGCACGACCACGAGATGCGGGCTGACTGAGTCTACACAACGAAACTACAGGATAAAAATAGCACGAAAAAGCCAGAGAATAATTTATTACAAATAAAAAATACTGCAACTGTTATTGGCTACATACCATCTAAACTTGACATTAACAAGCGTCAAGTAAGCCCTACAAAGCCACGACGCTATTAAATGCTACAAATATTTCTGAGTTATATGAAAAGACTCACCTGGCACTCCCGGAACGCCTGGGCCACCTGGGTAACCTCCTGGTGCAGTTGGTCCTCCTCCTGTTGGTGGCCTTCCTCCTGGCAATCCTGGTACCCCAGGAGCTCCTGGTGCCCCTGGGTAGCCTGGTGCTCCTGGTGCACCTGGACCACCTGGGTATCCTCCTGGTGCTGTGGGTCCACCACCTGTAGGTGGTTTTCCTCCCGGATAACCTGGTCCTCCAGGTGTCCCTGGTAATCCAGGTGCTCCAGGTGTTCCTGGTGTTCCTGGTCTACCTGGTTGACCTGGGTAGCCTCCTGGTGCAGTTGGTCCTCCTCCTGATGGTGGCCTTCCTCCTGGTAATCCTGGTGCCCCTGGGTAGCCTGGTGCTCCTGGTGCACCTGCACCACCTGGGTATCCTCCAGGTGCTGTGGGTCCACCACCTGTAGGTGGTCTTCCTCCTGGATATCCTGGTCCTCCTGGTGTCCCTGGTAATCCAGGTGCTCCAGGTGTTCCTGGTGTTCCTGGTCTACCTGGTTGACCTGGGTAGCCTCCTGGTGCAGTTGGTCCTCCTCCTGATGGTGGCCTTCCTCCTGGTAATCCTGGTGCCCCTGGGTAGCCTGGTGCTCCTGGTGCACCTGGACCACCTGGGTATCCTCCAGGTGCTGTGGGTCCACCACCTGTAGGTGGTCTTCCTCCTGGATATCCTGGTCCTCCTGGTGTCCCTGGTAATCCAGGTGCTCCAGGTGTTCCTGGTCTACCTGGTTGACCTGGGTAGCCTCCTGGTGCAGTTGGTCCTCCTCCTGATGGTGGCCTTCCTCCTGGCAATCCTGGTACCCCAGGAGCTCCTGGTGCCCCTGGGTAGCCTGGTGCTCCTGGTGCACCTGGACCACTTGGGTATTCTCCTGGTGCTGTGGGTCCACCACCTGCAGGTGGTCTTCCTCCTGGATATCCTGGTCCTCCTGGTGTCCCTGGTAATCCAGGTGCTCCAGGTGTTCCTGGTGTTCCTGGTCTACCTGGTTGACCTGGGTAGCCACCTGGTGCAGTTGGTCCTCCTCCTGATGGTGGCCTTCCTCCTGGCAATCCTGGTACCCCAGGTGCTCCTGGTGCCCCTGGGTAGCCTGGTGCTCCTGGTGCACCTGGACCACCTGGGTACCCTCCTGGTGCTGTGGGTCCACCACCTGTAGGTGGTCTTCCTCCTGGATATCCTGGTCCTCCTGGTGTCCCTGGTAATCCAGGTGCTCCAGGTGTTCCTGGTGTTCCTGGTCTACCTGGTTGACCTGGGTAGCCTCCTGGTGCAGTTGGTCCTCCTCCTGATGGTGGCCTTCCTCCTGGTAATCCTGGTGCCCCTGGGTAGCCTGGTGCTCCTGGTGCACCTGGACCACCTGGGTATCCTCCTGGTGCTGTGGGTCCACCACCTGCAGGTGGTCTTCCTCCTGGATATCCTGGTCCTCCTGGTGTTCCTGGTAATCCAGGTGCTCCAGGTGTTCCAGGTGTTCCTGGTCTACCTGGTTGACCTGGGTAGCCTCCTGGTGCAGTTGGTCCTCCTCCTGATGGTGGTCTTCCTCCTGGTAATCCTGGTACCCCAGGAGCTCCTGGTGCCCCTGGGTAGCCTGGTGCTCCTGGTGCACCTGGACCACCTGGGTACCCTCCTGGTGCTGTGGGTCCACCACCTGCAGGTGGTCTTCCTCCTGGATATCCTGGTCCTCCTGGTGTTCCTGGTAATCCAGGTGCTCCTGGTGTTCCTGGTCTACCTGGTTGACCTGGGTAGCCTCCTGGTGCAGTTGGTCCTCCTCCTGATGGTGGTCTTCCTCCTGGTAATCCTGGTACCCCAGGAGCTCCTGGTGCCCCTGGGTAGCCTGGTGCTCCTGGTGCACCTGGACCACCTGGGTATTCTCCTGGTGCTGTGGGTGGTCTTCCTCCTGGATATCCTGGTCCTCCTGGTGTCCCTGGTAATCCAGGTGCTCCAGGTGTTCCTGGTGTTCCTGGTCTACCTGGTTGACCTGGGTAGCCTCCTGGTGCAGTTGGTCCTCCTCCTGATGGTGGCCTTCCTCCTGGTAATCCTGGTGCCCCTGGGTAGCCTGGTGCTCCTGGTGCACCTGGTCCACCTGGGTATCCTCCTGGTACTCCTCCTGCTGGCGGTCTTCCCCCTGGATATCCTGGACCTCCAGGTATTCCAGGGTAGCCTGGTGTCCCTGGTGTTCCAGGCTTACCTGGCACACCTATTGATAAAAGGTAAACATAATATTTAAACACATCATCATGTTGCAGCTTATTATAATTGTACTCTATGTAGTTTTATTTATTTTTAAACAGAATATTTTTTCCTTCTTTTCTGGTGTGTGCATTTAATTTACTCCTAGTTGAAAAACTGTATAGCAAAACGAAAAACAAATTTTGTTAAAGAAATTGAACTTTTCTTTGTAATGTCGTGTTCTGTACTAGTTCCATTTGCAGTACTCAGCATAAAAATACATAGTGTGTAAAACATATATGTAGAGTGTCTTATCGAAGCAAGAAAAAAATAGTCTAATTAACTGGTCCAGAAACGCATTATTATTAGGAAATGCGCAGTCGGTCAGAGGAGGGACTGAACGATGTCTTATATTTGGTGTGAGTACAATCATAATATGGGCGCTCCGTCAGCGGAGTGAACAGGATGATTTAATGTCTTGGGGTATCACAGGCTCTGTATGCAAATTAGTCTGAATGTTAAGAAGTCTGTGATCAGTTGATTGGCCTGATCTGTGTTGTGTTCTAGTTCTGAACGTGTCGAACACATCGGACCTCGGATTCCTGCTATTTTTTACTCTAAAAAGTATTATTTGGTATTATTATTTCTGCATATTAAACATCAGTTACATTAGCTTTCTATGAACAAATCGCATAGGAAAATATTGTCTTTTTTTATTTGTTACTTTTGTTGTGCATTTACTTGTAACAGTCATTTATTATTGACAGTCAAGGAAAAGTAAATGGGAAAGCAATTATGATGGCCTTAAGTGTTGTAAATGAAATTTAGGTTTTGTTAACTGTTCCTCGCTGATTCAGTTTCTTATTATAGAAAACAACCCCCCCCCCCCAAAAAAAAACTTGCAGATGGTGGCCTCTGTCCGGCTGTCTTGGTACACCTGCGTCAGTAGAAGTGGGGAAATCCTTAGTTTTCTCGTACTGTCTTTGTGTTAAGAGCAGGAATTACTCACTTTACCCTGTTTGAGGTTACAGTAGCTTTTCGTACAGTAATTTTTTTTAAATTTATTCTGTGTGCTTCATAATGTATAACATAATGAAAACATGTGTTTCGGAGGCATCATAAACAAACCAACTGCATTTGACAAGCGTCTCATTTACACTGGACTGATTGGCTTCTGTACGTTTTTTGGCGCATTGAAGTTATAAGGGAGTGATAATTTTTTTGCATCCACATACATTCAAAAAATTTAAAATAAAAAGAAAAAAATAACGATACAACACATACATTCAGGAAGCAGTACAAGAGACCAAGGAGAGACATGTAGAGGAAATTATAGTTCATGTGGAATAAATGAAAACTTTAAAATCTGCCGATGACACTGTAACTCTGTCAGAGGCAGCAGTGGACCTGGAAGAGCTGTTGGAAAGAGGCTGCAAAATGAACATTAAAAAAAGTAAAATAGGGGTAATGAAATGTATTCAAATTAAATCAGGCGAATGTGAGGGAAAAAAGTAACTGATGTTGAACGAAGTGGAGATGATATGAAATGGAGACTGACAATAGAAAGAAAATCATTTATGAAAAATAGGGCTTTTAGTATTAGGAGATCTTTTCTGGAGCTGTTTGTCTGGAGTGCAACTATCAGCGAAAGTGAAACGTTGACGATAAGCTGTTCAGAAAAGAAGAGAACAGAAGCTTTTGGAATGTGGTGCTGCAGAAGAATGCTGAAGCTTAGATGGGTAGATTGAGTGTCGAATGAGAAGGTTCTGAATCGAATTGGGGAAATGCAGAAATTTATGGTAAAACTTAATTATAGTAGAGCACAGTTGATAGGACACCTCCTGAGGCATCAAGGAATCATCAGTTTAGTAATGAAGGATAGTGTGCGGGGTAAAAATTATAGAAGGAGATCAAGTGACGAATACAGCAAACAGGTTCAGATGGATGTAGGTTGCAGGACATGAAGAAGTTTACACAGGATATCATAGCGCGGAGAACTGCATCAAACCTTTATTTATTACTTTATTGTTTATTTAATCTGACCATATTATTCGTTTGAGGTCTATAACAACAACAGTCATCAAACGACCACGTCCAGAAAACTTTAGAATTAAAAATGCTGGATCATTTCCCTATGTCACACGCCTTACATTTCGTTACGTAATTGGACTCCTATTTCTCCGCTTACCTGGTGTTCCTGGTGCGCCTGGACCTCCAGGAGCTCCTGGGTAGCCTGGGTATCCGCCTGGATATCCTCCTGGATATCCTCCAGGTCCTGATGGAGGCCTCTGTCCCGGCTGTCCTGGTACACCTGCGTCAGTAGGAGGGAGAAAATCCTTAGTTTTCCGGTAGTGTTTTTGGTTAAGAGCAGGAATTTCTCACTTCACCCTTAGTAATTTGTGGAAGGATAATCAGAATACTCGTGCGTACAAGGAAAGCTTTTGACTGCGTAATGTAATACTAGGTGAAGTTCTAAGAGTATAAAGTACACAGACAAGCATTTACGATATGTAGCAAAAATGCAATGAATGTCTAGTAAGATGTTCCGTCGATAATAGTGTAATACAATTATGCAACTTATCACTAGAGCTGATTAGCTGCCATGATTCTACTGAAGACACGAAAGATGAGTTTGGAACAGAAATAATAGTTTAAGATAGTAATAATAAGGTGTGTTCCAGGAGGAATAGTCAGTATTAAGAGATGTGACAGTGTGAAACAAATGTCTTCCACTGCAAGCTCTTTTCTCCCTATATTTTTAGAGATGATAGTATGAACCAAAACAAGAAAAAAATCCAGTAAGTATGGGCTCTATAATGCGTACATTAAGAGCTATGAACAGTGAAACACATCCCTTCTACTGAACAAGTGCTCATAGCTCTTAAGATATGTATTTTAGAGCCTATGTTTACTGGACAATTTTTTTTGTCTTGGTCCATACTACCTCTTAGCAAAATATGGAAAGCAAAGAGCTTACAGTAGAAGAGATTTGTTTCGCAGTATTGAAGATGAAGAGGTGGTCAAAACTCTTAAGGTAACCGTTTTAAAGCCCATGTTTACTAGAGGTCGCTGCTTCCAGTGACCAGTCCTGTCATATTTCTGAATATTGACGATTCGTTCTGGGAAGCTCGCGAAATGGAAGACTCGGCCGTTGGCGCTCGTGGATTTGAGGTGTCTAGTCGTGTGGCTCTCTGGGGCAGAATGTCGTCTGTTGAAGTGGTTAGCATTTCCCAATGCTGGAGCTAGTATTCCTTCGTGATGAGAGAGGTTGATTTCCCGGCACGAAACGCCTACAAAATGAAAATGCGTTCCCGTGCGCGGGTGTCGAATTCTGCTGAAGCACTTTCCGGTTTTTCTAGGCTAGTGTTGCGGATCAGTGAGCGTGGCCTCTTTGATAAAAACAGGCCTGAGAGCAAAGCCCGGAGCCATTGGCTAGCTAGAGATAGTGCTGGGTAGGAGTGACGGACATGACCAGCGTTAATTTTTGTGCGACTTTCTCCTTTACTGACAATGGAGTGTATTGTTGTTTTGTTACATGGAGAGTACCAACGTGTGTTCTTAGAGATCAGCTGATGGCGGCGTACTGATCTGTTAGCTGGGACCATATTCCAGTCCAGTGGTCGGATCTCGGAATCCTGCCTGACAGTAACTGAATTGCTGCAGGACTTTCTTATTGCACTTGGAGTGATGGGAAGTTAAACGCTATCTCGCTGCTCAAAACGAGGTTGGCGACCCTTACTTAGACTGACTTTGCGTGTATAGCGGTCTTCTTATTTTCCCTTTGCGTTTTTACGCTGACTGGATTCGCTGTCTCCATTTTGTTCGAACGTGGGACATATCTGGATGAAGACAGAGTGCACTTCCACTGTGTTGGCTGTCTTTGTTGCAGTATCGTCCTCTGCGCACAGCACATGTCCAAACCATCACAGACGACTTTCTCGCAATTCTTCTAACTCGGTGCTATCTCAAAACGTTTCGTGATAGTATAGTTCGAAACGTGATGCCACCAGTCTGTCAAAGCAACTTCGTCTCCATGACTCCCAAATGACGTTCTGCTTCTTTTGTAATTGGTCAACAGTCTGCGCTGTAGAGAGCGATGGGATGGATGGCACTCTGGTAGAACTTTGACTTCAGATGACCCTTGATGCTTTTGTCTTTCACCACTTCATACACTGCCTGCATCTTTGCATTGACCTCGTCTGTAATCTTGACATCGCTACAGGTTTTAGAACCGAGGTACTCTGATTTTATTAGTCGTAGTAGATCTTCTCCGTCAGCGTTGTTGGTCCCAACTTCTCATCGATCAGATGCCATGTACTCAGTTTTCATTCTGATGAGCAGCAGGCCGTATCGCGAAAGTCGGTCGATCCACTTTTGTCTTTGGCACTTGTTCTCCTCAGCCAACATGACACTATGAGCACAGAGAAGTGTCCATGGTAGTGTCATGTGCAGATTTGCTGAGACAGTGTCCGTCACAAGAATGAACAGCAGTACTGATAAGGCCGAGCCTTGGTGGACTTCTAATGTGATGCAGAATCATTGGTTTTTACATGTGTAGGAGTAAAGGGAATCAGCTGGGTCTGCCAATAGACGTTTCCAATTTAATCCGTGGAGTGTCGCGAAATTTTTTTGCACGTTGCATATCACCAGTAACTCGTGAGTTCTCTCCGCGTCTGCGTGTATGATTCCGCGCGACGCTATGGAAGTTCATAGGCACGGACGACAGGAACGTTTCATGTTGATGTTCTAGGAGGGAGAAATTTCTTTTATTTGCCTTATCTTTCCACATCATGTGAACGCAAAATTGCTGCTCCACCTGACAGTCGATGCTTGTGCACGTCAGTTTTACAGGTGGTGGTCGTGGTGTATTGGAAGTGTGCCCTGGGGTTGTGCTGTACTGACCTGGAAGGCCTGGTGCTCCTGGTTGTCCTGGTGCTCCGGGGTATCCGCCAGGTCCTGTGGGAGGCTTCTGTCCCGGTCCTCCTGGGTATCCTGAAACGCCGAGTCAATCATTATAGATTCAGAAAGCGAACTGTATTTTTATAGCATTAAAAACATACATGATTCATAAAAAAGCACTACAAAAGGGCGAAACGGTTTGGAGCGGAGACATCTGTTGGAGATAAAACAACATAATAAGGAACTGTGAATACATTTCCTCCGAATCTAACGCCACAGTAAAGGAAATGCACCAAAGGAGCTACCGCAGATAGTCACGAACAATCATTTACGTTAATTTTATACATTTCTGTTTGTTAAACTCACACTATGAGTTTCTGGTGTTCGCCTATCATCTAGTTCTATATGACATCGACATGGTGCTCAGAAAATGTCTAAAACGTTTGTGGGAAAGTTGCAGGACATTTTGCACTGAGACTTAAATGTTAAGAAAAAATTCAATACGTTGCACCGTTTCCAAGTTATTTAGCACTGAAGTTACCCATTGCGGTCGCCGCGCGCGCAAATTAAAGTTTCAGCTGACCAAACAAAGCACACTTAGGTCAACACCTCTCCTGGGAGCCCGTTTGAATACGAGCGAGCGACGCCCCGACTGGCTAATTTCAAAGTTAAATCACTCAGAAACGGCAGAACGCATCGAATTTTTTTTCTTAAATTTATGTCTCAATACAACCTGCCCAGCAACTTCCCTACAAGCGTTTCACACAGGTTATCAAGATTTAAGTGACTTTGAACGTAGTGTTATAATCGGCGCAAGAGCGATGGGACTCAACAACTCCGAGATAGCGATGAACTGGGGAGTTTCCCGTACTATCATTTCACGAGTGTACCGTTAATATCAGAAATCCGGTAAAACATCAAATCTTCGACATCGCTGAGGCCGGAAAAACATCCTCAAAGAACGGGACCAACGACGACTGAAGAGAATCGTTCAAAGTGACAGAAGTGCAACCCTTCCGCAAACTGCTGCGGATTTCAGTGCTGGACCATCAACGAGTGTCAGCGTGGGAACCATTCAACGAAAAATCAGCGATATGGGCTTTTGGACCCGAAGGCCCATTCGTGTACTCTTGATGACTGCACGACACAAAGATTTACTCCTCGCCCTGGCCCGTCAACACCGACATTGAACTGTTGATGACTGGAATCATGCTGCCTGGTCGGACCAGTATCGTTTCAAATTGTATCGAGCGGATGGACGTGTACGGGTATGGAGACAACCTCATGAATTCATGGACTCTGTATATCAGCAAGGGACTGTTGAAGTTGGTGGAGGCTCTGTAATGGTGTGGGGCACATGACCCATACGAGTCTGACAGGTGACACGCACGTAAGCATCCTTTCTGATCACCTGCATCCATTCATGTCCGTTGTGCATTCCGACGGACTAGGGCATTTCCAGCAGGACAATGTGACACCCCATATATCCAGAATTGGTACAGAGTGGCTCCAAGAACACTCTCCTGAGTTTAAACATTTCTGCTGGCCACCAAAGTCCCAGGACATGAACATTATTGAGGATATGTGGGATGCCTTGCAACGTGCTGTTCAGAAGAGATCTCCCTCATCGTGTACTATTACGATTTATGGACAGCCCTGCAGGCTGCATGGTGTCAATTCAATCCGGCACTACTTCAGACATTAGTAGAGTCCATGCCACGTCGTGTTGCGGCACTTCTGCGTACTCGCGGGGGCCCTACACGACATTAGGCATGTGCACCAGATTTTTTTGTCTCTTCATTGTTCATGTTAGCGAATACATCCACTGTACAATGCAGCGCATCTTAAAGCTCTCGGACATTCGACTCAAACTTACTGAGTAAAAGTGGTAACGTGTCTGTCTGATGAATCAGTAGGTGAAAACAATCTGAACAGGTGGCAAATAATGCTCTTTCTATGAAGGGAACTAAAAAGCAGTCTTGAAGCCGCAAAAGAAGTATTAGAGATGAACGTCCGTCGACAGTAGAGCCAAGGTCTGGTTAGAGACTTTCTCCATGACGGCAACGCTCTTCGTATGTTAATGAATGTTTGAAAAAGTTCTTGTGAGTCAGAGCGGTACTAACCAACATTGTTTCACGTGCTGAGAAGAAATTTAGCAATTTTACTGGAGTATAGCTTGGTCCGATTACGATGTCAGGTAACGTTGCTTTAAGAACTTAAGAAGATGATTACGTTAGAGCTGTAATTATACCAACTGAATTAAATCTCTGCAGCCTGTGACAGTAATACACTCTACCGAGCGATCGTAATAACCCAATGATGAATACTTGTCAGCCTTTCCACTTACACCTCTTCGTCTCCGCTCCACCCATAAAATTAAAATAATCTATACTGAAACCACCATTTAGTCTACGAGAGTTAGAAAGACTGGATATGACTTGTTCGTACTGATACCACATTGTAAGCTGCATTGCACCAATAAATTACTTATATTTGTCGGGTAGCTATGTAAATGTAATTAATAATTTTATCATTTTACTGACCCAGTTCAAGTCGTATTAATCATGTCTATGTAAGTATCAAATGGGACTTTCCACATACTATTTTAGTGTGACAGTTGTGTGTCTGTAAGACGATGAAACCAATAGAAATGCTGAACTTCCATTCCCTGACTATTCATTTAATTATTCTTAGAAACCTGTATCTTGTTAAGAGCTTTTCCAAGATTATGTTACTTTTAACTTTCAACATTATCATCTATATTTCATTTTTATCAGTCTTCACGAAATACAGAAAAATATTTACGTCATCATTACTCTTGTTCTAAAACTAAACTGCCTTCGCTGGATTATCCTATTATCCGTGTGAGTACCCACAGTGATAAGTGAAATCGTGACTGTTCAACAGAAACGGAAGCCAGCTACAACGTATGAAATTATTAAAACAGCCATATGTTGATGTGAGACTAGGGAGGAAGTCGTCATCCTTTCTTAGATATGTGTGGACAAGTACTGAGTGTAAGGGTCAGATGTAAGGCGACGAGGAGCATTAGTAGTCGGTAGTACATTGTGAGGTGACACGAGGAAGCATGTACGATCATAGCGGTCTGTCATTACCTGGTGTTCCTGGAAGCCCTGGAGCGCCGGGGTATCCTGGGTATCCTCCTGGACCTCCGCCTGGGTATCCTGTGGCAGGAACATCGTAATTAGAAAGGTGGTCTCACAGTATCACAAGATTAAATGATAACCTCCTGCGTATCAAGCAGAAGGGTCAGAAATGTTTGACGCTGCCTCATAATTTCGCTCCTGGTCATATCATAGAGTGACTATTTTGATTCCTTAGGGACGAGTCTCAGTCTAGCGTGGTTGTGCTGTTGGCATCTCTTTACACTCTCCCCTCTGACGTAGATACATTTTTTGGTATCGTATCGTGACGAGCTCCAGTAAATAAATCGTGAGGTCGCATACTGGCTACGATCATTGTTTGAAGCTGTGCTTCGTGAAGCACATACAAAGTTACTTATTTATTGTTTCTTTTTATTCTGTTTTGTAGGTTATACAATAGCTCATATTTTGCTTACTAATTACCATCTAGTAACATACTGGATATTTCAAAATAATACTGTGTTACAAAGGAAAATAGAATAGCTAAAGCAGATGAGGAAGAGAGAGAGAGAGCAAGAGGAATAGTAATAAGAAAAATATGTTAATATGAGCGGTCTCTGCAAAGAACGGTGCCCTCAGCTCTGTCATACTCGGTTGTAAGCCGTCCGTAAGTAATAGATACTAAAATTTGTCTACGTACTCCAATTCGTCGGTGACGGTAAAGGAACTGGAAGGCCAGTTGAACGAAATTGATACTGGAACAATAGGAATATTAACAAAGGTAAAATAAAGGTAATAGAGCGTAACAGAATCAAATCAGACGGTACTGGGAGAACGACACACTCCTTTATTTCCTTCTTCTTGTAGGCAGTACCTCTTTCGTTACAGCTTTTTAAGCTAGTCTTTCTTAACGCTAGGTTTACTGGTCATATGTTTAGCAATGCCAGAAGCGTCTTGGTTGGTGTTCTATACGCGTCTTCGAGGCACAGGAATATACTTTGTGGTCGCCGAAGGTACTGTGTTATTTTCACCATTATGGCTATGTGAGCCCATACACTTTGCCCATAACCTGCTATAGCAAAGAGAGTTGCACTGTGATGTGTTCGTATTATGCTTGGAGACAGCTGAAAGCTTCTTTAGCCGATTGAGTATATTTTGCTGAGGATTTAAACACCTCTTTAGCAGACAATTTCTACGTGCGTCCGAATGTTCTGTTTCCAATTGACATTTATACGAAGGTAACTACGAACTGCTTTTCTCTTCACTCATTTATTACTTATTTTGATCGAAACTCCTGACATCCTACCAGCAGGCGCAAGCTTGGAGGGTATTGTTTGTTTCTGCCATCAGCGATCTACCCCAATGTCATCAAATGTACTGGCAAACTGTGTGTTATCTGTGCTCTGCCTGGACGTCAGCGAGATGGAAAATATAGGATTTGACGTCAAAAGTTCGCTTGCTGAGTCGAACTATTGGTTTTGCAAAGATACGACAAGCGCTGACTCTCTAACATTAAGTTCTCTCCAGTAGGTCTTCTCCTGCTTGTAACTGAACTGGTGATTACAGAACAGAAATGTTTCACCTTTTCGTAATCTCATTGGAGAGGGGAAAACCTTATATCCGTTCCAAATCAAGAACAAATTTCAGTTTTTTTTTAAAATATTATCCTTTTATACATGGAACCATAACGGTGCGCTAAATTTCTGAATTCAGTTTCAGTTGCAGTTTCCAAAATCAAAATACGGAAAAACTTAGTTGTTTCTGCAAGAAATAAACTGTAATTATACAAGAAACAAGTTATGCTATGAGAAAAAAGTATGTTACATTATCAAAGTAGGTCACTGTATTTTTCACACGAAAAACAAAAATGTATATGTTACAGAACACATGACATTTTCAACACTTTTATGAAAACACTCGATATAAGTAAGGTAACATACAAAGCAACGCAATGAAAATGATCTACAGTAAGATAAATTATGCAAAAATTGTCATGTGAGAGCGCTAAATTCAAGAAACATAATCTATAGTGACTACTGGAAGACATTTACACAAATATTGCGATTTGTATGATATGTAGCCAACAACTTCTTGGGATCCTCCAACCTCTGTTGTTCACTGGAACAGACCAAGGAGGCATGATGTGCTGAAGTTTCTACAGCTTACGGAAGCTGAATGAATTCTACACTAAAGCATGAACGACCTTGACGACAGATACAGGTCCGCTGTGTTGTGAATAGTACTGAAATTCCATGTGTATACTCGATGGATATTCAGCACTTCAGGATATGTTTTGCAGTAGGCTTTCCATCAGTGATCAAAATCCAGACGTGTAGGGATTCGAATTTTATTACTGACAATTACAGTTTGTTCATAATTACTGTAGGACCGAAACTTCGGCGGGCTCATGTGAAGACGTGGAGAAGAGAGACCATGTCCTGTACAGAACACACGCCTATTCTTACATTTCATTCAACTCGTTACTGAATTTTCGACATGCGGGAAACTTATTTTGTTACTGAATTTCGGTGAACACATTATGCGTGCGAATTATTAAGAATGTGTCAAATTTTCATTTTTTCCAAACTGAAATTCTGCCTGAGATCTCTAACACGAGATAATATGAGTTAAACGTGATGCGTGATGCTGCGCTTGCGCGTAGCGTGAAAACCTCAGGGGCGGCCTGTTTGGGTTTTATTGAATGCAATGGAGCGCAATGTTGTAATTAATCCATCAATATGTTTTCTGAGCAAAGCTTCTACATTTTTGGGGCAGCGTAACAAAAAAAAATTACGCCAGGTAATTGAGTTGAAGAAACTTAAGGGATCGGCAGAAAGAAGAAGAGTGATACAAATTACACATCTTCAGTTTTTCAACAGTTGTAATGCGGACAGTGAGAGCGATTTCTTTTGTGTGATGAGAGCACCTGCCCGGAAAGCCGCGCACGTTAACTCGCCACTTTCGGAATTCGGGGAGATGCGACGATCTCGAATGGAATACCCACCCGGCGGTCTAACGACAAGGGCCAGTGTACCGGCCAATGCGGAAGTTGTTTTTAGCCAGTTTTCCACATCCGGCTGCGTGACTACCAGTCTGGTACCCACAAATCACTCCATTATACAATTCGCAAACATTTAGAAAACTTTCCCACTCTTTCACATGCGGTAACACTAGACGTAATCAGTTGGGATACACAACTACGATTCCGGACGAAAACGGGCGGCGACAGGAAGATCAGAAGGCCACGCTCGGCTACTAATACTGCCAAATCCAATAATTAACATGCTGAACCCATGTAGGTACGGGATACACGCGAAAGAAAAATAAGGGTAAGACTGAGTAGTTGAGATGAACTTCATTCAGACTCAGTTATTACGAAAATGTAATTCGACTGTGCCAGGCACTTAAACTACGTTGGGCTGGAATGACAGTGCCATTGTGGCAGCATTAAGGTGGGAATCCGTCGTTTAGAAGACGGATTAATCCCATAAGCTCGAGCTTCTTAAGCTTATCATTACTTCGGCGTTTCGGCACTGAAGCCAATAATCTTATATTTTCTCTTTGGCATGGTGGCCGTCTTTTCAGCAACGAAAGAACACGTAGGAGCGTTATCGAGAACAATTGTTGACAGTGTAGGCACGTAACGCGCGAACCATTTTGCTCGACAGACCACTTAATGGCAGTGCCCTGACCAAGAGAGCGATGTCTAACTTTTCCCTGAATAGCTTCTTACGAAATTGCTGCCAGCCGGGGTGGCCGAGCGGTTTTAGGCGCTACAGTCTGGAACCGCGCTACCGCTACGGTCGCAGGTTCGAATCCTGCCTCGGGCATGGATGTGTGTGATGTCCTTAGGATAGTTGTAAGTTGTACGGGACTGATGACCTCAGAAGTTAAGTCCCATAGTGCTCAGAGCCATTTGAACCATTTAGCCATTTGAACGAAATTGCTTGTGACGTTTTTCAGTATCACGCAACACGGAACAAATAATTGTAATAACAGGTAAAATGTTAACCCTTCGAGTGTAAGAAATAAAAATGAACAAAATCTCAGCGAATAACGACGATCCCAGAGACATCAAACTGCTTGAAGCAGCACTTGCAACGTAGTGCAAGCGGGAAATGTAGGGGTGCGGATGAAGTTCCGGCAACCGCAGATGATCGTCGCATTTACAGGTCTCATCGGTTTCATTGAATATGTGCCGTGGCTTCCCCGTCAGCCTCACTCCGCTACTAAATTCGTACAAGGGGTGGACAAAATATGGAAACACCTAAAACACAATACATTACCATGCCTAATACGGTGTAGGAGGACCATTGGCGTTCAAAGAAGTTTCCAGTCATCTCGTAATGGGTAAATAAAACTCCTGTATGCTTTTCATTGGAAGTTTATATCATTCTTCCTCCAAAACAGTGGCAAGTTTAAGTAAGAATGATGGACTTGGATACTGATCAAGCACCATTCTCTCCTAAACAGACGACAAAAGCTGAATAATAATGAGATGTCGTGACTGGTGGCCGGCGGAGATGCATCAAGACATTCTCGTGCTTAAAAAACCAGTCTTGGACGATGCGAGTGGTGTGAAAACGAGCCTTGTCGTCTTGGAATTCAGCGTCACTATTGGAGAACAAAAATTGTACCATGGGATCAGCCAAAATGGTCACGTAGTCCTTGGCAGTTATGCGAGCTTACAGGGTATCCTCGGAGCACATGAAAAACCATGATATGGCTGCCCAAATTATCACAGAACCCTCGTCATGATTCATTCTTGGGACGTAAACTCGAGAAGTTGGGAACAGTGTGAAATAAAGGACACCTCAGATCAACCGCCTGTCTTCCATAGCTCCATAGTCCAAGTTATATAGCTTCCGCACAATGATTTCCTGTTAAGGCGATTTACATCACTCAGGTGTGGATTTAGATTTCCACCTTGTCCAGCAATTCCCGGCTTTTGGAGCCCTCTTCCTCTTCGTTTTGGTGCTGACATGGTTCGTGAAAGCAGTGACTTTTGTAGCTGTGGTCCTCTTACTTTTCGTCACAAGCCTCTTCAATGACCGCCTGTCACGATCCCTCGACACACACTTTAGTCCGCGTTGTGACGTAGCGGATGATTTTTCACCCGTTTTCCGCGTATGCGGTATAAATCTTGGTACTGAAGGCTGCCTTGGTTACGGAACCATTCTGGATACGAGCAACAACAACTCGTCCACGTTCGAAGTCACTACATACAACACTCGTCCACGTTCGAAGTCACTACATACAACACTGTTGCGACAACGTGTGAGACTTGCAACGTGTTGAAAATACTGCACAGACGCCGATTGCGGTCAGGTACAACCGAGCACCTTGCAGGCTTGGCTACTATCTGGATTTATGTTCAAGCATGCATTTGTCCATGTGTTTCCATATTTTTTTCAACATCTGTAGTTGTCAACCCTAAAGTAATTTTGAATAGAATGTAGTTAATCATTGATTATGTTGCTTTATACTCTCGTGTAACGTATACACGTTACCAATTAGGTTTCTTTCGGAGTATGCTGATCCATTAGCTTCATACTTAACAATCATATACAACCGTTTGCCCGACGAAAGATCCGTACCCAGAGACTGGTAAATTGCGCAGGTCACACCAATATTAAAGAAATGTAGTAGGAGTAATCCACTTAATTACAAGCCCGTATCCTTAACATCGATATGCAGCAGGATTCTGGAACATATATTGTGTTCGAAGGTAATGAATTACCTCGAAGAAAGCGGTCTATTGACACACAGTCAACATGGGTTTAGAAAACATCGTTCTTTTCATGCGCAACTAGCTCTTCGCTCGCATGAGTGCTATTGACAATGGATTTCAGATCGATTCCGTATTTCTGGATTTCCGGAAGGCTTTTGACATTGTACCACACAAGCAGCTTGTAGTGAAATTGCGTGCTTATGGAATATCGCCTCAGGTATTTGACTAGATTTGTAACTTCCTGTCAGAGAGGTCACAGTTCGTATTAATTGACGGAAAGTCATCGAGTACAACAGAAGTGATTTCTGGCGTTCGCCAAGGTAGCGTAATAGGCCTTTTGCTGTTCCTTAGCTATATAAGCGATTTGGGAGACAATCTGAGCAGCCGTCTTAGATTGTTTGCAGATGACGCTGTCGTCTATCGACTAATAAAGTCATCAGAAGATCAAAACAAATTGCAAAATGATTTAGAAGAAATATCGGATGGTGCGAAAAGTGGCAGTTGACCCTATATAACGGAAAGTGTGAGGTCGTCCACATGAGTGCTGAAAGAATTCGTTAAACTTGGATTACACGATAAATCAATCAAATCTAAAGGGCGTAAATTCAACTAAATACCTAGGAATTACAATTACGAACAACTCAAATTGGAAGGTACACATAGAAAATGTTGTGGGGAAGGCTAACCAGAGTCTGTGTTTTATTGGTAGGACACTTAGAAAATGTCACAGATCTGCTAAAGAGACTGCACTACGCGCGTCCGTTCTCTTTCAGAATACTGCTCGGCGCTGTTGGATTCTTACCAGATAGAACTGACGGAGTACATGGAAAAAGTTCAAAGAAGGGCAGCACGTTTTATATTATCGCAAAATATGGGAGAGAGTGTCACTGAAATGATACAGGAATTAGTCTGGACGACATTAAAAGAAAGTCGTTTTTCGCTGCGACGGAATCTTCTTACGTAATTCCAATCACCAACTTTCTCCTCAGAATGGGAAAATATTTTGTGAACCCGACATACCCAGGGAGAAACGATCACCACGATAAAGTAAGGGAAATCAGTGCTCCTACGGAAAGTTATAGGTGTTCGTTCTTTCAGCGCGCTGTACGAGATTGGAATAATAGAGAACTGTGAAGGTCGTTCGATGAATCCTCTGCCAGGCACTTAAATGTGATTTTCAGAGTATCCATGTAGATGTAGATGTAGGTGTTTCTACAGATCTCTCTTCTTCTTACCAAAATGGAATAGCATCTACTGGGAAAACGATGTATCTTGATGAAGCACCTCTTCTTCCAGTGCAAATCATTTTAAAATATCTCGCAATTGTCTCACAACAACACGTACTGTTAACTAAACAGCCGAACAAGAAAGCCCTCGGAAGTTGAGCAAACTGCAGCACGAGCATACACTAAGGCACGTCAAAACGTGTAAGCAGCGCAAAGCCTCAGTGTAGTGATGCCGTCTACCCACTGAGGGAGCGAGTACACTAGTGGCGGACTTACGTTGCTTCTGCTGTCGTCGCAGTGTTCTTGGGCCTACACTTTCGAGACGAGTCACTGGACTATCGTGATTTCTACACACACAATGTAGATCCTAGACAAGCCCAATAATGCCATAAAGCGTGTTACGGAAAACTGCGAAATCACTTGGTTTCCGAAGTCACCGACTCAGTTGTTGGCATTACTTATTACCTACACTCAGTATGAGAATGTCTCAAATTGCTAGTGACGTCACCTGGTCCTCCTGGATATCCTCCTGGTCCTGACGGCGGCCTCTGGCCTGGTGTTCCCGGGTAGCCTGGGGGGGAAACAACGTCCGCATTAGCACTTTGCGATATTGTTAGTTACCCATTCCACATATCATTTGCATGGTCTTATTGAAACAGTGAGGAAGAAATCAGTTCACATTATTTATTTACGAGTATTACTACAAGATGGCCATTTGCGGGTTACTAAATAGCACCTTGGCTTAAATTATTAAGTGTAATAAGAATTAACGTATTTACCTGTAACGCTTCTTAAGTAAGTGGTATACATTTAACAGTAGTTCTTTTAGCTATAGATTCTAAAGTCATTGAATAAATTTAATCTATGGAACAGGAAGAGTTACCGAGAAGAGATGATGTTAGGCTAGATTTAAATTTGCTTTGATAACTTTCAGTTTACGTTGTCCGGCAAAAGATCGAAGAACTGAATTGCTTTCTGTGCCACTGACAACTACATAAGATTATACACATGATTTTCCTTCTTTTAGTTTTGCAACTGTAGGCACCACCATAAGTCTCAAACTGCGACAGGTCATTTACCATAATTTGACTTGTGAATGTTGGTGGACGTCACATGTGTTAGTAGACATAATGGCTGCAACATTGAATATCGCGACCTGGTCAAATAATCGGATGACTTTTGTGACACACTCTAAGCGTTTAAAATGTCATTCAGCACCTCTCGGAGCTGCAATTAAAATTTAGTAGAGAAACCAAAAATTACGGAACTTACTTAAATGATGCCGTCGCTTCTGACACAACAGGATTTGTGACAGAAAAAAAACACGTTAATACAGGGTGTAGCAAGAAGCTGTGGCCAAAATTTCAGAAAAATTTCTCACACACAGAGGAGGAACACATGTTATATTGACATGGGTCTGGCAATGCTTTATTTCCATGTAAGAGTTCATTTTCTACTTCCCTTCATAATGAAATTAATCGTGGGAAACATGCAGAAAAAGGATGTGCCAGCATTACATGAAACGTTTTGCTACAGGAAATGTTCAAAATAACCTATGGTTATGGTGTGATACAATTTTCTAAATGAAATGTTCAAAATGCCGTCCATTAATAAGGGTACATGCATTAACCTTCCCTCACGTTGAATCCCTGACGTGCTGTGTATCTCTGGAGCAGGGCTGGCCACAGCATGTCAAAACACACGCGAGCCAGATGCTCGTTCTTTCCCGGAATTACTTGGTGTAACGCGGCATTTCATTTAGTGTTTAGTGTTGCGGTGCCCCATTTTGCACTAGGCGCAACTTATTTCAGTTCAGGAGAATCATGGTGTCAGCTCCGTTTATTCTTATTTATTTGTTTCTCGTATGAAGGACGTTCACAGATGCAGTGGCCGTTTGCACAAAAAGAGGCAGTCTAGCGATCTAGCTTCACAAGTCTCTAAAAATGAATGGGAATGACAGAAGAGAGGAATGAGAAGTCTCAACATCTATTATGCGGTCGCATTATCTACGAGCAATACAAATGTGCTATGAAACGACATTACAAAACCATGCAGGAAGAATTTAATGGCTCTGACAATGGAAAAACAAGAACTTAATATCGAAAGACATACTAGATTCATTGTTCTGAGCATCAAGAAGCACTTGTGCTAAATTTGTGGGCATGGAACATGTGAAAAAAGTGACGGTACGAATAGTAAAATTTCCGAAGTCGCACACATTATTCCACTGTCAGTTGTAACAGTTTTCTATGGAACTAAACAAAGAGCATGAAGGCAAAGTACGTTGGTTACCTAAAGGAGCATGCCTGAAACGATCATTCAGTTTAAAGCCCGCTATTGAATTTCTGAAAGAAAAAGGAGTACAAGAACGAAACTTAAGACATCCGGAATTAATTGCAGCTTTGCGTTTTAAGTGGACTTTAGCTACCCACGTTCCACAGTAAGACAGCGCAGGGTGAGGAACGTCTTGTTTCTGATTTGCTGGGAATGCATTTAGAAAGGAAATCGCATTGTAGAAGTGAAAAATCTAACAACGACAGAAACAAAGTCCAGTTTCCTAAGATCACCGGCATTAAAAAAAGAAAAACAACATGAGGTCTGAATAATTTATTGTGGACTTGAAACAATTACAATAGTTAATTAAGCGTTTTAAGCTCAGTGCAAATCTTACATTTATTTTCGAGCTGTTTTAGAGGTCGTTTGCCGTTTCAGTTAAAGGACCCCTTTGCACTCGCAAATGTAACTGATTGATCTGCAACGTAATTCCCATTTGAAAGACAAATCCTTTAACGTTAAAATTGCCCAGGTCGTTTTCCTAAGGTAGGGATTTTAAGTATCCATAATGATGTTTCAAAAGTTCTACAACATTTCGATCAGCAAATATACAGGGTGTTTCCGTAAGAGAGTGCAAAAATTTAACAGGAAATAGAGGATGCTTCGCTGAACAATTTGTGGTACGCAGGAATAAAATCACGTTACTGTGTACTTTTTATATTTACATTAGTTACTGTTAACTGCAAATATAATCACTGATACAATGAACGTACCATTTGTACTGTGTCCTACAAAATGTGCTGAAAGTGACGGCCAACATCAATGCAAGCATGAAATCGGCGAACAAGATTCTGGTGCGCCATGACAAATATCTCTGGTGTGTTTCTAATCACATCAGAGACAGCTGGAATTCTGGCAACTAATACCACCTCCGTATTCACTGGGGTCTCATACACAAATGACTTTAGATATCCGCATAGTAAATAACCAAGGGGATCCAGGTCAGGTGACCATGGAGTAGGACCTCGCCTTCCAATCCAACAACCAGGAAATACCGAACCGGTACTGCTCCACCGTATTGTACTGTGCGTCTCCGAATAGCTCTGAGTAATGATTGGGTCTGTCGTTGATTCATAGCACGTTCTATCATGGGAAAATGTATATACGATGCGATTCAGCCTCCTCATGGAAGACTAAAGTGAACAAAACTTGCATCATGGTTTCCTAGTAATCAGGTTCGTCCTCCTTATTTCCTTGCGGGAAATAGAAAACGTACATGTAAATAAGTAGCACAGTATGTGTAAATACATACGATTGTTATGTATAAATAAGCTGGGAAACAGTAAAGCTACACATAGCGGTAGACAAGGTTCCTTCCCTATATCCTTAAGCCGGCTTCTCCGACCCCAGGTTCATTGCTTCAAATTAACCAGTGGATCATTCTTATGTCTTGTTACATAATTGCACTCTCTTACGGAAATTCCACGTGTATGCGAAAGATGTTTTTTCGATTATTAAACGAAATTACGTGGAGACCTTACTGCCCAAATCTGTAAAGTTATCTTGCTTACGTTCATATACCGACGGCTTTTTTCTAGATAAAAATTACATTATGAATTCGCCAACAATAATCAAATAAGACTAAAAATTTGTTTCGTTTGTGTTCTGTGTTGCTGAGACATATGAATATTAAATCGAATCGTATGCAACGCTGTTATGTTGCCAGCTAAAGTCAGCGCATTTGCCGTTTACTCGTCATTCCGCTCCTCCTGCTAAGACAGCGTGGCGTGGCAGGGGGGAAAGTACGCAGACAAGCTGAGCAGTATGGCACGCGAGCCAGGGCACAGCTTATGGGCCGAACATTTGGCTGCCCCTGCTCTGGAGAGGCAAAAGCCTTGCTGCAGTTGGTACACCAGTTCCCGTCAGATCACCGAAGTTCAGCGCTGTTGGGCGTGGCCGGCACTTGGATGAGTGACCGTCCGGGCGGCCATGCGCTATTGCCATTTTTCGTGGTGCACTCAGCCTCGTGATGCTAAATTAGGAGCTACTCGACCGAATAGTAGCGGCTCCGGTCACAGAAAACCATCACAACGACTGGGAGAACGGTGTGCTGACCACGCGCCCCTCCTATCCGCATCATCAGCAGTCGGATGATCCCGATGGGCCACTTGTGGCCTGAAGACAGAGTGCTTTTGCTTGGTTTTGCCTGCTCTGGAGAATCACGTCATCGACAAAGATATTCTGTCAAAATTTGGACTAGGATTGTTGGTGGCTGTTAGAGCCTCATGTTCCCTGACAGATGAGTAAGTGGAGGTGGACAAATTCCTGGGCCTCTGCATTCTCCAGACCTAAACACTCTAGACTAGACATTTATTCATGGGGCAATTTGAGAACTCCCATGTGCAGAACCCCCGTACAAAAAGAACGTTCTTCGTGCCCATATTGTCAACAATACGCAATTCTACAGGGATATATCAGCACATCAGAAAGTCAGCGCAACTGTAGGTTGACGCATGTATCGTTTGCTAACGGAGGACATTTTGAAAAATTCATTTGGGAAAGTGTTTCGTACTGTAACAGAGGGAATGTTGAACATTTCACGTAAAAAAAAAAGTATCATCTTTTACTGGTAAGTTCTGCTTTTGTGTTCCTATGATTATGTGGTCATGAAGATAAGCAGAAAATTAACTCTAACGTGGAAATACAACGTTCCCGGATCCATGTCCATATAATATATTTTATTCTTCTTCGTGTGAGGAGTGTTTATTGAAAGACTGGCCATACCTTTTTGTTGTACCCTGTATACTTGCTACTTGTGCCTACTTTCTGTTACCCTTTCCCTCTCCTTCTCTCCAATTTCTCCAATATATTACGTGATATATTCAGTAGCTGGTGCCCAACAGTTTTCAGATATTTATGTTATGTCGGTGTCAGTTGCTTTTAAACTCCTTGTAATTGATTGTCACTAATCAACATGACGCATATGAGTCTGAACCATGACTATTTCCACCTGATAATGATTACTAGCAATCCAAACAGGCGCAAGAGCCGACAGCACTACGAGAGGATTATTTCATACTTGATGAATTGAAGAGAAATCGAGTCATTGTACAAATGCTTAACAGATTAACTAATAGTTACGAAGCGTTTCATTTAGATCTTTGATTGACCTACATACTAATTACTACAGTGGGTGAACACACTTGACATTTGGTTTGATGTCACACAAATTCAACAGAAGTAAAGAGCACATTTACAGAATAGCCCAAACTGTTGTGAATCAATCCCATATAACTTGGTATTCAGCGAAAAATTATGTAAGATATTTAAAAAGATATGAAAATTTGTTTACCGTTGTTGACCATAGCTAGATTACTTATATTCAGTTACACAAACTGTGCAGTATTCTTCATGTTGACCAAGCGATATGAAAGCCTATAATAAGGGGACAAGAACGCAAATGACTAATAATAGTACAGAAATCCCTTACCTGGTTGTCCTGGAATTCCAGGGGCGCCAGGATAGCCTCCTGGTCCAGTCGGTGGTCTCTGTCCAGGGAACCCTGGTGCTCCAGGTTGTCCTGGTGCTCCAGGTTGTCCTGGGGCTCCTGGAGTACCTGGGAAACCAATAGGTCCTGTAGGCGGTCGTCCTCCAGGATATCCTGGGCCTCCAGGTTGTCCTGGAGCTCCTGGTACACCTGGTGCACCTGGTAAACCAGGCGCCCCAGGGAAAGTACCTGGTCCAGTAGGATAGCCTCCTGGGTATCCTGGGTATCCTTAAGCAAAAAGAAAACGTTTTCTATATTAATGCTTTCAAAGATAGGACCATACAGAGCCTACTTCAAATACTTTCAAATATAAATTATCATTACAAAACGAAAATTGCAGTAAATCACATTTTTATATGTTTACATTGCTATTTGTAATAACTGTCTCACCTGGGACACCAGGAATTCCAGGAACTGGTGGTCCTCCTGGTCCACCAGGTCCACCTGGTCCTCCTGGACCACCTGGAGCCCCTGGTGCTCCTGGCCTGCCTGGTATTCCTGGTCCTCCAGGGGCTGTTGGTCCTCCTGTTCCTGGCGGACCTCCTGGACCTCCTGGTCCTCCAGGTCCACCTGGTCCTCCTGGTGCTCCTGGCGCTCCTGGCCTTCCTGGTATTCCTGGTCCCCCTGGTCCTGTAGGTCCTCCTATTCCTGGTGGACCACCTGGTCCACCAGGTCCACCAGGTCCTCCTGGACCTCCAGGTGCTCCAGGTGCTCCTGGTACACCTGGTATTCCTGGTCCTCCTGGCCCAGTCGGTCCTCCGGGGAAAGGAGGACCTCCTGGCCCTCCTGGACCTCCAGGTCCTCCTGGTGTCCCTGGCGCTCCTGGTCTTCCTGGTCCTCCTGGCCCTGTAGGTCCTCCTATTCCTGGTGGTCCTCCTGGCCCACCTGGGCCTCCTGGGCCTCCTGGACCTCCTGGTCCTCCAGGTGTGCCTGGTGCTCCTGGTCTTCCTGGTATTCCTGGTCTGACTGGTCCACCTGGTCCTGTAGGTCCTCCTATTCCTGGTGGTCCTCCTGGACCACCTGGTCCTCCTGGCCCTCCTGGACCACCTGGTCCTCCTGGTGTTCCTGGTGCTCCTGGTCTTCCTGGTATTCCGGGTCTAACTGGTCCTCCAGGGCCTGTAGGTCCTCCTATTCCTGGTGGCCCTCCAGGTCCACCTGGCCCTCCTGGGCCACCTGGCCCTCCTGGTGCTCCTGGTGCTCCTGGTATACCTGGTATTCCTGGTCCTCCTGGTCCAGTTGGTCCTCCTGGGAATGGAGGGCCCCCTGGCCCACCTGGTCCTCCAGGTCCTCCTGGTGTTCCTGGTGCTCCTGGTCTTCCTGGTATACCTGGTCCCCCTGGCCCTGTAGGTCCTCCTATACCTGGTGGTCCTCCTGGTCCTCCAGGACCTCCAGGTCCTCCAGGTCCTCCAGGTCCTCCTGGTGTTCCTGGGGCTCCTGGTCTTCCTGGTATTCCTGGTCTAACCGGTCCTCCAGGCCCTGTTGGTCCTCCTATACCTGGTGGTCCTCCTGGTCCTCCTGGTCCTCCAGGTCCTCCAGGTCCTCCTGGCCCTCCTGGTGTTCCTGGTGCTCCTGGTCTTCCTGGTATTCCTGGTTGAAGAGGTCCTCCAGGACCTGTTGGTCCTCCTATACCTGGTGGTCCTCCTGGTCCTCCTGGTCCTCCAGGTCCTCCTGGTCCTCCAGGTCCTCCAGGTGTTCCCGGTGCTCCTGGCCTTCCTGGTATTCCTGGTCTAACTGGTCCTCCAGGCCCTGTTGGTCCTCCTATACCTGGTGGTCCTCCTGGTCCTCCTGGTCCACCAGGTCCTCCAGGTCCTCCTGGCCCTCCTGGTGTTCCTGGTGCTCCTGGTCTTCCTGGTATTCCTGGTTGAAGAGGTCCCCCAGGACCTGTTGGTCCTCCTATACCTGGTGGTCCTCCTGGTCCTCCTGGTCCTCCAGGTCCTCCAGGTCCTCCTGGTCCTCCTGGTGTTCCTGGTGCTCCTGGCCTTCCTGGTATTCCTGGTCTAACTGGTCCTCCAGGCCCTGTTGGTCCTCCTATACCTGGTGGTCCTCCTGGTCCTCCTGGTCCTCCAGGTCCTCCAGGTCCTCCTGGCCCTCCTGGTGTTCCTGGTGCTCCTGGCCTTCCTGGTATTCCTGGTCTAACTGGTCCTCCAGGCCCTGTTGGTCCTCCTATACCTGGTGGTCCTCCTGGTCCACCTGGTCCTCCAGGTCCTCCTGGTCCTCCAGGGCCTCCTGGTGCCCCTGGTGGTGCTGGGCCTGTTGGTCCTCCCGGTCCAACTGGACCTCCTGGTCCTACTGGACCACCTGGTCCTGTAGGTCCTCCTGGTCCTACTGGTCCTCCAGGCCCACCTGGTCCTCCTGGTCCACCAGGTCCCCCTGGTCCTCCTGGATAGCCTGGTGCACCTGGGTATCCTGGTGCACCTGGTGGACCTCCTCCAGGTGGTCTTTGTCCTGGGAGAATAGCTCCCCCATCTGTTCCTGTGCCAGCTCCTTCTACCGGTCCACCTCCAGGACCTGGGAACGGTCCACCACCAGGTTGCCCTGGTGGCCGGATTCCGCCACATCCTTTAGGGAAGTAGAGCTTGTTCCACGGTGTCACAACTCCATGGTGCCCATGACCGTGACCGTGCCTGAAAATAAACCAGAAAAATTTCATTAAATACATACTGCTGTATCTATATAGACGGAGAAATGTCATTAACCATATTAATATTATCATGTCTTAGAGTACTGTATTATGGTGTGAAGTAGGTTCACTTACATCTTTTTTTGTCTATTGTGTGCATTTTGATGTCAAATATCTATTATAGTTTAGGAAGTGTTTGAGGCTGTATTACATGTGGAGCTAAAGCTTGCATGAGTGTTTAAGCACCTAATACATTTGCGAGTGTTAACACCGGAGTTTGCGCTGTAAGTGCGCTTATATACTGTGAAGGTTTAAAAAGAGAAACAGCCTTTTTGTTGACACTCTTAGAGAGTTTCATGGTACTTTTATTGAATAATACTTTGAAACAGCTGTCTTTTGACGATTAGGATGTAGTTGGTGAATTTAGTTCAGTATGTTGATGTGGTTTTCCTGCTAGAAATGGTAAGAGAGAAACAGCAATGGACATGAGAAAAGTAAACATTCCTTTGAATCGCTTTGCCTCTACTACTGACTACCATCGTTCGGTAGTCTGCAGTCTGCACAAATACTCGACATCGCCGTTTGTCCGCATGTCACAACAGACCTCCTGATGATTAAATCATGGAATACGTATTTGGAGGCTGTGATTGCCGCAGAAGAGAATGCCACACCATACTGAATCCTTACAGTCTTATGTATAGGTTTATAATCATAATCATTTTTGTACGAGTATTGTTACGTTCCTAATCTTTGACATAAATTTCGCTTCGGAAACATTTTACATCTCGATGTTTTCATAAAAATTAGTGTGTTAGATCAGCTGCTAGGACCTAATCTCTTTCCTGAGAGTGGGGCTTACAACGTCCCCATTTGTTCTGATCTCAGGCTTCCCTTACGATTTTTCCCTACTACACCTCCCCGTAGGCCCATGGAAGTTATCCTCCGATGTCTTTACAAAAGTCCTGTCATCCTTCTATTAGCTAGTGTTTTCCGTACATGTCATTGTTCGCCGTGTTTGAGGAGAAACTTTTCATTTCTTGTGTTATCAGTACATTTAACTTTGATTCCCTTCTTTTCCGGTTTTTCTACTGCACGTGCTCCACTTTCTTATAGAGTGCTTTCGCAGCACCTTTTCACAAATTTCTTTCTCAAATTTCTTTCTCAAATTAGAGACTATATTTGCTACTAGTTTTTTGCCTACTCCCTTCAAATTTACTTAGTTACTTCCTACCTGCTCCTTGCTGCGACCTTTGTGCGATGTTTTGCTTCTGAACAATCGAAATTCAGTCACTTCATCTCCTACATGATACTCAGTTTTGAAGTTAATTTTTCACGAAAGTCGTTTCTGCTACTCCTCTTTACTTCTTTAGTTTACTTTGTATCCGTATTATGTCCTCAGTAGACAATTCCTGAGACTGGACGCGCCTTGTTGTTCTTCCTAATTTTCACAGAGGAGAAGAATGTCAGCAGTGAATCCTATCACCGATATCTTCAATCCTTAATTTCAATCCGTCTGACCGTCAACTGTTAGGCAGGAGATAGTAGTGTGTGTAGAGGACTTTAGGCTCGTCTAGTTATGATTTAAGTGAAGAAACTGCAGGCGTGTTTATTACTTCCATAGGGACTGAGAAGAAAAAAAATGGTTCAAATGGCTCTGAGCACTATGGGACTTAACTTCTAAGGTCATCAGTCCCCTAGAACTTAGAACTACTTAAACCTAACTAAACTAAGGGCATCACACACATCCATACCCGAGGCAGGATTCAAACCTGCGACCGTAGCGGTCGCGCGGTTCCAGACTGTAGCGCCTAGAACCGCTCGGCCACTCCAGCCGGCCGACGGAGAAGACAAGACTGAACTAATCACGGCACTTACAGGGGCATTAAAGCATTCACCCTGCCCTCCATACGCGAATGGAACAGAATGAAAACCCAACATGTGTCACCATGCTGTACATCTTCTGCCACGTATTTCACAGAGGTTTGCAAAGTATGCATGTAGCTGTAGATGTAGATGTAAGTGATCAGACAGCCACCATTTCCGTTTGTGTCTTTTCTGGGCCTGTATTCATATTTTAACAGATGTAATATGTTTATAGTTTTCGGTTTTGTGCGCTGGAGAGTGACTGTCTGAAAATGTGAGAAACAGTGAGAAAGATCAAACATAATTTTATTTAGTTTACTGCTTGTGTGTGTTAACGACGTTCACATGATAATTTTTAAGGGCGCTGATGAGCACGATTTAGAGCGCCCTAAGCAGAGAAACTAAAGAAAAACAAGCAAGTGAAAGAAAAAGTTTGCATTGCTTCCTCTTATTATTTTTAATCCCATAGGTTTATGCTTTGTCTTTTATTGTTATTTTTCCCTCTTTGTTCTTGATCACGCTGTATATTACTCATGTTTGCCCATCACGTGTCAGATACATTATAAAATGGTAAATTCGTATGTATTTGACCCTGAGGACTCTGATGTCGATCTTCACGTATTTGGTAACAGGGTATGCAGAGTATTTGTCCAATTTTCGCTTTCTTGATTTAGATTTTTAACGTTAGAACTAGAGACAAGCGCGGACCACAGGAGACCTACCTATGTGCTTCATAACCATATTCATCCTTGCTTTCTTTGTCCTGATTGTAGCACTTGTCAAATATGAAGAAAACAATTAAGAAAAAAAGGGAAAACAATGAAGACACGCAGTAGCAAAACCAATCTCGCTCCAGGCCATGTTTCCTTCGGCGATTTTGGGTCTCACAGCTCTCGGAGGAAAAGGATCGAAGGTTAATGTAATGCAATGTCAGGCTGCCGACACGTCAATTTGCATGGTGTCGCAACAAGTCGGGAAGCAGATGATTTTAATTCCCAGATAACTGGACTAGACAATACGTTCGGTAGCAAAATGAGAAAATTTCATTGAAACAGAAATGATAAGGTAGGTAAGTGACTATCATTACATCGGCTTCTTAGTTAGCAAGAGGTAGAATACTTACCATAACGCCATTTGTTTGAAGTGATTTAGGAAAATTACAGAAAACATAATGCCGGACATCCGGACTGAAACTTGACCATTTCTGATCCAGGATGTGTAACACCGTGCTCGGTACACAACTGGTAGATGTGAATATAAGCGAAGAAGGTTCTTTTGTGGCCCGTCCCACGAGACGTGGTTCAGCGGTCAAGAGACACAAGAGTCGAATTCGGGAGGAGCGAGCTTGAAATACCTTTTAAGCCGTATGCATAAAGGTTTCTCCTGCATTTTCTTACGAATGTTGCGGTGATTTCATCAATAAAAGGCATAGTTGATTACTTTCTTGACCCCTTTTAGCGATTATGGATCTAATAAACCACTCAATGGACGACACGTTAAACCCGATTTATCTATTCCTTTTTTTGAGATACGTTAAAAATGATAAGAAAAAAGGAAGAAGAAAAAAAGAAAATGAAAAATATGTTGACAACGATGCTGATTAAGTGGAACGTAATGATGAGAAGCAGAAGAGTAAGATTATGGCAATGATTATTGAGAACATGATTACGACAAAGATGATGAAAATGATGATAACAATGAAAATGAAGATGATAACTAAGAAAAGGGTAATGATGATGTTGACAACGATGCTGACGACGTAGAACGTAGTAACGTGAAGAAGAAGACTAAGAGTATGGCAGTGATGATTGAGGAGATGGTTATGACAAAGACGATGAAAGTGATGGCAATGAAAGTGAAGATGATAACTAAGAGGAGGTTAATGATGGTAGTAGAGATAAAAAGGGAAACACAATGACGTTTGAAATGAACAATGATTATTTATAACAAGATGATCATAAGATAAAGACACAGATAATGATGGATTCTTATGTAAAAAGAAGACAACGTTAATGATAATTAGAACGAAATGATGATAAAAAGCTACTGATACCATTAAGAAAATGATAATGCTGATGAAGGGAAGAATGCAAAGATGATGATGTTGATGAGAAGAAGAATGGAAAGATGATGATGACGATTAAATGATTAAGAAAAATGCGACAATAAAACAAAATATGAAGAGTGTGATGATAATGAAGATAATGGTGAAAAAAATAAGGAAATAGGATGGTGATGGTGATGATGATGAAAAGGAGTTGGTGAAGAGAATGATGATTATGAAAATTGTAATGGTTAAGACAAAATTTATGATGAAAAGACGAAGTAAAGATGATGATAATTATGGAATGGATTATTAAGAAAAGGATATGATGAAAGGAAGTAGACGAAGATGAGGATGTTGATGAAAAGACGGAGATAATGATGATGGAAGAGAAGAAAACATACCCGTGTCCCTCGTGGCCGTGCTCCTCACCGCCGCCGTGGTCGTGCCCTTCGTCGTGTGGGTGGAGGAAGATCTCCACAGGCCTTCCCGGCTGCACGACGCGGTAGCCCCAGGCGTCCGACACGTAATGCGTGGCTCTCAGCTTGCCTTCCGGGTCCACGTACCCGTAGCAGCCGTACACCACGCCATCCGGTCCGCGGTTCTCGTGGTGGAACTGCCCGTCCGGGCCCACCTCGTATCCATACTCGTAAGCACCTGCTGAGCACACAAGAGTAAACCCGCACATTCAGATATATTGATCACATGTATCTGGTGCGTAAGTACCGAGCAGATGTACCAGGAAAGAGAGCACTGAGGAAGGACTCTGCGTCTGGTGTATGAGGTTTAGTAAGAGGGAGAGAGAGAGAGAGAGAGAGAGAGAGAGAGAGAGAGAGAGATACAAGGGAATGATGCTCATTATTTACTCCCCAAACATAAGAGCACACACCTGTAAACCCCAATACTCGATTCGATAAAGCATAGAAAACCCTGTGTAGGAAACGTCTTAACTCCTAAACTGTCTGTTATACAATGATATTATTTTGCAGGTAAATTTAATGGTGTATGAGGATACTGTCTTTCAGATTTGACAGAAATAGAGTCGATAGTTAAGAAAAATAACTGAAAACGTCATGCCTGATGATGCAGTCTTACTGCACGAATAGAAAAAATGTAGTAAGCAATAAACTTTTTTCTTTCATCATTTTGTGGGGGATATCGGCGAAAAGAAGTTTCGTATCGGTCTGAAACCGTGTGTAAATTTTGTTGGAAATCACTAAGTGCTCTTGTTCTCAAATTCTAGATGAATATAATGTGGGTAATTTGCCCACCATGAGTTACACTGCTTCTAGATGTACACATAGTTTCTGTTGCCTATCAATATATATTTTCATTAATGATGTTTGTTGTGTGTTAGGCGGAACTACCTCATGGAAAAAGGGTGACCCGGGTGAGTCACGCAAATTGGCTCTTAGTCTTATCACGAGGTGTGGCCACTAATTGCACCCGTTGATCACGTAGGCTGACGTGAGGATCAATGAACTATACTTGACAGGATGTATCTGTAACATCTTAGGTGATTAGAAAGTTAGTAGCCAGGAATACAATTAAACACTTAGCTTTAATTCAGCATCAGCGGTGAACGTCGATCTTGACTTTGTGCAGTAATATTTACAAGTGCAGTTATAGAACGAACTGCGAATACTTCTTTACAATTCTGATTCCCTCACACTTATAGATCAATTGTCAATGCATAAACTGTATGTGGCGCCTGGCTAGGTCGTAGCTACTGACTTAGCTGAAGGCTATGCTAAGTAGCGTCTCTACACATGAGATCTCTGATGCTATAACAGGCGAACCATTCCCTTTAAAGTCGGCTGTAGAACAGGCCAGTGCGCTAGCTTGTCTCGTAAGACCAGCTGCGTGGCGGTGCTCGGCCTGCTAGCGTCGACGGTGGCGACTCGCGGGTTCGATGTGTACTGACGGACCGCAGCCGATTTGAAGCCTACAACCTAGCAAGTGTAGTGCCTTGCGGTGACAACACATTAAGAATGTGAGCTTATTCTCTGGGATTAGCAGCTTCCACCCAGTTGATACAAGGCAGAAATCCAATTTTCATTTGGATTCCACCTGCTTGACTCTTGTCCAGAAAGGCGTGTAGTATTCTGGTGCATTCATTTTCGACAAGATAACAGAACAAATGAAAATCTTAGCAATAATCTGAACTGACGAATTTCCTTAAGCCTACTCCTTCTATTCTCTTCAGGAGTTCCTGAAAAACTCAAATTCCTGTATCAGGTTGTTGACTATGTTAGTACATACTCAGCAGCTTGTCGTCTCCATAGGATTTGTGTAAATTTTATTTTATCTATAATTAACTTTTCTAATGTTAATTCCATGTAATGATTCGTTCCATGACCCTGGAGATTTGCTCCTGTTTTTGTCCTCCGGAACAAGGCGCATGAAATAAAAAAGTACTTGATTTACTTGACATATTGTGCTAAACTTTTAACATTAGATTATAGCTCTTAAGGGGTAGCATCTTAAATTTTTAAATTCGGTTAGGATGTGAATGAAATACGGAAAATGGAAATTTTTGTTGCCCTTGAAAGCTGTTGGATACGCACCTTGAAACTACGATCATGTCCCGTGTTAGCCGTTCTATAAGATACATTCGAAGATAAAAAAAAGCGAATAATCCGAATGGGATAGAAATCTGTAGATGTTATGTACATGTACAGACAAAATAATGGTTACAACTACAGAAAAATCAGATTATTTATTCAGCTGAAAGCGCTTCACAAATTGAGCAAGTGTATAAAGCTTTGGTCCCCATCTGGACCTTACGCGGTCAG
The DNA here is from genome assembly GCF_023864275.1 of Schistocerca cancellata. NCBI lineage: Eukaryota > Metazoa > Arthropoda > Insecta > Orthoptera > Acrididae > Schistocerca > Schistocerca cancellata. The sequence continues at coordinate 169,143,055 of NC_064634.1, forward strand.
TTAGTCGGCTTGGCACTGGTGGATAGAGTTGTTCGGAGGCCCCTCAAGGATATCGTGCCAAATTCTGTCCAACTGGGACGTTAGATCATCAAAATACCGAGCTGGTTGGAGGACCCTGTCCATTATGCTCCAAACGTTCTCAGTTGGGGAGTGATCCTGGACTCTTTCTGGCCAAGGTGGGATTTGGCAGGCACGAAGACAACAAGTAGAAACTCTCGCAGTGCGTGGGCGGGCACTGCTTTACGTAAATGTACGCTTAATGGCTTGCCATGAAGAGCAACAAAATGGGGCGTTGAATATCGTCGAAGTATCGCTGTGCTGTAAGGGTGCCGTGAATGACAACCAAAGAGGTTCTGCTATGAAAAGAAATGGCACCCTAGACCACATCTCCTGTCTGTCGGGCCATACGGAGGATGGAAGTCAGGTTGGTATCCCATCGTTCTCCAGGGCGTGTCCAGACACGTCCCGGAATCTCATTTACTGGAGTAGAATTGTCTTCAGTGATGAGTACCGCCTCGAACTGCGCCCTGATCATCAGCGAAGATTTGCCTGGAGACATCCCGGACAGTTTAATTGAGATAAACGTATTTTTATGCGTCCTTGAATACCTCTGTTGAAAGAAGAGTTTAATGTACTTAACTTCCATCTGAATTACTGGCTCTTCTGCCTTCCATCATGTGCAGAGAACCTCCTTTCGATATCTTGAAAGATTAATGAAACGAAACTGGTACAACTTTTAAGTGATTCAGCTTGTGTACAAATATGTTATCTCAGATGTAAATGGGCTAAAATTCAGTAATTTTATGTTGATGTAAATAGGCGAATAAGTGCGTTATGTTGTGGGTATCGCGTTCTTCATACTACACTGGAGTGCAAAACTTAAGGACGGAACTAATTTTATCATGCTTGTCACTGCCAAGTAACATAGCTCGATGGAACCTGGACCATACAAGAAAAGCACTGCTGCAGTATAGTACAGAAGGTAACTGAAAGAAATACGAAATGAGACGATCAGAAGTCATACTTTCATTACTGAAGCAACCGCGATTTATGATGACCCCCTAGACATTACAAAAGGCCGGACATATTTCTTAATAGAATGCGTGATCAGTACGAACGGCAACGTATATCCTGTATTGCGCTCCCGTGCTGACTACAAGGACGGTAAGGGCTTCTAGTGGTAAGGTTTTCCATTCCTCCCATTCCTTCACCATGGCGGTTGTCAATTGTTGAATGCTCGTTGATTCACGTGCACGTGCTGCAATGCTTCTTCGCAATGCATAGCACATGCGCTCCATGCTGGATGTATCCTCACAGGTCGAGAGTTGGGAACACACAGTGCACAAGGGACGCTGTCGAACGTGATAGTTTCGGTGGTCCAGCGTTTATGGTGTGGGGAGGCATAGTGTTGCACGGGAGTACTGATCTCCAAGTCTTCGAACACGGTACATTCACAGCTCTACGTTACTACGATACTGTACTTCTTCCCCATTTGCGTATTTTCACAGTTGTAGTCGGTCCTATCTTTGTTTTTACAGATAACGATGCACAAACGCATCGAATAGTGCAAGTAGAGGAGCTATTGGAACGAGAGGATTTTCAGCGACTGGACTGGTCTACCCGTTATCTCCGACATAAATCCGATTGAGTACGTATGGGATGCGTTGGAGCGACGCATTGCACAACATCCACATGCATAAACTGTGTCGGCCGGAGTGGCCGAGCGGTTCTAGGCGCTACAGTTTGGAACCGCGCGACCGCTATGCTCGCAGGTTCGAATCCTGCATCGGGCATGGATGTGTGTGATGTCCTTAGGTTAGTTAGGTTTAAGTAGTTCTACGTTCTAGGCGACTAATGACCTCAGATTTTAAGTCCCATAGAGTTCAGAGCCATTTGAACCACAAACTGTCATCCAACAGTTTTCGACCTCGCTGGTGGACAAATATAAAGCCTAGCCACAAGAACTTCTTACCAACCGTGTGACCTGCGTGGGAGCACGTTGCAGAGCAAGGATTGCTGTTCGGGGTGATCACACACCCAATTAAAAACCATGTCCCGCCTTTTGTAATCTTCAGGATGCTATCATGAATCGCGGTGACTTCAGTGTACTTATTGTCTTCGAAAAAAGGTGTTATTTCTGTCCGTTTCATTGCATATTTCTTTTAGTTGTATTTCATTGCCAATTTCTTTTAGTTGTCTGTTGTACTACACTGTAGGAATACTTTCGATGTATACTGAAGCTCCAGAGAGCTAACGCATGTCCGGTAAGTAAGGTCGAATTTGAACTTTGCGCCATTTTGTCATATGACGGTTGGCAGCCGTGGTTTTCTTGTGTTTGTTATCTGCGATATTTCCCATTAGTAGCCTGATAGCTTTTTTGTGGTGAGAATTGTTGTCTGATGTTTATTTTTGTCATGCGGCAGATGACAACTGAGCGACGTATCCAAGTGATATAAAATTCATTAAAAAGTGAAAGTCCCGCGGTAACCGATCGTGAATTGCGTGTGACACTCGGACATAATGCTGCTCCAACCGAATCATCAGTTCGGAAGTTGATCCGGAAGTTTGAGACCACGAGCTCTGTTTCAAACGTTAAGAGAACAGGACGACCGCGTTCTGTTTGAGCAAAAGAACACATTGCTGTTATGCGGGACGATGTGATCGTAAGCTCCAAAAAATTGGTTCGCCGACGAGCTCAAAAACTGAATTTGTCAACAATTTCACTGCTCGAAAGATCTGATAATGCATGCGTACAAGATTCAGCTTACACAAGAGTTGGAGCTTGCAGATCATGGAAAGAGAGATCAATTTGCTCAGTGCGTCTTGGCTCGACAGGCGGACAACGAGAACTTCACAAAAAGAATAATTTTCTCAGATGAGGCGCTCAACCACCTCAGAGGGTACGTCGATAAGCAGAACTGCAGAAATTGAGGTAACAAAAACCGCGAGTGATTGTGCAAGATGAAATGGATCCACAACGCACGACTGTGCGGTGTAGGTTCTGGGTAGGAGGCGTGATCGGCCCGTAATTTTTCTGAAAAAGATGAGGGAGCTGCCGTCTCTGTGAACGGCGACCGTTACCGAAACATACCTTCTGATTGGTTTTTCCCTCATTTTAATGAAACGACAATCTTTTGTCTCAACAGGACTGTGCGGCATGTTACATATCCCATGAAACGATTGCTCTGCTGAGTGAAAAGTTTCCTCAAAAAATTATCTCTTTGTCTGGCAACCAGGAATGACCTACCAGATCATGTGATCTTACATCATGTGACTTTTTTTTATGATGATTTGCGAAATCAGAAGTGTATGTGAACGAACCACAAACAATACATCAATTGAAGGATGAAATTAAAAGGGTTATTAACGGCATCCCAACAGATGGTTGTGAACGCGTCATCGAGAACTTCAATGAATTCATTACTCGGTGCAGCGCGGCCTTTGGTGGTCATATGTAGGATATAATTTTTCGTACATGAAATGGAGAAATTACTTAATGTGTTGCAAAAAAATTATATTTTCAATAAATTTTGTATCTTTCACAGCACTTTAATATTCGTCCCTACTTCCCAGACATCCTCAGTGTTACTTGGAGTGACAAATCATGCCAAAGTTACTATTTTACTTAAGTTTTGAATAACAGTGTGTATACCTTTCCCTTTACGTCGTATTAGGGGCTAAAGGAACATCAGGTCGTTAATACTGTGATTACCTGTCACGGAATTCTTTTGCTTCCTTTAGGAGATAAAAGGGCTTATGGGGCTCTTTCTAAATGATACCGTTCATATTTGCCAATTATTTTGCTATTATTTATGTAATCGTCGGCTCGTTTGTTTGAGAGTAGATCGTACAGTTAGATGAAAGATGACATTTGTCTTCAAGTAAGAATGATTTGGATGACAAGCAAACAGACAGTTTATGCAGATATTTGATTCTAGTTCTGTCTAGACATATTCCGAGGACTGTTCACTTTGCAGCATAGACTGATTTACTAAACGAGGTCATGATATAAGTTCAACGTATAACCTAATGTCTGTTATGCGTGTAGTGACTTCAGAAAGTAAGTTCACATGTCGTCCCACGCTCAGACAATTTCACAACAAGTATATCACATTTTCAGAGGAGAGTACATTTTCCGAGTTTCCTGCAGACTTATTTCCGCTGCGGTAGGGATAACAGGTGTGGCACAATGTGGGAGTGCAATGGCGTGACATCTGAAAACGTACTCCAAAGCTGAAGTGTGCAGAACAGTACGATCCTTGCAGGGAAAACATCTAAAATACACTCAGATCCACCGTCAAATTCTGTCGGAACACGTGCCAAGTCTAGTCGTAACGAAACGGTGCCAACAAATTAACCAATGCCGCATAGATATGGGTGATGCTGATCGTGATGTCCATTTCTTGAACCATGCGATTTCCATCTTTTCGGTTAGCTGAACAGCTTTGTGGGGGATAGCGGGACGGGGTGGATGAAGGCGTTCACACAGTGGTTCTCGAATAGCTCTGTACTGTTCAACGGATTTCCATCGCCAAGGTACTGAACGATTGGTACAACGTTCCGTCCGTTGTTTGCAGAGACTTACTTTGTGACTGTGTTGAAAAACAGTGTAGCGTATCTGTGTCACGTTGACGTGTAGTGTACTAGATCTGCCATAGTAATGTGTAACTCACTTTCTGAAGCAACCTCGTAGATGGGATCGTCTTCCGAATCAAGCTACGTGCACTTGGAGGTACACTCCTCATCTGCCATCCCCACCATCCCCCAACAAGAAACAGAGCTGTGACTACTACTCACTATTATTAAAGTTCTGCTCGTGATACTGCGTCTTGTCCTCGTTTTCGATGTCGACTATGACTTCTTTGCCGCCATCTCCGTCTCTTCTGGCGTCCTGTGCGTGCGTGGCTGATAGCAGAGCCGTCACTATCAGCACCTGTGGAAAAAGAAATAATCAATTAACATGTAATGCCTTTGTATCAGCAGGTGATGACATGCTTCATAGTACAGGTAAAAAGATATACTCAAGCTATATGTACACTACTGGCCATTAAAATTGCTACACCACGAAGATGACGTGCTACAGACGCGAAATTTAACCGACAGGAAGAAGATGCTGTAATATGCAAATGATAATCTTTTCAGAGCATTCACACAAGGTTGGCGCCGGTGGCGACACGTACAACGTGCTGACACGAGGAAAGTTTCCAACAGATTTCTCATACACAAACAGCAGTTGACCGGCGTTGCCTGGTGAAACGTTGTTGTGATGCCTCGTGTAAGGAGGAGAAATGCGTACCATCACGTTTCAGACTTTGATAACGGTCGGATTGTAGCATATCACGATTGCAGTTTAGCGTATCGCGACATTGCTGCTCGCGTTGGTCGAGATCCAATAACTGTTAGCAGAATATGGAATCGGTGGGTTCAAGAGGGTAATACGGAACGCCGAGCTGGATCACAACGGCCTCGTATCACTAGCAGTCGAGATGACAGGCATCTTATCCGCATGGCTGTAACGGATCGTGCAGCCACGTCTCGATCCCTGAGTCAACAGACGGGGACGTTTGCAAGACAACAACCATCTGCACGAACAGTTGGACGACGTTTGCAGCAGCATGGACTATCAGCTCAGAGACCATGGTTGCTGTTACCCTCGACGCTGCATCACAGACAGGAGGGCCTGTGATGGTGTACTCAACGACGAACCTGGGTGCACGAATGGCAAAACGTCATTTTTTCGGATAAATCCAGGTTCTGTTTACAGCATCATGATGGTCGCATCCGTGTTTGGCGACATCGCGGTGAACGCACATTGGAAGCGTGTATTTGTCACGGCCATACTGGCGTATCACCCAGCGTGTTGGTATGGGGTGCCATTGGTTACATGTCTCGGTCACCTCTAGTTCGCATTAACGGCACTCTGAGCAGTGGACGTTACATTTCAGATCTGTCAATACCCGTGGCTCTCCCTTCATTTGTTCCCTGCGACGCTTTACATTTCAGCAGGATAATGCACGACTGCATGTTGCAGGTCCTGTACGGGCCTTTCCGGGTACACAAAATGTTCGACTGCTGCCCTGGCTAGCACATTCTCCAGATATCCTACCAATTGAAAACGTCTGGTCAATGGTGGCCGAGCATCTGGATCCTCACAATACGCCAGTCACTACTCTTGATGAACTGTGGTATCGTGTTGAAGCTGCATGGGCAGCTGTACCTGTACACGCCATCCAAGCTCTGTTTGACTCAATGCCCAGGCGTATCAAGGTAGAGGTGGTTGTTCTGGGTACTGCTTTTTCAGGATCTATGCACCCAAATTGCGTGAAAACGTAATAACACGTCACTTCTAGTATAATATATTTGCCCAACGAATACCCGTTTTCATTTGAATTTCTTCTTGGTGTAGCAATTTAACGGCCAGTAGTGTATTCTGACTGAATGTACACGGTAAATTATCACAAAAACTGTTTGTTGTATTCCGTTCTAATATGTTGTGTTTCGAGCTCGTTTAATTAACGTCTGTCACAAATAGCATGGAATATCTAGGATAAATGCTATGCGATTGCTTAGTTGTGCGCAACATCTTCCAAGTGATACGACACTTGAAACCTCATTAAAACATTAAAAATAGAGCATTATAGCGTTTCACTTATAATGTTGTTATGTGTATGATAAAATTCGGTTTAAAAATGTTTAAAAATATTCAGCTTAAACTAAACATTCTTTATATCTCCCTCAGTCTTCTAAAGTATCGCTGTAACTGAGACGGTAGAGGCTGCAGTGACAAAACATATTATGCCTGTTAGTAATGTTTCTTTAGACAAACTGGCACGAATTAACTAGTCTTCTGTTCTAGACCAAAAGGAACACGTTGGCAGTGCTCCCTACTATGTGTAATGTCAAAACCTACAGATTAGGATAGTACCTTCCAGTCTTAACTGTGCCAGACACGCGAGGAGAGGACCAATCGCAAGCAACGGAGGTAGATCAGCCTTTGAAAAACACGAAAAATTGCTAAAGTTGACGTACTTGAGAATTAAATGACATTTGGTATACAGAATTCTTGTTCCCTTTGCAGGTAAAATGTGCTATAACTATAAATACTAAATCATATGAATACCTAGCGAAAAACAAGTTACGTAATTTTTATGAACGAGCAGACAGATTTTTCTGGGACTTTAGTGAAATTCGAGTTACGTGATAAAAGCTAATTTTTTGCTATTAAAAATGTCTTAACATATCATCCACTTAATGAATACCTGTATGAACTTTATAAGATACGTTCGTGAAAAAGTATGTTTAAATTCACGAATGACTGGTTACATGATTGCATCGTTTTGGTATCAAGGTACCGTTTCAATATTTTTATAGGATTTTCAGATTACGTGTCGACGATTCTCAGGGAGTGGAGCCGTTTCGCTAATAAACTTCCATTTGCAGTAATTAATCAGTTTTGATAGTCACCTTCATAAATAGAATTACTTATTAAGTCTCGCACTTCAGCGGTGCGTGTCACACGAAATGGAGTTTCGTAAGCATTACATAACACCCACCAGTAGTATCGGGACTGCTACTAATTGGTAATATTTTCACGTCGGTGAGAAGATTGCTGGCAAGATAATCGCAATAAAAGATTTTTTTCGGTGTTTGCTTATACTTCATCGGATAAACAAGCGCACCTCCAGGCAGCAAATGACGAGAAAGGCTCTGTTTTTCCTTGCTCTCAAAACTGCTAACAGCATTGAGATCCTAATTCATGCAACACATGTTAGTGGAGTCATTATCGATAAGTTTTGAATTGTGACATCCGAAAGCACAAGTGGTCGAGGATTGTATATCCTGCATATATGTGGAAGCCACAATGAGAGATTCACATTTTGTCATCACATTTTGCTGTGAGAAAAGCGTATCTGATGGCAACAGATCAAATGGGCTTCGGTCTAGGGAAGTGCGCAAAAATTTGCTTTTCTCAGAGTCATCAAACTTTAGATTAGTCCGCGGCTGCCTTATATCTCCTTCTCTCTGTCGCTATTATTTTCACATCACTACCCCCGTTATTCTTGATTATCTCTATTAAATTACCTAACTTTCAACTGCCACTAAAATTTTACCCTTCTACTACTCCTTCTACTGTCCCTATTAGTATGTCATGGCACCGTAGAAGATGTTCCATTAATCTTTCAGTTTCCTAGTAAAGGTTTTACATACATTTCTATCCACTGTAGTGCTTTGTAGTTAGCATCCACTTCGTACTTTATCTGTATACTTATTTTTTAACGTCTTTTGGTAATGCCACACATAAGTAGCCTCTCTTCACTTCGTACATCAGCTACGTACTTTATGTCTAACCTCTTTTCGTAATGCCACAAGTAGATAGTTTCCAGTTTCTTACTCTCAGGGTCCTTTTGTTTTAGCTTCCATTTCCATACCATGATGTGTAATGAGACGTGTATGTTGCATACTTCTGTGTGTGTGTGTGTGTGTGTGTGTGTGTGTGTGTGTGTGTGTGTGTGTGTGTGTGTGGAGAATGGTGTCTTTGTCATATTCTTCCTCATTCCTCTGCCGATGTTTCATAGCAGAGGAGCTATTTTCGTCTGCGAAAATTTGCTCGTGATGTGTTTCTCGATTCGACCGTGGTGCATAATCTTGCTGCCAAGGCAGGAAAATTCCTGCGTTCCTTTCAGTACGTGTCTTGCCAGTTTTGATACCTGGTAATTTGCTGTTGTCCTTTCTGCTACTATCAATCGGTTTCACCTTTTTCACTCTTACTACAATTCCTTTTTTAAGTGGACTGCTCATGAAGTTAAATTATCCCTTTAGTCTTCCTTACATTCCACCATAACGTATGTGAATTTTGACATTTTTATGTTTTCCGGCGTTTCTAACCCTCTTCTGAAATTTTCTTTCGCTTGATTAATCGATTCTTTGAAACCCAAGTTAAATAAGTGTGATAATAAGCTGCAATTTCTTACCTACGTAAGGCACTGTTAACAGAAATATACAATCGTTTCACTTTTATTAGTCCTTGTGTCTTCCTTTTTTTCTGCTAAATATTTGAAAATCACTTATCGGTCTCTGTAATTTAGTCCCGCACTTCGGGCTGTGCATGTTTTGTTCCTCCTAAATTTTTTTAACCTTGCTCTAGAGACTTAATGTAGATATCACGAGCTTCTGTAGGTTTTCCCACATAGGAGCAAAACGTCATCATAGCTTGCGTCTTTACGTTTTATCCGAAGCCCAACTGATTCTCCCAGTAACTTTAGTTCTTCTTGAATTTACTTGCTCTTCCTTTGCATGTTATTTCGGTCAATATTTCATGAGCTTGGGATGCCAGTTCGCTTGCAGTCATTTTCACGCTTATCCACACACTCATTCGCCACCAGAATGGTGACATCTGGTAGCCACTAAGGTTGCCACAGTAAAGAATTTGAGGAAAACAAATGGCAAATCTAAAGTACAGTAGATGCCAAAGAATGGGATGGGCGCACATACAAGTCAAAAGTGCTGTTCCTAGTTGAAGTCAGCGTATGTTAAATCTGCTTACTACAGGGATGAGAGTCTGTGTGAACCAAGCGTGTTGTGCTCACTTAATAGAAAGTGTTTTAGTGATATTTGCGCCTTGCATCGGGGTGTAGGTCTTGCTTCTTCAAATGCGGTTCTTCTTGGAGATGTTTCGTCTTATGCCAGGTATGAGTGCAAATGTCAGTATTTTGTAGATGTTTTATCCTACTCCTGGTGTGAGTGCACGCGCCCTTTCGTGCAGAAACGCTGTAGAGAGTGGAGCCACACAGCAGCAGCGGTAGCAGTAGGATACCGTTGGGATAACGCAGCACATTTAGCTGAAGGCCAGCGCCGAGCTATCAGATTGACCTTGAGATGAACTCTGAACAGTACGCCACCGGCAGTCCGTCTGATCCTGTGTGTAGGGCAGGGAGAACACGTTGGCTCTTTCTGTCCAGACTCACAGCTCCACTGTCGTTTCAGGCGAATGTCGGTGGATAACATTTGAAAGTATTACGGTTCACTCTTGCAATTTTGTCAAGACTGGAGGATAAGATTTAAATAATTATATTTAATCCAACATAAGTGCTTAAAGGGCCCGCGATATCCAGCTTTTTATGCGGAATGCTCCTCTAAAATGTGTCACAGACCACTACCGAAGATATCTGGGGGAGAGGGAGGGGGTGGAGGGAGCAATGTAATTAAAATAGTGTCCGGATGTATTTTGTATTACTAAACACGTCACTCTGTCCGCACGTTCTTGTCCCCGCGTCAAGTGTGAGTCGGAAGTACAGAAAAAAATTGAATTTGTAAGTTTTATCCTATTTTTAAGGTTGCTGTACCAGAGAAAACTAGTACTGGTAGCAATTTAAGTACCAAATTGTTACATCTCCGGGCACCTAACAAGGAAGAAGGCATCCATCCTCAGCCAGTGTCGTTTCCTGACTGAGAACGTGACAAAACTGCTTTTCCCTGTATCAACACAATGTGGATGACAGCTGACTTTCCTAAAACCTGGCATAGTGTAATCATTATGCATATTGCTGAAATAGAAGGAACACTTTTGTCATGCACTTAATCCGCAGATAACATAGACTGCGACTTTAATGTCGATACCTGTGTCATTGTTAGTTGCCTTAAGGTGGCTGTAAAACCGACCGCATGAAAATTTTATGTCAATAAATACACGTGAATGGTAAAAGAAAAGAAGAAGAAAAGAATAAAAGTATAAAAATGCATAATTTTCCTATGCATATTCTGTATCAGCTGTTGATTCCATCATGGTTCACACCATGGAAGGTACAAAATTGAAGAGATGAATACCAGACGAGAGTGTTACCAACTATGAACGCCATTCATTGCGTGCTTTAATTTTGTTCTCTCACTTACCAGTTGTTGACAAGAAGTACAGCACAAGAAATAGCGGGCACTTGCATTTTCAAAATCATTCCTTCTTCTTAATGTTTTTTCTAATAGTTCAGCTGAGAAAACTGAGGGGACTATAAATTAATGTTGGTAGAACATTTCTCTGGACATTAGTGCAGGTCAACAGGACATATGCAAAACCATCCATGCAAGTTACTTCACCACTTAAGCTCGTATGAGGACCGTCGTCTTGGACAATACTGAAACATGACGGTGGAAAGTCTGCTTCTTAGCGTTTGTCAGATAGGAGAGTGACCTTAAGAAATGGGCGGAGCCACGAGGCGTGCTTACACTGACGACTGCCTATGAAAAGCAGAAAATCCACATTTGAGCTAGCCGGCTGCCGTGGCCGAGCGGTTGTAGGCGTTTCAGTCCGGAACTGCGCTGCTGCTACGGTCGCAGGTTCGAATCCCGCCTCGGGTATGGATGTGTGTAATGTCGTTAGGTTAGTCAGGTTTAAGTGGTTCTAAGTCTAGGGGACTGATGACCTCAGATGTTAAGTCCCATAGTGCTTAGAGCCATTTGAACCACATTTGAGCTCAGATCCTGTCGCAAATTTTCAGTTGTCATTTCAGACGTAAATGTCACGCGTTTAAATAACGGTTAAATGACGGAACCGCTGTCGTGTTAATCTTCCATTTGGTACTCGTCTTTAAGTATAATACCAGAACGTTTCCAAATTCCTTAGTTCCTGATACCAACGGAACTTGATAGCGCGGCGCCTCATTTCGCGCTCCAGATTCTACTGGTTGGGGAGGCGCCGGTTCTCATTCTCCACCTGCCAGCGCGGGTCGCGATTTTTTCGCCTGCGTGCATAAATAACTGCCGCGCACAAGTGGGCGGCATTGATCTGCAGGAGAGTGCTTCATTAGGGTAATGACCGGCCCGTCCCTCCATTGTTGCAGTGAGAGTGGAATGCGAACAGAGTTTCTCATGTCTGCCTCTGGTGTCCATCACCCGAGGCCCCAGTTCCACCCACGCGGACTGCTTTTGCTGCTGAAGGAACTCGGAATACCGCTTACCGTCGTCTTCAGATCCATACCTCTTAATCGCTCGCTCTAAGAAGACTCTCTTACGGGAGTAGCTGTTTTGATAGAAGTCGGAAGGCAGTGTGTTACTTCGACCGATTTTCTCTTGTTTCCCGTCGCTACCAACGTTAGCTGTTAATACTATTTCCTAATACACTAAGGTTGCAGAAGCCATTGGAAAGTGATATGCACATATACAGACGGCGGTAATATCGCGTACAGAAGGTATAACAGGATAGTGCATTTGTGGAGCTGTCATTTGTACTCAGGTAATTCATGTGAAAAGGTCATCGACGTGATTATGGCCGCAAGACGGGAGCGGTATGGTAAGGTGTAGCTAGACGCATGGGACATTTCATTTCAGAAATCGTTAGGGAATTCAATATTACGAGACCCACAGTGTCAAGAGTGTGTCGAGAATTCCTTAGCCAGCGCAGTGGTCGTAGGCCTTCACTTAACGACCGAGAGTAGCACCGTTTGTGTGGAGTAGTCAGAGCTAACAAACCGGAAACACTGCGTGAAATATCCGCAGAAATCAATGTTGGACGTACAATGAACTTATCCGTTACGACAGTGCGGCGTAATTAGGCGTTAAGGGGCTATGTCACCAGATGATCGACGCTAGTGCCTTCGCTAACAGCACGGCATCGACTGCTGAGCCTCTCCTGGGCTCATGACCGTGTCAGTTGGACCATAGATGACTGGAAAACTGGGGTCTGATTAGATAGTCACGATTTCAGTTGTTAAGATCTGAAGATAGGGTTCGACTGTGGCGCAAACCCAACGAAGCCATGGACTCCAGTTGTCGACAAGGCACTGTGCAAGCTGATGGTGGCTCCATAATTGCGTGGGCTGTGTTTACATGGAATGGACTGGGTCTTCTGAATGTTCGGCTACTTGGAGACCATTTTCAGCCATACATGGACTTCATGTCCCCAAACAACGATGGAATTTTTATGGACGACAGTGCGCCAAGTCACCGGGCCACAGTTGTTCACGATTGGTTTGAAGAACATTCTGGACAGTCCGAGTGAATGGTTTGGTCACCTAGATCCCTCGACATGAATCTCGTTAGACATTTATATGACATAATCGAGAAGTCAGATCGCGGACAAAATCCTACACCATCAATACTTTCGCAATTGTGGACGGCTGTAGAGGCAGTATGGCTCACTATGTCTACACGAAACGTTTCCAGAGACTTGTTGAGCCCATGCCGCGTAGCTCTGCTGTACTACGCCGCACAGAAGGAGATCTGACACGATATTCGTAGGTATCCCATGATTTTTGTCACCTCATTGTACAGCGGCATTGTTGTAGACATAATGTTTCTGTGCAAATACTGTCGTGCTACTATGTCAGTTTACAGAGGACAAACACTTCGCAGTATTTGTAACTAATAATATAGTTGGGTTTACAAGTACAGTATCGTCTATTAGTTAAAGTGGAATAGGTTAGCTGCGCCCACAAATCTGTCTTTATGGGCGGACAAAATTCAGTTTCACTCGAAACAGGTACTTCATGCCGAGTCTTCTTGATGCGAATAGTTAGTAATCTGATATGAATCTGTAGATGATCTGTAACCAAGGTAGATACCGACACGATATTAGGAGAGATCCCTTGACTTTTGCACCTCATTGTATATCGGCATTGTTGTAGCCACACTGTTTCTGGGCAAACACAGTCATGTGATTAAAAATGACTCGAGTAGTGTCTTTCTTCATAATATTAATAGTGTCCGCTACGCCTTCAAGACGTCATATCTTCATTTACTTGTTAGTTACCGCTAAACGAGCAAATAATTCTAGTGGTTGCTCTTGATGTCTCAATCTTTATCGCAAACTTTAAATTAAAAATTCTCGATTGCTGTCACCTTCAAAATATTAACAAGTGATTCCTCCTCGTCTAGACGTATAACTGTGTTTTAGGCCAGGCATACCCCGAACAGTGTCACTATCTTAGCCCGATAACTAACACAACTAGTATCGTAGGTAACAAATTAAAGGATTTGGCTACCGTGATGCAATTACATTACTTATTCTCTGCGCAGCTGCTTACAAAATGCAGGGTGTAACGGGTATGACTGTAGATGTTTTTATATGTGGTACCTTAATGTGTAGCCGGCCGCGGTGGTCTTGCAGTTCTAGGCGCTGCAGTCCGGAACCGCGGGACTGCTACGGTCGCAGGTTCGAATCCTGCCTCGGGCTTGGATGTGTGTGATGTCCTTAGGTTAGTTAGGTTTAAGTAGTTCTAAGTTCTAGGGGACTGATGACCTAAGATGTTAAGTCCCATAGTGCTGAGAGCCATTTGAACATTAATGTGTACGCACATCAACGTGTCGGCTTTTTTCTGTGCGTCGAACAGTCTTCCCGCAAACGCGTAACAAACTTTACGACCTGGTGCTTTCTGCACGGTCGTTCTGGACCACTTAGTGGACTGTGTCTGTGACTATAGACTAACAATTCTGCGTCCACACTTCAACACCTGACTGCTGCCTAGCGGAAAACAATCATTAAAAGCTTGCTGCTTCCACGTGTACTTGGAGATCAAGTGGTTACAACTATTAATTTGCAAACGACGTAAATAGCGATCCAGTGTCGTTCAGTACTTCGTCCTCAGTCACCAAAAGAAATATCTGCAGTCATACCCGTTAGTACTCCGGATAAAATGGCCACGCCGTATGTCAGAGATGCAATTATTTCAGAATGTATGTTGCTACCAGTCTGTGAAGTGAGTGCTGCATAGTTTTGATGCGAATTCCGTACACCGTGTTTTTGCAGTTATCGCTGTATTCAACCGGTGTGTGTGTGTGTGTGTGTGTGTGTGCGTGTGTGTATGTCTTTACCATATCAGTATAGCATCAGAAAATGCGTCGTTTCGTGGCATTGCGTTTCATATAGTGACGTCATTGCACAAGGACTATAACATTTCTGCCTCGAATTTATGATTTTTACCTAGTTTTCCGAATTTCCATATCGAACCAGGTTGGAATTACAGCTAACGTAATTATTCATAATAAACTCAAATAGAATCCAAAATACAGACGTTGTTAAAAAATCTTATTTTCCATTGGTTAGTCACCATAATCGAAAATACATACTTTGAGGGCATCTTATGTCTGGACACTTAATTTATGGTTTCCTTGGAACCAACTGTCGAGGACTGACGTAAGCTAAATGATCTATGTTCTATTCAAACCACTGATTAACTTGTGGCAGTGAAAGACAAACCCTCGTACCGTTCTCTAAGGACTCCGTACAGTGCGAACTTCTGTGAATCATCGCGACCTTCTCGGTATTGACAGAGGATGCACCCTCGCTGCAACGTGCTCCAAATCAATGTATTATGCAACAGCAGAGGAGACCAGCTGACATTTGAGATTGAGTACGGAGTCCTTCTAAAGTTCACAGACAGTGAATTTCGTTAACATTTCACGCTAGGGGCCTCGGACCTACCGGAAAATTTCGATCGTGTCCGAATCGGGCCTGGAATTTCTCCTCTGAAGTGTAGTGCTGACATTTCATATGCATCGATTCTTGCGAAGAACTACTATCTTACATGCCTACATTAAAAGGTAACTGGCAAATTTGTAGCGTATTTTTGTGAACGGATCTTTTACTATTTTTACAACAAAATATTTTTGATATCATAAAAAGTGCATTACCCCAAAATAAATAATTACCTAACAGTGAGACGATAGCTGGAAGAGTACAGTCTTTTCGTTAATGTATCTCAGCGTGCATGTGAAAGACTAGGTTGTTGTGCGGACACAGAAACTCTTTCTCGTTCGTGAGGACGTCATTTAACAAGCAGAAGGTACATACTGAAAAAAGGTATATGGCATGGGAAACTAAAATACCTCTCTATGCTACTACGCGCTGAAATAACAACAAACAGCTAAAACCGGGGACGATTTCACAATATTATCTGAAGGGTGAGAATACGCCTCTTAGACAGGATGCAGTTCACACAATAGTACTCAGTTCTCAGTGTATCATTGGAAACCGAATTCTAACACTTATATATCAAAACACTGGGGCTTACGTTTAGCGAAAGCTGTAACATTTTGAGTCGGGCAACTTTTACATGACGAGTCAAAGTTTTCGGCCTTGGAGTACTTCTAGCTGTCCCTCGGATTTTGTGTGACACTCAATGTGAACTTCCCGCTAGCCTACGATCAACGAATGTGAAAAAAGAGAAAGACTGTATCAAAGTCTTATCCACGTTACTGCAAAGCATACCACCAACGAGATAACGGAAAATAGTTCACCGTGCTTTCAGTTGATTTAGTTGATTCCTGCCATACATTACCTCTTCATGTATACCAAACTCTTTTGAGTGTTGTTGTTTAATTTGGAATGACATCTTAAGAATATTCATATTTCTAAAAGCGTATCAGTTCTTACTGAATTTGATACCAGGAAATTTTCGTGGTTTACGCATACTATCGCTAGACTGGAATTAAAATGAAGACTGTGGTTGTTCGAGCAGTAATTTATTTACAACTTAATTGTGTTGTGACGCATACTTCAAAAATATCATTCATAAAAGCAGAACTTGTTTAACCATTTTCTTATTTCCGATAGTAGCTGAAGTACACTATGATACTAATATTTACAAACCACTGGATTCTTTCATGCTGTAGAATCCGTCAATCAGTTTCAACGATTCTCATATTCTAGAACTATAGTTTCCTCACTTTATAAGTTGTTGTTGGTTATGTGTTCAGTTCATTTGAAATACTTGCTTCATATTACACCAAAGTCTATATTCCTGTGTACTGTAAGTTTGTCATCTACTGTAATTTCAGCATAACCCGGACAAACGTTTCGTGGTTTTAGAGTTCGAAATGCAGTTGAATAACGTCTCATAGCTTGTACATGGTTATCCAGTTATTTTTTTACAGCCCTCGTACGGTATATTATTCTAATGAAATGGTTGAAGCACAAGATGTGATATAAGGAGAGTATCAAATGTACGAATTTCATACATTATGCACGTAAATGTTAAGTGCTTGTTGTGTTAACGATACTAGCCTTGGCGAAACGGAAATGAGAGAGGCTTTACAGTTCGTAAAGATAGTAGCAAACTCTTGGCTCGAAACTGTGCTTTAATCTTTGGTGTATTCAGCTTTATGATGGACGGCGCACTACTATCGTCGGTATTAGAGTCTCTTGAATGAGAATCCGCAGTTTGGACGAGAATAACAATGTCCCCTCATACGTAGGTCCATTGTCCTCGATCTCATCGTTGCTACAACTTACTGTGGTTGCCTGCCCCCACCTGGATTTTATCATCGCAATTAGCCCTGTCTTTCCCCCATCACTTTTGTCTGCACAAGTTCTGATTGTTCAACGTACTGACTGAATTGACCGTGAGCCTCATTCTTCTAAAGCTTAGTTCGAAAATGCGTCACCGTAGCACATGTTTCGTTTGCTCGTTGAAAACGCTCTAGTATAGTACATTCAGGAGGTGGACAAGAACATGGGAACAACTAAAACACAACACTGCCATGGAAACGGAAATGAGCGTTCGGCGTCGTTGGCCGGGAGGCTCCTTGCGGTGCAGGTCTCATTACATTCGACGCCACATTGGGCGATCTGCTCGCCGGATGGGGATGAAGTGATGATGAACACAGCACAACACCCAGTCCCTGAACGGAGAAAATCTCCGCCCCAGCCGGGAATCGAACCCGGGCCCGTAGGACGGCAATCCGTCACGCTGACTACTAAGCTATCGGGATGGACAACACTTTGCCATCTCTAATACGGAGTAGGAAAACCGTTACTATTTACAACAGCTTCCAGCGGTCTCGGAATGATAAATAAAGATCGTCTATGTTTTTAAAGGGAACCTCAACCCTTTATTGCAAAATAGTTGCAAGTTCAAGTACTGGTGATGGAGGTAGATAGCGATTACACAGCGTTCTCTCCAAAGGAGGTACCAAACGCTCAATGATACTGATATCTGGTAACTATTGTGTCTAGGAGAGATGAGACAACTCATCCTCGTGCTCACAAAACCAGGCCTGAACGATACGAGCTATGGGAACAGAGGTCCTGTCTTGGAATACAGTATCACCATTTGGGAAAAAAATATGTGTACCATGGGGTGACCCTGATCAGCCAAAATGGCCACATAGTCGTTGGCAGTAATGCAACCTTGCAGAGTAATAATTATCGCGCCCATGAGACAACACGATATGGACGGCCAAATCATCGCCGAAACCCCGCTATATTTCAGCCTTGGGACGTAAACTCGGCCAGAGGTTGGAAACTGAAACAAGTCTCATCCGACCAAATGATATCCTCCGGTTGCTCTACAATCCGTGTTTTATGATTTCGGCACTACGTTTTCCTGTTACGGGCATTTGCATAACTGATCAGTAGTTTTGGAATTCTGGCTCGTCCTGTAGTACACAGTTTTTCGAGCTCATTGTGAGTTCTTTTAGTGTTTACAGGGGTCGAGACAGCGCCATTCAGTTGAGCATTGTCTTACTTTTCGAGACCAGCCTTTTCAATGATTACCTTTCGCTATAACGAAACACATACTTTAGTTCTAGTCGTGAATTAGCGGACATTGTTTCCCGCGTGCCCTGTATGCAGTAGAAATCTTCGATAAGGTACCTCTTGAAACATCACTTTGGCTATCTCGGTTAAGATAGCGCCCACAATACTAGAGCCAATATTTGCCCATGTTCGAATCCACTTAGTTCCGACATGTAACACTCACAAATAATTTTTTTTAAATTTTTTGTTTTGTTTGCTGCCATTTACAAATGACCTGTCACCTTCTTACTAAGCCAGGTCGTACTTTCACAATGTGAAATTATATGTATACAAAATATGAAATACTTGGTCTGTACTTAAGGTTAGTGAGATTGAAGAATATTGCAGCTTTAAATACTTACGGAGTTAAAAGTAATTTAGGCACAGAAATACTTAAAATTAACAATTTATATAGAGAAGATTATGACAAATTATAACATCATGACATATTATAAATTCGGAAAAAAATATAAAATAACAAGACTTTTGTATTTAAGAAGGAGAAATAAAGGATAACAGGAGAGAACACGGATTTGTGTTAGGGATCCAGCCATCTAGCTATCCCACAAATACACAGAATACAGTTCTGATCACGACTTATGCTTGCAACGTATTGTGGCCATTGCACAGGTGCCTTTCGCGGTCAAGCGCAACCTGCAGGCTTTAGCTAGCATCTGTATGCTTGTTCAAGCATAAATTTTTCGCGGTGTTCCCATATTTTTTTGCAACGCCTGATATGGCTTCAGAATATTTATTTCCGTCCATACGGGTGGACTATAGTGGCTGAGTGCAGCAAAATAATATGGTGTTGTATGTGGGGCAGCTGCAGTGAAACGAAAGTGAAGGCGTTACATGGGTTACCAGGCCAGGAGGCAGAGCAGGTCGCCCGCTATTGTTCGGCAGCTTTCTCCAGCGGTCGGATCTCGCACTGCATAGCCGATAAGGCTATCGATCTCTCTCTCGCTCCCTCTATCTCGAAAGAGATCGCGGACACGTCAGTGATTCCTCTGACAAGCTTATGTAACGAGTGCCCATCTCGCCAACACATCAAGGAAAACATCGCTCCTGAGCCCCAAGGTTTATTTCTCGCCTACATGCAGATTGCCGATAGTTACGGGTCAGAAACACTAGGCTCGTCTGAGACCGACAGATGTGAAACTGGTATACGATAAGGTAGAAACCTCGTGTCTAACTTCAAACATTATAATAGGTACGAACGGATGTGAAGAAAGCTGATCCCTTGGACGCTTACCCTGATGAAAGAGCCTCTTCTAAGTTTTTCCACTTGTAACTATCCTACTACCGCACATACGTGCATACTAACACACACAGACACACACACACACACACACACACACACACACACACACACTCATACACACACTCACACTCACAGGGATATGTCTAATGAACATATGAATTAACACTATCGAGACTGCGAATACAAGCATTAGAATGCAAAACGTGTATTTACATGAAGGACACTATATACTTGTGTTGTTACCGCTGACAAAAATAAAAGAAACAACATAAATCTCTGAAGGATGCTAATGGTGGCTGCGCCGCGCGGGGCACCTGCGCGGTCCTGGCCGCCTTGTAATGGTCCGGGTTGCTCCTCCCGTCGAAGGTTCGAGTCCTCCCTCGATCACGGGTGTGTGTGTGTTGTCCTTAGCATAAGTTAGTTTAAGTTAGAGTATGTAGTTTGTAAGCTTAGGGACCGATGACCTCACCAGTTTTGTCCCCGCAGGATCTTACCACAAATTTCCAATTTTCTGATGGTGGCTGCAAAAAATAACAAGGACTCCGCATTCAAAGTCAAGAACGTTTCCTTAGGTTTTTGTATAAACATCCAGTCTGACCGAAATAGTGTCAAATGCAACGCAGTGAAGCGTGAAACAGCTTCGAGCAGAGGACAACCAAAATCGTAATTTAGTAATTTACAATTTAGTGGTCTTCAGACATTATGTAAGGAGTCGTATAAAATCTGTAGCGTGTTCACTTTATGCGGTTTTTGACATTCTCTAACATAATCGTCGCTGAGTAAAATGTGTTCTGTAGGGCAATCGAAATCGTTTGGGAACTGTTGCTGATACAGAGAAAATTGTCTCTATCTGTTACTTTCAATACATCTTGTCGTCTTATTTTCGTCCTTAGCAGCTGCTTAATGTTCAAGTATGTGACCATTCCCGTTATGATAACTAGACAGACGTCAATACACTCGTCTTGTTTGGAATACCGATAAAAGTTTAGATGTCAACCTCACTGTCTCTGGTTCTGCTTAGTTTTCGTTTTATGATCATGGAAAGCAATTAGGACGCAGCTGCCACATTAATTTATTTTTATTTCGTTTTTAAACGAATATCTCATTAACATGAAATTGCCAACGACAAGATTGGAAGAGTTATAGCCTGAAACGCCAACTGATGGTGATAAATTCCGAAGTCATCCACCAATTAAAAGCTTGTCCTCGAATTATTTTCGTGCAGCTGGCAAGCTTCCAACTACTCAAGCAAAGAAAGTCAAGTATTAAAATTAATTTCACCTGTAGAAACCGCACGAAGCTCTCTCTCTCTCACACACACACACATTGCACGCGCGCGTGTGTGTGTGTGTATTTTGGGGAAATAGTGTTATGGTGCAGATTCCGCGAATGTTTTCCACTTCATATACCTATTTAAAAACGTATCGCGTGAATATATGATGGTTAGTTTGACAGAGAAACGTTCCATGTCTTGTTGAAGGAATTCTCCCAGCATTTGTCTCAAGTGATGCAGGGGGACTGTGTAAAAAGTGAATCCGGTGGCCAGGGGGTGATTTCAAAGCTACTCCCCCAGAATAGAAGTTCACTCTCTCAACCACTGCGTCATGTCGATAGGTATAATTGAAGAATACAGTTATTTTCGAAATATACATTCTCTCACTTAAAAATTTAAAATTATAAGTTTTTAAATAAATAAGCGAATGCCGATATAATGATCATAATATACTAATGATTTCATCCGATCAGTTTATCAGGAGTGCAGTCGAGTTGTCGTACGTGAGGGAGACACAAATGATTTACACTTTTCCCAAAGTTTAGGTCGACTTGTTTTAAATATATAGTGTTTACTGAAGTTTTATATTGTTTTCTAAAGAAAAGACGTGATAATCGAGCAACAACTACCAAAGACAAACACAGTCGTGCGGCCTTTAAGAAAGTTTTTACCCGGACAAGTGCCAATAAATCCCAAACCAGTTAACACTAAGGAGAAAACCGTGATAGCTGATTACATTAGTGACGTTTAATGACCGCTCAGACACGGAAATTCACAGTTACTTGCAGTAAAATAACTATTGACGGGTATATTCTATAGCAACAGCCAATGATTCACATGTACGAAATTAATCTACTTAGTAGTGGTTATTCAGAAAAGTGATGCGCACTAAATAGCTATCCCTATAGGGAAAGGCCACTGCAGTAATCGAATACGCAATAAAAACTTTACACGACTACTTTCAAGACAATAAAATCTAAGAAAGAAATTCAACGGAATACCGTTGTATGCAAAAAATCTCTTAT
This sequence comes from Schistocerca cancellata, assembly GCF_023864275.1. Classification (NCBI taxonomy): domain Eukaryota; kingdom Metazoa; phylum Arthropoda; class Insecta; order Orthoptera; family Acrididae; genus Schistocerca; species Schistocerca cancellata. Next base: position 169,165,116 of record NC_064634.1, read on the forward strand.
TGGTTTATGACGTTAGATAACCTACAGCTGCACTGCTGGCTCTTTCCTCCCATCGTCAATAAATTACTATACATTTCCGTTCCCCTTTTCATCTATCCCTCATTGGTGACTGAATAATTTGGACAAAGTAATCCGAACAACAGCTCAGCTTAAAAGTCTTCTTTGGTGTGCTGACCGGCGTGAAACCTAAATGGGATCTACGCTTATAAATGTTGATGGTGGTCAGTGACATTTGATCTCCTTCCACGCAAGAAAACTGTTTAGTTTCTTTGAGAAAGTTGAGAGGTAACGTGTCATTGTCTTTTTCGATGCAGTTGATAGTGATTAGATATTGTCCATCTCCCTCATTTACGGGGTCTATCAAACGCGAGCTATTTCATTCTGACGCTGTTCTAACCGATCGTATAAGTTTTCGCCGTGTGTGAAAGGATTAATTACATTTTTGGAAAGTCCCGGGCTACGAAGAAAACTTGTACAGAGAAATGCATACAGATACGTATGTTAATTTAGAAGATATTAACTATGTTCCGTTTCATTGTGACCATAAATCGTAGGAAATGAGGATATGATGGTCCAAACCATTACGGAATCACAACCATACTTCATAGCTGCTAGAAGACCACGGTGATGTTCCTCGTACATGAATATAAGCTACGGGTGGAAAAATTCAGCTTGTTAATTCCACAAAACTTGTTTTCATTTATATATATTCCAGATGTCACAATTCTTTGCGTTTACGTGGTTTACAACAGATTTGACAATCTCAGCACCATCATGAATGTTTTGTTTGTAGATCGTTTTCTCCGTACTATTTTCGATAAATCTGATTTCACTATACGGTGAGCTGACAAAAGATATGGAATAGCGATATGCACTTATGAAGATAGCGATAGTATCGCTTACACAAGGTATAAAAGGGCAGTGCACTGGCGAACTGTCATTTGTACTCAGGTGAGTCATGTGAAAAAGTATAGATTATGGCCATACGACTGGAACTAACAGACTTTGAATGCGGGCTGGTAGCTGGAGCTAGTCGCATTGAACATTCCATTTCGAAATTCGTTAGGGGATTCAATTTTCCGAGATCCATAGTGTCAAGAGTGTACCAAGAATACAAAATTTCAGGTAATACCTCTCACCACGGACAACGCAGTGGCCGGCTGCGTTCCCTTAGTGATCGAGAGCAGCGACGTTTGCGTTGAGTTGTCAGTGCTAAAGGAACAAGCAACATTGCGTGAAATAAACGCAGAAACTACTGTGTGACGTAGGACGAACGTATCCGTTAGAATTGTTGTTGTGGTCTTCAGTCCTGAGACTGGTTTGATGCAGCTCTCTATGCTACTCCATCCTGTGCAAGCTGCTTCATCTCCCAGTACGTACTGCAGCCTACATCCTTCTGAATCTGCTTAGTGTATTCATCTCTTGGTCTTCCTCTACGATTTTTACCCTCCACGCTGCCCTCCAATACTAAACTGGTGATCCCTTGATGCCTCAGAACATGTCCTACTAATCGATCCCTTCTTCTGGTCAATTTGTGCGACAAACTCCTCTTCTCCCCAATTCTGTTCAATACCTCGTCATTAGTTATGTGATCTACCCATCTAACCTTCAGCATTCTTCTGTAGCACCACATTTCGAAAGCTTCTATTCTCTTCTTGTCCAAACTATTTATCGTCCATGTTTCACTTCCATACATGGCTACACTCCATACAAATACTTTCAGAAACAATTTCCTGGCACACAAATCTATACTCGATGTTAACAAATTTCTCTTCTTCAGAAACGCTTTCCTTGACATTGCCAGTCTACATCTTATATCCTCTCTACTTCGACAATCGTCAGTTATTTTGCTCCCCGAATAGCAAAACTCCTTTACTACTTTAAGTGTCTCATTTCCTAATCTAATTCCCTCGGCATCACTCAACTTAATTCGACTACATTCAATTATCCTCGTATTGCTTTTGTTGATAATCATCTTATATCCTCCTTTGAGACACTGTCCATTCCTTTCAGCTGCCCTTCCAAGTCCTTTGCTGCAGGATAGTGTTGCAAATTTGGCGTTAAAGGGCTATGGCAGCAGACGACCGATGCGAGTGACTTTGCAAGCAGCTCGAAATCGCCTATAGCGCTGGTCGGATGAGTCTCGATTTCAACTGATAAGAGGTAATGGTAGGGTTCGAGTGTGGCGTCAACCCTACGAAGACATGGACCCAAGTTGACAATAAGGCATTGGGCAGACTGTACCGGCTCCATAATGGTATGGGCAGTGTTTACATGGGATGGACTGAGTCCTCAGACCGAACTGTACCGATCTTTGAGTTGGAAACGGTTATTTTCGGCTACTTGGAGACCATTTTCAGCCATTCGTCGACTTCTGGTTCCCAAAGAACAATGGAACTTTTATGAATGATAATTCGCTTTGTCACCGAGTCACAGTTGTTCGTGACTGGTTCGGAGAACATTCTGGACCATTGAAGAAAATAAATAAAAAAAATGTCGTGTGACTAGGGCCTCCCGTCGGGTAGACCGTTCGCAGGGTGCAAGTCTTTCGATATGACGCTACTTCAGCGGCTTGTGCGTCGGTAAGGTTGAAATGATGATGATTAGGATAACACAGCACCCAGCCCCTGAGCGGAGAAAATCTTCTACCCAGCCGGGAATCGAACCCAGGTCCTTAGGATTGACATTCTGTCACGCTGACCACTCAGATACCGGGGCCGGACATTCGAGAGAATTATTTGGCCAGACAGGTCGTTCGGCATGAATCCCACCGACGGTTCTGGAACTTAATCGAGTGGCCAGTTCGTGCACAAACCGGCAACAATTTCGCAATTACAGACTTCTATAGAGTGGCGAGAGGGGTGGAGAGGGAGGGGGAGGAGCGTGGTTCAGTGTTCCTGCGGAGGACTTCCAATGATTTGTCGAGTGGACGCCACATTGAGTTGCTGCACAGTACCAGGCAGAATGAGGTCCGACACTATATTAGGCGGTTTCCTATGACTTTTGTTACCTCAGTTGTTACAAGTAAGTTATGACAAACGTCAGAGAACTCGAATGCTCACATTATCTTTTTAGGTCTTCGCGGAATTAATACAACGTCTCCGGTGGGCGCTTCATGAGCACCCGTGCGTTACCCACACCTCCGATGACCTCTAGCGCGCTGCTGTGGGAGGTACAAACGCAAACAGCGCTGACGGACGCAGCACGCGAAGCTGAGACTATTAACAGGGGGAAGTGGAGTTGCTGAAGCGGCCGTTAAAAGTCGAGAGCGAGATAATGCGCGGCCCGGGGTAGGGATAGGGATCTGCGCCGGCCTTGGCCAGCCGTCCGAAGCGGCATTGCGAACTAAACGCCGTTTTCACGCGCTGTGCCAACTTCCCCTCCTGCTGACCTCATACACTCTGCGCCCGCAGCCTGGAAATAGGCTCTCAGCTTCTCACCTGCCCAGCGTTCATCTTTAATGACTCTCCTTCAAATTGTCTCGCGAAAAAACGTTTTTGTGGAGTTATTTTCAGCGACTGATATTAAGTTCTGTACTATTACTATGAAGTGTAATCTCTGTGATTTAATTTGCAGCTGTTCACACAGTTCAGACAGAAATTATCGTAATTCAACTAAAACTCATTTCAAATTTTAATTTCAGTATTTACTGCATGATCACTCACCACTGTCGTCAGGCACCATGTTTCGATATCACTTATATATAGTTGAGTACCTTTCCTACGTGTGCAGAAAATTAAACGACGCACAGGTAACGCTGAGAAGAACGGAAAGGTTACGAATTACTTTTGAAGCAAAATAGTGTGTACAGGACTATCACTGCTATTCTGCGGCTCACAAACAAAAAGTCGGAGGGACATACAATTAACTAATTAAAATATAAAAGTATCACATGTTAATATGTCATGCAGCAGCTTTGTCCAAACTAAGCGTGGTGGTCACGAAATATGCGAAAAATCATAACACTGAAAGAAATGAAACAGAAAAACCACATTTGCTCCAAACTTGGCTGGGGCAGCTACCTTTCATACGTCGTCAGGGTAATGTGGCATAAGGATACGAAGGAATTAATAACATTAGCTGCTACCGGGCATTCATTTAAGTTAACGGGGAAAGTTGAAAATTTTTAGCAACTTGGATTCGAACCCAGGTCTCCTACTTACTAGGCAGATGGTTTGACTACAACGCCATCCAGATAGTCGCCAGCGCAACTGTATGTACCACCCTTGCGCAACTCCAGTCAGCCCCAAATTCTCATCTGATTCACACACAACAAATGTAGGGCCCCTGCTCACTAGCCTCATTACTCGCAGCATCCCGTTAGGGTAGTTCGTTCGGTAGTGGTGGCCACTGTGTCTAGATGGCGTAGCTCATCTGTCTAGTAAGCAGGACCCGAGTGAGGTACCGCATTGGTTTGCACACTCGACTCCAATTCGGGAGGACGACGGTTCACATCCGCGTCCGGCCATCCTGATTTGGGTTCTTCGTGATTTCCCTAAATCGCTTAAGACAAATGCGGGATGATTCTTTTGAAAGGGCACGGCTAATTTTCTTCCTCATCCTTCCCTAATTCGACTTTGTCTTCCGTATCTAATGAGCTAGTTGTCGACGGGATGTTAAATACAAATTCCCCCCACATACCGGGCCCCCTAAGCAGGAGACCCAGGTTCGAATCTTGGTCTGGCAAAAATTTTCAGCTTTCCCCATTGATTTCAATCAATGCCCATTGGCAGCTAATGTAATTAATTCCTTTGTGTCTTTATTCATAGTCACTGCAATATCAAAATAGTTTCTGTTCTTTCGGACACATATATAATGTGGCATTGTTTTACTTCTACGTGTCTGTCACGTAATGTCAATACCAACTGGGAAATCTTCCGTGCGGGTGTTTGCTCCGGCCAGAGGCACTTTCCGTAGGTCGTAAATATGAACAAAACTTTTTAGTTAATTATTGACTAAATTTGACCAAATAAAAAACTGGAAGCCGAATTTGTGTCTAAAAATTACCTGTAATTTCTGCATCCCATGTTTCCCCGTGCATCGAAAAGTCACTCTGTGCAATAGTTCTTATGTAACTACCAGACGCTCTGAGAAAGTGTTGTTTCCGAATACGAGACCATTGGTTTAATTACAACGCGATATCGCTCATTACCAGCCTCTGCGTTGTTTCCGGAATGAATATTTCACTGTCCACACTATAGTAAATTGTGGTAGTCCCTCTTATTGACAGCAGTGCTTCTGATTCGTCTAATCGCTTGCCGAAATTAATGTCACCTCTTCTCCAGACTTCAGCTGTAGCTCTTAAAATGAAATAAGTTACTAATTTAATAAAATCTTGTCCTTCTGTGTGAGTAATGTACACACCATAAAGACGAAATTGATTATGTTATTGCCATTTCTTGGAGTACTAATGACTTTTAGGGAAGTGTTCCTGAATATCATTAATTTCGTCAGATCCTACACTAATGGTATTCACTTGAAAAGCACTGAAACAAAATATTACATTGATATCAACCAACGACAATATCCACCAGAATGTGTCGCCAAATCGATAAAGATCTTCTCAGGAAACAGAAATACCATGTCAGATTACTTTCTCTTATGTTTAGACAAATACTTAGAAGTAAGCGTCAGATTAGGTGCAGTGATTGTATTCAGGAATCCCTTTTTTTCAAAATTCTCATCAACAAGTGTGATTAATATTTTCTCTGAATTTCGTAAAGCCTTGACAAATCATCATAATAGTTAAGATCATCACCGTTCGTAAGTTTATTTTTCTACTACAATTTCTGAACATCTGTTGGTACATCTTTTGTGTAAATGTGTAATGATGTCATTTGTCTTCTTAATGTTTGTAGAAAACGTGGTTCTCTTTCTACGACAACATGAAGGAGTACCGAATCCTCAAACGGCTTCCTTCTGGTCCCTTATTATGTTTCTCAGTTCCGCAAAAGTATACCGACCATTGTAATTACTTATCGTTGTTACAAACTACTTTCTGATACAGTATACTGTATACATTAAAATTTCCCATAGCGATTTTTAGAAATGCAAATTTCTTTTAGGAATGTCACGTTGCCATTAGTTTTTGTTGCCCTACCTACAGACCAACTCAATTTCTTTCTTCCCTGAGATTTCCATCCTTTATTATCAAAAGACGTGGCTAAGAGTTAAGTTACTGGACTTTCACTGAGGAAGAGCATGGTTGACAACCAGGTCGATCATCGTGATTTAGCTGTATGTCCACTTGAGGCAAATTCTGGATTGCTTCCTTGAACGAGAGCTCGGCCTATTTTCTGACCTATCTTTGTCCAACCCCAGCTTATGTATGCTCTTTCTGTTATTAGCGTGGTACTGAAATCAAATGAAATTATCGTATGGCATGAACGGGCATTACTGGTATTTCTTGGAAATGTGTGTTTATCTTGGCATCTGTGTCAGAATAGACAGGAAAAACCTGTAGAAAATTTCTCACTAATCTTACTTTTCTCGTATTTCATCCTGACCCCGATTTTAACTGCCGATATGAACATTTTTACGATGACACGCTTATGAGTACCTGCAGACTCCTTAAATAGGCGGTGCTAACGGATTCAGAGCATCGGAATGGTGCAGTTGTACGCACTCGCCAAGTCGTCGAGGATAATAGCAGAGTGCATAACGGGAATACATGAACCCTTAGCAATAGGTCATTCCTGAAGTCTCTCCTCAGTTACAAAGTTTGACGTACTTGTGGGTCAGGTCTTGGTCGTGTCCACTGGACAGCTGGAGCAGAAGGAACAAAACGGGACGGGCGCACCTCCGCTTGTGTTATGACCTCTCGTGCTCTGCGAGGTGGAGATGCGAGCCGTGCCCTTTGCGGGGACCGCCAGCCTATCACGAAAGCGCCAGCAACGGGATGCTGCCTGCGGTGACGTCAGCGGCCGTGTCTGCGCGCGTGACCAGTCCCGCAGACTACGGGCGCAGGCGGCCGTGCCCCCGGTTGCCCGAGTCCTGCCGTTAACTGGCTAATGACGTACTGCGGCCTGCCGAGGCTGCAACTGAATCTCGCGGTGGTCGGTCTTTCTTCACGTTCCACCAGCTCTACATACCACCGCTGACTAATGTTTTCTCTGCTTTGAGATGTTTACGCCAGCACCTATACTCCGCAAACCACCATACGATATATGTGGAAGGGAACTTTGAGTACCACTTTCGCTTCCTCCATTTCCTGACATAGTCGGGATTGCTGATCGGGAAGAACGGTTGTCGGTAAACCTCCAACTGAGCTGAGATCTCTCTAACTTTATCTCCACGGTCTTTTCGCGGAATATACGAATGAGGAAGTAATATACTGGAACGCACCCCTCTCAAAATTTTAACAGTTAACTGTGGCATCACGTATCGATATCATCCTACTGGTGTCAAAGATGGCAACGAAATTGCAACTTTCCGTCTGACGCCGACAGCTATAGTGCGGGATCCTGCGAACCCAATGGAGGACGTCCAAGAAGCCAAACTTCCAGTGACTTTGGGCTACGAGCTCCCTCCACTGCTGCGATATATAATGGCCGGCAGCAACCACACAGCCCACTAGCACCTGGAGCCTCTTCAATGCGTGATACTACTCAGACACAGCCTGTTAGCGGCTCTGACACGATCTTTCGTGCTTCTGTTCAGAGAGCCTCATCCCTGTTGCTATTGTAATAGCTGGACTTATATCTTGCTGCATTATTTGTAATGAGTCTTCTTATTCTTCGGTAAGTACAAGTTACTTAAATCTTCTGTTTATTGTGTGAAACTGCTCCCTTATCATTTCTCATCCTGTCAGCTTTCCTACGACGACAGTTGTCACAACACTCTGTAGCTCACCTCTCCTCACCGTCGTATATGAAGTTGTACACAAAATAAATGACCCAGTGATCAAGACACCTCTCTTGTAGCGCCTGCCACAGGGGTTGGATGAGCATCGCCGTGACGATTTCGCTCTTACTGAAGGAACCTGTGACGAAATGCATTGCTCTCCTTCGGATCTTCTCCATTCATCTGTCAGTCCTACCTGTTAAGAGTCCCAGACTGACAAGCTATACTCAGTATCGTCCGAAGGATTGTTATGCAAGCTACCTCTTCGTGGGTACATATTTGCCGTGTTGTTGATATATAACATCGGAGGGACAGTAGATTTAACTACAGGTGTTGTCAGCCAATGCTCACGTACATACATCAAAAAATTTTTGGCATCACTCCGGTTCCCAGAAGTCCCGAAGATAGACGTTGACTGTGGATATTGTATCACAGACACAGTCCCTTTGACTGTTCAGAGATATCACTATACTCGCCCAAAGATGTAAACAACCATGCATGAGCAGCGCCTATTAGACGGAGGGGGGTCCAACAGCCCATCAGTTCCAGTCATTCCACCAGGAGAGAGGTACACGGCTCGTGTTGTCTGTAGTTCCGCCATGCTTAGACGGTCAATACCGCGGTTTGATCGCGTCCGCACTGTTACTTTGTGCCAAGAAGGGCTCTCAACAAGGGAAGTGTCCAGGCTTTTCGGAGTGAACCAAAGCGATGTTGTTCGGACATGGAGAAGAAACAGAGAGACAGGAAATGTCGATGACACGCCTCGCTCAGGCCGCCCATGGCTACTGCTGCAGTGGATGAGCGCTACCTGCGGATTATGGCTCGGAAGAACCCTTACAGCAACTCCACCATGTTGAATAATGCTTCTCGTGCAGCCACAGGACGTCGTGTTACGACTCAAACTGTGCTCAATAGGCTGCATAATGCGCAACTTCACTCCCGACGTCCATGGCGAGGTCCATCTTTGCAACCACGACACCATACAGCGCGTACAGATGGTCCCAAACAACATGCCAAATGGACCGCTCATGATTCTCTCTTCACCGATGAGTGTTGCATATGCCTTCAACCAGACAATCGTCGGAGTGCAACCATATCGGAAGTATATTGGCGAGGCATTCGTCATCATGGACGACAATTCGCACTCCCATCGTGCACATTTTGTGAATGACTTCCTTCAGGATAACGAAATCGCTCGACTAGAGTAGCCAGCATGTTCTCCTGACAAGAACGCTTTCGAACATGCTTGGGATAGATTTGAAAGGGCTGTATATGGACGACGTGACCCACCAAGCACTCTGAAGGATCTACGCTGAATCTCCGTTGAGGAGTGGGACAATCTGGACCAACAGTGCCTTGATGAACTTGTGGATAATATGCCACGACTAATACAGGCATGCATCAATGCGAGAGGATGTGCTACTGGGGATTAGAGGTACCGGTGTGTACAGCAATCTGAAGGTCTCGCTGTACGGTGGTACTACATGTTATGTGTGATTTTCATGAGCAATAAAAAGGTTGGAAACGATGTTTGTGTTGACTTCTTATTTCCTGTACAGGTTCCGGAACTCTCGGAACCGAGGTGATTCAAAACTTCTTTTGATGTGTATATATTGTTTAATGGCTAAAGCCGTTTCGACAGTCATATCACGATCAACAACCTATCTATGTTTTCAGCTGATAGCTGCATCAGTGTGAGTCATCTAGTAAAAGACCTGAGGAAATGCAAGCTTTTATTACATTTTCACTTATCCAGAGGCAGATAAGTTGTAAAAGCTATTGAGCATGACGTAACTGTGAAAACGAGTTGAACTGATAAACATTTTAAGTCTGTAGTCCTTAGTGGGTAGACTGCAATTTCTCAATATTCTTCCAATGAATCTCACTCTGACATCTGACATCCCCTGCAATTACTTTGATGCAATTGATCCATTTTAAATTGCCCCCGTGTAATTATTCCCAGATAACCTCACCAGACGACCCCTGGACTTGATAACCGCCTGTATTCGGTTAAAAAGTGAGTCCACGAGCTTTTCAAATACCTCGCATCCAGATTTGCCACATGCTGAGGTTCTGATCGTGTAGTTCCACCAAATTGCTGGAATGCTGACGTCGGCATTATACCCGCTGTTCCAACACTTCCCACATATTTTCTGTGGAGTTCAAGTCAGGTGATATTACAGGCAAATCGAGATGTAATAGGGCGTAGAAGTGTTCAGAAAACCACTACCATGTTCTTCCAGCCAGATGAAATTTGCTGTTGCCATCATTTGTACCTGTTTGAGCAACGGCCAAATGGTCAATGCATTTCCCGTCTCAATATTCTCTCGCTAAGAGGCGTAGATAGACCTTCGTTCACCGCCTGAAGCCATTTTGACTCACAAGCACTGAATCTCAGCCATTATCTTTTTCCGGCCACAATTATGACGTCATTTTTCGAGGCCACGTGTGTTGCACCACTGCTTGTAGATACTTTGAACAGTCCGTTGCGAAACACTAATAAATCCTGCAACTTCACACATCGTATGGCCATGGATGAGGCCACGCACAGTTGCCCATTTTTACCAGTCTGCCACGTTCTATATTTACCTATGCTTCTGTTCAATGTTCGCTTGAAACATAATTGTCTTACTGATCGCTACTGCTTTATGCTCGTGTAGAGGCAGTGTGCGCGTGGTTGAGCGCTTGGATGGATCGCTGTACCATCTGTAAAGGCTTAACGATTCACCTGTGTGTGCGCACTAGAGTGACTACTAGTAGGGTTATTTAATGGACTCAAATACTTCCAGCGATTGTTCGGCATCCGTATGATCATGAAATAAACGACCTTTCCGCCTAATTATGCACAATACGTTACATTTATTTACAATGAAGATGAACTGCCAATTGAAGCATGAAACGTCGGCCCCCTACAGGTATTCTTGCACTCTGCCACGCTCTTTCAGCGTTGCAACTTCTTTGTACACAACAGCCATCCAAGAACCCCTTCGTAGAGCTCCCGACGATATACACTGTGCCATTTACATATATTGTGAACAGTAATGGTCCTCCAACACAGCTGTGGTCTGCCCGAAGTTCTTTTTACGTCCGAAAATATCTCACCGTTATGAATGACATGCTGTGTTCTACTTGACATTTACAGATTATTATATTTTTGTCTTATGAATGGAACCTTTCGCTCAGTAGCTGGAACCACATTCTCTAACAGCAGTTTAGATATATGTGGAAGTATAGCTTCGTTAACACAGATTGTTCAGGAATGTTGTTTCATAATGTAACAGAAAGATGGATTGCACAAAATTTCTACAACAGTCGCTAATTGGTCTTATAATCATGTAACTCACTGGGAACAAATAAATAACTATTTACAGTTTCCTTTTCGAAGCAGGGGAGGGGGAATCATTCGTTATTTGTTATAACTAGCTCCTTCGACTTTGGCGTTATATTGACCATTTGAAACCTGGATTTTTTCTTTAGCAAAGAAAATTTTTCTTTATGTGGTAATGCTCATAAGTGATTTTATAATGATTTTAGATGCAAGATTTTACAAAATGTATGTACCTGTTTTCAAAACACACTTCGTACACTTTGCTTCATTTTATGTACTAAAGCAACTAATTACGAAAAATTATATATTGTGATAAATAGTAAAACAATCATTCAATAATTACCATGCAAAATAACAATAACAATAATAAATTACAGTGTAGAACATAGCGTCCGTGTATTCTGGTGGTCAGGAGCTTCTGGGCAGTACTACATTGACTTGCTGATATTTTCAAAGTGATACCCAACAGTTGGCAGCACGGTTGAACATTCACAAATTTGTACCTCAGGTTCCCATCGGGAAAAAATACTGCTGTTGCCGCTACGACACAGTAAAGGTTAATGTACGCAATTGTAGCCAGAGAGTCTGAAAGGGTTAAGTTGAACAAGAAGACAGCGAACGCATTGAATCTTAGTAATGTTTCGCTTATACGCATCACTCATAGTATTTAGTTACTATTATTTATATTGCTATTATTATTATTTTTTCATCATTTTCATTGTATGTGTTATACAGTATATCTCTATATGATACACATAGACACGCAACATTTAAAACTCTATTCCTTGGCCATGATGCGACTTAAACGAAAGGTCTCCACTTTTTGAAGTTACACAGGCAGATAAGTTCGAGTTTTAATGCTGCCCATTTTCCAGACAAGGCTGTAATGAGCAATTCTTCACCGTCAGCTTCCCTCTCCGTGCTCAAAAATTTCTTCCACCACAGTTCGCGCTGCGGCTCGAACGCTACGGCACATGTGCCTCTGAACAAACGGTACCCGCTTTCACCATGCGAAATACTGAAGGCTTCCCCAGGCTGTACTTATGCAATGTTGAGTGTTCATACAATGTACGTGATCGATTTTGGAATACACATTCCGTCAACTGGACTTGGTAAAGCAGACATCTCGTGTACCGAAATCAAACGTGTGTGTTGTATGGAATCAACTTATCGTAAGGCGTTACGGGCTGGGACTGTTCAACCGCATGGCGCAAATCTTTCTATTTGATGCCACTTCGGTGACTAGCTCGTCGATGAATATGAGATAAATTGCTTAGGTCAACTCAAAAACCCAATCTTCGAACGAAGAAAATTTCCAACCCGTACGAGAATCTAACCGGTGTATGGAATAATCCACGTCGATAAAGCACAGGCTGAGGAAGTCTGTAATCTTTGACATAATAAAATACAGTGTGGCTCTGTGCCTCCCCTTTCATTAACAGCGATGGACCTATTAAAATAATGTATAATATAGTTAATTTTCAAATGTCTGATACTTTCCTAAAATATTGTACCATACAGCACGTGACTAATTTCACTTGCAAGACAAAATTGACAGTAGAAGGTTAAGAGTGTTGATATTCGGAATGAGAGTTTAGACGACAGGTCAGAAGTACAATTCTTGTAAGACGAGGGGTTCAGTAGCCGAATTTCCTGGTTAGTCCTTCGATTACGGTTGTCCTGTGTAAGACGGCAACTGCCGCGTTTACGCGTGCGCCTGCGACGTGGGCAAGCCCGCAGCGCCCTGAGGCAAGCTGGGGACCTTGGCCCGGAATGCGCAAGAAGCGAGATGCTGCTCCGCGGAGATTCGCCGCAGTTGACTTTCCCTTTCTGGTTATCTCACTCACTCACACGCCGCGTCACACCGGCTCTGTAATTTGGTCGAGGAGCGCTCTCCAGCCAGAGCATACGCGCACCTGAATTACTTCACTGACACGCACTGTTTACTATAGATTTCGTCTGGGAAAACGTGTATTTACCTACCTAACTACGTTTGCTGCGCTTACTGCCTATACGTACATCTACCCAGTCATTTCTACACCGGTAGATCGTTTTAAAATATTAATGTGTCATTTATCGAAAGTTTATGCCGATAATATCTAACGCTGTGGAAAAGCTACTGAGACCGGAGGTACGACTAATAGTGAAGAAAAACGTGCTGATCTTCGATAACTTTCTCGAAAACAGAACCCATAGCTACATTAGTCTACAGGCAACGTTAATTTTTGGATGCAAAAATTGGGTCTGATATACCAACGACGACGGAGAGACAGCCTCTGATTAGGAAGTGGCATGTCACATGTTCCAGAATATTTGTGGAAACCTATGGGAAACATAAAGTGGCAGAACCTGGTGTGAACTTGAAACTCCCTCTTCCACGACGACGAAACAGTTACGACGATTATTCAATAATTAAAGAGATAAAATTGTATTGAGAAAAAATGGTTTATTTTTACAAAAAAATACTTTTTCTACTTTTCAACACAATCCTCTTCAACATTTATGCATTTGTTCCAACGGGCTAAAAGTTTTTTATTCCGGTTGCAAAGAACTCTTTATCTTGATGTTTGAATCAATTTCCCACAAACTTTTCACGTACTCGTACTCCTGGAACTTCTTCCCACGTAATGCCTCCTTCAGTGCACCAAATAAGAGAAATGACTAGGTGCTAAGTCAGGACTGTAAGAGGGATGAGACAGTACTTTCCAGTACATTTTGACGATGGTTTCACGGGTTAGTTGAACAGTATGAGAACGTGCGTTGTTTTGCTGGAGGATCAAACCTCTCCTCTGAGATCCACGACTCTCTCTCTCTCTCTCTCTCTTCTCTCTCTCTCTCTCTCTCTCTCTCTCTCTCTCTCTCTCTCTCTGTCACAGCTGGATTCATCCTGTTTAAAAGCAAATACGAGTAGTACTGGCTGTTCATTGTAGGGTTCACCTTGAGATAATCACAAAAAATAGGACTTTGAGCATCCCAGAACACCGTCAACACGACTTTTTCTGCTGATGCTTGGGTTTTGAATTTTTTCTTGGCAGGAGAGTTGATGTGGTTCCACTCCATGAACCCAAGTTTCATCACAAGTTAAAATTTATTGAGGAAGTGCTCACCTTCTCCTTTATAACGTTCCTTTAGCCCTGTGCACACTCTTAAACTTGTTTCCTTGTCAGCTCCTTTGGGTCCCCATCTTGCACATGTTTTGTGGTAGTTCAACTAACTACAGATAATGTTACGAACTGTACCAGTATTAACTTGAACCTTATCAACTGTCATTTCCACAGTCACACAGCGGTCGTCACGAATAATGTCAGCAATTCGACTTTCAAGTGATGTAGTTGAAACTGCAACTGGTCGACCAGAACGGTGTTCATCAGTCACTGGCTAACGACCATTTTTGAACTTCTCTACCCACTTCTAAGACTTTGCACGCTTCATATAACCTTCACCATAAACTTTCGACATTCTACAGTATATATTTACTGGTTTCTCGCCTTCAGAAAGTAAAAAACAAATAACAGAACGTTTTTCAACTAATGTGGACGTTTCAAGCGGACTCGCTATCTTGATATGTGTTTTTGAGGCTATAAACAAAACAATGTTGATACATCAACTTATCAGGGCTCATCCCAATGATGCCAGTTTAAAGCAATAAAAGTACCAAACTTTTCCTATAACAGTTTTTTCCCCAGATCAACTTGTCTCTTTAATTACCGAATGACCCTCGTATTTCTTATAGAATTACAAGCATTTATGCAGTAGGTCAATTCTTCTGCTTCTGAACTTCTCTTCAACCTGTTCAGTCTCAGCGTGTTATTCCGCCATTCTTAAACTCTGCTCATACTGTATATAACGTCCAGCAATTTTATGCTAATCATGAACTGCCGGGCGATC
Organism: Schistocerca cancellata; assembly: GCF_023864275.1. Classification (NCBI taxonomy): domain Eukaryota; kingdom Metazoa; phylum Arthropoda; class Insecta; order Orthoptera; family Acrididae; genus Schistocerca; species Schistocerca cancellata. The sequence continues at coordinate 169,180,174 of NC_064634.1, forward strand.
GATGGTCTACAGTGAGTCACAATGGCACCAGTCTGAATGTGGGGAATCAGAATCTAATTTGTACCAGAACTGAACTGGTTCATATGAACTGCGTAGTTCCCAGCAACCGATGACCGATTCGTATCGTTGTGTCTTCCCACATCTCGCCCACTCATTGTATTTTCGCGGCTCATTTGAACGTGTAGAACCCTGGGTCACCTCAAAGAAAGGCACGAGCTCAGAGTCCTATAAAGTCGAGACCACTGGAGGTGAAAAAAAAAAATCGAATTTGTGAGGAAGCAGATAGGCCACTTTTTGAAGGGAAGCATCCCATCACTGAGCCTCGACAAAAAAATGGCTTCGAGCACTACGGGACTTAACATCTGAGGTCATCAGTCCCTTAGAACTTAGAACTACCTAAACCTAACTAACCTAAGGACATCACACACATCCATGCACGAGGCAGGATTCGAACCTGCGACGGTAACGGCCGCGCGGTTCCAGACTGAAGCGCCTAGAACCGCTCGGCCACTACGGCTGGCTGAGCCTCGACACCTAAAGCAAGATGGTCAGATGGTAAATTAAGCTCCATTCCTCCAGAATATGAGTTCTATGCGTTAACAACCGCACCGCGTCAAACAACACGTAAATGTGCCATATTCCCTGGTGTCTGCACCACTACCGGAGCCTCTGTAAAGTTCAGAAAAACTGGGGAAGGGGGAATTCTACAAAAGCTATTTGCCTTTAGGTCTGCAGGGCCTGATTGTTTGGTTCATATGTTAGAACATTACAGACCAACAGTTTACATTTACTTTGTGTCTCTCCCTCTCACTCTATGTCTGTCTCTCGTTCTCTAATACGTTCTCGATTACCGAGGGATAAAATAAGCAAGTAAAGCTCATAGGCGGATTGGGCAGTAGCTGATCGGCAGACATTACAAAACTGGACAGAATGCGGAACGAGCAAAATGATATGGTCCAAAAGTGGGAAAAAGAACGTGAAATGTCTTAAAGGGTTTATTAACGATTCTGTCAACTAAAATGATAGTGCATTGAGAATGGCTAGTTTCTAGCTGAAATCCAGATATGCCAATAAAATTTAAAAAGGACGACTGACAGCTGAAATCTTTTATTAACAAGTCAATATAACAGTCGCTGAGTGTAACAGCCTTCTGAAAGGAAGGTAACCTGATGAAACCTTGGAATGTTCTTTTATATGCTAATATCACATGTAGCGCCATGTGGAGGTCTGGAATCAGTTCCCGATACCGCCAAAAATTTTTCCTTGTTGGGAGTACTGGAACGGGTTTCAATCAGCCTCGTGGTGCCAGTTGAGGCGGTACTTGAAAGAAAAGTAGAACCTCCAGTATGTGAAATGCCGGCAATAGCCGATAGAACGGTGTGTTGACCTCACGTCCCTCCATACCGCATCCAGCCGAAGATGACACGGTGTTCGGTCGGCTAGCATTGGCCTGTCTGCGCCAAGAACGGCGGAACCTCCTACTTGTACCAAACTACTGATTATCAAAAGTGCCGCGGCTGTGTTTGTAGCATATATTACTTGCAGAAACATGATGTTGTGCTACATTTTAATGGAAAAAATAACGAATACCTTGGGAATTGAGCTTCCGAATTATCCGAGAGAACGCGTCATTTCCTGACGCCTGTTCGCTTCCTTGACGCCACCCTACTGTTTCCTATTGCCCTTAGCGTTAATTAGCCTCCTGTGAACGCGCTGTTTCCACGAAGTGTCGTAAAATGCGGAGAGCCCGCCCATTGCCTGATGAGAACAGACGGCCCGACTACCGAATGCCTACCGAAGCGGCGCGCGCTGAGAACGGGTGCTCTTTACACGTGTTTCCCACAGCCTATCTCGCACCCATCTCGCGAAACTGACGCGGGAGAGCACACCACACGGCATTGCGGAGGTGTGCCACGCCACGCCGCGCAGAACAGTTCGTAACACTCGGGGAGTGAAAGCCCTGTGCGACAAACCCGGGCCGATTGCGTCACCGCTGTGGCAAGTAATGCGCCCGTAATTTTCTAACCGCGGACAAATTACGTTAGGGACCCGTGTGGTCGCGGCCTGACCCCACAGCCTCGGCCCACATCGCTCTGCGCTGCGGCCGCAGAACAATGACGGGCAGCGCGACAAAGTGGCTATTGTTCCTCCGAGGTGGTTGTCCAGTGTGGGATCCGGTAAATGACACGTTACCGATCCCGATCGTTCGGGTACGGTGACGCCCCGTGCGCCAACTGGCGGTAGAGCCGTCACAGTCTAAAGCGAAAATCATTTCGTTTCCTCTCCGATACCGTTTAAGTGCTCGTCAAGAGCAGTCACATTACACGCGCAAACGTCCACGCAACTTCGCTGCGCACGTTACAAATGTATCTGTCGGGAACTTTGACTCAAATTCATTCTGGCGGGTGCTCTGGGGCCTGAAGGTACGCAAACCGTACCGAAGGGGTGTCAGAGGGGTTGCCTCATCCTCAGGCGCTAGAGCAGCCACCAAACTGATTTGGTGTTGAAATTTCTGAAGCTACGTTTCTAACGTGCTCAACAAATGTTCGTGGATGGCACCGAGGGTATTGCCGAGCTGGAGGGTTGTAGAAGGACCTCTTACCGTTTTATTCATGCACAGGAGGGCGAAAGACAGAGTGGTTAAAAAGGTTTAAGTACCATTTGCCGCCTCGGATCACGTTCAAATTGCGTCGAATGGTTCGAACCGACCTTAGTGGTTCCAACCTGTACACGAGAGCAAAAATTGCGGTCATTTTGCACTCCAGAGGAGTGCGACCTCTTTCAAATGGGCCGGCCGCTGCGGCCGAGCGGTTCTAGGCGCTTCAGTCAGGAACCGCGCTGCTGCTACGGTCGCAGGTTCGAATCCCGCCTCGGGCATGAATGTGTGTGATGGCCTTAGGTTTGTTAGGTTTAAATAGTTCTAAGTTCTAGAGGACTGATGACCTCAGATGTCGTCCCATAGTGTTTAGCGTCTTTCAATGGGGATGCAACACTACAGTGTCTTTGGGAAGGGTTGAAAATTCCAACGGTGTCAAACCTTGTCAAGAACATCTTTCTTTTGCTCGTCGCACTGCGAACTGTCATTTTAGACCGCGAAATGTGTGTGAATCAAGCCCCAGGGAAAGGATTGGTTTATTCAACCTTTTATGCCACCACTTGAGGCCTTTCCTTGTCGTTTCTGAGCCGCCTTGCGTCTGAAATGTTTTCCTCGGCCATGTAGAAGAAAACAGAGTGATTTTAACGTTGGGTGTCACGCGTCAGACCTCCATCGCAGAGACATCGAAAGAAAGGTTGGGTGAGAGGGGCTGTGACGACCTTCTCATTATGTGACACGTTTACGGTGACGTTGAGCGGAATTGTAGCAAAATTTGGCGGCAATCTGACATCGTTAAAGCACCTTACAGGCCACATAAACTTCCGAACTCTGGCATTTTTTCCCATATATTGACACCCTGCTGTTCGAAGTGGAGCCTGAAGGTGACGTCGCAGGGCACTACACTTTTGTACTATCACGGAGGAAGGTCGTAGGCAGCTTTGAGACAAATCTCAAAGTTATGCGTCGTCATGGAAGGCAAATAAGGGGTTTCGAAAAAGTGAGCCTCTAATTCTGTTGCCCACAGTAGATCATCCTTTATGAGTGAACACGTGATGTATCAGTGCTCTTGGGAGACTACTGTAGGGCGGACGTCTCTCCGTTGTTGTTCGCGTGTAGTGATTCCAGCAGTGATTAAGTACTTCCTATAGAAAGGTATGAAAACGAAAGGAAATCCATGCCGATTTTCAAAAGACAGTGAGGGACTGTGCCCTTTCATATCAACTGTTGTTCACTGCACAAACGAATTTAAATTTGGTCGTGAAAGCATAACTGATAATAGCATGGTGGACGGCCAAGGTGTACCACTAACCCAGAAATCATTGCAAAATTGCGTATAACGGTCATGGAGGATCGCCAGCTAAAAATGCGTAAAATTACTGAAGTTGTAAGGACGTCATCTGAATGGGCATATCATATTTTAACAGTGAAATCGGATGTGAGAAAATTATGTGTTAGATGGGTGCCACGTCTCTTAATGCAGGATCAGAAACGCATCAGAATGGAAAAGTCCAAACAATGTCTAACCCGCTTTCAGAGCAATCAACAAGATTTTTGGCGCTGGTTTGTGACCGCAGGTGAAACTCGGGTCCTCTACTGTACCTCAAGGACAAAAAGCAGGCATAGCAGTTTACTCGTTGATTAACCACCACCAAAGAAAGTAAAGGAAATACGGTCGACCGTAAAAGTCATGCCATCAGTTTTCTGGGTTGCGAAAGGAAACCTGCTGATAGATTATCTTCCCACTGATCAAATAAGCACGCGACGATACTACACAAACGTTGTGGAAGAACTACAGAAAAAGGTACGCGGGAAAAGACCAGGCTTGGGAAGGAACAATGTCATCTTTCATCAAGACAATGCGTGCACTCAAGACAGTGTGCACCCAAACACAAATGTCGTTACCATGGCAAAAATACGTGAACTAAGATGTAAATTGTTGCCACATCCGCCTCATTCACATGATCGAGTTCTATCAGACTTCCATCACTGCCCCAAGTTTAAAATTTTCCTCGGCGGACTGAGATTCACCTTAAACTAAGAACTGAGAACGAAAGTACACAGGTGCTTTAAGGTCAGGTGGACCTGATTTTCGGGATGAGATGAAGGAATTTCAACTTTGCCGGCCCAAGTGCAGTAGCGTACAGGGAGACTATACTGAAAAATAAAATGTTTCACTGAGGTAAGCAGTTTCGTTCTATTTTCTACCACGAACTTTTCAAACTACCTTCGTACCATTGTTCGTTACGAAGATATGAAGCAGGAGTACGTCTTTTTTAATTATCACCTTATATTTATTATTCAATAATTCAAGACCTTTTCGAAAACGTATCACAGTGTACCGTTCACGTAAGCATGACGTTATTAAACACCTAATACAAAACTGACTACGACTCTCTTGTACTAACACACAGTGTCAACACCAGGGGGAATGTAGCTCGTCCACTTGCTGCAGTTGGCAGTAGACAAATAGAAACACAAGAATGATGCAAACTGTTCACTCAGTCACCCACCCTCACGTGAAGTTTTGTGTGAGTTCAATGAACATGAACAAAGAGAAGGTAGAAATGATTTTATGAAGAATGTAAGTTTGCAGATCAGTATTTCAAGAAACTGGTTTAATGGTTAAGTTACAACTAGACGTGACTTGCAGTTTATGAAATAAGAGTACAGAATAAGTAAATCGCTGTGTTCGCAGAAACGATCTCTGGTGATATGGTAAAGCAAATACTCTAACAATACCGTCTGCAGGACTACTTTAAAAAGTATCACACACTGTCCATGCAGTCGATGCCGATAAACACATAGCGACGCAACCCTTTTGTGCTGTACGTGTATTACTGGTATCAGACGCTCTTGGTAAAGTATAAGTCGAAAAATGTGATTTTGTAAGACCTGAAAGCTATAATTATTGGTGCCATGATGAGATAAAAATCGGAAAAGACATTTTATCCAATGAAATTAATCACCTCCACTCTGTTTACAAACGAAACCTCAAACAGCTGAAATGTGGTCTAAACCTTTCCTTTGCTCAATTAATTATGTTAAAATGTCACTGTTTATTAGTCATTTATTGGCACGCAACGTGGATCAGTGTGTTCTGCGTAACAAGATGATATTATCAAGAGGTACAAGCACAATGATCATGTGTGGCTAGTAAGTATCGCCGTTTTACGATTTGAACTGTACTACAATAGCCATAAGCCATATAATTTGAAGGCATAATATTCCGTACTACCTTCGGAGTAACGACGGTTGGTGCCTAGCCGTAACATAATAATTTATTGCTTAGCTAGGGACTCGTGTCGTCAATTTACGCACGGCACCACACGTGGGTAGCTAAAGCCGTTCCCCCGGTCCTGTTGGACCGCTTCTCGACTAGAGAGCGTGGGCGCCGAGCCGAGAAAATTAGCGACGCCTATAAGTTTTGGTTGACAGGAGTCGCTAAGTTCCCCACACAGATGTTCCAGCTCTATTCCACATTGCCTCGGACTCGTTTCTAAACCTCCCACACACCCTGAGTTTGCTGCAGACGATCGTTACATGCAGGAATTAGTTAACTGTAATGTGTCTGGCTGTGGCGTTCCATAAGACACAGGAGCCGTTCAGTTCCATACACAAGACTACCCTCAAATGACGGATATTGGACCAAGCTAGGACAAAGATGGCAGATATTCCTCGAAAACCTGTTGATTTCACTATAGCCAAATCATACTGTATAGTCAGCACTTCGCCATGAGGTGTGAGGCAGAGTGTGCACTATGTGATAGTGCTGTTTTTGTGTGGATATTCCTTAAGTTAACCCTGGTTCCTCTGTTTTTATCAATGCGTTCATTTATCTAGAGGTTTGTGGAAGGAAGTAATGTGTGTGGATTAGTCTTGGAGAGTATGCTCTGGAATTTTTAGTTATCCTTCACAGATGGCTCTTTCGTATGAAAATTACTACTGAAGATTATCAGTATTTCTTGTGACTGCTTTATGTTGATCGAAGGAACCACTCATGTATCTCTTCTCCTAATCGTGCTTCATGTTTATTGAATTACATTCGCTGAATTAAATGGATGGATGATGAAAATATAGTCGACGAAGATGTAATGACATGAAACGATGTTTGCGAAACTGTTAATGTAATGAATACATTGTGACTAATGTAAATTTGTTTTTTTCCCCAGCACCTACTCAAGGCATTTTCAAATTTATATTGGTTCCAAACTGACGAGCATTACTCAAAAATTCGTCAGCCGAGAGCTTCGTTAGCGACATCCTTTGTGGGCGAATTTCACTTTCTTGACATACTTTCAGTGAATCTGCATTCCGGGCTGGTAGATTTGTGTGAAGGCTCCACTTCTAATCTCTCGGTATGGGTAGCTCCAGGTATTCAGATTTTCACTCTGCAGCGGTGTGTGCACTGATATGAAACTTCCTGACAGAGTAAAACTGTGTGCCGGACCGAGACTCGAACTCGGGATCTTTGCCTTTCTCGTGCAAGTGCTCGAGGAGACGATGTACTGGCAGAATTGAAGCTGTGAGGACGGGTCGTGAGTCATGCTTGAGTAGCTCTGTTCATAGAGCACTTGCCCACGAAAGGCGAAGGTCCCGAGATCGAGTCTCGGTCTGACACACAGTTTTAATCCGCCAGGAATTACTGATATTCAAAAAATTCACTGATTTTTAATTTTGGTTGTTGGCCAACCATATCATTAAATATGTGACTACATTCTATATTTAATGTTAGCATATCTGTGTTGCAGCAGACACGAGGAAAAAAAAACTTTTCTTAAAGGTAATAAAGCTTTTTCGTCGCCCGTATTGTGAAACACGTACCGACGACGAGGTCATTGTAGACGAAAGACAAACTCGGGGTGGAGAAGGGTTTGGAAGAAAGTTGATTATGTCCTTTCAGAAGGAACACTGCGGGCAATCACTGAAAATGAACTTTGAACACCAGATAAATCTTGAATATGAATGACATGATGGGTGTCCGACCCCTATTGCTCGTGAAAGGAAAGGGACCCGTGTCTTATTCAGTGCGCCACCTCTCTTAGTTTGGTGCGGAAGAACTCGTAAATTCAAACCTACGCTATTAACACCGACGGTCTTCAAATTAATACTGCCGCAGAGGTTCCTGAAAAATGTATCGTGCGTACTCAAGTCCGCCGGTCGTGTCGTGCATCACGAACACAATATTATGACGCGTGCAGCTCACGCACCTGCGACACGAGGATGAGATTTCATCGGCACGAACGTTGAATGTTCCTGCGAGTTTCGATCGCTCCTGTACCGGCAACCTACTTTCTCGGACAAGGCTGCAAACGACCTTTACGTTATGACAGTTGTACTTCTCCTCGTACGCGGCTTGCATTAAGGGAAACGCTCAGATTTATCTGACGTGCACTTTTCGCGCCTTGTTGTGAAATCTCGACAACTTTCTCTTGCCAAAATGAGGTAACTTAGTCGGTTCTTGTGCCTCCTGTTTAGTCGTGTATTCCTATTTAATTGCGTGTAACAGGTTTAGGTTCGACTAATGCATCGGGAAGAATCTGTAAATAATCTTCCCTTACAGGCCAGCATATACGCTTATTCAGATGCCCTTCCGCCAAGAACAGGTGTTTAATTATTGCTAGTAAATATTTCATTATCAAAACTTTTCTACAGCAACATACAATACTTTGGAAATTGGTACTGTGAACGTGTTCCCATTGTTTAGAAATAGATCAACGTGTCCTTGAAGATATCGAAATGCAGAGTCTGCCAGCGTAGACGTTGAAATACGATTTACGAGTAATGATAACGTCGGAAAACGTTATGGTTACTAGACAATAAACCAAGTATTAATTGGAAGATACTGTTACCGCATATTAATTTCTGAACCACCCAAGGGCTCAGGAAATTACAACATTTGCCCTAAAAGTACTACAGTCTACGTTGCGTCACAGTAAGCCAAAAATATTTACCTACATTATAGTATCGCATCTTTATGGAAAGTATTATGTAGAAAGTTGCGGAATGCTTTCATTTTATGGAGTGGTAGTCGATTTTATTAAATTCATGAAGAGCTTACAACAAGAATATTACGATGTTCTAGCAGCCCATTCTCTCTCCGTAATCTGCGGAACGGTCATTTAATGACGAGGCACAGCTATCGTTAGTGACGCTGTATATAAGTACTAAATACGTCTTCCTGTAGATTAGGAGAAAAGTTGCATGACAAAGAAAAATCAAAAAGTTTTTGCGGTCTTTTTTTTTCAGTCACGATGAAGTTGATGGACAGCTTTATCTTTAGGGAAATATTGTCGCAGCACTTTGGACAAAGCGGTTACGAATCTGTCCAAAAAATTACGTTCACCCATCCACGATGCCTTTTTTTCTGGGCAAGCTGATACCTTACAAATAGGCAGATGGCTCTGAGCACTATGGGACTTAACATCTATTGTCATCTGTCCCCTAGAACTTAGAAATACTTAAACCTAACTAACCTAAGGACATCACACAACACCCAGTCATCACGAGGCAGGGAAAATCCCTGACCCCGCCGGGAATCGAACCCGGGAACCCGGGCGCGGGAAGCGAGAACGCTACCGCAAATAGGCAGATCACTTAGCATTCTGCTATAAGTGTCCCAAATGGCTGGAAGAGCACGGTAGTGACTCCAAACTGCCTTTCTTGCCCAGAAGTTCATTGCATTTAATTGATTCGCTACAAACTCGCCGACATACAGCGTGTTCTTTAAAGGGAGAGTACTCCAGTTATTAACTTGCAGTCGTTGTAGTACCTTTCGACAGTGACAGGTTACAGCAGATATATCTACGTCACTAAAAAGTTAGGTGCTCGCGAAATGGTGGTGGAAAGAAAAAATGGAAAGATTACCATCTAACGTTCCACTGAAAACGCAGACAGCTCTCAGACTGGCCGAAACATGGTTCAAATGGCTCTGAGCACTATGGGACTTAACTTCTGAGGTCATCAGTCCTCTATAACTTAGAACTACTTAAACCTAACTAACCTAAGGACATCACACACATCCATGCCCGAGGCAGGATTCGAACCTGCGACCGTAGCGGTCGCTCGGTTCCAGACTCTGGCCGAAAACAGGAGAGGAAATTGGCCATATCGATTCCAAGAAAATCATCCTGGGAACCTAAATGTTGAATTTACAGCATAATTGCTTTCCAGTGTGACACCAATACCTTATCACTTTGACGGCCACGCCCGTAATGTTACGTTGCCTTAAATGTTGGAAAGATTGCCATGCCCGAAATATTTCAGTCACAGCATCCGATTGAGGACTACCGTAACGGTAATACGAGGGTTGACTGAAAAATAATGCCTCCACCTTCGTAAATCTTCAACAGTTGGCAGCATTGGTATGTGGCAGGTACTGGCTCTTCTCTACAGCTCCAGTTGACGGGAAGCCATAGCACTGAACGGCAATGTTGTTACAGAGTAAAGTATGGAAACCTGCGAAGACTGTCGGTCAATGCGATTTAAGCAACGTGCAGTCGTTGAATTCTTGACAGCAGAAGGTGTTACCCCGAAGGAGATTCATCAGAGAGTGAAAGCAGTTTATGATGATTGTGTTGATGTGAGTACTGCGCGTCGTTGGGCTAGTAAGATTAAAGACGTTTAGGAGGGAACATCTGACCTGGGTGACAAAGAGAGTTTGACGTCCTGTGACAACAACCACTGAGTTTCACAAGCAAAATGTTGACAGATTGATTCAGGACGATCCTCGTATCACTCAGAGTAAAATTTCAAACACAATCGGCGTTTCACAAGAACGTATGCGTCACATTATTGCTTTGCTTGGCTATCGGAAGATCTTTGCACGATGGGTATACCGGATGCTGACCACTGAAATGAAAGCGCACAGACTTGAAATTTGCCAGGAACACCTCTCGCGTTACGTGAATGAAGGTGACGCCTCTCTCCATTCAATTGTGACAGGAGACGCAAAGTGAGTACACCATTACGAGAGAACTGTGAGACTGTGGTTGCGGAATCAGAGTGTCGGCTTCTTCCGTAACGGCTTCAGAAAACTTATTTGTCGTTGGCAGAAATGTATACAATTGGCTAGTGATTATGTGGAAAAGTGAATATTGGTAATTCAAGATCACATTCTAAGGATTATTTCTGCATTTGATTTATTAAAATATTCCCATCCGAACCCAGTTAACGAAGGTGGAGGGATTACTTTTAATTCAACCCTGGTAGTGTTGGTGTGACAGTCCTCACTAGGATGTTTTGATTAAAATATGGTTAAGTAGCTTAGGGTGCAAAAACTAATCTGGAAGATGAAAGCAGAGGTGCCATCCTTTCCAACACTGGAGGCAACGTAATTACTAAGGGCATGTCACTCAAAGTGTTAATAGGAACCCCATCTCCTTCGGTCTTCGGTTTGGATCCACACTGTCCAAGAGTGGCTGGCAGAGAGGTGTAGCCTTTTGCAGTCAGTGGAGGACATAGCGCACAGTTTTACTCTGGCTACGGAGAGCGTCGGGATGGTATCCAAAGCTGGGTGGGACGTAAGTTGTAGCAGAAGCAGCAGGAGAGTCTCGCCATGTGACCGACCTTGGGATGTGGGTGTCCTTGCGAGCCGGACAGCTGCAGCGACCGTAGCTTCTGCCGACGATAGGAGGGATCCTCAGGTTTACGTCTATGTGCCCTAGTGCGTGAGGCACTTGCAGAGCCAAACGACAGGTTGACGACTGTGGGCATTTTCTTTGATCTAAGAAAAAAATTTGGTCTTAAGAACCACGGAACGATTTTACGTAAATTGTAACATTGTGGGATTAGGGAAAAAGGCCAACAATGGTTGAGTTCATATTTGCAAAAAAAAAGGAAGCAGAAGATTGCCCTGCAATGTCAAATAACAAGGAAGAGATTTAAATGTGAAGTGGGTATGCCATATAGTTCTGTTCTGAGTCCGTCTCTTTTCTTGATAGATGTTTGCCAGTAAACATGACGGATGATTAAAAGCAATTATCACGGCAGATGACACTAGAGCGACTGTGACAGACGTGAAAATAGCGATCTAGGTAAAGTTCAGTTGGTAACATCAGCACATAACCTCTAGTGACAATATTAACGCTTAAATGGAACGAAACGCAATGTATATAGCTTCTAACAGGGTGAAGGCGGAATTTGAATGCACTAAAATGATCAGAGAGTCAGTGAAATCGGCTATTTTAAATTGTTAGGACTGATGGTAGATAAAAAAGTTTCTTGGCAGCAAGAGAACTGAAACAGAAAGTGAATGCTGCTATTTTCGCTACAGGAATAATCTCCATTGTTTCTCACACTACAGTACGAAGGCTTGGTTGCTTGCTTTCTATAACTCTATTATCTCCTATGCATTCATATTCGGGGAAAATTCTGTGAACACACCAAGTCTTAGCGAATAAAATGGTGGTCAGGCGGATTTGCGGTTTCAGCTCGCGAAGTTCATGTAGGCCGTGATTCAGGTGTCTAGCAATTATCTCTCTGTCATCTAGGTACATATACTCAAGCTTGAAATTATTGGCAATATTTACTCACACAGAAGAAACCGCAACAATGCACGGAAAAAACGTTTTGTACTTGGATAACAATTCCTTAAGCGTTGTACAGAAAGGTGAGCCTATTCAGAAGGTATAATTTTCAGTACCCATCCAGCACAACTGAAAAAGTGAGTGATGAACCACAATTCTTAAAATTTAAGTGAAAAAGTTTTCTTCCGGCATGCTCCGCACATTCTCTATAGATGGTTTTCGCAGTAGTTGAGAACTTTTCTCTGCAATGTGTTACTTAACCGTAAACTCTCTCGCTTATCTCATGTTTATTAAGTGCTTAATTTCTTTTGTTTATAAATTTTCTAGTCAGCATCCTCTAATTCGTGTACTCACTTGTTCCATGACCAAATAACTCTAGTTCGTATGGTCCCGCAGAAACCAATACATAAACAAAAATAAAAGAAAATAATCTGGTGTACCAGGCCTCACGCCCGTACCGGAAAATTTCTACATTTGCTTAACTCAAGACATCCCTTTTTCTTGATCATTTCCCATTAACTTTCTGGCCTTTACAACTGTTGCTGTTGTTGTTGTTGTGTCTTAAGTCAAAATACTGGTTTGATGCAGCTCTCCACGCTACTCCATCCTGAGCTAGTCTCTTCACCTCTACTGCAACCTACATCCTTCTAAATGTGCTTAATGTATTCATCTTGTGGTTTCCTTCTACGATTTTTCCCCCACGCTTCCCTCCAATTCTAAATTGGTGATCCCTTGATCTTGATGCCTCAGAATGTATCATACCAACCGATCTTTTATTCTAGTCAGTTTGTCCCACAAATTTCTCTTCTCCCCCAGCTCTGTTCGGTATCTCCTCATTAGTTATGTGATCTACCCATCCAATCATCCATGTTTCACTTCCATACGTGGCTACACTACATACAAACACTTTCAGAAAGGACTTCCTGGCACTTAAATCTATACTCGATGTTAACAAACTTCTCTTCTTCAGAAACGCTTTCCTTGCCATTGCCAGTCTACATTTTTTATCCTCCCTACTTCCATCATCAATATTTATTTTGCTTCCCAAATAGCAAAACACATCTACTATTTAAGTGTCTCATTTCCAAATCTAATTTCCTCAGCATCACCTTATTTGATTCGACTACATTTCATTATCCTCCTTTTGCTTTTGTTGATGTTCATTTTATACCCCTCTTCCAAGATATTGTCCATTCCGTCCAACTGCTCTTCCAGGTCCTTTGCTGTCTCTGACAGAATTACAATGTCATCGGCAAACCTCAGAGTTTTCTTCACCATGGACTTTAATTCCTACTCGAAATTTTTCTCTTGTTTCCGGAGACTTTTAGCAAATTTGATCTTTCCGACCACAGAAATTTGCATTTTATACAGGTCATAATGTGTCAACAGTACGACATGACAATTCCAAAGAAACGCGCAACTTGACCTTTCACGAGTCTTTAATGCATTGCACCTTTAGGTTGAGGACGTGGTACGCCGTCTGCTTACTGTAGTATTTGCACTCGGCGATAAAGAAAATCACACATAAAGCTTACCCATTTGATCATGCGCTTAGAAATTACAGGGTCAAGCCAGCAAAGCCGCAACCTTTATTGCTACTGCTTCCTTTCTGTGCCGTTCTCACTCAATATGAGCAAGCACTGTACTCAGCAACCGGAGATATTCGACATAGACAAAAGCTTGTGAATAATTCATACCAGTGACCCATGACTCACAAGCACATCCTCCACTGTACGGTCGACAGAAGTACACAGGTTTCCAAGCACTAGGACCTTCACTTGCGTGGCTACTCGATTTCAGATGGGCGACCACTCCTGCTTTCATCTTCCAGGTTAAATTTCGTAGGCTATGCTACTTAACCATATTTATATGTGGGCATTGTCTACACCCATATCAGTCAGCTTTCACGAATCTTTTCGAAACAGGAAACAAATCGCAGCTTTAACTTCCACATTCTCAAGGGACTGGGGTAAAACTTAAGCAGCGCAAAAAATAAGAGTATGTGATAATTCCACAATTCAGAACATGGCGCGGTTCTTTAATTTCCGTGATAATACGAACTTTATGGTCGCTTGTTTAAGATGGTTTTTAGTGACTTTTGCTTTTTCCATATCTAGGGAATGATTCTGTGCAAACTCAACTAAATGAGGAATCTATCTTTCTGTAAGAATCCCGAGACTGTTACCTTGAGTGATTTCGAAAAGCAACAATAATTTTAAGATTGAGACATTTTGTAAGGAACAGGCACCGTAAGCTCTACACCAAAACCCTGGGGTGGATGTTACGGCATTACCCTCTAGCAGCTATCAACGCTGTTGGAAAACAGCTGACATGGGTCATTACCCGTTTCATGCATCTGTTATAGCATATGATGCACTTATATGAGTCTAGATACACACCTGTAAGGATATGTGCCACATACAAATATTGCAGCATCTTATGCGTTGTATACGATGGCGTAGCGGTTACTGTGGCAGCCCAGAGAAGTATGGGTTGCAGGTTCCTTTCTCACCCCCTGCAACTGTTTATCGATGATCATCATTTATAATTTCTGAAGGTTCTTGGACTTACGTATTTTTGGAATACTGAAATTTTCAAGAACATCCTACGTATACATGAATGGAAGAAATTCCTGATAGTCAGTTCGCCTCCATATATACTTTCGTGTCTCTTCAGTAAATATGCAATTAGTGTGATGTATTAGTTCCTGTTAACGACTTAGTGGTCCTGCTCTGGTAACTTGTGTTTGACCCCGGATTCTACTTCACGTAGCGCTCTGGCGACACGTGGTATCTCCGACATCGATATAGCTGTTGCTCCAATGACGATACGTAATAGCCGTTGCCGTCACAGGAACTGTGTGTGTGAATTCGTAAGGGACCAAACTGCTGAGGTAATCGGTCCCTCCACAGGTATGGTTAAGAAACCAATGAATACAAAAGCGTCGATGAGGCAGGTTGCACGCTAGGTATCTGTGAGTGTTTTCGGGAGACACTAGCCAAATCTGACTAAATGACCAAAGGAAAGCGAAGCGATGAGCCGCACTTCGCCGGCCAGCGACTGTAACAGCTACACCACTGCTGAATATAGTACAGCTCGCGGCGATGTCATAGACACATGCCAGTGTCAGATTAGTGTAAACTTTATGCACACTATTATCGCACATACGACTTCAGTTTTCTCTTAGTATATACATTGATTGTCATGTCTTATGGAGTATTAATATAGCTGATAAAATAGCCCATATCTTATCTTGAAACGTGTCTGTTTTGATAGTTATTTACGAACGACACCTAACAAACGATTTTAGATTTATAACAGGCAAAAAACATCTTTTTATTTTCGTTCTGTCATCACGCGAATATACCCGCCTCGCGATTGCATTCATTGTAGCAAACGTAAAATGCATTCTATTCGCCTTGAATCACAAGCGAACCCAGAAGCAGGACGTTTCAGACTTGCAGAGCGTTTCGTCATCAACTTCACCGTAGTCACACCACGTCTCTCTCTCTCTCTCTCTCTCTCTCTCTCCCTCCCTCCCTCTCTCTCTCTCTCTCTCTCTCTCTCTCTCTCCCTCCCTCCCTCTCTCTCTCTCTCTCTCTCTCTCTCTCTCTCTCTCTCTCTCTCTCTCACACTCTCTCTCTCTCTCTCTCTCTCTCTCTCTCACACACACACACAATCAGTTTCATCTGCCTTTTCTTCAGAACATGCAACACTCGGTGTTCCATTTAAGGTTAAGAACCACTGACAGTCTGCAGAATGAACCTTTCACTGTGCAGCTGTGAGTGCGGTGTTATGAAACTTCTTGACAGATTAAAACTGTGTGCCGGATCTGGAGTCTTTACTTTCGTGAGCAAATACTCTGCTGAGTGAGCTATCGAGGCACGCATATTGGTCCAAACGAAAGTCTGGTCAGTATCCAGTTTTTGTCTGGGAAAATAACCTGTACTGCCTGCGAATGGACATGGATTTCAAAGTCGGAATGTTCTGAAATACGCCCAGTTATTTTCTCTGCATAGAGTCGGTCAGAAAAGTTATGTCGTATGGCACTGTTAGGTGGCATACCCTGAAGGGAAGGTACAGTATTGTATTTGCAAATGTCATTACTTAGCACACGTTAGTGTCAATCTTTCGCGATGTTAGAATGTTGTGTGTTAAGTCTGCCTCTTGGGGGTAGCTGATGTACGTTCGAGTGGATCTTGAAAACCGGGTTTTTGTTGTTGATGAAGTGGATAGAGACGAACCGAATGAATTGTTGACATTAATGTTACCATTCGACGAGCGGATCTCCATAAAAAGTATCACAAACCCTGTCTAGATTGGTCAATCTGGAGAGGTTTGGTATTTAATGTAGGACATTAGGCACAATCTGACAAAACGAACGTAAGGATACTAGCCTTCCATCACTCGTCCAAGGAACGTTGCTGACGGATCATTTCTTTTCCACTATCATGATACGAAATGGGTACTTCAAGGTCAAACGCCAGCGACCTCGGCTGCAGTCGTGCGTTACAGCATATCATAGTTCAAAGATCTCCACTCGGCTATAAATGGAGGCAGGTCTTGCAAGGTGCATATTTGCGCGCTTTTGTAACGAAAGTGAATATATGTCGAGGTAGTTGTTTAGTGATGTATTATAACAACTGTGATTCTTGACTGGCCGCTTTAATATCAGTGTAGTTATATATAATGTAACAGAAATGAAAATGCTATAACGCATTTACTGACCAGGACCAGAAGATGGTCCATGTATAGACTGAAACCAGTAGCAACTTAATGCAATTTTTGAGAACAGGTGGCTGTGTAGCTGTAAAGGATAGTTAGAAACAGACTGAAAAGCTTGTAAGGTTGTTGCAGGGTATGTTAGATTGACAAATAATTGTTAAGGAAATAAATTTGATATGTTGCGCTGTTTCTGATTTAATTAGCACTGAAGTCAGGTAGTTGAGCGCTCAAGTTCGAGCGCGCTTGCCATACATGGTGTCGCCAAACGTGTTCTTTCTTTGATTTCCTGAAATCGCACAAGCCTAGATTTTGCTCATCTAGCTTAAATTTATCACTTCTGATAAACGCACATTTTAATTGGTATTGAACATTTCAACAAGTAGTAATTCGCAGAACCACAGACGTCTCTTCATTGCCACATTTTAACGCGTGCAGGTGTTTAAATTTGCGCACGCAACGATCTTACTGACTAATATCAATGATTATGGAATCGGAAACGGTGCAGCCTACCGAATTTTTTTCTTAACAATTGTTTTTCACCACAGCTTACCCTTCAATACGCGTACAAGCTTTACAGACTGTTCCTGACTACTCTGTATAAACGTGTTTTTAGTGAAACGTATTTGACCTGTGGGGCCAAAGGCCTTGCCTCAGTGGTAACACCAGTTCCCTCCAGATCACCGAAGTTAAGCGCTGTCGGGCTGGTCTAGCACTTGGATGGGTGACCATCCGGTCTGCTGGGCGCTGTTGGACAGCGGGGTGCATTCAGCCCTTGTGAGGCAAACTGAGGAGCTACTTGATTGAGAAGTAGCGGCTCCGCTCTCGGAAACTGACATACTGCCGCCACAGTGGTGTGGTGACCACATGCCCCTCCACATCCGCAACCAGTGACGCCTATTGGTTGAGGGTGGTTCAAAATGGTTCAAATGGCTCCGAGCACTATAGGACTTAACTCCTGAGGTCATCAGGCCCCTAGAACTTAGAACTACTTAAACCTAAGGACATCACACACATCCATTCCCGAGGCAGGATTCGAACCTGCGACCGTAGCGGTCGCGCGGTTCCAGACTCTAGAGCCTAGAACCGCTCGGCCACCCCAGCGGACGGCTGAGGGTGACATGGTGGCCTGTCAGTACCGTTGGGCCTTCATGGCCTCTTCGATAGAGTTTAGTTTTTTTTATTTGAACTGTGGAGTAGCCCCATACAAAAACATTTCAAAGCATTGATCATCTCACAGAAGTCGTCAGCGCTTCCGACTGCCATGCAGAGGGACCGGGTTCGATTCCCAACCGGGTTGGAGATTTTCTCCCCTCTGGTACTGTCGGTTGTGTTGTCCTGATCGTCATTACATCGTCGTCAACGCGCAGGTTTCCCAACGTGGCGTCAACTGAAAAAACTTGCAGCTCGGCGGCCGAACATTCCCAAGTGGGCTCTCCCGGTCATCAGTTCTATACGATCACACAGAAAAATGCTGCACTGTTACATTTCATTGTTCATGGTTTACAGATGACTTACGTTAGCGCTTGAGTTGTTCTAGGAAAGAAAGGAATGAAATCAATCGGTGTGGGATCAAGTCACCTTGCGAATGGATCACAGGATCTGGGAAATGTATATAAAATCCTCTGGAAGCCCATCGAGTCAGGGCAGGGCTGTAGGTAGTTGCCTGACACGTATCTGTCGAGTAGACAGTGAATGGGAAAAGCTAGGTGGACGCGTCCGTACAGTCGGCCGAGTAATGCGGCCGGCGGCTGGCTGAATGAAGGGGCGCGGCCGTGTTACGTTTCTGCTTTCTGCCCTCGTCCTTGGCCAGTCCGAGACCGGAGCGGCGCTGAGCGCCGGCGAGCGAGGCCAGCGCGGGGGCGTGGCGTGGCGCGGCGCCGCCAAGATCAAGAGCGGCCGGACAGTCGGCCAGCCGGCTGCTCCAGTTTGTTTCGCAACCGCGGCAGCCACTCACCCGCGCCGGCCACTGCTCTCGCGGCAGCCTTCGCGTTCCCAGGAGGTCGCCGACTGCCCGCTGCAGACCTGCTACAAACAGCCACTTCTCTTCCTACTCCTACCTCGCCGACTTATTTGTGGCGAGCGCAGTTACACATGCATCGATCTGGCACAAACTGGTCTCTGACATCTGTTTATAAGGAAGTTGGACTGCACATTGAAACGATAATTTCAGTATTTACGAGGGGCTCTCAACAAGTAATGTAACTTTTTTTTTCCTGAAAGCGCGTTGGTTTTATTCAGAATTCCAAACACAGTGGTATTCCCCACTCTTTTGGCTATAAGATCCTATTTTTTCAACATAATCTCCGTTCAATGCGACGACCTACGCCACCGTACTGGGAGAGCCTACATCGTCGCATTGTACCACTCTACTGGTCGACGTCTTGTAGGGTGGATGAGGGTAAACAGTCCAATGAAGTTTTGTTCAAAAATGGTTCAAATGGCTCTGAGCACTATGGGACTTAACATCTATGGTCATCAGTCCCCTAGAACTTAGAACTACTTAAACCTAACTAACCTAAGGACAGCACACAACACCCAGTCATCACGAGGCAGAGAAAATCCCTGACCCCGCCGGGGATCGAACCCGGGAACCCGGGCGTGGGAAGCGACAACGCTACCGCACGACCACGAGCTGCGGACGAAGTTTTGTGAGCTCCTCTCTGGTGCGCAGGCTCGTGTGAGTCTCTGCGTTGTTATGGAGAAGGAGAAGTCCATTCGCATTTTTGTGGCGACAAAAACGAATATCGCAAGAGTTATAGCTGTGTATGGCCGGCCGGCACGCGAGAGATTGGACAGGTCTGCGCGACCTTAACGCGGCGATGACAGACGCCCCACCCAACGACTCACCAAACTTCCGTTCAATGCCAGGACTCTGTAGACATTCTGCAAGCGCCTATGAATATCTGTCATGCTCTGGTTTTCCGCCAAAAGAAACTTAATGACTGTTCGTTGTTCGTAAAGCTTCTTCGTTACAGACGCCATTTTGAAGGCTACGAGAGGGCTAACACATATCGGAACTTAATGAAAGCATAGGAGCCGAGCCGGCTGGAGTGGCCGAGCGGTTCCAGGCGCTTCAGTCTCGAACCGTTCGACCGCTGCGCTCGCAGGTTCGAATCCTGCCTCGGGCATGGATGTCTATGATGGTGTTAGGTTTGTTAGGTTTAAGTATTTCTAAGTTCTAGGGGACTAATGACCTCAGATGTTAAGTCCCATAGTGCTCAGACCCATTAGACCCATTTGAACCATAGGGGCCAAAGCGAGAATTTTCCACGATGTCCCACAGCAAATTCCACTTTATTTCAATTGAAACTGGCCGAGAAAAAAATGCGTTGCATCACTTACTGAGCGCCCACTGTACGATAGGATAGCTTTTTCTCTCTCACACTCCTCTCTGCGTATAGCAACAGATTATCGGGATTTGGTCAGTTACTTATTTATCCAAAATTCTGATAACATAAACGATAATGAAAATCAGTTACTGCTCATTTAATTCCTTCTAGAAGATTCTACCTATCAACCCTTTTCAGGACTATCACCAGTCGACCTACTAAACCAATTATGTTTTTGGGATCAGACCGTAACATCGGTTGTTTTCTATTATTGTATATGTTACTGCATTTCTGCTCCGACCAACCCGTAAACTGTTATAATAACTGTCACTAGCTTATGTCCCAGCCGCATGACGACTATTACTTATAAAATACTACGGGACTTTTGATAGTTATTTTAGTTTTTTATCCTTCCGATTCCCAGCCTTTGCGGTTCGATGAGTATTGGCTTTTGTAGCAGTGTACTATTTCCATTCAGTGAGTTTTACGAGAAAATGTTTTCCTAAAAAACTTCCATAAATTATCATCAGTTCTTACGGGCATGCACACTCACAGGGGTGTTAGTGATATTGCGCACCCCTTACTCCACTCATCAACGCCTATTAATGCTGCTGACTATCACTGTTCACGCACAACGAACACTTCCAGAAAGAGAGAGAGAGAGAGAGGGAGGGAGGGAGAGAGAGAGAGAGAGAGAGAGAGAGAGAGAGAGAGGCAAGCGAGGCAGAAGCGAACAGCGCTCTATGCAAGCTTCATGGTCAAGACTGGAAAAAAAAACTGAATAAAAATTGGCGTCTAACGCCCTGTCCACGCCAAAGTCAGTAGATATTGAGTAGTTAGGAATGTACGAAGATGGGTAAAGAAGGTGGCATTTGTCCTCTGGAATACGAGTACAGGTGGAAGAATAAAGTGGTAAATGCTGTTGTGAAAAAAAAAAAAAAACTCACAGATCATATCGTTGACATTTGTATTGTTGTGGAGATATATTCAGTGCATTACAGATACAAAGGTTAATGGGGGTACCAAATCAAGTAAAATTCCGGTATTATCAACCAAACTACGTGAGCATATGGATCCCTTATACCAAATTACTCAAAAAATATATCTGAACAACCTCCGAAAATTTGCCAATAGATACGGTGATTTTTGGTTGACTCTGAATATCTCGCAGAAAGACCATGAACGTAAAATTAGCTACACTGGTGTTCATACAGAACCTTAACAACAGTCATGCTCACGAACTGCTTGCGACTGGATCAGGAAAGGGGAAGAGTAATACTGATAAATCAAGTATCTTGTGCTACACACCGTTAGTTGGCAGTTGGGGAGTATAGATATCGATGCACATGTTTCATAGTTTTACTTACCTTCAAAGTAGTCACCAGTATTGTTCCCAGCGTTGCGGAAGTCGTAGGATACCCTTAACAGCGCTAGTTGTGTTGACGGTTCGAGTGGAGTGTTCTGTTGTCCGACGAATCTCTTTAACAGGTCTGAAGCGAATGTCACGAAATGCTTCATTAAATTTTTGATCTGGCTGAAGTGACGAGGGCTTAAGTTCGGAGAATGTGGTGGGTGTGTAGAGCACTTCCCAGTCCCATCGGTCAAACAAATCAGCCACTACATGCGCCATATGCACCCGTGAACTGTCTTGTAAAATGATGCTATTCACTTTTAGAACACGCCCTACGACCGGCTTAGAGAAAGAATCGGCTACACTTCCTGCGGGACACAACCACCATTTTTTCAGGACAGTGCTCGGGCGCACGTGGCGCAAATTGTGACTTATTTGTTCGGTCGATGTGACTGTGAAGTGCTAAACCACACACCACACTCCCCGGAGGTAAGCTGTTGTGAATTCAACTTGATTCCTAAGTTGCAGGGAGCACTGCATGGAATTTGCGTGAGAACTGTTACAGTGATTCGTCGCTCCGGTCGAACTATCAACTGTCACTGCTAAGTGTATCCTACGACATCCATATCGCTACCAAGGGGTTATACACAGCGCTGTTGACTACTCTGAAGGACAGTAAAACTTTGATACATGTATGGCCGGCCGGAGTGGCCGAGCGGTTAAAGGCGCTACAGTCTGGAACCGCACGACCGCTACGGTCGCAGGTTCGAATCCTGCCTCGGGCATGGATGTGTGTGATGTCCTTAGGTTAGTTAGGTTTAAGTAGTTCTAAGTTCTAGGGGACTTATGACCACAGCAGTTGAGTCCCATAGTGCTCAGAGCCATTTGAACCATTTTTTGAAACATGTATCTGTGTTGTATAAATTGTAAATAAAAAATGAAACGAAACTATTTGGTTCCAGAGACTCTTTTTATGATGTATGTATGTAGACTAAAGCGACGAATGAAAATTTGAACAAAGGCCCTGGTCTCCTACTCTCCGGGTTCGAATTCCGGGCTCGGTACAAATTTTCATTCGTCGCTTTAGTCTACATTCAAACAGAATAGATGTTCGAGACTCGAAAAGTTCTCTGGAACCATATTATTTGGTTAAAGCACCTGTGCCTGGGTTTCGGATTGGATTGTCTGCTCCGTTCGATGCTGAGGTGCTATTCCTATACGATTGGAGAGCTTCTGCAATGTTCTTCGAGTTTATGGCGAATGACAAGTGGGCTGAGGCATGAATTGGAATTTCTAATTGGGAGGCGTGCTAGGGACGACAGTGCAGTTGTACAAAGCCACTATGCGAGACTGGCATAGTGGTTAGCGTACGTGCCTAGCGAGCAGGACATGTGGGTTCGAATACCGGGCTTGCCCCAATTTTCATTCGTCGCCTCAGTCTGCGTGTATACATCGTAAAGAAGTAGCTGCCACTATTAAAGATCCAGCCGTCGGAGATGAAGCTGCAGCGCCGCTGACAGCGACCGGCTTGCGGCGAGTGCAGAGCGAGGCCGCCGCAGCCCGGGCCGACCTCGCCGTGTTCCGGCTGGCGCTCGTTCGGGCCAAGTTCAGCACGGCGCGTCGCGCTGGGCCGCGTCTTCCGCCCTGTTTCAGGAGCAGCCGGCAGCTCTGTTGTGTCGCAAGCCAGAGTGAGCTGGCCGATTATGCAAACTGCGCTAACGGGTTCCGGGTCCGCTACGGGGCGATGCCTGCCTATCAGCGGCAACTTTTAATCGCCCTACAACGCACGACAAGCGACTCTTATGTGATCAAAGGCTCATGACACAAAGGAAAAACGTTTCGCACCAGTCGGAATACAACCTTGAAATTCGCCGCGCTCGACGACCTTCATACAAGCAGGCACGATGAATCCTGTATTACTTCAACTTCGGTAGTCTGCCAGGAACCGGTGTTATCACTGCGGCAAGGCCGTTAGCGTATTACTCGACAAGGCGAACTAAAATCCCGGTTAGAGACAGAGACTGAAACGTTGCCGCTCGTCTGTCGGCTCCGAGTTTCCGCAGCGTCTGGCGAAGGCTCAGTCGCGGAATCTACGCAGTCTTAACGACACGTCGTGTGGTCGTACAAATTACACAACGTACTGCTCCTTAGACTTGTTCAGAAATGCTTGTTGGTGGACCTCAAATATTTCTATGCACTGCTGCACATATCCTGTTAAGCTAAATAAGGATCCCCTAGTTCGCTTTGATCCGTAAGACAGGATTAAAATATAATCAATTATTCAAAATGACAGTCACAATCGCATTGTTTATTTTGCCGCCAACCGGTTTCAACCCGCGATGGGGTCATCTTCAGGGCAATTTACACCATTTGCTCGCTCGTTGGACTCGTCACCCTGCCCGTTCACGGTTGGTGTAAATTTCCCTGAAGATGACCCCAACGCGGGTTGAAATCGGTTGGCGGCAAAATAAATAATGCGATTGTGACTATCATTTTGAATAATTGATTATAAATAAATTAATCACTGTTATCTCCACACATCTATGTTGTCTAAAAATTTAGGATGAAAATAGTTACTCATTCTATACCACTCATCAGTGCTCTGTAGCAACTGAACTATTCTGAAAATACTCTCACATTAGATCACTAGATTTGAAACCAGCACTGCTAACGGTCACTACACCGTCACCAAACGGGTTCTACCGTCTCTTCCTAAACAACACGGGATCATAATTTACATTCAAAATGGATAAGGACCCACAATAGGACCCGACGATTTACTTGGGAGCAAGTCGGAATTTATTATCTTCTAATGATCTTCGCTAAGTCCACTTCGTTCGTTAAATAACACCTCCAGTTAGCCGATGACTCCAAACGCCGCTACGCAGCCTCTTTCCACTGGGTCAATTTACGCCTTACTAGACAGCAGCACCTGCCTTAAAAACAGACAGACAACTAAGTCAATAACTGCGGTAATGAATTCTTTGGAATCATTACGCACAGGGAGAACTGATCGTTGACTGCCGTCTGCCAAAATACACCCCGCAACACTACCTCCGCCCCAGGTGGGAATGCACGAGGGCTCGCGGCCGACTCGCTGTTTCGTGAGCTGCCAAAGCTCCCCACAAAATTATTCAACCTTTAGGCATTGCAGCCAACCGGGACCTGGAGCAGAATGTAGATACTTTAACTGGCCGTTTGCTGCTCCCGGTAAGAGAGCTTCCGTAAGATGCTAGGTCCCGGAAGGATTTTCACAAGTTTCTCTGCAACGGGTGTCGGACAATTCCGGTCGTCATGGGAAATCATCAGGGATCTGTAGGCTTCGCTCACGACCCATTTCAGAGAATTAGTGAAAGACCAGCCCCTCGGCGCCATGCTGGAGAACACCTCCTATACTGGCTCTGGCAGACAATATTCATCTGACGGACACAGAGGTTTGATCTGAAAATGATGTTTTACAACAGAGGTGAAAGGTGCGTCACTGTATGTTCTGGTCAACTACTGTTACGCGCAAAACGTCTAGCAATAATTAAATGCTGATTTGGGCTTGTGCCAGACAATATACCTACTACACTATCGCTTTACCAGCATTTTTTTCACAGTATTAAGTGTGCAACTTTATGTGACACTTCAATAAACTACAGCCACGGGATGAGCATTTCACTCTGCAATGGAATCTGCGCTATTTGGAAACTTCCGCTACTAACTAACACTGTGTGCCAGACACGAACTCGAAGCTGACTGGGCAGGTCAGTTTGTAACAACAATGCCCTCGAAAGTCAAGGGTCCACATATACCGTTTTAACCTGGCGGAAAATTTCAAACTAGCCCCCACACCGCAGCAGAGCGAAAGACTCATTGTGGAAACAACCTCTAGACTGGAGCTAAGCCTTTGCTGCACGATATCCTTTCTTCCAGGGCAGGCAGCCCAACAAGGTATTCAGCAGAGCTTCTGCGAAGTCTTGTACATAGGACAAAGGCACCGGCGGAATGGTGGGCTGTGAGCTTGACCTGGATAGCTAAGCCGGTAAGAACACGAAAAAAAAGTTTCCGGATTTGAGTCCCAGTGCGACATATAGTTTTAATACGTCAGTAGGAGTCAAGCTACCGATTGCTTTAATTACAATACTTCTTGTCTCTTAGCAGATAAGTTTTGTCGTTTTAAACCCGAACCATATAAATGGAATAATGTGTTCTCAGAGCTTAATTTATAACCATGAAATCTAGCAACTTAAGTTCCTTACATTCTTTATGGTGTCATTCAAATTACTACCTAATATTTCATGTATGCATATGGTCAATTTAATGTTTACTCTGAGCTCGTTACTTTCTGTTCTTCCTTGGGAAATGTTTTCCAATGGTGCTTCCATCGCTGTCCTACCAGCACTTTCAAAATTTGCGCACTATCAAATTACTCTTTGTATGTCCTTCTGCCACCTTAGGCGTCTAGGAATGAAAAAAAAGGACAAAACTTTAACGTCCAGTCGACTACGAGCTCGTTAAGAGACCGAGCTCGAGTTCGACGCCTGAAAAGATGCCGAATTAAATCGGTCTTGCCCTTTTCGAAGGAAGCGATTTAAGAAAACCACGGGTAGCCCAATCATTGTAAGTCATATGAGCAATGGAACTCTGGTTCTAGTAAGCGAATTTGTAGTCGTCAATGCGGGTGATACAACTAGCCTCAATCACACTGCTGTAGCGGACCGCGGTGGCCGTGCGGTTCTAGGCGCTACAGTCCGGAACCGCGGGACTGCTACGGTCGCAGGTTCGAATCCTGCCTCGGGCATGGATGTGTGTAATGTCCTTAGGTTAGTTAGGTTTAAGTAGTTCTAAGTTCTAGGGGACTGATGACCTAAGATGTTAAGTCCCATAGTGCTCAGAGCCATTTGCACCATTTTGAACACTGCTGTACTCTAGCCTTTAGCGGTACTTGTCCGGAGCGATAGGGCAAAAATGCTGTTAGAGAAGCACTTCAGGGTTAATCAGCATTCCAGGCTCACACTATCGTATCGCAATGACAGTCAGCTTCCTTGTGATTTGGTGACGGCGTGTGCTGCTTCTGGAAATTGGCCTCATCGAGTTGCATAACTATTCTGAAAGTGTGGCTAAGAATAACTGTTAACACGCATGTCGTGTAAGCCAGCCAGTCGTTGGGATTCCATATAGAGCTGCTTAGGACATACTGGCAACAGAAAACGATATACGGAAGTGATACCACACGGTCCGTCGACGCCGAAGCCAAAAGTGTGTATTGTGCAAGATTCTGTCCCTGTGGCACGCAAGGACATTCTCATTCTGAGACAACGCTTCACGATGTTATCAGAAAAAGTGTGTTCTCTGTTGCTTAAACCTCGTTTTTTCCCCACAAGACCCTGGTGGTAGCATTACGAAAGGTGCCAAGCACGGGTTTCTGATGAATGATTTAACAGCTCTGCCTGCCAAATCCTCTCTTCTTGATTTCCGTGTTTGCTAAGACTATTCAACTGTTATGTTCAAAGCGTTCTCCCTATCTACCACATCCTCTTCAACTCTCTGTTCAATATTCTTTGACAGCATATGCTAAAAAGTGAACTGTTTGTCTTACATAAGAATTATGGCTTTGTGAGTTTCTTGGCTCGCTTGACTTCTGCATGGACAAATTTTAACCTGCGAAATGTTAGTCTAGCACTTCAGTAATCAAATGTGCTCCGAGAAGTCATAATATTCACGAATTTATACCTAATGAACTACGGAATTTACTTTCAGTTCATAAAACTAGATGCATAGTATACAGTACATTCTCGTCACTTCCTCACAAGTGACAATGGTTTCGAGATTGTGAATGGTTATGAGAAAATTCTGAAGACAAATGAGATAGTAGATTTTTTATTTATGTATAGTTGTAAAATCGGCGTTGACGTACGATGTAGAAAACAGAGATTTCTTTTGTCCAAGCAATAACTGAACGCCGAAGAGTTAATGAAAATGAAGATTTAAGTTCACCAAAAATTTTATGAACAAACCAGAGCAATTCAACTTTATCAGGGTTAATGTAATTTCACTCCACCTGCTACGTTCATTGTATGTATGGGTAGAGCCGCTAAATACTGATACAGTAGTTGGTTTTCGTAGTTTCCTGATGTACTGCATACGTCAATTTTTGCTCAACGTACGTATTTCATTGATTGGTTCGAAAAAAGTAAAATTTTTATATAGTTTTGGCAACGTGAAACCAATGTGATAACATTTGATTAAAAGGCTGGGCTCTAATGAAAGGTTGTCGGGCAAACAACCGCCTATTGTTGCGAAATCAACATCAATACTTCATCGGCGCAAACTGACCAATATCTTCAGGTGCGAGGAACCCACTGCTGAGCTAGAGGAAAACACGCGGAAGTGTAGGTGCCAACAGTGTGTTCGTCGCACCTGGAGCTGCGGCGACGAAATGTCGTTGAGATTTCACAACTAGTTCGTAGAGAAAGCCTTAAGAAAAACAGTTAGTACGTTATTAAGCAGAACTATCTCAACAAATTACGTATTACCATACGCAGATGATACTTATCCTACCTCTGGACAGAATGTAGAAATAAACACATCCCAAGATAAGTGTCCAATCACAGGGCTTTGTAATGTGACAACGCTTTAGAGACGCCACTACGAAGAAGTTAATCTTCTGTATTTATTAATGTTATAAAAAGCAGGGAATGAGTAACTATTATTAAAATATGCAAATGTTAATAACCGCAATAGAACACGCAATTACCGCATTTAAACTGCATTCTGCTGTGTTAAAGGAAACACAACTTGTAGAGTAACACACGTAAGTAAATACTGACGAAATTTCAGAACTTTTTACCGCCATTGAAATTCATGATAAACACCGATACAGAAATCCTGAACTTTGCGTCTTTCTCCAGCCAGTTAAGAGTAAACAACCTCCGTAATTTTCCCAATCAAATCAACGACCAAAGAAATTTTAAGTGTAGTCGTTGAGAGTACAGAATGAAGGTAGGCCATATGTTTGCCAAATTAGTGTATTTCGTGTTAAAAACGCAATTCCAAAATGTATATGACTGGTCAAACTAAGTGCCTCAGAAACACTGTATATCAGAATTTAAAGAAACATTCGTAGGACATTCAAGCATCGTAAGTCTACATATTTTTATTGCAAGCTATTTTTGGAATAATTTTCCATGTCTATAAATAAAGAGTACCTTCCGAGGGTGACGTAATTGCATTGAAATGTGCACGGAGCTTAAAAAAGTAGGTAATAATTACTGTGTTTCTGAAAGAGGAAATACGTTATGTTTTTATACATTTCTTCTTTCTCTCTTGCTCCTCCGCAGCAGTTTGCTAGCGATAAACGTTAAGTCACCCTTTCCACACTGAATATCTGATTAATGATTGGAGACCCCCAGGGTGAGCTTTGTTTGCTACACTTCGCTAAATTTCGAATGGAAACTAGGTAATTAACATATTGGAATAAATATAAAGATCTGAAATTTCAGTAGTGCAGAACAGATGTGAGTTACGTAACACACTCAAGAGAGAGAGAGAGAGAGAGAGACTCACACAGAGGGGCGCCTCGCAAATGTAGCTCATCTGTGAATCTTGACCCACTTTACGGTTGCTCGCTGGAGTCCACTACATGGCTGTGTCGAAGAACAAGCGGTAGAAGGCCACCGAACATAAAATGAGTCACGGCTAAGGCCGCAGATTCCACGCAATCTCGACTAGTTGCACGTTTGTTCCTACACTGTCTCCACTTAATGGCACCACCAATTAGCCCCGAATGTTGTGGGTGTTTTGGCTATCATGCAATATGGTGGTTGTACAAAGACAGGTGTAGTGGCTACGCTTGCGGGCGCTCCTTCAACATGGACCCCATCAAGGCCGCTACGGGCCAATTGAAAGGTCGACAAGGGACGAACAGCTGGTCTTACAATGATTCCAGATTCAGTTTAAATAAGTAAAAACTCGTCCCCTCTGAGCTCATTTCTGAAGCTGACAACGTGTTAGAGGTACTTGCGTGATTGTAAAATTTGCAGCATTACTCTCTCTCCTATCACATTTTCAACACAAAGAATATGAACTATTCGTAACTAATCGCATCGTGTTTTATAGGGTGATTCAAAAATGCATTTACATACGTTAGTACGAGGCTCCTTACATTAAAATGAGAAAAAGTGTCTATTTTAACATATGTCCGAAAGTACCAAACTATTTCGTTTTATTTAAAGACGAGACAACGTTTGGAGGAGATGGAATAACGAAATTTCGCAACCAGCACATAGTGGGTGATCTAAATCGTCGTTCTACAATTCAGGTTAGACATCAGCACCGGTTTAAGATTAGTGTGTGGTCTGGAATTGTAAGGCGGCTGTCTGGTATGCCTATACATTGTCCCAGGTCTTCTTATAGGTGCAGTCTACAATGACTTTATTCAGAACACTCTCCCACGTGTCACTCCATCCGTACTTGAAACTTCAATTCTGGTTTCTTTGCGATTTATGGTCAGGCTCTTGATATTTCAGAGACTAAATATTTAGTAATACACAAATTAAAATGGTTCATGCTATGTCTGATTTTCTTTCTCTGTTTCATCAGGACGAACCTACACTACTGGACATTAAAATTGCTACACCACGAAGATGACGTGCTACAGACGCGAAATTTAACCGACAGGAAGAACATGCTGTGATATGC
Organism: Schistocerca cancellata; assembly: GCF_023864275.1. Classification (NCBI taxonomy): domain Eukaryota; kingdom Metazoa; phylum Arthropoda; class Insecta; order Orthoptera; family Acrididae; genus Schistocerca; species Schistocerca cancellata. Next base: position 169,210,384 of record NC_064634.1, read on the forward strand.
AAATTATTAGCTTTTCAGAGCATTCACACAAGGTTGGCGCTGGTGGCGACACCTTCAACGTGCTGACATGAGGAAAGTTTCCAACCGATTTCTCATCCACAAATAGCAGTTGCCGGCGCCAGTCGCTACTCTTGATGAACTGTGGTATCGTGTTGAAGCTGCATGGGCAGCTGAACGTGTACTCGCCATCCAAGCTCAATGCACAGGCGTATCAAGGCCGTTATTACGGCCAGAGGTGATTGTTCTGGGTACTGATTTCTGAGGATCTATGCACCCAAATTGCGTGAAAATGTAATCACATGTCAGTTCTAGTATAATATATTTGTCCAATGAATACCCGTTTGTCATCTGCATTTCTTCTTGGTGTAGCAATTTTAATGGCCAGTAGTGTAGAACAGAAATATGGGTGCCGCTGCTTGTCCAGTTCGTTAATTAATAATATCTTCTTAACATGGTGCAGTTTGTTCTCAGTTCATCAGCAACATGACGATGAGACTGATTGGTGTGAGGTGCGATTGCCGAAGAGAGAATGTCATGCTGCTGTGGGCAGGAAAAGAGCGAGAGGTCGTACGCTGTCAGCGACGATTGTGAATACGATTGCGGTGGTGACGTATCGTGCATGGTGGCAAAACTTGTCCTTCACTACGTGCTTACAGACTGTCAAGCCGCAATATTATGTAAGGAATCTTTTTATGTGATGAGGTGGCCACGGCGGTAACGGAAATTTCCGGTTTTCTGCCTGCACTACAGCTTAACCCACTGCCTTGAGATCTTTCTATTACTGAAGACACTATGTGGTGCTCAACAGTCTAAGGACAGATTGCATATTCCTTTCAGTGTCTTTGCCCGAATTTCCTGCCTTTTGTGTTACATCATCAAAGCCCTTCGAAGAGGTCTTCCTTTATTGTGCCCACGAAAGGAAATAAAGGAGAAGGCTAGTTAAAGGATAGTAACAGAGTACAAAGAGTAAGAGGGCGAATATACAAAGGGACAAAAAAAAAGTAGCTGAGAGGGAAACTCCTTCTTACCTACTACTTTAGCAAGTTTAGAATAAACTGATTTCCAAATATAGTTGTAGTTTGCTGAAAAAGTGTGCCACATGTTTCCTGTTATCAAATTAAGTCTTTGTTATTCGCCACAATTAGAACTCTGGAGACATAGGGTCTACAGCTAATAACAAAAAAGGGAGGGAATGTAGTATTGGGGCTAAAATTTGTGTCAGTGTAAGGACCATTATTATGTATTTCTTTTCTGTGTACAGATCACAAGCTATCCTTTCAGTATTTGTAAGAATTACCAGTTGTGATCAGTAAATTCTCCTGTGTAAGGGTTGTTTTACAATCGTTGAAGGAACAGAAGCATTCGGCATTTTCCCCCATAACGAGCATTTGTCATCGATGTAGATTCACCTCGCATTTTCGATAATCGATCACGTAGTCCGTCAGTATTCTACAATGAACATGTGGCGACCTAACGATTATTCTTCCTGTAGGAGAAAAAAAAACTTTCTTCGCACTCCATTTCTGTAGCCTGTTTAACCCCCTGCTTTCTCCACATCGATGCTGTTTCAGCAAAGAATATGGAGCGTTAGTGGGTTTGGGCTTAGCTGGTTAATATACATGTGGGGATTATCTATAGACTATCTGTTGTTCGTCCCTCCTTCCCTCTCCCCTCTCGCATTCTCGCATGAGACCGATGACCTAACTATTTGGTCTCTTTCCCCCAAACAACCAACCAATCTCTCCCCCCCCCCTCTCTCTCTCTCTCTCTCTCTTCTCTCTCTGACTCTGCAGCAACTTCTCTCTTTATCGTAGGTGGTATGATGGCAGCGACAGGGAATATGTTCTCATATTGAGTCGCGACGTGCAGTTTGATAACGGGCAACACGTGAAATAATGTGTTCCACAAAGGAATAGGTTATTAGACTGCAGAGAATCAGTATAGCAAGGCTAATATTCTGCGATGTGAGGGCTGCGTTCTCCAGAAAGTAACAGCCTTGGAGACGGGGTCGCCTATGTCTCAGACATCTGTCCAAGGAAGCACTCCCCCCCCCCCCCCCCCCAAAAAAAAGTAAATAAATAAATAATTTTAGCGCAGGTACTAATTCCATGTGGTTTTTACAGTTCAGCGTGCTTCACGATTAATGGCAGACGCTTACGTCGGTACTTGATAGGTTCGGCTTCAAGAAGCACTTATTGCTATTCTCCAGTTCGTCTAAAGTAGCTGTCGGATTCTGTTCTTCTTCAGTACAGACCCTGCCTTGAACAGATGCGTCAGCATCCTCTGTATCATGGTAGTCGCTATTCTATTAAAAGAATGGTCGTTTGTGTGAGCTTAAAATCTCTAAGACGTGGTTCGATTCCCGGCGGGGTGAGGGATTTTCTCTGCCTCGTGATGACTGGGTGTTGTGTGATGTCCTTAGGTTAGTTAGGTTTAAGTAGTTCTAAGTTCTAGGGGACTGATGACCATAGCTGTTAAGTCCCATAGTGCTCAGAGCCATTTGAACCATTTTCTAAGACGTGGTATAGCTACATCTCGAGTCATTTAATGTACCATCGCTCACGATCTCTAGAAATAGCTAATATTGCGTTGTTGTTCATGGAGCGAGAGTTGGGACTAACAGACTTAGCTCAGATAGTCGAAGAACGGCGAGAGTGCTTGCTGATTCAGCGCTTCCAGCGGAGGCCGGATGGCCTTGTGTGACGTCACCCGTTTGCGGATCTGGCGCCAGTGCCGTACGGTACACAACACCTCCTGTCTGATTCCTCACACCAACACAGAGCGCAGGCGTCGCGATGCTCCAACAGGAGAGAAAATACGTGTCTGCAGCCAAAGCGAAAAAATGATCCTATGGTCCTCGAGTTGCATATCCCGCAATCTACATATGCATAAAAATATTTACTCTGCATACCACCATAAAGAGCATGACTGAGGGTATATTGTGCCATAATTCGTCAGACTCATCTAACATTTCATAGTGAGCGAGGCAAAATATTTTTAAGTCTTACTATCTCATGATAACTACGTGAAATATCAGACAGAGGCAGACACCGTATACAGCGAATACCCGTTCTCACAATTACGCTATAGGGTGTTCGCAACTCACGGTGTAGTAGTAATTATGGTTGCCTCTAGATAGCCGGTTGCCGGTTTAGATTCCTGACTGGCTTGAAGATTTTATTCGGTCGAGAAATGGTTATTTGTGTTGTCTTAATCATTCCATCTCGTCTTCATTTCAAACACATGCAGGTTGCCGAAATGACATCAAAAGGAGACAGTCACACGTCTCGGTCGAACAATCACAGGCATGCTCTCTCAGCTCATAATACATTACGATCATTTCAGCTAACAGAATTTTGCTACAACAAAGCCGCCATTTTCGAAAAGGTTCTTAGTCATGTTCACTGAACAACTTCGTTTCACTTTCATATGTGGTACGCATTAACAGGCACGCTGTTGGCGTCCCCTGAAAGAATTAGATATTTGAACACTACTTCCCTAAAGAAACCGGTCATAAAACATCCAGTGCAACTTGAAAACAATAACGATATTAACAACTGCAACACTAGAAGAAAAAAATACCTTTCTCTCTCATTTTAATTGTTCTGAAACATCTTCAATTTGTTGATGAAAAAAATGTTGAGAACCCATATTCTTTAGCCAAATTTTGAATTAAAAGTTAGCATAATGCGTAATGTAGAAGACGGATGTTTTCTCTTTAAATTTATGTATGTTTCACCAGTTATAAGTGTTGTGTGAAATATTAATGTTGCTTTTATTAAATTTATAGACTGCGCAGATTATCTCGTGCACAAGAGTAGGCTCTACTCTTTGTTTTAGCAACTGAATTTTATTTTTGTTTTCAGTGACACATGCGTCATGTAATTGTTTTACTACTTGCCAACGGTGTGAGAAGAAAGAGATTTTTTATTCTCCACGTAACTACAAATATTTTGTTATTTATTTGTTTTAAATTACTCAGATGTTTTTCTTTTCTTTTTAGATGCAACCGGCCGTGGTGGCCGAGCGGTTCTAGGCGCTTCAGTCTGGAACCACGCGGCTGCTACGGTCGCAGGTTCGAATCCTGCCTCGTGCATGGATGTATGTGATGTCCTTAGGTTAGTTAGGTTTAAGTAGTTCTAAGTCTAGGGGACTGCTGACCTCAGATGTTAAGTCCCATAGTGCTTAGAGCTATTTGAACCATTTTTTTTAGATGCGTGTTTATATATATATAGTTAAGTGAAGAATAATAAACCTCTTGCTTCACACACCGTTGAGAAGTGGAGAAAACAATTAGGGGACAAATGTTTGATTGAAAACAAAAATAAAATTCAGTTGCTAGAAAGAGCAATGCTTACTCTTGTCCATGAGATAAACTGCACAGTCGTATAAATTTAATAAAAGCAACATATTAATATATCACAACATTTTACAAAGCATTGTAGTAGTTTCGCTTACATACAAAATAAACAGCACTGAATTAGCAACTTTCGAAGAATTGCTGCAAATATCAACAACATTAAACCACTGTGCAATTAGGAAATGATGCTTAAAACACGTAACTAACCGACTAAGTAACTAACTAGGCTAATCACGATTCGAGAGTGTTGGACCTGAGTATTTTTATAGTGTTATTCACGCCTTCTGGCGCATGGCACAGAACTGTCTGTTTGCTAGACAAAGAAGAAAGGGACAGGGGAGAAGGTGAAGGCTACGGGAGGTCGCCTCAGCCGGGACTCATAATTGGAGCGTCGCGGGTGCACGGGCGACGCACGATCTCGGCCTTTGGAACGGCGCTGCACCGCAAGGTCGCCGGCCGCGGTCTTCTTCGGTGGCTGCGGTAACGGGGGGACCGAGCCGCTGGCCGTTGGGCAATCGCTCCCTTGTCTGCCGGCCTGGCCTCGCATTCCACGGAGGCCGCATCCCGGCTGCTGTCCGATCCACGCCAGGTGTTAAATTGTGCCCGTATCTCAGGCTAAACAGGCACGGATCTTCGTCCGGCCGCCAGCTATGTGTTACTCACGAAATGAACCGAGGCGTGACGCCTGCATAATGAGTCACCTACATAAAACACCTGCAATGGAGGTTGCATCCGAGTCGTCTCCTCCCCCTTCTACCGCCCTCGACGCGTGGATTATGTGGAGTCAAATGTTCACTTCACAAGAACGCGAAGCGAACTGGTGTGACAACAGTGACATGATATTTGGAGGAATACACAAATAAATTTAAACTGTGTGCTTACGTCTAACTTACCAAAAAGACAGCATTCCGTCTTCAGGCCTCAAGTGGCCCATCGGGACCATCCGACCGCCGCGTCATCCTCAGATGAGAATGCGGATACGAGGTGCGTGTGGTCAGTACTCCGCTCTCCCGGTTATTACGATGGTGTTCTTTGACCGGAGCCGCTACTACTCGGTCGAGTATCTCCTCAATTGGTATCACGAGACTGAGTGCACCCCGAAAAATGGCAAGAGTGCATGGCGGCCCGGATGGTCACCCATCCAAGTGCGGGCCACGCCCGACAGCGCTTAACTTCGGTGATGTGACGGGAACAGGTGTATCCACTGCGGCAAGCCCATTGCCCCGCCTTACCAAATCTCTGTGAAATCGCGATATATTTCAGAAGAAGCACCAAACTTGTGCAAAAATATGGTTGTAAAAGTCATTACTGGTTGTTTACTCGCGGCAGCCTAAGCTGTGCTCTTAGATTCATCGTTGATCGACTAGTTAAGTCATCAGGAGATCAAAACAAATTGCAAACGATTTAGAAATATTTTTATGGTGAAAAAATTGACAATTGACCCTAAATAACGAAAAATGTGAGGTCATCTACGTGAGTGTTAAAAGAAATTCATTAAATTTCCGTTACACGATAAGTCTAATCTAAAGGCCGTAAATTCAGCTAAATACCTAGGAATTACAATTACGAACAACTGAAATTGGAAGGAACACATAGAAAATGTCGTGGGGAAGGCTAACCAAAGACTGTGTTTTATTCGCAGCACACTTACGTAATGTAGCATATCTACTAAGGAGACTGCCTACACTACGCTTGTCTGTCCTCTTTTTAGAATGCTGCTGTGTGGTATGGGATCTTTACCAGATAGGACTGACGGAGTATATCGAGGAAGTTCAAAGAAGGGCAGGACGTTTTGTACTATCGCGAAATAGGGGAGAGACTGTCAGTGTAATGATACAGGATGTGAGGACATCTTGAAAACAAAGGCGTTTTTCATTGCGGCGGAATCTTCTCACGAAATTTCTATCACCAGTTTTCTCCTCCGAGTGCGAAAATATTTTGTTGATGCCGACCTCTATCGGGAGAAATAACTGCCATAATAAAATAAGAGAAATCAGAGGTCGCACTGAAACATATAGATGTTCATTTTTTTCCGCGCGCTGTACGAGGTTGGGATAATAGGGAATTATTGTGGTGCTGTTTCGATGAATCCTCTGCCAGGAACTTAAATGTGATTTGCAGAGTATCCATGTAGATGTAGATGTAGATCCATCGCAGCTAGTTCATAGATTAACCACAAGAAGTTCCACCACAACTCTTGTTTACGGCTACGAACTTTCCTTCCGTCCGGAGTAATGCTGAAATTTTGCCAGACTTGAATTCAGTAGCACAAAATTAAAGAGTTAATGTGGTTTTATTCCACTTGAAGAAAGACAACTTCTCGACCAAGAGCGCATTTTTAATTCCTCTATTTATCACGACTGGTTTCGCTAAACATGTAACAACGTGTACTGATATCATATGATGGTAATTCTGTTTACCGAAATCTGGCACTGTAAATAATTATTTAATAAATTATTTAATAAATTTTAGTGCTATGACATTTTTTTGTGTTGAACAGTGGTGTAGTAAAAAGTTGGGGGGGCTATTTCCCAGACCAACAAGAGAAAAACTGTGTACATAAATGGTGCGGTCCAGATTACTGGATCAGGTATACAGAGGTTAGCAGATCATCGCTGTTAAGGGAATATTTTTAAACAATAGAAAGTCTCGTGATTGGTGATAACCAAGTGTCCATCGTTGTTGTGGTCTTCGGTCCAGAGACTGGTTTGTGCAGCTCTCCATGCTACTCTATCCTGTGCAAGGTTCTTCATCTCGGAGTACCTACTGCAACCTACATCCTTCTGAATCTGTTTAGTGTATTCATCTCTTGGTCTCCCTCTACGATTTTTACCCTACACGCTACCCTCCAATACTAAAATGGTGACCCCTTGATGCCTCAGAACATGTCCTACCAACCGGTCCCTTCTTCTCGTCAAGTTGTGCCACAAACTCCTCTTCTCCCCAATTCTATTCAATACCTCCTCATTAGTTATGTGATCTACGCATCTAATCTTCAGCATTCTTCTGTAGCACCACATTTCGAAAGCTTCTATTCTCTTCTTGTCCAAACTGTTTATCGTCCATGTTTCACTTCCATACATGGCTACACTCCATACAAATACTTTCAGAAACGACTTCCTGACACTTAAATCTATAGTCGATGTTGACAAATTTCTCTTCTTCAGAAATGCTTTCCTTGCCATTGACAGTCTACATTTTATATCCTCTCTACTTCGAACATCATCAGTTATTTTGCACCCCAAATAGCAAAACCCCTTTACTATTTTAAGTGTCATATTTCCTAATGTAATTCCTTGAACATCACCCGACTTAATTCGACTACATTCCATTATCCTCGTTTTGCTTTTGTTGATGTACATCTTATATTCTCCCTTCAAGACACTGTCCATTCTTTTCAACTGCTCTTCAAGGTCTTTTGCTGTCTCTGGCAGAATTACAATGTCATCGGCGAACCTCAAAGTTTTTATTCCTTCTCCATGGATTTTAATTCCTACTACAAATTTTTCTTTTGTTTTCTTTACTGCTTGCTCAATATACAGATTGAATGACATCGGGGAGAGGCTACAACCCTGTCTCACTCCCTTCACATCCACTGGTTCCCTTTAATGCCTCTCGACTCTTATAACTACCATCTGGTTTCTGTAGAAATTGTAAATAGCCTTCCACTCTCTTTATTTTACCCCTCCTACCTTCAGAATTTGAAAGAGAGTATTGCAGTCAACTTTGTCAAAAGGTTTTTCTACGTCTACAAATGCTAGAAACGTAGGTTTGCCTTTCCTTAATCTATTTCCTAAGATAAGTCGTAGGGTCAGTATTGCCTCACGTGTTCCAACATTTCTACGGAATCCAAACTGATCTTTCCCGAGGTCGGCTACTACCAGTTTTTCCATTCGTCTGTAAAGAATTGGTGTTAGTATTTTGCAGCAGCGGCTTATGAAACTGATACTTCGGTGATTTTCACATCTGTCAACACCTGATTTCTTTGGAATTGGAATTATTATATTCTTCTTGAAGTCTGAGGGTATTTCGCCTTTCCATCGGCGGAACGAATTCAGCGGCCAGTGGTCCTCGTGAATCTGCGGTGACTTTGTCCTTCCGCACTCGGTCCACGACGCCGGAGAACGGCGGTTGGGGTTGCGCCCGGGAATGCTAATCCGGAGTTTGAGTATTCGCGTCGTGTCGCCGGGCTGCGCAGCCGCGGCGGGCAGACGCAGCCGACATCCGGCACGTGGTTCCCCAGTGCGGCGTACGCCCGCAGCTTCATTACGCCGCCCGTAATAACAGCCGGCGGTCGGCTAACCTTTCGCGTGACCGCACTGGCAGACGGTTCGTGGGTCGCGCCGTCGACCCGCTGCTCTTCTGCCGGCCGTGAGTTGCTGACGAGATCGTGACGGATTGCCGGCAAGATGCTGCTGTTTGACACGATGATTGCTTCTGGGAACGTCTGCGGCTAATACTTCTCCAAGGCCGAGATTCGGTTAAGTGGCAACAGTGAGCTGCGGTACTTTGACAATGAGCTGAGTGTCGGCCGACCTTCACATTCTCGGCGCAGCGTATGGGGTCGAGCCTCGTTACGTGCACAGATATAGCGGTGGTATTTTGAAGTGCCTGCAGGTGTTCCGGGTAAAATGCGCTTCGCTTCCGACACAGGTTTACAGTCCTTTTCATTGGCTCTGGCGTTACTGTTGCAGAAAGAGAACAGATTTGGTATAATTAGCGGCGGGCCCATTCCAGTTTCTACGAAAAAAAGGTTCTGAGCACTATGGGACTTAACATCATAGGTCATCAGTCCCCTAGAACTTTGAACTACTTAAACCTAACTAACCTAAGCACATCACACACATCCACGCCCGAGGCAGGATTCGAACCTGCGACCGTAGCAGTCACGCGGTTCCGGACGGATGCGCCTAGAACCGCACGGCCACCGCGGCCGGTCTCCAGTTTCTACGTCCCGTGTGGCAAGTCTTCACCAAAATATTTAGTGAGCTATGCACTCTTCGAGAAGACTCACTAGAATCGCCCTCCCATTCTCTTCGTCTTACGTGATACTGTCGTCACTCGTAGTTTGAGCTTGTCACTGCTTTTTTAGACACGATGGCGTCATCAGCAGTATGCCTTTTTTTTTTTCTCCCGATCTCTGAACTGCCTTACCCAGACACTTATAGGGGTGCCTACAAATTATTGAGGATTTAGAACCCGCAGTCAACTTAGCATTGTCCATTTACCACAGGTGAACGAAGTGATAAGTGACAGAACACAAATTCCACTCCCTGTGAGCCGTAACCAGAGACATCGTCACTAAGCTACCGAGCAAGGTGTTTGCCTATGAGTTCATAATTTGTCTTAATGACGTTGAAAATTTCCAAAAGTGAACGGTAGCTACATGACTACAAATAAATGCCACTGACTGGGCAGGATGAATTGTATCTCAACAAGTTTTGGTTTATTTTGCGACTCAACCTCACCAATATCGGTTTCTGAAAGTCTGATATTTGGCGTAAAAACTTAAACAGAGTAACAACAGGAAATCTGTTTCCTTCTGCAGCTTCTTAGTGAATGTAACTCCAAGTCTTTCTAAAACTAAATACTTCTGAATCTACCTTTATACTTCAGTGGCTACCAAACACTGCATTGTTGAAGATACAAATTACGATAATTGCGGTTGCCCTGCACAGCCTGTTAGCGAATTACTGTCTGTATGACTTCTCATGTGACTCAGTCTAGACTGCCCTGTTTCATGATGTATGATCATCATCCATTCGACATCTGATGCTACATAGATGCCTCCTCTAGACGTTTCTACGCCTAAAGTGTTCGACTATACGCATCTCTTTTTTATACTGTCATGTCTCCCCCTTCCTCTACGTTCATTGTGTAAGGGCAGTGAGAACAATATATCTATGGAAGGTGGGGAAATAACATTATAAAACAGTGATGCGTATACCTGAAACCTGATGAGTGGTAACGTCTAGCAGCAGCTGTCGAATAGGTTATACTGAGATACCTTCGCTGCATTGACAGATTAGTTGCTCGTGGTTTGGGTTCACAGTCATGTAGATCTTTTTGAAAGACATGCTCCGAAACACAGTATTTTGCATCATACCGCTTGATAATGGACTAAGGCTGAAAGTGCAATAGTGAAAATAAATAATTTCTACAGTCAGTGGCGAATTTGATGTCTTTCGAAAAGTTTGAACTCCTATTTGTATTACATCGTGAATAAAGAACATGAGATGGATAAGAGAGTCATCTGCAACCTGTATCACATCCTGATTAAAAGTACCCGGACACCATTATACAAAGCAGACTGACAACGAGACGCCACGAGAAGCGGTCCTGAAATGCACTAGTATACCCAGAGCCCCGATCTGAAGCAATAAACCACCTGTGTGGTGAGTTAGAACGTGGACTTCACCCCAGACCTCAGTGTCTAATATTTCCACAGTCTCTGTTTTCGGCTCTTGAGGAAGAAGGGGACGTCGATCCTCCGCAGACATTCTGGCGCCTCGTTGAAAGCGTCCCGAGCAGAGTTCAACCCGTCATACAGGCGAAGAGTGTGTCCATCCCAAATTAATGTCCACAAACACGTATCCGGATAACTCTGATTAGATAGTGTACGTGCACCAACACTACTGGTATCATATCAAACAAATTCATGGCGTACTTATCAGTTGTCGACGCGTCGTTGGAAGAACTAAACATTTCTGTCTCTGTGATCACCATCAGCAACTTCCAGTGACAGTATAGTATTACGTAACGACTGTTGCCAAGTTTATTTGTACCGAGAAACCGTCTGCTGTGTAGAGTTTGTGTGTGTTAGAGGAGAGTTGCCTGTATGAGCAAGATGCTCTCAGTGAGTGTGTGTATGTGTGTGTGTGTGTGTGTGTGTGTGTGTGTGTGTGTGTGTGTGTGTGTGTGTGTGTGTGTGAGAGAGAGAGAGAGAGAGAGAGAGAGAAGTTTTACATTTAGAGCTAAATGTTCAGTTGACCCTGAAGTCCAAGACGAAGTACAAGCTTGCACTTTTTAAGGATGTGGAAGGCAGTTGAATGTGGCCTTACATAACGAACTTTCTTGACGTTCAAGCCAGTGATTTAGGGAAACCACCAAAAAGGAGGACGAACCTGCTGTAGCCCACCACGATTGTTGGGAGGAAATCTTTAACAACTCCACAACGTTTATCTGTGTAAAGTAGTGGAGTTTGTAAATCAATCGCAAAGCAGACAGTGCCTGAGAAACACAGCTTCAGTTTCTATTGTCCATTGTCTTAGTACAGCATTTGATCTCTGAGAGACCACTGATTTTCTGACGGCTTTGTCACCGACCTGTTTTTTCACATTTTCCTTGTGACACAGTCTATGACTACTACACGTTGCTTTGTCCTTATCGTTCATCAGCCGGTTTATTTCGCTTCTCTCATCCAATCAACACACAATCGCATGTAAAGAAGGATTACTAAGACACTGATGAAAAATTTATAGGGTGAGAGTGGAGTTTGGATCAGATCGGACAGAAAGTAAGGGCGCCTGCCAGAAACGAGACGCGAGTACGCAGGTGTGGCTAATGCCTACAGATTTCCCTGTTGGCCTGTGACGTTAGGAATTTTAATCCCTGGACGTTTTATTTCAGTTCAGTTCTTTCGCAGGTAGAATGTCACAGAAGTGCATCAATCTGAGGACAAGATCAAGCGATTATATTAGCCAAAATACGTGGATTATAAACATCTTAAAGCTAAGTTACCCACATTTATAGTCCTTCCTTGATCATCTGTGTTATCTATAAATTAATAGACTCAAAGATTTATTTTGCAACCTTAGTACAACCAAAGAAACATTTAATATTCCGGTTATACATCGAGGTCTTAGGAGCGACAAAATGGTTTTGAGCGAAGGGACGCAGCAAGAAAGATCATATGGAATAATTTAACGTACGGATGACCTAGGAGTGATATATGTGATCCGTATACTGAACGAAGTGGAGCAGAGTTTTCGACGCTGAGGTCTTACTCTAAAGGAGGAGTGTTAAAATCCTGGTTCGTCCACTGTGATTTATCTTTTCTTTGATTTTTTCATATTACCAGAACTGGAACGCCGCTGTTCCTTAAAATTGATGATTGCAGATTCCTTCTTTAACAGAACTAGTCATTATAATGTCAACTAGAATCTGAAGCCCTTTTATTTTTCATTTATTGTTCAAAATTACTGAAATTCGGGGCATACGCGGAGAGCTACAGGAAACGTACCATTTCCGTGATACAGCTGTTTGAAAACATGTTGGTTCAAATGGCTCTAAGCACTATGGGACTTAACATCTGAGGTCATCAGGCCCCTAGACTTATAACTACTTAAACTTAACTAACCTACGGACATCACACACATCCATACCCGAGGCAGGATTAGAACCTGCGACTGTAGCAGCAGCGCGGTTTCGGACTGAAGCGCCTAGATCCGCTCGGACAGATAACATGTTGGTAACGCGACCGCTGTTACAAGTACTTGATTAGCCGTGACACAGTACATCACTCGTTCTACACTCCCGCTCACTAATAACTAAAGAAATTGCTTGTGCACTCGTTGACGGATAATGCCTGTTCCAATTCGGGTGTGCGGCGTCTCATTGGAGCACCGTAGACGCGCCTGCTGCCGGTGAATGTACTTTTTGTCGAATTGCGACGGAAACAGTAAGTGATGGAGTCGGACATTGTGGAGAACGATCTTGAAAAAGGCGACGATCTCTTCCATAATTTTCAGCTGCGCCATTCGGAAGGATGATGTCTTTGGGTTGTTTGGGGAAGACCAGACAGCAAGGTCATTGGTCTCATCGGATTAGGGAAGGGCGGGGAAGGAAGTCGGCCGTGCCCTTTCAAAGGAACCATCCCAGCATTTGCCTGGAGCGATTTAGGGAAATCACGGAAAACCTAAATTAGGATGGCCGGACGCGGGATTGAACCGTCGTCCTCCCGAATGCGAGTCCAGTGTGCTAGCCACTGCGCCACCTCGCTCGGTGGATGATGTCAGTGTGTTCCGCAAACGTGTACTCAACCACGTCACTCTAACACTCACAGTCACGCGAATGACGCTCTAACCAGGTCAGAGAGCTAAGACAGGCGTCAAATGACATCAGACATCTGACGTAGCCATCGCCCCCCCCCCCCACCCAACCATGATTACCCTGTTGCGTACCTACCTAGAAAACATGTTATCAAACGGCTGTATCACGGAAACGGTAAGTCTCTAGGCATGGGTTCCTATTCAAAATATCATGTACTTACTCCACTGTATAAGTCATAGGAGTTTGTTACGGGAATTTGTGAATGTCCTGTAGAGACAGAGGCCCGGCAGCGGAACAGCTTTCGTGGTAAGTGGGAACGTGAACAGAATTTGCTGCTCTAGCTGGAAACACGTATAAGATATCCGGAGGTGTTCTAAGAATCTGAGGGGATGAGTGGGAACATGTTTCGGCGGTGACGAATGTGTGTGGGAGGAGGAGGTCGGTGCGCACGACGTTCAAAAACTTGCAGAGAGTGCAAACAATCCTGTCAGAGGGACATCTGCAACTGAGCATTATCTCAGAGGTTAGAAATACCGCTACAGTTGTATGTTTCTTTTATTTGGAACATGACCGGTTTCGGGCTCTTATACGCCCATCTTCAGGTGTCGTACTGACAATAGCAAGAGACGGGAGATAATTTTTATATGCAGCAGCATGTATGAAAAACAAAATGATTCCATAGATACATTAATAAATTTAAAAAAACACCGGTCGGGCTAGGGCTGTAAAACCTAAGTCAATGCCAACGTGACACGAGACAGAACTACAGACGACTGCCTAGGTAAAGAAACATGCAAAGAATACGCTAGTAGCACACCGCATCTTGTACTCGTCCACCGCGGCGCTCTGAAAAACAGCACGACGTGTAAGTTTCCTGGTGTTTTTGCATATTTGTTTGCCCAGGCAGTCGTCTGTAGTACTATATGGTGCCAGAATGAGATTTTCACTCTGCAGCGGAGTGTGCGCTGATATGAAACTTCCTCGCAGCTTAAAACTGTGTGCCGGACCGAGACTCGAACCCGGGACCTTTGTCTGTCGCGGCTCTACCGACTGAGCTACCCAAGCAGGACTCACGCCCGGTCCTCACAGCTTTACTTCTGCCAGTATCTCGTATCCTACCTTCCAAACTTCACAGAAGCTCTTCTGCGAATCTTGCAGAACTAGCACTCCTGGAAGAAAGGATATTGCGGAGACGTGGCTTAGCCATAGCCTGGGGGATGTTTCCAGAATGAGATTTTCACTCTGCAGCGGAGTGTGCGCTGATATGAAACTTCCTGGCAGATTAAAACTGTGTGCCGGACCGAGACTCGAACTCGGGACCTTTGCCTTTCGCGGGCAAGTGCTCTACCATCTGAGCTACCCAAACACTACTCACGGCAGTGCTTACCCGCGAAAGGCAAAGGTCCCGAGTTTGAGTCTCGGTCCGGCACACAGTTTTAATCTGCCAGGAAGTTCCATATCTGGTGCTTGACCGGTGATTTTTAAATTTTTATAATTTTGTATGGAATCTTTTCTTGTATTCCGTGTATATTGCCGCGTGAAAAAATTATCTCCCGTCTCTTTGCTATTTTCAGTACGACACCTGAAGATGGGCGTATAAGAGCCCGAAACCGGTCGCGTTCTAAATAAAAGACCCTACAACTGTATCGGTATTTTCAATCTCTGGTTGCAGAGAGTAGTAGAATTTGAGAGAAATAGAAATCGAAAGCATATTGTCAAAGATAAAATGTGTGGCATAAGACTCTTGTAGATCGGAATTGCGGTGTTAGCTTACTATGACACCTGACCATTAGCAAAGATGGATAGTAGTTGAAATTCGGCAGAGAAGAATAACCTGGAAGCCAGGTGGTGAGAGACGAGAGAGCAGCTTCTAAATGCCCTCGCCTCGTTACCTATTCGAGACAGCGGGTTGTCCTGGCCAGGCTGAAAGAAAGCGAGCCTTATGTATAATGTAACCGGCTTTCGCAACGTTTTCGCCAGCCGAGCGACCTTTGCGCGCCGCTGCCCGGATTCGCACGGGTCCCCTAGCAGAATGAATCTCGCCCACCCCGCGGCCTTGTACCGCCTACGCAGAGCGACCGCAGCGTCGTTATCGGACTCGCACCGCCCAGCGGATCGGCGGGGATTTGCATAGGAACGCGACTTCGCACGGGCCCGTTTCGGCGACCTTTGTGGCCGGCGGGGGCGCATCCACTCTACTGCTGAGGCAACCGCGGCGCTGTCCGGGAGACCCAGATGCGACAAGGACGGTCGGGCGGGCGCGACGCGCCGCTCCGCCGGTCCGGTCACGACGCGCCGGTCCTACTCGCCAAAGGTGCCGCCGCCCACAGTGTAAAAGGCGACGGCAAGCTGGCCAGTTCGGACTTCGTTCATACGGTAAAAGGAACGCACTGCTGCTAAGAGGACTGCATCAAACCAAAGTAGATGCAAATGAATGGCTCTGAGCACTATGGGACTTAACTTCTTTGGTCATCAGTACCCTAGAATTTAAAACTACTTAAACCTAACTAACCTAAGGACATCACACACATCCATGCCCGAGGCAGGATTCGAACCTGCGACCGTAGCGGTCGCGCGGTTCCAGACTTAAGCGCCTAGAACCGCTCGGCCACAACGGCTGGCAAACCGAAGTAGGAATTCACAAGCGGGCACAGTACGCATTTTCAGTGTCCAGTCTTCTCCCCAACCCCCACACTTTACCACCAAACTCAAGCTCCCAGATCATCAACTTACCACTGGCGGTCGGGATTTGTCTTGGCATGACTCTATTACGTATAAGGGGGCAGTCAAACGAAAACGAATGGTTCAAATGGCTCTAAGCTCTATGGGACTTAACATCTGAGGTCATCAGTCCCCTAGACTTAGAAGTACTTACATCTAACTAACCTGACAGCACACACATCTATGCCTGGGGCAGGATTCGAACCTGCGAGCGTAGCAGCAGAGCGGTTCCGGACTGAAGCGCCTAGAACCGCTCGGCCACAGGGGCTGGCACGAAAACGAGACAGTGCGAAACAGTAAGTAAACTGTTTATTATTTCAAAAGTAATCTCCATAGCTGTTAATACATTTATCCTACTGTGGTAAAGACGGTTAATTCATTCATGGAAAAATGTTTGCTGTTGCCTGTGGAATCATGATTGTACACATGCGCGTTCCTCTTCATTCGAAGCAAATAAGCCGGCCGGTGTGGCCGTGCGGTTCTAGGCGCTTCAGTCTGGAACCGCGTGACCGCTACGGTCGCAGGTTCGAATCCTGCCTCGGGCATGGATGTGTGTGATGTCCTTAGGTTAGTTAGGTTTAAGTAGTTCTAAGTTCTAGGGGACTGATGACCACAGATGTTAAGTCCCATAGTGCTCAGAGCCATTTGAAACATTTTTTGAAGCAAATAATTGTTTTTTCAGCGCTCAATAAATATGGAAATCGCATGGAGAAAGTCAAAGAAAAAGTTCATCATGACTTCCCTTTAGCTGACGTGCCTGTTGTTTGGACTACGCTGCAGAAGTTACGCTGGGAAGTTCTTACACATCATCCATACAGTTCCTATTTCTAACTATGCTATATGCATATTTTGAAGCCTTGGAGAAAAACATTCGTGGCCGTCAATTGTTTCGAACGAAGGATATTACCATGATTCCGTAAGCAGTCGGTAACATTTTTCTATGAAGGCATTGACCGCCTTGTCTCACAATTGGAGAAATTTATTAATAGTTACTGCGATTACTTTTGAAATAATAAACAGTTTACTTAATTTTTGTCCATCTCTCTCATTTTCATTTGAAAGCGCCGAATTTTTAAGAATGGATGGAATTCGAGCGACGCGTCACGTGGCGTAATCATGTCACAAAACACGCGAATAAACGTTACTCAGTTCTTTCTTGAGAGTGTAAGGACAAGCTGTACACTACAAACTCTCTCTGACACCAGCTCTTGTATCTTGTGTGGCTCCTCATTCGCCAACAGCTCCTCCAAAACAAAAATTTTCGCATTTTTTCAGGTGCTGATAGATACGTCTTCAACACACGCGTAGGAGAATTATCAGCCCAACCCACTATCAACATATTCATTCAGCATAAGTCCATATAATTTAACAAAAAATCACAAGCTCCACCGCACGTCTGTACTATATTGTAGCAGTTTTCTGTCTATGGTCCAATTTTCATCGAGCTACGTTACCTGACAGTCACACATCATGCGGAAGTTACTTTCGTGCTGAAATTTTGCATTGAAGAGTATGCAGCAATTCAGAATAGCCACTACACGTTGACCTCCTATAATCTCAAATTAAATTTCATCAATTATGTTCTCACGAATCATTTACTGCTTTTGCGTACACGGCACGGAAACATGGCATTTATCTTTGGTATTGACACTGTTACTTATTTCTCTTCACCCTGTGCCTTTCTTCTGTCTCCAAGATATTGTCATTGTTGGGACGTTAAACACCAATTTCCCCACCGAAAATAGCTGTGTATTTTACGACAAAAATTGCACCAGAAATATTGAAAACTCTGCGTATTGTTTCCATGAGGTTACTGTTGCACGTATATTAACGGACCGTCGTCAGAAGTACAAAATGGGGAAATAACGTGTACATCAAATAACATTAATAAATTAACCACTCTAATTAAATCTCCTAGTGATATCCCCGCGAACTTCATTTCACGTATATTCAGGATATAGTTCGCGAATACTGCACTATCCTTTCTGGGACGAAGTGTTGAAGCAGTGTCCTATGAAGTTTTCATCCTGACTGTCTTCATTACTACCGACTCGTTATGTGCATTATAACAAGTGCTGATATTTCTAAATCTAATTTTCCAAAGGTTAGCTTTCTCTAGTGGGAAAGTTTCGTCGTAACTAACTTGGACTTCACCGACAAATAAATGTCTATAGGAAGAAACGTTTTGTAAGCGGTCCTATTGGCTGTTGCGCCACTGTAGAAAGCAGTTGTGTGAAAACAGCACACACTCGTGGGTCCTGACTAATTTGTTGGGCCGTACCGACGAGAAAAATTTCTCCTCCCGTGTGTCACATTGCAACGACACAATGTTTTAATGAGAATGTCTGCAGTACAAGCGACTCGTAAGAGATGGAACAGGCAGTTAGAATAAAATAAACATTGAGAAAATACACCAGATTGTGCAGTATATAGTGGACAGTGAGGTTGACATTGTAAGTAGTCTTTCATTATGATGCAGGGTGATTTATTGTTTTTGTTGATAATAATAACATTCGTTGTTAGTAATTGGTAATGTTATTATCATAACTACGGTCATGTTCATGATCATTATCATCAACAAATATATCAAAGTGGCCCATAGAGCGTTAGATACGTCCCCTTTTTTTGTTTCTTGCTGCCTGCTTGTAAGAGACAAACTATATTAAAAGGGCATCTAAATCGGGGAATCACTTGCGTAACTTCATTGATGGTTGACCCTGAGGTGACGCAGAGAAACTAAGGGCACGGCAGATCGGAGCAGATGGGTATGAATGGGACCATGATCGTCTCATTTTCAGCTCCATATTGATGGCTTGTGTGAAGTAATTTTTTTGCAGTTTATGTGAGGGCTTTTTCTTAAGTGTACCTGTTGAGTGTAAGTGACTCCAACGGTTGCGTGTATTGAGTGGTGTCTTATTTGTGTACTATGGTGATGAGCTGAGGGACAGAGTGCTGGCATGTTGCCTACTCCTCTCGAATAGCACCAACGGAGCCATAGAGCTTCAGATCCGTACAGGCAGATGGATCGTATTGAACAGTGTCACGTGTCCTTACCCGATGAGACATCGTGAAGAGTTTTGAAATTTGGTCCAGGACTCTGGCGCAAAGTCTGGTGATCAGGGACTTGACGCCAGCACGTATCTACCATGAAAATGGTTTAGAGACGACCAAGAGCATTGTTACTCTTATAAAAGTCGGCACTGGCTTCTGGAAGGAGATCCAATCAGAAACGGCGATCCCTTTAGGGAAATATCGAAGAAAGGGGCTATTTTACGCTAATAATTCTTACAGTATGTGGGGCCACAGTAATAATATATTTCTTTCAAGTGAGTACCTCCATTATTTACAGTGTTACACTTACACTTACACAATCATGATTTCGGCTTCAAAGTTCCATTATCAAGTGTTTTAAGTGTTACACATTGCCTAAGATTGCATACTGTCATATTAAAATACACCATCTCGATTGAATGTCAGTCGCGATCGTCATGCTTTCGCGATTTTTAAAGGAGGGGTCATGGCGCCTCGTAAATAACGTCTGGTATGAAAATGAAAAGCTGAAGCGTCAGCAGGAAATATGAAGCCATCTGGAAAGGTAACTGGAACTAAACGAAGCTCTCATTCTGCCAATTTGTTCTTCGGTCGTTCATCTTGACTGAATATCATTCAGTCAAGACGGTATACTCAGTGATGAAACAAAGCAGTAGGCTCTACCAGAAATATCGACTCTTAGACAATGTGTCTAATAGTGTATTTTAATATGACAGTATGCAATCTTAGGCAATGTATAACACTTAAAACACTTGATAATAGCACTTTGAAGCCGAAATCATGATTGTGTAAATATAAATGTAACACTGTAAATAAACAAGTCTAATGGCGGTACTGACTTTAAAGAAATATTTTATGCTATTTTGCTTGCTAATTTTGTAATAGTCCCTATATTTGTTTCCATATTACTGATTCTCTGTTAACTTCTTAGAATTTCTATGTATATTTTATTTAATTTACAATTCAACATTAATTTCGTTAAACTTGGTTATCCTGTGTATTGCGGACTCGGTCGAAAGCCTATTTCCGTCAAAAGATGTTCAGAAATAGGTACGGCTGTTGCAGGGGTTTACGACCGAAGAACAAATTGGCAGCATGAGAGCCTCGTATAGTTCCGGTTACCTTTTCAGATGGCTTCATGTTTCCTGCTGAGGCTTAAGCTTTTCATTTTCATCCGAGACGTTATTTACGAGGCACCGTGACCCCAATATAGCCCTCCTTTAAAAACCGCGAAAGCATCACGATCGCGACCACGCTGGGTTCATAAATTTTGCCGCCGTTTTAGGTTACGACACCGGCGGACGACAGAAAAGGAAGCCCGGGCGAGGAACAAAAGCTCGTCCTCGTCTCGCCGGGCCAGCGCATACTTTACGAACCAGATCCCGGACAGGACAAAAGGCGAAGCAGTCCGCCGAAATGTGGCGACCTTGTTTGGCCCTCCATCCCAGTGCGGGCGCGTCCCGAACCTCGTGCTCTCTGGCTGACTCGCCACATACGATTACGGCCGCGTCGTTGCTTTCACTCTCTCCGCCTGGCGCTGTGGGCGGGGACAGCATTTAGCACATCTTCTCACCGTAACCGACAGTTAGTTGCGGGTTTTTCTAAGCGTTGCTCACCGGTGGCGTTGCGTAGTGTCCGCTCTGGCGTGATGAGTCCTGTCCTTCATTGACTGAGCTCCGTTAGGAGCGGGAGAGAAAAAGGCAAATCACTAACGGAGATTTCGTTTTTCAACATCCAGAGAACGACGACAGTGAGAAACATTCTTTCTCGAGATTTTACGAGACACGGTCATTTCATTGTTATGCGAGAGCCTCTAAAGTGAAGATGGTCAACTCTGTAGTCGATAAGGAGTAAGTTAACGAACTGAATGACTAGCTAGAAGGCAAAACACAGCAAGCTCAGTCCATAGTGATTACCAGAAGAGCCGCGCGGGATTAGCCGAGCGGTCTGGGGCGCTGCATTCATGGACTGTGCGGCTGGTCCCGGCGGAGGTTCGAGTCCTCCCTCGGGCATGGATGTGTGTGTTTGTCCTTAGGAAAATTTAGGTTAAGTAGTGTGTAAGCTTCGGGACTGATGACCTTAGCAGTTAAGTCCCATCAGATTTCACACTCATTTGAACATTTCCAGAAGATGGGAAACCACAACGAAATCAATTATCGAACACTGTAAATTTTAAGAAAGGCGTAGTTCCACCAGGTTGTTTTTTGAATTTGTGATTTATTAAGCACTACTAGGTTGAGCTTAGCTAATTTTCACATTTGTAGACATGTGAAAGCACAATAAACTGCTGTGTGTTGGTGTGGTTAGTGGCGATGCATTGTGGCGTCATACAGTTTGACAACCGTGCTATGCATAACAACGCATGACACAAAATTCTTAACTGACGAGGGTGATACAGACGAATTCGAAAATGAAGCAAGCTCGACACTAGTTGTGCTTAATAAAGTAGAATTTTTCAAAATAAAGGCTGATGGAACGATGTCCTTCCGATCTATCGAGCTTGCGCCTACCCATAAGAAGTTGTATCAAATGGCGTGGTCTGATGGCTTCAGATGATACAAGGCTAATGGCGAGGCGTGACTGCCACGCTTATGTCAGTACAGAATTCCTGTAGAACTGCTTTCCTCGTGCTCGGAGTCGCGAAAAACTGTCTCAGACTGCACGCTGGCGGGGAATCCAGGTCACTTTCTAATGCAAAGGTACACTTAGTATTCTCTTTGACATCATAACAGAAAATAGTCCGCAAGTGATGATCGAAAGGATCACTGTGTTAAGAAAGAATCTAGGGATACCAGTCACTGAGTGCTGGCCCTTGACTGGACCATACGTGGGATCCTTCGTACACGCCGATCAGGAGGCCTGAGGATGGCGTAATACAGCACTGAAACTGGTTGCTCGAATAAAATAATTTGAAATTTAGACGGCTGAATGTGTCTGATTCGACATTTCAGACTGAACAGCTGAGGTTCCTTAACCTTCTGTATAAATATGGACTCACAGATAACAGAAAATGTTTCGTAATCGGAAACCATTGGTCCTCACCAGAAAAGAAGAAGAAGGAGTAGAGTGGGTATCTCAATTTGTCAACTCTAGGCTTGGTGAACAACATAAGAAGGTTGAAACATCCCCTTTCAACAATTATACATGACTGTGCTTAAACTGACACACAATATTTTTTTAGCGCAACGCAATCTGACTTCCAGAAATCCCTACAAAGGAATGGCCCTGACTAACATTAACCTGTACCTTTCACAAATCACTTACCTCACAAAAATCTTCGTTACTCAAGCTACTGCAATACAGCGAGCGCCACTACAGCCAGCTAAATAAAAGATTCAAACTACAGAAGGCACTAACTACTGATAGGCGTAGTTAGCAAATGAAAGATTTTGATAGAGAACAAACAATGTATTTACCTTAATAATCATAACATATATAGCAGTTCATGCCATCCAGTATTACAAATTTCAAAACTCCGCCATCTCTCTCCCCACATCCACCACTGCTGGCGGCTCACCTCCAACTGTGCAACGCTACGCGCTGTTCACGTCCAGCTGCCCAACACTACAATGGCAGACAACAATGCAAACCAACCACAGACTGCACACAGCACAGCCAGTGATTTTCATACAGAGCGCTACGTAACGTTGCCAATAAGAAAACATAAACAGGAACAAACAATGTATTTACCTTAATAATCATAATATATATAGCAGTTCATGCCATCCAGTATTACAAATTTCAAAACTCCGCCATCTCTCTCCCCACATCCACCACTGCTGGCGGCTCACCTCCAACTGTGCAACGCTACGCGCTGTTCACGTCCAGCTGCCCAACACTACAATGGCAGACAACAATGCAAACCAACCACAGACTGCACACAGCACAGCCAGTGATTTTCATACAGAGCGCTACGTAACGTTGCCAATAAGAAAACATAAACAGCCTACTTACAAGGCAAAACGAAAATTACTTTTCATATCGATCGAAAGCATCATCAAATACTCACCAGATACTGTCTGAAATGCAAGGAGCAAGTTTTGTAGGAGTGCTATTATTGCTCTCCTTATGCGCAGGTGCGCGACGTCTTGGCGCAAAGTTGAAAAGTTTACGGAAATGGCTTTATTGAAATCACCATGTAACAAATTTTTTTTTAAATGAAATCAAAATACAAGTTCGTTTATCAAAGGTAGGTAAGTGGCAGTGGAGAACCATTTTCTCCATTCAGAAGTTTATAAACATTGCTGCTTTCCGACATATAAATTTCAAGTTCTTCTAGGATGTTCAAAATGTCAACTCACGTTGGCTGTTTGTAGAATTTGAAGATGTTCTTTAACTTATCATTACTCGACGACAATATGAAGCTGCTTTGAATCGGTATCAAAAGTAATTTTCGTTATAGTTATTTTACGTTTTGCCATATACACAATTCTGACGATGGCCAGTGGTACCTGTAACTTGTTAAGGACGTAAAACTTTTCTGTGATTGTGTCAAAATAAATATTAAGTGTACAGTTAAAAAGTCAATCACTATCTCCGCGACAAAATGTCATTTTTCCAGAGATTCAGATTATTGTGAACGATCGTATTATAGTTCTGTCAAAAGCTGTTAGTGTCACTAGAGCAGTCACCTTTGATTTAAGAAACCCGTGAATATCTTCTGATACACACTGAATTCCCTACTTCCTACACGAGAACACGCTTTACCAGGCGCCTATGGCGTGAGCTACATTTAATGCGTTCAATCCTAAACGTAGTTCGGGGTAGGACTTTTGCATACAAAAAACGAGGTTCTGAAATGTATGTAAACTGTAACGATAGTCTTTGTGCGGGTCACTTCAACCCAGCAGATGAGAGCGTTTTCCAAAACATCGACCTATCAGCAGGCTTCAAATAATTGACTTAATTCATAAGCCCTCTGGGTGAAGCGTATCTGCAGTGGACGGATCGCTGTCAAAAGTGTCACATGTCCTCACCCCTTAAGACACGGCGAACAAGTCGGATACACAGCCAAGGCCACCGTAACACACTCCGTAGTGATCCAAATCTTAGGTCACTAGCTTATCCCTTTTCTTCTTAACAGTGAGCGCCAAACCAATGAATGTGTTAAATGAAGGCAGCATTTTCCCACTTATGTTTCTAAGCGACTGTCGAGTGTTTAACTGTAACAACGTGCCGTATAAATGAAAATGGCAGCGTATTCACATGACGTGCTTTCATTCATTTTGCTTTACAAATCGAACTGTTAGTGGCATAACAGATAATCAGTGCACGTAAGGCGTGAGAAATAAATAACCAAATTTGTAAAGAGAAATGGCAGCAAATAATGTGAATACGCTGCCTTCTTCGTACCTTACTGAAAAGTTCGATAATGGCTTAAAAAGGCGAAACTAGTTGTGGGACGAAGAAGAGGTCCAAACAAATACAGCCTAAGATTTTCTTTCCCGTATTAGGCAAATTGATGACAATTTCTTGGAGTAGACTGCTGCCATACTAGTGTGCAGCAGTAATCACTATTTTACCAGTTCATCCCTTTCCCAGCAATTCCATTATAGTACTGCTTGCATACAACACCGCACGTTCCCAGATATCACTGGTGGCTTCATTTCTTTGTTATTTTTATTGTGAATTAGCACAACATATTCGTCGCAGTTCTGTGTCTACGCCATCACCTCAAGAAGCTATTCTTACGGTAAATCACCCGCAGCCGCGTCATGCAACGGTACTCGGCACCATTCACTATAGGAAAACAGTGTCACAGAATGCGAAGGAATGCCTGACTCCCCTAAGTGCCGTAATTTGACCGGTCTGTCCCCCTCTCTCCGTGCGTTGCTTCACCCGGTGACGCTGCACCCACAGGCTCCGACAATTAACACGGCCGACTTACCGCAGGAGAAAACAGCCCGTCAGCTCCGCGCCTCTGCCGTCACAGTCCGAATGCAGTCGGTCTAGTCTTAGAATCCTTCTTTTACCAGTACCTATGTCCTTAGGTAGGATAACAGCAAAACTATGGGAAACGATGTGCCTACAGGCTTCAACTGGTTCCTGCTTTCCTCTGGCCTCTAAAGGCTTGCTCTTTCGGCCACTTCTACACTCCTGGAAATGGAAAAAAGAACACATTGACACCGGTGTGTCAGACCCACCATACTTGCTCCGGACACTGCGAGAGGGCTGTACAAGCAATGATCACACGCACGGCACAGCGGACACACCAGGAACCGCGGTGTTGGCCGTCGAATGGCGCTAGCTGCGCAGCATTTGTGCACCGCCGCCGTCAGTGTCAGCCAGTTTGCCGTGGCATACGGAGCTCCATCGCAGTCTTTAACACTGGTAGCATGCCGCGACAGCGTGGACGTGAACCGTATGTGCAGTTGACGGACTTTGAGCGAGGGCGTATAGTGGGCATGCGGGAGGCCGGATGGACGTACCGCCGAATTGCTCAACACGTGGGGCGTGAGGTCTCCACAGTACATCGATGTTGTCGCCAGTGGTCGGCGGAAGGTGCACGTGCCCGTCGACCTGGGACCGGACCGCAGTGACGCACGTATGCACGCCAAGACCGTAGGATCCTACGCAGTGCCGTAGGGGACCGCACCGCCACTTCCCAGCAAATTAGGGACACTGTTGCTCCTGGGGTATCGGCGAGGACCATTCGCAACCGTCTCCATGAAGCTGGGCTACGGTCCCGCACACCGTTAGGCCGTCTTCCGCTCACGCCCCAACATCGTGCAGCCCGCCTCCAGTGGTGTCGCGACAGGCGTGAATGGAGGGACGAATGGAGACGTGTCGTCTTCAGCGATGAGAGTCGCTTCTGCCTTGGTGCCAATGATGGTCGTATGCGTGTTTGGCGCCGTGCAGGTGAGCGCCACAATCAGGACTGCATACGACCGAGGCACACAGGGCCAACACCCGGCATCATGGTGTGGGGAGCGATCTCCTACACTGGCCGTACACCACTGGTGATCGTCGAGGGGACACTGAATAGTGCACGGTACATCCAAACCGTCATCGAACCCATCGTTCTACCATTCCTAGACCGGCAAGGGAACTTGCTGTTCCAACAGGACAATGCACGTCCGCATGTATCCCGTGCCACCCAACATGCTCTAGAAGGTGTAAGTCAACTACCCTGGCCAGCAAGATCTCCGGATCTGTCCCCCATTGAGCATGTTTGGGACTGTATGAAGCGTCGTCTCACGCGGTCTGCACGTCCAGCACGAACGCTGGTCCAACTGAGGCGCCAGGTGGAAATGGCATGGCAAGCCGTTCCACAGGACTACATCCAGCATCTCTACGATCGTCTCCATGGGAGAATAGCAGCCTGCATTGGTGCGAAAGGTGGATATACACTGTACTAGTGCCGACATTGTGCATGCTCTGTTGCCTGTGTCTATGTGCCTGTGGTTCTGTCAGTGTGATCATGTGATGTGTCTGACCCCAGGAATGTGTCAATAAAGTTTCCCCTTCCTGGGACAATGAATTCACGGTGTTCTTATTTCAATTTCCAGGAGTGTATGTCTACAGTGGGTCGTGAAATCCCAGCCACGGTGAAACTGGCTGTCTGCTACAAAAATAAGCGGTCAAAGGTGAAGTTCGTGCATAATGGCAGACAGAACTGGAGGATAAGCTACAAATGGAATGTGGATTTTTGTGTTAATAAGGTGACTAACAGAGAAGCAGAGTGAATGACGGAAAATGAAAGAGAGGTTCAGGAGTGGGGTTAAATTTCGAGGCAAAAGGATATGGATCACCAGGTTCATTGATGGCATTACTATTCTCGGCGAAAATAAGGAAGAATTGCAGAACCCGTTGAATAGAATGAACAATCTAAAGAACAGAGAATATCGAGGAAGCCACAGATAGATGCATGTAATAAGGAGTGGGAGAATGAGATTAATGATGAACTTACATCGAAACTGGGAACCAAGTAGTAGATTTTTCTTCTGTTTCCTGATCTTTATCCCATATCATCACGGGGTCGGCATGTTAATGTCTCGATTTGCCAATGTTAAAGGTACAGTGTAGCCAGATGCTCCTTCCTGTTGCCAACCTTCAGCCCCTCCTCTCCCCCCCCCCCCCCTCTCCCCCTTCCCTCCCATCCGGGGACCGAATTTGTGTATCCCAAAGGTCTGCGCCTAGTGGAATCCCACGTGAAAGTGTACGATCGTTATCTGAACATACACCAGTCGTGTTACAGAGACGGGACGTGGGTACCAGGCCGGTATTCGCCTAGTCGGGTGTGGGAAACCGCCTAAAGAGCCAGAGCTGTCTGGCACACCGGAAGTGGTGGGCTAACGCATGTGTGTCTGGGCGGGTCCGGATCAAGTAGTAGATGAAGTGGGGGAATTCTACTATCCTGGAAGTAAAATAAAGAATGTCAGGGGAACCAAAGAAGAAGCAAATAATCTTGATCATATTGAGCCCGCTGCTGATTAAAGAAAATCACCTCAGATGTGTTATTACACATTTGTTGTGTTGCGATCGGTTTCTCTGGACATGCTCCGATTGCCGAGTTGTGCAGAAGTCAAGACTAGATGGTATGGTTGTCGTACGTAATGCTAAAGACAATACACAAGAAGATGATCAGTGTTTATGTACGAGAAGCAGACCATCTATGTCTTGACTGCAGCACCACTCGCCAACGTGAACATGTCGAAAGAAACGAAACAGGTCGTAACACAACAAATATGTAAAAATACAGCTGAGGTGATGTCCTTAATAATTAAAAGTAAGAAGCAGACTAACAGAGGCAGTGAAAGTATTCCTCGCTAAAAAAAAAGGCTCCCAGTATCACACATTGCCCATAATTTGTTGAAGAAATATATGAGTATATACGTCTGAAGCACAACATTGTATGGAAGTGAAACATCGACTGTAGGAAAACCACAAGAAAAGGGAGAGGATAGTGGTACAAGAGGTAGACTCCACCACTTACCTTAAAGTAACGTGTGGACAGTAGACGTAGGACAAACCATAAATATGCTATATATGTACCATGAGACATAACGTGAATTCAGCTCCTACGGAAATCGTGCAATAGTTCAGTTCTGAGCCCAGTCATTGCTGATGTGGTATTGTTATGGCTGGTGACAGACGGTTATCTACCAGAACTGGAATTAAAGAAAGAGAAAAATGTTTAAATGTCTTCCTGGATCACTGAGGGATTTGCAGAAACTGTGTCTGAGCTCGTGAAGAAACGAAGGGCTTATCTTTTCATTTTTAGAACAGACAACAACAGTCGCTGCTGCGTGGAATACGCTCTGCTACGCTCCGCTTTGTCGGCGCGCATTTCCTGGGTAGCCGCTCCTCTGCATTCGCCGGCCGTCGCGGCCTTCAGCGAAGGCGAGCGTCTGTCGCATTTTGCGATCTCGGTGTTGCCTCCAGACACATAAAGTCCCACAAGTGCGCCAGGCGACTTCTCAAAGAGCACGGCAATCCCCGAGTGCCGTCTGGCATCTCTATCACTTTTCGCCGCTGAACTGCTGTCCATAGTCCCGTCCACCGATGGGTACAATCTCGATCATTCTCCTGATTGCTGAAGTACTCGATCATTCGCAACTTTCCCATAGTTTTCTTTAATTTCTATTTCGTGTAACAGTAACAGAGCTTGCATATTCAAAAGATTACAGTATAAGCACTTCCAATTTTATTTTGTCACAGTTATGTCACACTGTCAGGCTGATCGGTATTTTATATACACTGTCTGATGGGAAATATCTAGGCTCGCATTAGTGGCCATTAATATGGACTGTGCCCACTCATCGACTTTACGATGGCTTTAACTCTCGTCGATTATCAAATTCGCTACACTTGTAAAAATTACTTATTTCTAAAAACGAAAACAGGACATGGTTTCCAGACATATGTTCCATCTTCTGGTGCACATTAGACTGTGAACCTACAAAGGATGCTTAAGTGAGGTTAATATAGGTTAAAATATGTTAAAAAGTGCATCCCTGGTACTTGGTATGCAACTAAATATCCTCTACCATTATAGATCTGCCAGAAAGCTTTCGCAGAGTAGGACGACGGTCTGGACTGAGGGGTCCGCCGCACATGGATCCGTATGAAGACTGTTGTCTCCTTGGCAGACATGGGGTTGAAGAGAATACTCTGTTGCATGCCATGTATCAGGGATGCACAACTTTAACATATTTTAATCTATTTCAACCACAGGTATACATCCTTTGTGAACTCGTATTTTAATGTGCACCTTAAGATGGGACACACGCTCTGTAACCGTGTTGCGATTTCCTTCTTAGAAAGAAACAATTTTTACAACTGTATTGAATTTTATCCTTAACGATAAATAACAGTTGTGGATGTCCTGTCAAGAGAAACGTGCTCTAACTCTGTGGAGATGTCTACAATGAGGTGTCGGAATGTCTTTGGACGAATGACAGCCCATTCTTTCTCGAGAGAATGGGGGGACGTTGGACGCAGGGGTCTGGAGCGAAGTCCACGCTGTAACTCATGCCAAAGGCGTTGTATTGGCTTCAGCTCTGGACTCTGGGCATGCCAGTTCATTTCAGGAATGATTTCGTCCGCAAACTATTGTCTAACAGCTGCTGTTTTGTGGCAGGGTTCATTGTAATGCTGACACAAACAATTATCCTCTCCGAACCGTTCCTCTATTAAACGCCCGTACACAGTGCTCTAAAGTGTGTTCTTATCCTTCCGCATTTAGCGCAGACAAACAAGTGATTACAGTCCCAGAAAAATTGGGTGATGTATGCAGGACAAAGAGCTTCACAGATTAAGCATGTGAATAACGTTCTGGTCCACGTGATGCGCATATGCAAGCAATTATTCGACTTGGCATCGATTAATAAAATTATTTGATGTCCTCCTGAGGGATATGGTGCCAAATTCTGTCCAACTAACTGGTTAAATCGTTAAAATCCCGAGGTAGTTGGAGGGCCCTACCTGCAGTGCTCCAAACTTTCTCAACTGGTGAGAGATCCGCCGACCTTGCTGGCAAAGGTAGGGTTTGGCAAGCCTGAAGACAAACAGTAGAAACTTTCACCGTGTGTGGGCATTAAAGTGCTGAAATATAAGCTCAGGATAGCTTGCCATGAAGGGCAACGAAACGGAGCGTAGGCTATCGTTGACGTACCGCTTTGCTGTAAAGGTGCCGCGTATGACAACCAAAGCTATCTCCCCGTGAAAATAAATGGCGCTCCAGATCATCACTCCCGGTTGTTGGACCATGTGGCGGCCGATAGTCAGATTGATATCCCATCGCTGTGCGAAGCGTCACCAGGCACGTCGTTGGCCCGAAATCTCATTGAGTGTAGTAAAATTGTCTTCAGTGATGAGTCCCACTTCTAAATGAACCGCGATGACCAGCGAAAACGTGTCTGGAGTCGCCTTGGACAGCGGTGGGATAGCAATCTGACTGTCGTCCATCATACGGCCTGGCCACCAGGAGTTATGGTCTGGGGTGCCGTTTTATTTCGTAACAACACCTCTTGGATTATCTTCCTCGGCATCCTTACGGCACAGAGGTAAGTCGACGACATTCTACACCCTGTTTCGTTACCCTTCATGACAAGCCATCCTGCAGTTACATTTCTTGGTCATTGGGTATCTCCCGACTGAGAATATTTGGACCATTACTGGTAGGGCCCTCCAACTAGCTCGGGATTTTGACAACCTAACGCGCCAATTGAACAGAATTTGGCACCATATGCCTCAGGAGGATATCCAACTCTGTCAATGCCAAGTAGAATACCTGCATTCATAGGTGCCTCAGGTGGACCAACACACATTATTGACTTCCTCAATTTGTGGAGCTCTTTCTGTTGAATAAATCATCCAAGTTTTCTGAAGCTGAAATCATTTGTTTGTCTGTATATCTACATCATATCCAGATTTCCGTCCATGCGATAATTCCTTCATGGTGCGTTGTTTTTTCTTGCCTTTGAGTTTATTTAGGTTTAACACAGAACAGCCAAATGTGATTTTATATTTTATATATTAAACGACACAATTACCGTAAAGACGAAATAAGGAAGAGACAAGAAAGAAAATAAAGATAGGCGAAGTGCGTTATTACGAAATTATTCACTTAAGTATTTCAGTCAGCTCTGACTTTATTCCGTTCTGCTGTGTTTATCTTTTTCTAGACTCTCGCTGTTGTTTATAATATAAAACAAAATGAGAGTCATGCGTGTAAGTCGCCTTTTTATATAATATTAAGTTATGTAGATTACATTTCCTTGGGTAAAAGTAGGATAAATATGTTCTCAACCGAAAGTTCAATTTGAGTACCTCAGTACTGTACTAGCCGTCGTTCTCCGACTGTCTACTACTCTTCTGCCCCTGGCACGCACTGACTTCTGATAGAAGACGATGGCTCCATTCGGCAAACATACACAATTAAAAGTAACTGTATACTCCTGAATATAAATTTACAAAATCACGAAAACCGTCACGGGTGTTACTAATACTGTGACTGTCGCAGAATTACTGAAAAGTTTGTAACAAGTTGGAACTATGAATTGGAACGGGACTAGCCGAGCGAGGTGGCGCTGTGGTACACTGGACTCACATTCGGGAGAATCACGGTTCAAACCCGCGGCTGGCCATCGAGATTCACGTTTTCAGTGATTTCCCTAAATTATTTCAGGAAAATGCCGGGATGATTCATTAGGAAGGGCACGGCTCATTTCCTTCTCCATCCTTGACACAACCCGAGCTTGTTCTTCGTCTGTAACGACACCGGTATCGATGGGACATTAACTCCGAGCTTTCCTTCCACTCTTCCTTCCTTGGAACGGGACTCTAACTCCCTATTTTGGTGAGCCGAGATTCTATCGACGTATCCCTGGGCGCCTCATTGACAGACTGAAAACTTCTACCGTGACAGTTTGACGACGTATGTTTAAAAACGGTTCTTGTTAGATAAGCAGGCGTCCTGCGACCTGCACCGTGAATGGCCTACTCACTTTCGCAACACTGCTACGTCTTTGGCTGCGACAATCCTTTGACACCAGCGGCACTCCCACCTGCGTTATATCACCTGCTTGCAGAGGCAGGTCGCGCCTGCGGAGGTCGCTTTTTTTCGAAAGTGGGGCGGTGACCAGGTTGCGTCACGCAGGAAGCGCCATGGATGCCAGCAGGCCAACTGTTCCAGACTACCAGAGCCTGGACAACAGCCTATCCCAGGCTCATCGCCTGTGTCAGTCTCCGTCGGGCGAACGGTGCGAGCCGAGACAACCGCAGTGGCAAGTGGCTCATTCTCACAGAGGTAGTGATGGTGCCAATAAAGTTTATTTGTTTAACATGTTTCTACATACAGTGCAATAAATCGAGTCGTCAACTTCATATGAGCAGAAGTTTTGAATAAACGGATTTTGAAAATAATATCATATTTGTTTGGTTCAGATGGATAAACAGGAATGCCAATGGCTGGAATAATGTTCTATAGTAACGCTGCTTGCTTCGGGCGTCTATCGGAGCTGGGAAAAGTTTCCATCATAACATAGCTTGTTTAGGACCCATTTCATCAAAGGAAATTCTTAAAACGATGGCAAAAGTTTATACGGAGAACCTCTCCTTCATTTGCAACAGTTAAGAAATGGGAAATTGGATACAAACGTGCCTTCACTTATATTGTCGATGATCGACGTGAAGTGCGTCCAGAACCCTTCAAACACAGCTGAAAATACCGAGGAAGAGTACAATATGATTAAAGATCCCCTAAAGAGAAGAAGTACGGCACACTTTACACGAGGAATTACCTAGAAAAAGCTTTTTCTAAGACAAATGCCGCATTGGTTCGATGCTTACTAGAAGCCAATGCGAAAATGATTGCCATGGCAATGTTTGGAGGGTTTGAAAAAGAATGCAACATTGACCTTTGATAAACTGCAACACAAGGTGGAAACAATCGTCCGTATAACTTTTGTGAGCGATATGTTGATGTATTCAATTTTCATGGATAACGTTCACAGTCACGTAATTTGAAGGACACATGATAACATTAGACTTTTTAAACTATGTGTTCATCAAATACACTATTGCAAGTTTTGCCGCGTGGTCGTTATCTAGTGGAGTACTGCGAGATATTTTACCTTTTTTCGCTGCAGTCAAAACTCCAATTTATTTACCCTTCCTTACCGTTTCTAGACAGGGATGAGAAATATTTCGTACAAATGTTTACTCACGAAAGTTAATTGTCACTGGCTTCCTCAAGACAGACCATCGCTGACTATAATTCAACGGACGATTTTTCTTCGGATTCTTATACCATTTAATCAGTTCAACTCACGAACGCACTTGAAGGTGCAAGACGAAGGCTACATTTGTTACTGCCCATGTCCTCCCTCTGGTTCTTCACTCTGTTTGGAACGAGAAGGTACTACTCTCATATTATTTGCAAGTTTTACCGCAAAATTCATCTAAAAACCGTAACAGGTACTTTCACATACGCTCTTGGTGATATACCTTTAAGGAGAAACATATTGTCATTTTACTGCTTTTTGCGATATTACCTTCGTTCACTGTGTGATACTCTGCATGGATGCGGAAAAATACTTCACAGTCTGAAGGCATCTCACAGTTCCAGCTCGTGACGGTACAGGAATCGAGTACTGAGAAGAAACTCTCGCAGTACTCCAGCCGCTTGCTATAGTCTGTCGTTTGGCTGCGTGACGAACCTCGTGAATCAGAACGGTAACTTGCGATGGTAAAGGCTTCGGCACGGCACCCGGAATTGAATTGCTGTTTCCGATTTGCTACTGCATTGGTTCTTGGCCACAAGTTTACCGCAGATGTTTAATCGCAAATATCGAATTACATGCGAAGTATGTGTAATTCTGATTACCTCATCAACGACGAAATAGTTTTTAAAGTGTGAATATACATCGGTAATATCCAGAAAGTGATGGATTTAAATATTACTGTGCGTCATCTCAGCGTCTGAAGAGGGACCTTCTGCTTGTTGACGCAATGCGATAACAGTGCTGCATGTTTCCGTGACTGTACATAATCCCTGAAGACGTAAGACTGCAGAAATAATCTGAGGTAACTGTTTTGTGGGGATGCGTATATACCTCTGGAATGCTTCCAAGGAGTCTGCGGCAGCGAATTCGTCCTTCATTTAAGGATGACTGGAGTTTCCGACAAATATCAGTAGTTGGAGAGTTGTGCTTATTAGCCATGACAGTTTTTCATACCGATATTTTATTGATATTTTAGGAGACGGAAACGAAGATTTTACAAATCATTTCAAACTTGTTTCGGAGACTTCAATGCATGGTTGAGACACCAGCACGAATTTTTCACTGATAATTACAGCTCAGCCTGGACAATTTCAGATCTAGATGAACGTTTATTATGACCTATTTCTGTGGACTATCGCGTAGAGCGCTGGACTGCAAAACAGCGTTGTGGTAGAGTGGGTTCTTGCGGAACCATTTCGCCTGTGAAATAAATGTTGTCGTCACACACGGCTCATCCTGGAAAAAGAGGTACATATTCTACATATCCAACAAAACAGACGTAAAGCCGATTCCGTTACTCCGCCATAAGACAAAGTTCCTGGTACTGACAGACAGACATTGTGTTGAAATAACGATACGCCGACAGAAACTACTTGTGGCCGCAAAAATATAATACCGAATATGTGTGAGATACGGGCACTAAAATAGTGTGAAAACAAAGATAGGGCGAGAAAGTAATGAAAGAGGGCAGGAGGAGGGAGAGGGGATGTGGGGAGTGGAGGGAAGAAGAGAGAATGATGTTGACTCTTTAGAGGTAAACCAATTTGTTACAGATACTGTGGCGTTTAGCGAGAAGTATGTCACTAAAACTTTGAAATATAACGAAGAATCATCTGCTTTTCTTTTCAGGAGAGGGTTATTGTTGGTCGACAATAACGAGGAGGTGGTTTGTAGAATATTGGTGATTTCATAGGACGTACCGCTCGAGAATCTCAGTAATATTTATTAGTTCCAAAAAGAAATAATAGGAAACAATCTTTTAGACAGCCATGGATAATATATTTGTTTTTGAATTTTTACAAGACGTAAGTGGATGATTTTAAAAACTTGACGACTGAGAAAACCTTGCAAAATGTTGTGAACATTATGTATTGATTAAATAAGCGCGGGATTAGCCGAGCGGTCTTAGGCGCCGCAGTCATGGACTGTGCGGCTGATCCCTGCGGAGGTTCGAGTCCTCCCTCGAGCATGGGTGTATGTGTTTGTCCTTAGGATAATTTAGATTAAGTAGTGTGTAAGCTTAGGGACTGATGACCTTAGCAGTTAAGTCCCATAAGATTTCACACACATTTGAACATTTGAATTTGGATTAAATAAACCTTTGTAGAATCAAATTACGAACAAGGATGTACAATACGAGCAGTGGTGAAGCTGACTTCTTAATATGCATTTATAAAGGTTCTGCACTACTGGGAATCTTGAACTGAAAAACCACTGATAGATTGCATTCGTCGCAATGGGAGAATCAGTACTGAGCTCATAAAATTTTTTCAAGGGCTGTCGTAGAGGTTCTTTGATGAACTGAAACAGCACTAGGTGTAACAGTTTCGTTCACTGTACAGTCCACTTCACTTGCGGGCAGCGTTAGACAAAGCGCCCAATTGAAGATTCAGATACTGTCGCTCCTCGGTTGTCCCAGGCACATGTTTTCCAGCATGCCGGAGGTGCGACTGGCGACCGATCTCCTGCTGAATATCAATACGCAGCTGCTGCTCGGCTGGCACTTGGCGTTGCGCTGCGAACCACGATTCCGCGACGAGCTTAACTTCCGCTCTTCGTTCGCTCTTGCAAGTGCTATTTTTGCAGTTTTCGACCTATACACCGTTTTGGCAAAGCGGAAAATCAAGATTGGAATGCAAGACTCCGTCGACAACTAGGTAATTAGAGATGAAGCGTATGTCCAGACTAGACCCGGATTTGACTGACAATCGGCCGTGATCTTTTCAGAGATAGTACCCCAGCGTTCATACACACTGCTTTTTGGCAGCACGAGAAGCACAAATCTATATGGACGTAAGAAGTTTGAAATCTGCTTCTTCAAAATGCGAGTGCACCGTTTTAAGTACTGTGTCACCGCATTAGTGATGCCGATCGATACGGCGTAATTGGCGTTACGATATAACGTATTTCATCTAGTTCGTACAAAAATTACCCTGTATTTGTTCAGACGAGTCAGTGACACACAAAAAACCGGTTGCAGATTACAAAGTGATTTTACAGTGTGTAATGAATTACCAGACAGTTAACTTTCTGTGATTCGTTTGTCGAATTTAATTCTAAATGTGCAGTCCGACTACACACAGAACGAAGGAGATCAGAAGCCGCTCAGAAATTAAGTATACAACATTATAAACTAATCTTTTTTTGCTGTATGGCGCTGAATGCTGTCCAGTAACACAGGAAAAAGAGTATGTCTTGCAGTGAGGTGGAAACACAAAGGTTATCCTGAAAAAAGAGATTTAGATTTACCACACCCAGCTAGACAAACGTAAGGCTGGTTCCCTTACTCCACCACAAGAAAAAAATTCCGCTAGTCACAGACAGACATTGTCTTGAAATAATGATATGCCGACAGGAAATGTTTCTTGTCGCAAAAATATAATATGCTTAAATCGCAAATCGAGTATATATGAGATGCGGGCACTAAAATAGCGTGAAAACAAACATAGGGCGAGAGAGTGATGGAGGAGGCCAGGAGGATAGGGAGGGAGGGAAGGAGGGAGAGAGCGAGAGAGAGAGAGAGAGAGAGAGAGAGAGAGAGAGAGAGAGAATGATATTGAGTCTTTGGAGTTAAAGAGATGCTGTGGGGTTTAGCGACGAAGTATGTCGCTAAAACTTTGAAATATATTGAAGAATCATATTCTCTTCTCTTAAGGAGAGGACCATGACGGTTGTAACCCAAAAAATAATTTTGCAGGTTACATGGAACGGCAACAATCATGGTTCGCCGTGTCAGCTCACATTTTTATTTACCCTCACAGATACACAGGGTGGGCAAAGTATAATTTACCAGAAAAGTGTTTTCGGCATTTGACGGTAATGCCATCTTAACAGTACAGACATCATTGGAAATCATTCGAACTCAGCCCGAATACTAGAAATCCATGCCTGATAGGAAGTGGAGCCAAATCAAAACACTGTTCGGCTGTTAAAGTGGGAATTAAACGGTCATCGTTTCAAAACACTATCACTTCTATTCCTAACTATTATCTGCACTTGTAGTTTGTCAATATTGGGATTTGGTGCGCAATTTCCGGGTAGTTGGATTCTGGCCGCCCTGTACTGCACTAAATGGAAAGGAAACAGTACCTTTACTGATGGACAGAAGTCCAGAAAGGGCACATAGTCGCTGTTATGAATGCTATCATATTATTTCGTTATTTCTTAATTTGATATGTTCCTACTAGTTTCGAGCATGTTTTTCTCAGTGTAAGGCGATTTTATTGCATAAATAAAAAAGAAAATTTACTGATACAATCTAAAATTATGTATTTTATAACCTACAAAGTAAAAACGATTTGATCAAGATTGTATTAGCTATAATTTTTAAATTAGGAAATAGTTTTAAATTTTTTCAGTATCTTTTATTTTCTTGTGTCTTAAATAAAACCGCCTGACAATGAGCAAAGCCGGCCGGGGTGGCCGAGCGGTTGTAGGCGCTACAGTCTGGAACCGCGCGGCCGCTGCAGTCGCAGGTTCGAATCCTGCCTCGGGCATGGATGTGTGTGATGTCCTTAGGTTAGTTAGGTTTAAGTAGTTCTAAGTTCTAGGGGACTGATGGCCTCAGAAGGTAAGTCCCATAGTGCTCAGAGCCATTTGAACCATTTGGACAATAAGCAAAACAAGCTCGAAATGAAGAAATACTTATACAGCTGAAAAAAACAAGTAATTTAAACCTGGTTTTATACAGGGTGCTCATAAACAGCGTAAAAAGAATGTCCGGTTGTTGTAGGGTAGGTTATGCTGAGAAATACTTGTTGAGAATAAATTCTATATATTATGTCGTTTCCGATTCAATTAGCGTTGAAGTTGACCGATGTCAAGTGTCAAGTTCGATGTCAAGTGGCCCACCAGATACAATTAGCGTCAGTTGTTCTCGTAGTGGAGTTGCTAGCGTACTAGACTGCTCAGCCTTTGTTTCTGGTTCGGTCCTCTTATTATATTTTAGGAAACCAAACGAAGAACACTTTTAGCGATATAGTCTTTGGCGGGCTGCTGGAATTTTGGCACGCAACAGTCCGACTGGCTATCTTAAAGGCTAATTAGATCGGAAACGGTACAACGTATGAATTCTATTCTTAGCAACTATTTCACCGCACAACCTATACTGCAGCAGACTGTTTCTGATCATCCTGTATACAATCAACGGCTGACGAAGTTCAGTTTAGAATAATATCTTAAACTGTTAGTAGTGTCTTCTCGTCGACCTACGGTTCAGTATAGAGTAAGCGCGTAATCCTGTACTAATGGTTTCATCAGCCATATATTATTAATCGGCCGACAGCAAATCTGACGCTGTGGTTGATCACAGAAACGCCGGCCGAAGTGGCCGAGCGGTTCTAGGCGCTGCAGCCTGGAACCGCGTGACCGCTGCGGTCGCAGGTTCGAATCCTGCCTCGGACATGGATGTGTGTGATGTCCTTAGGTTAGTTAGGTTTAAGTAGTTCTAAGTTCGAGGGGACTGATGACCTCAGAAGTTAAGTCCCATAGTGCTCAGAGCCATTTGAACCATCACAGAAACTGGGGCTCCAGAAAGCCGAAACGCTTCACTGTGCCGCACCCCTACATTTCTACCCTGCTACCGTCGGTGCGTGTATGTAAATGGTGTCTCCGGTGTGTCTAGCCGAGCGTCCCATAGGCGCGCACTGCTCTCCAGACGAGGCGAGTCTGAAGGCCGGGCCGGCCGCAAGGCGCGCCGTGGGCGGCGGTGAAAGTGGCTGCAGCCCGGCTCCGCTCGGCCGGCTGCTCCATGCTCAGCACGCTCTTGCGTCACTGGCGCATCTCCGCGGCCGCGGTGCGGTGTGTGTACCCCCGTCACCGTTCGCCCCCAGCCCCAGCCGTCCGTCTGCTCCTGACGTGCCGCTGCGCGCCTTCACCTGCTCTTTACGCCTGCACTGGTTGCAGCGTGCTGAGGTGCCAACGACTGCCGCGGGCAAACTCCACTCCGCAGGCACTTGTGGCAATGCACTGTAGTATGGGCCACGACCCCATCGGTAGACCAGCGTTTACCTTTGCTAACTGCGCATAGGGAAGAACTGCGTTCAAAATGGTTCAAATGGCTCTGAGCACTATGGGACTTAACATCTGTGGTCATCAGTCCCCTAGAACTTAGAACTACTTAAACCTAACTAACCTAAGGACATCACACACATCCATGCCCGAGGCAGGATTCGAACCTGCGACCGTAGCAGTCCCGCGGTTCCGGACTGAGCGCCTAGAAGCGCTAGACCACCGCGGCCGGCAGAACTGCGTTCGATTCTCACGGGAGATAAGGAAAGGATAGGTACTTTATTTCAGATTCTACAATAAACTGTTAGACCACCAATCACTTTAATTTTTGCACACACTCCTTGGCCGTTAAACCATACAGCGACGGACTCACACTCATTTAGTTTACGATGATTCCTGGTCCTCACTGCAAATGGCGTATTAGAGGTGAAATACGACCGACCTATGTCCCGGTGTAAAGCTCGTTCACTTGCGATTAGCAATGATATCTCTGCTACTGAAAGTCTCCAGTCCTGCAACGGCGTTCACGGTATCTCCAGGATACCGCACAGTAGCAGCAGCTACCCAACCATTACCATGTTTAGTTGTATCTTTCTCCCCCAATGTAAAATTCAGAACATGTGCCCAAAACACAGACGGCCCTCGCTGAAAAACTTGCGCAGGGGGATCTGTCCGAAATCGACCCTGCACAAGTTGGAAATTTATGCTAAGCTCCAATGGGACCAAACTGATGAGGTCATCGGTCCCTAGGCTTACACACTACTTAACCTAACCTAAAGTAACTTACGCTGAGGACAATAAACACACCCATGCCAGAGGGAGGACGCGAACCTCCTATGGGGCAAGCCGCGCGAACCGTGACAAGGCGCCTGAGACCGCGCCGGATACCCCGCGCGACCCCCGCAAGTTGTTCAAGCTGTATGATAGGCTAACTAAAACTAAACTCTGTGATTAGTCACCGAGGACTGTGGAAGCATTGTACTGTGAATCACGGATCGCTTTACTACTGAAATTTCTAGAGAGTACATTCGGACAAGGGTTGGGCAACCGATTACTTGCTGCCGTACATGTCTCTCGCGAAATGACGACAACCAGAAAACCCGAAAAATTTGGGCTATACGGTGGTTTATCGACAAATGGGGGACCAGATACTGGTGCCGGAAGTACCACCGGGCAAACACCGTGTAGATGTAGATGGAACCGGTTCCAGTTTCCTTTGAATGTAATTATAATTACCATGTCTGACCAACATTTGCCCTACTAACGCAGTAAGAGACTGAAGCCTATAGACACGGTGACAGCGTCGGGCGCAGTTTAAGATGACGTTGAATATCCGTTTATTTTACTACTGTCAGTGACCAAAGCATTTCTCCACCGTTCCGAAGCGATGAAAATCATTGAGTGCCTGGTAGAGGGTATAAGAGGGGGAGCTCAGTATCCTCCACTCACATCGTCACGGTTCGCATCTGAGAGTGACCAGGTGTTATCGTGCCAGATAGCAACCCTGGATATTAATCTGCTTAGTATTCGTGGTCACTTGTGACGCGTGTGTTCCACCCTCTTTGAGGAGCAGCGTTCTATCGCCATTACTACAGTACCATATTTACAAGATATTCCCACTATCGTAGTTCTGTCATATTCTGACTTCTGTCACTCATCTCATGTTTAAATTTGTTGTGGTTTCCCTAAATAGATTATGGCAGCTGCCGAGAGCGTTGCTTCGAAAAGGACGCTTTCCTAGATTTCGCTTCATCTTTAATGACCTTGTAGGTGCCTTGATCTTGAGTGATAGACTGCCTGCATTTACGGAAACCGTAGCAAAACTAGGGACGGTTACAGTTGAGCCTCACATCGGAATTGGATGCCGTTCAGTTCAACACAATGGGAAAGTAACCATCCGAGCATTCCAGTAGAGTGACAAACAGAAATTATGAAAAATCAGTCCCGATAGTCCTACGTAGATTTCACATCCTCTCAAATAGAAGACCTTTGTAATCAGTGCACTAATTTTTCGGCAAGGAGGTATTACATGCTGTGTCTGCTAATTTCTTACAATATTCCCTCGAAGCGTCAGCTTTTGCATAAATTTCGTTGGTCTTTTCAAGGCAGGAAATGTATCATATCGGGAAAAAAATTAATAAAAAGTGACCTCGTAAATTTTTAACCTGGTCAGGTGATCGAGAACGTAGATGGGTGGAGTGGGATAGAGGAGCGAAGGGGAAACTGATCTTCACACACCGAAACAGACTGTCAGATCTCGTTGTTACTGAAGGCATTTCCCGGTTTTTCCCGCGTGTGGTGTGAATTCTTTCGAATAGATAGTTCTGGTTATAATAAAATGAACGATGGTTGGAGTTTTAAATCACGTCATTGTTTTGATCATCAATCGTTCAGATAGAGACAGAAAACCAGATCAGGATTCACGGAATCAAATATTCAGCCAAGTGGCTGAACGAAATGATACAAAGAACAGAGTGGCCGAATGGGGATTTCAAACTCTCTCCTCCAGAACATGAAATTTATTTTCCTTCTACTGGTAAACATATTAATTTGGCAAAACTTGGCTCATACTAAAAGAGAGTTTCTGCAAAAACCTTTCCAGCCCGAGCGACACGTTCCGAGTTCTTTACGGAGTGGTCGGAACGGGATCAAGGTCTACCGGTGCGCCTCCTCGTAAACCGACCAAGGAGGACCCACTCTGCAGCGCGTCCGGCGTCTTCAGCTGACCAAGTAGTTTTCTGGAGGTGAGGCTGATAACAAAGCTCGTAGCTCTATTCCTATCCTGCCCTGTTGTTCTAGAGTTCATGACTTGCAAACTGTGACTTTATCAGATAAATGACGCACAAGGCTTTAAATAAAATTTTCTATGAATTAACCAGACAGTACTTCGTCCATGATTTGACTGAAAATTTTTCCTTTTAGTATTAATGACTTCCTGCTCTGTAACAACAATATCCTTTTTTTCTAGCTGGTAGGACATTAGCCAAAGCAGATTTCATTGATATTGTATAAATGGCCGACGAGGCACGAATCAAGGGAATGCGCCATAACCAACCGTTTCTTGCATGATATGCACATTCTACAGACTGCTTCGTAAACTAATTCAATCCCTTGGCAGAAATACTTATCTTCGCGGCAGAAGGGCTTGATTCAGGTAGATCGCGGAGCTTTCTAATTTACAGAATACTTACTTTCACGCGTAATCCATCTCACTACCGTTACGACGTTGCAGCAGAACTCTCGCCATGTAGCGCTACATAAAGCTCAATTTTGTTTCCCATATTCTCGAAAAGTAAAGTAAAATTTTCAGCAGACATGCTATTTTGTTACATTAATCCAGTTAGAGTATTATTTACTACAATTACATGCTTTAGGAAATCAGAAATATAAATGAAAGTTGCGGCATTCTTCGTGTAATAGCCTTGGTATTAACATTTAAAGGATGTTATTGCTGCTGGAAGTTCGGGAAACAGGTGAAAAAGGGAGTATTGCTCTAAGGGCTATACAAGGAAAAAAGTGGAAAATGGGAAAAGTTCTTTATCAAAGAAAAGACATTTACGATGTTTTGTGTATAGAAACAAGATGTGACCAGACACTAGTTAGAATATTTCGGTTATCAATCAGGATTGTTTGTTGAGTGTTTTGATAACGGGAACCCTTGACATCCATAGGCTCGTTATAAAGTAATTCGTTTGGTATGTTACACAAATTACCGCGTAATTGTGTTAGTGATTTCATATGTATGGTATATTTGCTCTGTAGTGCAAATGCGTATAACGTAGAATGTGTGCCGTAATGTTTTAAAGGAAACGATTCTATTGACCCAAAATACTGGCTAATTACAACACTTTTAAATACCCAGTCGCACATTCGCACCCAGGCTGGAACTCCAGTTGCTAAAAGAAACTAATAGTATGTACAGAAACATGTGGCGAGAATTAACAAAACAAAAAGGAACAACAGTGTTACCATAAAGTACAGTATAATACATAATATATAGAACTGTTTCTGTATATGGACTGTTTTAAATGTCGAGCAAAATATTTACAAGAGATTGCATGGTGAAGCATCATGGAGTGAATTTGTTCCTCTAATTCCAGTATATGGCCACAAAAATTGTCGTCAGAATAACGATTGTGGTGCATAAGCCACTAAGCCTCATACTGTCTTTCAGTTTCATCAGATAAGGATAATATAAAGTACCGTTTGTCTTAATCAGATCTGAAGAAGATATATTATGGACCGCAGTCAATAGCCTGACGACAGTTTTTGTGACCAAGGACTAGGATTAAAGAAACA
The DNA here is from genome assembly GCF_023864275.1 of Schistocerca cancellata. Taxonomy (NCBI): domain Eukaryota; kingdom Metazoa; phylum Arthropoda; class Insecta; order Orthoptera; family Acrididae; genus Schistocerca; species Schistocerca cancellata. The sequence goes on from NC_064634.1 coordinate 169,254,103, forward strand.
AATTCTGCACTTCATGGTTCATTGCTTTCATTTGCGACATTGTCGCACCTTGTAAAAGAATCACGGATTCTTATGCGCAGAAGAGTTACAGCTTATAGAGTATCAGCGCTGACGTAAAACTAATACTACTGTGAATGAAAACCGTGTACAGCAGTGCACAGTGCACAAATAAAGTTTGAGTGCAGATAAGCAAGATCATTTCACAGTATTATCAACAGCGAGTGCCAAGAATGAATAGATAAGTTTAACTTCTCATCGTAGGGGTTTCGGTGTTCGCAGTCAAGTAGAATTTTTTGTAACACATAATTTTTGCCGTTGACTGTAGAAAATTATTTACTTCACTATTGCCATTTCGGCATTTGGTCCATTATCAAGTGATACTGCAAAAATTATGCTCCAGCGCATATCAGATTTTTAAAATCTTCCGATGTGTCTGCGTTGCTTTGACAATGACATGTATACATGTTGCAGGAAAATCTGACGTGTGCTGAAGCAAAATCTTTTGCAGTACCGCTTCATAGTCGTCCAAAGGGCGAAATGGCAATAGTGAAGTGAAACAGATAATTTTCTACAGTCGACAGCGAATATGATGTCTTTTACAGATTGGGTGCATGTCCTTTGTTACGAGGACCTGCACCACTGTGCAGCTATTCACAGAGCAGTACAGTCACACAGGCACGCAGATAACCTAGGATGAAATCCGAACGTTGTGTCGAGTGACGAATCACGGTACACAATGTGGTGATCCGATGGCAGAGTGCGGGTATGGCGAATGACCGGTGAACGACATCTGCCAGCTTGTGTAGTGCCAACAGGAAAATTCGGAAGCGGTGGTGTTACTGTGTGGTCTTGATTTTCGTGGAGGAGGCTTGCACACCTTGTTGTTTCGCGTGTCACTATCACAGCACAGGCCTACATTGATGTTTTAAGTACCTTCTTGTTCCCCGCTGTTGAAGAGCAATTCAGGGATGGCGATTGCATCTTTCAACACGATCGAGCACCTGTTCATAATCCACGGCCTGTGGCGGAGTGGTTACACGACAGTAACATCCCTGTAATGGATTGGCCTGCACAGAGTCCTGACCTGAATCCTATAGAACACCTCTGGGATGTTTTGGAACGCCGACTTCGAGGCAGGCCTCACCGGCCGACATCGATACCTGACAAATCCTCCTTGCAGTACTCCGTGAAGAACGGGCTGCCATTCGCCAAGAAACCTTCCGGCACTTGATTGAACGTATGCCTGAGAGAGTGGAAGCTGTCACCAAGGCTAAGGGTGAGCCAACACCATACTGAATTCCAGCATTACCGATGGAAGGCGCCACGAACTTGAAACTCATTTTCAGCCAGGTGTGCGGGTACTTTTGATCACACAAGTTATATCAGTTGCTAGTTTCTGTGGGAAATGCCAAATTACGATACGTGTCTTCAGCAGACAGGAGTTTTCTGATAGCTTACAAGTTGTCTCATAGAGAAAACAGAAGAGCAACGGTAAAGAATAAGCCGGCGAGTAACGGCGCAAACAGTCGCTGCAGAAGTATAAATATAGCCGTGATCCATCCTCTGGTAGGTTTATGTAAGTACTCGCACCGCAGCGGTTCCTCGTCTCTGTTCTTGCAGCAAAGGAAGCAAATGAAGCTCCCGAAACGGAGGAGGTGGGATTAGCCGTGTCGGTGGCTGTTTGCGGAGATGACGGCCAGGCTACTTAGGAGGCGCGTCCCCACCGCATCTCGGCGCGAATTGGCGCGCCGTCAGCGGATGGCGCGCGCCGCGTTAGCGAGACCTGGCCAAGGACGGCGGTCAGCTCGACATAGCAGCGGCATCACTCACTCTTCCGTCGCCAACAGCGTCTCTCCGTATCAAGGGTCTGGAACGCAGGCACTGCAAATGAGGTGTCTCCACCTTCGATGGAGGCTGGATCGTGATGAGTTGTTGCAAACTGTCCATCACTAAGTGGTCGGCGTGCCTGTTTACTTAGACAATGGCTGCCGTTTCTATTACGTCTCCAACCTTGCTTCCATCGTTCCGCAGCAGATGGCAGCAGAAGGAGGTGGTAGGTCGTGAGTGTCATACAATTAGGTGTTGTTAAACATAACGCCACCAGAATGTTAGTCGATCTGTGATTGCATCATAAAATTATTCTCGATTGAATATGTCGACTTACGACCCCAGTTCTCGTCATTTGTGGGAAGTTTTAATTTTCATCTTTAACACGAAGAAATTTGTTGCCCAGGATTGTAAAATGATGGGTAAAATCTGTAGTGATGCACCTATTAGTGAAAGAACGCGCAGAGAATGGTTTGAACGCTTCCAGAACTGTCGAAGACCGGCATGGTGGTGGAAGAGAGAAGGTTTCCAAAGCTACTGAAACCGATGAAAATTATCACCGGCCATTATCGAAAGCAGTACCCAAGTACTGAAATACAAACTGCCTCAATATAGCGATAGACATGAAAAGGTGAACTTGCAACATGGCAGTTATCGACCACATGTTGCAAAAACCGTCGGAACATACTTGGAAACGAAACTTCCTGACAGATTAAAACTGTGCGCCGAAACGAACCCGGGACCTTTGCCTTTCGCGGGCAAGTGCTCTACCAACTGAGCTACCCAAGCACGACACACGCGCCGTCCTCACAGCAGGAGAGCTTCTGTGAAGTTTGGAAAGTAGGAGACGAGGCACTGGCTGAAGTAAAGCTGTGAGGACGAGGCGTGAGTCGTGCTTGAGTAGCTCAGTTGGATGCCGGCACGGTAGCTCAGTGTGTTCGGTCAGAGGGTTAGCTGCACTCTGTAATAATAATAATAATAAAAAAAAACTGAGTCAACCGCTCAACACTGAACTTGAATGAGTGTCATGGGACATCCGCACCGAACAAATGCTACGAACAAAATGAGAACAATTTAAAAAAAAAAGTGGGTAAAGCACTTGCCCGCAAAAGGCAAAGGTCCCGAGTTCGAGTCTCGGTCCGGCACACAATTTTAATCTGCCAGGAAGTTTCATATCAGCGCACACTCCGCTGCAGAGTGAAAAATCTCATTCTGGATACTTGGAAACGATGAAATGGGAAGTTCTGTCCCACCTGCTGTATTCTCCTGACATTACTCTCTCTCTGACTACCACCTTTTTCGATCACTGGCACACGGCCTGGCTGCGCAGTGTCTCCGGTCATACGAACAAGTGCAAAATACGGTCGATTAGTGGATCTCCTCAAAAGAGATCCACTCATTTCGCCGCGATATTCTTGTGTCGCCTGAAAGATGAGAGAAAATAGTGGGCAGCGATAGACAGTATTTTGTATCGTAAATTTTTTGTAAGTTTTTCGCAATAATTTCTCTAACTCCGAGAAAAAACAGTGGAAGCAAAATTATGCACAAATTAATTCCGGGCTGCAACCTCGAATTTTCCTGTAATTACTATGTCTTGATTAAGATCTGTTCTGTCGCGCGATATTAGCCAAAAACCTGATGGGAAATACACGCGATGAGACTGATATCAAGTCTGCCGAATGGCGCAGATTTGAAGGGTTTGCCCCAGGCTGCGACCCACGCATTTAACTATTCGCCTATCATCCAGACCGCTGGTATGGTCTCAGTATACTTACAGGATGCAACAAAAAGTTACGATGAAGCTTTCAGGACACTTTACTCACACGCAGAGGAGTGATTGTGTTACATAGGCATATGTGCAGTAACTAATTATCTACGGGAGTTCTAAATATACGACGTCTTTCAAAGTCTTCGTGTCAAACGTCTGGGGGGGGGGGGGGGGGGGACAGATTATCTCATGGAGAACAAATTTTGTTATGGACAAACAGTTACCTGACGCAACACGGCGACGCTAGGCGTCCTGTTGTATTGGTTATGCCCTGGAATGCTGCGAGGCATAGGCACTCGACGGCGTCTGTGTGTGTGTGTGTGTGTGTGTGTGTCTTTGTGTGTGTTTTGCGTATAATCCAGTCAACCCTAAAATATCTTTCTCCGCTGAGAGACTCTTAGTCTTTCGGTTTTCTTGTTGGCAACCACTCCATCAGTTTACTGGGGTCGGTGGTACGCAGCACAACTGGTTAGTAGATCCCTAGTAATTTGGTGAAATCTCGTCGGACAAGGGCCGGAGAATACTAAAGTATGTCTAGTGTCGCCGGAAAATGTCAACGAACATTTTGTCTCTAACAAAAATTGGTCTCCATGACGTGATCTATCACTCCTATACGTTTGATGCGAAGAGTTTGAAACTCAATGTATGTACCATGTAAAATACACAGGGACACAATGTAGAAGCATAATATACGAAGCTCTTTCGTACATGTCATTTTCAAAACACCTTACATTAGACATTTTAATATGAAACCATCACAAACTGCTAAATAATTTTTATTGTTCTTCAAAAAGTGTCGAAATTAAAGTTATCGTCTGGCAGATGCAAAAATTTTTTATGTTGTATACGACACATTTACAACTTTAAAATCTATTGAATTACTATTTAATACTGTGTTACGTAATATATTTTAAAACTGTTGGTATGTGATATACGCCATAAAAAAATTAAAGTGTGCCTAGATGACGAGTCGAAACTTTTTAAAGAGTAATAAAAAATTAGCAACTCGTGGTCAATTAAAAACAAAATGTTTTTTGTAGCAGTCGTATAACACGACATAAGGATTTTATGGCTTTCCTTTAGGATTGATAAATGAATAAACCAACCGTTACATTGAATCCTGGATAAGATGGCTTATCCCTGGAGTAATATGTGTAGTTTCGCATCCTTCACAGCACACGCACGAAGACGAAGATTTCGATGTACAACATCATACAGATATCCCTACGAATATAGTTTAGTATGTTTAGGTTGAGAGAACTTGGAGCCCAGGGAGTTAGTCCACGTCTTCCTATCCCTCTGTTGCAGAACTGATATTTAGAAGCCGACGGAAATTACAATTTAGCCAGAGGTAAGAATGAAAGAAACAGTTTCATGTGGGAATACAGAGCGTTACGTTCCTGCGTTTTGCCAAGCCCGATATGTCATGTAGAGTTGTAGACTATGGATTTTCGATATAAACCACTTACAGACTCACAATTATATATTTTCTTCTTCTTCGAATGAGTTATGTGAAGTGACTGCCTGGAGGTACCTTTTGTTACACCCTGTATAGCTGTATATACTCTGTAGAGGAATGCCGGGTGAGCAGTCATGTAAAACGCCTGATGAAAACTGTGGTTCAAAAAGTGAGGATCATTATACATTTACGTCTGACTGTCTTCATAATGGTACGCTACGCAGATTTTGACAATTTACTCCATGCTTCTACTATATGCATGAACAGACTCCTTTCACGCCAAGCATTATGACATATTGTGCATTAGTACACTTTCATCCTGGATTTATCTAGTATTTTCCATCAAAAATAGGGAGGTAAAAGAAGGACTCGGTTGGATAGGGCGCATTCCGAGACATCAAGGAATTTGGGAAGTGTGGGTAGAAAAATTGTAGAGGCGATGAATACAATAAGCAGGTTCAGAAAGATGTAGGTTGTAGTACTTGAAGATGAAGAGGCCTACACAGGACAGAGCAGCATGGAGAGTTGCACCAGCAACCACAAAAAATTATAACAACTGTCATTAAGTTCCTGTTTACAAAATTATTTTTAACGAAGTCGTCCTTATATTTCCAGGCTGTCGCATTTTTTGTGCATATACGTAGTAGGGGTAAGGAGACAGATTCGTTGCACATATCACGTCAATTTTTCTGAATCCACGCGACTAAAAAGACTCTCTAGGGTCTGTGACAGTATTGCTTAGCTTTTTAAATCAAACTCCCGTACATTCCATCAGTATGAAAGCTTCTCATTAATTCTTAAGCCCAGGCCCCTCTTTTTTGAGAGAAATACAAAATGTTACGAAGTGAATACACAAATAGTTATTAACTTGTTGAAGATCTCTCCGAAAAGGAAGAACGAGTAAAGAGGAAAGAATGATGTGATGCGGGGAGGAGAAGCAGTGCTATCGCAGAATCTGCGTACTCATGCAGATTGCTCACGTGGAGCCGTACCGCACGCTACGCCCAATTAGTCGGCCTTATCAGGCGGTGTCCACCGAGGCTGCGGCGGCGCCTGGTACGGCTGCCTCCTTAAGGAAGGCGTCCTACGCGTCCGCAGAATGCCAGCACACAGCCATCTGCGTGGCCTTGGAGCTGGAGGGAATACCGAATATCTTAAAGCAAGGTCGAGATGGATCCCGTTCCGACCGGTTGGGAGCTTACTCCTTTCATGTAGCTTTGTATACGGAGAAGAGGGCACCGCAGCTCCATCCTTTTTTTTGCACAGTTCGCCAACACTTATGATGATGTCGGAAGGTTAATGAGTGAACTAGAGTTCGAATATGCAGTTTACTTCAACTTCTCATGGGTATTTTCGTCACTTTTTGGGCTTTGCTCTTAGAAAATCCTATGCCTGGCACATGATTTCACGAAGAATACAATTAACTGTATGGAAAGCGTCCACACACAGCAGATTGTATATAACAACCCATTGGCACGTACAACATAAGAAAACACACAATCCCTTGCAGATAAAGCAAGAAGAGAAACATCTTAAGGCACAAAAATTTATGTATAAATAAATTAATTTATTGTAATTACACTCAATTATTTAGCTTGCAATGAAACGTAAGAAACATTTAAATGTTCAGAATTATAGAGATACATTCCAAACTATCGAAGACTAGGAACGTCGAAGTATACTACATCAGCTGTCACTGAGGACTAAACTTTTTACGTCTTTCCTGTGAAAGCTTTAATTGAAATGTGCAGTATGCTCGGTGGCTATTATACCGTAAATGACTTTTTACGTAATCGATTGTTTTTGTAAAGATAAATTTTTACAACTGAGGGTCTTGAAAAGGTGTAGCAGCTTCTCGCATTTATCTGTGATGACAGTTGTCGAAATCTGACCCAGGCTTGACGCAACAATTCCATTACAATAGCACTCTACTACCGTCGTTTTATTTGCAAGTTGGGAGTGAAATTGCTTTATTTGCGAGATTACACACTGTCCCAGCTTGAACAACCAGTTGGAGTAGTATTAGTTAAACTCTTTTCATTAATCTTACTGATAACGAAAAGACGTTGGTATTAGATAAGATCAGCTTCTCGTCAGTATTGACAACCTCCTGCGTTACTAGACCCGTCCCAGGCTTTTCTTCGCAACCACTATGACTCCTCCTGTCTAATACTCCGTCCTATAAGTTGCCCCGTGTAGACTATTTGACGACTTCTATCGTTACTTTGCTAATAAACCAAATACCTTGAGGGAATTGTCCATGGTATGTCTTCTTCCTGTGAACTGGATCCATTTCCTGAGCAAATGGCTAGATGTGTTCTAAAGTACGATCGAATGCAGGTCTGCGCCAAGATTTTTTCGACGGAGACGTTCGTTACTGGATCCGACATTTTGTTCCCATTGTACGTTTGTCACTCCGGTAAATTTCGCTTATACAGTATTATTAACAGTAGCAAAAACATCCACTTTTTCCGTTTTCTGCCTAATATACATCACACTGTTAGCGCATATATCTCTAAATGAGGTATTTATAGCTTTTATTAAGAAACGGGTTCGCATTTCGCAAATATTGGTTGACTTCAGCTTCAGAGGTCACCTTAACCACTTCGGTTATCCAAGCACGCCTCCAGGACCGATCCAGACTTTCACACGTCACAGTCCACAACTCTTATGCTCGTACATTTCGCGATTCCCGTACAGGCACAGACAAATATTTTACTATCATTTTAACATGTCGAAACATGAACAGATCACTGATAGCTACGATGTCTCTGATTGTAAAGTGCATCTTCACAGTACAATAACCATCGGAACAGTGTCTGCTCCTTCAGACGTGCGTTGTAATGTGATGATACAGGCGCTCTATAAATTGATTGTAGCTATCAGTGGTGCAGCTTTTAACAGAATGTGTTGTACTTGTCTCTTAGGGATTGCTTTGAGATCGTTATTTAGCAATATATTCCCACTTTGGGAAAAAGGAAAAAAAGTTTCAATATTGGCATGACGATGACTTTCATACGAGAAATAAAGATTCTCGACCACTCTGTCATTTGTAAATACACACTTGGTATTTACTGTTCACAAATTGGTTTTGTTTATTTTTCGTTGGTATTCCCTATTTCACATGAGTTTAGGAGCAAACGTGGTTTGTGAGTTGTTTTCCAATGTAAACACAGTAGTAGTTGGCTTAAAACCCAGAGCAAGGGCCAATATGGGACTAGAACGCCCGACGACACGCCAGAGAAAGTTATCAATTTCTGCCGATGGCTATCACCAGTTCCGAATGGCCCAAAGGACGTGCAGCTCGCTCACTTGTCGAGCAGCCGCGTTTGTCGCCGCTACGAGCAAAGTACTCACCAGCCACAGTTTGGCGGCGCTGACCGGCTCCATGGTCGGTGGTCGCTTGGCGGTGCTCGCTGGCGGTGTGTCTTCACCTCCTAGTCATGCTGGAGCCCACGACGCGCCGGCGGAGAGTGCAGAGCGTGTGCTGGAGATGCCGGAGAGAGCTGTCGGCGTGGAGGCTGCGTGCGTGGGCGGCGTGTGTGCGCGTGCGAGTGCGAGAGGGGCGGGCGCCGCGGGGACCACTGGAGACGTGCGGCCGGCCGCGCGGCCTCTTTATAAAGTGCGCCCGCGCCGGCGCGCCCTCCCATTGGCGGAGCGGCGCATCTCCGCGCGGAGGATGTCTCCTCCCCCCGCCGCGCCGCCGCGGCTCCACCTCTGGCTCGCGCTCGGCCCTGCCGTCGCCCTCCGAGGCGCCCGCAGACGCCCCCGGGAGCACCGGAGCCGATTTCCGGTTCAAGGTCGCGACCGCCGCTACCGCAGGCTGCCTCGTTTTCTGGTAACTAGGGACGAGCTGCGAGGTGTCGGGCGCGGTCGTCGTCTCTGCTGCTCAGTTAGCTCCGAGACACCACCAGGTCAACAGGCTCGGTAGTTTGCTACGTTTCTACAGGCATGGCAGGCTGCTGCGTACAGGGCACGGCATTTTGTATCAACCAATTGCTGTCGTCAACCCTGGCGATGCTGTGTACATACACGACGCTGAACAGCAAGGAATCAAGCAGTTAGTGTACCGTACTTTGCAGGAGGAGCGAAACGTTCCTTCTTGAACTTAGACTTGCGTGGAGACGACACGACAATCGAATTTTTGTAACCTTTAAATATTTAAGCTACGTCAGACATCAGTCGCCCAAAGCAGTTCGATGCAACGCTCAAAATTTTTCAAGGTCTACCTTCAGTTATATTAGAACAAATAAGCCCTCGGTCACAAACATTAAGTCAAAACTGACCAGGTTTCGACGCTACTATGAGCGTCGTCTTCACAATTAAGCTAACTGTTCTAAAACATAATTGGGCTTATTTGTTCTAATATAATTCTGACGCGGTCACTGAACCTCAGCAGCTATGTTCAAAGTTCTACCTTAAGTTTTCCGCGGGTCGTTCGTACACCGAAGTAAGGTGTATTTTTCAAGAGGGGGTGTGGCTCTGTCATTTTTTTCTGGAATGGAAATCTATATCTGTTCGAAGAAAGAACGAACTTAAAAGAAGAAGACGCTCATTTTCAAGTTTGCATAACACTTGTCAGACGCATTTGCTAATGTTTTTCCGCAGATATTAGCAATATCGTTTTTGCAATGTGTACCTGAAGTCAGCTCAAATAAATACTGATCACCACGTTTCCATGTGATGCACAGTGTCGACGGAAAGCGTTGGTTTGTTTCCCGTTGCAGAAAAAATGATTTTTAAAGCGGAATTGTATGTGCTCATTCGATAGAGCGGTCCCAGGTTAATCTAGAGCGGTATTCGTTTTGTCGTTATGTATTTACAGGGGCAGTAAAACCTTGAAGAATAACCAGCACTCCACCAGCGGCAGCACTGCGCTGGCCCCCATTGACTTCTACTGCCAACAATGCATCGGTACTGAGTAGCTGCTGGATTGCTGTTTACTCTCTCTGTCGAGTTGGCACGTCATATTTCAATTGAAAAACCATTTGGTTTGTGATGGGAAACAAACTGACGCTTTCTGTCGACACTGGGCATTGCATGAAACGCGTGACGAGCAGTAATTGTTTGGACTGACTCCGGCTACAATATAAAAAACAGAAATTATAGATATCTGTCGAAAAACCAGAGAAAATGCACCTGACTACTCTTTAATTACAAATTAATTTTTTTCGTTCAAATGGCTCTGAGCACTATGGGACTTGACTTCTGAGGTCATCAGTCCCCTAGAACTTAGAACTACTTAAACCTAACTAACCTGAGGACATCACACACATCCATGCCCGAGGCACGATTCGAACCTGCGACCGTAGCGTTCGCGCGGTTCCAGACTGTAGCGCCTAGAACCGCTCGGCCACCCTGGCTGCAAATACTCATGCAACAAGCACGTTTGTGTAAGAATTTGTCGTGTCCAGGAAACGAACTGTCTGCCCACATGGTAAACGGGCATTCTATCACAGAGCCTCGCGACCCATTGAGAAAGCGACTTTGTTTTAAAGCAATAAAGACGCTCGAAAAAACTTCAAAGTCGATTTTCTCGATAATTTTTGGTAGTTGCATCGAATACGTCGACTGATTGATTTCTTTTTTTTGTCTCTCCTTGTCAGTATCTCCAATGCTAAGTGGCATATCGGGCAACAGATTTCCTCCAGCGAACTAGATCAGGTGCCAGGATTTCAGCTTCCTCCCAGTTCATGTCTATACAATGAAGACTACAAAATTTCGTTTCCAGATGTTACGAGGTCTTCCTCTGCTTCTGTATCGGCCCGTTGGTATCCACAACTATACTGATTTGGGGATTCATTCAACTTTCACTTGTACAGCACGCCTCGGCAAACTTCATTCTTCTTTCAGCAACGATTTTGTGCAGACTGCTTCGTCTCAACACTTCATCGTTTGAAACGTGGTCGTGATAACTAGTCTTCAAAATTATTTTAGTACCTTCTGTTACAGATAATTTGAAAACATGAATTTCCACTTTTTATGCAAATTGGGTTTGTCTTAACATTATTTATTTTTAGCTCTACAGAACTGACCATTTCATCTTGTGATTGAAAAAAAGCGCAGGCCATCCGCGTTTTCAAGGAGGGTTGTCGAACAAACGTAGAAAGCTACAGATCTACATCCCTCTCTTCAGTTTGTTGTAGAACTCTGGAACATGTGTTATGGTCGCGCCTTCCATATCCGGACACCGAAAAATTTCTTTGTAGGGATCAATGTGGATTCAGAAAACAATGATCTGGTGAAACCCAACTCGCTCTGTTCATATACTAGACTTAGAAAGCAGCAGGTCAGGCACATGAGGTTGATTCCGTGTTCCTTGACCTCCAACGGGCATTCGATACAGTTGCAGACTCTCCCCTAATGCACAAAATACGAGCGTACGGAAAATCACACCAGCTTTGTGATTAGACTAAAGAGTTCCTTGCAAGCAGAACTTAGTATATTATTCTTTACGCAGAGAAATCTTCATATGTAAGAGTATTTCACAAAATTTATAAATGACATAGTCAAAAAAGTCTAAAGTTTCGTGAGGACTGCCGGCCGAAGTGGCCGTGCGGTTAAAGGCGCTGCAGTCTGGAACCACCAGACCGCTACGGTCGCAGGTTCGAATCCTGCCTCGGGCATGGATGTTTGTGATGTCCTTAGGTTAGTTAGGTTTAACTAGTTCTAAGTTCTAGGGGACTAATGACATCAGCAGTTGAGTCCCATAGTGTTCAGAGCCATTTGAACCATTTCTCGTGAGGACTTGTAGAATTGATGCTATTTTATACAGAGAAACCGCAACGCTAGAAAATTTTAGAGAAATGCGAAAAGTACCGCAGAGGATCAACACATATTGTAGGGAGGCACAGCTGATTCTCAACGCAAACAAATGAAACGTATTACGCGCAAGTACATGACTAAATGATTTCAGAACAGTCACTGGAAACAAGCACGTACATTGAATATTTGGGAGTTTGTGTACGGAGCGATTTAAAGTGGAATGCCCACATAAATATAATCGTAGGAAACGTAGATGATAGACTGAGATTCTTTGAAATAATCCAAGAAAGGAAAAGCTCATTCGACCAATATTTGAATATTACTCGTCAGTCCGGAACTGGATTGATAGAGGCAACAGGAAACATCCAACAAGAACAGCACGTTTCGTTGCAGGTACATTTAATAAGCGCCACGGAGGAATTAAGCTAACTAAAGTGCCAGACGGTACAACACAGCCGTTCTGCATTACGGTAAACTTTACTGTTAAGAAAGTCCAAGACCTTACGTTCCTGGAAGAGTTAACCAGCATATTGCTTTCCCTTACACATATCTCACGAAAACTTAATTTTCTTATATTGAGAACTTAGAAGGGGCGATCTATGTTTTATCTGGGAAAAACTTTCACTAGCCAAGACCGCATAAATGAGTCTTTATTGTCGCCAAACCGCTTTGAAAGCTGTAAATATCTCCTGGTTTTGAAAATATTTTGCTATAAAACGTGTTCCATTATGAGTTAGTACCTCAAGGCATGTTGCTATTACGATGGATGAAACACAGCACCTTATGCGTGGGTTTGTCAGTAATAAAACCGTCCAGAGTTAAAAAGGCATGTTCGCATACATAGCACTCACAGAGGCGAAGATGTTCATGTGCACACAGTCCTTTTTTCCTGTAAACGATTTTATTTCTGACAAACATAGTTGTGGTTTTCGACAGGCATGTTGCCCCATACATATTCTTTATTCTTCGTTGGATATCTACCGGTGTTTGTCCTTCGCAACGTAAGAAAAGAAAATCGCACTTTGGTCCTATTTGGACGCATTAGGGTAATGACGTCGCCATAGTTCACGTTTCCGCATTTATCGCACCTACGTCGGAAAGACACGAACGGCACACTAATAACTTACCCACATTTCGGTGCTTACATAACGGCATCGGAGTGGTGTTACGTTACATATAAGCAGCAGCAAAGCCCTCAAACAGAAACTTCTTGAATGTCTCTTATTGAAACCAGGGGGCTAATTTTAATTTACGAATCAAAATTGAAGGTTTACCTTGGCGCCATTTGCCAGTTGCCATCTTGTGTAGGTCTTTGTTCACACAGCTCGCTCACTTGCTCGTTGCTCAATGTTTGTCGAGGTGAGATGGTGATAACAGAGCAGCAAAGGGCGTTTTGCTGTCTCCGTTTCAACAGGCGCAATTAAGTTATTTCTGTGCTACGTGATTTTCCTCGAGAATATCACTGCATCAGCATAAGGGATATACGGATTTTATACTGTACATATTTTTTGAGGTATTGGATAAACTGCAACGCCACATAGCTACAGCAGCGAGTATGGTAACTTCAGGCACCCTCGCAAAATCGTGGGGCAAGTTTGATCATCTTGATGTTCGTCGGGCGTCCGGAAGAGGCCACGTTGAACATTTGCGAAAGGTACATGAAAACTTTGATCCTAAACTAATTTTAAAAAGTATTCGAGGATTGTAAGTACATATATGCAAATCATATAGTCTAGTAAAATCGGACGGTTCTCTTGAAAATAAAAAAGAAAATTGAAGGCCTACATGTAAGTTAAAATTCACCCAAACTTCCTGTTTTTATTTAGGTAGAAATATAATCTTGTCAAGTTGGATGAATTTTTTTGATACACTGTGTTATTTAGTCAGCCATAGAGTGATGCAAGTAACTTCTCAGACTGTGTTCGACATGTTCTCGCAACACTGAAACGGGGTCTTAGGTTGGTGAACTGATATGAACTCTGCGATGCTTAGGAACATGCGTAGCTACAGGCATTAATACTTGTGTCACGTACTCCCGCAGGATTACGGCTCGTTAGAATATCCGCTGAGATTTCATCTGCCAGAGATCTCAGCGCACTGTACATAACGTTATTCTGTCGCAGGCATTCTCTTGGTTTTTTCCCAGTAGTTGATATTACGTTCCGCCTCACTTCCAGAGAGCAACACAGTTTCAAAATTTCTGTTTAGAGGGACAGGAGCTCCACATTTTCGCATGTCTGATTGTCGCAGTTTTCTGTAAATCATACATGATAATTAGAAAGATTTCCTGAAGTAGAGCGTTTATGAATGGGATCGCTTTTTGTATATACTGCTATGGGAGGAGCAAGTAATAAATTTTGTCACTAGAAATTATCAGTACACTAAAATGCGAAGACTTCAGAAGGATAGTGGAACTTATTAAAAGTTGGTGCTGTCTTTTAACTTTCAAAAGCGGAAGTATTACAGTTTTTTCGGTTCTCTCGAAATTTCAATGTTACGAAGTAATACGACGCAGTAGCTGGACTGCAAGGCTCCAGACCATATGGTATATTAGATGAAAAGTAGAACGTTTGAAAAATGTAAGTTAACATAGATGAAGCTTAAAATGATGAAAATACAATGAACTTAAGAAACTTTTGAAGTACAGAATGTGTATGATGTTTATAGATCTAATCTCTTACTCGTGTTGTAGCTGTTGCTTCACTCAGTAGACACACCGCTGAATAGTTTCATTCATTCAAATATGGCTGGCACAGAATATCAATACGTGTCATCTAGATATTAAGTGTCTTTTGTACAAGTTGAAAGTTTTCTGCTACACGTTTCCAGCTGATAAATTATGTTTTACGTGCCTACTATTTGCGAGAAACTTTTACTGTCATACCGGCGCCCAATAATCGATTTTCCATTTACTCACTGCTGCTTCTACTGTACTAGTTGATCTTGGCTAAGATCTTTCCGCCAATAGCAGGCTCCACTAATAGGGACTGAGGGCGATATTATGGCCTGAATGGATTACATGTCTGATGCAGTACGAAACCTTCTTTTTCGTCCTGTTCCATTATGTTCTGTTCTGCTCTGGGATGAAGATGGGCTATCGGGTGTATGTCATGTGGTGTACTAAAATCTTTGGCTGCATTGAATTAGTCTGAAAAAGATGTGCGAGTGATACTTGAGAGTAGCCAACGGTTTCTATTTATGAAGTATTACAGAGAACTATACATAGAATTTCTCCATGCATCTACTCTCAAAGCAATATGATGTTCTTCTATAATTACAAACTTGTTGAGTAATATTAGAAAAGTAATACTCCATTGTTACTGAAACTGAATGAATAGCAGAGTAGTACTCATGGTTACGTCAAATGTTGGCAGTTTCCGTTCTTTTTACATACTGTACTGGATCGTAATCGTGTTTATCAATCCGCAATTTCATTCATCAAAGGTTATTAGCAATTAGTTTTTACGACCACCCCGAAGAGCAGGTCTTTATATGAATGCGGTATGTGTACCACATGGCTTATGTGCCACATATAAAGTATCTGTTTTATTTGTGATTTAACAGTCGCAACTCAAAAGTGAATCTCTTATATTTATTTACATTTCTTCCCTTTTATCTATTTAATAAAATTAAATATACTTCCCGTGATAGTGGCAACGATTAACCTTCTGGCCTTACACTGATGCTTTGTAGAGGAATAACAAAAAAAAAAAAAAAAAAAAAAAAAAAGTCTTATGCCTTCAGCTTAATTATTAGTTTTGCAATAACTACTTCTCACATCATGTGCGTTGTGTGGACATAAGGGATTTCTATTACTTTAATAATTTGCTTCCAAATTTCAGAAGATGAGTTTGCTTTGAGAACTCCAGACCAGCTATTGTTTAGCGTATTCATACAATGTTTTCTGGAAACGGTGTATTACCAGATACGAACAGTCAAGTATTATGAGAAATAACTGAATCCACGGTTATGATTTATGTCTTTCCTACTAGGCGTAATGTAAATAATGCTCATGGAATCTAAGGTCAGAGCAGGGATGACAAATTTGCTCAGTGAACTGTGATAAACCATTTTGGATGCGCAAGAATACCTGTTGTGCTAACCATGTGTGTCTGTAGTGAAACATACCTGAAGGACAGACAGAAGGTGTAATAAAATTACCTATTTAGTCTTTATTCATCCGATAAAGAGGATGTATATAGTCTGGGCAATTTAATGTGGAACTCAATGATCACTAACACTAGAAACACATTCTACAGGCAACACCCAGCTTGTTGACTCTGCCTTGATAAAACAACATGTTTTTTTTTGTTCTGGTTATAAAAGAGATGCCGTTTCTTTATTTAATGAGTAATATTATCAGTTACATGAAGCTTGTCATGTGTTTGGTAGTAACGTTATTTTCACTGAAGCAGTTATCCGCTGTGCATGCAGTTTATTACAGAGTATCGTTATTTACACTGATAACACAGAAAGCTATGAATCAAAATTTGTAAGATACATCTTTTCTTGTCCTCCAGGAAATTTTAATAACGAATCACCGTTTATGTCTGTGAGAATCAATGGAAGTTTTGTACATTACTTTAAATGTAAAACATTTTGGGGAACAAAAGTTGAATTGTTTAGGGATGCTTCGAATAGTAACACTAAATTACAATAGTAAGTTGTGTGCAAGATTAGTGAAAAATGTTTGGTCAGGTTTAATTGTGAATAATTGTGGAAGTTAAGGACACCTTAAACAGTATTTTTTGTTGCTGTGTGTTATTTGCATTGCTAAAATAGGATAACATGGTGGGACAGCTTTCGTTTGTTACTCATGTCTTGCAGATAGTCCAGTTTATAAATGATTATTTGCTGGAGGAAGTCTGTGAATTGAATCAAGAATGGGTAGAACTTCGAAAAGAGGTTGTGTGATCTGTGGAACAGTCAGTATTTTGTGATTTAAGCTTAAATGTACAGAGACATTTATTTTCTTTGTAAATATGTAGCTAAACGAAACAAGAAGAGAAGGTAATTACTGTAAGATTACTGTAGTGTTTTTTATTTAAATCTGTTTTGTGAATCTTATGAAGAATTGGAGCATGTGTTATTGTCTGCATATTGATCTGAAGCAGCACAAGACAGAGTTAAGTATATAGTCTTCTAATCTATGATTTTAGCAATCCTGCATCATTCTTTGAAAACATGGTACTGAAAAATCAATTCTTATCTAATTCTTACAAACCTGCTGTGTTAATTCACATCTGTCTTATAATACTTCCTTCAAACTTACATCAAATTATTCCTGCTGATCGACAGAGCGATGACTAGAAATGTTTCCAAAGCTTAATACAGGAGTTGGAATATGATATTATTTATGAGAACGGTTGTACTAGAAGAAGTAATCAGTTTGTTTATCCTGACCCAATGTCACAACAGAGTATGAATTATGATCATAGATAAAATGATAAATGACGTAGCAAGTATAGCCATGGCAGAGGGAGGTATCAGGATGAAAGAAGCGATCATAACGAGAATGGCGGTTCTAGGATAGCTAGGGATAATTAGAATAGTGCCCGTTTTGGTAAATACAGAGCTAGCAGAGGCAACGTAAGAGGCAATTATTGTAACGATAGAGATTCAGATCTATACATCATGGAGGTATGATCATTTGGTCCATGAAATAACATCTGTGCTGAGAGCCCACCAGCATGTGACTGACAGTTTCAATCTACAGCCAAACTAAATGCTGCAAATATAGTGAACAATAGCTATGAATGGTAAAATATGAAGAATTCAAAGATGTGAGGAGGCTTTTGCATAATTAGAGACAGGAAGATGTAATGGCTGTGGCGAGTACTGTGCTTCAGACCGATGTTAATGAAATCATTTTATCTTGAATTCCTGAGAATGTTAGGTCAGAGTGTGTATTGAGTGAGGCAGTATTTCAGGGATGTCTAAGTGTAGTTTATTGTCCTATTGTTTCTTTGCAGTGGGATAAGGTGAAGGTGTAAATTCTTGGAAAAAGCGTTGAGGTGAAAAGACAGGTGTGTAATGAATTTGTGGTTCAGAATAGCATGTTTTCTGTGAATTTAGTGATTGTTCTGAGGCTTGCTATTGCTGATATTTAGGAGTTGACTTTTTGTGGTGTGGTGAAGTGTTGTTGAGGTGTGAAGGATATATGTTGAAGTTATGTTTTGATAAATGATTAGCGAGATCTAAGCTGTCCTTTGAGCGAAGGTCAATTGTGAATGTGAGTATCGCTAATGTAATTCTATTAATAGTTTTCCAAAGAAGAAAAGAAGAGATAAAAAAATCAGAGTGACTGTGTTCAGTAGGCAGATGAGCTAGTGAAAGGAGCTTTGTTTAAAGTACTGCATCGTCATTATTCAGAGTTTTCTGAGCAACATGCTCTTAAGGTATGTTCATATCAACTCAGAGTTAAGGAATACAAAAGATTTTTTTCAGGCTGTATCATATACCAGTAATTTACAAAGAGAAGGTTGAAGCAGAAACTGAGAAAATGTTGCAGCAACAGGTGACTGAACCTACTATCAGTTCTTATAATAATATATTGTCAGTTGTGCCAAAGAAGGGGAATTGTATTCGTTTGCTGGTGTATTTAGGGATATTAATAAAATCATTGTGCCAGAAAATGATAGGCCATTGCCATTAAAAGAATTATTGCAATAATTTCACAGTATTAAGGTCCTGTCTGCAACTGATCTGGAAGAAATCTACTGACAGATTCAGCTGCATCTTTCATGTCAGGTGGTCATAGCGTTCTTCTCTTATGACTGTTACCTTTCAGAATAAATGTCTGTTTGACTTCATTTATCAGATTTAATAAATTCATTACGAGTTCTCTTAAAGACATTGCTGAGCAGCAAGACAAGCATTCATCGTGGAAAGAAGTAAAGGTAAAGTAATGTTGTCATCTGACAATTCTACTTTATTATAAGTGATATCTTGTTTAAGAAGAGCGGTTGAAATAACTCATTGTTAGTTGTTTTTACTCCAGAAAAACTGCTAAATAAGTTGATTTGACACAATATATGTGAAGTGCACTTTGGTATAAGGAAGTATTTTTGTAAAATTAGTGAAACATATTATTTTTTGAATATGGAGAACAGCATATGCAAGGTCTTAGTTTGTGCAAGCCCTGTCAAAGGGCGAAACCACCAACAGTGTCTGAACATACTCCTATGTTTTCGATTATTCCGCAAAGAATAAAAGAGCTTGCATTAGTGGATTTGTTCAGTTCTCTTCCATGGACAAACCCAGGGTATTTCCACGTTTTGGTTGCTTTTGAGTTGACTTCCATATCTGTGCCACTCGCACCATTGAGGAGAGCTACTACACGGTCTGTTGTATAGATATTCTTAAAGCATTTTATTTACAAAGTTGAATGGGCCCAGAAAGTGATATAGGTCAGTGATCTACAGTTCAGATCACTAGTTTGGAAATGTGCTCTACGTCATCACAAGATTAAAACCATTTAAATCACACTGAATCATTCAGCGTGAAACCTTTTTGAATGATTGATGAAAGAAGTAGGGAAATTATACACACTTGAATTTCAGAAATGCCACAAATTATGGGGCTCCTACATTCAGCAATTTGAGGAAGTTATGAATGAGGTACCATATGATTCGTCTTCCCTACCACGAATTCAGTTCCTGAAGAATCAGGCTCCATTAGATAAAATTCGACTTGAAAAGAATACACTTGGATAATGATAATGTGTTTATGACTGCGTGTAATAAACTGAAGAACCACTAAGTTGAGGCATAGTGATGTAGTGAGACTGGCTTTAAAGAATGTCAGAAAGGCAGCTGACCAACAGCTGAAGAATGGCAAGTGCTGGAGATTAGCTAAGGGTCATAGTAGCACAAAAAGTGTTGACAAAATCACGTACATTATCCAGTAAAATACATTCATTAATACATAAGTTTTTCCCGCTGTATCTAGGACCATACAGAGTGTATCATTTGTGCATCCAAATTCAGTACAGATGTAGATCCTTGGGAGCAGGAAAGTTGAGGAGTGCATCAATATGTAATGTGTAATTATTTCAAAAGTAAGAAGTGGATAATAATGTCTCGACTTGAATAGAATGGACTTGGGTACTGATAATGTGTTTATGATTGCGCGTAATACTCTGAAGAGCCAAAGAAAATGATGCACCTGCCTAATATCATGTAGGGCCCCCACGTGCATGCAGAGGTGCTGCAACACAACGTGGCATGGACTCGACTACTGTTGGAAGTAGTGCTAGAGGAAACTGACACTATGAATCCTGCAGGATGTCCATAAATCCGTAAGAGTGCGAGGGGATGCAGATCTCTTCTGAACAGCATGTTGCAAGGCATGCAAGATATGCTCAATAATGTTCATGTCTGGGACGTTTGGTGGTCAACGAAGGTGTTTAAACTCAGAATTGCCCACGTCCGTCGGAATGCACAATGAACATGAATGGATGCAGGTAATCAGACACATATCTACACGTATCAAGGATCCCATGTTACTCCAACTGCACACGCCCCAAAACATTACAAAGACTCCACCAGCTTGAACAGTACCCTGCTGACATGCAGGGACCATGGATTCGTCAGGCTGTCTCCATAACCATACACTTCCATCTGCTCGATACAATTTGAAACGAGACTCATCCGAGCAGGCAACATGTTTCCAGTCGTCGACAGTCCAATGTCAGTGTTGACGGACCCATGCGAGGCATGAAGCATTGTGCCAGGCAGCCATCAAGGGTACACAAGTGGGCCTTCGGCTTCGAAAGCCCATATCCATGATGTTTAGTTGAATGGATCGCTCGCTGACACTTGTTGATTGCCCAGCATTGAAATCTGCCGCAACTTGCGGAAGGGCTGCACTTCTGCCATGTTGAACAATTCTCTTCATCGTCATTGGCACCATTCTTGCAGGATCCTTTTCCGGTCGGAGATTTGATGTTCTATCGGATTCCTGATATTAGCGCTACACTGGTGAAATGGTCGTACTGGAAAATCCCCACTTCATCGCTACCTCAGACATGCTGTGTCCCGTCACTGGTGTGCAGCATATAGCACCATGTTCAAACTCACTTAGATCTTGATAATCTGCCATTGTAGAAGCAGTAACCTATCTAACAACTGCACCAGACACTTGTTGTCTTATATAGGCGTTGCCAACCACAGTGCTGTATTCTGGCTGTTTACATATCTTTGTATTTGAATACCCATGCCTATACCAGTTTCTCTTGAGTTTCAATGTATGTTGGATACTTTCAGATAGTTGGGATTTTGTAAACACTTTGTGAGTCAAAAGAACAATCTCTTCTGTACAGTGTGGAGGAAGGGTATTGATAGATACAAAAGCAAAAGGAATTCTGAATAGGAGTGGTCGGCAACAGAAATTAGTGAAGGTTTCTGGGAGAGTTAGATGTGTGAATAGGAGAATAGGATCAGTCCAATGAGTGGAATATGGGCTGAATCATGGATATTTGTAGATAGTTTGTGATGAGAGAAAATGGAACTGTTTATGTTTGAGAATTACCTCTCATGATTACTGAATATTGCCTAGTGCATCTTCCATTTGTTTGTTATTAATGTTCATCCATAGGAAAGGAATTCAACATATGATAATTTGACATCAGCTTGAATGATTATTGATCCTGTATGTATCCATAACTGCTTCCATTACTTCTAATTATAAGTGATTCCTGTGTGAAAGTTTGCACTGATGAATGATTGGCATATGTATGCTATCAGAAAGTAGTATGGAATATGTAGTTTGCTGTAGTGAGTTGATGTATATTATAAAGTGGTGTGTAGACTGATGCAGTGAGAAGTAATAGCTCTGGCCAAATTTGTGAAGAGATGATTGCAATACTAGTTAGCTCTGCAGATTAGTGCACTCAGTTAGGCAAACATACAATGTCGACACAAATATGTTAAAAGACAATTGTAGCCAATTTTATTGAAATGTATAAACAATGGGTAACCAGCTGAATGTATACTACTGTCATTTATACTGCTGTGTAAATAAAATAGTGATTCAATGAACAGATTACTCACTACATGGGATTAGTAGAGTATTGTGTTGACTGAGATTGGTGATAACTAGTTATAAGAAAACAAGATTTAATGTAAGTTCTTCAGATTAAGCAAACTTACAATACCGTTTTATTATCGGCTATGACTGCAACTATTTTCGGATATGAAGTATCTAATTCACGTTATTGAATATTTATACAGTTTATTAGCCCTTTTCTGAAATCTGCTTTGCTTAAAGTTAGCTGAGTACATATCAATAGTTTGACATGCTACTTTCTTACGCTGCGAAAATTAGACTTCCTATGTATCTCACTACAAAGTATAAAATACAGCATTGTTTTTAATTATGTTTTCTATAATCAATGGATTGTAGCTTACAAGAGATGCTGTTTCGATTACTTTACCATTCTACATTGTGTTGAGTATATCTCTTGACATAACATGTGTATTTAAAAAAAATGTGTTACTTTAGCAAATACCTTTTATATGTATTTGTGTTAATTTTAAAAGCAGGAATGTGTACGCCACTAATTTCATTCATCGAATATTCTGATGCTTCTAGAACAATACATAATTTATATAAACACTGCAATTGGTTCCAAATACTTCATTTGTATTTCATCGCTTCTGAGGTGCAGTTCACAACACACTTTGGTACAAAGTGCATAGAACAATGGATAAAGTCTTTGTGTGAACACTGTAATATACCCGATATGAAAGTGTGTCTGATTATCTGTTTCTTCAGTTGCTAGAAGTGTAAATAAAAAGGATTTTTTTCTAAAGCATCATGAAATGCATCAGTCACATCTAAAACAACACCCAGGACCACATTTACTTTCAGTGCACTTATGGACTGCCATCAAGTTATAGTTTTCTGCCATTATACATTTTCTACAAATGTTGCAACATATGTAATTCATATGAAAATGCCATAACATTGGAACTAGACCAAGCATCAATAGTAACTAAGGTGTGGGAAGAGTTATAGAATGTAGTTCTACCTGTTTTAATAAGTTAAATGTAAAAATATGAATCGTTGAGGAGGTGACCAAATGAATCCACATGCAGGATATGTGATAAGGAGACCAAGGAAGTCTGATACTTCGTCTAAGCCAGACTATAGACCATTGTGGAGGATGTTCACATGACATAAAGAGGTCTAACAGGTTCCAGATGAGTGCTGGATGGAAATTTGTGAGCATTGTTAGGCTACTGAACAAAACTGAGACTCTCGTTTGCCTTTTGTGTAAAAACAGGATCTGCTATGCTGAAGTAGTCTGATGATGGGACAAATGGAGATGAGAACTCAATCTGGCTGTATTCAATCGAAAAAATACTTTACATTTGTTATGCACTGTTATTCATGGTAAATTACTTGATATCATAACCATACATTTGATTTTGTTGTTGGTTGGTATATTAGAGACTTCTAGAGACTATAAGCACTTCACACAAATTTTCATGACGGCAGGAGACCACAACTCATCCATTTTTACTTACTCATGTGACGCTATCAACCTTCTGTATGGTCACTGAGGCCATAAACTGGCATATGTTTTGTACTGGGATAACTACTGTCAGCTTAATGCTGTTTGTGTATTACATTGTTTCAGTCATTTTTCATAAGGACACAGGGACCATAACTCGCCAATTCTCTATATCAATATAATTCTGAATCACTTAATAAAATAAGGCCAGAGAGGCCATGTGGAAACAAAATGTCTATGACTAAGTAAAAGATGTAAAGCGGTGAAAGAGAACATTTGAAGTTACCTGTCTAAAATAAATGTACTCCTTTTTAATTAGATAATTTTTATGTATCTTTTGCTCATTGTTCCAGGATGCTCACATTCATTTTCGTGTTCATCGGGGCCACAGAGTGGTCATATCTTAAAATATACTTGTAAATTTTTTCAATTACACAATTCCTGTATAACTTTTGCAGTAGTGTGACTATCAGACCACAAAGAGATCACACCTAGAAAATGAATATCTTTATTTGTTGAGAATTTGAGAAATTTTCCTATACTTTTTCAGTTTGAAACTTTTGAGTCGTTATTGTATTAGTGGTGAACCATTCAGACCACATCACAAATGAAGATAACTTTTATTTGTTGAGTGGTACTTAGTGACATACTAACAGATCAGTGTGATCTTGAGTCAGTGATGTACATGTGTGCATCCACTTTAACTCAGAAAGTATTTTGTATTAGTAGATTGAATTTCTTTTGTGAAAAATGTCTTGAACACTTTATATCTTTAATTTTAGGTTTTTATAGGAACATTATATTCTTATTACAATTATTTTGTGGGCTAATATACTGCAGCATTATTGGTTACCTTAAGTATGTGTCCTGAAGTCTATTTCTAATGCTGCAACATGAACTATATTCTTTTTGTCTTATTTTCATGAATGGTATCTACGTTTCTGCTTTCTAAATGATTTAAATGGTCATGTTGGGCTATGTTCAGCTAATTACTTTACAGAAAGTCTGCTCTCTAATTTTAGAAGCGTCTGATGAAAGTTGTCTCTCATAATTTGTCAACTTTTATAAACTATGTTTTACATGTCTACAACTCATGAGCTATGTTTCCTATCGTATTTGAGGATACTCACTGCTGCTTCTGCATTTCTACTTCATCTTGGCTAATATCTTTGCGTCGAGAGTAGGGTCAGCCAATGAGGATTGAAATTCCGAAACAATGTATCACACACACACACACACACACACACACACACACACACAAAGAAACAGACATCAAAAGACCAATACTTATATTGAAGGCAGCAATTTCTTAAATAGTTTTTCAGTCCATAAAACTGTCAGCTTTTCGTAGTTTTGTTAGAAAAGTTTCTCAATGCATATCACTAGAAACACCGGAACAAAAGCAATTTTTGTGTAACGTAGATACGATCTGCACTCAATGTTTTTAAAATTACACAAAGAACAATATTCATAATACATGAATACTCAGCAAAGTACATATATTTATCAGCCCTAGAGGCCATTCAATTAAGAGGCTGTGCTGAAAAGTGTAGCCTAGAATTTCTATGTAAAAACTCTTAAAGGTTTTTAAATGAAACAAACTTTGTTAATATTCTACATCTTTGATCTTCATGTCTATATATTCATTTCTCAAATTTAGTCACCCTGGGGACAAACAAATTTCTCCAAATAGGAGACCAATTTGTTGATATCGCCACTGTGGAATATTTAACGTTGTTCGTGGAGCCACAACATGACATCTGCTTGTACTATCATCACTATCAAAATGTAATCCTCGAACGTGTGAAAATCGAACACGACGAAGTGAGGACTGTATGAAGGATGACTGATGATGACCTCAAGGGGTCAGAACGTTGAAAATGTTGCAGTTATCGTGTATGGTCTGGCATTGTTATGCTGAAAACGTGGGTGTTGAAAATGTTGCAGTTATTGTGTATGGTCTGGCATTGTTATGCTGAAGAAGTTGGTGTCCCATTTCTGTACAAACTCTTTGTATTCGAAATTCGATTACAGCACACTGTTTCTCACGCACAAACAGAGTTACATCTCGCACTGCAATGTTACGTGCTACAATTCAGAGACATCTAGCGACAGAGGACTGCAAGTGTGTACACATTAAGAATAAAGATGTAGGATCTTAATGTAGTTTGTTTTATTTAGAAAGCTTTAAGAAATTGTGTGCCGTTGTTGGACAGATGTTCCTCAGGCATTGCATGGGGTATATGTGTTTGTCTTGAGCAGTAAGTCTGTCAAGTGATGTATCTTTTTTCCCAGCGTAATGTTTGGCCTATTATCTCTTTTGTGAACTACTGGTTGTTTACACTGACTGTGACTGTTGGATTTTAGATTGAATGGTACATCAGGTCTAACATATAGATTATAGCAATTAATCTTTCCAGGTCTTTTCTCTGAAATGTCCCAATATTCAGCCAGCACACCTTGCAGATCGTATCGCCGAAGGTCATAAATGTGACTCGCTTCAACTATTTTCTCTTTGGTGGCTGTCACTGCGAATACAAGAGTTTAAGATGCTAAGACATTTGGGTCTGGGTTTGGCCCCCACCATCTGCACTCATACTTGCACACAGAATTGGCCACGACCTTTGGCTATAGGTAACTTATTCACCTTTAAGGTATGGCATCCCTATTGTAAAACGAATGTCCGGGCAGAGATTCTGATCACTATATTCTTTTTGTAATGAAATCGACACCTAGGATACAATTAGTCGCAAGGCTGTCGACAATAAGAAAGATGTGACATACTGCTGGTTGTTTACACTTGACTTCAAGGCAGGTCTGCAGCTTAATAGCTCTACTTCACGTGCCTATGGCACTGAGGATTCAGCACGTGCTAACAGGCAATGCTGGCACATTTTTGTGTTCAGAAATTTGTCTGAACAAGGCAGTCGAATTAATGTCATCTCAGCCTCAGAATCAGTAACTGCCATTGTACCAGTTCCTAGAATTTGAATGGCAGAAAACAATCGCTGATCTGGGGTTTGGCTCATGGACAGCTTTTATGGATACCTTGTAAGGCGTCCCACACGTCAAAGGCATCATTATAATGCAACATGTGACTGTCTCAATCTGTGCCTTTCCCATCCTCCTCAACCAGCACATTCAGGCCAATTTTCCTTTTCGGAATTAGTTTACCCGTGGAATGTGATCAGAGAGTTCTGCTAGAGGAGTGGAGAACATGGCCATCAAATAAGCATCATTTGCATAACAATAACAACAACTATTTTATGAAAGTCAAACAGTGCTGCAGGCATTACATTGACCACAGCCAAATGTTTTTAAAGTAATCTTTCAAGAAACTAGTAAATAGTTTAAACTTCATAAATAAGAACAAAAAGAAATTAAAACAATAGTACCCATATCTTACAGCAATAGCCATTAACTCTTTAGTAGCCAACCGACAACAAGTAGTCCTGGTATACGTGATACAAGCGTTCTACAGGTAGACTGAAACTTGTGGTAGACAGTACAGATAAGTGAAGCCTAATTAAATAGATCTAAGCAGACGCAGAGCGTCAAATAAGACGAGTTGCAAGGTAGCACAGTAAAAAATTAATCTTGAAACCAGACAGACTCACTAATTTAGATCGGACCAACTGTTCCACAGAAAACTATTCTCCTGATCCATCTCGGCACACAAACTAGTCAATGAATGGTTTACATCTTGAAACCAAAACATTTAATTCCAATTTATGATCCCAAAACAAATTAACAGACAGCAGCTTGTTTCCCGGGACAAGTTAACATCAATGTGGAATATTTTAAACATATTCAGGAAGTTTAGTTCTTATAACTGAACAGGGGCTGCCCCAAGTGGCCACTGGTACACCAGTCTTCCTCTGGTCACAGCCTATGATTCAACTATTCTTTCGGCCGATGTAGAGCTACACACTTCACCTCCTGTCTGAACCTCAGGCAGGCCGACGTTGATGTTGTGGACTTTGCCACGTACAGCTCTGTAGGCGCCCTCTCAGCTTGTCTCCTCAGAGTGAAGACAGCACTGCAGATGCCAACCTGAGCCTTGCCTTTTGGCTGCCAGATCAAGACTGTCTCATCACGAGACCAGTACACTCTAAAATGACTCGAAATTCGATGCACACATCCCCCCTGGCGGGTAACAGGCAAAGACTCTGACCACATGCAGTACTGATAAGAGCCAACACAGCTCAATATCCCCCCCCCCCCCCCCCGCCCTTAAATCAAAACACCCTGAGGGGAGGTTACAAAATTTTAAAACCTAGGAACTGTCTTAACATGACTGGTGTACTCTATGTAGCTGTGGACTGACTATAACCAGAAAGCTATCTGTGGTGAGGATTTTTAAAATCTTGCAATCACCCGCAAAACTGGGTTCGAAATTTTCGTATCAACTGAAACTCTTAATAAAATCT
Source organism: Schistocerca cancellata (assembly GCF_023864275.1). NCBI lineage: Eukaryota > Metazoa > Arthropoda > Insecta > Orthoptera > Acrididae > Schistocerca > Schistocerca cancellata. The sequence goes on from NC_064634.1 coordinate 169,281,870, forward strand.
ATGTTTCCTATATTCAATTTGGTGGAGTGCCTAGTGTGTTTGTATCGTTCCAATCCCTCTGATATTCATGGTCAATACCAGTATTTGCCCAGATGACTTCAGGGGTCACCTGCTTAGGAAGGAGGTTATTTACTGACTAAAGATTCGACAAGTGCAAACTGACAGAACAAGCAAACATTAAAGATGCAGTTCTCATGGCGGTTCACCCTCCCAGTGAGAATAGGCTGAGAGTAATATGGGATGGTCGTCGTCGTATGAAATACCGATTGTGGAAGCAAAATCTCTTATATTCCCTCGAAAAAAGCAGGTGCGTTGTCACTCACGAGAGACTTCGGCGTCACACATATGGAAAAGATTTTAGTAAGATGCCTAATCCTAAGTCCAGCTATTACTCCTACATCCATAAGAAACGCGGAAATGCATTAATGACGAAGAATATAAGCAGCGGCCCTACATAATCAATAAATGCCTAGTCCTCTGATCTCTCACCCTGTGTGAAGTAATGGAAACCCTTGCATGTGTTGGAATTCGGCTTGTCAAACTCACAAGCTTCACACTGGTTTACCAAACTCTTCGCTTCTTTGTTCAGGGATGGCCCAGCGAGAAATTCCTTAACCTTTTGGATTCTCTTACAGATCACCAAGTGGCTGCTGAGCACAGACTCGTAAACATGTTTGAGAATTGCTGGCAATAACTCTCAAGAAAGACAGATTTTCAACCTGTTATTCTCACGACTAAGACAGCAGAGCAAACCCTTTTATGGTTGGTAAGCAGGCAGTTCCTCCTCAGCGGCAAGTCTCCGTTGCAGTTCCTGAAGGGTAGGGTCTTCCCTTGAGATCACCAAACAAGGAGGTTATCTCAGCTAATACCGCAGGAAACCACACCCCTCCTTCGGTTTTCTTTAGGATTAGCAGTTCGCCTACATCATCTTTAAACATGTAGCTTAGAGCATTAGCCACTGGACTTTCGAAGCCTCTTATATGTTTGATGTAGAAACGGAATGCTGAAATATGGAGGCCCAACGGGCAATGCGACCTTTTTTATGTTGTCGCGCAAGGACCCAGCTTGAAGTCTGCCTATCCGTTTTGCGGGAAAATCCTCGATGCACGATATAGAACACGAACGACGTAATATTTTATCTCGGCATGAGACAAAGATCTGGAGCCATAAGGGACAGAACGTCTATCACCGTCCTGTTTCTGTAACAAAACAGCCAGGAGGTCTGAATTAAAGAAGTCGGTGTGGACTACGAGCTCCCGCTTAAAATCCAGGATAGCCAGAACAGCGATATTCTTAGAATTCAAAGCGTCAAAAGCTGCCTGATGACTTTCTATCCTTTGAAATGCTTCCCCTTTCTAACGTAACTGAGTCAAAGACGCGACCATCTGAGCAAATCTAAGAGCTTCCTAAAAGAAAAATTCACCATCTCTACAAAACCGTAGATTCCCTTCTTATACTTCGGTGGTCGGAACTTGTGGATCACTTAGCTTGCACCTGATTTATTCTAGCACACTGGCCGACACTAAATGCCCAAGGAAGGAAATTTCCTCGTTGGCCCGATTAACTTTAGATAGCTTTACTGTGAGACCAGCTCTATGCAAACAGCCTAATACTTAGTGGATATTCTTGGTACGCTCAGAAAATGTACAAATATATTTGAAAATATCATCTATATCATTTTAAACAAATTAAATTTTAATATCTCCCCAAACTTCAAAATGCACAAACCTAAGGGAAACCGATTTAACTCATATCAAGTCCCAATCAGTGAAAAAAGTCGTAACACGCTTCTAATCCCTATCCACAGGAATTTGGTGGTAAGCTTTGTTGAAATCTAAAACGGTAAATTACGGTGTCCCTGCAAACCAAATGAAGCGATTGTGGAGGTCTGTCAAGGGAACCGACTACAAAATGACCTTTTGATTTAGAGCGCTTTAATCTACAACTGGCCTATATCCCACGCATATAGCTCTGGGAACCAGAAACATCAGCGAAGCATAAGGCAAAGTCGAGGACAGAATCAGGATGCCGGCCGTGGTGGCCGAGCGGTTCTAGGCTCTACAGTCTGGAACCACGCGGCTGCTACGGCGGCAGGTTCGAATCCTGCCTCGGGCATGGATGTGAGTGATGTCCTTAGGTTAGTTAGGTTTAAGTAATTCTAAGTCTAGCGGGCTGATGGCCTCAGATGTTAAGTCTCATAGTGCTTAGAGCCATAATCAGGGTATCATGAAACATCTGGTCAGTCAATTGTTGCAGGATCTTCAGTTTTGGCAGCGCACAGTCACCAGGTCAGAGTGTTGTGTCCCATACTTTTTTTTTATCTGTTACGCCTAACTTATCATTGAAGACATCGGGAAACTTCCTTAGCAACTTCAGTAAAAGCTATGCCTCACGGGTCTGTAAATGGACAAGTTGAAATTCAGTATCTTCATCGGACATTTTATAAACAGATCATCAGTTTTACAATAAACTCGCACAAACCCAACCCAATGAAGAAAACTTACTTACGTCACGACTCCTCAAATCGATGATCGAGAATAAGAGATGCTTCTCCCAGAATCCAACAAGGAACAAATATCTTTTTGGTTAAGCAGCGCACACGCAAAGGGAATCTACGTCTTGTCATAACCTCCATTCTTATCACCTCCTCTCGTTGCAGCTCAAGATCTATGATGCCGTTTTCCCTTGACGTCAAATATCCACCAGTCTTTTTCGTCATGAGTGGTAGTCACGAGGAAAATGCCCAAATCCACCGCAGCGATAACAAACTCTTCTGGGCGAGGCAGCACTCTCATTAAGTTCGCGTGCACTTTGGTCATGCGGTCGACGGTTCCAGGAGGATCCCTGTGATCACGTCTTTTATCAGCAAACACGATGCTTTCTATGCCTTTCTGTCTTTTTCTCACGGTCACCGCCTCCTTGTCAGACCCTTCCGGAGATCCGAATGGGGTACTATTCTAGAATCTTTGGCCAATGGAGAGATCAACATGACACTTTTTTAATTACAGGCCACAAGCCCTGTGGATACACTTTATATGCCTTTAAAGCCGTAGTTTCGATTACCTTCTGCATCCTCATGCCGTTGATCATTACATATTCTTTCGCCTTTCCCACCCCAAGGAGAAAAGAGTGCCCTGCTCTGTCCGCTCCTCCACACTTCTAACAAAGTCGTTGACAGAATATGGATGACTTCTTATGCCGGAAGTCTTCGGCCGCCAATGCCGATTATTAACCTAAGTTTCAGAGGGGTTGGCTTTCGATAGCGCGACCGTGGATGTTTTGTTTACTAATCAAAGACGCTGCCCCTTGACCACGGGTACAGGCCGGGATATATTGCTACATTCCAAAATTTCAACATTTCACTCGAAATAACAAAGAGTGGTCGGTACTACACAATGTACACTACTGGCCATTAAAATTGCTACACCACGAAGATGACGTGCTACAGACGCGAAATTTAACCGCTAGGAAGAAGATGCTGTGATATGCAAATGATTAGGTTTCCAGAGCATTCAAACAAGGTTGGCGCCGGTGGCGACACCTACAACGTGTTGACATGAGGGAAGTTTCCAACCGATTTCTCATACACAAACAGCAGTTGACCGGCGTTGCCTGGTGAAACATTGTTGCGATGCCTCGTGTAAGGAGGAGAAATGCGTACCATCACGTTTCCGACTTTGATAAAGGTCGGATTCTAGCCTATCGCAATTGCGATTCATCGTATCGCGACATTGCTGCTCTCGTTGGTCGAGATCCAATGCCAATGACTGTTAGCAGAATATGGAATCGGTGGGTTCAGGAGAGTAATACGGAACGCCGTGCTGGGTCCCAACGGCCTCGTATCACTAGCAGTCGAGATGACAGGCATCTTATCCGCATGGCTGTAACGGGTCGTGCAGCTACGTCTCGATCCCTGAGTCAACGGATGGGGACGTTTACAAGACAACAACCATCTGCACGAACAGTTCGACGACGTTTGCAGCAGCATGGACTATCAGTTCGAAGACCATGGCTGCGGTTACCCTTGACGCTGCATCACAGACAGGAGCGCCTGCGATGGTGTACTCAACGACGAACCTGGGTGCACGAATGGCGAAACGTCATTTTTTCGGATGAATCCAGGTTCTGTTTACAGAATCATGGTGGTCGCATCCGTGTTTGGCGACATCGCGGTGAACGCACATTGGAAGCGTGTATTCGTCATCGCCATACTGGCGTATCACCCGGCGTGATGGTATGGGGTGCCATTGGTTACACGTCTCGATCACCTCTTGTTCGCATTGACGGTACTTTGAACAGTGGACGTTACATTTCAGTGTTACGACCTGTGGCTCTACCCTTCATGCGATCCCTGCGAAACCCTACATTTCAGCAGGATAATGCACGACCGCATGTTTCAGGTCCTGTACGGGCCTTTCTGGATTCGAAAAATGTTCGACTGCTGCCCTGGCTAGCACATTCTCCAGATATCTCACCAATTGAAAACGTCTGGTCAATGGTGGCCGAGCAACCGGCCCGTCACAATACGCCAGTCACTACTGTTGATGAACTGTGGTATCGTGTTGAAGCCGAATGGGCCGCTGTACCTGTACACGCCATCCAAGCTCTGTTTGACTCAATGCCCAGGCGTATCAAGGCCTATATTACGGCCAGAGGTGGTTGTTCTGGGTACTAATTTCTCAGGATCTATACACCCAAATTGAGTGAAAATGTGATCACATGTCAGTTCTAGTGTAATATATTTGTCCAATGATAACACGTTTATCATCTGCATTTTTTCTTGGTGTAGCAATTTTAATGGGCAATAGTGTACATATCTTAAATTTTACCTTTGTGCTCATTTTGCATTTTTCATGTCACTCATTCGTATCGTCATTTTAATTCGTCTAGGGAATGAATGTGAAGTACCTTTGGATGGTATTGTGTGCCTGAAGTTGCACTTTACTTAGCCATTTGGGCATCTTCTTGCTTGCCGTGGATATCACTGTGACATCTGATTCAGATTAATGTGACTCATTTGTGCTGATTTTGTTACAAAATTTTATACACAAAAGAGTTGTTAAGTGCAAAGTGGTGTTCCAGTAACATGACTGCAGCCTGGTAGTCGGTTAAGATGACAATTCTGCATTCAATAAAGATGGCATCGCACTTACGTGCTTCTATAATGCTGTGACAGATATTTTTCGCACCACTCTCGAGCTTGTGCTGCCTGGTCTCTGCGTGCCGATCTGATTCCATTTGCCTTTTTGGCTCCGTACGGTTTCCCTTAATGGTCTGATAATGTTTTTTGCACTATGGGTATCAATTTAAACTTGCACCTTATTACGTTGGGGCTATTATTCAATAAATGTGATCGAGTTACCGGTTTTGTGGCCAGTCTAAAATGTGCCATATTAAAAAAGACGTCAACAACTGATAGAATTCGTGCTGATGTTCAACGGGCGTTCTTTAGAGGTGGCATGCTGAGTGCAATGGCCTGCACTGAAGCACGTCCCTTGAAACGGGTCTTGGTAGTCTTTAACGAGAAGTATGTTATGTGTAACGCCGTGATAAGTGATGTAATGTTTATCCTTCAGAAGTATCGCACCAACAAAGCAATTAACAAATAACTGCAAAAGAATTGTGACATCTAAATTATTTTGAAGAAATTCCCTCTTGCAAAACTCAATTGCTTATTGTTTGTTAAACGAGCGTATGTTCGGCATAACACTTATCTGAAAAACATTTATCTCAGAGAAAAATTTTGAGAATTGAAAGAAGAGGTAGCAAGAGCAATTGTTGAGTTAGAACAAAAGTAGAGAAAATTATTATCAACTGAATGAAATGCGACAACTTCAATCAAATGATGAAATGGTGAGACGCAAAGAAAAGGAAGTGCATCTTCTAAGCGTTTATTTCAGCGTATTTCGACGGTTTATATCAACGAATAATGACCGTAAGAGGAATTGTAACAGAAGTGAGCTGTGAGGGTATGCTTTGCAGATTTTTGAGCGTTTACTCTACCATACCGAATTTCTCGTTCTTCGAAAACGCAAGAAAGAAAAAAAACTGGTAGTCTGAACCGTCAACAGTTGTGTGTCCAATCAAGAATTAATCGATTTTTAGTGGTATGTAATTTTCTGCTAACAGATTAGCGCTCCAGGTTAGTTATCGTCAACTAACGGTACTTATGATTTTAATCCCGTTAAAATCGTACAACCATTAAAACGAGAAAGATGGAATTATACCGTCAGCACCAATTACGAGTAGCACGCACACGCCTATTACACGGGAGAGGTAGTCATTAAAAGTAATATTATCTAAAGAATAAAGGGAAAGTATTTGTTGTCCACTTCTGTCGTGAGTCCTTCCGTAAATAATTTTCTGGAACTCGACAAAGAATCCTTCCTCTGCATGAAACTTCAGTGAGACAATGGAACTCATCACCTCTATATAAAGAGACACATTACTAAAGAAAATCACGAAGACAGAGAAAGTCAATTTTCAGACCTCCCGAAACAGCTCTCTGCACATCAGAGTTCAGTATACAGCAATGGCTGCGACACTGCAAATTGCATACTGCTCAGTTAGTTTTGAAACGTTTTCATACAATGAAGGCTTTCACGACCGGTTGACATGGCTGTTGATATACTTTCCGGGATGTGAGGTCGTGGTCCAAGAACTTTTCTGCTCCTTACGTTTCGTCCAGGACTGCGCTGGACTTCCTCAGAGGCGCTGCTCCGCTGAGTCTTGTCGACTGTGGGATGAAAGGTACCTAAAGTGTAATCTGGATATTGCCTGCCGATCTCCTTACAAATAAATGCACAGATTGGTGATGTCGAGAACTGAATGTTGTTAAGTGAGAATATATCTTACAGGGATTTGACATATTAATGTGAAATACACTTTGTACAGTGTAGGGCACCACTGGAATACAAATCAAACACGCTTCTTTGTCCAGGGGTGGTCGGCTATGAATTTTAAATGGTCTTGATTGAGATTCTATACCATTTATTGCAAGTAATATTTTGCATCTTTTAATGAGGCTGGAAGAGAGTAAGAGCCACAAGTTATTGCTTGAGAACAGCACATAATTGCAAGATAAAATTCGTCCATTGTGGAGGCTTATCAAAGAAGCTTTGTGCTGTTCAGAGAGGTCTCCCAAACAAAATTCTGTAAGCCGTTCGTGCAGAAACAGATTGTCTGGATAATTATGGCGCGGATTGGACATTGTTCTGGACATACAGCTCAATCTAATATGCAGTGTCGAACACCATACTAGTAGATCGATTGCATAGTACTACAATTACAAAGATATCATAGCTGATTTCAAGTAATTATGTCTGTTCCATGTTCTTGTTTGTAACCTATGTCATTGTTACACAGAATACGATCTCAAGCTATTCCCTCATGAATATCGAGGTACCTGTTGGTTATGTTAATGCAAAACACTAAAGAGGATGTAAGATCTTGTTAGATTTTACCAGGATGTTTTCGTTAACATTTAGTTGAAAGTGACTTGTAAATCGACGATCAAAATATTTCACAACGAAATTGTTCTCGAAAGCATGTGAGTTAATAAGACTATATCAACATTTATAGAAATTAAAAATTATTTCTCACAGCTAAAGTAATTGCTATAGTTTTGTGTCTCATTATCACTTTACACTTGAATGTACACGGTATATGTCCGACAAGACTCAGCGGAGCAGCGCCTCTGAGGAAGTCCAGCGCAGTCCTGGACGAAACGTAAGGAGCAGAAAAGTTCTTGGACCACGACCTCACATCCCGGAAAGTATATCAACAGCCATTTTCATACAGCCGTTGAAGAGTTTTAAACTGCAGTTGCTATTGTCAGTAACTTTTTTATTCCATCACTTAAACATGAGGGTAATTAAGTAGTCTAAATGGAACTACTGTTGCCTACGCTAATGCTGCAAATTTTTTGAAGGATAAAGTTTTATTCCCTACTGTTGGGATAATTCCCATTGTTCTGCCATTTTCAGGTGAATCTAGGAAGATGTCGAAATATATAGACGATTTTAGGAAAATTTTTTCCTGGGTTTCCGTGTTATTTCTTGATGTAATATCTGCAATTAAAAATAACCGTGTCGTCGAAAGTGGTCAACAACGAGAAATAAATGACTTTCCTTCGTTGATATAAATGGATAATTTTTATGAGTTTGCTGTGTTTTGTGAACTCTATCAAAAAATTAGTTACTTCGTAAGAAATTATTTTTTTTTACTGTGGGATGAAAGGTACCTAAAGTGTAATCTGGATATTGCCTGCCAATCTCCTTACAAATAAATGCGCAGGTTGGTGATGTGGAGAACTGAATGTTGTTAAGTGAGAATATATCTTACAGGGATTTGACATATTATTGTGAAATGCACTTTGTACAGTGTAGGGCACCACTGGAATACAAATCAAACACGCTTCTTCGTCCAGGGGTAGTCGGCTATGAATTTTAAATGGTCTTGATTGAGATTCTATACCATTTATTGCAAGTAATCTTTTGCATCTTTTAATGAGGCTGGAAGAGAGTAAGAGCCACAAGTTATTGCTTGAGAACAGCACATAATTACAAGATAAAATTCGTCCATTGTGGAGGCTTATCAAAGAAGCTTTGTGCTGTTCAGAGAGGTCTCCCAAACAAAATTCTGTAAGCCGTTCGTGTAGAAACAGATTGTCTGGATAATTATGGTGCGGATTGGACATTGTCCTGGACATACAGCTCAATCTAATATGCAGTGTCGAACACCGTACTAGTAGATCGATTGCATAGTACTACAATTACAAAGATATCATAGCTGATTTCAAGTAATTATGTCTGTTCCATGTTCTTGTTTGTAACCTATGTCATTGTTACAGAGAATACGATCTCAAGCTATTCCCTCATGAATATCGAGGTACCTGTTGGTCATGTTAATGCAAAACACTAAAGAGGATGTAAGATCTTGTTAGATTTTACCAGGATGTTTTCGTTAACAGTTACTTGAAAGTGATTTGTAAATCGACGATCAAAATATTTCACAACGCAATTGTTCTCGAAAGCATGTGAGTTAATAAGACTATATCAACATACATAGAAATTAAAAATTGTTTCTCACAGCCAAAGTAATTGCTATAGTTTTGTGTCTCATTGTCACTTTACACTTGAATGTATACGGTATATGTCCGTTGTGAATGCAGTTTTCCTAACGAAGTGAGGATAATTAGCGGGAGAACATTAGTAAGGAAATAAAATAAAGAAAAGTAAGTAATATACCGATACAGCTACAATCGCTATGCCGATTACTAATGAGAAAAAAGTGAAATGTGGACGATAAACAGTTCAGGCAAGAAGAGAACAACTAGTGTGGGAGCATTGATTCCGATTGGGAACAAAAGATATTTACGACAAACCCAACCGAAAGAGGGGGTCTGTTAGTATGGCACACCCGAAAGCATCAAGGAACTGTCAACTTGGTAATGGAGGGAAGCGTGGGTGTAACATTTATAGAGGGCGACCAAGGCATGAATACAGTAAGCAGGTTCAAATAGATGTAGGTTGTGGTAGGTACGCAGACATGAAGAGGCTTGTGCAGGATGTAGCAGCATGGATAGTTGCATCAAATCAGTCTTCAGAGTGAAGATCATAACAACAACAACAACGACGACGAGAAAGAACAGGACATGCAGCGTAGGCGTCGAAAGATGCTATTTTGCAAAATGTAGGCTTATATAACTTATTTCTGTGTGGTAAAACGAATTATGACAATCACTTCGACATCTCTCCAGATAAGTATTGGAACCTCATGCTAAGTATTCGTCCATAACTCGTTAATAGTGTCTGTTATTGATTTCCTTACTGTATATTTATTGTCTAGAGAAATGACACGAGCCGGATGCAGTTAGCGCATGACGTATTGAGTGTGTCAGCGAGGAATGCGATTGCGTTTCGCGGCGTGCCAACCTTCAGGGCGAAGGCCCGCAACGATCACGACCAACCGCAGCAAAATGCGACTCTGATGGAAACTGCCGCACCGCTGATTCAAGCTCCCCCCTCACCCCCCCCCCCCCGCTCATTTTGCGCTCGTCTCCTGACCGCCAGCGGCGTCCTTGTACGACGTAATTGTCCTGCCGACAGCACGTCTTTAGCGTAATTTCTGGCAACACACTTCCAACTGGTGGTGGCATTAATGAAGAGAAAATCACAACATCAAATAGTTTTACCCTTAACCTCCGCAGACAGCAGGGTTTCTCGAGCGAGGTACAACTATTCGTATGTGAGGAACTCAGTGTCACCACTTAGGTTGTACAGTCTTCTGCCGATAAATGGCATAGTCCACATTTAATAAGTACGAGGAAAAGGCAATAAATTCATTTGCCAAAGCATCCTGAAAATTGCACAGATTTTCGTTGGGGACTATTTTTTATTATTTTATAATTATTTATGGCAAAAAAGTACTCAAAATACCCCTGATGTAAACCTCAGTAGACAAGTTGAGGGTATTTTTAACGACTCACGAAAAACAATTTCGTAAACAAATTGAAAGGAATAAAAAGCTGATTTTGCGATTTCATGTTATCCTCTTCAGTTGTGGTGCTATTGGAACGAATATCCATAATCCCACCTAGTCTCTTGGCAAACAAGTTGGGTGTAACATACTTCCAGGCCTCGCTATACATATACTCGTATTACTGAATCAAAGGGATAATTTGAAAACTGATATTGCAGTTTCTCTTATTGCAAGACGAGCAGAAGATACTTTAGAATAATAGCAATTTAAATTTCCGTCAATAAATTCAGTTATCCGACACCGAACGACAAAGAGATTGCATTTGCAGCTCCACAAAAGCAGTAAACGAAATTGTTCACTCACGAGAAAATATATCAAGACCCTTAATAAACTGCTTAAAATACTTTGTAAATGCATCTGCCAACTACTTTGCTTTGTAAATACAAAATTCATGATTCGATGAAGAATAATTTTCGCACTGTCAACAATAAGTTCACTATTATCAGATAATAAAACTATTGTTTATATATATATATATATATATATATATATATATATATATATATATATCAAAATTACTGGAAGCCTATACAACTAGGAAGATCGAAAGATGGTATTGAAATTTCATGCTTGGCATTTGCAGATGACGTGGCCATTCTAGCAGAAAAAGAGACCACAGCAATTAAACAGATAGACATTCTCAAAGAATGCGCCGAAAAAGTTGGGCTACAAATTTCCTTCCAAAAAACCAAATTCATCTGCTCAAAATTTGAAACTCAAAAACTGACTACAAAATATGGACAAATTGAGAGAGTTCCATTCTTTAAATACTTAGGCGAGGTCCTAGAACCCACAGGGGGAGAGAAAACTGCACAAAAAGTTCAGCAAATGCACAAATAAATTCTTCGGAAGTTATAAACAGAAATGTATACAGGCAAAAAATCAATAGTTGGAAATTACAACCCGAGAATGAAGTTTGCAAGAGACAGGGGACAAAATGGACAGAGGAAAGAAAGAGAATTCATGGGGAAAGAATGAGAGAAGTTTGGAGAATTAAAAAATTGAATCGGAAAAGCTTTGCGTGATCCGTATGGGCCCAATCGCACATAATAATATATATATATATATATATATATATATATATATATATATATATATATATATATATCTTGAACATAGGCGTTAGGCGTTAACAATACTTAGTTTCAACATGAACTAACTTCTGAATCCATCCAAATAGGTTACAGAAAAGGTTAGACGCTCTTACGTCGGAGTAGTGAAGTCTGATTCACACACAATGGCGAGTCTTGGTGTAGGATTCGTGTTGCCGAGCTACTCTTCGATCTCAATGAAGACAGAAATAAAACGTTCGGATGTTTTGTCGTGATGTACACCACGCTCGATGAATGAGAACTGGAATTAAAAAATTAAGTTGGGTGATGGGTACTCATCCACGAAAGTGTATTGTTTAAAAATACATAATCTAAACCAATTGTCAATTCAGTGCATTAACACTGAGAGGATAGGTTTAACAGAGGGCTTTATCGGAGAAACAGTCTTCTAAGACCCTCCAAGATGACGGACAGGCTTCTACTGACGTGTGTGCTCGGCATCAATAACGCCGTATTTCCTTTATTTTAACCTCCTGAATCCATCCAACAGAACACGAAGTTAGTAAGAGAGAACGTAATGCTGACCACTGACTGGAGACTACAGGGGCCAAACCATGGAGGTAAAAAGAAGAAGGAAGTTGCCACTACTTCGCAGACTTGAAGCCGACGTCCACCATCTTCCACTGTCTAAAAAGTTAGGTTCACCACATTTATACTTCCTTGTTTCATCGCGGTGATACCTCCTCTGACGTGCCCATGCCTAGTTTCGAATGTTGAAGATATCTATCGACTTTCGTGGTCATATCCCAAATAGCATCTGACCATTTGACTTTGTGGAGACGCAGTTGTTTCACCAAAGCTGCTAGCTTGCGTTGTTTATGGGTGTACTAATCGTTCTGATAGAAAACTCAAGTTTAATGAAATCACATTTCATTCGTAAGTGGAACCGTTCAAGAAACGTTCTCTTTCAAAAAAATGGTTCAAATGGCTCTGAGCACTATGGGACTCAACTGCTGTGGTCGTAAGTCCCCTAGAACTTAGAACTACTTAAACCTAACTAACCTAAGGACATCACACACATCCATGCCCGAGGCAGGATTCGAACCTGCGACCGTAGCGGTCGTGCGGTTCCAGACTGTAGCGCCTTTAACCGCTCGGCCACTCCGGCCGGCGTTCTCTTTCGTGTATGTGAATTATGATTGCACCGTTTGTATCCGTTGTAGAGCTATTATTTCTGTCATTTGACTTTAGATGTCCTACTCGTAAAGCGCTATGGGCGAACGCTGTCAGAAAAGAAGTTGTCAACCAACCAGATTCAACAAAATATGTTCACAGAATTTTCGGGAACACATCAATTTCAATAGTGAGTATTACGGAAAATGTTGTACCAGTAAGCAAACAAGCTTAGGTTTCGGCGTTCCAGTTTCGTTTGCTATCGATACAAATACAGTAAAAGTGCATTTAACTTGATTATGAAAGCATCCCTTTCACACCACATGCTTCTCTTCTTAGTAACTCTAAATAAATCAACAAAAAGTAGGTTCATTACTGAGGCCAAATATGTCGTATTACTAGAGCAACTACGCATTCAAGAACAGAAAACCGTTAGAAGTTGCCTTCTGAACACTATGTTATTCATGAAAGCTCTATAATTTTCAGCATTTAAAACAGCTGCTGCATGCACATGACAGAAATAACGAACAAGAAGCAATCGTAGGCGCAGTCTACTAATGTGATGGGCTATTTAAGATGGTATAGGGCCCCGCCCTCTCTGACTTCGAAACAACGTACACCGTAATTCTACAGCGCTATCTACTTCATCTTTATACCTCCACGGGCAATACCATGGCGGAAAAAAAAGAAAAGAGGTGGCACTGCGGACTTCCGCTGTACGTTGTTTTGAAGCCAGAGTGGGTGGGTCCTGCCGCCATTTTAAGTAGCCCAGAACATTAGCAGACTGCAGTTTACGATTGCTTCTTGTTCATTATTTCTGCCGTGTGCGCGCTACTGTTGTTTTAAATACTAAAAATTATAGAGCTTACATGAACAACATAGTGTCCAGAAGGCAACATCTAACGTTTTTCTATTCTTGAATGCGTAGTTGCTCTAGTAATACGACACATTTGGCCTTAGTAATGAACCAAGTTTTTGTTTATTTATTTAGAGTAACCGAGAAGTGAAGGATGTGGTATGAAATGGGTGCTTTGATAATCAAGTTAAATCCACTTATACTGTATCTGTACCGATAGCAAACGAAACTGGAACTCCGAAAGCAAAGCTTGTTTGTTTACTGGTATGGTACTGCTTCTTCTTCGTTACATTTTCAGCTTTCAACTCGTATGCACGACATTTTTAGTGTTCACGCTTGCAGAAAACTTACCAACGTGTTGCTTGCTAGCGCATAAACGGGTGCAATGAGGAAAGAAGAAAAGCATGGTACTGTATCTTGCGCATGTCAACAATCTGAATGATTATTGAAATGTCAAAGAAACAGAACTGCACAGACGTATACCTCCATGCAGAATATAGTTTTTGCTTTATTAGACTGTCAGTGCATTAGTCTCACTGTAGTTTGCCCTTCTTCTCACTATGAAATCCTACTTGCGGTGCTTGATTCAGTGTGTGGCCAATAACAGCAAATTACAAGGAAAATAAATCAATTTTTTAAATGTCTTCCAGCTTTGTGGAGTGCTATAAATGTGATTAAGGGGATGGTCTCAAACCCAAAAAACCCTTAAAATGGATATTTTGCTTTAACATGTATGTGAATAACTGTTTAGTAATGCTGGCCCAACCTGTGCAAGGTGTAGGCCTACCTTTCCAACAGTAGCCTATTTGTTTCTTTTCCCAGAATATTTCTCGCAAGTAACTCTGTCAGGTTTTCAGGAACAATCAAACATATCACAGCTGGAATTGACGTCTACTGCGGCCATCTGTGGTCATATGTTTGATTTTACTTTTGAATTTAATTTCAAGTATGTAAGTCAGTACCATGCTTTGTAATATACAAATAGTTAGCTACTTCGTTTCTTGTCCCATGGATCTCTTGCACGTTAAATCTTAATGATATGGAACGGGTCATTATATATTGACATAATTTTTTTGTAAATATGGCTGCGTGCTGATCATGTATTAGTTTTTAAGTTTTTTAATTAAAGACAGGTAGATGTTAGTAATTCCAACCCACCACCGTTTACACATTACAGTGATACATGGTCTTCTGCGGAATAGGAGGAGTTATCAGAGAGAAATGTTTTCAGTTTAGTTTTAGATTTTGCTTTTTACAGGCATTTTATATCAGTGGGTAAGTGATCAAAACTTTCGGTTGCAGCATTTATAACCCCTGTTTGTGCTAGAGACAACCTGAATGTGACATAATGAATGTCGTTTTTTCCCTGTGGTATTCAAATGATGGGCATCATTGCTCCTGTGGACTGGATTATTTACAACAAAGTTCATGAGGGAATAACTATGCTGTGAAACGGATAGATTGCTACTCACATAAATTTTCACCCAAAGCCTTCTTCAAAAAATAAGCACAGCACACATACTATTCATACAATCATGTACTTAAGACTCAAGTACACATAACTACTGTCTCCGGCTGCTCTAGCCAGAATCATATTTAAAGAGGGAGGAAATGTGAAAAATGAATAATAGTTTTCGGAGAGAGGAATTTAGGGCATCAGATGCTGCTCCAACAATAAGCGCGGTTTCGTAGCCGTGTGTTGTGCGGGGACAGAGTGGTTCGTATGTCGGAGCGTTTGTGACTTGGAAAGTTGGAAGGCAACAAAAACACAGGTAAGAAGAGAAAGAAGGGACACTGAGTAAAGTAAGGCAAATCTAACGTCAAATGACAGAAATAAAACCAATACAATAAAAGTAAACAGTGCGACAATAATTCGTGTATACAAAAGAAAATATTGCTTGAATTGCTTCATTCATGAATGAAATGTGATTCCTTTAAACATTAGATTACGATCGGATCAATTAACACAACGTAATCTGGCATTTATGATGAAAGAAATACGTCTCCAAACAATCTAAGCACCCAACACGGTCAAACCCGGGGACGGGCACGTGAGAGTGATGTCACGGAGAAGTATCCAAACGGTGAATTGTGGAAGTCTGGATGAGGTGAACCTAATGTTTTGGGCTACTTAAAATGACGGACATCGGCTTCGAATTTTTGACATAATGACACCTTCCTTCTTTTTTTTCCTCCATGGGCAGTACACAAGCGCATCTAGGAGGAGCGATGGTCTTCGACGCGGCAGCACGGTTCTGTAATCAGAATCCTCCCCACGCTCAGCATCACACATTCTCCTAGTGATCGGCTGTTGCATGAAATAAAAACAATTGTCCAATACTGCTCTGTATACATTTAATACTCGTACGTGTCATATACACTACTCGCCATTAAAATTGCTACACCACGAAGATGACATGCTACAGACGCGAAATTTAACCGACAGGAAGAAGATGATGTGATATGCAAATGATTAGCTATTCAGAGCATTCACACAAGATTGGCGCCGGTGGCGACACCTACAACGTGCTGACATGAGGAAAGTTTCCAACCGATTTCTCATACACAAACAGCAGTTGACCGGCGTTGCCTGCTGAAACGTTGTTGCGATGACTCGTGTAAGGAGGAGAAATGCGTACCATCACGTTTCCGACTTTGATAAAGGTCGGATTGTAGCCTATCGCGATTGCGGTTTATTGTATTGCGACATTGCTGCCCGCGTTGGTCGAGATCCAATGACTGTTGGCAGAATGTGGAGTCGGTGGGTTGAGGAGGGTAATACGGAACGCCGTGCTGGCTCCCAACGGCCTCGTATCACTAGCAGTCGAGATGACAGGCATCTTATCCGCATAGCTGTAACGGATCGTGCAGCCACGTCTCGATCTCTGGGTCAACAGATGGGGACGTTTGCAAGACAACAACCATCTGCAGGAACAGTTCGACGACGTTTGCAGCAGCATGGACTATCAGCTCGGAGACCATGGCTGCGGTTACCTTTGACGCTGCATCACAGACAGGAGCGCCTGGGATGGTCTACTCAACGACGAACCTGGGTGCACGAATGGCGAAACGTCATTTTTTCAGATGAATCCAGGTTGTATTTACACCGTCATGATGGTCGCATCCGTGTTTGGCGACATCGCGGTGAACGCACATTGGAAGCGTGTATTCGTCATCGTCATACTGGCGTATCATCCGGCGGATGGTGTGGGGTGCCATTGGTTACACGTCTCGGTCACCTCTTTTTCGCATTGACGGCACTTTGAACAGTGGACGTTACATTTCAGATATGTTACGACCCGTGGCTCTACCCTTCATGCGATCCCTGCGAAACCCTACATTTCAGCAGGATAATGCACGACCGCACGTTGCAGATCCTGTACGGGCCTTTCTGGATACAAAAAATGTTCGACTGCTGCCCTGGCCAGCACATTCTGCAGATCTCTCACCAATTGAAAACGTCTGGTCAATGGTGGCCGAGCAACTGGCTCGTCACAATACGCCAGTCACTACTCTTGATGAACTGCGGCATCTTGTTGAAGCTGAATGAGCAGCTGTACCTGTACACGCCATCCAAGATCTGTTTGACTCAATGCCCAGGCGTATCAAGGCCGTTATTTCGGCCAAAGGTAGTTGTTCTGGGTACTGATTTCTCAGGATCTATGCACCCAAACTGCGTGAAAATTTAATCACGTGTCAGTTCTAGTATAATATATTTGTTCAATGAATACCCGTTTATCATCCGCATTTCTTCTTGGTGTAGCAATTTTAATGACCAGTAGTGTATTTACATTCATGGCAGGCACTACACATTTTAAGTAATGGCTAACGCATATGGTGGCTTAAACCATTTTAACCCTTCATCCGTAAAGATGGTCCAAGACCGAAACCGGTAGATATTTTGGTTTAGAATAAAAACAGCTGATGGTTCAAATATGCATTTTTGACGTTACTTAGCGGTTGTTCACAGTCACCTTCCAAAAATGTTTAAAAACAATTTCTGTGGATATATGGTGCATATGTATTTAGACACATAAAAACTTGTAAAATGCTTGGTACTGACATTTGTTGTGTGTTGCAAGCAGTGAGTGTCACAGTTAGGTTTGTACACTTCTGATATCGTCAGCGTGGGGCTATTATAGTATTATGAATACTAAATAAATTCTTAACTGCCAAGATCGCTAAAATTAGTTATTCATACAGATGACAGGTTTTAGCGATTCTCCATGGCCATGGACATACAATGTATAGCACCACTGACTATACTGATGGAGAAGATTATTTAATTACGTAAACATAGAGCCGGCTGTTGTGACCGAGCGGTTCTAAGCGCTTGTCCGGAACCGCGTTGCTGCTACGGTCTCAGGTTCGAATCCTGCCTCGGGCATGGATATGTGTGATGCCCTTAGGTTAGTTAGGTTTAAGTAGTTCTAAGTCTAGGAGACTGATGACCTCAGATGTTAACTCCCATAGTGCTTACGCCATTTCAACCATTTTTTGTAAACATAGATCCCAAGATGCCAAAAAAGAACTGGCCGAAACCGGTATACAAGGTGTAACAGGTCTAAGTGCAGATATTTTTGATGACGGAGTACTTAACAACAATACGTCAGTATTTACGTCATTTGCAGACTAATAATTACAGGTATTACAAATCGTATATTTTTAGGTTGGTTAGCAACTCGAAGTAGATACGGGAAGAATAAGCATTAATGCTTGTATTCCTCTGATAGCAAGTCAGGTGTTGAAGCGAGGACGCAAAACACTCAGTCTATACTGACAGGCATAGTCTACTTAGTTACGACCACACAGAAAACACGAGGTAGTACATTTTGTGACGTGATTGCAGGAACTGTTCGACGGAGAGAAAAGACAATCAACACACTCACATGTGCACGTATTAAGGAACCTCATATAAAAATATCTGCACACCTACCCGTTACATTTGGTTTTTTCCAAGCAGGATTAGATATAGGTCTTGAATAATTTAACTGTATCACCATTTTTAAATCTCTGTACATGTTTATTTCGTGTATAGGCAATATAGTTCTTCAATCGTACCGTCATATGTACAGGTGAGACAGGTATATATCATTTTACGGGTGCAATAAAGATTACCTGTTATTATCGACGTGGCAGTCAAGGTACATGTAGGACCTTTGAGAGCCAGTTTGTTGAAACTTTGCCAAAACACTGTTCTACTCAGCCGAATGCATAATGTGTATGAAGTTATCTACGACAGAGACCTAGAGGAAAAGTTTCACTACACAAAGCGCGTCATTTGAAGTGCAAAATAATCGTTTGCGTTTACTTCGGGAGACTGTTTCCCAGTTACAACGTCTATAGTGCGGGTCGTAACATAACGGTACAAGGTTGTTTATTATCTGAATCTACTTCAATGCAATGCGAACAAGCAGAGACCAGCTTCGCAGTTCTCAGAGCTTCTATGCACACGCCGTAATCTTCCCGGGGAGACCGATCATGGCCGGACCTCAAGCACACTGTGAAAAAAAAAACAAAAAAAAAAAACAAAAAAAACAAAAAAAACGTGTAATTGGATGTCGGAATGCGAAACGTTTAGTTGATTCAAATGTCAGTTTGTTCTAGGACACACACAGAGCGGCGCAATGGAGTTCAGTATCCCCAGCGGGCCCTAGACTTTTTGTGTGCATCGTAAATGAAAAGAGTATGTTTTTCCCATCATGTTGGCGCCGAGCTTTTCTTCAAAACAGTGATACAGTGAGTATAGTTTCACAGAATAACGAAAAGGTGGAAAATACAAAATTTTGCACATGAGCAGTTGTACGGCACGCTGCAGACAGCGTTATTAAGAAAAATAAAGGGAACGCAATAATGATCGTGGAACTTCACCTAAACATGTTTGCGTGAAAAAAGAAGAAATATGTGTCTGCTCACAGGAGAATTCCAGAAGACGTGTTTATTTTGAACCAAACATGAAGTGAGCTATAACGGAAACAATAATAATATATAAAGGTCGACTGTGGTGAACGTGAGGATACGAAACAACGGCCACTGGAATGTTGATAATAACTGCTTGAAACTAAATCACAGTGCATGAAAATATGATTCATTCATACGTCCATTGCCCTTATAAGAAGTAGCCACAATTTTACTTACCCTCTGCCAGGCACTTAAATGTGATTTGCAGAGTATCCATGTAGATGTAAATGTACTAGATTACTGCTTTTGTTAGATTACTGAATAAAGGGTGGGTGAGGGAACAACGATTGCGCGTTGAAAAACTATTAGAAACTTTCTATGGACTACAAAGGAAGGCTTTTGGACTCGCAATTTCAGCCTTTGATTGCTGAGCCTCGGAGGATAAGATGTACTGTCGCTGCAGTGTGAGAATACATTGGTTTGTTAGTAAACCTAACTTAAGAATTCTACTGTGAAATTTTCACGAAAGACAAGATTTCCGGAATGGCTTTCGAATCTTTGGTGCTCGCATATAACGACGCACCAGTTAAGAGATTTTGTATTACTGTTCTTAATACTGAGATCCCTCGTAGCATGCCTTTCAGGTACTGACGATTTAAGTATTATTTTACATTTACGTTCCTCAGTTTCATTGCCAATCGGAGTGTTCTTGTTTGAGATGTAAGCCAACGTTCTTTCACATAGCAAAATAAATTTTATTCTCTTCAAATTGGTTGCCGCTAAGAATATGCACATTGTGACCAAAAACAAGCAAGTCCACCTTAACGCAACACATCTGTTTATAGTGAAGCGGCCGGCCGTAGTGACCGAGCTGTTGTAGGCACTTCAGTACGGAACCACGAGACCGCTACGGTCGGAGGTTCGAATCCTGTCTCGGACATGGATGTGTGTGATATCCTTAGGTTAGTTAGGTTTAAGTAGTTCTAAGTTCTAGGGGACAGACGACCTCAGATGTTAAGTCCCATAGTGCTCAGAGCCATTTGAATGATTTGAACCTAGTTTACACATTCTGAAGCCTGAGTCTACATCAAACGAAACACATGAAAAGAGTTTCTATTAACAATACTGTTATATCTTACATAAACACTTTTTAATCACTGCATTCACTGTCAAAACCCCAGGTCTCTGGCATTTTAAACAGATAACTACCGAGAACTGAGCGCTAGGGACACTATAACCCAGAAAATTACACATTGCACACTTAACTGGGCGCATACCAGCATAAGTCTCTGTGCAGTTCCCCCTACATATCCCAAACTATTGCTTGAGTCCACTTTCATGTTACTATTCTTGAACTCTATTCTCATGTGTAACCAACCAGACATTTTTAACCACCTGAATAGAAAACAGCCAGAACAGTTTGTTACCATTCACCACGCTCCGATGACGATGCTGCGCAATGGCCCACTGCTTTTGACGACAGTGTAATAGTGCCGGGAGCCACACACTACTTTACCGGCAGCTGTGGCCGAGCGGCTCTAGGCGCTTCAGTCCGGCACCGCGCTGCTGCTACGGTCGCAGATTCGAATCCTGCCCCGGGCATGGATGTGTGTGATGTCCTTAGGTTAGTTAGGTTTAAGTAGTTCTAAGTTCTAGGGGACAGATGACCTCAGATGTTAAGTCCCATAGTGCTTAGAGCCATTTCAACCATTCTGAACCAGACACTACTTTAAGCCATGATTATCGACTCAGGATACCATACATGACATAATTTAAGTATTAACAGTTATTCGGCGGTCGTGAAATCAGTAACCTTCCGTTAGCAAATACAATCTTTATTCATTGGGAGTCTTGTACAATGACTGATGACTAGAAGCCAGGGAGAGGCATCGACCCAGTGGCCCTGGGCAGTGGGGAGAGCTGATGTTGGTAGCAGAAAGTACACTCAGTAAAGCACGGCACTGCAGTGACGTTGTGGAGTAACCATTCGCCATTGTCGCTGCTTCGTAAGCTGACACGACACATCTGGCTGAGTGTTGGATGTGGTAGCCACTGGTGACAGGCGCTAGCAGTAGCGTGGAAGTGAGTCAGCATGGTGCCCCAAACCGAGGATCTTAGCGAAGGACGCAGCATCAGCAGCGCGAAATTCTGCAGTAGCGGAACACTTTTACACCAGGTTAATGTCAGTTTGGCATTGGGTCAGGAGTGAGGCACTAGGTGCACACGCTCCAAACCCAATACTCCTAGAGTGCGAATTTTTTGCTAGTTGACGAAGCACACCTAATTCTGTTCAAATGTACTACGAGATTATGAATTACTTCTGTATGGCGTAACTTCTATGTTAGTTTCAAGTAAGTCAATGAGTGTTGTTACCTCCCTTAAAAAGTTAATTACGTTGTTTCTATGGAACTTGAGGATTTTGAGAAAGAGATCCAAGGAAGAATTAGAATCGAGAACTGCTGCCAACATGAGTAACATAGAAGTAAATATACTCGGAGTAGTGAAGCAACTTAAATCACTTAAGAAAAGCAAGTCTTTTGGTCCAGACTGTATATCAATTATGTTCCATTCCCAGTATGCTGATGCATTAGCTCCATACTTAACAATCACATACAACCGTTCGCTCGACGAAAGATCCGTACCCAAAGACTGGAAAGTTGCGCAGGTTACACCAATATTCAAGGAAGGTAGTAGGAGTAATCCACTAAATTACAGGCCCATATCGTTCACGTCGATATGCAGCACGATTTTGGAACATATATTGTGTCCGAACATTATGAATTACCTCGAAGAAAACGGTCTATTGACACACAGTCACCATGGGTTTAGAAAGCATCGTTCCTGTGAAACACAACTAGCTCTTTATTCACATGAAGTGTTGAGTGCTACTGACAAGGGATTTCAGATCGATTCCGAATTTCTGGATTTCCGGAAGGCTTTTGACACTGTACCACACAAGCGGCTTGTAGTCTCAGTTATGTGACTGGATTAGTGATTTCCTGTCAAAAGGTCACAGTTCGTAGTAATTGACGGAGAGTCATCGAGTAAAACAGACGTGATTTCTGGCGTTCCCCAAGGTAGTGTTATAGGCCCCTTGCTGTTCCTTATCTATATAAACGATTTGGGAGACAACCTGAGCAGCCGTCTTCGGTTGTTTACAGATGACGCTGTCGTTTATCTACTAATAAAGTCATCAGAAGATCAAAACAAATTGGAAAAAGATTTACAAAAAAACATCTGAATGGCGCGAAAAGTGGCAGTTGACCCTAAATAACGAAAATTGTGAGGTCATCCACATGAGTGCTAAAATGAACTCGTTAAACATCGGTTACACGATAAATCAGTCTAATCTAAAAGCCGTAAATTCAACTAAATACCTAGGAATTACAATTACGAACAACTTAAATTGGAAGGAACACATAGAAAATGTTGTGGGGAAGGCTAACCAAAGACTGCATTTTATTGGCAGGACACTTAGAAAATGTAACAGACCTACTAAGGAGACGCTTGTCCGTCCTCTTTTAGAATCCTGCTGCGCGGTATGGGATCCTTGCCAGATAGGACTGACGGAGTACATCGAAAAAGTTCAAAGAAAGGCAGTACGTTTTGTATTATCGCGATATATGGGAGAGAGTGTCACAGAAATTATACAGGATTTGGGCTGGACATCATTAAAAGAAAGGCGTTTTACGTTGCGACGGAATCTTCTCACGAAATTCTAATCACCAACTTTCTCCTCCGAATGCGAAAATATTTTGTTGACACCGACCTACATAGGGAAGAACGATCACCACGATAAAATAGGGAAATCAGAGCTCGTACAGAAAGAGATAGGTGTTCATTCTTTCCGCGCGCTATACGAGATTGGAATAATAGAGAATTGTGAAGGTGGTTCGCTGAACCCTCTGCCAGGAACTTAAATGTGATTTGCAGAGTATTCATGTAGCTTTAGAAGACGGCAGATATAACCGTCAGATCGTTTCAGACGTATAACACTTCAAAATATTGCTGGAATGTAAACAGTTTTTTTCTGAAACTAGATAATACCTTCCGAGGCCTTGACTGTAACTCTTAACATACTACGGTCAAAATATATATATTCAGAAGACGCAGTTCTTTTCGCCTCTGGTAGTATGCTGTTTCACTCCCTGTGTCGGCATCTTCCTAGCACGTAACCGCTTCTACACAGATGGTAGAGCCGCAGGGAGCAATTTGAATAAATTATGCGCGTAACTTGATCGGCCAGTCGCAGTTTCGCCGGCTTCCTTTTGCAGGACATTTATGCATACATCAACGTAAGATGATGAAAGTAAAATAGCAGTAAATTTGCTCAACCGAGAAGAGTGAGATCGGACGATATAAACACTGGCTCCGCTACTCTGTACAGCGCACCGTTTTGGAGTAATAGCACGTCTTTAACGTTGTTTATACTTAAGATCGTGTAAGTTCCTCGTTCCTTCTTAAGTTTGAAAACGAAACTTATGAACATATAGCCTTCAAAGCTTCTAACCTCCAATGCTATACTATGCATCTTCTTTCTGTTTCCAAACTGTAAATTTCAGAAGTATAATTACAGGTGAATTAACTTGACACATGATCAGCAATTTTAAACAGCTACGATGGCTGTAAACAGCAGAATACATTTCACTGTTCAACATTGTAATTTATTCCCCTATAACGAAAAAGTTACTTTTTGTTCTTTATTCACTTAGTTGTTTATCGGAGCCATATCAAAGACTTCAGGCCATTTCTTACATCTGACCAGACTCATTTTATTTTACGAAGTAGATAGACTTATTTTTAGGGAATAATTAGTTTGCAATGTATGGATCTATAAACCTTATTTATCTCACAGTATACTACCTAAAATCAAAATTTAACGCAAAGTACAAACAAAAAAGCCAGTTTTCATATGGTGACAATGCTGGAGGCGTTGAAATACATTGTAAGTTATATATTTGAATGAAAGCGAAGTTCTTAGCCAAAGCACAAAAAAACAAGATAAAGAAAAAGTAACAGAAATAAGCAGCTAGGGATTGAACATGTCCGAGAGTGAAGAAAAGGCTTAAATCCATAAAATGTCGTCATCACGAATACCATGAGAAATTGAGATAGAAATAATACTAATGAAAGAGATTAGTCATTAGATCTTCTCTTTTTAAACCGTGAAAATGTATAGCTTCTCTGGTGTTACGGAAAGGGAATTACATAGTCGAGTACACTCACGATGGAACAACTTACAATATGAGGGGTAACTGATCCTTCGGTTGTTTTGGGAACATTGTTGGTGCAGGAACGCTCGGCTGGAGGAAAGATATTTAGGATTCTGATTTCGGGAGTGACACTAGTGCATGACGTATCCCTGCCTTTGTTCTCTGCTTGGGTAGCTCAGATGGCAGAGCACATGCCCGAGTTGGATTCTCGGTCCGGCACACAGTTTTAATCTGTCAGGAAGTTTCATAACTAGGACTGTTCGCTCAGGAGATCCATATACCACAAAGTGTCGGGAACTGTTTACTCGAAGCAGGGCGGTGATCTCGAGATTCCGTGCCTCGTTTACCGCTGACACGATACGACAGACTGCAAAGAGTTGTGTGGTGTCGAGCAAGAATCAACTGCGACATTGAATGACATCTGTTGTATGCAGCGATAAGTCTCGTCCCTTTTTGTGGATGTCATATACATGTCACTGTGCACATAGACTACATGGTGGAGGGTCACAGTAAGCAGTGGTTCTAGAGAGTCATTCTTCTTCAACAGCTGGATCGCGGGGTGGAGTGCTATTAGATATAACAACAAGAATGATTTGGTATTTGATAGAAGGAGGCTGGAAGACCATGAGTAGGTGGCAAGAATACACTACTGGCCATTAAAATTGCTACACCACGAAGATGACGTGCTACAGGAAGACAGGAAGAAGATGCTGTGATATGCAAATGGTTAGCTTTGCAGAGCATTCTCACAAGGTTGGCGCCGGTGGCGACGCCTACAACGATTTCTCTACACAAACAGCAGTTGACCGGCGTTGCCTGGTGAAACTTTGTTGTGGTGCTTCGTGTAAGGAGCAGAAATGCATACCATCACGTTTCCGACTTTGATAAAGGTCGGATTCTAGCCTATCGCAATTGCGATTCATCGTATCGCGACATTACTGCTCGCGTTGGTCGAGATCCAATGCCAATGACTGTTAGCAGAATATGGAATCGGTGGGTTCAGGAGAGTAATACGGAACGCCGTGCTGGGTCCCAACGGCCTCGTATCACTAGCAGTCGAGATGACAGGCATCTTATCCGCATGGCTGTAACGGATCGTGCAGCCACGTCTCGATCCCTGAGTCAACGGATGGGGACGTTTACAAGAGACAACCATCTGCATGAACAGTTCGACGACGTTTGCAGCAGCATGGACTATCAGTTCGGAGACCATGGCTGCGGTTACCCTTGACGCTGCATCACAGACAGGAGCGCCTGCGATGGTGTACTCAACGACGAACCTGGGTGAACGAATGGCAAAACGTCAATTTTTCGGATGAATCCAGGTTCTGTTTACAGAATCATGGTGGTCGCATCCGTGTTTGGCGACATCGCGGTGAACGCACATTGGAAGCGTGTATTCGTCATCGCCATACTGGCGTATCACCCGGCGTGATGGTACGGGGTGCCATTGTTTACACGTCTCGGTCACCTCCTGTTCGCACTGACGACACTTTGAACAGTGGACACTACATTTCAGATGTGTTACGACCTGTGGCTCTACCCTTCATTCGATCCCTGCGAAACCCTACATTTCAGCTGGATAATGCACGAAAGCATGTGCAGATCCTGTACGGGCCTTTCTGAAAATGTTCGACTGCTGCCCTGGCTAGCACATTCTCCAGATCTCTCACCAATTGAAAACGTTTGTTGAATGGTGGCCGAGCAACTGGTTCGTCACAATACGCCAGTCACTACTGTTGATGAACTGTGGTATCGTGTTGAAGCTGCATGGGCAGCTGTACCTGTACACTCTATCCAAGCTCTGTTTGACTCAATGCCCAGGCGTATCAAGGCCGTTATTACGGCCAGAGGTGGTTGTTCTGGGTACTGATGTCTCAGGATCTATGCACCCAAATTGCGTGAAAATGTAATCCATGTCAATTCTAGTATAATATGTTTGT
Organism: Schistocerca cancellata; assembly: GCF_023864275.1. Classification (NCBI taxonomy): domain Eukaryota; kingdom Metazoa; phylum Arthropoda; class Insecta; order Orthoptera; family Acrididae; genus Schistocerca; species Schistocerca cancellata. The sequence goes on from NC_064634.1 coordinate 169,308,550, forward strand.
CCAATGAATACCCGTTTCTCATCTGCATTTCTTCTTGCTGTATCAATTTTAATGGCTAGTAGTGTAGAAAACCATGTTGTCACATCCTTCATGATCAGGATACCAACAGCACGCTTCAGCATCATAATTGAATTATTTTACTTAACAATACGATCAAACAGCAAATATAGCAAGAAGTTCTATCTCTCTTACCGTTGCAGTCCGACACTTAAGAAAATAATTTTACGCTCTATTAAAATACACGAAGTAGATCAAATATTTAGTCTTCAGACAGTAAAACAAAAATAAAGAACACACCAAAGAGCAAACGCCAAACGAACACCGCAGTGGATAAGTACGATAGTGAACTCTCATTGTGTTCAGAATGAGATTTTCACTCTGCAGCGGAGTGTGCGCTGATATGAAACTTCCTGGCAGATTAAAACTGTGTGCCCGACCGAGACTCGAACTCGGGCCCTTTGCCTTTTGCGGGCAAGTGCTCTACCAACTGAGCTACCGAAGCACGACTTACGCCCGGTACTCACAGCTTTACTTCTGCAGTACCTCGTCTCCTACCTTCCAAACTGTACAGAAGCTCTCCTGCGAACCTTGCAGAACTAGCACTCCTGAAAGAAAGGATATTGCAGAGACATGGCTTAGCCACAGCCTGGGGGATATTTCCAGAATGAGATTTTCACTCTGCAGCGGAGTGTGCGCTGATATGAAACTTCCTGGCAGATTAAAACTGTGTGCCCGACCGAGACTCGAACTCGGGACCTTTGCCTTTCGCGGGCAAGTGCTCTACCAACTGAGCTACCGAAGCACGACTCACGCCCGGTACTCACAACTTCCTGGCAGAGTACCAGGCGTGAGTCGTGCTTCGGTAGCTCAGTTGGTAGAGCACTTGCCGTCAGGTGCAGTGTACGAACTGTGAAAAAATAGGTCTTCAAGAATTGGACTGCAGGCAGAATAGGTGACAGGATTGGAAGATAAGAATATAAAAAACTAACTGTTAAACGACAATGGAGCCTTACGGCCGTCGAACAACGCTCCCAATAAATTTCAGCACAACTGAAACTGTACAGAAGCGAAATTTTGCCTAATGGACGGAACAAAATACAAGTTTCTGTTGGAACAGGTGTGCATATATACATACTACTGGCCATCAAAATTGCTACACCAAGAAGGAACGGGTATTCATTGGACAAATATATTACACTTGAACTGACATGTGATTTCATTTTCACGCAATTTGTTTGCATAGATCCTGAGAAATCAGTACCCAGAACGATCACCTCTGGCCATAATAACGGCCTTGATACGCCTGGGCATTGAGTCAAACAGAGCTTGGGTGGCGTGTACAGGTACAGCTGCCCATGCAGCTTCAACACGATACCACAGTTTATCAACAGTAGTGGCTGGCGTACTGTGACGAGCCAGTTGCTCGGTCACCATTGACCAGACCTTTTCAGTTAGTGAGAGATCTGGAGAATTTTTGGCTTAGGGCAGCAATCGAATATTTTCTGTATCCAGAAAAGCCCGTACAGGACCTGATACATGTGGTCGTGCATTATCCTGCTGAAATGTAGGGTTTCGCAAGGATCGAATGAAGGGTAGAGCCACGGGTCGTAACACATCTGAAATGTAACGTACACTGTTCAAAGTGCCGTCAGTGCGAACAAGAGGTGACCGAGACGTGTAACCAATGGCACCCCGTACCATCACGCCGGGTGATACGCCAGTATGGCGATGACGAATACACGCTTCCAATGTGCGTTCACCGCGATGTCACCAAACACGGATGCGACCATTATGATGCTGTAAACGGAACCTGGATTCATCCGAAAAAGTGACGTTTTGCCATTCGTTCACCCAGGTTCGTCGTTTAGGACACCATCGCAGGCGCTCCTGTCTGTGATGCAGCGTCAAGGGTAACCACAGGCATAGTCTTCGAGCTGATAGTCCATGCTGCTGCAAACGTCGTCCAACTGTTCGTGCAGATGGTTGTTGTTTTGCAAACGTCCCCATCCGTTGACTCAGAGATCGAGACGTAGCTGCACGATCCGTTACAGCCATGCGGATAAGATGCGTGTCATCTCGACTGCTAGTGATTCTTCTTCTTCTTCCGTGTCCGAATGCACCAATTATATCTTCCCTTCCCAGTAATTAGCAATGTAGATTGCTTTGTCATTGACTTTCAAGATATCATCTTTAGTGCATGTTATAGACATATCTGGGCAGATCAGTAGGTGGTCCAAAACCAGAGATGACTGCTAGTGTACGAGGCCGTTGGGATCCAGCACGGCGTTCCGTATTACCGTCCTGAACCCACCGATTCCATATTCTGCTAACAGTCACTGGCATTGGATCTCGACCAACGAGAGCAGCAATGTCGCGATACGATAAACCGCAACTGCGATAGGCTACAATCCGACCTTTATCAATGTCGGAAACGTGATGGTACGCTTATCTCCGCCTTACACGAGGCATCACAACAACGTTTCACCAGGCAACGCCGGTCATCTGCTGTTTCAAAAATGGTTCAAATGGCTCTGAGCACTATGGGACTCAACTGCTGAGGTCATTAGTCCCCTAGAACTTAGAACTAGTTAAACCTAACTAACCTAAGGACATCACAAACATCCATGCCTGAGGCAGGATTCGAACCTGCGACCGTCAACTGCTGTTTGTGTATGAACAATCGGTTGGAAACTTTCCTCATGTCAGCTCGTTGTAGATGTCGCCACCGGCGCCAATCTTGTGTGAATGCTCTGAGAAGCTAATCATTTGCATTTCACAGCATTCTCTTCCTGTCGGTTAAATTTCGCATCTGTAGCACGTCATCTTCGTGGTGTAGCAACTTTGATGGCTAGTAGTATATATATACATATACATACATACATACATACATACATACATATATATATATATATATATATATATATATATATATATATATATATATATATTGTGTGTGTGTGGGAGAGACGTGGTTCTTGGATTCACTGAGATTTATGATATTGCTCTCAGACAGGATCAAAATATTTATGGGAATGTGAGGAACTTCAGCCTTTTGTAGGTGATGGTTACTGCATGATCTTAGGGTTTGACTGCCTATATAATAACCACGTTAAAACTGACATTGTGCGTCATACAGTAGAACTTGGTGGCATACCATTTCATCTGGTGAGAAATGTTATCAGTGCCATTCTCCTGCAAGTTTTATCTTTCCAGGAAGATGAAGCAATTAAGCTGCAGACAAGATTATGAAGCATCAATTTCCACAACAAAATACCACATGGTATGCGAAAACTTTTATGGGTGAGAGTAGTAGCTGAATTACCAGTAAACATTTTATGAGTGGCTCAGCCACTGAAAGAAAACGATGAATTAGATAAAGCAGGAGTTTTGCATACATATGAACGGTAGGCAAGTGGTGTCTTTTGGGAATACATTCATGATTATGGCTACGGTTTACTGCTTGTGAATTTAGAGATTCTGGGTGAAGAAGGTCTGGATAGGATGAATTCAGAACCTAAGAATAAGCAAGCCACTAATATAATAGCATTATGGAATAAAATGAAACATTTAGAAGGAATAGAAATATTAGAGGTGGAGGAGCTGTTTGTAGAGTTTTAGGACTGGTTTGAACTTCTTGGGTCTTTTCCAGAGACCCTGGTAATGCAATGCAGAATCACAATTGGGAATTTATGAATCACTCATGTATCATAAATTACATACAAAGTATTCCTTCACCTACTACTGGTATGGAGTAATTCATTAAATGACTGTTACGGATAGCTTTACTGAAGACGGTACCAGTCCTTGGGGAGCTCCAGTGCTATCTTAATACTCGTAAAATTACAGATGCATATCCAGTGTCAAATATAACAGAAGCCTTCGATAATTTGAGGCAGTGGAAGTATTTTTACACTATGGATTTGTGGATGGTTACCATCAGTTACAAGTAGCATTAGAAGAAATGCCTAAAACGGCATTAACGGTTCTTTTGGGACGCTATCAGTATCATCATTCGCCATTTGGTTTGAGAAGTGCACCTGCTACATTTCAGCATTTGTTGCACAGAGTTATACAAGTGCAATGAGGCGGTGCATGGTGTATTTGGATGATATAACTGTTTTTGCAAAGGAGGAGAATGTAAGTAAAGATGTTATGCATGGGATACTATCAGTAACTTCCTAAAAAGGTTTAAAATTTCAGTGGATATCAGACTGTGAAAATGCATTCGAAGAACTAAAAGACTGGTTAACAACTAGTCCAGTACTGCATTTTTCATATTATGGGAAAGAGTCCATATTGTCTTGTGAAGCTAGTAATCACGCTCTTGGTACATACTACATTAAGAAGTAGATTGGGGTGGAACATCCATTTGCCTATGCTTTGCTTTGGTTGATTAAAACAGAGAGAAATTATTGTGCCATGAAGAAGGATTTGGTGAGCCTCACTTATCGCATAACATACTCTGATGTTTGTATGATAAGAATTATAAAGTGATAAAGAATCACAAGGAATTAAAGTGGTTATTGTGGTTGTAAGATCTATCTGGTAGGTTAATACTTTGAACACTGCTGCTGGCGAATTTTAATTTGAGCTAGTTCACAAATCTGGCGAGATTTTCTTTTTCTTTTTGAGCCATCAGTCTCCTGACAGGTTTGGCGCAACTCGCCACTAATTCCTGTCCTGCACCAACCCGTTCATTTCATAGTCGCACTTACACCCTAGGTCCTCAGTTACTTGCTAGCTATAATCCATTCTCTGTCTTCCCCTACAGTTTTTACCCTCTATAGTTCTCTTTAGTACCTTGGAGGTTAATGCCTGATGCCTAATCCATGCTGTATCATTCTGTCCCCTCTTCTTCGCGGTGTTTTACATATGTTGCTTTCTTCGATGATTCTATGGAGAATCTCATCATTCATTATTTATTCCATTACCTTATCAGTCCAGATATTCAACAATGTTCTGTAGCACATCTCAAACGCATCGATTCTCTTCAGTTTTTCCCACCACCCAGGATACGGTAACTTACTACGCTGTGCTCGAAATGTGCATTGTCAGAAATTCCTATGTTTGGTACCAGTTGACATCTCTTGGCCAGAAATCCCTCCTTCGCTGTGCTAGCCTGCCTTTTACGTCCTAATTGCTCCGTCCATCTAGGGTTATTTTGACGCCTAGGTAGCAGAATTACTTAAATTCATGTACTTCATGATCACCATGGTAATCCAAACTGTCACAGAGACATATGAGATGAGTTTACTTGTAAGATGAACACTTTCAGACATGTGTCCACAGGTACTGAGGGGTGTTCATGGGACATCCTTGTCATACAACCTTTCTTCAGGGGGCATGGCCTCACTGCGGCATAATATTTATGTGATACAGCTAAGAGCAAATGCAGTCTAAAGGTTACATCATGATTACAGTTCTGGGGCAGTGGGCTGTACCTGAATGGTGCATAATGCGAACCTCAGGACCTTCTTTTCAACTTATGGGGACAATAACAGTGGCTATGGCTCTGAATTTAGCATATCCACTACTGTATCTACCTGACAAACCTTTCAATGCACTACCCACTGGCAACCTCACCTCTGTGAGAAATATTTATATTCCGCCTTTTCAGCTCTCTGAACAAGCATATAGGTGCATAGAAGGGGAATATTAACACAGAACAAATGTTCTGATGTAGTCAGCAGTTTCACAGTAGGTGCCAGCACCCGCCTTGGTGACAGAAATCTTGTGTTCGGGTACCACAGTAATCATGGTTTTCGCTCGTAGAGCCTTTGCTGACGTTAGTGTGAAACACCTGCCCTCCAAAACTCCCAGTCCACCATATACCAAAAAAGTGGGTCGCTGCCAAGACTAAAGTAGACATGAGTGTACACGTCCGCATGTGATGTGAACTTGATTTAATTAAGAGGAAAGATAATTACTGTGAAAAGTGTAAATAAGTGTATAAAATAAAAGGTATATTATGTAATATGTAAGTAATTCAGCGATTCAGCAGGATCAGATTCGGTGGACTGAATCATCTAAAGGGAGAAAGATTATTGCGCCAACACCTCTCCTAACAGACTTCACAATTGGTGGCTGGGTGGTCTGACTAGCTGCCTGTGGAACCCCACTACAAGGGCAATGTTGTTGGGAGAGTAAGTGGTGCAAAACTTCAGTCCTCACAGTATCAAACTGAATTATAGAGGGCTGAATTCAACAAATCTTAGCATGACATTGTGCTTCCTCAGCTCCTACAAGACCAAAAGCCAGATCCAGTCATACCAAAGCAGGGTAACTCTACCATAAAAACTTGTAGACGAGTCCTAGCAGTATGTCATCTTCAACACCTACTGATGCCAAGATCAGCTCACATGAGCTGACAGACTGATGTTGGACACCCAGCATAGTTGGTACCCAGATGGTGCCACCTTTAACTACCGGTCTGTGAGAAACTCAATAAAACAGATGATACTGACTCTTCTACTGGCGGTTTCCAACTAGCGCCACCACCAAGATGACACCAACTGGACTCTGGGCATCTGCAAGGTGTTTGGGATTCGGAGCCTGTGCACCAGCATGCCTCATTCCTGATCTACTGCTGAGCTGCCACTTATCTGGCATACACGCACTCCTCTACCACAGAATCACTCCTCTGACACTTAATTCATCGCAGAAGCTCTCCGATTGGGGCACACTGACGACTGGCTTGTACATTGCTGCCAGCACATGTGGCCACTGGCTAGCAAGTATGGTACTCAGCCAGCCATGTCATTAACAGTACAGAGTAACCCACCGCCTTGAAATTTGAAGTGGGCCAGATGCTTCTATATCTAAAAACAAAGAATTCTTAGTACTGCAATATTATTGGTATACAGTCGTTAATGCTTTTTATATAATACAAAGAACATAATATACAAAAAATTTTCTAAGGTTATAGCGAATTGAATGTTTAACAATTGTTAAAGTGATTCTATATAATTTTCTGTCTAGCTGATGAGAATATAATTTAGATAATACAAATCTCAAAGATAAATAAAAAAATGTAATACAGTAAGTGTGATGAAAATAAGTTGCAATGTGTAGAGGAAAGAGATATACTATATTTGGATGAGTAATACAGTCTAAGTAGCTTGTTTGTTGGTAACAGCCTACGTGTACCTATTTCAGGTGAGAAGGTCTCAGTAGGATCTCGAACTATTCTCACCTGAAATGGTTTGTGTTTATGTATGTTTATTGTGTTTACGTGTATTGATATATTCTTGAAGTGTTGCGTATCAGGACACTACAGGATATTCAACAGTTGTTTTCTTGTCTTACTGTTGATAGGTGTAGTATACTTTGTGGGATACATTAGATACATACATCTGGTATTTTACAGATTAAATACTGATTGAGCATTTGATACATGGAAGACATTAATTTCACTTTGCATGAAGAATTCACTTATGGTCGTAAATTTGTTAGGAGGAATAGTATGTAGCTCATTGCTACTTGAATCCATTTTTCCTTAAGTAACTTAATATATTACATTTGGTTTTGTACATACTTTATACAGAAAAAACAATTGATATATAAAATGCACTGATTGTAGCTGAACATAAAGAAGAGACATACTTCTGTCTACACATTATACGACGAATAATACATTACTGCTAGTGTGCAGTATATTTCATACAATATGCAATGTGTCGTTGGGGGGGGGGGGGGGGGGAGGAGCCTCAGAATAAAAGTTCTTCGAGTTTTCTCCTTCCAAGCCAAGTCATATTATTACTAGAGTCTTAGTATGTGGTGTCGGTATTTGTTTGCTTTATGATTGTTACTGCCTACTGTGTTGTTGTGACTCCAGTGCCAGCGCCTGGTGCAGCAAAGCCAAAGAATGATTAATGCACAAGGGCACCGCTCTGCTGTGCTTTACGCATAACACTCCTCACCACCCCAGGGGTATGGAATCGACGGCTTTCCCCAACTTCGAGTTACCACCATCACCAACAGTATGCGAGTCTGAATGAACAAAGCCTCGAATTGCAACTGGAACATTTACGATTTCAAGACCGTCAAGGAACTGATATTATGCACCCTGCGTTCTGCATGGCATTCTCAATCGATCATCTTGGTATAAAGTAGTGTCCTATACCTGGCACTATAACATAATTTTCCTTCCTTCCTTTTTGTTCCTGATTTCTCATTTATATTGTCTTGAAAGCCGTCCAAAAACAGCATATTATTATTAAAAATATTTCTTTCTGCCATTTCCTATTGTTTTATGTACTTTTCTTGACTTCTTTATATATCTTTCCACAAATACACTCCTGGAAATGGAAAAAAGAACACATTGACACCGGTGTGTCAGACCCACCATACTTGCTCCGGACACTGCGAGAGGGCTGTACAAGCAATGATCACACGCACGGCACAGCGGACACACCAGGAACCGCGGTGTTGGCCGTCGAATGGCGCTAGCTGCGCAGCATTTGTGCACCGCCGCCGTCAGTGTCAGCCAGTTTTCCGTGGCATACGGAGCTCCATCGCAGTCTTTAACACTGGTAGCATGCCGCGACAGCGTGGACGTGAACCGTATGTGCAGTTGACGGACTTTGAGCAAGGGCGTATAGTGGGCATGCGGGAGGCCGGGTGGACGTACCGCCGAATTGCTCAACACGTGGGGCGTGAAGTCTCCACAGTACATCGATGTTGTCGCCAGTGGTCGGCGGAAGGTGCACGTGCCCGTTGACCTGGGACCGGACCGCAGCGACGCACGGATGCACGCTAAGACCGTAGGATCCTACGCAATGCCGTAGGGGACCGCACCGCCACTTCCCAGCAAATTAGGGACACTGTTGCTCCTGGGGTATCGGTGAGGACCATTCGCAACCGTCTCCATGAAGCTGGGCTACGGTCCCGCACACCGTTAGGCCGTCTTCCGCTCACGCCCCAACATCGTGCAGCCCGCCTCCAGTGGTGTCGCGAAGGGCGTGAATGGAGGGACGAATGGAGACGTGTCGTCTTCAGCGATGAGAGTCGCTTCTGCCTTGGTTCCAATGATGGTCGTATGCGTGTTTGGCGCCGAGCAGGTGAGCGCCACAATCAGGACTGCATACGACCGAGGCACACAGGGCCAACACCCGGCATCATGGTGTGGGGAGCGATCTCCTACACTGGCCGTACACCAATGGTGATCGTCGAGGGGACACTGAATAGTGCATGGTACATCCAAACCGTCATCGAACCCATCGTTCTACCATTCCTAGACCGGCAAGGGAACTTGCTGTTCCAACAGGACAATGCACGTCCGCATGTATCAATGGTGATCGTCGAGGGGACACTGAATAGTGCATGGTACATCCAAACCGTCATCGAACCCATCGTTCTACCATTCCTAGACCGGCAAGGGAACTTGCTGTTCCAACAGGACAATGCACGTCCGCATGTATCCCGTGCCACCCAACGTGCTCTAGAAGGTGTAAGTCAACTACCCTAGCCAGCAAGATCTCCGGATCTGTCCCCTATTGAGCATATTTGGGACTGGATGAAGCGTCGTCTCACGCGGTCTGCACGTCCAGCACGAACGTTGGTCCAACTGAGGCGCCAGGTGGAAATGGCATGGCAAGCCGTTCCACAGGACTACATCCAGCATCTCTACGATCGTCTCCATGGGAGAATAGCAGCCTGCATTGCTGCGAAAGGTGGATATACACTGTATTAGTGCCGACATTGTGCATGCTCTGTTGCCTGTGTCTATGTGCCTGTGGTTCTGTCAGTGTGATCATGTGATGTATCTGACCCCAGGAATGTGTCAATAAAGTTTCTCCTTCTTGGGACAATGAATTCACGGTGTTCTTATTTCAATTTCCAGGAGTGTACATGATTAATGATTAGTTACATGCATGGTTCTGATTCATTTGGCAGAGGTATCGAATGAACATTAACCTTTCCGATTCACTCTAATATTTTGGCACATCTCCTCATTGCATATTGTTTTTCGCCCACGTGAAAGGCTTGCAGTGGACACAGCCAACAATGTAAATATGATGGCGTGCTGAAAAGTAATGCATCCGATGTCCCAACGAAATATGACTAGGGTAAGCGTGATTCATCATTCCATAACACGTGTTTTCAGTCATTCAATGTCCAGTTGTCTCCCTTTACACCATCTCAGTAGTCACTTAGGACTGACTACAGAGATGTGTAACTTATATGCTCGACACTTATACCTCAGTCTTTTTAACTTTCTTTTCACACTAGCTGAGCTGCTCGTGGATCCTTGTGATTCACGAGTGATTCCTTCAGCTGATTTTTGCTACATTATAGAACTTCCATCCCCAATGCCCGATGGCCTCTGCCCATCACTACATGAGAACGGTCTGGTCTCGGTTTAGCTGTGGTTGTCCCTTCGTGTTTCCACATCACAGTCACATCACCAGCAGCCGACTTGGCAGTTTCGAAAGGGGTGGAGTGTCCCTGATGGGTGTGTTAACCAGGTAACATCCAGTGACTAGTCCACGTTCGAAGTCACTGAGCTCTCATGCCCGACCCATTGTGCTACTTATATTATTACTTCTCTACTGACAATTATCACTGTCTACTTTTACACTGGCAGGTCTGCCGCTAGTGACGTGAAGTGGTCCATTTCTCATTACAGATGGGTGCCCGAATACGTCTTCTCACATAGCATACTTGAAAAGTAGTCGCACAACCAGACTTAGTGCTACACACGTCTATTGTATTGTAGAGCCTGACGGCTCATCAACCGAAACTACAAAGTTTTGAATTTGCCGTGAAACTGTGGAAATCTCGCTGTTATACGATAACAAATACTGTAGATTTCAATGTGCCTCTTTTGATAACCACTCCGTCGACTAGACCTGACGCAACACGATCTCTCCTGATGACGTGAACACGTATGATGCAAAAATAATTGCTGCTGAAGAAAGTACAATTGCCTTACGATGTTTGCGCAGGCTGCGTTGGTATGCTCACTTTCCCCCGCGTGTGTCTCTGTGCTGCAAATATAGCAGTCAACACGTAGTCTGAATTTAATGCAATTGTGCTTATAAGTGAGCTCGAAAGATACCTGGAGAGTAGCACCTGGCTGACGCGGCGTGATTGATTAGGAATTAAGTTGGTTGCTTTCAAGTTCGAGACTAAGAGTTTATACCAAATCTGAGGAATATAAAGCTGTTTCGCGAACATATACTAGGGGCGTTTGAAAAGTCCATGCAAAGTCCGAGAGATGGCACCACCGACACGTATAGAGGTCATGTTTGGTTAGTAGCATCTTTTGAAAGAACACAAACCAAGTTTCAGCCGTATTGGTCTATTTCTTTCAGTTTGGCATTCATGTGAATCAAAGAAGTCTAGTGATTGTCAACAAATGGACGAAGAAGAACTTCGTGTGGTGATTAAACATTACCTTATGAAAGGGAAAACGCCTCAGGAGACTAAAGAGAAGCTTGATAAAAATTACGGTGACTCTGAACCTTCGATTAGAACAGTTTATAAGTGGTTGCAAAATTTTCGGAGTGGCCATATGGGCACAAGTGATGCTGAACGTTCTGGACGCCCTGTGGAGGTTACGACTCCAGTAATCATTGTTAAAATCCATGATATGGTGATGGACGACAGAAGAATTAAGGTGTGTGAGATTGCTAGTGCTGTGGGCATCTCGAATGAACAGGTACATAGTATTTTACACAAACAGTTGGACATGAGAAAGCTATCCGCAAGATGGGCTGCAAGGATGGTTTGCAGCTGTTCGGGAAGAATCCGCAGGACTTAAAGCGTCGTTTCGTCACTGTGAATGAAACATGGATACATTATTATACTCCTGAGACCAAACAACAATCTAAACAATGGGTTACCAAGGGAGAATCTGCACCAAAATAGGCGGAGACCAGTTCTTCAGCCGGAAATGTTATGGCGACTGTCTTTTTGGATTCGCAAGGGATAATCCTCATCGATTATCTGGAAAAGAGTAAAACTATTAGAAGTGCATATTATTCATCGTTATTGGACCGTTTGAAGACCGAGCTGCAAGAAAAACGCCGGCGATTGGACCGCAAAAAAGTCTTTTCCATCAGGACAATGCTCCAGCATACACCTCAGCAATTGTGGCCGCAAAATTAATGCAAATAGGATTCCAAGTAGTTTAAGATCCCCCCTATTCTCCAGACTAGGCACCCTTGGACTACTATTTGTTCCCCAATTTGAAGATATGGCTGGCGGGACAAAGATTTTATTCAAACTAGGGGGTGATTGCAGCAACTAATAGCTATTTTGCAGACCTGGACAATTCCAATTATTCGGAAGGGATCAACAAATTAGAACAGCGTTGGACAAAGTGCATAAGTTTAAACGGAGACTATGTCGAAAAATAAAAAAGGTTTACCCCAAACATGTAAGTAGTTTTTATTTTTGCACAGATTTTTCAAATGCCCTCGTATAAACTTGGTTGTCTAGATGAGGTATTTATAGAACAGATAGTATAGGACGAAGAAGTATTGTTCTCGTTTTCATTTTAATTACTATTTGCTGTAGGAAAACGCAACAGTTTTTCCTCAGTTTGTTTCATTTAATGACTGATGGGTAGTAGCGATTACTGCACTAGACAAAAATACGGGAAAAGTAGATCTCAAATCTCTGAATTGTTTCCACGTATAGTTTTCGTGTGTATTCACCAAACCACATAAATATACGCAGAGTCCATTGCATATCCAGTCTTAGTCCAATCTGAGCCGCTTCTCTTTCTCTTGTTATTTCATCAGCGACCGAACGAATAATTATAATTTTCCCATCTTCGCAGATACTGTTTTGTAGTCTTCTTAGTGCCTTGAGCCCCATAATGATAACCACTTTACATTATTAAATTTGGGATTCAAAATTTACTCACTGCTATTCGTAAGGTTAAACCATCACAATAATTGTATGTTCGACGTAAATGCCTTAAAATCGTTTCAGCACACAGTGCGGCATTACGTCTGACTCTCTGGAGATTTATTTTCTTGTTATCACCATATTCGGAGCAGTAGTTTCCTCGACAATATAGGCGAATAGCTCAATATTTTATTCTTTCTTCGGACAATAATCTAGTAGAGGACAGTGTTGTACCTTGGAACACTTTTCAGTTACAAGTGAAATACATTTTGAAATAGAAGCGATTTTAGATTGACAAAAAGTTCTCTTTCCAAGACAGGTAAATTGTCAAAGCGTTAGCGAAACTTAGTTAATTTGCAAGTATCACATGTTCTGTGGTAAAAGACGTCTTGTTTCAAGGTATAAGATGGTGCACGGCAGACGAAGTATGGCTTAACCATCCACATCTCAAAAATATATAGAATTTTATTTGCTATAAAAGTCTGTAACTGACGAATTAACAATATATTCGAAATAACTTTAATATATTATACAGCATTTAAATGTGGACAAAGCGAAATATTTACGAATTCTGAAAAAAATACAATCTCACATCTAACAACAAAAACAGTATTTTTACAATTTCGCATATGTTTTCTTTGATTCGTTCGTTCTGACACGTCATCCTTTACTGAAATTTTATTTAATTCCCGTCCTTCTTTAAAGCTTCAGGCAACAAGAACTGCCTCAATGTCAGTTTGATAGTTCAGTCAATCAAGAAAATTCTTCAGCAACGATGTACAGTTCTTCGCAAGTAAATATTCTCAATGCGAATTGTTTGTTAACTTCAGTCACACAGAGATCTATATATTCAGCGTCTTTTCTTGATTGCGACTAACAAGGAAGTGAACAACTTGAGCATAACGTACAACGGAATACATGTTACCCATTCAGCTCTTTATTTTTTACAGTTGAATTTTAATTAACACAACGGAGTCAGAAGTCTGCGGTCCTGAATGGCCGGACCTTCTTGCGATACGTGGCTGCAGCGTAAGTTGTGGCGGTAGCAGCCTCAGCGCGTATTGGCTGCTGCATCGAAGATACTGCCGTCGGAATGCTGTGTCAATTGCACACTCGATATGGAAGCTCTTTAAAATACGCTGGCAGAATAAAAATAGCAACACCAAAAAAGAATTAACGTAGAGCAATGAAACTTCTGCAATACATTTGTTTATGTAACTTATTTAAGTGATTAAAAGTTGCAAGATTACACGTTAATGTAAACGTGAGATACATGCTGGTACATTAACAACCGGTGTAACCGCCATAATATTGAGTGTAAGCATACGAACGTAGGTGCATTATGTTGTACAGGTGCCGAGTATCGGCTTATGGGATGGAGTTCCATGCCTGTTTAGCGTGGTTGGGCAACACATGGACGGTCAACGCAGGTTGTGAATGACACTGGACTCATCGTCCGATAACGTCCCTTATGTTCTCAATTGCAGACACATCTGCTGATCGAGCAGGCCGAGACAACATATCGACACTCTGTAGAGCATGTTAGGCTGTTCAAGCCTTGGTCTCCTAAAATTTTAACCCCCCCCCCCCCCCCACACATCCCTCCACTGCCAAATTGACGACTTTTGAAGACACATCCTATCAATTCATCTTTCTTTTAGTCCATTTAAGCCAAAATCCGTTTTTCTCTAATTCGGTTCAGTACTTGCTCATCAGTTAATCGAGCTACGTATCCAAACTTCAGGATGCTTGAGAAGAATTGTGACGTTCTTGGAAAGTGAACGGCTCCTCTATAAAAATCAACATGGATTCCGCAAACAGCGATCCTGCGATACTCAGCTCACTCTGTTCCTCCATGAGATCCACAGCGCAGTGGACAATGGCGCTCAGGTTGATGCCGTGTTCCTTGATTTCAGTAAGGCATTTGAGACCGTCCCGCATTGCCATTAAATGAAAGAAATACGAGCTTCCGGAGTATCGGAGACTTTCTTGCAGACAGAACTCAACACGTCCCTCTTAACGGAACTAAATCTACAGATATAAAAGTAATACCCGGAGTACCGCAGGGAAGTGTGATAGGACCGTTGCTGTTCACAATATATATAAATGATCTAGTAGAAAGCATCGGATGTTCTTTAACGCTATTCGCAGATGATGCAATTGTTTATAACAAAGTAGCAACGCCAGAAGATAGTAAGAATTTGCAGAACGACCTGCAGAGAATTGATGATTGGTGCAGCCTCTGGCAGTTGATCCTGAACGTAAATAAGTATAACATATAGCGCATACATAGGAAAAGAAATCATCTACTGTACAGCTACACTATTGATGAAAAACAGCTGGAGACAGCGTCTGCCGTAAACTATCTAGGTGTAACTATCCAGGACGACCTTAAGTGGAATAATCATATAAAACAGATAGTGGGAAAAGAAAACACAAGACTCAGAATCATCGGAAGAATCTTAAGGAAATGTAGCTCATCCACGAAAGAAGTGGCTTATAAGGTACTTGTTCGCCAGATTATTGAGTACTGATCATCTATCTGGGAGCCCTATCAGCTATGATAGAGGAGATAGAGAAGATCCAATGAAGAGCGACGCATTTCGTCACAAGTTCGTTTAGCTGGCGAGACAGCGTTCCGGAGATGCTAAAGAAATTCCACTGGCAGACGTTACAAGAGAGACGTTGTGCATCACGGAGAGATTTACTACCGAAATTTCGGGACAGTCAGACAACTTATTACTTCCCCCAACATACATCTAGCGTACTGACTACGAGGAGAAAATTCGAGAAATTGGAGCCCATACAGAGGCTTACCGACAATAATTCTTCCCACGCACTATTTGCGAGTGAAACAGGGTTGGAGGGACGAGATAGTGCTACAGAAAGTACCCACCGCCACACACCAATAGGTGGCCGGTGGAGTATGGTGTGGATGTGGATGTATAAATGCATTTACATGTTTCTCTTCCGTACATGGCTACGGTCCATTCAAATAACATCAAAAGGATTCTCTAAAACTAAAATGTACTTCTTGTGGCAATAAATAGCCTACGAGGGACGTTCAATACGTAATACAACACATATTCTTTCTAGGTCAATTGAGGTTGATAAAATACAGTATTTGTTGTGGGTTATCGAGGAATATTCCCGATTCAGGCCCTATAGTTTCCTGAAGTTCTCATAAGTGGCGGTACTACATCTTACCTTCAAAGCGGCGTATGTAACGGTGGTGCGTTCCAAGTAGACAGATGTCATTGAGTTTCTTTTGGCGGAAAACCAGAGCAGATATTCATAGGCGATATCAGAATGTCTACGGAGACCTTCAAAATGGTTCAAATGGCTCTGAGCACTATGGGACTTAACATCTGAGGTCATCAATCCCCTAGGACTTAGAACTACTTAAACCTAACTAACCTAAGGACATCACACACATCCATGCCCGAGGCAGGACTCGAACCTGCGACCGTAGCGGTCGCGCGGTTCCAGACTGTAGCTCCTAGAACCGCTCGGCCACTCCGGCCGAGACTACGGAGACCTGGTAGTGAACAAAAGCACTGTGAGTCGTAGGGCGAAGTGTCTGTCATCATCGCAACAAGGTCGTACAAACCTCGACGATCTCCTTATTGCCGGCCAGCCGTACATTTTAGCTGTGACTTCCGCAGTCTTGGAACGTGTGACCACTCTCATCGCTACACCATGATGGAGGACATCAAGCAGAGACCGAGAAGACCGTCGCCATGATTTTATTGGCGGACGGAGCGACTCTGTACTTTTTCTTCGGAGGAGAGGTGGCATGACGCCACTCCATGGATTACCGTTTTGTTTCCGGTTCGCAGTGATGAATCCATATCTCATCATCTGTGTCGATTTTCGAGGAAAAATTATCACTGCCAGCCTCGTAACACACAAGAAATTCAGCACACATGGTCCTTCGTTGCTCTTAATGGTCTTTTCTTAGGCGGCAAGAAATACAGGTGGCACACACCTTTTAGTACCCCAAGTGTTGTACGAGTGTGTCAGCATTACCAGCAGTCACGACCAGTTGGTCAGCGAGGTGTTTTTTATTGTGGTTTGTCGAACACCTTTGGTGGCTTCTTCCCGTAAATGGAACATGGCAAAGAGAAAATGACAAATTTGCTCTAGGTCACTAGCTTTGTTGTATGTTTCGGATAGCACGTGTAGATTTAGATATTAACTAAGTTTTTACATTGTCGTGTGTACAATTCCATTAAAGAGTGCATTTGATTACAGGTGTGAATGAGCGTCACATCATTGACTGCAAAGACAAAACATTCGTTTTACAACAGACAGCATCTACTATAAACAACAGCACACAAACCAATATCGCATTAAATTCTGTCACATTTTCTCGAATACCTTTTCGTTGTTTCTAACCTCAACGCAGGTGGCTATAAAAGCAGAAAGCATTCTGTGCCTCTGGAATCTCAGAACTAAATAATTTTAAATCACCTATACGAAATAATTGGGACGACTTTTATGGAACATGTACATCTACAATCCACAATCCAATTTATCGTGTGTAATGGGGACGGGCACCTCGGCTTCCACTGTAAATTCATTCTTTATCTGTTCCACTTACAAATGGCGCGCATGAAGAAGTACTGTAGCTCAACTTCTGTTTGATCTCGAATGTCTAAGATTTTGTCGTCATTGTCAGTTCAGAAGCTGTGAGAGGGAGGAAGTAATACACTGCTTGACTCTTACTGAAAAACAAGCTCTCTGAATTTTGACATTAAAACTATCCCCTCTACGGAGAGCAGTTGAGGGTTCAAGATTCTGGGCGATTCATCTCCGAGTGCCATCCGGTTCTGATAGGTCCGTGCTAGCTGATTTTTGGACAAATATACACTGAGGTGACAAAAATCATTTGATACCTCCTAGTATCTGTGTCGAACTTCCTTTTGCCCGACCTAATGCACGAACTGGACGCGGCATGGACTCAACAAGTCGTTGGAGGTCCCCTGAAGAAATATTGAATTATGCTGCATCTACAGTAGTCGATAGTTGTAAAAGTGTTGCCGCGCTGGAATTTGTGCAAGAATTTACCTCTCCATTATGCCTCATTAATCTTCAGTGGGTTTCATGTCGGGTGATTTGGGTGGCGAAATTATTCGCTCGAAGTGTCCAGAATGTTCTTCAAACAAATCACGAAGAGCTGTAGCCCAGTGATATCGTTGTTTGGGAACTTGAAGTCCATGAATGCAGATGGTCTCCAAGTAATCGAATATAACCATATCTAGTCTCTGATCGCTTCTGTTGGACCAGAGTACCCAGTCCATTCTATGTGAACACAGTCCTCACCATTATGCAGCCACCACCAGCATGTACAGTGCCTTGTTGACAATTTGGATCCATCCCTTCATGGGGTCTGTGTCACACTCGAACCTGCCATCAGTTCTCACAGCTGAAATTGGGACTCGTCTGACCAGGTCACGGATTTCCAGCTGTGTAGGGCCCAGTCAATGTGGTCACGAGCCCAGGGGAGGCGCTGCAGGCGATGTCGTGCTGTCAGCAAAGCCACTCGCGTCGGTCGTCTGCTGCCGTAGCCCATTAATGCCAAATTTTTCTGCACTCTCGCAGCGGATACGTCCGTCCTGTGTCCCGCGTTAAGTTCTGTGGTCATTCCACGCAGTGCTGCTTGTCTGTTAGCACCGAAAGCTCTACGCAGAACCTGCTGCTCTCAGTCGTTAAGTGAAGGCCGTCGGCCACTGTGTTGTCCATGGTGAGAGGTAATGCCTGAAATCTGGTATTTTCAGCACGCTCATGACACTGCGATTCTCGGAATATTGAATTTCCTAACGATTTGCAAAATTTAATGTCCCAGGCGTGTACCTGCTTCTATCATTCCGCATCCAGAGTCTGTTAATTCCCGTCGTGCTGCCATAATCAAATCGGAAACTGCCTATTGGCTTCCGTCTCGGGTTCTTCGGCCGACGTTCATCTAATGATTTTTCTGACGTTTCGCCAGCACGAGTGGCTGGCATTGTCAAAGCTTCACCCTCCATTGCCGGTGGTGAACTGGAGGCGAGCTCGCGGCCGCAGACTATATGTACCTGGCGCGCCAACGTCCGAGGGCTTCTCCACGGTCATTTCCGGTGCGGTTCTCCTCTTGCTACCTGCGACGGTCGTTCGCTGCAGTACGGGAAGCCAGGATCCGTTTACCTTAAGGCTTTCCTCCTTCTTGTTGAAACTGTTCGCGTGTTTTTGGATTTCTACAGCTTCTCTGAACAAGCGCGTGTGATAGTGCTTCTCTACAGCCAGAACTTCCGTGTCGGCGAATTTTATTGCGTGGTCGGTCTCATTCAGTGCGTGCTCTGCCACGGCCGATTTCTCCACCTGCCCCAACCTGCAATGTCGCTTATGCTCTTTGATCCTGGTGTTAATGGATCGTCCAGTCATTCCAACATAAACTTTTCCGCATGTGCAAGGTATACGGTATATTCCCGACATTGCAAGTGGGTCTCTTTTCTCCTTCGCCGATCTAAGACACTCTTTGATCTTCCTTGTCGGTTTGAAAATCGTCTTTACGCCGTGTTTGCGCAATATACGGCCGATTCTGTCCGTCACTCTGGGAATGTATGGCAGAAAGGCCGTACCCGACATTTCTTTTTCTGGTTCCTTACTTCGCCGAGTGTTTGGCTCTGTTACACTTCTAATGTAATTTGTGGAGTACCCATTGCTCCTCAGAACAGTTTCCAGGTGTTGCATTTCTCGTTTGAGGTGTTGAGGCTCACATATTCGTCCTGCTCTCTTTACGAGCGTACTAATCATGCCTCTTTTCTGGCTCGGGTGGTGGTTTGACAGTTTGTGCAGGTATCGGTCCGTGTGTGTCGGTTTTCGATACACGCTGTGTCCCAGGTTTTCGCCGTCCCTTGTGACCAGCACATCTAGAAATGGCAGTTTCTTGTCCTTTTCTACTTCCATGGTAAATGTTATGTTGGCATGGAGGCTGTTCAAGTGTCTCAGGAATTCACCGAGCTGTTCTTCACCATGGCTCCACACCACGAAAGTATCATCGACGTACCTGTACCACACCTTAGGTTTGCAAGTCGCCGAGTCCAGTGCCTGTGCTTCGAATTGTTCCATGAAGAAGTTGGCCACCACTGGACTAGATGTGCTGGTCACAAGGGACGGCGAAAACCTGGGACACAGCGTGTATCGAAAACCGACACACACGGACCGATACCTGCACAAACTGTCAAACCACCACCCGAGCCAGAAAAGAGGCATGATTAGTACGCTCGTAAAGAGAGCAGGACGAATATGTGAGCCTCAACACCTCAAACGAGAAATGCAACACCTGGAAACTGTTCTGAGGAGCAATGGGTACTCCACAAATTACATTAGAAGTGTAACAGAGCCAAACACTCGGCGAAGTAAGGAACCAGAAAAAGAAATGTCGGGTACGGCCTTTCTGCCATACATTCCCAGAGTGACGGACAGAATCGGCCGTATATTGCGCAAACACGGCGTAAAGACGATTTTCAAACCGACAAGGAAGATCAAAGAGTGTCTTAGATCGGCGAAGGAGAAAAGAGACCCACTTGCAATGTCGGGAATATACCGTATACCTTGCACATGCGGAAAAGTTTATGTTGGAATGACTGGACGATCCATTAACACCAGGATCAAAGAGCATAAGCGACATTGCAGGTTGGGGCAGGTGGAGAAATCGGCCGTGGCAGAGCACGCACTGAATGAGACCGACCACGCAATAAAATTCGCCGACACGGAAGTTCTGGCTGTAGAGAAGCACTATCACACGCGCTTGTTCAGAGAAGCTGTAGAAATCCAAAAACACGCGAACAGTTTCAACAAGAAGGAGGAAAGCCTTAAGGTAAACGGATCCTGGCTTCCCGTACTGCAGCGAACGACCGTCGCAGGTAGCAAGAGGAGAACCGCACCGGAAATGACCGTGGAGAAGCCCTCGGACGTTGGCGCGCCAGGTACATATAGTCTGCGGCCGCGAGCTCGCCTCCAGTTCACCACCGGCAATGGAGGGTGAAGCTTTGACAATGCCAGCCACTCGTGCTGGCGAAACGTCAGAAAAATCATTAGATGAACGTCGGCCGAAGAACCCGAGACGGAAGCCAATAGGCAGTTTGTCAACAAGTGGCCACGAAAGCCTCAACAATTTTGCAAATCGGAAACCTCTTAACATGAATCACCTGAGTACAAATGACAGCGTCGTCAATGCATTCACCTTTCATACCCTGTGTACGCGATACTGCCGCCACCTGTTTATGTGAAAATCGTTATTCCATGACTGTTGTCACCTCAATGTGTTGCAACTGCGGTAGGGAGATTCGTGTTACCGAAGAGATCGCTACTAACTTGGCCACATCACTTCTGTTGCTTAATTTGTTATAATCTGTGGTCTTCTTTCGTCTCGTTAATTTTGAATTCCTGAGCTGCCAGATAAGTAGATCTTGTTGCGTTACCTCCATACAGTCTTGCATAAAATTTGGTACTTCCCAAAAGTCTTAGCGACATTTTCTACTTTCATTTGAGATTTTAGAGAACGTCGCACTGTTTTAATTTTGTGTGAATTATGTCCATCATTAAGAGCAAATAATTTCTTTTACTCTCAGTCCTGACTTAGGTTTTAAAATGGTTCAAATGGCTCTGAGTACCATGGGACTTAACATCTGAGGTCATCAGTCCCCTAGAACCTAAATCTACTTAAACCTAACTCACCTAAGGACATCACACACGTCCATGCCCGAGGCAGGATTCGAACTTTCGACCGTAGCGGTAGCGCGGTTCCAGGCTGAAGCGCCTAGGACCGCACGGCCACCGCAGCCGGCACTTAGATTTTAAGATCCCTTACTGTTCTACAACTTTTCCATGGTTAGGCGACACACAAATAATAAATATAACCTATTATAGTCTTAACCGGTTGGTCTCAGTGTGATGGGGTTTTCGTTATGCACAGAGGCCAAACTCGACAATCAGTTAGTAATAATTCGGAGGAGAGGAAGAGAATTGCACTCGCTCGTCTTATATTGGCATAAATCCGTGTGTTGACGACACAGAATGATTTCGACGTCCTCTTGGTCTATAGCTTGGCTTTGTACTGTTTCATGATACTACGGCTAATGGAATCTATCACAAAGTTCACAACTTTCTTTGCATTCCTCAATAAACTTTCTGATCATGTTTTGATAGACCAGAATATTCAGTAACGTCTTCTTAATTAATTTAATCTCGCTTTTACGGAATTATCAGGCACACACACGAACGATGATGTGGCTTGAGGAGAAAGTGGAACATGATCTAATATGTAAGTCTGTTGACTTTCATGGCTGTTGTCATTGAAGGAATAATCTTCTAGGTTGTTAAGTCGCGTCATGTTTCTCTTTAATTTCTTCTTACACAATCGACGTTTAAACCTCTTTGCTGAGATATTCTTCAGAATCTTCTGGTATGCGCGGTTGGCTAACACTGACCAAGACTAGTGTCGCGTTCACCTGAAGGCATTCAAATATGTCGCGTGTCGGGTATATCTTTCACACCAGGTGGAATAGTGGTTGGCTCTCTCAGAGATCTCGGTAATTACGAGGCAGTTTCCATACGCTTTTTCTGAAGAAGTGGGATGGTTGGGTGAAAATTTTCCGGCTACAAGCACGTGAAGAACTGAGGTTTTATAAGAGAACGCCACAGTCGTCTTTCACGGTGTTCAGATAAGGAGGGACATTAGAAGATCCTGAAGAGGAGGGTAGCAGAAGGGCTAAAACGTCGACTGTGTAAGAAGAAATCGAACAAGGACATGGCGCGGCCTCACAACCCACAAGACTTTACATTCATCGTGGTAAGATATTAAAATCATAGTGCACAAAACCTTCCCGTACATTAATAGATGTCATACAACAAATAAGAACAGTGGACTCGATACTAAACAGATTTCGAATCCTGCCTCGGGCATGGATGTGTGTGATGTCCTTAGGTTAGTTAGGTTTAAGTAGTTCTAAGTTCTAGGGGACTGATGACCACAGCTGTTAAGTCCCATAGTGCTCAGAGCCATTTGACCCATTTGAATTAAACAGATTACTAATGCAATGGAGTTGGTTTCCAAACGTGTATGCGCTGCTGTCAACTCCCAAGGTAAACATTACACAAGCGAGGAGATGCCAGATCCGCGGCGGAGAATATTAGGCATTTTCGCGGTCGGTGTACACCACGCAAATGAGTAGCTGCCTGACGAGACGAGAGAGGTGAGCCACGGAACGACCTCGAGCGACCTTGCTTATAAGGCCAGCAGTTATGCCAAGTTCATTTTCTCCGTGAGAATTACGTCCGATTTCTTCATTACTCTGCAGAAAAATATGCACTAAAGTAGGCAATATGAGTGAGGAACATTTCCAAAATTCCTAATTTTAAATCTTTGCTGGAATGACAGCTCATTATCATAACAATAAATATACCGACAGTGATCATTTACGCGATTTTTTCTTTCCTTTTCTATAGTTTTTTGGTCATACTGGAAGATATATTATTAGAAAAAGAATCCATCGTCTTCTATCCATCGATTAGCATAATTTGAAGTTAATATTTTACCATTTGTACGTCTTTCCTCACGTACACAAGTAAACAGGATGGGGCCATTTATGAAGGTTCCCTGTAGTGGATAGTTGAGGTGGCTGGAGATGAGAGAGGAGGATACAAGTTCTAGCATTTGCCTCAGAACGAAGCAGCAACACAGATTTATTCTGAATTCCCTGCTGGGGCAATATTATCTTAGACACAGATATTTAGACCTGGCGGTTGTATATGTATCTGTTACTAGGTGTTAGAGGGCAAAGTGGATCGCTTGCTGTTTGTGCTACAATCTTTCTCAACACAACCTTTACGTTTATAATCTGTAAGTTTTTAGTGAATGCCTTTCAGTGCCTGTATTGGTATGAAAGGCACTGGGACGTCTGTTAAGAAAGATTATGGTTTAAATTTCGGTTCGACCAACGTGATTTCAGTGTTTCCTGATTTGCTTAAACCTCAGCACGCAAATATCTTTATGGTTGCATGGAATGAGACCAATGTAAATACGAAAAATTTAAGGATAAGGGAAGTGTACTTCTTTGCTGTTGTAAAACATCTTCATCATACTACTGAAGAAGACATGAGTGTGAAAACTATCTGACGATGTTTATAACATCTGAAGCTTGTTTGGAATAATATACAGGAGAATGAAAAGGAGGCTTGAGCCGGTAATGGATAAATTACGGTACGATATCACAAAAAGTGAAAATATAAGAGAAAAACTTCTGGCTTTACATTTAATGATGGAAGGAAGACAATAGAAAGATAAAGATATGTCCATATCATTTGTAGCCCTAGGGGAAACCTTCGGGAATATGGAATAAGATACCGGCAATCAGAGGACAACTGGGGAAAAAATACACAAATACACTAGTGGTCGACAAAGCCAAGCTATGAAAAATAAAGGTAAGAGATGACAAGTTCCCCTTGGAAAGGTAAGCTTCACTATTCGGAAGGAAGTAAGGAGGACATGGTAGAAAATTTAAACTGGATAACGAAAAAACGACAACGATGATTTTACGCGGCACTAGTAGTAGAATCGGTCCACTTCTACGCCAAGTGTCTCTCTTATGGCGTAGTTTATCGACCCTGTCTACAGAAGCTGGTAGCCTACACGCACTCAGGTATATTTATATTAGACAAATAAAGTATGAAATGAGGTTGTACTGGAAAGAATATTAGAAGATACATGATTACGAAGTAGTTACCTTGTTACGAAATACAAATTATGGATATCGGTCCCGGGAATTCCAAGACCGTATCAAAATCTCTACAGCAGTTCCTCAGACTAGGTACGTTCTAATGGCAAAAAGATATTGTTATGCGATATAATTACAATTTAACAATTTTCAGATTTTTTGCTTTAACTGTTCTGTGATACTTTGCTACTTGGCAAATTTCATGACTCCACGTCAAAGGGAAGTACCCTATAGGTTCTGATGAGTGAATTTTCGGGTACCAAATACAGTGTCATAAATGGCCGTATCTTTTGAGTGGATTGACTTAGCAGCTTAAAATTTTTACACTGCCGAGGGACCGCAGTCCTCAGTATGTAACGCGAATTTGAACTTGAAGCGTCTACCTTTTCATAAGAAAAAGCGTTCTTAAAAGTCAGACAGACAGAGCACAACAAAGCGGCCATATAAGGTTTCCGTTCTTACTAATTGAGGCATGGAATCCTAAAAATGAACATAACAGCTATTTCGAGCAGTAGCAAGGAAGAAAATTGCTTTGTTGTTGTTGTGGTCTTCATTTCGAAGACTGGTTTAATGCAGCTCAACATGCTTATCATTCTGTGCAGTGCACTTCATTTTCGCATAACTACTGCAGCCTACATACATTTCAACGCGCTTCCAGAAGCCAAGCCTAGGTATTCCTCCACAGTGTTTGTCCACCGAATTTCTCTCCATTGATGTTTTATCGATGCCTCAGGATGAGTCTTATCGACAGGTCTCTATTTTTAGTCAAACTGCGACATAAATTTCGTTTCTCCACAGCTTTACTCAGTACCTGATCGCTAATTATCTGGTTAACCCATATAATCTTCAGCGTTTCTCTACTACATCAAATTTCAAAAGCGACTCGTGTCATTTGCTCCTTAACGTCCACATTTCCTTCTGTACAAGGCTACGCTCCAGACAAATACCTTCAGATAAGGTCCCTTAACATTCAAACTATATTCGACGTTAGCAAATTTCTCTCTTTCAGAAGTGCATTTTATGATTCCTCTGCTTCGACCAGCCTCAGTTTTTTTGCTGCCCAATTAACAAAACTCGTTTTCTACTTTTAGGCCTCATTTTATAATCCATTTCCCTCAGCATAAGCGAGTTTGATCCAACGGCGTTCCATTATTCTTGTTTTGCTCTTGTTCTTACCTCTCTTCGAGAGCGTTTCTATTCCGTTCAACTGTTCTTCCAAGTTCTTTGCCGTCTCTGAAAGAATTTCAGTGTCATCGGCAAACCTCGGAAGACTGATGTTTTCTTTCTGAACTTTAATTCCTTTCCAAATGTCTCCTTTGTTATCTTTGCTACTTGCTCATTTTGCAGAATGAATAACGTAGGTCGATAAGCTACAACCTTGTCTCATTTATTTCTCAACTGTTGCTTTCCTTTTGCGCCCTTCGACTCTTACAGTTGCCGTCTGATTTCTGTCCCTGCTCCCTTCAAATTTCAAAGAGTACGTTCCAGTCAACACTGCCAAAAGCTTCCTATAAACCTACAAATACAATAAACATAGGTTTCCGTTTCTTCAGCTTGTATTCTAAGATACGCCGTAGGATCTGAATTTGCTTGACATGGTCCTACATAATTTCAGAGCCCAATCTGTTCTTCCTTGAGATCGGTATCTCCCAGTATTCTCATTTTTCTGTAAATAATTGGTGGCAGTATTATAAACTCATAACATATTAAGTGATTATTCACACCTGTCTTTTTTGGAACTGTTATTATTACACTGTTCCTGAAGGGTGAGGGTATTTCGCCTGTCATATATTTTGCACACCAGGTGGAATAGTTTTCTCATGAGCGGCTCTTCGAAGAATGTCAACAATTCTGCGGAAATATTGTCTAGTCCAGGGGCCTTGTCCTGACATAGATCTTTTAGAGCTCAGTCAGATTCTTCTCTCAGTAACATATATCCATTCACCTACTTCCTCCTCTCTGTCTATAATATTGCCTTCGAGCTCATTTATCAGGTATAGCCCTTGTATTTATTCCTTACATCTATCAGCTTTCCCTTCTTTATCTGTTTGGTTGGTTGGCTGATTCGGGATAGGGGACCAAACAGTGAGGTCATCGGTTCCATCGGTACCCTTTCAAAGGAACCATCCCGGCATTTGCCTAAGGCGATTTATGGAAATCACGGAAAGGATGGCCGGACGCCGGTTTGAACCGTCATCATGCGAATGCGAGTTCAATGTGCTAACCACTGCGCCACCTCGCTCGGTTTAGTTTAGTTGTGGCTTACATATGCTTCTGTTTACTTCCAGTGCCTTTTTAGTTTCCCTATGGGAGACATCTAGCTTTCCACTAGCGGTCTATGCTTCTAGCGTTTTACATTCCTGTTATAGCCACCCCTGCAGTGCTATTTTGTACTTTTGTCAAGAATATTTGTAGACTTCTGTGTTCCCTGTTGTCTGTTTCATTTGCTGCAAATTTACATTTTTTTCCCTTCTTTTAAATTCAGTAAGCCCTGTCATCCAAGGGGTGCACCTTACTTTGTATTTTACTTATTTGATCCCGTGCTGCCTTCGCTATTTCATCTACCTAAGCTACCAATTACATGAAGAAAATATGCAGAATAGTACACGTCAGAAGTATAAGGAAGATCCTGATAGAAGAAGGTACAGTTTAGTGGAACATCTGCTATGCCATCCAGGAAACGAATTATGTATTGAGCACTGGAAGGGATAATGAAGTGGAAAAACTTTAAGGGGCGACGTAGAGTGAATATGCTGTACGTTAATAGAGAGCGTTGATTGTAATATGCATACGGAGATCAATAATTTAATACAAGGTTTGAAAAGTTGGAAAACTCTGACTAACCGACTGACTTATGACGACTGAAAGAAACTGAATACTATTAAATAAATGAGTTTTTGGATTTATTGCCGAGCTGTGGCCTTCAGGGCCGAATGTTACATGACGGTAGTGGTTAGCTTTTTCAGGAGATGAAATATCTAACTGTTTCTTTTCAGTAGTAACACGAAGCTCACTATTGTTTGATGAAGTTAACGTTAAGACTCTATAGAACACACAGCAGCCTAAAAACCTGAATAAAATGTTCAGCGGATAGATGTTCATTTGACGTCTGTTTGCGTAGTGAATTATTGGAAATTAATTTTGCTAGCAGTGTTTGTCTATCTATTTTTTGCATTCCTTTCGTCCAATTAGTATACCCACATACAGCTGAGATCTCAGCCATTGTAAATGAATGTTGAAAGCGTAGTTTTATGATAGCAGATTGTTTCTTGGGGTAAACTGCTTTATCTACTGTAGCATATGTTTTTACTCTCCTATTCAAATCACAACAGATGAAAAATTAGTAATCCCCACAAGAAACCACACTAATGCAGTATAACACAGCCTCCATCCTTGATAAAGGACTCAGTTTGGTGTGGAAGACAGTCCACGAACTTCTTGAGGTGTACCACATCCACATTAAGTCTCTCATTGACGGTTAGATGGCGTAGAGGTACCAATTTCTGGGTGTGTGGATTATCATGATCATTCTCGGTAAGGATATGAGCACATTCAAACACGATAGCTCCTTTCGGTGATTATATGACGTCTCTATATCGATCCATCCTACTGCGATGATTCCACACTACCGTCTGGCTCATACAAACCACTTCACTGCTACGACTTCGACCAGCAGTGGATGATGATGATGATGATGTTTGGTTTGTGGGTCACTCAACTGCGCGGTTATCAGCGCCCGTACAAAGTTCCAACCTTTTCTCAGACCAATCTCGCCACTTTCATGAATGATGATGAAATGATGAGGACAACACAAACACCCAGTCACCTCGAGACAGGTGAAAATCCCTGACCCCGCCCAGAATCGAACCCGAGACCCCGTGCTCGGGAAGCGAAAACGCGACCGCGAGACCACGAGCTGCGGACACCAGCAGTGGAGAAACACTTGACCCCGTGGGAAGAATTTTACAGAACATACAGCGTTCCAAAACAAGAATTATGTTCTTTTAAAGGGGTGCCTACTATTTTGCTTCATGAGCTTTTTTTCCCATCAAATGTTAATATTTACAATAACTGTGTACGAACGTACAGAGGTACTGAATTTATTGACCTACACTATCTAACCAAAAGGATCCTGGCACTGTGGAGTTACCACTGGACTTAACGAGAGGCAGACGCGACAGGATGAAAGGAGACGTGGAGTAATGGGTTGTCATTAGAATAGGTCGGTCAGGAGGCCTCAGTAAGATCTAAGCTGGATTACTCTCGGATGTCAGCCTAGCAACAGGTCCATCAGGGACATTTCAACCTTGCTAACGCTGCCCAAGCTGCTGATGTGATTGTGAAGTGGAAGCGCAAAGGAACAACAATAAGTAAACCAGGATCTCATGTGCAGCTGGACGGGGACCATCGAGCATTGCGGAGAGTAGTTGTAAGAAATCACATGAAATCAGCGGAGGAAGTCACTCGTGAGATCCAATGTGCTCAGCTAGTACAATGGCGTTGGGTAAGAAGTTGAAACATTCCAGCAGCTCCTCATAAGTCATACATTTCTGTAGCCAGTGCTAACTGATCTTTGAGGTGCCGTGAGGATCGACGCCAGTGGACAGTGGATGATCGCAAACGATGATATGGAATGATGAATCACGCTACATCCAGTGGTAATCCGACGGAACGGTTTGTGTGTGGCGAATGTCTGCATAGCGTGACCTGCTATCGACTATAGTGCCAAGGGTGAAGTACAGAAGAAGTGATGTTACGGTATGGGAGATTTTTTCGATGTTAGGTATGGTGTTCTTAATGTGCTTAAGAAGACACTAAATATGGAAGGATATGAGCACATTTTACAGCATTGTCTAGTGCGCACAGTGGAAGACCTGTTTGGAAACGATGGCTGTTTGCACCAGCATTGCAATGCACCGAGTCTCAAAGCAAGATCTCTTAGGCAATGGTTTGTGGACAATATCGTTACTGAAATGCACTGGCCTGTCCGGGGTCCTGACCTGAACGAAGTGTAACAGGTTTGCAATGAATTAGAACGTCGACTTCTCTCCAGACCTTAGCGTCCAACATCACCACCATCTCTGGTTTGGGCTCTTGAGGAATAGCCGTCTCCATTCCCTCAGGTACTCAGTCACTTCACTGAAGCTGTCCACAGCAGATTTAGAGCTGTCACAATGGCATCAGATGGAAACAAAAAATGGTTCAAATGGCTCTAAGCACTACGGGACTTAACATCTGAGGTCATCAGTCCCCTAGACTTAGAACTACTTAAACCTAACTAAGGACATTACACACATCCATGCCCGAGGCAGGATTCGAACCTGCGGCCGTAGCAGCAGCGCGGTTCCGGACTGAAGCTCCTAGAACCGCTCGGCCACCGCGGCCGGCAGATGGAAACACCCCGTATTAATAACCACTAATAGGTGTTCGGATACTATTGATCAGATAATGCATAAACCAATGCACATAAGAGTTAAAAATGTTAACTTGTTAGAGAAAATACGCAGCAAAACGTAAATTATCGCAGGATAATACGTTAAACACCTGCATTTGTCCCTCATAGATCGATGTGCTACGTGTTTTTTTTTTCAAAAAAGCTATGAAATGTAGGTTTGAGACCGACGGCTGTTTTTCTTCCGTGTATAGTGTATGAACTACTTCATACTTTGTTTCTTCCTGTCTCTCAGAAACTTTACGTCCAGTGATAAGGATTTCGATTGAAATGATAGCAAGTCTGTTCACACTATTAACCAGAAAAAGCTGTAATAGAATACAGAAACTAGCTGTGCACTGTACAGCCGCTCTCATTCACTCTGATTCCGTCTTTTACACAAGAAATATCCTCCCAGTGACATCAAAAGACTCCTCTTAATTATGACCGATGAAGTGTTGTTCGAAATTCCCTGATGTGGAAATCCTTGGAGCGCGTCCGCGGCCTGATACTGGAGAAAGTGTGAAGCGCCCCGTTTCTAGGAGAAAGAAGGCGGGATTTATTTCGCCTTTGTCCAAGTTACGTAAGTGCTGCTCCGTTCGTTAAGGCGGGGCCCGTGTGGGAGCGCCCCGGCTTCCGGCGCGCCGCTGCTCCCCGGCGGAGGAAAGCGACCCAAAGGTCGGCCGTCTGATTCAGTTCGTTGGGCAACGCGCCGCGCCGGTGTCCTCTGCCCCGCGGGAGAAAGTCTTTCCTCGCAGTGCGCACGCGCGCGCAGTCACGAGCCCGCGCCGCCGTGTCTCCACGGTTTACAGACAGCCACGCGTCCCGCCCGCACCTGCGGCCGTTGCCTCACGACGGCGGTGACAGTTGCGGCCGGAACGTCTCTCTGCCAATTACGACAATTACTGCTGTCGTGTTCGTGGTCACCTGGCGTCACTGCGGCCTATTCTTAGGCAGAAACGCATTTGCAAGCTGATTAGGCAACTGGGTGATGCAACTTGCGGCAAATAGTGTTGGCTATTCTCAGTTTTCTTTCCGGAAGAGAAAAACGAATGTAGAACATTTTGCTTTTTTATTGCCTTTGTAATGGGTTCTGGTCCAAGGCGCGTTACAGTGCGACGAAAGTTTTTTAGTTATTTTTTTCCCGCAATTGCTGATATATATGAAACTTCCTGGCAGATTAAAACTATGTGCCGGACCGAGACTCGAACTCGGGACCTTTGCCTTTCACGGTCAAGTGCTCTACCATCTGAGCTACCCAAGCACGACTCACGCCCCGTCCTCGCAGCTTTACTTCTGCCAGTACCTCGCCTCCTACCTTCCTGGTTCGTAGGAGAGCTTCTGTAAAGTTTGGAAGGTAGGAGACGAGGTACTGGCAGAAGTAAAGCTGTGAGGACGGGGCGTGAGTCATGCTTGGGTAGCTCAGATGGTAGAGCACTTGCCCGCGAAAGGCAAAGCTCTCGAGTTCGAGTCTCGGTCCGGCACACAGTTGTAATCTGCCAGGAAGTTTCATATCAGCGCACACTCCGCTGCAGAGTGAAAATCTCATTCTGGATATTATATATGTTATACGAATATACACTGAATCGTCAAGGAAACTGGTATAGGCACGCGTATTCACATACAGAAATATGTAAACAGGCAGAACACGGCGATGCGGTTGGCAACGTCTATATAAGACAACTAGTGTCTGGCGCAGTTGTTAGATCGGTTACTGGTGGTACAATGGCAGCTTACCAAGATTTAAGTGAGTTTGAACGTGGTGTCATAGTCGGCGCAGGAGCGATAGGACACAGCATCTCCAAGGTAGGGATGAACTGAGAATTTCCCTATACGACCATGTCACGAGTGTACCGTGAATAACAGGAATACGGTAAAACATCAGATCTCTGACATCGCTGCAGGCGGGAATAGATCTTTCAAGAAAGGGACCAACGACGACTAAAGAGAATCGTTGAACGTGACAGAAGTGCAACCGTTCCTGCAATTGCTGCAGAATTCAATGCAGGGCCACCAACAAGTGTCAGCGCGCGAACCATTCAACGAAACATCAAGGATACAGGCTTTCGGAACTGAAGGCCCACTCGTGTACTCTTGATAACTGCATGACAGAAAGCTTTACACCAAAATTCGAGTGCTGATGAAACTCGTTTCAAATTGTATACAGCGTATGGATGTGTACGGATATGGAGACAACCTCAGGAAACCATGGACCTGCATGCCAGCAACGGACTGTTCAAGCTGGTGGAGCCTCCATAATGGTGTGCGGCGTGTGCAGTTGGAGTGATATGGGATCCCTGATAACTCTAGATATGACTGTGACAGGCGACACCTACATAAACATCGTGTCTGATCACCTGCATCCATTGATGTCCATTGCTCATTCCGACGGACTTGCGCAATTCCTGGAGGACATAGAGGCACTCCACACGTCCACATTTCCTACAGAGAAGAGGAACACTCTTCTGAGTTTGAACACTTCCGTTGGCCACCAAATTCCCGAGACATTAACATTATTGAGTTATGTCTGGGATGCCTTGCAACGAGCTGTTCGGAAGAGATCTCCACTCCCTGGTACTCTTACAGAATTATGGACAGCCCTGCAGGATTCATTGTGTCAGTTCCCTCCGGCACTACTCCAGACATTACCAAAAGCACTACACAATACAATGTCTAGCATAGTGTATATATGAAGACTGGAGTGACGAATGAAAATCTGTACCAGATCTGGGATGCGAACCCGGCTATCCTGCTCACTAGGCAGATGCGCTGGCTATTACGCCAATCTGGCACGGTAGCCTTGTACAGCTGCATGAATTACCCTACCTTTTCACTCTACTCGGTCCAAACTCCTGATGACACCAATGCATGCCTGGTATTGAGAAGGGATGCGTGATAGGGTTGTCCGTGCAGCTGTACAACATTATTGTGGTAGGAGGCGTACTGATTGGCTCATATGTACGGTGAACAGTAGATCAGGTCTGAATCCCGACCACGGAACAAGTTTTCACTCGACGCTTCAGTCTGAACATATACATCATCGATATTTGAGACATGAAGAGGTCTGCGAGAACCACTTAGTTTCAGTTGCCTAACACGGTGTAGGCTAACCACTGTTCCCAGTCGGCTTGGGATGGATAAATACATTTCCTATATGGTTCTCAAGCAAATCTTAATGAATTTATCTTCACCCCAACATTTACTCTATATGTCATTGAAATTATCAAATTTTAAATCACCTCCAACGAATTCATGATAAAAATGATTTAAATTTCTGTCATATTGTCTGAAAATATTTCAAACATTAAGATTATCTCTAAGTAATTGTTGAGGCATTTCTGAATATGGTTGAGTTAAATAGAAATAATCTGTTACTTTACGTATGGGTACAGTTAAATATTTTCTAACTATTTCTTGACTTTTATGAATGAAATCATCACAAACTACAATTGAATTATCTTCACATTCATCTAATGGAATAATTTCCTCACTGTTTCCAATAAAAGTAGTAACTTTTTCATTAATTTTATCCTCAACATATTCATCTCTTTTTATAAGTTTTTGATATTTCAGTTGATCTAAGCTTTTAGAATAAATGTAGAAATGGTTAATTTTATTCTGATGTAAATTTTCAAAAATTTGAAACTATAAATTTTTATATAAATAAAAGCAAAACAAAATAATGTAAATAACAGTACTGTAAACCTAGTATGTGAAGTTAACAGTTATAGTAATGGTTATGCAGAAGTATTCACAAATTAATGGAGCCAAAAAAAAAGAATAGATCTTACTGTATTTCAAAAGCTGAAATTGTGATAACTGAATATGACAGAAATTTATTTTTCGTTTAGATGATAAATATAGAATAAATATAAAATGTTATATATTGAGGTAAAAAACTAAATAAAGACCGTTTAGTTTATGTTACTGTATTTGAAGAAAATTTACATTTAACTTCATGTTTTCAAATTTTGACTCAATGATTTTTATTAGGTTTTTTATTATTTACTAAAACGAAAATTTGGTTGGTGGGTATGGATAAATTTTTGAATTGGTGATACAGTAACACTAAATCTTGGTTTTTATCAGCGATGTTTTAAAAAATACCATACATATACTACGCCTACATCAAGCAGCAGTTGACAGCTGAATATTATCCGAGCCATCCTCCTCCTGACACTTACTGTACTGCTCTTGCTCTATTCATTTCAACAGCGCACAGTGACTCTGCACTCCATGTGAAATTCCGTGACACATCCATTTCTCTACACCACTCCATCATCACCATCTGTGTTGGAAAGAGTGAACAGATGGTTGCCTTTATAGGAACATCGCAGAGTATCTCTGTACGAACAGTGCGCATGCAGACAGCTTCAAACTATGGGTCAATATGTTGCCAATGGAAACTCATGTACAGCTAATAAGTTTGAGAGAAGTATATGATGAATTCTTTGCTTGCAAGAAGGCTTTATTTTCGATGTTCTGCACCGGCGTTAAGATAAAGAAAGAACCTATTGGTGTAATGCATCCTTCATATAATTACTGAATAAAAATGTGTGTGTCTTTTATTTATTGCCTCTCATTTTCTTGCAATTACTGAAGCTATTGCTACCAGTATTTATACTGCAAACATGCATCAGTAGAAAATTCTGTCATTTAACTAAATTATCAGTAAAAGCACACTGCACACCAGCACCTGACATGGTCGGTATCATGGGATGGCATAGTTTTCATTATTTACCATAACAATCCATAACACGACAATATCTGACATGGTCGGTATCTTGGTATGGTGGGTGAAGCATCAAGACTTTGTTGTAAGTGACTGGAAATGCGACAGCATGGAAGAAGACTAGAAGAAGACTGGTGTACTCCTTCCCAACAACATATTTGCAATAACTGTAAGTCCGTACAACTGTACCAAGTCAAATGTTCTCATGTCGCTGCCAACACATCCAGATGGAGCCCACTTTGAGCGAGTATGTGTATTTTCAAAAACACCTGTTTCAGCCCGAAGTCCAACCATTACAGGAGATACTGCAGGGTGTACATAGTGTGACATACACTACCTTCAGTGAGAGCAATGATATACCTGGACTGGAAAAGTAACGCAAACACAGTGTCCATATTTGACGATGTTGCTATTGAAAACCAAAATCTAATTCGAATATACTTCTATTTTGTCCGCCATATGGGTGTGGATGTATTTTTTCTTAGTCAGACATTTTTCAGAGACCAACAGCTGGTGAGGAATAATGCAAACCTAATAATAGTATTCAAACAGGACAATCTGAAGATAAAACACATTTACCAGGCTCATGTAGGAACCGATATGTCATTCAACGATTTTGTAAGGATATGTACAGTTTGCTGGAAGCATTCACAGTATGGATTTAACATTATCGATAAAATAAGAAAACTGAATGTTGGCGGGTATAGACGGAACTTCCAGGAGTTCCTATACGTACAGCCACGCAAAGATGTGAGTACATCAGTATACACATCACCATCGATCAATTCACATGCATGCTGGGAGTTCAGTCTGATAGGATGGGTCTGCACAGACAAAACATTCGCTTGTAGTTGGACGCAAAAATTCAAACTCTTGAACGTAAATCTGGAGGCATACGCAAGGAACTAGAGACGTATTGCCATACCCTCCTTAGACTGAACAATGCCCTGGATGATCGGGTTAGCAAGTAAACGACTTAACTGGAGGGGAAATAGCTGTTAGTAAGATGGGGGCATTGTATGAATGGGTTAATGCAATTGGAAAGAAAGAAGGCGACTTAACTGAAGGTAAAATAGCTGTTATTGAGAATGGGGAGCAGCATAAGAGGAAGAAGAGCAGATATATAAAACCTCACGCTGCACTGAAGCCCGAATAGTACACAACGAGAGGTCGACTAAGCGTAAAGTCATCGAGACATGGAAGGCTATTCGAGAGAAGTTATGGTTGCTGAGGTTAGGGCATTTGAAGCGAGAGCAGACACTGCAAGGAACCTTTGAACCAGTTATTGAATCTCTTGATGAACTCTCTGCAAAATTCCACAACAACGGTATTGCCGATTTCATTAACCATCACAGCGAAGTTAGGTTAGATGAAGTATTTGGTGCCGTTAGTGAAAAACAATATATGTTGGGCACGCAGCCTATAGCTTTAAATTAAAAAACAATACAGATCAGCGATAGACAGCTTCATAGAACACCTGGTCTACTGACTTTTATTTTCCTAAGACTCACAAAAAATGAAAACCATTCGTCTAAAGCTCTGGAAATGTATCGTGAAATATTGTTTTTTACTGATCTGCATAAGAGTGCAAAAATCTGAAGCAATTTGAAATACAAATCCAAAACCTATGTTGGATAGTAATAAAAATGGCAGTGGTGATGGTACTGACATTCAGCACAAAAGATTTCTCGTTATTGAGAAAACAACAAAACTGAACGTTATCGGCATAGACGGAACTTCCAGGAGTTCCTATATGTACTGTTGCATATACGAAAGTCCAAATTTGTATGCAATTCAATCTTTATGGCTTCCAGAAATGGAGCGATATCCTCCCGCAAATAATTGTACAGTATAATCGAACCAAATGAGCCAGTATCCTCCCACGAATAATTGTTCAGTATAATCGAACCAAACATCACACAATGAAAATGAGTCCAATTGATGTTTGTGGTAACAGACTTCCAGATACAGTATACAATCGTTTTAAACTGCTAGATCCACGCAAACGGCAGTTTAATGTAAGTTATTTAGTACGAATTTCGAAATACAAGACAGGACTTGAGAAGTCATACATACAAATTAATCTGGTATACTCATTTAAGTTACGCACATTACGGAGCCAGGAAATGTTTTCTTATACTGAGACAGAACTGTTATTTTACCAACATGGAGAAACGTATTCGACGAGTTTTAGCGTCATGTAAAATCTGCCAGAAAGCTAAGTCAGATACGACTTCACATATTCCTCCATTACATCCCATTGTACCTGTTAAATTGAGACACATGGCCGCTGTAGACATTTTTGGTCCGATTCCCAGAACTAATAGAGGGTTTTGCTACATCTTTGTCGCTGTTGAACTCACTTCAAAATTTATTACCTTGACTCCGTTACGCAAAGCTACTGCTAAAACTGTTTCGAAAGCATTTGTAAAACATTTTCTATTTCATGTAGGGCATGTATTGAAAGTAATTTCCGACAATGGATCACAGTTTCGATCTGCGATATGGACCCGTATGTTACGAGCTAGAAACATTTCTCCGATCTATATATCCAAGTATCACGCTTCTTCGAACCCTTGTGAACGATTAATGAAAGAAATTGGTAAACTGTGTAGAGTATACTGCCATAAAAAACATATTGATTGGGACACATACATACTCTCATTCCAGGATGTAATTAATTCCATACCAAATGAATCTACTATGCTATCTCCGTCTGTTATACTGAAAAATGTTGAACCACCTAACAAAATTAAAGAATTAGTAACCTTTCCTACATCTCACCGACTACGACACCATGAAATAATTGACATTGCGCTGAACAACATCAAACGTGCCGCAGAGCGCCAGAGAAGACAGCAAAAACAGGTTTGTACAAGCTGTGACTTTCACATTGGACAGAAGATATTAGTACGTACACACCATTTATCCAACAGAGGAAAGAGTAGATGCAGTAAATTTGAGCTTCTATACGCAGGTCCATATCGAATTCGCAGCATTCCTCACCCCAATGTAGTACACGTCGAAACTTTGAGAACCAGAAAAAGCAAGGGCAATCACCATGTCTCCAACATCAAACCCTTTACTGAATGAACATACTTTATGATTTATCACACTGTAATGCCATTTCCTAATTTTTTTGACCACTTATGCAATTATATTCACATGAACACTTACTGATGATTATCGTATTTTTTCTTGGCAAGTGCCCAGCAAGGTAAGGTTAGCAGATCGCTTTTCTTGTCATTACACATCAGACCGTGCACATTTTTCATGTATGTATGATTGTTTTCCTATTTTGTTTGTATGCACTATGAAATATTAAAAATATAACAAACACCAGTTGACTTTGACATTTTGCCTTATGATATCTCAACATCGTGACTACTTTACTTTTTTTTTGCTGCTACATTGTGATGCACTGTGTACATTTTTGCCTCTGAACACTGTCTATGTTTTTGACGTATTACGTTTTCTGTCATGCTATGCTGTATGCTCAATTATATCACTAGAAACCAGTTTTTATTTAAGGGGTATATGATTTAAATGCAAGACATTAATCATTGTTCATCATTTTCAGAAAGCAATAACGTATAAAAGAAATAAATGAAACAAACCACAGTGTATTACTATGAAATGGGAATTTCACCTTCGGAATGAACGAAAAAAGATGCAATACCTCGTCACGAAGAGTAAATGGATCAGAATTAAGAAGCATTAACGAGAATATACTATACACATCGTATGATAGCAGTCTTAACTAATTTTTTCTTTCAGAATACGAAGCGATTGATGCAGGCTGTCAGACAGAACTACACATCTTAGTTTTAGTGATGAAATATGCTAGAAATAAGGAATAGTTGTATAATGAATAATGAAGTGACTTTTTTGCAGATGATAATGGATGATGATGAATAGTGATAAAGAGTATGCTACTATGGATAATGATAGGTGATGATAATAATGGATTTATAGTGATATGGATAATGAAGTTTTTCTTTGCAGATGAAAATAATGATGAAGTTTATATATTTACTGTTAGTTAAGAAATGCTATGTAGTTATTTAGGTATTTGTTGCAGTTCGTTTTGATAGTATGTCTTATGTCGCATGGTATGATGACTGAAGGTTTTGGAAAGGACAGCTAGAGAACATATATATTTAATACAAATTTCACTACCTGTTAATTTGAAGTTCACTACTTTTCAGCACAATATGCGTTTCTTCTTTCAGTTTAATAATCCATTTTGTATTTTTTGCAGGAGAAATTATTCATGAAATTAATGTACTATAAGCAGTTGGTCATTAAACCTGTGTCATTCATGAATGTGATCACATATACTCTATTTGTTTCATAACCTTGCTACAGCTGACTCATGACGAATGACGTTATAATTAATTATCGATCTCAACGCAATGAATTGCTAGCACAAAAAAAATCTATTACCAGTCCCAAATAATGCTACCAGTTCAAGAGAGTTCTGAGTAATACTGAATAATGTTTTCTAGTCACAGACCTTGAAAATAGTTACAGTATGTTACATTTTCAATATGTCCTATGTCACTGGAATGATCAGTTCTGAGTAATATGTCATCTGAATGATGAGTTCTGAGTAATACTGAATGATGCTTTGTAATAATGCATAAATACTATGCCAATAATTTCTGCAAATAATATTTTTGTTATACTCTATAAATGCTATGCCAATAATTGACTCTCATTTTGAATGATAACTTCTGAATAATACTGAATAAGGTTTTATAAAAATATAAGAATACTTTGTAACTGGCCAATGAGTGCCAATAATTATTTTAAATATGTCGTATGTCACTTGAATGATGAAAAATGTTTTGTACTATTCAATACTTGCTATATGTTTTGTAACTGGCCAATGAGTGCCAATGATTACTATAACTACGTGAATTATGTTAATACTATGCCATTCATTAGCTCCTGTTTTGAATGATGACTTCTGATGGTTTGTAACTGGCCAATGAGTGCCAATGATTACTATAACTAAGTGAATTATGTTAATACTATGCCATTCATTAGCTCCTGTTTTGAATGATGACTTCTGATGGTTTGTAACTGGCCAATGAGTGCCAATATTCACTGTAATCATATGATTTATGAACATTATTCTGTAATACTTCATACATGGTACAGAAATGTTCAGTAACTGGGCGATGAGCGCCACAATTACTCAAATCAGTTGTTAGACTAGTGTAATTCTCAATGGAGACTAGTATGTGACTTAATGTCCTTCACCTTCTGATTTAATTACCAGAAATTACTGTAGTATCCGTTTGTCCTGTCTATCCTTAATCACAAATGAAACAAAGACAATGCAAAATGGAACAAACACAATTACAACAAAGAGCAATAAATTGCTGATGATCTGTGAAAGCAAGAGTGACAAATTAGTAAATGCATTGCGCCAGATGCAAACTACATTTAACTAAATAAGAGCAGATATATGATTACTTCTCAGAAGATTCACAAAGAAATACGTTCCTGGCAGGGTCACCAAGTGTAACCTCCCCACACGAAAATATTAATTAAATGATGAACCAAGAATCAAGTGTAACCTCCGCACAAAAATATTTTATATGTAACCATGAACCAAGTGTAACCTCCGCACAAAAATAATAATTAAATGAATTTTTAAAGTATTGTAACCTCTGAACAAAATTGGCTCCTATTTATGATCTCTATGCTGAAATGCATTCACATTTAATGTAACCACAAAATTCAATTTGTAAATCCGGAAATAATAAAAAAAATTCAGTAACCTGGTAAATTTTATGACGACAGCAGCGCTGCGTCTCGGCCCTGTATTCTGAATAAAAAAGGAAAAATTCTTACCTCAATAAAAACTGCGAATATATATCTGCTCTTATGTAGAAATTTTTTGGCACAGCTTCGTGCAATGCTGGCGTATATATATATATATATATATATATATATATATATATATATATATATATATATATATATATATTTATTTATTTATTTATTTATTCCTGGAAGGAATGATCATGCATTGGAAATTTTCTTTAAATTGAAATGAATGCTTTTGTTTTAAAAAAATTACTTTATATTATAAAAATTATTATTGGGGCATTTTTTTAAAAGAAATTAATGACAGTTAATATACATTACTAGATATGCGCAAGGCTGCTTCTTTACCTTCTACAATAATACTCATCCTCCAGAGTCCCGACCAGAGCAGACTGCCGACACGCACAGGCACGTGCCGACTACTGTCGACTCACGCAGACTACTCAAAACTACTGTCGACACACGCCGACTAGTGACAAGCAACAATTAACTACATACTACTCTCTGGTCAGAGACTCTGCCATGCCTCGCCCATCACCGGCAATGCATACGTCTTACAATATATATATATATATATATATATATATATATATATATATATATATATATGCACACACATATGTATATATATATACATATATATATATTTATATATATATGGTTCATGGTGTGGGTTCCTGTAGTCATGTCCTAGTTCATGAACCACGGGCAACGTATGAGTGGCCAAGTAAGTGGTCCCGACAGTCAGGATACCAGTTACTTTGGAATAAGGCTGGGCATCTCGGACATATTCTGAGTCGTGGTCACCTTTGTGCTCATATGGCAAAGACTACCGAATCCACCGGTTAGTCCCTCAACCATTAGGGGTTTACCCAATGGGACTCGGGGCAAGTAAGGCTAGCAACGTGCTTCCCTGGTACTTTAAATATGATGCTGGCAACAATCAGAGCGAAATGCCTCGGACTTTTGTGAGGTGACAGAGTCCCACCTCTAACAACTCATACGTCTTACAAAATATATATATATATATATGTGTGTGTGTGTGTGTGTGTGTGTGTGTGTGTGTGTGTGTATGTATGTATGTATATATCTACAAAAATTTAAGTTTTCTCATTGGGTGATGTTTCACTAGAAACAGTAATAGTATTAGTGTAAGAGAAACTGTACCTCAGCAGTAGCTGTAATCACTACTGTGACCTGAAGAAATATATACATACACATATATATATATATATATATATATATATATATATATATATATTGCATATATATATTGTATATTTTTATTTTTTCTATAATTTTTATAACTTTCCCAATTCATGCTACTTAAACACTCATGCATACTCATTATGCTTTTTACTCAGAAAAAAATTAACAGAATATATTTATACAGAAAGCCACACTCCAATGCACTCACATGCATACACACAGACACATAAATACTCACACATGGAGACACACCACATGTAATATTTACAAAGTTGTAAAAGAGCCATACTATTTGCACAACCTCTCTCTCAACCAGTCACTCAGTCTTTCGCTCATTCACATCGTCTGAGTCCCCTAACCCCTCTCGCACTTCAAGCAAATAGTGTCAATTTAGGTCCCATCATCACAAATGGCTCTTCTATCATCATGAGGTGATAGTCCGACTTTAGATTTGTGCACAGTGTGCGCCTCATGATCTCGCGATCGAATACTAGTTTGCTGTACTAAATGCAGAGGTTGTGGCGAAGCACTCCAAACCCCACTGCACATGCACTCCCAATAGTCTTTGACCATGAGTGCACATGATGCTGCACGTCCCACAGGCTTAGGATGCCTCTGGGTGGCTCCATCTATTGTACAATATTCATGTGTTTTGGATCTCTGACCCTCTAACTCAACAATCAACAATCCATCCACCTCATCTTTCAAAAGCTGATAACTTTCTTGTACTGAGGAACAACACCGTAAGCATTATCGCTGTGTATCCTGATGTGTCGAATTCATTAACATGTCACGTAATTACTTTGTATGGATCACTGTTCTTCACCCAACAGATGAAGCTATTTGTATCTATATAAAGTAACTTTGATTCCACGAAATGAGTTTTAGCAAACTCATAGTGGGAGTGGTATGTGTGGAGTTTGGAGATGTCCAGTACACACATACCCAAACAGATAGGTTTTGTAAACTCTTCTGAAACTGTCAACATCTCCACAGCAAGAAAGTTATATGCGAAAACAAAACAGTGAACACCTTAAAATTTAGTCTGACGATGCAGTTTATTACAGCCCAATGCCCATCCCATTCGGTCCTGATCAAAATATCGCATTTTCTTACATTCTGCAGTGTTGTACCGAAAATGGAATTATTTAATAATTTATAAAAACCTTTTTCGAACTCACTGGTCACGCCCTCCCTCTTTTTGGTATTTAATTCAATATACGCCTTCAATCAGGGGGATTGGTTGAAGGATAGCCTGGACAATTCTACCAAGCTCTGTCCCTAAGCTGAGGCACTGCTAGAGATAATGATAATGAATTACATACCTCTACTTAAGTCCAACAGTGGTCATTAGTTTAGGGATAGTGCTTCCTCGCAGAATTTGTTGCTCTGGAGATAAAAG
The DNA here is from genome assembly GCF_023864275.1 of Schistocerca cancellata. NCBI lineage: Eukaryota > Metazoa > Arthropoda > Insecta > Orthoptera > Acrididae > Schistocerca > Schistocerca cancellata. The sequence continues at coordinate 169,351,782 of NC_064634.1, forward strand.
CAAATCACTTGTCTTTTCATGCATACTAACAGCGTATATGAGGACTGCCTCCACCTCATACCCTACATCACAATCAGTCGCCAGACCCAAAATTTTTCGCCTAATCCCTCTAATTCGTTTTAGGGTACCCAATGAATCCCATCATCCGGCAGTGGTTGCGTAATGGCGTGCCAATAGAAGTTATTTACAAAGAAGCATATCAGCATCAATCAGAAGTTCGAGACTGCTCCTCGTTTTCTTGAGAATTGTGACCCAGGATAACCCACGTCCATGTAATACAAGGTGGGGTCCAGAGAGCACATGGCCATGCATATATTCTGGAATTTCTCAAAAGCATCCGTAAGCAAGCGCATGTTGGTGTCCATGTATAGTCTTTCGTATTCACTCAAACTGCGAATGTTGATTTTCCGCCAGACATTCACGGCATGCTCATAATCTGCACTAGTTATGGCATCGCCTTGGTAGTATTGTCAAATGCACATATGTCATGTAGTCTGGTTTCCTCGAGTTTCACTTTACTATCAAGATAATTACAAGGGATAATCTCTTTCCTAATCACAAGCTGAGACTTTTCCTCTTCGGGTTACGCAGATGATGTGTCGAAAACGCAGATATGCATATCCTCCTGAGGTAGAGTTTCAACGAGTTTTTGGAGTGGCGCTTGCATAAAACGAAGTGTGTCAAGAAGCAGTGCGTAATTTTGGCGTCATTCGTTTGGAGAGTGAAATATATTTCTCAACAGTCTCAGGCAGTACATTGACCTGATTTTTCTCCCAGCCGAAACTAACCAACTGCTCAATAAGAAAGTGAACATCATACCCACTTAAATTATGGAAGAATACCGTTATGTGCCTTGATAACACTTACTTCAAATTGTATGCATTGTGAGCTGCACCAGGGAACTTCCCCGTAATGTGACGATTGTCTTTACGGAGAGTTTCAGCCTTTCTATCTATCGGCAGCCCACAAATATGACAGTGAACCACATCATTGTATAATTTTTTATGCTCCTTTCAACATCCCATGAGATTTTTTCAAGTTCATTGAGCAGCCACCTGCAGGATTATCCCCTACATAACATTCATAGAGATTAACACTTAAATCACATGAACATGCAATTTGGTTCTCCGCCGGATATAGTACGTGTTTTTGCGTGAAGGTGGTATGTCAGGCTAAGGGGTTTCCTTCACAGTCAGTGACAGGGGCAAGGATAAATTTGAAGTCTGTGTGTACAACAACCAGACATCGTTCCAGCTGGTGAGCATTCTTGAATGTAATGAACTTGTTTTCTTCTGTACGCATAACAACACGTAGCGGTTCCTCAGATTCACAGTCCTCCATATGCCTTTTTAAATACTTTTCTTCTGAAAAAGTATTTAGACACTTGAAGCAAATGTGTTTTTAGCTTTATGTTTCGATAATTGGCTGTAAAGGAGGTGGGACATGTCTTTGATCCATACCTAACGATGATTATCATTTTCAAAGAAGAGCAGCATGTTTACATAAAGATCAGACTCACCTCCATATTTCGGAAAATGAAGTGATCCAACTGCAGTATGCTTGTCCTGATCCTCTGTCTGGGTTTTCTGCTTCTTCTTCAGGACATAAACGTGAACCAGTATCCCGGGATTTTGTGCCTCAAATTTTGGTACGTTCTGAATCTTTACGGAGAACTCGATACCGTCAAAATTACAACATCCACGAATGTTAAGACCTATTCAATATCGAGATGTCCACTATGGATACTTTGTGTAATTTCTTTCACCAGCCAGTACTGACTATGCAAAACAAGCGTTACCCCTTTCGTTTTGAAAGTTAATGCAAGCCTGCTTGTCCTTAATATCCTCAAGAAGTTTAATATAACTGAACCCTTCATTTAACGGATCAGAGACATGAATTTGGATGTCGAGTAATGGTATTTGATTGAGTGCTCTAGCTGCCTCTCTTACTTCCATTTCGGAAAACTGGGCGTATAGCACCCAAGGTGAATTCACGATACCACTCGGCGATTGTTGTAATCCGTGACACATCGCCTTTATCCTCCCAGATGTAGTGCAGGCTTTTCTCCTCAGTAGCACCCTGCTGTTTGGATGAAGAAGGGGGGGGGGGGAGAGAGTTGAGTCAACGCACAACAGAGTACTGTGTTACTTTTAATGGCATTAAATCTTGGATCATGTAGTACATGCTTTTAGAAACCTGGCTGGGTCGCGATACCCCACGCCTCCCGGCCGGATTCTCAATTCCAGTACACAAGATAACCCCTCAAAGGTTCTAGCAACTGCCGAGCATTCAGAGGTGTCATGAAACTGCTAATCTGATGTCCTTCACTATGAGGACTGGATAGAGCACTAGCGCTAGCCCCAGGTTTATTATCATTACAATACGACTAGGAGACGACTGCATCCACGCAGTGGATTATGGCGTTGGGGAGGAGACGCCTCCAGGAGGGAGGCACACATACCTTTAACCGCCAGGGGAGAACAGCCAGAGCTGGAGCAGGAGGATGTGGCGGTGCTGAGGTTCTGTGGGAGCACCTAGGCTGTGGAGAGAGCGCTCGTTGATGCTGCTGCAAGTTGGAGCCTTTACCATCGCCAGCCAGGGTTGTGGGAGATGGTGACTCTGATTGAAAGAACCGCAGACGCCAGATAATAGGCAACGGTCCTGATGTCGGCACTGCAGCCGTCATGGCTGCATCTCCTACCTCTTGCACAGCAACGAGTGGCACTCTGCACAGTGGTGCATAAGCTTCGGATGCATATTTGATACCTGGCACCACAACCACTGCTCTAGGTGCACATGCCACAGCAAGCTGTTCTTGTGATGGTATTAGGTGGCACCTCTGTAACATATGAATAATGGAAATAAATTAAGTATAGTGCTCAAGATTTTTTAAATATATGCTGTAAACAAATAACAACAATTAAGTACTTCAGCATTCCAGAATAATAATTATTTGCTATAACGATGATGGTCACATTATAATCACCTTTTACACTCTGGGTCCTAGGTTGAGCAGTTTAGTCGAACTATCTGCTACTTCTCCCACCCAGTCACATATATCCGTCTCCTGTTCCAGAAGGGAGAGACCACACTGCCTTTCACCAGCACCATCACACGCCGCGCGGGATTAGCCGAGCTGTCTGAGGCGCTGCAGTCAGGGACTGTGCGGCTGGTCCCGGCGGAGGTTCGAGTCCTCCCTCGGGCATGGGTGTGTGTGTTTGTCCTTAGGATAATTTAGGTTAAGTAGTGTGTAAGCTTAGGGACTGATGACCTTAGCAGTTAAGTCCCATAAGATTTCACACACATTTTTTACCATCACACGCTTTCACAGTATTTCACCTTCGCCGGAATTGTTGCCGTGTAGCCACCAATCCATGACACGGAAGTCACTACAACAAGATACTTATTATAAGAAACAACAAAAATCTGAACTCAATTTGCCTATAGTGAGATATTGATTATACATAACTACGAAAGAAAAAAAGAAAAAATTCGCACATAATGGAAGCGATGACTCCTGGTCATCACTGTCGATGCATATCCCTACTAGATTCTCATCCACCTCTTGATCCATAACAGCATCTACGACTATGAATAATATATGCCTCACAGACTTGTATATGATGAAAAAATAGTCTAACGGAAACATACTACAAATGTACTTACATTCTTGCTGCATTTCAGCTTCCAGGAGCCGCTCAATGTCCATCAGCCGCTACACTAACGCTGGAACAGAGAGACAGCGAGATTAAAAATTTTATAAACACTTGTTACGATCTGAATATATCAGTAACTGTTTTCTGAATATCTAAACTATCATACAGAATTTGGAGACGTACTGACATGATGGTAGCACAACCGCTTTTGCTTGCTGACGACTTTCAACGTGCAGCTGACGTTCTAATTCAGCCAATATTTGAAATATTTGGGGAATGAATGCTGTAATAGCAAGAGGAAAAAGAAGTTTTATAATCACTTGTCACCTAATGTATCGCAATCTCAAAAAATTTGAATACTTTGCTACGAAATTTTATGACTGTCGCTATTTGAACTCTTAACTTTTTTTAATATATGAACACTACATAGAAATACTGGAACACGTGAGGCAATACTGACCTTACGACTTATCTTAGAAGAAAGATTAAGGAAAGGCAAACCTACGTTTCTAGCATTTGTAGACTTAGAGAAAGCTTTTGACAATGTTGACTGGAATACTCTCTTTCAAATTCTAAAGGTGGCAGGGGTAAAATACAGGGAGCGAAAGGCTATTTACAATTTGTACGGAAACCAGATGGCAGTTATAAGAGTCGAGGGACATGAAAGGGAAGCAGTGGTTGGGAAGGGAGTGAGACAGGGTTGTAGCCTCTCCCCGATGTTATTCAATCTGTATATTGAGCAAGCAGTAAAGGAAACAAAAGAAAAATTCGGGGTAGGTATTAAAATCCATGGAGAAGAAATAAAAACCTTGAGGTTTGCCGATGACATTGTAATTCTGTCAGAGACAGCAAAGGACCTGGAAGAGCAGTTGAACGGAATGGACAGTGTCTTGAAAGGAGGATATAAGATGAACATCAACAAAAGCAAAACGAGGATAATGGAATGTAGTCGAATTCAGTCGGGTGATGCTGAGGGAATTAGATTAGGAAATGAGACACTTAAAGTAGTAAAGGAGTTTTGCTATTTGGGGAGCAAAATAACTGATGATGGTCGAAGTAGAGAGGATATAAAATGTAGACTGGCAATGGCAAGGAAAGCGTTTCTGAAGAAGAGAAATTTGTTAACATGGAGTATAGATTTAAGTGTCAGGAAGTCATTTCTGAAAGTATTTGTATGGAGTGTAGCCATGTATGGAAGTGAAACATGGACGGTAAATAGTTTGGACAAGAAGAGAATAGAAGCTTTCGAAATGTGGTGCTACAGAAGAATGCTGAAGATTAGATGGGTAGATCACATAACTAATGAGGAAGTATTAAACAGAATTGGGGAGAAGAGGAGTTCGTGGCACAACATGACCAGAAGAAGGGATCAGTTGGTAGGACATGTTCTGAGGCATCAAGGGATCACCAATTTAATATTGGAGGGCAGCGTGGAGGGTAAAAATCGTAGGGGGAGACCAAGAGATGAATACACTAAGCAGATTCAGAAGGATGTAGGTTGCAGTAGGTACTGGGAGATGAAGAAGCTTGCACAGGATATAGTAGCATGGAGAGCTGCATCAAACCAGTCTCAGGACTGAAGACCACAACAACAACAACAACATGAACACTACATGGTAATAGCCCAAAGTTGGCCGTTTCGCATCACCACTGCCGATGGCATCACTACTGGCTGACCATTTAGTATGGTGAGAATCGCACAGACACAACTAGGCACTGCAAGGATCGATGATGATTGTGGTGGTGGTTGGGCTTTCTATAGCTTCAAATTCCACCCTCTATGCTAAGGAGAATCAATAGGAACTCAGAATACCATACTAGCAAATTATAAATTGCCTTCTTTTTCTTCAAGCAGGCTGGGTTCAGGTGTTTGAGGAACAGAGCATGGCTGTGATGGAGAAAAAAACAATTCTGAGAGAAAGATCCTTTGTTAGCCAGCAAGTGGGTGGAAAATTGGAGGCAGCTGCTAGCTTTAGAAAAACACTGTTTCCTCATTCCGAGTCAAACAGACAGCTTGACGCTCCCGACATCAGCTGCATTCCTCGAAATACATGTTGTTGTTAGTGCAGGTACAGCTGTGGGAGCAGGACGCCAACCTCACCTTCTTTTTCTTCTTCAACCAGGTCTGGTGCCGTTGGCTCCTGTGGGGGCGAAAAAATACTGGGACAGACAGATAGAGATTCTTTGCTGCAAGTGGATGGAAAATTGGACACATCTGATATCTTAGGAAAAACACCCTTTTTTCATCCTGGGACAAATAGATAGCCTGGCACTCCCAGTGCCAACTGCAGCCGTTGAAATATATGTTGTTGTTTTCGTTAGTGCAGAGCTGTGGATGGAAGATGCTAACATTCGAAAACAAATCTATTGTTCGTGGTACTTGCCCACCATTGCGTGCCTTGGGAATGGTGTACATTACAATCATCTGCTGATTTCCAACTGCTTGCTGTCGCGAACCCTGTGTCTTGAAAGCTGAGGACGGAGGAACTGCTGAGCAAGTGGCCGCCGCGTGGATCACTGGACATCAAGCCAAGCAGCGTGTACATCTACATCTACATCTACATTTATACTCTGCAAGCCACCCAACGGTGTGTGGCGGAGGGCACTTTACGTGCCACTGTCATTATCTCCCTATCCTGTTCCAGTCGCGTATGGTTCGCGGGAAGAACGACTGTCTGAAAGCCTCTGTGCGCGCTCTAATCTCTCTAATTTTACATTCGTGATCTCCTCGGGAGGTATAAGTAGGGGGAAGCAATATATTCGATACCTCATCCAGAAACGCACCCTCTCGAAACCTGGCGAGCAAGCTACACCGCGATGCAGAGCGCCTCTCTTGCAGAGTCTGCCACTTGAGTTTGTTAAACATCTCCGTAACGCTATCACGGTTACCAAATAACCCTGTGACGAAACGCGCCGCTCTTGTTTGGATCTTCTCTATCTCCTCCGTCAACCCGATCTGGTACGGATCCCACACTGATGAGCAATACTCAAGTATAGGTCGAACGAGTGTTTTGTAAGCCACCTCCTTTGTTGATGGACTACATTTTCTAAGGACTCTCCCAATGAATCTCAACCTGGTACCCGCCTTACCAACAATTAATTTTATATGATCATTCCACTTCAAATCGTTCCGCACGCATACTCCCAGATATTTTACAGAAGTAACTGCTACCAGTGTTTGTTCCGCTATCATATAATCATACAATAAAGGATCCTTCTTTCTATGTATTCGCAATACATTACATTTGTCTATGTTAAGGGTCAGTTGCCACTCCCTGCAGCAAGTGCCTATCCGCTGCAGATCTTCCTGCATTTCGCTACAATTTTCTAATGCTGCAACTTCTCTGTATACTACAGCATCATCCGCGAAAAGCCGCATGGAACTTCCGACACTATCTACTAGGTCATTTATATATATTGTGAAAAGCAATGGTCCCATAACACTCCCCTGTGGCACGCCAGAGGTTACTTTAATGTCTGTAGACGTCTCTCCGTTGATAACAACATGCTGTGTTCTGTTTGCTAAAAACTCTTCAATCCAGCCACACAGCTGGTCTGATATTCCGTAGGCTCTTACTTTGTTTATCAGGCGACAGTGCGGAACTGTATCGAACGCCTTCCGGAAGTCAAGAAAAATAGCATCTACCTGGGAGCCTGTAGGGTCCATCATTTTCATTTAAGGCTGCCGGAGAGTTACGAGCACCGGTGGTGTGGGGTGTTGGGCAGCCTTTCATTTGTAGCGGCCAGAGCAGAGCAGCAGTAGGGGAAGGTGGGTCCGGCAACATCACGTGAGGCGAGGCATCTGTGGCAGCTATCGTGAATGCAGCCCGGTAGGGAACGGACCGGCTTTGAAGGCCACGTGAGGTGGCTGCAGCCTGGTGTAGTGGATGGATTGAGCCAGACATAGTGCACTAGTACCCAGCAGCAGTTCGTGTTAATGACTTTGCGATCACAGTATATGAAGTGGGGGTTAAACAGGAGTATCCCTGACCTACGAAGTGCAAATTATGTCCTTCTCAGAGCATAATTCACCGAGTTCCAGTCCTATGAATTTTTTTTATCTCTACCATCTATTTTCGTTTTATAAACACTTTCCATCGAAAATTTCCATTAATGCCACAGCCTTCGAACTGACCATTGAATCGTACAGCGAAAATTCGAAATTGCCACCGAAATTCGATGTTGCCACCAGTAGGATACTTGGGGGAGTGGAGGGGAGAGAGAGGAGTGGGGAGGTGGTAGGGTGCTGGAACCCATGTGGAGGATGAAGAAAACACATGACATCATCCGGGAAGCGTGGGACATGTTCGTTGGTGGTATGGTGGGTAATTAATTATCAATTTAATTAAGTTGCATATCAATTTGATTTCAAAATTGCAATCATGAATCCTTTACCCTAGGCCCGCCCAGTTAGTCGTGCATTCTAACGCACTGCTTACAGGGCAGGAAGGTGTGCCGGTCCCCGGCACGAATTCGTCCGGCAGATTAACGTCGAGGTACGGTGTGCGGGCCAGTCTGTGGATGGTTTTCAAGGCGGTTGTCCGTTCACCTCGACGAATGCGGGCTGGTTTCGCTTATTCCGCCTCAGTTACACTACGTCGGCGATTGCTGCGCAAACACTTTCTCCATGTACGAGTACATCATAATTACTCTACCACGCAAACATTGGGGTTATACTCGTCTGGTCTGAGGCGTTCCCAGGGCGGTACACTGGGGGCCGAACCGCACAATAACGCTGGGTTCGGTGTGGGGCGGCGGTGGGGTGAGTGGACTGGTGTAGCCTATTGTGGGGTTGTGAACCACTGAGGGCTACAGCATGGACGAAGCCTCTCCATCGTTTCTAGGTCCTCAGTTCCATTCAGTACAATACAATACCCCTTACACTACTACTCCACTCTACTGGTCGACATCGGAGACAACATCTTGCTGCATCAGTAATCTCCTCATCATCGACATGCTGCTTCCAGCACAGTGAACGGGTCAAACAGGCAGAAGTCGGTAGTTGCGAGTTCTGGGCTGTAGTGGGGATGAGGAAAAACAGTCCAATGAAATTTTGTGAGCACTACTCGGGTGCCCGCATCTCGTGGTCGTGCGGTAGCGTTCTCGCTTCCCACGCCCGGGTTCCCGGGTTCGATTCCCGGCGGGGTCAGGGATTTTCTCTGCCTCGTGATGGCTGGGTGTTGTGTGCTGTCCTTAGGTTAGTTAGGTTTAAGTAGTTCTAAGTTCTAGGGGACTTATGACCACAGCAGTTGAGTCCCATAGTGCTCAGAGCCATTTGAACCATTTTTGAACTACTCGGGTACTCGGGTATGAGTGAAGTCTTCCATTGTTATGGGGAACAAGTTAATTCTCATTAATTTCTAAGGGTAACACAACACACATCAGAGTTAATCGCTGCACCTTGAAATGGGGCATCAAACAGAATAACATCTTCAGAGTCCCAGAAGGCCGTCGCCATGGCTTTATTGGCTGAGGGTAAAGCTTTGTACTTTTTCTTCGCAGGAGAGGTGATGTGGCACACTTTGCATTGCCGTCCTGTTCCCGGTTCGAAGTGATGCAGCCCTGTCAACGCCTGTGACGAATTCCGACAGTAAATTCTAATGATCAGCATCGTAACGCGCAAGCAGTTTCTCACAGATGTGCTTCATTAATTTGTATGGTCTTCTGGGAGGCCGGGAGGAACCCAGCGGGCAAACACCTTTTAGTATCCCAGCTGGTGATCGAGTGTGTCTGTACTAAGAAAAGAGACGTCCACTTGTGTAACGAGGTGTTTGATTGTGATCCGTCGATCAACTCGAAAGGGAGTGTTCACAATTTCCAACATTTTTTTTTTCTTTATTGAATTTCGATTCCCCCCCCGAAAGGGGGAGGGCTGGCAGCAGCTTAGTATGCCGCTCTTCAACCTACAGACTTTGTTTTAAAAAGATGAAGAGAATAAATAATAAAAACAGGCGATAAAATCGGGGACTTAAATAGTAACATGGCGAAAAAATCGTGGAACTTAAAACATAGAACAAAAGGGATATATATTCTTTTATTGTTTTTGTCCACGACATCTTGGTAGATGATTGTTGCAGTGTCTGTGTGTTTATGGGTTGCATTTTTTCATATGACTTGTCAAGCCAATGGCAGCACGACATCTCTTGCCACAATTGGCACAAGTGTATCTGGCTGCTGAGGCAGGAGCAGTGGTAGCATTGCGAAGCTTTTTCTGCCTTAACCTGTCTAACAAGCCTTTATCATGCTTCGAAATTCCAGATGATATATCATCACGCCACTCTGGTCTCCTGCTAGTCCGTGCCTCCCATCTGTTTGTGTCGATTCCAAAGCTCTCCATATCTCGTTTACAGGAGTCCTTGAACCTCATTACAGGGTGTCCTACAGGTCTTTTGGCTATAGAGATCTCTCCAAGCATCACCTCACGTGGTAATCTGTCAGGATCCATACGGTGGACGTGTACCAGCCAGAGGAGTCGTCTCTGCTTCAAGATAGCTGAAATACTGTTGCAGTTAGTTTTAGATAGCACTGCTTCGTTGGTCACTCGGTCCTTCCACGTTACTCTGAGGATGGATCTCAGGCACCGAATGTGGAAAGCAGACAGGTAAAATAATAGACAGACAATTAAAAAACATGGCGACAGACATAAAATTCACACCCAGCGACAGCATGGTTTCTGTTCGCAGCACTAGAAAGACGAACAACACTGAACATTCACTGGAACACTGCACTAAAATGTTGGAAAATGTGACATATCACAGCCGAGAGCAGGTGGGGGGAAACTGGACAGATGATGGGAAAATAAAAAAAAGGGGTGGAAGGAGAGGAAAAGCGAAGGGGGGAGGGGTGAAAGGAGCCAATGGAGGATGAGGACCCATAAGAGGGGTGGGGGTTGCTGGGCAGACGCGACAGGGAGTGGGGAAGGCAGAGGAGGAGAATACAAAAGGACTCAGGGAGGGGGAGAAGGGAGGTAGGGAGAGGTTTGCTGGGGAGAAAACAGGACGGAAGGGGCAGGGAAGAGGGAGTCCAGGGAAAGGACGGAGGAAAGGAGGGGGATGAGGATCAGAGCTGGAGGGATAGATGGAGGGAGAGAGGGCATCATCCAGGGGGAGTTGATGGAAGCCACCTTGGGAAAGGAGATGAAAGGTACAGAAATGGAGGGTAGGGGGGACACAACAGTGAAGGCGTGGCAGGGGGCGGGGACGGGAGAGGAGCGGAGTAACCAGGGGGTTAGGGGGAACAAGGTGGCAGGAGGTGCAGAGTATGTGGATATGTTTGAGGAATAGGAGCAGATGGGGGAAGGGAATGAGGTCATAGAGGATCCACGTGGGGGACGGAAGGTGTACACGGAAGGCGAGGTGGAGTGCATGATGCTCAGGGATCTGGAGCGACTTATAGAATTTGGAAGGAGGCAAAGATCCAGGTGGGATTGGCATAACAGAGGATGGGATGAATTAAGGATTTGTAGGAGTGGAGGGTGGTAGAGGGGTGCAAACCCCATGTCCGGCCAGAGAGGAGTTTGAGGAGTGGCGGTTATGGGCTTTGGATTGGATGGAGCGGAGATGAGGGATCCAGGTGAGGTGACGGTCAATGATGAGGCCAAGGTAGGTGAGAGTGGGGGTGAGGCGGACAGGACGGGCGCAGACCGTAAGGGAGAAATCCAGGAGCCGGAAGGAGCAAGTGGTACGATGTATGATGATTGCCTGGGTCTTGAAAGGATTGGTTTTCAGGAGCCACTGATTACACCATGCGGCAAAAAGGTGAAGGTGATTCTGGAGAAGGCGTTGGGGCCGTTGGAGGGCAGGAGCGAGGGCGAGGAATGCGGTATCATCGGCATACTGCAAGAGGTGTAGTGGAGGGGGGGGGGGGGTTGGGGTATATCTGCCGTGTACAGGAGGTAGAGGAGAGGGGAGAGGACAGAGCCCTGGGGCACACCTGCAGAGGGGTAGAAGGTGTGGGAATTGGCATTATGGATGGTAACATAGGAGGGTCGGTGGGAGAGGAAGGAGGCCATCAGACAGATGTTGACAGGAAGGGCGTAGGTTTGGAGTTTAAACAGGAGACCAGGATGCCAGACACGGTCGTAGGCTTTTTCGAGGTCGAGGGAGACAAAAATAGCGGAGTGACGGGAGTTAAGCTGGAGGGAGAGGACATGAGTGAGGCGGAGGAGTTGGTCATTGGTAGAGACGGAAGGTCGAAAGCCACATTAGGTGTCGGGGAGGAGGTGGTTTTGGCGGAGGTGGAAGGTGGTGATGGATGCGCCGGATAGGGATGGATTACAAGAGCTTGCTGAACCCCGATGTGAGACAGATAGGACGATAGGAAGAGGCGTCAGATGGAAGCTTGTTGGGTTTGGAGAACATCAGGATACGGGAGGTTTTCCACAGGTTGGGGTAGAAGCCAGTGGCAAAGATGACATTGTAGAGGATGGCAAGGAGTGAAAGGAAGGAGGGAGGGGTTCCAACATTGAAGGAGTCACATCTTTGTGGTGTCGGACAGGTTTGCGCGACCGTGTTGTGATGATGATAGACCCTTCGCCCAACGACTCACAGTGCCTTTGTTCACTGCTAGGGCTCTGCAGACATTCTGCAAGAGTCTATGGACATCTGCGATGCCCTCGTTTCCCGCCAAAAGAAACTCAACGACAGGTGTCTTCTTGGAACGCACCTTCGTTAATGACGCCATTTTGAAGTTTACGTATAGCGCCGCAGTCTATCGGAATTTCATGAAACTATAGGGACTGAAGCGGGAATATTCCACACTCTCCCACAAAAAATTCCGCAGTTTTTCCAACCGAAACTATTAGAGAAAAAAATGCGTGGAATTACTTATTGAACGCTTATCGCACATTAAATCGGAACGCCCCTTTCGGCCGAACTATTACCGAGGCAGTCCATTGTTAGGAAATGCTCTTACATGCAGTATGATGATGCTCCATCTAGTTAAAAACGGAAATTTTCGCTCTATTCTCGTGATTGTGGAAAAAGGAAGATCTCGATTTCCAACCTATTCCTGTAGAAGATTTCCGTAAAAGGGCGTGTGGCACAGCTAGCTGCATCAATGACACTGGTACCGTCAACCATACGAAGTGGTAACTTACAAATGGCGCCATGGTAAACTGTTAGTTTCAATACGAAAGTTAAAATTCACTCCAAGATTCTATCTTCATTCATGTAGAAGATAGTGGTGTGAAATCAGATGAAAGTTTTTGAAACTTATGTTGCTGGTCAACTCACAGTTTATTACTGACACGATAACAATACCAACCTTGGATGTTTATGCATGTGTTGGTTGCAGATGTCAAATGCCGATAGTTGATGAATTTGTGTATTGGCCTGGTAGCACAGTTTTCAGTAAAGCTTTCGGAAGTGGAATTAATGTATGCTACAACCGTTTTTATTTGAGAGGCATTGTGGATATAATAATAATAATAATGCAATTTCGTATGGCTAATTGGTTTATGCAAGTCTTTCAATTGCACGACACTTCGGTGACTTGCGTGTCCCTAGCCCGACCCGGTTATAGAACTGGGGAAAGGGGATCTACAATTTAACGTGGAATCCGAACCACATGTTGCTTCTGGCTATTGCTCGGGTCATTGGAAGGTAAAGACTAGGTAAAGGGGAGACTGAAAAATCCGTGGTCCGATCAGTTTCGGTCCCACGCTCTCTAGGTTTCCAGGCTTTCGCTAGGTGTACTGAATTATGGACATTGAATTTCTAACGAAGCATGCAGGATTTAAAATTATTCGTGCTGTCTTGATGTCTTGTCTTGGGCAGTGTGTGGAGTTCGTCATTGCGTGCAGGTGCAACATACCCCACATATGAGACATGCGTACTAAATTAGTTGTTTTATAACCGATTTGTAACGTAAGAGTCTGCTTTTTCCCCCTTAGGGATGATGTTCTGCTTATTATAGGATATATAGCAGCTAACACCCGGTGTGCTTTACTCGTTGTTGCTACTGTGCTTTTCTTATAGGCAAGGCATTTGTCGTGGGATATTCTGTCAGTTACGTTAACCCGTAGAACGTTGGCCAGTTTATACTTACATGGAGGTTTAAATCCACTGACAGACAGTGTGCTTTAGTTTTACAGTCTTTTCTTCAGGTCACTCGAGGCAAACAGGGCTTTAATTCTGTGTATACATGCCAGAGAACCCTTTACAGGACACGACGAAAAGTGCATGTCAGTTCTAGCCACTCCTCTCGTGTTTCGTTCGCTTATGAAACGAAGGAAACATGACGGTATTCGTCTGTACCTCCTTTAAACTCTTTCACCTTTTTCTCATGACTACCGCGCGAGTTATATGATGGATACGGTAGCATGTGTATGCACACCTGACTAGAAATGGGTATATGAACAAGTTATACTACATAAAATTGTGATAAACGTTGTACGGATGTTGACTCTGTCTGAAATCTGAATATGTCTGGTGCATAGGCATCTGCATTATATCTGAAGATGATGTGTAACTAATGTGCTGGAAATAAAAGACGAGTTGAATTTCTCTTTGTTGGGTCTGGCTGTTAGATTGCTGTAGCACCAATAAATACCCAATGTCACTCGCGCTTGCATGCACTGCAGCGATTAATCAGTCCGATATGGCTGCAGTTATTCCAGTGTGGTGCTTCCAAGAGGCTTCCTCTGCTTCTGCTGCTGCATCTTCTCATGAAAGCCGTGATGAATGGCCACAGACCTTACACGGAAAGACAAACAGGTTTCTTCCTTGCCCTGTGCCTCTCATATGTTTGGTGTAAATTGTGCAGTCTACTTTGTCTGATGGACGCAACATTACATACGAAAGTATAGTGTATCGCGTTAAAAGAAACAACAGGCGATGGATTTTGATGATTTTCAGTTGATAATGTTTATTCTACTATTCACCCTATCTCAGTTTTCCTGTTTTTACTTTCTTTAGTTCAGTCTGTTCCTATTTTGTGAAAAAATTTGGCCGGCCGAAGTGGCCGTGCGGTTCTAGGCGCTGCAGTCTGGAACCGCGAGACCGCTACGGTCGCAGGTTCGAATCCTGCCTCGGGCATGGATGTGTGTGATGTCCTTAGGTTAGTTAGGTTTAACTAGTTCTAAGTTCTAGGGGAGTAATGACGTGAGAAGTTGAGTCCCATAGTGCTCAGAGCCATTTGAACCATTTTGAAAAATTTTGCTGTCTCAAAAATTTTGGGATACTTATATTCTGTTAAGACCAACACTAGCAAATTGAGAAAACTATTTCTGTACCAGATGTTTAGTAAGATATACGTGAGGCTTTCAATAAGTAATGCAACACATTTTTTCGCAAAGCATGTTGGTTTCTTTCAGGATTCCGGTACAACATACTATTTCCCGTTTTTTTGGCTACAAAACCAGATTTTTCAGCTTCAAATTTTTTGAATACGACGCCACCTTACTGGAATGGCCTGTATATCTGCATGGTACCACTCTACTGGTCCACGTCTTAGCCGAAGTTTTGCTGCATCGACAACCTCTCCGTCATACACGTACTGGTTCCCGCGGAGTGCATTCTTCATTGGGCCAAATAGGTGGATGTCGGAAGGTGCGATATCTGGGCTGTAGGGAGGATGGAACAAAACAGTGCAATGAAATTCTGTGAACTCCTTTCGGGTGCGCGGACTTGTGTGAGTCCTTGCGTTGTCTAGTCGAGGAGCGAGGTGTCTGATTGTGATGCGTCTATTACCTCGGGTAAGTCTGTCCGCACTTTCCAACACTGCAGGAGTCATAGCTGTGTGCGGTCGGCCGGCACGCGGGAAATCGCGCTAGTTTCCGCCACCTTGTTGCGATGATGACAGACATCTCGCCCAACGAGACACCGTGCTTTTGTTCAATATCATGTCTCCGTAGACATTCTGCAGGAGCCCACGAACATCTACGATGCTCTGGTTTTCTGCAAAAAGAAACTCAATGACAACTGTCCGCTTGGAACGCATCTCCTTTACAGACGCAATTATGAAGGCTACGTATAGGGCTGCAACCTATCGGAACTTCATGAAACTACAGGGTCTGAAGCGGGAATACTCCACGATGTTCCATAAAGAATTTCGCATTTGTTCACCCGAGACTGACCGAGAAAACAATGTGTAACATTACTTATTGAACGCCCCTGTAAAACGGAAAAGACGTACGAGTTATAAAGGAAGAAAGAACATTGTGTTCTTTGCGTGGGCTGAGTCCAGTCAAGAGGGCCCTGGGGCAACTACGCGAAAGTTGGGCCTCCCCCCTTTCCTGCGCGGCCGCCTCTACAGCAGGGCTTAATTTCGGCCGGAACGCGTTCCGGTACCTCCCAGATACCCCCTTTTTTTCTTTAACAGTTCAGCAACGGAGAATTGAAATAGTGTATTAAATCACAACGTAACTGTAATTTGCCGCTGAGCCAGCACAAGTGAACGTGACAATGGATCACCAACGTGATGCGACGGGCAGGAGGTACTGAGTGTGTGTGTTTTTTTGTTTGTGTGTATGCACGTACATTCCAAAGTTGTGATCGGTACATATCGCCTTTTGTTTACGACTGCCAACAATCTCAGCGATGTAGTAGCAAGGCGACGTCTCATGTTATGTGTGTCAATGAGAAACAAATAACGTAAGCCGTGTTTGGATGTGAACGTCTGTATAATGTGCTTTCACGAAATCATTTTATTCCGTGTCCAATTTATGTCATAGCTACTAATAAAATGTGCGTATGGAGCACGCATGACTAAAAGTTGGCAGCCTTTCGAGCCGATACGTCCCTTTGCCCACGGCACTCTTGACCTTTCAATCTTTATCTGCCCGCACCCTTGTTAGGACATGGTTGACGCTATAAGTAGAGGGAAGCTCCCACAGGGGACTAATTTCAAGTCCCAATGCAGAGCGGAGGTGTATATGTTTGACCCGTAAGTACGTCTGTCTGCCTGCCCCAACATAGTTCTCAAACGAAAGTCCAACTTTAAAGTCGTTTTTTATTTGAAAGCTGGTTTGATCGGGACAGTTCTCAGCTATATTTTTGAAAGTCTGTTCAGCCGTTTAAATTGCATCAGCTATATGAAGTGAAACCGTTTTCCGCCAGCGTGCTCTCTTGAAATACGTTACGTAGTCCATAAGAACTACATCACGTTATGTAGTACCAGATTGCAGAGCTCAAAAAGATGTACCTAAATAAAACACACGTTCATTGAGAAGCTACAAAGCAATTGTTCTAACGTTGCGGATGGCAGCATTTGGAAACCTGATGTCGTAGTCACGAACACTACCGACTTGTGCCAATACGTATGAAGCAGAACTATGGAGCCAAGTGACACTGGTACAGCGGCAGACGGTGGCAGCTGTTGTTTATATTGGAACCTTGTGGTGTTATGTTTTTGATTAAAAGATATTATGCTTTAAAAACCTGAATTTCAGAACAGTATTTTCTTAAAAATGATTTCTCATTGACTTATCACAAGTCTCTCTCTCTCTGTGGCCGGCGAGGGGTGGGGGTGGGGGGCGGGGGAAAGTGGTAGAAGGGGACGCGTTCCGGCACCTAAAAGTTTAGAAGTTAAGCACTGCTCTACAGTACCCAATTACCAACTCTACAGAACGTCCACCAAACATCATCTCTCACAGGCAGTGGCCTGCCCCCCGGTCCCCGCACACAGTCACACACTACATTACACCATTAGGACGTGGCCACTCTATTGGCACTTGACTCAAAAAGTGCAATAACGTCTGTTTTATTTTACATACTTTGATGAAGCGAAATATACTGAAGCGCCAAAGAAACTGGTACAGGCATGCGTATTCAAATACAGAGAGATATATAAACAGGTAGAATACAGAGCTGCGGTCGGCAGCGTCTATATTACACAACGAGTGTCTGATGCAGTTGTTAGATCGGTTACTGCTGCTACAATGGCAGCTTATCAAGATTTAAGTGAGTTTGAACCCGGTGCTATAGTCGGCGCACAGCATCTCCGAGGTAGCGATGAAGTGGGGACTTTCGAGTCGACTGTAGTGTCCGAGCCGTTCTAGGCGCTTCAGTCTGGAACCGCGTGACCGCTACGGTCGCAGGTTCGAATCCTGCCTCGGGCATGCATGTGTGTGATGTCCTCAGGTTAGTTAGGTTTAAGTAGTTCTAAGTTCTACAGGACTGATGACTTCAGATGGTAAGTCCTTAGTGCTCAGACCCATTTGTATCATTTGGGGATTTTCGCGTACGATCATTTCACGAGCGTACCGTGAATATCAGGAATCCGGTAAAACATCAAATCTCCGACATCGCTTCTCCCGGAAAAAGATGCTGCAAGCACGGGACCAACGGCAGCAATTTGCGGAAGTGTCATGTTGAACAGTTCTCCGAAGACAATTGTTCAATGTGACAGAAGTGCTGCCGATTTCAGTGCTGGACGATCAACAAGTGTCAGCGTGCGAACCATTCCACGAATCATCATCGATATGGGCTTTCGAAGCCGAAAGCCCCCTCATGTGCAATTTATGACTGCACGACACAAACCTGCCATTTCTTTTCATGGAACAACCTCTTTGATTGTCATCCGCAGTATCCTTTAGCATAGCGGTACATCAACGATATTGTACGTCCCATATTCTTGCCCTTCACGGCGAGCCCACCTGGGATTACATTTCAGCGAAATAGTGCCCGCTTGCACACTGCGAAAGTTTCTACTGGTCGTCTTTACTCTTGCGGAAGCCAACCTTACTCAGCAAGGCCCCGGACGTCTCCCCAGTTGAGCACGTTTGCAGCACATTATGGGCAGGGCCATCCAAATATCATGAGATTTTGACGATCTAACGCGTCAGTTGTAGACAATCTGACACGATACTATTCAAGAGGACATCCAATAACTCGATCATTACCAAGCCGAACAACAGATTGCATAAGGGTCAGAGGTGGACCAAAGCATTATTGACTTGCTTATTCCTTATTGTGGGATTGGTATTTTCTACATATCGTCTTAACAACATATCGCAACGTAACGCAGTTCTCAACAATAGAAGGATCCCTGCAGCGGGCCACGACGTCGCATAGCGACAGTCTGGGACGAGGCGACTGGCGAACAGCATGAACGTGTCCGTCCCCAGTCAGCGAAACCTTAAGAAGACCATGAACTGCAGTCAGAGCTCGGAACAGCGGCAGTAGTGAGAAGGTAAGACTCCAGCAAACGTCTGAGTCCCGCCAATCCGTGACACCAAAAACATGGGCGTCGCATCGACGGCTCCGTTTTGCGGACGCGTAACATAACTTCACACAGGTATGTATATTCAATGAAAATGGAGATCTCCGACACTGCTGTCATATCCAATGTAACTTTCCCAGCGAGCCAATCATCCAGACTGTCTACTGAGATTTGTCTGAGGCAGCTTGTGTTGCAAAACCATGGATCGGAAAAACCTTGAAATTCTCGAAAAACTGGAATACTACAGATTATCCATTATCTTGTGAATATTGCGTGCCAAATGTATTCACTTGTATAGACATTGATGAAGTCTTCATCTGAAGATGACAAATAGGAACGATGCCTTGACTCGGCTCATAACCCGATAAGACTTCATCATCGAGATTCACTGAGAAAATCTAAATTCGCTTATAGACGCTGTTCGACAAGTATGTGTGTCACCTTGGTGTCTTGAAACATACACTATGTGATCAAAAGTATCCGGACACCTGGCTGAAATGACTTACAAGTTGGTGACGCCCTCCATCGGTAATGCTGGAATTCAGTATGGTGCTGGCCCACTCTTAGCCTGGATGACAGCTTCCACTCTCACAGGCAACGTTCAATAAGGTGCTGGAAGGTTTCTTGGGGAAATGCAGCCTATTCTTCACGGAGTGCTACACTGAGAAGAGGTATCGATGTCAGTCGGTGAGGCCTGTCACGAAGTCGGCATGGCAAAACTTCTCAAAGGCGTTCTACAGGATTCCGGTCAGCACTCTGTGCAGACCAGTCCATTACAGGCATGTTATTGTCGTGTAATCACTCGGCCATTGGCCGTGGATTATGAACAGGTGATCGATCGTGTTGAAAGATGCATCACCGAATCGCTCTTTAACAATAGGAAGCAAGAAGGTGCTTAAAAAAATCAATGTAATCCTGTGCTGTGATAGTGCCACGCAAAGCAACAAGCGGTGCAAGCCCCTTCCATGAAAAACATGACCACATCATAATACCACCGCCTCCGAATTTTACTGTTGGCACTTCACACGTTGGCAGATGAAGTTCACCAGGGCTTCACCATACCCACACCCATCGGATCGCCACATTGGGTACCGTGATTCGTCACTCAACAAAACGTTTTCCCACTGTTTAATCTCCAACTTTACCCTCCTTACACCAAGTGAGACATTGTTTGGCATTTACCGGCGTGATGTGTGGGTTATGAACAATCGCTCCAAGTTTTCTCACCTCCCGCCTAACTGTCATAGTACTTGCAGTGGATCCTGATGCAGTTTCCAATTCCTGTGCGGTGGTCTGGATAGATGTGGTCTGGATAGATGTCTGCCTGACACATTACGACCCTCTTCAACTGTCGGCAGTCTCTGTCAGACAACAGACGAGGTCGGCCTGTACGCTTTTGTTCTGTACGTGTCCCTTCACGTTTCCACTTCACTGTCACATCTGAAACAGTGGACCCAGGAATGTTGAGGAGTGTGGAAATCTCACGTACGAACGTATGACACAAGGGACACCCGGTCACCTGACTACGTTCAAAGTCTGTGAGTTCTTTGGAGCGCCCCTTTCTGCTCTCTCACTATATCTAATGACTACTGAGGTCGCTAATATAGAGTACCTGGCAGTAGATGGCAACACAATGTACCTAATATGAGAATATGTTTTTGGGGGTGTCCGGATACTTATGAACGATTATAGACGAATTTCAAATATTCAGCTGAATTTTTTTTCAGAAAAATGATTTTGTTTTATGATCATTGGTGTGTTACAAACGGAATGAAGTACACTTTCAAATCGTTGTTTCTGTTTACGTATAATGAAATAAGGTACATTATCTTTCTTCTTTGCGCCATTGCAGAAGGTATCCTCAATAACAATACAATGTGCCCACAGTATCGTGGCTTCTCGTCTCCCAAGAGCTGAAGCGGTAGACGTTGCTGGAATTCGAGCAGCGAATACACTTATTTTTTTAGATGCCAGCTCTCGCGATCGAATGATATTGTGCGCAAAATGGTTCAAATGGTTCTGAGCACTATGAGACTTAACATCTGAGGTCATCAGTCCCCTAGAACTTACTACTTGAACCTAACTAACCTAAGGGCATCAAACACATCAATTCCCGAGGCAGGATTCGAACCTGCGACCGTAGCAGTCGCGCCGTTCCAAACCGGAGCGTCTAGAACCGCTCGGGCACAGCGGTCGGCTATTGTGCACAATAGGTCTGACATTGTAGTAGTCATTGTTTAATGATGTGTTTCATTTCGGTACTAAGTAATCTGTACAGTGCGTATTGTTTGTGAGCTCTTAGCCATTGTGTACCCTCCGTTCCGGCACAAGTACTGATCATCCGCTCTTGAAAGACTCTCGGAGCAGTGGCTGACGAACGTAGTTGTTTCTGTAGTAGTGGACAGACTATTTGTGACTTCGGACTGGTAATCACTCGCTTCTGGTCGTTTACAGTTTTAGGCATCAATACTGTGTGCAGAGAGTATCTTCTTTGACCGAATCAATAAACTTACACAGTTCTAAATTTAGTTACGTATAACATTTCTGTGATCTTTAACTCCGCGTGTTACGTCTGCTTTTGCTTACGGCTATGCACAGGGATTGGACGTAAGTATGGAAGCGCCACGGGAATTGCGTGCTTGAACATGAATGCTGTTGCCAGCCAAACCTACGCGATGTACTATTGTATCTCACCACAAACGCCACCTGTGCAATGCTCCCAATATGCTGCAAGTTTCAACCGTGGTGAGAACGATATTTTGTGTAATTGTGAGTGAAATAAGTATGAGATACGTCACAACGCGAACGAGAGTGTGTGTTGGGTGATGGTGGACAGATGATCATTGAAGAGGGTTATGGCAAAATTAAGAGGACGACAGCTACAAATGGTCAAATGGTACTGCAGAACTCAATGTAATACTCGTGAGCCCCGTCAGCACCAAACCAACACGAGGGGAGCTCCATATGTAGAGAACTGTAGGGCGAGTTTGAATTCAGAAAACACTCATTAGTGATGCAATTGCCTGTAACAGTAAACGGTGGTGCCAAAGCCATAAAATCTGGCGAATGGGCCAATGGAAGAAAGTCATTTGGTCGGATGAGTGTTGGTTCATGGCTCTGAGCACTATTGGACTCAACTGCTGTGGTCATAAGTCCCCTAGAACTTAGAACTACTTAAACCTAACTAACCTAAGGACAGCACACAACACCCAGCCATCACGAGGCAGAGAAAATCCCTGACCCCGCCGGGAATCGAACCCGGGAACCCGGGCGTGGGAAGCGAGAACGCTACCGCACGACCACGAGATGCGGGCAGTGTTGGTTCATGCTGTTTCAATTTATAGCCGTTCCATTAGTGAAACAGATGGGGGTCATGAATTGGGCAGGCATATCGTGGTAGTCTATGGGCCTCATCGTTACTCTGAAAGGTCGCGTTTCTTACTGCCACGAGTTACGTAACCATATTGTCTGAACAGGTCCATCCCATGGTACGATGTTTGTTACCCAAAGGCGATTCTATGTTGCAAGACGACAGAAAGTCTATTCTCGTTGCTCGCATCGTCCAGGACTGATTTAGCCGGCCGCGGTGGCCGAGCGGTTCTAGGCGCTCAGTCCGGAACCGCGCGACTGCTACGGTCGCAGGTTAGAATCCTGCCTCTGGCATGGATGTGTGTGATGTCCTTAGGTTAGTTAGGTTTAAGTAGTTCTAAGTTCTAGGGGACTAATGACCTCAGAAGTCCCAGAGTCCCATAGTGCTCAGAGCCATTTGAACCATTTTGAACCAGGACTGATTTTGTGAGCGTGAGGATGAGCTATCTCGATTACTTCTGAGCCTTCGTGGTCTAGTTTGCAGAGAAAGGTGACGGATCGCTGTATACCTGCATCGTCATTGCCTGAATTTGCCACCATTTTGCAGGAACAGTGCTAGAAGATTCGCTTGAAAACCATACAACACCTGTATTTATCCATTCCGAGGTGAGTGGAAGCTGTTTTGAATTCCAGCGGGTTTCCTACATCGTATTTGGCATGTTAATGTGTTTTTGGTGTTTCCAAATTTTTGGCCACCACCTGTAGCCCCACTGAACACAGCATTGTCTCCTAGTTAAAGTCGACTAATTTATTCGAGTATCTTTGTGCGAAAATGATTTCCAGAAGCGACTTTATTTTAATACAGAGAAAGACTTCAAGCAACCGGTAAATTTTTCTAATATTTCTGTTTTGATTCTTCCTTTTTTTCGTTCAGGCTTCATGGGTCCCTCAGCCAGGCAGGTCTCCGTGCAAAGTCCCGGCTAGACCAGCTTAGGTTTGCAAATGGTTTGACGTTCCATCGCCATCGAGTTATTTCGTGACGGGCAGCGTAAACAAGCTTGATCAGGTGTAGACGCATATCGGCGTGTTTTCAGCTCTGTGAACCTCTGTGAATAGCTTCTTGCAGTTCATCGCAAGTTATAGAGGGGAGAGGTTCCGAGACAAATGAATTATCATTGGTTGCATCGAACCACAGGGACAAGTAAACAATGACAGGGGCGAACTTCATAACATTGACGTCTTTAGCGCTCATCTTAAACTTTGTCAAGGGGAGAGGGACTAAGAAGTTAAAAAAAATCAATAAATGTAAAACATTACCTTATAACTTGGTATGTACAAATTGCGATGAACAGGTGAGTTGCTTATTTTTTTACTTGTTGCCTCATTCCCATTCGATATATTAACAACCGCCTTAACTATAATGTGTATCATCAGTAAGCACTTGCACTCTGGTTACGAGACTGAAACTAAGAAGCCTTCTACTTCTACAATAATTTTAAAGCTACATTTGGTAAAGCAATTTGGTAAGCTGGATGGATGCCCGAGAATGAAGATCTTTGAGATAAACCGAGAGAAGCCTTTGTAACAGAGTGGCTAACCCGCCCTTCTTCCTTCGCAACCATCACAAGGTTGTATCACTGCGTGTACGGAGCGGGTGTTAAGAACTCTTGTAGAACATCTTCTCTTTTTATTTACCAGAACGTTACACGACTAGCAATTTCCTTCGTGTATTTCGTTCGCAGATCATCTGCTGCAAATGGGACGAGAAACACTGCCAAGGTAGCTGTTCGTTTGAAGGTTAGCAGGTCACTACTCTCAGTACAAATTGCGATGTCGCGAAATGTGGAACTCCGGGCGAACTGGCCTTGTTCACACTTTATAAGGCGGAGCGTTAGCATAGAAATTACGTTACGGCGTGATGATTCTGTGTCAGGCCTACCTCGTCCCTATAATTATGTAAACATTCCACAGACCTATTACTCTCCTGCGACTTGATTTTCCACTCGTTATAAGTTTAGACGACAGCTCTGCTTTATGCACTAGTCTCTGCGGGGCCTGTTTGAAAACAAGACGTATTTTTCATTGCAAAAGATTTCTACTTTTGGCAAGAAAAAGTGCAAGAGGCCTATAACTTTTCCTCGGCAAAGTAGTCACAAAAAATATGAGATTTTGTCGTCGTGTGCGTGTGTTGTTGGAATTCAACATATTTTCTGTTGTGGGTCAGTATACGGTATGGCATGGAAAGCGACTCCTGGTATTGCTTGACATTTTACGCATACACAGAGAATTGTCATAATTTAAAGTCACGTTAAGTGGCCACTACATACATAAATTTAGGTTCAACCGGACATCGTGCTACTAACCTTTAGGTTTTTACTGCCTAACTCAGCCGCTGAGATAGAGTAGGGCCTTCCATGATCCCGTACTTCATTAACTTCACTAGTTGCCCAGCACGATGCAGTACTTTGCGGTAACAACGTTTTCATTCCTCATGTCCTGTCACAGTTTCTTGTAACACTAGTATGTCCGTGTTCCAGACGAAATGCTAGAATCATTCAGTAGTTATAAAAGTAGAGAATTTTTCACAAAGATGACACCCATCCTGCAACGTCATTTCGCAACAGATTTATTAACAAGCAGGCGTCGTGGAACCTAAAACAATTCAATAATAACACTAAAAAGTTACTGTGAAACAGAGGTATGCTGCGAGACACGTTTATTGAATTCTAAAGCAAGATATTACCTGCCAGATTCTAAAGAAGCAAGAAACCATAAAAATTTTGTTTCTGTGTAAAGTATGTCAGTGAGTGCTGTCCACATATTAATTGAATATAATGATAAAATCGAATCTGAAATAATTTTTTCTTTCGGGACTGTTCATTGCGAAAGTCACAAAACAGAAAAACACAAACATGGACTTGAAAAACTAGCAAAGTGACCTGCTGGAGGAAATTCTACTAGATCTGATGAGTTACTTGCTAGATTATGTATCTAGTATGCCAGAAAACGGTGTACCGTAGTCACCGAACAATACAGTGTCTTGCGAAACTGGAAAAAGCCATATGTCGTTGCAGTAGTTGAGGAGGCTCACTGAACTCACGAACGCCTGTGTGATATGAAACTATTTAATGTACATTGTATGCAGATGACGCTTTTTTTATGGTGGGGTCAGCAACGGCTCTGCAAACGGCGGCCTTGTGATGCCTTGCCCGCACTCTTTTTCACGATAGTAATGATTTAAGTACACTAAACTGCTAGGACACAGCGACCTCATATAAAACACAGACGCGACTCTTTAAAATCGGTTAGTGCCATAAAAATTGCTAAAACCACGTAGATACAACACACGCACGTGATTTAGAATACCTAACAGATGTGTAGAAGATAATCAAAATGAGTTTCACAAGAAACTGACAAAACGGTAACCTCTGGAAGAAGCCATTATAAAATAGATGGACAAATATACTGAAAAAGGGTCTATAATACAGTGTCTTAGCGATCATTTAATAATCATGGATGACGAAAATGTTCTGAAACACGCTAAAATTTCACTCCCAAGTAACCTCATTATCATTTTAAATGGTGAGCAGCTACTGTGGGAAACCGCGACCAGCTTCAGGTTAGAAAATAAAATACAATAATTAAAAATTGGTGTCCTGACCCACGTGATACACATATGAAACACTGGTGGGTCCTCCCTGCGTAGGGATATCCTCTTGTAAACGGACAATTTACTACTCGTAACAGTATACAGAGCGGCCCAAAAAAATGTATCTACTGTTTCAAAGTACATAACTTGCAAACTAATTGACGGAGTTGTCTCATTTTTGGTGAAAGTGTAACTTAAAATTCAACTTAAAGATATCACTGTAGATGTTAGAAATAGCCACAATTAACATGCACACACAAACGATGCCGACGAACTGCAGCACGAACTACTGACTGCAACGTGTTCAGTTGGATATTTGCACATGAATGTACGACGGTTTCTCGAAGTTCATCCAGTTTTCGTGGCTTCTGTCGATAAACGACGCCCTTTAGTGTTCCCCACAGGTAAAAGTTCAGAGGAGTTAGGTCTGGGGAACGTGGTGGATACTCCACAGCACCTCTACGGCCTATCCATCTTCCTGGTAGGTTTTCGTCGAGATACGCCCTAACACGATTTTGGTAGTGGGCTGGGGCACCATCTTGTTGAAAGTAAACTCTTCCGTCTCCATACAAGTCTCGGATGGCAGGTAAAATGGATGTCTGAAGTTTCTGAAGGTATACCTCACTGCCAACTGTTCCGTCAAAGAAGGATGGCCCAATCAAGCCCCTGTGAGACAACCCACACCACACATTTACTCCTGGCAAATTCACGGCTTTGTCTACATGGACGTTCGGATTTTCGGCGGCCCAGTAGATGCAATTGTGGTGATTTAATGTACCATTGAGTTTGAACTGTGTCTCATCAGACCACACAATCATCTCAGCAAACTCTTCATCGTTGCGCACCATGTTAGCAAACCACTCGCAGTACTCCATTCTACGATCAGGGTCGTCCTCGTTCATTACGTGTAGCAATCGTGGGATGTAGCACTTCCACTTTGCTGTCTTCAAAATCCGCCGAACACTTGAATGACTCACTCCAGTTTCACGGGCACACTGTCTCTCAGACTTCTGTGGTGAGCGAGTGAATTGTTGTAACACACGACGGGATTTAGCTGGACTTGTTACTGTTACAGGTCGTCCAGATCGTTGTTTGTGAACAACTTGAACACAGCCTTCGGCTTCAAATTTGTCTCGAATACGACGAATCGTTAAACGTGTCGGTGGCTCTGTTTGATACTCATTTCGCCATTGCCGTTGAACCTCATTAATGGTTCAAATGGCTCTGAGCACTATGGAACTTAACATCTTAGGTCATCAGTCCCATAGAACTTACAACTACTTAAACCGAACTAACCTAAGGACATCACACACATCCATGCCCGAGGCAGGATTCGAACCTGCGACCGTAGCAGTCCCGCGGTTCCGGACTGCAGCGCCTAGAACCGCACGGCCACCGCGGCCGGCGAACCTCATTAATGTTTTCGTACTTAAAATACCACTTCAAAACTGACTTTCTTTCATCGAATCTAAGCCTTGCGCCAGCCATGTTGACTCGAGTAACTAGGTGCAACTAAGAACAAAACACTGATTATCTGGCGACTGTCATCTGACAAAACAAAACAACGCAATACAACGCTTGTTTGGCGATTGCCGGAACTACAAACTATTACACTACCAAAGATGAGACAACTCTGTCAGTTAGTTTGCCAGTTATGGACTTTTAAACAGTGGATACATTTTTTGGACCCCTCTGTATGTGTCAGTTCTTCTGTTCGTTGTCCCGAAAGGAGTAAGCTAGGTTGCTCTGTAGAGTCTACTGTCCACAGGTCATTGTCCGTTACTTCCAGCCACTGAGCTCCAAAAGGTCGCAGTTACTCCATCCGATCAAAAGTATCCAGACACCTGTTGGCGGATATTAATATGAGGTATGTTTACTCTTCGCCTTAGTAGCGGCTTGGACTCTGCTGGGGACAATTTCAGTGAGGTGTCTGAATTTGGAGATACGGAAGCCCATACGTTCTCAAGAGCCGAATCCAGAGACGGAAGCGCGATGTTGGACGCTGTGGTGTATAGCGAAGTTGACGTCTACCTCGTCCCACAGGTGTTCCGCCGATTTCGGTAGAGACTCTGGGCAGACGAGCTGATTTCAAGAAAGGTATTGCTCACTGACCATTGCCTCACAGATGTTGCTTCATGACTGGGTGCATTGTCATGGTAATACAAACAGTCATCGTCTCCGTATTCCTCCACTGCACCCAATACACAATGCGGCAAAATGTGAACATATTTTCTGTATCTAGAATATTCGTAAAAGCAGTAAGGGTACCACACACCACCCACGCAAAAAGTGCCCGTACTGTAACACCATCTCTTCTGTAATCGACTGTTGGCACTAGAACTGATGGCAGGTGACGTTCTCCAGGAATTCGCAAAACCCAAAACCGTTCCATAGGATTGTCACAGGGTACAGCGTGACTCATCACTCCAAATGATCTGGTTGTAATCATCCTCTGACCTTTGGCAGCGCTTTTTACATCACCTCAAGCAGCATTTAGCATTGACAACAGAAATTTGTGGTTCGTGAAGAGCTGCTCGACCATTGTACCTCATTCTTTTTGATGCCTCGGGCACAGCCATTGTGTAAGCTGGTCTGATGGTAACCCTTTGGAACTCAAGAGTGATTCCTT
Organism: Schistocerca cancellata; assembly: GCF_023864275.1. Taxonomy (NCBI): domain Eukaryota; kingdom Metazoa; phylum Arthropoda; class Insecta; order Orthoptera; family Acrididae; genus Schistocerca; species Schistocerca cancellata. The sequence continues at coordinate 169,380,187 of NC_064634.1, forward strand.
TCGCTGGTTGTTAACAACAACCTCCTGCAATGCGAGTTGTGTGGACATGAGAGCCATCAAACTGGAACACAATATTCCTATTGGAACAGCCGTTATAATGTGGGATGGACCTCAGCCAAAACGGTCACATAAACCTTGGCGAGAGTAACAATGGGGATTGTCGAATACCGCGATATGGTTGCCCAAATCATCACCGAACCCCGCCATGTTTCACTACTGGGACGTAAAGGAGTTTGAAATAATACTCACCCGACCAAATGGCTCTCTTCCATTGCTGCACAGTCCAAATATTATGGCTTTAGCATCGAGTTTTGCCATTACGCCCATTTGCATCAATGATGAGTGGTTTTGAAATTCCAGCGTTCTCTGAAATCTCCTCCTTAACGCACTCACTGCCTGTTGTGTTGGTGCTGAGAGGGTTCGTCAGTACAACATTCAGTTCTGCAGTGACTTTTACAGCTCTCTTCTTCTTAATTTTCGTCACAATCCTCTTCAATGACCGACATTCACGATCACTCAACACACTTTGTGACTTAGCTGATGAGGTTTTTCCTCTTTGCTTGTATGCGGTGTGAATCTTCGATACGGTGCCTCCTGGAACATCAGACACTTCAGTTCCGTTGGTTATGGAAGCACTCACCATAAGAGCATCAATAATTCTAGTGAAGTTCCTGATCGTCAATATTTGTGCTAATGTTGGATAAAATTTCAAATCTGTCCCCAGTATCTTCTGAAGTGAGGGCGTGAGAGATTGTTGATGGTGAACAGCCCTCAGATGGCATGAACCTCGTCCACCCCGTGTTGCTATTAGAGCAAACTAGGCTCTATGCCGGCACCGGCTTTCACCTTCTCCCTTCGCCAATCGTCATCATAATTATAACATAAACATAACGCTGCACTATAAACGCACCCTTTACATTGACCTACATTCCACAAATACACATACGACACAACTCTCGCTTTCGAAGGGAGAGGAGACACTGTGGTTGGAAAGAGAACGCAGTTTCCGCTAGGCGACTGAACCCACCCCGTGGGGTATCCTAACCTAACGGTATTTAAGTGATTTGTCGCTATTGTCGTTTACGTAGGGCGTCAGAACCTGTTTCGTCTCTCTCAGTTTCATTTTAGGATGGAACGCGGCTCGAAGTGCCACCCTCTCCCCAAGGGAAGTGGCGGGTTCAGCGGCGTTCGCGGCGCACGAGGCGGAGGGTCAATGTGGAGGCTGGCCGTGTGGCATCGCCCGCTCTGCCTGTGAGTGGACATGTGGCTGCTCCTTCAGCAAGGTCCGAGCAGGCACACGGGGGGAGGGGTTTATTAGTTATTGGGAGCTCCAACGTTATGCGGGTGATGGAGCCCCTTAGGGAAATAGCGGGAAGGTCGGGGAAGAAGGCCAGTGTTCACTCTGTCTGCTTGCCGGGGGGTCTCATCCGAGATGTGGAGGAGACCCTACCGGCGGCGATAGAGAGCACTGGGTGCACCCGATTGCAAATTGTTGCTCATGTCGGCACCAATGACTCCTGCCGTCTGGGTTCAGAGGTCATCCTCAGTTCGTACAGGCGGTTGGCGGAATTGGTGAAGGCGGAAAGCCTCGCTCACGGGGTGAAATCAGAGCTAACTATTTGTAGTATCGTCCCAGAACCGATCGGGGTCCTCTGGTTTGGAGCCGAGTGGAAGGCTTAAACCAGAGGCTCAGACGATTCTGCGGAGATCTGGGGTGCAAATTTCTCGATCTCCGCTATCGGGTGGAGAAATGTAGGGTCCCCTGAATAGGTCAGGCGGGCACTACACGGCGGAAGCGGCTACAAGGGTAGCAGAGTACGTGTGGAGTGCACATGGGGGTTTTTTAGGTTAGAGAATCCCCTCCCTAGGCCCGACAAGACGCCTCCTGAGACGCAGCAAGGTAGGAGTAGGCAAAATGCAACAGGGAATAACAATATTAATGTGCTAATAGTAAACTGCAGGAGCGCCTATAGAAAGGTCCCAGAACTGCTCTCATTAATAAACGGTCACAACGCCCATATAGTACTAGGGACAGAAAGTTGGCTGAAACCAGACGTAAACAGTAATGAAATCCTAAACTCAGATTGGAATGTATACCGCAGAGACAGGCTGAACAGTGAAGGGGGAGGCATGTTTATAGTGATAAGAAGTGCAATAGTATCGAAGGAAATTGACGGAGATCCGAAATGTGAAATGATTTGGGTGAAGGTCACGGTTAAAGCAGGCTCCGACATGGTAATTGGATGTCTCTATAGGCCCCCTGGTTCAGCAGCTGTTGTGGCTGAGCACCTGAAGGATAATTTGGAAAATATTTCGAGTAGATTTCCCCACCATGTTATAGTTCTGGGTGGAGATTTTAATTTGCCGGATATAGACTGGGAGGCTCAAACGTTCATAACGGGTGGCAGGGACAAAGAATCCAGTGAAATTTTTTTAAGTGCTTTATCTGAAAACTACCTTGAGCAGTTAAACAGAGAACCGACTCGTGGCGATAACATATTAGATCTTCTGGTGACAAACAGACCCGAACTATTTGAAAAAATTAACGCAGAACAGGGAATCAGCGATCATAAAGCGGTTACGGCATCGATGATTTCAGCCGTAAATAGGAATATTAAAAAGGGTAGGAAGATTTTTCTGTTTAGAAAAAGTGACAAAAAGCAGATTTCAGAGTACCTGTTGGCTCAACACAAAAGTTTTGTCTCAAGTACAGATAGTGTTGAGGATCAGTGGACAAAGTTCAAAACCGTCGTACATTATGCGTTAGATGAGTATGTGCCTAGCAAGATCGTAAGAGATGGAATAGAGCCACCGTGGTACAGCAACCGAGTTAGAAAACTGCTGCGGAAGCAAAGGGAACTTCACAGCAAACATAAACATAGCCAAAGCCTGGCAGACAAACAAAAATTACGCGAAGCGAAATGTAGTGTGAGGAGGGCTATGCGAGAGGCGTTCAATGAATTCGAAAGTAAAGTTCTACGTACTGACTTGGCAGAAAATCCTAAGAAATTTTGGTCTTATGTCAAAGCGGTAGGTGGATCAAAACAAAATGTCCAGACACTCTGTGACCAAAATGGTACTGAAACAGAGGATGACAGACTAAAGGCCGAAATACTAAATGTCTTTTTCCAAAGTTGTTTCACAGAGGAAGATTGCACTGTAGTTCCTTCTCTAGATTGTCGCACAGATGACAAAATGGTAGATACCGAAATAGACGACAGAGGGATAGGGAAACAATTAAAATCGCTCAAAAGAGGAAAGGCCGCTGGACCTGATGGGATACCAGTTCGATTTTACGCAGAGTACGCGAAGGAAATTGCCCCCCTTCTTGCAGCGGTGTACCGTAGGTCTCTAGAAGAGCATAGCGTTCCAAAGGATTGGAAAAGGGCACAGGTCATCCCCGTTTTCAAGATGGGACGTCGAACAGATGTGCAGAACTATAGACCTACATCTCTAACGTCGATCAGTTGTAGAATTTTAAACACGTATTGTGTTCGAGTGTAATGACTTTTCTGTAGGAATCAGCATGGGTTTCGAAAAAGACGGTCATGTGAAACCCAGCTCGCGCTATTCGTCCACGAGACTCAGAGGGCCATAGACACGGGTTCACAGGTAGATGCCGTGTTTCTTGACTACCGCAAGGCGTTCGATACAGTTCCCCACAGTCGTTTAATGAACAAAGTAACAGCATATGGACTATCAGACCAATTGTGTGATTGGATTGAGGAGTTCCTAGATAACAGGACGCAGCATGTTATCCTCAATGGAGAGAAGTCTTCCGAAGTAAGAGTGATTTCAGGTGTGCCGCAGGGGAGTGTCATAGGACCGTTGCTATTCACAATATACATAAATGACCTGGTGGATGACATCGGAAGTTCACTGAGGCTTTTTGCAGATGCTGCTGTGGTGTATCGAGAGGTTGTAACAATGGAAAATTGTACTGAAATGCAGGAGGATCTGCAGCGAATTGACGCATGGTGCAGGGAATGACAATTGAATCTCAATGTAGACAAGCGTAATGTGCTGCGAATACACAGAAAGACAGATCCCTTATCATTTAGCTACAATATAGCAGGTCAGCAACTGGAAGCAGTTAATACCATAAATTATCTGGGAGTACGCATTAGGAGTGATTTAAAATGGAATGATCATATAATGTTGATCGTCGGTAAAGCAGATGCCAGACTGAGATTCATTGGAAGAATCCTAAGGAAATGCAATCCGAAAACAAAGGAAGTAGGTTACAGTACGCTTGTTCGCCCACTGCTTGAATACTGCTCAGCAGTGTGGGATCCGTACCAGATAGGGTTGATACAAGACATAGAGAAGATCCAACGGAGAGCAGCGCGCTTCGTTACAGGATCATTTAGTAATCGCAAAAGCGTTACGGAGATGATAAATAAACTCCAGTGGAAGACTGCAGGAGAGACGCTCAGTAGCTCGGTACGGGCTTTTGTCAAAGTTTCGAGAACATAACTTCACCGAAGAGTCAAGCAGTATATTGCTCCCTCCTACGTATATCTCGCGAAGAGACCATGAGGATAAAATCAGAGAGATTAGAGCCCACACAGAGGCATACCGACAACCCTTCTTTCCACGAACAGTACGATACTGGAATAGAAGGGAGAACCGATAGAGGTACTGAAGGTACTCTCCGCCACACACCGTCAGGTGGCTTGCGGAGTATGGATGTAGATGTAGATGTAGATGTGTTGTACTAAATCTCTCTGCGAATTAACTTAGCTCTGACATAGCGCACTCCCAATTACATAGACCACTGTTCTGACCACTGCTCGAGCATACTACACTGTTGCCATTCGTGGCCAAATATAACAGCACAACCTGCAGGTTTGACTAGAATGTGTATTTATGTTCAAGCACGTGTTTGTCCGACCCTAGAGCATATCGCGTAATAACAGCGACAGAGAGTACTTCCCGATTAAAAGAAGTTTTCGTGACAACCATTCCTGCCGCGAATCCATCAGAAAATTGAACAGAATGTGAGGAAACAAGTTCCGTGGCCCTACATAAATATCGACAGCGACAAATCACTTAAATTAAATGTCGTAAGGCATAGTTGATTAGGATATCCCACGGATGGTGGAAAGTAAGTTCTTCCTCCGCGTATAGTGACCCCTCTCCCTGTAGATGCGAGACTTGTGTCTTATGTGTATTTGTGGGATGTAGGTGAATGTGACTGCTGCGTTTATAGTGTAGTGTTATGTTTATGATGACAATTGGGGAAAGGAGCAGGTGAAAGCCGGTGCTGGCACAGAACTTACCTCTCTGTAATAGCAATCAGGGGGCTGCCAAGGTCCATGTCACCATCCGACGGACGGTTCACCATCAACAGTATCTCACACACTCAATTCATAAGGTAGTGGGGAGATCTTTGAAATTTAATCCGACGTTAGCACAAATATTGGTGATCAGGAACTGTACGCCACCACCTCTCCTCCCCTTTTGCTGGTGAAACACTGGCAGTGGAAGTTTCGTCCATTAGCAGGATTCAGACCAACTTACCTCCGAGTCGAGGACCACCGTACACGCGCGCGTTAGCGACCTCGGCTACGGGCAAATAACTCTTTTCCCCGAACGAATCTATGTCTGAAAGTTTTTTATACAATAATATTATTGTATTATGCAACTCTTCGCACAAATACTTTCCCGACTGGTAATGCGTCTGGTTCACAGTATTAAAATTATGAATATTTTAGGTGGGAGTTGGGAAAATACTGCTATATTCTCTAAAACCTATTTGTAACATACTGCAAGGAATCGGGGACCGAGTTACATTCTGTAATTATGTCCACTAAGAAAGACACTACGTGTACAATCAGATATGTAAGTCAGGGTGTCATGATTGTATTACCTTTTTTGGTAAGTTCTTAAGATGAATCGAATGCTATGTAAAGAAAAATATTTCATAAAACATGTAACATTAAGAACCATAAGATTCCACATTAAAAGTAGTCTATAAGCATTTGCAAGTGAGAACTTAAATGACGGTCTATGTGATACTTTCCTTTTATTGAAACAACATATTATGTAAAAGAGAACTTCTTTTTCTGTTATGCCACTTCTGGTGTTTTACGGGCTGTAATAGGAAGTACGTCTACAATGCTTTCTATATAGTGTAGAAGGTATTAAATAGTAAACTATGTATTATTTATAAGATGTTTGCAAGTCAGAATTCTCCAGTTGATCAAATTAATATGTTCTGTGAGTTTTTTTATGTTTCAGAGGAGACATATCAGAATTGTGTACTCATTGTTTGAGTGCAGAACGATCGAATGGTCATTCAAATATTATTTTAATACAGAGTCAAACCTGCATATCCTTTTTCTTGAAGTCCGATATAATACTTGTTACCATATTTTTTTACGTGGAAGTCAAAATGATATTTCTGCGGTCAAAGAATGCTTTCAAACAATGAAGATGTACAATAGCCATATTTATGAAACACATCAAACGCTGAAAGTAAATGCGATGGTATTTGTATGGTAAAGAGGAAGATGACGACCGTATGAAAGATAGTTCAATTTCTATTTTATGTATGTTGTACTGATAACTGCATCGTGACATCGCCCTTATGACGTCCTTTTTCTGAGACAAGCCATTCTTAAACGCATTATATACTTTCTTATAAAACCGAAATCTTTTTACCAAATTTTATTCTCCCAGTAAGAAAGGGATACGTTACGTAGTGATAACAGATTCTTTAATTTGCCACATTCCGTGAGGTGCGAGGTGTTGAGAGTGAATGTTGGAACAGTTGCATGTGACTCAGAACATGACACAGGTGTTGCTCAACAGTGGAATGTGCACCGCAAGGAATCTGCAATGGAGACGGAACAGCGAGCCAGATCACGGATCGAGACGAACAAATGTTTCACGTACTGCTGTGCACCTTAAGCGAGTACTGTCCGCGAATATATCGTGATTGCTCACGACTCTGCACCTAGAGCGTGTTTGAAAACTTAAGTAGTCGCCAAGGCTAGCTTGAACACAACAGTGCCTTAGTGGCATGATCCGATCCAATTAGACGTAGTATGTTGCTGTCTGTGTCCAGCATGCGGTATCCATTATATGCACAATATTTCGTTGACTGATCCAAATGTCTGCTTCTGGTGCTGCGAGTTGCTCCGTTAAGTGTACGAGCGACCTGGACGCCAGCCGGAAACAACAACAATCTGGAAGCCACGCCAAGAAAACCTGAGAGATCACAGTATCATAGTTTTTCTCTAACGTCAGTTTTTAAAAAGTCTAAGTCTCCCATCCCTTTTAATTAATCACTGACTCACATGGGAAAGATTGTATTTCGTTTTCATTTGTATGTCACATTTTGGTACCACGTGGACCAATGACAACTTAATCTGAAGGGAAGATTGGCAAAAGCAAATTTGACGAAAGTTTCGTTTCATATCTTTTGTTTCTGCTAAATCTCGAGAGCCAAAATAGGGAAAAGTAAAAAGAAAAAAGGATGGAATTTAATTCCTTTCGTGGTCCCACCAGCAGCTTCGCGCTTGAGTGTTACTACTATGACAGAAGATATTGTTATTAAGTATATGATTCCAAATAAGGAAAATGAGAAAACGTATTTTAATACTATAAGTGGACTGATATTTTTGTTTGCTTGAGGTGATGTTCCTTCTTCGTCAAGTTTACATCTCAGCTTCTATGATCTTCCGGTATTGAATTTAAACATATGATTCGTATCATTTCAGTGAGTTTTTTATCATAGTTTGCAGAAAAATAGATAATTTTGGACTGTTAATAACAGATTATCTCAAGTTCTCTTACGACTTAGGAGCATAATATGTTTCTTGTTTTATATATTTGCAGAGATAAGTAGAAATTAACAATGATTACATTTGACATTCTTATGAAAATCAACCAAAACAGTTACCAACATGAAAATCCAAGCATCGCATTCAAATTTACTTCTAAAATTCTGGCTGGATGTAGGTAGGATGGGAGTGAGTAGGTATGTAAGAGATAGAACTGAGAAAGGATTCTTCCATAAATTGTGGTGTGACTGAATCGTCATTGGTCAGTAACCTCAGATATGCTACACTCACCTGTTGTTTATCTCTGTTGTCCTTACTTGCCTATCTTGCAGTTAGCGGTCACTTTATGTTACTTTTATTTATTGTACAGCGACACCTTTGGATCGTGTATCGAGAGTCAGTAATTGGGCTCTGGGCAACAACCAGCGAACTTCTCTTTCCCGTTCCCCAAGGGCTTTCTTAAGCCATTTACGCACGATCAAATCTGGCAAGTCGCAAGCAATAAGTACAGGATGAGCCACACGCTCTCATGACTTCTGCCTCACCATTTAGAGGCGCGCTACGCATTTAACTAACGTACTCAAATACCTCGCACTAAACTCTGCAACAGATTCCCGCAGTAGGCTAAAACTATTGAAGCTACTAACCGCTCGGATACAGGTAGTACAACCCTCCAACATTCTCGATCCCTACAAAGCCTTAATTCGACCTACCCTCTCTTATGTCAAGTCGCCTGGATTTCTAATTCCTGCAAATCTTAGTACGCCTCACATTCCCCTTCCTTGTCTCACTAACCTCCCTCACTCGAATCCTATCTGGTCTTCTTAATTTCACAATTTTTAGCTCCCACAATGAACAATCAGTTTCCTACACTTACCGCAAACTTGACACCAACCACCACGTTGTTTCAACCCTGATAAACAATCCTCGAGCTCTTAAGTACTTGTACGAGAACACCCCACCCCCTTCCCCATGGCCTGCACGCACACACACTTACGCATTCTTATTCTCCTTATCATATCTAAAATAAAGTAATCCGTCTACTTGACCACAAAATTCGCGCAGAAATCTACCTATCGTTCCAAATTTCGCATAATACCTCCTATGCTCCTCCTCTCCCCCCATTCGAACAGGTTGGTTCGGGATCCATATTTCCTCCTTTTCCATATCTCACATTCTTGCAGAAGATGTGTTCTGTAAGGCCATTTTCAACAACTAATCACCCGCTGATAACTCCACCTTTAGAAAAACTACTTCACGGAAGTCACTATTTTTTAAATTTATAAGCTTCATGTAATTTACCACCTATTAATGTTACTGGCAGAAGTAAAGCTGTGAGGACGGGTCGTGAGTCGTGCTTGGGTAGCTCAGTTGGTAGAGCACTTGCTCGCGAAATTCGAAGGTCCCGAGTTCGAGTCTCGGTCCGGCACACAGCTTTAATCTGCCAGGAAGTTTCATATCAGCGCACACTCCGCTGCAGAGTGAAAATATCATTCTGGTAACATCCCCCAGGCTGTGGCTAAGCCATGTCTCCACAATATCCTTTCTTTCAGGAGTGCTAGTTCTGCAGGGTTCGCAGGAGAGCTTCTGTAAAGTTTGGAAGGTAGGAGATGAGATACTGGTAAAAGTAAAGATGTGAGGACGGGGCGTGAGTCGTGTTTGGGTAGCTCAGTTGGTAGAGCACTTGCCCGCGAAAGGCAAAGGTCCCGAGTTCGAGTCTCGGTCCGGCACACAGTTTTAATCTTCCAGGAAGTTTCATATCAGCGCACACTCCGCTGCAGAGTGAAAATCTCATTCTGGACCTATTAATGTTCTGAATCAGTTTCATACAGGATGAATAAAAAATGGAGCCCAGCTGTTTATTAAAGACCAGCTGTGAAAGATAGGAACACATTGCGCATTTGACTATGTAAGAACGGACCAAAGTTTTATGTTCGAGCCATACCATAAACGTCTTGCTCGAGAAACACTGAATCGATGATACATGTCATTCCACACACGAATCAACAGGTCCCTGTTCATTAAATCGACTGCTTCCACAATTAGATTTCTCAGATCTTAAAGGGTAGCTGCCGCAGGTGGGACAAAGTCTCTGTCTTTTATGTACCCCCACGGAAAAAAATCTCAAGGTGTGAGGTCTAGTGACTTAAGAGGCCGAAAGAAGTGAACAAGGTCTCGTTGTCTGCCTCTTCCAATCCAGCGTTGTGGGATGGTGTTATTAAGATAACGGCGCACCGCAAGGTGAGAGCGAGACGTGACGCCCTCGCCCTCATGCATAAAAATAAAATCATTGGAATCTTTGTGAGGTTGAAGAAACTACCAATTTTGCAGCATGTCCAGGTATGACATTCCAGTCACAATTTTCTCCGCAAAAAAGGAAGGACCGTAAACTTTGTGAATAGAATGCATTCAGAGTGGACGAGTTTCTTTCATGTTCGACGACGACGCCTAGTTTTTGTGAGCTCCAAATTCTCACATTATGATGGTTTACTTCACCGTATAGATGAAACGTCGATTCGTTCGAAAAGATGAATCGTTCGCAGAAAGTGACGTCTGCCCATATCCTGGAGAATTTAAAAGCAAAATTCGTACCTCCCGTTATGGTCGCCGGGACGCAGTTGCTACAGTAACTGCAGCTTGGGAGGCTTCAGATGCAAACGTTGTTTCAGAACGGACCACATCGTTGTTTCAGGAAGTTGAAGTTCCTGGCCCGCCCGTTTAATGGACTCCCGAGCGGACCGTGTGGACGCATCTCGGATACACTCGACATTTTAATCAGACGAGTGTGGCCAACCAGAGCTTTTCCCTTTGCATATGCAACCAATTTCCAAGAATTTTTTTATGGGAGTCACAAATTTGCTTGTGTAGAGGTGGCTTCTTGCTGAAACTAAGGCAAGATGCACGTTGGATGGACTGACTTCGCACCAATTCCATGACACAAAATAACCTCTCTTGTGGTGTAATCGCCATGTTGCTACAAATACACAACAGCTTAGTTCTGTAAAAACTTTGAACCTTTCTCTATCCAGTGACATACTCTCTGTATTTTTATATTTTATAGTTTGTTTGTAATAAACAATTTAAGTCTGTTCTTTCCTTTTGTATCATCCTGTATATCATTTAAAATTCTCCGGCTGAAGTGCAGATGTGTTACCATTGACAGACCACACTCACTTGTGTGGGGCCTGGCGGGTGAAATAACAATAGGGAAAAGATTCGTCAGTTCATCGAAACCGTGTTTTAATTCAAGTGGCATCGCAACTGTGGTCTGTCCGTCCACCTTTCAAATCCGTTTCGTAGCTAGGATGGAGATATAGCGACACTTATGCCGTCATTGTTCCATTTGCTACATGATTAATATCTCGAGGCCACTACGCAACGCAATGCAGACATTCTGCCACAGCCGCAGACGGAAATGTAGCGTCATTCCGCGAAACGCACGCCGCGGCCTACGGTGCTAGGGCCTTGTCTCGGTGCCATCTCTACGGTGTCGGAGTACGAAACCCACTCGCCGGCAGCGGGGCAGAGGAGATCAGGGCGTGCCCGGCGGCGTTTGCCCTCTCCCGAGGTCACTGCCCTCCCTCCACCCTGGCGTAAATCTCGTCGCGAACCAGAAAAACCATTTCCCATCTGTGTGCCTGCATCCTGCCGGCAGCAAATCGGATCTTTCTTGTCAGTTCGGCCGTATCGAAAGAGGCTAGCCGTTCTTTTGTTTCGCTTCGTTGGCGGCACAGGTTTCAGCACTACAGGGAGGGACAGAGCAATTTTTGAAACTGCGACGTACGTTGTGTCGTGCGGAGATAATTCAAGCACGTGGCCGGTTACTTCGTAACATCCATCTACTTTTTCCTCCTTTTGATTTCTTTATAGAAGATGCATGAGCTACCTAAGAGACGTAAGTTAATTAATTACGTATTCAGAAGGCCATACATCGAAATTATAGGAAGCGAGTGAGTTTAGAAGCTTATAATTTCAGGCTGATCACGTGCTGTTCTGCACAAATCTTCTAGTGGAGTCGAACAACGAATACCTTCTGGCAGAAATATTTTCACACTAGTGTCTTTCCACTTCGGACTCTACAACGGCATCCTGAAACAGTAACATTAGTTTTGGCGTGCAATCAAATCGAACTTCACAGCTGTCTCATCAGAATTTCACTCTTAGAAAACTTAAATTTTATAGAATTGATGGCTTCACATACAACTAGTTTCAATAATGCTTAAGAAAGAGACTGCAAAACGTTGCCGGCCGGTGTGGTCGAGCGGTTCTAGGCGCTTCAGTCTGGAACCGCGCGACCGCTACGGTCGCAGGTTCGAATCCTGCCTCGGGCATGGACATATGTGATGTCCTTAGGTTAGTTAGGTTTAAGTAGTTGTAAGTTCTAGGGGGCTGATGACCTCAGATGTTAAGTCCCATAGTGCTCAGAGACATTTGAACCATTTTTGCAAAACGTTGTGCTGAATAATTCAAGCAATGCCAGACAGTTACAAAATTTAAGTGACTGGGGAGAAATCACAAATGTAGCGCCACAAGGTTCAATTTTCGGGTCCACTCCTATTACACACATGAGCGACCTCGTACTTGACATTAAACAGGATTGGTACTTTTTGCAGACAAAACAAGTGCTATAGGAAATCGCATTATAGAGAAAGCAACAGACGAGACCATCAATGATGCTTTACAAAGAATTATTAAACTTTTGCCTGAAAGTAGACTCTCTCTAAATTTCAAAAATAAACGCACTATTCGCTTCTGTACAACAAACAGAGTCATACTATGAACAGATGTAGCACACGAGCAGGAGCCAGTAAATAGAGTAGAATGCTCCAAATTTTTTGTTTAACATAATGACGAAAACTTGAACGGCAGAAATGTCTTACCGTGTAATTTTCTGAGGTAATTTACCACTTAGAACGGAAATATGTATTGCGCGAAAGTGAGCAGTAAGAATAACATGTGGTGGTCGCTCGCGATCGTCATATAGTTACCGTACCTCTTCGAGGACTTGGGCATTTTAACTGCACCAGTGTAATACATATACTTACTAAAGAAATTCGTGGGTCTCTGACTGGAGGCCGAACCGCACAATAACCCTGGGTTCGATCTGGGGAGGCAGTGTGGTGAGTGGACGGCTGTAGCCTGTTGGGTTGTGAACCACTGAGGGCTACGGCGGGGACAGAGCCTCTCCGTCGTTTCTAGGTCCCCAGTTCAATACATACATATATAAATACAAGCTGTGCCAGAAATTTCTTTTCTCCCAATTATATTCAGTATCTAGTCATTAGTTACGTAAGCTACCCATTCAACGTTCAGAATTCTTCTGTAGCACCACATTTCAAGAGCTTCTATTCTCTTCTTGTATAAAATTTTCATCGTCCACGTTTCACTTTCATACTCGGTTACACTGCAAACAAATATCTTCACTTACAATTACCTTCAGGATAGATTTCCTACCACTTAAATTAGTATATTCGATGTTAACAGATTTCTCTTCTTCAGAAACGCTTTTATTACTGTTGCCAATCAACATTTTATATCCTTTCTACCTCGGCCATCATCAGTTATTTTGCTGCCTAAACAGCAAAACTCATCTACTACTTCAAGTGCCTCTTTTCCTAATCTGGTTTCCTTAGCATCACCTGATTTAATTCGACTACATTTCAGTATCCTTGTTTTGGTTTTGTTGAAGTTCATCTTATATCTTCCTTTGAAAGCACTGTTCATTCCGTTCAACTGCTCTTACAAGTCGTTTGCTGTCGCTGACAGAATTACAATGTCATCGGCAAATCTGAACCTTAATTCGTACTCCAAATTTTTCTCTGGTTTGCTTTACTGATTGCTCAGTATACAGATTAACGTCGAGGATAGGCTGCAACCTTCCCTTCTCAACCAATTACTCCCTTTAATCCTCCTCGACTCTTTATAACTGCCACCTGGTTTCTTACCCTTGATTACTGCAGCTACTCCCAGAATTACAGATTATTCAGTCAGTATTGTCAAAAGCTTCCTCTATGTCCACAAATCCTATAAACGTAGGTTTCACTTTCCTTAACCTATCTTCTAAGATAAATCGTAGGATCGGTATTGCCTCTCGTGTTTCTACATTTCTCCGGAATTCAAACTGGTTTTTCCCGAGGTCGGCTTCTACCAGTTTTTCCATTATTGGCTCTGAGCACTATGCGACTTAACTTCTGAGGTCATCAGTCGCCTAGAACTTAGAACTAATTAAACCTAACTAACCTATGGACATCACACACATCCATGCCCGAGGCAGGATTCGAACCTGCGACCGTAGCGGTCGCTCGGCTCCAGACTGTAGCGCCTAGAACCGCACGGCCACTCCGGCCAGCTTTTCATTATTCTGCAACAAATTCGTGTTAGAATTCTGCATCGATGACTTTCTTAATTTACACACCTGTAAGCAACTGCTTTCTTTGGAAATGGAATTACTACATTGTCTCCTAAGTCTGAAGGTATTTCGCCTGTCTCACATCCCGACGGAAGGGTTTTGTCGTGGCTGGCTCTCCCAAGGCTATCACTAGTTCTGACGGAACGTTGTCCTGGGGCCTTGTTTCACTTAGGTGTTTCAGTGCTCTGTCAAATTCATTTCGCAGTATCATATCTCCCATTCATCTTCATCTACGCCTTCTTCTATTTCTATAACGTTCCCTTCAAGTTCGTTTCCATTCCATAGACCCTCTATACACTTCTTCCACCTTTCGGGTTTCCATTCTTCGATTAGTACTGGTTTTCCGTCTGACCTCTTGATATTCATAGAGCCGCATCTCTTTTTCTCCAAAGGCCTCTTCAATTGTCCTGTAAGTGGCATCTATTTTTCTCCTTGTGATATATGCTTCTAAATCCTTACATTTGTTCTCTATCCATACCTGCTTCGACATTTTCCACTTCCTGTCAATCTCTTGTTTTAGACGTGTGTATTCCCTTTCACTTGCTCCATTTGCTGCATTTTTATATCTTCTCCTTTCATCAACTAAATTCAGTATCTTCTGTGTTATCCAAAGATGTCTACTAGGCCTTGTCTTTATACCTACACTACTGGCCATTAAAATTGCTACACAAAGAAGAAATGCAGATGAAACACGGGTATTCATTGGACAAATACATTATACTAGAACTGACATGTGATTGCATTTTCACGCAATTTGGGTGCATAGATCCTGGGAAATCAGTACCCAGAACAACCACCTCTGGCCGTAATAACGGCTTTGATACGCCTGGGCATTGAGTCAAACAGAGCTTGGATGGCGTGTACAGGTACAGCTGCCCATGCAGCTTCAACAAGATACCACAGTTTATCAAGAGTAGTGACTGGCGTATTGTGACGAGGCAGTTGCTCAGCCACCATTGACCAGACGTTTTCAATTGGTGAGAGATCTGGAGAATGCGCTGGCCAGGGCAGCAGTCGAACATTTTCTGTATCCAGAAAGGCCCGTACAGGACCTGTAACATGCGGTCGTGCACTATCCTGCTGAAATGTAGGGTTTCGCAGGGATCGAATGAAGGATAGAGCCAAGAGTCGTAACACATCTGAAATGTAATGTCCACTGTTCAAAGTGCCATCAATGCAAACAAGAGGTGACCGAGACGTATAACCAATGGCACCCATTACCATCACGCCGGGTGATACGCCAGTGTGGCGGTGACGAATACACGCTTCCAATGTCCGTTCACCGCGATGTCGCCAAACACGGATGCGACCATCATGATGCTGTAAACAGAACCTGGATTCATCCGAAAAAATGACATTTTGCCATTCGTTCACCCAGGTTCGTCGTTGAGTCCACCATTGCTGGCGCTCCTGTCTGTGATGCAGCGTCAAGGGTAACCGCAGCTATGGTCTCCGAGCTGATAGTCCATGCTGCTGCAAACGTCGTAGAACTGCTCGTGCAGATGGTTGTTGTCTTGCAAACTTCCCCATCTGTTGACTCAGGGATCGAGACGTGGCTGCACGATCCGTTACAGCCATGCGAATAAGGTGCCTGTCATCTCGACTGCTAGTGATACGAGGCCGTTGGGATCCATCACGGCGTTCCGTATTACCCTCCTGAACCCACCGATTCCATATTCAGCTAACAGTCATTGGATCTCGACCAACGCGAGTAGCAATGTCGCGATGCGATAAACCGCAATCGCGATAGGCTACAATTCGACCTTTATCAAAGTCGGAAACGTGATGGTACGCATTTCTCCTCCTTACACGAGGCATCACAACAACGTTTCACCAGGCAACGCCGGTCACTGCTGTTTGTGAGCGAGAAATAGGTTGGAAACTTTCCTCATGTCAGCACGTTGTAGGTGTCGCCACCGGCTCCAACCTTGTGTGAATGCTCTGAAAAGCTAATCGTTTGCATATCACATCTTCTTCCTGTCGGTTAAATTTCGAGTCTGTAGCCCGTCATCTTCGTGGTGTAGCAATTTTAGTGGCCAATAGTGTATTTGATCCTCTGCTGCCTTTACTATTTCATCTCTTAAGCTGCACATTCCTTTATCCTGCTCCAGTCCGTCGTTGTTTAATGCTCCTTCTGAAACGCTCAACAATATCTGAGTTTTTCAACGTACCTAGGTCCCATCTCTTTAATATCCTACTTTTTAGTAATTTCTTCATTTTTAAGCGCAGTTCATAACCGAGAAATTGTGGTCAGATTCTACACCCACCCCTGAAAATGTTGTACAATTTAAAATATAGTTCCGAAATCTCCGTCTTTCGTTTAGATACTGAATCTGTAACCTTCGGTTCCTGCCGGTCTCTTCCACATGTACAACCTTCTTTCACAATCCTTAAACACGGACAGTTGCTTTTACACACAGAAGTCAGGTGGTTGTCGAGGGGTATATAACCATCTACAGCAGCGGTTCTCAAACTTTTTGAGCTTCGGGTGCAAGTAAATGTCGGCGTCTGTATTTCGGCTCCATACTGATAAAAAGTTTCTCGAATAAACGGGTTTTGACAGGTCTTGTTTTAATAAAATTTGCCACCTGAACAACTTGTTCTAAAACTTCTCTCAGGTTTCTCCCAATGTTTTTGCTATTAAGGAGTGCCTATGAAGAAAGCAGTGAGTTGCGATAACACCTTTTTTTTTTTATAAAAGAAATAATGCTCTTAACACACCCTACCAGTAAAGGGGCGGGATCTGTACAAATGTCTACATACGACTTCCATGTTAACTGCCACTTATTAAGATAATCATTTAAAATGTTGAAAACGACCTCATCTTTATTAGACACACTTAATACTTTACAAAAAGGAAATTGAATCACTATTTGATCTTCACTAATGAAACGAACAAACGCTAAGAGTTGCAATTGGTTGATGATCTCTGTTGATTCATCAACTTGCAATGCAAAGTTTGAGTGCTTGAGTTTATCACTGCATACATTTTTCTCAATATCAGTAGACGTTTCTGTAATATGCATGTGAACTGTATCATTCGACAAACGAATCTTGTTTATTTTCATAGCTGCTTCATTTCCTAACATCGTCACGACAATCTTTTTGCAAGCAGGCAAAAGATGTGACTCACCTATAGTATGAGATTTCATACTCTTTGCTATTAGTTTAGAGTCTTGGTAGGAAGCGATCAGAGCTTAACCAGAAACAGACTTTACACTTTTAAAAGAATTTGCTGCCCTTGTTTTCCGTTCAGGCAACCTCTTGAAATAGCATACGGGTTTTTCCTATGAATGTGAATGCATTGTTTTAATATGTTTGCTCAGTTTACTAGGAAGCAGAGATTCATTTGCCATTTTATAGTCACATACTAAACATAGTGGGAAAGAATAACCTTCACTCCCAGTCCAAGTGAAACTATAGCTTAAGTAGCTTTCATTGTACTTACGAGTAGGCCGCTGTTTTGTTTTTCTACTTGCACTTAGCGTTTGTTCACTTCCACAATCGGATTCTTCGACGGCATGCTTGTTTTTCAGAAATTTGTCCATTTTATCGATTGTATTTTGCATATAAGATTGACTTCCAGCGCTTTGAAAATAAGCAGTACACTGTATACAAAACATGAGCCCCACGTACGCTAACACCACCTCACTGACGTATCACCTGAAAGCACTGCGACAACGTCAATCGCACGACAATGGCAACGCGTTTTCCTTCTGGGCCTGGATTCTTGTGTCTCCATGGGTTAACAGGGCTCCCAATAACCTTGCTGGAAGCTTCTGTCGTGAATCCGCTGGATCACTAAACTGCAATGGAAATGAAGCTCAGAAGCAACAAGGCTTCATTTACAATGACGATCATGTTCACATGTGCTACTAATTTGTAGCAAAGAACATGAAATGAAAATCCTTTAGTCACGGGCAGCTCGAGGTCAAACACTAAGCAGTTCTCGTAGATAATTTCCTCTCCCAGTTTCTCTTTTCAATAATATTTTATGAGGTATGCATTTTCAATAAAATATTATTAAAAATGGCTGGGTGCGGATGTTATTTATAATTTAGTGGTACATTGTCGCGGTACCTAAATAGGTCGTAACGGCCAACAATAATAATAATAATATACTAATAATGTGCAATTCACTTCCTACGTGCTGTTTCTGCGCCACTCGGAGTTAGGTGGAATAGGTTCGCAACCATTGGGAACGACACGAAACCTTCCGAATTCTATGGAGAAGTTGTGATGACATGCATTATGCACAAGGCTTAATTTCAGCATGGCTATCATCATAAAAGAAAAACGTCCATAGGCAAATCAACTGCGAAACAAAAGCACGACGCGATCAGAAAAATCCGTCAGCCGTCAAATATTATTTAACCGTTATCTCCTTAATCTGAACGTTTGGATATGGCCAGAAATCCATTAACGCTTGAAAACGCTGTGGATTAACTCAATGTTTATTTACAAACTTTAAGAGCGACACAAGTGTCTTAAGTTTTGGTTACGGAAAGGAGGCACGGAACGAAGCGTGCGAAAAAAAATTTTCACAGCGCCTATAATGCGAAGGGTGGTTAGAAGGGGGATGGTTAGGAAAATTTCACGACCAGTGTTAGTCATCCATAAATGCCTGTGCGCCTGGTACCTACCAGCGATTAAGATAGTTATATTTCACACAAAAGTAAAGAGGGTTAGCTAAAAGCGCATTATTTCTATCAACAATTGTGAAATTAAGGTAAGCCTGTTGTAATGCAGTTCTAGTGCAAGGAGTTGAAGAAAATGGCATTTGAGGCATTTATTAATTATGAGTGACCAGTATTGGACTACAAGTTTTTTTTACAACATATCAAAAAAGTCACTGTGCTGGCCGCACCAAACTTCATGGTGAATAAAGTGTTATATTTATAAATACAGTTACATTCATTATTAAATGGATTACTCACTTCCACCACTGCATGTTGTTATGACTGTAGCAATATGACAATTATCTGGCCAATCTGTTTCTTCAGACCGCAGCATTCTGCCATCCGAATAATTATTTTTCTCGGCCCACTGCGAATTACACTTTTCCTAGAATTCCTTATACTTGTCGGTGGAGTAAGGAATGTCCTCGATGGGTCAGCGATGGCTTTATCGTCACTCGTTATTTTGAAATATCTTTGCCCAGTTCCCAAACAGCCGCTACTGTTAGATAGCTAAGATTAGCAGCAGTGGAAGAGAGAAGACAGTCGGCATGAAACTTTCCGTATACTGTCGACACTACAAGGAGAATAGGCGATCTTATTTCTTTAACCAAACTGAACTATTCGACAAGACTTAAGGACTCGTTCCGTATAATACATGTCGTGAAATGGATAAAATTGAGTAACTACATGTTCTTTTATATTCGGCCATATGTTTTCCTAAAATATTACAGGGCACACCCGTAAATGTTCTAGGGTGCACTGCACTTTGAGACCCACTGTCATATACGTTAATCATCATTTATATACTTCATTTAGAAACTTTTAAAAGTGTAACTGGTCATCTAGACATTTGTAATTCAAAACTGTGTGACTTTAAACTATTCTGATCTAGAATAGTCTGCGCTACACTGCTTTTGAGTACGTACATAAACGGTACCAATTACTTTCAAAGCGTGTGGGGCCAGTTGCTCTAAGCTATCTGATTACTTACAAATGAAATTAAATATAAAGACTGATTATCATCAATATGCAGAATGGCTTCCTGATAAAACAATTACGCACGATGGCTATTACGCACTAGAACTGTGCACTTTTAGAAAATACATCTACTGCATTAAATGAAAATTTTATAAATGAATATTGTTCCTAATTTCATGATTGCTTAGAACCTATAATTGTTTCTTACCCTGTAACGGATAGCTCATATCTGCTCTGTCTTATGAAAGCTACACTATGTACAGTAATTTGAAATGTAGAACTGCATGTACGTAAAATAAATCACTGCATGAATAATTGCCTTTGTATTTACGTTAGGCTGATTTTGCAAATGAGTATTTTGTAATATTTTCAAAAATGCAGCTCATTGTCCGCGTTAGTGCAAGTCATGATCGTGCATTAATGACACAGTTCGCATTGAAACACTGAGGATAAAGTTTACTGAAACATTTGCAAATGATTCAAAAAGTGTTTTAATTTTAAGTAGTATCCGGACCTCTCTAATAACACAGAAGTGAACCAAATTTAGATGAAAGTATGACCTTTCCGTAGCATTGCCATACACAATGAAAACTAATTCAGACAAACACTAGTGTAGGTACAAATGTACTCTTTACGTTTCTAATGTAGTACTTTTAACTGAATGTGAAACTGCCAAATAATACTTAAGATTCTGATCAGGATACAAGACTGATAATACGCTCTGGGTACGAAAACGTAGATATCGTTGAACACAATGTACACGCTATAATAGTTTACGATTAGCGCCTGCAGCAAATAAAACTTACTGCGATTTATCTTTTTTTCCCAAAAGTGTCGTGTCTCTCTAAAATCATTTCAAAATCCTAAAATAAAAATTCATTCTCTATTCGACACGTCTGCCATCAAATCTCCACACTCAGTGGTGACCCCCCCCCCCCCCCCCCCACACACACACAATCACTCGCTCGTTCTCTACTAATAATACAACCTCTGGTAGCCAAAGAATGCGTATCAGTCATGTGTTCAGGCGTGCAAAGACGCTAACAGTGAAGAAAACAAAACTGCCGTTTCTCATGATATACATGCCTTTCAATTTGGGCACGTCAAAATCAGAAACATACGCAGACCAAACACTCAGACATAATGGTACACGTCGTCAACAGAGTATAGATCATTCACGATCAGTACAAGGAATATTTTATTTTAGTAATACAAAGTACTTGATTACATCACAATTTCATAGTTCTTTCAAGCAGTTGTATTTTTAACTTAGGAAGATTATCGTAGTTTAGGAAGATTATAGTGGTTCCAGAAGAAATTCACTGAGACCCTGACAAGTTTTTCATTTATTACTTTGTTTTTTGTACGTATTTTGCAATAGAAGCACTGGTTGTCTGCGGTACGCAGTTCCCATATTACAAGCCGCCGAAGGAAGTGCACTCGCATGTTGTAAGAGGTTGCTGACCATTATGCTACCAGTTCGAAGACCCGAGGTCCTCCATTAGGACTAGACGATCTGGAAAACATTTATGTTTCTTCCTTAAATTGAATGAGAGAAATGTCGGCATTATTGTTACAACGGAAGCACAACAGTATTTATTATCCATTGTGCCCTATGCACTCTAAATGCCAAGACATTGACAGGAAGTAGACTTTACTTGCTTCCATAGTCAACTGGGTAGCCATTTGAATAAGAAGACAATGTGGATGGCAACAGCGTTTTGTTAAAGGGTTTGTACCAGCTTCTGATCCAAGGGACAAATATGGGAAGTACTGCCATGAATATAATGTTAAAGTGTAGAGTTTTGGAAATTTTCTGTTCTCGCTGTGGAAGTGTCATCTTCGCTGGACAAACTTACTGTTACTCCCGTCAAAAATTGACACATTGTGTCGTTAACTGATGAGTGGGTGAAGTGCACGCTGGCTGCTTCGCAACTCCAGAGATTTCATAGGTAATTGAAGGTTTGCTTAAGCGAACAGTCGTACTTGGAAAGTGCACACGTTTCTCAGCTGCTGCCGGTTAATCGCCGTCTCGTACAGCGTGCGTGGGAGGCGACCTTGAGCACCTGCAGCCGAGGTTACACTCGTGCAGTCTCTGCGGGCCATTTCAGCTGCACTTAAAGAAGGTCGTAACGAGCTGCTGCCTAACATTGCTCAGTTTGCAATGTCCCCCACACACAATGAAGATTTGCAGTTCTACGCTAATCAGTATCCAACTTTTTATCGAACTATGAGTCTCCCACATTCTCTTCCCTGTAAAGCTACAAACAAGTTCTCATTTTATTTTAGTCTATCTTGAATGGAGTCTTTTGTTATGTTTTCTTCTATTGATTCTAGAAGAGACAAAGACATTATCATGGATGAAATCGATTATGTTTTTCATCAGCTTCACTGTGCACGATCGGGAATGGGAGATTGGTACATCAGATAGTGGGTGGATCTCGGTCAACTTCTGGTCAAATACCTGTTTTCATCAGTATGTGTAACAAGTCTTTTTAGGATAAATCCAGATCACAGGTTCCCTGCCTATAGGGTATCTACTGCAGGCTAGACGATTTCTGAAACAATCCCTCGCAGGGTAGATTGTGAGATACCAAATGACACATATATTACATAGCATAAAAAAAACTACTTTAAAAATTAATGTGGGACATCTCACAGCTGTCATTCATCAAAACATATAATCAATAAACAATAAAATACAGTAATTTGAAGTTGAACACCGATCTTTGAACTGCACATCAATTTGTGTCACTAAGCACTGGTGTAGAGACTAGAAATCCATCACGTAGCATTATGGTTATATTAAATAACAGACCCTTACTTTAGGACAATATAATATATCAGAAAAAGAACACAATTTAAATCATACATAAACACTTTAAATTACCAATTACTGAACTAACAGGAATTGACACCAACAAGAAATTAACCATTTTGTGTGTGAATCGATCACCGAGTGTTAATGTGCACACTTGTTCAATAAACTAACATAAGTTCTACATAAAGTCTCAAGTAAAAAAGTCAACATAATTTTCTGTGGAGAGAGAGACATCAACACAAATATCATAAATTAAACTAATAGCACCCTTATAAATATTATTCAGAGTTTTGTCATGTCCCTGTTTGTCAATAGCACACCATTTATGCCCAACAATAGCAATAAAATCGGAAAAGGTCCCTAAACATCAGGCCAACAAAAGACACTTATTAGAAATGAACTAAAGCAAACCAAAAAAAAAAGTTCAGATGAAGTTTATAGAGAAACCAACAGAAACGGAAATTCTCTAAATTCTCAACAGTATTTAAACTGAACTATTAAGAGACGTTTCTAAAAATACCCAAATCGGTATCAACGTCTCACTAAAACAAATGGATAACAGCAGATATTGAGAAGTGCTTCAGTAGCATGTAAAAGAGCGGGAGTTCTTACATTTCTGTCATAGGTACAAAAGTATTTATAGGAAAGTGCTGACTCCCGCAAAAAATCACAGAATAAAAGTAAACTAATATGTGAAACCGTAGTGAGAGAGAAACAAAGGCCCAATAACATATTTATAAACGAAGTCTATTAAGTAATAAAAGACCCATACTATCTAGTATACTACGTGAATAAGCATTCTTCAAGTACAGCAGAGAGATTACAAAAATAATTCCCAGTAACCAATATATCACCCGTAAATATATGTGCATTAAGCACAATGATGTTACCACCAACCACAGAGATTGAAGACAATAAAACTCTACAAAACCTAAGAGAAATAAGTAAATGGGTGTAGATGAAATACCAATGTGAGTGCTCAAATATGCCTACAGAGTATGCAAGCTCCCTTTACTGACATAAGATATGAGTCATTCACATCAGGAAGATTTCCAGATATTTAGAACGGGCAAGAGCTGTTCCTCTCCTAATGAACAGTAATGCAGACGACATAGAAGACTACTAGCCCATTTCCCTCTTGTCTCCATTCTCAAAAAATTTAGAGTCAACTATACAAGACACATTAACGCATTTTTTGAATAAAAACAATATTTTAAGTGAATCACAGTTTAGTTTCTGAAGTGCGAGAAGTACAATGTCGGCTTCAGTAGGATTAAAAAAAAGTGGTACTTGATGATCCTCACAAAGATCAGTGTGTCACAGGTATATTATAGATCTTTCTAACGGTTTTGATGCTGTTGACCATAAAACACTACCAAATATAGAAGCTTTAGAGATATGAAGCGTAGCTAATGACAGGTCCTGAACATACCTACCAGACAGGGTGCAAACAGTAAAGATAACACATAACTCAACTAGGTCAAAACATTTGGTAAAACTCTTATCAGAAGAAAACCAAATTATTACAGAAGTTCGCCGGAGCAGTATATTACGGCAAATAATGTTCCTAATACTCATCAACGACTAACCAGTAGTATTTGTCACTGGAAAATAATTGTATTTTCAGACGACAGCAATACTGTCATTCAGAAAACAAGAGTATTCCCTGCAGAGAAAGCAAATGAAACCCCCAGGGAAGTTTACAGATGGTCAGTGGAGAATACTGTGTCACGGAACATCAAGGACATAAATGCCATTAATTTCAGTTTGAAGACGGAAATGAGGCTGTTAAATTAAATTTATATGGAACCTCTATAGATTGTGTAACGAACACAAAGTTTCCTGGAATGTATATTGAATCTCAGTTACAGTGGTGCGAAAACAGAAATGTACTTGCACACAGAATTTCATCAGCATGTTATGCTTTTAGAGTCCGGTCATCAGTGTGTAACAGCCTGCGTCTTTAAGATTTTTACTTACATCCTATTTACATGTACACTTAATTCTTAGCTATGGAATGCTTTTCTGGGAGGAAAATGTACAAAATATGAACATAGTTTTGCAACTACAGAAAAACCCCATAATATTACCGAAAAGATCCGTTCAAAACACTGAGAATTTTAACTACGCACTCTGAGTACATTTGACAGGAGATTGCACATACAAAACGTGACACTGACAATTACTGCACAAAGAGCTCTGTGCACAATCATGGAATAAGACCTATACTGACCGACATTTACCATGAAAAAATAAACAAAAAACGTATACAGCATTTTCTACTAAGGAAAAAATCTGAACAATAAATTGCCCAATTAGATGAAAGACATCACTAAAACAAAGTGATTTAAAAGGGCAATTAAAAAGCACCAATTAAGCAACACATTATATACATTCAAAGATTACTTAGATAACAAAGAGGAGCGATTTGGGAAAAAGTAATGACGACAATGAAACATAGATTGATAATTTCCAAGAACGCTTACAAGCTATATATATCGAACA
Organism: Schistocerca cancellata; assembly: GCF_023864275.1. NCBI lineage: Eukaryota > Metazoa > Arthropoda > Insecta > Orthoptera > Acrididae > Schistocerca > Schistocerca cancellata. The sequence goes on from NC_064634.1 coordinate 169,405,369, forward strand.
CATGGCTGTAGCGGAGCAAGATATCCATTTTATTTACAGCGATGGTACATGATCTGCGGCAAAGAATTTCGCTTCGAGCGACAGTATTGACACACAGTAAGTTGCAAAGAATAGTTATTTTCAGTAGTCTCGTAGAGGCGACCGAAACAGCAGTTTTCAGTAGTGTTAGACTCACGTGGCGTGATTTGATTCCTAGGATGAGTATCGTTGAAAATTGTTTATACTTCTAAAATGGTTCAAATGGCTCTAAGCACTATGGGACTTAACATCTGAGGTCATGTGTCTGCTAAACTGAGAACTACTTAAATCTAACTAACCTAAGGACATGCCCGAGGCAGGATTCGAACCTGCGACAGTAGCAGCAACACGGTTCCGGACTGAAGCGTGTGGAACCACTCGGCCACAGCGGCCGGCCTTATACTTCTGTTGGGAGTCCCATTTGCTGCTCAATCACAGCACTAGAAATTTCGTGATCTGTTATGGACAGAACTGTATCAAACTTGGTTAAAAAAATAGCGATTGTGAGTGCTGTACACTTGTACACAGTACAATACAGTTGTTCTCATAACAACTGTATTGTAGCAAATGTCGGAAAAGAACAGTATACGGAAAAGCACATGGTTTGATAATTCTAAACTGACGATACAGCACAGTATTATCTTGGTTTCCAGCTGGATTAAAGATTGCATGTAGGAAAACACAGCGTCGGAAACTAGTCTATCGATGAACACTGTTTGTGACTATTGCGGTTTCTGTCGAGAAGTGCGTTACGTGATTTTGACTAATGACAGTGGTCCAATTGGTCGTGTCAACAAGATTGTGGAAAGAAATGTGTTGGTCGTGCGGTAGCGTTCTCGCTTCCCACGCCCGGGTTCCCGGGTTCGATTCCAGGCGGGGTCACGGATTTTCTCTGCCTCGTGATGGCTGGGTGTTGTGTGATGTCCTTAGGTTAGTTAGGTTTAAGTAGTTCTAAGTTCTAGGGGACTGATGACCATAGATGTTAAGTCCCATAGTGCTCAAAGCCAAAGAAATGTGTTGTTCATGACAGCTCGAAAATACTCGAAAGGACGACTTGTCAAGAGCGAAACTGAACACATTGGCGTATTCGAAGGCATAGAAAGAGACTCAAGAAAAGTGTATTCCGAGACTAAACAAACTTTAGTGCCTGTTATTAAGAACTTCGTCTTGCCCGGCACCAAAGTCATTGCAGATGTATGGAAACTGTACAATATTTTGAAGGAAGAGGGATTTCATCTCGAGTTTGCAAACCATTCTGTCGAACTCGTCTTCTGATGATACGTCTGTGCACATACAGAACATCGAGCGATTATGAAATCCTTGAAACCATCCATCAGAAGAGAGGGATGACTGGGTGATTGACATGAACTGTATATTTTTCAAATACACCTAGTTACACAATTTACACTTACGTGGTATAAAAATTCCCTGAGAGCCTTTGCCAATTTTCTTAAGAGTCAATGCCAGAGTGTAACCCGGGTACGGAAAAAAAGGACTTTACCACCAGCATATCCATCAAGAGGAACGGTCCTGGAAGCATATATCGATGACGATTAAGGTAAGTGAAATTACATTTAATGTCGTCATTGGACAATATTCACACATTGTTTCTGTCGTTGCTGATGCTATAGCCGAAATCCACATCGTTCTTCTTTCGTCGTAGTATTTCCAATCGCTGTAAACAAAATCGATATCCCGCTCCGCGACAGAAGCGCGTTCGACATATGTCGCTTGCAAGCTTTCTTGAAAGTATCCATATATCTTTTCGTATGATACTTTCACTTTATGTTTTCTCTTTCTTTCTTATTTTCAGGATAAACTTACTTTCAAAGCTATGTGAAGTATAACACTAACACTTTCTCCTTTTTCCTGATTTTGATATCTTACTCGTAACACAGGAGTGTTGACACACAAAATTAAAACCAGACGTCATCACTATGGTCCTGAAGTCAGCTGATAGTGTACGTAATGTTACGTTACGAAACAATGTGTATACAATGTGCGTAGTTCATGATTTGTCTCCTATCAACGACGCTGCCGTGTTCTGCCAGTGAGCTCATGATGATATCAAATATTTATGAGAACAATTGGAAACCAAAACTTGTCTAGGTCTAACGGGTTTATCTCATGGTAACAGCTGAACATGATTCTCTCACTAAGTAAGTTCATAATTCCTCGATCAGTGGCGTTCCATTCGCCTTGACGGCAATCCAAAATCAAATCAGAAAGCAGTGAAGAACATGGAGTTAATTTTGGATGAGTATTTGAATTAGGCAGAGAATACTGGCACCGTATACCGGAAGACTTCCGCTTGCCTCCGTGCTCTTAAAAAGGTTCCGCAGGATGTGAAACGCAGTCTCGTGCAATCACTCGTTCTACCTACATTCCACCATTGTGATGTAATTTAGATTCATATAAGTAGTGAAAACACAAGACGGTTAGAGCTAACCACGAATGCTTATGTACGTTACATCTGCAACATTCGTCGATATGGCTATGACTGTGCTTCATAGACCCAGCTACACTAGTGGCTGCCAGACAAGTTACGGGACTACCACACGCTGCGTCTACTTCACAGGCTCCTGAATACGCAAGCAGAGATTAAACATTTTTCGTGCACTCATAATATAAGAACAAGCTCTGTACTATACAGTAGACTAGCTGCGACGATTCATAAAACGAAAACATCGGCAAGCTCCTTCTGTCGCTGCTGTCTGTCCCTCGAAAAAGGTGTCCTGTACTCTTCGTGCAATTCGACGTTCTGTTAATTTTAGTAAAAAGTTGAAGAAAATCCTCCTGTCATCCTCATAGCGCCGCCCCAAAATTAACTTACGTACGTATATGGCCAACTCCCACTCTGTCACAAAGTAAAGCTAATGCTCCTATGTTCTCCTAGTTATACTTCTTCTTCTTCTGCTCCTTTCCATATCAGTCAAGCCACTTCTCCACCCTCACATTTCCTTAACTGTGTGTTATCACACACATCTTTCTCTTCCTCGTCAATTCCTTTCGCTATGTCTATTGCTACCAGCACTTACCATTAAAAACCAACCTGATTGTAATCTCTAATTATTTTTATGATTACCGTTTACGAGTATAATCTACGTGTATGTTTTTCTTATCTATACTACTGCAATTTTTATTTTTCTACATTTAGTGTAACATTCTCACTGCCATATGTTGTTGTGGTCTTCAGTCCACAGACTGGTTTGATGCAGCTCTCCATGCTACTCTATGCTGTGCAAGCTTCTTCATCTCCCAGTACCTACTGCAACCTACATCCTTCTGAATCTGCTTAGTGTATTCATCTCCTGGTCTTCCTCTACGATTTTTGCCCTCCACGCTGCCCTCCAATAGTAAATTGGTGATCCCTTGATGCCTCAGAATATGCCCTACCAACCGATCCCATCTTCTACTCAAGTCGTGCCACAAATTTCTCTTCTCTCCAATTCCATTCAATACCTCCTCATTAGTTATGTGATCTACCCATCTAATCTTCAGCATTCTTCTGTAGCACCACATTTCGAAAGCTTCTATTATCTTCTTGTCTAAACTATTTATCGTCCACGTTTCACTTCCATACATAGCTACACTTCCTGACACTTAAATCTATACTCGATGTTAACAAATTTCTCTTCTTCAGAAATGCTTTCCTTGCAAGTGACGGTCTACATTTTATATCCTTTCTACTTCGACCATCATCAGTTACTTAGCTCCCCAAATAGCAAAACAAATTTACTACTTTAAGCGTCTCGTTTCCTAATCTAATTCCCGCAGCATCACCCGATTTAATTCGACTGCATTCCATTATCCTCGTTTTGCTTTTGTTGATGTTCATCTTAAATCCTCGTTTCAAGACACTGTCCTTTCCGTTCAGCTGCTATTCCAGGTCCTTTGCTGTCTCTGACAGAATTACAATGTCATCGCCGAACCTCAAAGTTTTTATTTCTTCTCCATGGATTTTAATTACTACTCCCAATTTTTCTTTTGTTTCCTTTACTGCTTGCTCAATATACAGATTGAATAACATCGGAGATAGGCTGCAGTCCTGTCTCACTCCCTTCCCAACCACTGCTTCCCTTTCGTGCCCCTCGACTCTTATAACTGCCATCTGGTTTTTGTACAAATAGTAAAAAGCCTTTCGCTCCCTGTATTTTACCCCTTCCACCTTCAGAATTTGAAAGAGAGTATTCCAGTCAACATTGTCAAAAGCTTTCTCTAAGTCTACAAATGCTAGAAACGTAGGCTTAGCTTTCCTTAATTTATCGCCATATATGCAATGTAAAATACGTAGAACGTCTGGTTAGACAAATCACTAATATTGGCAGGTTAAATACATAGTAAATATAGTTATATATAGTAAATCAATAATAAAAAACAAATTTGCTAAAATAGTCAGCTTCATTCATAGCAACAAAAGCGAACCACGACGGAAAGATGTTGAACAATACTGCAGCGCAATGATTTAAGGTTGTGCAGATTTCTTAGAATTTTTGATTCTGTGTTTGGACACAATGACGAACTTCTATGACGTAATCAATATGTTCAACGCCCGGTGGCCCTCAAGGATTGATACTAAATGAAAAAATGTTGGGGTTAATGTGTATTGGAAATAATGTGCTGCAAACTCTAGTACGGTCATCTAGACTTTCCTGTGGCTTTTAGTACTTTACTATTTTCTTGTGTCTTTAAAGTCGTTCAAGTTAAAATAAGGCGATTATTAGCTGTAATGAATATGAGATTAAATTTTGTTTTTTTAGCACTTATAATGAATTTAATGAGAGTTGGATTGCAAATCATGGCAAACTGACAGCAGCGATGTCTATTTGGATGCAGTGATAAGTTGAACTTCATATCCATACTTGTTGTTTCACTCAGCGGCGACTGCCTTTCTGTTTTGACTGCTGCCAACGTTAGTGATCTAACAGCGATTCCACTATAGTACTGTAGCGAAGTCGTGTTGCGTGTGTCAGCTGAAAAATAAATAGCTTAACTAGTCTGTTAGTATTCGAGTAACTCTATGATATGCTTTCACATTGCCTTGTTACTTCCGTGCGTAATTTGTACCATAGCTGCTGTGTATCTGCGTGCGTGCACACATGCCTAAATTGACATCGTGGTATGGCAGACAGTTAACACTCCCCATCTTACAACCTCCTCAACGTGGGGAAAAAATTCTCCTTCGTGATTAACTCAGCAATGACAACTTATATCGATTTCCACCGACGTCTCCGGAGCGGAACTATGGCGCCTGTGACAACTAAAACTTGGAGTAAAAAAAAGTTTAAACATCATAGTGACTATCAAAAGGTTGGACGGTTTTAATACTTTAGATTTTAGAGCGCCTCAGAGTTTAATTCATAGTGATGTAACAATAGAATATACACAGGCGTCTGCAAGGGGAGGCAACAGGGCGCGATTGGCACTTGCCAATCCTCCCCCCCCCCCCCCGCCCCTCCTCTCCCCCTAACCAGGAAACTAGGATACAGAGTTATTATTCATATTATAGTGGATAAACGTCAATTCTCTATAATATATGTTTCTGTGCTACCTATTCTATTTAACTCTTATGGTACAACATGTTTCGAAATTGTCCAATGCATTTACGAAAAAGATAGGAATTCTAAAGTGCTGCCCCTCCCCTCTTGGCAAAATTTCTCTGAATGCCCCTGAATATATCTAATACATAAATTGGACCTATTTCCAGTGGCATAACGATATACCGTAGCTGTATCTTAGGGTTACTGACAAATCACCGAGCATGTGTTTGTATACTTGAGAGTTAAACGACAAGTACGAGTATAGTCTGTGAAACTTTTAAAACATTTCGTCATCCTGATAGCAAGAAGGAAGCTGCAGTACGTAGGGCGACAGCTGGTGTTGTTAGGCCAGTTCATCTCAGGTGATATACACTGAAGAGCTGAAGAAACTGGTACACCTGTCTAATATCGTGTAGGGCCGCAGCAGGCACGCAGAAGTGTCGCAACATGACGTGGCATGCACTCTACGGATGTCTGAAGTAGTGCTAGAGGTCATAGACACCATAAATCCGTTAGGGTACCAGCGTGTGGAGATCTCTTCTGAACAGCACACTGCAAGGCATCTCATACAGGGTGTTTCAAAAATGACCGGTATATTTGAAACGGCAATAAAAACTAAACGAGCAGCCATAGAAATACACCGTTTGTTGCAATATGCTTGGGACAACACTACATTTTCAGGCAGACAAACTTTCGAAATTACAGTAGTTACAATTTTCAACAACAGATGGCGCTGCAAGTGATGTGAAAGATATAGAAGACAACGCAGTCTGTGGGTGCGCCATTCTGTACGTCGTCTTTCTGCTGTAAGCGTGTGCTGTTCACAACATGCAAGTGTGCTGTAGACAACATGGTTTATTCCTTAGAACAGAGGATTTTTCTGCTGTTGGAATTCCACCGCCTAGAACACAGTGTTGTTGCAACAAGACGAAGTTTTCAACGGAGGTTTAATGTAACCAAAGGACCGAAAAGCGATACAATAAAGGATCTGTTTGAAAAATTTCAACGGACTGGGAACGTGACGGATGATCGTGCTGGAAAGGTAGGGCGACCGCGTACGGCAACCACAGAGGGCAACGCGCAGCTAGTGCAGCAGGTGATCCAACAGCGGCCTCGGGTTTCCGTTCGCTGTGTTGCAGCTGCGGTCCAAATGACGCCAACGTCCACGTATCGTCTCATGCGCCAGAGTTTACACCTCTATCCATACAAAATTCAAACGCAACCCCTCAGCGCCGCTGCCATTGCTGCACGAGAGACATTCGCTAACGATATAGTGCACAGGATTGATGACGGCGATATGCATGTGGGCAGCATTTGGTTTACTGACGAAGCTTATTTTTACCTGGACGGCTTCGTCAATAAACAGAACTGGCGCATATGGGGAACCGAAAAGCCCCATGTTGCAGTCCCATCGTCCCTGCATCCTCAAAAAGGTCTGGGCCGCCATTTCTTCCAAAGGAATCATTGGCCCATTTTTCAGATCCGAAACGATTACTGCATCACGCTATCTGGACATTCTTCGTGAATTTGTGGCGGTACAAACTGCCTTAGACGACACTGCGAACATCTCGTGGTTTATGCAAGATGGTGCCCGGCCACATCGCACGGCCGACGTCTTTAATTTCCTGAATGAATATTTCGATGATCGTGTGATTGCTTTGGGCTATCCGAAACATACAGGAGGCGGCGTGGATTGGCCTCCCTATTCGCCAGACATGAACCCCTGTGACTTCTTTCTGTGGGGACACGTGAAAGACCAGGTGTACCGCCAGAATCCAGAAACAATTGAACAGCTGAAGCAGTACATCTCATCTGCATGTGAAACCATTCCGCCAGACACGTTGTCAAAGGTTTCGGGTAATTTCATTCAGAGACTACGCCATATTATTGCTACGCATGGTGGATATGTGGAAAATATCGTACTATAGAGTTTCCCAGACCGCAGCGCCATCTGTTGTTGAAAATTGTAACTACTGTAATTTCGAAAGTTTGTCTGCCTGAAAATGTACTGTTGTCCCAAGCATATTGCAACAAACGGTGTATTTCTATCGCTGCTCGTTTAGTTTTTATTGCCGTTTCAAATATACCGGTCATTTTTGAAACACCCTGTATATGCTCAATAATGTTCATGTCTGTGGAGTTTGGTAGCCAGTGGAAGTGTTTCAACTCAGAAGAGTGTTCCTGGAGCTACTCTGTAGCAATTCTGAATGTGTGGGGTGTCGCATTGCCCTGCTGGAATTGCCCAAGTCCGTCGGAATGTACAATGAACATGAATGGATGCAGGTTATCAGACAGTATGTTTACGTACGTGTCACTTATCATAGTCGTATCTAGACGCATCATGGGTCCCATATCACGCCAGCTGCACACGGCCCACACCATTACAAAGCCTCCACCAGCTTGAACAGTCCCTTGCTGATATGCAGGATCCATGGATTCAAGAGGTTGTCTCTATACCCGTACACGTCCATCCGCTCGATACAAAGAAATGAGACTCGTCCCATCAGGCAACATGTTTCCTGTCAACAACAGACCACTGTCGGTGTTGACGGGCCCAAGCGAGGCGTAAAGCTTTCTGTCATGCAGTCGATCATGTTTGGTTGAATGGTTCGCACGCTGACACTTGTTGATGGCCGAGCACTGAAATCTGAACCAATTTGCGGAAAGATACACTTCTGTCAAGTTGGACGATTCTCTTCAGTCCTCGTTGGTCCCGTTCTTGCGGAGTCTTCTTCTGGCAGCAGCGATGTCGGAGATTTGCTTTTTTCCGGATTCCTGATCTTCACGGTACACTCGTAAACGGTCGTAGGGAAAATCCCTATTTCATCGCTACCTCGGAGATGCTGTGTCCCACCACTCGTGCACCGACGATACATCACGTTCAAACGCACGTAAATCCTGATAACCTGCCATTGTAGCATCAGTAACCGATCTAACAACTGCGCCGGACACTTGTTGTCTCATAAAGACGTTGCCGAACGCAGCGCTGTATTCTGCCTGTTTACATATCTCTGTATTTGAGTATGCATGCCTATACCAGTTTCTTTGGCCGTTCAGTGTATTATGGTAAGCTTTTTAATTTATATTTTGGAAGAGTGATGTGTTATTAAAGGGTTGCGTGAATGTAATCATGATCGCCTTACATGACAATAAAAGTAACTTTTGTGTCATGTGTTTAATGTTATGTTTAAGGGGCTTCCACTCAAACCGTAAATAATCTTTTTATAGTGGCCGTTTAAATGCACGGATTATAAGGGTTATGCTCCAGAAGACCCACTAGGGAACAACACTTTCAGAGTGGAAATGTGACTTCATATGCACTATAATGTATAGAATAACGTTAGTAAACAAACGGAAAACGTTTAATTACTCAGTTATAGGGATGTAATTACCATACCCTCTAGGATTGCTTTATGGGGGAAGAGGGAAGCCACAGAGAAGACATCCTGTAGTTTGGTACACCTAAATATACAATTTTGGTTTTTATTCATATTTAATTTAGGCAAAAATTCTAAAGGGCTGCCGATCCTTCCTGATATGCCACACCTACAAATCATGCCTTTAAATACGCAATTTTGAAAGCATTTTCTAACTGTGTCCATCTGGAAAACAGCCAAAGTCTGTAAGTCTGTAACATCGTAAAGGAAACTGATAACTATTGAATATGGCAAAATCACACAGGTTCAACATGGTTGACATTTTTTTCGGCCAAAAGCCAACAGCAACTGTGGGATGTTCATGAACATTGTGTGGTGTGTAACGTGTTCCCGTCTCTCTCTCTCCACACTAACTGATGGCCAGAACAAATTGCCACAGTGAAACGGAAATCGTCGGAGAACATCGCTCTAGACCCAATCAACAAGCTCCCTACAATAACCAACTCTTTCTCAACGATCACGTGTTTGAGGTGGGACTTCCGAGAATACAGACTAGCTGAGCCGCCCGGAGTGGCCGAACGGTTCTAGGCGCTACAGTCTGGAACCGCTCAACCGCTACGGTCGCAGATTCGAGTCCTGCCTCGGGCATGGATGAGTGTGATGTCCTTCTGTTAGTTAGGTTTAAGTAGTTCTAAGTTCTAGGGGACTGATGACCTCAGAAGTTAAGTCCCATAGTGCTCAGAGCCATTTGAACCACTTTGATTAGACCTGCTGATTTAATCGCCGCGAAATGGTTGTGACACCGGTAGCGGTTGCAAAGTCCGCAGCGATGTGCCTACGACTAAGAAGCCTGTTCCTCTTCACCAGGAAGGCTACGTACCGAACCTCTTGCGGTGTTTTGGTCCTTCTACAAACACCAGCATGGTTTCCCATAGCATTACCACCTTCAATGAACTTTTTTAATCGCGAGAAAAATCTTTTGGACGCACCCATTACTGTGGTCACAGTAGTGACACACTGACCAGCTTCGAGCCGTTCAACTTCTCGACCATGGTCGTCAGCACATATTTATTTATTTTCGTGTTCCATAGATGCGAATGTATCCCTAGGATGTAGAACGTTTCAGGTTATTACAATAATAACCATATCCAAATAGTCATAAGGCTTACAAACTAAATCACATATAAACTAATACATGAGGTTCAAGGTTTTATTAAACAGCAACACAGATTATACTAGTAATAACGATTACACAAAAAAGTTATAAGTGTTACATTCTAATACAAGCATTGTGTTATCAATTGATATGCTAGTGCTACATAGTCAGTTATTACAGAAATGCTTAAAATTAAACACATCGTACTAATTGTTACACATTGTCAAAAAATTCCTTTAAGGAATAGAAAGAACTATTCAAAAGATAAAGTTTGAGCTGTTTTTTGAATTTAAGTCACGCGCGAAGTTTACTGTATACTTTTATGCTTCAATAATAACTCCTTTCTGTACCATGCTGAGATTTTTGTATCTTTATGAAGATCATGTTTACTTCTTTTATCATGATATTCATTATTTGTTTGTAAATCGTATAATTATTGTTCACAAAGGATATTAGTGAGACAATGTAGTGAGATGACATGATGGGATCCCGAGCTGCTTGAATAAGTTTCTGCACTAGCATCAGGGTTGCACTCTAGCCATGATTCTGATGACTTTTCTCTGCAAAAAAGACTTTGTTTGCTCGTGACTGGTTAACCACAATATGATGCCATATGTCGTAAGTGAAGAGTCAAATGATGTTTTGGAGAAATGTTGCCGTACCACATGGAATGTCGCAGTAATCGGTTCCACAACAACGTTCGTCAAACACCATACTACACTAACTGAGCGTCCGAATACTGGCTTAACTGCAGTTGACTCGTCCCACCCTCAGTATTATCACTAGTCGGGTGTACCGTACCAATTTCTGGTTGTTCAATAACAATTGGCAGTTGTTCTTTAGTAACTGTCAGGTGTTCCTTAACAACTATCAAGCAGTGCAGATTGTTGTTGCGTTGAGAATGATGTTATACTTAATTAGAATGGAGACGTTATACGGTAATAACGAGCTGACACTAAGCCAATGATAAACTGTGGCAACTGACACTAAGGCAATGACAAACTGTGTTCTTGAATCAACAGCTCCTTTGTGTTTCTCGTTAGAATGAGATACACAAAGTAGCAGGTGCACTGTGTAATGACCACTTGGAAAACGAGAGTCACGTCCCTTGTCTAGACAGGCGGTAGAGCGCTTTTTCTGACTTTCTGAGACGTCCGCTAAATAGGTTTTTCCTTCCATTTGCGCCTGAGCGCAGTCAGCAGGTCCCGCTTCCCTGCAGAAGAACAGTCGAGCAATCGAGGAGTAAACGAAGAGCCTTCGTGACCAGACGCTGTTTAATTTAGAACTTATGGCAGTCGCTCCCAGGAAAATAGGCTTCCAGAAAGAATTAAATGTTGTTCATATCCCAATATCAGTTGCTAGTAATACATTGCCCTGCAAAGCTTAAAGACGGGATAGATAAAATAGCATAACGTATTAACAATTTGACGTAAATGAATGATAGCTCGGGAGAGTGTTGCCAGAGGTGTGTCAGTCGAGCACAGAGAGTTTGACGTCACATGCGTGAGACAGGCGTGACTATAGCGCTAAATGGGACTGTTTCCAGGCAGTGGAAGAAAAGAAATGTTTGGCAATTAGCAAGCACTTGCGGTGCACTGGCATGGTGTTTTTCATTACAGTACGGCCCAGAGACAACACATGGATGACTTCAGACAAGGAAAAATCCTCAGGGTGGAAGATGGATGATGTGTGACAAAGAGTACAGTAGTTTTGTGTTGCCCACAGCACTGTTTATGGTGTATGGGGAGCGTTCCTAACCACAGGCACTGTTCCTCAAAGGGGAGGAGATCAGCTGCAGCGGCAGACGTCCACTACATCGCGCAACAGGCAAGAGGGAACCCACGTCAGACAGTGAGTGCACCTGCTACCACATTTAACAAGACTGCAGTCTTACGCTCAACAGTGGCACGGCAACTGCATGGAGGTGCGCACTGTGCCTGACGATCGTTACGTTGTGTTCCGTTGACGCCTGCACGTTGACGGCACCTCGTGCTATGGTGCCAAGAGCAGAAAGACTTGACCAACGAAGTGTGGCGTCAACTGCACTTCTCAGACGAGAAGTGCTGTGATTCTGGACGTAGACTCATTTGGCGAGAGGTAGGGTCACGTAATACACCGGTGAACGTAGTCAGACATGAGCGTTTTCATGCTCTATGTGTTATTATGTGGGCAGGTGTAACCTGCATGAGTGTACTGACCTCTGAATCTTTTAACAGGCTACACTCACCGATCGACATCTCTGTGACGCTCTACTTCTCCCCCAAGTGCGTCTTTCTAACGGTGCGTTTGGTTCTAACTTAATTTTTATGGACGAATGCCGCAGTGGTAACACCGGTTCCCTTCAGATCACCTGAGTTAAGCGATGTCAGGCTGGGCTAGCACTTGGATAGGTGGCCATCCGGTCTGCCGATCGCTGTTGGCAAATGGGATGCACTCAGCCCTTGTGAGGCAAAATTGAGGAGCTACTTGATAGCAGCTCCGCTGTCATAAACTGACATACGGGCTGGAGAGCGATGTGCTGACCACGTGACCTTCCACATCCGCATCCAATGACGCCTGCGGGCTAAGGATGACACGGTGGCCGGTCGGTACCGTTGGTCCTTCATGGCCTGTACTGGAGGAGTTTAGTTTTTAGTTTTGGAAAGAGAGGACATGGCGAATGGACAGCTCTGCACCTTCCCCTGCCTTAAATCCCATGTAGCACTTGTGGAATGCGTTGGGGGGACGTATTAGCAGATCCACACGCACCAACGACCATCCCAGCAATTTTCAACCGTGCTGGCTTACTAATGTGACGCTCTACCACAACAACTCTGTATAAACCTCTTGGCCAGCACGGGAACACAATGCGGAGCGTGCATTGCCATCCGTGGTAAGCACACTCCCTGTTAAGAATCATGTCTCGTCGTTTGTAATATCAAGAGGTTCATCACGAATCGCGGTGACTTCATTGTAATGAATTATTTTTGAATGAAAGTGTCGTTTCTGTTCGTAGCATTCTATATCTCTTTCAGCTACCTACTGTTAGCAGTTATTTGTACGCATGGGCCGAGTTTCATCGACATATATTACTGTGCACTAACACATCGTGTGAAACTTACTTTTATCCTTAAATTTTGGACAACAGTGTGAATTAACTGCATTGAGCTGTGAACAGCTTTTATCCTTTTCAGCGTTTTGAAAGAGTTGACCTATAGTAAAACATATGACGACGATTACACAGATACGTGAACTTTTTGGGCTGGATATGAAAGAAGCTTTTGAACAAAGGTAGACATTTCTTCTTGTTCTGAGTGCTGGTATGGAACTACAAAAATTAAGCTAAAGAGAGAGAACTCTTTGTGATTACTGCATAAATTTTCATTGTGTTTGAAAATTTCTCCAACGACAGTAGTCATCCTTATAATTTGATCATAAAATGTCTTCTCTTGTACACTAAAGTTTGTGATCTTGACGAACTATGGAGGAGTGACTAGAACGATTCCACACTAGATGAATGTGCAGTACAGTATAGCAGTGATTAAGGCTACTGAGAGATCGAGAGAGGACATAAATACAGGTCCAGCAGTGCCCTGTTTTATTTTACCGTGAAAATGAGTGTTATGCCGGACGTAGTCAGTAAAGAGCCGACAAAGAGGATGGAAACGTGAAAGCAGGTGGTACTGTGTGTAGTGGACCTCGATGATCCAAAAATGAACATGCGATTTCGAACTGGCGAGAATGATAAGTGTCTGGCAAATGTGTTATGAACTGGTATCCTCCAGAATGTGAGCTCAGTGTGTGACAACTTGGCCACGTCGCTTTGTAATAGAGGCGAGTAGGTGAGGAACGACATTATGTGAGTACAGCTCATGATGACCACGAGTTTGTGTGCGTAGGATAAAGCAACAGTTTGTAGACATTTAACACTGTAGCCGCAACGTCAGTGTAGTGTAATGGACGTGAATCAGCCTGCATAGAGTTTTCTACTCAAACTCCTGCCAGCTAGACTGGCAAGGCAAATCGTTCGTCAACTTCGTCAAAAAACTGCAAATGTCTCATACAGAAATGTACGTAGTTTAGCTTCAAAAATACCTACGTAATCTGTGAGCAAGTACGTTGCTTACGAGAAATGGTAGGAATCTGTGTGAAATCTTATGGGACTTACTGTTAAGGTCATCAGTCCCTAAGCTTCCACACTATTTAACCTACATTATCCTAAGGACAAACACACACACCCATGCCCGAGGGAGGACTCGAACCTCCGCCGGGACCAGCCGCACAGTCCATGACTGCAGCGCCTTAGACCGCTTGGCTAATCCCGGGCGGCATTGCTTACAGATTACGTAGCTATTTTTAAATTGAACTACATTATATGGTTTGTAAGATTAATCTTATTTTACGCATTACAAAAATTGATGGCTACAGAAGTCCGGTGTGGGTGGCCTCTGCAGTGGTAGCTTTGAGTTGAGGCGGAGTGTTGTAGTCATGTCGTTCACCTATGATGGTTCAAGAAAACATCATTGACAGCGACACATTTTACTAGAAAACATGCTATAGGACTTATTGTGTTAGTCTATGCTACATCCCATCCCATTTACCCCTTGGTATGTTCTGACACCAGCAAGCACGGTGGTGCTGATGCTACAGGCGGCCAGGGACCCGGTAGCTGTGGGGCCAGAATGCTGACGTGCGAAGTCTCCGATAGCACATCTACCATATTGATGTGGCCCTTCTCTCACGGTAGGCCACGCCGTCAGATGTGAAAGCGCACCGTTGTTGTTGTAGAGGAATGCAGCCCGCAGAAGCTGTGTTCGCGCTTGTGAGCAGAGGCTTACAGAGGTGCAAATAGTAGAACAGCTGCACTGCCCCATCACGAACGGCTACTTCCAGGGCAAGAGGCTTTCTGCGGGTGAAGTGAGCCCGAAGGTGGCCCAACAGCTGGAAGGCGTCACATCCAGGAGAGTGGACATACAATATATGACACCCGTAAAATCATACATTAGGTGCATTGTGCTGCCGCCGGCCTGGGTGGCCGAGAGGTTCTAGGCGCTACAGTCTGGAATCGCGCGATCGCTACGGTAGCAGGTTCGAATCCTGCCTCGGGCATGGGTGAGTGTGCTGTCCTTAGGTTAGTTAGGTTTTAGTAGTTCTAGGGGACTGATGACCTCAGAAGTTAAGTCCCATAGTGATCAGAGCCATTTGAACCAGCCATTGTGCTGCCACCTGCTGCGAGGTACTCCACATCAGTGACCTCACTAGTCATTAGACACCGTGAGAGAGAGCAGAATGGGGCGCTCCGCGGATCTCACTGACTTGGAACGTAGTCACATCATTGGGGACCACTTGTGCCATGCGACTGTACGCGAGATTTCTACACTCCTAAACATCCATAGATCTACTGCTTCCGATGCGATAGTGAAGTGGAAACGTGAAGGGACACGTACAGCACAAAAGCGTACAGGCCTATCTCGTCTGTTGATTGTCAGAGATCGCTGACAGTTGAAGAGGGTCGTAATATGTAATAGACAGACATCTATCCAAGCCATCACACAGGTTCAGATGGCTCTGAGCACTATGGGACTTAACAGCTGAGGTCATCAGTCCCCTAGAACTTAGAACTACTTAAACCTAACTAACCTAAGGAGATCACACACATCCATGCCCGAGGCAGGATTCGAACCTGCGACAGTAGCGGTCGTGCGGTTCCAGACTGAAGCGCCCAGAACCGCTCGGCCACTCCGGCCGGCCCAAACCATCACACACAAATTTTACTGCAAGTACTATGGCAGTTAGGCGGGAGGTGAGAAAATCCGATGGTCGAGCGGCTGCTCATAAGCCACCCATCTCGCCGGTAAATGCCAAACGACGCCCCGCTTGGTGTAAGGAGCGTAAACATTGGACGATTGAACTGTTGGAAAATGTTGTGTGGAGTGACGAAACACTGTACACAATGTGGCTATCCGATGGCATGGTGTAGGTATGGCAACTTCCCGGTGAACGTCATCTGCCAGCGTCTGTGGTGCCAACAGTAAGATTTGGAGGCGGTGGCGTTATGGTGTGCTCGTGTTTTTCATGGAGGGGGCTTGCACCCTTTGTTGTTCTGCGTGGGAGAGAGTGCTGGCCTGAATCCTATAGAACATCTTTGGAATGTTTTGGAACGCTAACTTTGTGCCAGGCCTCACAAACCGACATCGATTCCTCTCCTCAGTGCAGCACTCCGTGAAGACTGTGCTTCAATACCCCAAGAAACCTTCTAGCACCTTATTGAACGTATGCCTGCGAGAGGGGAAGCTGTCGCCAATGCTAAGGGGGGCCAATACCATACCGAATTCCAGCATTACCGATGGAGGGCACAACGAACTAGTGAGTCATTTTCAGGCAGATGTCCGAATACTTTTGAACACATAGTGTAGAACCAGCAG
Organism: Schistocerca cancellata; assembly: GCF_023864275.1. Lineage (NCBI taxonomy): Eukaryota > Metazoa > Arthropoda > Insecta > Orthoptera > Acrididae > Schistocerca > Schistocerca cancellata. Next base: position 169,421,864 of record NC_064634.1, read on the forward strand.
TGAGCTCGTTGGTAGTGGACTGCAAATCTCGTAGTGGTGGCATGCAGAATTATGTCACCCCGTCGCTAGCTTTGTAGATGGTGCTGCCAGACTGAGATGCCTCTGACTGAAAATTAACAGTGAAAACAAGCTCGTGGTACTGCTGGGCAGATTTGCGCTCGCAGGCTTTCACAACCCTTTTAGAACAACTGAGCCAGTGCTACTGCTTGACCTTGTAGCCCCAAAAAATAGAGCTGGCCTACACGGCATGTTACAGTTATAGTTTAAGTTACAAATATGTTACGTTTATGGAGAGACGCATTGCTTACGCATTACTTTTTTTTACAAGAAAGTTTGTTAATGGAGCTGTGATCCAGGATGTTACGGAACTGAAATGAGGGTGGGCTGACAGTAATTTGGAGCCCGCGCGTCGGAAACGGGCGCGCTTGTGTGAGACTGCCAGGGAGTGCACCCTGATGCCATCTATTGGCGAAACTGGGAATTAGCGCTGTCAGACAAAGCACTAAGGTCTCAGAGTCAAATGTATTCTTTTTCTTGGTAATTATAAGTTATTACTGTATAATTTAATGTTGTAAAACGCTAGTAGTAAATTATTATGACTGGTATGGACTCCAGGGTAGTAAATATAAATATTCTTAAATACTAAATGATTTCGGTAAAAAGGTGGTAGGGGAACGCCCCCACTCTTGGTGATACGAGCGTAGCTAGGGGTAGCTGGAGACACAGGGACTGAACAATGGATTGGCCTGGGGAGTGTTGATGTGATCGGACGTGCGTAACTGTGCTCACGCAAAAGTGATTGTGCAACAGCGAAGAGGCGAATATCGTCGCCTTTTTGGAGTAAAACGCGACGAATGGTTGTTGAAGCCGCCTCTATGCCACTGGGACTGATTGTAAGAGTTCCTGCGCCCAGAATTTATGGCGGACATGCAGTAGCTTATACGAGTGCTACAGCTCGTAGTTCCAGCCGCCATTAAGGGCATGAGGTGTGAAGAGCTGCGTTAGCCACGTGCATCTCACCACCAGCACCGACACGTCTACCCAAGGCAAGACTGCTTGCAATTGTTAAGTCGAACTTTGTATACATGTAAAAGGAGAATACCAGTTTTCTTTTATGCAAGTGCAGAGGACAGAATATAGTAATGAGTAAAATTACGACGCATGTTGTTCATTGTAAAGTGTAGTAACCTCAAACATAGTATAGTGAAATCAGACTGAGGCCACCATCGCCTCTTTCATTTACAATTCTTTTGGTTGTAGAATACTTTAGCGTATAAGAATGTTGAAAAGAGCAATGGTCACACCAGAATGAGTCGCCTATTTACAGTTACTTAAATTTTTCTGAGCAACCTTTCAAGTAAAGTCACTTAACTGATTCTGTATCAATGGTCCAAAGAGTAATATCCAAAATCATTAAATAAGTTGAAGGATAGAATTTTGTTAACCGAAGTTGCATAACCTGTCTTGGTAGTAATTACCAAGCCACCTCACAGAAATTGAGAGAGTATTTGCTTTGTAGAATCATCTAGAATGATCAGAAATATTAATATTCAGAATTAAGTTTAAATTCAACTCAAGCCATTTCACTTTGAAACGAGCCCAAAAATTGATTTATTCTTTTGCTCCTTCAGAGCTGGCGACCATAGTTATAAGTATTTTCAGGAGGATTCGACGGTAAGTCTGCTGCTCTCGTCGTGCTGATAGGATTATCCACTGCTGCTAGCAGTGGTGATTGGATACATAAGCTCACTACCAAGTTAAGTGGGTCAGGAAGACAGTGTTACCGTGTGAACTGTAGGGCACTGTAGGCCGTGGATCGAACCCGTTCAATCATCACAGCTCTTAGGGAAATAGTCCGGTTAGGAGTGTACTATTCATTAGGTAAATACTGGCGAGTAACGGTCAAAAATGTATACGCAAGTGAATTTAGCAAGGTCCACGTAGCACCTAGTTAATGTGGTGCAATGGCGAGGGTAGGAGTGGAGTAAAAGTGAGCTGAGCTTGTGGCAGCTGTGCTGGATTCAAATATTAACTACGTGAATTCACTACTGCCTCTTACCATTGGGACTGAGCTATTTACAGTTAAAATACGTAGCAGTAAGCGCAAAGGCGTGACAGCTACAAGTCCGTATTGGTTTTATACATACGGAATTGGGAAGTGGGTCATTCCGTCAGTGGAGGGGGTTAAAACAACCGAGTCAGTGGAGAACATACCCCATTTACTGATGGAAAGATTCAGCGGTTCGGTCGCTCTTTGAAAAACAGACCTCTCAGAGGATCGACAGGAGGTAACACCTTCCATGAGCCAACGGCCGTGCCGCAGTGGTCACACCGGTTAGCGTTAGATCACCGAGGTTAAGCTCTCTCGGGCTTGAGTAGCACTCGCATGGGTGCCAGTCAGGTCTGCCGAGCACTGTTGACAACAACTCACTCCTTTTGGGACCAACTGAGGAGCTACTTGATAGAGAAGTAGCAGCTCAGCTCACGAAGACTTACAACGACCGGGAGAGCGGTATGCAGACCATACGCCCCTCCATATCAGCATCCAATTACGTATATGGTCTGAGGATGACACGGTGGTCGGTCGGTATCGTTGGACCTTCAAGGCCTGTTCTGGCAGAGTTTCAGTCTGAACACCTTCCACCAAGTAATATGAGCGCCAGCAGGGAGCAGCCAACTGAAGTGCCCACATTCTAGTCTGGAGACGGATTGTCCTACAGGTCTGCATGTTAAAACAATTTTTGGAGCGGTTTTGATAGCTCACGAAATCGGGAGTCAGTCGGCAGCTGTTGCGAGAGAAGAGTGAGAGTCGTGGAAGTGTGTGTATGCGATCCTCAGTATCTTGAAGTTGTTTACTTGTTTTCCTGTCTGTCTACTTTTTTTTGTTTTTTTGGAAGGGAGCTTATTATTAGTGTGTATTAGCATTTGCTAGGTCGACAGTAGTCTCACGTTAGAACGTGGAGACATAAGCTAGATGGTGGAAGAGTTTGATAGCAACTAGGTGGACTGGGAGAGATCTCATAGAAGACACTAGATTCTGTTTGTTCCAGTGGGAACATGACGTTCTTTGATGTGTGTCCACGCTTTTAACTTTAGACTATTGTCCAGTTTTGACTATGGAAGACAAACTACATGGCGTTGTCATGTTAATGTGACCACCGGGTATATTATATGCCAGTGTGCAGTAGCCACTCACGGATGGTAGGTGGCAGCACTAGCAATGGTGGTTATATAAATCGTGCCGGCGGAACGCTCATAACGCAACAGTCGATATCATTATGAGCAGAAGGAGTGATTTATGTAACGTCGAAACAGGCGTGATCAGTGGCTTTCGCGCGAATGTTCGAAGCGGCTAAGTGTGTGATACGTGGTACTCACTGGATTTAAGGAAAACTTGGAAGGGTCGACCCACCAATGTAACTTTCTTTTCACACAGCCTGTTTATTTAACAATATATAAACTGTGTTTTAAAGATAACCGAAGCATTTAACTATAAAATTTTTTTAAGAGAATGAACAGATTTTCAAAATTCTTTTGACCTTAATCCTTGAGGTGATTAAGCTTTTACTCTATGTAAAAGAAATCTGAAGTGCTGAATTGCAAAACAGCAAACAATATGACAATGGTTATAAGACGGCCGGACCTATAGCCGGCTCTTTATCTGGTGAAACAGCGATGTTTACTGCCGCGCTGGACACAGTCTGTGTTATTAAATGCCCTTCTGCAACACATGAAAACTATATAAACACCATTGATGAAAAGAGTGATTCAGTTGCTCCAAACAGATGAATTAGCTTTTAATTTGAAAGCAGTATGTCGAAAGGTCACTTCAAAGCAACCAACCTCTAAATTTGAGATGGCAACCAAGGTGCAACTGGATCCCAGCCCGTCCCTTCTGACAATTTTATTTTGACTAAAGCCCTGGTGACAGTTGGCTGTCAATATTTTCAAAGTTGAACTGATTATCAGTTACTGAGACGGCTCTGAAGGAACGTCTTAAGACATTACTTGTGAAAACTTATTGCTAGAGAACTCACCCACGGAACCACAAAAACCAACTAAAATACGCCAATAATGACCCGGTCTTTCAAACACAGAAACAGACAGCTTAGTACAACTGGTTGTTCAGATTATAACTAATAACTGAGAAATGCAATTACAATCAAAGAACTGAACCGGTTAACAGTTAAATCTAACCACAAGGTCCCTCTTTTGTTTAACGGCTACCTGTGCCTTAGTACAATTGTTCCGGCTGTATTTACGACCAAGAGCTGATTAATTAGCACATAAATGATTGGGTGCAAACCAGAAAGGAAGGGCAATATAATATCAGGACAAATTTTCAAACGATAACTAGTGTCTTAGTACAATAGTACCGCCTATATTTACGACTAAAGAGCCGACCGAGTTAAACTCTGAGGGTCGGGTACAAACCAGAAAACAATAAGGATTGCAGGTAGACAATGAATCAAATCGCCACGAGGATTCCAGAATGTTACTCCCTTTTAGCAGCAAGCAGTTCCATAGATCCACGGTGCGTCGCAGCGGTTACCGAGTGGTGCCGATTAAAGCCAGGTGGAAGAGGGCAGCCAGGCCACGAGTGGTCGTCCGACACGAATGTTGCCAACAATCCGACGGGATGTCGGCTTGCTGCTTGTAATGTCGACGCTGACCCCGGTGAAGTACTCCGGCATCTTCGCTATGCGCAGGCCGTCCTTGTGCAGCTCGTGGCTTCGGCTGCTCGGAGCTCGTGACCACCTCTTGTCGCGACGCTCCTGCCAACACCAAACTTCGTCCCTCTCCCTCGGGCCAGTGAACCCCGTACACAAATCGGCACTCAAAGGCCTTCTAAAGACACAACCCACAGATATCTACTCTTCCTCATACACTCCTGGAAATAGAAATAAGAACACCGTGAATTCATTGTCCCAGGAAGGGGAAACTTTATTGACACATTCCTGGGGTCAGATACATCACATGATCACACTGACAGAACCACAGGCACATAGACACAGGCAACAGAGCATGCACAATGTCGGCACTAGTACAGTGTATATCCACCTTTCGCAGCAATGCAGGCTGCTATTCTCCCATGGAGACGATCGTCGAGATGCTGGATGTAGTCCTGTGGAACGGCTTGCCATGCCATTTCCACCTGGCGCCTCAGTTGGACCAGCGTTCGTGCTGGACGTGCAGACCGCGTGAGACGACGCTTCATCCAGTCCCAAACATGCTCAATGGGGGACAGATCCGGAGATCTTGCTGGCCAGGGTAGTTGACTTACACCTTCTAGAGCACGTTGGGTGGCACGGGATACATGCGGACGTGCATTCTCCTGTTGGAACAGCAAGTTCCCTTGCCGGTCTAGGAATGGTAGAACGATGGGTTCGATGACGGTTTGGATGTACCGTGCACTATTCAGTGTCCCCTCGACGATCACCAGTGGTGTACGGCCAGTGTAGGAGATCGCTCCCCACACCATGATGCCGGGTGTTGGCTCTGTGTGTCTCGGTCGTATGCAGTCCTGATTGTGGCGCTCACCTGCACGGCGCCAAACACGCATACGACCATCATTGGCACCAAGGCAGAAGCGACTCTCATGGCTGAAGACGACACGTCTCCATTCGCGCCTGTCGCGACACCACTGGAGGCGGGCTGCACGATGTTGGGGCGTGAGCGGAAGACGGCCTAACGGTGTGCGGGACCGTAGCCCAGCTTCATGGAGACGGTTGCGAATGGTCCTAGCCGATACCCCAGGAGCAACAGTGTCCCTAATTTGCTGGGAAGTGGCGGTGCGGTCCCCTACGGCACTGCGTAGGATCCTACGGTCTTGGCGTGCATCCGTGCGTCGCTGCGGTCCGGTCCCAGGTCGACGGGCACGTGCACCTTCCGCCGACCACTGGCGACAACATCGATGTACTGTGGAGACCTCACGCCCCACGTGTTGAGTAATTCGGCGGTACGTCCACCCGGCCTCCCGCATGCCCACTATACGCCCTCGCTCAAAGTCCGTCAACTGCACATACGGTTCACGTACACGCTGTCGCGGCATGCTACCAGTGTTAAAGACTGCGATGGAGCTCCGTATGCCACGGCAAACTGGCTGACACTGACGGCGGCGGTGCACAAATGCTGTGCAGCTAGCGCCATTCGACGGCCAACACCGCGGTTCCTGGTGTGTCCGCTGTGCCGTGCGTGTGATCATTGCTTGTACAGCCCTCTCGCAGTGTCCGGAGCAAGTATGGTGGGTCTGACACACCGGTGTCAATGTGTTCTTTTTTCCATTTCCAAGAGTGTATATATCGACAATGGGGCCGCAAGAGGGATAGTCGATACTACACATGAGCCAGTGGCTACAGACAGAACAGTCTACTAATTCAATGGCGCCACATCACAGTATGTAAATTGTTCATGTGCCGCCGTGGTTAAAGTACACCGTGCAAGGCAAAATGGCGCTATCCAAAATCGGCGCTGAGGTATTTGTGTTGTATCACGTTCCATAGATGACAGAGCTGGTCGTCGGCTGCGGAGATGTATGTGGGCGAACAGACGTACACCTCTAGAGCAACTGATAGCCTAGATGAACCAAGGGGCTATCAACAGTGTGTCCTCAATGGCCTCTCAGTGAACGTTGCTGTGTACGGACCTCCGCAGCAGACGTCTGGTTCATCCACCCATGATGACTGCGATAGAGCCTAGAATTTGCCCGCCAGTACCGCAGCTGGATGTCCACTGATCGCCGAAAAATGAGCTTTTCGGATGGATCACGTTTTTTGCGCCACTGGACACAAAGCACACGGTGCTACAATTGTTGGAAGGGTCGTCGCCGGAGGAGGGACGTTATGGCCTGTGGAATATTTTTGTGGCATTCCCTGGACGATTTCATTATTGTGGAAGGCACAATGAATCATCAGAGGTTCTCATATATTCTCGTGGACGCACAGTTTGTTTCTGCTCAGCACGGTGGCATGTATCTGATGCGCAGTGCAACGTGTCGCACAGCTCGCAGTATATAAGGATGATTCGATGAACACCAGGATGAGTTTGCCGTACTCCCTTGGACGCCAAACCTCCAGGATTTAAACCAAATCGACAATCTGTGGGATCACTTCGATCGGGCTTTTCACGCCATCGATCCTGAACCGAGAAACCTAGTGCATATGTATATAAATGGTGGTCAGAAACTGTCTGAAAATCTTGTGAGGGTGTTAAGAAGTAGAGTGTGCTGCGAAATCATCGTTAAGAAAAAAATATGATACGTTGCGTCATTTCCGAGTTAATTAGCACTGAAGTTAACCAGTCGGGCCCGAGACCGCGAATTCAAGCGGCCCTCCAGAGACGTTGTCGCTAAACGTGGTCTCCGTTTGGTTTTCTAAAACCGAAACGAGAGCGATATAAAAATAAAACGTGCGACGGTAAGGGTCGAACTCGAGCCAAAGGCTGAGCAAAATCGTGCGGTATTATCTACTCTATGAGAACAACTGACAGTAAATGTGTGTCGCGGGACGCTTGAACTTGCGCTCTATAGCCTCATTGGGTAGGTTAAGTGCTAATTAACTTGGAAACGGCGTAACGTATAGAACTTTTTCGGAACAAACATTTCTCAGCACAGCTTACCCTGCAACACTCTTACAAGCTTTTCGGAATGTTTCTGACCGCCATGTATATGTGTTATGGAACAGGAATGTTAAAAAGTCTAGAACGCTTAGGGTACTTTCAACCAAACTTGCTACCCATGTGACCTAGTGTCTTCAAAAAACTCTGGGAGACCAGTATAGAGTGGTTCTAGGTGCTTCAGTCCGGAACCGCGATGCTGCTATAGTCGCAGGTTCCAATCCTGCCTCTGGCATGGATGTGTGTGATGTCCTTAGGTTAGTTATGCTTAAGTAGTTCTAAGTCTAGGGGACTGATGACCTCAGATGTTAAGTCCTATAGTGCTTGGAGCCATTTAGACCAGTATACCTTTAGCGTTTCTCGGTACGAGTGTGGTTCTCCCAGTTAAAATCTCTGCATTGCGTAGGAGATTTCATTTAAATGAAGTACACGTATTGCTTACCATCTAGGAAAAAAGGGAGTTCACTCAGACAGACTTAGTACCTCAACTGGTGCTATGATGGTGAGAAGTTGGTGTGATGTAAACATAGCTATGGAACCCCGAGAGCAAATCTACATCTACGCGATTACTCTGCTATTCACAATAAAGTGCCTGGCAGAGGGTTCAGTGAACCACCTTCATGCTGTCTCTCTACCGTTCCACTCTCGAACGGCACGCGGGAAAAACGAGCACTTAAACTTTTTCGTGCGAGCCGCGATTTGTCTTATTTTATCGTGATGATCATTTCTCCCTATGTAGGTGGGCGCCAACAGAATGTTTTCGCAATCGTATGAGAAAACTGGTGATTGAAATTTCATGAGAATATCCCGTCGCAACGAAAAACGCCTTTGTTTTATTGATTGCCACTCCAATTCACGTATCATATGTGTGTCACTATCTGCCCTATTTCGCGATAATACAAAACGAGAAAATTCAGCGAAACTTGGTGTATGTAGGACTTATTGTCTAAAAAAAAAAGAGAAAATTATAGAACGGTTACAGTCTTTAACACACCGGCGTATCATGAACGCTATCGTTCGTTAGATGATTTCTGATGTTCTTCTTCATGTGGATAAGAAATTGGTAGATACACTCACGCGGTGCAGTTAAATCATCTAATCCGTTTGTTGGCCTACGACTCCCCCTAGGAGACGTGCACTTTCAGCCACACAACACACCATCGTACCAGAGTCGTGTCTTGATAAGCCGAGGAAATACATCTAAACTTCAAATATTTTTTATTCAAGTCTTTGATCACAATATCAATTCTTTTGGCGATGACCGATTTCAGTCCATGATGACCATCCTCAGATCTACAACATACAAATACACTACTGGAAATGGAAAACAGAACACATTGACACCGGTGTGTCAGACCCACCATACTTGCTCCGGACACTGCGAGAGGGCTGTACAAGCAATGATCACACGCACGGCACAGCGGACACACCAGGAACCGCGGTGTTGGCCGTCGAATGGCGCTAGCTGCGCAGCATTTGTGCACCGCCGCCGTCAGTGTCAGCCAGTTTGCCGTGGCATACGGAGCTCCATCGCAGTCTTTAACACTGGTAGCATGCCGCGACAGCGTGGACGTGAACCGTATGTGCAGTTGACGGACTTTGAGCGAGGGCGTTTAGTGGGCATGCGGGAGGCCGGGTGGACGTACCGCCGAATTGCTCAACATGTGGGGCGTGAGGTCTCCACAGTACGTCGATGTTGTCGCCAGTGGTCGGCGGAAGGTGCACGTGCCCGTCGGCCTGGGACCGGACCGCAGCGACGCACGGATGCACGCCAAGACCGTAGGATCCTACGCAATGCCGTAGGGGACCGCACCGCCACTTCCCAGCAAATTAGGGACACTGTTGCTCCTGGGGTATCGGCGAGGACCATTCGCAACCGTCTCCATGAAGCTGGACTACGGTCCCGCACACCGTTAGGCCGTCTTCCGCTCACGCCCCAACATCGTGCAGCCCGCCTCCAGTGGTGTCGCGACAAGCGTGAATGGAGTGACGAATGGAGACGTGTCATCTTCAGCGATGAGAGTCGCTTCTGCCTTGGTGCCAATGATGGTCGTATGCGTGTTTGGCGCCGTGCAGGTGAGCGCCACAATCAGGACTGCATACGACCGAGACACACAGGCCAACACCCGGCATCATGGTGTGGGGAGCGATCTCCTACACTGGCCGTACACCACTGGTGATCGTTGAGGGGACACTGAATAGTGCACGGTACATCCAAACCGTCATCGAACCCATCGTTCTACCATTCCTAGACCGGCAAGGGAACTTGCTGTTCCAACAGGACAATGCACGTCCGCATGTATCCCGTGCCACCCAACGTGCTCTAGAAGGTGTAAGTCAACTACCCTGGCCAGCGAGATCTCCGGATCTGTCCCCCATTGAGCATGTTTGGGACTGGATGAAGCGTCGTCTCACGCGGTCTGCACGTCCAGCACGAACGCTGGTCCAACTGAGGCGCCAGGTGGAAATGGCATGGCAAGCCGTTCCACAGGACTACATCCAGCATCTCTACGATCGTCTTCATGGGAGAATAGCAGCCTGCATTGCTGCGAAAGGTGGATATACACTGTACTAGTGCCGACATTGTGCATGCTCTGTTGTCTGTGTCTATGTGCCTGTGGTTCTGTCAGTGTGATAATGTGATGTATCTGACCCCAGGAATGTGTCAATAAAGTTTCCCCTTCCTGGGACAATGAATTCACGGTGTTCTTATTTCAATTACCAGGAGTGTATATACACATAGCGAGCAATGTGTCTTTCAACGCAATACAGAAACACGTATCACAATGTAGTATCATACAACCAGGGAAATGTACAGATAAAATAAGATAAAACGTACCTTTTCTACACCATGTCCTAAAGTGATAAGGCCATAATTGCATCATCAAAACATATAAATATAGTCAGCACAGCATCGTCACATAGACCTAAAATAAGATGTATTATAGGCCACATCGCCCACAAATTCATTATTGCTGTTGGCTACTGAAGTACAGTAGCTACCAGAATTTGACAGTATTGTATCACTGTTCATAAACGCGACTATGTCGCAGCTGGTGAAACATCTAAACTTGTTCGTTAACTAGTGAATGGGTGGCAACAAATCTCTCTTTCCCATATTTCGAGTTTCTCCATAATGATAACACTTGAGCAACCACAACCATTTCCTTTTTGGGAAACGTTTTGCAATACAGTAGTTCTACAACGAAATTCCCAAAGTAGCGGCTCAGCTACCATGTGTGGGACATGCACTCTGTTGCCAAAGACCAGTTGCAGGAAACAGATTCCGTGGGAAAGGGGCCTAAGGGTATGGTTCGATGCGTCTATCGCGATCGATGTACATACCCCAAAAATTTCATCGAGAGACCAAAATCTACTAGCAATACAGAAAAGGCATTACGGGTGTCATGCGTCACTTTACGTCGTCTTCGCGTCAGAATGCTTTCTGAAGCAAGAAGTAAGTTTTCTTTTACTGAGATGGCCCAGTTACGGTGTGCGTGTGTAGCAATTTTGACTGGCATTTACAGTGACTGCTCAAACTTTGTTTCTCACATCTTTTCGGATATTTAATTTTGGGTTCCAGTGTAGTAATTTAGACGCACCAGGTAACAGGTAACTAATTTTTGTTCGATGGGTTTGTAATAGTAGTCAGCCATGAGTGCATGTCTGTCTCGATCAACATGCGGCGCTCACTCTCACGTATAGGCAATTCCAGCAGACTACCGCTGCGTTCGTAACACAAAACACTTCACCTTTCGCAACGGTAATGCCACTCCTACACCAGAAGGCGTTACGTGGGTCTGGTGGACAACGATTTTTATTCCACTCAGTGAACGGACGCGTGCGTGTGTTTGGCGTCTGCCTATGGGAGTATGGATCCATTATGCATGCCCGCGGTGGCCCACGGTGGCGATTGCTGGCGTGGGCCACGTATACGTGCCGGGAACTCTGACCTCTGCTGCCCACGGAGAAGCGCGCGTCTGCCTTCCCGCAATGCCGTCTGCTTGAGGCCCGATGCGTCTGAATATGTTGTGCCTTTTCGCCAGATCGCGAGGACATACCCAGACGCGAAAAGTTAGCTCTCTGCAAGAATGCCACGTAGTACACGACATTTTAATGGTTTAGAAACGTTCCTCTCGTCTGTTGCGTCTGAGCTTTCGTAGAACCTGACGGAGAACCACTCGCGGCGGCGGATATAATCTACGCACTCTTACCGCCGTGAAGTGCGTGAAGCAAACCACGCAACGTATTGTTCTGTAGACTTCATCGGAAACATTTTTCAGCCCACTCGGATTATTTCGATGTACTGCTACGCACATATTTCTTCTATTGCGGTAATCAATGGCCTGTAGCAACCCACCTACTTCCAAAAGACTCTCAATTCCGACCACTGGATTGGAAAGCCAGCACTGCCACCAGAATTTCAACCGATTTATATACACCCCATTCACATTATTGTGTCTCTCTGACATGGATATAGGTTGCTAGGGCTGTAAGTGCAGATACTGCGATCATTGGTACCTTAATATGCACGCACTTCAGTGTGTTAGTTGATTAAAGTAGCGTCCGTACTTCAACACCAGACCTGGCAAAATAAGCGGTAATGGGGTACTCTTGCCACTTTTACTTGGTGGAACTAATCAACCTAAAAGCATACTACTCCTAAAAGCTATAAATATTAGTCAGCAAAGGAAGTAATTTTTTTTACCAAACTGCTGAGTTCATCAGTCCCTAGGCTTACACACTAATTAAACTAACTTAAACTAACTTATGCTAAGGACAACACACACACCCATGCCCGAGAGAGGACTCGAACCTCCGACGGGGGCAGCCGGACGGACCGTGACAAGACGCCTCAGAACACACGGCTATCCCGTGCGGTACAAAGGAAGTAAATCTGATAATATTGTTCAGTACACTGTTCCCAATCACCAATAAAATATCTGCACTTATAACCCAGACACCCTATTTGTGTATAATGATTAAACAATAGAACCCTTACCACCTGACTCTTTATAATATAAAAATCATATCTCAGACCACATGCCAATGACCGAGTCGACAATCTTACCAAAATTATACTTTCAAGGCACATGACACTGATTTTTGGTGAAGGTTTAACTGTTCCAGGTTGATTCCAGTTAATAATTCGAAACCATTCACTTTGTGCACTTCAGTTGCAAGACAAAAAACGATTACTTCATTAGTTTTTAATATCTGTATTTGGCTATACTTACACAGTTATAGCTTAGCCATTTATAATTACATACACTTTTGTTTTTCCAAACGACGTCTTTTTTATATAAAAATTAAACAATATCTTCACATCAGACAATGACCTATTCATTGCTACTGTTACGTTCATTTGTTATGAAAATTACAAAATATTGATACTTCATACAAGATAAATTGAACAGACGAAGTCTTATATGGTATATTAATTACCAACAACTCATTAAATGAAAATGAACAATTTTTTTTATTTCAGAAAAACACGCACTTTGGGGTACCGAAAGATTTAATTTGCCTCTGGAATAGGAGAGTGCATTATCTTTTCATTCAGTAGCTTACATTTCAAATATAGCTTCACATGTTACCTCTTGCTATCGGTGCCCCCATCTCTAGGTGTAAATACTATCGGGACAGTCATCATTCAACCACGCAGGACCCAAAAGCAATGGAGTAAACACTAATACAGATAGTTTACAACCACTACTAAGAATGCAAGTTATACTTACTCGTCACTATTTTCCCACGCGTTATGATTGCTGCATAAGCTTCGGCCCGTTCCTCGGGGACGGCAAAGTACCTGTTGTAGACGCGTTGGAAAGAAATATGAGAGAACGCTGCTGAGCCTTGTAACACTACAGATGGGTACGTCTGTAGTTTCTGCTCACAGAAGCGGCAACTCGAACTGAAGCACGACTAAGTAACGATAATGTATCAACTGACCAACTGAAGTACTGTTAAGTGTTGACGGTAATTGGCTATTGTGGTCTATGTCTAATGGAGAGATTGGTTTTGAAATGTTATTCCTGATTGTGAAGTATGTTTGCATTTATCGTGGTACGTGAATTCGCAGGACAATTGACGTTGGAATGCAACAGGAATTATTTGACCTATCTTTATCTACCAAACCACAACTTCTGATAGGTAAGTGAGCAATATTGCAACTTCTTTTTCAGAGTACTAAAACTAAGCAAAGGATTTACGATTATGTCATGACGCACAATGCAAGGGCACACAGTCCCAGTATTTCTATAACAATATTACGAGGTATCTTTCATTATACGAGCATTAACTACCTTCATACTGTAGTATTAATAATGAAAATCCTACTATTATAACTGCAGGTAGGAATGGCCGAATGTTGCTCGCGTTAAATGTCAGTAAATGAAGGAAGGATGGCTTCCAGGCGTGGCTTCGTTTGGAGACAAAGAGCAGATCATCCGCGTTTTGATATTCTTCTATTTGGATTGAATGAGGACTAGAATACAATCCAAAATTTCATGCAACGATACTATTGTTCTGATTCGAAAACTGGTTGCTTTAATGGCACATACTTCCTCGCCGTGCAAAAATTAGACAGGGAATTATATTTTCCTTGTCGTCATCACATAGATGCCCTAATTTTTCGGAATTTCTTTGGAAGGGAAATATTTGAGATTGCAAATGGTCCTGGTATACCCCGATTCAAACGCTTAGAGAAACGTGGAAAATATCATTCCTAATAATGTTCATTGTAGTAATAAAGCACTCCGTCTTCAGGCCACAAGTGGCCCATCGGGACCATCCGACCACCGTGTCATCCTCAGTTGAGGTTGCAGATATGAGGGGCGTGTGGTCACCACTATCCCGGTCGTTATGATGGTTTTCTTTGAGCGGAGCCGCTACTGTTCGGTCGAGTAGCTACTCAATTGGCATCATGAGGCTGAGTGCACCCCGAAAAATGGCAACAGTGCATGGCGACTGGATGGTCATCCATCCAAGTGCCGGCCACACCCGACAGCGCTTAACTTCGGTGATTTCACGGGAACCGGTGCATCCACTGCGGCAAGGATGGTGCCATTGTAGTAATAAGTGTATGTAAAATATCTTGAAGCTTTAGAAACTGAAAATATGATCGAATTGTAGACTAATGAACCACAAAAAGGGCCGCTCAATGTGAAAAATGATTGGAATGAACTGAGAAAGCTCTATTATATTTTTTCGGGAGAGATGCTGATAATAAATTGAATATTAGGACTTCTGATGCACTGGATTAATACAGAAAGGTGGCAAGAAAAAGTTATTGCCTGAAATCTACTTATTAAGATCAGAACTAAAGCTGCGTATGGAAAATCGAAATGTTTAAGAGACGTTTCATTGTCTATCGCAGTGATTTGTGTTAAACCATGGCTCTTGCAGACAGCAGTTTTGAAAGTCCCTGATAAACATCTGATGTCATTAAAATAATTTAAATTGTACGGAATACTGTGCTGTCTAGAGCGGCTCTGAATATATTTAGTGAACACCTTTGATACTTTTCAACGGAACTGTCGCTATTACGTCTCCGCGACAGTTATGTTGATGTGCCTACCAAAACTTAAGTGGTGGCAATTTTAGACTTGAGCATCTACGCAAGGAAGGAGATAAGCCCTTTCCTGCATGGTACTTGATGGCGAATTACTTGGTAAATATGATATCGTTTTCAGCGAACAACACTGTACTAAATTTTCGTTTATTTTCTAGCCTTCTAACTTCTGTTGTGCCTTCTTTACAGACAATACAGTAGATATGGACTAGTTGAGAGTTGTGGTCATATAGCTGAGTTAGTACAGCACTTACCCGCAGAAAGCAGTGGTGCCGACTCCGAATGCCGACCTGGCACACAGTTTTAATTTGGCTGGAAGCTAACATTCTAATGCAGAGTGAAAATTTTGTCCTGAAAACAATAGATGATTCTGTATCCTTTAAAAGCAGAGATTTGTTATCTCATCTATAATTAGTTCAATCGTCTATAACTAGTTAATAGTTCTTTCAGCTGTGTCATCAACAACTTTTAATGTACCGTTTGTTTTGGCTTCCAAATGTAAAACTTCGTTCTTCCATGCATAAGAGAAGTGTTAATATCGCTCTTATGCATAGAAGAATACAGTTTCACATTAGGAACCCGAAATAAACAGCATATTAAAGGGCGGTTAACGACACAGCCGAATGTACTATTAATAGGAAGGAAAGGCAAAGTAAAGACTGCGTTTTATTGGTAGAACACACTGAAGACTCAACAGATCTACTAAAGAGACTGCCTACACTACGCTCGTCCGTCATAATGCAGAGTACTGCTGTGCTGCGTGGGATGCTTATGAGGAAAATTGATGGAGGACGTCGAGGAAACCAAACGACAGGCAGCTCTTTTTGTGCGAGGGTTGTCCAGAAAGTAAGTTCCGATCTGCCGCTCAATGGAAACCACAGTGAAAATCAAAAACATTTTATTTGCAAGAGTTAGCTACACTTTCCAGATACTTCTCTACATAGTCGCCGCTCCACTTAGACATTCCAAATTTCCAACACAATCGTCATAGAAGGCAGGCGCCTGCGCTTTCCGATAATTCTCTACGCTGCTCTAAAGCGCGTAGTCTGCGCCCAAGTGTTGTCTTCGTATCCAGCGTTTCATGTGGACAGAGATGATAGGACGAGCCAATTAGGGCTGTGTTGTGGGTGATCGAACACTTTCCATCGAAAAGGCTGCAGGAGCGTCTCCACTGCCCCTGCAGAGTGCGGCTGAGAATTGCCATGAAGAAGGAAGTGCGTGGCAGTTGTGTCAGGTGGGCTGCATTCATTAAGGCGAAGCCCCTCAGCGGGCCCTCCTTCTTCGTGGGAGACATAGTTGTTCCAGGCAACTTTACTCGCTCACAGTGCCCTCGTAACTGAAAAGAGCGTCTTTATGCCATCGACGGTTATACTAGAGACTACCCCACACATCTGTGCAACGCTTCAACGGGTTTTCACTGTGGTGTCCATTTCGCGACTGAGAGGAACTTACTTTCTGGACAACTCTCGTATTACAGCAAAATGAGGGAGAGATTGTCACGGATATGACATGGCAGGTGGGATGGCAGCCATTAAAACAAAGGCGCTTTTGCACTGAAGAGGCAAAGAAACTGGGACACCTGCCTAATATCGAGTAGGGCTCCCGCAAGTACGCAGAAGTACCGCAGCACGATGTGGCATCGACTCGAATAATGTCTGAAGAGGTTCTAGAGGGAACTGACATCATGAATCCTGCAGGGCTGTTCATAATTCCGTAAGAGTATGAGGGGGTGCAGATCTTTTCCGAATACCACGTTGCAAGGCATCCCAGATATGCTCAATAATCTTTATGTCTGGGAAGTTTGATGGCTAGTGAAAGTGTTTAAACCGAGAACAGTGTTCCTGGAGCCAGTCTGTAGCAACTCTGAACGTGTGGGGTGTAGCATTGCCCTGCTGCAATTGTCCAAGTCCGTCGGAATGCACAATGGACATGAATCGATGCAGGCGATCAGAGAGGATGCTTACGTACGTGTCACCTGTCAGAGTGTCCGTCCCGGTAGCTGAATGGTCAGCGTGAGGGACTGCCGTCCTAAGGGACCCGGGTTCGATTCCCGGGTGGGTCGGGGATTTTCTCCTCCCACGGACTGGCTGTTATGTTGTCTTCATCATCATTTCATCCCCATCCGGCGCGCCGGTCGCCTAATGTGGCGTTGAATGTAATGAGACCTGCACCAAGGCAGCAGGACCTGCCCCATAAGGGGCCTTCCGGCCAATGACGCCAAACGTTCATTTCCATTACCTGTCAGAGTCGTATCTATACGAATCAGTAGTCCCATATTACTCCAACTCCACACGCCACACACTATTATAAAGCCTCCACCAGCTTGAACAGTCCCCTGCTGACATGCAGGGTCCATGGATTCACGAGGTTGTCTCCATAGCCGTAAACATCCATCCGCTCGATACAATTTGAAACGAGGCACGTCCTACCAAGCAACATGTTTCCAGTCACTGGGCAGTTCAGTGTCGGTCCCAGGAGAGAGGTAAAGCTTTGTGTCGTGCAGACATCAAGGGTACACGAGTGGGCCTTCGAATCCGAAAAAATGTCTCATATCGATGATGTTTTGTTGAATGGTTCGCCCGCTCACACTTTTTAATGGACCAGCATTGAAATCTGAAGCAGTTTGCGGAAGGGTTGCACTTCTGTTACTTTCAACGATTCTCTTCAGTCGTCGTTGGTACCGTTCTTGCAGATTTTTTTTCCCCGCCGTGGCTATGTCGGAGATTTGATGTTTCACCGGAATTCCTGATATTTGCGGTTCATTCGTAAAATGGTCGTACGGGAAAATCCCCACTTAATCGCTTTCTCGGAGATGCTGTGTCTCATCGTTCGTGCGCCGACTAGAACACTACGTTCAAACTCAAATCTTGACAACCTGGCATTGTAGAAGCAGTAACCGATCTAACAACTGCGTCAGACACTTGTCTTATATAGATGTAACCGACTGCAGCACCGTGTTCTGCCTGTTTACGTACCTCAGTGTTTGAATACGCATGCCTACACCAGTTTCTTTAGCGCTTCATTGTAGTTGTGGTGAGATTTCAGTCACCAGTTTTCTCCTGTGAATGTGAAAATATTTTACTATAAACAACCTAAATTGGGAAAAATGATCATCGTAAAATACAAGAGAAATCCGAGCTCGTATAGAAAGATTAAAGTTTTCAATGTGCCACGCGCTGTTAGAGTGTGGTACGGTAGAGAAACAGTCTGAAGATGGTTCGAAGAACGCTCTGCTAGGCACATGAGTGTGAATTTGAGAGTAGTGACTTAAATGTACATCTAGACGATTGCAAGGCATTTATGATCTGCTAACTGTATGCGAAAAACAAATGATATGCATGTTGTTCTGCGTTAAAATTGTACCCTGACTACAAAAACAATACACCGAATTAAAAAACTCTATAGCAGTTTCAAATCACAGACCTTACATCAGAAGGAGTGGGGATAGATAAGTATGACGAAATGAACTGTATTTTACATCTTACAATTTTTATTTTTCGTTATTTGTTCCAAGAACATCGTTTAAATAATACTTGGCACTTATGTGTGACACAAACGTTAGCGTTATCGAAATGTGTTGATATTTCATTTTACGGAGGGGTGCCCATAGGTTGCGTACATCTCTTGATACGGATACGTCTAGCAATAGGAAATGCGTGGATGAAGAGGACTTCAAATTGGCAACCGACATTTGCGACATACATTTCATGTTGCCATAAGCTGAAGTGTTTCTCTGGTGCTTAACCAGAATAATGACGCTATCACGACACGACGAGTGAAAATTTTGTTGCTACGTCTCCTGTACCTAAGGCGAGCTTCAGTCAACCACTGCAACGGTGAGCTCATTGCTCCGGCATCTGGAAGGTTCTATAGCTACTGCATTGTGAAAGATATTTCATTAGCGTAATAAACCCACACAGATGTCGCAGCTCCGTATCAGACTGCATCCTCCTCATATAACACCTTTCATTAACTCAGCTTGCGTGCTTAAACTCTTGAGGTACAAGTGACGCGCACCGCCGGTTAGGGACGATTAGTTTCCTTCCGAGGCAGAGCGGCAGAACTTGTGTCTCGTAACACCTGTGCGCCGCTCACAGGTGTCCCCGGAGATGCTGCCTTCTTGTGCAGTGGTGTCACTCCCTCGCTAACGCAATCACTGAACGAGCTGCTCAGTCGCCATGCAACAGCCCAGCGTTGTGCAGCTGTTCACAGTTCCCGTTATATTTCACTCATAAAAAGTTTTTAAAGATTAACACCGAGGCTTAGCCCAAGCTGTTTTCATGAAAAGATAAAGTTGTTGGTAAGCCACAACTACCCATAGTCAGTTTTGGTTTGTTTCGTCAGGCGTGTGGCTGGTTTGAGACAGTCCGCCACAACGTCCTCTCTTGCGCCCGACTCTTCATCTCAGGGCAACAGTTACACTCAAAATCATCGATTAATTTGAAACTTCCTGGCAGAGCGATCAATTTATTTGGATATAATCCAGTCTCACAGATTTGTGACTCTGTTTTCGCAACAGACTGCACATTTTATTCAAGTTTTATTATGTTTTGGCATTATGTGTAAGTAAGTCCAAGTCGTTCTATCTCGCTCTCTTTTTCTCTCTCTCTCTTTTTTATATATATATTTATATAACGGCTAATACGGGAAGAATGTGTGTCGCTTCCGAATACCGATGATCGAGTGCCTCGTCACCAGCTGCAACTCTTTCGAAGGCCATTTCTCCTGAGATAAGCGCTTCCGTATTGCTATCGTGTAAATGCGGGCTTCCACATGCAACTAAAATGATGCCAAGGCAAGTCGCATGACGGCTGATCCGGCGGTGACGCCTTTTGCTGCTGTTTCCACACATCCTTGTCAAAATTATAGTTGTACGACTTTCAGTACGGTATCAACAGATTATTCGTACAGAGTTTGGTGTTGACCTCAATATTATGATGTTAGAATTTGATCAAGAATGCAATACGATGAAGAGAAAGCAGAAATGTTGGATTTAGAAGTGAGTTTTGTGCTGAAGTAACACAGGTGCATCAAATACCCTTATACGTAAAAGAAGTAGCAAGGGTAAAAGAAAATCTGTTGGAGAACCATTTTCGAATAATGAAAGTAAACTTGTGTTTATCCACGTATCTCTATTAAAATCACGCGCCCTACCTGGAGTGAAACTTCTAGTGGCATTTCAACATTTAACATCTGTCAATTATTTGTCATCTCTCCGATATATATCACGTCCCCAAAATTACAGACTCACGGTTCTTGTGTGATGTTGAGCCCCGAAGGCATATTTGAAAGCTAATATATTCACTCCTGCGAACCACATAGTTACATAAGACGAAATATTATAGCTATTCTGTACAGATTTGTGGAATCATGATTCCTACAAGTGCACTGTAAGTCACTAATGTAGTTGCTGACTGGATATTTATATTTCTTTATTAAAAGCTACGCTTAAGCTGAAATTAAACTGCCACTAGACACCTTGTTACTTCCTTTCTAAAATTCACCGAACAGATGTTTAAGTGCATTTAAGTTGCCAGTAGTAGAATCTGAATACACTGACAGTAGGCCTGCTACATTAATTTTCATCATTTGTAGATTTAAGTGAGGTGTTGTGAAACTACGTATTATCTTTCTTCAGTTACCAGGCAGCACTTGCTCACTCATACACAAATAATATCCATGCACCAGATAATACAAATAACATACACTTTCACATCAAAGATGAACCATTTTCTGCTAGTAACTGTAATGGCACAGTCATAGCTACCACCAAACTTCAGTATAAAAACGCGATACTATATTAATGTTCAAATACGCAGCACCTTGTCGTGGATCTGGATCCATATCATTTAGAATAAAAACAGACACATGTTGCTGGTAGTCGCCATATAGAATGAAATCAAATACCACATCGTTTTGTCGTCATTACCTGTCTACTTACCATATAGCATTAAATGATCAGTTGTTTTTGTATTGACTAAGTATATCCCAATTGTATTTTAATTTAACTGCAGCGAATTCTTTTTCTAAAGACACCTAAAAGAAACTGACATATTGATTAATATAGTTCATTTTGATTAAGACTATACATTTGTTGCATAAATTTAAAAAAGCAGTCCTTTTTTACGACAGATGCGTCTGACGAGACACTAGTCTTATAAGTTTTTTACACTTTGTCATGTTTACTGATTTAGGTATTGCGAGAATTGATTCTAGCTTTTGGCAAAAATAAATCACAATTGGGGATGTGTTCCCACATATCATCCATGATTCAGTCACGAGATGGCAGTCTAATGGCTCTAATCGATGGTGGGGGAAGGAAAATGGCATCAGAAAGTTAAAGCGACTTTAAGTTTCGTGGCGTGGCTAAAAGCGGCGGACATCGATTGGCACCACAGGAATTTGGATGTTTCCACACGCAACTTCGATGCCGCAGTTGAGTGACCTCCAAGTGGCGACACTTCTGTTTCATGTGGAATCCCTGTGTAATTTCTTGTTTCCTGACACAGGAATTTAATTCGTTTTTTATTGAGATGTTGTAAAGATACAGCCAGAGAAACTATTATAGGCATGCGTCTTCAAATACTGAGAAATGTAAACAGGCAGCATACGACGCTTCGGTCGGCAAAGACTATATAAGACAACAAGTGCCTGGTACAGTTGTAAGATCGGTTACTGCTGCTACAGTGGCAGCTTATCAAAATTTAAGTGAGTTTGAACGTAGTGTTAATAGTCGGCGTGCGAGCGATGGGACACAATATCTCCGAGGTAGCGACGAAGTGGGGATTTTCCCGTACGACAATTTCACGAGTGTACCGTGCATATCAGGAAGCCGGTAAAACATCAAATCTCCAACATCGCTGCAGCTAGAAAAAAGTTCCTGCAAGAATGGGACCAACGACGACTAAAGAGAATCGTTCAACGTGACAGGAGCGCAGCCCTTCCGGCAATTGCTGCGGATTGCAATGCTGGGCCATAAACAAGTGTCAGCGTGCGAACCACTCAACGAAACATCGTCGGAGCCGAAGGTCCACTCGTGTACCCTTGATGACTGCAAGACACAAGGCTTTACGCCTCGCCTGGACCCGTTAACATCGACATTGGACATTGATGACTGGAAGCAAGTTGCCTGGTCGGACGACTGTCGTTTCAAATTGTATCGAGCGGATGGACGTTTACGGGTATGGAGACAACCTCATGAATCTAAGGACCCTGCATGTCAGCAGAGGACTGCTCAAGCTGGTGGAGGCTCTATAATGGTGTGAGGCATTAGCAGTTGGAGTGATATTGGACGTCTGACGCGTCTAGACACGACTCTGACAGGTGACACGTACGTAAACATAATGTCTGATTATCTGCATCCATTCATGTCCAATGTACATTCCGACGGGCTTGGACAGTTACAGCAAGAAAATGCGACACCCCATTCGTCCAGAATTTGAACAGAGTGGCTCCAGGAACACTCTTCTGAGTTTAAACAATTCCGCTGACCACCAAACTCCCCAGACGTGAACATAATTGAGCATATCTGTCATGCCTTGAAACGTGATGTTCAGAAGAGATCTCCATCCCGTCGTACTCTTACGGATTTATTGACAGCCCTGCAGGAATCATGGTGTTAATTCCCTCCTGCACTTCTTCAGACATTAGTCGAGTCCATGCGACGTCGTGTTGCGGAACTTCTGCGTGCACGCCGAGACTCTACACGATATTAGACAGGTTTACCAGTTTCTTTGGCTCTTCAGTGTACTTGAAGGTCAATAAAAGTTAATATTAAGAGCAACTTGCAGATGCTCAGTTATGTCCATCTAAATAATGTCGGAATAGCTTACGATGACGACGAAGGTTATTTTTGTCAAATGATATGTTTTATTTTTACAAGCTGATAAGACAGGGGAAGTAGGTATAGAATATTTTAAACAGAAAGTGATGGTTACTAGAAGAGTTTAATAACAGGTTGTACGAACTTCGGTTTGCAGCCGGTCAATCTCTATAGTCGGAATAGAACGTTTTACCAGCCACCAATAACGTCTGACCGGAATACAAACACGGGATAATTTAACTAGCGATTTTGGGCCGATTTAGCCAGTTTAACTGGAGAATAAGTTCTGGCGATGACAGGAATAGTAGCAGAATCAGAGAGTGATGATGAGATGTTAATACAAGTATTTGTTGGAATAAGGAAGCAGAAGAAAGTGAGACTTACCCTCAGTTAGTACAAAGAATATAACTATACAGAATTTATATCTATATCTAAATTTCGTTCGTTGAAGGAAGAGGTAATTCATCGTTTGGAACTGGGTCATATGGCTGATAGGTGAGAATGTTTATGTGTTTCCTAGTATATATTATTTATTTTTAGTAACATATTTTTTATATCAGGACTTAGTGGATCATATGCCGTCGCGTTATTTATAAACGTAATTCATGTCAAAATAGTCTCGTTTATCTGACGTGTGCTGCAATTGCTGCAGTATTGCAAAAAACTGCTTCATTTTATTTAGCAGACAAAGCTAAAATAGACACATTCAAATCGATAAACGACACTTGACTTGAGCGCAGTTCGTATTAACACCTTTTCCACTATTATACAAAAACCTTAAGATTTTTCAATGTATCGAGAAGCCTGATAGCGCACTATTGTCCCGAGTTCACTCAGCCACATCTATAACAGAAACAATTGCTCACTCTTATCTCTCATTGGGTGACAATTTCTCATATTTTAGTGAATGCTTTAAATCAACAGAATTGTCTGCACCTAGCATTATTCCCATAAGCAGGTAGACTATTTGTGCTTACTCAACCTAAGGTTAGAATAATAAAATATCTGTCTCCTTAAAGCTATAGAATGCAACTGTTGTGTTTCTCAGTTATTAGTATTGCCCACATAGGCACATCCATATTTATCATAAAATAATTGTTATATAATATAGGTGTTTGTCACTCAGCTAACAGGGATCTTAAGTTATTGAATCTACATACTCATAATATTATTGGAAGGAGTGACTGGCAAGCTATGATCATAAATTTCTTTTGAACTGTCACCAAAACGTCCTTATGTCAATCTTTTCTTTCTTTCGGAGATGACTGTGTTCCAGCAATGAACCAGCCAGAACTGACTTTTAAATATTTTGCCTCTGGTGATTTCCTTCTGTCGATTGGCGGCTTCATTGATATACGAGGTGCATTCAAGTTCTAAGGCCTCTGATTTTTTTCTCCGGACTGGAAAGAGATAGAAACATGCGCATTGTTTTAAAATGAGGCCGCGTTCATTGTCAATACGTCCCAGAGATGGCAGCACCATACGGCAGATGGAATTTTACCGCCAGCGGCGAGAATGAGAACTGTTTTAAATACTTAAAATGGCGACGTTTTCCTTACTTGAACAGCGTGCAATCATTCGTTTTCTGAATTTGCGTGGTGTGAAACCAATTAAAATTCATCGACAGTTGAAGGAGACATGTGGTGATTGAGTTATGGATGTGTCGAAAGTGCGTTCGTGGGTGCGACAGTTTAATGAAGGCAGAACATCGTGTGACAACAAACCGAAACAACCTCGGGCTTGCACAAGCCGGTCTGACGACATGATCGAGAAAGTGGAGAGAATTGTTTTGGGGGATCGCCGAAGGACTGTTGAACAGATCGCCTCCAGAGTTGGCATTTCTGTGGGTTCTGTGCACACAATCCTGCATGACGACCTGAAAATGCGAAAAGTGTCATCCAGGTGGGTGCCAAGCAATGTTGACGTGCAACGACAGCATGAATGGGACTTTCTTTTCGTCGGTTGTGACAATGGATGAGACATGGATGCCATTTTTCAGTCCAGAAACAAAGCGCCAGTCAGCTCAATGGAAGCACACAGATTCACCGCCACCAAAAATAGTTTCGGGTAACCGCCAGTGCTGAAAAAATGATGGCGTCTATGTTCTGGGACAGCGAGGGCGTAATCCTTACCCATTTCGTTCCAAAGGGCACTACGGTAACAGGTGCATCCTACGAAAATGTTTTGAAGAACAAATTCCTTCCTGCACTGCAACAAAAACGTCCGGGAAGGGCTGCGTGTGTGCTGTTTCACCAAGACAATGCACCTGCACATCGAGCTAACGTTACGCAACTTCTTGATAACAACTTTGAAGTGATTCCTAATGCTCCCTACTCACCTGACCTGGGTCCTAGTGACTTTTGGCTTTTTCCAACAATGAAAGACACTCTCCGTGGCCGCACATTCACCAGCCGTGCTGCTATTGCCTCAGCGATTTTCCAGTGGTCAAAACAGACTCCTAAAGAAGCCTTCGCCGCTGCCATGGAATCATGGCGTCAGCGTTGTGAAAAATGTGTACGTCTGCAGGGCGATTACGTCGCCAGTTTCATCGATTTCGGGTGAGTAGTTAACTAGAAAAAAAATCGGAGGCCTTAGAACTTGAATGCACCTCGTAGATAAGGGGACAACCAGCAGGATTATTAAAACGATGTGTGTGAGACTGGACAACATTTGAAAGGGATGGTTTTGTTGGTTATTTTAGTACACTGGTGAAATTAAATAAAAATAAAATAAAAATATATACGGATTAATATATTTTTATTCTTAAATCGTTTCTTTTAATTTCTATCTTCTGATTATAATTTTGACCTTTATGCTGTTCTTTTAACCAACGCACTTCTTCTTTCCTTCTCTGGTTTTAGTCATGCTACTTCTAAAGCAGCGCCATTTGCAACTGTTTCAGTTCTTTCACATTTGAGATTGTGTGTCTATATTCTCAAAACAAAATTGACAGTTTTAAGCTGAGATGATTGTAGAAAAAAGAGGAAGAACACAGCGAAGGTGCCACGCCTCCAGTTGCTTCCCCTTCCCCCTCCCTCCAAGATTACACATAGCTGCCAGAGACAATTGGTGAAGCCAAAACTATATACTAAATAGTTAATGTTCCTCAAACATTTAGGGTGAGATACAATAATAGTCTCCAGTTTAGATAAGTGCTATAGGTACATTTTTACTCCAGGATTATATAAAAGATTATGGTTGTCCGTTGTAAATATTGACGTCTTATTCTTCATATATACCGTCAAAATAATTTTAAGAATCATCACTTCATAGAAACAGAATTTATATAAGCCCAAGAACTGCAAAAGTGTATGCATGGATGCACAAATAATGATCAATAATTCTGCAAAGATACCTTCTCTAGAGCACACATTGCTGCTGCATTGAATTAATCATTTTGAGACGTAAATACAACTTCAAGTTAGCCAGGACACAGCACAAAATTGTCAGTCAAATCAATCTCCATGATCTCTGTGTTGTCACAGTTTGTAGAAAACTCTCAAAAGACCAACACTTCGCAAAGGAGACCGCATGTCACAGTTGCTTCTACATTATGTGCCTACTCACAATTCATCATCTACCATATAGTTACATGTGAACTAGTGTCATCGTCTCTAGAAATGTTGCATCTGAATCGAACGGACTGTATTGACAACTTTATGAGATAGTGTGTTTCATTGCACAGAAATTGGAACTTACATTCCTCGAGTGGGGCGTCACAATTCCGTAGCCTGTGCTACGTTTTATGGACGTAATACTTGTATTTATGTGTTCCTTTCTTCAAAAAATAAGGAAGGAAAAAAAGCAGACAGAGAAAACTGTACGTCTGTAGTAACTGCTCTGTTGATATACACAAAGTTTTTTGTGAATGGAAACCGTTCAATATTTTTTCCTATGCTATTCGGAAATTTAGAAAGATCTCTTACTGGTCAAACAACAAGCCCTTTGACTAATTTCAAGACATATCGGTATACTGTTATATACACAAGTACCTCATAAACTTAGTTAAATATTTTGCACTAATATTTTCATTGAATGAAACCGCAGCAGTTTTCCTGTTTTCTACTACTCTACCGAACTCATTTACGGCATCTACCAGCCTCATAGTATCCTCAAGCGATCTGCAATTTTTATTGCTCATGTTAGACGCGCTGATTCTCCAGACGACTATTAAATACATGTGAAATGATGTGCGCAAAAATACGAAGCGTGCTCTTGAGTCGCTACCAACTTATCTGGACGGTAGCGCTATTCCTGGAATACCTAACCGGGGAATAAAATTGCGTCGTACAAAACGCAGTCCAAGTTAACACGTGGTTAGCGTATTCCTCGGTTAGTTATTCCTGGACTTATACCGACGTTGTATAACCAGACGTGAGAGAAGAATTTTATTTACGGTGGCTGTTTGGATCTTTATGTTCTCTGTGGTGACGTGTGGAGAATGTTTGATTTGTGTGACGTCGGTTCAAATTGAAGAAGTTAATCCCTATCGTTATTCCTCCTGTTCTCCTACTAACTTTTTATCCTTTTCGTACTAGTAAAACGGATAAGCTGCAACAGTATCTTGCAAATTAAATTCTGAACCATTTAAGAGAATCGAACTTGGACGAATGCAGAGTGTATACCATTGTGATATTGAACTTATTTACCAACAGTGATGATTTTTTTTTACTTGTCTCACAAAAAGTGCTAGATCTAATGCCCGAATTGACATACGATAATTGTGCAAACGTAACACCACACTTTCTATAAAGTTTTTGCCATCTACGACTTCCACCAGTACCGTGGAAGCTCTTCCCTGTGTCTTAACAGTGATGCTATTTGCTTTTCGTTCTTATAATAATTATTTTCCATATATTTCTTTCCTCGACATTTGTACTGAGAATGTTCTTATATCTTACAGAGTCACAATTATTGAAGTACATGAAATAAAGTCGTCATAACTTATGAACGGTTTGCGTTAGAACTTTGAAACTGCAAGACTGACCGAGGGGCATGATGGGAATTACTATGACTACCGAACGGCACCGAAAGTTGTGGAAGATCATTTCATCTCCATTATCCAAAGTAAACCTGATTTCTACAAGATGTGCATGCAAGGCGGAGCTCGACCCCATCGAAGCAGGAGGGTGTTTAATGTCCTGGGAGATTATTTTGGGGACCGCAT
The DNA here is from genome assembly GCF_023864275.1 of Schistocerca cancellata. Classification (NCBI taxonomy): domain Eukaryota; kingdom Metazoa; phylum Arthropoda; class Insecta; order Orthoptera; family Acrididae; genus Schistocerca; species Schistocerca cancellata. The sequence continues at coordinate 169,450,040 of NC_064634.1, forward strand.
TCTGGCACTGGGGTACCCAGAGGCCACTGGCATTGGCTTCGATTGATCGCCATATTCTCCGCATCTGAACACGTGCGACTCCTTTATGTGCGGCTATAATAAAGACAAGGTGTACAGTAACAACCCAAAAACCACTGACTAGCTGAAAACAGCCTTTCGGGAGGTCATCGACAGCATCGATGATCCGACACTTCAGCGGGTTACGCAGAATTTCGCTGTTCGTCTGCCCAACATCATCGCCAATGGTGGCAGGTATATCGAACATGTCATAACCTAAATCCGAATATCTGTAGTGACGTTTACATGTTGAATGAAGCGTGTACACGCCGTAGTTTGTAACTAATTTACGTTTTTTTCATATAGTTCAATAGTTGTCACGCTGTATCAGTTCACTTAATTTTCAGCGTCCATACATGCATGACAGCGCATCTCAAACACTTTTTTCCTTTTTTTCGTTTTTCTCACAGTCCATGATTCACTTCCATTTAATGATTTGCTCCAGACCTGCATTCTCAGGAATTGCTTTCTCAAAATACACTCCTGGAAATTGAAATAAGAACACCGTGAATTCATTGTCCCAGGAAGGGGAAACTTTATTGACACATTCCTGGGGTCAGATACATCACATGATCACACTGACAGAACCACAGGCACATAGACACAGGCAACAGAGCATGCACAATGTCGGCACTAGTACAGTGTATATCCACCTTTCGCAGCAATGCAGGCTGCTCTTCTCCCATGGAGACGATCGTAGAGATGCTGGATGTAGTCCTGTGGAACGGCTTGCCATGCCATTTCCACCTGGCGCCTCAGTTGGACCAGCGTTCGTGCTGGACGTGCAGACAGCGTGAGACGACGCTTCTTCCAGTCCCAAACATGCTCAATGGGGGACAGATCCGGAGATCTTGCTGGCCAGGGTAGTTGACTTACACCTTCTAGAGCACGTTGGGTGGCACGGGATACATGCGGACGTGCATTGTCCTGTTGGAACAGCAAGTTCCCTTGCCGGTCTAGGAATGGTAGAACGATGGGTTCGATGACGGTTTGGATGTACCGTGCACTATTCAGTGTCCCCTCGACGATCACCAGTGGTGTACGGCCAGTGTAGGAGATCGCTCCCCACACCATGATGCCGGGTGTTGGCCCTGTGTGCCTCGGTGGTATGCAGTCCTGATTGTGGCGCTCACCTGCACGGCGCCAAACACGCATACGACCATCATTGGCACCAAGGCAGGAGCGACTCTCATCGCTGAAGACGACACGTCTCCATTCGTCCCTCCATTCACGCCTGTCGCGACACCACTGGAGGCGGGCTGCACGATGTTGGGGCGTGAGCGGAAGACGGCCTAACGGTGTGCGGGACCGTAGCCCAGCTTCATGGAGACGGTTGCGAATGGTCTTCGCCGATACCCCAGGAGCAACAGTGTCCCTAATTTGCTGGGAAGTGACGGTGCGGTCCCCTACGGCACTGCGTAGGATCCTACGATCTTGGCGTGCATCCGTGCGTCGCTGCGGTCCGGTCCCAGGTCGACGGGCACGTGCACCTTCCGCCGACCACTGGCGACAACATCGATGTACTGTGCAGACCTCACGCCCCACGTGTTGAGCAATTCGGCGGTACGTCCACCCGGCCTCCCGCATGGCCACTATACGCCCTCGCTCAAAGTCCGTCAACTGCACATACGGTTCACGTCCACGCTGTCGCGGCATGCTGCCAGTGTTAAAGACTGCGATGGAGCTCCGTATGCCACGGCAAACTGGCTGACACTGACGGCGGCGGTGCACAAATGCTGCGCAGCTAGCGCCATTCGACGGCCAACACCGCGGTTCCTGGTGTGTCCGCTGTGCCGTGCGTGTGATCATTGCTTGTACAGCCCTCTCGCAGTGTCCGGAGCAAGTATGGTGGGTCTGACACACCGGTGTCAATGTGTTCTTTTTTCCATTTCCAGGAGTGTATGTGCTGTGTTTCAAGTAATAGACTTCATTGCTCACTTACTCTTTGCTAATCAGCTTCAAGTATCTAGTTCGCGTTTTTCGCCATGCGTTATTTTGCTTCTAAGGTAATAGAATTCCTGTAATTCTTCTACTATGTATTCCCCAGTTTGATAAGTTTGCCGCTGATATCATTTTTGATACTCATTACTTTTGTTTTTCTTTGGTTTACTATCAGTCCACAGTGTATGCTCATGAGACTTAACGTTTCATTCAGTATGTTCTGCAACGCTACCTCACCTTCTTTGACGATAACGAGAGCACCAAGGAACGAGTGTCTACCATACAATTGAGCTACAAGATGAAAGCGAGAACACAAACATCTGGCAGTCGTAGTAAATCCACGTGCCTCAGGTTCGTATTTGTATTACTGAACTGCTAAAACGGTCTCCAGGTCCCAGGTACACATCCAACGGCTCCCAAGGACAACAAAACTTTACTTTCAGTATTCCATAAAATTAATGACCAAATTTAAAAATTTAAAATGCTTTCATAACCTACGTATTAAGAGATATAATCATATGTCAAAGATTTATGAGAGTAAATGAAGCATTAAAGTTAGAAACCGTATGTATGTACTGAGGCAGCGTAACTCATGGCGCGCAAATTATCCAGACTATATTCATCCAGTAACATAGAATAAGGACTTTCTATACACTTCACACATAGCTTCAAAGTTTTCCGAAATCTTTTCCCGCTGGCACTTGCTCAAAACAATGAAACGAAAAAAAGTTTACCGTTTACTAAATTTTCACTGCTGAAGAAGAAAACTTCAGCATCGACGATAAAGTTTCAAATTTATTTCTTCCTTACTTTGAATACAATATTCGCAACACATTTTGTAGACAACATACAGATACATACTGTATACCACTGAATGAATCTGCAAAATTAATTATTATAATATATATAGTATAGGTGATAAGTTGTCATAAACATGACATGCGAGTGGGTCGCGAATTACCCATATTATACTAATCCAGTTTTAGTTTTGACTTTATCATTAGTCTATGAGTAATCCGAAAGTAATAAAACCAAGATTATTAGGGTGTGACCTCTTAAACCCCAAAGGTTTTACGCGCTTAACGTGAATTATTTAACACATTAACTCGTTTGCAAAGTAATCAGACGGCTGAAGCTGTTTTATTAATGAGAGTTTGATTCTATAAGGAACCGGCTGTTGAGACGATACTGTGCATACGTTATACTCAGGAGACCAAATGTAGATCAGATACTACACAAAACGCGAAGAGTGTCGTTGAATGTCAATAGGCACGGAATAAAACAATCACACCACAGCATACAAGCAACCAAATATAAAATACATGAGAAAAATGTATGTTTAAAAACAATTCACAAATGTAATGTAAAATACCAAAGTACGCTACAACGTACTATCTTTATACAGAAATATGTGGAATTTTGCGCATTCAGTCATATTACGAAAATAAAACGTGATGTTAAGAGGTGATGTAGGAAGAAGTCCAGGTAAGTAATTATTTAGCAAGTTCACAGCGACTGTGGAACCTAACGTTTCGAAGATGACTGACTGTTCAAAATAATTAGATGAACTTGTAACTGGAACAGCGCTATACTGCACAAATCAAAATAATTAGACGAACTTGTAACTGGAACAGTGCTATACTGCGCAGAATAAGAGTTGACAATAGCTACAATAGCTATGCTAACGGACATTATTTTCTCCTGTGCACAAAAAATCACCGTTTAGGACCTTGTCCGTTTTTTCAGTAGAAACCGTAAAGGCAAAACAGTGTCCAAAACAGGTGGAAAACAGCCGCTCAACTAGTTATCTGAATGAGTTTCGTCAGTATTGCGTCTGCTCTCTAAACCGTTTATCGAAGCGTGGAAGCTAGATATTCTCTGCATAGTCTTGCATTAGACGCTCTGTAGAATCCATATCCATTCTTCACTGTAAGACTTCGAGAGTGACTGGAGGATGTATAACGCATCAGGACGACTAGGATCACACCTGTGAACGTGCCTCACTCTGACTTCATCACTTCAACTTTTCGCTCCATATCTCTGGTGGTTCCTGCTGTACGTTCAGTGACGTCATTGGCCGTGAATAGGGACTCAAGTCAACCCAGTATGCTGCAGATGGTCCAGCAGTATCTGTTCATTGTGATCTTATGCGGTTATGTGATCACGGATAGCGGTTAGATAGTTATGGCCGTCAGTATCACAGGTCGTTGATCGAATCTGCCGATTCGCTGGACAATGAGGCCACGTACCGCTCACCACGGCATGTCCTTGTGCACACATTAATTTGTTATTCGAATGTAAAATGACTGGTTTTACATCGTTGCGATTTATCGTACAAATGGTCCATGGAATATGCAACAAACTAACGTATGCCCGAAACTTCGCTTCGGATGTGTGAAACTCAGGTGTCCAGACGGCAGTTGCCGATGATACTGAGCAACATAGAGCCAGACTAATGGTGCCATCTTCACTGGAGCACTAGAGTTAGACTTATCGCAGGTACGTTTCGCGTGACCAGTTAGTGATCCTTGCAATGACAAACTGCTGTTTCCTGGTGGTTCTACGAAGCAGCTACGCAGAGATTATAAGATATCGATCACAAGGGCTGTAATTAGTCGATGACTTTGTCCAAGTCATCTAGTAGTCTCACTGCCGCGCGGGATTAGCCGAGCGGTCTGAGGCGCTGCAGTCATGGACTATGCGGCTGGTGCCGGCGGAGGTTCGAGTCCTTCCTCGGGCATGGGTCCTTAGGATAATTTAGGTTAAGTAGTGTGTAAGCTTAGGGCCTGATGACCTTAGCAGTTAAGTCCCATAGTATTTCACACACATTTGAACATTTTTTTAATAGTCTGACCTATTTCACTCCAGCCGTTCTACGAACGTGGGGAGACACTGAGGCTAGTGCCAAGAGGTTTAACAGGTCACCCGTCCTTGATCAAAATTATTGTCCTTGTTACTTCTATCCACTGAGACATAGAATAAATCGCATGCCCTCTGTTATAGCTGGAGTCACGAACGATGGCTTTTCTGCACACCTAAGTCACGCGTTCTCCGACAGCCAATGAGCGTTCAGTAGTGTTCTGATCACTCTGCTCTGAATTACGTAGCTAATGCGAGCATTAAACGTGATCGCAGCGAGATGTTTAGTGCATTTATATTGCATTTGTTGCGAGCTGTCATCACTTATGGTGGTGGAAAGTGATAAATTCTGCATAATCAAGCGAGAGACGTAATTTGCAGGATATACGGTTCCTTCAAGCGGAAAGTACGCGCATGCGCTTACCCCAACTGTCGCTTAGAGTCGTCAACAAATGCCATTCCCGTCCTTGCCTCGACAAGGGCGAACCGCCATCGGTCGTGGGTCAGACTGTAAATGCATATGCTGTAGCGGAAGTGGGCGATTAGGGTAGGTAATCCTTCCCTAGTGGATGTACACGATCACTAAAATGATCAGTGAGAGCTTACCATAAACTGAAAAAAAAACCATCCACTAGCGAAGGTGAACCATCACTGTATTCGGCTAGGGAAAGTGTACAGTAGCATATTGTCCACTAGTGAAGGTTTACCATCACTGTTCTCGGGTTATTAACGGTGGGTCCAAGAAAGCTACCACGCATCATCATCAACATAATTGTTGTCAGCTCGTTATTGTTATGTTATACAGCAGTGCAGCTATGGTTGACAGTAGTCAACTATACGCACGGTGATAAATTTATTTTTAAATAATTATGGAAGGAACGATACGATATGCCACTGCGGTTACAGCTAAAATATCTTGTTTCAGGTCCCAGTTCAGTACTTGCCCTCTAAGAATAATCTCAGAGGAGGGAGTTCTAGCAGAGAAAACTGTTGCCCTGAGGACAGTTGCGACGTCTCAGCCGACGGGAAGCGGCCAGGGATTCTTCAAATGCAACTGCCAGCAAAAATGTCAGACTCTGAGATGCTCTTGCAGAAACAAAAACGTGTTGTGCAACTCAAAGTTCCATGGTGCACGTCCTTGCTGCAATAAATTGATTTTACATAATTGACCATGTTTTCAAACTACAGGTGATAAATGCAATTTTCGATGTACGACTGTTTTGTTATTACAGCCATGGTTCACATTCTTTACCTCTTGGCAGTGAAGGTATGCGTTCACTAGTGATAGTGCATTATCCCTAGTTAACGTGTATTGTTTAACAGAACTAGAATGAGTAATCCAATTTTACTAAATGAGTCACTGAAGGTGCACTATCATCAGTGATGGTATACTTTCCCTGAAACTTCCACATCCACTAAAACACATACACTGCAAACGATATCTACAGGCCGGCCGGAGTGGCCGAGCGGTTAAAGGCGCTACAGTCTGGAACCGCACGACCGCTACGTCGCAGGTTCGAATCCTGCCTCGGGCATGGATGTGTGTGATGTCCTTAGGTTAGTTAGGTTTAAGTAGTTCTAAGTTCTAGGGGACTTATGACCACAGCAGTTGAGTCCCATAGTGGTCAGAGCCATTTGAACCATTTGATATCTACAGTTTTGAATGTCACCGCAATACAACACTACTGGTCACTTGACATTATAATGTAAAATTACCAATCGGGTCGGACCGTCGTCGTCTACCAAGGCGCCATCGGATGTGGTACCGAGAGGGACGTGGTTAACACACCGCTCTCCCGATCGCCGTCGGGTTTCTTGACCTTGGAATGGCTACTAATCTGTCGAGCAGCTCCTCAATTAACCTCAAGAGGCTGAGTGCATCCCGTTACAGTCCTTACACCAAGGAAAAATCACTGTCAGTAACGGAAGTCGAACCCGTGCCTCCTGCACGGCAGTCAGGCGGGCACCATAGCGTAACGTTAGGTATAAAAACATTAACGTAGTAGATGTCAAATCCTTTGAACAACGTATCGCATTTCGGCGATACTGCCTGTGTTTTAGCATCAGGTGTGAGAGAAGCGTTGTTCAATATCTGTAAGTTTCAGAACACTATATTCCTAGGGTTAAATCTAGCTAAAACATTATCTTAATATATTGCTGCCTATCAGATTTTATCTTGTATTTCCTAATGTACTTCTTTAGGAAATCATTAAATTTAAGTAACGCGTTTATATTTATACTTTCTTGTTTATCTAGCACGGAGACCATTAGACGTGTTAATGGCGAACTTCCATAAGTCATACATATGTTGTAGAAGGATCTATCCTGAGTACCTGGCTATTGGATTTTCCTGCGATGGCCCCTACATTCCGGGAAATTCAAAATTGAAATTTTATGCCTATCTTCCATACGCGTTAAGTTTTTCACGTTTGGAGAAAGAGAGCGTAACGCACTGGTTAAGGTATACGGCTGCCAAGCTGCTGGTACAGGTTAAACCTTCCCTGCGCACTTTTATGAATTTCATTTTAATAGTACGAATTTTCATTAAATAGTATAACACATGCAAAATTATTCAAAAGTAGTCAATTTTGAATTATTAATTTAATTAATAATCAATCATTACACAGACATTCCTCAAATGTGGATACCGTTCGTTACAGATTACAGAATCGTCTTACTCTCTATCGATTGCACGGTTTGTTGCTCTAGAACAGAACTACCAATTGTATTTGTTGTAGAAGCAACCGAAAGTACAGATTCGTACATCAAGATGCACATTTAATGAAAGCTACTGTCTTACAGGCACACGGATTTTTCAGATGCGATACCGAAAAACACCGTTCATCAAAATTCAAAAAGACTGTTCTTTCTTCGTTCAACTTCGAGGCGAACTACGCATGTCTCATCATTCCTGTGAAATCAGGTACAACAAATCGACACAGAATTTTTGTGGAATCTTATTTCGGAGCGATTTCTCTATTAGACTTCAGGAAGTAGGGAGCACTTTGAATATTTTGGCGAAAATATTCTCCACCTTGTAGAAGCAAACATCGTAGGGTTGGCTAATTCGCATCAGCAGCGTGGTGGCTATGAACCTTAAGAGCTCGTCTCGCTTAATCAAAACAGGACTGATGTTGCGGATGTAGGAGCGCACACAAACTTCAAAATTGATTTTCTCGGAAACGAGGGACCGTCGTACGAAAAGCCGATAGCTATGTCCTCAGAACACCCCTCTGGAACATACCGATTACTCATTAAAATCCGTGTTTAAAGCTGTCATGGTCTTCTTGTAAGAATTACGTACGAAACGTTGTTCGTTCACGAATCCAAGATAGTCGCAGATAACGGGGCCCAAGTTAAAGCCGCGCCGTGGCTATCAGCTCTCTTCGCTACAATTCTGCATTGCCGCCGAGTAAACCCAATTACCCAGAATGAGATTTTCACTCTGCAGCGGAGTGTGAAACTTTCTGGCAATTAAAACTGTGCGCCGGAGCGACACTCGAACTCGGGCCCTTTGCCTTTTGCGGGAAAGTGGTCTACCAGGAGCGCTTCTGTAATGTTTGGAATGTGGGAGACGAGGTACTGGTAGAAGTAAAGCTGTGAGGACGGGGCGTGAGTCGTGCTTGGGTAGCTCAGTTGATAGAGCACTTGCCCGCGAAAGGCAAAGGTCCCGAGTTCGAGTCTCGGTCCGGCACACAGTTTTAATCTGCCAGAAAGTTTCAAACCAAATTATGATTGATAGAGTAAAAACACTCTTCTAAAGTAAGGACAAGGCTGTTTTTAGCAAAATGATGTAAACCATTGTTTAATAAACGCGATCGGATTTTCCTTTTATCAAGTCCCAAAGACACTCTGTTGACACCATATCATTAGAGACGAGGAATTTCCTAAGCAGAACAAAGCTGGTGTAATGCGTTATCTAGCTAGAACATCCAAATGGAGAGACCTAGCAGAACAATAAAGATGTGGTCACCAAGTTGGCCATTGTTTAGGCAGGGCCGAGGTATCCGACGCATGGCTCGTTGTTGGCCCACGACAGAGGCGTCTGTCTTATTCCTGAGCAAAGATTCTTATCAAAGAGAGATGACATACTGTAAAAAACGGTGTAAAGAGGTCCTTGCAGATACTGAAATAAACACAACTGCTGTTAAGACTGGCTTACAGATATTGAAATAAACGCAGGTATAGATATGACTGGCGTGCTTCCAGAGACGAATGTTCTTTGCTAGTGTATCTTTTAGCACGAAGAAAGAGGCAGTCATGAAACAACAATAAAATTTTCTATCAAAAAATTCAATTGGTGAGCCCAAAAACTGGCCTGTCAGATGTTTGACCACGTCCTTAGAACAGAGCCTTCTGGTAAGGGTACACCTATGTGTAGGGTTTAAAAATGTTCAAATGTGTGTAAAATTTTATGGGACATGACTTAAGCAGTTATGTCCCTAAGCTTACAAACTACTTAACCTAAATTATCCTAAGGACAACCACACACACCCAAGCCCGAGGGAGACACTTCACTGCTGGGTCAGACACAGTGCACTGCAAAAACAGCCCAAGTTCGCTCAGTTCTTCGTTTTAGCCAGCACACATCTGTCCACATCCAGCTCTGGCGGCCGGCCGGAATGGCCGAGCGGTTCTAGGCGCTACAGTCAGGAACCGCGCGACCGCTATGGTCGCAGGTTCGAATCCTGCCTCGGGCATGGATGTGTGTGATGTCCTAAGGTTAGTTAGGTTTAAGTAGTTCTAAGTTCTAGGGGACTGATGACCTTAGCAGTTAAGTCCCATAGTGCTCAGAGCCATTTGAACCATTTTGAACCAGCTCTGGCCACAGCCACAACACATACAGAATCCGCCGCCTTCAGCCGCCGGGAATAGTGACCGCCTCCCACATGTGAGTCAGCTGCCACCACCAGACTGATAATTACCTGGTAACGACAAGTGCTTAAGCTCCGCAGTCATAGTGCGCCAGCCAAAGTTCTCACATTAACAAAAACTAAAGCCCCGGAAAATGTCCCTCAGACAGTCTCGTTATGATAATGGACACAATTTTGTTTTCTTGCCTAAGTCTTAGTGATTCAAAGTTATTAATTAATTTCTGATTGCTTTATACGAAGGTTAATTGAAGCTGAATGTCGCCATTATATGTACTGTTTTTATCCTCCAGCAGTTGGCACATCTAATCCCCGTGCCACCCTCAGACGCTGTTACATTACAAAAACGAGTGAGGCGGCGCAGTGGTTAGCACACTAGATTTGCATTCCGGAGGATGACGGTTCAAGTCCGCGTTCTGCCACCACGGTTTATGTTTCCCGCGATTTCTCTAAATCGCTTCGCGATGGTTCCTTTGACAGAGCACGGTCGACTTTATTCCCTAATCTTCCCTAATCCGACAGGACCGATTGAAACGTCCCCTTTGAAAAATTGTACACGACTGAGCTTAAACTGACACACAATATTTTTAGCGCAACGCAATCTGACTTTCAAAAATACCTACAAAAGAATGGCCCTGACTAACATTAACCTATACGTTTCACAAATCACTTACCTCACAAAAATCTTCGTTACTCAAGCTACAGCAATACAGCGAGCGCCACTACTGCCAGCTAAATAACAGATTCAAACTACGGAAGGCACTAACTACTAGTAGGCATAGTTAGCAAATGAAAGATTTTAATAGAGAACAAACAATGTATTTACCTTAATAGTCATCAAAAGTCATAATATATACAGCAGTTCATGACATCCATTCTTACAAATTTCAAAACTCCGCCATTTCTCTCCCCACATCCACCACTGCTGGCGGCTCACCTCCAACTGCGCAACGCTACGCGCTGTTCACATCCAGCTGCCCAACACTACAATGGCAGACAACAATGCAACCTAGCCACAGACTGCACACAGCACAGCCAGTGATTTTCATACAGAGCGCTACGTGGCGTTACCAATAAGAAAACCTAAACAGCCTACTTACATAGCCCCCACGCTCACCACAAAAAAATTTTACAAATTGTTTTGGGCAGTGGCCAATACAGATTTGAAATTTTTTTTTCATAATTACAATAACAAAGAAATCAAATGCACACACTTATTAATAGTATGTTGGTAAAAGCAAAAATTTTCTCACAGTCCATAAAGACAGTCCTCATCATTCATCACAGTAAAACTACCGTTTCTTTTCTCAAAGTCTGGGCAGTAAAAGACAATGCACATGGATGTAGTGGATTTCCATGCAGTCTTGAAGAAGTAGTGTTGTCCCTCCAACGGAAAGACAGTGCTGACTCTCGACATGCAGACAGGTAATGGGCCACAACAGAGGAAACCCACAGCAGAGTCATTCGACGTTTTGAAGAATATTGGTAGGTAGGTCATCACAGAGTAGACCCACTGTAGTCCTGGTAGAGATTACGGCATTGGTGGGCCACCAGAGGTGCAGACCCACTGCAGTCCTTGTATAAATAATGGTATTGGTGGGCCATCAAAGATGCAGATCCACTGTAGTCCATGTAGAGATAATGGTATTGGTGGATCATCAAAGATGCAGTCCCACTGTAGTCCTTGTAGAGATTGCCAGCAGCCATCTGCTGTGACTGTGCAGGTGCACAATCACCATTGAAGAGTCTTGCGGATAATATAGCAAGTCCATAAACCACCACTTGTGCACTCACAAAGTTTTTTTTCTAATTGTCCTTAGAACCAGAAATGCTGTTAACCAGTTCCTTGCTGCATTATTAACACACGTGCAAACACTATCAGTCCCTACTTCTCACATGTTGTCCATATACTATGACCAACAGAAACGTGTGCAGTGAAATGTAACTTACAAGTTACTTAATTTGATGAACTGGTGTCAATTACAATTTTATAACATAAGAATACGGTAATAATGGTACAAAATACATCATTAAAGAACATAACAATACAGGTAACATTTGCAGTACAGGCTTTACAGAAGAATCGAAATAACATATACATCAGTGTTACAGGAATTATGACACAAATACATACATGAAAGATCAGAATAATTTTTGAAACATCAACTTCACACATGAGCATTAAAACAAAACAGAATAAGTAATGTATAAGTATATTTACAAGGTAAATAACATATTATTAATGCCAATTATATTTGAGGATAACAGTATTCCTCATCATAGTGGATGTAGCTTAGTGTTAGAAGAAGAAAAAATCCTATGAAACTACACAGAGACAGGAAGAAAACAAATACACAAGGGTACACAAACACATAGTGGGATAACACAAAAGGAAAGGACAGGGTTTCTTTTCAGTGCAACATTTGGTACTGCAGTCCAACCCAAAACGTCATTCCATAGATCATTCCTCTTATTTCGACATTTGCTCCAGCCAAAAAAATCCTATCCAAGCATGCTTTCTGTATTATGTTCACATCCTTTTTCAAAAATAGTTTTTCTCCACTGTACACTACTTTTTTTGCCAAACAATTTTCTTATAGCTTCTCAATGCATTTCTTCCAATCCATCATAGTTTCTTATATAGTCTACCCCCTCTTAAGCTAACTTAAATCTACTGAGCTCAGATATATATACCAATGGACGAGGCAATGCAGCAGCACATAACAAATTAACACAAACAGCAATGACAAAAAATGCAAATTAGTAAAGCAAGCAGCAAATACAATATTACAACTAATAAAGGCAATGCGCTGCAAACAAGAAAAATAAATCCGCAGTAAAACTGCCTTAACAGAGTAATACAAAGTCAAATTCAGAAACATTATGCCTGGCAAACAGCACCAGCAAACGCAATAACTTATATCTAAACATGACAAAGCTCAAGCAGAAAAAAATATTACAGTAAAAATGGCCATATTTAATACCTGTGTCACATCTTAACACTAGGGTGATGCATCACCTTACTTACACTACTAAATAAGTTACCCAGTCATTGACAAAAATTATGTATACAATTCCTGTGAAGGGAAATGTCTTTTTGTGCTCCCTCATTTTTTTTAGTAGATTATAAAATGGTTATTTACTGGATCTGTAGGCATAAAATATCCATATTAGTACATCTATTAAATTTTATTTTAACCAATGCTGCATTGCAGCTTGAAACTAGATATTAAAGAAATGAGCAAATATATATAGCCTATAAAGAGCAATACATGAAACGTCATTCACTGGGCAAATGTCGTTTCCAAAGGCAAAAGAATCTCTCAACTAGAAAGACAATAAATGGAAAATGTTTCTCATCATTTCATTAGGCATTTCAGTAAATATCATAAATTAAAGAGTACAGTGTAATCATATCTTTTCAAGTTTCAGTGTGTCGTATTTGCGATGCTTTCTACAAAGGAATGTCAATAGCGAGGATAATGCCCTCCCCCCTTTTTTTTCTACCTGTGCCTCTGAAAAGGCACATACTAATGGCTTTTTCTCCAGGCATCTGACACAGCTGGGTGCCCACGATGCATTACGTGCAGGTGGTCACTTAACTTTCTTACAACAGCAGTTTTTGCTACAGTGATAGTCTCATATAAAAATATTTCACAGGTCAGGAATTTGCGTTACAAATCTGTAGAAACAAAATCCTATTGATATAACAGTGTCCAAAAAATTTTCGTCTGCATTGTGATACATTCACGCATTTACGCACATTTCATAACTCTTAAAGTACAATTCTTGGTTTCCAACAACCTTTTTCCCAAATCAGCGTCCCTAACCACTACTCATTATTCCTTACCTTATTACACATATACATATTCCTAGACATTCTTCAATATTTCATCATAATAAATACATAGCATAATCAAATTCTTCATATAGCATCATCTCATTGATCATAAACATACCTCAACAGCATAATACACATCGTCGTCGTAAAAATAACATCATAACACCTCAGTCAATTCTCAAAAACGTCGTATCTTTCTGCAATAATGTCAAAACCTAAAAAAAATTCTCTGCTCATTTCTAGAGTGTCATCTACCTCAAACATACTTTAAAATCATGCTCCCTTACCAAATACATCATTCAAAGCTCTTATAGTATCACAATGGTTCCAAAAAAATATGAAGAGTTCACACAGTACAGACAAAATACAATTTCATAAGTGTGAAGTTACCCAACTGTGTAATTGCGTAAACATCTGTCACTGACATAGTAAAAAAAGTTTATCTCTCAGTTAAATGATCAGATAGCTGTGTAATTTATGTGTTAGAGGAATATGGTACCGATGTGTAAAGTTGTATAAGCAAATACCATATTAGCTAGGGCTCCTTGTGCTTGCCAAACACATGGTACACAAAGTAGGTGTATACCCCCCTGAGGATTAGTGTAATTATACCCTCAGGTGTTACAGATTACAACAATGGAATGAAATGTATTACGGAAAACCTTTGTATCATTGTTTTACTGTACAACAATGAAAGACTGCAACTACAAAGTAGATTCTCTCAACAATTACGCACTAGCAATAAACAAAATCTACACTAATTACACAAACTACAAGAAAAAATCAGAAGATTCCAGTGAGGTATCCTCGGCTAAGGGTCGACATATGAAACGTCCCCTTACAACAATTTTAGAATTACTGTGCTGATAAACCTCTTATATTATTTGCTTTTCAAACAGCTGAGCAAAACTGAACGTACTCAAACATTCACTAAAGTGACACACAATATTTTTAGCGCAACGCAATCTGACTTTCAAAAATACCCACAAAAGAATGGCCCTGACTAACATTAACCTATACGTTTCACAAATCACTTACCCCACAAAAATCTTCGTTACTCAAGCTACAGCAATACAGCGAGCGCCACTACTGCCAGCTAAATAACAGATTCAAACTACGGAAGGCACTAACTACTAGTAGGCATAGTTAGCAAATGAAAGATTTTAATAGAGAACAAACAATGTATTTACCTTAATAGTCATCAAAAGTCATAATATATACAGCAGTTCATGACATCCATTTTTACAAATTTCAAAACTCCGCCATTTCTCTCCCCACATCCACCACTGCTGGCGGCTCAGCTCCAACTGCGCAACGCTACACGCTGTTCACATCCAGCTGCCCAACACTACAATGGCAGACAACAATGCAAACTAGCCACAGACTGCACACAGCACAGCCAGTGATTTTTATACAGAGCGCTACGTGGCGTTACCAATAAGAAAACCTAAACAGCCTACTTACACGATTACTTCGCTGTTTAGTCCCCTCCCCCAAACCAACCAACCAACTACTATAAGGAATACTAGTAGTTAACATTAATTAATTAGTTTCAGAGCGTGGAGCCTCAACCACAAAATCTAGTATGACAATGAGGAACGGAATGAGGAGTCATTATATCGCAGGAATAATTCCGTTATACCACTAAACTGGTGAAGCGCGAAGTCAGGTTGATAGCACGGACAGTTCAATCCTATTCTGCAGTGTATTAAAAACCGATTCGCTTGTCTCCATCCCATCAAATAACATACAAATTTACCGATAAGTTTCAAAACCGGGAAGACGTTTCAAATTATGTTGTTCGTGCGTCACTACAGTTTTCAGTTGTTTTGTTAGCTATTGTAACGTTATTCATCACTCGCAATCAACAGTAGACTGTCAGTTTTTTTTTTTTTTTTTTTTTTTTTTTTTTTTTTTTTTTTTTGCCGGCCGAAGTGGCCGTGCGGTTCTAAGCGCTGCAGTCTGGAACCGCGAGACCGCTACGGTCGCAGGTTCGAATCCTGCCTCAGGCATGGATGTGTGTGATGTCCTTAGGTTAGTTAGGTTTAACTAGTTCTAAGTTCTAGGGGACTAATGACCTCAGAAGTTGAGTCCCATAGTGCTCAGAGCCATTTGAACCCTTTTTTGTCCTAAATATAAACATATAAATAAAAATAAACGGCATTGGCAAATTGGTCTAATTTATTGCCATTTCGAGCCCAGTTTTGGGTAAAAATGTCTACGGCTGTCTGCGACTCAGATAAGTCTCAAATGTCATTTTTAAGTCTATATTCATGCTACACGAGGAATATTTGATTGGAACAGTGTAACATCATTTCACTCTTTTTTACAGTAGTTACAAGGAACAACAGGCAAAGTTCTGGAAAGCTCAAATTTGTGGCTGTGTATCGGTTACCGGTTTGGAAAACATATTACAGAAAGAATAAAGACTGTAATTCGCAGTGAAAATTTATTTTTGTAACCTGATATATTATGGTCTTCAGGTCCTCTCCTACATCGGACTAATGTTTTATTCATACAGGATTTTTACATAACCTTCTACTGGAGTAATGATAACGTTGTAAATCGTATCAACAGAAGTGAAAGATTATTTGAAATATGATTTGAAAGTTTCTTAGGGCCTTTCCAATAACAGTACTGAATAGGGGCTAGTAGGGGCTAGTAGTACTACTAAACTAGAACATACGCACGTATTTTGTGTGTAAAAAAATGACATGAAACATCCTTGTGAATTAAAACTTGTTGTTGGAGCGGGACTCGGACCCGGAACCTTTGCCTTCCGCGAGCAATTGCTCTAACGATTCATGTAGCCAGCCGCCACTCACGACCTCTCTGGCCCCCCACACCCCACTCACACTTGTACTTCCGCCATCACCTGTCTCCTTTCCAAACTTCAGAGTAGTCCTCATGCAGAACTTGTGGGACTGGAGCTATGGATAAATGGCTTAGCTACAGCCTAGGGGATTGTTTCGAGAATGAATTTTCATTCAAACAGGGTGTTGTGGCATAGCGAGGCCTAAGAAATGCAGTTGGACTACCGTAACTAATGAATTTTGGGAATTAGAAAGGCATGTTGGGGAAGGATCGCTCTCAATTGATGGGATTTAGGGGCCGTACGAAAGCAAAAGCAGACACTAGGATGTAGGTCGCTAGCAATGTTTTGAAGTAGGATATGTGATTCAGGCCAGTGATATATTGTGGGAAATAATTCGCAGTTGGATACTTGCTGCCAAAAGTGAGTTACAAAAAGTAACTGTGCGATACAGTGGAACAAGAGGGATTTTCCTATGATGAGGACGAGCTTGTTTGCTGTCTTGTTCACATAAAAGCGTTAACGTCGAGGAGAGATTTAGTAGTAGTTCAGCTGTCAGATTCGGTGTTTGGCCTTGAAAACGAATAGAAATAGTGATCTGAGACTGTAGAGTCGTATTAGGAACTATACATCTGTTTCACGCACAACAGGCGAAAAATTATGTGCTTCTTTTTGCTAGCAGCTTCCACTTCAAGTTAGCAGTTAAATTTTTCGTGTGGAAAATAGTGTGAAGTTGATTAACAGTTCAAAAATTTATGTGTCGACATGAGAAGATGAAACATTGCCTCGTGATCGCCGTATCGGGGTGCGCTCGCGACTGTACTCTATTATACGGCCCGGCGCTGTGATGACGTATTGCGCAGACAAATAGTGCGGAGGGACTGCTGGAGAGAATTTCTCAAAGATGTCCTTTCTCGTTTTGGCATTGACGCACGACGTTTGGGGCTCAGGAAGGAGGCGCGAGGGGCGCGTACGGGAGTGGTCCCGGGGTCGACGCCCGGCGAAGTCGCTGTGTTGGCCTGTCCCACCCCAGTGAACTGGTGCGTGCCCAGACTGCGGAGCGCGGCGCCGGATGGCCGCACCTGTCACGCTGGATTCTCCGGCCTGCGGGCCACACCCAGCTCTGCCCACGTCTGGAGCGGCGAGCAGAGTTCGTCGTACTTTACGAGCAGCTCTGAGGCGCCAACTGGTCCATACTGCTGTCCAACAGCTGTCACGTCTCTCGAGCTGGCTTAGTGCTGAGCTATCAGCTTGTGTCTCTCACTGTCACACTCATGTATATATTTGAGTCTGTTATGCCGTACACCTAATAATCTCTACGTTTAAGATCGTTTATTTCATAAACAAGACAGAACTAAAGCTGTGACGTGGGTCGTGAATGGCGTCTGGGTGGTTCAAGCCAAGAGAGAAACGATGCTGAGGAATATCACAGAGTTGTTGGCAGACTATCGTGCTGGCTCCAGTTTAGTATGGGACGCTACGAGTTTCGCGGCACTGAAGGGAACTTGTGAAATGCAAGAAAAAAAGTGAAGTTAAAATGGGAGAAATACATCACGGAAAACAATTACGTTCAAATACTTCTGCTCTTCGTGTAATTGCTATCCTAGGAAACTAACGAATCAAACTCCTCACTTACCTTGCATATATCCTCTCAATAATGTTTTAAGGAATAATTTTGTAGGCGAACTCATCACTGCGGAAAAAGTATCCGTCGCACAAAAGCGAACAGTAAGAGTAATGTATGATATTCATCTGCAGTCTTCTGATAGGTACCTCTTCAAGGGATTCGGCATTTAGCTGCGCCTTCACAATATACGCTGTCGCTAGTGAAATTCGTCTTAAACAAACCGTCGGAATTTTAGAAGAGTAGTGATGTCCATACTGAGAACACTAGAAGGGAAGACGATCTTTATTACTCATTATGCCACCCATCAGTGGCCCAGGAAGGGGTTAGATATGAATCGACCAAATTTTTTCATCTCTTCTCCAACAACTTAAAATGTCTCATGGTAAAAAAAGTTTTGAATCCAACTTAACATCTTCTCTTCTGCAGTTTCATCCGTTGAATGCATCACGCATGTAATAGGATTACTCCATATCTATTGTGTGACTATCATGTGTGTTGTGTGCACGTTACTCAAGTATGTCAGTGGAATTTTGCTGTGATAAGCACTTTTAGTGCAGATCTGTTTTGAAAATGAACGGCCACATTCGAAATTAGTCACCAACAAAAATGAAAAGCAACTTCTGATCAAATCCTTCTATTCCGCAAACGAATTTTTAAGAACTGGTAGCACGTGAAAAGAAAACGAAATTTTAAATGTAGGTGCCGAGGAATGCTCGAAAAATAATATGTTCATTTATGTTAAATTTAGCACTCTGTATCATTTAGGAACCAGAAAACAGCCGGTAATTAGCTACCCACTAAAGCTAATCATTTTTACGAAATCTGTAAACCGTGTAGTTGCTCACCGTTTCGGCGGAAAAAATATGTTGAAATGATCTATGTAACGTATAGCTGACTAACTAAGTTAGTAACCACTCACAAACCATTTTCACGTGATTTTGTGTTGAGTGGCAGGTATAAGACATTGTCGACGCTGTACAATGCTCCCCAGAAACTCACCATCCAATAAAGTACAATGTTCCAGTTGCACTAAACCACTCCTTTACTTAACTGGACATGTCTACAGATAGAAATAAGGTCTGTTAACTTCACAAAAGTGGTGATCTCACACATCCATTTTATCACGTGGAATCGCCCATAATCTGCCATAATATTCCCAAAGACACAATAAGACGGAAAAATACTCCTTAAAGCCGGAGCTACAGTGTCCAGTAGAACGGAGCTCATCACAGTTATCCAGCGAATGGCAGACAATTTTTTCTCAACAGTTGAAACCAGAGAAGAAAGTGATGCTGCACGCTGGGATCTGGAGCGAAGTAGACGTTATAACTCACCCAAGAGGTGTCCCGTTGGGTTTAAGTCTGCATTGTAGGCGGGCCAGTCCATTTCAGGAACGTTATTGTCAACAGACCGTTGCCTCATAGATGCTGCTTTATAACGGGGTGCATTATGCTGTTCTGATTCTGTACTGTACTTCCGTGGATTAGCAATGAAAAGTCTACAATAGCAGAAGAGGCCGACGTCGATGAAGGCGACTTGGAGAGCAAAAGATGCACAATAAGAGGGGAAAAGCATCAGTTACTCTGCACATGTCACGATCTTTCCTCGTGTAGCAATTTCATAAGCGCAATAAGGGACCCACACCGTAATCACGACAAACGCCCCTACACTGTAACACCGTCCCCTCACTACTGCATTGTTGGCACTACCCATAATGGCAGGTGACGTTCTCCAGGCATTCAACAAGTCCAAACCCTTCCTTCGGATTGCCATAGGGTTGGCGTGATCCATCACTCCAAGTCACTCGTTTCCAGTCATCCACTATTCAAAGTCGTCGCTCTTTAGAACACCTTAAGAGACTCTTAGCGTCGACTACAGAAATGTGTAGCGTATGAGTATCTGTTCGACCGTTGTAGCCCATTCTTTGTAACTCCCTGCGCACAGTGACTGTGCTCACTGGACTGCTGGTAGCACTCTGGAAAACACGACTGTTTCCTTCCGGAAATTTCATGTGATTTTTTTGCAATCATCTTCCGCAAAGCTCGATGATCCCTGTCCGTCGTACATGAGGCCTGCCTGTTCTTTGCTTAGCTATGGTTGTTCTTTCGCGTTTCCACTTCACAAACACATTGGTAACAGTCTACTTGGGCAGCTTTTAAGGGTTGAAATGTGTCTGGTGCTTTTGTTTCTCAGCTTACATCCAGTTACTTTTGATCGGATTGTGTACGTTCTGTTATATGGAACCATGTAAAAGAAGACTCACTTAAAAACACAGCACGTTTCTATGGGTCGGTAGAGCAGGTTTTAAGCTTCTTTCATTCCTGAGGTCTCCTCTTTAAAACTCCCCTTTTTTTTTACAGGGGGTTGGACAATGGAATCTCACGGCCAACATCAGATTGGTTCATCTCCCAATGTGCTGTTTTACCTGACCGTGGAGTTTAAGTCGACAGTAACTTTCATGACCGTGCTGTTTTCTCTAGGACGTAACAACTTCCTTCATTCCTTTCGTTTTCCTTTGAGTGGGTCTAGTTTTAATTCTGTTATTGTGTTAATATCATGCAAAGTTTTCCCACAATTTCAGTACGCTGTCATGAGCCTAGGCACAGTAGCTTTATGGAAATAACCTTTTACAGGGTGTTTCAAAAATGACCGGTATATTTGAAACGGCAATAAAAACTAAACGAGCAGCGATAGAAATACACCGTTTGTTGCAATATGCTTGGGACAACAGTACATTTTCAGGCAGACCAACTTTAGAAATTACAGTAGTTACAATTTTCAACAACAGATGGCGCTGCGGTCTGGGAAACTCTATAGTACGATATTTTCGACATATCCACCATGCGTAGCAATAATATGGCGTAGTCTCTGAATGAAATTACCCGAAACCTTTGACAACGTGTCTGGCGGAATGGCTTCACATGCAGATGAGATGTACTGCTTCAGCTGTTCAATTGTTTCTGGATTCTGGCGGTACACCTGGTCTTTCAAGTGTCCCCACAGAAAGAAGTCACAGGGGTTCATGTCTGGCGAATAGGGAGGCCAATCCACGCCGCCTCCTGTATGTTTCGGATAGCCCAAAGCAATCACACGATCATCGAAATATTCATTCAGGAAATTAAAGACGTCGGCCGTGCGATGTGGCCGGGCACCATCTTGCATAAACCACGAGGTGTTCGCAGTGTCGTCTAAGGCAGTTTGTACCGCCACAAATTCACGAAGAATGTCCAGATAGCGTGATGCAGTAATCGTTTCGGATCTGAAAAATGGGCCAATGATTCCTTTGGAAGAAATGGCGGCCCAGACCAGTACTTTCTGAGGATGCAGGGACGATGGGACTGCAACATGGGGCTATTCGGTTCCCCATATGCACCAGTTCTGTTTATTGACGAAGCCGTCCAGGTAAAAATAAGCTTCGTCAGTAAACCAAATGCTGCCCACATGCATATCGCCGTCATCAATCCTGTGCACTATATCGTTAGCGAATGTCTGTCGTGCAGCAATGGTAGCGGCGCTGAGGGGTTGCCGCGTTTGAATTTTGTATGGATAGAGGTGTAAACTCTGGCGCATGACACGATACGTGGACGTTGGCGTCATTTGGACCGCAGCTGCAACACTGCGAACGGAAACCCGAGGCCGCTGTTGGATCATCTGCTGCACTAGCTGCGCGTTCCCCTCTGTGGTTGCCGTACGCGGTCGCCCTACCTTTCCAGCACGTTCATCCGTCACGTTCCCAGTCCGTTGAAATTTTTCAAACAGATCCTTTATTGTATCGCTTTTCGGTCCTTTGGTTACATTGAACCTCCGTTGAAAACTTCGTCTTGTTGCAACAACACTGTGTTCTAGGCGGTGGAATTCCAACACCAGAAAAATCCTCTGTTCTAAGGAATAAACCATGTTGTCTACAGCACACTTGCACGTTGTGAACAGCACACGCTTACAGCAGAAAGACGACGTACAGAATGGCGCACCCACAGACTGCGTTGTCTTCTATATCGTTCACATCACTTGCAGCGCCATCTGTTGTTGAAAATTGTAGCTACTGTAATTTCGAAAGTTTGTCCGCCTGAAAATGTACTGTTGTCCCAAGCATTTTGCAACAAACGGTGTATTTCTATCGCTGCTCGTTTAGTTTTTATTGCCGTTTCAAATATACCGGTCATTTTTGAAACACCCTGTACGTTTTTGCTAACAAAATGAGAGAAAAACATTCCTTTTGGTACAAGCTGCTTTAGCTAGCACTGGCGTCGTCTAAGGATGCAACAGCGATTTTAGAAATTTTTTAAGGCTTTCCTGGCCACTTGTTGTCTTTTCTATTTGTATCTTAGGCCGAATTTTGATTGATGATTTTTCTGACATTTCGGCAGCACGAATTGCTGCTATTGTCAGAGTTTCATCCTCTATTGTTGGTAGCGGACCGGATACGAGTTCGAGGCTGCAGATTAAATGTAATGGTGCGCCATCGTCCAAGGGCTTTTCCGCGGTCATTGTCTCTGTGGCTCTCCCCTTGCTACCTGCGACGGTTGTTGCAGCATGGAAATCCAGCATCCGTTCACCACGAAGATTTCTTCTTTACCATTGAGCCGTTGTCATGTTCATGTATTTCTATAGCTTCCCTGAGCAAGCGAGTGTGATAGCTGTTCTCTGAGGAAAGAACTTCATGTCGACGAATTTTAATATGTAATCTTCGTTGACCCATTATGGATCATGTGACAACATCTGGCTTGTATTTCTTGATGCAATAATTTACCAATGCCGTATGTATTGCATAAACTTATTTTATGAACTTCTTATATGCTACCAGTTTCGGCATTAGGTTAATGCCATCTTCACGCCCCACACGACTATGACGTGTGGGGCCTGAAAATGGCATCAATGTAATGCCTAATTCCGTAGCCATATGTTCATGCAAATCCGAATGTTCTGCACCATTTGATACGGCTAAAGCTGCTTTCATCCCACTGCAAGTCGCTTGCAAATCCCCTTGAATAGTCTTGAAAAGCGCATCATTGTTTCTTGGAACAAACGCCAATTTTGTTCGACTTTCAGAATTTCATCACTAACATAAGCACACCCGCTACGAAATTCTACAAATAAATTCTAAACACTGTTTTTTTGAATGATTCAGGTTACAAAAAAATAGAATAAAGTTATATGAGGCTTTAACAGCGGCTTTTGGGTTTATGAAGGTCGTAAAGTATCATTCAACGAAGACTTATAAGTGAAAATTCCATTTTATCACAACACTACTTTTTAAATGCTCAATTTGAACAAGCTGTTCGGCCAGTTTCTGGGCTGTATTATTTTAAAAATAAAAAAAGACAAATTTTTAAGCAACAGTAATGTCACGTATCACAAGCGCCGTCTAGTTGCGTCACAACCTTAGACTGTACAATACGAGTACTATCCCAGCAGTGCTCGCCGTTCAGAACTCTTCCAGAAGTCGTGTAGTACAGTGGGCACACAAGAGACGACGTCAGGATGTCACAGGTGGAACAGGAAACACGATGGTCATATTACGCTGTGTGGTACGGCAAACGGTGGAAAGAAGTCTACCCATTTAAAAGAATCACGTTAAAGGATTCGTGATGCTACAAGCATCACAGAATAAACTAAACACGCTGAGCCCGACTATAGAATATACTTTACCTCATGTGCTTTGTGTGCACCACTTGTTTTCTTTAATGCATGTTTTCGGTAGGTGACAGCATCACAGACTTAACATGTTTACGAGATATAAAGTTAATTTGTGATTGATTTTAGAGACTTGCGATTCTAAAGCGTTTAGATTGTGCTGCAGTGTCGGTATCCCTTCGACAGCATGCGTAACTAATTAATTCCAAAACGCCGCGCATAAAAACAGGATTTTTCCAGTGCTCATACCTATGGTTCTAGTGGTGAAAAAACGTAGGCTCAGGTGTTTTGGATAGCTCTTGGGCTTGGGACGATTAATATACCCAACAGAAGAATCGTCTTAGTGTCACTATCCTACAGTAAGGGGTCAAAGCATGACTATTACACACTTAGTTTTGCTTAGGCAAATGGAGAAAATAGCTTCGTTTTTTTTATTTTTTTATGTGGTTTAAACGGGCTTAATGGGACTTATGAGGCACCATTAGTTCATCCGGAGTTCCTCGGAAAACCCTAAAAAATGGTTTTTTGCTATGCTTTCTCCGTCACCAGCGGACCTAAGCCCCGCCGAGGATTCCAAGAAAGCTATGCACAGCAAGTGGGTGTATAACATCACGCTCTCGAACAACTGTGGACGTGTTCTTGATATCTTTATCCACTTCAAAGTTACCCTGCTTCTACATTTAAAATCCGTTGTGAGAAGAAATCTAAAAAACAAATAACCGCAAAAATTGCTCAAATTTCAACTATATATTCTCTAGGCTTTTATGTAGAAGAGCCGTCTCCCCATTTTCAAAAATTTTATCCGTTACTGAGAAACACCCCAAAAACTTCCATTTTTGCGTACCAAAACTCAGCCGCGGGTTCCGAGACGGCTATGTGCAGCAAATGACAGTAATTTTTGCGATGTATTCCTAAGATAGCGGTCTCCAACAATTTTGAAAATTTTCTTGATATTTTTATTCGTTTCCAAGTACAGAGATCCAATTGTACCCTGTTTTTACATATAAGAAACGCACATAAAATCCGGTGTGAGTTTATAAAGTGACATAGCATGGGGAAATGAGCTATGAAGTGTCTCTGTTATCATCTGGGAACCCCATGTTTTAACACTGAAGCACATGCAGTATTTTTTTGCACGTTAAATACAGTCTAAGAAGTAAAATTAGTTTTGCTTAACTTCAATTTCACGTAATTAAAGTATATAAATTTTACTACTTTTCAGTCGGAGCACAAAAATGCGAATAGGTTGACGTTTATTTATTTATTTTTTTTTTAAAAGACGCTAACTGAGAAGTGGGGTACCAGCTATCTCGTTCCTGGGCAGCTTTAAATATTTCTCCAAAAATTTTGGCATGCAAATATATTCACGCTTTTTTATGCTGAGGGAGAAGAAATGAAACGGAAAAATAGTAACTACTAGAAGATTGTAGACAGTGAGTGTGTTATAGAAAGAACGAAGGAGATAAGGACAGTGTGAGAGAGAGGGAGGGTCATAGAGGCATTGGAATACTTTTGACAGTGACAGAACAGTGCTAGGAAGATAGTAGAGGTGATAATGCTGGCGGGGGTGGTAAGGGGGGGGGGTAAGAAGGAATAAAGAGCAAGACCAAGTGGAAGTAGATGAGAGCCATTGATAATGAGAGAGAGAATATATGACAGTGAGAAGGAGGAGGAGAGAAATAGTGATAGTGAGAAGAGACAGCTGCAGTGGGAAGAGAGGAATGAGATATGAGCAGTAAGAGAGGACAAGAGAGGGGGACTGATGATGAGAGGAGTCTGTAGCAGCAGGACAGAACGAAGGCGACTGTGGCTGTTAAACAGGACACAATGGCAGAGAGACACAAAAAGATACTGACTATGAGTAGGGCTGAATGAGTGAGTTAGAATGGGCAAGTGGGTGTGGATGGGTATGAGTGACTAATAACAATGGCCTAGCGGGTGTGATTGAGCTACAGTTACGGAAGCCGGCGCCAATTTAAGGTGAGCTAGATGTTAAAAATGCGCGAATATGTTCGAAAGACAAAATTTTTGGGAAAGTTTTTCAAAGGTGCTGAGGAAGGTGGAATGGGGCAGCTGATACCCCACTTTTCAATCCGAGTCTTTTAATTAAACAGGAACACGTTTATATCTTTTTCGCAGTGATCCGATCATGATTCCGCTGGTTTTAATATATCTCACTCTATCGCATAAGTGGTTGTTTATTTCGTCACAAGAATACAGCGATGGTTTTTTCAACGTAGCACTGGATCTACATTCGGCCACATTTTGTGGCATTTTTCCCATAATTTTTAGATGTTTGACATTCTGTTTTCTGAATATTGCACATATTTAAGTTATTTTCTAACATGAATAGTATTCACTTTGAACACGTCCTAAAAGTCTGGTGAATCACAACAGTTATATATATATTTTTTTAATTTGGCAGCTTAGTCTTATTTTGTTGCAGAAAAATTAACTGACCACTAGTACGAGTACAAACGTCTCATTCATAAAATCTAAACTCAGGACTGAAGAATAAAAATGGAATATCAGTTGAACAACAAATACAGGTCTAAGTTCTGAACAATTGTACGGTGCTCAGCTACGGCACACATGCCAATGTCTACATATGTAAAGACGTAATTTGTAAGTTAATGCTGTGGACGTGATTCAGAGGGAATGCGCTTGGCTGAACAAAGATAGATCCCTCGCTTGCAAAAAGAGCACTTGTTGAAATTTTTCAGTGACGCTTTAGTTGCACTGTGCAAGCGCTACAAGGTTGTCTCAGTACGCAAGAGCGCTCCAAGAACACACATTGACATGGCGTTCACGTTTGGACGACATGACGTCGCAAAGCGGTAGAAAGAGGTACGCATCCGAAGTAGTGGAAAGCGACGGTCTTTAGTTTCACATTATGTCGCTCACGAACATGTTAATTTACATAAAAGCGAAAGGGATAAACTGTTGCAGTTTAAAATAATTTATTGCACTGGCGTAATACTGAAAGACTACGCACTAACGATCTGA
Organism: Schistocerca cancellata; assembly: GCF_023864275.1. Classification (NCBI taxonomy): domain Eukaryota; kingdom Metazoa; phylum Arthropoda; class Insecta; order Orthoptera; family Acrididae; genus Schistocerca; species Schistocerca cancellata. The sequence goes on from NC_064634.1 coordinate 169,476,688, forward strand.
TAGGCCGATTTGGTATCTGATACGGTCAGTTTAGAAGTACAGAATCATAATATGTCGTTTATATTAATAAAAGTGACACAGAAAGTACCGATTATCCGGCTTATTACTTAGTAAGTGGCGATGTCGCTCTTACTACTTAGTAAGCGTGACATCGCCTCTTACTAAGTTTCCTCTTCTTCCACAGGATGACCACATCATTTACGAAAAGACTATGCAACATCAGTATGACCTTACTGTAAAGTTGTTTTTGTAATGCCATTTAGCCTGAAGATGAGGTTTAACCCTCGAAACATATCGCTAAATAAATAAGTAATACAATAGTTGACAATGTTTGTGACTGGTAGCGGTAATCTAAAAAAAACTTTTACATATTTAGAAATTGTGCTCGATTATATTTTATATTGTGTTCCTGTACTATGTGAAAATGTGCCTGGTGTAAGAAAACGTTACGTTTAAAGCATTTATTTACAGGTTATCATTATTGTAATGATTATGTTTCATAATAATGAGTAACTTATTATTTTCAATTAACAAAATACACGTATGTGAAACGGTAAAATAAAAAAAGTAAACATAAAACAAGTATTTAAAACCACCCCATGAACATGGACCTTATCGTTGGTGGGTGGCTTGCGGGCCTCAGCGATACAGATAGCCTTACCGAAGGTGCAACCACATCCAAGAGGTATCTGTTAACAGGGCAGACAAATGTGTGGTTCCTGAAGAGGGGCAGCCGCCTTTTCAGTAGTTGCAGAGGTAACAGTCTGGATAATTGACTGATATGGGCTTCTAACAACAACCAAAACGGCCTTGATGCGCTGATATTGAAAACAGCAGAATGCAAGTGGAAACTACAACAGTAATTTTTCTTGAGGGTACGCAGTTCTACTCTGTAGTTAAATTATGATGGCATCCTTTTGGGTAAAATGTATCGGCGGTAAAATAGTCCCCCATTCGGATCTCCCGGCGGGTACTACTCTGGAGGATGTTATTATCAGGAGAAATAAAAGTGGCATTCTACTCATCAGAGCGTGGCATGTTAGATCCCTCAATTGAGAAGGTAGGATAGAAGATATAAAAAGGGAAATCGATAGGTTGATATAGATATATAGATATATAGATAGATATAGATATAGTGGGAATTAATGAAGTTCGGTAGAAACAGGAACAGGGCTTCTGGTCACAACAATACGGGTTATAAATACAAAATCAGACACAGTTAATGTAGGAGTAGGTTTAATAGTGAATAACAAAATAGGAATGCGCGTAATGTACTATAAGCAACGTAGTGAATTCATTATAGTAACCAAGACTGACACAAAGCGTCCGCAGTAGAATAAGCTTATATGCCAACTGTCTCCGGAGGTGATGAAGAGATTGAAGAAGTGTATTATCAGATAAGATATATTACTCAGATAGTTAAGGAAGACGAAAATTTAATTGTGTTGGGGGACTGGAATTCGATAGGAGGAAAAGGAAGAGAACGAAAAATACTAAGTCTGGACTGGGGAAAAGGAATGAAAAGGATGTCGCCTGGTAGAATTTTGTACACAGCATAATTTAATCATCGCTAACACTTGGTTTAGGAATCACGAAAGAAAGTGTATACTGGGAAGAGACCTGGAGGCACAGGACAGTTTCAGAGGGATTATATAATTGCAATACACAGATTTCGGAATCAGATTTTAAATTGTAAGACACTTCCAGAGGCAAATGTGGACTCTGGTCACAATTTAATGGTTATGAACTTTAGGTTAAAGAAATTGCAAAAAAAAAAAAAAAGGAAATTACGGAGATGGGACCTGGATAAGTTGAAAGAACCAGAGCTTGTTGAGAGTTTCTGAGGGAGTATTAGGGAGTGATTGACTAGAACATGGGAAAGGAAATTCAGTGGAAGCCGAGTGGGTAGCTTTCAGAGATGAAATAGTGAAGTCAGCTGAGAAACAAATACGTAAAACCACAAGGTCTAGTAGATCTACCTGGGTGACACAGAAGATACTGACCGTCTCCAATGACCTCTATGTCAGCGCGATGTTAAACTCAAACTTACTTCTTTTCTTTCAGATGATACTGAAATTAATTGATGAAGGAAGAAAATATAAAAATGTTGCAAATGAAACAGGCGAACGAGGATACAAACATTTAAAAAATTAAATTGACAGTATGTGCAAAATGGCTAAGCAGGAATGGCTATAGGACAAATGAAAGGATTTAGAAGCGTGTACCATCCGGGGAAAGATGGATACTGCTACGGGAAAATTAAAGAGGTATTTGGAGAAAAGACAAGCAGGGGTACGAATATCAAGAACTCGGATGGAAAACCAGTTCTAAGCAAAAAAGGGAAAGCAGAAAGGTGCAAGGAGTGTATTAGAGGGTCTGTACAAGCGAGATAAGCTTGCAGGCAATATTATAGAAATGGTAGAAGACGTAGATGGAGGTGAGATTGGGGACATTAAACTGCGAGAGGAATTTGACAGAGCATTGAAAGACCTAAGTCGAAACAAGGCTCCCTGTGTAGGTGACTTTCCGTTAGAACTATTGATAGCCCTGAGAGCCAGCCATGACAAAACTCTTCCGTCGGGTGAGCAAGAAAAGGCGAAATACGCTCAGACTTCAAGAACAATGCAGTAATTCCAATTCCAAAGAAACATGTTGCTGACAGGACTGAATATTACCGAATTCTCAGTTCAGTAAGTCATGGTTGCAAAACAGTAACACGAATTCCTTACAGAAGAATGGAAAAACTGTTCAAGCCGACCTCAAGGAAGATCAGTTTGAATTCCGGAGAAAAGTAGGAACACGTGAGGCAACACTTGACCCTACGACTTGTCTTAGAAGATAGGTTACGGAAAGGCAAATCTACGTTTATAGCATTTGTAGACATAGAGAAAACTTCTGACAGTGTTGACTGAAACACTCTCTTAGAAATTCTGAAAGCAGCAGCGGTAAAATAGAGGGAGCGAGAGGCTATTTACAACTTGTAGCGAAATCAGACGGTAGTTATAAGAGTCGAGGGGCGAGAAGAGGAAGCAGTGATTGAGAAGGGAGTGAGACAGGGTTGTAGCCTATCCCCGATATTATGGCGTCTGCACATTGAGCAAGCACTATAGGGTATCAAACAAAATTTGGAGAAGGAATTAAACTTCAAGGAAACTATAATTCGGTCACAGACAGCAAAGGACTTGGAAGAGCAGCTGAACGGAGTGGATAGTGACTTGAAAGATGGATATAAGATGAACATGAATAAAGGCAAAAGAAGGGTAATGGAATGTAGTCGAATTAAATCTTGCGAATCAGAACGAATTAGATTAGGAGACGAGACACTTAAAGTACTACATGAGTTTTACTATTTAGACAGCGAAATAACTCATGATAGCCGAAGTAGAGGATACAAAATGTAGTCTGGAAATGGTAAGAAACACGTTTCTGAAGAAGAGAAATTTGTGAACTTCAAGTATACATTTAAGTGTTAATAAGTTTTTTCTGAAGGTATTTGTATGGGGTGTAGCCATGTAAGGGAGTGAAAGGAGTGAATCATGGTTGATGAACAGTTTAGACAAAAAGAGAATAGAAGCTTTCCAAACGTGGTTCTACAGAAGAATGGTGAAGATTAGATGGATGGATCACGTATGTAGTGTGGAGGTACTGAATAGAATTGGTGAGAAAAGAAATTTATGGCACAACACCACTAGAAGAATGGATCGGTTGATAGGACACATTCTGACACATCAAGGGATTACCAGTTTAGTATTGGGAATAAGGGTCAGAAGTAAAAATCATAGAGGGAGACCAAGAGATGAATATGTTAAGCAGATTCAGAAGAATGTAAGTTGCAGTAGTTATTCAGAGATGAAGAGGCTTGCACAGATGGAGTAGCATGGAGAGCTGCGTCAAACCAGTCTTCGGACTGAAGACCACAACACCAACAATTAGAATAACTAACTTGATTGGGAATGAATGTTTAGATATTTTAATTAAGTATCTCGAAAATACAGCACATTATGTAGAACTTATTTTGCAAAAATGGTATTTGAGAAACCAACTTTATTATATCGGGATGTATTTATCTTGAAAACTTCTTTAATGTCTGTTTTAACAAAAGTTTTCATTTTGCAAAATTAATTAATGGTGATGGGCTAGTTTGCAAATTTAAAATAATTACAAAATTCGATTATACAGTTCTCAAGAACTTTAATTACACATAAACTCTGATATGAAAAATATTGTTTATGTATCATAGTTTCGAAGATATCCCAACCAATATGCTAAATTACTTTTCGAAGTGTGTTTTACCACTTAAAAGTGAAACTGGGCACAAACAAAGGAATATGAATTATTTTGCCCCATCTATACACCTGCCAACTTTCATCAAGTTCGTTTATTGGCACTTAGGAATGTTCCTTTGTAATTATTAACCCCCGGACAACAAGTCTGGCGTAACAGCAATAGATTATATACACAAGCCTTCCTCGTGAATCTGTCTGTCTTAGTGACAACTGTATGAAAATCCCCACAATGGTTTTTCAGATTAGCGTTCACAAACGAGCAGAAAAATGAGGCAGAGCAGTCTAATTCAGTAATATGTATAGTTGTATAGATAACGATTGCGAGAGCTCGTCAATTTAAATCACTTGGCGACGAAGAGACCTTTAGTGATTAGGCCTAATGGCAGCGGTATTACTGGTAGCACTATGATTAGCAGAATTTCGCAATTTTTCGCGTCGATCTTTCTCTTCATGGTATCTGTGCAACACTTACACTCAACATTCTCATAATTCCTAAGACTATATCTATTTCCAGTGTCACAGCCCTCTTATGTTTTAGAGAACCTCATTGCTCTATAGATGCCCACTTATCTTCTCTCTTCTTTTTAAAAGTATTATCCACAAAATTCTGTTCTGCTTGACTCTTATCAAGAAATTGTAACCTGTATCCTTATGAGACCATTTGGTATTCAAGTTGCGCCTGAAACACCACAACTCAAAATAATACATACTTTTGTCCCTCTGAGTCCCGGAATACTGGATACACAGCAATATTCGAAACACATGCTTTCACAAAACCTTGCCCTGATTTCTGTACTGTTAATAAATAATGTCGTGTGCCTAGTGCCTCCCCTCGGGTAGACCGTTCGCCGGGTGCAAGTCTTTTTGATTTGACGCCACTTCGACGACTTGCGCGTCGATGGGGATGAAATGATGATGATTAGGACAACAAAACACCCAGTCCCTGAGCGGAGAAAATCTCCGACCCAGCCGGAAATCGGACCCGGGCCCTTAGGATTGACCGTCTGTCACACTGACCACTCAGCTACAGGTGGCGGACTCTGTACTGTTACTTTTAGTTGTTAGGGTCATTTAGTTTATGAGTATTTATCTTGAATAATTCTACCACTTACTACTTTGCTCTACAATTCTTGCGGTCTTACTTTTTTGGGGAGTAAAGGAGTTATCTTGGTACGGTGTACGAGAAACTTCAAAAAGTTAGACATTATAATGTCAGGCCAAGTAACGTTTACTGAATTCTGTTCTATACTTCAAGACGACAAAGATACATTTTCCAACATAGTGACCAAGTGTCTCTAAACAGTGGCTGGAACGTTCTACCAGTGGTTCAGTTCCTGGACGACAAAAATTCGGTTCTTGTCCAAGGAGCTATTCGAGAACTGCTGCGTGAAGTCCTCATTATTCGAAATTGTCTATAGAATTTCGTTTAGTTGCTCCTTGCTCTCTCCAGCAATTTAACTTAGCGTACCTCTTCATTATTTAACTAGCATTTCCGGAAAGTAGCGTAAATTTTACGTTGCTGTTTCAGAAACTTTGCACTATTGTTTTTGTTTACACACTGTTGCGTATAGGCCAAATTTGTGGAACCATATTGTCGCGTTTATCTGTAACTATTACGTTTATCATGAGTGAAAAGTGCTTGACTTGCTGTAGAATTGTTAGGCCGGGGCTTTGGTGTGATGGGTGCTGTAGTTTTTTCCATGTGGGTGACTGTAGTGGCGTGGGAATAGGGGAAGTAAATGAGACTCATCAGTGGTTTTGTAGGATTTGTAGTAGAGATAGGAGGATACTAGAACAGGAGGGGAAAATTGCCGCCGTTTAGGCTGAGTTAGACAAGGCCAGGGGAGACCTTGATAGGTTAAGGAGGGAGAAGGGTAAAGAGAAGTGGGAAGTGGTAACAGACAACAGGAGGAACAGGCCTAGAACTTTGTCTGACAGCTTCATGGTGAATGTGGAAAGTAGATTTGACCTGTTGGTTCAGTTAGAAGCTGGTGAGCCTCAAGCAGTTGCAGGTGTAGACAGGGCACAACAAACTTTCAGCAGCAAATTGAAAAGTAAGAATGTAGGGAAATCAATAAAGAGAAAGAAAGTGTTGTTGTTAGGAAGTTCCCATGGAAGAGGTGTTGACCAAATTTTGCAGGATGAACTAGGATCAGAATACCAGGTCACCAATTATTTTAAACCTAGTGCTTGTCTGGAGCAGGTGACAGGGGATTTAGGATCACTATGCAAAGATTTCACTAACGAAGACACCGTGGTTATAGTGGGTGGGGCAGGTAACAGTATTGACAGAGATCCTGGGTACAGTATAGAGTGTGACCTGGTAAAGATTGCATCAGCATCGAAGCATACTAGTGTTGAATTTGTATCTGTTCTTTGGCGCCATGACCTACCTCATTTGAATTCTTCTGTCAAGAGAGTTAATTTGGAGCTGGAACAGCTGCTTATGTCGGGTGCAGGGTCACACATTGGTGTGGTTCCTATAGATTCTCCCAGTAGGTGGGTTTATACTAGGCATGGCCTTCACCTCAACAGGAAGGAGAAGGGTATATTGGCTGGGGAAATAGCAGGAAAGTTAAAGGGGGGAGGCACTGTCATGAGTGGTAAAATACCAGTGGTTGTAGGGATCAGAAAAGACCCTTTTTAGGGTAGGGAGGACAGAAAGAAAGCAAATTTTAAGAGATGTTAGAACTGAGACAAACCTTCAGTTTGAGAAAGAAATCAAAAAACATAATTCCAGCTTATTACATCAGCATAAACAGCTATTGGTTAAGAATTTTAAACAGTCAGCAGATATTTTAACTCTACCCAATTTTAACTCAGTTACTGTAAAATGTCAGCTATCTTTATTGGATCAAAATATCCGAGGACTGAGAAATAAAGTTAATGCATTAACTATCAGCATAGATGAATTAGTGTCTTCAAACCCAGCTGACATATTCTGCCTCTCTGAACATCATGTGACCACTGATATAGAACTTTTGAGTGTTACCGGGTTTAGGTTAGCATCTCACTTTTGTAGATCAGAAATGGAGAAAGGAGGAGTTGCCACATTCATCAGGAATTGTCATAAATTTAAGAACACAGACATTCATAAATTTTGCCTAGAACAGCATATGAAAGCATGTGCAACAGAAGTAGAATTTCACAAAAAATCCTTCATAATATTAAGTGTATATCAAGCACCTGCAGGTAATTTTAATCTGTTTGTAAACCACCTTGAAGCTGTACTGGCCCATTTAACAACCAAAAACTAAGAAATAGTCGTTGCTGGTGATTTCAATGTAGATTTCCTTAAAGACTCTCCCAATAAGAACTTATTTGAGTTAGTAACACTATTATTCAACTTAATTCCCACTGTAAAGTTCCCCACAAGGGCAGCCAATTGCTCACAAGCAGCCATTGATAATATTTTTATAGAAAAGTCCAATGAACAAAATTATATTACAAATCAATAGTCAATGGCCTCTCAGACACGCAGTTCCTTCTGTTAAATGTTAATACTGAACAAGATACAAAATCTGTTAAATCCGAGCTCAAGAGGGTAATCAATAAGCCAAAAATTGATTATTTTAGGACACTCCTCAGACACATTAACTGGACTGATGTCTACAGTGCTCATGGCATGAATGAAAAATATAACACTTTTGCTAATAAAGTGCTTACCTTATTCGAACTCTGTTTTCCCCCAAAACTTACCAAGGTTAGAGCAAAGTCTACAAAGAAGCCATGGATTACTCAAGGAATAGGGGTATCTTGTAAAACAAAGAGAAAACTGCATCTGTCAATTTGAAACAGTTCCGATGTTGATGCTATAGCACATTACAAGAAACACTGCAAAATTTTAAAGACTGTAATACAGACGTCAAAGCAAATATATTACAAGGAAAAGATAGTCATATCAGATAACAAAATAAAGACAATATGGGATATAGTGAAGGAGGAGACCGGTATAACCAGACATGAAGAGGAAAAAATAGCATTAAGAGTAAATGATACATTTGTGACAGATGTGTATAGTGTTGCAGAACTTTTTAACAAACATTTTATAACTGTTACTGAAAAGATGGGGTTGTCAGGTTTAGTAGATGCTGCTATGGAATACCTCAGACCAGACGTTTCAAGTAACTTCCATAATATGAATTTGACCCTCACTACCCCAACAGAAATAATGTCCATCATAAAATCTTTAAAATCAAAAACATCTAGTGGGTATGATGAAATATGACAAAGTTAATTAAAGAATGTGATTCTGAGCTAAGTAACATATTAAGCTATCTGTGTAACCAGTCGTTTATCAGTGGAATATTTCCTGAATGGTTGAAATTTGCTGAAGTTAAGCCATTGTTTAAGAAGGGAGATAAAGAAATAGCATCAAATTTCCGTCCAATTTCACTGTTGCCAGCATTCTCAAAAATTTTAGAAGAAGTAATGTACAGCCGGCTTTATAACCATCATATCTCAAATAACATACTGCCAAAGTCACAGTTTGGATTTCTAAAAGGTTCTGATATTGAGAAGGCTATCAACACTTACAGTGAAAATGTGCACAATTCATTAGACAAAAAATTGCAGGCAACTGGTATATTTTGTGATCTGTCAAAGGCATTTGACTGTGTAAGTCGGAATATCCTTTTAAGTAAATTAGAATATTATAGTGTATCAGGAAATGCTGCAAAATGGTTCAAATCTTATATCTCTGGCAGGAAACAAGGGGTGTTATTAGGAAAGAGACATGTATCAAGCTATCAGGCATCATCCAACTGGGAACCAATTACATGTGGGGTCCCACAAGGTTCCATTTTGGGACCCTTGCATTTTCTTGTGTATATCAATGACCTTTCATCAGTAACATTACCAGACGCCAAGTTCGTTTTGTTTGCTGATGATACAAACATTGCAATAAATAGCAAATCAAGTGTAGTCTTAGAAAGATCAGCTAATAAAATATTTGTGGACATTAATCACTGGTTCCTAGACAATTCCTTGTAATTAAACTTTGAAAAAGCACACTACATGCTGTTCAGAAATTGTAAGGCGTGTCCCACGAGTATATGTCTAACATACGATGACAAGAAGATAGAAGAAGTTGACAGTGTTAAATTCTTGGGATTACAGCTAGATAATAAATTCAACTGGGAGAAGCACACCACAGAACTGCTGAAGCGATTTAACAAATCTCTGTTTGCAATGCGAATTTTGTCAGACATAGGGGATATAAAAATGAAAAAGCTGGCATACTATGCTTACTTTCATTCCATAATGTCATATGGGATTATTTTTTGTTGTAATTCATCAAGCCAAGCTAAAGTTTTCTGGGCACAAAAACGTGCAGTAAGAGTTATAAGTGGAGTGAACTCAAAAACATCGTGCAGAAGCCTGTTTAGGGAACTAGGGATACTAACTACTGTTTCCCAATATATTTATTCCTTAATGAAATTTGTCATTAAAAATATGTCACTTTTTCAAACCAACCGCTCAATTCATGGAATCAGTACTAGAAATAAGAATAATCTTCACAAGGATTTAAAGTCACTTAGTCTTGTACAAAAAGGTGTGCATTACTCAGGGACACACATTTTCAATAACTTGCCAGCAGGCATAAAAAGCTTAACAACTAATGAAATTCACTTTAAGAGAAGCCTAAAGGATTTATTGGTGGCCAACTCCTTCTACTCCATTGATGAATTTCTCAGTAAAACCAACTTATATATATATATATATATATATATATATATATATATATATATATATATATATATATATATATATATATATATATATTCTGCACCATTTCAGTTCAGTAATGTGTTCATTGTAAATAAGTATTATAGTAATTGTATTACATGTTTATTACCTTATAAATAGATAAAAAACTTTTTAATTTTAAATTCAGTGCATTAGTATTTGTAAAATGACTCTTTCATATAGTGTTCATTAAAAAATGACGATCATTCCACTTGGGACCTGTGGAATGGTACATAAGCTTATTTGTTTTAGTTGTAAATATTTGTCGTGTATTGTTGTTTTTCTGACATGTTCCACATCCTGGAGGACCTCCTCACTACGGATCAATTGGAATGAAAGTAAATCTAATCTAATCTAATCTAAATGCGACTGCTGCGAATCAGTTCCTCGACTGCTGGGACTTGTCGTCTGCGTTCTACGCCGATGGTCTTACTTCCCGATCAGTATCATTCACTTCTGTGTGGCCTTGATCGCATTGTTCTTACCATTTCATTACGACTGGAAGCAACGTTGCATTTTTGTCCATATACCACCAGTATCTCAAAGTGAATCTGTGTGCAATTTAGACTGTTAGCCAGTAATAACCATACCGTTCCGCGTACTTTAACTTGCGTTCGTTTCCAGTTGTCGCGCAACTTTGCTCGCATTCTGTCATGCCCCTGTTATCCGTGACTGTGTCTGCAGAAAACTCAGGACTTTACTCTTTCCTAAAGTTGCGCCACTCTTATTGCGCAATGGTATTAGTGTGGAACGACATGCGTAATTTACTTTTTGAAGTCCCCACGTACTTAGACAACTACTTACTAAATGGGGCCAGGCGCTTCCTAGTTTAGGCAATGATGAGCACTGTTTGCAACAACTGAGCCTCTATCGAGATATCGGAGTTGAACTAGTGGGAAGATGATGGGCTCATATTCTGGATTAAGACAGTTCAGTTCCTTGCCCGAAGATCTGGACTAAAGTTTCCTGTAAATTTTGTATGTCACTTAAGGCATACGCCGGGACTGCGCCTTTGAATAGAATACGATATTATCATTATTACTTTTTTTTTGAGCATTATGCGACTTACTTTTGAAGTCATCAGTCGCGTAGAACTTAGAACTAATTAAAACTAACTAACCTAAGGACATCACACACATCCATGCCCGAGGCAGGATTCGAACCTGCGACTGTAGCGGACGCATGGCTCCAGACTGTAGCGCCTAGAACCGCACGGGCACTCCGGCCGGCAATACGACATTATTCCTCCGTCATCCTGGTAGAGTTTCGCTACTAATGACGCCGTCGTCGAAGGGCGTTATTCTCTAACCCTTCTTCCTTTTCTATATCGGAAACGGAATACGAACATTACATGAAAAGCGTTAATTCTATCGCTTGCGCCTTGTCCCGCGGTTACGCAGGGTCGGCCATGGTTAACCGGATTTGGTATGTTAATTGTAAGGGATGGCCGGATACCCTTTCTGCCGCCACCCCGTACCCCCTAAGACGGAATTAGTGTACCCCAGCGGTCTGAGTCTAGTGTAAATCGTGAAATAGTGTGAATGTGTTTCAAATGTCCGTGAGTCGTGTAACTGAGGCCGGACGTGGAGACCAGCCCGGTATTCGCCTAGTAGGATGTGGAAAACCACCCAAAAACCACATCCGGGCTGGCCGGCACACCGGCCGTCGTCGTTAATCCACCGTACGGATTCGATCCGGGGCCGGCGCGCCCCGACCCGAGTCCAGGAAGCGGCGCATTAGCGCTCTCGGCTATCCTGGCGGGTCACATGAAAAGCGTTAATACTGCCATCAAATTTAATGCGTGCTAGAGGCGTAGCGCTGGGAGGGTAAATTATTGCTCTGGTCTTAATAAGAGTGGACTGCTTCTTCGGGGCTTCCCGCCGCTGTCATCATACGCTACGATGGAATCACAGTGAATGCGGGTGGCATGCGAAGGCCAAAGGTCAGACGAGGTTTCAGTTGTTTGACACTGAGGAGGTGCGTGCTACTGTCGGAAAATTACCGCAGTCTGTACGCTGGTGGCCGCTGTCCTTGGAACATAAATGTCTGGTGAGTGAAGCAACAGAACATCTGCGGTAGCTTACAAGGTAAAAGCTGCCTTCCCGCCTGATAATACCTGTCCCCTTTGTAGTTAATTACGACAGTCTTCTCAACTCACTGGCATAGTGTCTAAGCTTAGTCATCCAGGAACTCTGGTACGAATTCAGGCGGACTGCGGATTGTGCAAAGAAGATCTACTGCTGTTAAAAATGCATATCTTTCTACACGTCGTATCGGGATTAGGAATCCCTGCTACAGATAAACCATGTATGATGCGGTGCGTCATATTAGTCTAGGGTAGAGAAAAAATACAGTTATTGTACTTCCCATCCGTTTATTTACGTCCACAATGAACTTTCATTCAGTAGAGGAGTGTGTATTCGAAGCTTCCTGGCAAATTCAAAATGCTTACTGTGAGTGAAACCTTTGCCATTCGCAGGTAATTGCTCTAGCGACTGAGCTACCCAAACACGACCTGCCTTCACAGCTATACTACCACAGATACCTCTCTCATATTTTCCAAATTTCACGGACATTATCCCGCATTCGTTGCAGTACTAGCACTCTTGGAAGAAAGTACGAGTATAGTGCGCAGAGTTAAAGGTGGAAGTAAATATGTGAGGACAGGTCGTTAGCTGGGCCTAGCTAGCTCGATTGGTAGGGCATTTTCTAGTGGAAGGCAAAGGTTCTGGGTTTGAGTCACGGACCGGCTCACAGTTTTTTCCATCCGATATGTACATGTGCATGAAGTGAACATCATTGGCAAAATTCACACATACATTGAAATTCTGTGAAGTAATTTTTTCTTACGTTCTTAGAGAATTAATGCTGGTGGAGGGAACATACTAGCCACACACTAAAGATAACGTTCTGCCCTCAAAATGAAATAGTAGCTAAAGACAAATAGCTGTTTTGCTTTCCACATCTAAAAATTTTTAAACAGACATTCATCTTTTACTTTGGCTGTGTTTACTGAGGACTATGAATTCATTTACTCCCATCTGAACGATTTCGGTTTGCACCATTTTCAGGTGGCAGAACAATGCACATCAGTATTCTAGTAGTGATATTCTCTCGTGGCCCATGTGTTTACAACTTGTAACGTCCACATCAATTTAAAAGGAATATCTGGAATCATCAGGAAATGAGAGAACAATAAAGATCATCATTACATTCCTTTTAGGAGTTCCAAGTTGTGGTGTGTTGACTTTTTAATTTTTCATGTTTGTCGCATGGTAAAGTATACTTAACACATCTCATTCTCTTGTCTCTTTTGTGTTAGTTGCAGATCTGATGACTGAGTAGACGAAACGCCGTAACAAATGAGAATCTGTTAAACGATTGAGTGGGTTTTTTGAGAAAAATCCACAATAATCACAATTCTAGAGAATTTATTTTGTTTACTGATGGTATCCACCATGAACAATGGATCTTGAGGAAAGAGAAGCGACAATATGAATATGTAAAGTTCAGATGGCAAGCCAAAAAAGGGAAAGCAGAAAAGTGGAAGTAATATGTAGAAGGGCTGTACGAGGAAATGAATTTGAAGACACTATTACAGAAAGGGAAGAGGACGTGGTTAAGATGAGGTGGATGGTATGATAGTGTCAGAAGAGTTTGACAGAGCTCTGAAAGAATTCAGTCGAAACAAGGCCTCTGGACTACACCACATTTGCTCGGAATTTTTGATATACTTGGAAGAGCCGGCCTTCGGAAAACTATTCCACCTGGCGTGGAAAGTATATAAGCCAAAAGAAATACCCTTTGGTTTAAAAAATAATGTAATAATTTCAGTTCCAAAGAAGATGGGCGTAAGAGCAGAGAATTTTACCAAACTATTAGTTTAATAAGTCTAGTAAGTTATATTTGCAAAACACTGGCTTCACAGAAGAATGGAAAGGAAGAAGCGAAGGATTACTGTCCCTACAACTTACCTTAGGAGATGAGATGAAGAAAGGCGTATCTACGTTGACAGCACTTGTAGATTTACAGAAAGCTTTTGATGACGTTGACTGGAATCAGTCTTTGAAATTCTGAAGATACCAGGGACAAAATACATGGAGAGAAATGTTATTCACAACTAGTACGGACGCCAAAGTGCAGTTGTAATTCTAAAAGTATGAAAGGGAAACATTAGACGAAGATATACAAGCTGGGAGGTTTGCCAGGGCCCTGTAATTCTATTAGAAATGATGGACTTCGAAGAGCAATTGAATGGAATGGAGACCGCTTTGAAAATATTAAGGAAAATTATAAGAGAAAGCGGACTATAGTCGAATTAAATCACGTGATGTTGAGGGAATTAGACTGAGAAATGAGACACCGAACGTAGTCGATGAGTTCTGTTCTTTGGACAACAAAACAACTAATTATGGCCAAAGTAGTGAGTGAAATGCATACTGTCAATGGCAAGAGAAAGCATTTCTGAAAAAAGAGAGATTTTTTTCACATGTGATAAAAAGTTACATGTTAGGATGCATTTCCTGGAAGTATTTATTTGTCTAGAGTGTAGCCTTGTACTGAAGTGAAAAGTGGAGGTTCAGCAGTTCAGAGAATCAGAGAGCAGATGTTTTCGAAATGTGATGCAACAGAAGATTTCAGATGATTATGTGTGTAGATCGAGTAACTAATGAGTAGGTGTTGTACAGAATTGGGGAAATAGAAATTTATAGCATAACTTGAATAATAGAGAAGAACTGTTGGCGGGACACATCCAGAGGCATGGAGCAATCGTCAGTTTGGTAATGGAGGGAAATGGGGTAACATTCTAGGGGGAGATCAAAGGATGAATGCAGTAAGCAGGCTCAAATTAATTTAGGTTTCATTTATCTAGAGATGAAGAATGTGACCAGCTTGGGCAGCTGCATCAGACCTGTCTTGGGAATGAAGATCACAACAACGAGAAAGCAGAATTTGTCTTTCTGCTGGTGTGCCTCGAGACAGTTCCTTGGCGAACACAGTCGTACATTCTCTGTTGAAGAGAGAGAATGACATTGCGACAGTACAGTCAAAGAATTCGGCTTGAGCAAGTAAGTTACGGGCACCTGGCTGTTGTTGCGGAAACAATAGTTGCAGCAAATGTCAGACGAGAGCTGAGCTGCGGTAATTGGGAAGAGCGCGCGCGGCATGCGCAGTCCGTGACTCGACGCTATCAGCACCGCCTAGATGTCTGTCGTAGGGCGAAGATTCCCACACTGCGGCCAAGTGGAGGCCAGCGTACGCTTTGCGCAAGCAGTCACTCATTCCTCCTGTATCCACTGTACTACTACCAGCAAAAATATGCGGAAAATTTCAGCATCGAGGAGCACACATGTGCCTGAACTAACGCTGCTTCGGAGATTAGCTATATGAAAAAGCAAACTGATTACGTCAACACAGTTGTGAAATCAAGTGGCCATATGCAAAACTATAAATTGTGATACAGAATAAAACGAATCTACAAACGTAACAATGCTGCTAGTGTGATTCCAGTAAATACATCATTGTAAACCGAAAAAGTGTCAGGTATATCATTCAACTGTTCCTCGCTAAAATTACAGTGAACCAAGGCATGAATGACATAAATCTAATAGCGTAAAGTTCTGTTACGTACCAATTTATTCCAACAAGTCAAATACCTATATTCAAAATCAAAGCATTTAAACAGGATACTCAAAACTCTACTAAAACACTCCGTAAACTAAAATATAGTAATAGACATGAAATATACGTTCGGTTTTTCCATATTTTAGTGAATGTTTTTCATATTAGTTCACCTCTTCTAGGGAATACGTCAGGGCAGTTTCGCTCAGTATTTAGTAAGAAAGCCAATATCCATCATATACAAAATAAACAAAGCATAAAATGTAACGTCTCAGCAATGTAAATGTCAATTCTTTTAAGGCTGAATAACAAGTAAACGTTTTTGTTCTAAGTCAGTAGAACAAAAAGAGTTTACTTCTTATTGAGCCTTGAATATGGAACTGTTTTACCAAGATATGACGGAAAAATCCATAAATAAAGTCAATTCTTCTTCTTACACACGGCATGTATTAGGCATTTTCCTGCGGAGCTACACTTTTTCTTTTTGGTTTCCCTTGATTTTTATTTTATCTTTTGTCTGATGATTCTGAGGTAATCTTATCCCTATTCATCCATTCCTGCGTTCATTCCATTTTATTTTGTTTTATGGATTTTGTTTCTTAATGTATAGATGTTCAAATTATTCTTAAAGTCATCATTCTTAAATCAGTATGCAGATGGTATCTGTTCTTTCGGACATGTCGTTGATATAAGTCAACGGGGACAGTTGAAAATGTGTACTCCGACCGGGACTCGAACCCAGGATCTGAGTCACCGAGGACACAGAGGATAGTGCGACTGCAGGGACTTATCTCTGCCACGCCTCCCGTGAGACCCACATTCGCAACTTATTGTCCCGCACTATATTCATAGTGCCCCTTCCCATTATACTCATTACTCGCTGCTTTACTGCCGATCCCCTTAAGAGTTAGGGCAGTGTTAGTGCATCCGCACAGAAGAAGGTGGTCAAATGGTCGATGAGCCTTAATTATATATGTATGAAGGTGGCATCTGTTCTTTCGGACACAGAAGTACGCAGATGTGATTCTTATAGATATTGCTGGCGCCTTTGATAATTTTTGGTGACCAGCAAATTTCGAGAACTACAGTTCCTGTATAATAGTCTCTGAGACTATTATAGGAAAATAATGGCAGAGTGGTAACAGGACAACCCCAAGGATGTCAACAGGATTACGAAAGGACGTCCATAAGGCCCTACTTGCGGATTCATCTTCTCCGATATCAGAATTGGACCTCTCTTGAATTTAATCGAGGGAGATGAACTTTCAGACGGGATCGTTGCATATGCTGACGACGTGTTAGTTATGATGTCAATCAACACAAGAGCAATGTTGAAAAATAAGGTCAGTGGTATGCTATACACAAAACAACAGTGGTGGAACCATAACAAATTTTCCATACGAACACAACGAACAACATACATATTGCTCAAACGACCACTACAAAGACACCCGGAAATTGGAATCAACAGCACAAACATTGTAACCTCCCAACAGAAATGTTCCGAAACCTCCAAACAGTAAAAATACAATTATTTAATTCACATTCAGTGTAACTACCCAACAGATAAATTCCGTAACCTACCAATAATAAAAATGTGATTAACCTCTCAATAAAAAAATTGTCGCTCACTTATAACCTTTCAATAATGACTGTGAATTTAAACTGGTGAATTTTGGACGTCAGCAGCGCTGCGTCATGGCCCTGAAAGATCATTCTGAATAAATTGAAAATTCTTACTTCAATTAGGTCGCCGGATAACGCGTATATATCTGCTCCTATAAGAATTTTTTCTGGCGCAGCTCAGTGCAATGCTGGCCGATAGAAACAACTGATTTTTCTTTTCAATAATCGGGATAACCAAGGATTGGAGAAATTAGTAAATTCTTTAAATTGAAATGAATGATTGTCAAAAGTTACTTTTTATGAGAAAGATTATTATTAAGAGATTTTTTTAAACATTTACATGGGACTTGATATAACAATACTACATATGCACGAGGCTGCTTTTACCTTATACTACAACGCTCAGGCTCCTCCATCGCTCCACACGACCGGCCCAGCCAACACGATACACCAGACTGCTCGCTAGCAACTACTACTACACAGTTCCTACTGCATACAACACTGCTCTCTGATCTGAGATTCTCTTATATCTTACATATTGCAGGCAGCACGTGAGAAATCCATCGAAATTACTCGTACATCTGCTCGAGTGCGCTAGCAACAAATTCCTTAATCATGGACCTCTTACATAACCCTCCACTGAGGGGGCAAAAATTTGGCAGCGATGGTGAGTCAATTGGACTTGCCATGAGTAACAAATTTTTCTATAATCTATTTAGTTACTAAGTCTACAGTCACAGAGTATATACATTATTGATAAGTGCAGAACATATTAAAAAATGAAATAGTGTATACGCAATGAGTACAAAATATATTAACAAATGACATAAAGTGCACACGCACTGTATTAGTCTTTAGCACTTTTTACAAGAACTGAATACGTTAAGAAATGAAATAAAGTGCTCACGCACTGTAAAAATCTTTAGCATATTTAGGACAACTGATCATATTAACAAATGAAATGAAGTGCACACGCACTGTATAAGTCTTTAGCATTTTTTTACAATAACTGAAAACATTAACAAATGAAATTAAGTGCACACACACTGTAAAAGTCTTTAGCATTTTACAAGAACTGGATACATTAAGAAAAGAAATAAAGTGCACATGTACTATAAAAGTCTTTAGCATTTTTACAACAATTAAACATATCAAAGAGTGAAATAAAGTGCACACACACTGTAGAAGTCTTTAGCTTATTTAGGACAACTGATCTTGGTAACAAATGAAATGAAGTGCACATGCACTGTATATGTCTTTATCATTTTACAAGAATTTAAACGCACTGTATAAGTCTTTACCATTTTACAAGAACTAGGAAAGGAATGGGAAGGATAGCATCATGGTTGTAGCACAGTGGGTTGCACGTAGCTGCACTGAAAGTCCATATCTTTTTACAGAAGCACAACACCAAGTGAGACAATCTGAAGTTCTCTTCCTGAAGCATTTATCAGTGTAGTCAAGACACTGAAATGTTGCATTAATATTCTATGTTATCATTTTGGTAGTACATTAGGTACACCAAACAGTAGGACCATAATAACATCTCCATCGTTCAAGGTGATGGACAGATTGATATGTCAACACCACAGTCTCGTAGAATCCATTCTCTTAGATCAACGTAGAATTAGTGCAAAAACCATATATAGTGCTCAATGATCATGAGGATGGACAGGACATACGGATATTGCAGTAATTCCTGGTAATTAGGTCAGAAGGTGAAGGACATTAAGTTTTATGCTAAGTCATCATTCAGAATTACACTAGTGTATCAACCGATTTGAATTAATTATTGGCACTCATTTGCTGCTTACACAGCATTCATGTAGTATGTATGGAGTATTACAAAACATTATTCATAAGTCATCTAATTACAGTAATTATTTGCATAGCACTTATGCATAAGTCATCTCATTCCAGTAATCATTGGTATAGCATTTATGCATTATTACAAAACATCATTCAGTATTACTCAGAAGTCATCATTCAAAACAAGAGTTATTGTGTGTAGCATCAAGCTGTTAGTGTTTATATATGATATCATGCAAGTGACATAAGACATATTTAAAATGTAGTACATTGTATCTGTTACTCAAGGTCTGTAGTCCAATAATACATAGATATAATGGATTCAATACATCAGAGAAATTTGCATTATATTTAGGACTAGAAATATATCTTAAACTGGTAGCATTATTTAGTTGTATACTGGTAATAGTTGGGACTGGTAATATTTTTTTTCTTTTTGTGCTAGCAATGCTTTGCATTGGGATCGATAGTCAATTGCTGGGGCATGAAAATATTTGCTTTTGACTTATTGCTGGAAATAAGGATTAATAACGTCATTCGTCATGAGTCAGCTGCAGCAAGGTTATGAAACAGGTACAGTATATGTGATCACATTCATAAATGATACACACAAATGGGTAAAAAATGCAAGTATTAGAACATGTTTCACAACTAAGTGTTTATAGCATATTAATATCATGAAAAACTTCTCCTGGAAAACATACAAAATGGATTATTGAGCTGAAAGAAGAAATGCATATTATGCTGAAAAGTAGTGAACTTCGAATTAACAGGTAATGAAACATGTACTTAATATGTAAGTGCTCTAGCTGTCTTTCCCAAGACATTCAGTCATTATACTATGCGACATAAGACATACTGTCAAAAGGAACTGCAAAAAATACTTAAATAACTACATAGCATTTCTTAACTAATAGAAAATATATAAACTCCATCATTATCACCATATGCAAAGACAAAACTTCATTATTTATATTGCCGGAACTTCATCATTATCATCATCTGCAAAGAAAAACTTCGTTATTCATATTGCCATATTCTTCATATAACTATTCATCATCATTTATCATCATCTGCAAAAATTGACACTTCATTATTCATATGCATATTACCATTTACTTCATACAACTATTCATAGTATAGAGTTTCTTACTTCTAGCATATTTTATCACTAAAATTAACATCTGTAGTTTTGTCTGACAGCCTGCAATAATCGCCTCGTATTCTGAAAGAAAAATAATTAGTCAAGACTGCTATCATACGATGTGTATAGTATATTCTTGTTAATGCTTGTTAATTCTGATCCATTTACTCTTCATGACAAGTTGTTGCATTTGCTTTCATTCATTCCGAAGGTGAAATTCTCATTTCAAAGTAAACCACTGTGGTTTGTTTAATTTATTTCTTTTACATTGTATTGCTTTCTGAAAACGATGAAAATGGATTAATATCTTGCGTTTAAATCATATACTCATTAAAAAAACTTGTTTCTAGTGATACAACTAAGCATACAGCATAGCATGACAGAAAACGTATTATGTCAAACCCATAGACAATTTTCAAGTGCAAAAATGTACACACAATATCATAATGTAGTAGCAAAAAGTCTAGAATAGTCAAGATATTGAGATATCATAAGGCAAAAATGTTAAAGTCAACTGGTGTTTGTTATATCTTAAAGATTTCATAGTGCATACAGACAAAAATTCTACTTTCAATAGGAAAACAATCATACATACACAAAAAATGGAAATGTGCACGGTCTGATGTATAACGACAATAAAAGCGACCTGCTAACCTTACCTTGCCAAGAAAAAATATAATAATCATCAGTAAGTGGTCATATAAATATCTGGAAATGGCATTACAGTGTGATAAATCATAAAGCATGTTCATTCAATAAAGGGTTTAATATTGGAGACATGGTGATTGTCCTTGCTTTTTCTGGTTCTCGAAGTTTCGACGTGCACTACATTAGGGTGAGGAATGATTCGTATTCTATATGGACCTGCGTATAGAAGCTCAAATTTACTGCATCTACTCTTTCCTCTGTTGGATAAATAATGCGTGCGTACTAATATCTTCTGTCCAATGTGAAAGTCACGACGTGTACAAACCTGTTTCTGCTGTCGTCTCCGGCGCTCTGCGGCACGTTTGATGTTGTTGAGCGCAATGTCAATTATTTCATAGTGACGTAGTCGACGAGATGTAGGAAAAGATACTAATTCTTTAATTTTGTTAGGTGGTTCAACATTTTTCAATATAACAGTCGGAGATAGCATAGTAGATTCATTTGGTATGGAGTTAATTACATCCTGGAATGAGAATATGTGTATGTCCCAATCAATATGTTTTTTATGGCAGTATATTCTACATAGTTTACCAATTTCTTTCATCAGTCGTTCACAAGGGTTCGAAGAAGCGTGATACTTGGATATATAGATCGGAGAAATGTTTCTAGCTCGTAACATACGGGTCCATATCGCAGATCGAAATTGTGGTCCATTGTCGGAAATTACTTTCAATACATGCCCTACATGAAATAGAAAATGTTTTACAAATGCATTCGAAACAGATTTAGCAGTAGCTTTGCGTAACGGAGTGAAGGCAACAAATTTCGAAGTGAGTTCAACAGCGACAAAGATGTAACAAAAACCTCTATTAGATCTGGGAATCGGACCAAAAATGTCTACAGCGGCCATGTGTCTCAATTTAACGGTTACAATGGGATGTAACGGAGGAATATGTGAAGTCGTGTCTGATTTAGCTTTCTGGCAGAGTTTACATGACGCTAAAACTCGTCGAATACGTTTTTCCATGTTGCCAAAATAACAGTTCTGTCTCAGTATAAGAAAACAATTTCTGGCTCCATAATGTGCATAACTCGAATGAGTATACCAAATTAATTTTTTAACAAGCTCGTCAGGAATACATAATAACCAGTTGTTGCTGTCAGGGTGAGAGCGGCGAAACAGAATATTATTGCGTACAGTATAATGGTTTCTAATGGTAACATTATTCTTATCTTGCCAAAGGCGTTTAAAATCTTTCCACACGTTGTCTTTGCTCTGCTCTTTTGCTATGTCTCGTAATGACGATGAAATGAAAATTTCAAATGCGAATTGTTGAATATACATGACGCTAGAATTTGCTTGGCAGAAGTTGGTTGCGATGTCTTGCTGATTGTTGGTGAGAGAACGGGATAATGCGTCTACTACAATATTTTGTGTACCGGGAATGTGAACAATTGTAAAATTAAATTCCTGTAAATAAAGTTTCCATCTGCTTAACCTGTCGTGTGTAAATTTTGCGGAAAGTAAAAACTGTATAGCTCTATGATCTGTGTAAACTGTCGTATGTCTTCCATAAAGAAAATGCCTAAATCTCGTAAATGCCCATTCAACACATAATGTTTCAAGTTCTGTGACAATAATTGCGTTCAGCAGGTGACAGAATGCGACTTGCAAAGGCGATGTTTTTAATTACTGTAGTACCGTCTTCTTCAATTTCCTGAAAAATGTGTAGGCATAAAGCGGTGTTAGAACTGTCGGTGGCAATGGAAAAATTTCTAGTAAGATCTGGGTGTGATAAAAGAGGTGCATTCAACAAGGCATGTTTCAAATTAACAAATTTGGAATGTGCTTGGCTATCCCAGGACCAAATAGCGTTTTTACCCGTCAATTGGCATAATCTAGGGGTGTCTAAAGCAGAGTAATGAATAAATTTACGGAAAAAGTTAATTAATCCCATAAAGCTGAGTAATTGTTTCTTTGTCGTTGGAACAGTAATGTCACGTAAGGCTTGAAGTTTTTCCGGGTCAGGCGTAATGCCTTCTGCTGAAATTACATGTCCAAGAAATTTTATGGAAGTTCTGCCAAAGTGCGATTTGTTAAGATTAATTGTGAGTCCTTGTGCACGAAAAGTTTGCAACAGTTGGTCCAGAATCAGATTATGTTCAGACCAGTTAGCTTCTGCAATAAGAATGTCGTCTACCTACGTTGTGATCCGGTCTTTAAGTTCTGTCGGAAGTATAGTATTCAAACCGCGAATAAATGCAGCTGAAGAAATCGTTAGACCGAACGGTAATTTGCAAAATTGATAACAATCACCAAAACAGAGAAAAGCTGTGTACTTTCTGCAGTTCGGATGGAGCTGGATTTGCCAAAATCCCGATTTCAAATCCAATGTGGAATAAATAGCAGTACCATGAAATTTCTGTAAAAGTTCTTCTAGTGTCTGTGGGCGATCTGTTTCATTAATAATAATATCGTTGACATGACGCGAATCAAGCACGGGCCGAAGTGAACCATCCTTTTTCTTAACAATATGGAGCGGGTTTATGTACGGACTAACTGCCGGTTCGATAATTCCTTGGTCTAGCATAGCTTGTAATTCTTTCTTAACTTGTTCTCTGTGGATATAAAGAATGGGATAATGTTTAGCTTTAAATGTGTCGTGCTGTTTAACTTGAAATTCATACATAAAACCGGACATAGTACCAGGGACGTAGTCAAAAACTGGAGCTTGCTGTAAAAGAATATTGCGTAGTTGAGTACGTTCGTCGTCTGTATTTGCATTGCTTTGTTTTACTTTATCAGAAATCATTTGCATAACGTCATAGTCGGCTTCGTCTGGTGTATTATAGTTGTGTACGTACGTATCTGTGAACAATGTGGAATGACAGTCCGTGTTACGCGATGTAGAAAAGACCTGTGTTCGGTTAATTGCCTGTTCATCTGCAGATAAAGAGTGCTGAAATTATAATGACAGTTGTACATTCTCATCCTTTAACATTAAACTGGAATTTTGAAAGTCAAATATTGCGCCATGTTGTACCAGAAAATTCGCACCTAAAATAACGTCTGTTGTCAATAATAGAACAATCCAAAAATTTGAGTGGAACGTATGACCTGCAATACAAAACGATAAGGGTGTCTGTAATTTTACATCTACTCCTTTACCAGATACTGCTCCTTTTACTTCAGTTTTGCCTAATGGTAACGTAGGATAGGTATTCTCTTTGTTACATTCGTTGAAAGTTTCTTCATTTATAACTGACATAGGTGATCCAGAATCAATTACTGCTGAAAATGTGGATGATCCAATCTTTACTTCAATGACAGGGTGGGAAATGGTTTTTTGTATAACTGGTTTTTCATGTAAAAGAGTGTCTCGGATGTCGTCAAAAGTAATAACATTTTCGTGAACAAGATTCTGTGTGTCAAATGTAGTGCTTACGTTGCTGGAAGATTCATTCTGCACTGTATCTAGTCAAATTCTTTCTGGCGTGGTGTTATTTGCGGGAGGATGCTATGGCATCTCGACTATTTGTACTGTTCTGTTATTTCTTCCTGACGTATTAGGTTCGGGATGATACCGACTGTCTGGTTCATTCATGATAATCTGTTGTTGTGGTTGATTACGCTGCTGGTAAGACCGACTGTTATTAAACGTACGCTGAAAACTGTGCTCTTTATTTTTACGTCTGTCATTATAATCGTTGCTATACGGCGCATTGCGATATGAGTTGAAATGGTGTGTTTTCTGTACGTAGTGATTTCCTTGTGGCTGTGCGTTACTATTTGGTGGAGCCGACGCTATACGTGTAGGCGGCGAAACGTTAAAGCTTGGTTGACCTTGCAGACTACATTGTTGGTTAGGTATGCTAACCGACTGGTTTTGTTGATGTTGTGGGGAAAAGCCTCTATTGTTCCCAAACTGTCTTTGCTGTTACTGATAACTATGAGCATACTGATAATTAAAATTTTGTCTTTTATTAAAGTTCTGGTGGTTGTCATTCCTGGAGCGTATAATGATAACTGTCACTTTCAGGTAAAACTTGTCATATCAGGTTTCCTTTACTCATTTCTGATCCTAGATAGATCGATAGTTGAAGAGCTGTTTTGATGGATATAAAGGACAGTAAAAGAGAAGGCAGCAGTGCAGAAAACTAAAGAGGAAACAGCACTACTACGGCTCTGGGCCCTGTGCACGCTACGGCACATATTCATTGAAGTGTAATGAATCCCCTGAGGTCACTTACGCGCTGCAAATAAATTTTAGTTTCTGCATTACAGGCAATGCTGGTGAAAATTCAAAAGCAAATTGTTGTATCCAGTCCAAAGCGTGAATCTGTTTTCTGTCATTCTTAAATTTCCTAACGGATAGAAAGTGCTTGTAATCACAATTATCGTCTCTGAATGTCTGAACAGGTTCAGGATTGTATGACAATCTGTTTGTGTGTAACTGTTCGGAATCTAAGTCACGTACTCTCTCTAAATTGCATAAATTATACTGGCTGTGTGAGTGTGACAAATGTTCAAGATGTGGCATATGCTGTGCCGTGTCAGAGACTGAAACATTTTTCATTTCTGTCACTTTAAACAGTTCGTCAATTTGGCTGTTCTGTTGTTCAAATTTCTTATCGACTTTCGCATCCAGAGTGCGTGAAAGTTCTGCTGACATTAACTTAAACTCGTCGCGTAACTGTGTTGCGTTTTCTAAACATTGTTTACCAACCGCACCAATTTCATCTCTAAGTGATTCTGTTGTGGCTGCATGTGTACTATTTAATTCTTGTACAACAGATCTAATTTCTTCACTACTGTTTCTAGCACGAGCCTTAATTTCTTAGCGTAATTGTTCTTTAGTTTCATTACATTGCACGGAAATGGCTGTAATCTGTTCATTAAGCTGTTCAATAGAGGTGTCAATTTTTATTACTTTATTTAAAGTTCTCATTAGTTTGTTTGATCGACCTGTCATGTTTTTCATTCGACTGTTTGAAACTTTCATTAAGTTGTTTGTACAGTTCAGTAAGTTGTTTATAATTGTTGTCTAGTTTTTCATTCCACTGTTTGATATTTTCATTACGTTGTTTGTACGATTCATTAAGTTGTAGTAATAATGCCACAACTTCATCCAAGCCAAAATTAGCGACTCTATTCTCTGTGCTGTGTGATGGTGTATCTGAATGTGTCACGCTTTGTGTAACCATTTGATCATTGTCTGATTCACGTAAAGGTTTGCTAATTGGATGTGCACTGTGGGTCATTACATCGGAATAAAATAAATCTGACGTATTTTGACTACATTGTTCACCTTCGTTAGAAACAATTATCTGTTCGCTACGTAAATTTTGCAAATCAGGCGTGTCAAATTGGAAAGCGTTCATTGTAACGGAACGTGCCGCGTCATCAATTGTTACATTTACGGTGAACATGATTGAATTTGTTTGCTCATCATTAGGATCAATATCATTACTAGTGATCGGCACGCACTGATTATCTGTAATTAAGGGGATTATCACTATTACACTGAGTGTCGCTAGTATTATCGGTCAAATTATTCGAGTCGGCTTTTTCACTCATTGGACATCAAGATGTACTGTTAGCAGTTTTTCGTGGCATTTTCACAAATCAAAGTTAAGCACAAAATCAAACAAAGACAAAGCAAAAATGGAACAAATACAATATCAACAAAGAGCAAAAATTACCGATGATCTGTGAAAGAATGAGTGACAAATTAGTAAATGCGTTGTGCAGGATGCAAGCTACATTTAACAATATTGTAAATAAGAGCAGATATATGACTACTTCTCAGTAATTCACAAAGATACGATCCTGGTCGGTTGTCGACAAGTGTAACCTCTCAACAGAAAAGTTCCGAAACCTCCCAACAGTAAAAATACAATTATTCAATTCACATTCAGTGTAACTACCCAACAGATAAATTCCGTAACCTACCAATAATAAAAATGTGACTAACCTCTCAATAAAAAAAATTGTCGCTCACTTATAACCTTTCAATAATGACTGTGAATTTAAACTGGTGAATTTTTGACGTCAGCAGCGCTGCGTCATGGTCCTGAAAGATCAGTCTGAATAAATTGAAAATTCTTACCTCAATTAGGTCGCCGGATAACGCGTTTATATCTGCTACTATAAGAAATTTTTGTGGCGCAGCTCAGTGCAATGCTGGCCGATAGATTTGTCATGTATAAAAAGAAACAACTGATTTTTTGTTTCAATAACCGGGATGACCGAGGATTGGAAATATTAGTAAATTCTTTAAATTGAAATGAATGATTGTCAAAAGTTACTTTTGATGAGAAAGATTATTATTAAGAGATTTTTTTAAACATTTACATGGGACTTGATATAACAATACTACATATGCACGAGGCTGCTTTTACCTTATACTACAACGCTCAGGCTTCGCCATCGCTCCCCACGACCGGCCCAGCCAACACGATACACCAGAATGCTCGCTAGCAACTACTACTACACAGTTCCTACCGCATACAACACTGCTCTCTGGTCTGAGATTCTCTTATACCTTACATATCGCAGGCAGTGCGTGAGCAATCCATCGAAATTACTCGTACATCTGCGCGAGTGCGCTAGCAACAAATTCCTTAATCATGGACATCTTACAACATAAAACCTGAAGTTGTAACTCGATGCCTGGGGATATACGTTTACGAACGACATCTTCAACGAACATATCCGACTAATCACGAACAAAGCCGAAAGTATACTTCTCCGACTAGCGAAATTAAATTCGACACCATAGAAACGAATGTACTACTGTGTACGTTTTGACTCGGTACTGAGCTTTGCAGCTAGTACATGGACCCATAGACTGGGGACAGAGGAGTGTGCTAATTAAGACTATCTGGGCGTGTTACACCACGTCAGTCGATTCGCTGTATTTGATGCTTGGAATATACCCGCTCGATATAACCACAAGATATCCCGCAGGAACATACTGGCTGAAAATGGGTAGACCTGGAAGAGTGTTGCAGATCACTGTGCAGCACACAGAAAATATCAGCCAACTAAAACCCTGGCGCGTGGATAATTGGCAAAAAGAGTGAGACAAGAGTGCTAAGGACCCTCGAGTCTATTTGTTTTCCCCCCGTATCCGGGAGAGGTTAATGGTGCGCTATGTCAATCTCGGCCGGGTCATGATTCATTTTGTGACTGGACATGGCCCTTATACCACGCACTTGTAGAGAATGTCGCTCTCAGAAAGCAGTCAGTGCACATGCAGGGACATTGGTTCCCCAGAACACTTACTTCTGATTTACATTAGATATGGGCACTTACAAAACAACGTAGAACACATAACAGACAATATATTATGTGATGCACTGAGGAACCCAGATATATAATCACAACTGAACAAAATCGCTAACAACATCTCAAAAGTAGAACATGACTTAACAGACTTATCAATACAGAAGGCGTAGAACATAACCACAGGGGGACATAGACAGCTGGAGGAGCTCAAACACTGACGATGAAACGAGTAACAGTGAACAACTCTGACAGAACAGACACAAAAAACACACACAATGTAATGCACAGAAAACATACACCACAGTTAACAAGGACGTTACTCTGAGACTACAATTTATATCTTATTGTGCACAAATGTAATTAAAAGTAGAAGTAATTAGAGTAGTCCATGGATATATACCGTTTTAGAATCCACGTTAAAATGTACACATAATTGTAAAGTAATAATATAAATGAACATTGTAAATGTAATAACTTGAATGTAATATAACTGTAATAGAAAACATTATACGAACACACAGCAGTAGTTCAGTTACTGTCAATATACAACAGTGACACATAATAGATATACGCAATGTATACAAATACGCTACTCAAAGAAACTAGTTTTGTTACACAAATAACTGCTTACAATATTTATAATTAGGTTACTTGTGACTTGTTACTTTTTTCTACAGCAGGTATTGTTCCAAAACACGCAAAATTTGCTTACTTACTAACCGATAGTAGTAGGAGCCTAGTTATTTTGTAACCTGATAAACATTAATACACACAACACTCTAACAAACAAGACTAATATTAGATTAGATCCGTATGGACTGAACGAATCGAGTATTCCCGAAGAGTGATGTTCATGCGGATAATACTACACGAGCAGCACCACACGGGAACGCTAGATCTTACGTTCAATACCAAACCTCCTCTCCACGTTGTGATGGTCAAGCGACATCTTTAGCTACTCTGCCATGGCTTCCGTTGTTTTTTTTTCTAAAAAAAAGTCATCAATTTATAATATCCTACTTCCAAACTCGTGTATTTGTCTTTAAAAATAAGAGTATCTGCTGTAAGTAAGCAAAAGATAATATCAAAGAGCAGACAAAAGAATCCCATGTGGTACCACATGGGGAAAGTGTACCACAGCTCTACTGCTGTGTGGGAGATGTGGGTGCCGGCTAAAATGTCTGTGTGGAGCAATATGACATGCCCAAAGTAATAGGATGTCATGTCCTAGTAGACACAATGCATACTAAAAAAATGCAGCTTGAAAAAAATGCAACTTTTTACGTTAGTCGCAATATGTCACAAAGGAGTAAAGAGAAGCAAAAAGATGAGACTAAACTTCTGGTTATGAGAGTTCTCTGATGCGTCCTGCGATTCCAGAGCTCCAGGTAATCAAAAAACGTATTTTGCTACCAAATTTAGAAATTCATTGGTCTCTTAATTAAATTGATACGATACTCTGCGGTCTATCAGAACACTCACTTACATTATTCACATGTTTCCTTAGCTAGTGGGAAATAATCACCATATATCACAACCGATTAAACACTTTTGAGAAGCTACATAATTAAAAGAACACGACACACACAGAAGCATGCCCTAGTATGAGACACCGCAAAATGTGTATTGTGCGTATAGAAAATTTTGTGAAAACCAGAAGTGCTACGTCAGTTCTGAGTCCGTAATTGGTAAGAGAAAATTTTTCCCAAAGTAAATACGCCCTACTAGTACAAATGTTGTGTCAGATAAAAATTAAGATGTACACTATGTGATCAATAGTATCCGTACACTCCCAATAACATAAGTTTCACATATTAGGTGCATTGTGCTGCCACCTACCGCCACATACTTCATATCAGCGACCTCAGTAGTCATTAGACATCGTGAGAGAGCAGAATGGGGCGCTCTGAGAAACTCACGGATTTCGAACGTGGTCAGGTGATTGGGTGTCACTTGTGTCATACGTCTGCACGCGAGATTTCCGCACTCCTAAACATCCCTAGGTCCACCGTTTCCGATGTGATAGTGAAGCGGAAACGTGGAGGGACACTTACACCACAGAAGCGTACAGGCCGACCTCGTCTGTTGACTGACAGAGACCGTCGACAGTTGAAGAGGGTAGTAACGTGTAATAGGCAGGCTTCTATTCAGACCATCGCACAGGAGTTCCAAATTGCGTCAGGATCCACTGCAAGTACTATGACAGTTAGGCGGGAGGTGAGAAAACTTGGATTTCAAGTCGAGCGGCTGCTCGTAAGCCACACATCACGCCGGTAAATGCCAAACGACACCTCTCTTGGTGTAAGGAGCGTAAACATTGGACGATTGAACAGTGGAAAAACGTTGTGTGGAGTGACGAATCACGGTACACAATATGGCGATCCGATGGCATGGCGTGGGTATGGCGGTAGTCCGGTGAACGTCAACTGCCAGCGCGTGTAGTGTTTTTCATGGAGGGGGCTTGCACCCTTTTATGTTTCGCGAGGCACTATCACAGCACATGCCTACATTGATGTTTTAAGCACTTTCTTGCTTCCCACTGTTGAAGAGCAATTCGGGGATGGCGACTGCATCTTTCAACACGATCGAGCACCTGTTCATATTGTACGGCCTGTGGCGGAGCTGTTTCACGACAATAATATCCCTGTAATGGACAGGCCTGCACAGAGTCTTGACCTGAATCCTACAGAACAACTTTGGGAATATTTGGAACGCCGACTTCGTGCCAGGCCTTACCGACTGATATAGATACCTCTCCTCAGTGCAGCACTCCATGAAGAATGGACTGCCATTCCTCAAGAAAACTTCCAGCACTTGATTCAGCGTATGACTGCGAGAGTGGAAGCTGTTATCAAGGCTAAGGGTGGGCAAACGCTATATTGAATTCCTGCATTACCAATGGAGGGCGCCACGAACTTGTAACTCATTTTCAGCCAGGCGTCAGGAAACTTTTGATCACATAGTGTATTTTAGATATTCAAACGTCCACAGTTTCTAAAAAAGCTACAAATCCCGGTAAAGCGCAGAATATTTAATTTATACATGCGACTATAAGCATCAATTTCTTCAGAAAATCAGAGTGTATGGCTCAAATGGTTCAAATGGCTCTGAGCACTATAGGACTTAACATCTGAGGTCATCAGTCCCTTAGAACTTAGAACGACTTAAACCTAACTAACCTAAGGACATCAAACACATCCATGCCCGAGGCAGGGTTCGAACCTGCGACCGTAGTGGTCGCGCGGTTCCAGACTGAAGCGCCAGAACTGCTCGGTCACAGCGACCGGCTAAGCGTGTATGACGTGGTATAACTATCATACGTTGTTCAAAAGATATGAACGTCTTGATTCCGGTGAATTAGAACTGTGAAGGTGTGAAGCCTATAGTGGGCACAGAGGGCATAAATTCCGAGACGTGAGCATGGGACGACTACTGTGAGAGACACATTTGTAAGTGGCATCTGTGTCGCTTTGGTTGGCAGTTAGGAAGGCTTGAACTTTCGCAGAGATTTGATGTTTTTCGTGTGATGAACAACTCGCGTTGATTTAACGTTTGAAGGGAATTAGGCTCCACGTTATAAAAGCTGTTGGGGCTTAGAATGATTAGTTGGTTAATGGTTTTGGGACAGCAACCAGCCACAAATTGCTGTCCCAACACCATCAATATTTGTCTTGAAATAACAGCCACGGTCTCCAACCATGTCATCATATGACAGAATTGCATGATTAGTCGATGTTTCAGTTTGTTGATGGGACTTGGTAGAATATAACTTTAATGAGTCAGTTAAACCCAACTGTTCCTACGATTCACCATGCTCCGCGCATTTGTCTGAGAATAGTTAACAATTAATTGAAGTGGTATTCTCACGTGTGTTGCTACCGTAATTTCGGATTAGCTCTAAGTTATTATTACTTATGAACATTTACAGGTGTTTTCGAAGAACATATTTTCAGTAACAGTATGCGAGGTTGCACGAAAACTCTTTGATGCAAATGAGCCGTTAACATTAAGTAGTTATCCGAACAGGTGAGACATTAACATTATATAGTTATCTGATGATTGGGTTCCACTGTCGGGGCAATATCGTCGAAATTAATAAACATCAATTTACTTTTAAGACTCCAGGTAGGAGCATAAACGTCGCACCTTAGTGCGCCTCCTGAACGATAATTACGTAGCATGACCGACAGAAACAACTGTGTTTTTGAGTTTTCCATTAAACGCTTACTTACAGTACGTCTAAGCTGTCTCTGTAATTCTTGTCCTTGTGCACCTCGCACGGATACTGCAGCTAAAGTCAAGGCATCTGTCAACGAGGCGTTCATTGTGAGGTGTGCAGCAGCAACAAAAAGTTCAAAAATAAATTCCATCTACTCAGGCTTAAATCAATTATTCCCATTATGGAGTGAGTTAACCACAGAAGCTATAGATGTAAGACACCAGATTGTTTAAAAACAATAAAAGTACTAACGGAACAACTGAAACAGTATTTATGGCGCATTCTGTAGCTGAAAATCCCAGCTGCTTCTCACTGTACATCTGTCAAACATTATTGCTGTTATATAGTAAAGAAATATATTTTTCGCCAAAGAAATTTAAAACCAAAGAGTTCACGTAAAAGAATCATTGGGGATAGGAAATTAAGTAAGGCACGTATGTACATTTCTTGTATACTGACGGAAAAAGATTACAGCACCAAAAAATAATTAATGTAGAATAATGAAATATCGGAAATGCATTTATAACTCAGTGATTACTATGGATGTAATCATATCATTATATAATTTTATATTAATGGATAAAAAGGTAACACTCATATGCATATTAATAATATCAAATTTGTGAATACAGTATTGAAAATATGCGTAGCATGTAGGACTCAGAGTTAAGTATCTTAAGAGTACTAAGTGAATAATTGTGACGCATATGACAAACAATTAGTTTTGTATATTACCAGTCAAAGTTGTGCTTGGGGCACGACACGTTTCCAAAATTTACCGAATGAGTTACATAAAAAAGTCTGTATTAATATTTAGTCCTCATTTCGACAGATTTCTGCCGACGCCCGTGCTACATATGAGACTACTATGTGTCGGTATTATCAGCACTCAGTCGTATTCCGTCCACATATGGAGCTACTGTATGTGTGTCTCTGTGGGCTCCTCCGTCTTCTTGCTAGCTAAGCACAGTGAGGAGAGCGACGTAACTTTAAAGCACTCGATCAAGGGCAAAACATTAATGTGCTTAAGTTAGTTTTGGTTCACATGGACCACCAGAGGCCAATGTCTTGGTGGTTATTTGTTTCTGTCCACGACTACACTCTCCACATTTCGCGAAATAGAACATTATTTAAGTAATTAACATTGCAAGATCACAGACTAATGTAGCCACAGGGTAAGCCATCGCAAGCGTGAAACCGCCAGAACGTAGAATGCAAACATACAAAGGTGCATGCACTGTGTTGTTCAGGTGCTGGCTGTCAGTTTGTGGGATGGAGATCCGTGCCTGTTGCACTTGGTTGGTCAATACGGCGAAGGGTAATGCTGGTCGTGGATGGTGCTGAAATAGTCATCCGAGGATCACTCATATATGCTCGACTGGAAACAGATGTGGAGATCGAGCAGGCCAAGGAAACATATCGACACTCTGTAGAACATATTGGGTTACAACAGCGGTATGTAGGCAGCGTTATCGTGTTGGAAAACAACCTCTGGAATGCTGTTAATGAACGCCAGCACAACGGGTGGAATCATCAGATTGACAAACAAATTTGCAGTCAGGTTGAGCGGAATAATCTCCGCCCCCGATAGCTGAGTGGTCAGCGCGACAGAATGTCAGTCCTAAGGGCTCAGGCTGCGTCGGAGATTTTCTCCGCTCAGGGACTGGACGTTGTGTTATCATAATCATTTCATTCCCATCGACGCGCAAGTCGCCGAAGTGGCGTCAAAACGAAAAACTTGCAGCCGGCGAACGGTCTAGCCGACGGGACGCCATAGTGACACGACATTTACATTTTTTGAAGAGAGTGTTCCTGCTGTCAGAGTTCGCTTCCCAGGCCACAACTCTAAGTACAGGTCCCGTATATGTAACACGCAGAATGATTGGTTGCAGCCTCTCAACTGGCGTTTTTCTAACCAATACACAGCCATAACTGCCACTGCGGCAGAACCAGGTTTCATCAAAAACCACACCAGACCTTCACCCTGCCCTCCAGAGGGCTCTCACTTGACACCACAGAAGTCGCAAAAGGCTGTGGGTTGGGATTCAATGGAATACAAACTACAGGGCATCTGACTCGGAGCTGTCCATGAAGTAATATATTTATATCAGTATGTTGTCACTGTGGTGCCAACTGCAGCTCATATTGCTGCCGCAGATGTAGGACAATGCGCCAGAGCTATACGCCGAACACTGTGGCCTTCCCTCTCCGTAGTGTCACATGCTCGTCCGGAGTCCGGTCTTCTTGGCATCGTACATTATCGTTGCTACCGCTTCCAGCAATCACGTACAGTGGCTACACTCGTACTAAGTGTTTCTGTAGTCTGCCAGTGGCCGCGCAGTATGATGCGTCGTGTCGCAAACTGCGCGGCCCCTCCCGACGGAGGTTCGAGTCCTCCCTCGGGCATGTCTGTGTGCGTGTTGTTCTTAGCATAAGTTGATTTAAGTAGTGTGTTAGTCTAGGGACCGATGACCTAAGCAGTGTGGTCCTTTAGGAATTCACACACATTTTAATATTTTTGCAGTGTCCCAGAACGAATAGCTAGCTTCTCGTAGCAGTATTACTCGACCTTATTCAAACTCAGTGAGCTGTTCATAATAGCGTCATTGAAGCCTTAAAGGAATTCATGACGAACAACAACTTACCACGTCCAATCTCAAAGGTAAGTAACACTCACGACTGTTATAGCTTGTACTTGCAGCAAAGCTGATTTGCATCTTCGTAGTGGCACTACTAGCGCCCACTCTTATGCGACCGGTGAGAAATCTGAACACGCCTACCAACTTTCTTTTACATCGCACAACTCCTTCTTGTTGTGATTTTTTTTTTCGTTAGTGTATTACTCTGTCTCAGTAAAGGCTGGTACAGGTAATCTTTGGTGCGAGCTACCATGCAAATTCGGTTAAGATCGTTTAGTTTTGTTTATTTATTTTTGGAGGTGTAAACTTTCTGTCAGCAAACTTTCAACGGTGGAGGCCACCTACCTCTCTATTTCGCGAAATGTGGAGAGTGTAGTCGTGGACAGAAACAAATAACCACCAAGACATTGGCCTCTGGTGGTCCATGTGAACCAAAACTAACTTAAGCACATTAATGTTTTGCCCTCGATCGAGTGCTTCAATGTTACGTCGCTCTCCTCACTGTGCTTAGCTAGCAAGAAGACGGAGGAGCCCGCAGAGACACACATACAGTAGCTCCATATGTGGACGGAATACGACTGAGTGCTGATAATACTGACACACAGTACTCTCATCTGTAGCACGGGCGTCGGCAGAAATCTGTCGAAAAGAGGACTAAGTATTAATACAGACTTTTTTTATGTAACTCATTCGGTAAATTTTGGAAACGTGTCGTGGCCGAAGCACAACGTTGACTGGTAATATACAAAACTAATTGTTTGTCATATGAGTTACAATTATTCACTTAGTACTCTTAAGATACTTAACTTTGAGTCCTACATGCTACGTATATTTTCAATACTGTATTCACAAATTTGATATTATTAATATGCATATGGGTGTTACCTTTTTATCCATTAATATAAAATTATATAATGATATGATTACATCCATAGTAATCACTGAGTTATAAAATATAGCTAAACCATTTATAAAAACATTATTACATATAAAGTACAGAAAAAAATGTTTATAAAAATTATTATCGTCTCCTTCCATTTTTTCGTGGCGTTTATCACGTATCTTTACGAGATCGAAATGTTCCTTTCCGGATATAGCAATGTTAGTTGTAGGGTTGCCGGATTCCCTTCCGGTCGCCAATTTGTTCCACCCCCCACCCCCTCCTCACTGGGTCGAAATTTGTATACCCCGGCCATTTGCGTCTCGTATTATTCCATATGATAATAGGCGAACGTTTTCCACACGTTTGCGAATCGTGTAACATGTGTAACAATCCGATAATCACCTAGTGCGATGTGGGAAACCGCCTAAAAACAACATGCATGCTCGAAAGCACACCGGTCCTTGTCGCTAATCCGCCGGGCGTGTTCGACCCGGGTCTGGCTCGCCTCCCCGAATCCCAGAAGCGGCGTGCTAACGATCGTGGCTATGCTGACGGCACCATGTTAAGATGACTCTGAAGCTAAAAATTTGACATACAAAATTTCAGAACGACAAAGAACAACTTATTAGATATCAATAAAAATGAGCTACAAAAAATACTACTGCATGAAATGACTTTTAGAAACCACTTACTCAAGTTTGGTCACATCTACAACTCCTTGTTTCCTTATAAAACTTCAGATCTGATCACGTTAACGGATTTAGAGAATTACTTTCATGATTTCCAATTTTAATGTCGACTTGCATAACTGAAGTTGAATAGAACGTGTTTTGAAAGCTACACTTTTTTGGGTGGATGAAAAAAGCACAGCCCATGGCCTACATTCAATTGGATGAATGTGACAAATCTCCCAAAATCGGCCTCATATTGGCCGGACTGAACCCAGACGTAATAATCTTGTGGTGTCGCAGTTCTTCTTATTTCCGTCCTTGCTAAGAAAATTGGATGAGGAATTCCGCCTGATGCAAGACACCTTTGGAGTTTTGTTTTACTCAGACGAGTTTCAGCACTTTTTGCTCTATCTTTAGTGGGTTTCTTTATTTTGTAAGGTAAGCAGTGAGTTCCTATGGGACCAAACTGCTGAGGTCATCGGTCCCTAGTGTTGCACACTACTTAATCTATCTTAAGCTAACTTACGCTAAGGAAAACACACACATCCGTGCCCGAGGGACGACTCGAACCTCCGACGTGGGGAGCCGCCGGAACCGAGGCGAGGCGCCCTGAGATTGCGCGGCTACACCGCGCGGATTTCTTTATTTCCTTTCTTACATGTAGCTACTGAATGTTTATGTTGGTAGCTGTGAGTCTGCTACACGATCTACAACTTGTCATGGCTTTGATGTTGTGGTGTTTGTCCTCTTTGTTTGTGGCGTGGTAACACGCTGATTTCTACCACTTTTGTCGTTTCACAGCTATTTCCTGCGATTTTTCGAGCCTGAACAGTGTTTTCGCCATCATTACGTGTTGTTGGCAACTTGATGTCTTAACTCTATCAGTACTTAGGTATTAGGAACGATGATAAAATAAAACAAAGGCAGTTATTACTTCATAATTTATGCCTCACTTTCTGAGTTTCGAAATAAACGTTGCGTTAAATATTAACATTGTTGTAATATTGGCATGACTGCACGTCTACATGGGTCTGATTGTATATACCGTTGCTTACTGGACCTCCATTTCTTCGGGTTATTTGCTCTTGGAACTGGCGTTGGAATCCGCGCGGGCCGGCCGTTGTGGCCGAGCGGTTCTAGGCGCTTCAGTCCGGAACCGCGCTGCTGCTACAGTCGCACGTTCGAATCCTGTCTCGCCCATGGATGTGTGTGATGTCCTTAAGGTTAGTTAGGTTAAAGTAGTTCTAAGTCTAGGGGAATGATGACCTCAGATGTTAGGTCTCATAGTGCTTAGAGCCATTTGAACCATTTGAATTCGCGCGGCGGGAAATCTGCAGTGCGATATGGGCTGTACGAGTAAGCGACAGAGAAATGATTGGGGAACTGTCTGGGTAAAGTTTTGCATCGGTCTTCCCTTTTGGGCTCAGCAGAGTTTAACCTGCAATTCAGTTGATTCGCCGACAATCATTGTTAGAAATATGTGAGAATTCCGTAATGCGTAAAGAGCCTATACTCAGATTGCAGGAGAAGAAAATTCACTCTAGTGCACGCTACCCATTGTGGACGCCTATGATCCGAAGTCTGCGCTTGGCTTTGCTCTTCTATTCTTTACGCATTTAAAGAATCTTGAACGTTAGGAATATCTGAAATAATTAATCAAGTTTTAGTTCATCGTTCTCTGACTTCTCTATGTCATAGGCCTACTGTATTCAGTTTACATTCTGCAAGATCTTTTTCTGAAGACAGACTAAAATGAAAAATGTGACATTAACAACAACTGATTTGTAGTCTTCGTATTAATCTTAGTCCCAGACATCTACGTGAACCATTACATCGTGTTTTATGCCTCGTACAACAGTAAAACAGTGGCAGTTCCGGTTAACGAAGGAAAAATTTGCTTGTGATGAATTAGCACTGAGGGAGAGATAAAAGTAAACGGTAAAGTTATGGCTTACCTGAAGGACTTTTTAGCTTTGTTACGCGGGGGTTTCTCAAAGAATGTGGCGGCCAATGCGGTTGTAGAAGACGATAAGGACAGGAGAAGAGTTACTCCAAAGAACTAAAGATAAGGTCCTCAGCATTTTCGACCTGTGTTTCGTCTTGAAACAAACCAACTAATTAACGTAAATAGTCGTGAGCTACGTACTGGTTAAAGCAAAGACAACTGGAACGCGCAATAGGAGCATACTGGAAGAGTAAATACTGTTTTGTACTTTGAAGATTGCTTTGCAAAACTGATTATCTTTGAACCTTAGTTTATTATTTGAAACAGATTTACAGTTGCGAAACAAGGTAATACATAAGTATCTCGAATCCTTGTTGGTAATGGTCCCTTTATTGGAGAAGTAAGCAAAACAGCGATATTCCCAAAGGCTGGTATTACGACATAGTACATTACTACGAACGATGACACTAAAAATAATTTGGCTATGCCCCGAAGATAGTTCACCCTCATTTCGGAGACTCAGAGCTATAAGCTGAATGCGCAGAAAGGTAATCCTGTGCTTAGTTTCAAACAGGAATGGGCATCTCCTTAAAAGTATGGAAACGGTCTGTGCTCGACAAATATTCGGAATCCAGTCCCCTAAATTAGCAAATGACGCTTGAAGCTCAACAAAGTACCACACTAAGCGGTTTTTCTCCTACAAATTTACTTTACAGTTCAATAACTTTACAGTTCAAGAGACTAGCTTAGCTTCAGTCCTAATACAGCTACTTCATCATCAAAACAAGCTTCACAAAAAGTTCTAATTAAATCTAGTACTTCTGGCGAAGGTGTCACATGTTTTCGCTCACCGGGACTAAATGAGGAGGTGTTAACTTACGTAGATCTTCCATATCTCGACTGCATGCTTCGCTAAAATGTAATAAGTTCCATTGTGGTCGTATTTCACTGCTACAGCTATCAATATTTTAATATATATATATAAGAGAGAGAAATGCGCGTTCACCACGTTATAGTCGATCGTCCGCTGTGTCATCCTCAGTCTTCATCATCGGATGCGGTATGGAGTGGCATGGGGTCAGCACATCGCACTCCGGCCGTTGTCGACGTTCCGACCTTAGAGCCGCATCAGTTCAATTGGCATCACGAGGCTGAGTGCTGCTCGGTCCTGTACTCCCACCAAGACAGCATCGGGAATCGAAAGCTGAACCTTCACATGAGGGTCTGTCGCGTTGGCCACCTCGGCTACAGAGAGACTTTTAAAGCAGAGAGTAGGAAAATCTGTGAAAGACAGCGCCCTCCTTCGCAGAGAGCCATGATACATTGCGCATATACTGCTGGCAAGAATCAGTTTATCAACAGTGTGTTCGTCAAGAATGAATGGCCATATATAAAGTAATCAACATCAAGCTGGGAATATTGCGTGACTTCAATATCCCTCTGTTAAGTTACCTTTTTCATAAATTGTTACCCACACTAACGCTGTTTCTAGATACCTGTTTATTTATAGCTGCCATAGTGAATTACTGCTGCTTTTACGCGTGCAAAGCGAAATTTGTGGAAGGAGGAACAGCTACGTATCACAGAAATATGTTACCAAGTGACTATATATTTCTCCAGAAAAATATCGAACCATTGTAATAAAGGCTTCGTACCACTAGCCTCATAACTGGGTGTGTGAACATGTATTTACGAGACAAGAGATAAATAAATTTAAGAACATTGAAGTATGCTGTCTGTATATTCACTGAATGTATATCCATTCCGAGCAATGTTGTTAATCAGAAGTTAGAATTTATAAGCGACATTCTGAGTCATTTCTTCCATTTTATGAAGATTTTGAAACCATAATGTTCATTAAAAAGTAGTGTCTGTAGGGAGCTGTATCGCTGTTACATAAGATGTGAGGAATGATTATTTTCGATTAATTCCGTAATAGCTTTTCTAAGTGTGAAAAATTTTAAAAATTTTGTACCATAACATCAAATCGAAAGAACCTTGGCCCTAAAAATATTTAAAATGCGCTCAAAATATCTGACAGAGGACAAGAGTTATGGAGATGTTTGTACGCGTGGGGTTAAAGGTTATTCCCTGTATGTGAGCAAACATTACGGTACGCGCACGTTCATGAAGGTTTTCGACTTAGGTTGATTCAGATGAAGAAATAGTTCGTATCTGTTTAAAGAGTGCCGGCCGCTGGTGGCCGAGCGGTTCTAGGCGTTTCAGTCTGGAACCGCCTGACCGCTACGGTCGCAGGTTCGAATCCTGCCTCGGGCATGGATGTGTGTGATGCCCTTAGGTTAGTTAGGTTTAAGTAGTTCTAAGTTCTAGGGGACTGATGACCTGAGATGTTAAGTCCCATAGTGCTCAGAGCCATTTGAACCATTTGTTTAAAGAGTGCAGGTTGTTATTGTTATACGTGTGGAGAGTTAACTCTGAAAACAAAGAAATGCGAACTTAATCGTCTTGTTGATTAGTGATACTAACTTTATTTCGGGTGTAAGCGTAGTGAGCAAGTCAAGAATTGGATCCCACATACAAGTTGTTCCTCGAGCACTAGACTCCTGACCGGCTGCGTGAAAGAATCGCGTCACATGAGATTTGCTCTTCCCGTGATTCTAAGGGAACCAAAAGACCCCACAATGGATTCCAGAGTCAGGGAAACGAGAAAAATGTGTTGGCGACAGGAGTGGCCGTCGAGTATCAAAGATTGTTAACAGTGCCGTACAGTGCAAACAATCACTCCCCAATTTAATGTTCGGAAACAACTCGTGAGCAGCGAAACGACTCACAAACATCTTCTCGCTATGCGGTGCAGCATCCATCTGGATGCACGTTTACATCTGCTCATCGCATGCCACAAGGCACAGAGATTAATACTGCAGTGACACACCCACTGGTATCTCCAAACAAGGAGACGTGCTGCTTAGACTGTTCGCCGTACACTTTTCATGGGATAGCGATACGCACTTATACAGGTGGCTGTAGTATCACGTATTTAAGGTAGTACAAAAGGGCAGTGCATTGCCGGAGTTGTAATTTGTACTCAGGTGATTCACGTGAAAAGGCTTGCGGCGTGATTATTGCCACACGACGGGATTTAACGGCCTTTCAACGCGGAATGCTAATTGGAGCTATACTCATGATCCATTTCATTTCCGAAATCGTTAGGGAATTCAATATTCCGAGATCCACAGTGTCAAGAGTGTGCCGAGAATACCAAATTTCAGGCATTACCTGTTACCACGGACAACGCAGTGGCCGACCGCCTTCACTTAACGACCGAGAGCAGCGGTGTTAGCGTAGCGTTGTCAGAGCTAACAGACAAACAACTCTGCGTGAAATAACAACACAAATCAACGTGGGGTGTACGACGAACGTACTCCTTTAGTAAAGTACGATGAAATTTGGCTTTAGTAGACTATGGCAGCAGGCGATCGGTCGAGTGCCTGCAGCGCTTCTCCTGGGCTCGAGACCATACCAGTTGGAACTTAGACGACAGGAAAACCGTTGCCTGGTCAGATGAGTTACGATTTCAGTTGATAAGAGCTGATGATATTGTTCGACTGTGGTACAGACCCCGCGATGGTATGGACCTAATTTAATACGTGGACCTAATTTGTCAACAAGGCACTGTGCAAGCTGCTGGTAGCCCATAATGGTATGGGCTGTGTTTATATGGAATTGACTGGGTTCTCTGTTCCAACTGAACTCACCATTGACTGGAAATGGTTATGTTTGGCTTCTCTGCAGCCATTCATGGACTTCATGTTCCCAAACAACGATGGAATTTTTATGGATTATAATACGCCATGTCGTTGGGCCTCATTTGTTTGTAATTGATTTGAAATACATTTTGCAGAATTCGGACGAATGATTTGGCCATCCGTGAAACATTTGTGGGACATAATCTAGAGGTCAGTGAGTGCACAAAATCCTGCGCGGGCAACACTTTCACAATTATCGAGCGGTATGGAGGCAGCGTGGCTCATTATTTCTGCTGAGGACTTCCAACGAATTGTTGAGTCCATGCCACGCCGCGTTGCTGCACTATGCAGACCAAAAGGAAGTCTGACATGGTATTAGGAGGTATCTTATGACATTTGTAACCTCAGTGTAAAGTGAACTAATGTTTCATATGTTGTAGTGCCGATCAACTATCTCCCAGAGCAATCAAAGAACCCACAGTTATGATCGAACGGCAGTAGGTTTGTCAGGCCATAAGATAACCGAAAAATGATCATATTTAGTCAAGGATACGAATTTCTGTCCAACGCTTTTGGTGTGTCTTGGAGTACAGGGCTATTACAAATGATTGAAGCAATTTCATAAATTCACTGTAGCTCCATTCATTGACATATGGGCACGACACACTACAGATACGTAGAAAAACTAATAAAGTTTTGTTCGGCTGAAGCCGCACTTCAGGTTTCTGCCGCCAGAGCGCTCGAGAGCGCAGTGAGAAAAATGGCGACAGGAGCCGAGAAATCGTATGACGTGCTTGAAATGCATTCACATCAGTCAGCCATAACAGTGCAACGACACTTCAGGACGAAGTTCAACAAAGATCCAACAACTGCTAACTCCATTCGGCGATGGTATGCGCAGTTTAAAGCTTCTGGATGCCTCTGTAAGGGGAAATCAACGGGTCGGCCTGCAGTGAGCGAAGAAACGGTTGAACGCGTGCGGGGAAGTTTCACGCGTAGCCCGCGGAAGTCGACGAATAAAGCAAGTAGGGAGCTAAACGTACCACGGCCGACGGTTTGGAAAATCTTACGGAAAAGGCTAAAGCAGAAGCCTTGCCGTTTACAGTTGCTACAAGCCCTGACACCCGATGACAAAGTCAAACGCTTTGAATTTTCGGCGCGGTTGCAACAGCTCATGGAAGAGGATGCGTTCAGTGCGAAACTTGTTTTCAGTGATGAAGCAACATTTTTTCTTAATGGTGAAGTGAACAGACACAATGTGCGAATCTGGGCGGTAGAGAATCATCACGCATTCGTGCAGCAAATTCGCAATTCACCAAAAGTTAACGTGTTTTGTGCAATCTCACGGTTTAAAGTTTACGACCCCTTTTTCTTCTGCGAAAAAAAGTTACAGGACACGTGTATCTGGACATGTTGGAAAATTGGCTCATGCCACAACTGGAGACCGACAGCGCCGACTTCATCTTTCAACAGGATGGTGCTCCACCGCACTTCCATCATGATGTTCGGCATTTCTTAAACAGGAGATTGGAAAACCAATGGATCGGTCGTGGTGGAGATCATGATCAGCAATTCATGTCATGGCCTCCACGCTCTCCCGACTTAACCCCATGCGATTTCTTTCTGTGGGGTTATGTGAAAGATTCAGTGTTTAAACCTCCTCTACCAAGAAACGTGCCAGAACTGCGAGCTCGCATCAACGATGCTTTCGAACTCATTGATGGGGACATGCTGCGCCGAGTGTGGGAGGAACTTGATTATCGGCTTGATGTCTGCCGAATCACTAAAGGGCCACATATCGAAAATTTGTGAATGCCTAAAATGACTTTTTCAGTTTTTGTATGTGTGTGCAAAGCATTGTGAAAATATCTCAAATAAGAAAGTT
This sequence comes from Schistocerca cancellata, assembly GCF_023864275.1. Taxonomy (NCBI): domain Eukaryota; kingdom Metazoa; phylum Arthropoda; class Insecta; order Orthoptera; family Acrididae; genus Schistocerca; species Schistocerca cancellata. The sequence goes on from NC_064634.1 coordinate 169,520,811, forward strand.
ATTGTAGAGCTGTGAAATCGCTTCAATCATTTGTAATAACCCTGTAAATGTCACAGCACGTCGGCGAAAGCAGATTCTTCACATTTCACTGATGTGTGGAGAGGTACGTAGACTCTTTCTGTGTGAGATGACATTCAGTAGAACACAGGTGAAGTACCGAAGTGGCTGTACGAAACACTATTCCTCTCGAAGCGGAAGTTGGCTTGCAGAGTGTGTGCAAGCTATGATTACAGCTCAACTACAGACGCGCATAAGTCTAATTACGTGACAAGTGAGGGCTATGTGCTCTGCTGTTCTAATATTATTCCTATGCAACTTGCGACGCTCGAAGAGATACAACAGTAAAACTGTACACATTCCATTTTGATAAGTTGCTCCAGGCTGCACACTGTGTGGACTGTTATTGGAGTTTTTATGATGCAGAAGGACGAACAAGTGAAGTCTGAAGCGATTTGGGGATACAGTTAGCAGACAGACGAATGAATCTGATCTTGAAGTGGATGCAACATGTCATCTCCCGCGAAATAACAGGTTTTGCTGCGGTCTCTGGACTACTATCCCGAGGGCGTCCGAATGCACTTTCGAGGTGAACTTGAAAGTACAGTTATACTCGCATGCACAGCCTAATGTCAATGACTGCGACACTAACCACAAGACTGCCTCTGTGAGTCTGTGATTTTCGATTAGACATGCACGGTGGTATACCTGTCAACTGTTGCTGACATTGGATGTAGCAATTTGAGACGGTTGATGTCATCCATCCACTGTGATTTATCGCGGCTTATCTGTTCAGAGGTATCTGTGTGCAGTGTTATTTTGCATTCTGATATATTTTAGAGACTGGGCTCTATTTCAGCAATGTTATTAGTTGCTTTTTTGTGTTCAAAGAGTGACGATATGTAGTGATGAAACTCCTACAAGACTGATATTCCTTGCGTACAAATTTGTGATTAATGGTGAGTGAATTTATTCTTTGCAACGCCTCACTCCAACCTGAAATACTTATAACTGAAAGCGAAAGGTTCTCCTACATTAATCACGAATTGCACTGTTATCTTTTACTCTGCATATGTTTTCAACACTCCTGGAATGCAAGTACTGAAGTAAACATCGCAACGCAAACTGAAACATAACGGAATCCTACTTCCGCGTTATTTCTAGGAGAGCCAAGAAGATAAACTGCGTACCGTTATCTGTATCACTTCATTAAGTTTATCTAGAACAGAGCATTTAAAATGTTCTTGTTTCACAATGAGACTCAATTCTTTTTATGGATGCCGCTGCTGAAGGATTATTGCGATGAACACTAGAGTTGAGAAGATCTACTGAGGATGCAATAAGATTAGCATAAATAAATGCCATTTCTCGTCATTGAGACAAGAGTACAAATGAATTTAAGGCAGAAATTCATTTCAAATTATTACTGAACAAACATCTACTCTACAGGCATTGCAACTGCGGGCAAAAAATATAGTAACACAAATTGTTTTTAGTTAAATGTATAACACTAGTTCAGAGCATTGAAGTAATGGGTGAAGAAGTTGATACGACACAGTTATGTTGAGACAGTAACATACACTCGAAGTTATTCACTTGCGAAACAAAAGCACAGAATAAATTTCATCTCCAAGTTTTAATTCCGATTTCAAAGTATGCGCCAGTATTTTGTGACTGTAATCAGTAATGCCATCTGTTAGTAGCATAAGGAACTGTTTGCCTAAATGTTAGCATTTCTGCTGAAGGATTTTAGTCTCTCTCTCTCTCTTTCCAAGCATTTATCCCACCTGCGGGGTCTGTTGTTATGGTTAACCGGATTTGGTGTGTTAATTGTAAGGAGTGGCTGGATGTCCTTCCTGTTGCCACCCGATACCCCTCCGGAATGTGTGTACCCCAACTGTCTGCATCTAGTGTAATCCATGGAATCGTGCGAACGTGTTTCAAATGTCTATGTGTCGTGTAACTGAGGCGGAACGTGTGGACCAGCCCGGTATTCGCCTAGTGGGATGTGGAAAACCGCCTAAAAACCACATCCAAGCTGGCAGGAACACCGGCCCTCGACGTTAGTCCGCCATGCGTATTCGATCTGTGGCTGGCGCGCCTTCCCGAGTCCAGAAAGCAGCGCATTAGCGTTCACAGCTAACCTGGCGGGTCCTGCTGGAGGATTTTGGTACTTTTAGATAATATTATTTGTGTAAGCAATTGAAACTTTCCTGGCAGATTAAAACCGTGTGACGGACCGAGACTCGAACTCGGGACCTTTGCCTTTCGTGGGCAAGTGCTCTACCAGGTTCGCAGGACAGCTTCTGTAAAGTTTGGAAGGTAGGAGACGAGGTACTGGCAGAAGTAAAGCTGTGAGGAAGGGGCGTGAGTCGTGCTTGGGTAACTCAGTTGGTAGAGCACTTGCCCGCGAAAGGCAAAGGTTCCGAGTTCGAGTCTCGGTCCGGCACACAGTTTTAATCTGTGAGGAGAGTTTCATACAAGCGCACATTTCACTGCAGAATGAAAATCTCATTCTGTGTAAACAATTGTTTCAAAAGTTAAACTATACTGAAAAGAAGAAGTGTGTTAAAAAGAAACATAGTACGTAAAACATATATTGTCGTTGTACGAGAACTGCACAAGCTAGGCAGATAAAAGGAACGGGGAAGAATATGAAAATTATTTATTTGCCACTGAACTTCGGCTTCACAGGAAAAATTGAGCTAAGTGGTAATTATTCGTAAAGTGCCGTTTATTACTAACGGTTTCCATTCACATTCTGGAATTCAAGAATCAAAGACAGTCTAGATAACAGATTTTTATTAATAACTATTTTCATAATACTTCGCAACAAAATACTCTGACTGAAGAAAATCGCAGCACTAAATAATAATTAATGTAGAATAGTGTAATATCAGGAATATATTTGTCTGGTTAAAATACTTAAGTGATTAACATTGCAAAATCACAGGTTAATGTATGCGTGAGATAAGCCATTGCAAATAGGAAATTCTGATACATTAAGAACCGGTGTAAACGCCAGAATGTTGAATGCAAGCACTGAAACGTCCATGCATTGTGATGTACAGGTGTCGGATGTCAGTTTGTGGGATGGAGTTAAATGCGTGTTGCACTTGGTCAGTCAAATATAGGGACGGTTAATGCTGGTTGTGGATGACGCTGGAGCTGTCGTCCAATAATACCCCAAATGTACTCGATCGGAGACAGATCTGGTGATCGAGCAGGCCAAGAGAAGATGTAAACACTTTGTAGAGCATGTTGGGCTACAACAGCGGTATGTGGGCGAGCGTTATCCTGTTGGAAAATACCCTCTGGAATGCTGTTTGAATGGCAGGACAACAGATCGGGAGAGGAAAAGGTATTATATTAGGGTTGAGTGTATGAGTAAGAAATATACGTCCGTTGGATAGTAACCGTGGAGCCGGTGGCAGGTGTTGGGCTGGATCGTGGGAAGACAAAGGGTGGTTGAGTTGGGACGTAGTTTCAAGATATGGACTGGGTGAGGGGGAAATGGATATTCTGGTTTGGTGTGGGATAGCTTGGGAGGAGTCATACTTGGTAGAATGAATATATATTGAGACGGATTTCATTCTCTGGGAAAAGGAGCTGGTTGATGTTGCTCTGAGATAGCATGTGAAGCATGCGTATGTGTAAAAATGGTGGGATGTTTTGGTGAAGACGAAGCAGCACAACAGGATTGCTAATCAGAGGGAAAACAATGAGGTTATTAGAGTCTAATTTGCAGATAGTGTAGGATACGGAGATGTTCAGTGCTGGTGAGAAGGGGTAGATCAATGTAGGTGAAGGCAATATGATGTGAAAAACAAAATGGAGTGCATGAAGGTCAGTGGTTATGAAGGTCTGATTGAACTTCGATGGAGCAGATATCTAAGTATCATTTGTATAGCAGAGAACGGGCAGCATCAACGTTTTGTATGTGTGGAAGGTACTGAAGAGACGCAATCTGCAAGTTCGGCCAGTTAGGAGCTTCAGCAGTTTTAATCTGTTGGATGGTTAGCAGTTTAGGTTTCCACGTTAGATGGCATTCGAGCGTTAGTCCGAGACATGTTAGTGTTTTAATTAACTTGATAATAAAGTTGTAAGTGGTAAGGTAGGAGTCCGTTTAGAGACATTTTGTTTGTCTGCTGTTGTTATCGAATTTTCGGGGTGCACTCAGCCGCGTGATGCCAATTGAGGAACTACTCTATCGAATAGTAGCGGCTTCGGTCTAGAATACCATCATAACGAGCGGGAGAGCGGTGTGCTGACCCCACGTCCCTCCTATCCGCATCCTCCACTGAGGATGACACGGCGGTCAGATGATCCCGGTAGGCTACTCGTGGCGTGACGGCGTAGTGCTTTATTGTTATCGAATTATTAGAGATTATTGTCGTAAAACAGAAAAAGTCCCTTACCGCGACACTAATAATAGATACACTATAATTAAAAAAAAAAACATCTTTTTGAATGACTTGGTTTTTCAGTTGCGTACCTCTAAAACTACAATATCTACTGATTTTTCACTATGTTTTGGTATAAAAATTCGACAGCCCACGTCTTTCCAGCTCTTGCCATGTTGGTAAACATTTGTTCACCACACTCTCCTTACTTTGTTGATGCTAGATCACTGATTAACCTTCGTGATTTTAGTGTCTCTGTTAACACACACCGTTAAAACAAAAATGTCATAGTAGACTAATTTGGAATCTTTCTATAGAATAAATTTCCTGCAAAAACATATTTCTCGTGAAGAGAAACAAGATGACATCTTCCACTAACATTAGACGTCGCGGGAAATACACATGACGAGCAGTTTTAGTTTGAACTGACTCCGTCTACAAATTACAAAAACCAAATTCCAAACGCGAGTGGCCTTGAGCGTCTCACCTGTGAGTGTGCATCATGGTACGTCTGTACTCTGAAGAACTTTATCGTCATGACACCGTGGAGTTGAATTAGCTGTTCGTTACAGTATGTTACGCGACTAAATGAGAGAAAGCGAATGCCAGAGAATAGGGAGTCTGTTAAACATTTCATTGTACATGACGTTATTCTGTGAATACAACTGACCAATATTTACGTGGGATGGAAACAGTGACTAACGTAATAATGATCGATGGTCATACGACGGCCTACATGAAACAAAATTTGAGGTTCGTTTGAGTCTCATTGTGCTGTGCAGTATCATCGACGACATCTACGTATATATGTACAAATATACTCCTGAAGCACCGTACGGTGCATGGCGGAGGGAACCCTGTGGCAACACTAAACATTTCCTTTCCTGTTTCACTCAAAAATAGAGCGACAGAAAAACGGCTATCTATATGTCTCAGTACGGTCCCTAATTTCTCGTTTCTTATCTTTGTTGTCCTTACGCAGGATGTTTGTAAGTCCTATTACAGAGGAACTTGTAAAGTATGTATGGAGAACTGTAAACGGATCCTAGCCAAGGCTCGACATACGTAACGTACCAAGAATAATGGGAATGTAGCCCTTGTGCGCAATTTCTGGTTAAGCCACCTCACGAGAACAATTATAAATTAAAAAAATTACAGGGTCGCCACCAGCCCAAGCCCTTCCTTACAATAAAGAAAAGACCGAACTGGAAATTATCAGTTTAGTTAAATTAAGAATTTAATTTTAAGAATGCAATTTTTTCGTACAAACTAACAAGCCGGACAGCATTGTATGTCGCACATCAATGAGCTTGTTTAATAAAATGTGATAATTTCTTAATTTTGAAACAGTAAACCGTTCGCTTTGATTTTTTCTCCCATTTTTGTTAATCACAAGCGAGAAGATTAACTTTAAAAATCAGGGAATAGAAAATTAATTTGAAAACTGGCATCAATGAGAAAGATAAAGGACGCAGTGTTTATGTTTTACGTAGCACATTTATTTCATTACTAAATTTGATGCACATCCTATGAATACACATGACTGGTACCTGCATAAAAAAGTTTGACTAAATAATTCGCAAAAAAATGTAGAATCGGGCAATTAAAAAGGAAAAACACACAAAAGGGAAGTGGAGCACAATAAATCAATCATTCCATCTACATACCCACGACTATCCGAAAGGAACAAAGCAACTTCCACACTTTTAATTTCAACCACCATAATCGCCGATTTTTAACAAAATAATTATGCCACATTCCGAAAATACGTAACTACACACACTTCAGTTAAGCTGAAGTACTTAAATATGCCATGAATTTAACATAGGGAAGTTCTAATTCGACCTGCTTCCTATCACCAGAAACCTCTGACAGCCACGAACTGTACTCCCCAACCGCTAGCTGCAGAGTGTCCCTTCTCCATCGAGTTTCGCCAAACTACCGGTGCAACGGAAACTACCAGAGGAGTAGGCTTCCGCCACCAACCTGACAGACAAATCAACCTCAGACTAAAAGGGGTAAACCTCTCTGTCCAGGTACTGGGAACCTAAGTTGGTCATCCTGTGCTGCCCTTGAAACGAGAAGCAAACATCACCTGCTCCTAGCAGACGACAACCAACTCAGCGTTCCCCACAAAAGAAACCCGAAACCACTCGTAAAAACACTCATTCAGTTACATTCACGCACACATAGGGTAGGGTGAAGGGAAAAACGTAATAAATACAGGTCATGGTTTCCTATGGAACACAAAAAAATCAAACATAATGTCATTTAATAAGCCTTACTTTGATTGCTCAGTCTTTCTCGAAGAGTTAATAAATTAAACCGCAATCAGGCGGTGGACATAATAGGATGCACAGAAGCCAGTGAGACAAGCGTCTTATGAAACGACTCCTCAGAGACGTTTCAAACTATGAACGTCAGTGTGCAATTACTTACGTTTCTTATGGAAAATAAGTTAGCTAAACAACAAAAATAGGTGCTGCTGGCAGCACTCAATGCACTTCCAACACTGCAGCCTCCTCACATTCTACCTTAATTGTCGCACATTTCAACTGCACTTTTCCTAATCTGTGGTAGTTACAATTTCGGAGCACCAAAGTCCCCACAGGTATTATCACTCGACTGCTATGGATTTGGGTGAAAACTGACGTATACTAAAGACAGTTGGACGTGAGAAATGGACTATGGGCTCATCTTATAGAACCTGCTGAGTCTCTGAAGGATCATAAATTAGCTGTAAGACATGAATGAAAATATATTTGGAAATTACAGGAATGTATAGTAAAAGTAAGAGTTGCACCTTGGTTTGGTAACCTCCCTGTGCACGGCCGGATAAGTCAGTTTAAAGGCAACGGAACACGGAACTCTAGCTTTAACATGATCATCCATACGAAAGCACTGTGCTGTTCAAACCAGCCTTCCGATGGGTCACCACTTTACCTTGTTCGAAGTTACTTATTTGGAGAAGTTAATTCCGAACTTTTGTTGAGCTTTTTTAATTCTCGGGTCTCCGGCCGCGTCACGTCTTAAATACTCCGCAATATTTCGACAAACACACCCGTCTTCAGATGGTGTTCACCTGGGCCGCTTGATGATGACAACGAGTCTGTTTTCCGAAATGTTTTGGAGTAATTAAGACGTGACTCAGCCGAACACCCAAGAATTCTACAAGTTATATACATCATATCATATGTTGTTGAAATTATTATGAACTATCGAATACATATTGTGGCGTATTACAATGTATTTCGAATGTTTGAAATTGGGTTATGTTCGGATAACGCATTCAGGAGATTAAAAAAGACTCAATTATACGTTCGCCAGGATGTAAGAATTTCAGTGAACCGTTGGTGAAGAAAGACAGAGCATCCGAACGACATTGATGCGTTATTTTAATAAATACAGCAACCGCGAAAGGCAAAGGTCCCGAGTTCGTGTCTCGGTCGGACACACAATTTTAATCTGCCAGGAAGTTTCATATCAGCGCACACTCCGCTGCGGAGTGAAAATCTCATTCTGGAACCAGCAACTTTGTTATGTACTTTAATTTATTCTAATAAGCGATTCGGCCCTTCATCCATCTTCAGTTAGCGTGTGTTACGATAACTGAAGATGAGCGAAAGCCTGAAACGCATATTGGCTTAAATAAAAATACATAACATGCTGGCTGGTTGCCATATTTATTAAAATACACCTAAGTGACAAAAGAGATGCACATATACAGATTGCGGTAGTATCGAGTACGCAAGATATAAAAGGGTAGTGCATCAGCGGAGCTGTCATTTGTACGCAGGTGATTCATGCGAAACGTTTTCCCGAGTGTTTATGGCCGCACGACGGGAATTAACAGACTTCGAACGCGGAATAGCAGTTGGAGCTAGACGCGTGGGACACGACGTTTAGAAAGTCGTTAGGGAATGCAATAATCCGAGATCCTCAGTGTCAACAGGGTGCCGAGAATGCCAAACCTCAGCCGTTACCTCTCACCACTGGCAACGCAGTGACCGACGCCCTTCAGTTAACGACCGGGAGCAGTGGCGTTTGTTGAAGACTTGTCAGCGCTAGCAGACAAGCAACGAACAATGAAGAACGTGTCCATTAGGGCAGTGCACTGAAATTTGGCGTTAATGGGCTATGGCAGCAGACGTCCGAGTGTCTTCGCTACAGTATCTAACCGGCAGCTCATCTCCTGGGCACTTTACCCTATCAGTTGGGCCTAGACAACTGGAAAACAGCGGCCATGTCACTTGCGTCCCGATTTCAAAAAATGGTTCAAAATGGCTCTGAGCACTATGCGACTTAACTTCTGAGGTCATCAGTCGCCTAGAGCTTAGAACGAATTAAACCTAACTAAGGACATCTCACACATCCATGCCCGAGGCAGGATTCGAACCCACGACTGTAGCGGTCGCTCGGTTCCAGACTGTAGAGCACAGAACCGCACGGCCACTCCGGCCGGCTCCCGATTTCAGTTGACAGGACCTGATGGTAGTTTTCGAGGGTGACGCAGATCAATCTAAGGCATATGGCCTAAGTAGTCAACAAGGCAATGGAGAAGCTTGTAACTGCGACCGGGACGATCGCGGGGTTGAAACGACGGAAAGCGCGGCAGGACCCGCGGAGAGGCCCACGAACAACAAAACAAACGGAGAGAACGGACACGACCAACGAAGGACAGAACGAACAGCAACAAGATCGAACAACGGAGTCACAAGGAAACCTAACAAACATGTCCACTCGTACACAGGAAAAGAAAGTAAGTAAGCTGTCTAGCGCGAGGCGATGTGTCCACAGGCGTACGCGCGATTAGACTGGCTGGCTGAGCTTTTTTTTTTTTTTATTGAATTTCCATTTCCCCCGAAGGGGGCGGGCTGGCAGCAGCTTAGTATGCCGCTCTTCAGACTTTGTTTTAAAAAGATGAAGAGAATAAACAATAAAAGAGGCGATAAAATCGGAGACTTAAATAGTAACATGGCAAAAAAATCGTGGAATGTAAATCATAGAACAAAGGGATGATGATGCTAATAAAATACATACGAAGCAGACAGGTAGGATAATAGACAGACAACTAAAAAACACGGCGACAGTCTGGTTTCTGTTCGCAAAAGACATAAAATTCACACCCAGCGACAGCATGGTGTCTGTTCGCAGCACTAGAAAGACGAACAACACTGAACATTCAATGGAACACTGCACTAAAAAGTTGGCAAATGTGGCATACCACAGCCGAGTGCAGGTGGGGGGGGGGGGGGGGGAGGAACTGGACGGATGATGGGAAAATAAGAAAGGTTGGAAGGACAGGAAAAGTGAAGGGGGGGGGGGTAATCTGGCTGAGCGAGAGGCAGGCGCTTAAGTGCTCTGTCGGGGTCGCCGCTATTGGCCGCTGGAACCACGTGTTCCACCGTGGCGCCCTCACACTAAAAGCGGGCCAGCAGGAGGCGCGCGCCGCCACTGCTTACGGCGCGATGGTGCGGAGACCTCTAGGAAAGCTGGTCGTGTTACTCATGGCATGGCCGGGGTCCTCAGGTCCAAATGAACCAATAGTTGACTGGCAATGGCTAGTTTAGGATACCTAGAGACCGTCTGCAGCCATTCATGTACTTAATGTTCCCAAACAACGATTGAACTTTTATGGATGACAATGTGTCATGTCACAGGACCACAATTGTTTGCGATTGGGTTGAAGAATATTCTGGACAGTTCGAGCGAATGATTTGGCAACCCAGATCGCCTGACATGAATGCGGATGTCAAATTAAACACCTTTTAGCAGTCCAGTTTCCAACCTTATTTTATTTGGCTACCAGTTTTAGCGATTTACTACGCCATTTTACGTCCCTGGCCGAATATACGAAGATTCCACCTCGGTTCTGATCAAACCAAGGGCCAGCAATACTGGAATTAGTAGACTTTTGCTTGCTATAGCCCCTGGTTTGATCAGAACCAAGGTGGAATCTTCCTACACGTCAGTCACGGGCCTGAAAATGGCGTAGTAAATCGCCGAAACTGGTAGCCAAATACAATAAGTTTGGAAACTAGACGGCTGAAAGGTGTTTAATTTGACATACTCTATCGAAAAACCGAGTCCTTAAACCATCTCTGAAAAGACGTACATACAGAGACGACATGAATCCCGTCTACTATTTATGAAACATTGTCGAGAAGTCAGTTCTCTAGGCAAAAAACCATGCACCGGCAACACTTTCGCAATTATTGACGGCTATAGTGGCAGAATGGCTCAATAATACCTTAGGGTATCTCCAACAACTTGTTGAGTCCATACCACGTCGAGTTGGTGCACTGAGCAGGCCAAAAGGTTCAAATGGTTCAAATGGCTCTGAGCACTATGGGGCTTAACACCTGAGGTCATCAGTCCCTTAGAAATTAGAACTACTTAAACCTAGCTAACCTAAGGACATCACACACATCCATGCCCGAGGAAGGATTCGAACCTGCGACCGTAGCAGTCGCACGGTTCCGGACTCAAGCGCCTAGAACCGCCCGGCCACCACGGCCGGCCCGTCCAAAAGGAAGCGCGTCAAGAAATTAAGACGTATCTCGTGACTTTTGTCACCTAAGTGTAATGTAAACCACAGCCACGAAGCTCAACAGCCGTAATGATGAATAAATTAAAGCTTTTGAGGCTTTGGTGGCATTCTGTTGATGTCTGCCTGCTGCCTTTCGACTCTGGATTTTCAGAGATCTTTCCTGACGCTTCGCCAGCGTAAGAGGCTGGCTTTATCAAAGATGTACTGTGCTTTGCTGGTGGCACTTGTGGAGAGCGAATGTTTGGCAACGACAGCCACTCGTGCTGACGAAACGTTAAAAAAATCGTTACACAAATGTAGGCTGTAGATCCCGATACTAAAGGCAACGGGCAGTGTACGATAGTGAACCTGCATCGATTTCCGCTAACCGCAGTGTTTTAATACATGCGGATATTGGTTGTAAATTGTAGCTTTGTTGCACCTTTTCATCACAACAAGAAAATTTGACAGAAGTTAAGTAAAACACGTTATGTACACACAGCTTTGACCCTAGATCTGTCCGTAAACGAAACGTGGTTTTCATTTCCCCAAGCTCTGGAGAACGAAGTTCACTTTTAGTCAAGATACGGTGCTGTCGCCAACATCCGCATCTGCACTGCTCTTTTTCTGCCTATAATGACCACTATGTCGAAGGGACGTTAAACCTTAACCTCCCATCTTTTAGTTGCGCTTCTCTCCCAAGGAATTATTCCGCGAAAAGAAGTTGCCGCCGTACACACGCTAAACACGAACGGAGCCCTCTGGTAAACACGCAGATCCGTTTACGTGCACCGTCCGGGAGGATTAGTTTCGCGTTACTCACGCCGGGATTAACGTACGGTCCAGAAGACCCGGCCAGCGTGCCCTGTGGTCTCGCCTCCCATTAAGAGGGCCAGAAACATGACAGCCGCCGACTGTGCTGTATTCACATCGGGCGCAGGGTCAGCCACCTCGTGTGCCGCACGCGAAGCCTTAGCCAAACTTATCAGATGCTAGTTACATAAGTTTATCGTGATCGTCTGAAGCGCTGCATGGGAATAAAGGGAAATTATTTCTCGGGATTGCCCGTGGCATTTCGTGAGCAAGTGTCGGCCGCGATCCGTCTCATAAACTACTGCAGAGCGCACGGAATGAAGAAAATTCTTTTTCTGACCTCTCTCTCGCTATGTAGCTTGTCAGGTTCCAGTGGTTTTCTATTCTTTAAGAGTGCGGAACGACAGCTTTATGTTTAGTACTAGAATGCTGCAACAGGTACGTCTTTACAAGAAGTTTAAAAAACCGTCTTTAATGACCTCGTCGTCGACGAGACATTAAATCCTAACGTTTAATTTTTATTTTTGAGTCAGAAAAATTATTTTGCTCACGGGCGTATTTTCTGTACCTGTATTAAATGAACTAAAACGAGTTTTCCAGGCAATTCGACTCACCACTGGTGATTTTCTTCTTCGGAATGCAGCTACTGCTAATTTCAAGATTTAACCACAGTGAGCAGGGAAAATGGAAGGAACTTTTGTCAGTTGGCGGAAGACAATAAAAAGATACACTACTGGCCATTAAAATTGCTACACCACGAAGATGACGTGCTACAGACTCGAAATTTAACCGGCAGCAAGAAATTGCTGTGATATGCAAATGATTAGCTTTTCAGAGCATTCACACAAGGTTGGCACCGGTGGCGACACCTACAGAGTGCTGACATGAGGAATGTTTCCAACCGATTTCTCATACACAAACAGCAGTTGACCGGCGTTGCCTGGTGAAACGTTGTTGTGATGCCTCGTGTAAGGAGGAGAAATGCGTACCATCACGTTTCCGACTTTGATAAAGGTCGGATTGTAGCCTATCGCGATTGCGGTTTATCGTATTGCGACATTACTGTTCGCGTTGGTCGGGATCCAATGACTGTTAGCAGAATATGGAATTGGTGGGTTCAAGAGGGTAATACGGAACGCCGTGCTGGATCCCAACGGCACCGTGTCACTAGCAGTCGAGATGACAGGCATCTTATCCGCATGGCTGTAACGGATCGTGCAGCCACGTTTCGATCCCTGAGTCAACATATGGGGATGTTTGCAAGACAACAACCATCTGTACGAACATGGCGACGACGTTTGCAGCAGCATGGACTATCAGCTCGGAGACCATGGCTGCGGTTCCCCTTGACGCTACATCACAGACAGGAGCGCCTGCGATCGTGTACTCAACGGCGAACCTGAGTGCACGAATGGCAAAACGTCATTTTTTCGGATGAATCCAGGTTCTGTTTACAGCATTATGATGGTCGCATCCGTGTTTGGCGACATCGCGGTATACGCACATTGGAAGCCTGTATTCGTCATCACCATACTGGCGTGTTGCTGTGAGGACTGTAGCAACCTAGTGCTGGCAGGGATGCCATCACGTCGGAACATGTGCAGTAGCACACAGGCAGCTCGGTCTCTTCTCTGAGTGGGTCATAACATGGCTGAAATCATTTTCAGCACTCGATATTGTTGTTTCTTGCCATCGCAGAAAATGCACTAGATAACGCGTCCTCGTTAATTTTCTTTGCATAACAGAATGCATTCGAAGATAAATGACGTAATTCTAGTGCAATTTTCGGCGCGCGTAGGAAGAGAAATGGCTTAAATTTAGTGCGATATTTATAGTGTGATGCAGCACATTAGCACATGATTACCGGCTACCACTGGTTGTCAATACCGTTTGATATATGTTTGTACCACACAAGGGATTGTTTCTAGAATTAAAGGAATACTGCCACGAATCACTACTTTTCACCAAGCGTTTCATGTTCATTGACAATAAGATAAGGAAAAACACATTCTGAGTTAACAGTACGGTAATAATAATAACAATAATATAGATCTCGTACAAGGAGTTATTTAGAAGTGCAGACTCCTTTTTTAATGCAGAATAATTGAATTAATTTAGCTAACCTTTTCCCCTTGGGCGTTACAGAGCTTCACCAAAATTGGGGTAGTTATTTTTACAGCAGTGGTCGGGAAAAAAACTACATATGATGGCACGCTTAGAAGGGTCTAATACAACCATAGTACCATTGGCAAAAGCATCACATACGTGAAGCCCATAGGTAAAATGGGAAAATTGTAACTCATATGCTGGTTTTACCACCGTCCCAGCATACACTACATATTAAAATACGTTGGCGTACCTGCTGACGTGGAGGCGTTCTTGGTCAAAGTACTAAAATCAAACTAGATGTTCGTCAATGAATTTAAGAGCACAAGCGTGTTGCCAAGCATTTGTTGAACTGTCATATTTTGATAGATTTGGCAACATTTAAACGAAATGTTAATGTTTATTATGCAATGTTATCAGTAAAGATTTAGGAATGTTGACAAAAATTAAATTTTTGGAAGTTGATTTTCAGCCATGATGCTGCTGAAAAGTGAATGGATTTGGAGCATGGCTTATGATGTCCATTGGTTCAGCCCAAACCGAATGTAAAAGAACATGTGAATATAATTTTTTGCGACGTTTGAGACGTATTATTCAACTTTCATGATTATAGAAAGTACACTTTTTTGAATTAATGTCAAGTTTACTTATATGCCAAAATCTATCCGAGACATTTGCCGACATTAACTTTCGTCAAAGCATGGACTCAAAAATGCTGGGAATGTCCAGACTCTTGCCGCTCGACTTTACGTCTGTTAAAATCGGCGTATTGTTTCGTCCCACCGTTGGTTCCATTCCACTGAAGTAGGACATGAGTTGTTACTGACTTTCGCAATTTTATTTCTTTCATTCATCAAGAACTTTTGCATGACGCTATATTATGTGTGCACTCCATTCATCACCGCGGTGAAAACCAGAAAGTTAAGGTGTAAAATTAAACAGTTACATTTCGTAAAGAAAATGCTGTCGCATGCGAAGTAAATGAAACTTTTCCGATTTATTGGCCGTTTAAACACTCGGGGTCTATGGCTGACAGGCTGAACTTTATTTCTTGTACATAACAAAGCAAAAATCAATACCTGCTGCAGATTTCATTATGGACACCGTAAAAACAGGCAGTCTGAATGGTGATTTTCTATAATTACAGAATTTTAATTACAGAAGGTTTAGAGGCTACACTCAGGTACAGTGTGCTGTTTAACAAAACTACACTAGCTTCACAGACCCCATTTGTGTTATAATTATGGCTATTGAACTTATTTTCGTAATAATTATGGAGGTAATATTTCTTAATGTAATGTTAATTTCAAATAAATATTTTATGTGTTTATTTCGTGTAATTCATGTTAGTACTTCAGCCTGCGTCAGTCGTGTTGTAAACAGAAATTACGACCTTTTACAGGCTGTGAATGAGCTAAGTGTGTGTGTTTGTGTATGTTTGTTTCGTAACAAGTGTTTCCTTCTTTCTCTGAAGAATACGAAAATTAAATGCTGTCACATTGTACTTTTGCTCTTAAAGCTTACAATAAGTTTCTTTTATTTGATTTTACTTTCTTTTAAATGAAAAATTAACCGTTAGCTGAGAGATATTCAAATTACTCACGGTGACAGAAATTAACTATTAACAAGTTGAAGAGGGTCGAAATGTGTAATAGGCAGGCATCTATCCAGACCATTACACACTAATTCCAGACTACATCAGGATCCACGATCCACTGCAGGTACTATGATAGTTAGGCGGGAGGTGAGAAAACTTGGATTCCATGGTCGAGCGGCTGCTCATAAGTCACACATCAGGCCTGTAAATGCCTCGCTTGGTGTGAGGAGCGTAAACATTGGACGACTGAACGGTGGAAAAAAGTTGTGTGGAGTGACGAATCACAGTACACAATGTGGCGATCCGATGGCAGCGTGTGGATATGGCGAATGCCCGGTGAACGTCATCTGCCAGCGTGTGTAGTGCCAACAGTATTATTCGGAGGCGGTGGTGTTACGGTGTCGTCGTGTTTCTCATGCAGGGCGCTTGCACCCCTTGATGTTTTGCGTGGCACTGTTACAGCACAGGCCTATATTGATGTTTTAAGCACCTTCTTGCTTCCCACTGTTGAAGAGCTATTCTGGGATGGCGATTGCATCTTTCAACACGATCGAGCACCTGTCCAGAATGCACGGCCTGTGGTACAGTGGTTACACGACAATAACATCTCTGTAATGGACTGGCCTGCACAGAGTCCTGACCTGAATCCTATAGAACACCTTTGGGATGTTTCGGAACGCCGACTTCGTGCCACGCCTCACCGACCGACATCGATACCTCTCACACCGTGAAGAACGGGCTGTCGTTCCCCAAGAAAGCTTCCAGCACCTGATTGAACGTATGTGAGAGCGGAAGCTCCAATCAAGGCTAAGGGTGGGCCATCAGCATACTGAATTCCAGCATTATCGATGGAGGGCACCACATTCTTGTAAGTCATTTTCAGACATGTGTCCGGATACTTTTGATCACATAGTGTATCATTCACTGTCTGGAGGGAATCACTGTGGAGGTAAGAACCATCTACCTAGCAAAAGGGTGTGGGGAGAGGGGCGAGGTTGAAAAAGTAGTGTAGTACTCGATGTGCGACTACCCATATTTTATTCATCCAGTATTTGAGAATGAGAGCACATAGTGACTTGCAACAAACTACACATAATTTCATACCTCTTCGAAGCTATCTCTCGCTGACAAACCCAAAAAATTATAGAAGGATAAAAGTTTATCGCTTGCTAGGTTAGCGTTCTTCATGCAGTAAAACTGCCGCTTCAGGCATAACGTTTTAGTTTATTGCTTCTTTACTACTAACCGTATTCACAACAAATTTTTCAGGCAATACACACATACACAACTCAATGCACATGATAAATTGTACCACTGCACGACGCTCATTTCAGGAGATATGACCTCATAAATACTGAAATGCGTAAGAAACTATCGCATCTTGCATGACGTTTAAATTTATTACTTCTCTGCCACTAATGCTATTCGCAATAAATTTTGCAGACAGTATCCAAATATGACGCTAGATGTACCTAAAATATTATATCGATGTACAAGACATAATTCAGGAGATATGACGCAATGAACACTGAGAAGCGTGACACACTACTACATCAGGCATGACGTTTTAATTTGTTACTTCCTTTCTAGTGTTTGTATACTAGACGCATTTTGTAGACAGTTTTCACCTATACCAATGAGTGTATCTGCAAAATAATATCACCTGTACTGCACTTTGTTCAGGACATACGGCGTATAGAGGGTGAGATACGTGAAATCGAAACTGGAGGGCGAATTTCGCTACAGATATGGGTGAAATATGTGTGAAATACGTTAAATATGTGTGAAATATATGTGAAATTTGTATACTCTAGCAAAGCCGTGGGTGTAAAGCTCTTCTAAGCCCTTGGGTCCATTTCAGCCAAACGTGGTATACAGATTACACTATCTAGAAAGAAATACTGTAAGGGTTATGAACGTGCAATATTTATTGGTATGAAGATGATAACGTAGAGAGGAAGTGGAGAGGAAGAGATGAGCAGACCGAAGAGGACATGGACAGACAGAGAGGGAGAATTATATCATGGACATACATATAAGGGATTAAAGCTAGACGTAGGTTGAGTGGAAATAAAGGAAGGGAAGAGGCGGTGCTGGAGAGAGATAGGCGGAGGACGAGATAGCCACAGGAAGTAAGGAGGAGGAGCTAGAGAAAGGGGTTGGGGGGAGGAGCAGATGCACAGAGATTTGCTAGAGTAGCACATGGACAGAGAGAGTAACATGTGGAGATAGACAGCGGAGGAGTTTGTGGGGTGGACAGAGAGGGGGAGGGGGGGTGCAAGGAGATAGGCAGAGAAGAGGGTGGTGGGGATGAATAAAGAGAGGGGAAAGGAGGAAATGGGCAAAAAGTGGAATAAATTCCTACCAACGGTGTGACTCAGGTAGTATATATATAAAAATGGATGCCTGTCTGTATGTACATTTCTCATCTCCTTCTAAACCCACGGATCGACTTTAACTAAATTTCGTACACAAAATTTCTTTTGGCTGGAAAACAGTACATGTGTATGGACGTCGCTGAGCAGTGAGAGGGCGAGGAGGAGATGGGTAGAGAGAGAGAGGAGGAAGAGAGATGAGGGGGCAGAGAAAATGGACAGAAAGATGAGGAGGAGGAGATGGACAGAGAGAGAGAGGTCGAGGGGATGGGTAGAGAGACGGGAAGAGGAGATGGTTAGAGAGAGGGTGAGGAAGAGATGGGCAGAGAGATGAGGAAGGAGATGGTTGGAGAGAGGGTTAGGAAGGTATGGACAGAAAGAGGGGGAGAAGGAGATGGCGAGAGAGAGAGGAGGATGAGGGCATAGTGAGAGGAGGGTGGAAGAGATAGAGAAAGAAGGGAGGAGGAGATTAACAGAGAGAGGGGAAGGAAGGATATACAGAGAGAGGAGGAAGAGGAGATCATTAGGGAGAGGGGACGAAGAGATGGACAGACTTGGTAAGAAGGAGACAGGGAGAGATAGAGAAGGAAGAGGAGGAGGAGGTCAGAGAGAGGAGGGAGGAAGAGGTGGTAAGAGTGGGGAGCATGGGGAGGCATGGGAGGCAGGTGGAAGATGGAGAGGTGTAGTGGACAGGTTAAAAAGGTAGAGGAGGGAGGGGAGATGGACAAAAACAGATGGGAGAAAGAGTGGACAGAGAGAGAAAGAAGATGTCAGAAAAAATGGTAAGAGTATATGGGCAGAAAGACGATGAGGAGGAGGCTGGAAAGTGATAAGGGGGGGAAGGGCGGGGAGAGAGAAGATGTAGAGTGAGATGGGGGAATAAGGAGATGGAAAGAGAGATGGAGGAGAAGGAGATGACACACAGAGGAGAAGGAGGAGATATGTACGATACATGTGCCGTATGGGTTTACGCTAGGCTAATGAAAATACAAAGAGAAAGTTTCTACAACAAGTGAAAATTTTCGAAGTTGTTGTAGGAATAAGTAGACCATATATCAGCAACCAATCTTGCTACCCGCTAACCCAAAATACAAATGAAAATATTCTTAGTGTAAGAGGATTTAACGCGTTTTTGATTCGTGCATAGCTGTAAAACTCAATTTTTGGATAGATGTTTTGCAGAGTTTGTGTCACAAACACCGAGAACTATTATTTTTTTTTCACTGGAAAGCATCATTCGAAGCTCATTGCACATTACAAAAGGCGTCAGTTCCTCTTTTTTTCCGCACCCGGCATGTCAAGTGAACCGGTAAGAATGGCGTGCAGGTGCGACTGGACAGTCTCTTTTGGGGCATTAAGGCAACCTAGCTCACTTGGTATTAGACACAGAAACGAAGCAATGTGGTTGTGCACTAACTTGAAGGTCGCGATCAACCCATATGCAATAATCGAAAGTTACCCCATTTCAGGGCCTGGTAACTTGTTTGTTATTATCATGGGGGTAGGCGAATGATTTACTAGACAGAGTGTCGGATATGTACCACTAGATAGATCTAGACGATGGTTCAAAATGGCTCTGAGCACTATGGGACTTAACTTCTGAGGTCACCAGTCCCCTAGAACTTATAACTACTTAAACCTAACTAACCTAAGGACATCACACACATTCATGCCCGAGGCAGGATTCGAACCTGCGACCGTAGCAGTCGCGCGGCTCCGGACTGAGCGCCTAGAACTGCTAGACCGATCTAGACGATGAATCACCTCTGTAGTCAGTTACGGAATCGGCGATTGTATATGAAGTTGGCGAGCTAAACGGATGTGTTTCTCAATAACTTATACAAAATATACGTTGAACGCTAGCGTCGTCATAGGCAACACGGGGCAGAAATTTTCAGGCCGTCTTTCAACAATCTAAGATAGGACGACTGATGAGTGACTTGGTGAAATGTAATTTTTTCCATCTTCTCTCCATCACAAAACATCATACAGCTCACCTAACAGTATTTTGCTGACATCGACTGTCTATTAAAATCTACGAAGATAAAAGGCTTATAGCCAGTCATAGGGAAAATAACTTGTCCATGTATCACAAACTTCACATCTTCTGGAAGCACTGCGAAATGAAGGGACACAGTTAAAGTTGACAGGGTAGTCATCTCTGTGCCCGTCTGAAAATCGCGGGATGGCTGCCGTCGACAATTATTTCCAGAATCACATTACAATGATTGAATTTACTCACTGGAGAACCGTCAGCCAGCGTACGTTGTCCGCAAATTGATTTCGAGAAATAAAATAATTTCTCAGCCAATACACACACACAGTAGTTCCCCTGTCACTGTACATGTTAACTTAGAATGTTGTTGAGCGAGTTGTGCGAAATAGAATACTTCTATTGCAGTTGGGTAGCAATCAGAAACAGACGGAGCTAATAAGTGTGTTAATAAAGATACAGAAGGAACTAAGTTTATGAGGCACATACGCACGCACGCACACACACACACACACACACACACACACACACCTTCTTCTGTATATGTGCGCCCCATGTCTTCCTCTAGGTCTAAGCAGGATAGCAGCAGCGCTGACATTTAGTACCTGCTTTACGGCGGCACAGATTCTGCACTAGGCTATTGCCGTACGCTAGCGCTATGAAATCTTTTCGTCGCCAGGAAAGGCTGGTCAGTAAATCTGGACGCCGACAGAAACGGTTCACGTTCACTAAGAAAGACATTCCGTTTCAAAGAGCGTGAACAAGTACTCAGTGTCGTATGTGAGTCGGCCAAGCGATATACTGAACTGTATGTGACACCTTGATTTTCTTTTACGATGACCAGCTGAAGCTTAATGACTCCTAATTTTTAACGTGAAAACACTTAAAGCTTTTTAAATAGAGGAAACGTTATTAATATTCTACATCTTTATTCTTCACGTCTATGTATTTATTTCTCAATATAGTTACGCTGGCGACGAAAACATTTCTAGCAACGAGAGAGCAGTTGATTGATACCGTCATTGCAGAATATTTGATTTTGTTGACGGAGGCACAAGCTCACATTTTGCTTGCACCGCTTCATCACTATCAAGGTGTAGTCCTCGAAAGTATCTATAAGTTTTGGACAGAGAGGGAAATTGGCTGTGGTCAAGTCGGGACTGTATGGAGGATGATTAATGACAATGCATTCAAGGCGTTGGATTGTTGCAGATATGGATGCTCTATTGTGTTGTCTGGCATTGCCGTGCTGCAGAAGAGGTTTTTCCAGGTGCGAATGAACTCTCTGAGTTCGAAACTCGATTACAGCACGCTGTTTCTCACGCACCGACATAGCTACGTTACACACGACGTTACGCGCTATAGTTCGGAGCCTTCTAGCTGCAAAGGGCTGAATATATGTGGGCATGAAGAATAAAGATGCAAAATATTATTCGCATTTGTTTTGTTTAAAAAGCTTTCAGACTTTTCACATTAAAAATTCGGAGGTACTACTTTTCAGCAAGCCATCGTACGTGCTTACCTCTTTCTCCTGTCAGTAATTTGAACACTGTATACATCAGTTACTTAGTAACTTCACCACTGAAAGTAACCACCTACAAGAAATTTGGAAAGGGAACTACAGTTGACAGAAAATGAATAAATACCAGATGGTCATGAATAAAATACAGCTACTTACGTGGGTTCAGTGTGTGAATGTGTGGTGTGGATTCACAAGTACCTTTATTCTAGGTCCGCTCTTCTTCGAAAAGGCCTGTCAGGCGTATAGTGACGTTTGTACGTTATCGATACCTCAGCATGGAAGACCACAACGGTGTGCAAACCACTGTTTTCATATAAAATGGAGCAAGACCTCATGTCGCTCGCCCAGTGATCCACCTGCATTATCTCCCGAAAAAAATGTTTCAAATGGCTCAACTTCTGAGGTCATCAGTCCCATAGAACTTAGAACTACTTAAACCTAACTAACCTAAAGACATCACATACACCGATGCCCTAGGCAGGATTCGAAGCAGGATTCGAATCTGCGACCGTAGCGGTCGCTCGATTCCAGACTGTAACGCCTAGAACCGCTCGGCCACCCCGTCCGGCCGAGATTTTCCAGCAACATGGCCTGCAAGATTTGCTGATTTGAATCCAAGTGACCTTTGCCTCTGGGAATGTCTATAAGAACGCATACCTGTTCTGAAGACCAGTATGCGGTAACACGTTGTTCAGATTCCACCGGAACTGCTGCGAACAACTGCTGTTCACGTCGTTTTAAAATGGAGCATCTCGTCGACGCCTCCGGTAATCACATCGAACAAATTGTTTAAGCAAAAATCAACATTATGTCTTTCTCACTTGCTTGATCTTTTCTGCCCACGTCTCATTCCTAATACATGACATATGAAAACATTTCTATATGTCTTTCTTGCATTCACAGGGCCAGATTTGCACCTAGCGGTTAAAATTTGAGCTAACTTTTTTCCAGTGTTAATCGGGTCCGCATTAACGCATCAGAAGATATACCAAGTTTCGCTGCCATACGACAATTACATCCCACACTGGACCTCTGTGAGCAGCTCCACTTTATTTGTAACCACGTGCTATGAGCCGCCTATACGACAGGGAGATGTTGTTCCCCAAAACCTATTTTTCTATGGAAGTTCTCTTCCAATTGTAATAGGTCGACCGGGAAAGACATTTTTTATTGCTAAGAAACTAATTGCTGATATTCGACGCTGGACCTCCGTGAGTAACTGTGCTTTAATTATAAGCACCCGGTACTTAATGGTGTGCCGAAGACACTGCAATTACGCCAGAAATGGCAAAGAACTGGAAAGATTTGTTGAGAGGAATGGATAGTGTCTTCGAATAGATTATGAGACGAATATAATTTAAAGTAAAATAAGATAAAGTAGTTGAATTAATTCAGGGACACAGGTGCAATTAGATTACTTAATAAGACACTAGAAGTGGTACTCTTCTATTTGCTATTTCGTTGTAACTGACGTACACTTAAAAACAGGTGATATAAATCACAGATTTTAAATAGCAAGAAAAGCGCTTAGGAATAACAGGAATTTTTTAACGTCTAATATAAGTGTTTTGTGAAGTCTTTTGTCAAGGTATTTCTCTGGAGTGTAGCCTTGTGCGGAACGGAAGGGCCGACGATGTCTAGTTCGGACCAGAACAGAACAGAATTTTTTGGAATGTTGTGTTACAGAAGAACGCTGACGATTATGTTGGTACATCGGATAAACAATAAAGAAGTACGCGTAGAATTGGAAAGAAACGATTTATGTCACAACTTGATGAAAAGAAAAGATCGGTTGACAAGACACGTCCTGAGACACAAATATATATACAACTATACTCAGAACACAGGAGCACTAGGGCTTTGTATTCCTTCGACGACGAGGTCGTTACAGACACACAACAAATTCCGATTCGACAATGTTACTGAGAGCAACAATTTCGGAGACATGTTTAGGCTAAAAACAGTGAACGTTATCCAAACCTGGAACTCAGATTTTAGGTAACCGTCTAACCCACCTGTGTAAGTATTGATCAGTTGAGTGCAGGGAGTGGAGTAAATGTCTGTATGACCTGACATGACATTATTTAAAAAAGGCAGAAGTCCTCTTCAGCTTTCTGAAAGAGCTTACTACTTCACTGAGATATAAATGTAATTTTTCAAGATTCCGCATTGAGAAAAATTGTTTCTTCCATTTCCCTTTTATCTATATATCTTTCGGTGCTGTTACACAGCCATCAATGGGTTTCTTTTCATTTTACCTGAAGATATACCGCAAAAACAAATTAATTTCTCTACAAAAGTTTGCACCATCTGCATATCAAGGAGCGTATAGGGTGAACGAAAGCTAGGTAGGAATGCATAAACTTTAAACAAATTGAAAAATAACCCGTAATATTATAAATATGAATGTACATGTATGTATGTTCCACATTTCCTCCTAAACCACGGGCCGAATGTCAACCAAACTTGGTACACCTGTCACTCACTGTCTGGAAAAAATCGCTGTGTAGGTAATAACTACTTACTCATCAATAGGGTTGGGGTGGGGGTGGGAAAGCAGTGTGACCCACGACGCGTATATCCCCGTACTTTAGTCATCTATTATTTGAGAATAGGAGCTCTTAATTTCAGACGTCGACAAAACTTTTCCTTGGTAGCATCCCCAAGAATTCTGAGGATTGGACAGGGAATTCACGTAAGGAAGAGGTAATGAACAGAATTGGGAAGACAAGAAATTTGTGGCACAACTGGACTAACAGAAGGGATCGGTTGATAGGACATATTTTGAGACGTCAAGGAATCACCAGTTTAGTACAGGAGGGAAGTGTGGAGGGTAAAAATGGCAAGGGAGCCCAAGAGATGAATGCTGTAAGTGGATCAGAAGGATGTGGTTTGCAGTGATCATTCGGTAGTGAAGAGGCCTGCACAGGATAGAGTAACGTGGCGAGCTGCATCAAACAAGTTTTCGGACTGAAGACCCTATACAGATTAGATAATCTCTTCTCTCATTAATACGCTATGTTCGTGGAGTGTGGTGCCCATATTGTCATGTTTTAATTATCCTTCAGGTTGCCGTTGCGCAACATTATCATTCCATTAATTGGCTCAAAAATGGTTCAAATGGCTCTGAGCACTGTGGGACTTAACATCTGTGGTCATCAGTCCCCTAGAACTTAGAACTACTTAAAATTAACTAACAGAAGGAGATCACACACATCCATGCCCGAGGCAGGATTCGAATCTGCGACCGTAGTGGTCACGCGGTTCCAAACTGAAGCGCCTAGAACAGCACGGCCATACCGGCCGGCATTCCATTAATTAACTTGGATGATGATATGGAGTGCTATCCTTCTCTGCATATCACCAGATATCGGATTTAGCATCTAGGGATATGAAACTCAGCATAACGGACACTCTTCTTTGGCTTAACGTGAAAGCGTGAGCTCTGTCAAAGCTTGAAATGACTCTTCGCGGAGTGCTCACAGACTGAACGTTGTACACGACCAGCTCTGCGCCGTATACGATTGGAGAAGCAGCTCACTGCTCTAAACTTCACTGAGAATCTTCTTTTTCTTCATTCCCTTGCTTTTCCCCGTTTCTCTGTTGTGTCGGCCTAGTTATTTGGGTTTTGTCAATGTTATTGGCAGCTGGTGGCCGGACGCCCTATGTGAGGTCTGCATTAGTCCCAGAACGGAATTTGTGTATCTCGCATGTTCTCGTCTAGAGTGAATCTCATATTCAACTGTGAGAATATTTTCTAAACGTTTGTGTAGCGCGTGGCTAAGGCTGGACGTGGGTACAGGCCCAGTGGCTTGTGAGGAACCTATCCAAACGCCACATCCAGCCAGCCCTCCAGCCTTCTTCGTTTGAGACAGGCTCGTCTCCGCATATTCCGAAAGCACCGTTTTAACGCACTCGGCACACGACTGTCCGGTTGGGTTTTACACTGCACTGAGAACGCTGCTTTACTGTTACTTGCATTAAACTGGTCTCTGTACGTAGTCACTACTTGTGGATAAAAGTGTACCGAGAAAGAGGTTTCGATCTAGACAACAGAAACTCTATAAGTCACGAGTGTGGTGCAAAACTTTGTTTCAGTAGTTTTATTTAACTTGTAGGTGAGGTTATTGTGGTCGGATTGCTGACATACTCTGCGGAACTTTAGCAACATACTCAAATGTTCTGACCTTTTGCTGCGTGGTTAATATTTTTCTACAATTTATTTTAGGCAAGTAGTAGCAGTGAAACATTGTTCATTACTTCTCTGGGTCCTCATTTTAACTCCTACTATTGAGGCGCCAGAGAAGCAATGAATAAGCAAATAAGTCAGATCACAAATTCTCGTAATTCCTTTCACGCTGACGTTTGGGTGATTAGCGGCCCTCTACATCCGTGTGGGATGAGCGTTTAGCACGCCGGGACACCGTTTATCACGGCAGCCACGATTATGTAAAACCCCTGCTGCAGCCGCTGACACAGTGGACATTAGCCACTACCCGAATCCGCAGATTCCAGGATGTTTGCCGTCGCATACTGCTATAATCAGACACACCACTGTTTGTCGCCGAGTGACGTCAGACCTCACGCGCTCGAGTACCGAGAAATAGGGCTTTGAATTAGGGACTTCGCCCCACGTTCCGTTTACATAAGCTACGCAGTGCTTATCTATGTTAATAAACGTCTAAAACGTTCAACCGGTCCCAATTGCAGGCTGCCTACCTGACTACCTCCAGGGCAGCAACAATTTAGTGTTTCAAATAATTATAGAACGAGATTGACAATTTTAAATTCTGTCTCATTCAGAGGTATAATCTTACGTTAAAGGTTGAACATTGAAATTTATCTTAATCAATAAAAAAGATAAAGAAGATTATGTGAACCTGTTTGTTTTACTTCTGGATTACTAATGACGCAGGGTAATCTGAGCAACGCCCAGACAAAAATTCTTCTCTAGAAACTGTATTAAACAAAATTTATTTCAAAAAAAATTTCTTGATAATACTCCATTTAAAAAATTTTACCGGTCTCTGCAAGCAAATAAGAAAATGTTTCATTATATATTACAGTTACATAAGAACAACACTGGAGAAATACAAAAATGTAACCCTACATGAAAATTTATTCTAAGACAAAAGATCTTCTGTTAAAAATTAAATTCTTTTCGTCTTTTCAAATCCACTAACATTGACTGTGACAAAACTGTACGAAAACAGCAAGAAATTCCTGATTTGGATATTTGTGTTGAACCAAGAATGCCTAACTAAAAGCTGCCTCAATAAAGTAAAATATGTTCATTCGTTACCGTAAATCTCAATCTTCTCAAAATAGTCTTTGTCTCAGCATATCCATCTCATTCAATACATAATAATAATATTCCTTTTGTACTAATAATGACTTCCATCAGATAAATTAAATAATTCCCAAGAGCACCATGTTCTGCGGCCTTCCCGTACAAGCTCACTGCCACAATTTACCTGCTACAACTCCCTGTCTTCTCTCCTCGCGATCAACACTTAACACCCGCGCATTTTTGCAGAGCAAAGATGACCTAACTAGGCTTCGGGCAGCGCTGTGTCACTGACCTCTGACGAGGCTGCATGCACATAACTAAACGATAGAAACAATACATGTGCGTCCTAACACATAAAGTTACCTATAAAATGAAATACATGCACATGTTTCATTACCCGTCGGCCTCTGCAGCCAAAATTCATCATAGTGAAATTTTTAAATGACGAAGATTAGTCTCTAACGAACTTATAAAATATAGTAGAAACGTACGTAGGTTGAATCAAAGGAATAACAGCACGATGAGGGTAAAAAACTAACTTGTCTTACAGTTCTGTCAAATGCGTTAAATCATTGTGCACAGGCGCGCAAACAGAATAATAAACAGGTAAGTTTCTTTTTAAATTACCGCTACAAGTCACAAACTTTGTTAACTATTGTGTTATTTATTTAGTGACATGTTTCGGGGGTGTACTAGGCACAAGTAAGAAAGACATATAATTCAATATAATGTTCAAATGATATAATAGTATTATTTGTGATAATCATGCCTTTTTCTGTGTTGCTGTTTCTTATGCATAAAAATTGTTAATGAATACGCAGTAAACAGAGTCTGCCAAATTGCTGCAATAAGTTTGTTTCATCATAAAGCTCAAGACAGCACGTCACTGAAATGTTACATTTGTATAACACTGCTCAAAAGATGTTGTCGTCGGTAACGTGTATATTTATGGAAAATTGGCGATAACGTGATTCTACGCAGTACAAAACTTCAACCTCGTAGTAGAGTGTCTCGAAATAAACATTTTGTCGAAGACTCAGTGCGAGATAAACATTGTGTTAAATCCCATTGACTTCAACAGATGTTGCATAAGTAGATGGGTTCATGTGTGAATAGGTTAAGAGCAGACCCAGAGGATGTAGTACCAGTCCATAAATTCTCCTTTGACAACTTAAAGCCAGTGTGTCTGACAACCGTACTGCCAGGTGTAAAGTTCCGTATTAAGTCGAAAATGTAGTTTCAGTTCATCAAATGTGTGGTAGTTGATAGTAATATTGTCATAAATTCAGCTGAAGAGAGCTTAGCCTATCTTTGTTGTGAAAATGCGCATTCCTTGGCTAATCATATAATAGTACAGATGTACAGGCATAAAGAATCCTTATAATGTATTCAGTAAGTATTTCACGTAGGAGATAAATATTTTTATAGGCGATTAAACAAGTAAACTAATATAAAGAATGAAAGATGCGTGTTACAATACAGCAGTACGCCGACAGCTAAGGGACATTTGCACAAAAGAATAACTTTGACAGAGGCAGTCAAGACCAATCCATAGTAGAGAGATAAAGTTGAAAATTCTAATACTGATCAAATGACGGAATACCATAAACATTGCAAACAAAAATAGAAGGGAAATTATTAACATCAAAGCAACGAAATAATCGAGGTGCAAAATCGTGAACAAAATAGTGTTTCCATACTAGGCATTAACTGGGAGTAGACAATAGTCTCAATGAACAAATATGCCTCAAAATGCAGTTGCAAAAAGAAATGTCTCATCGTCATGATATATTAAATCAGTGTTCATGTGTGTAAGATGACTTACAGAAGGTGAAACACATCTACAATAATTATAAATCAGATTACTGCTCCCTAAGGAATTCTCGAGCTCGAGCAACTACTAATAAGTAAAATGGATGAAGGGAGGGAACAAAGAGTTTGCGCACAAAATTGCCCTTGTACCTACAAGAAGTGCAATTGTATTCAAAATTAGTCGTGAGCCTGTCAAACACCAGAATGCTTGTAACAAAAAATGGAATTGGTATACCAGATTACTACTAAATATGTTTAACCTGTGCTTACCACTATATTGACCATGGCTAAATAAAGTTTTATTGACCTGTTGACTGGAAAGAAAGGCTGGTAAGAGAAAGAAGAGCAAACATTCGTAAAATAAAGAACATACATATAGTCGTTATCTTCTACAAATTTCAATAACCAGGGTGTACCGAAATGCGCTTACAGACAAAAAAATTTCTTATCACTGTATGCCAAATCAAATAGCACATAATCCGCAACAACACAGTATTTCAGTTCATGAATAATCCTACACATCAGACAAAAATCACAAACCATAATATTTCCAAGTGTGGAGTACAAGCAAATCATCACCTAGTTCCTAACAGAGTCTAACTCCATGGGATATACAATATGATATCTCAAAAACATATCGCATAGATCCAAATATGATAAAATCAGCATATCATCCCAGAACCACAAAGTCATCATATCTACTGTAAAAGGAAAAAAATCATCAGTAATATCGTAAATTTATACTATACAGGGTGGTCCATTGATCGTGACCGGGCCAATATATCACGAAAAAAGCGTCAAACGAAAAAAATACAAAGAATGAAATTTGTCTACATTGAAGGGGGAAACCAGATGTCGCTGTAGTTGGCCCGCTAGATGGCGCTGCCACAGGTCAAACGGATATCAACTGCGTTTTTTAAACTAGGAACCCCCATTTTAATTACATTTTCGTGTAGTTCGTAAAGAAATATTAATGTTTTACTTGGGCCACTTTTTTCGCTTTATGATAGATGACGTTGTAGTAGTCACAAACGTATAAGTACGTGGTATAAGCAACATTCCGCCAGTGCAGACGGTATTTGCTTCATGGTACATTACCCGTGTTAAAATGGACCGTTTACCAATTGCGGAAAAGGTCGATATCGTGTTGATGTATGGCTATTGTGATCAAAATGCCCAACGGGCATGTGCTTCAAGCTAGACGAGTTTCGTTCTTTGTAGTTTTTTCGTTTGACGCTTATTTCGTTAGATATTTGGCCCGGTTACGATCAATGGACCACGCTGTATATGTGCCTAAGGTTTCTTATGACTTTCTGCTCATAGCATTTACATTTCATTATTCTGTCTCAGAAACCTCTGCTGAAAATAAGAAATCCTTGTCCAGAGTATAAGTATCTAATCCACATGTGAGTTAACTTTTTCTTCCAGTGTCCTTCAAATTGGTCAGCATAACAGCATGTCTGCTTGTAAGAAATATTTCGTTGATTTATTCTGTATTTCATTTTACCGTCAGTCAATCAAGTTTTTTATTCTATTTCATAGTACCATGCAATGAAAATTTGTTGCTTCCTCTCTAATTTGTCGTTTTTCTAGAATCTGTGTGCCATGTACAGCTAAAAATATTTTGTCACCAATGACATAGGAACGATTATCTGTAATAGTAGAGCAAATTATGTTAATACAAAAAGAAAGAAGTACAAAATATTTACAAGCTCTTCATTCTGTAGAAACGAAGATCTGCACCCCTAAGCTCCAACTTTCACCTAAGAAGACAAAATAAACTGTAACAATACGAAAGATATCCAAACAAACTATATAATCTAACATGTGATAAAATATGTTCGCTTCCTCCATACCAGCTGACAATAAAATACGCACACATAGGATGGAATACACTACTGGCCATTAAAACTGCTACACCAAGAAGAAATGCAGATGATAAACGGGTATTCATTGGACAAATATATTATACTAGAACTGACTTGTGATTACATTTTCACGCAGTTTGGGTGCATAGATCCTGAGAAAACAGTACCCAGAACAACCACCTCTGGCCGTAATAACGGCCTTGATACGACTGGGCATTGACTCAAACAGAGCTTGGATGGCGTGTACAGATACAGCTGCCGATGCAGCTTCAACACGATTCCAC
Source organism: Schistocerca cancellata (assembly GCF_023864275.1). Lineage (NCBI taxonomy): Eukaryota > Metazoa > Arthropoda > Insecta > Orthoptera > Acrididae > Schistocerca > Schistocerca cancellata. Next base: position 169,551,400 of record NC_064634.1, read on the forward strand.
AGTTCATCAAGAGTAGTGACTGGCGTATTGTGACGAGCCAGTTGCTCGGCCACCATTGACCAGACGTTTTCAATTGGTGAGAGATCTGGAGAATGTGCTGGCCAGGGCCTGGATCCAGAAAGGCCCGCACAGGACCTGCAACATGCGGTCGTGCATTATCCTGCTGAAATGTAGGGTTTCGCAGGGATCGGATGAAGGGTAGAGCCACGGGTCGTAACACATCTGAAATGTAACGTCCACTGTTCAAAGTGCCAATACGTGCTTCCAATGTGCGTTCACCTTGATGTCGCCCAACACGGATGCGACCATCATGATGCTGTTAACAGAACCTGGATTCATCCGAAAAACTGACGTTTTGCCATTCGTGCACCCAGGTACGTCGTTGAGTACACCATCGCAGGCACTCCTGTCTGTGATGCAGCATCAAGAGTAACCGCAGCCATGGTCTCCGTGCTGATAGTCCATGCTGCTGCATACGTCGTCGAACTGTTCGTGCAGATGATTGTTTTCTTACAAACGTCCCCATCTGTTGACTCAGGGATCGAGACGTGGCTGCACGATCCGTTACAGCCATGTGGATAAGGTGCCTGTCATCTCGACTGCTAGTGATACGAGGCCGTTGGGATCCAGCACGGCGTTCCGTATTACCCTCCTGAACCCACCGATTCCATATTCTGCTAACAGTCAGTGGATCTCGACCAACGCGAGCAGCAATGTCGCGATACGATAAACCGCAATCGCGATAGGCTACAATCCGACCTTTATCAAAGTCGGAAACGTGATGGTACGCATTTCTCCTCCTTACACGAGGCATCACAACAACGTTTCACCAGGCAACGCCGGTCAACTGCTGTTTGTGTATGAGAAATCGGTTGGAAACTTCCCTCATGTCAGCACGTTGTAGGTGTCGCCACCGGCGCCAACCTTGTATGAATGCTCTTAAAAGGTAATCATTTGCATATCACAGCATCTTCTTCCTGTCGGCTAAATTTCGCGCCTGTAGCACGTCATCTTCGTGGTGTAGCAATTTTAATGTCCATTAGTGTATGACTCAACTTCTACATATGTGCAAGTACCCAACTGACTATAGCAAACCATCATAACAGTCAGATAATGACTTTGCTTACAAATGTTCGATGGATAATAAAAATAGATGTAAGAAAATTATTCAATAAAGTGATTAATGTGTAAGATGAAAAGCGGTATAATCCACGAGATCGTCGGGTCCGCAACGTTTGAACTTCAATAGCGTAGGGATGGACAATCCGACGAAAGCGGAGTGGGCCATTGGAAATCGAAAGGAATATCTGATACCAGTTTTTAGCTTTGTGCGATAGCTGCTGTGACGGGAATAACACTTTTTGCCCTACCTTGAAATTTTTGTCACTGCGTTTTTTTTTTATGATGTCATTTCCTCTTCTCTGCTGCCTGTTTCATGTTTGCAAGAGCGCTATCAATAATTTGGTGTTGTTTTAAACGTTGTGATTTGGAAAAGTGTACAGCTTCCCTAATTGTGTTTGGTGGCTGTTTGTTTTTGAGGACTAAATGTGGAGGAAGTAAAGTAGAGTCGTTTGATAAAGAATTTACGGTGTCCTGAAGGATGTGACATATTTATCCCATTCAAGTGTGTTTTCTACGACAGTAAAATCTGCAAATTTTGCCCGTGTCTTTCATAATTCTTGTAGAAATAAAAACGTGTTTTTTTGTATTATTCAAAGTATGAATCCAAAGACTAGATCGAAATTGTCGTTCAATATCAGAGATCACCTTTTCAACACGTCCCACATCTCTTAAGAAATTCATGAAAAATTCTGCTAAAACAGTTCTTCAATCCCTTGAAGTAACGGTGTGAATGAAACAAATTTTGTTGCCAGCTCTACAGCAAGAAAAACATACGAAAACCCTTTCTTACAAGCTGAAACAAGTCCATATCAATCCACAGCTGATAAATGATGTAATTTTACTATTTTCTTGATCGATAGCATGTATAACTTGCATGAAAGTACCACACAAGTTTTAGTGAACGCATTATTGTGGCCAAGATAGACACAAAGCCCATGCCTACTACAGTAGTACAAGTTTATATGCCAACTACCTCTGCAGATGACGGAGAAATAGATGAAATGTATGACGAGATAAAAGAAATTATTCAGGTAGTGAAGGGAGACGAAAATTTAATAGTCATGGGTGACTGGAATTCGTCAGTAGGAAAAGGGAGAGAAGGAAACATAGTAGGTGAATATGGATTGGGGGGAAGGAATGAAAGAGGAAGCCGCCTTGTAGAATTTTGCGCAGAGCATAACTTAATCATAGCCAACACTTGGTTCAAGAATCATAAAAGAAGGTTGTATACCTGGAAGAATCCTGGAGATACTAAAAGGTATCAGATAGATTATATAATGGTAAGACAGAGATTTAGGAACCAGGTTTTAAATTGTAAGACATTTCCTGGGGCAGATGTGGATTCTGACCACAATCTATTGGTTATGAACTGCAGATTGAAACTGAAAAAACTGCAAAAAGGTGGGAATTTAAGGAGATGGGACCTGGATAAACTGAAAGAACCAGAGGTTGTAGGGAGTTTCAGGGAGAGCATAAGGGAACAATTGACAGGAATGGGGGAAAGAAATACAGTAGAAGAAGAATGGGTAGCTCTGAGGGATGAAGTAGTGAAGGCAGCAGAGGATCAAGTAGGTAAAAAGACGAGGGCTAATAGAAATCCTTGGGTAACAGAAGAAATATTGAATTTAATTGATGAAAGGAGAAAATATAGAAATGCAGTAAATGAAGCAGGCAAAAAGGAATACAAACGTCTCAAAAATGACATCGATAGGAAGTGCAAAATGGCTAAGCAGGGATGGCTAGAGGACAAATGTAAGGATGTAGAGGCTTGTCTCACTAGGGGTAAGATAGATACTGCCTACAGGAAAATTAAAGAGACCTTTGGAGAGAAGAGAGCCCCTTGTATGAATATCAAGAGCTCAGATGGAAACCCAGTTCTAAGCAAAGAAGGGAAGGCAGAAAGGTGGAAGGAGTATATAGAGGGTTTATACAAGGGCGATGTACTTGAGGACAATATTATGGAAATGGAAGAGGATGTAGATGAAGACGAAATGGGAGATAAGATACTGCGTGAAGAGTTTGACAGAGCACTGAAAGACCTGAGTCGAAACAAGGCCCCGGGAGTAGACAACATTCCATTTGAACTACTGATGGCCTCGGGAGAGCCAGTCATGACAAAACTCTACCATCTGGTGAGCACGATGTATGAGACAGTCGAAATACCCTCAGACTTCAAGAAGAATATAATAATTCCAATCCCAAAGAAAGCAGGTGTTGACAGATGTGAAAATTACCGAACTATCAGTTTAATAAGTCACAGCTGCAAAATACTAACGCGAATTCTTTACAGACGAATGGAAAAACTGGTAGAAGCCGACCTCGGGGAAGATCAGTTTGGATTCCGTAGAAATGTTGGAACACGTGAGGCAATACTGACCTTACGACTTATCTTAGAAGAAAGATTAAGAAAAGGCAAACCTACGTTTCTAGCATTTGTAGACTTAGAGAAAACTTTTGACAATGTTAACTGGAATACTCTCTTTAAAATTCTGAAGGTGGCAGGGGTAAAATACAGGGAGCGAAAGGCTATTTACAGTTTGTACAGAAACCAGATGGCAGTTATAAGAGTCGAGGGGCATGAAAGGGAAGCAGTGGTTGGGAAAGGAGTAAGACAGGGTTGTAGCCTCTCCCCGATGTTATTCAATCTGTATATTGAGCAAGCAGTAAAGGAAACAAAAGAAAAATTCGGAATAGGTATTAAAATTCATGGAGAAGAAGTAAAAACTTTGAGGTTCGCCGATGACATTGTAATTCTGTCAGAGACAGCAAAGGACTTGGAAGAGCAGTTGAACGGAATGGACAGTGTCTTGAAAGGAGGATATAAGATGAACATCAACGAAAGCAAAACGAGGATAATTTAATGTAGTCAAATTAAGTCGGGCGATGCTGAGGGAATTAGATTAGGAAATGAGACACTTAAAGTAGTAAAGGAGTTTTGCTATTTAGGGAGTAAAATAACCGATGATGGTCGAAGTAGAGAGGATATAAAATGTAGACTGGCAATGGCAAGGAAAGCGTTTCTCAAGAAGAGAACTTTGTTGACATCGAGTATAGATTTAAGTGTCAGGAAGTCGTTTCTGAAAGTATTTGTATGGAGTGTAGCCATGTATGGAAGTGAAACATGGACGATAAATAGTTTGGACAAGAAGAGAATAGAAGCTTTCGAAATGTGGTGCTACAGAAGAATCCTGAAGATAAGGTGGGTAGATCACGTAACTAATGAGGAGGTATTGAATAGGAATGGGGAGAAGAGAAGTTTGTGGCACAACTTGACTAGAAGAAGGGATCGATTGGTAGGACATGTTCTGAGGCATCAAGGGATCAGCAATTTAGTATTGGAGGGCAGCGTGGAGGGTAAAAATCGTAGAGGGAGACCAAGAGATGAATACACTAAGCAGATTCAGAAGGATGTAGGTTGCAGTAGATACTGGAAGATGAAGAAGCTTGCACAGGATAGAGTAGCATGGAGAGCTGCATCAAACCAGTCTCAGGACTGAAGACCACAACAACAACAACAACAAAATAAGTGTCTAACGGTAGAATTTTTGTTATCATGCCATTCCTTCTTGATGTTTCTGCATAATGGATCTCTGTCTTGTTCTTTGGAAATGTCATGTAACGCTGAAGAAACGTAATTTTCAAATGCTACTTGTTGTATACGTAGAAAACTGAAGTTGGATTGACAAAAATTTGTACAGGATCCAGTTTGTTTTTCTCCAAGAGATCATGAAATAGTGTCAGCTAAATGATCTATGTTCCTGAAATATGTTTAATACCGAAGCTTAATTCTTGAAAACAGAGTGAGCATCCCACAAAGGGATCGTGAGGAAATTTGGCAGTCATCAGACATTGTGAAGCACAAAGGTCAGTGTGAACTGTGGTGTGTTTTCCGAATTAACAACGTCGAGATTTAGTAATCACTGCCTAGGCCTCCAGTTGAGTTATTCAATAATTACACTGCGAAGGGGACAGAATACGACTAGCAAATGCAACATTTTTTGAACTATCACTCTGTTTTCTCCAATTTCCTAAAATACGTGAAGACCAAGTTCTGTCTTGGAACAATCAGTAGTAGAAGCCACGAAAAAGTCAAGATGTATCAGCGTATCAGATTCTGTCTCTGCCTGTTCATCCCAAAACGAGTTCATGTTTTTGACACTTCACTGACATAAATGTGGAGTCTCAAGTGCCTAGTAATGAATGAACTGAAGAAAGAAATTTATGAGGCCTACGAGACCTGGCATTTTGTTGTTGCAATTGCAGTATCATGAATGGCCTGAAGTCTCAAAAGTTTAATAGGAGATTTACCAAATTCGGATTTACTGAAGTTGACGATAGTACCAGGGCTCGAAAAGGTTTCTAATAAAGAGTTGAAAGTGTTATTTAGCGGATACCATATTTTCTCTGCATTAAGGATGTCGTCGGTACAGGTTGTAACACTGTTCTTTAAATCTTCCAGGAAAATGGAATTCTAACCTATGATAAAAGCTGCTGGTGAAATATGTAAACCGAAAGGTAGTTTACGAAATTGCTAACAAATTCTAAAACATAAAAAAGCTGTGTATTTACAACAATTCGAGTTTTAGTAGTGTTCGAGTTCTGACCTTTGTTTTTTCCCGCTTGCATTACGGCACTGAGACTGGGCAGAGTATGACTTTCTGCTTTTTATCTCGAGTATGCGGATATGTACGGTAGCCATACTGTACTTTACATTATTTTGAGCTGGCGAATATTTCGCGTTTTGTTATCGTGGAGTGGAACTGAGTTTTCGCTCGACTTTCATGACCAGTTAGCTTTTGAGGATTCTGCGATAATACTTGAAGCGGACTTAGCGCAACTTTGCTGGTTTTAAATAAGGTTTTACTTCTCTATATACTATAACTGTTACTTACAGAACCACTTTTCCTTGTATTTCTTGTTGCCTGATTGATTAATGCAAGAATTATTAACCATAATCGTCTGGTGTCATTTATATCAATTTCCAGCGTTAGAATAAAACAATTTTAATAATTATTTATTTATGTTTCATGCTTAATATATCTGATTATTTTATTAATTCGCAATTCCAACCAATCGATAGACCACTTGATTGCAGGATCATTGGTACAAATCTTTATCTGCAATGAGTTTAGGTGCTGTGCATGAAAGCAGACATGTATGGCTCAACCCTACGCTTTCATCGAGCCATCCTTTGTAAACAGAGCCGTGCGTACCCAGATTACTGGTCTATTCTGTTTAGCCAATTTACCAAGTTATAGTAGTTATAGAAGGCTAGTAACGTCGCAAAGCTGAACCGATTTTATAGATGATAATGATAATACTTCATTGGATAGAGGTTTGGAAGTGGCAAGATCAGAGGAGAAGAGCTATGAGTACTCCGATTCAAAATTTGTGAAAGGTATGAGTGTATAAAGGGAGACCCTAAATTATGCCAGAGTGTTCTAGTTACCGTCCTCTTCTACAGATAAAACCAGTATCAAATTAGAATTCCAGTTGACAAGAATCTTCGAGATTTGGTGTCGCTCGAGTGTGCTTTTCAGCAGGAAATTAGAAGGCCGGCCGAAGTGGCCGTGCGGTTAAAGGCGCTGCAGTCTGGAACCGCAAGACCGCTACGGTCGCAGGTTCGAATCCTGCCTCGGGCATGGATGTTTGTGATGTCCTTAGGTTAGTTAGGTTTAATTAGTTCTAAGTTCTAGGGGACTGATGACCTCAGCAGTTGAGTCCCATAGTGCTCAGAGCCATTTGAACCATTTTTTAAATTAGAGGCACTAGCACTGGAAAGTCGAATATCCCCAATGCCGTCCGAGGACTTTTATAGGCAGCCACACAGCCTTCAGTAATCAGCTGATGAGAGCAGTCGGTGACTGAAGTTGCATACTGTGGCAAGCCGAGAGTGTAACCGTCTCTATTTTATGGAACTGAGCAGCACGACGGGAAATAACAGATCTCGAACGTGAAATGGTAGTTCCAACTGAATCGATAATTGTCTGTAAATGGTTATGTACAGCTGCTTGGAGACCATTTGGAGACTTAATGGACTGCATGTTCCCAAAACAACTATCCGCCATATCAACGGGCCACGGCTGTTCACGATTGGTTTCAAGAACGTTCTGGACAGTTCGAAAGAATGGTTTGGCCGTGAGCTCCCGCCCTGAATTCCACTTCCACGGATCATTTATGGGCCATGATTGAGAGGACACTTCGTGCACCCAATACTGCACCCGCAACATATTCGCAATTATGGACGGCTATAGAGGCAGCATGAGTCAATGTTGCTGCAGGGGATCTCCAGCGACTTGTTGAGTCCACGCAACGTCGAGTTCCTACACTGCGCCGGGTAAAAGGAGGTCAGCAAGATATTAGGAGGTATCCATGGACTTTTCTCACATCAGTTTAGTACAGTAAAGTGTCAGTTCATGGTGATTTTCCACGTATTTGGGGACTGAGGAGTGACCATGTACGGGCAGGATAATGCTGCATGTAATGGACAAACACAACCTAGACTTAACCACACGCGAGTGCAATGAACTCTGACACACACATATGTTTCAAGATTGAAGTTAACAGTTAGAACAGCAGAACTATTAGCAAAATTATAAGAGATACCAAAACACCCTATTACTTTCAGGCTTTAAAGAAATTATGGTTTTTTATAATTAGTGGTCTTCCCATTACTTGATACTCAGCATTAATACAATAGACAAACTGTGGATCTTGTTATATTATTAATATGCACTTCCTATACACAAGAGAGACATACACTTAACAAACATGAGTATATAATGTTTCACAACTGCAGTTTTCCACTTTTACTACAGCGAAACACAATGTTGACAAAATTTCAAGAAACTGACTCACCTTTTTGAATTTACTACAGATATCAAGGTGATCATTTGCTAAGCAAAACTTTAGAAGCCTCAGTCTTAAGAACTTTTAATTTTGCAGTTGGCAACAGCACTTTAATAAGCAGTTTTAATAGGAAAATTATTTTCAGCAAACAACATTTACTTTAACTCACTCTCTTGCCACATTAACTTTAACTTTCTTTTTACTAAGTTCAAGAGGCATTGATTAGCATAACATTGGTCATAAATGTTCTTTCAATAGTGACACTCGGCAATTACTTTAGTTCAAACGGAAAGGAACCTGAGAGGTGTTATGATAAGGAGAAAAATCAAGGTAGGTACATAAATTCAGATATAAATTACCTTATATTTGAGCACAATAACACATCCATTAAGCTGATCCTTCACTGTACATCATTATAGTATTACGTTACAGTGATTGCGCAACGTGGTGGCAACTGCATGTTGGTAGGTGGATTCGCAGACAGAATTGCTGGACTCTGTCATTTCTTGGTGGCGACGACAGATACCAATTCCAGAATAGTTCCAGCTATTTATCCATTCTTCCGAGGCATTGGAAAGCGGTAGGAAAAGCCTCTCTCGGAACCAGCACAATATGCATCTTTTACATGGCAGTGCACAGACTCGTGGCTCGTCTCCGACTCGTAGCTCGTCTCCGACTGACTATCAGTTCCACCTTTTCTACCTAGGCCAATCACAATTTGCGCGCGCTACACAGTTCCGTTCCCGAGGGGAACCACTACACCTTTTACATACAAATTAACTAAGAACCCTAAGTGAAGGTCAGAAGTTTACATAACAGCAAACAAATACATTAAATAAAACAGAACATTTTCACATATTGACACTTCTACAAAAAATTATTCACACAAAATTACAATCATATACAGTAAGTTTTGTTCCCTCCAAATGGGACAAAGAGTTTACAGTACAGATACACTACTTTGCATTGAACCAAACCATGACATCAAAGTTTGTACAAAGAAAGGAGTATACAATTCTGTGTTATCTATTCAATCAAACACATCTACAGAAGCTCAATGATGTAACATTAAATGAAACAAAAGTAAAATAAATCCGTACAACATAAGAGCTATGGTGTTACAAGCTCATTGAATGTTGTACAAGAGCAGTTGAATTTAGTAAAACTACACTTTTACTTTTAGTTACCTGCAGGTCCTGTAACCCTGGTTTTAGGACATTTCTGTTCAAGCTAGCGATAATTTCTGGTTCAATTAATAGAAAGTACTATAAATTTGTTGTACGTGGTGACTTGAATATCAATTTTATAAATGACTGTCCAAAGTCATGTTGCAAGGTCTAAATTTATATCATCTGATGCAGAGTGCAGAGGAGCAATAGCACAAACTATGCACAACATCTTTGTCAGTTCTTCATTAGGAGGGGCATTCCTTTAAGAAAACGGGTAAATGGCCCTTCAGGCCATGATACACAAATTTTAACACTAAAAGAAATTTGAGCACACGCACACATGTTACATATAAATACAATCTATTTATAAAAGTTTATCCAGTGGCAACAGAGACGCTATTAAACTTCATTACAGAACAAGAGTGGTAGGATGTTTATCCTGCTAATTTCATAGACGATAACCATAATGGTATCCTCAACACATGTCTCACGCTCTTCGAAAGTTGCTTTGTATTATAACGTTTAAAATAGGCTGCAGGCACTAACAGGCAACCAGGGTGAATAATTAATGGACTAAGAATACCATGTATAACAAAATTGGAGTTATGTCAAAACTTTAGAGATAGTAGCAATCGAGCAGCAGTAGCCCATTACAGACAGTACGTGCGACAAGGCGTGCTATAAGTTGTCATCCATGATATTTCAGTCCACCTACCTCCGCAAGTTTCTTTATATCAGTCCCCTTCACTCAGCGTTGGTAGATGCTGGTTCAGCCTTGAAGAAAATTCCAGTAAATATCTACCAAACGAAAGCCGCATAACTCGAGCTTAAAGGCAGAATCTCTAAGCTCGTAAAACATTTTGTCCCTTGGTATTCTAAATAACTCACTTCAGATGTTCTAAATCACAACTAATTAGGCAGTATTTCGTGCAAAAGATGTAAATGGCTGCCAAGTCCATGTTTACTGTCCAACTAATACAGAATAATACATTAATGACTTAATGACTACAAGTTCACCTCACGAAAGCAGCCAGAAATTTATCAGTCCGATGCAAATGCTTTTAACGTTCCATGCAGTTACTGACTCACAGTTATTCGCGATTTACCACATCAAGTCGTTCAGTGGGCCTCTTAAAAAGAAATACTCGTCATAACGTCTCGTGATGTTCACCAAACACGCGATGCGGAGTTGAAGATCGACCAGAAAGTTCACACGCAAATAACTTTCAGATAAATCCACTTAAAATATCCTGACTTTCAGTATACTGTTCAAAACTAAAGTCACTTTACTACTCTAATAGCGACATCGATAGAACGCAAGATTTATTTCATCTTAACAAAAATTGGCGTGAAGTGGTTCCACATTGATGTGTACAATAAGACGGTTCACGAGCGACTCCTAGCGATACAGAACTGTGTCACAGACCACTACACGAAGCGCGGGAAATTCTTAATTCCTACAAGCTGATGAGTTAGGCAGCCAATAGGAACAGCTCCAGCACTCAAATACTCACAGTAATCCCAAAGTCCTCCAGTAAAATCACGGAAAAAACCACTCCGTCTACAGACCACAAGTGGCCCAACGGGACCATCCGACCGCCGTGTCATCCTCAGTGGAGGGTGCGGATAGGAGGGGCGTGGGGTCAGCACACCTCTCTCCCGGTCGTTATGATGGTATTCTTGACCGAAGCCGCTACTATTCGCTCGAGTAGCTCCTCAATTGGCATCACGAGGCTGAGTGCACCCCGAAAAATGGCAACAGTTCATGGCGGCCTGGATGGTCACCCATCCAAGTGCCGACCACGCCCGACAGCGCTTAACTTCGGTGATCTCACGGGAACCAGTGTATCCACTGCGGCAAAGCCGTTGCCTAAAATCACGGAAAGCAATTTATAAAAGAAATTATGAAATTATGAGGCTAAATTTAATTTAAATAAAATAAAGCACGAATTATTCCCAGAAATGAAATTCTAATCGATTTAGTACCTGACTTCTCTCTTGGTTACTTTTATACGAAACTTGCACACTAGGACGTACGTCACATGGTTCATGTTTGCACAAGAACTTCCTCACGCATATATTTTACGTAGTCCTTAGAAAAATAAAACATTCACATTTTGCGTATGCCCCCATGCACTGTCTCATTCTCTTCACATTATTAACAGAACAAAATATAATTAAAAATTGTTTTGAAACTGGTTGCTATTACGTCATCAGCGATTCTAATAAAAGCAAAGAAAAGTCTAGAAAAACAATTTATACGAACTGGTGTTTTTAGTTATAGGTTCAGTTGATATTGTAGATGAAAACATTAACAAATGCTATTTCAGATTTTTAGGTAAAAATTTGTATCTCGAAATGTACTGAAGGTACTGAACTGAGATATTTTTATAATTATAATATCGGTACCAGCCTGTGTATGGAGTATGAAAAAGACTGAATAAAATTTAATATTGCTTCTTTAGATTCGTCGGTAGTGTGCATAACGGATCGTACGCACGCCAAGTTGGCACACCTTGCCCCAGCGACCAGAACGACACCTGTGCTGACGTCAGGGGGAAAAAATGGCAAGACACAATCTAAGATAGCTTACTTCGCTGTAATGTGTAAAGAGTAGTAATATTTTGTTACGGTACATACTACAAAGTGTTTTAAAACGTCATTATGAAGGCAAAATGCATGTGGTATGCAAACAGAAGAATTATCTCTGAGGATAAAATAAAAACCTTTTTATCGTCAGTCGTGAAGAAAGTGTCTAGCCAACAGCAAAGGTCGAGGATAGAGGGTCAGTACGTGGTAAAGATGTTTTGGTTTCTGATAACTCAGCTACATGCACAGTACTCAACAAACACTTTCTCAGTACAGCAGATGATTAAGTAACAATTTAGGTTCTAAGGGGAGTCATGTAATTCTCTTAGAAAATGGCTTTGCAAGACTGCTATCTGAGATACATCTCAGTGATATAGAGAAGCGAGAGGTGTAGTCAGTAATTAAATCGCTGAACCCAAGGAACTTTCATGGATATGGTGAGGCATCTAGCATGTTAATAAAACACTGTACTGCATGTGTTAGCTCAACACTTAACCGCACTTGTAATTTTTCCTTTAGAAGAGGTCAGTTCCCGGAACGATTATTAAAAAAAAAGGGGGGGAGGATAATGCAGACAGCTGTGTGTGGACTTATTTAAATGCCAGCAGGGTTTGCAAAAGATATTGACAAGGCTGCGTACATATGGATAAGTGATCATTCCTGTTTACATAATTTCCTGTATAACATACTGTTTGGTTACATAAGTGGTGTCACTCCAGTAGAGTAACATCTGAAATCGTTACAACCTCCTTTCTCTGCGAGGCACTCGACCACTTAAATGAAAAGTTGCGGGCACCAGGCGTTTTCTTTAATTTAGCTAAGGCGTTCGACTGTGTTGAACATAATATATTACTGCCTTAGTTGCCCCGTTGTGGAATAACAGGAGTATGTCGCAACTGGTTTCTCTCATACTTCAAGAAAAAGACAGCGGAACGTCGTTCTCCACAGTAATGAGTACGCCTATAAATGTCGTGTGACTAGGACCTCCCGTCGGATAGACGGTTCGCCGGGTGCCAGTCTTTCGATTTCACGCCTCTTCGGTGACTTGCACGTCGATGGGGATGAAATGGTGATGATAAGGACAACACAACACCCACTCCCTGAGCGGAGAAAGTCTCCGACCCAGCCGGGAATCGAACCGGGGCCCTTAGTATTGACAGTCTGTCGCACGACCACTCAGCTATCGGGGGCGGACAGTACGTCTATGACGTGGCGTCTGATCAGGGCATGGTTGATCGGAGTGTGCCCCAAAGGCCACTGCTGACACCGCTACTGTTTCTTATATACAAAAAAATCACAACACCAGGAAGGAGCTGACCGACATAAAAGAAAGTTGGTAGGCGTGTTTCTGCATCTGCAAGATGGCCACTGTTCAAATTCCGCGCCAGTCAGATAAGAGTGACGCTAGTAGCGCCACTATGAGGATGCAATTAGAGTCTGCTTCAAATACAGGCTGTAACGGTCGTGAGAGTTAGTTACCATTGAGACTGGACGTGATAAATTGATGTTAGTCAAGAACGTCTTTAAGGCGACAAAGACGCCATTATCAACACCTTACTGAGTTTGAACGAGGTCGTGTAATGGGGCTACTACAAGCTGAATATTCCTTCTGCTGTACTGTAGGAAGACCTGGCAGGAATGCAGCCACTGCACACGATTGCTGGCAGGGGTGATCACGAGAAGGTAAGGTCGCAAGGAAACCGGACTCCGGACGGCCACGTGACACCACCGAGGGCAAGGACCATCGTGTTTGGCGTATGGCTCTGCTGCATCATACTCCATATGCAGCAACAATTTGAGCAGCAGTTGCCGCCACAGTGACACAACGACCTGTTATAAATCGGTTACTTTAACGGGAGCCGGAACGATCCATCTCCTCCATGTTAATTTTAGCAAATGTAAGGAACAAGGAACATTTTTTCTAAAACCATTAAACATATTGTTCTGAAATTTGGATTAAATGTTCAGTGAATATTTCTCAACAAAGTTATAATGCCATGTTAATAAATATTTATTGGTTTTTGTTTTACAATTGTTTTAAACAGATGCTTATTTTTCCTCTAAAAGTTTGCACTTTTTCTTTTATAACTTTTGAATTACACAATATTTTTTAGTATTTTATAAAAATGAAGGAGAAGAAGTAAAAAAATACTGTGTGTAAATTTCATTGGTATACTGTTAGCAGGTTTTGAGAAAATGTTCCTCAAAGATGAAAATTCTAAAGTTGAGGGAAATGGCGTCCGAAGTTTGTTAATACATTCCTGCCCCATACTATGGATTATCAGCATTCTCTTCTTTTTCCAGTGTTAGTTTCCTTTTCACTGGTCTTTTCTTTCCTTTTACTGCATGTTGTACGCTTTTGTCTCTTCTTCCTGAACCTCTTAGTCTTTCTTCATCAATTAGGCGCATTGTGGAAATGGTGTTGTGTCCTGGTTGGAAACCTAAACGTTACAGCACATCACATTTGATAATGTTTCCTTCATTGTATGTTGCCACTGCATCATACATTCCAAAATGCAATGTTGTTAACTGTACAAAGACTCTTTTGGAAATCCTAATCCAGATTAAATTATTTACACTTTCATTTGGATTTTGTGTTTTCTTATGTAAACACTTTTCCAACAAACCTAGCTGTGATAAATCTCTGATTATGGGCTTAATTCTATCAATTACAGCATTTGGCAAACTGTTTTTATGGTCATATTCCTTTCCTGATAGCTACTTACAGCATGAGTCATCACCTATGGGGCACAGTGCATGTTATGGGTGCTCATTTGTTGATGCAGTAAGAAAAAAATTATGCCCATACTGCTCTCCTCATATGCCCTATTTCACAGGTACGAGCAAAATTCGTCAAATGCGCAAAATTGAACAGTAGAAGGGTGAAACTTGATTTGTTTTAATCAGAAAACTCCAAATATTTATATAATAAAAAAGGTTAATCTTCTCATTTTCATCGTTCCGGCTGCCCTTAACGGGCTCCGGAACGCCCTATACTTGCGATGTTAAAATAACGCTTATAAATTACATCTTTCCTCACAAAGTATTTGAGGTAGGAAGTTGAACTTTTTACAGATAATTTATTGGAATATGAGGTACAGCTTAACACATAGATTTTACAAAATTTTAGTTCAGTTATTAAAGATGATTTTTTTCAATTGTAATGAAAATTCACAACATTTTTTTGCAATTTTTTATTTATATATTCAAAAATATACAGTTTTTTGGAAAAAGGCTGTGTTAAATTATGCAGAAGGTACTGTGTAACATTTACTGAAAGTTTGAAACAAATATGTTTGGAAGATCCTTAGAAAACATGTAATTAGTATGAGAAAATAACAGTTTTGGGAATCGAGCGACAAAGATTGGATTAACTTTTTAGTGCATTCCAGGTCCATAGGATGGAGTATCTTCATCCTCTGCAAACTCCTCCTCCAGCTTCCTCTTGTTCCTCCTCCTGTTTACTCTTGCTTGTATTTCTAGACTCTTTACAGCCCTGTCGGCAGTCCGAAGGCGTTCCTTGACTAAAGCAAGCATCGCTCGTACCATGTTGGAACCTATCCTCATTCCCATATTTCTAAATACCTTGCACCTTACAATGTTGCCATGATTGAAAGTCGCAACAGCATCATACACACCAAAGTGAAGTGTTTCTATTCCAACAAATACAGTCTTGGGGATTCTGGACCATATAACACTATTTACACTTACATTGGGATTTTGAGTTTTTCCGTGAATACACTTTTTCAACAGTTCAGGTGCTGCTAAGTCTCTGAAAATAGGTTAGCCACAACACATACTTTATCTCACATCACTAAAATGTACCTGATGAACACGGACGTTAATAATAACACCATTTGACAGCAGTTTAACAGCGCCACAGTGGGTCACGCCCATGTAGAACACATTTAAAAAAAATTTAAAAATAGTTGTAGTCTTCGGAATTGAATAAATTATATATCTATTAAAAGGTAATAGTCTGCAGATTCAGAAAACGCAAAAAAGTAAAATTGAACTTTTCATGATTTTTAGCCCTTCCGGAGCCCCTTAAGGACAGCCCCGAGCCAGACTCCCTGTAGAATGCATTATACCCCAAAACTCCGCCATTCCGACTTCCGTGATGTAAAGAAACAGCTCATTGGAGGGCACGGTGGAGGTCTGTCGTGTTTTCTGATGAAAGCTGGTTCTGCTACCGTGCCAGCGATGATTGTGTGTTGATTAGAAGGAGGGCAATTGAAGGCCTGCAACCAACGTGTCTGCGTGTTAGACACGGTGGACCTACACCTGGAGCTACGGTCTGGGGTGCGATTTCGTGTGACAGCAGGAGCGCTCTCGCGGCTATTCCACGCACCATGGCCGCAAAGCTGTACGTCAGTCTAGTGATTCCTCCTGTTGCGCTGCCATTCCTGAACACCATCCCAGGGGTATTTTCCGACAGATAACGGTCGCCCACCTACCACTGTTGTAAGCCACAATGCTCTACAAATTGTCGACACGCTGGCGTGGCCCGCTGGATCACCGGATCTGTCTCCAATCGAGTACGTATGGGACCTAATCGAACTCCAGCATCATCCGCAACCAGCATTAACCTTCCTGTGTGGACTGACAAAGTGCGTCAAGCATGGTATTCCATCCCACATATTGACATCCGACACCTGTGCAACACAGTGCATGCACGTTTGCGTGCTTGTATTCAACATTCTGGTGGTTACACCGGTTATTAATGTACCAGCTTTTCACATTTGCGAAGGCTTATCTCATACTTACATCAAACCGTGATCTTGAAATGTTAATCACTTAAATATGTTACCTAGATAAATTTATTCCAGAAATTTCATTACTCTACATTAATTACTTTTGGTATTGCAATTTTTTGCCGTGAGCGTATGAATAAACGATTGTCTTCTAATATGACAGCTAATTCTAAAATGTGACAATTGGTCCTAAGATATTTATGTCTGCTGATGACACTTGCTTGGCAGTGAAGGATGTTAAGTGAAACATAAACAGTGTATCAAAGAGTGCAATTCAAGACACAAGTTCGTGGCTTCTAGAAAATTAATTGATCCTAAATCTCAGTAGTAGCCAATTTTTACAGTTTCTAATGTATGATTAAAACTGAGATTTTCGTTTCACAAGATAGCTGTATGATTAGTGATTCCAAACAGTTCAAATTCACAGTTCTTCAGAAGACGGTAAGCTGTCTTAGAAAGCCCGTGTTAAGAATATTGTTCCAAAACTGAATGCCACTAGATGTATTTACCATTAGAACAATATCTGCAATCAGTATTAGCCCAACACGAAAATTAGTTTACTTTGCTTATTTTCATTCGCTTATGACACACCGCGTTATGTTCTGGGGTGACTCTCCCCACTCAACAAGGGTATTTTAGACCCAGAAACAGACAGTTGGAAGAAGTGCGCAAACATTTTGTTGACTTCTGCGATTCTAGCATATATGATATTTTTTGTTAATAATATTAGCTTATTCGCAAGAATTAGAAGCTTTCACTCAGTTAACAATAGGCAGGAACCCGACATGTATTTGGGTAGCACATCCTTGACTTGAGCAGAAAGGTGTAAAGAAAGAGTGACCTTGAAAATTTTAGCGGTAATTCTCGCACCTATGTCGGGGAGTCCCTGAAAAAAAATGAATCTAATTCTCGTGTTATATTGTTGGTTATGCTAAAATATACGATACTCAGCACCTTGTCGTCTGCATTGGATTCGTGTAAATTTTATTTTATATATTATTACTATGTTAATTTCATGTTCTGAACCTTTCCATTACTATGGAGATTTGCTCCTCAGTCCGGTCCTACGGAACTAGACATGCAAAATAAATAAATACAGTTGTTTGAAACTGTCAGGAATGGGCACGATGTAGCTGACAGTAAGTTAATAGTTCGTTACTTGTGTTTTATAATCATTTTACTCTTGTACCTGAGGCTCAAGTAAGTGACCGCCGGTTTTAATACTTTTAGAATAAAAAAGGCATGATGTCTGCTGAAAAGGATGAATGGCGTATTATACACTTGATTTGATCTTAAACACAATGACACTTGTAATACGATGACAATCCTTACCGGTTTTAACCACGTACTATCTTATCAAAAATATTCTGACACCTTTCAGCGGATATTAATGTTGGGTGCATTCTGCTTCGCCTTTATAAAGGCTTGAGCCCTGCTGAGGACACTTTCAATGAGTTGTGTGAAAGTATGTAGAGGAATGGGAGCCCATTCTTCCTGAAGACCCGAAATTGCAGTATGTAGTAGTACTGGGCGCCGGAGTTTGGAGCGAAGTCCACGTTTTAATTCATCCCACAAGTGTTCCATACTGTTCGGGCCCGTACCATAGACAGGACTGTCCGTTTCAGGAACGTACTTGTCCGCGCACTGTTGCCTTTCAAATGCTCCTTTACGACAGGGTGCATCGTCATGCAGATACGAACATTCATCGTCTCTGAATTGTTACTCTATTTTACGCATTACACAGTGCGGTAGAATGTGTTCACGTCCTTCCGCATTCAGAGTTTTCTTAAGCGAAATAAGGGAAGCACACCATAACCACGAAAATAAGTCCCAAACCGCAACACCACTTTCTATGAGCTTCAGTGTTGGCTTTACACGTGGTGACACATAACGTTCCTTAGACATTCACCAAACCCAAAATTTTCCATCAAATTGCCACAGGATTCAGCGTGATTCATCACTCTAAATCACTCGTATCCAGTCATCCACTTTTTATACCGCATCAACCAACGCTTTAAATGTTTATCTGTCGGATAGAGCGTGAGAGACAGAGAACCTGGTGTTCCTGCTGCTAATAATGCGAGTACACCGTTCGTTTGTTATATGTTTTTACGAGGGGCACGATCGATTTTCTTCTCCATCCTGAAACAATCCGAGACTGTGTTCCGTCTCTAACGACTCGATGTCGACCAGTTGTTAGACCCTAATCTTCCTTTAGTACTTCACCTGTTTCGAGCGCCTACTATAGTTCAATTCTTTTATCTTGGCGGCTCGCGCATGCCCGCCCAGACGCGGGAGGTTGCTGCGTTGCCAGTTGCACACGACGCACGCGCCAAGAGAAGCAGCGCCATAGTACAGCATAGTTTGCAAGCTTACGTTTAGGGGGGAGCGCGCAGTTCATGAAGTAAAGCCACTTTACCACGGCCGCATTAACCGTTTCGCTGCTACAGAGACGTGCTCCTGGCATTCCGCACTGTGCGCTATTTTGTCACTGCACTGTTCGCCTGTGCTGACACATGGTGTTCCGACTGCTTTGACACTCTTATCATTCGATTCCACAAAAACTATTTGGCCCAAAAATTAGATTTCTACACATCTTCTTGACTGATACCTTCCCCCCATAAATGACTTAATTTTGTTTCGATGTTAAACGCAGTTATTATGCAGCATTAAACCATTGCACGAAATTTTGAAGAGTTTGCAGAGGTAAAAGTCCATAGAGTATACTTTCCGTATGGTCGATTATAGTTGCCACAATGTTGAGAATGAAATGTGGACAAGATACCTAAACTTCATACAAAATTTACTGTATAACAATATCTCATTTAATTTAAGTACCACATAGCTGTCGTATGTAATATTGAGAAATATTCCGTCTTTCGCGACTGTAACAAAAGTTTTATTTACACTGGGCATGTTTGGATTCTAATTTTTGGGCCAAATAGTTTTTGTGGAATCGAATGATAAGAGTGTCAAAGCAGTCGGAACACCATGTGTCAGCACAGGCGAGCAGTGCAGTGACAAAATCGCGGAATGCGGGGCTCACGTGTCCGCAGCAGCGAAAGGGTTAATAAAGAGACAAAGCACTAGAAATTTCAAAAAATTACATTCAAAAGAATAAAATCGGTGATGTAAGACACTTCGGTATTGTTTTTAAATAAAGAAAATATTTAGCACTGCACAAGGTTTGAACTGTTCTCCGTTCACTTACTAACCCAACGCCTTAACCGTTATGCTAACGCATCTCAGCCTGTTATATAGCTCCATAAGGGTTCTAAAACGTCACGCAAAATTCTGACAAACACTTGGTATGACTATGAATTACTCACACTTAGTCGAAGTACAATAGGAAATAAACAATTACCGCTGTTCTTTATTGCGAGAAAGCGGTTCGTGAAATTGATACAAACACTTTTCCTTGCTATCGCCTGAATTAGGAGTCTTATTGCTTCTTTGGTTTAATTAATTAATAGAATATGAAGCAATTGGTGTAAAGAATGCTTTTTCCAAACTTTCTATAAAACAAAGTCTGCTATCAAGACATTGCTTTTGTTCTATTAGTTTATTTATGACTGAACGTTTCTAAAACTGAAGACACTCGTCCGTGCTGTGCTCTGCTCTGCAGTCGAGATGTGGCAACGTCGTTCTCTGTTCATTGGCTGACTGTGTTTTGTGACGTCAGATGCACAGAACGAACCTAAACTCGGCCGCCGACATAAATGAGGCGCACTTTAGTATAGGCCGCAGTGGCTTGTGAGCGGCTTCTAGCGCTGGCCACCGTGTCGTCAGCTGTTGTGCCCTGTCAGTACCAGTGTTTGAGTAAAGCCTGAGTTGCTGTGGTGTAAGACAATGTGCATTATAGACCGCTCTCTGCAATTTCCAGTGTTGTAAATTACTCTTCTGTAAACTAATGTTATATAATAGATTATAGAAAAGTTAACAAATCATGTCCCTGATATTCTGAGACTTCCCCTTATGTTTTCTATAGAGGAAATCGAATTATACATAAAAGCGTTCATGGCGTTAGTTTCTATTAGCTCCTCTTACTATATTCATATACTACCTTGTGAACAAACATTTACACGAACCCCACCTGCTCCACAAACTGCATGAACCAGCGGAAGGTAATCTTTGCACATCTGATACTTTAGCTTTAACGCAATAGCTGATCATGACTGCGGTCACTTAATGTAATCTCATAGCACCCATGAGTCACTCACAAAATTGTAAAAAAGTAAACAGTAATCCAAGAAACGCCACTCTAATGTATTGAGACTACAAAAAAACTTTTGTCTCCAGATAACTGTGTCCTGAACCAACAGGAGTGTCAGAAATTCATATCCGTCGTATCGGTTATTATGCTGTTGGTATAGAAGTCACTATAGGCTTCAATTTGGTAATGTTTTTCGTAACAATTGAGCTTCTTCCCACAGTTTTTTCATTTTCTGACACCTCCACAGTATAAAATATGTCTTTAACTGACATGTTATTATTCCTTCTTCATCTAACTCGAATTTCCGTATTTCTCTTCCCGTGTAGACGCAATGCAAACCGATTACACACCGCAACGGAGTCAAAAATGGCATATCGGTACGTCCTTCAGACCTGCCCAGGTGTAAGTACAATGTGCTACATGTGATAACTCTTAAAAATTATACCAAGAATAAGGCTAGCACAGTGACTGTGCATAGTAAGTTACAATGAGTAGGATGGAATGGTCAAGTAGCTCCTGATAAGCCACACATTTCTGTAGCCGAAACTAAGTGATGCTTCAGGTGGGGGAAAAAGCGACACCACTGGATAAAGGTTGATTGGAAACGACTGATTTGGAGTGACGAATCACAGTATAATCTGTGGCGGTCCGATGGAAGAATTCGGTGTAAGTCAGCAGGCTTTCGTGGCCGTTGTCACTGAAGTTAAAATCTTCTGGGGTGTAGGCCACGTCATATTTCCTCTTAAATAATCAACGTTTCGACCCCTCTTCTGGGATCTTCTTCAGGATCTTCCGGTGTCCACGGAGTGTTCTAGCAATAGTGGACACCAGAATATCCTGAAGAAGATCCCAGCAGAGGGCTCGAACTGTCGATTATTTTAGAGGAAATATGACGTGGCCTAACACTCCAGAAGATTTTAACTTTAGGAAGAATTTGGGTTTGACAAACACATATAGTAGTATTCTAATAACAGTGAAGTGCGGAGGAGTTGGTGTAACCCCATGGAACACATTTAGGATGAGGCAGAGACCGCAGCGTCCAGTATCAACACCTTCCTAGTTTCGGGTCTTGAGAAAGAATGGCTCAAATGGCTCTGAGCACTATGGGACTGAACTACTGAGGTCATCAGTCCCCTAGAACTTAGAACTACTTAAAAATAACTAACCTAAGGACATCACACACATCCATGCCCGAGGCAGGATTCGAACCTGCGACCGTAGCGGTCACGCGGTTCCAAACTGACGCGCTTAGAACCGCACGTCCACACCAGCCGGCTGAGAAAGAATGGGCTGCCATTCTTCCACAAGCATCTCACTGAATATTTCCTTATTACAGTTCACACTGTCAAAAAGGCGAAGGGTCGACACACCACACATTAATGTCTTCTAATTGGTGTCCACTTTTCATCACATACTGTACCTGTCATCATTTCGCATATGCAGTACAAAAGCTGAGACGTCCATCATCTTGACTGTAGCCCGCATCTCGTGGTCGTGCGGTAGCGTTCTCGCTTCCCACGCCCGGGTTCCCGGGTTCGATTCCCGGCGGGGTCAGGGATTTTCTCTGCCTCGTGATGGCTGGGTGTTGTGTGATGTCCTTAGGTTAGTTAGGTTTAACTAGTTCTAAGTTCTAGAGGACTGATGACCATAGATGTTAAGTCCCATAGTGCTCAGAGCCATTTGAAAATTGACTGTACCTAGCTGTAACACTACATCTTTCTTCATCGACCTTCTGCATTTGATACAGAAGACTCTGGAGCAAACTAAAAACTAACTAGAACTTAACCAAACCTCTCTTCATTCAGGTTGAGATTAAGGCTGTGACGTTATCATCGGCTTAGGCTCCTTCTCGGCATATTTCAGTTCTCTTTGTTCTATACAATAGAGAACCAGAATATCTGCACTATCATCAACACTATCCCAACTGTTTCTGTTTTCTTTCCTTCCATCATCTCTTTTATTCTTATTCTATATTTTTTGCTCTTCTACTGACTGCTTTCTGTTGGATATCGTTAAATACGGAAAAACACCGTAACAAGGAAATTTTTAACACAGTATTAATTAGACTGACATTTCTGAACGGTGAAACTTATTACCATATTTATTTTTAATACATACTGATTATTTACTGAACACATTTTGTTGATTATTATATACATTGACGTTATTGTTATTATTATTTTCTGCTCACACACATTCTACAGTTCAGTTACTGAGGATATCTGGGTACATCTAAGACATTGCCTATAGCCACAAATCTTTCCAGGTGAAATGAATGTACGAAAAAATAAATCTGTCGATGCAATCGTATTCCAAGGCATTTTCTTGACATCTTTGATCCCAGAGCTGGCTCAGTATCCCTTAGTCAAAGGTTAGTACATCTATTTTAACTTAAAGTTATTATTATGAAATTTTGGCTCGCGTTTGAAGCTAATTATGGAGTATTTTGGCCGCTTGCAAGATATGGCATACGTTTTAATGCAGCCTTTTTTCTCGCAACGGAGGCGACCTTCGGCATTAATAATAAAGCTGCAGGACTTGACTCTAATTATTTATATGTGGCACCTTACCTGTTTCAACAGTATGTGAAGATACACGCTAAAACCGTAGCCGCAACCGGAAGGCCTTGTCGTGGCACGATGCCATTTGTCAGGCTATAGGAATGATCGGCGCTTACGACAGCTGTCTCTGCAGCCGGTGTCCCGTTTGTTCCGATCATGAATCGCAGATAGGAGCACCGAGTTCAATGGCACGGGCGACTTGCCCACACATCGCAGTACGATGCGACAGCCGCTCTGTCCTCACCAGGCGTCTCATTTATTTTCTTCTTAGCCGCTGCAGTCCTTCCTTCCACGCTTAACATCCAGCATACATTCTTCACTGTCAAGGACTTCGCTTATGCCATGCGAACTGTTACCAGCTGAGGAAACCTGGAGAAGGTGCATGGTTGAGATGCTGTTGCATTCGGAAGGAACGTGGTCGAAATACCTACCCAGTCATCCAGGTTTAGTTTTCTCCGTGGTTTCTCCACGTCACGTAAGGCGAATGACGGTACTGTTCTATTGGTAAGGGCACATAAGTTCCTTGTCAGATCTTGTCAAAAAAATGGTTCAAATAGCTCTGACCACTATGGGATTTAAATTCTGAGGTCATCAGTCCCCTAGATTTCGAACTACTTAAGCCTAACTAACATAAGGACACCACACACATCCATGCCCGAGGCAGGATTCGAACCTGCGACCGTAGCGATCGCGCGGTTCCAGACTGTAGCGCCTAGAGCCGCTCGTCATCTGGTCATTTAGCAACATATGCTCTATATCGCATGAAATCGTCGTCTATGAGTAGTTAAACAACATTTCTGTCCTTCTTTCTTACTAGGAAATGATCTGTGATCTCCGAGACGTTTATTTAACAGCTTGCAAGCATATGAGAATGAAGTAAGGCTAAATTTGCAAAACGGCGATGCTTTTAAGAATCACCATAATGCGAATCCGTATAGTAGCAGGGGGAACAACATGCATATAGTTCTCTCAGTTTCCGACTCTCCAAAAATATAGTTCACGAGTGAACCCGGCAATGCTTCACAACTGCTAAGTACTTAAAAGAACTGAACATACGTTGTAACCTGGGATATCCCTAGGAATTGTCAGGACCCCAAATTTCGGCTCCTCTTTGCGACTTCGCGCACTTTGAAGATATAAAAGTCGAAATTATAATAAATCATATAAAAAAGAAAGAACAGATTTCAGTTGTTTATTACGAACTGTGAAAGATAGAAACACATTGTGCACGTCACTGGATAGAGGAAGGTTCAAAGTTTTATGTTCGCACAGATCTTCTACCATACACTCAATACAAGTACCGTGCGTTGCTAGAGAAACATCGGAACGCTAGTCTATTTCTTTCCACGCACAAATCAACAGGTTCCTGTTTACTGAATCGATAGCTTCAAAAGCTCGATTTCTTACATCCTCAAGAGTAGCTGCCTTAGGTAGGACAAAAACTCTGTGTCTTATGTACTCCCATAGAAAAAATCACAAGGTGTGAGGTTTGATTGTATGGGAGGCCGAAAACAAAGTATTGTTGTCCGCCTCTTCCAATCTAACGTTGTGCGATGGTGCTAAGATAACGCCGCATCTCAAGGTAGAAGTGAGATGGGGTGCCGTCATGCATAAAAACTATATCATTGGAATCTTCGTGAAGTTTTGAATCTTGTCCAGGTATGACTTTCGTGCCTCAGTTTACTCCGCAAAGAGATATCAATAAACTTTGGCCTGCCTGCCCGCCTTGTGGTCTTCCAAGGGCTCCGTGTGAAAGCATCTTGGATTCGGTCGACATTTTTATCAGAGGTGCGTGGCCAACCAGTGCTTTTCCCTTTGAATATGCAACCAACTCCCAAGATTTTTTTTTATGCCAGTCATAAATCTGCTTTTGCAGAGGCGGTATCTTGCTGAATCGACGGTGGAATGCACTTTGAAACTTGAGCAATAGGTTTTCACGCAGATTCCAACACACAAGATGATTACTCTTGTGGTGTAGTCACCATTTTGCTACAGACAAACAATAGCGCAGTCATCAAGACTTTGAATCATCCTCTATCCAGTGACATGCGTGATGTATTTCTGTATTTTATAGTTTGTTTGTAATGAACAAGTGAAATATGTTCTTCTTTTAGAATCGCCCTACTTTGGTTTCGCTTTCCGTTTTTATGTTTATAAGGCTTTTTCTTAATTTTTTCTACACAGTACAAGTTTCGAGCTACCAGCTTGTGGAAGGACAACATACAACTGATCATGCGATAAAAACTCTGACAGTAAATCAGTTCCAGCACGGCTTATTTGAATGTCTCTGAGCCATATATATTGTTATTGCTAAGAAAACCTTGACTGGGAGTTGTAGTCGCCTAAAATGAGTGGGTAAATCAGTTGGGATGATTGGCATGCGGGGTATAAGAGAGACCTCTCCAGCTGCTGGCTCTGTGAGGATAGTAGCTTTACTGACATTATTCCGCATTGGGTTAATCCGTGAACATATAATATTACAAAATTTCGTACATACAGACTCCGATGAAGTTTTCTAATCATAAGCCAAAAATACAGCTTTGCTAGTTTCTGTTAAACCGATTGTGAGGAAGAAACAAGACAGCACATTGTTATGTATACAGTTATTTGCTTAAAATTATAAATATATAAGGCGAAACAATAAATATGGGAGAAGGTCTTTCTTTCTTTATTGTGTTTCGATTCCCCTCCCCCTCCCCTGAGCCACCGCTCTGCAGCCTACAGACAATGTTGAAAAATATAATGAGGTCTTATATAAAAACAAAAAACGGGTGATAAAATGGTGACTGCTTAAAACGAAAATGGTGAAATCTTGCGAAGACAGAAAACAAAGGGTGGGCGATGCTGTTTAAAACACATAGTAATTAGACAGGCACAACTAAAAAACACGGCGACAATCTGGTTTCTGTTCGCAGCACTTAAAAAGGGGCACGCACAATACTGAACACTCACGGAAAACACTGCAGTATAGAGTAGAAATACAGATGGGGGAGGGGGGGACGGGGTTCGGAGGACCGGGACAGATGAAGGGGAAAAAATGAAGGAGGAGAAGAAAAGCAAAAGTGGGAGGGAGCCGATGGAGGGAGATATGGGAGAAAAATGTTGTCTACTAGATTAAATTTGCTGCTGTCATAGTTCCCTGTGAGAAAGAAAACAAAGTCGCACATTTTTAGTGCAAAACACGGTATTTTCTTTCTCGCAACCAGTTTTAACAGGAAACCTGTAAAATTTTGTTCAAAAAATTTCTCGGCGAAATTTGTTGTGGGACATCGAAGAATATTCTCGGTACATCCCCTGTAGTTCCATGAAGTTCCGATAGATAGTGGCGCTGCACGTAGCCTTCGAAATGCCGTCTTTAACGGAGATGCGTTCCAAGCAGCGAGCTGCCATTGAGTTTCTTTTCGCGGGAAACCAGAGCATCTCAGATGTTCATAGGAGCTTGTAGAATCGCTATGGAGATCTAGCAGTCAATAACAGCACGATCAATGGTTGGGCGAGACGCCTATCGTCATCTTCGCAACAAGGTCACGCGAACCTCTTTGATCTCCCGCGTGCCGTCTGGCCACACACGGCTGTGACTCTTGCAGTGCTGGAACGTGAGGAAACTCTCATTCGAGGTAACAGACGGATCACAGTCAAACACCTCGCTGCACAACTAGACGTCTCTGTTCGTAGAGCTGACTCACTCATCCACAAGTTGGAACACGCAAAGACGTGTGGCCACTGAGTTCCTCACCGCCTAACAGAAGGCCATAAAGCACAACGAAGCTTTACAAGCCTGATCTCACAATTTTTCGTCGAACGTCGTCACAGTTGATAAAGCATGCGTTCATCACTTCGAAACGGAAACAACACGGCAAGCGACGGACAGAAAAAAATCTCCAAAGCCTTACCCTCAGCAGGTAAAGTAATGGCGACGGTCTTCTGGAACTCTGAAGGGGTTGTTCTGTTTGGTGTCGTCCCTCACAGTGCAACGATTACCGCTGAAGTGTATTGTGCCACCCTCAGAAAATTAAAGAAATGGCTTCAGCGTGTTTGTCGCCACAAAAACGAATACGAACTTCCCCTTCTCCATGACAAGGCAAGGCCTCAAACAACTGTGCTCGTCGCAAGAGCAGACAAAACTTCTTTCAGCTGTTCTTCCTCATTCGCGCTACAGCCTGGATCGAATACGTTCGGCCGTGCGGTTCTAGGCGCTACAGTCTGGAACCGCGTGACCACTACGGTCACAGGTTCGAATCCTGCCTCGGGCATGGATGTGTGTGATGTCCTTAGGTTAGTTAGGTTGAAGTAGTTCTAAGTTCTAGGAGACTGATGACCACAGATGTTAAGTCCCATAGTGCTCAGAGCCATTTGAATCATTTTGAATCGAACACGTTCTGACTAGCATCCGTCTTTCCAATGAAGAATGCCCTTCGCAGGAACAAGTACGTTGCATGGGTCATGGGGAAGTTATTGATGCAGCAAGACATTGTCACTGACGTCGATAAGTAGAGTGGTTCCAAGCGGGATCACAGGCTCTCCCAGTAAGATGATACAAGGCAGTCGCACTGGACGGAGGTTACGTTGATAAATAGTATTTTGTAGTTAAAAGAGTAGAATAATGTGGTGTACTTTTTAACGTCATGCTTATTTAGGCGAGTTATTCAGCCACATAGAATTTGCACAATGTGAGGTGAATGCTGGCAGACTGGCCTCGGCCGCCAGAGCGCCGCAGCCGTCCAGTCGCAGCGACCGTTGCTGGCGAGCCCGGGTGCAGGGGGTTGGGTTGTTTGGGGGAAGAGATCAAACAGCGAGGTCATCGGTCTCATCGGATCAGGGAAGGACGAGGAAGGAAGTCGGCCGTGCCCTTTCAAAGGAACCATCCCGGCATTTGCCTGGAGCGATTTAGGGAAATCACGGAAAACCTAAATCAGGATGGCCGGACGCGGGATTGAACCGTCGTCCTCCCGAATGCGAGTCCAGTGCCGGGTGCAGGTAGGATGATGGGGAAAATCCCAGAACTGGGAATTTAGACGATGCGTCGATGGCTCAAGGTGGTCCGCTGTGGTCCAGCGGTGGTCTAGTGTCAGTCACACTAAAAGACAGCTTTGTATGGCTCGTTGGAATTCAATAATAGTTTACAGTTAATACATTTGCGATCTACATTTACATCTACATCACACCTACATCTACATTTATACTCCGCAAGCCACCCAACGGTGTATGGCGGAGGGCACTTTACGTGCCACTGTCATTACCTCCCGTTCCTGTTCCAGTCCCGTATGGTTCGCGGGAAGAACGACTGCCGGAAAGCCTCCGTGCGCGCTCGAATGTCTCTAATTTTACATTCGTGATCTCCTCGGGAGGTATAAGTAGGAGAAAGCAGTATATTCGATACCTCATTCAGAAACGCACCCTCTCGAAACCTGGACAGCAAGCTACACCGCGATGCAGAGCGCCTCTCTTGCAGAGTCTGCCACTTGAGTTTGCTAAACATCTCCGTAACGCTATCACGCTTACCAAATAACCCTGTGACGAAACGTGCCGCTCTTCTTTGGATCTTCTCTATCTCCTCTGTCAACCCGACCTGGTACTGATCCCACACTGATGAGCAATACTCAAGTATAGGTCGAATGAGTGTTTTGTAAGCCACCTCCTTTGTTGATGGACTACATTTTCTAAGGACTCTCCCAATGAATCTCAACCTGGCACCCGCCTTACCGACAATTAATTTTGTATGATCATTCCACTTCAAATCGTTCCGCACGCGTACTCCCAGATATTTTACAGAAGTAACTGCTACCAGTGTTTTTCCGCTATCATATAATCATACAATAAAGGATCAATGAAGGGCATCCACTGACACAAAAAAATTTTCGATATATTTAAAACTAGGGAAGTTAATATTTCGCAGTGAATAAATGTTTATACTATGAACCTCTGAATGAGGAACTTTTACAGGCGCCGTGCAATTTCAACAAACGATAGCATTGTACTACGAATGTCATTTCTGAAAGCAACTTATCTGTTTGTATTTTATTTGTTGACTTATGACATCTTTCATAGTAATTTTACTCTTCAAATGTTGTCACAACATTGTAATATTCACGCTAACACAGCAAATGAACGCAGCACAAATAGCTGTTGCTTTGTCATACCCAAGTACTTAATGAATATGCTACTATTTTGCCAGATATTTATTTAGTTGTTAATTACAGTTGCTTGTACAAACTCATGGTTATTTACGAAGCTGTCAATCTCTTGTGTTAGCTGACAGCACTATTAAAATGAGTGGTGAAAGACCTCTGTCAATCAAGCTTAAATAGCTGTTTAAACAATAAAAATATTTAACAACAATTTGTTGTCATTTAACATGAACACACTTGAGTAAGAACGCTAACTTTTTCATTTATGAACAAACTTTTATTTGTAATTTACGTAAATGATCGGATTGTGACCAGACGTCTGTATCGTCTGTTTTATGTAAATATTGTTACAGTATATCAGTTTAATCCAGGAAATACTCAAGTTGAGTCAAATCATGTCTCTAGGAGTTAACAATGATTTATTTTTGCTAGGTTAGGCCTTCAGTCAATGGAAAAGCAGACAGTGACAGAACACCACTGGAGTCAAGTAGAGAGAAACATTTTTTGAGTGAAGAACTCAAGGGAGCGATTTCGGGTACTTTTCGTTGAGATCTTGAAGATGACTTTTCGTTTAGATGTGGTGGAAGGCAGACCTGGCTGTTGCAACATATGATATTCGGTCACCTCAGCGATAGATTCTGAGTGCTCAACAGCCGCAACGACACTAACTTTTCCAACAGCACTACCGAGCGAGGTGGCGCAGTGATCAGCACACTCGACTCGCATTCGGGAGGACCGCGGTTCAATCCCGAGTCCGGCCATCCTGATTTAGGTTTTCCGTGATTTCCCTAAATCACTCCAGGCAAATGGCGGGATGGTTCCTCTGAAAGGGCACGGCCGACTTCCTTCCTTAATCCGATGAGACCGATGACCTCGCTGTTTGGTCTCCCCCCAAACGACCCAACCCAACTGCATTACGGAATTGAGGACAGAGTATGAACTGATATTCTGTGTTAATGTGTGAGTCATTAATTTGTGAGTCATCGTTTTGAACTCTGAGCTATTTTCAACTAACAAATATTTCGTATGTTGTGATCATAAAATGGACTTATTTTTCACATATCTTTGGTACTGTTTAGTTAGGGGATCTTGCCACCATTTTCGTAAGAATATCAACGTATCTTTATTGCAATTGATAAGTGTGTTTTCTGTCTGCATTTAAATTGGATTTCGTCGGACAACTTGCCCTTTATTTGAGATGTCCTTCTTGAATAAACATTATTCATCATAATTCTCTGCCGTCGACATCAATTACAGATTGTAGAATAGAACCCTTTTTATTAAACTATACATTTATCTTTTATTTTGTATTTCTGGGTATTTTATTAAACACAGTTCTAGCCAATGCACAGACCATCTGACTGCCGAATCACAGCTATACAATATTATTTGCGGCGACTTAGCAGCTCGGCATGAAAGCAGACATGTATGACTCGACCTTGTGACTATATCGACATATTCTTTTCGAAACAGAGGCTCGCATTGCTCCGCTAACGAAGTTGTGAGCAACGTCAGATAAACTCGTAATTGGTTTGATTGTGTGGGATACTGTTAGAGAGCAACTATACAGCATAAAACCGAGGTAACGTCGCAATTGGAATCCTGAATAAAACCAACCTGTTTTCAGAAAAAAATGTGTTGCGTTAGTTATTGAGGGCCCCTCGTATATTGGTAAGGAGTACAGGTCAGTTTAATCTATACGTAAGGTAAAGTTCAGCTGCCCTTAAGCTGAAGATTGGTTTGGATATCGCAATGTTGTACTAGGTATAGTCCTATTGGAAATGGTACGATCTTGGCTTCCTGTGATTTTTGAACCCATTTACCCAACCACTTGTAGGGCGACCTATCTTTTAACGTGAGTTCCGAACAACGATGTGCCTTGACAGTTTTTGCATTATTAAATCGTTAGCAATAAGCGATAAGTGACGAAAGAATCCTAGAACCAATTGTGGATCGAACCTCGAACATGTGGATTTGTTATCAGGTAACAAAGCTACACACAAGTTAAATCATAACGATCTTAAGTGATTTGTTAATTTTCTCTGTCATATGAGGCCAAACAGAAAAAGATATACGATTTGCACGGTTAAGCAATTATTTGTCGTGGCGTATTGGTTCATGATTGTGATTCTCTTTGAACAGCTGTGATAAGTTTCTTCAAAATCCGCGAATTCAGTGGCAGCGAAAGAATAATTCATTGTAGCTTATCTATCTCTATCTCTCTCTCTCTCCGCCCCATCTCTCTCTTTGTAGTTTTTTTTCCTTCCTTATGTGTTTGGAGACCTGCCAGAAAATATTGTTTACTAAAAGTCAATCGGCATTAAACATGAAGTTTATGTGAAGACTAAGAATCAGAAACAGAGTTTTTATACGTTGTCAGAGGTTTGTGCATTTGACTGTTTGTCGTGTGTTTGTGTGCTTGAATAGCACTAAAGATTTTCTGTAATCAGACCAAGTGTGGTGTGAGGATAAAGTATAAATTTTTCTTTGCGAGAAGGTTTTTGAGCACGAGTAAGACATGTACGGTGCGTGGTGCTCCAGATTTTAGTGAACAGGACCTTCCATAGTTTTCGCTTGAGCAACGACAGGTAGGGAAGAAAAGTGTATTGTTTAATTACGATTCTGCGTGCGGTTTGTGTACAAAAATATTGATGTTTTCTGTTGTTTCATGTCGCATGGGGAATATGGTGGCAAGTGGTCCAACGGTGGTTCTACCCAACCCAGCAATCGGCAATGTGGGTCATAAACAAAAGTTCGTCTGCGGTCCGCAACGGCGAGAACATTGTGTCATCATTGTCAAATATTCTCTGCGAGTTCTATAAAATTAATACAGTATTTTAAACTGATGTACGTAAAATGTATCAGTTAACAAATGGTCTTGAACATGTGATGATCATTGTATTTGATATCAACGTGTTAGAAATAAAAACAGTGTTACCTTGAAATGTGTGATAACTACGAGTACGTATGTTGAGTAGGGTAGAGATTGTACAACTGGCAAGAAAGAAATTTTGTAATTCTTGGTGATTTTTGAATAACGCTTATGTTTGTGGTTGATATTTAACTGAAGAAAAGGACTTTCAATTTGCAGGCTACTTTGAAAGTTACTAGCGAGCAAGTTATTTTGGGAATATCAGGCACATGGGAACATATACTGAAAGTTTCACCTATCTCAGAAGAAGTGCCTATAGCAGGCTTCTGGGAAATTGGAAATAGTGAAAACTTAACTTTTTTAAAGTGACTAATTATGAACAAGCCACGGAAGTAGTTTTGTTTAATTCCTTGACTTGAAATATGATTCTGTTGCTAACTCAAGAGTTAATATGAGAATAATACATTACCTCAAGAAACAGAATCTATGATGCTCTGTTAATAACAACTTCAATTTCGATGTGAATTCGACGTGTACGTGAACAAAATAACGTTGAAGAATAACATATCTTACATTCCCGCTGATAGTATTAATTGAGATTTTGATATAAAACCAGTTTAAAGTGACAGACTTAAATGTTACGCAACAGAGCACTCAACTAATATCTGTGGCTGGTCGAATTAAGCGACGTATCTTTGTTATGCGAGCCAGCTAAAGCAATTCTTATACTACATTTACACTATATGTTTTATAAGTAGTGCCCTCTCAGCTAGGCAGGCTAAACGATCATGCTGTGTACAAGACGAGATAGGAATTCATGTTACATTAACAAGGACATAAAACAAACAGGAAGAAATATTTGCATGACGAGCGATTCCTCCAGTTAACACTGTCATTTATATCAACGAAAGAAGCTAACTGTAAGATGTTGACTAATAGGAAAGCATCCAATTATCCAGTTTCGTTAAATGAGAGAGTACGCAGCGGCTGGAGTACACCATCGCGGCTAATACTGGGACGCGTCAGCTCAGGTGGCAGATAAGATTTAGTTTTTCTGCAAGACCAACGGGTAGCTGCAGGTAATCATTTATAAATATATGTTTTTATAAGTTTCTCTTTAATCTGTTCATAGATTTATAATGTATAAACCAGGCACCCCTGCAGCGAAGCGCTAGTATTGGTCTCTAGCTATAGCAGTAAATATACTGTATAGAAGATCTTTGCCTGTTGCCAGTAAACATGAAACATTATTCAAAAGATTATCCTTGCTGTTGACCGGATGCAATTCGCTGAGACTGGTGGGTTATTAACATTGTAATAGTTCTAAAAGCACTATTAGTTTCTCTCAGTTCCTGCTTGGAGCTGATTCGAAACAGATTTTCATGCTTTACTAATTTACGAAGGTAGTTGACATATCACTTTCATCTCTGCTATTTTTGTCAAAGTCATTTGTACTGATGTAGTGTAATGCAATCAGGTAGAATTTTTCTGATTTCCTTTTATATCAGTTTATTTTCTTAATAGAGAGATGGAGAGAGAGAAAGAAAATAATGTTTCGTGAACTCCTTCATTAAGCTTCGAACTAAACCCGAGACTAGCAATTAACAACTTTATTACTAAAATAAAAAATATCTTGATAGTACGATAGTGTTACGTGCAGCATAACATAAAGAGAGCGGTGTTATTGAAGAAAGCTTCTGAATTAGTAAGTGCAATACCATCCCTATTGTATTACTATTATCTCTGGTGTTCTGCGCTCAAAGAAATGTAAAAAGAACGTTGTTTTAGTTGCAACAGATGGTCCTTAAATGGGCTTTCGTTTTTTCAGAATCCTTACAAGTCCAAAAGATCTGCAAAACTGAAATAGCCATGTTACATTGGCTGTGTAATTCATGAATGGAGGAAGATATTGTAAAATTACTCTAATGTTCCATCACTCCAGTAGTATGGAGAGAGATTCTGAGATTGATGGCGATATTATTTGCACGACACATGGTTCCTCTCATGGCTGCCGTGATCCCAGGAGCTGTGGCGAAAATGTCATATGTTGATGTTCTTTGGCCCTTGACAGGGAGTGAATAGCCGAGCTATGTTTTTGCAATAGGACACGCTTGACATTATGAAAGGCAAGCAATTATTTGTTGTCAACATTCTGCAGTTAGAAGATAATACATCTCGTATTTTGAAGTGGAAGATATGAGTAAATTAATCTGAGACTTTGCTGTGAATGAAGTGTATTAAAAGCTTGCGAGATTCTACTTCATTTCTTTCTAGTTAGAGATGGAAAACGCAGAGGCCAGTTTAATAATGCACAAAATGTTCCGTTTTGAAATTTTCACTTTCTTGTTTCTGTGAGAGTACAATACCACAAGTTGCAAATAATTACATCTCATCTCCGTCCCTAAGAAGTTTAGATTTCGATTTTTCTATTTTAACAGAAGGATGAAAGGGGGTTTATGATATAACGTTCTGTCGATATCGAGGTCATTAGAGACTGTTAACACAAAGACCGCGAGGGAATCCCCGCTGTCAGGCAGCTGACATACAGGGTTATAGACAACATAGGTGCAGCCATCGGTTTTTCATTGCCAGCCCGTTTGTACCATCGCATAATACCATGACTTCATTACTTTAATGGTATTGTTTTGACAGTGCAGTGACTCGTCTACTTTTAGGCAGAGGAGGAATAGGAGATCATGGACTCATCCCATGTATAGCGACAAACATTTAGCAGAGTATTTTACTTTACACAAAGAAGTAAAAACTTCCCTAAAAAATGATTCGTATTACAGAATGAATCGTAATAATTTCAGTACATGCTGCAGAACATTCAAAACTTGAGGTGCATCTGGAAGCAATTAGCGTCATCATGTTCACTAACATCTTGCTGTTCCTTCATCAAACATTTTTGTCCGTTTAGAGTTGCAAAATTTCGCTATTTTTGCCAGCAGTATTTTTTAAATTATGTTGCAATTGTCAGTGGCGATGGTTCATCGACAAGGAACTGTGCGTAGCTCTTGAAACTGAGATAACCTTGAAGAAATTGTGATGAAACCAAAGACACTACTTTTCGAAGGAGTTTTGCCTGGATCATCTTGTAAGGGATCCGTGATCCCACAAGCATAGATGCTAGTATCCGACGCCCAGGTCGATAGTAGACAGGAGTCGATTGTCGAGTGCTGCAGTAGGCAGTGACACTAGTGTTGAGTGCGTAGTAGTGGAAAGAGTCGAGCGAGCGGTGGTGCTGGAGAGACGGGCAAGAACGGTGGTCGAGTGAGTTGTAAATGGTAAAATTCACCGGAGAATGACGAGTGAGCACGTCCCCCTGATCGTCGCGGGGTTGACCCTCACTAATACCGATTCGTGAGTGATATGAAACCGAAAGTGACAAGTGCCGAATTACGTGTTTCGCGTCAACCGCGTCGGCCAGCTTCAACCACGGATAGCAGTTAGGACTGTTGTGAATGTTAACCATCAGCATTGCGTGTGACGAAGTACTGAAAATCAGCAACCAATAAAAAGATATAACTGTAATTAGACGTGTAAGGCGAAGGTAGCAAGTGCCTCAGAATTTGTGTGTTCGTAGAAAATACAATACAGTTTGTACGTCGCAACCTTTGTGGTCCTTAATGATAGACAAACTTTCAAACATTCCACTATTCAGTCTCAGAACAGCCGCACTCGGTTGAAATACCCCCGAAACCACAGCAGAAAAACCGATAGCCTTTCATCCATGAAGCACACGGTCATATAATCATAATAATTAACTGTTTGGGGCTTCGATAAATTACACAAAATCCCAGTAAAGGAATTTAATCGGGGGTGTTTCAATCTGAAGTAGTTTTAGCAAATTTTTCTCGTTTTTCTCTGTAGGTGTATCAGAATTGTTTCCATTGGAATTTTACCATTCTAATCTGAATAGTAGTGAGAAAGTCTAAAAAAGTGACTCTTTAGCTTCCTATTGCTACAGAAGTATGAAAGAAGATGCCTAAGTGAATGGACTGGTGCATCTTCACAGCGTTTTCGTTAAGACAGAGGCTTCAGTCATCAGAATTATATTCTCCTTCACTATTTACAGCCATCTGCCAAAGGCAGGGTAACTTTTCGACTCGGCGACTGTAGAAACCACGTGGTTTTGATGCAAAGAGCTCGTCGAGTCATGTTCGGAGGTCATTTTCATTCGAAAGGTTGATCGATAGAGAGCGGGGAAGGTGAAAATCTCAGGGCGCAAGGCCAAGTGAACAAGACGGATGAAGAATTACTTTCCAACCAAACACCTGTAAAGCGTTTTTTGTTAGTCTAGCAGAATGCGGGCGGGCACTGTCGTGGAGAAGCATCCCTTCGCGCATCCTTCCTGGTCGTTGTTCTTGAACTGCGTCTTCAAGACGTATTAGTTGTTGACAGTAAATCTCAGCGACCATGGTTACACCCCGGGGAAGCAGCTCATAGTACAGCACACCGTCGCTGTTCCACCAGATGCATGACGTTATCTTTTGCGGATGTGTGCACATCTTTGTACGGGGAGTTACTACATTGCTCGGGCTCAACCATTACTTTTATTTTCCGTTTGTTAACATAACGACACAATTTCTAGTAACCAGTTCGACAGAGGATAGGACAGAAAGCAGAGATGCAAATATAGCCACCAGCTGATTTTTGTGTTTCTGGCTTAGAGCAGGCGGTACCCATAAGCCCGATTTTTGAACCTACCCCATTGCATGTAAATGTCGCACAATGGTGAAATCATCACAGTTCATCGCAGTTGCCAGTTCTCGAGTACACTGACTTGGATAATTGTAGATTAATGTGTTTAAACGATCTTCATGAAACCTCGAATGTCTTCCTGAACACAGACAGTCCCTATTGTTAAAACGATCCCGTTTAAAACGAATAAACCGTTTTCTTGCCGTCCTCTGTCCAATGGTATCGTCCCCATTAATGTTTCTGGCTGCGCCCGCTGCTGTCGCCCGTCTAGTTGACTGAAATAGAAGAATATGTTGGAAATATTCCGATTTCTCCACTTGATACTCCATTTTCTAGCACCCACTGCTCCACTTACTATCCCCCAAATGACTAAATGATAATATGCAAACTCAAACAGCAACAGTGAACTACAAACAGAAAATGACAGTCGATAAATAAACTCGTAGAAACTGTAATGCCAACATGCAAAATAAAAACGCTCCGAACTTTTGCACTAACCTAATAGATGGACCAAGTAACATTGCAAGTATCATAAACAATACTTGTAACTTTTCATCATGCTACGTGAAATACGAAGAGAAAGAGAAAAACTTGTGCAGTGACACTTCTGATAACGGCCGACAGTAGATGTCTGATACACATACTGGAGAAGCCGATGCGTAGCTCAGCGGCTTGCACTACCCGGAAACATTAAACTTTCTGCATGTCGCCTGCCCAGCGCAGCTTGGCTCTCGCCGTGCCGTCGCAGCTCGTCCGCCAATGTGAACACACGCTTTTAAGGGTGGTAACAGTGTCGGATATTGAGAGATCACTTTGAATGCCTTGG
Organism: Schistocerca cancellata; assembly: GCF_023864275.1. Taxonomy (NCBI): domain Eukaryota; kingdom Metazoa; phylum Arthropoda; class Insecta; order Orthoptera; family Acrididae; genus Schistocerca; species Schistocerca cancellata. Next base: position 169,589,187 of record NC_064634.1, read on the forward strand.
AGATGGCGGATACTCGTGTGATATCGACTTACCAGCACCTGACAGAGTTTGACAGGGGCCTCAGTGTGAGCCTCCACTTGACTGGGTGGTTGAATCGTGCAGTATCCTGATTTGTGAGACATTCGGATGTGACAGTGGCCCAGTGTTAGTCTCCATGGAAACATGGGGGGTGGTATACTCGTCCTCAGCGTTCCGGTCGAGCACGTCTGACCGCCGCAAGGGATCCTCGCAGTAGCCCCAAGAGCAGTTAAAGGGTCATGAAGGGTATCAGACGGATACCATATTCCTTGACTTCCGGAAAGCGTTTGACTCGGTGCCCCACTGCAGACTCCTGACTAAGATACGAGCATATGGGATTGGTTCCAAAGTATGTGAGTGGCTCGAAGACTTCTTAAGTAATAGAACCCAGTACGTTGTCCTCGATGGTGGGTGTTCATCGGCGGTGAGGGTATCATCCGGAGTGTCCCAGGGAAGTGTGGTAGGTCCGCTGTTGTTTTCTATCTACATAAATGATCTTTTGGATAGGGTGGATAGCAATGTGCGGCTGTTTGCTGATGATGCTGTGGTGTACGGGAAGGTGACGTCGTTGAGTGATGTAGGATACAAGATGACTTGCACAGGATTTGTGATTGGTGTAAAGAATGTCAGGTAACTCTAAATATAGATAAATGTAAATGAATGCAGACGAATAGGAAAAAGAATCCTGTAATGTTTGAATACTCCATTAGTAGTGTAGCGCTTGACACAGTCACGTCGATTAAATATTTGGGCGTAACATTGCACAGCGATACGAAGTGGGACAAGCATGTAATGGCATTTGTGGGAAAGGCGGATGGTCGTCTTCGGTTCATTGGTGGAATTTTGGGAAGATGTCGTTCATCTGTAAAGGAGACCGCTTATAGACCGCTGGTGCGACCTATTCTTGAGTACTGCTCGAGCGTTTGGGATCCCTATCAGGTCGGATTGAGGGAGGACATAGAAGCAATTCAGAGGCGGGCTGCTAGATTTGTTAATGGCAGGTTTGATCATCACGCGAGTGTTACGGAAATGCTTCAGGAACTCGGGTGGGAGTCTTAGAGGAAAGGAGGCGTTCTTTTCGTGAATCGCTACTGAGGAAATTTAGAGAACCAGCATTTGAGGCTGACGGCAGTACAATTTTACTGCCATGTATGTAGATGTAGATGTAGATGAGGATGCAATTAGAGTCTGCTTTAAATACAAGCTGTAACAGTCGGCCCTTCAGACATGCGCCTACAGTCTGAGAATAACACCACAACATTCCTGGTCCTCCTGCACTATTAGCTGCAGCTGGTCTAGGGAATTACCGTCCAAATGTGCGCTGCTGTTAAGACCACAACAAAAAACGGCTCCGTTTGGAGTGGCACCGTGACGGGGAACCATGGACTGCTAATGAATGGCATTGTATTCACCAATCAAACGTCCTTTCTTGGATGACTGTTGTCGGCGAATATGGTGACGATCTGGATAAAGGTCCCATTCTAACCATTTCACTGCGCATTTACTCACAGCGGCTCCCGCCCTGTGGGCGTTATTTTCACCCGGTGCGCATATATATACGACTGTAACAGTCTACCGTTATTATTGAGATAAAAATGAGACGCAAAATCCAGTATTGTCAGTGTAAATCGTTTCTTTTTTATAAAATCTTTGTTCAGAAAGTCTTATTTTGTTCAAAAAAGGTACTTCATTAGGAGAAAAAATACAAAACATATTACATTAGTAATACTTAAAAGTGAGATATCTCTCGAAACAAAAATTGAAACATAAAGGCATATTACATTTTACACAAATGTATCTTGTGTCACTTCGTTTATCATGTTTTGCACATACAATACACCTTCTCTGGGCGGCCTTCTTCTTTGAATTAGCGAGATAAAGTGGCGCTCTGTTAGGCGTAAGGGATTGTCAGCATCAGCCGATCTCCTTCCACGACGTCCCTCTGTTTGCGGTTGGTGGTGAATCTCTAGGATCTCCTTGATAAGTTTCTGTGGAATATCAGATACTGAAATATTTCGTCCCGTTCGAGTTTTATATAATGCATGCGCATTGAGCAGAGACAGATCAACCAAATGAAAAAAATACTTTTTTATACCATTTTACAGTTTTTCGTACACATTCTACTGAACCTAGCATCATGTCGCTCCTGTCGACGGCCCCCATATCTTCGGTGTAGCTTACGATGCAAGCTGGTTTTGTTTTTGGTTCATTCGTGGTTCTGTCAATTTTGTCAGTCGCTGTAATTTCGCTTGTATGAAGAGTTGAAAGCATCCTCACTTCTCGTTTGTCCTGCCACTTCAGAGCAAGAAGTTTATCTGTTGACATAAACTCGATCTCGCCTTTTCTAAGTTTTTTCGATAAAGCAGGCATGCCTTTGTGGTTTGTTCTCACAGTTCCACAGGCATTAGTCACTCTTGTCATGCAAATAAGAAAATAACGCTGGGCTAGTGTACCAACTGTCAACGTATAATGTGTGACCTTTACCAAGGTAACGTTCAAGTAAAGTGAGAACTACGCTTCCAGGTATTCCAACATTTACACCGAAGTCAGTTGCTGCACCCACATAAATAATAAAGTCAAGAATATAACCAGTTTCACAATCACATAAAACAAAAAATGTTACACCAAATCTGTGGCGTTTGGGAGGAATGTACTGCTCGAAGAAGACACGACCTTTGAAGAGAACTAAACTTTCGCCAATGCACAAATTTTTAAAAGGATAGAAAGCACCTGGAAATACTTTTCTTAAGTGATCCACAATTCGACGTAATTTCCAGATTTTGTCGTCTCCAGGGTCCTTACTGTTATCAGCAAAATGTAACATTCTAAGTAACAGAAGATATCTATCTCTCGGCATGATTTGCGCAAACATTGGAATAGACAGTAACTGATCATTGGTCCAATAACTGTTTATTTCATTTTTTCTCACTTGGGCCATCAGAAAATTTACAGCAAGGAAACAGTAAACTTCGTAACTGTTTGTGTTTTTCCACCGTCGCTATCTTGATTTTTCACTGGCATCATTGCAAAGGTGTTCATAATATAAACTACATAGCTCAGCTATGTAGCTCACAATTTCTTGGCTAAAAAAAACTTGGAAGCAGTCGTATGCGGTACATAAATCATCTAAATTGACGATTTTGCAACCGGAACCACTGTTATCGAAATTATACACTTTAGGGTCCAAATCAGAGTCTTTCCATCTAAAATCAACTGTTTTGTGTCTCTTAGGAGATTTTTCAGGCATACGCTCAGGCTCTTCTTCGGAATCGGAGAAAGAATCGACGATAACATCAAAATCTGGATCTGCATTTACTGGCTCAACGTTTGTTGGTTCACAAATATTTTTTATATTTGTGGTGACAGATTTATCTTCCAGCTCGTCGTCGTCATTATCTGTCCACCCATAATCAGCTGGATTGGGCAAGATGATGTCCTCGTCGTCACTTTGGTTTAGAATGGTACTCAGCAGCTCATCGTCTGTAAACGGACGGTAACGTCGCGTCATTTTATTTGGTAACGCGGAAACGGCCGCACACAAACTAAGTAATATAGCGATACGAAAGAACTCAGCAGAAAGAGAATTCAGCATTCAATAGTCGTTGAGGTATTTCCTAGTATTCCAACAATTAAACTGCATACTTGCGCAACAATTACCTCGGATTCGCTGGCCCGATTGTAGGCGTTGTACGTAACTATACGACTGTAGCAGGGAACCGCTGAAAGTATTTTTTATAGCAAATAGTATATATACGTCTGGAGCACTGAAACGATTAGCGTATATTTACGTCTGGAGCAGGAAAGGGCTAATGTTCTGGAGAGACACGGCGGTGTTACTCCTGGCATCATGGTGTGGAGAGCCACTGGGTATGACTTCAGATCAGGGCTGGTAGCTCTCGTGGGATGGCACAACAGGATGTCACAGGTATCCTGCGTCTTCATGTGTTGAATCTCACGCAACAGTATCGTGGTACCAGTTTCCAACAGAACAATGCTCCTCCACTAATCGCACGTGTCTCTATGAACTGTGTGCGTGATGTTGAGGTATTCTGGGGCCAACAAGATCCCAGATCTGTCCTCGAAAGAACATTTGTGGAACCAGCTCGGACTTCAACTCAGTCCCAGCGCCAAGATCCAGCATATAAATCACCGGCTACAACAGTAGTAGGACAGAGTGCCTCAGAGAATATATGGTTCAAATGGCTCTGAGCACTATGGGACTTAACATCTGAGGTCATCAGTCCCCTAGAACTTAGAATTACTTAAACCTAACTAAGCTAAGGTTATCACCCACATTCAAGCCCGAGGCAGGATTCGAACCTGCGATCGTAGCGGTCGCGAGGTTCCAGACTGAAGTGCCTAGAACCGCTCGGCCAACTCAGCGGGCTCAGAGAGTATACAATGGCTTTATGACATCCTCTACAACATCAACTATGAGTCCAAGCCAGAGAGGCTGCAACCTTGTACCGATAAGTGAGCTTATAGTATCAGTTTATTTGTAAATTTGACTTGAATTTTTATAGTTACAATAACATCAAAATCGCTCTCCGTCCGTGGAGTTTCATTTATATCCCACTTCTCCCCCCCGGGTGATTCACTTTTTTTGTAAGACATTGTACAAAATGAACAGCAAAGGTCCCAACACATTCCTCTGCGGCACGTCGGAGGTCACTTGTACGTCTGTTGATGATACACTGTCGAAGATAACAAGTGATAACAAGTTTTCCCTCACTACCAAGTGAACTACAAAATGGTAAAAATGAATACAAAAATCCTCGCTTCGCTTAATCGCACTATGGAACACACACAGTGTGTGGGGTCAAAATTATATAAGTGATAGAAGAGTCAAAGGAGAGAATTATGAGATGAGCAATCAACGCCGGAAATGAAGGTTCGAGGCGGTAAGAAGTATGGTGGGATGCAGAGCACTTGTATGTAAACTGCTGTGTTTTGTGACAAGCAACTGCCCTGGCGCATCAGCGTTTGTGGCAAAAAGGTACACAGTTGTTCATCGTGTATCCTCGGTTGAATTTACCAGTGGCTGCATATCAGGACTTATTATTAAAGATAGAGTATTTCTCGTTACATGAACATCCATCCACGCATGTACTGTACGGTGCATCTGCATGTAGTGCCTTGAAAGCAGGAAGGATGTAAACAGAAAATTTTTGTAACATGCTCCATTCTAAGTAGAAGAGACCTGAGAAAACATGACGTCTTTCAAGCTCAACAAAGAATTGTTCGCACAATAAAGTTTGGATTATTGATGTTACGTACAGAGGGAGCTATAATTTAACTTTCGCTGCATGAGCCAGGGTCGACGGTAAACTGTTTACCACTTGGACACCAACCTTATAGGAATGATGTTCAGACTGTGCGTTGCAGGATTTGCGTTGTTAGTAATGTTTATCTCACGAGTTGCATCTAGACGCCGATATTGATACCGCCACGTAAGTTTGAAACGTAGGCATCAGTGTGCATTACAGCTGTAGAGGGCGAACATGGGCCTGGAAAAGGTGAACAGGCCTTTACTAATAAAGCTGTTTTAGCAAACAACAGCAATACTTCTTCTCTTCGCGAGTACTAGGGCATTAAAGGAATACGGAGAGGTCCTTTTTCCACAGCGGGGCTGAAGAACATGATTCGGAAGATCAAATTAACTGGCAATATGGGAACTGCCCCTGGGGAACCGCCACAAATTATTGACGTACTTAACTGTTACCATGGCTGAGAGTTCTGGATGCAATGTGCGATCTTCAAGCAGTGGACGAGCTGAGTCACGATAGCTGAACATTCCGTGGTCCATCTCTCGAAAATTGCTGCCAACAATTTTGAAATGATATACCTAGCGCGGTTATAGGTTGTCGTAGAAGCAGATGGTCATCACATTGTACTACGTTTGTAACCTCAAACGTAAACATGGTTCGCAGCTAACAAAAGTTACCCTCTCACATGGAAATTAAAATATGTTTCTTTCAATGATTTATTCGTTATTTCGCTTCCGCATAACCTTACAAATATTGCGACAAAGTTTCATTCGCCTACGATCATTCGTTTTCCATTGGGACCCTCTCACGCAGTGAACGTGTATCACCACCTGTGCTTCAGCATATACGTAAATACTCTGCGAGTCACCGTACAGTGTGTGGTATCGTGTGTATCCTACAAGCGTTAATAAATTTTTTCCTATTCCATTGGAGTACTGAGCGAGGGACAAATGAGTATATAAGTTAGTCTACGCGCCATCTCTCCTATTTTTATTTCGTGATCCCCAAGCAAGATATATATTAGTGGCAGCATAATGGTGGCACAGTCTTCTTCGAATACAGGTTTTCTCATTTGACCTAACAGAGTTTCGTGAGAACTTCATCGCTTTCTTCTATGGATTCACATTTAAGTTCCGCGATAATTTCTGTTAGACTTCCATATGGGATAAACCGACCTGTTAGCAGCCTGAATTCGTTCCTTGCCTTATGCCATGGTTGCCACATAAGAACTCCAAATGCTGGAATAATACTCTCGAATAGGTCGCGCTAGCGTCTCGTATACGATTTTCTTTTACAGATGCAGTGAAGTTTCCCCGAATCGTTGCACCAAATCTTAGTACACCACTTGTCACCCTTAATACTGATTTTACGTCACTGTACCATTTCATATCGCTTTTTGTATTGCGGGCTTTCAAATAAAAATAAAATGGTGAGTGTTGTGGCCCTCAACTACGCACCCTCCAACTCAGAGTTGAAATATTAAAAGTTTTGACTGGTTTCATTGTCTAGAGGCTGGGATACGTAGTTGCCGCATTAAAACCAAATACTGCAGAGTCTGCAGTACACAATATGTATAGACACATGAATCGAATGGTCGGAGGTCCCTATCACTCGGCAATTGCGAATTTTGAACGTAACATTGACGTTTATAAATGAAAGATTGCAATTCAATAAAATCTGCAGGTACTATCTTAACCACTTTAAATGATGAGTACGATAGTTGAAGTACTTTTGAGAATGCGGTATATTTCTGCAAAACACTTATTGATGTCGATGGTCCAGCAATTAAATAAAATGACAGGGAAACAATAGATTCCTACTGCACGTAATTAGTTATGAACGACAGCGTAGCCCGCGAGATATACGTTTCTAAAGGCATACTACATCATCACTGTAGAAACCTCGCAAATCTCACAAGTTCACAAGTCGGCACTCCGAAGTATTTCTATCTCTCGCGACCACGCGCAGACTACTCCACACTCTCCAAGTCGTCCGCCGCTCGTGGTCTCGCGGTAGCGTTCTCGCTTCCCGAGCACGGGGTCCCGGGTTCGATTCCCGGTGGGGTCAGGGATTTTCACCTGCCTCGAGATGACTGGGTGTTTGTGTTGTCCTCATCATTTCATCATCATCATCCAGGAAAGTGGCGAAATTGGACTGAGCAAAAGATTGGGTAATTGTACGGGCGCTGATAACCACGCAGTTGAGCGCCCCACGAACCAAACATCATCACATCACTCTCCAAGCCTCTCTCACGACCGTGGTCCATCGTGCCGTTACGTCCAGCACTCCCAGTGTCCTGTCCCGTACCTCCCTGTCCTGTGCCATCCTGTTCAGAAATCTCTTCTCCCGCCTCCATCCAGTCTCCCTACTCACGAGCGCTGTGATTGGCTAGAGCGCTCGCCCCATATCTTCAAGCCAACACACCCACGCGAACATAATGAAACACATTCGAAATACTGGATTTACATTTAAATAATTTGAAATTAAATGAATGTTCTTATGGCTGGACCATAAACACACACTAACACACATTATTAAATATATAAACAAATTAAATAAACACATATCAAAGAAATAGCAACAAAAGGTAGGCCAGTAGCCTAATGTCTCTGTGCTTTCTAAAACACAGTAAATATTCAACCAACATCTTCATGAATAGTACATATCGGATATAAACAAAGACATAGATGAATAAATATATTTATAAGCATGCTGCTACCGTTTGGAGTGCTTATGGCCTGACGCGATCGATAGTAATCAGCCACTTTGACCTCCAATAACTCATTTACTATTCAAGTTACATGCCTGTAATTTACACTAATTTAGGTTTACACTAATAGCTTTCTAAAGACATTCCGATCGACGAAATCGGATGAACCGTTTAGATTTTGGTAATTCGTTGCTAGGTGTTACTTGTATAATTTACAGTCGGATACTAAACTTTAAACTAATAAAAATATTGAAAATCTGATTACACCATCAGAATCGTCGTGCTAATAATGGTAATGTACATGTTTCTTTTTGAGGTATCATGATTCATGTGGCTATCATTAATTTCTATAAGAACTGTGAAATGTTTACCATTATGGTTTTACTATGTCCGCCATCTTAGGCACTCCCGGCGTACAAGTCTCTTTCATCGACACAGCGTCACCAAGGAATTCCCAGCCACGTGGCCTGGCCGTTGTGTGGCATCACGTGATTGCACCACGTGGTTGCTGCCAGTCCGCGACCCGCCGAGAAGCCCCCAGCTCGGCCACGCCAACTCCGAGCTTAGAGAATATTTTCTGGGCCCCACGACTCGCCCGTTACCTCACAGTATTATCCATAAACACACTGGTGTCCAAAACGTAAGGACGAAAGGAACTTTCGCATCATCAGCCAAGAGACATAGCTCGATGGAATTTGGATCATAGGCCTATATAGAAAGAAATGTTACGGTATAGCATTACTCAAAGAAACATGCAGTAAGGCGAACAGAAACGACGCTTCTATTCAGACACAAGAATTACGCCAACTCAGCGCGATTCATGACGGTCTTCTGGCTAGTACAAGCAGTGGGACATGGCTCATAATACGGTCTTTGATTACCACAGAAAGCAATTCATTCTCTGCAACGTACTCCCATGCTGCTCACAAGCTTGGTAGGAGGTTCTTGTAGCAGCGGGTTCCATTCTTCCACCAACGCTGTCGACATCTGATGGATGGTCGTTGGTACATGAGGACTTGCTGCTATACGTCTTCCCAAAGCAACCCACACGTACTCGATGGAATTAAAGTCGGGGAACGGGCAAGCCAGTGCATTCGGCCAATACCTTCTCGCTACAACAGCTCGTACACCGGCACTGTTTATGGGATGGCGCATTTTCATCAGGCCTGGCATGAATTCGGCGTTAAAAACATTCCAAAGGTGTTCTGTAGGATTCAGGTCAGGACTCTGTGCAGGCCAGTCCATTACAGGGACGTTGGTGTCGTGTAGCCACTCCGCCACAGGCCGTGCATTATGAACAGGTGCACGATCGTGTTGAAAGAAACAATCGCCATTCCCGAATTCAACAATGTGAAGCAAGAAGGTGTTTAAAACTTCAATGTATGCCGGTGCTGTGATAGTGCTATGCAAATCAACAAGGTGTGCAAATTCCCTCCAAGAAAACACGATCACACCATAACACCACCGCCTCCGAAATTTACTTTTGGTACTACACACGCTGGCAGGTGACGTTCACCGGGCAATCGCCATACCCATACCCTGCAATCGGATCGCCACATTGTGTACCGTGATTCGTCACTCACAGGACGTTTTTCCACTGTTCAATCGTCCAATGTTTACGCTCCTTACACAAAGCGATGCATTGTTTGGCATTTACCGGCGTGGTGTGTGGCTTATGAGCAGCCGCTCGACCATGAAACCCAAGTTTTCTCACCTCCCGCCTAACTGTAATAGTTCTTTCAGTAGATCCTGATACAGGGTGGAATTCATATGTGATGGTCTGGATAGATGTCTGCCTATTACACATTAGTAACCTCTTCAACTGTCGGCTGTTTCTGTCAGTCAACAGATGAAGTCGGCCTGTATACGCTTTGTGCTGTACGTGTCCCTTCACGTTTCCACTTCACTATAACATCGGAAATAGTGGACTTAGGGATGTTTAGAAGTGTGGAAATCTCGCGTACAGACGTATGATACAGGTGACACCCAATCACCTGACCACGTTCGAAGTCCGTGAGTTCCGCGGAGAGCCCCATTCTGCTCTCTCACGATGTCTAATGACTACTGAGATCGCTGATGTGGAGTACCTGGCAGTAGGTGGCAGCACATTGCACTTAATAAGAAAAACGTATATTTTTCTGGATGTCCGGATACTTTTGATCACATAGTGTAAGTGCCAAATAGCGGATGGGGATTGTGGAAGTTCAATAGGTATAAGAGCAACAAAGGGGACAAACAACAGTAGAGTCAACATTCGATAAAGTTCTCTTTACCTGAAACTTCCTGGCAGATTAAAAGTGTGTGCCCGACCGAGACTCGAAATCGGGACCTTTGCCATCCGCGGGCAAGTGCTCCACCATCTGAGCTACCGAAGCACGACTCACGCCCGGTACTCACAGCTTTACTTCTGCCAGTATCTCGTCTCCTACCTTCCAAACTTTACAGAAGCTATCCTGCGAACCTAGCAGAACTAACACTCCTGAAAGAAAGGATAATGCGGAGACATGGCTTAGCCACAGCCTGGGGGATGTTTCCAGAATGAGATTTTCACTCCGCTGCAGAGTGAAAATCTCATTCTTCTCTTTACCTGTTTTTAGTACCTGCCTAACTTTATGGGACTCTTGTAACTCTTACTTTTGGAGACTGCGTTATTAATGCGTATTACTGGTAACTTGTAACAACAACTTCACATTATGGTTGTAGACTCTTCTGTTACTCTCGAAGACATTTGGCCTGACAGTTTTTAACCAAGTAGGTGAAGTTGTAAGTCTCTCAACTGTAACTAGTATTTATACAGTATTTAGTACGATAACTGAAACTCTTTGACGAAATGTATAGTTCAGTATTTGATCCGTATCTGAGACCACACACTTATATCGCACAATGACCGCCATAAATAGTTTTTTGCGATTTTACGAGGAAATATCTGATGAGGAAAAAGATTGTCCGAATCACACTTACCGATAGTCAGCAACAGTGTGCTGAAAGAGTACAAAAGACATACTTCATTCGTGTAAATAAGTATGGTCGGTTAAGCAAGAACGTGCTATCAGTAATACATAAACAGAGTTTGAGTCGTCTTTTCTGTGTAGATTCCTTGCCCGTGGCAGAGTGATACTAAGAACTCGGAACGACCCTGGAACTAACATAGCTGTCGTTATGGATAGTTGTTTAAGTGCATCAGGTGTAAACCTGCGGAAACTTCAGTAACCTTTGATTTATACAGTTTGCAAACAGTGGTCCGTAACTGAAAGCTAATACCGACGGGAGTTCTGTGATTGGGAAACGCAGTTAACTTGCTCCCTGCGGTGACCTGTGGGGAAATGGCGACATTACTGGCCCGTAACTACGTCAGAGACGATCGTTCCGGCGAAAGACACGCCATAAATTTGAACCTGTATGGCTCGGTTGTCAGTGGCCGTACCGTTCTTGTGTTTGTAGTCTGCTGATACGCAACGTTGGGAAATCAGAAGCGACCAACAGTTCCACGAACCCATACACTGGAAATCGTCCAGTCCTCTGTGTCGTCATCGCGCTTTGCATTTCGTAAGCGATATTTCGCACGGTGCTTTTATAGTAACTCGTTCGTGTACTGCTTATTTACTGAAAGGCGCTCAATACGGTAACTCACTGTCGACTGACACAAAGGTGCGAGAACTGGAAGCATCTCCGAGTATATGACATCAGACCAGAAAAATATAGGTTGACATCATCAGTTTCGTTATTCTATAGGGACAACAATGATAATTTTCTGACCACCTCACAGATGTGTTACAGAACCGCTCTTTTTTTCAATATACGTACAATGGCAATGTACAAAATTCTCAGCCTAGCAGTGAAACACTACGCTTTATTAATTAATTAATTATTTTTCAGAAAAAATCACTTAGTTTTCGATGATGATGATGATGATGTTTGCTTTGTGGGGCGCTCAACTGCGGGGTCATCAGAGCCCGTTAGTATTCGATGGTAGCTCACTTGTAGCTTAATGCACTTCGTCAAACGCTTTTTTTTTTTTTTTAACTGAGCAGGCTGCATCACAGAACTCGTACAAAACAGGCACAACAAACTCTTCACTGTATTCGAAATGTTTTTATTCCGTACATGTGGACATACGTGGATTTTGGTGATGGGATTGTAAGTAGGCTGTTTAGGTTTTCTTATTGGTAACGCCACGTAGCGCTCTGTATGAAAATCACTGGCTGTGCTGTGTGCAGTCTGTGGCTAGTTTGCATTGTTGTCTGCCATTGTAGTGTTGAGCAGCTGGATGTGAACAGCGCATAACGTTGGGCAGTTGGAGGTGAGTCGCCAGCAGTGGTGGATGAGGGGAGAGAAATGGCGGAGTTTTGAAATTTGTAAGACTTAATGTCATGAACTGCTATATACATTATGACTTTTGAACACTATTGAGGTAAATACATTGTTTGTTCTCTATCAAAATTTTTCATTTGCTAACTATGCCTATCAGTAGTCAGTGCCTTCCGTAGTTTGAATCTTTTATTTGGCTGGCAGTAGTGGCGCTCGCTGTATTGCAGTAGTGCGAGTAACGAAGATTTTTGGTGAGGTAAGCGATTTGTGCAAGGTATAGGTTGATGTTAGTCAGGGCAATTCTTTTGTAGAGATTTTTGAAAGTCAGATTGCGTTGCGCTAAAAAATATTGTGTGTCAGTTTAAGCACAGTCTTGTATAATTGTTCTATGGGGACGTTCCATATGGCGACCCTGCCAGGATACCTTACTGGAATCTACTGATTTTCTCTTGTAGTTTGTGTAATTAGTGTAGATTTTGTTTATTGCTAGCATGTAATTGTAGAGAGAATCTCCTTTGTAGTTGCAGTCTTTCATTGTTGTACAGTAAAACAGGTGTGGCACGTATATAAATTTGCACCAAGTATTTCGCAGCTGCGCTTGCAATTAACTAGATATTTTTTTCAGTGCTATGTTAATGTGTTCTCTTATTTTTACTCTTCAAATTGTGCTTTTCTGTGTTATGGTGTGAAATATTGTGACAATAATGGCGTATGAAAAACATAACACTAGGCTCCAAAGTAAACTGAGAAATAATAGTGACGACGAGCGTAGCTTATCAGCACCACTGTGTAATGAATTAACAGATATTCAAAGTAGTAATTTGGTAATTGTGGATAGGGAAATGGAGCGGGCGGCAAATAATGGTGTACACAGTGAAACAATTAGTGAACAGGGAAGCATTATCGATCGATCGGTCGGCAACAGCTCCCCTCAGGATTCCAAAATGACAGGACACAATCTTGCAAATACTGTAGATTCAGGTTTTGCGTCCTCACCGTTTTCTCAAATAAATCAAGACACATTTTCTGCTTTTCAAAATGCGAATATTGCCGGTTCAAATGCACTGCCGAATAGCACTGAGGAACATGTTTCAGACACCAGTGCATTGTTATTACAGTTAATGCAACAAATGGGACAAAGGCTACAAAAGTTAGACACAATGGAACAAAATCTTCAAAAGTTAGACACAATGCTTGAACAAAATCAGAAACAAATGGGACAAAATCTTCAAAAGTTAGACACAATGGAACAAAATCTTCAAAAGTTAGACACAATGGAACAACACCAGAGACAAACACAGCAACAGCTAGACGCAATGGAACAAAATCTTCACACCACGCTTGAACAAACACGTGAAGATTTAACTGCAGAGTTACTTAAAATCGAATCGAAATGTCAAAAAGTCTGTAATGACGTAAAAACACAAATTTGTGAGCATTTCCAACCTATTTTTTCGCGTCATGAAAATGCATTACAGAATCACGAAGCAGCCATAAAAGAACTGCAAACTATTGTTCATGAAAATCACGACACCTTGCAAGCTAAAATTGACTCACTTGCATCTACCGATTCCGTTACGCAACTTGCAAAAACTCAGGAAAACTTAAAGGACACAGTAGATACGATTTCAACACAAATGGACACTCTGAAACTTGGTTCAGAAAAACACACAGAGGAAATAATTTCACTATCGGATAAAGTAGCCGAACTTTCAGATCAGTTCACTAACTTATCTCCAATGGTAGATGATGATCTGAATGACACAAGACCTGTAGTCTTCACTGACTACTGATAAGCATAGTTAGCAAATGAAAGATTTTGATAGAGGATAAACAATGTATTTACCTTAATAGTCATAATATATATAGCAGTTCATGACATCCAGTCCTACAAATTTCAGAACTCTGCCATCTCTCTCCCCACATCCACCACTGCTGGCGGCTCACCTCCAACTGCCCAACGTTATGCCCTGTTCACATCCAGCTGCCCAACACTACAATGGCAGACAACAATGCAAACTAGCCACAGACTGCACACAGCATAGCCAGTGATTTTCATACAGAGCGCTACGTGGCGTTACCAATAAGAAAACCTAAACAGCCTACTTACAGGATGAATGTTTCTATAATTCCTTCATCGAATCCCTACGTTAAACCATTGCCAAAGCACCTTAGTGGGAAGGTGCACTGTCTCGATGAAGGCTGATACGAGCAAAGCAGTCACTGCTGTCAACACCTCAGCGGCTTGCAGATTATTTATGCAGATACAAAAAAAGAAATTTTATAGTTGTTTCATCTTTCACTTGCTGTTTGTCTTCTTTCACTACACATATGTCGTGTATTACCGTGCACTGTTCGAAATTTGTGGTCCTCTCTGTCTAAATCCGTTTCACAAACCTTTCCCGGTTTTCGTGACTGCTTGAAATTACTCCACATAAAATGAGCTGAGTACAACGTGGGACGAGCAAATCATGCTTGCAGTATGTTGAGACCTCGCGTAGCTCATTTGTAAGGTCATTGTGTATGTTGCTTGCATCATCACACGTTAGAGTGTATTACATCAAATTTGTTTGCTGTTGACTGTTCCATGTATCTTATTACTGTAGTATTGTGTCTTGCTACAAGTACTGGTATGAGAGAAGGAAGACAGTCAGAACAAAACATTATCTTGTCGTACCATAACTGATAAAATATATCCACAATCTAGCAGGGTAGACGGATTTGTAGGTTAACGTAGGCTCTGCAACACGCTGTTCTGAACAGAAACAGAATTCTCGTAGATTTAATTCGTGTCATAGTTATTGCTCCATGGAGATACGAACGGACAACCACGACAACAAACGGAAACGGAATGAAGATGAAGGTCATTAGAGCTGAAGTACAAGCTCGGATTGGGTGATGGACAAGGAAATTCCCAGTGCCCTTTTACAAGAGATGATTGCGATTTTGGTCATAAAGGGCTTAGAAGAAAGTTGGAGAACGGAAACCTGAATGGGAAACATGGGTTCGAAGCCTAGTCATCAAGAATGTTAGTCCAGTGTCTTAACAACAGCATCAACCCCACTCTATGTCGTTAATGAAGTGAACTGAGTGCTTATCAGGGACCGAGAACTTGACTGTGCTGTATTGTGACAGAAGTTTTGCCTACCTGCGATTAAACGTTATATTTAGGCGATGTTCACAATTACCTTGTTTCTCTTGCTTCGAGTGTACATGTTTTTTTCTTGTTTTATTGACTTATTTATGTTAATAAGATACTGATGTATTTATGAATGTATTTTGTTATGTACAATATTATCTGTGAAAATGTTCTATTATGAAAATTGTACGATGAAACAATTTATGTAGATGAATGTATTAAGTACTACACCCAGATAGAGGAAATTTAATCTATATTGTAAAATTGAATAAAGAAACTGTTAAGAGTTTAGAATGAGTGCGTGACTATTCACATTGTTATGGAAAGTAGTTTGGACGGTGTTGATAAAAGAAACATTAAATGAGGCGTATATCGATGTCACAAAACGTGAAGTCAGTCTGAAAGAAAAATTTTCGGTGTGTAACTGTGGTGCTGCAGCACTATTTAGCAAATGCTACATGGAGTCTTCAATTATCTGTTCTACAAAATGATGGTTGATGAGTTGACAGAAGAAAGACCAGAGGCACAAGAACTGAAGAGTGGGCAGAGGCGTTTCCTGAAGAATATTCGTGGGCTACATCTAAATCCACATACATACTACGCAGATCACCGTATGGCGCTTGGAGGAGGCTACTTCATACTACTAGTAGTGGGTGAACAATCTTCTTCAATGACCGTATGTCACGGTCACTCAGTACACACTTTAGTCCACGTCGTGTTTACGGAAGCATCCACCATACGACCACCAACAACTTGCCCATGTTCAAATTCATTCAGCTCCGACATAAAAAAAAAACACAGAACGCCGTCCTCACTGCGACTGACACTTGCATCGTGTTGTGGACATTGCATAGCTGCCGTTGGTGGTCAGATGCAACAGCGAAGCTTGCATGCTTGGCTAGCAACTACATTTATGTTCAAGCATCTATTTCTAGCGGGATTTCCATGTTTTTGTCCAAATCCTATAATTCCATTTTTCCTCTCGTAAACTGAGCGATCGAAAAACGACTGTCTACATGCTTCCTTGCGAACACTGATTTCCCTTGTCTTATTTTCGTAGCTCTTAGGCGGAACTTGGCCGCCCCGATAGCTGAGTGGTCAAATATACAAGATACGTTTTTAACAATACTTGGAGCGATGAACATATTGAATACAAGATGTATATGAAAAATGAATTCGAGAAAACACTTAAGTATCAGAATCACAATAAGAAATATGGTAACATCCTCCGAATTGTCTTCAACAGAATGGATATAGGTTAGGAACTGGATTCCTAGTAGAGAGGGGATGGGTTGGGTCACGTTCCCGATCCTAACCTCACCTGCAAGTCACACATGAAAAATAAATCAGTAATGCAGCAGATACAAGAATATGACGGCAAACATCTGGTGTCTGTTATAAAGGAAGGTCTTGAACTCCCTAAGGATGTGTTTAGAAGGCTGGAACTGACAAAAATAACAAGGAAGTGAAGCTTTTTGAAATGTCGCTGTTCGGGACTGCTCTTCTGTCCACGTAATTTACCCTGGAAGTAACACAAATCAAGGATTTACTGGATGATTAATTTGGGTCTGGGAAATGATTATGAGGAATCTCAGGCTGCAGAAGAAGAAAATGTGCATGCTGAACTGCCACCAGTTGAAGGCGACAGTGAAGGTGCTAAACGTGTGCTACTGCTAAAGACTGAATATGATTCCTCATTCTTTGAAAGGAAAAAAAAGCCGCAACCTTGGCGGTCTGTCACGCCAAGGGACCCGGGTTCGATTCTCGGCTGGGTCGGAGATTTTCTCCACTCAGGGACTCTGAGCGTTGTGTTGTCCTTCTGTTTCGCCATAATGAATACAACTATGAAAAGGCAGCATTTGCCTTCTTTACTCGGTTCTCCACATCTTCTCCAGCTCCACCATCTTCCGTCGCTGTACTGCCCAGATACAGGAATGAATTGACAGACCCCATCTGCTGCTCATACAATCAGCGGCATTTCCATGTTCTCAGAATTCACTCCCATTTCTTTTGTTTCCCTATATTTTGTCTTGAGGCCAGGCAAACTATGCTTCTGTTATCAGTGAGTTTAATTTAACTTTCAAATCTGTCAGTCTTTGAGCTAGTAAAACTATATCGTATGCGAAATCCAAGTCCTTTAGACATTCCATTGGATTCCTCTTATTCTGCCTGCTGTGACTGTTTTCATAAATGAGTCAAGAACAAGTAGAAAAAGCGTTGGTGATAAAATACAACCGCGCCGGACTTCGGTTGTTAAGTCTATTCGCTCTGTGAGATTTCCCCTGTGGAGTACACAAAATCTCTATCCATCATACAGATCTTTGATGATGTTTAGTATCTCCTGTGGTATTCGCTGCACCTGCCACTGCACTTGATGTCTTACAGAATCGAAGGCTGTTACAGTCTGACAAATTTCCTTATTTTTGAGAGTTTTACCACCAAACCATTTTTCCCCTGCTCTGGAAATTTCTCTTCAACCCAAAAAGGGATACAGCATTTTAACAGTACTTTAGATATCCATTTTTGAGAGATTCAGTGTTATTTTATCTATACCTAGAGCCTTTGCCTTTTTAGACATCTCAAAGCAACCCTAATTCCTACCATTGTGTGACACTGAAAATTTATATTTTGATCCGTTTCTAATTCCTCTGGAACATATATCACCCGTTCCTCTTGACTGTCTTCAAGCTTTAACAGTTCCCGAAATGCTCCTCCCATCTATGCAACTGTACCCGCTTGGTCGTAGCCATCACTTTATCCTTGCTCATTAACTGGTCCTTGGCGACTGATGTTCTTCATAGACAGCGTTTTAGTGTTATTGTCTTTCTGCCTTTCCGCTTTCTGTGCCTGCTCATATATTCATATTCTTTTATCTCGCCTTATTCCTATTTTCACTCTTTTTCCTTTGTGTACTTTTTATGTTCTCTCTTTTGCGCTTTTTTCTCACAAAGATTTAACTTCCTTTTTCTTTACTGCGGTTAATTTCATTCCACGTGTCATTCCTTAGATGTATCCCACGCCCTAACCTGTTGTCTCCAGCAACTAGAAAACTGTCTCCAAGCTTTTGCAAACCTATTTCAGTTCTTTCTGCATAGTGCTTTCTTCAGAGAGGACTTGAAATCTGTTTATTAGCTCGAGGATAGATCTTAATTTGATTTGTTGGTCTTTTAACCCTGCCACATCTATGTTTTGGGTCCTGTGATTTAACTTGGTTCTGTCTGCCGCTATCTTATGTCTAGTTCACAATTTACATTACTGTTCCCATCGACACCCAAGATGTGTTATGACCTAACTTTTGCATTCACGTCTCCCATAAAATTTTCATGCCTTTGTGATTTGTTTGTCTAAGGACGCTGTATAAAATTCATCTTTTCATTCGCATTCAGCCCCTTAAGTAGGTGCATAACATTGAATTACATCGATATCTAGTAGGTTCAACTGCCCAACTTCAAGGTTGCCGAGGGAAGGCTCGGTTTGAAGGTTTTAGACCATGACACAATTTTTTTTTTTAATAAAGTTCCTCTGCCGGCTATTAAAGTAGTTTTCACAAATCGAGAAAAGTTGCAAGTAAATTTGTATAGGCATTAACGAGATAGCATTGAAGGAGGCCATATTGCAGACGGTATTACTGATAAAACGAAATACATTATTTAAAAATAAAAGCATCAATTACAAAATGCCACAAATTATTACTGGTTTATATCTCTCAACTGTTGCTAAAGAAGGCGATATACGTAAATACAGGATTTGCAGAAAATCTACTTAAAACTGGTTTAAGAAAAGGTTTTCGGACTAGCGGAACTTCGTTTGAGACTAAAACATGTTACAGACAAAAAAATTCTAAATTTAGTTTATCAGGTTTGTATAAGATCCAGTGCAAAGACTGTCCTAAAAAGTCATACTGGCAGAACTTTTCACATCCGTTTTGCAAAGCACAGTGCACTACGAAATAATTCCAACGCGAAATTTTCACTCTGCAGCGGAGTGTACGCTGATGTGAAACTTCCTGATCGATTAAAACTGTGTGACGGACCGAGACTCGATTGCGGGACCTTTGCCTTTCGCGAGAAGTTCTCTACCAACTGAGTTACCCAAGCACGATTCACTCCCAATTCTCACAGCTTTACTTTTGCCAGTACCTGGTCTCCTACCTTCCAAACTTCACAGAAGCCCTCCTGAGAACGTTGCAGAACTAGCAATCATGTAAGAAAGTATATTGCGAAGACATAGCTTACAACAGCCTGGGGGATGTTTCCAGAATGAGATTTGCACTTTGCAGCGGAGTGTGCGCTGATATGAAACTTCCTGGCAGATTAAAACTGAGTGCCAGACGGAGACTCGAAATCGGGACCTTGGCCTTTCGCGGCAAGTGCTCTATCAACTGAACTACCCAAGCACGACTTACGCCCCATCGTCACAGCTTTACTTCTGCCAGTACCTAGTCTCATTCCTTCCAAATTTCACAGAAGCTCTCCTGCGAAGGAGACCAACAGCGCGCCGAAATCCGAAAGAAGATGCATGGCAGACAGTCCAATGTTCACAACCAGAAAAACACGCCTCCTTTCAGTGAAAACAGAGTACATCCAGCTCCCATCCAGTTAAAGCAGCGCGCACCCAATGATTAAGAACAGTAGACTGATTTAAAAACTAATTTTCAACAAGATATCTCATGTATGAATATATGGTGCATTTATCCATACAGTTTACCACAATTAAATTCATTTCAGTACGAGTATCAGACAATATCTTTGTTACATTCTAACATTCTGCGTGGTGTCTGTCTGGTCTATATCGTGTCTCCCTACCACTTTCGCGCAACGACGCTCTGAGCATGTTTTTTAGGGAATTGACTAGTTTGAACCTGGGACCTGTTGCTGGTAAGGAGACATTCTACTGGATTTGCTTATCATGTCAGGGTTTTCATGGAAGGTGTTGGATTTGCCTGACACCTTACAACATCATAATACCACATGTCATTAGTTGTCTAGCCAAATCCCACCCCCAATCTCCGCCCCCTAAGTTCGTATTTTACAGCTTGCGACTTAATTCTTTTACAGCAATATCTGAATTTTCGAAACTAATCATCAATCATATTTAGATAATTATAAATTTTAAAGATTTTCAGTCCATGTTATCGACTCAAATTGCTACTTATTAATGTTTTATTGTTATTTATACACTGAAGAGGCAAAGAAACTCATACATCTGCCGAACATCGTTTCGGGCTCCCGCGAGCACGCAGAAGTGTCGCAACACTACGTGGCATGGACTCAACTGAAGTAGTGCTGTAGGGAACAGACGCTATGAAGCCTGCAGGGCTGTCCATAAATCCACAAGAGTACGAGGGGATGGAGATCTCTTCTGAACAGCATGTTGCAAGGCATCCCAGATATACTCAATAATGTTCACGTCTGGGGAAATTGGTGGGCAGCGGAACAGATTAAACTCAGAGGAGTGTTCCTGGAGCCACTCTGTAACAGTTCTGGACGTGTGGGGTGTCGCATTGTCCTGCTGAAATTACCCACGTCCGTCGGAATGCACAATGGACATGAATAGATGCAGGTGATCAGACAGCATGCTTACGTACGTGGCACCTGTCAGAGTCGTATCTAGACGTTCAGGGGTTCCATATCATTCCAACTGCACACGCCCCACACCATTACAGAGCTTCCACCAGCTTGAACAGTCCCTGCTGACATGGAGGGTCCATGGATTGATGAGGTTGTTTCCATAACCTTTTACATCCATCCGCTCGATACAATTTGAAACGAGACTCGTCCGACCACACAACATCTTTGCAGTCATCAACAGTCCTATGTCGATGGTGACGAGCTCAGGCGAGGTATAAAGCGTCGTGTAGCCATCAAGGGTCTACGAGTGAATATTCGGCTCCGGAACCCCATATCGATGACGTTTCGTTGACCGGTTCGCACACTGACGCTTCTTGTTGATGGCCCTGCATTGAAATCTGCAGGAATCTGGGGAAGGGTTGCACTTCTGTCATGTTGAACGATTCTCTTCAGTAGTTGCAGGCTCTTTTTCCGGCCGCAGCGATGTCAGAGATTTCATGTTTTACCGGTATCCCGATAATCACGGAACACTCGTGAAATGGTCGTACGGGAAAAACCCCCCTTCATCTCTCCCTCGGAGAAGCCGTGTCCCATGGCTCGTGCGCCGACTATAGCACGATGTTCAAACTCACTTAAATCTTGATAACCGGCCATTGAAGCAGTAGTACCCGATCTAACAACTGCGCCAGACACTTGTTGTCTTGTGTGGGGGTTGCCGACCGCAGAATCGTTTTCTGCTTTTTTACGTATCTCTGTATTTTAATGTGCATACGTGCACCAGTTTTCCGGCCTAGGTGGTCGAGCGGTTCTAGGCGCTACAGTGTACCGCTACGGTCGCAGGTTCGAATTCTGCCTCGGGCATGGATGTGTGTGATGTCCTTAGGTTAGTTAGGTTTAAGTAGTTCTAAGTTCTAGGGGACTGATGACCTCAGAAGTTAAGTCCCATAGTGCTCAGAGCCATTTTTTTGCAATAGTTTCTTCGGCGCTTCAGTGTGGATCTGAAAATCTTCATTGGATGATCGAAACTAGTAGTCATTTGGGTCCATTTGTAGCTGGGATATTAAGCTAAATATTTTAAACGCCATTTTAAGGGCGTTGGTTCCAGAATCGGAATGCCAATCAGGCACAATCGCTGTGAACATTAAGACAATCATACCGCCAACACACTTGGTTTGGTGAAACCGTGGCCTACTGCGTGAAGAAGTGCGTAAGTGCCTGTTGTAGTCCTCGTCCAATGGGAATCGTCGACTCTTCAGGGCTTTTTTGACTTACCGAAAGCATAATAATCCCATGTGGAGACATCAGGACTATAGTGCAGGTGCTCGAGTGTCTCGCACCTTACAAGTTGCCGTAACTTCTGCGTTACGATGTTGCCAATACGGGGACGTGAGCTTTCATGAAGCAGCAGCATCATTTCTGTACGATGGTTTTCCACAGACATGCTCTGCTATACACATTCTTCATTCTCCTATGGATGTTTACCGGTGTTTGTCCTTCTGCAGCCAAGACAAGAGTAACAGCACACTGATCCTGTTTTGACGCAGTTGGTAATAACGTCGCTATATTTTACGCTTCCATATTTACAGCACGCACGTCGAGAAGACAGAAATGCCATACTAATCCGTTGCTTACTCGTCGGTGCTTTTATACCCTCACCGCAGTCACACTACGTTGCATGTATGCTGCAGGAACGTCATCAGACAGAAACTTTTAGGTCACCCTGCCGCATCTGTCATGGGAACATGTTGTCTATTAACGAAATACATCGAAACAATCATTTTTACAGCGTGACAGTCGCACCACCTTGTATTACGCAAATCATACAATGTATTAAGCATACTGAAAGTTTCGAAAAAAGACGATTCAGTTTTAGTTCGCTTCTTGACTACAGTTTATAATTGTTGAACAGTGACACGACGAAACTGAATTCAGAGCGTTTTGTTCTAGTGTTAGTTTGTGGAACAACAAACAACAAATATGCGTGCGATCGGACGTCACTTGCAATCAACAGATGTTATACTGTTCTCTTTCATCCGTGCCACAGTTCCTTCACGATGACAACGAGATCCTACAGTTAATCTGCCCTGAAGGATCAGGGGAAAGGAAACGTGGCTGCACAGGCATAGTTTAACAAGAAGAAACATTTACCGGCGTCAGAGAAAGTGGTTAATTAAATTCATCCGGTAGATACGCCCAGACAGAGACGAAGACGAATTAGTAGAATGAATTACGCTGTCTAGATGTTAAGCGGAGATAAGGGAAACAACAAAAGTTACGGCAGCAATTAAGCAACCGCAACTCCCACGCACAGCCGACCGGTGTAACAAAGGCGTACATTAAGGCAGCTACCGTGCTGTCTCCCTGCTCGCCGTTCCGAGAACCCCTGCCTCGGATACGGACCGCCAGTTGCTGTATACGACCGCTTCATAAGGTGTGATACCCATACAAAGGCACGACATCGAAGTATTCGTTTGTAAAGGGCTTGTGAGGAGCCGAGTGCCAACTTTCATACTGCGCAGTTTGTGTACAGTTTCATGATTCATTTAGGACGCCCCAAGCACAAAATTGCCTCCCTTCTGTTGTAACTAGGGTTACTAGAAAATTTCAGCGGCATATAGAAAACGGAGGAAAAATGAACTATATGCTTAGAGTCACTCAGATACTGCCGAAGACCTCACGTTGGAAATTAAAATTTGCTATTGGACTGCTTTAAAACATAATCGCTATTGCTGGTGATAGTGGCGAACCACTGTATAAAAAATAAGTGGTCGTCAAGGTGTGACGGAACAACTATCACCAGCAATAGCGAATTTTTTCATGGAGGATTTTGAAGAATGAGCGTTGAGCAGTGCCCACCTCCGCCCATCATGCTTCTACAGATACGTCGACGACACCTTTTTTATCTGGCCACATGGCAGTGACACGTTGCAGCAGTTCTTCAAACAGTTGAATGGTGTACATCCAAACATAAAATTTACATTGGAGGTAGAGAAGGAGGGGAAGTTACCTTTTTTAGATGTGCTGGTGGAGCGAAAGCCGGATGGACGACTGGGCCATTCTGTGAACAGGAAGCCAACGCATACAGACTTACATCTGCATAGCGACAGCTTCCATCATCCATCTCAGAAGAGAGCTATGCTGAATACTTTAGTACACAGTGCTAGGACTATTTCCGACAAGGACCACCTCGGTCCCGAGATTAACCATTTGACGACTGTTATTCAGGAGGAATGGTTATTTTGCCGGTGAAATGAAATCAGTATTGTCCAAGAAGTAAGACACGATGCCGTCCATAAACAAGAAGAGGAGCAACAAATAGCACGGCTTCCATTTTGCGGTGCTACAACAAGCAGGAGAGGCAGAGTCCTAAAGAGGCAAGGAATAAAACCAGTTTTCCAACCACCTACGAAAATTAAGGAAATGTTGAGACCAGTCAAAGACAGTCTCGGCTTAAGGGTGCCGAGAATTTATAGTATTCCTTGCGAATGCGGCAAGAATTACGTGGGCCAGTCGGAGAAAAACCGTTGCCGACCGTTGCATCGAACACCAGCGCCACCTGAAATACAGGTATTTGGAAGAATCAGCGGTGGCTGAGCATACCCTGCTTAACAAGCATAAGATTTTATTTAAAGAAACAAGAGTAATAGCCCACGCATCGAATTACTGGGACTCTGTACTCCGGGAATCAGTTGAAATTAGACTTAGCGAGAATAACTTTAACAGAGACAACGGTTATGCGCTTAGCAACACCTGGAAGAGTGCACTGGATAAAGAAAAATCGCAGAGCAAAACTTTCCGCACTTTACCTCCTGATTCAAGGGACGGCGGTGAAAGCAACGCGGGATAGAAACTACATTTATGGAAGTACAGGGCACCACTTCACTACGCGCCATATCGCTCTTGCTATGACGTATTCCAGCCAATCAGAAGCCGTCCTTTGCGGATAAAAGTGGGAGCCTCGACAGTTTACGACATCTAGAGGGTTGGATCCCCTCCTTCGAAAACGTCAGATTGCAAAGCTTGCGCTACTCTCAGGGTGGAATCTCCGTCTTCGAAGATTGCTGCTGTTGCTGTCTGTCTGTCGGTCTGTCTGCCCGCCCGTCCGCCTGTTCGCCGCTCGCTGCTGTAGCTTTTCGTCCGTCCGCCTGCCTGCCTGCCTGCTGTCAGTCCGTCCGTCGCCGTTCGTCCACCATGAGCCTTCCCACCTCCACTGTCACCTACACCTCCCCCTCCCCCTCACCCTCAGTCACTTCCTGGAGTGCCGCCCCTCGCCTTTCTCCTTACACCTCAGCTCCCCTTCCCCCACTTACCCATCCCCCTATCTCCTCCCCTGCTGTATACCCCCACCTCTACACCCTTTCTCCAGCCTCCACACCCTCAACAGCTCCCACTACTACCCCCGCCCTCACGTGCGCCTCTGTTGCCGCCTCTGCTGCCACCCCTCAGGTGGTCGGTTTCCCCTCTCTCACCCACCCCTTCACTTCATCATCTGCATCTCCCACACGCATCACGTCGCGCCGAGCCACCGTCGCCACTACTGAACTTGCTGCTTCTCCGGGCACCTCCACTATGCCACAGGGATCTACCACCCGCCACCTCCCTCTCCTCCCTGTCCCCCTCCCCTCCTCCCAGCCTCCTGTCTCCAAAAAAACCCAAAAGCGCGTCATTACCGACTTTGCTCTGGCCACTTCGCACAAAAAGTCAACACCACCTCCCCCTCCTCCTGTCGTCTCCATGGACACCACCCCTCCTCCAGCCACCCGTACCACGGCCTCCACCCTCCACACCTTTGTCCTGTCAAATCCCTATCCTAAGTTCCTTGATGCCCGTACCCTCATCATGGAGATACGGAAGTATTAACCTGGTGCTCCCAGCTCCCAACTCATTCCTCGCAGAGACTCAGTCCCCGTACCCCTCCTTTCACATAGATCTCCTCCGTAAACTCCCATGAGTTATGTTTGGCCCCTGTGCATCTCTGACATCCTTCCTTTCCTCTTCCACTCCTCGTCTTTCAGCCCCAGCCTCCCCATTGCCACCCCACCCACACCACTGTGATCACTGAGCTCAGCCTGGTGATCACGGAGGATGAGGTGTTGGCGGAACTAAACTCCCACCCGGACTTGGAAATCCACTCTGCCCGCCATATCCACAATGCCTCTGGTTCCACCTACCTCATGCAGGTCTTCTCTGAGTCCGCCCCCTCCATTGACCATCTCCTCACTGAGGGTGGCCTGATTTACCACTGTCGCCACCCTGTTGAATCCTCCAAATCCCCTCCCCAATCCTACCACTGCCAGTGGTGCCTGATGTACAATGACCACCTGTCCCTCAACTGCAAAAACCCTCCCACCTGTCCCATTGCAAGACCTCCCACTTTCTTAAGAACTGCCCCAACCTCACTGCTCCTGCTTCCTTTAACACCTGCAATGGTCCCTATCCCACGTACTCCCACAAGTGTAAAGCCAAACCCTCTCCAGCCACCCCTGAGTTTACAGTCCCTGTCCGTCCTGTTGATCCTCCTGTACACGCCAACAATTCCCTCCGTTGACCCCCACGACCGAAGACATCATCTGATTCCTTACCGTTGTACTCCAAAACATTCACCCTTTTCAGCACCCCCACACCTTCCAACAAATCTCCCTTGCTGCTTGCTCCATTTTCCACCTGAACACCTTGGCCACTTACTCCCACAACCAAGACCACTTCAGCTTCATCCACCTCGACACCCTAGTTTAAGCCTCTCCCTTTCCCTCTCTTCCCCCCGTCTCTTCACTCCATGGCGTGACATGAGTATCGCATCCTCTTCCAGAACATTCGCTCCTACTGCTCCAACAAATACCTACTCATGCACGCCCTCTCCCACCACCAGGTCGACACCTTCCTCTGGAACGAAACCTTTCTCCAGCCCCACCATTCTATCTGCACCTCTCCCTATATCCTCCACTGCACTGACACTCCTGGTTCTCATGCACAGGGTGGAGTCACGATTGGCCACCTTAAGCATATCCCCATCCGGCCACAACCTCAATGACCCCACTGAACACTTTAGCGTCTTCGTCCCCTCCCTCACCATTACTTGTGCCACCATCTATGTCTGCTCCACTGCTCCTCTTCTTTATGACTTCATCTTGCCCATTGACCACACCTTCTCCACCTATGTGATTGCCACCGACCTCAACATCCATAGCCGCACTCCTGCCGCCCTTCGGCAGTGGCATCAGTTCCTCTCCACGATCCAAGGTGACCTTGTTCCCCTTTCCCAGCATACCTGACCCAAAAGTGACACCACACCAGATGTTGTCATTGTCTCCGCCAACCTCCTTGGGTGTATTGCCATCACCATCCTTGACCCCACAGGTAGCGATCACCTCCCCGTCCTTCCACCATAACGTCTGCTCACTGCCCCCCTCTGGCTCCCCGCCCTGCACCCCCTCCCAAGGTCGTCCATGACTACCACTGTGCCAACTGGGATGTCTACTGGGAATCCATCACCACCCAGATCAAAAGCCACCCTCTTACATATCGCCACCCTGATGACATCATCCATGCCTCGTCCTTCCTTCAGAAGGTAATTACTGACGCCGTGGAGGCCCATGTTCCTGCTAAAACCATCCACCCCCACTGTCCTACTCTCCCTCCACGGGCTGTCCTCCTCCTGGGTGAATCCCGCTGACTCTCTCGCTCCTTCCTGCGCACTTGTGACAGGGATACAAACCAACACCACTGGAAAATACAGTGACACGTACGGAACCTTATTACAACAATGAAACGCCGAGACTGGCGCCAGACCTGCACATGACTAACGCCACCCTCCCTATGAACTCCTCTAAGTACTGGTCTGCCTTCCATTTCCTTACTGGTTCCCTTTCCACTCCCCACTACCTCCTTCGCCATAACGATCACCTCCTTCCTGACAACCTCAGTAAGGTGAACCACTTCACTTCCCACCTTTCTTAGGCCTTCTTCATCCCAGATGATCCCCACTTTGATTATGCTCTTTTCCCCACCGTCATGGAACGTGCCGATATCTCATTCACTCCACTTGCTCCTAGTCTCCAGTACTTGTGGCAGTTGCCCTTCTCTGACATAAGCACTCCCATCACAGCACAAGACAGTAAATTTATCCTCCAGTCCAAATGCAACAAGGGCCCCTGGTCATGACTGTGTCACCTACGGCCACCTTCGAGAAAGCCCCGATTCCTTCCTGACTGTCCTCGCCCATCTCTATAATGTCATCCTCTCTACTGGCTTCTACCCTGACCTGTGGAAGACCTCCCACGTCCTATTTCTCAAGCCCAACAAACCCCCTTCTGCCGCCTCTTCCTATTGTCCCATATGCCTCACCTCCATCTTCAGTAAGGTCTTCGAATCCATCCTCTCCCACTGTATCCATCAGCAACTTACTCAACACCACCTCCTCTGCCTTACCCAGTGTGGCTTCCGACCCTCCTTCTCCACTGAAGACCAACTACTTAACCTCGTCCACCTTCTGTCCCTCCAGCTCAACTCCCATCGCTCCACCATTTTTGTTTCCCTTGATCTCCAAAATGCCTATTACCGTGTATGGCATCCCAGTCTCCTCTTTAAAATCCAAACCTATGCCTTGCTTATAAATTTTGTCCATCTGGTCGCTTCCTTCCTCTCGCACAGTCCTTCCTATGTCACCCTCCACAACACTAACTCCCGTATCTTTTATCCCACTGCTGGCATCCCCCAGGGCTCTGTCCTCTCCCCTCTCTTTTATCTCTTGTATACCTTCTCCAGTATGCTGATGAAACCACCTTCCTGGCTCTCTATCCTACCCTTCAACAGTCCCATCGTACCCTCCAAACCCACCTTAACCAGTTCACCACTTGGTGTAACCAGTGGTTCCTCAGTCTCAACCCCTCCAAAACCCAGGCAATCATCATAGGCCGCACCACCCGCCCCTTTCGTCTCCATGATTTCTACCTCACCCTTTATGGCCATCCCATCCAGCTCACCCCAACCCTGCGATACCTTGGCCTCACCCTCGACCGACACCTCACCTGGACCGCTCATCTCCAGACCATCCTGCAGAAAGCCCATTCCTGCCTCCGCCTTCTGAAACTCCTGTCTGACCGGACATTGGGACTGCATCCTTCTACCATCCTCCACACCTACAAATTCCTTATCCGTCCTATCCTCCGTTATGCCAGCGTTGCCTGGATCTCTGCACCCACCTGCTTTTACAAGGCCCTCCAAATCCTCGAACGCCATGTGCTCTGACTTGCCTTCCATATCCACCTTCCTTCCCCCCCTCCCATGGCTCCTGTATGAACTCATCCCCTTCCCCAAACTCATCCTGCTCCTCCAACATCTCCGCATCCTTTACATTGTCCACAAGCTTGATCCCCCCCTACCCTCTGGTTTCTTCCTTCCTCTCCATCCCCCACCTATTGACGTGCCTCTATCGCTGTATCCCTCCATCTCTCCACCTCTCCACCTCCACACCCTCCATCTCCTTCATCAGGGCAATTTCCAGTGGCTCCCCCTCCCTGATGATGAAATTCATCACATCCACCTTTCTTCCCAACTATAGCCTAGCCTTGTTCCCCCCACCCCCTCCCCTTGCCCCCTTTTTCCTCTCCCCTCCTTCTCCCAGAGCGGATTTTCTTCCTTCCCCCCCAGAGACCCTGCACCCAATCCTTGCCTCTTTCCTTCCCATATCCCTCCCTACCTGGCCCTCTTTGGCGCGCTCCCCACCAATCTGCCCTTCCCTCCCTCCCTTCATCCGGTCTCCCTCATCTCCTTGCGCCTGGTAGATCCTCCATTTTGATCATCATCAGTGTGCCACGTCAGTGTTGTGTTTAGTGCTGTTTCTCCAGTGCATCGAGAGGTGTGATTTTAATTGTGTGCTGGCATTGTACTTAGTGTCACTGTCAGTGTTTGTTATGTGCTACGCCATCCGTCGATACTTTTATGCTCTGGTCATGCTGTGCCATGTGTTCTTTAACTGTCCCAGTGTGTGGTTTTTTGTGTGCGCTACTTTTTTACGGTTTTTATCTCCATTTTACTGTTGCCCCTTCTTTTGTCTGTTGTCTTCCATGATGTTCCCTCTTTTTTATATCTATGTTCACCATGTTTTCTCCTTTGTATATTTTTAAATAACTTCTATTGTTTGTTCTATGTCTTTTGGCTGAAGAGCAGCGGATATGCTGCTGCCAGCCCGCCCCGATGGGGAATTGAAATACAATAAAGGAAAAAAAAAACAGTTTACGACAGTCAGTTTTAGCCCTGACGACGACCATGGAGGCAGTGGTCGAAAGCTTGGAGTTTTATCCTGAACTGACGCGGCATGTACACCGAGAGACTTTTATTCAAGAAATACGTCGCGAAAGAATCGTGGCCAACCTACACCACATACTGCCCTTCAAAGCAAACAGTATGGTCTTTTAACGCGACGACTTATTATTCTTCAAAGTTTATATTGCATAGAACAAAGTCCACATAATAATTTTGGCCTATTAGACAAACTTGTATTCAGGGATACGTCAGGTACGATTATTTGATGCAAAAACGTCTAGAACACACAGGCTCTAAAAAGCATTCCTTAAGAGCTATGAGGACTTGTCTATTTTCAAAAATGGTTCAAATGGCTCTGAGCACTATGGGACTTAACATCTATGGTCATCAGTCCCCTAGAACTTAGAACTACTTAAACCTAACTAACCTAAGGACAGCACACAACACCCAGCCATCACGAGGCAGAGAAAATCCATGGCCTGTCTATTTTCGATACAGTGTAACACATCTCTTCTACTGAACAAGAGCTCACACTTCATCTACATCTACATCTACATCTACATCCATACTCCGCAAGTCACCTGACGGTGTGTGGCGGAGGGTACCTTGAGTACCTCTTTCGGTTCTCCCTTCTATTCCAGTCTCGTATTGTTCGTGGAAAGAAGGATTGTCGGTATGCCTCTGTGTGGGCTCTAATCTCTCTGATTTTATCCTCATGGTCTCTTCGCGAGATATACGTAGGAGGGAGCAATATACTGCTTGACTCTTCGGTGAAGGTATGTTCTCGAAACTTGCAGTTATTAACTAACCTAAGACAGTATGCCATAATCCGTTGCAATCGTGACAACTTTGAGAATCGACAGATGATACCGTCTTGAATTGCTCTGCTGATGTGACAGAGCACTTTAACCCTGGCCCTCAGACTCACTAGAGGTGTCCATCATAGGCTCATGTCTTTCTTAAGTCTAGCTGGTCCTTCCTACCACAGGCTGACTTCTTGGAGGTCTGCAGGAGACACTCCTCGCGAAGTCAAATCAGCTGGGTTTTCCATTGTACGTACATGGTTCCAAACCGCAGCTGCTGTATTTTCCTGTATCTCAGGTACACGGTTTCCCACAAATATCTTCCACCGAGTGGGTGGAGACGCAAGCCAAGCCAGTACGATGGATGAGTGAGTCCACAAAATAAAATGACTCAAATGGTTCTGAGCACTATGGGACTTAACATCTGAGGTCGTCAGTCCCCTAGAACTTAGAACTACTTAAACCTAACTAACCTAAGGACATCACACACATCCATGCACGAGGCAGGATTCGAACCTGCGACCGTAGCGGTCGCGCGGTTCCAGACTGAAGCGCCTAGAACCGCTCGGCCACACCGGCCGGCAGTCAGTCCACAGGTAAGTTCGTTCCACGTCTATACCCAGATAGTGAACAACATGCTGTAGTAGTCGCGAAAGTAAGAGAGCACCACAGAGTTCCAGGCGAGGTAAGGACAAGTTTTCCAATGGAGATACTCGTGTTTTGGAGCTTAATAATTTGACACATGTGACTCCACGATGAGCAGTTGATCATACACATATACAACAGCCATAGGCCTTCTCTGAAGTGTCGCAGAATCCGTGCAGTTGAATGCTGACAAATTTTCCTTCTGTAATGACTCTATGATCAACGCGAATATTATCTATGATACGAACCTCTCTGTATAGTCTCTGCCACATGCATTTCAACTTTTGAGGCAAGGGCTAGTCACATGTTAACTGAAGCTGCCACAGACGTTGCAAAAAGATTTTGAATGTGATAACAATGAGACTGATTAATCCCAGAGGATCAACAATGGATAACGTGACACACAATACAATGCGTTTTGTGATAGACCTTACATGCTAGCTTGACATTATTCACAATTTGGAACTGATCAGCTGTTGGACGCCAGAGTAAACTTAAAGTTTTAATATCCTCGTCTTTATCAAGCCATTATGGTACTTGTGTCTCTCTTAACTCTGAGGGTAAATTTTCGAGGAATTCCACACTGTTACCGGACCACTTCCGTAATGAGAAACCACCTTGCTTCAAAAGCTTCGTGAGATCTTGTTGGTCTTTGACTGCATCCTCTACCGTATCGCAACCTGAAATACAATCGGCCACATAGAAGTCATTAGCATGAATGTTTGCTACCTTGTTACATCTGGCTTCTTTACGAGCTAAACGTAACAGACATCGTACCGCTAGGAAAGGTGCACAGGCGATTCTGTATGTGACTGTCTTTAACTGATGTTCCTGAAGTGGTGCAGATCAGTCACTTCTCTACAGTATTCATTGGCAGGCGCAATCTTCATCTGTTACCCGAACTTTTCGATACATGTTATTATGTCAACTGTGAAGGCAATGCGATGCATGCGGAAGCGTAATATTATGGAGAACAAATCCTGTTGAATCGTTGGTCCGACTATCAACTGGTCTAGCGGTTCGAGGCGCTCAGTCCGGAACCGTGCGACTGCTACGGTCGCAGGTTCGAATCCTGCCTCGGGCATGGATGTGTGTGATGTCCTTAGGTTAGTTAGGTTTAAGTAGTTCTAAGTTCTAAGGGACTGATGACCACAGATGTTAAGTCCCATAGTGCTCAGAGCCATTTGAACAATTTGAACCGACTATCAACAAACAGTTTAGCGACAAATTAGTACTCGTTTTGGTCGAATAATCAAAAACTACTCGTGTTATGGTAGTCAAGCTGGCTTCCTGAGGAACTACATGGTGTGGCATGTAGTACGAAATGGCAGCAGGTGTAACTACTGATTCCATATGTCATAAGTCTTCATATTCCCTCATAAACTGTGCGAAGCTTTCTTTAAGCTTCGGGTGTCTCTCCAGTTCCTGTTCAATCTGAGAGAAGCGTTTTGATGCGGTGTTGAAAGATTCGCCTAAATTACTTGGTTCTTCGTGAAACGGAAGATGGACAACAAATCTGCCCGTGGAATCTTTCATTGTGTGTTGCACGAAGTGTACTTCACATTATTCCTCTACTTTCGTCAATACACCACGATTTAATTCTTCTATCTCCCAGAATTTCTTCAAGAGTGTTTGAACATCAGTGTTTGTTTTTACAAAGCACGACACGACGGGCCGCTGCCACGAAATGTTGTGCTCTACGGTGTGATACGCATCAAATATGACCCAACATTGTTCTGTCTCTTGAAGCACAGGATGATGGGTCCTACGGAAATAGTCCTTCATTTGTGAATGTATGACAAAATTCTGTTCCTAGCAACACGTCGATATTTCCAGGTGACCAAAACTCTGGCTCAGAGAGCTGTACATTTGGCAAGTGCCACGTACTATCAATTATTTGTTCGGGCAAAATGTCAGTTATCTTTGACGAAACCAAGCATTCGACAGATGAAATAAGTTTGCTTACACACCCATAAAGAGACATGGTGTTTTGTTTCTGAGCAGGCTGCACCTATTCCTTGAATCGGTACTCTGCTGTCCACCTTTGAAATCTGAGGCGTTGTGACATGCTTCCGATATGAAGTATGACTGCGACCCAGAGTCTAATAGAGCACGACAAGTCGGCCATTTTTCATTGATATCTTGCAACCTTATGCTCGCTGTCACAAGGAGTACACATTTGCCTGAACTGATCTTCAATGAACAATAGCTCGATGTAGTTGACTGATGTTTGCCATTTTGATCGTATTGCATGTAGCTAGTACAATTCTTCCTTGGTGCAGCTTATGCCCGTTGTGATTCTGCATGTTATAGAAGTGTATGTACGTGAATTCCTAAGGGACCAAACTGCAGAGGTCATCGGTCCCTAGGCTTACACACTACTTAAACTAACTTAAACGAGCCTATGCTAAGAACAACACACACACCTATGCCCGAGGGAGGACTCGAACCTCCGGCGGCAGTGGCCCTGCATGTTATAACGTGTGGTGTCGCTTACCACAGGTATGACAGGTAATGGAGTTGCACTGAGAAGCCCTGTGATCATCATTTGTTGTGGCACAAGTTGTTGCTCATCACAACAGCCTTGCGTCCACTACACGTGGCATGTCTGAATTTGCTGCACTTGTGCAGCGCGTGAGGATAGTAGCACATGAAACGTGCAGTACTTGTAGCAACGTATGTCTTTCTCGAATGCCCAAACTGCTTGGTGTTATGGGCATTCTGATGTTTATTAACAGTTGTGCCGTGACGTTGTGCTGCTATAGTCTTGGCTGTTTCTAAAGGTCTACATTTATTCTTGAGAAGGGCACAAGTTTCTTTAAATGTTGAGAAGATACTCGAACTCAGGCTGGCTTCAAACTCGGTTGGTATTGAAAGTTCAACACTTTTTATAAGGGGCTGTGATGTAATCATGTCTTGCAAAGAGACATCTAGCTGTAATGCCATCAGCGCATGCAGATTGCTTAAAGCTTCGTTCACTAGCGCCCGAAGTTCACTTGAATATGGCTTTGTCATTGCCGACAGCGTTAGCGGTTTCTTTACGTGTGTTGATGCAATCAGTCGAGGATTGTTGTATCTATTACAGACCAAATCAAATGCTACCTTAAACTTAGAATTAGTGACAGGCAGATGGGCAATTACATTGTGCGCTTCACCTGTTAATGGACTTAGCGAGTGATGGTAATTAGCAATGTCCTTCAGTTCCTCATTGTTTACAACGAGACTCATAAATGTGTCGTGAAAATGCTGTAATTTCGTTACATCAGCGTTAAATGATGGCAGTTTTATGGGGGGCAGCATGATGCTACGTTTTGATACACTCAAGGCAGACCCAGCATCTGACGATACCTTGTCAACTGCGTTTGTGTGATTCAACTGAATCGCTCTCATTTTTTTCGAAACCTCGAAGACCATATTTTCGGAAGTTTCTCCGTCCTCAGCATGACTCTCTACATCTTCAAACAATTCGAGCTGTGGCAGCAGGATAGCGACACCAGGTACTTGGCTTTCAGATGCGCCGTCTCGACGCTGCAGGCCGCGTCTCCGTGTTGCTCCGTCTACACTCATCGCTACCGTTCCGCCGATGGATGGCTGCCGCTGCACGTTACTTCGTCGAATCCATCACGATACGGTGCGGAGGACCATAATGTTAGCGTCCGCAGACGAAAACGTAAATGTACCAGAGGACCTTGAATTGAAGAGGACTATATAATGGTTCAAATCCATTCAGATTGTAATGAAACACGAGAGTTGAGTTGTTGTTGTTGTGGTCTTCAGTCCCGAGACTGGTTTGATGCAGCTCTCCATGCTACTCTATCCTTTGCAAGCTTCTTCATCTCCCAGTACTTCCTGCAACATACATCATTCTGAATCAGCTTAATGTATTCATCTCTTGGTCTCCCTCTACGATTTTTACTCTCCACGCTGCCCTCCAATGCTAAATTTGTGATCCCTTGATGTCTCAGAACATGTCCTACCAACCGGTCCCTTCTTCTTGTCAAGTTGTGCCACATACTCCTCTTCTCCCCGATTCTATTCAATACCTCCTCATTAGTTACATGATCTACCCATCTAATCTTCAGCATTCTTCTGTAGCACCACATTTCGAAAGCTCTTCTTGTCCAAATTATCTATCGTCCATGGTTCACTTCCATACATGGCTACAATCCATACAAATACTTTCAGAAACGACTTCCTGACTTAAATCTATACTCGATGTTAACAAATTTCTCTTCTTCAGAAACGCTTTCCTTGCCATTGCTAGTTGACATTTTATATCCTCTCTACATCGACCATCATCAGTTATTTTGCTCCCCAAATAGCAAAACTCCTTTACTACTTTAAGTGTCTCATTTCCTAATATAATTCCCTCATCATCACTCAACTTAATTTGACTACATCCCATTATCCTCGTTTTGCTTTTGTTGATGTTCATCTTATATAATGTTTTCAAGACACTGTCCATTCCGTTCAACTGCTCTTCCAAGTCCTTTGTTGTCTCTGACAGAATTACAATGTCATCGGCGAACCGCAAAGTTTTTATTTCTTCTCCGTGGATTTTAATACCTACTCCGAATTTTTCTTTTGTTTCCTTTACTGCTTGCTCAATATACAGATTGAATAACATCGGGGACAGGCTACAATCCTGTCTCACTCCCTTCCCAACCGCTGCTTCCCTTTCAGGTCCCTCGACTTTTATAACTGCCAACTGTACAAATTGTAAATAGCCTTTCGCTCCATGTATTTTACCCCTGCCACCTTTAGAATTTGAAAGAGAGTATTCCAGTCAACATTGTCAAAAGCTTTCTCTAAGTCTACAAATGCTAGAAGCGTAGGTTTGCCTTTCCTTAATCTTTTTTCTAAGATAAGTCGTAGGGTCAGTATTGCATCACGTGTTCCAATATTTCTACGGAATCCAAACTGATCTTCCCCAAGGTTGGCTTCTACTAGTTTTTCCATTCGTCTGAAAAGAATTCGCGTTAGTATTTTGCAGCTGTGGTTTATGAAACTGATTGTTCGGTAATTGTCACATCTGTCAACACCTGCTTTCTTTGGGATTGGAATTATTATATTCTTCTTGAAGTCTGAGGATATTTCGCCTGTCTCATACATCTTTCTCAAAAGATGGTAGAGTTTTGTCAGGACTGGTTCTCCCAAGGCCGTCAGTAGTTCTAAAGGAATGTTGTCTACTCCCGGGGATTTGTTTCGACTCAGGTCTTTCAGTGCTCTGTCAAACTCTTCACGCAGTATTGTATCTCCCATTTCGTCTTCATCTACATTCTATTCCATATCCAGAATGTTGTCCTCAAGTACGTCGCCCTTGTATAGACCCTATATATATTCCTTCCACCTTTCTGCTTTCCCTTCTTTGCTTAGAACTGGTTTTCCATCTGAGCTCTTGATATTCATACAAGTGGTTCTCTTTTCTCCAAAGGTCTCTTTAATTTTCCTGTAGGCAGTATCTAGCTCACCCCTAGTGAGATGAGCCTCTACATCCGTACATTTGTCCTTTAGCCATCCCTGCTTAGCCATTTTGCACTTCCTGTCGATCTCATTTTTGAGACGTTTGTATTCCTTTTTGCCTGCTTCATTTACTGCATTTTTATATTTTCTCGTTTCATCAATTAAATTTAATATTTCTTCTGTTACCCAAGGATTTCTACTAGCCCTCGTATTCTGCCTACTTGATCGTCTGCTGCCTTCACTACTTCATCCCTCAGAGCAACCCATCCTTCTTCTACTGTATTTTTCCCCCATTTCTGTCAATTACTCCCTTATTCTCTCCCTGAAACTCTGTACGACCTCTGGTTTCATAAGTTTGTCCAAGTCTCATCTCCTTAAATTCCCACCTTTTTGCAGTTTCTTCAGTTTTTATCTACAGCTCATAACCAATAGATTGTGGTCAGAGACCACATCTGCCCCTGGAAATGTCTTACAATTTAGTACCTGCTTCCTAAATCTCTGTCTTGCCATTATATAATTCATCTGATACCTTCTAGTGTTTCAAGGATTCTTCCATGTGTACAACCTTCTTTTATGATTCTTGAACCAAGTGTTAGCTATGATTAGGTTATGCTCTGTGCAAAAGTCTACCAGACGGGTTCCTCTTTCATTTCTTTCCCCCCATCCATCTTCTCCTACTATGTTTCCTTCTCTCCCTTTTCCTACTCTAGAATTCCAGTCACCCATGACTATTAAATTTTCGTCTCCCTTCACTACCTGAATAATTTCTTTTATCTCATCCTACATTTCATCAATTTCTTCATCATCTGCAGAGCTAGTTGGCATATAAACTTGTACTACTGTAGTAGGTGTGGGCTTCGTGTCTATCTTGGCCACAATAATGCGTTCACTATGCTGTTTGTAGTAGCTTACCCGCACTCCTGCCACTCCTGCCACCGAACTTCACTAATTCCCACTATATCTAACTTTAACCTATCCATTTCCCTTTTTAAATTTTCTAACCTACCTGCCCGATTAAGGGATCTTACATTCCACGCTCCGATCCGTGGAAAGGCCAGTTTTCTTTCTCCTGATAACGACGTCCTCTTGAGTAGTCCCCGCCCAGAGATCCGAATGGGGGACTATTTTACCTCCGGAATATTTTACCCAAGAGGACGCCGTCACCATTTAATCATACAGTAAAGCTGCATGCCCTCGGGAAAAAACACGGCTGTAGTTTCCCCTTGCTTTCAGCCGTTCGCAGTACCAGCACAGCAAGACCGTTTTGGTTTGTGTTACAAGGCCAGATCAGTCAATCATCCAGACTGTTGCCCCTGCAACTACTGAAAAGGCTGCTGCTCCTCTTCAGCAACCACACGTTTGTCTGGCCTCTCAACAGATACCCCTCCGTTGTGGTTGCACTTACGGTACGGCCAACTGTATTGCTGAGGCACGCAAGCCTCCCCACCAACGGCAAGGTCCATGGTTCATGGGGGGGAGAGTTGAGATAATCACTTATTATTCATAGGTAAGTTAACACTCAAACTATACGTCTTTGCCGTGCGCATGGCGCGGGCGACCACGAGCTTTGGACAGCCGTCCAACCGACAGCCCATTCACCACCGCCAAATCTCTCCCTCGCCGCGGCGAGCGTACCGTTAGGTGCCCTTGGAGGGGTGGTCCACTGACCACTGTCCCTCATGTACAAATACGTCCAGAGAGGGCAGCACTGTCCAGAGACTCAGTCAAATGTAACAACCGAATAATCACTTATTATTCATAGGTAAGTTAACACTCAAACTATACGTCTTTGCCGTGCGCATGGCGCGGGCGACCACGAGCTTTGGACAGCCGTCCAACCGACAGCCCATTCACCACCGCCAAATCTCTCCCTCGCCGCGGCGAGCGTACCGTTAGGTGCCCTTGGAGGGGTGGTCCACTGACCACTGTCCCTCATGTACAAATACGTCCAGAGAGGGCAGCACTGTCCAGAGACTCAGTCAAATGTAACAACCGAACTCCAATGTACACCTTGTTCCATGGGACACGACTTTCGAATCACCCTGTATTGTCATTTTAGGTTAGAAAGCTACAAAAATAGTTATTTCCTCTGAATCTCGGCTCTCGTAGAGTGTTCTTATAATGAACAACAGTATGTTGTTTAATGAATGTCTTGAAATCAGTGTCGATCGGGGACAGACTCGACGCTGATAGATATTTGCGGTACTTTGTGGTCATGGTTTATTGCTAGAACCAGTTCTCAGCTACTGAGGAAGGTGCTACCGCAATCCAACTTTCGCCCCTAATAGAGCACGGCCACTCGTCGCCATACGTCTGTAACATGCGATGCTAATCAGAGAACAAAGTTGGCTTAGTTAACAGCTGAATCAATTTGATCTTTATGATCAGGCCCAAATTACGCAGAGATTGCCTATTCGGTCGCAGAAAACTGAGAACAAGTGCTGAGATCTCTACTGCAGTTGGCCGGGCTCCAGTCTAGGTGGAGATGGGTTTTTTCGGAATGAGACTTCCCGTAGAGAGAAAACACAAAATTACTTATAATGTTGAAGTCACATCCAAAGAGAGTCCCAGACACTTCTTGGTAAAGCTGTGTTCCAGTCAGCAGTCCTTCAACAGTACATACTGCTGTCTATTGGATTCTCAGCAGTTACACTACTGGTCATTAAAATTGCTAGACCACGAAGATGACGTGCTACCGACAGGAAGAAGATGCTGTGATATGCAAATGATTAGCTTTTCAGAGCATTCACACAATGTTCGCGCCGGTGGCAACATCTAAAACGTGCTGAGATGAGGAAGTTTCCAACCGATTTGTCATACACAAAGAGCAGTTGACCGGCGTTGCCCGGTGAAACGTTATTGTGATGTCTCGTGTAAGGAGGAGAAATGCGTACCATCACGTTTCCGACTTTGATAAGGTCGGATTGTAGCCTATCGCGATTGCGGTTTATCGTATCGCGACATTTCTGCTCGCGTTGGTCGAGATCCAATGCCTGTTAGCAGAATATGGAATCTGCTTGCGTTAGTCGAGATCCAATGACTGTTAGCAGAATATGGAATCTGTGGGTTCAGGAGGGTAATACGGAACGACGTGCTGGATCCCAGCGGCCTCGTATCACAAGCAGTCGAGATGACAGGCACCTTATCCGCATGGCTGTAACGGATCGTGCAGCCACGACTCGATCCCTGAGTCAACAGATGGGGACGTTTGCAAGACAACAACCATTTGCATGAACAGTTCGACGACGTTTGCAGCAGCATGGACTATCAGCTCGGAAACCACGGCTGCGGTTACCCTTGACGCTACCTCACAGACTGGAGCGCCTGCGATGGTGTACTCAACGACGAACCAGGGTGCACGAATGGCAAAACGTCATTTTTTTTCGGAAGAATCCAGGTTCTGTTTACAGCATTATGATGGCCGCATCCATGTTTGGCAACATCGTGGTGAACGCACATTGGAAGCGTGTATTCGTTATCGCCATACTGGAGTATCACCTGGCGTGTTGGTATGGGGCACCATTGTTATCACGTCTCGGTCACCTCTTGTTCGCATTGACGGCACTTTGAACAGTGGACGTTACATTTCAGATCTGTTAATACCCGTGGCTCTACCCATAATTCGATCCCTGCGAAACCTTACATTTCAGCAGGTTAATGCACGACCGCATGTTGCTGGTCCTGTACGGGCCTTTCTCGATACAGAAAATGCTCGAATGCTGCCCTGGCCAGCACATTCTCCAGATCTATCACCAATTGAAAACGTCTGGTCAATGGTGGCTGAGCAACTGGCTCGTCACAATACGCCAGTCACTACCCTTGGTGAACTGCGGTATCGTGTTGAAGCTGCATGGGCAGTTGTACCTGTGCACATCATCCAAGCTCTGTTTGACTCAATGCCCAGGCGTATCAAGGCCATTATTACAACCAGAGGTGGTTGTTCTGGGTACTGATTTCTCAGGATATATGCACCAAAATTGCGTGAAAATGTAATCACATGTCAGTTGTAGTATAATATATTTGTCCAATGAATACCCGTTTATCATCTGCATTTCTTCTTGGTGAAGCAATTTTAATGGCCAGTAGTGTATTAATTTGAACCACCTCCCTTGCGAATGTG
The DNA here is from genome assembly GCF_023864275.1 of Schistocerca cancellata. NCBI lineage: Eukaryota > Metazoa > Arthropoda > Insecta > Orthoptera > Acrididae > Schistocerca > Schistocerca cancellata. The sequence continues at coordinate 169,630,494 of NC_064634.1, forward strand.
AGGTTGCTGATAAGTGTGGGCATAGCTGACGTCTTCACTCTGAATGGAATCTGAGGCACTTCAACTTCCACATGCAGTAGGCCAAGGTTCGTGGTGTTAAACTTAAGGCAACACTTTGGACCTGAATTGACTGCCGTGCAGAGCGATTTCTGCAGTAGCCGACCACACGAAGACGACTTATTTCGTTTAGTGGTCTCCGCATCGCGGTAAGCCAATCGTCCCCTATTTGTTAATGTGTAATCTACATTACATATCATATCATGCTACACCAAAAAAAGAATTATTGTGCTTTACCACATTCGTATGCGCTCTGAATACTCGTCTACATTCCCCTTATTGTTTCTATTGGCTACACCACAATCCAAAACGAATTACTATCCTCATTGGCAATTCAGGTGATTATTAATGTCTCCTAGTGAATGAGATGGTTTAATTAAGGCGATGACAATGTTGATGTGAAATTTTTGTCGCAACAGCAACGACTGAAAAACAAAAGTGGGTGATGACAGCAGACGGATCCGTCATGTCGTCGAGCTGTATTCGCCTTACCCAGCAGTCAGCCATGCAGATGAAGCGCAAATGGCTGGCGGCTGACATTGGCACTGGTGGTTAGGCCGACCGCCTGGGAACTTTCTCTGAGCTAGAGAGCCAGATCGACTTGCGACACGACGAGCATGCGTAGATGCGTGCAGTGAGCAACAGTGGAAAACCAGTCCGTCTCGCCTACATCGCCATTTACATTCACATCTGCATCTGGACCGCAGATCGCTGTGGTTGCGCAGTGAATGGTGGCTGTTACACCACCCCCAACCCATAACTTTTTCCATCTCGCCTAGAGACCCTTCTGAGTAAAGGAATATCCCGATTTGTCAGAACTGCTAATATGTCCGGAGAGGTAAAGTTGCTAACCACGTTACCTAGCAATGGCTCTGAGCACTATGGGAGTTAACATCTGAGGACATCAGTCCCCTAGAGCTTAGAACTACTTAAACCTAACTAACCTAAGGCCATCACACACATCCATGTCCGAGGCAGGATTCGAACCTGCGACCGTAGCAGTCTACATCTACATCTACATCCATACTCCGCAAGCCACCTGACGGTGTGTGGCGGAGGGTACCTTGAATACCTCTATCGGTTCTCCCTTCTATTCCAGTCTAGTATTGTTCGTGGAAAGAAGGATTGTCGGTATGCCTCTGTGTGGGCTCTAATCTCTCTGATTTTATCCTCATGGCCCCTTCGCAAGATATACGTAGGAGGGAGTAATATACTGCTTGACTCCTCGGTGAAGGTATGTTCTCGAAACTTTAACAAAAGCCCGTACCGAGCTACTGAGCGTCTCTCCTGCAGAGTCTTCCACTGGAGTTTATCTATCATCTCCGTAACGCTTTCGCGATTACTAAAAGATCCTGTAACGAAGCACGCTGCTCTCTGTTGGATCTTCTCTATTTCTTCTATCAACCCTATCTGGTACGGATCCCACAACTACTGAGCAGTATTCAAGCAGCGGTCGGACAAGCGTACTGTAATCTACTTCCTTTGTTTTTGGATTGCATTTCCTTTGGATTGTTCTAATGAATCTCAGTCTGGCATCTGCTTTACCGACGATCAACTTTATATGATCATTCCATTTTAAATCACTCCTAATGCTTACTCCCAGATAATTTATGGAATTAACTGCTTCCAGTTGCTGCTTGCTATACTGTTGCTAAATGATACGGGATCTTTCTTTCTATGTATTCGCAGCACATTACGCTTGTCTACATTGAGATTCAATTGCCATTCCCTACACCATGCGTCAATTCGCTGCACATCCTCCTGCATTTCAGTACAATTTTCCATTGCTACAACCTCTCGATATACCACAGCATCATCCGCAAAAAGCATCAGTGAACTTCCGATGTCATCCACAAGGTCATTTATGTATATTGTGAACTGAAGCGCCTAGAACCGACCTAGCAATGGATGGCAGGCTTATTCACTGGGGCTTGACTAGAAAGCCGCATGGGCGCATGTCTGTCCTAAGCCTGCTAGACATTTAAAGGTCCTGTGCCTGGGTTACAGGACCCAAGCCTGTCACTATCAGAGAAGGTGGGGACACGCATACTTCTAGTCGAAACTGTGAGACTTTTCCTGTCGTAAGTAATAAGGAAAACAGACAATGATAGTAATGATACTGACCAAATATACCCTGAAGCGTCAAAGAAACAGGTATAGGCATGCGTATTCAAATACAGGCAGAACACGCGCTGTGGTCGGAAACGCGTATATGAGACAACAAGTGTCTGGCGCAGTTGTTAGATCGGGAACATCTGCTAAAATGGCAGGCTATCAGGATTTAAGTGAGTTTGAACGTGATGTTATAGTCGGCGCACGAGCGATGGAAAACAGCTTCCCCGAGGTAGCAATCAAGTGGGGATTTTTCCGTACGACCAATTCACGAGTGTAACGTGAATATCAGGAATCCGGTGAAACACCAAATCTCTGATATCGCTGAGGCCGGAAAAATATCCTGCAGGAATGGGAGCAGCGACGACTGAACAGAATCGTTCAACGTGACTGAAGTGGAACCCTTCAGCAAATTGCTGCAAATTTCAGTGCTGGGCCATGAACAAGTGTCAGTGTGCGAACCATTTATCGCAGCATCATCGATATGGACTTTTGCAGTTGAATGCCCAGCAGTGTACCCTTGATGACTGCACGACACAAAGCTTTACGCCTCGCTTGAGCCCGTTAGCAGCGACATTGTAGTGTTTATGACTGGAAACGTGTTGCCTGGTCGAACGACACTAATTTCAAATTGTATGGAGTGGATGGACGTGTACGGGTGTGGAGACAGCCTCATGAATCCATGGACCCTGCATGTCAGTAGGGAACTGTTCGAGCTAGTGAAGGCTCTGCAATAGTGTGTGTAGTGTGCAGCTGGAGTGATATGCAACCGGAGATTCGTGTGGACGCGACTCTGACAGGTGACATGTACGTGAGCATCCGGTCTGCTCACTTGCATCCATTCATGTCTATCGTGCATTCCGACGGACTTGGGCAATCTCATAAGGACAATGCGACAGCCCACACGTCCGAAATTGCTGTAGAGTGGCTCCAGGAACACTCTTCTGAGTTTAAACACTTTCGATGGCTACCAAACTCCCCAGACATGAACATTTTTAAGCATATCTGAGATGCCTTGCAACGTGCTGTTCAGAAGAGATCTTCATCCCCTCATACTCTTATACGGATTTATGGACAGCCCTGCAAGATTCGTGGTGTCTGTTCCCTTCAGCACTACTTCGGACTGTAGTCGTCCATGCCACGTCCAAGACATTAGGCAGGTGGAGCACTTTATTTGGCTCTTCAGTGTAAATTAGTAGTTTTTGTATCAGTTCGTTTAGCGCTGATCAGGGTGCCCCATGAGAAACAGAACCGTCTCAGGTTTTACTTTACAGTAAACTAATTTCGCATATTTCAATCCCGTAATTTTTCCATCTTTGAAGTTTGCCACCTGTTTCTTCATGAAACTTAAATCGGGATAAGACATCGCGTTCTTTTTCAGTATCGTGCTGAATTTACTTCAATGCCGCAAGAAATCAGTACTTATATGGGCTGCAGGAGTAGGACTGACAGTGGTAAGTTGCTGTGAAAGCTTGCGAATGCATTGGTGGTTTCTGTCTACTGTAACTTAGTTCTGGCCACAACGATGGAGGATAGAGTTCTCTTTGTCTGAGTAAGTAACTAATGAGTAGTCTCAGAACGTTTATAGTTTTTCACATTCAGACATCGCTGACATTAAGTCGTCGACAAAACAGTCATCAACCATATCAGGATCAAGCACTGGCAAACCAAATACATAATAAAGAAACCTCCAGATTTCATTTCCGGAATAAAAGTCAGGTGCGAGTCTCAACGTTTGTATCTTTCGCGACCAGGTTTGTGTTAGACATTTTCTTACAGTTCACTTTCAGCGTTCGTTATGTTTTGTTCAAACTCTGAAAACATTCTCGACCGAGATAATTTCAGACATATATTATCACATTTATCAACAACAGTTGGAAAGACATTCTGATAAGATGAAGTTTTCTTAGCATTCAACAAAGAAAAAAAAGCAGTGGAATATCATATCCATTAACAAGCTCATGGATCGCAGTTAGCTGACAAAAAACTTTGTATCATACTTGAAAGTTACACCAACATGTAATGTGTCACATTAAGTATTGTGACGTTTATAGCTTCACAGAATATTACAACGTGCTGCTTGTCAGAATCATTACGTAAAAGCAAATTCGCCCCATCTGTAGTTTCCACACCTAATGAATTCGGAATAACATGAATCTCCTGAATGCTTGTAGTAGATAATTTCTGTAGAATTTTCCACCTAACTTTGTAAATGGATTTACGAAAGCTGACTACATCTTTAATGGCTATCTCTTTCGAGTGTTCTTATTTCAGTTGATTATATATGAGTTATGATGGTCTCTCACATATATACACTCCTGGAAATTGAAATAAGAACACCGTGAATTCATTGTCCCAGGAAGGGGAAACTTTATTGACACATTCCTGGGGTCAGATACATCACATGATCACACTGATAGAACCACAGGCACATAGACACAGGCAACAGAGCATGCACAATGTCGGCACTAGTACAGTGTATATCCACCTTTCGCAGCAATGCAGGCTGCTATTCTCCCATGGAGACGATCGTAGAGATGCTGGATGTAGTCCTGTGGAACGGCTTGCCATGCCATTTCCACCTGGCGCCTCAGTTGGACCAGCGTTCGTGCTGGACGTGCAGACCGCGTGAGACGACGCTTCATCCAGTCCCAAACATGCTCAATGGGGGACAGATCCGGAGATCTTGCTGGCCAGGGTAGTTGACTTACACCTTCTAGAGCACGTTGGGTGGCACGGGATACATGCGGACGTGCATTGTCCTGTTGGAACAGCAAGTTCCCTTGCCGGTCTAGGAATGGTAGAACGATGGGTTCGATGATGGTTTGGATGTACCGTGCACTATTCAGTGTCCCCTCGACGATCACCAGTGGTGTACGGCCAGTGTAGGAGATCGCTCCCCGCACCATGATGCCGGGTGTTGGCCCTGTGTACCTCGGTCGTATGCAGTCCTGATTGTGGCGCTCACCTGCACGGCGCCAAACACGCATACGACCATCATTGGCACCAAGGCAGAAGCGACTCTCATCGCTGAAGACGACACGTCTCCATTCGTCCCTCCATTCACGCCTGTCGCGACACCACTGGAGGCGGGCTGCACGATGTTGGGGCGTGAGCGGAAGACGGCCTAACGGTGTGCGGGACCGTAGCCCAGCTTCATGGAGACGGTTGCGAATGGTCCTCGCCGATACCCCAGGAGCAACAGTGTCCCTAATTTGCTGGGAAGTGGCGGTGCGGTCCCCTACGGCACTGCGTAGGATCCTACGGTCTTGGCGTGCATCCGTGCGTCGCTGCTGTCCGGTCCCAGGTCGACGGGCACGTGCACCTTCCGCCGACCACTGGCGACAACATCGATGTACTGTGGAGACCTCACGCCCCACGTGTTGAGCAATTCGGCGGTACGTCCACCCGGCCTCCCGCATGCCCACTATACGCCCTCGCTCAAAGTCCGTCAACTGCACATACGGTTCACGTCCACGCTGTCGCGGCATGCTACCAGTGTTAAAGACTGCGATGGAGCTCCGTATGCCACGGCAAACTGGCTGACACTGACGGCGGCGGTGCACAAATGCTGCGCAGCTAGCGCCATTCGACGGCCAACACCGCGGTTCCTGGTGTGTCCGCTGTGCCGTGCGTGTGATCATTACTTGTACAGCCCTCTCGCAGTGTCCGGAGCAAGTATGGTGGGTCTGACACACCGGTGTCAATGTGTTCTTTTTTCCATTTCCAGGTGTTTGTAGCTTTCCTGTTCACAACGCAAACTATTTTCTGCCTCTGAATTTAATCACCAGCTATTTCTGAGTGGCTGTTGGCTGTCTTGATTCTCTTCAATGGTCTCTTCAATTGAGGCAATTTTAACCAAATTTTTCCAGTTCTTGTTGTTGCATGTGCTACGCCATCGTGCTACGCCACATTTAACAATTTTTGCAAATCGAAAGCCTAACCTCTCTGAAGTAGTATTTTCTTTCTCTTTCTATTCAGATTAGCTTCAACAGCGTCGTATGTCATGTTCACTACGAAACGATCTTCTGCAGACAGAAACCTGAACTCAAGAAACTACCAGTGTGAGGAGGTACGGAGGGTGTGGGCCTACCACCTGCTGGTAGTTGGACTTATTCCTTCTACATGCCGTGCCAACCTTCTTACGGGGGGCTGAGGTCCTGCACCCAGCAGCCTAAGGTCTGCTAAAATTCTCGGGGCTTGGACAGCTTGTAGTCTGACACTCAAAAGGTGGATATTTTTATTTAACCATATAATACAATTGAAGGACATTTAATTAAATTTAAGTTATACTTTTGTTAAGCAAGATATTAATTAATTAATAAGTTCAAGATATTTAAAACAATATTTATGGCTTAACGAGACGAGAAAGGGAGACGAAATTAGTATATGTCATTCACAGGGCACGGTAGTATTGTTATGTTATTTTAATTTGATTGCACCTCTTCTTCATGTATGCTGCTAGACAAAAAATGTAAATCACCCAGAAGGACAGGAGAAAACAAAGCGAAACCTCAAGGGTTGAGGGGGTATGTGTTGTTATTTCAATGTTACCAAATTCGAGACAAATTTACTAGGAATTTGGCGGTATCTCCTCGCTTATCAATATGACGACGCACGTCCCCTTACGTGCATGTATGCACTGATTCGTTTGGGAAGGATGTCATAAGACAATTTTATCCTCTCCTAAGGCTATCTGGCCCGGCACTGCGGTAGCTAGTCCTTCCATATACTTGATACTGACACAAGGACGATGTTGACGTCCTAGCTCGTCCCACACATATTATCTCGGGGAATGATCAGACGTTTCTTGCCTACCACGAAAGTGCCTCCGCATCACGCAGAAAGTTCCCAGAGACATGAGCTACGTGAGTACGAGCATTTCCTCTAGAGAAGAGGCACCACGATACTGTCACTGGAGAGATATCATGTGAGAACACAGGATGTCTGTGATGAACAGTTGTGCCATCAGACTTCCCTCACTCACTACAAGCCATGACCTGATGTCATACAGGGTTATTACAAATGATTGAAGCGATTTCACAGCTCCACAATAACTTTATTATTTGAGATATTTTCACAATGCTTCGTACACACATACAAAAACTCAAAAAGTTTTTTTAGGCATTCACAAATGTTCCATATGTGCCCCTTTAGTGATTCGGCAGACATCAAGCCGATAATCAAGTTCCTCCCACACTCGGCGCAGCATGTCCCCATCAATGAGTTCGAAAGCATCGTTGATGCGAGCTCGTAGTTCTGGCACGTTTCTCGGTAGAGGAGGTTTAAACACTGAATCTTTCACATAACCCCAAAGAAAGAAATCGCATGGGGTTAAGTCGGGAGAGCGTGGAGGCCATGACATGAATTGATGATCATGATCTCCACCACGACCGATCCATCGGTTTTTCAATCTCCTGTTTAAGAAATGCCGAACATCATGATGGAAGTGCGGTGGAGCACCATCCTGTTGAAAGATGAAGTCGGCGCTGTCGGTCTCCAGTTGTGGCATGAGCCAATTTTCCGCGGGCAACGCGTGAAACTTGCCCGCACGCGTTCAACCATTTCTTCGCTCACTGCAGGCCGACCCGTTGATTTCCCCTTACAGAGGCATCCAGAAGCTTTAAACTGCGCATACCGTCGCCGAATGGAGTTAGTAGTTGGTGGATCTTTGTTGAACTTCGTCCTGAAGTGTCGTTGCACTGTTATGACTGACTGATGTGAGTGCATTTCAAGCACGACGTACGCTTTCTCGGCTTCTGTCGCCATTTTGTCTCACTGCGCTCTCCAGCGATCTGACGGCAGAAACCTGAAGTGCGACTTCAGCCTAACAAAATTTTATGAGTTTTTCTACGTATCTGTAGTGTGTCGTGACCATATGTCAATGAATGGAGCTACAGTGAATTTATGAAATCGATTCAATCATTTGTAATACCCTGTACTTGGTGGCTCCCTATGCCACGAGGGACGTTCAATAAATAATGTAACAAATTTTTTCTCGGCCAGTTTCGGTTGAAAATATGCGAACTTTATGTGGGACACCGTGAAATATTGCTGCTTCAGCCGCTATAGTTCTATGAAGTTCGGATAGGTTGTGGCGCTATGAGCGCTCTTCAGACTGGCGCCTGTAACGGAGATACGTTCCAAGCAGAGAACTGCCATTGAGTTTCTTTGACAGAAAACCAGACCATCGCAGACACTCGTAAGCGCTCGCAGAGTGTACACAGAGACTTGGCAGTGAACAAAAACACGGTGAGTCGTTGGGCGGGGCGTCTGTCAGCATCGAAGCAAGGTCGCGCAAATCTGTCTGATCTCCCGCTTGCCGGTCGGCCGCACACAGCTCTGTTGCCTTCAGGAAGTTCAAGGAACGACTTTAACGTGTTTATAGCCACAAAAATGCAAACGAACTTCTCCGTGACAACGCAAGGCATCATACAAGTCTGCGCACACGATAGTAGCTCACAAAACTTCACTGGTCTGCTCTTCTTCAGCCACCCTACCGATCGGATCTCGCACCTTCCATTTGTTTGGCTCAACAAAGGACACACACCACACCAAGCTGTACGTGGGTGATGGGGATGTTATTGATGCAAAAAGATATTCGCTCCGTCGTTAACCAGTAGAATGGAATCATGCGAGCGTACAGGTCCTCCCAGGAAGGTGGAGTAGCGCCCTCGTACTGAGAAAAGACAAAAAGCAGATTTCAGAGTACTTGAGGGTACAACACAAAAGTTTTGTCTCAAGTACAGATAGTGTTGAGGATCAGTAGACAAAGTTCAAAGCCATCGTACAATATGCATTAAATGAGTATGTGCCAGGAAAGATCGTAAGAGATGGAAAAGAGCCACCACGGTACAACAACCGAGTTAGGAAACTGCTGCGGAAGCAAAGGGAGCTTGACAGCAAACATAAACAAAGCCAAAGCCTTGCAGACAAACAAAAATTACGCGAATCGAAATGTAGTGTGAGGAGGGATATGCGAGAGGCGTTCAATGAATTCGAAAGTAAAGTTCTATCTACTGACTTGGCAGAAAATCCTAAGAAATTTTGGTCTTATGTCAAAGCGGTAGGTGGGTCAAAACAAAATGTCCACACACTCTGTGACCGAAATGGTACTGAAACAGAGGATGACATACTGAAGGCCGAAATACTAAATGTCTTTTTCCAAAGCTGTTTCACTGCACTGTAGTTCCTTCTCTTGATTGTCGCACGGATGACAAAATGGTAGACATCGAAATAGATGGCAGAGGGATAGAAAAACAATTCAAATCGCTCAAAAGAGGAAAGGCCCCTGGACCTGCTGGGATACTAGTTCGATTTTACACAGAGTACGCGAAGGAACTTGTCCCCCTTCTTGCAGCCGTGTACCGTAGATCTCAAGAAGAGCGTAGCGTTCCAAAGGGTTGGAAAAGGGCACACGTCATTCCCGTTTTTAAGAAGGGGCGTCGAACAGATATGCAGAACTATAGACCTACATCTCTAACGTCGATCAGTTGTAGAATTTTGGAACACGTATTACCTGCGAGTATAATGACTCTGTATGAATCAGCATGGGTTTCGAAAAAGACGATCGTGCGAAACCCAGCTCGCACTATTTGTCCACGAGACTCAGAGGGCCATACACTCGGGTTCCCAGGTAGATGCCGTGTTTCTTGACTTCCGCAAGCCGTTCGATACAGTTCCCCACAGTCGTTTAATGAATAAAGTAAGAGCATATGGACTATCAGACCAATTGTGTGATTGGATTGAAGAGTTCCTAGATAACAGAACGCAGCATGTCCGAAGTAAGAGTGATTTCAGGTGTGCCGCAGGGGACTGTCGTAGGACCGTTGCTATTCACAATATACATAAATGTCCTTGTGGATAGCATCGGAAGTTCACTGAGGCTTTTTGCGGATGATGCTGTAGTACATCGAGAGGTTGTAAAAATGGAAAGTTGTACTGAAAAGCAGGAGGATCTGCAACGAAATGACGCATGGTGCAGGGAATGGCAACTGAATCTCAGTTTAGAGAAGTGTAATGTGCTGCGAATACATGGAAAGAACGATCCTTTATTATTTAGCTACAATATAGCAGGTCAGCAGCTGGAAGCAGTTAATTCCTTAAATTATTGGGGAGTACGCATTAGGAGTGATTTAAAATGGAATGATCATATAAAGTTGATCGTCGGTAAAGCAGATGCCAGACTGAGATTCATTGGAACAATTCAAAGGAAATGCAACCCGAAAACAAAGGAAGTAGGTTACATTACACTTGTTCGCTCACTGCTTGAATATTGCTCACCAGTTGTTTGATCCGTACCAGATAGGGGTGATAGAAGAGATAGAGAAGATCCAACAGAGAGCAGAGCGCTTCGTTACAGGATCATTTAGTAATCGCGAAAGCGTTACGCAGATGATAGATAAACTCCAGTGGAAGACTCTGCAGGAGAGAAGCTCAGTAGCTCGGTACGGGCTTTTGTTGAAGTTTCGAGAACATACCTTCACCGAGGAGTCATGCCGTATATTGCTCCCTCCTACGTATATCTCAGGAAGAGACCACATAGAGGCATACCGACAATCTTTCTTCCCACGAACAATAAGAGACTGGAATAGAAGGGAGAACAGATAGAAGTACTCAAAGTACCCTCCGCCACACACCGTCAGGTGGCTTGCGGAGTATGGATGTTGAAACATAGGGGTTTGAAGCCAAAATAGTGCGGAATAATATGAGGCATTCTAATCCTGAATAAAGCGAAATGCTTTCAGAAAAGAGTGTTGTGCTACTTATTGAAAATGTCTCGTATGAAGTCAGCGAGGGGTAGCACCGCTGTGCCTGGATAACGATGATCATCCGGTGTAGTGCAGAACCTCAATTCATCACCGAACACAATGCGATGCCCCTCATCAGCAGTCCGAGTTTCCCACTCACTGCAGCACTCCCAATGTAGTAGTTTGCGTTGTGGTATAAACAGCAGCAACACGTGGGATGCTAATTCCCCTGTCTGGCTGCCGGTAATTTCTGATCGATGCATAATACTGTAGAGATTTCAAGACTTGTTCTCGGATGTCAGGCACAGATGTGAGTTGATTACGATGTGCTCGCTGCACGATACGGTATTCTTTGGGTGTTGTGGTCAGACGTGGTCGACAGGAATCTTGAGTTCGAGTATGGTTGGCCTCATGTTCCCACGCAGTTCAACATCGGGTCGCTGTCGCATCCAGGTGACCTAAAAATCGGTATATTACACGGTTCGACCAGCCAGCCAAATAGAGACCCACAATGCGGCCCCTTTGAGATGCTGCCACATGCTGATAACGCTGTTTGGCATGAGTACGTGGCATCCCTGTGTCCTTCAAAGTGATCATTCATCATCTGACGCTGTTGAAGCCTCTTATATATCCTATCAGGCCTGTGAACAAAACTGCACACTTACAACATTAATGCACTATGGTGATTGTTTTGTTTGCTGCAAGGAACTATAAATATATAATCATTCACGAATCCGACTATGGTGTATAGATGAGCGAAGTTACATTAACAGCCAACTATGTCTTTAGCTGCTTCACTATTTTTACCAGGCAGTGTATGTATATTGGCCAACGGCCTTGTCGAAATGGTATCACCAATTCCCGTCAGACCGCCTAACTTAATCGCTGTCGGGCTTGGCTAGCAGTTGGATGGGTGACCGTCCGGGTCTTCCGAGCGCTGTTGGTAAGCGGAGGTCACTCAGCCCTTGTGAGGGAAACTAAGGAGCTACTTGACAAAGAAGTAGCGGCTCCGGTCGCGAAAGCTGGCAACGCCCGGGAGAGCGGTGTGCTGACCACATACCCCTTCATATCCGCATTCACGCCTATTGTTTGAGGATGAAGTGGCAATCGGTCGGTACCTTCGACCTTCTGAGGCCTGTTCGGACGGAGAGGAGAGTGTATGAGGTGCGACAATAAAGTAATGAGAATGATTTTCTTTGCAAGATGTGGCAACACTGCAGGCTTGCGTAGGCACAATATCTTTGACCTTGGTTATAAACTGCTTCTAGTCCAAGGCGGCACATCGATTCAGCTGCTCAGTCGTGAGTTGTGCTGTAGTACGTTAACACGTGTTTGTGTCTCTCGTCACGGAAATGGAACCCCATAATATTGCGCAACGGTATGCCTTTTCATTTTGGGTGAAAACGATGCGACAACTTACGATAAGCTTCAGAAGGCTTTTGGGGAGGAGGTTATGTCAAGAGCTCAAGTTTTCCGTTGGCATAAAATGTTTAGTGAAGGCAGAACGAATGTTGAAGATAAAGACTGCAGTGCACGACCACCAACCTCACGGACGGATGTCAACTTGGCCAAGGTGCGTGAACTCGTACGATCTGATCGAAGATTATCCGTGAAAATGATTGCAGAAGAACTGAACATCAATCGAGAAACGGTTCGTCTAATAATAACTGAAGATCTTGGTATGAGAAAGATTTGTGCAAAAATGTTCCCCAAAAATCTCACTCCAAAACAGCGAGAAACACTGAAAAATGTGACAGCCGATCGGTTAGAGCAAACGGAAATCAATCCCGTGGTGAAAGTTTGTTTTTTCAGTACGATCCAGAGAAAAAACGCCCAAGTTCGCAATGGTGCTCAAAGGGAACACCCAGACCAAAATAAAGCTCGCATGTCAAAGTCAAAAGTGAAATGCATACTTGTGTGCTTGTTTGATTCAAAGGGAATTGTTCATAAAGAGTGGGTGCCTCCTGGACTAGCAGTTAACCAGTATTATTAAAAAGAAATTTTAGAAAGACTTCGTAAAAGACTTCTTCGCTTCCGTGCCAACGTTGGCGATAGTTGGATTCTGCATCATGAAAATGCGCCATGCCATACTGCTCTGTCAGTACAGCAATTTTTAACCTCAAAACAAATTTCAGTATTACCACAGCCACCTTATTCACCAGATATCGCTCCGTGCTACCTTTTTCTATTTCCTAGAGTCGAAACCGCGGTCAAGGGACACCATTTTCAAACAACACAAGATGTCCAAAAAGCTGTGACGAGGGTCTTGGAGAATATTACAAAAGATGAGTTCCAGAAATGTTACCATAAATGGCAGAAGCGCTGGAAAAGGTGTGTGCAATCAGAAGGGAACTACTTTGAAGGAGACAACAACAAACTTGACTAAAACTGTAAGCAGCATTTTTTTCACATCAGTATCATTACTTTATTGTCGCACCTCGTATGTATATTAATTAATTTTCACTAAGCTAGTGCTAACTGCTAAAAAGATTACTTTGTATGAGAGACGATACCATAAGCTAAAGGATGCCTCTGTTGGGGACTAGTTGGCGGTAAGATCAGTCCGTAGAGTTTCCTCGGAACAAACTTTATTTCTGTAGTGCCGGATGAAAAAAAAAGCAGTTGACCCATTCACTTAGGCACTGTAGTGACTTCTAGCAAGCCTGGATTTACTTCTGGAGACGATCGAGCGGATACAACCCCACACAAAAAATGATTGATCGCTTTATTAAGACTTGAACAATCAGAAAAATTTGACTCGGAGACAATCTATGTCTCAAGGAACGACATGTGTATCTGTTACTGTCGCTTAAAACTGTAACTTATCACTTGATACAGTACAGAACGACAACGGAAGATTGGGGTTTAGCGTCCCGTCGACAGTGAGGTCATTAGAAGACGGAGCACAAGCTCGGTTTATGTCAATGATGGGAGAGGAAATCGTCCGTGTCGTTTAAAAGGAATCATCCCGTCATTTACCTGGAGCGATGTAGGGAAATCACAGAAAACCCAAATCAGGATGGCTGGACGCGAGATTTGAAGCGTCCTCCTCCCGAATGCGAGTCCACTGGGGCAATCGCTCGGTTACAAAATTATAGTCTCTTCTCAGTACACAATTGACTATGTGAGTTTCGATACACTGTTGTGGCTCTAATAAAACCCGCGGTGTTGGATCTGTTGTAAGCCGATGTTGTCGTCGTAAGCGATGATTGCAGAGTCATGGCGGTGTGGCGCTTCGCTCTGCCGCAGCTACTCTTACGGCAGCGGCCGCGTGTGGAACCTCTTCAGGGCACGTCGGCTCTGACGTCTCTCATTCGCCGCTCCGTCAGCCAGCGACTGCCCTCACTTGTAGTTCCCTCGTGAGGTGCCAACTTAGGCATGTGACCCCGTTCTTTGGACGACAACACTGTCATGTCTCGCTCTTCCAGGTACGATAACTTTATTGTCATTTTAGTCATCCTACGTGTTGCAGCAGTCAGTGGAGGTCACAAGGAAGTGGTGATCGGTTTATATTATGAAAAGACCATCAGCTGCTTCATTACTATCGTCATAGAAGCTCAGCAATTTTTCCTTCATCACAGATAACTCACGAAAAAATTTTATCGATGCAGGAAAGTGACTAATAATCCCTTTGTTGGAGGAATTTGTTGAAACAGAGAAAACTGTGCCATCTTTCAATTCTTTTTCTACAGTTTCTACCAAATGCAGAGCCAGCACTTAAAAAAAATAAAAAGGAAAAGAAAACAGCATCTCACATATTGTACGCCCACAATGAATTTATGGGTTTAACTTCGAGCCTTTGAAAATTGTTCTTCCTAGATTAATAGCACATACAGTAGAAATATAGCTATGGCTATGCATAACGGTATGATATACAGGTGACAGTTCGGCTGCTGAAACTTCATTGTCAATTGAGTTGCTTTGGTAGTTGATGCAAGAGGAAGTTTATGCTTCTCTTTTGACTTCTCATGCCCCTAATAGCCTCACTGAAAAGGAAGCAGCACACACTGTACACTTTGCCATCCTTTCATTATCACCATTAGGTAACCAATATTTATTACGAAATGAGCTCATTATTTTCACTTTTTCTGTCGCATTTCCTTCAGACAGTCATAAATGTCAACACTACGCTCACCTTCACGATGTTCGTATTTTGACTTAATCTACTGAGTACTTTTGATGTGAATCACATGTCGGGAAATCATAAAATTACTGCAATATTAAAACTGTTTTGCTCTTACGGAACAACGAAATTCGAAACATGTCAATACTCCTTCACTCATCCACTCCACAGATACAACGGCCTCTTCAATACTAACTACACTTATACCTCTCTATGCGGCATTACGATTTAACGGCCTTTTCAGATTATGGCACTTTTTCTAATTACGGCCCACAATGGTTCTCTCGTTTCTGAAGAAGAGAAATTTGTTAACATCGAGTATAGATTTAAGTGTCAGGAAGTCGTTTCTGAAAGTATTTGTATGGAGTGTAGCCGTGTAAGGAAGTGAAACATGGACGATAAATAGTTTAGACAAGAAGAGAATAGAAGCTTTCGAAATGTGGTGCTACAGAAGAATGTTGAAGATAAGATGTGTAGATCACATAACTAATGAGGAGGTATTGAACAGAATTGGGGAGAAGAGGAGTTTGTGGCAAAACTTGAGTAGAAGAAGGGACCGGTTGGTAGGACATGTTCTGAGGCATCAAGGGATCACCAATTTAGTACTGGAGGGCAGCCTGGAGGGTAAAAATGGTAGAGGGAGACCAAGACTGAGCAGATTTAGAAGGATGTACGCTGCAGTAGGTACTGGGAGATGAAGAAGCTTGCGCAGGATAGAGTAGCATGGAGAGCTGCATCAAACAAGTCTCAGGACTGGAGACAACAACAACAACAACAACAACAATGGTTCGCTGCACGGCCAATAGCGACGCTCTGTCTAGTTTCAGCTTCCACGTTCACGTGGCTCTGCTATATTTTGCCTTTGTCACCACTTTATTTACTGTGATGTCACTTGATTGTTGTCCAAGTGACTCGGTTGTTTGATGTGTTAATTTTAAATTTATTGGTCTGAACTAACTGCTGAACTTTGTTACGCATGAATTAGGAAAACTGTTTTCTATATATACGTAATTAATTCATAGTCGAGACTTTATTTAGCAAAAAGGCCACCCAAATGAGTGAAGTTGCATTTTGATACTGATAAAAAAAAGACCGGAGGTCTGTCACGCTAGAGACGAAACTAGAAGATTTACGTCGCAGAGAAGCTGGTGTAATTTGTAAAGCAGTGGGAGTGATGAAGAAAGTGTTCAAAGTTTTCGTGAAAAGAAGTAATAAACCAAGCAGCAGTCGATCTCTGCTGAACACTCAGATGTTTCGAAATTACACTACTGGCCATTAAAAATGCTATACCAAGAAGAAATGCAGATGATAAACGGGTATTCATTGGACAAATATATTATACTAGAACTGAGATGTGATTACATTTTCACGCAATTTGGGTACATAGATCCTGAGAAATCAGTACCCAGAACAACCAGCTCTGGCCGTAATAACGGCCTTCATACGCATGGGCATTGAGTCAAACAGAGCTTAGATGGCGTGTACAGGTACAGCTGCCCATGCAGCTTCAACACGATACCACAGTTCATCAAGGGTAGTGACTGGCGTATTGTGACGGGCCAGTTGCTCGGCCACCATTGACCAGATGTTTTCACTTGGTGAGAGATCTGGAGAATGTGCTAGCCAGGGTCGCAGTCGAACATTTTCCGTATCCAGAAAGGCCCGTACAGGACCTGCAACATGCATTATCCTGCTGAAATGTAGGGTTTCGCAGGGATCGAATGAAGGGTAGAGCCACGGGTCGTAACACAGCTGAAATGTAACGTCCACTGTTCAAAGTGCCGTCAATGCGAACAAGAGGTGACCGATACGTGTAACCAATGGCACTCCATACCATCACGCCGGGTGATACACCAGCATGGCGATGACGAAAACACGCTTCCAATGTGCGTTCACCGCGATGTCGCCAAACACGGATGCGACAATCATGATGCTGTAAAAAGAACCTGGATTCATCCGAAAAAATGACGTTTTGCCATTCGTGCACCCAGGTTCGTCGTTGAGTGCACCATCGCAGGCGCTCCTGTTTGTGATGCAGCGTCAAGGGTAACTGCAGCCATGGTCTCCGAGATGATAGTCCATGCTGCAGCAAACGTCGTCCAACTGTTCGTGCAGATGGTTGTTGTCTTGCAAACGTCCCCATCTGTTGACTCAGGGATAGAGACGTGGCTGCACGATCCGCTACAGCCATGCGGATAAGATGCCTGTCATCTCGACTGCTAGTGATACGAGGCCGTTGGGATCCATTACGGCGCTCCGTATTACCCTCCTGAACCCACCGATTCCATATTCTGCTAATAGTCATTGGATCTCGACCAACGCGAGCAGCAATGTCGCAATACGATAAACCGCAATAACGATAGGCTGCAATCCTACCTTTATCAACGTCGGAAACGTGGTGGTACGCATTTCTCCTCCTTACACGAGGCATCACAACAACGTTTCACCAGGCAACGCCGGTCAACTGCTGTTTGTGTATGAGATATCGGTTGTACACTTTCCTCATGTCAGCACGTTGTAGGTGTCGCCACCGGCGCCAACCTTGTATGAATGCTCTGAAAAGCTAATCATTTGCAGATCACAGCATCTTCTTCCTGTCGGTTAAATTTCACGTCTGTAGCACGTCATCTTCGTGGTGTAGCAATTTTAATGGCCGATAGTGTAATTCGCCAAAGAAGCAACATAACGGAAAAAGTCGAAAAAGTTGTTAGATATGTAGACTGAAGACAACAATCAACGAAAGATACCAATGAACCAAATGACTATCCAAGAAGAGGCTAAAAATATTTTCGAAAAATTAAAGAACGAGGATTGTGATGAATCTGTGAGAGATGTAACATTTGAGGAAAGCCTACATTGATTTGAAAAATTTAAAAAGCTCCTCAATTTGCACAACTTAAAAATGAAAGATGAAACAGCTAGTGCAGACGATGACGCAGCTGATGGCTGTCCCAGAATTTTGAAAATAATTATTTAAAATGGTGGATACGGACTTGAACAAGTTTTCAGTGAGGCGAGACAGTATTTTATCCGCAGCGAATCCCTGAATGAACTTACAGAATGTGAAAAGTCAGTATCTGAATATTAGGTGTTACAAGAACGATTAACTTTGCTCCTTGGTGCTAATGCTGCATGTGATTTTAACCTAAACCCACGTTTATTATATCTTTCCCAAAATCCAATGTGTATTAAACGGCAGAACAAGAAACAATAGCCTGTCATTTGGAGATCCAGCAAGGAGATTGGATTGCTAAAATTCTCTCCGAATACTGGTTTACAAATTACTTTTGCCAAAAATAAAATAAAAAAATAGCACCATAACTTAAATAACATGGCGTTCCTTGTTTACTCCAGAGGACCCGGTTAATTTATCCGAATTATCTGATGATCAGGAGATGGAGCATGTTTCTAAAAACACAAAAGCTCTGCCCCAGAATCAAGGTGCGAGAATCACTTTTAATCTTATTATTTAAGCAGAATTTTTCGTTAACTTATACATCAAACTGATGAATCTGCAATAAAACACTAAAAATTCAGAGATGCCATAGACAACATTAGAGAATCGTAGAAGGACTTAAAAATCAAACACACTGAACGAAGTTCAGAAAAGAATCTGGCCAGAATGAATAAAAAATAATGAAGCTGAAGTTTGTCCTTTTTCTGGAATTCGACAAGATATACTAAACTTAGGAAGCCATCTTTGTTTTGAGGATTCGGAAGGAGGTGATTTGATTGACCTTCTAGATGCTGACAGAGAACCTCTTTCAAACCAGGAAATGATGCACTTAGACACACAACGGGCGCACGCTGAGGAGCCAGAGCCACAGCCTGCTGTGCGCCAACAGCTAACTGCAAATAATATGTCGAATGCGTTTTCTTATTTTGAGCAGGGAATGAACATTCTTCTTCTAAAAGTTCCCGACGAAGAACGAAGCGCTCAAGTGTCTTGAGGAATACACGCAGCCATTGGCTTTTACAAAACACAGCTAACAGAAAACAAAGTGAATCAGAAAACTTTGCACCAGTATTTTAAACTAGGTCAAAGTGAAAAGTGAGGATGGCAGAATATAATAGATGAGTAATTAGATCGTATTAATAATTATGATTAAATTAAGACTGTTCCAAAACATTTTAATGTGTTCAAATGGTTCAAATGGCTCTGAGGACATCTCTGGTCATCAGTCTCCTATAACTTAGAACTACTTAAACCTAACTAACCTAAGGACATCACACACATCCATGCCCGAGGCAGGATTCGAACCTGCGACCGTAGCAGTCATGCGGTTCCGGACTGAAGCGCCTAGAACCTTTCGGCCACAACGACCGGCTTTTAATGTGTGTATAAGTTGATGTGATGTCTTCTGCTCTTTAATTTATATGTTCCTCTGGATTTCTGTTTATTTTTGCATTTTTGTACTTTCACTTTCAACTAATGATTTTTGTAGAAAATTAGATGACTACCTAGCATTGTCCGGACATGTATTTATCCCAGCCTTCTATTAATCCATCTCTTCCTCCCCTCCCTCTTCCACCTCCTCTTTCTTGTATCTGTCCACCTCCTTCTCTCCTCACTCTTTAGCCATCTCCTCCTGCCGCATGTCCGTGTCCATCTCCTCCTTTGCCCTCTCTCTCCATCCCCTCCTACCCCTTCTCTCTCCACGTTATCAGTCCTACAACAATAGGAGGTTGCTGGTTCTTACGCCCACAGTAATTCTTTCCAGATAGCAAATATTGTGAGTACGCTGTTTGGTCGAAACCGGTCGACAGGTGTAGGACAAGCTTCTTACCTGTCGCTTTACCCTCGTACGCACATACCAAATATACTTCACATATATGTAACGTATTTCACACGTCTTAGTACACACAGTTCACCTGGAACTGTAGCGAAATTCCCCCTGCAGCTTCGTTTTCACGCAGCTCATTGTTAAGGCTTCACATCTCCCTAACAATGTGTCGTACAGTGATATAATTTTGTATGTACATTCAGTGGCATATGTAAATACTTTCTGCGAAATGTGACGCGAATAGTGTTAGTAGCAAAGGGGTAATGATGCTACAGTTCTTCGCGCACCTCATTGCTTATGACGTCATTTCTTCTGAGTCATATGTCGTACAATGGTACATTTTTTTCAGGAACATTCAGCGGTATATGTGAATACTGTATGCATTATATGTCGCCAATACAGTGAGTAGCAATGAAGTAATAAATTATTTGTCAGATGCGCCAATTTTACTACATGAACAACGAAAATAAACGATAAACCTTATTCTTTCATCATTTTGTGGAAGTTGTTATATTTCGTAAGGGTTTGAAGTAACGTGTAACGTTTGTTACAAGTCACCAAGTACTCTCAGTGTCCAATACTGGATGAATAAAATTTGAGCATTCGCACGTCGTGGGTTACACTTATGTCTCACCCCAATAAGAATTTTTCTCAGGCAGTAAGTGATATTGTACCGAGTTTTGTTGAAATCGGTCCAATAGCTTAGGAGGAAATGTGGAACATACATTTATACAAACATACATCCATTTTTTTATTATGTATGGATAAAAGTCATCAATTGCTTTATGAAGTAAAGACTATATGATTTTTAAAAACTATAAGAGATCAAATTAAATTAGTATAGGTCTGCAACAAAATTATTGATTCGTTTTACAGTTTTCCACTTTATGGCCAAGTTTTACGGAACGTATGCCCCTTAAAGCGAGGTATGGGTACATTTTTAACCCATTGTTTTGTTGCTCTCTGGTATATTTTACAAATATTGGCGTTGGATAACAAGAGTAAGACGATGAAATTAAGAACATGAAATTAAAAATTATGAGCTATGGTGTGAAACTAAAAGAAAACCAGAAAAGTAGAGACAAAGTACAATTACAGAAAAGTAGGAACAAACCCTGGAAAAACGGAGCAGGCGTCAACGCTACAGGAGAATACAGTGGCCGTACGGTGTCTGTTATTCCTCTTTTGGTCATAAAGTAACGCACAAGAACGCTGCTACCGACTGAGAGACTCCGACAAAGAATAAGCACGCACCAACGCACATATCGTGTGCTCGGAGCAAGTTCTTGCTAAAAATGAAAAAAAGCTGGTACTAGGAATTCAAAGGTCTACCCGTGTAGCTCAACACTCAACACGCTAACCTGCAACTTTTTGTAATGAGACAGACCAGAGATGAAACTACGTTGCCGGTGAACGATCGTCGATCTTGTACGCTAGTCAGGCTAAGTGTGGCTTTTAGACGTCTTACCACGATTGTTTAGGTAATATTGGCCTGGTCCACGAATACAGCATCAGAAAATATGATACACGGACAGTTAAAATATAAGAACACAAAGCACAAAGTTTAACCAATACATAGACATACGGCACACGCGTTTTCCCTCCATTAGCTTAACTGTCAACTGTGGCGACGGGTACGACATGCAGCCACAAAGTTAAAATAAATTAAATTTTGGAAAATCATGATGACAGCGAACTCTGTAAGGCCAGGTAAACGCTACGGAAGAAAGAGAGATAAAGAGAACTTCAGTACTGGTAGCTCCATCTCTTACGGTAATAGCGCCACCTGTTGCTCTTGCAGATAATCTGTCCCGGCACTTACTGCACCGAATTAATAAGTATAATAGTTTTTAAGAAAATGGTGCACGTAGAAACGTAGGTGTCCATATTTTAGGTGCAGATACTGTCTTTTAGAGTGAGCCGGCCGGTGTGGCCGAGCGGTTCTAGGCGGTACAGTCTGGAACCGCGCGACCGCTACGGTCGCAGGTTCGAATCCTGCCTCGGGCATGGATGTGTGTGATGTCCTTAGGTTAGTTAGGTTTAAGTAGTTCTAAGTTCTAGGGGACTGATGACCTCAGACGTTAAGTGCCATACTGCTCAGAGCCATTTTTTTTTTTTTTAGAGTGAAGCCGACAGCACTGAAACATGTTTGGCTTGAAATGAGCAAAACTGTACTCGTTTTAAGGAGGTTAATATCCATGTATAATTCGTATCATTGCTGTGTTTCTGGATATTCAAAGATGGACACCATAAAGGAAATCATCCAAGTTTTTGTTAGCGCTGATGTCACCTTCAGTTCCTCTTCTGCTGCTGATGTACGTTGCGACGCGAACCTATTTCTCTGGCGCATTCGCAGATTCATTGCCAAGGGCCGAACAAGTTGAAGGGTACATACAGGAGACAAAAGTCGTTCATCATGCGAGTTTGCATATTTCGTTCTGCGTTCCGCGAGCAGAGGAGGAAATGCTAGGTATTGCGAGTCACGAAATAAGCACGTACCGTACTGTGCAAGGGCAGAAACCGCAAGGCCTTCCCACGGCAACCGCGAAAATCTCTCTCTCTCTCTCTCTCTCACACACACACACACACACACACACATACACACTCCTCTTTATACATATGTATGCTCTACACGGTCTCGGCGCCTGGCTTAACGGATTCGTTCCGAGAAGGCGCAGTTTCGTGCAGACCTGACCCCTTCCTGAACACGGCTCACGGCACTTCGCGTGTTTCCCGAATTTGTACCTCTCAACTTCGTAGCTATTACATCCACACAGCTGTATCCTTCTTGTTTATTTTCTGTCTCTAAGAACTCCACACGTAGGTACTGTATAGAAAATACAATGACCGTGAGATCGTTGATTTTCGAGAAATTATTGGGCATTAACCTCGTGTTGTCTTGGTGCTATGTTTTTAAATTAATATAAACCACACGTTTTTGATATACTTGTAAAAATTGCACTTTAGACCGGCGTAGGCATAAAATGACATAGGAGTAAGAAAAAGTAAGAAATTCAGATAAACGTTAGATATTTGATATATTTAATAGATTTGTACTTCTACTCCTGGAACAGTGTTTTAACAGTGCCAGTTGATGTTTCTCAGTTCAGTCACACAAAAAAGTTACGATTGAAAGTCAAATTACGAATGTGAACCCAAACGATAAATAGTTTAGACAAGAAGAGAATGTAAGCTTTCGAAATGTGGTGCTACAGAAGAATGCTGAAGATTAGATGGGTAGATCACATAACTAATGAGGAGGTATTGAATAGAATTGGGGAAAAGAGGAGTTTGTGGCACAACTTGACTAGAAGAAGGGATCGGTTGGTAGGACAAGTTCTGAGGCATCAATGGATCACCAATTTAGTACTGGAGGGCAGCATGGAGGGCAAAAATCGTAGAGGGAGGCCAAGAGATGAATACACTAAGCAGATTCAGAAGGATATAGGTTGCAGTAGGTACTGGGAGATGCAGAGGCTTGCACAGGATAGAGTAGCATGGAGACCTGCATCAAACCAGTCTCAGGACTGAAGACCACAACAACAAGAACAACAACTCAACTCTCGTGTTTCATTACAATCTGAATGGATTTGAACCATTATATAGTCCTCTTCAATTCAAGGTCCTCTGGTACATTTACAACAACAACAACAATTCTCACGGATCATATCTATTTTAAGACATAACAAATAAAGTTTTTTGTTCTTTGGCTTACTACAGCACATTCGCCCGTCCGGTTGGCCGTGCTGTCTAACGCACGGCTTTCCGTGCGGGAAGGAGTGCCGGTCCCCGGCACGAATCCGCCCGGCGGATTAGTGTCGAGGTCCGGCGAGCCGTCCAGTCTGTGGATGGTTTTTAGGCGGTTTTCCATCTGCCTCGGCAAATGCGGGCTGGTTCCCCTTATTCCGCGTCAGCTACATTATGTCGGCGATTGCTGCGCAAACAAGTTCTCCACGTAGGCGTACACCACCATTATTCTACCACGCAAACATGGGGGTTACACTCGTCTGGTGTGAGACGTTCCCTGGGGGGTCCACCGGGGGCCGAACCGCACAATAACCCTAGCTTCAGTGTGGGACGGCGGAGGGGTGAAGTGGACTGCGGTAGTCGTTGTGGGGCTGTGGACCACTGCGGCTGCGGCGGGGACGGAGCCTCTCCGTCGTTTCTGTGTCCCCGGTTAACATAACATAACATAACAGCACGTTCTGTGTGTGCCCACAAATTTCACTGCCGACCCCTTAACCAGTGTTCTCCGGGTTTTGAATGCAGTACAGGGACAATTTTCGGAAGTATCACTGTTGTCGCCAAAAAGGTCTTTCTCGTACGAAATTTCTTTTCCAAAACTAAGCTACCTCGTTTTTCGGCTGTTTGGAATGGAAGTTGTCTCACCTTCTTCACAGTCATACCAAACACGCACGACTCCAGTAGTTTCAGATGTTGTGCCAGTTCACGCACAAATACAGTGTTGCAGTTTGGCTGGAATCGACCTAGTCGTTTCTGAACACGTAAATTCATTGCATTTGTGTATCATCGCACATTTATCAATTCATGGTAAATTCACTGCATTTGAGTATCATCGCACATTTATCAATTCATTTTTAATGTTTCGTTTGATTTATTTTATTACAGAACGACCTACTGCTATTGTTGTTAAATTTAAACAGATTCGTAAAATAAATAGCTCAATTAATATCAATGATAACATACACTCCTGGAAATGGAAAAAAAAAACACATTGACACCGGTGTGTCAGACCCACCATACTTGCTCCGGACACTGCGAGAGGGCTGTACAAGCAATGATCACACGCACGGCACAGCGGACACACCAGGAACCGCGGTGTTGGCCGTCGAATGGCGCTAGCTGCGCAGCATTTGTGCACCGTCGCCGTCAGTGTCAGCCAGTTTGCCGTGGCATACGGAGCTCCATCGCAGTCTTTAACACTGGTAGCATGCCGCGACAGCGTGGACGTGAACCGTATGTGCAGTTGACGGACTTTGAGCGAGGGCGTATAGTGGGCATGCGGGAGGCCGGGTGGACGTACCGCCGAATTGCTCAACACGTGGGGCGTGAGGTCTCCACAGTACATCGATGTTGTCGCCAGTGGTCGGCGGAAGGTGCACGTGCCCGTCGACCTAGGACCGGACCGCAGCGACGCACGGATGCACGCCAAGACCGTAGGATCCTACGCAGTTCCGTAGGGGACCGCACCGCCACTTCCCAGCAAATTAGGGACACTGTTGCTCCTGGGGTATCGGCGAGGACCATTCGCATCCGTCTCCATGAAGCTGGGCTACGGTCCCGCACACCGTTAGGCCGTCTTCCACTCAAGCCCCAACATCGTGCAGCCCGCCTCCAGTGGTGTCGCGACAGGCGTGAATGGAGGGACGAATGGAGACGTGTCGTCTTCAGCGATGAGAGTCGCTTCTGCCTTGGTGCCAATGATGGTCGTATGCGTGTTTGGCGCCGTGCAGGTGAGCGCCACAATCAGGACTGCATACGACCGAGGCACACAGGGCCAACACCCGGCATCATGGTGTGGGGAGCGATCTCCTACACTGGCCGTACACCACTGGTGATCGTCGAGGGGACACTGAATAGTGCACGGTACATCCAAACCGTCATCGAACCCATCGTTCTACCATTCCTAGACCGGCAAGGGAACTTGCTGTTCCAACAGGACAATGCACGTCCGCATGTATCCCGTGCCACCCAACGTGCTCTAGAAGGTGTAAGTCAACTACCATGGCCAGCAAGATCTCCGGATCTGTCCCCCATTGAGCATGTTTAGGAATGGATGAAGCGTCGTCTCACGCGGTCTGCACGTCCAGCACGAACGCTGGTCCAACTGAGGCGCCAGGTGGAAATGGCATGGCAAGCCGTTCCACAGGACTACATCCAGCATCTCTACGATCGTCTCCATGGGAGAATAGCAGCCTGCATTGCTGCGAAAGGTGGATATACACTGTACTAGTGCCGACATTGTGCATGCTCTGTTGCCTGTGTCTATGTGCCTGTGGTTCTGTCAGTGTGATCATGTGATGTATCTGACCCCAGGAATGTGTCAATAAAGTTTCCCCTTCCTGGGACAATGAATTCACGGTGTTCTTATTTCAATTTCCAGGAGTGTAGAACAGAACTAGAGATCACATTGGGGTAAAATCACATACTGGGCCAACTTACCCTGACACATTGTACGTTACTGTAGGCTGAAACGCCTTCTTTGATTCATTCGAGAAACGTTCAGCTACTGCGTGCTGTAGAAGAACCTTCTACCTCTCAAAACATAGCTAAAACTATGCATTACAAGATAAGTTATACTTTTCTCAAACATGTAATTACATACAAAACTAATGAATGAGTATATGTGAATAAAAGTAAAAAGTTGGAGGCTTACCTATAAGTTTTTCGTTCACAGTACCCAAACGAAAGCTGGCAGCTCGTTGCGTTATACGTAGGAACAGTGTTGCCTTTCGACCTTTCTATACAGCTTGGTGCTGGTGGCATCACTCATATGTCTTGCTATGTCATTTTACCCGAATACATATATATCAGAGAGATGACCAGGCAGAAGGGAGGAAATAGACATAGAGAGGGGAAGGGGGAGATGGACAGAGAAAGATGAGAGGAGATGATGGATAGAGGGAATGGGTGAAACAGGTGGCATAGGACATAAAACCACTTCACATACGTATTTAGCAATTTTCCATTTAATCAGACTAACAGCAATGTATAGCCGGGTACATGTAACAGCTTTTATAATTTACTTGCACTGCCTGACAAAATAAGTGAAGCGACCGGAAGGGGAGGAGCAAACGAAATGGAATTTCGTGGGTTAAGGGGGTATGTGCTGTTATTTCGAAGATTACCGCAGAGATGATGATGATTTTGGTTTGTGGAGCCCTCAACGGCGCGGTCCGTCCAAATTCCCAATCTTTTCAGTGTCGAGTTCCGCCATTTTCACGAACGATGATGAAGTGCTGAGGACAACACAAACAGCCAGTCCCCGGGCGAAGAAAATCCCCGGCACGCCTGGGAGTCGAACTCGGACAGAATGATTCAGAGACAGCGACGCTAACCACTAGACCACGAGCTGCGGACTACAACATAGAGTCAAATTTACAAATAACTTGACACACTGATCAGATTTCAATATGACGTTTGGTCCCCTCGGACCCAGATTAATGCACTAATTCAGTTGGGAAGGGTGTCGTAAAGGCGGTGCATACCCTCTTGAGGCAATGAGGCTCGCATTTGTCGTAACTAGACCTTCATAGTCTGGATAATGGCACTAGGTCGGAGTTGACCTCAGAGCTGGCCCCATATACACTAACGGAAAAGAGCCGCAACACATTTTTTAAGTGTAGAAAATTATTAATGTAGAGTAGGGTAGGGCAGTGCTAGTTGAGCAATTTTTCACTTGATTGATTATAGCTCCTCAACGATAAGTCTTAATGGCTTGCTACGTATACTGATGGCTAAGTAATTTATCCCTTTGCAAAAGTGTCCATAGTAATTTATTTCTAACAAATCGCATCTACAAGATAGAGCTGTTTAAATGCAAACAGTCATGTACCCTCAACATACCCTATAAGTGAGAGAAATTGAGCAAGGGTATGGGGCAATTTGAGCACTTACAAATCTAGCCAAACCATGAGTTCAGTATTAGCTAGATATGAAATAAAATTTCTGTTTGACAATCTCATTTTATTTCTAGTCTTTGAATGATGTAACAGTGAAACTAAAAGTAATTTTCTTTTGATAATAAATAACAGAATCAACAAAACATTAACTTGTCTTAAGATTAACTTTTGGATTAGACTCAGTCTTCCTACTCAAAATCAGACTTGAATATTTATGTAATTATCAATATAGCTTATAAAATTACAAAGAAATGAATACCCTTAGCTGCATAGAGGCGTTGATATAAGTCAACGGGGAGAGTTGAAAAGAAATGAATACCCTTAGCTGCATAGAGGCGTTGATATAAGTCAACGGGGAGAGTTGAAAATGTGTGCCCCGACCGGGACTCGAACCCGGGATCTCTTGCTTATACGGCAAACTCTCTATTCATCTTTTATTTTTTTTAAATCTCATTTTGTTCGCTTTTGTTCGTCGCAACTGCTCGGGGAGGACTTTGTAAGACACCCTTTTAAGTTCGTTGGTGATCGATGAACTCAGTTTTTTTTATTACAGAGGGCACGTATCCCTCTGACCGAACACGCTGAGCTACCGTGCCGGCTAATTCTATATTGTTCGATGAATTTGTTCGTGGCGGACGTCCGATGCCGGCCGTACAGACTCTTTTGTTGATCCGTTCACTCAGTTTTTTATTACAGAGGGTAGCTAACCCTCTGACCAAGCACGCTGAGCTACCGTGCTGGCAATGCGACTGCAGGGACTTATCTATGGCACGCCTCCCGTGAGACCCACATTCGCAACTTATTGTCTCGCACTATATTCATAGTGCCCCTGCCCATCACACTCATTCCTCGCGGCTTTACTACCGATTACCGTAAGAGGTCCGGCACTGTTTGTGCATCCGCACAGCAGAAGATGGTCAAACGGCCGGTGAGCCTTAACTATATATATCTATGAAGATGGTATCTGTTCTTTCGGACATGTTCGGAAGAACAGATACCATCTTCATATAAATATAGCTTATGTTAAGAAAGAAAATATTAATAAGATCTTGGAAACTTAATCTTCGATGTCACTGTTGGAATTTACACAAATGAAAGTAAAACCAGCATCTGGCGCCCATTTTATATGTGCCCATTGTCTGCAAACTTAACAGTGGATCCATGTTTCCCCTGCTAAACTTGCAGAATAGCCTTCGCAACAAACCAGACAGAAACAGTAATCATCGTTGCTTTTCTCACTTGACTGAAGTATCTTTTTAGATACACTCTTCTTCTTTTCTTATCAATGTTCTTTCTTGGTTTTTTAATTTTCGTAGTGATTATATTTTGTTCCTCTTGTACTGCGTTCTTTTCGGGAATGTCCTCTAGGGGTCACGGTGCCGACGTTACGGTTACATTTGGCGGCAACAATTTTATTTGACCCTGGACAGTGGACTCTCCTGTTTCATCTACATTCGATATGTCTGACGCACTGAATCCATATGTATCCATTACGACAGCTAATTTGTCAAAAAAACGAAACAAAGAAACCTTTGACATTGTCAGAGTTAGATGTTGTTGCCCAACCTGCGCTGGTCTGGTCTGGTTTTCGAATGGATAACTCCGGATTTCGTTTTAGAAACATCGTAAGCCTTTCTTTACCGCCCATCTTATTTGCGCTCCTGGAGGATGGAATATTAATGCCAAATTTAGCAGCACACTCATAGCAAGGCGACGAGCATCTTTTGGGGAATGTCCATAGAAGATTAATGCCATTTGTAATAAGTATTTTTTAAAGAGTCCTCTTGCGTGAGAGAAAATACCTGCCTCGTTGTTGCGTAACCCATGGATGAATTACCACCTTCAATTAATTTCTTCAAAAATCTTGTCAAAATCATTCGTCTGATACCAAATTCCTTGGCGGCGGAGTTCACACTTTTTGCCCCATCATTGACGCCTGGTTCATACACTCATACTGGCTCCTGCTCATCGACGACGGAGGCTGGAATTTGCACTCCAGTACTGCAACTGGACGTCACTGAATGGCGATAGGAGACGATTCCAGCTGAGTCACGTTTTATTCTCCATCGGACAGCTGGTCGTTGGTGTGTAGGGCGTGAAACGTCCGAAAGGAAAGAGGTTCTGGCCGCAAGAGGGCATGTTATGCTCTGGTCAATGTTCTCCTGGCATTCTCTATGTTATCTCGTCATTCTGGAAGGCGCAATGGATCAACATAAGTCTTCATCTATCTTGGGAACCATGTGCACCCCTACATACAGTTTGAATTTCCTCAGTACGAAAGCATCTACCAGCAGGACAATATAACATGTCAAACAGCTCGCAGAGTACGTACTGTAAGTAGGCTGTTTAGGTTTTTTTGTTGGTAACACCACGTATGAAAATCACTGACTGTGCTGTGTGCAGTCTGTGGCTGGTTAGCATTGTTGAAATATTAGCTATTGTAGCGTTGGGCAATTGGGTGTGAACAGCGCATAGCGTTGCGCAGTTGGAGTTGAGCCGCCAGCAGTGGTGGATGTGGGGAGAGAGATGGCAGAATTTTAAGAGCGGACGATTTGGACGTGTGACCGCCAGAAAGAGTGAATTTGTAATACTGGATATTATGAACTATATATTACGACTTTTGAACACTATGAAGGTAAATACATTGTTTGTTCTCTATCGAAATCTTTCATTTGCTAACTATGCCTATCAGTAGTTAGTGCCTTCAGTAGTTAGAATCTTTTATTTAGCTGGCAGTAGCGGCGTTCGCTGTGTTGCAGTAGTTCGAGTAACGAAGATTTTTGTGAGGTAAGTGATTCGTGAAAGGTATAGGTTATTGATAGTCAGGGCCATTCTTTTGTAGGGATTTTTGAAAGTCAGATCGCGTCGCGCTAAAAATATTGTATGTCAGTTTAGTGTTGATCAGAATGTAAGGCTTACATACTTAGAACATATACCGGTACTGCTAACGAGATGGTAATGCGACATTTTGGTTTACTTGAAAATACATCCTAGATTTAAAGTACTTTCTGAGAGATACCAGATGACTCAGTGGTTAGTTTATTTGACAGCTACAGAATTATATCAATACGCTACTAATGTGTGACACAATTTACATTGTTGCTTTTGCGGTGTATCTGTTTTATATTTGCACAGTTTTTCTGGATTCTTCTGGAAAGGAAAACATGTTTTAATAGTAACTTTTGTGGTATAGCTACAATGAGACTGCCTTTTTCGTAGCACAACAATACGTTACAGTATAGTACTTTCTTGATCACAGTACTGTTCGTAATAACTACGATATCTATACGCATATCATTTCGCTTTTGTTTATTACGAGGTAGGTACATTGACTTCTACAGAACTTTGCTTACAGACGACGATAATTACGACACTTGGCACATTTTTTACCCTTAAGTAATGACAGAGATTATCTTACAACAAGACGCACAGTTGTGTGCTGCATTACACGTACTTGAGTGATTAATTTTGTACTTAAAACATTTATTTTTAAAGATTTTTGAATCACGAAGATACAAAGAAAAATTTCTGTGATACATTTCATTCGATTGCTGTAATCTGTAACACCTGAGGGTATAATTACATTAAGCCTCAGGGGGTACACGCCTACTTTGTCTGATATTTACTGAAATGCTTATGAACTGGTGGGAAACAGTCTTACATCTGCACACCTGATTATGACAAGTGCCTTTCTACGAGAGTTGAGATAATTTCTACTGACTTATGAAATGCCACATGGCTAATGAATGATGTTTTATGCTTTGCTTTGTGCATAGTTACTTATTTCATTTGATATCTCGTTTCCAGCTGTGTTGCAGCATTGTTTTTATAAAATAAAATTAAATGCATTCGCTAATGTGAACACTTTCTGTCAACAGATCTATTAAATAATAATTTTATGAACCACATTCTTCGAAAAAGTAGCACTTGGAAAGGAAAGAACAATACGAAGAGACTAATGACAGTAACTGCATACGTAATTTTCTTTTCATGTACTTAGTAATTTTTTTTGTCGAAAAAGTTTTTGTGGTGCAACACTGTAATGACATAGACATTAAGATGTGAATAGACATTTTCCTTATCTGCATTGTTGTCTTTAGTGTACTATTTTTTCTGCTTGTGGGTTTGTCATGTTTAGACATACGTTATTGCATTTGCTGCTGCTGTTTGCCAGGCATAGTGCTACTGAATTTTACTTTGTATTACTCTGTTAAGCCAGTTTTACTACTGATTTATTTTTCTTGTTGCTGCACATTGGCTTATATTAGTTTTAATGTTGCATTTGCTTTGCTAATTTTGATATACTGCTGCTTGCTTTGCCAATTTGAATTTTTTTGTCATTGCTTTTTGTGTTAATTTGTTGTGTGTTGCTGCATTGCCTCGTCCCTTAGTATATATATCTGAGCTCAGTAGATTTAAGTTAGCTTAAGAGGGGGTAGGCTATATAAGAGAATGAGTTGCGATGAATTGGAAGAAATGCATTGAGAAGTTATATGAAAAATATTTGGGCAAAAATGAGTATTGTACAATGAGAGACATTTATTTTGAAGGAGAATATGAACAAAACAGTAGGGTTTAAGGACAACAGACTTAGATAGGATTTTTTTTTCTTTTTTGGCAGGAGCAAATGTTGAAATAAGAGGGAAGATCTATGGAATGAAGTTTTGGGTTGAACTGCAGTACCAGACGTCTCACTGAAAACAAACCCTGTCATTTCCTTTAGTGCTATTCCGCTATGTGTTTGTGTACCCTTGTGTAATTGTGTTCTTCCTGTCTTTATATGTTTAACTGATAAGAGGTATGTTGTAGAATTTTTCTAATACTATGTTATTTACTTTGTAAAGATGTTTAGACATTATTAATTCTGCTCTGTTTCAATGCTCGTGTGTGAAATTAATGTTTCGAAAACTATTATCATTATTTTATTTATTTACTTATGTCATAATTCCTGTAACACTGAGGTATCTGTTTATTTCTATTCTTTTGTAAAGCTGGTACTACTGTATTGTTATGTCCTTTAATGATGTATTTTGTACTTTTGTCATTGTATTCTTATGTTCCAAGTTTATAATTGTATAGACACCAGTTCTTCAAATTAAGTTTCATTTCACTGCACACATTTTTGTTGGTCATAGTACACGCAGAATATGCGAGAAAAAAAGGGGCCTGTTATCATTTGCACGTGTGTTGATAATTCAGCAAGGGACTGGTTAACAGCATTGCTGGTTCTAAGGACAATTCCCAAAACTTTGTGAATGCACAAGTGGTCGTTTATGGACTTGCTATATTGTCTGCAAGACTCTTCGATGGTGATTGTGGTCCTGCACAGTTGCAACATATGGCTGCTGGCCATATCTACAAGGACTGCAGTGGGTCTGCACCTTTGATGGCCCACCAATACCATACTCTCTACCAGAACTACAGTGGGTCTGCTCAGTGATGACCTACCTACCAATATTCTTCAAAACTTCGATTGACTCTGTTGTGGGTTGCTCTGTTGTGGCCCATTACCTGTCTGCATGTCAAGAGACAGCACTGTCTTTCCATTGGAAGGACAATACTACTTCTTCAAGACTGCATGGAAATCCATTACTTCTGTGTGCATTTTCTTTTTCTGATCAGACTTTGTGCAATGCAATTGCTATTGTGATTTTTGCTTCTGACCAGCATTACATCAATAAATGTGTGCATTTGATATCTTTGTTGTTGTAATTATGAAAAATTTTATCAAATCATTATTGGCCACTGCCCAAAACAATTTGTAAATTTTTTTGTGGGGAGCATGGGGGCTATGTAAGTAGGCTCTTTAGGTTTTTATGTTGGTAAAACCACGTAGCGCTCTCTGTATGAAAATCACTGGCTGTGCTGTGTGCAGTCTGTGGCTAGTTTGCATTGTTGTCTGCCATTGTAGTGTTGGGCAGCGGCAGCTGGATGTGAACAGCGCATAGCGTTGTGCAGTTGGAGGTGAGCCGCCAGCAGTGGTGGATGTGGGGAGAGAGATGGCAGAATCTTAAGAGCGGTCGATCTGGACGTGTGTCTGCCAGAAAGAGTAAATTTGTAATACTGGATATCATGAACTGATATATAATGACTTTTGAACACTATTACATTGTTTGTTCTGTATCAAAATATTTCATTTGCTAACTATGCCTATCAGTGGTTAGTGCCTTCAGTAGTTAGAATCTTTTATTTAGCTGGCAGTAGTGGCGCTCGCTGTATTGCAGTAGTTCGAGTAACGAAGATTTTTGTGAGGTAAGTGATTCATGAAAGGTTTAGGTTATTGATAGTCAGGGCCATTCTTTTGTAGGGATTTTTGAAAGTCAGATTGTGATGCGCTAAAAATATTGTGTGCCAGTTTAGTGATGATCAGTATAAGTAAAGAGAAAACTGTTTGAGTACATTGAGTTTTGCTCAGCTGTTTGAAAATGAAATAGCGTAGAAGTTTACCAGCACAGTCATTCTTAATTTTTCTAAGGGGACGTTTCAGTACGTGGTTCGAAGGGCACCAGGATGACTTCGTCGTTCTCCCTGTCCATCATACCCCCACATTAAAACCCAGTTGAGAATGTGTGAGACCACATCGAATGGCTGTTCGATCCGTGGATCCTCAAGCAAGAAACCTAGCACAGCTCTTCGTGGTACTGGAGTCAAGATTGCTCCACATCCTTACCAGTACCTTCCGGAACTTAACTGAATTTCTTCCTGCACGTCTTGTAGCGGTGCGCACTAGAAAAGGTGGTTACTCAGGCTTTTGACAAGTGGTTAGCATAATGTACTGGAGAGAGTTGATTAGCTTCGATGTCATAAATCCAATTATAAGTCAAGTTAAATCTGGAATCGATAAGA
Source organism: Schistocerca cancellata (assembly GCF_023864275.1). Taxonomy (NCBI): domain Eukaryota; kingdom Metazoa; phylum Arthropoda; class Insecta; order Orthoptera; family Acrididae; genus Schistocerca; species Schistocerca cancellata. The sequence continues at coordinate 169,664,809 of NC_064634.1, forward strand.
AATATTTTGTCTACCGATTTAACATGCTTGTTAGAGACAATGGTTATTCTGCAAAATGGTTCAAATGGCTCTGAGCTCTATAGGACTTGATTTCTGAGGTCATGAGTCCCCTAGAACTTAGAACTACTTAAACCTAACTAACCTAAGGACATCACACACATCCATGCCCGAGGCAGGATTCGAACCTGCGACCGTAGCGGTCGCGTGGTTCCAGACTGAAGCGCCTAGAGCCGCTCGGCCACACCGCCGCTGATTCTGAAGCGCTTACGTCTAGCTCGTCGGCACAAAAAGATTCATATTCGATAAATCGCTCTTACATTCAGGCAACACTGTTGGTAAAACTATACGACGTATTACGGTGATGTGCATAAGATGGGAGGTATCCCCCTGCTGTGGTCACTTTGTATAGTCGTGAAACCATTCGTCACTTCCATTTCTTCTCACTGATTTCTCGCACTCACCAGTGACCAGCAGTGTCTACTATCCGAGCCGCAATACAGCACTGTACATCCCCCTCTTTCTAGTGGATTTCATATTTTCACTTTGCTTGTAGGCTTAACTTTACACTTGTAAAAAAATCGCTGGTCCTGTACAGCGGCTTTAAAAGTGTCCCATATTCTTAGAGGAGATAGCAGTTGGCAAAACCATAAAAAATCCTACAAATGTTTATCAAGAAAGAAATACTAGTTATAATGTCAGTTAGTTTGCTTGTGTGGAGAGAGCTTAGTACCCAGTCGTGAAGTTCTTGTCATTAATTGTTTATATCTTATTAGCTGTATTGGTCGAAGTTCACTTGTGTGCAAAACTTAAGTACGAAGCAAAATCCGCTTGATGTACATCTGCCAAGTAGCATAGCTCGATGAAACTTGGATCATATGGAGAAGAAACTTCTGCAGTATAGCATATATTGAAAGAAATACGTCATGAGTAGAACAAACATAACATTTTTATGCAAAGACAATAGTTACACTGAAGTCACCACGATTTGTGATGCTGCCCTGGACATTACGAAAATCGAGACATGGTTCCTAAAAGAGTGTGTGATCACCACGGGCGGATGTGAACGCTCCACAACGTGCTCCCATGCTGGCATCAATGTTGGTATGGGATTTTTGTCGTAGAGCGTTCAATTTCTCCACAAACGCCGGTGAAAACAGTTGGATGCTCGATGATGCATGCATACGTGCTGCAATACCTCTCCCCTATATATCCCACACTCCACAGCTGCTCAATGAGAAAGGGTATGTCAGTCCATTCACCGAGTATCAGCTCGTTCCTAGAGCTGTGCTGTTGGAGACGGTCGCCATGAAAGCGGTCACGGCAGAATGCACCCCTGAAAATACTTATTGCACATGGAGAAGTACACTGTCACGATAATGTTGATCAGAAAGAGTACAGTGTTCAAAAAATTGGAGGTTAGTAAGGCCATTCCACATGTTGCCTCCTCACACTATGACACCTGGACCACCATAACGATCATATTCCAGAATATTTCTGAGTTTATTACGTGTTCCCGCCTCATGACATAAGCGTACGTGCAGAATCACTACTCAGACTTGTTGTTGTTGTTGTCGTCTTCAGTCTTGAGACTGGTTTGATGCAGCTCTCCATGCTACTCATCCTGTGCAAGATTCTTCATCTCCAAGTACCTACTGCAACTTACATCCTTCTGAATCTGCTTAGTGTATTCATCTCTTGGTCTCCCCCTACGATTTTTACCCTCCACGCTGCCCTCCAATACTAAATTGGTGATCCCTTGATGCCTCAGAACATGTCCTACCAACCGATCCCTTCTTCTGGTCAAGTTGTGCCACAAACTTCTCTTCTCCCCAATCCTATTCAATGATTCCTCATTAGTTATGTGATCTACCCATCTAATCTTCAGCATTATTCTGTAGCACCACATTTCGAAAGCTTCTATTCTCTTCTTGCCCAAACTATTTACCGTCCATGTTTCACATCCATACATGGCTACACTCCATAGAAATACTTTTAGAAATGACTTCCTGACACTTAAATCTATACTCGATGTTAACAAATTTCTTTTCTTCAGAAACACTTTCCTTGCCATTGCCAGTCTACATTTTATATCCTCTCTACTTCGACCATCATCAGTTATTTTGCTCCCCAAATAGCAAAACTCCTTTACTACTTTAAGTGTCTCATTTCCTAATCTAATACCCTCAGCATCACCCGAGTTAACTCGACTACATACCATTATCCTCGTTTTGCTTCTGTTGATGATCATCTTATACCCTCCTTTCAAGACACTGTCCATTCCGTTCAACTGCTCTTCCAAGTCCTTTGCTGTCTCTGACAGAATTACAATGTCATCGGCGAACCTCAACGTTTTTATTTCTTCTCCATGGATTTCAATACCTACTCCGAATTTTCTTTTGTTTCCGTTACTGTTTGCTCAATATGCAGATTGAATAACATCGGGGATAGGCTACAACCCTGTCTCACTCCCTTCCCAACCACTGCTGCCCTCTCATGCCCCTCGACTCTTATAACTGCCATCAGCTTTCTGTACAAATTGTAATTAGCCTTTCGCTCCCTGTATTTTACCCCTGACACTCTCAGAATTTGAAAGACAGTATTCCAGTCAACATTGTCGAAAGCTTTCTCTAAGTCTACAAATGGTAGAAACATAGGTTTGCCTTTTCTTGATCTAGCTTCTAAGATAAGTCGTAGGTTCAGTATTGCCTCACGTGTTCCAATATTTCTACAGAATCCAAACTGCTCTTCCCCGAGGTTGGCTTCTACCAGTTTTTCCATTCGTCTGTAAGGAATTCGCGTTAGCATTTTGCAGCTGTGACTTATTAAACTGATAGTTCGGTAATTTTCACATCTGTCATCACCTGCTTTCTTTGGGATTGTAATTATTATATTTTTCTTGACGTCTGAGGGTATTTCGCCTGTCTCATACATTTTTCTCACCAGATAGTAGAGTTTTGTCACGATTGGCTCTCCCAAGGCCGTCAGTAGTTCTGATGGAATTTTGTCTACTCCAGGGGCTTTGTTTCTACTTAGGTCTTTCAGTGCCCTTCAAACTCTTCACGCAGTATCAAATCTCCCATTTCATCATCATCTGCATCCTCTTCCAGTTCAGTAATATTGTCCTCAAGTACATCGCCCTTGTGTAGACCCTCTATATACTCCTTCCACCTTTCTGCTTTCCCTTCTTTGCTTAGAACTGTGTTTCCATCTGAGCTCTTGATGTTCATACAAGTGTCTCTCTTTTCTCCAAAGGTTTCTTTAATTTTCCTGTAGGCAGTATCTATCTTACCCCTAGGGAGATAAGCCTCTACATCCTTACATTTGTCCTCTAGCCATCGCTGCTTAGCCATTTTGCACTTCAATATTTCTTCTGTTACCCAAGGATTTCCACTAGCCCTCGTCTGTTTACCTACTTGATCCTCTGCTGCCTTCACTACTTCATCCCTCATAGCTACCCATTCTTCGTCTACTGTATTTCTTTCCCCCATTTTTGTCAATTGTTCCCTTATACTGTCCCTGAAACTCTGTACAACCTCTGGTTTAGTCAGTTTATCCTGGCCCCATCTCCTTAAATTACCATCATTTTCCAGTTTCTTCAGTGTTAATCTACAGTTTATAACCAACAGATTGTGGTCAGAGTCCACATCTGCCCCTGGAAATGTCTTACAATTTAAAACCTGGTTCCTAAATCTCTGTGTTACCATTAAATAATCTATCTGATACCTTCTAGTATATAGGCTTCTTTCATGTATACAACCTTCTTTCATGATTCTTGAACCAAGTGTTAGCTATGATTAAGATATGCTCTGTGCAAAATTCTATCCGGCGGCATCCTTTTTCATTTCTTACCCCCAATCCATATTCACCTACTACGTTTCCTTCTCTTCCTTTTCCAGTTATCGAATTCCAGTCACCCATGATTATTAAATTTTTGTCTCCCTTCATTATCTGAATAATTTCTTTTATTTCATCATACATTTCAATTTCTTCATCATCTGCAGAACTAGTTGGCATATAAACATGAACTACTGTAGTAGGTGTGGGCTTCGTGCCTATCTTTGCCACAGTAAGGGGTTCACTATGCTTACCCGCATTCCTATTTTTTTTATCCATTATTAAACCTACTCCTGCATTACCCCTATTTGATTTTGTATTTATAACTCTGTATTCACCTGACCAAAAGTCTTGGTCCTCCTGCCACCGAACTTTGCTAATTACCACTGATTTTAACTTTAACCTATCCATTTTTCTTTTTTAATTTTCTTACCTAACTGCGCGGTTAAGGAATCTGAGATTCCACGTTCCGATCTGTAGAACGCCAGTTTTCACTCCCCTGATAACGACGTCCTCTTGAGTAGCCCCCCCCCCCCCCCCCCCCAGAGATCCGAATATGGGACTATTTTTCCTCTGGAATATTTTACCCAAGAGGACGCCACCATCATTTAACCATACAGTAAAGCTGCATGCCCTCAGATAAAATTATGGCTGTAGTTTCCCCTTTCTTTCAGCCGTTTACAGTACCAGCACAGCAAGGCCGTTTTGGTTAGTGTTACAAGGCCAGAACAGTCAATCATCCAGGATGTTGCCCCAGCAACTACTGAAAAGGCTGCTGCCCCACACGTTTGTCTGGCCTCTCAATAGATACCCCTTCATTGTGGTTCAACTTACGGTACGGCTATCTACAAGCCTCCCCACCAACGGCATGGTCCATGGTTCATGGGGGGGGGGGTAAATTAACTTTGCAAAATTTTTAAGAAACGAACAGTAACCACAAGCCTAAAATTTAAAATAGCTGACAACAGATAATTAAATACCGGTGGCTCTCAGAAGGCCTCCAGGGAGGTCGGTCTGCCCTCGTTCACTTAGGTGAGACAGGTGGTCAGCCCAACTGTTCTTATTCCGTCGCAACCCAACCAGGGAGCAGCCATTGACCGACCGACACAACAACATGCTTCCCGTCAACCAGTACATGAGAACCCCAACCGGCAATGTTACAAACGTGATAATCCACAATGGAGTACGTATTAGCTGTCAAATTTACACACCATGTTAAACAGCGGCAACATGTGAGGAAAATTACGTGCCGGCCGGGGTGGCCGAGCGTTTCTAGGAGCTACAGTCTGGAGCCGCGCGACCGCTACGGTCGCAGGTTCGAATCCTGCCTCGGCCATGGATGTGTGTGATGTCCTTAGGTTAGTCAGGTTTAAGTAGTTCTAGGTTCTAGGGGACTGATTACCTCAGCAGTTAAGTCTCATAGTGCTCAGAGCCATTTGAACCATTTTCAATTTGAAATTACGTTAGTGGCCAGGGCAGGTAACCGGAACACTAACAGCCACTAGGTAGAAAATTGCACCGCATGGCAGCTAAACCTCAGCGGACAACCACTCGGTGTTGCTCACCGGAAAATCTCCCCAACAGCAAACCACCGAAGCGAACCACCACAACATAAATAGACGTGGCTTGGGTAGTTGAAACCACTACTCATCTTTTAAGTCCTGAGTCGGCGAACCACGAAGCTCGTAGCGACCGGACAGCTCCACACACGCTCCGACACTGCGCAGGGACGGCCAGTGGCCCCAGCCGACTGCACAGTGCGAAGCACTTCCCTCGTCCGCAACAACCGACTGACTCCCTCCCCCCTCCCAGAATGCCGACAATATCTAAAATAGTCGCCAAGAAATAACGGTAACTACACACACCCGACAAGCACTACACGAAGACTTTAACGACACCCAACAGCAGCTAAACACACACGAAGACAAATCGGGAGTCGATGCACACACACAGCCGACTCATGTACGATCGGCGAGCCAAAACGTGTCGTCCGGTTGGACGACCGACCGACAATCCACCAAGACCGCGGCCCGGCTCAAGTGATACGTGGCGGCAATGGTCGGGCGAGGCATGTCGACGCAGACCTCACTGCTGCTCCAACCCGACTGCGCTAGTGCCGCAATGCAACTCCCGACTGGCAGGTCCGGACTGATCTCCAGACGCATTCCAACTGACTAGCGGACCCGAACTCGCGATCCGAACTGGCCATCAGGACTCCGTTGCGACAGACAACGACCGGGAAGTAATAGCAGTCAAGCAAAGATACTACGAGATGGGATACATCGATACGCGCCGCTAACGCCGCTCACGGTCAGGCAAAGCAGCAACTCAGAGACAGTAGTAATTTAAATTAACGTAGTGAGGTGGAAGTACGTTAAAAACTGGGTGTAAAATACATTATGGCGGGAACACGAGCCACGCACGGCTCGGATCATTTCCGTATGAAAATACGCTCAGCAGGTGGTTCCAGTGACTTACAGACATGGTATCATTCGCAATCCGGACACGATATCGCTGTTGATCTCGCTCTATACACATTCCGGACACGAAGAGACGAACATTCCGACGAGTGAAAGGTGGTCCCGAAGCAAGTGTGCGAAGAACTGTAGCTGCCTAAGGCATAAACTACGTTTTTGTATGAGCAGTTCTGTACGAGCAGTTAATTTGTCTATTTGGCTAACAGCGCATACAGGTTACAAAATAATCGTGCCAGGTTACATTTCTATCACTGGGTTGCGAGACAGAAAGTTGAAGATTCGTAGTTCAAAGTTTGCATTTCATTCTAGGGTGAGTCAGAATTCACGTTCAGTAGGAAACTAAATTACCACACTAGCCTCGTGTGGGCATAAGCAAATCTTCGAGCAATCGTGGTAGTAAAGCGTAGGTTGACGTTAATACCAATGTGTGGGCGGAAATAGTAGTCCACAGCCTAATAGGACCGTAAGGTTGACTCAACAAATTAACAGATGCTGTTACTCGCCAATTTGTACTCGAAATGTAATCCACATTACTGGAGAAGTTTACCTATGCAGACAGACAATGGATCTGGTTTTATGCACGACGAGGCACCGAAATGGCTCTGACCACTATGGGACTTAACATCTATGGTCATCAGTCCCCTAGAACTTAGAACTACTTAAACCTAACTAACCTAGGACAGCACACAACACCTAGTCATCACGAGGCAGAGAAACTCCCTGACCCCGCCGGTAATCGAACCCGGGAACCCGGACGCGGGAAGCGAGAACACGAGGCACCGCTCAGATTCTATACCTCGTAAGACAGCACCTAACGAGGACTTTCAATGACCAATGGATGGATAATGGAGGTCAGCTAGTATGGCCTTTCCGTTTAGCTGGCCTTAACCTTTTACATTTCTGGCAATATGGAAATTGGAAGGCATTTCACATCCATCGAAAACGATCACATGTTTCACGTACGTGTGTCTGAAGCATACGAGCAAATATTTCTGTTCGTTACTCTTTGAGAAGTAGGGCTGAATAATGTGTAGGAACGACATTAATCGGTTATAGCTACTCCTATAGTGTCAGTGGGCAGATGGCTATCATACGGCAGGTTGATCCATTGTGAAGAAATATTTGAGACATATGGTTTTATTCTATTTTTTACCCTTACTGTCTCCCTCACGAATATTGGGTATTTTCTTACATGTCCTGTATATATCATATCCCTAATAAAAGTTAATGAGGTATTGTTAGAGGTCAGGTCATGAAATAAGAATTATGGAACTGTAGTTTTAAGGAAAGAAAAATAAAAATGTGCTGCTAGGAAAATTCGAGATGGTGACCACATTTTCCAGTTTTGTCACAATACTTCAACTAGGGACTGTGAAATAGAGCTCGACAAAATTTACGCTACCCCGACGTACAGTTACAGTGTACATTTCTATCGGTAGACTCAGTTTTTGCTCCATCTCTGCCTCTTTACAGAACTTGAGCCTGGCTCGGTGTCACAATATCAATGCCAATTAACGCAGTGTATGTACCCGCGCGCGAGCGCTCGTGTGTGTGTGTCATGAGCCGAGACTTTACTACGATGTGGAACACGGCTAATAAATAATTTGGATTTGTAAATGTGTCAAAAAACAGGATGTTGGTTGCTATATATCTCAGCAACAAGAGAATGAAAACTACAAAGAATTTATATTTATACATTCCACCGGGGGACTCCCGCTGTTCGAATACCGAAGTTGGCTCTGTGCCGTATTAAGGCCATGTGCCTCCTATATTGCCCAGGTCTAACGTCTTTTACATATGGCAAGACGCCAACAAACTGCCTGGCAAGCTCTGTTTTGAATCGTCGACGCCGCAGCACTGCGACTACGCTTGGTCTGCATAGTAATTAAAACGCGTTCGCCGGCAAGCAGACGCACGCTGGAGAGTTTTCTCCTGCCGCTAGTCCTCATCGTGGTCTCGTTTAACTGCCCCCGAGTTACAAAACGTTAGCATCGCCGTTATGGACTCATTATGGCCGCGTTGCACAACAGTCGACGCGACGACTGCGCGGAACGTAGAGTGCGCTTTCAGTTGCATGGAGAAAGTGCAAGGCGCAGTTAAGCGCCATTAATGACCACGAAGGCTCCCACATTTAAATGTAAATGATCCCTAGTACTTGTTACTAGAACATTCGTCAACACGTGGAAGTCTTTCAATCTTGACGAAGTATACTGAGATTTTTTTTTGAGTTCTCATCTTGGTCTCGGGCAGCTCTAGCCTAAGAACACTCACAGACTTCCGATTAAATCTGGGAGAAGTGGGTAGACGCTGGTATATAATGACAAGCTCACATCTACATCTATCATCACATGACTATTCTGCAGTTCACACTTAAGTCCGCTCTCGAATGCCACGTTGGGAAAACGAAAGTTTAAATCTTTCCATTTGAGTTTCAGTTTACCTTATGTTGCTACCATGGTCATACCTCGATAAGTAGGCATAAGTAAACAATATTTTTTCACATGTTGAGGAGCAAATTGGTGACTGAAATTTTGTGAGAAGGTCTCGCCGCAACGACGAACACCTTCGTTTTAATGATTGCGCTCCTGTTCGCGTGTCATATCCGTAACACTCTCTCTCCTACTTCGCACTAATACAAAACGATCTGTCTTTCTCTGAACTTTTTCTATGTTCTCCGCCAATCTTGCCTGATAATGATCCTAATACTGTGCGCAAGTGCTCCAGAGAAGGACAGACAAGCATACATAACGCAGGCAGCCTCTTTAATAGGTTTGTTGCATCTTTCAACTGTTTTGCCAATGAAACGCATTCTTTGATTCGCATTCCCCTCGATATTTTCTACGAAGTGGTTTTATATAAAGTTGTTCGTAATTGTAACCCACAGGTATTTACTGCAGCTGACAGGTTTAAAATATGTGTGATTTATCGAGTAACCGAAATTTACCTGATTCCTTTTAGTACTCACGTAGACGATCTCCCTCTTCTACTTACTTAAAATCAATTGGCTCTCTTGGCTATACAGACATCTTGTGTAAATTAGTTTACAGTTGACTTTGATCTCCTGATGGCCTTACGAGACGGTAGATAACAGCATCACCTGCAGAGAATCTAAGATAGCTGCTCAGATTGTCTCCTAACTCATTTATATAGATTAGAAACGTTCTTGGGGAACGCCAGACATAATTTCTGTTTTACCTTCCATCTCTTCTACTAATAGTGATCGTTCTGACAGGAATCATGAACTCATTCGGACAAATGAGACGGTACGTCATAGACACGCACTTTGATAACAAGTCACTCGTGATGAACGGCGTCAAAAGCTTCGTGGAAATCTAGCAATATGGAATGAATTTAAGATCCCCGTGTCGATAGTACTGATTTCAGAATCTGCGCTGAATATGTGTCAACAGATCATTTTCTTCGAGTAACGGAGTATATGTTCCAAAATTCAGCTCCATTAATGTACTCTGAATGCAACCCAATTGCGTACAACCGGAACCAGATAACTTGGCTTTATTAAGTTGCTTCACTAAACCGTGAGTATCTCCTCTGAGTCAAATATTACCTTCTCTTCTGTTCTTCACTTCTGTGCAACTTTAAATCATGGTTGCGCGTACGCGGATTCCGGCTCGTAGCTCGACGAGTAGGAACTTCCTCGTTCCTTTGTCTTTCTGGTGTGATGGACTCTGAACTCAATTACTTTCAAGATCATCGATTACTTCAGTCTCATGCTTTCTATGTGACTTGGCTTTCGCAAGATAGTTATCTGCCTGCGTAACTCTGCTTTTGTTTTATGATTGTATGAAATGAGAAAGATGAAGTACTTTAAAGGTCGAACTGTCTATTGAAAATGATTTGGGTGAGCCTGCGTTTGTTAACAATATTGGGTTTTCGATGGCTCGGGTTTTTCTGTTTATCAGTATTTACTACCTTACATCTGGTGGTTTGCCGAGAATTGCAGCATGTCGTGTACAATGTGGTTCAACACGGAAAATCTGTTTAAAAGACAAAATGCAGAACACTTGTCAGCAGAGAACAAAACATTCTGTTTTGTTCTTCAGAAAGGGCTCTTTATAATAACAGTTCTAAACGAGGCTAATGAATAAAATAAGTTCTGACGTAAAACGTTTGTGTTATATTCTCATTTGAACGGTAACGTTGCTGGTACCATGTTGAGCCTAACACAAAATCCTTGATGTAAGATAACTTATATGGTTTTAGCTTGCGCTATCAAATAGCTCATTTCCTCAATAGAATCCGCGACCAGCTATCTATAGATCCACAACTTTAAACTCATTAAACGTTTTAAAGGTGAAACAACGTTGTTAGTTTTCTTTATGCATGCTATAGACTCATGTTCAGTAATTTGAAGCTCTAAATTGCAACTGCATAGCATACCACGCCGAATTTTTAACGACTTCTGAAGAATGTTGCAAAATACTCTAAAACTAACGAAATTCCTGAATCTGTGTTTACGCCAAATCTCAGTCATTTTCTGAATCAATCCTCTTCCTAAGGAAAGCAAATTACAACGTTTTTACTGGAACACCTGGACATGGAGCAACACACAAAAAATGGCTCTGAGCACTATGGGACTCAACTGCTGTGGTCATAAGTCCCCTAGAACTTAGAACTACTTAAACCTAACTAACCTAAGGACATCACACACATCCATGCCCGAGGCAGGATTCGAAGCTGCGACCGTAGCGGTCGTTCGGTTCCAGACTGTAGCGCCTTTAACCGCTCGGCCACTCCGGCCTGCAGCAACACACAACTTGATCTGAATTATGACTCCCCGATACGAGCGAATGAAAATTTCTGTCTCCTTCAGAACGCGCGAATCTTCTTTTTATCTTCTGATTTGCTGAAACATACTGTAACCAATCAGATGCATAGTTTTCGCTTAGAGTACAGTAATTTCCCCTCCTTGATCAATCCAAACCTCAAGTTTACTTAAATAAATGTCTAAATTCCGTATTTCCAGAAAAATAAATAAACTGTAAACAATCTTATCTTTACTTGTCTTACAGCCAGATACAAAGATGTTGCTTCTGCTACCCTTAGCTCTGTGGTGCATGAATTCCACTGCAGTGGACAACTTTTAATGGTCAATTCTCTGACGGTTTCAATCAGTCACGAGGCTGCAAATGCATGCAGGACACAACACCAGTAGGGAGTGGCCACTGCAGTGAACTGTGCATTTGCCGCCACAGGACTGATTGAAAATGCTAAAGAAGCGACCATTAACAGCTGTCCACTGTAGTGGACGCTATGCGCCACAGGGTTAAGACGGCTGCTTTATTTTAAGCACATCATATCATGTACGAATGTATGCCCTCACTCATCATAAACGATAACATATTTTAAGATTTATACATCACGTATATGCTGCTGTTACCTCCTCATTGTAGGTTATAAAGTTTAGTCTCTAGGTAATTAAAAATGTCTCTGACGTTATTTCATATACGGAACTGGAGCTTGTAGAGTAGTTAACCATTCTTATTCTAAAAAAAGGTAAACTATGTCCCAATACGAGTGGGAACACCCAATGGTACCGCCCGATCGCCGTATCACCCTTACCCGATAGGCGGCACTGGGTGCAGATACGCAGCGAAGGAACTTGCCCCCCTTCTTGCAGCGGTGTACCATAGGTCTCTAGAAGAGCGTAGCGTTCCAAAGGATTGGAAAAGGGCACAGGTCATCCCCGTTTTCAAGAAGGGACGTCGAACAGATGTGCAGAACTATAGACCTATATCTCTAACGTCGATCAGTTGTAGAATTTTGGACCACGTATTATGTTCGAGTATAATGACTTTTCTGGAGACTAGAAATCTACTCTGTAGGAATCAGCATGGGTTTCGAAAAAGACGGTCATGTGAAACCCAGCTCGCGCTATTCGTCCACGAGACTCAGAGGGCCATAGACACGGGTTCACAGTTAGATGCCGTGTTTCTTGACTTCCGCAAGGCGTTCGATACAGTTCCCCACAGTCGTTTAATGAACAAAGTAAGAGCATATGGACTATCAGACCAATTGTGTGATTGGATTGAAGAGTTCCTAGATAACAGAACGCAGCATGTCAATCTCAATGGAGAGAATTCTTCCGAAGTAAGAGTGATTTCAGGTGTGCCGCAGGGGAGTGTCGTAGGACCGTTGCTATTCACAATATACATAAATGACCCGGTGGATGACATCGGAAGTTCACTGAGGCTTTTTGCGGATGATGCTGTGGTGTATCGAGAGGTTGTAACAATGGAAAATTGTACTGAAATGCAGGAGGATCTGCAGCGTATTAACGCATGGTGCAGGGAATGGCAATTGAATCTCAATGTAGACAAGTGTAATGTACTGTGAATACATAGAAAGAAAGATCCCTTATCATTTAGCTACAATATAGCAGCTCAGCATCTGGAAGCAGCTAATTCCATAAATTATCTGGGAGTACGCATTAGGAGTGATTTAAAATGGAATGATCATATAAAGTTGGTTGTCGGTAAAGGAGATGCCAGGCTGAGATTCATTGGAAAAATCGTAAGGAAATGCAATCTGATAACAAAGGAAGTAGGTTATACACTCCTGGAAATGGAAAAAAGAACACATTGACACCGGTGTGTCAGACCCACCATACTTGCTCCGGACACTGCGAGAGGGCTGTACAAGCAATGATCACACGCACGGCACAGCGGACACACCAGGAACCGCGGTGTTGGCCGTCGAATGGCGCTAGCTGCGCAGCATTTGTGCACCGCCGCCGTCAGTGTCAGCCAGTTTGCCGTGGCATACGGAGCTCCATCGCAGTCTTTAACACTGGTAGCATGCCGCGACAGCGTGGACGTGAACCGTATGTGGACTTTGAGCGAGGGCGTATAGTGGGCATGCGGGAGGCCGGGTGGACGTACCGCCGAATTGCTCAACACGTGGGGCGTGAGGTCTCCACAGTACATCGATGTTGTCGCCAGTGGTCGGCGGAAGGTGCACGTGCCCGTCGACCTGGGACCGGACCGCAGCGACGCACGGATGCACGCCAAGACCGTAGGATCCTACGCAGTGCCGTAGGGGACCGCACCGCCACTTCCCAGCAAATTAGGGACACTGTTGCTCCTGGGGTATCGGCGAGGACCATTCACAACCGTCTCCATGAAGCTGGGCTACGGTCCCGCACACCGTTAGGCCGTCTTCCGCTCACGCCCCAACATCGTGCAGCCCGCCTCCAGTGGAGTCGCGACAGGCGTGAATGGAGGGACGAATGGAGACGTGTCGTCTTCAGCGATGAGAGTCGCTTCTGCCTTGGTGCCAATGATGGTCGTATGCGTGTTTGGCGCCGTGCAGGTGAGCGCCACAATCAGGACTGCATACGACCGAGGCACACAGGGCCAACACCCGGCATCATGGGGTGGGGAGCGATCTCCTGCACTGGCCGTACACCACTGGTGATCGTCGAGGGGACACTGAATAGTGCACGGTACATCCAAACCGTCATCGAACCCATCGTTCTACCATTCCTAGACCGGCAAGGGAACTTGCTGTTCCAAGAGGACAATGCACGTCCGCATGTATCCCGTGCCACCCAACGTGCTCTAGAAGGTGTAAGTCAACTACCCTGGCCAGCAAGATCTCCGGATCTGTCCCCCATTGAGCATGTTTGGGACTGGATGAAGCGTCGTCTCACGCGGTCTGCACGTCCAGCACGAACGCTGGTCCAACTGAGGCGCCAGGTGGAAATGGCATGGCAAGCCGTTTCACAGGACTACATCCAGCATCTCTACGATCGTCTCCATGGGAGAATAGCAGCCTGCATTGCTGCGAAAGGTGGATATACACTGTACTAGTGCCGACATTGTGCATGCTCTGTTGCCTGTGTCTATGTGCCTGTGGTTATGTCAGTGTGATCATGTGATGTATCTGACCCCAGGAATGTGTCAATAAAGTTTCCCCTTCCTGGGACAATGAATTCACGGTGTTCTTATTTCAATTTCCAGGAGTGTAGTATGCTTGTTCGCCCTCTGCTTGAATAGTGCTCAGCAGTGTGGGATCCGTACCAGTTAGGGTTGATGGAAGAGATAGAGAAGATCCAACGGAGCAGCGCGCTTCGTTACAGGATCATTTAGTAATCACGAAAGCGTTACGGAGATGATAGATAAACTCCACTGGAAGACTCTGCAGGAGAGGCGCTCAGTAGCTCGGTACGGGCTTTTGTTGAAGTTTCGAGAACATACCTTCACCGAGGAGTCAAGCAGTATATTGCTCCCTCCTACGTATATCTCGCGAAGACACCATGAAGATAAAATCAGAGAGATCAGAGCCCACACAGAGGCATACCGACAATCCTTCTTTCCACGAACAATACGAGACTGGAATAGAAGGGAGAACCGAAAGAGGTACTCAAGGTACCCTCTACCACACACCGTCAGGTGTCTTGCGGAGTAGGGATGTAGATGTAGGTGTAGATGGTCAGCAAGCCGCTCTCCCAGCGCTTTCCGGGTTTCATGTCCAGAGATGCTATCTCTCAATCAGGTAGCTCCTCAAACGGCCTCAACGAGGGCTGAGTGCACTGCAACTGCCAACAGCGTTCGGCGTACCCGGATGGTCACCCATCCGAAGACTAGTCAGCATGACAGCGCTTAACGTCGGTGATCTAGTGGGAACCGGTGTTAGCACTGCGGCATGGTCTTACTTTTAAAAGGCTCTGTAACTTTGCATGTCGAATGGTGCGTTGCAAATAGTTTTATTAATTCACAAGTTGGCCTGTAATTTTGACAATATGTAAAGCGAACGAGGGTGTTTAGGCCTGTAACCAGCAAGTGAGTACAGTTACGACCGATGGTACATTCCCCACCGTGGGAAGGTGTTCTTCAGGTATGCTGGGCACTAAGACGAATCTTATAGGTTTTTAGTTTTAAATGCATATCGCAACGCCCAAAGTGGATTGTTTATTGTGATGCACGGAGCGAATGTTCTGACTTGGGAGAGTTTCTCATTTTCTTATATTTTTGCTTACTTTCTTCTTCTTTTTCTTTTTCTTTTCTTTTCTTCTTTTTTCTTTCTTCTTATTTTCCTTCTATAATTTGGAGAATTTGTCACTTTGTAGCTCAGTACAAATAATTCTGTCAGCTGATGTCTGATTGATCTTTCTGACTTTTAATGACAGTGCCAAAGATTTACTTGGCGTTTTTCTGTAATATGCTACCCTGTTATTTCATATACATTATTCAGTCTTCTTTTTTTGAGCCAAAATATGCTGCTCTGTGTCTAATGGTTATGTCAGTAGGGTATGTTGCAAGTGCAACGCATAGGGCTTCCACAGACATGGTGTCAAATACTCCTGACATTCTGAGCAATACTCCTATTTGTCCACGCCTCGCAGTTGTTTTTTGTGTCGTGAGTGACAGTCGATTTGCCCATGCACTTGCTGCGGAACACATTATTTCAAGGCTGTATGATACATTCGTACTGTCTGCAATAGTAGTCTGTAGTGAGTTTAGTTTAGTGTGACGAGTTTGTACATTAGTCTTGTCGCTGCTTTCAGTTGTTAGTCCTGCGTGCTATTAGAAATGGCTCTGAGCACTATGGGACTTAACATCTATGGTCATCAGTCCCCTAGAACTTAGAACTACTTAAACCTAACTAACCTAAGGACAGCGCACAACACCCAGCCATCACGAGGCAGAGAAAATCCCTGACCCCGCCGGGAATCGAACCCGGGAACCCGGGCGTGGGAAGCGAGAACGCTACCGCACGACCACGAGATGCGGGCACGTGCTATTAGAATATCAGTCTTTCGAAGAGGTGTATCCCTAGATATCTTCTTGTTATTTTCTTCTGTATGCTAGTGTTGTCCACCTTAATAGTTAGGTTTCTCTGCAAGGTCCCTTTGATTAATAAATATAATATCTTATGTGCTGCAATTGTAAGCTTGTTATGGCTGCACCAGTCACCTATTTTTATAAGGAGTTGTGTAGCTTGCTTTCGAGTTGCATTCTCAGTAACTAGTAAATCCCTCACTCCGTGTGCCTGTTCGAGCCCTGCTGAAGCAGAGGTCAAATGTCCACTTACAGGGTGAATGGGCGAGGATAGGCGCACAGTCTCAACATTGGCCCTCCGCCACGAACGAAAAGAACACGTTACCACCCGCAGCTCACCATGCGGTGAGGGCGGATCCACCGCGTCGGGTACGCTAGGAGTACCTCGGTAGCCGGCCGGTGTGGCCGAGCGGTTCTAGGCGCTTGAGTCTAGAACCGCGCGACCGCTACGGTCGCAGGTTCGAATCCTGCCTCGGTCATGAATGTGTGTGATGTCCTTAGGTTAATTAGGTTTAAGTAGTTCTAAGTTATAGGGGACTGATGATCTCAGATGTTAAGTCCCATTATGCTCAGGGCCATTTTGAAACAGTAGCTTGGTAGCAGAGCCCGTAGACAAAACAAACGAAACCTGCGGTGTCCCACGCGACGCGTCAGATTGTCCGCCACCGCTAAAACCCGAGGTAGCAACCTGAAGGTGATTGTAGCCAGAAATACATTCAGCTGTTCGTGAACTGCGGCCAGCTCCTCGTGCGTTCGCACGTAGCATACACACATTCTAACCATCCTAGTAAGACTAACTGAAGAGGTAAAGTATAGGAACAGACAGCATCCCAGATATTCAACGTGCTATCCACCTGCTGCATCAGCAATGGACCCTGTTGCCTCAATAAACTTTGCTGCTGAGTGTTCATTGGACCGACTACTGCGCTACTAAATGAATTTAACCTTACAAAACCGCTAATTTGAACCTTTTAAACAGAAAACATTTAATAAGTTGAATAAATATATTACGAGGAAAAGACAGAAAAAGATATACACTTAGTTTGCCGCTCTACAGGTGTATATCAGCCGAAAGCTGCGACCTCATTGACTGACTGACTAAACGAGCGGAAGCTTGTCTTCAAAACAAAACAAATGTGAGCAACTGCTGCTCTAAAGTCTGAATCAATTTATCCTCACGAAACCATGAGATTAAATCGCTTAAACAGAACAACAGGCACGAAATTTAATATACACGTGCCTTGTATACTCTACCGCAAGGAAGAAAACTGAACACGAACAACACTAACGCACTCTGACGGTACCTCTAATTGTCATATAGATTTGTATCTCAAATGGCCCCAGTAGCGTTTCGAAATATTAACTGAAACACCGCCGCCCTTACCCACTTGAATGACATCAAGTAAGCAAGAACAAGTTTTTTTTTTACGTACACTAATAACAGTTTGTAGACGTATTAAATAAATGTACATTGACTGGCCATTGATGATAATGACCCTGACTGGCTGAGAGCTCAGGTCCCTTGTTTTTATCTTTCTTGTATTTGCTTCGGCTAATGTAATCCATGACGTATTGTCGTAGTTTCCTGGTGCACTATTTATATAGGGAAATACAGCACCTCTCCCTGAATAGTGCACGTCCTTTCTCACGTAATTTTACCTGCTCTAATATCGATAAACAATGCAAGCTAGGTCTATGCTTGTAATTTGCGAATTAGACTTGGTGCCCGTCTGCAATGACCTCGTCGTCGACGATAAGACATATGCGAATAGTTTTTTCGTGTAGAATATATCGCAGAGGAGCAGAAGAATACGTCTGCCTGTAGCTAATTGATCTTTTACTACTACTGTGTTCGTAGGTACTGGTGAAGCTCGACGCATGGTAAGAATAAAGTTCGAAAGAGTGGCACACGACGGTGAACAGTTTCTTAACCCTTTCTGACCCAAATTATTCTCAGCCATGAAAAAAAAAATCTATTCATTGTAATAGGTAAAAATGGGTATTAGAAACGTAATAAATCCAACAAAATCACTGAAAACATTTTTATTTACATTTTACAGAATGTCCATCGTAATGGACAAAGAGTATCAACGGTTGTTACATCCTGCATTGTGGAACATTTTGAAACAATTCCTTCCTTTGACAAAACATAGATGAACATTACATTTCTCACAAAATACATGAGTTTTATTCTTACAACTAGGCATTTTACACCTTGAAGCTTCTGTATTACCATGGTACTCACGGAAATGTCCAGTAAGATCATTCCGAATCTCTGGTGCCGGACGAATCTCAGTTCTTGCTCTTTTTGCTTTTATGTCCTGTAAATCACTACTGGTCTGCCACGTTTCACTTTGGTACTAGTGCCCATTTTTACAAGAGCCTCTCCTATTCTCATCTTAAAATGAAGCAAATCCATTGTCTCTTTCTCTCCCAGTGATTCAGTAGTTCTTTTGTATTCCAACCAACTGTTCACACACGCTAAATCTACATCGTGGAACAACATTCTCAATGTCCATTTTCTAGATTTAATATAAATCCTATACATGCTAATTAACATATCTATTTTGTCAACACCACCCATAACATGGTTGTAACGACGTACAACTTCAGGCTGTGAGACAGAAACATACGTCTTTCTTGATTTTTCCCAGCGCTGTACTTCATCTTGACTACCACATCCTACAAAATTTGATGCCAGAACTACTGGTCTGTTGTCAAACCATTTACACATTATCACTGCTTCATTCATGCTCACCACTTCTTCAGAAAAACCACGCCCTTTCTTTTTCAAATCCTTATCACTGGTGAAAGGTACATTTGGCATGCGACATAGTCTTGCTGTTCCTGCTGCATATATATTTTTTATTTTTAATATTTCTAGTAAGTTGAATGTTGTGAAGAAATTATCAAAATATAAATAAGCATGTTCCCTGTTAATTCTCTCAACAAGTTTTAGAACAATAGATACCCCTAAACCAAACTTTTTTACAAAAGTGTTTGAGATTTCTGGAGTATCTCCTGGGTAGAACAGAAAGTCAGAGCACAGACCACTTCTTCCACATAATAAAAACAGTTTTATACCCCAAGGTTTAGGCTTTCCCTTACAATACTGCTTTACTCCTAAATGACCTTTGAAAGGAGTCATTTGCTCGTCAACACATAATTCTTCTTCAATCTGCAGTTATAAACATCTACGTCTAATACAATCATAAATGGGTCTCACTTTGTAAAATTTGTCTTTGCAATTTTCTGGCCTTGCCAAATTGTCAACTACATGGAAATTTGATCTCAGTTGGAAAAATCTCTCTCTTGACATACTTTCTACAAAGAGATCTAAATGCAGTGCTGAATCCCAATACATTCTAACTCTGGGGTATTTCAAGCATCCCATAATTATATGAAGTCCTAGGAAAGCCTTTATTTCTGTTACATTTGTCGGTGTAAATCTTTTCCCATGTTGCAATGCATACATGTTGGTTTTTTCAACCATATTTTCTAAGCAGGCATGAGAAATGTACTCTGAAAAATATTCAATGGGTGTCATATCACACTCTGATGGCTGCACTGAATACTGGTCTTCACCTATAGGTGTGCTTTGGAGTGTAGGCGATTTTCTTCTCCATCTAATATCACTTTTTTCAGTAAACACCCACTCAGATGGAATAATAGAGTCTTCAACATTTGAGTCCTGTTCAAAAGTATGATTTTGGTCATCTTCTGTGCTACAACTATCGTCCTCCAGTTGTTCCTCTTCGTAATTTGTGACTACATCAGCACCTAAAAATGACAATGCAGTACAGCAACAACCAGGTCAAAATATATATAATAGTCAGGTGAGATCGATAGTTTTATTATTACATACCAGGTCTAGTGCATTGTGGAATAGATTCTGCATCATCAGGGCCACTTTCATCATTTTCTGAGAGCTCTAAGTCAGAAACCTCACCTGACATCAGCAAATCCAGTATTTGGGAAGCATCCCTCTCAATATGATAAAATTCTGAAAATCAATACGTCACATGTAAGCAATTTCATGAACAGTGTTGAAACAAGACGCAAATACCAAGTCTGAAGTAATAACATCAAGTACAACTACTGCAATATTGTACATAAATGCTTGGAATTTTATCTGCTGAACCTTTGGTAACATAAAATAAATTAGTTTCGTCCCCTACGTTACAAAAAAAGGCACAGTTGCATCACAGAAGTTATTTTCATATAGCAGAGATACATTACAAGCACACAAGTAAAAACAACCATTGGGACTAAATGTCCATTTCAATGGACATCAGTTTTGTAATGTCGATAATACAGTGATTTTCCGAAGCATGTATCTAATTTTGCTATAGAAAGTATCCAAAACCTTACTAAAACAAATAAAACTTAAAAACAAGGGGAACTCTAACCTTTAAACACGTACAATTGGTCGAAATATGTACCCACCTTTTACATGCTTCCTCTATGCGGCCATCTTGTTCAAACAACGTCCAAATACTTCGTGACTTCACCACTAGATGGCAGGATCGCTCATCAGATTGAACCACAAGACTTCCATTGCGACGTACAAGCAATCCTAAAAACATCTGTGCTCTCAGATATGAGATATTACTCTCGAGAAGTAGTGTCCATTGAAATGGACGAGGGGTCTGAAAGGGTTAATAATCCGAGCCGTTTTTCTTCCTTTTGAGTTACGATAGTATACCTGGATTTTGGTTACGTAGCTTCTGTACCTGTGTAAATGCTATGGTTCGATTGGAACAGAAGCATTCGTTGCGCTTCAGACGATGTTGAAACAGTAACGCATGAACTCTACGTTTGGCCAATCGAGATTCGGAGATCAACACCAACCGCTTCCTCACACGTTAATTTTCACGCCTCGTTCTTACCGACAGTAAACTCGTATCGCTAGTGTGCTGAGAAGGTCACAGAACCTAACATGTCGGTAAAGATACTCGAAAAGGGAACGTCCAGTAGAGGCTTTCTCGCTACCATAACAAATGTTACGTCACTCGCTCTGAAATGGTAGGTCATGCAACAGCGAACATAAAGGACTTTGTACTAATGAAGAGGAAAGAATGCAAGGGACTAGAGACGATAATCGCTGTTCAGGTTGTGATGAGGAAAAGCATTTTGGTCCTGTAACTTGCGTATCTGCGTGTTTGTTGATTACGCTCTCAATGAGATTTACACGGATGGAGATGGATTGTTTTATACCATGGAACATCACCAGTACGATATTTGCCAAACGTTTTGGAGATATTCGTCACGTAACGGATATTAAATGGTTAACTTTGTTCCATTCAAATCATGCACATCAGCACCATCAGTACGACCTGTGGTTCCAATCGACGAGAGTACACTCTTGTATTCATTGAGCCATATAACCAGTCTGCCGCTGAATGTTGCCATGAGAAATTTTGTGCTCAAAACACATACTGTATGAGTTCATGAAGTCCTCTAGCTGGAGTCTGGTGTGAAAGTACACGTAACCCAGTCGCATCCCAACCACGCTCTGTGGGTAAGAAAACAGGGTACCGAGTGCGACGGTCAAGAATCCGTGCACTGCTCAAGGCGTCTGAGGTGCAAAATCCGCATTGTGTCCTGCAGTATGCTACTGCAGTATGTCGTTTGGAAGCCTGGTCATGAAGAGAATGATAACAGGACGTATCATTCCTGCCACTTTCTGAAGAGCATTCAGTATTCCTTCGACAGTTACCAGGTCTGTACTCTTGTCACATCCATTAGCTGCCCCCACCAAGGTTCCAGGAATTAGAGTGGATTAGGCCTCGAGAATCAGTGCCTACTATGATTTTTCACCAGATCGTATTGGTCTTAGTCCGTCTGTGTCACCCAGTGAACGAGGCCACATGGGTTTCATACTCATAAACTATTTTTTTAAGTGTGGCACCTACAACTCGATCATTGAATTGTGGATGAAAAAGAAAAAACATAAGTCTGGCGCTGCAACCACATCTTATTAAATGTGTGAAATTAGCAATTTATTCCCTAAATCGTTTCAGGCAAATGCCGGGATGGTTCCTTTGAAAGGGCACGGCCGATTTCCTTCCCAATCCTTCCCTAACCCGAGCTTGCGCTCCGTCTCTAATGACCTCGTTGTCGACGGGACGTTAAACACTAATCACCACCACCACCACCAATTTATTTATCAAACTGTTTGGGGGCCACTATTTTCCACCAGTCCCATACTGCCTGCAATTGAAGCAGTGTCCTAGAAATATCTGAAAAGTAATCTGATGATGCGACAGGTGTATGGCTGTCTCCAAAACACTGTGAGCGGTCACCTGAGCTTTCAACATAGCCTTGTGGATGTCAGAATTGTGGTGTCACCGCCAGACACCACACTTGCTAGGTGGTAGCCTTTAAATCGGCCGCGGTCCGTTAGTATACGTCGGACCCGCGTGTCGCCACTATCAGTGATTGCAGACCGAGCGCCGCCACACGGCAGGTCTAGAGAGACTTCCTAGCACTCGCCCCACTTGTACAACCGACTTTGCTAGCGATGGTTCACTGACAAAATACGCTCTCATTTGCCGAGACGATAGTTAGCATAGCCTTCAGCTACGTCATTTGCTACGACCTAGCAAGGCGCCGTGTTCAGTTACTATTGATATTGGGAATAATGTACAGTCAAGAGGGACGTTCATCATAAATGGATTAAAGTTAAGTATTCCACCAGCTACGTCCGTTTTTCTAAATTCTAATTTCCTTGACCTGTTCAAGACCCCACGCCAGCCTGCGTGAGCTAAAACGCGTGCCTTTCGGCTTCCTCTAATAACACGGTTTTGGCTCTCCTGCCAACCCACAATAAGAATGATCCGCATGGATTGGACTGTCCGATAGTTAGAATGTTCACCATAAGATCACGTGCATTTATTAAAATTTAGTGCAATGTGAGAAATGGGTATATTGTAATTATGAAATAAAACACTCGTTCACACAAACCCCTATTTTCACACTGCAAGACGAAGAATTATCCGTATGGGACGGTAATCGGTAGATGCGATGTACATGTACAAACAAAAAAAATTAATTCAATTTCAGAAAAAACTGGATGATTTATTATAAGGAAGTCAAACAATGGAAAATCCAGAATGGAATGTAACAATATTAGAGAAGAAAAGTTGTTACCATATAGCGGAGCTGCTGAGTCGCGATAGGCACAGCAGAAAGATTCTGCATCTGCAGTGACGAGCAGTCCCTCTCAAAATGTACCGAGGGTGTCACTGAAGCCTTCACTGACCTTAATTATCCTCCCAACCTTGTACAAAAACGAATATCGCATGCCTTATCATTCCAGTCCCCCACCAACTCCCAAAGTCCACAGTCCAGCCACAGAGGACGATTCCCCTCGTAACTCTCATTCGGGGCTGGAGCAACGGAATTACATTCTCTGCCAGGTTTTCAATTACCTCTCGTGGTGCACTGAAATGAGAAAAGTCCTGCCCACTATCCTACCACCCCTCCTACAGTGGTATTCCGCTGTTCACCTAACGTATACAATATACTCGACCATCCTTACCCAAACCCTGCCCCCAATGACTTACCTCATAACTCATATCCCTGTAATAGACCTAGAGCAAGACCTGTCCCATACATCCTCCTACCACCACCCACTCCAGTCCAGTCACTAACATCACCTATACCATCAAAGGCAGGCTACCTGTGAAACCAGTCATTTACAAGCTAAGCTGCAACCGCTGTGCTGTATTCTATGTAGGCATGACAACCAACAAGCCGTCTGTCTGCATGAATGACCACCAACAAACTGTGGCCAAAAAACAAGTGGGCCTCCCTGTTGCTGAACATGCTGCCAAACTTGATATCTCAATGACTGCTTCACAGTCTGTGCCACATGGATCCTTCCCATCAACATCAGTTTTTCTGAATTGCACAGATGGGAACTTCCCCTGCAATACATCCTACGTTCCTGTAACCCTCATGGCCTCAGTATTCTTTACTCACTGTCCTCACCCATCCAGCCCCCTCGCTATTCCCACTCCAGGACTACAAAGCCATCATTTCACCACCACACCCAGTCTTCTAATTTCTTTCTATTTCTCTCGTTTCCGCTACTTACCCTCCCCCTCCCCACCTTCTCTCCTGCCCTCCTTCTAAACTGCAGCACTTCATTGTCCGCCACCCCCACCATACTACCGCTCCCCCTCCCTGCCCCAGTCTCCTCCTTATCCCCACCCAATCACCACTCCCATCATGCACTGGTGCTGCTGCTCACAGTGTGGTTTCAGTTGTCTGAGACCACAGACATGTGTGCAAGTTGCGTTTGCGTGAGTGTGTGTGCACATATGTGTATGTGTGTCTATTGTTGACAAAGGCTTTAATGGCTGAAAGCTATAATTGTGTGAAACTTTTTATTGTGCCTATCGTGACTCAGCATATCCGCTATATGGTAAGTAGCAACTTCTCTTCTCTAATATTATTGTAAGGAAGGAACTTCATAAACTGAGGAAGTTATTGACATGTTGATCCACTTCTGACCCTTATGCAAGTATTTATTCGGCTTGGTATTGATTGATAAGAGTTGTTGGATGTCTTTCTCAGGAATATACGTGCCCTTTTCTGTTCAACTGGCTCGTTAGACCGTCAAACGTCAGAGCTAGTTGAAGAGCTCTGCTCATAATGCACCAAACATTCTCAACTGGGCAGAGACCCAGCGACCTTGCTGGCCAAGGTAGGGTTTGGCAAGCTCGAAGGCAAGCAGTAGAAACTCTCGCTGTATGCGGGCGGGCATTAGCGTGCCGCCCGCCTGCTTAGCTGGGTGGTAACATGCTCACCTCTCATGCAAGCCAGCCCAGGTTCGATTCCCGTCCGGGTTAGAGGATTTTCTCCGCTCGTGGACTGGGGGTCGCGTTGTCTTCATCGTCATTTCATCCTCATCTCAGTGGTGCAAGACGACCAGTGTGGCGTCGAATGAAATAAGACTTGCACTAGACGGCCGAACTCCTCCCGGCCAGCGATGCCATACGCTGATATCCATTATCGTGCTTAAACGTAAGCCCAGGGTGACTTGCCTTAAAGAGCAACAAGACGGGGAGAATAATATCGTCAACGTACCGCTGTGTACTGTGAGGGTGCCGTGGATGACAACCAAAGGGTCACTCCTGGCTGTCGGGCCGTATGGCGGGAAACAGTCAGGTTGGCATCTCAACGCTGTCTGCGGCGTCTCGAGACACGTCTTCGATGGTCATCGGGGCTAATTTCAGGGTGAGACTCATCACTGAAGACATTACTACTACAGCAACGAGATTTCACCCCGAATGGCTCCGACATCACTGTAAATGGGCTTTATAGTGTACAGAAATCAAAGGTGTGGGCGCAAGACGAGCAGTGAACTCACCCTCCTTTCTGTCAGGCGCGTGTTCCTGGTCCTTGTAGTCCCTGAAGTACCAGCTGCACATCAGATCGATGGTGATGATGAATGCCAGACTCTGAGTGCCTCTCAGTCGTGTGTGTAGGTCGGCCATGGTTCATCCATTCCTGCCAAAATCGTCGCTCCTACTTGGACGTCGAGCGATTCGCCGATTACTCAAACTGCTCTCTTTGAGTCCAACTACATGTACTCTCTCAAATCCTGACACCGGAATATACTGTTCATGCGTCTGTCTCCGAGGCATACTTACCGTCCAACTGAGTACACGGAATGATATTCACAAAGTCTATTATCGACATGTCCTCTGTTTCCTACCCTTGGCAGCTGCTCGGTGAAATTGCGCTGCAGCATCACACATACATCCATTGGCCGTCAAAGTTTATTATTTTGCATTTTATGTCGATATCTGTATGGATAACAGTTTTTGATATAATTCCTCCGTGCTGCGTCCTACTAACAAATACATGAACAAGAAGTAACCATAGGACCTATTTCATCTTTAATAATCCAGAGAACTTGAAAACTGACAGTTACTAACATGGAACAGTTGTAATATAACTCTTAAATGAGTTCATGTGAAGGGGACGAAACTAGTATATTGCACATGACATTATTACAAAACAAATCCGTGATGGATGGACAAAGATTGGCTGATTGCGTCAGAAGAACGAAAAACTACAACATGCATCTAATATCAGTGATCGAGTCATGACTAGGCCTCCAATAATTCAGGAAGAGGTATAAGAGTCGCGGAACTTCCTTGATTCTGACAATGTGCTTACAAATGCCCAGTAAGTCTCATACCGTGCTTGCCTAAGCCGAAATTTGCCACCATATTCTGCATTCAGTAGTGCGGAAAGTGGTGACAGTTATGATCAGCTGTAGTCGGTGGCACATCAGCTGCTGACTGTGGGAACGTCCCTCTTCAGAATCATCAGAGGACGTACTCTCTTCAGAATCCACAGCTTAAGTGTTCTCTTCCAAAACAGATTTCTCTCTACTAGTCTATGCAAATCTCATGTATCAACAAAAAAGGCTCTGCAAAATGCTGGCCAATGATATTATTGTTAACAAAGAAACCAATTCCCCACCAAACAATGTTAACCAACTGTCTGACTCCCATGTATGCAATTCTTTAACAGTTCTGTGTTACGCTCCTACTCCTCACTCAATTTATTTCACTTCAGCCAATATGCTAGTCTCCATGTCCGAATTTCTTGGAAACTGATTTGCTGACTTCCCCGTCTCTGCTATTTTATTTAAGATTAATCAGTGAGGAGCCCTGTTACAACTTTTAATGAGAGACAGTGTTCACCCCACATAAAGCTGTGCCAGAAAGTCGTCACAGTATTTTACAAAGACAAAAAGAAATTCCTGAACACGATACACCTATGTGGCTTCTCATGGGGTGCAGATATCAGTCAGTGTCTGTGGTGGACATTCACGACAGCATTCCACGAAGGCTACATGTCAGTGAAAAATAAACTTCGTTTGAGACGTAACTTGATGGCAGATTAAAACTGAGTGCCGGACCAAGACTCGAAATCCGGACCTTTGCCTTTCGCGTTCAAGTGCTCTACCATCCAAGCTACACAAGCACGACTCACGACCCGTCTTCACAGCTTTACTTCGCAGGAGAGCTTTCGAAGGTAGGAGACGAGGCACTGGCGGAAGTGAGGCTGTGGGGAAGGTGGGGTCTTGAGTCGTGCTTGAGTAGCCTAGACGGTGCCGGCACGGTAGCTGGGCGTGTCCGGTCAGAGAGCCGGTTGGCCTCTGCGATAAAAAAAACTGAGTGGAAGGATCAACCAACGAACTTGAACGGATGTCATGTGACGACCGCAACGACCAAACACAACGATATAAAAAAAATTAAAAAAGTATAAAAAAGAACCTGTAGAGCATAGAGCACTTGCCCGCGGAAGGCAAAGGTCCCGAGTTCGAGTCTCAGTCCGGCACACAGTTTTAATCTGCCAGCAAGTTTCATGTCAGCGCACACTCTGCTGCAGAATGAAAATCTCATTCTCGTTTGAAACATTTTTCACTAGATGGCACAACTTGTAAAAATGAAAATATCGCACATGTGCAGGTGCTTGTCCTGGCATATTATACAATGTCTTTAAATAGAAGCCTGAACACCATATTCCAAAAGGTGCATTATAAAAAAAAAAAAAAGCTGTCAGACAGCGACTCCTATGCGGCAGCGTTAAACAATGCTTTGCGTGTGGCACTGTAGCTGTTGGAGGTAGACTCTTCTCCTGGTCCTCTTGCATTTTTCTCTGAAAGACGAGCTGAAAATCCCAGCAGGGGTCCAACTAAACAGTGAGTCACCACACTCCTGTCCGCAGCTCGTGGTCTCGCGGTAGCGTTCTCGCTTCCCACGCACGGGGTCCCGGGTTCGATTCCCGGTGGGGTCAGGGATTTTCTTTGCCTCGTGATGACTGTGTGTTCTTCATAACCATTGATGCACGCAAGTCGCGGCGGCCGAACTTCATCGCATGGGGCCTCCCGGCCAGCAATGCCACACGATCATTTCACTACCCTCCTGGTCTTCTCTGCCTACATGGCTCATCATAGATCTGACTGAACTCCGAATACATCACTGGTGTCCAAAATTAAAGCAAAGAAACCGAAATTGTGCAAGGTCGCATCTCTTTTTACCACAAAACAGTGTAATCAGGTGATAGTAAAGTAGTAACAATATGACGAATACAGAACGTACACAACTGCAACATGCTTAACGGTAGATAAAAATGTTCTTCCTATTTTCCAACTTAAAGGATTTACACACACATTCTGACAACTGGTTAATACGCTCAGTATGGGGTGTGACCACCTCTGGCAGCACTACAGGCCAATGTGACGACGGTGCCTGCTGTCAATGACGTCATCAATGTCATGTTGAGGCAATAATGCCCATTCATCCTTCTGCGCTGCTTGAAACTCTTGGAGAGTGGTTGGTGGATGCTGACGTGATGCAGCCCGTGTCCCTAGCGCATGCCAGACGTGTTCTATGGGATTCAAATCAGGAGAGCGAGCAGGCCACGCAACGCGTATATTATCTTCCGTTTTCGACAAAAATATCAACAACGTGTGCTCTGTGAGGTCGAGTGGGGCCCACAGCACCTCACAAGAAGCGCACATTAGGTCCCAATATCTCGTCACGATGCCTGACAGGCGTTAAACGTTGCCAATTTAACCATACAATTTCATGAAGAGGTATTCGAGTGCTCACCATATCCCTACCCACACCATTAGGGATCATCCTCGATACCGGTCTCTTTCCTAAATGGTTGGGTCCGGAAATCGTGTACCACGTTCCCTTCAGATGCGAATCCGTCGAGAATCACTGTCCAGACCATCTGCAAAAGAACATTGGCCCACTGTTCGGCCGTCCAGATGGCATGCTGACGGCTCGACTGTAAACGACTTCTTCTGTGAAGACGCGTCAGAGTTACACACACCGACAGTAAAGGCCACTCTGCCGAAGCCTTCTGTACACCCTTTGCCCCTCTACAACACCCTCAGTGGATGTTGCGAGGTAAGATGACAGTTGCTGTGCAGTACTAAGGCGATACCGTCGTGCCCTTACGGCCAAATAATGGTTCTCTCTTTCTGATGATACACGTAGTCAGCCCCGCCCTGATCTTCGGGATACAATTTCCATCTCTATAAACTATCGCCACATCCGAAAAACAACAGAACGATTCACAATAAGGTATCGGGCCGCATCAGTTTGCGACTGTTCTGCTTTCAATCTTTCCATGGCTCTTCACCGCAGGGAGCCTGACAGGCGTCTTCTCTGTGCCTTGTTGTATCGCCTGCGACTGTGTGCACAGAGATTTTGGACGTGGGAGTACCCGGGAAACACTATCCCGTTCCTGACCTCATCGTTGATGGGGTTGTACATTGACCAGATTGCCATCTCCCGTGCAGGACACGATCGTACGGACGTCTGTTGACAATTTGTATGTTTATATTGTGGATTAGGCACAGGAAGAGGAAATAGTGGTTTGTTGGTTTAATTTTGGACCCCAGTGTATTTATTACTTGACGGGGATGGAGCTGAGATTGTGACGAATGTAAATCAATGGTGAACGAAACATATGACATACCAGTACAACGATAACTAGACTGCCAACGAATTTTAAAGCCTTTGAGTCTTTTGCAGTGACACACTTCAATAAAATCGTCTTGGTTTGCAAGCTGCGTCACTTCAAATGAAATAGCCGAGCTTGTGAAAGCTGCCAGCACCAGTCATCAGGAAAAAAAAATCACTTATTGCACTTACTTGCTCCTGTGAACGTGTACTCGTTATGCAGGTCTTGGAGTCACTCACGTCCATCTAGAAAGTATTTACTGAGGTTAACGAAGGCGATGTTAGCCTGATCTACTCGACGATGCATTTTAGCTACAGTCTAAATGATCGTCCTAAGAAATACCAAATTAAGATCAGCCTGAAGATGTCTAAATAAGGTGAAACACGTAGTTGATAAATAAAAAAACTAAAATTGCAACCAAGACTGTTTTCAACTAATACACGCATGGGCTAAAGGCGATTTGACAACTTGTAGCAGCTCCGAACTGTCGTGGGACCAAGTGACATTATGTAATGCGAAGAGGCCGGCGCCATGTTTGAAACTGTAAGGAGGAGAGTAACGCCTGGTGCTGACTGAGGGAACTCTGACAGCACAACTGTATGCCACTAACATTCTGCCTCCTCTGGTGTTACATCTCATGTGACACTTTCATGACACCATTTTTCAACGGAACAATGCTCGTCCACTCGTGTCACGTAGCTGTATGAACTCTCTAGGCAATTTTGAGGTACTCTCGTGGTCAGCAAGATTCACAGTTATGTCACCGATAGAGCATCCATAGGACCAGCTTAGGCTTCAACGCTGTTCCAGTGCCAACATCCAGGACCTCATGGACCAATTGAAACAGGTGTGGCCAGTTTGTCTCTGGAGAGGATACAGTGGCTTTGGGACACCCTTCACAACCGAATCAGTGCGTGCATCCAGGCCAGAGGATTTGCAAAGTCGTACTAACAAGTGGGCTGATGCTACTACGCTTTTTGTAAATTTTATGTTGTAACGCGTAAAAAAAAAACATCTCTTACCCTCTCAGGCCGTGAAGTTTCGTTTCATTCCCGTCTACTCGTCTGGTTGCTTCGCGTTTGCTAGTCAGGCAGTGTATTTTTTCATCCTGCTTTCGTGCTTTCGTTACAGGCCGGCAGACAGCCGGGAGAATACCTGTGGCGTTAGGTCAGCTGGGCTGCCTCACGTAGCCCCCTTGTAGGCGGCGCCGATTCGCAACAGTGTCTGCAGGCGGATGCAGGCGACCTTTCCGCCGGCTGGCGCAGCGCCGCTCATCCGACAGCCTCACCGGGTCACCTGGAAGGCACGGCAGCCGACCAACAGCGCAAGCTCTCTGCATCATTCAAGCGGCAACACCTGCTGCCTCGAGCATCTCGCGGCTGCCAACACCTGGGTCTGGCATTGCATTTGCTCGACCACGTCCTGCGGCCATTAGGGGCGCGGCGGTAGACAAGAAGGTGTCGTTGCGGTCTTCAGTCGGAGAACAGGTTTCAAGCAGGTCTGCAAGCTACTACAACCTGTGTAAACATCTTCATCTCTGCAGCCTACGTCCATTTCAGCTGCTTACTGTAGCCAAGCATTCGTTTACCTCTAGAATTTTTACAACCTGGTCTTTGCTCCATTATTAAGCTAACTACGCTATCCGTGTGTTTCAAATGGCTCTGAGCACTATGGGACTTAACATCTGAGGTCATCAGTCCCTTAAAACTTAGAACTGCTTAAACCTAACTAACCTAAGGACATCACACACATCCATGCCCGAGGCAGGATTCGAACATGCGACCGTAGGATATCTGTGTCTGCACACCCATATGTAATGTGGAATTGAACACTAGTTGTCACGCGAGACGGACCCGTCAATGCAAAAGGAGGCGTGGAGTATTGTGTTATCACTAGAGAAGCAACAACAGCAGAATGGATCAGTCAGGAGAGCTCACTGATTTGAATACGGATTGGTCAATGGATGTCACCTGATTAATATATTCACCATAGACATTTCAACACTTCTAAAGCTGGTCATGCGGGGATGTGGCTGTAAAGTGAAACGTGAACGAAGAAGCACAGTTGAACCAAAAATTCAAAAATTCAAATAGCTCTGACCACAACGGGACTTAACATCTGATGTCATCAGTCCCCTAAACTTAGAACTACTTAAACCTAACTACGAGGGTCATTCCAAAGAAATGCACACTATTTCTGTAAAAATACAGTTTTCATTCTGCATATGTGAAAGTTTTACAGTGTGTAGATACATCCTTCCCGCTTGTTTTCAAACTTAGTTCAACCTGTTGCCGTGAGTGGCGCCTTCACAGCATGTCTTCAAGATGGTTGCCACACTTGTTCGTCAGAAGCAACGTGCTGTCACAGAATTCCTGTGCTGTGAAAACGAGACAGTGCGGAAAAAAGTGTATGGATATGCTGCTGTCGATCGTAGTACAGTTAGTCGGTGGGCAAGCAAGTTACGTGATGAAAGCGGGCACGGCAATATTGAGGACTGTCCTCGCAGCGGCAGGCCTCGTACTGCACACACTCCAGACAATGTGCAGAGAGTTAACGAATTGGTGACTGCTGACAGACGCATCACAGTGAACCAATTGTCACGCTACGCTGTGATAGGGGAGGGACGTGTTTGCAGAATACTGAAAGTGTTGGCGTTAAAGGTTTGTGCCAGGTGGGCTCCCAGGATGTTGACAGTGGCTCACGGTGTTTCTCGATTCCGAAGGACTCTTGCTTGTGGACATCATGCCAAGTGGAACCACCATAAATTCTGACGTATATGTGACGAACCTGGAAAAACTTCAAGCTCGACCGAGTCGTGTTCGACCACATCGGCAAAAGCAGGATGTTTTGCTGTTGCACGACAATGCACAGCCACATGTCAGTCAACAAACCATGGAAGCGATCACAAAACTCGGATAGGCAACACTGAAACTCCCTCCTTACAGTCCTGACCTGGATCCATGTGACTATGATCTCTTTGGGAAACTGAAAGACTCTCTTCGTAGAAGAAGGTTTGATGATGATGACTCCTTTGTGCACGCTCCCAAACAGTGGCTCCAACAGGGTGGTCCAGAATTTTACTGTGCGGGTATACAGGCGCTGGTTCCAACATGGTGTAAGGCATTTGAGAGGGATGGAAATTATGTGGAGAAATGAAAATATTGTTCCTATAGGACGTATCTACACACTGTAAAACTTTCAAACATGATTTTAAAAAAATAGTGTGCATTTCTTTTGGAGTGACCCCCGTATCTTAAGGACGTCACACACAGCCATGCCCTAGGCAGTATTCGAACCTGTGACCGTAGCAGCAGCGCGATTCTTGACTAAAGCGCCTAGAACCGCTCGGCCACAGCGGCCGGCTTAGGGTGGTTGTACCAAATCGCATAAAGTCTAGGAAAGAATCAATCGGGAGCTCCATATTCCTCCCAGCAGTTTCAGCTAGCACTAGTATAGTGACTGTACGTAGGGAGTTAAGAAGAAACGGGTACAATGATCGAGCTGCTCCTCAGAAGCTGCACCTCTCTTTACTTAGTGCTAAGCGACGCCTGAGACGGTGTAAGGAACGAAGCCACTTCGGAGTGGTGAATCACGCTACCGAAACAAGGCAGTGGCTCTGGGGTATATTTGGAGAAATTGTGTTGCAGCAACAAGAGACCAGTGAGGATGTGGTGGTAATGTTACAGTATGGGGCTGTTTCACGTGGCTCAAGAAAAACGATAAGTGCGGAAGGATCTGCACATATCTGACAGCACTGTGTACTGCACACAATAGAGAAACAGCTCGTGGACGATCATTGTTTTTATCAGCATGGCAACGCACACTGTCATAAAGCAGCTACTTTGGGGCAATGGTTTGTGGGCAATAAGATTCCTGAAACGTACTGGGCTGCCCAGAGTCCCCACCTGTACACAATGGAACACCTTTGCGATGCGTTAGAACGTCGACTTGGCTTCAGACACATGCCTCCAACACCACTACCTCTTCTGGTTTCGGCTCCTGAGGATGAATGGGGTTCGTAATTGTTAAAGTGTTCGTGGCCACTTGTTGACAAACTGCCTGGTCACGAGGGATGGTGAGACCCTGGGACACAACGTGTATCGCAAATACGGACCGATAACTGCACAGACTTTCAAATTACCACTCGCGCCAGAAAAGAGGCATGATGAATAGGCTCGTAACGCGAGCAAGACGAGTAGGCGAGCCGCAGCAACTCAGATGCGAGATGAATTACCTGGAAAGCGTTCTGTGGATGATGGGTACATAGGTACTCCACCTATTACGAGTACAAAAGAAGTGTCACAGAATCAACACTCAGCGAAGAGACACATCGGAGAAAGAAAAGTCGGGTATGGCGTTTCTGCCATATATTTGCAGAGTGACGCACATAATCGGGCGCATATTGCGTAAACACGACTTAAAGACCAGTTATAAAGTGACAAAGAAGATCAAAGAATTTCTCACATCGGCAAAGGAGAAAAGGGACACATTAAAATTTTTGGGAATATACTGCATAGAATGTACATGCGGAAAAGTCTATGTATGAATGACTGCTAGATCAATCAATGACAGAATCATAGAATATAAGAGGCAATGCAGGTTGGGGCAGATGGAGAAATCGGCCGTGGTCGAGCACCCGCTGCAGAGGACGGAATACGTAGTAAAATTCACCGACACGGAAGTGGAGAAGAGCTGTCACACTCGCTTGTTCAGACAAGCTACAGAAATACACAAACATGACAATAGGTTCAAGAACAGAGGAGAAAGCCTCAAGGTGAACAGATTGTGAATTCCCATGCTGCAGCGAACGACCGTTGCAGGTAGTAGGGTGAGGACCGCAGCGGAAATGACCACGGAAAAACCCTTGGACGTTGGCGAGCCAATTACCCATAATCTGCGACCGCGAGCTCGACTCTAATCCACGACCGTCAATGAAGGATGTAGTTTTGACAATGCCAGCCACTGGTGCTGGCGAAATGTCAGAAAAATCATCAAACAAACATCGGCCGAAGAACTCGCGACAAAAGCCTGCAAGGTAGTTTGTCAAGAATGTAGTTCGATTCGTTTGCAGACACTCACACACATCACTGAAAGTGTCCCCAGCTGATTTCAAGCAGCAATAAAGGGCAGGAGTGAAAGTGGACACACCCCATATTGCACTCCGTCGTCAGGCCACGAGTGACCTACCGGGACCATCCGACCGCCGTGTCATCCTCAACGGAGGATGCACACACCCCATATTAATTGTCCACTAATAGGTGTTCGAATATTTTTCATGAGGTAGTGCATTCCAGGATGTGTCCTAACAACCAATCCCTTCTTTAATTCAAGTTGTACCATAAATTTCTTTCCTCCCTCTGAAAAGGTGAAATGGAGTAGCTTGGAAAGGAGCACCCACTACTTTCCTCCCTGCCCCAAAGATGCCTGATTAGATTTTTTTTAGATTAGATTTACTTTCATTCCAATTGATCCGTAGTGAGGAGGTTCTCCAGGATGTAGAACATGTCAGAAAAACAACAATACATGACAAATATTTACAACTCGAACAAATAAGCTAATGTACGATTCCACAGGTCCCAAGTAGCATGGTCATCATTTTTAATGAACGCTGTATGAAAGAATCATTTTACAAATACTAATGCACTGAATTTAAAATAAAAAAGTTTTTTATTTATTTATAACGTAATAAACGTGTAATACAACTACTAAATACTTATTTACAATGAACACATTACTGCACTGAACTGGTGCAGAAGTTAGATTGTACTTACACACACACACACACACACACACACACACACACACACACACACACACACACACACACTTACAATGAACACATTACTGCACTGAAATTGTGCAGAAGCGTCTCCTACTACAGACGTGGCGCGACATTGTCTTCACAAGTAATAGAGAAGTAGATTAGGTATGATGAGAGCTTAAGGGCAGCACAAATCTACTTAAATAAGGGGCGACAACGGACTCGTTTGGTTTGATAAAGATCCACAAAAATGTAATTAACGATGAAGGTCGCAAGACTGAACAAGATAAAAAGGTACTGAAATACCTGTCAAAAGTAAGTCGGCAAGATATATTTTTTTCTGGACTGGATGACAAATCTCTGTCACTCCAGAATGAGTAATCAGAAGACACAAAATGAAGAAATGAAAAAAAACAGAAATTGGGGGTGAGCGAGAGATGTACTGCGTATTGATGGCACATGGCAGGAGAAGTGGAAGATTAGCTTAGCGGAATCGTACAGGCGCCGATGATGCGGCTGCAATCGTTCATTACTATTTCTTATCGTGTTATCGAATGATCTGATTGTCGCAACTAGCGAGCAACAAGATCTTATAACTTTTCTTCCAACTAAATGGCAATCTTTTATCGATCTTCTGGTGCCTGTAGCACAGTCAAAGTGTCTCAACATGGCACCTTGACGGTAGACCATGTTGTCCGGATATATTCCGTACCAGCCACGGAAATACATCTTGACAGTCGAAGGCGGAGCTGTTGCTGTAGTAGTTATATTAAACTGTTGTGTCTAGACAAGAGTCTAGACACAGGGTGAGGTTACCGATAGGCACGCGTACACACACGCCGGCTGGCGTGAGTTCTGGAACAGGATACTTGATGAATGCTATAGAGAAAAATATGCAGCTCCTTGAATACTTAACTTTAATTCATCCTTGTGGTACATCGCTATTGACGCTACAAATGAGACTATCTCCAGATACGGTTAATTACAATCACTGTAAGGCTAATGGCGCCTTGCTAGGTCGTAGCCATGGACTTAGCTGAAGGCTATTCTAACTGTCTCTCGGCAAATGAGAGGAAGGCTTCGTACGTCTAGTCGCTAGCAATGTCGTCGTACAACTGGGGCGAGTGCTAGTCCGCATTCTAGACCTGCCATGTGGTGGCGCTAGGTCTGCAAGTGCTGACAGTGGCGACACGCGGGTCCGACACGTACTAATGGACCGCGGCCGATTTAAGCTACCACCTAGCAAGTGTGGTGTCTGGCGGTGACACCACATAAACCTTGGGTTATAAAGAATACTGCCTACTGCGCAGCAGATCAAGTTTTCGTGGTCATAGTAACTATGCTAATCTGCACAGTTTTGGGCGTAAGGTTCCCATACATTGACTTCTTCTGTCGGCCAGAACACCTTTGCTGGCTTCTCTCAATTGTACTCACGCATGAAGCAACGTACAAGCATTCAAGCTAGGCAAGAAGGTATCTCTTAGAACGGTAAATAACATCAGACGGAGATTAATAACTTCTTAAGTAATTGCAATTACGAACAGCAGAAGTTATCTACGTCATCCCCATACCAATGCATCGTTATCGTCTGTTTGGTATCTCTCCTTACCCTTCGCAATACAAATTAAAACAAATATCACATTTCAGTCAAACTGAATTAATATAATCGCTGACCTCAAAGGCTTGTCAATTTTCAGTTAACCAGATTCTGGTGTGGCTGTAACATTTTACCACCCACGGATAGTGTGGCATCAATTTCGGTTTCTTCTCATTAGCGATCACATCTATCGACCGCATATTCAGGATTGTGTTGTAGCAACACATTTGGTAAGGTTTTATTTTTTTCTTATCTGATCTGTTTATCGTCTACATTTCACTAACATACAAAGCCATAGTCCAGACAAATGCCTTCCGGTAAAGGAAACTGCAAAGAATTTCCAGGTATCAGATGAAATACTTTAACTGATAGACAAAAGAAAGTAATATGAACATATATCATAAAAGAAAGGATTGCAGCAACATGAATCAGATATGAAATCAAGAAGTAGCGCAATAAGTCTAAAGCTAAATGAGCGCACGAACAATGTAAACAAGTTGAAAAGGAAATGATTGTTAGAGAGGCTTGCCTTCTGTCTGTCTGTCTGTCTCTCTCTCTCTCCCTCTGTCTCTGTCTCTCTTTTTCTGTCTCTCTCTATATATATCTATCTATCTCTAATTTGGAGTCGCTTGCTCACGTCTATTTGTAAATGTCGGCTAACTTCTGGAACTGTTGTACAGACGAAATCCGTTTTGACTAACTGATACCACTGATTCACGGGGAAGGTTTTTGTACGTAAGTTATACATATTTCGTACAAGGCCATCTGAATTATGATGAATTAAAGTTAAGATGTGGAAAGAATGCCATTGGCGTCTAGCGAACTCTCGCCGTAGCCTGAGAGAGCAACAGCGCCTCGAGAATGCAGCAAGGATTCACATCTAGTGTGGTGGTCTAGCGGAAGAGTGGTTCAAATGGCTCTGAGCACTATGCGACTTAACTTCTGAGGTCATCAGTCGCCTAGAACTTAGAACTAATTAAACCTAACTAACCTAAGGACATCACACACATCCATGCCCGAGGCAGGATTCGAGCCTGCGACCTTTGCGGTCGCTCGGCTCCAGACTGTAGCGCCTAGAACCGCACGGCCATTCCGGCCGGCGCGGAAGAGTGTCGGAGAACATTTGCACAGCGAAAAAAGTTGCAAATGCAAGAATGTTGTGTTTTATTTTTTATGCTACGAGTAAAATGTTTTCCGAAAAGCTCTCCAAGTACTTTGTTTCGTTTACACACGGTACGTTCGTTCAGCAGACTAGCAAGTCACTCAGTATTGAGCTTTCTGCATTCCTTGAATCAGACCTTGAGGTGGACACGACTCTTTGCGTGGCAGGGCGAAGAAGTCTGCCATAAAAAGTCCACGTCACAGAATTGCAGCAACGAGGCTTAACAATGCCCCACAGTGCATGGTAAGCTTCAGAAGTGAAGTGCTGTAACTTGAGCTAAACACGTACATTATGCGTGTTTTCCTTATTGATCCTTTCATTTGTCCCGTCTCTGACAGCCTCCGATACCTATTGAATCACACACACACACACCTACCTATGACTCGTATATAATATTTACATTTATGGATGTCCACCTTATTGTATGGACGATGGACTTCAGCTGACGATACATACGAGAAAAAGTAAGACTACAGATGTCTCTTGAGAATGCCTTCATTCTATCACACGACTCGTTTCGGCGGCACATTACCGCCATTCTGAGGCCCCACCACTGCCAAAAAAGTATTTGATTTCCTTGGCGCATTTGCTGTGGGATCCTTGTCACTAGGACAACTGGGCTAGCGACTCGACTCGCTCTTTACCTAATCGGATAGTGCCTGGTTATGTCTAGGTTGTGCAAGTTAAGTGCTTTGCACTATTGCTGCGCTTCCTAAAGTGTATTTTAGGTGGTCCTATAGTTTGTGTTGGTCCTATTGTGTGATGAGCATTTTATGGTGGTTAATATACATTGCTGTGGCGATTCTTACTGCCTTAGCAGGTCGCGCCATCTTGTGGTGCCCCTTCTATGAGTTTTATTCCCGAGGTTCGAACCAGTCTGACTGCTGTGGTTTCTCGTAGAAAAGTCGAGCAGTCTGTTTAATTGAATCCTTTTTTGGCTGCAGTCCTGTGATATTATGTAACTCCCTAGTGGCAGTTTCATGATCATCCTAAGTATTCTACCCTGGAGGCCCTGCAATCTTCGGATGTGGCAGTCTGCCGCATTGCCCCACACGGCTGCCGCATACTCCATTACCGGCCTTATAAGGGCGAGAAACAGCGTAATACCGCAGCGTGTGGGTAGGGTTGTCTTTGGGTTGAAGATTGGGTACAGTGCTCTCAATCTTCTGTAGGCTTTACCCTTAATATCCCGTAAGTGTAGCCCCCATGTGAGGTGCCTGTCCAGGGTCACTCCGAGGTTGTTCGCGGTGTGAGTCCATGGGACGGGGCCTCCCATGATCCGCACCGGCTGTAGGTCAATAGGGATTCTTTTCCTCGTGAAGATGATTGCCTGACTTTTGCTGGCAATGTATTTGACCGGCCACTTTCTGGTCCATGTGTCTATAAAAAATGGCATCTTCCT
Source organism: Schistocerca cancellata (assembly GCF_023864275.1). Lineage (NCBI taxonomy): Eukaryota > Metazoa > Arthropoda > Insecta > Orthoptera > Acrididae > Schistocerca > Schistocerca cancellata. The sequence goes on from NC_064634.1 coordinate 169,704,351, forward strand.
GAAAAGAGTCAAGTTTTGAGACCCTCTTCTCTAGTAGCCTTTTTTCCCAGGTGTCTCCAATTTAGATGATTCACTTGAGCTTTCTTTTTTGAATTTCTCCTTGCAGATTATTATTACTGATCGTTCGCTAACTTGCAGAGCAGCTGCAGTTCGCTCCACCACCTTATCCAAAGGAACGAGAGGCCCTCCTGCATCCCTCCCTCTCTCAAAATACTCCCTTAAGGAACACACGTATTCACGCGCCTGACTGCGTATAACGCCACGCTTTGGAGGTTTCATGGAAGTGTTCAGCCTCGGCCTCCCTCTCTTGCGACTGCTTGTATCAGACATCGAAAACGCGCGAAGCTATAAGTCACTCAAATCTCGCACCCGCACGTCTACAACGGCTCGCTGCGGACTGGCTGGAACAATGCCTTAGTCAGCTAAGCAGAGCGAAGTGGCAACGCAGTGGCAGCCGACAGCACCGGCTGCCATTGGTTTATTGGTGGCGGGTTGCCTGTCAAGTGACAACTAGTTTAAATAATATAGAGCGTCACATGCCGTCTGCAGGCGGCGGCGCATGAGGTTCGCATTCGTGCTTGTGGAATACACCGCGGTGTTGTCCGCGTATAATGCGAGCGAGACTCTGTTAGCCTTTGGCGTGTCCGAGGTATACAGGGAGTATAGCACGGGTCCGAGAACAGAACCCTGCGGTACTCCCGCCTGTATGAGCCTTACTGTAGATATGCCCGCTCCCGCACGGACATTGAACGTTCGTCCACTGAGGTGAGACTCGACGAGACTTACGTGTCGCGTCGGTACCCCCAGTACCGTCCTCAACCAGACTTAGCAGCCGGGCTAGCTTTCATCACGAGTCTATATAACTCGACACCGCGCTGTCTCTAGTGCATTGGAGCTAGCGCACGTGTGCTATTAACAAGGATGTCACAGTAAATGCGCCAAGGAAATCAAATACTCTTTTGGCAGTGGTGGAGCATGAGGATGGAGGTAATGTGCGCCGAAACTACTCGTGTGATGGAATAAAGACATTCTCAAGATACAGCTGCGGTGGTAATTTTTATCATAAACATTTACATTGATTGTGAACATGTTACTTACATCACGATATGCTCCCATCATTCCCACGAGACTTCACTCGAAATACCAATTCAAATAGGAATGCATAACATTAATGCACCTGGACAACTTCCCTAATGTGCGATGCTTACATCACGTAAGTTATATGAAACTGATGATATACAGTTACTTAACGTCGCTCTCTGAAATTTATTCTAAACTCTGCGCAGTAGTCCGCAAACAAACTACGCTACGCCACACAGGTAGTCAGGCCGTCGATACTTAATTCTACCCATGCGAAGCGGGCAGGATCGGTACTTCAGTACACAGAAAATTCAAATTAGGTTTCGAAGAATTTAAACGCAAAGGGGTCAACATAACGAGCGCACAAGATACTCCACTGTTAAAGGCAGAGGGGAGAGCGGGTCGCTAGAAAGAGTGCATTGAGGGATACAACAAAGAAGAGCGACTGTCTGATAGCATGATACAGGATGAAGTGGGCGTCGAATTGGTGGAAGGCGGGATTCAGTGTTAGATTCAAAAAATTGTTCAAATGGCTCTGAGCACTATGGGACTTAACATCTGAGGTCATCAGTCCCCTAGAACTTAGAACTACTTAAACCTAACTAACATAAGGACATCACACACATCCATGCCCGAGGCAGGATTCGAACCTGCGACCGTAGCGGTCGCGCGGTTCCAGACTGAAGCGCCTAGAAGCGCTAGGCCACCGGCGGTCGGCTTCAGTGATAAGAGTCACAATTTGGCAGATCTCTAGAAAGCTTCAAATCAAGGGAAGCACACAGGATAGATGGCACCCCCGCGCGATTTCTGAAATCATTGTAGGAAGTGTTAATCAAGTGAGTATTCTGATTAATGAGTAGAATATATTAAGCTGGAAACAGGCCATCGTAGACGCGGATGAACATCATCCACAAAATCCAGAAGACACAAGGTCAGATAAATAGAAGTCTAGAAAAACACACAGAAGCATGGAAAAGAAACTTGAGACGGTGTTAGATAACGATCACATGAGCTTTGGACACCAGAGAGTTAGCGGTAAGGTAGCATTTAATAACGCAAGCGAGGGTTTACCGAGCGAGGAAGGCGCTCGAAAATGTAAAGACTGGAAAAGTATCTGAAATCTTTTCAAAAACTGGTATACGTGGAGAGTGACGGGTAATATAAAGTATGTAGTAGAACCAAAGGGAATAATAAGAAAGAAACACAGGTGAGAAATGCGAGAGGTAAAAGGTTCCAAGGCAAAGAAATATTGTTTCTTGTTTACTGTGCAATTTGTTCGTGAAGAAGTTGGAGCACATAAAAGAAAGATTCAGATCTCGTAATTATAAATGAAACGCACTAAATTGTGGATGTTCTATAGTATTAATTTATTTTGTTAATCGAGTTTGGGCTTTTTTTTAGCTAAAGTTATATATCTGCATCTACAGACATAGGCCTACTCCCCAAGCCATTTCATTTCTCTATTCCATTTCCTACTATGGCGGTGGTAGTATCGTTCTGCATTCATCTCCAGATGCCGGCTGTGTAAACTTTCTCAATAGTGTTTAGCAGATGGAACGTCGTCTTCTATTTCCTCCAGGGATTCCCAATTGAGTTCACGGGAAACATTTGCAATACTCGCATGTTGATCGAACCTACCAGAAACAAATCTAGCAGCACGCCTCTGAATTGCTTCGGTGTCTTCCTTTAATACGACCTTTTGGAGATATCAGATATTCGAGAAGTACTCAAGAATAGTTCGCACAGCTGCTGCATGCTCAGTTTTCTTTGCAGATGAGCTACAGTTTCCACTAACTATCTCACTAAAACGAAGTCCATCTTTCGCCGTATCTATTACCGCCCTTACCCGTTCCACTTCCTATCGCTTTGCAAGGTTACGTTCAGATGTTTAATCGACATGGTTGTGTCGAGTAGCGCATCGCCAATATTCGAATTATAGGATTGTTTTTCCTAAGCATCTGCATTATCTTGCATTTTCCTACATTTAGAGCAAACTGCAGTGCATCACGCCAAATGGAAAATGTTCGTGCATTGTCTTACGATCACTCAGTGATGTCATTTTCCCGTGTACGACAGCGTCATCAGCAAACTGTCTCAGACTGCTGCTCGCCCCATCCGTAAAACTAGTTATGTACATAAAGAACAATTGCGGCCCTGTCACACTTCCCTGTGGTACAGATGATACCCTTGTCTCCGATAAACAATCGCCACCGAGGACAATATACCGCGTCCTATTAGTTAAGAAGTCTTCGTGAACTCACATCCTGGAACCCGTTTTGTATGTTGAACGCCGTATCGAAAGCTTTCCGGGCATTTAGGGATATGGAATCTGCCCGTTGCCCTTCACAATACCGTGCGAGAAAAGGGCTAGATGAACTTCGCACGAGTCATACTTTCTAAATCCGACCTCATTTGTGGACAGAACGTTTTCTGTCCCAGTGAACTTCGTTATTTTTCTGCTAAATATTATTTGTGTTTCGTCTTGGTACAGTGTGAAAGTCCCGGTACATCATTGTGGGTCTCTTTTTGCAGGTAACATAGTTTTAACATTGTTTGATTCAAGCAACATTTTTTGTAAACAAGAATCTATCATCTATTAAGAAATAAAAGCAACGTTAAACGTGTAAAGAAACATTCTATAATGTAACATAGAGGTATGTGAGGCACTGATTATTGAAAATTTGTATTGCATTGTTGTAGAAGCCAACGATCTTGCCTTAGTGGTAACACTGTTTCCCATCAAAGCACTGAAGTTAAGCGCTGTAGCCTTGGCAACACTTGAATGGGTACCTGCTGTCTGCCGATCGCTTTTGGCAAACGGGGTGCACCCAGCCCTTGTGAGGTGTGGTGTTTCAAAAGTCTAATCAGGAAACATCGCGTTTCTTTACCGCTTGAGCGACGCCAGGTAAGAAATGTTAATATATATACATATTTATTTATTTGCAGTATGTTAAGTGGAGACTTGTTATTTAAAAAGATTTTGTTTCTTTTCTTTCATGTTGAGCGTGGCAGCAAGATGATTCAGTGGGGACTCAGAAGCGGCGGACGACGAGAGCTAACCACTACTGCATCGTGGTCGACGGCCGGCGGCTGGAAGAACCGTTGAAACATCATGCTGACCATTATGAAAATATGTTTTTTTTTTAATAAAAGGAAAATGAGTTCAATGTTGAATGTGGAAGGATAAATTTTGTAATTGGATGTCAATTGGTTATCAACTGTTAAATAAACTTCGAGTTGGAAGTTGGAACAGTCAGTTGACTCTGTTGTTACGACATGCGTCGTAAATATTACTTATGTGTGAGATTTGCAAGTTTTATTAAAATTGAGACTTCTTTAAGAGGTTCTGGCAGGATTTGTCGAGAGTGTGGACGATCTTCAATGGCTGATTGTTTTGAAGTTTTATTGGTGAGAGGTCGACACATATTGATATTTTGAAAATAATCGATACTGTGAAGTGTGCTAGGATTCTGTTTTGAAACTTTATCGGCGATTGTGGTAGGGAGGATCGGTTTTAAAGTGGAATATTTCGTTGAATGAGAACAGGATTGATTCTTTAGTGACATTAATTAATTATTTAAGGAAAATCAGGAGAACTTCAATTTATTCTGGCAAAGATATCAAGGAGTGTCAGGCCGCATAACGAATATATAGAAACTCTGTGACTTTGTTGAACTGTCAAAAAAAATTTTTTTTTACGATAAAACTTGTCTACAACAGGGACTGGTGAATTTTGCTGCGTCTATCCTTATATTCTAGGTTGAATCTGCTACAGCTTAATGTTTTTCTTTATGGATTTTTCAAGTAACTGGGAAAAGAATTTATAATTTAATCTGCGGCGGACCGTCGATATTGGTTACACGGTTAGGCTGTTGTGAAGCCTGTTGGCTTGCAGATTGCCTTTCTTTCCCCTGCTGCAGACATCGTTGCTGAGTTGCTGCGACAGGATCGGCGGTTCAGCGAAGAGGTCAATTGAGGAGACACTTGACTGAGAAACAGCGCTCCGGTCACGAAGACTGACAACGGATGGGAGAGCGACGTATTGGCCACATGGCCGTCGATTTCAGCAATCCAGAGATACCTATTGGGTGAGGATGACATGGCGGCTGGTCGGACGGTTGGTGCTTACGAGGTCGTTTCTAACGGAGTTTAGTATTATAGTAAAGACGTGGAGTAAGAAGGTTAATCATATGTACAAGATTCCTTGAAATTCATTGGCAGTGAGTTAAATACGTACCCTATTAGAATTCCGAGAGGTGATTCGGCATTTGCTGAGTCACGTGCCGCTGCGAACGCATCTCTCGCATTCCAGACGGCGACCTTGCCTGCGGGATGAGTTTCGCAGCAGCCGAGTGACTAATGGGGAGCTAAAGGTCAGTACAGACGCCCCTATCTCGTGATCGGCTTGCCGGCGCTCTTTCATAACAAGAAACTGAAAACAGAAAAATCAAAGAAAATGTCTAGTCGCTAACGATGATAGAACTATTAAATATAACTGAAACATCAGGTTTAAAATGTACTTCTGTATTTACAATCTTCTTACATCAATAAGGATACGACGGAGGGTATCGATTTGTGACCAACATTCTTCAAACTTGTGGCTTTAAATCTTACGTGAGATGTGTCTTGATATGGCCTAAGGAATCTTCTGAAAAATTTTAAAGTATTCGTTCATATGATGCATCTCCCAGATTTTTCTATATGGCATATTACTTCTCTATCAAAAGACTTACGTTGTCATGATATCAAGTATCGCTTTTCAGAATCGCAGAGTGGAACATTACTAACGTCTCTCATATAGTATTTGTTGGTCAAAGGACAGAAAGTCTTCACGTCGGCATACGCCGATTAGGTATGGCTTTTGTATAGGGTCAGCTGCTGTACGAACTACAGATTTCATGTGTAAGAATGTCTGAACTTCCGCGATTCTCGCGGAGTACCATGGCTCTATAAACGAGAGTTATCTGTGGGGAATGTTACGAGGAAGGTTACGATTTTGCTCATTCTTTACTAAATCGTAGTACATATTTGATGCATAATAAATGCTGGTCTAGTAGCATGCACTTCTAAAGCATCTAAGATAACACTGTATTCGAACTTATAGCAGCCTTTTGAATACCATACAAGTGCGTCAGACCAGAAGTCTACACGTACGGCGTTTGTAGTCTCGCCATCTAGTGTTTTCGATTTTGCACCAAACTCTTGCATGGCTACATTGCCCAATGTTTCTTCAGAATGCACAATAATAATAATGGTGATAAAAGTTTTACTTTCGTGGCAAGATATAACCGAGATGTGGTCTTGATACCGTTGCATCTTTTACAGCCGAGTGAAAAATTTGCAGAAGAGATAAAACAATGCGTTCGCTATTTTGCATTGCCAGAGAGAAATGCCATGTCGTGGAGACTGCTTTACAATATACTCCCTGTTACTTGAATGTTAACGGCTTCGCTATTCCTACCTATTTTGGAATATGCGCGGTTTCCACAAAAATTACATCTCAACGACAGTTCTTTGTAATGAGCTGTGTTTTACGCTATCATTACTAAAAATCAGAAAGCGTCATTCAGAAAATGTGCCAGGTTCATGTCTGTTGACTCGTGTGATATCCAATAGCTAGGTAAAAGTCTGAACCTCGATTTCTCGAAAATGATTGCGACGCTAGTCGCACTAGAGTAACATTTGTCACATCAAGGTATGTTGTACAAATCGTGGCGAAGACGAACAACAGTGGTGACTCCTTGGTTGCATGCTTCGTTTGTTACAGAGTTTCGGACATTGTTATCTTGTTCCAGATTTGTCGTGAACGGTAGCAATCCCTGTTTAATTTCTAGAAATGTGTTAGTTGCTAGTGGCCACTCGAAATCTAGGATGACACATGTGGCATTGCCGGACAAGACGTTGTCGAACAATCTGGTATGAGAGTAGATAGTCCGTAACTATGTACAGTGCTTGTTAAAGGACATTGATACATTGTCCCTACACATTCGTCTGTCTCTGTCTCTACATATGTACTCTGCAAATCATCGAATGTTGTGTGGTGGAGGGTGCATAGAAGCATCGATCTAGGGTTCGGTTCTGGAAGATTGACAGTTCGTTAACTGCCACTCCACCCTCCCCCGAACCTCTCCCAAATACAATAACTTGCCGCCGCCGTCACTTTCAACAATCCACAAATGACTAAGATTATAAAACTAATACGAATATAGTATTATTATAATAATATAATAATAATAATATAATTTTATTATAATAATATCTTCATTCTATTAAAACATTTTATATAATTTGTGTACATTAGTGCTCAGTACAGCTCTTCAGTAGGACTTTCATGATATTGTCGTCTTTTCTTTTGCCCTTTATCCAGCATCAGGCAGGGTTCGGAGATTTATGGTACTTCACCACTTTCCCCAGTCTTTCCATCGGTTTTCTTCTGTAACTGTTTTGTTCCGGTCCAGAGCCGTTCTTCTTAACCTGATCTTCATTGAGTCAGTCCATCTTGACGTAGGTCTCCCTCTTGCGCTCAAACCTGGCATCCATGCTTTATCCTCAAATTCTCTTTATACGTCCAAACCATTTTAACCTGATATTCTCAGTTCCTTTATTAGAGTTTTCCAGTCGAGTTTCGTTCCTAATATCTTCATTCCTCACTCTGTTTCTCCTCATTGTGTCTTATTTCTTAGGAATTTCATTTTACTGGCTTGGATTCTACTCTCTTGTATACGTCTCCGATGCATTTGTCAGCATGAGATTAAAACCCCACTTGAACAGCATTTACTTAATCTTCATTGGTACCTCCCTTTACTAGGCTATCCCCTCCCCCCCTACACCATTGGTAAAACACATTGTTCTTTTGTATCCTTTTTCTAACTTCTGCCTCCAGTTTTGCATTATTCATTATCACATTTCTTAGTTATTTAAAGTCATCCATAATTTCAATATCATGTAATTTAATGTTGACTTGACTCTTGCTTTCCCTGTCTCCTCTGTTTACCACCGCAGTCTTGCTTTCCTCCACCAGAATCTCATTCCATATATCACGATCCCTTTTTCTATTTAAGATATCCATTTGTTCCTGTACTTCCTTATTGTTAGTTTCCCACACTAAAATATCATCGTCAAATAGCAATAACTTCATCTTCGTTGCTGTGTGAATTTCTTCAGTCCCGTAACATTCCCAAACCAACCAAATTCATCTGGCTTGAGTCTATACACAGCTGACTCTTTTGTCATATATCGCTTGAAGAATTTCAGTTGTTTGTTTCCCAACTCCCTATCTCGCCAAGGTTTCACGTAAATTTTATCTGGGGACACTGTCGTAAGTTTTCGCTAAGTCGTGAAATGTCATCACCATATCTTTATCTTCGGATAAATACATCATCTGCAAAGCCCTTGTACAAAAAAGTGCGTGCGCTATGCGATTGTTTTCAGAAATATAATAGTAACTAAATTTCACAATGTTGACAGCTTCATAACCTATACGGTACAAAATCGAGGCTACAGGACAAGTGCATGGCTGAAAAAATATGCACAACTAGGCGAAAGATTACATACCGTCTTCAGTAACATTGAAGAGATATTTACAGAAAAGATAAAAAACTATATGAAAATCAAGAACACAGGTGGAAACCAGTGATAAGCAGAGAAGGAAAGCTGAAACGTGTAAGAAGTATATATAGGGTCGATATAAAGCAAACAAACTTAAGGTTCAAATGGCTCTGAGCACTATGGGACTCAACTGCTGTGGTCATAAGTCCCCTAGAACTTAGAACTACTTAAACCTTTCTAACCTAAGGACATCACACACATCCATGCCCGAGGCAGGATTCGAACCTGCGATCGTAGCGGCCGCGCGGTTCCAGAAACAAACTTAAGGACATTATTATGGAAAGAGAAGACGAAGTACAAGAGGCTGGGATATATGTGAGAAGAATTTGGCAGAGCAGTGAAAAACCTAAATGGGAGTAGGTCCCTGGAGTGGATGACATACACTCAGAAATAATGAGATTATTGCAAGGCCCAGCAATGACAAAACCATTCCGTGTGGAGAGCAAGTTGTAGGAGACACACGAAATACCCTCCGATTTCAGGAAGAACCTAATAACTCCAGTTCCCAAGACGGCAAGTGCTGACAGGTGTGAATACAATCGAACCATCAGTTGAATAAATCATTATCGCAAGATATTGAGCGGAATTATTTACAGATGAAACCAAAAAATGGTGCAATCCGGTCTTGGGTAGGATCAATTGGGGTTCCGGAGAAATGTAGGAACACGCCAGGCAATACCGACCCCACATCTTATACTATAAGATAGGTTGAAGAAAGATAAACCTGCATTTATAGCATTTGACAATGTTGCCAACTTTGACTGGAATGCACTCTTCTAAACACTGTAGGCAGAAAGGATAAAATACAGAGAGTGAAATGTTATTTACGACTTTTACAGAAACATGACGGCTGTTATAAGATTCGAGGATTTAGAAGGGAGTGAGGCCCGGTTTTAGCCCATCCCAGGTGTTATTCAGTCTGTACAGTGAATAAGCAGTGAAGGAAAACAAATAATAATGATATGGCGTAGGAATTAGAGATCACGGTGACGAAATAAAAACCTTCATGTTTGGGAGTGACACTGTAATTCTGTCAGAGACAGCAAAGGACTTGGAACGGGATTTCTGAAAAAGAGGTATTTGTTAACATGAAATATCGATTTAAGCATTACGGAGACGTTTTGAAGATATTTGTATTGTGCGTATCCTTGTACGGAGGTGAAATGTGGACTATAAGCAGCTCAAATATGAATAGAACAGAAACTTTTGAAATATGATGCTACAGAATAATAGCAAAGATTAGATGGGTAGATCAAATAAATAATGAAGAGGTACTCCATCGAACTGGGGAGAAAAGAAATTTGTGCCAGGATTTGACTAAATGAAGGGATTGGTTGACAGGACACACCCTGAGTCAACACAGAAAATGTAGGTTGTAAAAATTATAGCAGGAGACCTATGAATGAATACATTAAACTGTTTCAAATAGATTAAGGTTGCAGTCGTTGTGCAGAGATGAAAAGACTTGAATACAATAGAGTATCATGGAGAGCTGCTTGAATCCAGTATTCAGACTGAATACCACACGAACACCAATGATAACAACAAAATCAAAGTGTCTGCTCATTATTATCAGTATTTCACTTGGCTCTAAGATTATAAACACACCTACTTTCAGGAAAGTCAATCTTTCTCTTATTTTTTCATAATCGATAATCTTTCCTTTTGTGCCAGGCCTTCCCTCAACTTCCCATGGTCTTTCTATTCCACATGCAGAATCACGAAGCGTGCCAGATTTGTTGCTGGCAGCAAGTATGGTCAACCTGTTAATGGGTGCTTTCTCTTGGCTACAATGTTCTTCATATCCTGTTAGGCTGCAAACATGTCCACATTTTCTAGCACTTAGGAACGCAACTTAAACGGACCCTGTGTTACGCCAAACTTGTAATTTCTTTAGAAATCATTGACATTTTCGAGACTCTTTGTGTTGCGTCAGCTACTGTGGGAGTTAGCACGGAACCAAATGATGAGGGACGGAAATTGCGACTGGAACTGGCATGAATCCAAAATCATCTGTACAAAACACTTTCTAATTAACAGAAATCTTTATTTCTAAAAATAAAAGAAACTTAACTTCCTTTATTCCTGTGCTTCCTGTGCCTCCTACATACAAGTACTTTATTCCCTATTACCTCTCGCAGTACATAGGCTAAATATCGTCCTCCTATTGCTCAGCACTCATGCCCTCGAATACTGCTACTGAACTGGGCCGACCAGCGATGGGCGGTTGTTTAAATCAGTATATATAGAGGGCGCTGAACTCCGTCTTCCTGGAGGTGTGGCACTGTCCGCTCTGTTCATTGGCACGTGGGTCAGCGCCTTCTTGATGCAGTTTCACGGCGCTGCGCTGGTTGGCGTGCAGTTAATGCTTTAGGACTGCACACTTTGCTCTCAAGATATTGTATAACCGAAAAGTTAGGAACTAAATTTGTAACTTAATAGGCAGGGGCATCAAAGAGTAGGCTACATATGCCGTTCCATGTTAAGACTATTGCACAACAAAACTGGCGCATTATCAGAAGAGAGTACATGTTTCTCATTTCCTCCAGACTCAATTCTGCTGCGGTACAGATAACAAGAAGATGCCAACGAAATAACACAGCCATTGGAATGGACTCCAGTGTTGCTGTATATGACACAGTAGCATTCTCGTGAACAAAACGTCTAAACTGAAGACATATTCATGGAGAAATTCTGCCGGTATATGGCCCAAATACAACATCGCTTCCAGCCATAGTGATATGATGTCAACAATTGCACAAACTCAGCGTAGACTTAGGTGATGTGGGTCGGTAAGTCCAGATCTTACAACATGTACTGGCTAGTCGAAAGTACGTCTAGGTAGAAAGAGAGTTTGCAGCTATGGTGAAGTTCACACAGCGTTTCTTGAATAGCTGCCTAGCCAAGGAATAAGAAGTTAAATGACTGCAGGAACATTCCGAACGTTTTTAAAAGACTTGGCGATTGTTGAAAAATACTTCCATCTATCTGTGTCATTTTGAAGTGTAGTGTAGCGTTCAATAAAAGTAGTTGGCCCGCCATAATAACAGGAACTTCCTTTTAGCCGTTCTCTCGTGTATCTAAGAGTATAAAAGCTTTTAGCACACGATTTAAATCTACCAGGAAGTTTCAAAACAGCCTACACTTCTCTGCAAAGTGAAAGGTTCATTCTGGAACCTGTAATGGCACTTGTCATGCGCTATTCGTTAACTTTACGTGTGAAATATATTGCAAAGCACTCTGCTTCTTCCTCTTGTTTGAACATTTCTTCATTAATATTGGATTTCTAAATAAAAATAGCCTTTTTCTCGCTGCAATATATCTTATATATTCTAGACGCGTTTCGGTTTTAACTTTAAGGCAACTTCAGTGAAATCCAAAACGATACAGTTTTGTTTCGATAAGCATTATTTAGAGGTTATAAAACAGTTCACGTTCTGTTTTCACTTAAATAAGCAGCCTTCCCTTTCAAAACTGTGGAATTAGACATACCAAAAAGGTGGTATATACCACACACTGTAGTACAAAAATATTGCAGCACACAGAAAGAATAGCCAGAGTAAAGCACAATTCGAACTGCTTGTCGAGGAAGAACCTAGCATAGAAAGGTGAGTAAGATTATAGGGGTTCGGCACATACGTACATAAAATGTTAACAGAGTTTTTAATAATCATACTTGGCAACTACCTTGCCGCAGTGGATACACCGGTTCTTGTCAGATAACCGAAATAATGCGCTGTCGGGTGGGGCCGGAACTTGGATGGGTGACCATCTGGGCCGCCATCCACTGTTGCCGTTTTTCGGGGTGCACTCAGCCTCGTGATGCCAATTGAGGAGCTACTCGTCCGAATAGTAGCGGCTCCGGTCACAGAAAACCGTCGTAACTATCGGGAGAGCGATGTGCTAACCACCCGCCCCTCCCATCCGCATCCTCAACTGAAGATGACACGGCGGTCGGATGCGCCACTTGTGGCCTGAAGATGGAGTGCTTAATAGTCATAGTAACGGGTTTGTAAACAGATCGGTAAATACTGGAAATGAAGTGACTGGTAGGAAAGAGTCAAAAAAATGAAGAGATACAGAGAGGAAGCTAAATGTAAAAAAAAATATTTAATTTCAAACTGTAACAAGAATAGACGACGTTGTGACTAGATCCATAGAATTTCGTTGTAAAATTAGTTTAAGTGTTACATTACAGTTGTCTAAAATGTTATCTGTTTATAATAATGAACGACTGAACTATTCAGTTTGTGATACTCTTCCCAACTTGCGGTGTTGTCTGTGCAAACTGTGTATGTACTGTACATATAAATGTGTAAATAACCAATGGAAATGTGGTGTATGAAATTGGGCCCATGCTCGCCAATTCATCATCAAGGTTTCGGTTTTTAAGTGTAGGGCATGGCTTTGAAGATACGGATGATGAAAGAGGGATCGCGTGAATGAACTCCTCGTCAGAAGTTCTTGAAGCAGCTGGGAAAAGAAAGCCGAAGTGCCCTCCTAGACAGGCCAGAATATTCCTTCTAGAATGTTCGACAATGTTGTAGAACGTTATAGAATGTTCCAGAATGTTACATAATCTTCCAGAGGTTTTGAAAATGTTATAGAATCTTCCAGAGTTTTATGGAATCATCCAGAAGTTTCGAGAATGTTCGAGAGAGTTCTAATATTTCACATAAAGCTCAAAAACTAAGTATTCCAGGACGTTCGAGAACGTTCCGTTATCCTGTCGTGTAGGGGATACCTCCCAGTTCAGAAGGGTATACAGGGTGAACAAAAAAAAAAAAAAAAAAAAGGTTCAAATGACTCTGAGAACTATGGGACTTAACCTCTGACGTCATCAGCCCCCTAGAACTTAGAACTACTTAAGCCTAAATAACCTAAGGACATAACACACATCCATGCCCGAGGCAGGATTCGAACCTGCGCCGCGCGACCACTACGGTCTCAGGTTCGAATCCTGCCTCGGGCATGGATGTGTGTGATGTCCTTAGGTTATTTAGGCTTAAGTAGTTCTAAGTTCTAGGGGACTGATGACCTCAGATGTTAAGTCCCATAGTGCTCGGAGCCATTTGAACCATTCGAACCTGCGACCGAAGCGGCCACGCGGTTCCAGACTGAAGCGCCTAGAACCGCTCGGTCGCAGCGGCCGGCCATGGTGAACATTAATAAAACCGTCAAGCTGCAGGGACGGATTACTGACAGGAAATGGAGGAAAAAACATGTGTCCGGAGATGTACGATGTGTGTGCAACGATAACAAATGTGTGTGCACAACAAATGTGTGTGCAACGGAACACAGTACAGAGCTGCATCGCATCCACGTCACAACAGATGATCAGAGTGGCCTCCATGGGATTACACGTGATAGGTATAGTAGCGGTTGTCATACAGTATACGCACAATCGTACTTTGGTTTATACCATGTTGGTGGGCCAACTGCCTGGAGCTTGTACTAGAGATCGTCTCAACATCCTGCAGAACCTGGTCCTCCAAATCTGGGGTACTCACAGCCCGCCGCCTCCATGCACGTTCGTCTGTCTGAAAGGACCCATTATCGTACAAACACAGGAAAAGCGTTTGAAATGTTGAATGACGTGGTTGGTGTCCGTGAGGATACTTGCTTTGGTACAGCCGTGCTGCCTCTTCACCGTTCCCACCGGCTTGGCCGTACTCGAACACCATCTCGGCTTGTTCCCGACATAAATACCGGAATATTCTGCTGCTTACAGCGCGGCGTCAATCTTACATCTTCAACTAAGGAGCAACACAGGGCAAGTTGTCAGATGAACTTCCATTCGTCAACTCCATTTACCGTGTCAACGAATCATTTCTGGACACATGTTCATAGGACATTTTTCCTCCATTTCCAGTCAAGAATCCGCTCCTCCAGTTTCTTGGTTTTATTAATGTTCATCGTTTATGTAAGCTGCGGGAGATACGTGCATGACTATACTTTTGGGAATCAATTACAACGGGTCAAGGAAAAGTGAAAGCGCTGGCTGCTGTGGCCGAGCGGTTCTTGGCGCTTCAGTCCAGAACCGCGTAGCTGCTACGGTCGCAGGTTCGAATCCTGCCTCGGGCATGGATGTGTATGATGTACTTAGGTTAGTTAGGTTTCAGTAGCTCTAAGTCTAGCGGACTGATGACCTCAGATGTTAAGTCCCATAGTGCTTAGAGTCATTTGAACCATTTTAAAACCTGAAAGTGTTCTGTAAATAAACGTATAAGTGAGTGACAGAGCAATGTATTTCAAATTAGGATATAGTTACTTAATTTGTTTTGAGACTTCTGAAGAATATTTTTGAGCACTGGAAAATATATCTGAACATTGTAGAATATTTTTGAACGTGAAATACTAACATTTTTAGAATGTTCATTTTCACAATGTTCTCGGATGTTCTCGAGTGGTCTGCATAGTTCTCATATAAAAAATCGAAGTGAAGACCAAGCGTAGAGGGCCACTTTTCTGTTAGTTTCAAATAAAAATGCTGCATACTTTTCAACAGATAGGCATTGCTGACGCATAGACTTCACAGTTAAGGTATTTCAGTAGTGACTTAGAACTCAGAAGAAGAAGCTATGCTTCAAATTGTACAATAACAAATAAAATACGCTACTGAAAATTCAGTACACAGACTTCATTAATATGTTTGCCACTCACCTTATAGTTAACTATGGTCGGTAACAGAAACTCGTGTTCCATCTCCAATGACCTCCAGCGCTACAGGACGTTAACCGAGAATCTTCGCCGCTTTGTTTTCCACATTTCTTCAACCTTTCTTTTTCTCCTCCATACAATCAGTTTCGCCATAAGGCGGAATTACTTTGTGTCAGTTATTAGCTCGTATTTTCATCGCACTTTGTCCTTTCGAACGTCCCTTCTAAAGTACCCTTCATGTGCAGGCTGTTATCTGAATGTGCAGGCTGTTATCTGAATGATCCAGCCACTTTATGTCCCACCATTTGCATGTCGTTAGTAACTGCCAAACCTCATACCCCGAAATCTCAAATAATCACCCAGTGTCAAAGAATCTAAGAACTTGTGAGAGACATGTTTTTCAGGTCGATATGCAATGAACTTAGGTGAGTTATTTGCTCTTTAGTGACTAGCTATAAATATTAATATTTAAGCAGAGCAAGCGCCGTCTAATACGTTCCAAAACACCGTGCATAAAATCGAGATTTCTCCAGGACTCGTAGCTCGTGTTCTGTTGGTGATAGACGGGTAGGGTCAAGTGTATTGGAAAACTCTTGCGCTAAGAACCGTTTTTATAGCCAACAGAAGGATCGTCTTACTGTAACTATTCTACATTACAATGTCAAAGTTTAAATATTGCAGTTCCTCCAGGTTAGGCAAATGGAGCTTTTGCGTTATATAAGTTCTATAGTGCATTTTAAGGGGCTTTTGGGGGCATCAATTAGTTCATGTGCGGTTCGTAAGAAACCGCGAATAACATGGGTTTTGGGTGCCAGAACGGAGCCGCCGATTCCAGAACGACCCATGCAGAGAAAATAGCTGAAATTTTTACAATATATTCATAAGATCCCGATCTTGATGGTAATAGCTATGTCAGGTGTGTCAGAAATGTTATCGTCGTACTTGTTCATATCGAGTTTCGACCCAAATAGTACCAGTTCCTTCTCACCAACTTATACACAAAGCAAGACGGCGGAAGAACGTTATCACCGCAGAGTGGTTAATGTACCAGGCGAGATGATACAACTATTGCACTTTACCGCCGACAGATATAGTATAATTTCGACCTCACGACTTTCATGCTGCCGATAATTTCGCACGTCACAGTCCACGCACACATAAGCCTCGCCACATAGCTCTCCCTCAATGAACAATCATGAGGGACATGAAATCATTTAAAATGGTATTTCTTTTCTTTTTGTGACAAACATTACTCAGTATTGGTTTTTCTTCGAATAAACGTAGTTTTGTACTACGTAAATTCAGATTTTCATCTCCTCATCCTTTACATACTATTATTTCTCTGAAACCATAAGTTTTTGAGATACTATTTCTCTGCCATGACTGTTTGCTAACTCTGTCTTTTTCATGTTGGCAACTATAGCATGTATATTTTACGATTATTTTGTGGGGATGTGCTTCACCTTGTGCATGTATGTGTATGTGCAGTGATTCTGCTGAGTAGTTTCACAGATTTTTATGTTGTATTTGGTAAATTGCGTGATGTGTCGCGTCCGCCATTAGTTCCCATGCTCCAACCAATAGGAATAAAGGAGGTTATTTCGCATTGGTTCAAGGTATAAACACAGTGGATATATCGAATTTGACAGCTGTACGACTATAGCAACTATGTAAGCGTAGTTCAGATGTTCAAATGTGTGTGAATTCCTAAGGGACCAAACTGCTGAGGTCATCGGTCCCAAGGCTTACACACTACTCTTAAACCAAATTATGCTAACAACAGCACACACATCCATGCCCGAGGGAGGACTCTAACAAGCCTACTCTTCCGCTGTCATTGCCACAGTCAATAAAATTCTTCTAGGTCTGTGTCCGTATTGTCAATGTGTAAAACTTTCGACGTTTCGGACACACTGTCTGAGGAAGGCCACTTGCAGTAGCAGCCGAAACGTTGGAAGTGTTACACATTGACAATACGGACACAGACCCAGAAGAATTTTATTGACCGTGCAGGAGCTATGTTTACGTAGTGGTATTCGTCGCATTACAGCAGTCGCAAGGTCATGGTGATCTTATTAACTTTTGTAGACCCCATTGAGCGATATTTCAACACGAAACGTCCCCTTCGAAAAATTATACAAGACTGTGCTTAAACTGACACACAATGTTTTTTTAGCGCAACGCAATCTGACTTTCAGAAATCCCTACAAAGGAATGGCCCTGATTAACATTAACCTGTACCTTTCACAAATCACTTACCTCACCAAAAATCTTCGTTACTCGAACTACTGCAATACAGCGCGCGCCACTACTGCCAGCTAAATAAAAGATTCAAACTACGGAAGGCACTAACTACTCATAGGAATAGTTAGCAAATGAAAGATTTTGATAGAGAACAAACAATGTATTTACCTTAATAATCATAATATAGATAGCAGTTCATGCCATCCAGTATTACAAATTTCAAAACTCCGCCATCTCTCTCCCCACATCCACCACTGCTGGCGGCTCACCTCCAACTGCGCAACGCTACGCGCCGTTCACATCCAGCCGCCTAACACTACAATGGCAGACAACAATGCAAACTAGCCACAGACTGCACACAGCACAGCCAGTGATTTTCATACAGAGCGCTACGTAACGTTGCCAATAAGAAAACATAAACAGCCTATTTACATAGCCCCCATGCTCCCCACAAAAAATTTTACAAATTGTTTTGGGCAGTGGCCAATAATGATTTGATAAAATTTTTCATAATTACAATAACAAAGATATCAAATGCACACACTTATTTATACAATGTTGGTCAAAAGCTAAAATTTTCTCACAGTCCATAAAGACAGTCCAGATTGTTCATTACAGTAAAATTGCAGTGTTTTTCTCAAAGTCTGAGCAGTAAAAGAAAATGCACACGGAAGTAGTGGATTTCCATGGAGTCTTGAAGAAGTAGTGTTGTCCTTCCAACGGAAAGACAGTGCTGACTCTTGACATGCTGATAGGTAATGGGCCACAACAGAGAAAACCCACAGCAGAGTCATTCGAACTTATGAAGAAAATTGGTAGGTAGGTCATCACAGAGCAGACCCACTGTAGTCCTGGTAGAGAATATGGTATTGGTGGGCCACCAGAGGTGCAGACCCACTGCTATCCTTGTAGAAATAATGGTACTGGTGAGTCAGCAAAAGTGTAGACCCACTGTAGTCCTTGTAGAGATAATGGTACTGGTGGGTCATCTAAGATGCAGACCCACTGTAGTCCATGTAGAGATGGCCAGCAGCCATCTGCTGCGACTGTGCAGGTGCACAATCACCATCGAAGAGTCTTGCAGAGAAGATAGCAAGTCCATAAACCACGACTTGTGCACGCACAAAGTTTTTGGAATTGTCCTTAGAACCAGCAATGCTGTTACCCAGTCCCTTGCTGAATTAGTAACACATGTGCAAACACTAACAGTCCCAACTTCTCACATATTGTGCATTACTATAACCAACAGAACCGTGTGCAGTGAAATGAATGCTTACAAGTTACTTTATTTGATGAACTGGTGTCAATTACAATATTATAACATGAGAATACAATTACAAGGTACAAAATACATCATTAAAAACATAACAATACAGAGAACATTTGTAGTACAAGCTTTACAAAAGAATCGAAATAACATATACATCAGTGTTACAGGAATTATGACATGAGTACATACATAAAAGATCAGAATAACTTTTGAAACATCAACTTTACACATGAGCATTAAAACAAAATAGAATAAATAATGCCTAAACATCTTTACAAAGTAAATAACATATTATTAATGCAAATTATATTTGAGGATAACAGTATTCCTCATCATAGTTCATGTAGCTGAGTATTAGAAAAATTCTACAACATAAGTCTTATCAGATAAACATATAAAAACAGGAAAAACATAAATACACAAGGGTACACAAACATATAGCGGAATAATACAAAAGGAAAGGACAGGGTTTGTTTTCAGTGCAACATTTGGTACTGCAGTCCAACCCAAAACTTCATTCCATAGATCTTTCGTCTTATTTCAACCTTTGCTTCCACCAAAAAAATCCTATCCAAGAATGCTTTCTGTATTTATTTCACATATTTCTTACCTCTTTATTTATTTCCACGAAAATCCTACCTATACCTGTACTTTGTTCGTATAATGTCTCAGTGCATTTCTTCAAATTCATTGCAACTCATTCTCTTATAGGCTACCCCCTCTTAAGCTAACTTAAATCTACTGAGCTCAGATGCTAAACTAAGGGACGAGGCAATGCAGCAGCACAAAATAATTAACACAAACAGCAATGAGAAAAAAATTCACATTGGTGAAGCAATTGCAATATTACAACTAATATAAGGCAATGAGCAGGAAACAAGAAAAATAATTCAGTAGTAAACTGGCTTAGAAGAGTAACACAAAGTCAAATTCAGTAACACTATGCCTGGCAAACAGCAGCAGCAAATGAAATAACTTATATCTAAACATGACATAGCTCAAGCAAAAAAAAAAAAAAAAAACATTACACTAAAGACAACAATGCAGACAAGGGAAATGTATATTCACATCTTAATGTCTATGTAATTAAAGTGGTGCACCACAAATTATTCTACAAAAGAAATTACCAAGTACTTGAAAAGAAAATTCTGTATGCAATTCCTGTGAAATGTTTTTGTGCTCCTTCGTTTTCTTTTTTTAAGTACATCATACAGTTTTTTTACTGGATCTGTAGGCATAAAATATTTATATTAGTACATCTATAAAATTTTATTTTAACCAATGCTGCTGCAGCTAGAAACTTGATATTAAACAAAACGAGTAATTAAATACATAAAGCAAGCCATATGGCATTTATCTCAACTAGTAAGACAATAGCCGTGAAATGTTTCTCATCGTTTCATTAGGCATTTTAGTAAATATCATAAATTAAGAGCTCCACAGTATAATCATATGTTTTCAAGTTTGAGCGTGTCGTATTTGCGATGCTTTCTGCAAAGGAATGTCAATAGCGAGGATAATGGCCTCCCTCTTTTTTTTTCTGCCTGTGCCTCTGAAAGGCACCACTAATGGTTTTTTCTCCAGGCATCTGACACAGCTGGGTGCCCACGACGCATTACGTGCTGGTGGTCACTTAACTTTCTTACTGAAATATTTACAACAGCAGTTTCCGCTACAGTGACAGTCTCATATAAAAATATTTCACAGGTCAAGAGTTTGCGTTGCAAATGTGTAGAAACAAAATCCTATTGATATAACAGTGTCCAAAAAATTTTCGTCGGCATTGTGATACATTCACACATTTACATAAATTTCATAACTCTTAAAGTACGATTCTTGGTTTCCAACATCCTTTTTCACAAACCAGAGTCCCTAACCCTACTCATTATTCCTTACCTTATTCGTCGACACTTCTTCAATATTTCATCATAACAGATATGTAGCATAATCAAATAACTCATACAGCATCAGCTTATTAATCATAAACATACCGCAACAGCATAATACACACAGTCATCGTAATAATAACATCATAACACCTCAGTCAACTCTCAAAATCGTCATAGCTTCCTCCAATAATTTCAAAACCTAAAAAAAAATTCTCTGCTCATTTCAATAGTGTCATCTACCTCAAACGTACCTTAAAAATCAGGATCCCATACCAAATACATAATCCAAAGCTCTCATAGTATCACAATGGTTTTGAAAAAGTATGAACAGTTCAGATAGTGCAGACAAAATACAATTTCATAAGTGTGGAGTTATCCAACTGTGTAATTATGTAAACATGTGTCACTGATGTAGTAAAAAAAAAATGTTTGTCTCTCAGTTAAATGATCAGATAGCTGTGCAATTTGTGTCTTAGAGAAATATGGTACCGATGTGTAAAGTTGTATAAGCAAATATCATATTAGCTAGGGCTCCTTGTGCTTGCCAAACACATGGTACACAAAGTAAGCGTGTACCCCCCTGAGGATTAATGTAATTATACCCTCAGGTATTACAGATTACAACAATGGAATGAAATGTATTACAGAAAACCTTTGTATCATTGTACTTCAAATATGACAATATTATGGAAATGGAAGAGGATGTAGATGAAGACGAAATGGGAGATAAGATACTGTGTGAAGAGTTTGACAGAGCACTGAAAGACCTAAGTCGAAACAAGGCCCCGGGAGTAGACAACATTCCATTTGAACTACTGATGGCCTCGGGAGAGCCAGTCATGACAAAACTCTACCATCTGGTGAGCAAGATGTATGAGACAGGCGAAATACCCTCAGACTTCAAGAAGAATATAATAATTCCAATCCCAAAGAAAGCAGGTGTTGACAGATGTGAAAATTACCGAACTATCAGTTTAATAAGTCACAGCTGCAAAATACTAACGCGAATTCTTTACAGACGAATGGAAAAACTGGTAGAAGCCGACCTCGGGGAAGATCAGTTTGGATTCCGTAGAAATGTTGGAACACGTGAGGCAATACTGACCTTACGACTTATCTTAGAAGAAAGATTAAGAAAAGGCAAACCTACGTTTCTAGCATTTGTAGACTTAGAGAAAGCTTTTGACAATGTTAACTGGAATACTCTCTTTCAAATTCTGAAGGTGGCAGGGGTAAAATACAGGGAGCGAAAGGCTATTTACAGTTTGTACAGAAACCAGATGGCAGTTATAAGAGTCGAGGGGCATGAAAGGGAAGCAGGGGTTGGGAAAGGAGTAAGACAGGGTTGTAGCCTCTCCCCGATGTTATTCAATCTGTATATTGAGCAAGCAGTAAAGGAAACAAAAGAAAAATTCGGTGTAGGTATTAAAATTCATGGAGAAGAAGTAAAAACTTTGAGGTTCGCCGATGACATTGTAATTCTGTCAGAGACAGCAAAGGACTTGGAAGAGCAGTTGAATGGAATGGACAGTGTCTTGAAAGGAGGATATAAGATGAACATCAACAAAAGTAAAACGAGGATAATTGAATGTAGTCAAATTAAGTCGGGTGATGCTGAGGGAATTAGATTAGGAAATGAGACACTTAAAGTAGTAAAGGAGTTTTGCTATTTAGGGAGTAAAATAACCGATGATGGTCGAAGTAGAGAGGATATAAAATGTAGACTGGCAATGGCAAGGAAAGCGTTTCTCAAGAAGAGGAATTTGTTAACATCGAGTATAGATTTAAGTGTCAGGAAGTCGTTTCTGAAAGTATTTGTATGGAGTGTAGCCATGTATGGAAGTGAAACATGGACGATAACTAATTTGGACAAGAAGAGAATAGAAGCTTTCGAAATGTGGTGCTACAGAAGAATGCTGAAGATAAGATGGGTAGATCACGTAACTAATGAGGAGGTATTGAATAGGATTGGGGAGAAGAGAAGTTTGTGGCACAACTTGACTAGAAGAAGGGATCGGTTGGTAGGACATGTTTTGAGGCATCAAGGGATCACAAATTTAGCATTGGAGGGCAGTGTGGAGGGTAAAAATCGTAGAGGGAGACCAAGAGATGAATACACTAAGCAGATTCAGAAGGATGTAGGTTGCAGTAGATACTGGGAGATGAAGAAGCTTGCACAGGATAGAGTAGCATGGAGAGCTGCATCAAACCAGTCTCAGGACTGAAGACCACAACAACAACTTCAAATATCTTTAAAAATAAATGATTTAAGTACAAAATTAATCACTCAAATAAGTGTCCTGTAGCGTTAAATGTGCGTCTTGCTGTAAGATAATCTCTGCGGAAGTGTCGTAGTTATTGTCCTCCGAAAGCTAAGTTCTGCAGAAGTCATTGTACTTACCTCATGATAAACAAAAGTGAAATGTTTTGCGTATAGATATCTTAGTTATTACGCTTATTGCCGTGATGAAGAAAGTACTGTTCTATAACGTATTGTTGTGCTACAGAAAAGGCTGTCTCATTGTAGCTATACCACAAAAGTTACTACTAGAACATGTTTTACTTTCCAGAATAATACAGAAAAACTGTGCAGATATGAAACAGAAACACCGCAAAAGCAACATTGTAAATTGTCACTCATTAGTAGTGTCGTGATAAAATCGTGTAGCTGTCACATAAACTAACCACTGTGTCATCTGGTATTTCACAGAAAGTACTTTAAATCCAGAATGTATTTTCAAGTAAACCAAAATGTTGCATTAAAATCTCATTAGCAGTACTGGTAAATGTTCTAAGTATGTGAGCCTTATGGTCGTTACGTAATCGTGCAACTAACAGGCAAGAATGTACAAATAACAGCATTGTGTCATCTGTTCACTATAACAATGCATTCGTAATTTCTGTTTAAATAAGTTTTCTTGGTTCTTGACTGGATATTTAACTTCAAACATTGTTACATGGTAACAGTTTCTAAGTCTGACAATGCATACTAGAAATGTGAAGTGAAACGTTTTATGGCAAAGACAAAGTTAAAAGGCAGATTATCTTCCAATAAATGGTTTTACATGTGAAATGTGGTGTAACCCTTTGCTCTTCCTAGTATGCAGAGTTTCAACTTTAACGCAATTATCATGTGGTATACGTCGGTAAAGAATACTGGAATTTTTCTCAAGGTTAGCGTCTATGTTATTTTTCCCTGAGCCAGCGGGCGCAGGTGGCTGCCTGCGGTGCGAGTCATTGTCTGTTTCTTTGTTGGCGCGCATCGTTACTGGGATTAGGAGACATAACTTCTACAAATTCACGTTGTCGAAAGTGCCCTGCTCTATTTGAATCCCGCCAGTTCTGATAAAATTCAGGTCTGTCGTTATGATTATATCGTCTGTCGTCATGTCGGTAGATCCCACAGTTTCTTTCTTGTCGGTCACATCGTGGAGAATTTCTCCCTGAATCGTAACTGCCCGCTGAACTGTTGCATCTGAAATTATTCAGTCTCCGTTGATAATAATAGTTCTGGTTGCCAAATTGTCTGTTTCTATGAGTGTCTCTGTCATATTCATTACTATGGAAATGCGATCTTTCTCTGTAACTATTACTCTGCCAGTGGTTGTTATACGGGTGGTGACTGTTTTGGTCACGATTTGTGTTGTGAGAATAGCCTTGTCGTGTCCAGTTATTATTTCTGTCATCACGGAATTGTGACGGATGTGACCTGTAATTGTTGTGTTCCTGTTTTCGCGTTGCGTGATTGTCAGTGTCAATTTACAGTTCTTGTAACAGTCCCTGATAAGCTTCAATGTCGTCTTTGCAACGTCCTGCTAAAATAATATGTCATAAATGTTCAGGCAGTTTGATGAAGCAAATGCAGATGAGTTCTGAGGGGCTGTATGGGTTTGACAGGTACTGATTCTTATGCAACATGTCTTCAAAATATTTCACAAGACTGGAAAATTCAGATTGTTCGAAATGTTTCATCATTATGATGCTATGTTTTACTTGGTCTTGTGTAGCTTGAGACCAATATGCTGAGAGGAAGGCATGATAAAAATCTCCTTCACTGTGACAATCGTGAATGACCGATCGCATTCTTACAGCTGGTTCATTCTCCAAGTAGCCACACATAAATTGTAATCTGTGCTCTATTGACCAGTTGGGAGGAAAACAATGAGAGAATTGATGGAGCCACACTTGTGGATGAATGTCGTTGCCAGAATTCTTAAATGTTTTAAATTTACATGTAGCAATGAACAGCTTATGGTCAAAATCATCAAGTCGGCGAGTCGCATATCGATCATTGTTATGTCGTGTCGGCGGTTCCATCTCAAAATTCGGTGCACCTTGCCAATTTCTTTCATAATTTCTGAAATACCCTGTGTTATTATTTTGTGGCTTTTCCGTATTTCTAAGTTCCTCTTCCCGTGTTGGAGCGCGAGTGTCCTCTGAAATATGAAATTTTTGTATTACTTGTGCCAACTGATCTTGTACTTACCGGATTTCTCTTTTGTATTGCGTATTAATTTGATTCTGATTTTGTTTGAATTTCTTAATTTGTTCATACTCTTCTGTGTCAGTGAAGGCTACGGGTCTTGTGTCATTCAGATCATCATCTACCTTTGCAGATAAGTTAGTGAACTGATCCGAAAGTTCGGCTACTATCTCCGATAGTGTACTTATTTCCTCAGTGTGTTTTTCTGAACCAAGTTTCAGAGTGTCCATTTGTGTTGAAATCGTATCTACTGTGTCCTTTAAGTTTTCTTGAGTTTTTGCAAGTTGCGTAACCGAATCGGTAGATGCAACTGAGTCAATTTTAGCTTGCAAGGTGTCGTGATTTTCATGAACAATAGTTTGCAGTTCTTTTATGGCTGCTTCGTGATTCTGTAATGCATTTTCATGCCGTGAAGAAATAGGTTGGAAATGCTCACAAATTTGTGTTTTTACGTCATTACAGACCTTTTGACATTTCGATTCAATGTTATGTAACTCAGTAGTTAAATCTTCACGTGTTTGTTCAAGTGTGGTGTCTAACTTCCGAAAATTTTGTTCCATTGTGTCTAACTGTTGCTGTGTTTGTCTCTGATTTTGTTCCATTGTGTCTAACTTTCGAAGATTTTGTTCCATTGTGTCTAACTTTTGAAGCTTTTGCTGTGTTTATCTCATATGTTGTATTAATTGTAATAACAATGCACTGGTGTCTGAAACATGTTCCACAGTGCTTTTCGACAGTGAATTTGCACTGGCAACATTCACATTTTGACAAGCAGAAAATGTGTCTTGACTTGTTTGAGAAAACGTTGAGGACCCAAAACCTGAATCTACAGTATTTGCGAGATTGTGTCCTGTCATTTCGGATTCCTGAGGCGAGCTGTTGCCGACCGATCGATCGATAATGCTTCCCTGTTCACTAATTGTTTCACTGCCTACGCCATTGTTTGCCGCCCGCTCCATTTCCCTATGCACAATTACAAAATTACTATGTTGAACATTAGTTAATTCATTACACGGTGGCGCTAACACACTGCTTTCGTCTTCACTGTCATTTCTCAGTTTACTTTGGAGCCTAGTATTACGTTTTTCACACGCCATTATTGTCACAATATTTCACACGACAACACAGAAAAACACAATTTGAAGAGCAAAAATAGGGGAACACATTAACATAGCACTGAAAATAATATCTAGTTAATTGCAAGCGCAGCTGCGAAATACTTGGTGCAAATCTACATGCATGCCACAACTGTTTTACTGTACAACAATGAAAAACTGCAACAACAAAGGAAATTCTCTCTACAATTACGCGCTAGCAATAAACAATAGCTACACTAATTACACAAACTACAAGAAAATATCAGAAGATTCCAGTGAGGTATCCTCGGCTAAGGGTCGCCATATGAAACGTCCCCTTAGAAAAATTATACACGAGTGTGCTTAAACTGACACACAATATTTTTTAGCGCAACGCAATCTGACTTTCAGAAATCCCTACAAAGGAATGGCCCTGACTAACATTAACCTGTACTTTTCACAAATCACTTACCTCACCAAAAATCTTCGTTACTCGAACTACTGCAATACAGCGCGCGCCACTACTGCCAGCTAAATAAAAGATTCGAACTACGGAAGGCACTAACTACTGATAGGAATAGTTAGCAAATGAAAGATTTTAATAGAGAACAAACAATGTATTTACCTTAATAGTCATAATATATATAGCAGTTCATGCAATCCAGTCTTACAAATTTCAAAACTCCGCCATCTCTCTCCCCACATCCACCACTGCTGGCGGCTCACCTCCAACTGCGCAACGCTACGCGATGTTCACATCCAGCTGCCCAACACTACAATGGCAGACAACAATGCAAACTAGCCACAGACTGCACATAGCACAGCCAGTGATTTTCATACAGAGCGCTACGTAACGTTGCCAATAAGAAAACATAAACAGCCTACTTACACTCATAGTAATGTCTTGTGTCACTTTGGCATTGATTTCGGTTTTACATTACCTAGCTCGACCGGTAGCTTTTAAATTTTTATATTAATTTTTTTATGTGTATTGCTGCGTGTAAAAATTATCTCCCGTCTCTTGCTATTTTCAGTGCGACACCTGAATATTGACGTGTAAGAGTCCAAAATCGGTCGTGTTCTAAATAAAAGAATCTTACGACTGTACCGGTATTTTCTACCTTTCCCATTTTGTTAGTAATTTGGAATGTTGTCCTTTGCCTTTGCTTTTGATAGGGAAACGACTTCATTATGTTTTTGGGTTAAATATTTCGATAAATTCGCGGTCGAAGTTCAATAGACAAATCTCTCTGTAGTCAATTTCTTTACATGGTCTCGTAATAGCAACTTTTCCCTAAGTGGCAACCGTAGCAGAATCTCGTAGCCCATACAGCCGTCGCCTCGCTTTGGGGTGATGTCGCACAGTCGTGTTTCCGGGTGGTGCGTCACTCGCTGGGGGGGGGGGGGGGGGAATACCAGGAGTGGAGTCGGGTCCGCCGGCGCGTGTGTGCGGAGCGCGTTATCGCCGGGGTTTCGCTCTCCTTGGCCTTCTGCCGGCCGCGCGGCTTTAGGCCGCTTTCATTAGCGGCCCGCGGCCAACTGCCGTGTTTGTTCCGTCCGGCTCCTCTCTGCCGTGTTCTCCGGAACGCGCCCGCCCAGAACGTCAGCCCGGCGTGCTACTGGGAGAAAACCTGCGGTCGCCGGGAAGTTCTGAACATATGCAAACACTCCTCTGCAAACAAAACACCCAACCAACTTCCATAAACCTCTTTGGTATACGGAGCGAGTCGTTACGCTTTAAGTACGTTACACGCTTAAAAATCATCTGATACGAGACAAAGATAATCTAAAGACCTGATACGGAGACTTTATTTGAAAGGAAAGTGACACATAGTTGTTACCTACGCCAGATTTTGCATAAGATGTATAGGGTGATTATAGGTTAAACTTTCAAACCGCTGTAGAAATAACACCAATTGTCAGAATGACGTCAAATTGGAACGGAATATTGTCGGAGATGGAGGAAACCGTACGGCAGAAGAAAAATAAATAGTTACAAAATGTATCAATAAATGGCGCCGTAAGCATCATAATTTAGTAGTGGTTGACTACAAATGACAAATGAAGCATATAACAATGCCTAAGGCGTCCGTTTGACGTTAAACAAACTGTACTCAAAAATGGTTCCCATGGCTCTGAGCACTATCGGACTTAACAAAGGTGGTCATCAGTCCCCTACAACTTAGAACTAATTAAACCTAACTAGTCTAAGGACGTCACACACACCCATGCCCGAGGCAGGATTCGAACCTGCGACCGTAGCAGCAGCACGGCTCCGGACTGAAGCGCCTAGAACCGCTCGGTCACACGGGCCGGCAACAAACTCTACTACTCAGTGTTCAGGGTGTACACGTGTGAAACTGTTAGTTACCTAAGTCCATCCACGACGACGAGGTCATATCACATTGGATATTGGAAAAAAATCGGTTTTTAATTGTCCTGAGCCCAAAAACGGCACAAAAACATCTACTAAAATCAAATTGGATTATTAATTTCCGTGTGACTGGACCAAACGTGTTCAGTATATTGTCCGCCCTTTTTGCAACAAGTTGAAATCGAGAAACAGCATGTTCCACAACTGATCGAAGTGTTTCCGGAATCACGTTCAGAATGTGTTGCGGTATGCGTGCCTTCAGTCGGAACACTGAGCACAACATCTTTCAGATAGCCACACAGCCAGAAGTCACACGGTGATCGGGACGGCCAGGCTCTAGGGAAATGGTGGTTGATAATTCTAGCATTTCCGAAATGGCACTTCAGCAGCTGCTTAACTGGATTTCCAATGTGCAGAGGTGCGACATCTTCCATGAAAATGATCCCATCGATTAGCCGAGCGGTCATGAACTGTGCGGCTGGTCCCGGCGGAGGCTCGAACCTCCCTCAGGCATGAGTGTGTTTGTCCTTAGGATAATTTAGGTTAAGTAGTGTGTAAGCTTAGAGACTCGTGACCTTAGCAGTAAATTCCCATAAGATTTCACACACATTTGAACATTTTTTGTTGATCCCATCGACACATCCAAGTTGCTGGAGAGGTGGTTCAAATGGCTCTGAGCACTATGGGACTTAACTGCTGAGGTCATCAGTCCCCTACAACTTAGAACTACTTAAACCTGACTAACCTAAGGACATCACACACATCCATGCCCGAGGCAGGATTCGAACCTGCGACCATAGTGGTCGCGCATTTCCAGACTGTAGCGCCTAGAACCGCTCGACCAGTCTGAGCGGCTGGAGAGGTGGAATGACGGCGTTGCGCAAAAGACACTCATAGCGCTTACCAGTGACGGTACAGGTAATTAGGCCGGAAACACCTCTCTCTTAGAAAAAATATGGCTCTATGATAAATGATGCCGTAAACCCTCACCACACAGTGACCTTTTCACGATGAAGTGGTACTGGTTGATTTGCGTGTGGATTTTCCGTTGCCCTTATTCGACAATTCTATGTACTGACATATCCTGTCAGATAAAAGTGGGCTTCGTCTATCAACAAAATGTTCCGCGGCCAATCATTGTTCACTTCCATGCGAGCAAGAAATTCTAAAGCAAAGGCCGGCAGGTCAACAGGAAGCTGCTCGTGCACATGGGTAATTTTGAATGGGTAGCAAGCAAGGATGTTGCGTAAGATTTTAGGCACTTTGCTCACGGGTATGTCCAATGTTCGGGCAATTCTCCGTGTACTACACGTTTGCACACCACCACTCGTCTCCTTCTGCATTGCTGTGGCCAATGCTTCCACTGACGTCGAACCAGTTCGTTTCGCCGGCCGGTGTGCCCGAGCGGTTCTAGGCGCTTCAGTCTGGAACCGCGCGTCCGCTACGGTCGCAGGTTCGAATCCTGCCTCGGGCATGGATGTGAGTGATGTTCTTAGGTTAGTTAGGTTTAAGTAGTTCTAAGTTCTAGGGGACTGATGACCACAGATGTTAAGTCCCATAGTGCTCAGAGCCATTTGAATCATTGTTTTGTTAAGTCCCATAGCGCTCAGAGCCATTTGAACCAATTCGTTTCCTCCCTCTACCAAGTGGCACACCAACAGAACCCGTCTTTTCGAATTTACGAATCATTTTCTCCACACCCACGGCAGTCATCGGACCAACGCCTTTTTTGAAACCCTTCAGTGTCCGGAACTCCTGCACAGCGACGTGTGCACAGTTATCATTCTTGTAATACAGCTTTACAAGAAGAGCACGATCCTGCATTGAGACAGGCATGGCGAACGTCGCAGCCGTGAAAGGAGGAAAAGCCGTTTACCCGGCGTGTTATCCAACTTCAGTGGGTCGTGCGCATGACAGGTGTTTTCATTTACGAATTTTGACACATACAGCGCCATCTATAGATCAATTTTCACACTATTTTCTTTCTTTTGCCAAATGTTTTTCCCTTCGTCCGATAATATACCGTTGCAATATGACGTCATTCTGACCAGTGGTGTTATTTATACAGCGTTTTAAAAGTTTAAATTTAATAATAATTAAAATTAAGTTCGAGCCAAACACACTCCTTAACAGAAACATATTGTGGAGTAGTACACAGTCACAATAACTTTGGTCGGTGAGCGTACTGTGCTCAATGATCTGGAGGCCAGTGTGCCCATGCAATACTACGTCTACCCACACCATAACAGCCGTACCACAAAACAATAATTTTCGACTGTCATCCTGGGTGCGTTACGTGTTCCCACGTCTGGAATTGTGAGGGTGCGGCCGGCGTTATCCTCAAGTGATGTGAGCCCTTAAGCGAAATACTGACCGTGGTGATCTACATCCGGATGTATAATTAAGGCCGAGACGTAAAGCAGGAAGAAAGATTAGGGTTTAACGTCCAGTCGACTTCGAGATCATTAGAGACGCAGCACAAGCTAGAACTTTTTCAAGGATCGGGAAGGAAATCGGCAGTCCCGTTTCAAAGGGGCCATCCCAGCATTTGCCTGGAGCGATTTATGGAAATCTCTGAAACCCTAAATCATGACAGCTGGACGCGGATTTGAACCGTTGTCTTTCCGAATGCAAGTGCAGTGCGGTAACTACTGGGCTACCTCGATCGGTAAGTCCGAAATGTAGATTATGTTGCGAAGTGATAGTTTTATTTTCCATTTGCAAATGACGGACGTTCGTTCTAAATTATATGAAACATATAATTGCTTCCAGGATTCGGCGTAAGGGTAAAAGTGATGTGCGAGTGATAAGCCTACAAAATTCACGTGCAACTTCTATGTTCCCGTATTTAACTTGCGACATGTTTTTCTTCTTTGCAGAGCAATAATTTCGTGCTCTGAACATAGGACTTAAATGGGTACGGAACAGAAAAGTTTACATATCAAAAACCTTTTACTGTTGTTGTGGTCTTCAGTCCGAAGGTTGATTTGATGCAGGTCTTCATGCTAGTCCATCCTGTGCAAACCCCATCAATCTCCAAACGCCTACTGCAACCTCCATCCATTTCAGTCTGCTTCCCGTATTCACCCCCTCGGCTCACTCTATAATTTTTATCCACCGAACTTCCCTTAACTACCAAATTGGCTACTGCTCTATGCCTCTGGATGTGTCTTACCAACCCACCTCGTGTTTTAGTTAAGTTGTGCCCCAAATTTATTGTCTCGACAATTCGGTCCATTACATCTTTAATTGTTATCCGATCTACACATTCAGCATTCTTCTACAGCATCACATTTCAAAAGTTTATATTTTGCTTTTCTATTCTGTTCTTATCTGAACGGTTTATTTTCCACGTTTCACTTCCGTGAAACCCTAAATTCCATACGAACACCCTCATAAAAAATTTTCTAAAACTTTATTATAGGCCGATCCAGTCATATTAGTGTGACCACCTGTCAGAAACATGAATAACAACGTTCTGCAGCGGAGACCACGGCGAGACGTCCAGGAAGAGAGTCAATGACCTTCTGGAAGGTATCGACAGGGATGTGGAACCATGCCGACTCCAATGCCGAGGCCAGCTGCGCCAGCCTTCCTGGTTGAGGATCCACGGCGCGGACAGCCCGAAGTGATCCAATACATTATCGACTGTGTTTAAATCTGGGGAATTTGGTGGCTAGGAAAACACGGTAAACTCATCCTTTCGCTCTTTGAACCACGCATGTACATTGGGAGCTGTGTGTCACGTTGTAATGTGCCGGCCGCGGTGGCCGTGCGGTTCTGGCGCTGCAGTCCGGAACCGCGGGACTGCTACGGTCGCAGGTTCGAATCCTGCCTCGGGCATGGGTGTGTGTGATGTCCTTAGGTTAGTTAGGTTTAAGTAGTTCTAAGTTCTAGGGGACTTATGACCTAAGATGTTGAGTCCCATAGTGCTCAAAGCCACTTTTTGTACTGTGCTGCTGGTATTTTTCCCTCGCATGGAAGAAAATGAAGCTGCATCTGGGGTGGACATGGTTCCCATGGATAGATTCATGCATTTGATGATCCACCGTGCCATCCAGAATAACGAGTTCACCCAGGGAATGCCACGAAAACATCCCCCACGACATAACGCTCTCTCATCTGGCCTGGCCCCTTCCAGTGATTGTTGCGGGGTGTTTGCTGGATTCCGACGGAGCATAAAAGGTGATTCATCTGAAAAGGCCACCTGTCACTACTCAATGGACGTGTAGCCTCCGTCGACGATCAACAGTTAGCAGTTAGCTCATGATCCAGGTGCTGCCGTGGAGGCCCAAACGCAGCAACGTTCCCTGAACGATCGTTGAGTAGACACTGTTGGTAGGCCCTTGGTTCATCTCGGAGATCAACTGCTCAGCAGCTCCACGCCTATTCGCCCGTAAACATCTTCGCAGCCATCGTTCAGCCCTATCATTTATGGCCCGTGGTGCAGCACAGTCGCCTCTGCGCCGGTGTGCATAGGGCTATTCTGCAATGCGCGGTGCACTTTAACAGAGGAGCACGCGAACTCAGCCGTTTCAGAAATGCTTCCACCCGTGGGCCGAAAGCCATTGATCATGTCCATTTGAGCGTCAGATAAATACACTCCTGGAAATGGAAAAAAGAACACATTGACACCGGTGTGTCAGACCCACCATACTTGCTCCGGACACTGCGAGAGGGCTGTACAAGCAATGATCACACGCACGGCACAGCGGACACACCAGGAACCGCGGTGTTGGCCGTCGAATGGCGCTAGCTGCGCAGCATTTGTGCACCGCCGCCGTCAGTGTCAGCCAGTTTGCCGTGGCATACGGAGCTCCATCGCAGTCTTTAACACTGGTAGCATGCCGCGACAGCGTGGACGTGAACCGTATGTGCAGTTGACGGACTTTGAGCGAGGGCGTATAGTGGGCATGCGGGAGGCCGGGTGGACGTACCGCCGAATTGCTCAACACGTGGGGCGTGAGGTCTCCACAGTACATCGATGTTGTCGCCAGTGGTCGGCGGAAGGTGCACGTGCCCGTCGACCTGGGACCGGACCGCAGCGACGCACGGATGCACGCCAAGACCGTAGGATCCTACGCAGTGCCGTAGGGGACCGCACCGCCACTTCCCAGCAAATTAGGGACACGTCTTCCGCTCACGCCCCAACATCGTGCAGCCCGCCTCCAGTGGTGTCGCGACAGGCGTGAATGGAGGGACGAATGGAGACGTGTCGTCTTCAGCGATGAGAGTCGCTTCTACCTTGGTGCCAATGATGGTCGTATGCGTGTTTGGCGCCGTGCAGGTGAGCGCCACAATCAGGACTGCATACGACCGAGGCACACAGGGCCAACACCCGGCATCATGGTGTGGGGAGCGATCTCCTACACTGGCCGTACACCACTGGTGATCGTCGAGGGGACACTGAATAGTGCACGGTACATCCAAACCGTCATCGAACCCATCGTTCTACCATTCCTAGACCGGCAAGGTAACTTGCTGTTCCAACAGGACAATGCACGTCCGCATGTATCCCGTGCCACCCAACGTGCTCTAGAAGGTGTAAGTCAACTACCCTGGCCAGCAAGATCTCCGGATCTGTCCCCCATTGAGCATGTTTGGGACTGGATGAAGCGTCGTCTCACGCGGTCTGCACGTCCAGCACGAACGCTGGTCCAACTGAGGCGCCAGGTGGAAATGGCATGGCAAGCCGTTCCACAGGACTACATCCAGCATCTCTACGATCGTCTCCATGGGAGAATAGCAGCCTGTACTAGTACTAGTGCCGACATTGTGCATGCTCTGTTGCCTGTGTCTATGTGCCTGTGGTTCTGTCAGTGTGATCATGTGATGTATCTGACCCCAGGAATGTGTCAATAAAGTTTCCCCTTCCTGGGACAATGAATTCACGGTGTTCTTATTTCAATTTCCAGGAGTGTAGCTTCGTTTCCGCAATACGACATCGACTGTAGTTTGTTCCGCGTCCCCCAGCCACGCTTTACGTACCCTCCACTGCTAGTGGTGCCACCTGCCGTCTGTGAGTGCTTCTTGTACGTTGTTGACGTAGAACCTAAGTGGTGGTCACATTAATGTGACAGGAGTCCGACGCTCGTGGTCTCGCGGTAGCGTTCTCGCTTCCCGAGCACGGGGTCCCGGGTTCGATTCCCGGCGGGGTCAGGGATTTTCACCTGCCTCGAGATGACTGGGTGTTTGTGTTGTCCTCATCATTTCATCATCATCCAGAAAAGTGGCGAAATTGGACTGAGCAAAGATTGGGTAATTGTACGGGCGCTGATAACCACGCAGTTGAGCGCCCCACAAACCAAACATCATCATCATCATCATCATTAATGTGACAGGACTGTGTAAAACATTTACGTTTTTCAGTTTTTTTTCCAGATAACAAAATTTATGCCACTCGGCATGTTCCTAGCAGCTAACTAGCCAGATTTTCACGAGAAACGTCCGTGAATGAATCCAGGTGTCTATTCTCTGCATTCCTGAATAGTCAAATATGCTGAAGTTTAACAGCCTATGATTATGTAACCACTGATCAGGTCCTAAGGTTACTTGGTCGTATTCCGCAGCTATCGTTCGCTCTTTAAACAGTACAGCCCATGCAGAGCGAAGCACAACCCTTGCAAACCGCAGCTCTCCATACCCTGTTGCTTTGGGGTAACTCTCGAGACGGCTTAACTGAAACACTGATGTTTACAGCGTCGTGCTGAGAAGTACTACAGTATGAGTGCCTCGCATTAAGACAACTGCAGAGGAAGGTATGCAATTTTTTTCTTTCTAGCGTACTCTTGCAGGTCAGTAATCCACACATGATACGACTGGCCTAGTTACTTGTGGTAATGATGAAAATTCATACATTTTCTGTGAAGATGAAACTGTTTCCGTCAAATAACGAAGCCTATTTTCTAAGCAGAATGTGTTCCATGAGCGGCCAAAGAAACAGCTGCGGACGTACGCTACGGTCAAGAGATGTTGAAGTACTGTAAACACTGCAGATACACTACGTGCTCTTTCTTTGATTTCCTGAAGAGCAGGATTGGTCGGGGAATAACTGGGTATGTGCATTATCCCTGCAAAAAATTGGTTTCTTGTAGCTGCAGGGCCAGTTGCATTTGTCCTGTTGTTCCTATCGCACATGATGCTGCTCAACCAGCAGCTGTTTCTGCTCAACCAGCTGTTGAAGTGAAGGATACATTTGTGATCCGACAAAAAAGGAAACACGTGAAATATTTAAAATCCAAGAACCTACTGTGTTAACTAAACGTAAGCTCGGCAGAGGTCATTGTTGGCAACCGGAATAAAATAATAATTGGATCCTTTTACCGACCTCCCAGATCATATGATACAGTTGCTGAATGGTTCAAAGAAAACTTGAGTTTGATTTCAAACACGTACCCGACTCATACGATAATAGTTGGTGATGAGTTTAATTTACCCTCGATATGTTGGCGAATATACATGTTTAATACCGAAGGTACGCATAAAATATCATCCGAAATTGTGCTAAGCGCATTCTCTGAAAATTATTTCGAGCAGTTAGTTCATGAGACCACGCGAATAGTAAACGGTTGTGAAAACACACTTGACCTCTTAGCAACAAATAATCCTGAGTTAATAACCAGCATGAAAGCCGATATAGGGATTAGTGAACACAGGGTTGTCGTAGCGAGATTGAATACTGTAATCCACAAATACTCGAAAAATAAGCGAAAAATATACCTATTCAAAAAAGCAGATAAAAATTCACTTGATGCCTTCCTGAGAGACAATCTCCACTCATTCCAAATTAATAATATAAGTGCAGACCAGAAGTGGCTTAAATTCAAAGAAATAGTATCGGCAGCAATTGAGAGGTTTACACTAAATAAGATAACAAACTACGGAGCTGATCCTCCTTGGTTCACAAAACGGGTTAGAACACTGTTGCAGAAACAACGAAACAAACATCCCAAATTTAAACAGACGCAAAATCCCCAAGATTGGCGATCCTTTACAGAAGCTCGAAACGTAGCGCTGAGTTCAATACGACACGCCTACAACAGTTTCCACAACGAAACTTTCTCACGAAACCTGGCAGAAAATCCAAAGAGATTCTAGTCGTATGTGAAGTATGTTAGCGGCAAGAAACAATCAATGCCTTCTCTGCGCGATAACGTTGGAGATACTATCGAAGACAGTGCTGCTAAATCAGGGTTACTAAACACAGCCTTCCGAAATGCCTTCACAAAAGAAGACGAAGTAAAAATTCCAGAATTCGAATCGAGAACAGCTGCCAACATGAGTAACGTAGAAGTAAATATCCTCGGAGTAGTGAAGCAACTTAAATCACTTAATGAAAGCAACTCTTTTGGTCCAGACTGTATACCAATTAGGTTCCTTCGGAGTATGCTGATGCATTAGCTCCATACTTAACAATCATATACAACCGTTCGCTCAACGAAAGATCCGTACCCAAAGACTGGAAGCTGCACAGGTCACACCAATATTCAAGAAAAGTAGTAGGAGTAATCCACTAAATTACAGGCCCATATCGTTAACGTCGATATGCAGTAGGATTTTAGAACATATATTGTGTTCGAACATTATGAATTACCTCGAACGAAACGGTCTATTGACACACAGTCAACATGGGTTTAGAAAACATCGTTCCTGTGAAACACAACTAGCTCTTTATTCACATGAAGTGCTGTGTGCTATTGACAAGGAATTTCGTGCTACTGTGTTCTAGGTAGTCAGTTGTATGTTCCCTAGACTTGATCCAGGTGCAAGCCATAGAGGAAGTCTTTCAAACATACGTTAGTACTTGTCGCATCTTCTTTCCCGTAGTCTGGAGTTCCAGAATTTCAAAGATTTGAAAAGTGATTTTGTTAACTACAATTGTACTTGTTAACAACCTCATATTATACTTTTTACTTGTGTTATCAATAATAAAACTAGTGTTTCAGTGCTAATTGAACATGGAACAAGAAGGCTACAAAAACTTGGCCACATGCTTTCCGACGGGGTATCTGAAAACCGCTCACAGGCAGAGACTCAGAACTTCTCCCTCGGCTACTCTTCGGCCAACTTTGTAAGGTGGCTTGCGGAATATAGCTGAGATGAAGACGTAAGTGTAAGATATATCTGCGCGTATTGGTAGAGGCAGCAGTTTACTGTAACATAGGCTAACTGTGAAAAGTTTTTTATAGTGTAAGCTACTTGTTCTTGTGAATTTTAGTGTCTTAAACACGAGTATCTTAATAAAGAGCCGAATTATCCACAATTTGTTACAATTAACACTCAATACTTACAATATTATAGTTATCGATTGTAATGAAACATATTTCAGGTTCTATTTCAGTTAACATTAATATCAAGTTAAAATGTCGGTGGCAGTTGTTGCGCTGGACAATATACACTCCTGGAAATTGAAATAAGAACACCGTGAATTCATTGTCCCAGGAAGGGGAAACTTTATTGACACATTCCTGGGGTCAGATACATCACATGATCACACTGACAGAACCACAGGCACATAGACACAGGCAACAGAGCATGCACAATGTCGGCACTAGTACTAGTACAGGCTGCTATTCTCCCATGGAGACGATCGTAGAGATGCTGGATGTAGTCCTGTGGAACGGCTTGCCATGCCATTTCCACCTGGCGCCTCAGTTGGACCAGCGTTCGTGCTGGACGTGCAGACCGCGTGAGACGACGCTTCATCCAGTCCCAAACATGCTCAATGGGGGACAGATCCGGAGATCTTGCTGGCCAGGGTAGTTGACTTACACCTTCTAGAGCACGTTGGGTGGCACGGGATACATGCGGACGTGCATTGTCCTGTTGGAACAGCAAGTTCCCTTGCCGGTCTAGGAATGGCAGAACTATGGGTTCGATGACGGTTTGGATGTACCGTGCACTATTCAGTGTCCCCTCGACGATCACCAGTGGTGTACGGCCAGTGTAGGAGATCGCTCCCCACACCATGATGCCGGGTGTTGGCCCTGTGTGCCTCGGTCGTATGCAGTCCTGATTGTGGCGCTCACCTGCACGGCGCCAAACACGCATACGACCATCTACATCTACATCTACATCTACATCCATACTCCGCAAGCCACCTGACGGTGTGTGGCGGAGGGTACCTTCAGTACCTCTATCGGTTCTCCCTTCTATTCCAGTCTCGTATTGTTCGTGGAAAGAAGGATTGTCGGTATGCCTCTGTGTGGGCTCTAATCTCTCTGATTTTATCCTCATGGTCTCTTCGCGAGATATACGTAGGAGGGAGCAATATACTGCTTGACTCTTCGGCGAAGGTATGTTCTCGAAACTTTGACAAAAGCCCGTACCGAGCTACTGAGCGTCTCTCCTGCAGAGTCTTCCACTGGAGTTTATCTATCATCTCCGTAACGCTTTCGCGATTACTAAATGATCCTGTAACGAAGCGCGCTGCTCTCCGTTGGATCTTCTCTATGTCTTGTATCAACCCTATCTGGTACGGATCCAACACTGCTGAGCAGTATTCAAGCAGTGGGCGAACAAGCGTACTGTAACCTACTTCCTTTGTTTTCGGATTGCATTTCCTTAGGATTCTTCCAATG
This sequence comes from Schistocerca cancellata, assembly GCF_023864275.1. Taxonomy (NCBI): domain Eukaryota; kingdom Metazoa; phylum Arthropoda; class Insecta; order Orthoptera; family Acrididae; genus Schistocerca; species Schistocerca cancellata. The sequence goes on from NC_064634.1 coordinate 169,743,615, forward strand.
AATCTCAGTCTGGCATCTGCTTTACCGACAATCAACATTATATGATCATTCCATTTTAAATCACTCCTAATGCGTACTCCCAGATAATTTATGGTATTAACTGCTTCCAGTTGCTGACCTGCTATTTTGTAGCTAAATGATAAAGGATCTATCTTTCTGTGTATTCGCAGCACATTACACTTGTCTACATTGAGATTCAGTTGCCATTCCCTGCACCATGCGTCAATTCGCTGCAGATCCTCCTGCATTTCAGTACAATTTTCCATTGTTACAACCTCTCGATACACCACAGCATCATCTGCAAAAAGCCTCAGTGAACTTCCGATGTCATCCACCAGGTCATTTATGTATATTGTGAATAGCAACGGTCCTATGACACTCCCCTGCGGCACACCTGAAATTACTCTTACTTCGGAAGACTTCTCTCCATTGAGAATAACATGCTGCGTCCTGTTATCTAGGAACTCCTCAATCCAATCACACAATTGGTCTGATAGTCCATATGCTCTTACTTTGTTCAATAAACGACTGTGGGGAACTGTATCGAACGCCTTGCGGAAGTCAAGAAACACGGCATCTACCTGGGAACCCGTGTCTATGGCCCTCTGAGTCTCGTGGACGAATAGCGCGAGCTGGGTATCACATGACCGTCTTTTTCGAAACCCATGCTGATTCCTACAGAGTAGATTTCTAGTCTCCAGAAAAGTCATTATACTCGAACACAATACGTGTTCCAAAATTCTACAACTGATCGACGTTAGAGATATAGGTCTATAGTTCTGCACATCTGTTCGACGTCCCTTCTTGAAAACGGCGATGACCTGTGCCCTTTTCCAATCCTTTGGAACGCTACGCTCTTCTAGAGACCTACGGTACACCGCTGCAAGAAGGGGGGCAAGTTCCTTCGCGTACTCTGTGTAAAATTGAACTGGTATCCCATCAGGTCCAGAAGCCTTTCCTCTTTTGAGCGATTTTAATTGTTTCTCTATCCCTCTGTCGTCTATTTCGATATCTACCATTTTGTCATCTGTGCGACAATCTAGAGAAGGAACTACAGTGCAATCTTCCTCTGTGAAACAACTTTGGAAAAAGACATTTAGTATTTCGGCCTTTAGTCTGTCATCCTCTGTTTCAGTACCATTTTGGTCACAAAAGGCAGAAGCGACTCTCATCGCTGAAGACGACACGTCTCCATTCGTCCCTCCATTCACGCCTGTCGCGACACCACTGGAGGCGGGCTGCACGATGTTGGGGCGTGAGCGGAAGACGGCCTAACGGTGTGCGGGACCGTAGCCCAGCTTCATGGAGACGGTTGCGAACGGTCCTCGCCGATACCCCAGGAGCAACAGTGTCCCTAATTTGCTGGGAAGTGGCGGTGCGGTCCCCTACGGCACTGCGTAGGATCCTACGGTCTTGGCGTGCATCCGTGCGTCGCTGCGGTCCGGTCCCAGGTCGACGGGCACGTGCACCTTCCGCCGACCACTGGCGACAACATCGATGTACTGTGGAGACCTCACGCCCCACGTGTTGAGCAATTCGGCGGTACGTCCACCCGGCCTCCCGCATGCCCACTATACGCCCTCGCTCAAAGTCCGTCAGCTGCACATACGGTTCACGTCCACGCTGTCGCGGCATGCTACCAGTGTTAAAGACTGCGATGGAGCTCCGTATGCCACGGCAAACTGGCTGAAACCGACGGCGGCGGTGCACAAATGCTGCGCAGCTAGCGCCATTCGACGGCCAACACCGCGGTTCCTGATGTGTCCGCTGTGTCGTGCGTGTGATCATTGCTTGTACAGCCCTCTCGCAGTGTCCGGAGCAAGTATGGTGGGTCTGACACACCGGTGTCAATGTGTTCTTTTTTCCATTTCCAGGAGTGTATATATGTTGTAACTACTACTTTTTGGTCCTTCTTTATGCGCGAGAATCTCATTGACCAGAAAAAAATTCTATTATCACTTCTACATATTAAGTTCGGCCTAGTTAAATAGTTTGAGAAAGAAAGCCTGAAAGGACGATAGAGAATGTTTCAACGTCGGCGAAACGCTTTATCATCTCTCAGAAGCGAAATTGAACGCGTGTTTACTGGACTCGATATTTAAAAACATTTGATCACATTTTTTAATAAAAATGACTGTGAATCAGAGGGAGGCCTTTGAAGGACGTTCTTATTGTGTTCTTAGGCAGAAAAAGGACCCACATTATATTTATTTGGGAGCCAACACGCTGTGAAAGTTCGAGAAGTTAGGCCTTTGACGTGTCTGAAGATTGACATTTTGAACAATCATCTTGTTTTTCCCATGAAAATGTGGTGATTTGAGTGACGTTCAACAGTGAGCGCCTTCATCAGGCGATGGAAAGACGATAGAAGTGTCGCTAGAATATCAGTATGATGGGAGACTACTGTTTGTCTCTTCACGGAGATACTGGGCAGGCAGTACGGTGGGAAATAAGCTACCACGTGCTTTAATGTGGAAGAGCGAAAGTAAACACATGTCACTGGACACACAGTCCCTTGTGTACGACAGAAGTGTTTGCAAATTTATATTCCAGTAAAACCTTTGTTCTCGTTGACAAATTAAATTACTTTTCATTCCTGTTATATGTGTTGTGCTAATGTTCTAGTTTACAATAGTCAGATTTGGCAAAACTGTAGACAATCGTAGAAAAAAAGTATATTAATGTTAGTCACTGTAAATATTGTGTCGTTGGCCTGTGAAATTAATTCATTTATTTTAGACAGAAAGGAACACACCCTACCCTATTCTTGATGAGAAAACTTGGATCGCACCCTGAAACTATAAAGCATTATTGCAAAGCATGATAAGGAAAAATCAGTCAATTTCGATTTAACTTTATTAAGATCCTTCAGCATCACATCTCTACCAACAAAGATGACCCATTATATAATCAACACACCTACACAAAATGTTAAGGACCTTAGACTTGGAAAACTTCAATTGCTATATAAATGAAGCAGTAGATGAAGCAGTAAGAAAGCAGTTAGATGGCGAAGGGTAATAGGGCTTAAAATTCGGAATGAAGAAATTTAAGAAATAAGTAAAGGAAAATAAAGAGCATGCGAGTATTTTCTGCAGTCTTTCGATAACAAACAAGTGAAAACAAGACTGGTGAGAAATATAGCAAAATCATTAGTAAGAATGGCTCAATGAGATAATTGGGTTAAATTAGTACACTACTGGCATTAAAATAGCTACACCAAGAAAAAATGCAGATGATAAACGGATATTCATTGGACAAATATATTATACTAGAACTGACATGTGATTACATTTTCATCCAATTTGGGTGCATAGATGCTGAGAAATCAGTACCCAGAACAACCACCTCTGGCCGTAATAACGGCATGGATACGCCTGGGCATTGAGTCAAACAGAGCTTGGATAGCATGTACAGGTACAGCTGCCTACGCAGCTTCAACACTATAGCCCAGTTCATCAAGAGTAGTGACTGGCGTATTGTGACGAGCCAGTTGCTCGGCCACCATTGACCAGACGTTTTCAATTGGTGCGAGATCTGGAGAATGTGCTGGCCAGGGCAGCAGTCGAACATTTTCTGTATCCAGGAAGGCCCGTACAGGACCTGCAACATGCGGTCGTGCATTATCCTGCTCAAATGTAGGGTTTCACAGGGATCGAATGAAGGGCAGAGCCACGGGTCGTAACACATCTGAAATGTAACGTCCATTTTCAAAGTGCCATCACTGCGAACAAGAGGTGACCGAGACGTATAACCAATGGCACCCCATACCATCACGCCGGGTGATACGCCAGTATGGCGATGACGAATACACGCTTCCAATGTGCGTAAACCGCGGTGTCGTCAAACACGGATGCGACCATCATGATGTAAACAGAACCTGGATTCATCCGAAAAAATGACGTTTTGCCATTCGTGCACCCAGGTTCGTCGTTGAGTACACCATCGCAGGTGCTCCTGTCTGTGATTTACCGTTAAGAGTAACCGCAGCCATGGTCTCCAAGCTGACAGTCCATGCTGCTGCAAACGTCGTCGAACTATTCGTGCAGATGGTTGTTGTCTTGCAAACGTCCCCATCTGTTGACTCAGGGAGTGAGACGTGGCTGCACTATCCCTTACAACCATGCGGATAAGATGCCTGTCATCTCGACTGCTAGTGATACGAGGCCATTGGGGTCCAGCACGGCTGCAAAATGATAGGAAACTGTCGCAAGTCACAGTAGACTGTGAGTGGCCTACAGTCAGAGGGCAAAAGGATGTTATCGTTCTCGGGTCTCTTCCCCCTCTCAACTGCTAGTCAACGGTGCTAGTAATAAGTGACGTACAATTTTTATCCTATAGTACACAGAAACCTTACGACGTGTGTGGTGGACTGTGCAGTTAGGATTCCAGGCAGCAGGTCAACGTGCCGTCACGTTAGAGTACAACAAACCATATATCCTGCCTACAGACAAAAGCAGCTGGCGCCTGGAAGAGTAGGAGAGGAGGGAGGGGACACAATGTGATAATTGCTCTGTGTAGGTCGACAACAGGCTGGAGGCGCCTCTCGTATACAATACCCGCCTGCCTAAACGGCGTTCTTGAACTTGCGCTCGCCAACAGGTTAGCGCCCAGAGCGGACACACCCGTCGCATTTTTGGGTCACTAATTAACGGGAACGGCGTCCTTTGTTTTCTGTATCGTGTTTGATGGCAAATTCTGCAGTGAACAAAGGCACAGAGATTTCCCACCTCACGTTTGCCCTGGGACACAATTTCAGTTGTTCTATTGAAACCATCTTCCAGGGTTCAGTACGGTGTAAGGAAGCTATCTCAACATGTGGTTCGTTAGCTGATGGCTTTGAAGGGAGGTGAGGCATTATAGCTGATAAATAGCAATCTAAAATAGAGTTACTGTAGTACTTATTGTTTTTCAAGAGAAATATGAGCATCCGAAGACGTAAAAGCTGAGTTATGTCTCGCGAAAAATGAGAATGGAAATCATTTTGTTCCATTCACATCACTAAAATTTTTTTTGAAAAAGGATGCAGTTTTTCTTGTCTACGCTGAAGTGACAAAAGTAATGGGATAGCGATACGCACATAAGTACAAATAGCGGTAGTTTCACGAACACAGCGTATAAAATGGCACTGCATTGGCGGAGCTGTCATTTGTACTGAAGCGATTCATGTGGAAAGATTTCCGACGTGATTATGGTCGTACGACTGGAATTAACACACTATGAACGCGGACTGGTAGTTGGAGCTAGACGAATGGGACACTCCGTTTCGGAAATCATTTTAAAAAAGCACTCCGTCTTCAGACCACGAGTGGCCTACCGGGACCATCCGACCGCCGTATCATCCTCAGTGGAGGATGCGGATAGGAGGGGCGTGGGGTCAGCACACCGCTCTCCCGGTCGTTGTGATGTTATTCTTGACCGAAGCCGCTACTATTCGGTCGAGTAGCTCCTCAATAGGCATCACGAGGCTGAGTGCACCCTGAAAAATGGTAACAGTGCATGGCAGCCTGGGTGGTCACCCATCCAAGTATCGACCACGCCCGAGAGCGCTTAACTTCGGTGATCTCATGGGAACCGGTGTATCCACTGCGTCAAGGCCGTTGCCCGAAAATCGTTAGGGAAGTCAATATTCCTAGATCTACAGTGTACAGGGTGTGCCGAGGCTGCCAAATTTATAGCATAACCCTATTACCTCTCACTATAGACAATGCAGTAGCTGATGGCCTTTACTTAACGTCTGACAGCAGCGGCATTATCCGTTAGGACAGCCGCGCGAAATCTGGCGTTATTGGTCTGTGGCAGCAGACGACGCACGCGAATGCCTTTGCTAACAGCACGACACCGCCTGCAGCGCCTCACCTGGGCTCGTGATCATATCGGTTGGACGACTGGGAAACCACAGCCTGGTCAAATGAGTCCCGACTGTAGTTGGTAGGAGCTGACGGTAGCGTTCGAGTGTGGTGCAGACCCCACGCAGCCATGGACCCAGTTTGTCAACAAGACACTGTGCAAGATGGTGGTTGCCCCATAATGGTGTGGGCTGTGTTTACATGGAATTGACTGGGCACTCTGGTCAAACTGAACCGATCATTGATGAAAAATAGTTATATTCGGCTACATGGAGACTATTTGCAGCCATTCATACATCCAACAGCGATGGAATTTTTATGCCTCACAATGCACCGTGTCACGGGGCAACAACTGTTCGCAACTGGTTTGAAGAACATTCTGCACAATTCGAGCGAATGATTTGGCCACACAGATCACCCTACATGAATCCTATGGAACATTTATGGGACATAATCTAGATGTCAGTTCGTGCACAACATCCAGCGCTGGTAACACATTCGCAGATGTGGACAGCTATACAGGCAGTATAGCCCAATATTTCTGCAAGAACTTCCAGTGACTGCTTGATTACATCACACGTCAAGTTGAAGCACTAGTCGTGAAAAAGGAGGTCCGACACGATATTTGGTGGTATCCATGATTTTTGACGCCTTGGTATAAATGATCAAGAATAACCCATGTTTTCAAGTTTTTCCTTGATCAGACCAATGTTAATAACATCAGTGCTAGAATTTCTTCTTAATTACTCCAGATACTAATAAAACGAAACTGATCCTCACGTTCTCTAGTTTTGATTTTCCCTTCCATTCTTCTGTGAAGCACTCCAACAGGTTTTTGATGCGTGTGATATTATACTGTGAAGCAATTTTCAATTTTGTCTGTTGTTGCCGTAACTGGAAGGGCAAGGATTCTAATCCTTTCAAAATCTGATTGAACGTTAACTAGTTTCAAACATTTAACTCATAGGGATAATCCCCTCTTTGACCAAAGAAGTCCCCTTCCTATTTTATTGACACAGAGTATTTTTTCCTAGTGAGTTCAAGCTAAGCTTTTCGAAATTCAGGTAAAACTATTGGATCTACCTTGTCATCAACTTAAACTTGTCTTTATTTTTTCAATTGGCCCGATTCTTTCTAGGGCACCATGAAGTTTCTCCTAGGCTGTCTACAACTTATTTCAGTTTTTCTATTTTCATGAACCAATTACATTTTCTATGTCTAACCATTATGCTTCTTGCCCTGTGCTCCAAAAAGTGATAATTAGGCTATGTGCAGCATCTCCTTGTCTTTTTTCAATTTTGTGTTGATCTCACAATATGAAAAAAATATCAAGTTTTCTTTTTTCATGTGTTCGCCAAAGCCTGTACGAACTTTCGTTTCCTTCGGATCAAAAGGTTTGAGATGGGTTTTCATTAGTGTAAATTTAGGTCCGCCCTTAAATATCTTGCCAATTTCTCTGTTCCGTATTCTTCCGAGTACTGCCCAGCGTTATTTGACCCAGTTCGGAAAATTCTGAGGCCCCAATCCTGGCCGTTCTATCTCACTGATTCCTAAATTGTGAGACTGCATCATTCCCATTTTGGCATCAGATTTTCTACACCGAAAGCCTGAAAACAGGGCGTAAGACAAGAGACGAAGGCGTTCGATTCTCAAACTCCTCATCTTAACGTCGATCCGAATGAGACGAAAAAATGGTTCAAATGGCTCTGGGCACTATGGGACTTAACAGCTATGGTCATCAGTCCCCTAGAACTTAGAACTACTTAAACCTAACTAACCTAAGGACATCACACAACACCCAGTCATCACGAGGCAGAGAAAAATCCCCGAATGAGACGTTCGTGGCCACTCGTCTCAGAAGGGCACTATAAGCCTGTATGATTTATGACATGCACTAAGAGGCTACCATTTACACAGTTTTGAATTATCACGACCTATATCGCCTTCTCATCAAATCTGAGTGCAAATATTAAAACAGAAAGTTGTTTTCCGATTATGCGAGCAGGTAACACCGTCAGATGCATGTTTTTCCCAGCAACACTCCGCATATAGACCTTCGGCGTTTAATATTCATGAGGTTCTGTCTAGATGAACGTGTTTCGGTATGAATGTTAATGGATTCAGATGAATCGTGGCATGCGATGAGAGGGTCGGAGAGTGTGATATTTCACGAACATGAAAAATCACCGAGCCAGCCGGGTAGGAGTGTGGAAAATTTCAGTTCCACTCAAGAGGGTTCTTCATCTGCCAGCAGCCGTTAAGCAGAACGGTTCCCGAGTCGCTGTGAACTGGGACGCATTGTTTTATTAACCGTTTCTGTTATGTAGCGATGGAGGACAACAACAGCCGAATTTCTGTATACAAAAAATGTTAGTAACTGGAAATTCAGGCGTTTGTCAAGAGACGTACTTCTGTTTTGCGTCAGTCTGAATGATTTGCCCAGACATGAGAATCAGTGAGTTCTAAATACAGAATTCGAATATCGTGGTTCACAGGATGTGATGCTAAACCATTCCACTTTTTTTTATGAAGGTGGTCGTGCAAAACACGGGAACACTCTTAAATCCATTAATTTCATTCGATGCTGTTATTTCGTTTCAAAATTTATGACATGACTTTGGTTACATGACTCATCTTAAACCCTCCTAATGGCACATGCCATTGATAACTTCTGATCATAAGAAGTTGAATGTGACGCCTTGCCAACAGACAGACCCCACTCCTTTGAATCTGACTATATAGGCGTAGACCACATATTGTATAAATTCGAAAAGCAGTATCGACGGCAATTGAGAGATATACACCAAATAAATTGTAAATAGGCTGTTTAGGTTTTTATATTGGTAACGCCACATAGCGCTCTGTATGAAAATCACTGGCTGTGCTGTGTGAAGTCTGTGGCTGGGTGGCATTGTTGGAATAGTCGCTATTGTAGTGTTGGGCAGTTGGAGGTGAGCTGCCAGCAGTGCTGGATGTGGGGAGAGAAATGGCGGAGTTTTGAGAGCGGATGATCTGGACGTGTGTCCATCAGAGACAGTAAATTTGTAAGTCTGGATGTCATGAACTGCTATATATTATGACTTTTGAACACTATTAAGGTAAATACATTGTTTGTTCTCTATCAAAATCTTTCATTTGCTAACTATGCCTATCAGTAGTTAGTGCCTTCAGTAGTTTGAATCTTTTATTTAGCTAGCAGTAGTGGCGCTCGATGTATTGCAGTAGTTCGAGTAACGAAGATTTTTGTGAGGTAAGTGATTTGTGAAAGGTATAGTTTAATGTTAGTCAGGACCATTCTTTTGTAGGGATTATTGTAAGTCAGATTTCGTTGCGCTAAAAATATTGTGTGTCAGTTTAGTGTTGATCAAAATAGGTAATGAGCGAAATGTCTGAGTATGTTCAGTTCTGCTCAGCTGTTTGAAAATCAAATAATGTAAGAGGTTTATCAGCACAGTCATTCATAAATGTTTCTAAGGGGACGTTTCAAAATTAATAAGAGATGGTATTGATCCCCCATGTTATACAAAATAGAATACTGTTGCCAGATTGACAATATACTACAAAAATTAGAATGCGTAAAATTACACCACTTAAGTGCACTGGCCAACGGAAATCAGTCAGTAGTAGCGTGGAGCAAAATCCCATGTAGTGGCAACATTTCAGATAACCTTGCAAAAAAGATAAAATCTCGGAACTAAATACCTGCATTTTATAATACCAGCGGCATATCAAAACTCTAATTCAACGCTAAAGACAAATTGCAAGCCATAGCACACAGTGGTGTTTATAAAATCACATGAAAACAGCGTGAGAAATTATTTGTATTGGTCAGTAAGGCAGAGCTGTGGCGATTATGTTACCTCAATATGAGGGAAGCTGGAGGTTATGGAAGTAAGATTCAACTGTTGCTAATCATCTTTTAACAGAAAACCATTCATATGATGTAGAATGTGGGGGTTTACATTCTCTTAAGAAAAGCAGAAAGCTGACCCAACTGGAAATAATGAAAATCAACAAACACGTGACAGAAAGCAAGCGTAGTGTTACATTATCAGGCTTTATTTCCTTTTTCCCCTTCGTTAAATTAAATTTTAGTTACTGCAACTAATTTCATATTGTAAATTTGTGTTATTTCTCATCACCTGTTAAATGTATCTGCACATAAAAACCTTGTTTCCTCCCTTTTTTCGTTAACTTAATTATTTAAATAATCCTGAGCAAATAGGGAGCATCATGACGACTACAAGGATTAGTGACCACAAGGTAGTTGTGGCAAGGCTGAATACCGTGACATCCAAAGCCGCCATAAACAAATGCAAAATACACTCCTGGAAATGGAAAAAAGAACACATTGACACCGGTGTGTCAGACCCACCATACTTGCTCCGGACACTGCGAGAGGGCTGTACAAGCAATGATCACACGCACGACACAGCGGACACACCAGGAACCGCGGTGTTGGCAGTCGAATGGCGCTAGCTGCGCAGCATTTGTGCACCGCCGCCGTCAGTGTCAGCCAGTTTCCCGTGGCATACGGAGCTCCATCGCAGTCTTTAACACTGGTAGCATGCCGCGACAGCGTGGACGTGAACCGTATGTGCAGTTGACGGACTTTGAGCGAGGGCGTATAGTGGGCATGCGGGAGGCCGGGTGGACGTACCGCCGAATTGCTCAACACGTGGGGCGTGAGGTCTCCACAGTACATCGATGTTGTCGCCAGTGGTCGGCGGAAGGTGCACGTGCCCGTCGACCTGGGACCGGACCGCAGCGACGCACGGATGCACGCCAAGACCGTAGGATCCTACGCGGTGCCGTAGGGGACCGCACCGCCACTTCCCAGCAAATTAGGGACACTTGCTCCTGGGGTATCGGCGAGGACCATTCGCAACCGTCTCCATGGAGCTGGGCTACGGTCCCGCACACCGTTAGGCCGTCTTCCGCTCACGCCCCAACATCGTGCAGCCCGCCTCCAGTGGTGTCGTGACAGGCGTGAATGGAGGGACGAATGGAGACGTACCGTCTTCAGCGATGAGAGTCGCTTCTGCCTTGGTGCCAATGATGGTCGTATGCGTGTTTGGCGCCGTGCAGGTGAGCGCCACAATCAGGACTGTATACGACCGAGGCACACAGGGCCAACACCCGGCATCATGGTGTGGGGAGCGATCTCCTACACTGGCCGTACACCACTGGTGATCGTCGAGGGGACACTGAATAGTGCACGGTACATCCAAACCGTCATCGAACCCATCGTTCTACCATTCCTAGACCGGCAAGGGAACTTGCTATTCCAACAGGACAATGTACGTCCGCATGTATCCCGTGCCACCCAACGTGCTCTAGAAGGTGTAAGTCAACTACCCTGGCCAGCAAGATCTCCGGATCTGTCCCCCATTAAGCATGTTTGGGACTGGATGAAGCGTCGTCTCTCGCGGTCTGCACGTCCAGCACGAACGCTGGTCCAACTGAGGCGCCAGGTGGAAATGGCATGGCAAGCCGTTCCACAGGACTACATCCAGCATCTCTACGATCGTCTCCATGGGAGAATAGCAGCCTGCATTGCTGCGAAAGGTGGATATACACTGTACTAGTGTCGAGAGTGTGCATGCTCTGTTGCCTGTGTCTATGTGCCTGTGGTTCTGTCAGTGTGATCATGTGATGTATCTGACCCCAGGAATGTGTCAATAAAGTTTCCCCTTCCTGGGACAATGAATTCACGGTGTTCTTATTTCAATTTCCAGGAGTGTATATCTATTTATAAAATAAGGTAGAAGTTGGCTTGACGCCTTCCTAATAGATGGACCCCACTCCTTTAAATCTGACAATGTAGGAGTAGGCCAGATGTGGTTTAACTTCAAAAAGTAGTATCCAAGGCAATTGAAAGACATACGCCAAATAAATTAATAAGAGACGGTACTGATCCCCCATGTTACACAACACATAACGCTGTTGCAGAAGCAAAAAAATAAATAAATAAATAAATAAATAAAATAAAAATAAAAAGTGCGAAATTTAAAAGAATACAAAATTTCCAAGATTGGCGTAGTTTTACAGAATCTCGAAATTTAGCCCGACCTTCAATGCGATATGGATTTTACAGTTTCCACTGTGAAACTCACTGTAGAAATTAGATAAAACCGAAAGAGATTCTGGTCGTATGTAAAGTACACTAGCGGCAAGACGCAGTCAACACGTTCACTATATGATACCAATGGTGATGTTATGTTGACAGTGTCACTGAAACAAATTTATTAAACACAGTTTTTCGAAATTTCTTCACCGAAAATGACGAATGAAATATTCCAGAATTCGAATCAAAATAAATAGCCAACATGAATAATTTGGTAGTAGATATCCTTGGTGTAGTGAAGCAGCTTAAATCATTTAGTAAAGGCAAGGCCTCCAGTCATAGCAGTTATTTTCGTTTCAGAGTATGCTGATACAATAGCTCTATACTTAGCAATCATTTGGAACTGCTCGCTCGTCAAATGATCCGTACCTAAAGACTGTCAAATTGCACAGCTCATACCAATACCAAAGTAACGAAATAGGAGTAACCCGCTGAATTACGTTGATTTGCAGAAGGATTTGAAAACATATGATTTGTTCGAACATTATGAATTACCTCAAAGAAAACGATTTATACCATTTGTTGAGAAATAGCCAACACGGATTTAGAAAATTTTGTACTTGTGAAACACAGCTATCTCTTTATTCTGCCAAATAAATGACTCCTATCAATAGGGGATATAAAATTATTTCCTTATTTTTAGGTTTCCAGAAGGCTTTTGACACCGATCCTCACAAGCAACTCCTAATTAATTTACGTGTCCACGGGGTATCGTCTCAGTTGCGCGATTGGATTCGTAACTTGCTGTCAGTTCGTGTTAACTTACCGAGTGTTATCGTGTAAAACAGAAGTAATATCTGGTCTTCCACAAGAAAATGTTTCTGGCACTCCGCTGCTCCTGATTTACATAAATGAAGTAGGAGACAAACCGAGCAGCCTTCTTAGACTGTTTATAAATGATGGTTTCATTTACCACTTTCTGAAGTCATCTGAAGATCAAAACAATTTGCAAAATGATTTTGACGAGGTATCCGTATGGGTAGAAAAGTTTAACTGACTCTAAGAAACTGAAAAATGTGGAGTCATCCACGCGAGTACTAAAAAGAGCCGGCTAGATTTCGTTTACATGATAATTCAAACGCCGGCCGTTGTGGCCGAGCGGCTCTAGGCGCTTCAGTCTGGAACCGCGTGGCTGCTACGGTCGCTGGTTCGAATCCTGCCTCGGGCATGGATGTTTGTGATCCCCTTAGGTTAGTTAGGTTTAAGTAGTTCTAGGGGACTGATGACCTCAGATGTTAAGTCCCATAGTGTTCAGAGCCATTTTGTGATAAATCAAACAAATCTAAAAGCTGCCTGTTCAACTAAATGTTTAGGGATTACAATTACGAATAACTTAAGCTGGAACGATCACATAGATAATGTTGTGGGGACTGCAAACCAAAGACTTCGATTTATTGGCAGACCACTTAAACACTGCTTACACTATTCTTGTCTGCTCTCTCCCCGAGTATTGCTATACGGTGCGGGATACGCGTCAGGTAGGATTCACGGAGGACATCGAAAAAGTCCAAAGAAGGGCAACTTGTTTTGAATTACAGCGTAATAGTGGAGAGATTATCTTGGATACGATATGAGAATTATGGTGGTAATCAATACAACAACGTGTTTTTCTTTGCGGCAGAATGTTCTCATGGAATTCCATTCACCTGCTTTCTCCTCCGAATATGAAAATACTTTGTTGGCGTCCACCTGCATATGGATAAATGATCATCACAATAAAATAAGAAAAATGAGAGCTTGCATGGAAAGTTCCGAGTGCTCGTTTTTCCCCATGCACTGCCAGAGTGTGGAACGGCAGAGAAATTGTTTGAAGGTGGTTCGATAAATCTTTGCCAGGCGCTTAATTGTGAATTGCAGAGTAATCATGCAGATGTAGATGTAGATTGCTATGTTACAAAAAATTTGAAGCTTTCCTATTTAAAACTCGACGTCATCTTTGTGCCTTCTGTACGAACAATATTTGTATAAGTCGCGCATCATTTAACTGTGTTTGGGTCATACAACTGTCATCTGAAGATGGCCTAAGAAGCCAAAATAAATATAATGATGCATAACATTGGGAAGTTTTTTCCTATTTAATCAAACATTAACTGAAAAAAAATCGCAACACCAAGAAGGAGCTCTACGACGTAAACGAAAGTCGGTGGGCATGTTTTTATATCTGAAAGTTGATGTCTTTTCATATTTCTGGCCAGTGGCATAAAAGGGGCGCTAGTAGAGCTGCTTTGAAGATACAAATCACGTTTCCTTAAAATACATGCCGTAACTGACCTGAGCGTTAGTTACGTTTGAGATTGGACGTGTCAGTAGATGTCAGTCAAGAATGCCTTTAATGGGACAAAGACGCCATTATTAACGTCTGAATGAGTTTGAACGAGGTTGTGTAGTACGGACACGAGAAGTTTGGTGTTTCCTCCGCGCTTCTGCAGGAAAACTTGGCAGGAATGTAGCCACTGTACATGATCGCTGGCAGCGGTGACCGAGTGAATGTACGGACGCAAGAACACCAGGCTCCAGATGACCACGTGGCACTACCGAGAAGGAAGACCATCGTGACCGGTATATGGTTCTGGCGCATCGCATTACATCTGCAGCAGCAATTTGAGCAGCTGTTGGCACGACAGTAATATAACGAACTGTTATAAGTCGGTTACTGCAAAAACATCTTTGAGCCAGACGCCCTCTAGCGTGCATTCCACTGACCCTAAAGCACCGCCATTTGCAATTTCAGTGGTGTCAAGAGAGAGCTCATTGGGGGACAGGGTGGAGGTTTGTTGTGTTTTCTGGAGAAAACTGGTTCTGACTCGGTGCCAGTGACGGTTGTGTGTTGGTTACGATGGCGCCAATTGAGGACCTGCAATCAATCTTTCTGTACGCTAAGACACACTGGAGATACACCTGGAATTATCGTCTGCGGTGAGATGTCTGTGACAGTAGGATCACTCTCGTGATTATCCCACGCACCCTGACTGCAAATTTGTTCGTCTGTCCGGTGTGTTGACCTGTTGTGATGCCATTCTTGAACATTTTTCCTGGGGATATTTTCCAACAGGATAACTCTCACCCACATACCACTGTTGTAACGCAACACGCTCTACAGAGTGTCGTCATGTTGCATTGGCCTGCTCGATCACCATATCTGTCGCCAGTGGAGGACATATGGGACATCATCGGAAGACGACTCCAGCGCCACCCACAGACAGCATTATCTCACCATGTATTGACTGACCAAGTGCAGCAATCACGAAACTTCACCCCAGAAGCTGATATCCGATATATGTACAACACAAAGCATGCACGTTTGCGTGATTACACTCAACATTCTGGCGGTTACACCGGTTATTAATGCACCAGCATTTCTCATTTGAATGGCTTACCTCGCACTTACATTAATCTGTGATCTTGCAGTGTTAATCACTGAAATAAGAGTATGTTGCCCGCCAAATGTATTTCAAAAATTTCATTACTCTAGATTAACTATATCTTGGCGCTGCGATTTTTTGCGACAGTATATTATCGTTTTCTGCCAAGCACCGATGGAAAATTCAGTTAATTTAAAATTTTGTTAATGATGTTCTTGTGGTGATTAGAATGAGCGCCATCCGGACTGCTTCACCATGTCGAAAATACTCGATTAAACGCTGATGCTCTTCCGAAGATTTGACTGAAGAAGACAACACTGCAGTCGAAACCCTTTGTAAATCAGGTGTACTGACACATATCACTAGAGCAGCACCACGGTTCTGGCCACAGATGGGCCAATCGGGATCGACCGCCGTGCCATCACCCTCCGCCAATAGCGTCATGGAGATGCGGTACGGAGGGGCATGGGGTTAACATGCCGTTGTCGGGTGAGCAGACATGATGTCGCTGCTTCTCATACGAGATGACGAGACTGACTGCACCCCGCTCCAGTCCTCCCGCTCAGTAAAAATCCCAGGTGGTACCGGGAATTGAAACCGGTCCTCTGCGTGGCAGCCAACAGCGCTGACCATTCAGCTACGGAGCTACGGAGACTGACATTTGGACATTTTCCCAACCTCACTTAAAGTGCGATTCACGTAAAATACTGTCGTAACGTTATTATTTTCTTTTAGGTATACAGTAGTTACTAGCAACGAAGAATTAGGTGACAGTATATTAATTTGTGAAGAACGCATAAAGAACAGCAGAGTAGATCTATAACTGCTCTTCTGGAACCAAACGATTGCACAGTTCGATTTGAAATAAAAAATAGTAATTTGATATCTACATTTGGGTGGTTAGTAGGGTTCTGATTTATGATAACACGTTAAAATATGACTGTTCGTCAAAGTGTACACACATTACCAACAACTGTGTCGTATCTAAAACAGTGTAAAGTGAAACAAGATAGCCTCAACCTAAGTGTAGGATACGAGGAAGCGACGCCATCTTGACTGTTTGAAATTCCTTCATTCCGTATCCAATTCTAACATCTTGAAGTCTGCGATAGAAATTACGCCAAACCTCTTCGTCCGGAAATTAGCTCCGTGGTCAGACGTGACGTCCGTAGTAACAAAGCAGAACGGACAAAACTTAGCCCCCCCCTGGGGTGACATGTAAAATCACTGGTGTACTTGAAGAATGAGATTTTCACTCTGCAGCGGAGTGTGCGCTGATATGAAACTTCCTGGCAGATTAAAACTGTGTGCCCGACCGAGACTCGAACTCGGGACCTTTGCCTTTCGCGGGCAAGTGCTCTACCAACTGAGCTACCGAAGCACGACTCACGCCCGGTACTCACAGCTTTACTTCTGCCAGTACCTCGTCTCCTACCTTCCAAACTTTACAGAAGCTCTCCTGCAAACCTTGCAGAACTAGCACTCCTGAAAGAAAGGATATTGCGGAGACATGGCTTAGCCACAGCCTGGGGGATGTTTCCAGAATGAGATTTTCACTCTGCAGCGGAGTGTGCGCTGATATGAAACTTCCTGGCAGATTAAAACTGTGTGCCCGAACGAGACTCGAACTCGGGACCTTTGCCTTTCGCGGGCAAGTGCTCTACCAACTTTTTTTTTAAATTTTATTATACTTATTCACTCATTTGAACATATACATCTGCCATTCTTGAATTTATTATTTTAAAGTACTTCTTACAAATGTTCACTGCATTTTTATTTCATTACTTAAAACTTTGCACTTAACTGCTACTATCAAACTAAAGAGAAAATACTTAGTTCCACTAAAATATTAACAGTCAACATAGAAAGAAGTCTTGTTTCAGCTACATATTTTTCACTAACTTAATGCTACACAATCACATTTCACAATCTTCAAAAATGATCCCATTATTGTATTGTGATACACAATGCAAGGTAACTGAATCTAAAACTTGTTCTCATACGACTTACATTCCTGAGTATCCTTGAGTTATTACAGCTTTCAGTGGAAAGTAGAGACAATTTTACTTGTTCTGGAGAGTTTAGCAAAAATATGTCATGGATTAGACTGCACTTCTTACAGATCAACAACTAAATAATACAGCAACTCTCACACAACACAAAAGAAAAAGCGATCAAAAAAATACATATAACCTATCAATTCTATTAAATTGGTGTAAAAACATTAGAAAATAATAAATTGTCTTTTAAGGACGTCAGTGATTCAGTCTGTTATATATCAAACCACAATATATGACAATACAAACAAAATATTCTGAAATTATGAATCTGAACAACTAATTCCAACAATAAAAAACAAACATTTAATACATACGAAATTCTCTACATCTCACTTTCTGAAAAGCCTATGAACAGTTTATATTTTTTGTTGTTGATATGATTACTCATTCTACTGATACATAATTCCTATTGTTCCTGGTAAATAAAAAAGTCCATGTAAATTTGATACATAGATATCTCAGACAGTGTACCCAACTGTCAATATCAAGAAACCTCATATGAATATGGCAGATAAGGTAAATCTATTGTGAGGATGAAGAAAGAACAGAATATAAGACTTGAAAATGCACAAAGTAACTCAATATGAAACTCTTTTTTGTATGACTAAGGAAGAATGTAATACAAGCTGAGGCAATACAACAAAGATAGGGGTTAAGTTGCTAGTAAAGCAGAATTGAGGCATTTAGAAAAGTGCAGTAAGAACATGAAACTGCACTAAGATAGGTTACTGCATACTCAGCGTATAAATGAAAGCACAAAACAATATGATAGCTAGGAGAAACTGACATAAGAGGTGGAAATTCTTCAAGTGAGAAGAAAACATACTTTTATTACTTACTTCTGACAAACAGTCACAAATATCATTTGTTGAATACACATTTATTTCTATTTTCTTGTTTGATGTTTCTATCTTTACTTTCTTCTTTTGGTTTTTAAATGGAGGACTGACTTTTCTAGCCAACTGAGCTACCGAAGCACGACTCACGCCCGGTACTCACAGCTTTACTTCTGCCAGTACCTCGTCTCCTACCTTCCAAACTTTACAGAAGCTCTCCTGCGAACCTTGCAGAACTAGCACTCCTGAAAGAAAGGATATTGCGGAGACATGGCTTAGCCACAGCCTGGGGGATGTTTCCAGAATGAGATTTTCACTCTGCAGCGGAGTGTGCGCTGATATGAAACTTCCTGGCAGATTAAAACTGTGTGCCCGACCGAGACTCGAACTCGGGACCTTTGCCTTTCGCGGGCAAGTGCTCTACCAACTGAGCTACCGAAGCACGACTCACGCCCGGTACTCACAGCTTTACTTCTGCCAGTACCTCGTCTCCTACCTTCCAAACTTTACAGAAGCTCTCCTGCGAACCTTGCAGAACTAGCACTCCTGAAAGAAAGGATATTGCGGAGACATGGCTTAGCCACAGCCTGGGGGATGTTTCCAGAATGAGATTTTCACTCTCCCAGGCTGTGGCTAAGCCATGTCTCCGCAATATCCTTTCTTTCAGGAGCGCTAGTTCTGCAAGGTTCGCAGGAGAGCTTCTGTAAAGTTTGGAAGGTAGGAGACGAGGTACTGGCAGAAGTAAAGCTGTGAGTACCGGGCGTGAGTCGTGCTTCGGTAGCTCAGTTGGTAGAGAACTTGCACGTGAAAGGCAAAGGTCCCGAGTTCGAGTCTCGGTCGGGCACACAGTTTTAATCTGCCAGGAAGTTTCATATCAGCGCACACTCCGCTGCAGAGTGAAAATCTCATTCTGGAAACATCCCCCAGGCTGTGGCTAAGCAATGTCTCCGCAATATCCTTTCTTTCAGGAGTGCTAGTTCTGCAAGGTTCGCAGGAGAGCTTCTGTAAAGTTTGGAAGGTAGGAGACGAGGTACTGGCAGAAGTAAAGCTGTGAGTACCGGGCGTGAGTCGTGCTTCGGTAGCTCAGTTGGTAGAGCACTTGCCCGCGAAAGGCAAAGGTCCCGAGTTCGAGTCTCGGTCGGGCACACAGTTTTAATCTGCCAGGAAGTTTCATATCAGCGCAAACTCCGCTGCAGAGTGAAAATCTCATTCTGGAAACATCCCCCAGGCTGTGGCTAAGCCATGTCTCCGCAATATCCTTTCTTTCGGGAGTGCTAGTTCTGCAAGGTTCGCAGGAGAGCTTCTGTAAAGTTTGGAAGGTAGGAGACGAGGTACTGGCAGAAGTAAAGCTGTGAGTACCGGGCGTAAGTCGTGCTTCGGTAGCTCAGTTGGTAGAGCACTTGCCCGCGAAAGGCAAAGGTCCCGAGTTCGAGTCTCGGTCGGGCACACAGTTTTAATCCGCCAGGAAGTTTCACTTGTATACTTGAGAATGGTCCCAAAACGGTCACAAGTATGCCACATCCATACGGAGCCTCTCACTGATGATCAGTTCCCGTAAGCTATGAAACTGGGAGAATGTTGACTGCAACATTTCACCCACAGTTATAAATAGTCCCAGACCTTTTCTGTGGGATTCAGATGAAATAATTTGGCGTGTAGGTTGCAACAGGGTGGCAGTGTGTTCGTAAACCGGGAACTTTTACGTGCAACACTGTGAACAAGGCTGTTCTGACCATGGAAGACACAGCGTACTCCTCATGGAAATGTACACTGTCGGAAAAAAAATGCAGCACCCTCAGGAATTGTATTCGGTGGCACAAGAGTATATGTGATTACTAATGGGTTGTAGTGTTAGTGATTCATTTGACAGAATCATCGGCGATTAGAAGGAGCTCAGGAGGCTTGTCCGTGCGTCCTCTGTTTATTTTCTGCAGACAGTAACTCTACTGATTTTTTAAAGGCGAACGTTGACTGCAACATTCATTCTATGAAACACCCTAGCCCCAGCGAAGAGTACCTATACCTGTTGAACAACTTCGGCCATTTGGGCCTACGGGACGCTGGATGCATGTATCGGCGGATTGCTGTACGTGTCGGGCACTGTGCACGAATGGTGTTTCGGTGATTTCAGCAGTGGTCTGTGGAACATTCCCACACCTGTAGACCAGCTTCTGGACATCGCTTAGTACAGATGCACATCAAGGTCGATGCACTGGCTGAGCAGTGGTGGTCGACCGAACATCATCTAGGGACGATATGCGGGCAGCTGCCGTGTCACCGAGGACCATTGGGAAACGTCTGCTTGCATTGGGAGTGGGATCATGTGAGCCTTTGGCCAGGCAGCCACCGACCCCAAGACACCACCAAGCATGGCTACTCTGCTGTCATGAAAGAGTTGACTGGGTAGTCGAATGGTGCTCTATTGAGTTCAGTGAATAGAGTAGGTATGCGGGTTATGGACTTACAGGTGCACAATGTAGATCTGGCGAGCGACCTATTTCAGAATGCCTGCGCCCTCTACGCACGCCTTCTGGTGTGGGAAGCCGTTACTTACAACATGTGGTTGCGGTATAGGACACTATTCGGTCGGCTGCACTTGCAAATACGCGCGCCGCCACTTAACGAAGCCGCTTTTGCAACAGCCGCCACCACGGCACTAGAGCGCTATCACGTACGATTATGCCGCTGCCAATCAGATGCAAGCTTCTCCTCTCTGCTCCTGCCTCGGGTGCATTTAAGATTGAACATTCATGCGCTGATCCCACTTTTGTGTAATTGCCAGTTGAATAAGATATACAGTCTTTCATGATGACCAGGACCTGATGTCTTCTGAACAGACGTTGCATTGAAGAGTGACAGATTTATAAATGTTTTGTATCTCTGTATATTTCTAAAGTCAATTCTACAGCTAGCAACTGACGGTGCAACTATGGAAATAAAGTTAGGTATAATTTTTACTAATTGATATTAGATGTAGATTAAATTTAATATCTGAACTCTCTCTACACGAACGGCGTGAGTTCCTCGCTATTTTGTGCACTAAAGAACCACACAGCGTGCAAAGGAAGACATATCAGAGGTCACATTTTGAATTTCGGCAGGAACTGCCACCAAAATTGCCCAAGTTTATATCCCCGTGCTATTTCCGTTTCTTCGAGAGGGAAGTGTTGCACTTTTCTGGAGGGACGATGCACCTTCGCATCCGGCTGCTGTGATGAAAATTTCTCTTCGTAGTATAATTGATGTGGCCAGGAAGAGCACAGGTATCTCACCAATTGAAGACGTATGGAACTTGATGGAGCGCGAACCTAACCACTCTCCAGAATATGCAAGAACCATTGTCGAATTGCAACAAAAGGTTCCAGATGCTTGGGACAATTTGCTGCAGGATGTCATTCGGTACCTTTATGATCCTTCACGATGAGTAAATCCGCTGAAGTTGTGCTAGGAACACTCTTTATTCAGATAAAATCGTACACACGACCAGGGTTTTAGGACCTAAATCTCATCTTCAGGCCCTTTCTGCGTACGCAATCAAGCGCCTGAAGATGGGATTTACGTACTAAAAGGAGGGTGGCGTGTACGATTTTACCTAAATAAAGGATTTTTCTAGTACAACTGGGGTGGATTTATTCATCACGAGAAATTTTAGCAGCAGTTGTGGATCCCTCGCGAAGAGTGTATTACACCTTTATGGTAGTCTGCGTGCAAGAATATACGCTACGTTGCCGCCAGAGGGGGATACACGGTATACTGTTGTGACTGTTGGGTACCACTTATTGTCACATTTGCGTTTCCTTTTTTGTGGATTTATTACTTACTTATATTGATGGACTACCCGCCACATCACATGACCTTGCCCTTGCGAGTGCTGCATTTTGTCCGGTAATTTATAAGAAAGGGCAATAACTTAGAAATAAACGACGTGGTTCATAATCGCGGTAGCCTCAATGAGTGGGCCCGAGTGATGGTACGAGGAACAACCCTCAAAACACCACAGAAACACCTCCAACCCGAACTACAGTTTCTTCAAATTACGATGTAAACGCATCGTTGGTCAGCCAGTGCACTTGACGTCTAGTGTCATTTGAAAATATGCAAAATCGCGACTTGTCGGATTGCACTACATATCTCCACTCAGCTACTGTCCAGTTGTGTGTAGTTCGGCCCATTGTAGACATGCAGTTGTATGTGCCACCATGGTCTTCTGCCAGGATACCTAATTCCACATTTGCACTGTATGCAGCTCTCTTTCCGATGTACATGTTCATATTTTCGCGCCGCAACGATTGTTCCATAAACTTTCCGGCGTGCAGCTGCATAAATTTCACTTTTTCTTCTAATATTTCGGCTTTATACCATCCAGCCATATTCAGAGTGAGCCGAGGTGACTGATGCTCCAGCACTTGCTCCGTCCTTTTAAACTCGCGGACCCCACCACTGCGCATCCGGCCGCAGATACACAAGGCTCCAGATACGTTGATCGGTGCAAAGAGGTATAACATATGCATTAAATTAGATCTATGGCTGCGTGGTCGATCCACATGGTTATATCGATGTGTTACTGAGAGCTGCTCTGTCGCAAGGTCTTGCAATGTTTGCTTCAACGTGGTTGAGAAGGACCTACATACGCTGACATTACACGGCTTTTCTTGTGGATACGTTGGACAGTCTGCGTTCATACATCAAATAACAGACTGGGCAACTTCATTCAAGGCGTTCATATGGTTCAAATGGCTCTAAGTGCTATGGGACTTAACATCTGAGGTCATCAGTCCCCTAAACGTAGAACTAGTTAAACCTAACTAACCTAAGGACATCACACACATCCATGCCCGAGGCAGGATTCGAACCTGCGACCGTCGCAGCCGTGCGGTTCCGGACTGATGCGCCTAGAACCGCTCGGCCACAACGGCCGGCCATTCAAGGTGTGATCATGGGAAAGTCCACACATGAGAGTTCTTTTTGCCCCTGTGTCACGGCTCGTTGCCGACGCATTTTATTGCGCTAATTCCGAACTGGATCGCACACCACTCCACTGGCACATCTTACGTCAGTGGTGGAGTGTTACTTGATCGCCTGGTATCAGTTCTACATCATTCACAGCACTCCATGATAACTAGTGTTCTCTAATAGGGAGCCGACTAATATTTTGTGCGATGTGCTTACGTCCAATGTTGCGGCAACAGGCTGAAAGTCACTGGGTGACGTGCGCTGATCACATAGCCTAGGTGAGTGTGCTCATATTCAGTTGCGCGGTCTCAGGCTACTGGTTCACAATGCAGCCGTACGTGACTCGCAGTTGACCAGTGACTCAATTTCCGCATCGTTAAACTGGAAGCCATTAACGCACGCACAAGAATCTCGAGGTAACGAGCTATTCAACAGCACCTTAACACTCCTGTCGTGCTCGAAATCTTTCATTCGCTTGTAATGCATTCTGTGTTTGCATCGAGGCATGGAATGAATGGAAATGTACTTTCCCAATCTCGCAATTCCCCATTCATTAACAGTGTCTTCCGAGTACACTGAGGCAGTTCGGGGCTATTAGGGTCAAGTGCCCTACTTTTGAGCTACGTCTGGATGTATGATTATTTGCTCCCTGAACTGGGCTGTCGGTGCGATCTAACAGGACTCCTGGTGCTTCCGCCATTTTGGTGTCCTGATTGCAGCCAAGCGCTTCAGTCACTTTCCGTGTTCGCATTTCATTTTTTCTTAACGCATGTGAACCTAACATTTTGTAGACACAACATAATCATCACAGCTGTATGGTAAGTAGTTCGTTATTTTAGCGTTGACTATTAGTGATATAAAATATTTAATGAAATTTGTGGGTAGTTTGCAAATGCCATGATTCATTACTTGTTTCGGTAGGTCATCCACGTTTGTCAAGTAGTGTAGGTGCCTCATTTCTGATAAATAAATGCATAATTTCGACCCTATGAAGACTGAGCCCCTTTGAAGATCTCATTATTTATTTCTTTTCAAGAAACGTCTGCGAAGAAAAGAAAGTTTTGGGCAGAGGAACATATCAAAAAGGCAGTGGAAGGCATTAGAAATGAAGTAATTTGTTTCTTAAACGTGTCCAAAGTTTTTGAAGTGCCATAATTTCCACTTGTAGATTAAGTAAGAACAGAACACTTGGAATAGGTAGAAAATCGAGATGTGAATTATCATCTGATGGTGATTCTGAAAGTTCTGTTTCCCTTGTCTCGACAGATGATGAAGATAGGGCTCTGTCCCATATTAGGATAATAAATCTGGAGAAGATTGCGTAAGGTGTCTGAGATGTTTGCGTTGGGTACATGAACTGTGTGCTGAGACTGGTAAAAGTGACTGGAACACGTACAATTGTGAAAACTGCAAATGACGAACTCAGTCGAGTGTATCATTATATGAAAGGCTGTATACCCTCAGCTGATGAGCATAGGCAGTAGGTGGAGCAAAAACTGTATGTCCAAAGGCACAAAAGTCTATTGAAGGATAGCGTAGTATTCTATGGGTTAGACAGGAGACGCTCCGCAGAACGCCTGCTGCATGACATCAGCAGGAACCAATGATGCTAAATGTAAAGTAAAACGTGGCAAACATATTAGAATTATAAATCTTGGGATAAAAGAACAGAAGTGATACATTAAGTTACATCAGCAGTATTTGCTATTAGCAGTAGCTAAGCTGTAAAACAACGATAAAAAGTAATACAGAAACCAATAACAGTCGGTTATGGGAACGATAACTGTCCTCTGTGGGCAGTACTTAGAAGTACAAAACAAATCATAGGAACAAGACTGCAGCAAAGATGATTCAGTGTGATGATATTGGTTGTCATAGTGAAAGAGTGAAGAGTATCGATGTGGTACGTCCACAATAAGAAGGTAATAAATTATTAGCATGGAAACAGTACTAATCTAACACTCGAATGTCCCAGCAAAGACTGGATAGTTTAGGTACATGGGATAAAACCATAATCTACGAACGATTTATGGGAAGACAAATCCACAGTGGATGCACAGTGACTGCCTGAACCACCAGAAGAGTGAAGAAGTACTATATGAAAGTAACATCACTGATCGATTCGTGAAAGAGCCTTCAGTCACTTGAGAAAAGCATATGATTTACACAATATAATCGACCCCAACTACGTGCCTACCAATGCTCAGTAATTCTCATACTTTGCTCACACAAGTTGCAGTTTTTCACCATATTCTACGCTCAGTGGTGTGAAACATTGTGAGGCCGTGATCTGCTGCAAACTGCAACACAGTAGCTGTCGATTTCTAGAACAGACATCCGCCACATCCGGAGACGCTGACCACTCTTCTGTGCCCCCAAATCAAGTGTCATTCCGTGTGTCCAGCCAAAGTTTTATCTGCCGGCACAAAGCTCTGTCTCCTCTCCAGATTCTTGCACTGTCCCGTATGCCAATGAAAAAGGGTCTGTAAAATGCTGGCAAATGATATTTTAGCTAACAAGACATAGTATCCCCTCTTACCAAACGTTTACAACGTTAACCAGTTGTTCATACCAACATTCTGAGTTACACTCATACGCTTCAGCCAAGATTTCTACTTCAGTCAACATCCTTCTACAAGTCTGTATTTCTCGGCATCCTTTTTTGTTTTAAGATTAACCAGCGAGGTGCCCGCTTACTACTTTTTAGTCAAGGGATTGTTCATCCCGCTCAAGGCGGCACCAGAAGGTCGGACTATCATTTTACAAAGAGAGAAAAATTCCTGACCTCAATGTAGCTCTGTCGCTTTTCTGTGAACACAGAGATCTCTGTCTGTTACTGACTTCCCCATGCACAGCGTTCTCATGAGACGACGCAGCGGCAAAAAAGAGAGGTCCTTCGAAATTTGTTTTGGCCACATGGCATTGCTTGTAAAAACCAAGATTCTGCACGAGTGCAGGTGTTCTTCACACGACTTTATATGACACACCAAGTATGCATAAGCTGTCAAAACTACACACACGTGTTGGACGGCTACAACACTGTGAGGAAAGGACACTGCCTGAATTTTACGACAGCGGCCAGGGCAGGTAACCAGAGCGCTAACGGCCACAAGGCAGAAAATATCTCTGGTGCAACTTGGACTTCAAATAACCAAAATATAATTAAACTCCACCGGATGGTGGCCAAACTTTCGCCAACTCGAACACTCACTGTTGCTCACGGGAATACGCCCAACAGCCAACCATGGAAACCAACGGCACAGTGTGAACAGACTGGCTTCGGTAATTAAATCACCACTCAACATTGATGTCCTGGGTCGGTGAGCCACGAACCCTGTAGCAATTGGAGCAGCTCCCACACACTCCGACACCGCGTAGAAACCACCAGCGGGCCCGACCCACTGCGCCACGCGGAGACTTCCTGGCTGATCGCACCAACCGACCGACTGCCGCACACCGGCTAGCCGGAAACTATAAGCACCAGACCAAAGATAGTACAAGGTGCGAATATCGATACACACCGTTGCTGCCACACGTAGAAAGAGCAAGAACCACGGCATAACCGCAATAACCGCGGGAAACCAAACGTAGAGTAACAGTCAAGGTTTAAACCAACGCATAAGCCGGGGCCAGCACGGCTCAGTAATTAAGACTTAAAGTATACGCCAGAGTCACTCTGAGCCTGGAGTTTTTGCTTGTTACTGTGCATGCGCTACTGCGCACATGCAGACCGCTACCACCAATGTAAATTTATCATTGAATGAGATCTATTAGGCGACGGATTTTCGAAGTTGTGAGAAAGTGCCGTTTAATTAATTTCACAGAAATATTTTTAAGGGTCACAGTGACCCTGAAGTACACACTGTATAACTGTTCTGTTGTTATGTGAAAATCGTACGCAGGATTCACTCTTTACTAACGGAAGGTGCTATGCGTGAAGCATTGTTAAAAGAACTCAACTGTGAATCTGAATTAAGTGACTTTCGTGATGGAAGTGATTCTGAAGCTGATGTTCCTGCAGCAGTTATGGACAATGGCGAAACTAATCAGTCTATCAAACGTCCAGACAGCGGTGAAGAAAATACGATCGTCCACGGTGAGACAGTAAGAGTGGTTATCGTTGGAAAACAGCTGTCCCTGGTAGTCCAGGCCGGCCAGCCGCCTACAACATTGCAATCCATACTCCCAAGAGTGTGGAAATAATGAACGAACGGATTTATGAGTAACTGAGAACACCTCAAGATATTCGTGTAATATGTGCAATTCATTATATGGATAGCAGCTTCGTTTAATTAAATTGCAGAGAAAGTCTTAAGGTTTCTTTAGTGAGAAGTTTCCATGACTGTTTTTTCTTAGTCTCACATGTTTGATTTATTAATACTATCACTGATTGAAAAAGTACATGAGAGAGGTGAAGTAAAATGAATTTAGGATGTAAGAGCACAAATTTCGTTGTAATATATTACATTTTCAGGCAGTTTCCCCAGTACATAATTAAGGGCCACTGAGAAAATTTTTGAGTTGTTTTGTGGGACCATCTCACATTTAAGGTAGCTTATAACTCAGGAACTCTGTAATCCTTGTAAGACTGTCGGCATAAGAAGGATTGTTTCATTTGGTTTACTTGTTTTTAGCACTTGAATATGGGATATTGTTGTCCCGAAACACGGTATGGAAATAATCGCACTAGTGACGACTGAGCTAAATATCTCTATTTTACTTGAATAACAGTTGGATAATGGCTTCACATCAATTATCAGAGGTGTTCACTACTAAGGCTAACATAACAGTAGATGCCTTAATTCTGGCCCTCACTAACGTTACTAAACACAAACGTTAAACAGTAATAATGACTTTAAATCAATTATGAATGGCACATGTGACTTACCAGTCCCAGCAATGGAATGGACTGATACATACCAACAACTCCCGCCAAATAAATTTAATATATTAGGCAGACCATAAAGTGTAGAATTAGTAATATTTACAAACTCTATACAAATCAGAATTTCATGTCTAAAATAACAAAAACAGTAGAAAATGACATAAACTACTTATGGCAGTCTCTAGTGTGCGTTTTTAAATGTGATTCTAACATCGGTCACTAGCTTGACAAAACGATAAGGAAATGTGAAGTGTTCCTAGGAACACTAGCCTCCAGGTACAACGCTCTCCTCTACCTTCTCATATCTTCTGTGAGAAACTTAAGATTAGTTCTTTAGTTAGATGTTCTTGCGCTATCGTTAATAACTGGTATGTTCCATTTCGGAACTTTTTTTTGCTTCTTCATAGTTAAAGGCTCCTCTGCTGTTTGTCCAAGAACGCTTGTTAAATAATGGCAACGCCTTGTAATTAACACAATATTTAAGGGTGAAAAGCAACCAAAATGCGTTTTTTTCTGCTCCTGTCATCATTTTTTTCCTATCGATGGTCCAATAAGCCTAAAACTGATTAGTAATAAGAAAATATTAGTAGTAATAAATGCAGTTTGTTTCCAGGCCACCCATAAATATTAAATTTCTCATCACGAAATAGAAAAAGAATTCATTAAGATGATTTACAGAAGATTAAGAAACGTACCAAAAATGTTTCTGTAACTGTCTTAAATAAAATCTGTTGTGAATGCGGTGAACTAAACGGCTACGATATGTACACGTGTTTAGCGTTAATCTGACATTTTGGAAGATCCGCATTATAATATTCCACAGGGTACACTTTTTATTTTTAAGAGGGTATATTCACAGTACGTTTCTTTCTACGCCAGGAAACGTTACTATCGAAACTCTTTAAGCAAATATGTTTTGTACTACAAGTCATTAGTGTGTCGAATGGAATGAAGTGCTGTTATACGACAGTTATTGAAAATACTGCTCATTTCTTAAATCTAATGAAACACAAAATTAGGATCGTACATCCTGACAATGTTTAAAAATGTTTCTCTAGTTGGCTGCTGAGCAACACCTGTAATAATTTATTTAGGTGTAAAACATGAACCTCGAGAGATTATTTTGAAAATGATTCCGGCAGTGGACATTTCTCCACGCCGAAAGAGTCGTTATTTGATTCATGTCTCGCAGTCACGAAAATGTCTGCGTGCGTGCTCAAAAATTTATGCTTGTCTATAATGGCGTGAAGATTACTGAAAACTGAAAAATACCTCGTAATTCGGTTTCAATGATGCAGATATCTCTGCGGCTGACATATTTCATTATTATTCATTCCGACGAAAAATTAAGGAATGATTTGGTATATGGATCCGATGTATTAGAAACATTTGTTTGTTTATTCCAAATACTTGGAAATGCTGCAGCCTCGTTAATGCAGTTCCAATTACTGAATGTGTATATCTGGGGCTGACGGTTATTGCAGCTAGAATCCTACAGATTCAACGAAGATAATTATTTACAGTGTTTCTTATCGCTCTCTTGATAGGTTGTCCTATGATTTTACAGTGTTTCTTATCGCTATCTTGATAGGCTGTCTTATGAATATCACAACTATTGCTTAACGATGTCACAAATCAGCACTTTCAGATGCATGTGTTAAATATTTCTCTTTCATTTTTAGTGCTCAACTTCACTGGCCTTTGCGATATTTGCGCGGTTTGATCAATACACTGATCCTGTGCGATTTCGTAATTTTTGATCCTATATTTTTGTTGTAGATAGGCAGATCAAACCTGTACTATTGTTAAAATGTGAACACTAACATCGGAATAGCGATCGTAGGTGACTGCTTCGTTTTCTGGGAATAGGTGTTTACAAGCTAGGAGCGACTCTTTCCGAAAGAAAAGGATAGGAAAATGATATATTTTTTAATGATTAGGACCACATACAAGTCAGTAGGAGTTAATGATAAACGGACCTACTGAAATCAGTTGCAGATACTCGAAACTGACGGATATTTCATCTGTAATTCAGAATATATGAAATAAAGGACGTATCACATAGCTTCCCAGGACAGAATTATCACATTCCGCACTGAAGAATTTACGAGATGTTAATTCTAATATAAATCGAAATTCGTCCAGGCACTTCAAGCTTGTAAATTTCTGCCAATGACATACAGTGTAGTGGAAGGGAAATTTGATGAGGTTTTTGAGATAGACCAGTTTGGCTTCAAAAATGGTACGTAATGTAGAAGCAATTTTTAGGTTTGTGTTTAGTAATGGGAAGGAAACAACATGAGAATACCCCAGCAATATTTGCAAACCTTTTGCAGAAGTTAAAAGTGCAAATATAGAATCGAAATACTAAGATATTGGAACAGCAACACAAACAGAAAAAACAAATCTGATGTCGGAAGGAAATAGGAATGACAGAAATAAAAGTCAAATACCTACAAAGAGAAGCTACCTAGAATATTATTCACTTTATAACGATAGAAGAAGTGAAAGAATTGTACGATAAAGGACTGAGGGTTATGCACGGAGGTGAAGCGTGAAAATAGATCGCCCAAGAACTCTACTTGAAGAAAATGCTGATAAAGAATCGCCAAAGAAGTTGTTGAAACTCTAAATGTGAAATACAGGATTCTAAGAAAGTGAAATGTGAACAGTGAGGAAACTAGAGACGAAGAAACTTGTTCTACAAAAGGATGTTAAAACGTAAAAGCACAAATAAGAAAATAAACTACAAGCTTTTTCGAAAGATCCAAAGATGAAATAAATGCCCAGAAAAGAGAAGGAGGAGCAGATATGTGGACATACGTTACGGGATTCAGGAGTAAACTTCGTAATAGAAAAATCACAATATGAGTAACATGTTTGAGCGACCGACAAATCTCGTACATTAGCAAAACAAATTAATGAGGCCGTTTCCTTTAGCAGATGGATAGTAATAGTTACTAATTTGAAGCAAAGAATTGCGGAATATTTTCATTTGTGTTTGTAGAACACAAATACTAATTTAGGTTTCTTCTTCCTTCTCAGCGTAATGAGGTAAGTACTCACTTGGGTTGTGTGAATGACCACGTCGACTACTAGCTCACCTCATGATCGTGATTCTGTTGTTATAATTTATATTGAAAATGAAAGGATGGCAGTCTACTCTTCTCGAATAGCTAGAGGACGACCCCAAAGAAAATGGCGGCGGGTCACCATTGGCAGTGTCGTATGCTCTATATATAGCATTACTGTGTTGAAATCTGTGATTACGAGCAGTACGGTGAGGATCTCTATATTGCCAGGTCTCCTTCCTGTGTAGGCCAAATACTGGTGAATTTTTTTTCCCAACGCCAAGAATTAACCCTGCTACCTCTTAATCGAACAGCGTAAGCGAGCGTAATATATGCACAAATATGAGCATTTTGTAGAAGAAGAGATCAAATTCAGGTGTAATAATCTTGAGTGAAATAAAATTAGGGCGTGAAAGGAAACATCATATAGTGTGTCATGTTACTTTTACACTTCAGACAAACCGTTTTTGATATTGCGAAAGCAGCTATCTGAAACACAAGGTATAACCTATCACTGCCAAACACTGAATTCATATATGGGGTACACCTCTAGGCTATGATCTACGATAAGGGCGTTACAAAACTGGAAACGCTGATGAAAATGTCGGCAAATTTAACAGTGTGGAAGTGTGTCATCGAAAGTTGAAGCTGCAGGCAATAACTGATGCCACAGACGTATTAGAAGAAAAGTTACGGTACATTCTGACGTGAAGCATCCTTTGTGCAAGGATTGTCTCTCTTTTCTTGAACGCTGACTGTAAGCCGATACGAGAACAAATTTTCCACGGTATTTGGACCAGGTGAAAAATAATCAAACGACATCATGAGCCAATTTGCTACTGTGGTTGAGACGTGGCCCAAGACTTCACAGCTGGCCGGTGTGGCCGGGCGGTTCTAGGTACTACAGTCTGGAACCGCGCGACCGCTACGGTCGCAGGTCCGAATCCTGCCTCGGGCATGGATGTGTGTGATGTCCTTAGGTTAGTTAGGTTTAAGTAGTTCTAAGTTCTAGGGGACTAATGACCTCAGCAGTTAAGTCCCATAGTGCTCAGAGCCATTTGAACCATTTTGAACCAAGACTTCACAACAGAAACTAAACAGCAATTAAAGAATGATTGACACTCAATGCTGCAGAATGGAGAAAAGTGGAGTCGATTTCATCCGCCGAAAAGATTGTGGGCAATGTTTCCTGACATCAAAATCAGGCTCAGCAGAATTATAAGAGTGTTTTCTTGTTATGCTGCTACCTACAGGATTGGTAGCCTTTGAAAGATCGAACGGAAATGCGAAAAGACTTGGACAAAGTTTCCGCTTGGCGTAATGAATCGCAGCTACGTTAACTGTCGATAAATTCTAGGTAATACCTACAGCAAAGAGCAAGGACTTATAGTATCCGATTTACAAGGTTAGTGATGAATACTTGCGAATGTTGCATAGTACAATTGCGTGTATTGTATTGTATGTTCACCGGGTGGGCCTAGAAACGACAGAGCGGCTCCATCCCTGCTGCAGCCGCAGTGGTCCACAACCCCACGACGACTACCGCTGTCCACTTCACCCCTCTGCCATCCCACATCGTACCACTCTTTCAGGGGTACCGTTCGGCCCTGGTAGACCCCGTGCGCCCCCCCCCCCCCCCCCCCTCCAGCGAACGTCTCACACCAGACGAGTGTAAACTCTATGTTTGTGTAGTAGAGTAATGGTGGTGTACGCATACGAGGAGAACTTCTATGTGCAGCAATCGGCAACATAGTGTAGCTGAGGCGGAATAAGGGGAACCAACCCTCATTCGCCGAGGCAAGTGGAAAACCGCCTAAAAACCATCCACAGACTAGGCGGCTCACCGGACCTCGACACAAGTCCACCAGTCGGATTCGTGACTTTCCAATCCAGACAGTCGCGCGTTAGACCGCACGGCTAACCGGACGGGCGTACAATTGCTTAGTGATAATATTAAGTAGCGATATGAAATAGGACGATCACATAAGCTCAGTAGTACGGAAGCTAAATCGAAGACTTAAATCTGTTGGAGTAGATGTCGGAAAATGCAAATCTGCAAATAAAATACTACAGCACTACAGCACTGGTACTGCATTTGGAGCCCTTACCAAGTTCACACAACAACAGGCGTCGAACGAATTCAGAGACGCGCTGCTAGGATCACGTCAGTACATCCCGTATGAAAGTAAGACAAAAATACTCAGCAGATCTTAAATGGGAATACCTGGAAAAAATCGGAGGAGGTCTCGCGAAACCCTGTTCTCTAAATTTAGAGAACCTGTTGTCTAAGAGGATTGCGCAACCATTCTGCTATTACCAAGAACATCTCGCTTAGGAAAACATAAGAGTGAATGAAGTAAGGGGGATCAGGGCACATGTAGAGACCGATAGACAATCAGTTTTCGATCTCTCATTACTGGAATGGAATAGGAAAGAAATAATACTGCACTGCTTGCGAAGTATTTATCTTGATCTCGTATAATCGATTACACTGCAGAACATTTAACAATAAAAGGCAATGCAGGCATCGTGGCTTTCGTCAAAGGAATGCTATGCCAATGGGGAAACCGAGCGATTTGGAATACTTTATTTATTAGAACGACCGCCCCGTCTCCCCCTTGTCTTCCATCTACCCCTACAGCAAAAGAAATTTGACTCTGGATGACATTTCTCCCCAGCGAAGAGTTACCGCACTACACTGCGTTTAAAATTTTCAGCGAGCAGAGTTGTAGGAACCACTCATATGGTTTTCTCGAGCGCCACGTGCTTGCCATGCTGCCTGTTTGAATGTGCATGAAGTACGGATGGCAGTTATCGCTGAAACAATCGGTTTTCGGTTATATCGGTTTGTTCCTGACTGTTGAAGCCGCTCAAAGTAACCAATTCCTGAAACAACCGATTTTCGGTTTTGTTATTCCAGCTATATCTTGTAATAAAAGTAGACGTCGAACAAAGACTGAAAACAAATTTGAGTCTCTCAATTTCAAGATACACAGAATCAAGGTATTAAATTAAATAGGTAAATAATAGAAAACTTACACCATCCGGGAATTATGAATTATGACTGAAAACTGACGTTGAAGATCTCTGTTTTTCGTGTTAATTTGTACATTTTCACGGTCTACAAGGAGATATTTCTATTTTTATTGTATACCATGAATGAATTATTGTCAAATTTTTAATTTGATATTCTTACCGTAATTTTTTTTCCTCTTTTCTTTTTTCATAGAAATGGCAGACAAATCCTCAATCTTTTGAAGCAAGTGAAGCATTGTTCTTCA
Source organism: Schistocerca cancellata (assembly GCF_023864275.1). NCBI lineage: Eukaryota > Metazoa > Arthropoda > Insecta > Orthoptera > Acrididae > Schistocerca > Schistocerca cancellata. The sequence continues at coordinate 169,778,039 of NC_064634.1, forward strand.
GTGCTACGGTAATCCGTAAAAATATTTCTAGACTTGAGTTAATGGCAGTCTGCAATAGAACGGATTTACAGCAAGAAACTACAGTATAGACGAGGTGGGGGCAAGTCTTGTACACCGCACGTAAACGCGTACCTTTAATTACGACACACGGCAACAGGGACTTTGACTCACCAAAGTTGTACCAATTGTTATGCCATGTGTTCGGTACTCGTTTCTGTTGGAATAGTTATTAAAATATTACTGATCGCTCTTCCCTTTCTTATAATAACGCAAATTTCAAACCAATACAAAATTGTACGAATTAAAATTGCTCCTTTCTCAAAAAATGTTTACTTATAAACAAAAATTTTACCACTGCTGTTATGACTAAGTGATATTTAAGTTTTTTGAGCTCGGTTATTAGTAAGAAATAAAACACATTGTTACAACCGAGAACACACAAATACCGAAATATACCGGCTATTCAGATTTAAAATACCGATATCGGTCTTAAGCTGTCGGTTTTTCGCATCCCTAGCACGCAGAGCCTCGTCAAACGCGACCGTCAAACCGCCAGCAACACTGCTCTCCGCCACTGAAATCTTCAGTCAAAATTCGAGCAATATGAGAAAATTAAGGAGAGCTTTGGAGAAAGGAGAAGCAGCTGTGCGAATATCAAGAAGTCAGATGAAAAACTAATATGAAACAAAGAAGGGAAAACTGAAAGGTGGAGGGATTAGACCCAACTGAATCTGAAGGCAATATTATAGGAAGGAAACAGAAATCAGATGAGGATGAGATCGGACATACTATACAGCGTGAATAGTTTGACTATAATAACACTTTAGTCTTGACCACAACGTTACAAAACTTTGCGCGTTTCATCGTTCCGCCAGTTTCAAAGGAACAAATGTAAAACGTAGCATACATAGAAATAGAACACAGTCATAAATAAAATACAACATAAACAAGAAAATGACGTACAGTGTGAATATGGCACAACTGACAGTACCTAAAAATACAGATACACAATATGTAGTCAATGTTATTATCGTAAAGCTTAACCCTCCGTCGCTCGCGCGGATGACACCCGTCATCCACATGATTTTCCCGCTCAATTTTGTCCGACAGGGCAGGGTTGAGTTCGCGCCATTTTCAGTACCTTTCTGTTAACTCTCCGGCTGTTAGCTCCAATCATAGTTGTCTTTCAGTTACGAAAGATACATTGCTTATAAAACATTATTATAGTCTGGAGGACAAAAAATGGTTGAAATGGCTCTGAGCACTACGAGACTTAACTTCTGAGGTCATCAGTCCCCTAGAAATTAGAACTACTTAAACCTAACTAACCTAAGGACATCACACACATCGATTCCCGAGGCAGGATTCGAACCTTCGACCGTAGCGGTCGCAAATCTGGAGGACACTTCTCATCCGCGCGAGTTCTGCTGCCACAATATGAAACTAAGTAAGTCTGCATTACTTTACTGCTTTCATAGATCCAATCGATCTTTCATGTGCGTAAATTTAGACGTATTGCAACTGATTGCAGTTTACCTTCCATGTTACCTAGCATTCTCTTTATTTTTACTTTGTGGAAGGAATGTCAAAGGCAAAAAAACCTCGGACAGAATTAGTAGGTATCCTAATGTATGGTTGGACTGGTTCAATGAGCTTAGTGATGAAAGATGCTCACAGTGACAGCGCTGACTCAGAGACTGAGGATTCTGTTCATGAAAGCGGTCATGATCCAGGAACAGAACAAGAAGTGCCAGAAAATTGATCAAAATGAATCACAGGAAGAAGTAACTCAAGAGGATGCATTTTTTAGGGAACGATGGAAAAACTAAACGGAGGAAAAATAAATATCCTACCAGTGTTAGAAGCAGATCTTGTAATTTTATTACGCATTTGCCTGGACCAAAACATCAAGCTCGTATAAAAAAGACAGAAATAGAAATTCTGAATTTGTTCTAAGATGAAAACATAGTAAGCATTATCGCAACGTGTACTAATATATACATCAATTAAGTTCGTGGTACCTTACCTAGGGAAAGGGACACTAAAGAAACAGATGTGATAGAGATGGTTTGTTATATCTATGTGGATATTTGAGATGTTCTAGGAACAGTATATCGAAATTGTGGGATAACTCAAAGGGAAACTGACTTGAATCATGTTATTTACGCATAAGTGAAAACTGATTCACGTTTCTGTTGAGATGTCCGAGGTTTGATAATATCCGTGATAGAGGAGTTCGCACAGAAATTGACAAGTTGTCTGCTGTCAGAGCTATCAGAGAGGTACCTGAACTATTCACGAACAATTGCCAAAAATATTTTTCACTTATTGAATATCTTACTGTTGACGAACAGCTTTTGGCCTTTAGCGGAAACTGCCCGTTCTGGCAGTATATTCCTAGCAAACCAGCAAAGTATGGGTTAAAAGTGTTTACTTTGGTTTATGTAAAAACAGCTTACACTTTGAATTTAGAACCGTACGTCGGTAAGCAACATGAGGGACTATGTAATGCGAGTAATTCAGCTGAAGATATTGTTCTACGAATGGTCAAACTGTTTCAAAAGTTAGAATATATTATACTGTGTACAAATATTAAATGTATTATATTTAGATTTAATAAAAAATCATAAAACCAGTCATAAACACCGTTCAAAGTGTACAAATAGACCGCTTGCTTTGTGGATGACACCAGTCATCAGCGCGAGTGACGATGTCACGAATTTTCGCGCGAGTAACGGAGGGTTAAGTACAAACCCATTGTAAAGCACTTTGATGACGTAGAGAAAGCAGTTACGCCAGATGGCGCTAGTATGCTTGGCTGTTCCATACAACGAATAAATGTCTTTGCATTTCAAAAGTACTTTAGCTATAAAATACACGTACATTACTGTATAAGGAACGTTCCAAGCCTTAATTCTCAAGTTTTGTTTAAAGTACAGAAGCCATTCCTTGAGACTAACACCTGCTATACAACTTCTGTGTGCATATTCCATCATGAACAACACTGACGTACGATGATGCCTGCGCTTGTAGTGTATACTCAGAATTACCGTAAGTTAACACAATACATTTATACAGCACTTTCGCAACATTTTTTAGAACTAATTTAGTGGATAAAATCGTACATAATAAAAAATATTTACAGAACATAAAAAGTACGACGTATAGCTATATATAACGTTGCAATTAATCAATGTTGAGTAACAGGAAGGAAATAAGGACATTTCAGTTCAAATAAATTGCAAGTCGGTATGTCAAACAAGACGCGGACAGCTCACGTTTTGCATGCTGTGAATATGAGGACTATGAATGTACACAACCGATGCGAAGATCAAAAGCGTGAACACACTTATCAATTAAATTTGTATTACTCAATAGGAAAACGGAGCTGGCTGCACACAGTTGGTTGTTTTTCACATAAAGAGATAAAACAAACTCTTGAAACATAAGAGATCGGCAGATAAAATTAAAAACAAGAGTGAAGGAAATCATGCATAACATGTTAAAGGCACATTAAACAACGTTTATTGTTGACAAAAAATGGAAAAAGGCTGAAGATATAAACTAACGAATAAAACACTACTGATTTGTAATAAACCGAGACAGCGGGCTAAATGGTAGCAGTAGCGACCAAAGACAAAAGTAAGCAGCACTCAACTACAAGCTGGCTGTGTTTCTACGATTGCGAACTTTTGATGTTTAGCTACGAGTAACAAGCAAAATACGTAACACTAAGTTTACGTAATTTTGAAAACAGAAAGCGGTTGTGGTAGATTACTCCTTTTTTATCTTTAGTCGCTACTGTTATAATTTATCCCACTGCCTCTGACTGTAGTTAGTAGTTTATATTTTTAGTTTTTTTCCATTTCTACGTCAACAATAAAGGTTATGTACAGGGCCATTACAAATGATTGAAGCGATTTCATAAATTCACTGTAGCTCCATTCATTGACATATGGTCACGACACACTACAGATACGTAGAAAAACTCATAAAGTTTTGTTCGGCTGAAGCCGCACTCCAGGTTTCTGCCGCCAGAGCGCTCGGGAGCGCAGTGAGACAAAATGGCGACAGGAGCCGAGAAAGCGTATGTCGTGCTTGAAATGCACTCACATCAGTCAGTCATAACAGTGCAACGACACTTCAGGACGAAGTTCAACAAAGATCCACCAACTGCTAACTCCATTCGGCGATGGTATGCGCAGTTTAAAGCTTCTGGATGCCTCTGTAAGGGGAAATCAACGGGTCGGCCTGCAGTGAGCGAGGAAACGGTTGAACGCGTGCGGGCAAGTTTCACGCATGTATCTGGACATGCTGGAAAATTGGCTCATGCCACAACTGAAGACCGACAGCGCCGACTTCATCTTTCAACAGGATGGTGCTCCACCGCACTTCCATCATGATGTTCGGCATTTCTTAAACAGGAGACTGGATGGATCGGTCGTGGTGGAGATCATGATCAGCAATTCATGTCATGGCCTCCACGCTCTCCCGACTTAACCCCATGCGATTTCTTTCTGTGGGGTTATGTGAAAGATTCAGTGTTTAAACCTCCTCTACCAAGAAACGTGCCAGAACTGCGAGCTCGCATCAACGATGCTTTCGAACTCATTGATGGGGACATGCTGCGCCGAGTGTGGGAGGAACTTGATTATCGGCTTGATGTCTGCCGAATCACTAAAGTGGCACATATCGAACATTTGTGAATGCCTAAAAAAACTTTTTGAGTTTTTGTATGTGTGTGCAAAGCATTGTGAAAATATCTCAAACAATAAAGTTATTGTAGAGCTGTGAAATCGCTTCAGTCATTTGTAATAACCCCGTCCTTTTTTAGTCTCCATCAATATCCCTCATTTCAGGTAATGCAACCGTAGATAGGGTGACGATATTGTCGGGGACCATTGGCGTGGCAGCACGATCACATCGAATGGAGGACCTCTAGTTGGAAAAAGGTCCCTGTACCTTAGTGGGAGGTGTACGCGGTCTGCGACCGTGACTAAACACTCAAAGGCGTCGGTGCCGCATCGGCGAGCAGGGCTGCACACGACCGTGGCGAGTTCTTGTTTCTGACAGCAGGTGACAGTAGCCGGGCGCGCTAATCGATCGATTCGTGGAATCGACTGTTGAACACCGTCGGCTTATATGTACCATGAAAATACTAGTCACTGCTCTGACTTATATGGAGCCTTGCAAGTCATCGTACAAATTTGGTTACATAGTCCGCTACAGCCCCTGTCTACTACAATTCATTTTCAAACCTCTACATTTTCCTATGTATTACATTTACTAATACGACCGGTGCGTGAACAGGCCTTTAAATTCATCAAGTTTGCTTTTATCATTGTGCTATCGAAAGAAAATCTTCTTCGTGAGGTATTAGTAAAGTATCACAGAACAATGATGCAACCGTCTTCCAGGCGATTCTGGCTTCCGCTCGTCTCTCCGCGTAAAAATACAGCTTTCTCACTGTCGAAACACTGTCCCTGTCATCTTCCAAGCTTCTCCTCGTCCCACAACAACAGAAACTCTTCTTCTTTCCTCAAACTAACTAATTTTTTACATATTTATTCCACATTCGCGCCTCGCTATGTTAACACAATCGAGTCATACGAAAGAAGTTCAAGCAGAAGTCGTGCTCGCCCATACCTTATTTAGCGACAACCCGTCAATGGCCATCACAGCAAGATTGATGGGTTCACTGAGCTGTCCCAGTGTTCTTGGCAGTGGTGGTACGTAAATATTATCCTTAATGTACACCCAAGCGAAAAAGTCGCTGGGCAACCTGGGGGCCGTCAAGAGAACAGATCCACTTCATCTTCCCCACTACGTCCACTCCAACGATGCCTTAAGTTCGGCGTTTAAGTACCGACAAACATCGATGCTCGAATGACGGGGTGTGCTATCTTGCTGTAAGACGAAATTATTGGTACCAGCATTCAGTCGTGGGTACAGCAACAGTTGCAACATTGCAAGGCATGAACTACCAGTCACGTTCTACTCACTGAAGAAAAACTGCCCATAGAGCTGCATCTGTGACACTGCACTGAAAACATTAACCAATTTTCAGCACCCCATACTCTCGCAATGTTGCGATGAACCTTCCCAGGTAAATGGAAGGTCGCTGAATATCAGCTTGGAGAGGAAATTTTCATTCTCTTGCTTTGTCGCCATTTTGGCATGGTTCTGCTCTCGAAATGTCGAAAGATGAGCACAAAGCAAAATCGTTGAGTTTACGATTCTATTCATGCTTCAGTCAAATTTGTACTTGTGATAATCTAGAAAATGTAGATCTTTTATAAATGAATGACTGATTTATAGTCGTCCTGTACATTCCTAGCCAACTGCATCTTCAAAAGTATTCTCGAATTTAGGAAACATACGTGTACTACCAAATACTGATTATGTAAAATATGATATTTTATACATTTGTCGACAATTTTTAAAATGTTAACTGCTCTTTTGTATAACGCTATTAGGTAATGGTAAATGATCGTCTTACGATTATTTCTGCTTGAGTATCAGCTGTGTTCTCGATACGTATTTCTTGTTTAGTACCTATGACTAACTTCCATATGGGAACGTTGGTAGAAAATTAGTCTTAGGAACTCTTTACCTTTTACGTTTCGTAGTTATATTTTTCTGATCCCTGCTGTTTGTTCCGAAAATATTACTAATTTTTTGTGTATGTGTATCGTAATTATACGTTATACCACAACTATCGCATTTGTAGTATTTGACTTGTTTTGTACTGAGAGATGTGACACAGTGGTTAGCACACTGGACTCTTATCCTGGTGGACAACAGTTCAAACCCGCGTCCGGCCATCCTGATTTAGGTTTTCCGTGATTTCCCTAAGTCGTTTGAGGCAAATGCCGGGATGGTTCCTTTGAAAGGGCACGGCCGACTTCCTTCCCCATCCTCCCCTTATCTGATGGGACTGATGATCTCGCTGCTTGGTCCCCTTCCCAAAATCAACCAACCAACCAACTTGTTTTGTTCAATCATTGTTTAACGATAATTTTAGTCAGAGTTTAAAATTCACGTATGTAAGCCTCGGTTTAAGTATTATGCAAATATTTTCAGACTATACTCGTAAGACGTTTTATTCAATTTATTAACTGCTATCTGCAGGACATTTTCTTTCCTCGAAATCAGCGTAGCGTAGTCAACATAAAAAGGTGTTTTTAATACTGACATATCGCTTAGCTGAACGCTATAAAATTAGGTAGGGGGTCCTTAACTCACTCCTACGTTTTATTTATTAAAAATAAGTCTCATTTTAGAGTAAGAGAGACTGTTATTCCACGACACAATTTTTAGATTTTTCCCTCAAGCCAGCCATCTAACAGAAATGTAATAATGCTTCTTATTTCACTTTGAAATGATGGCGTGCAATCTTTATATGCTGCAGTCTTTTTCTGAAATTCCAAAAATTGGTCAGAAAAATTAAGGTTTTTCAAAATTTGAAAACATGTTCCAAGTTGCAACATGGTTATGTACTTAGGAACAAATATTCGACTGAAATTTAAAGGCCTATTGTATTTATTAGTCTGTCTACACTAGTACTTTACTACACATCAGACAGCAGTATGCGAAATAAAATTAAGAAGAAATATTATCAAATACTAGTTATAAGTTAAATATATTTCAAAACAGAAGCTATTGGGAACTAACACGAATTCCTGTTTTTCAACACGGGTAAAACTGTTAAAACGTTAAGGAAACTCAGTTCATTTGGAAGTTTCACATGTTCTATTGTAAGAGACCATCTTCTTCTTTACAAGGTGGTTCATGGCCGATACAGCATGATTTTACTGCCCACATGTTGTATAAACAGAACAACGATAGACTCCAAATAACCTCAATATGTCATAAGTACTTAATGTGTAGAACACGACATATTTACAAATGCTGCGAAAACACAACCCCATGTCTAAAAACAACAAACACAACACTGTAGAAAATCTCAGAAACTGCTAATGGTGGTCTCTAGTGCGCATTCCTTAATGTCACTGTAAAGTTAGTTACTAGGCTGAAGTACCTACCAAAAAGCATCGTGTATCCCTAGATACACTACCCTCTAGGTACAACACTCTCCCCTAACGCGCAGTGCGATTGCCAATCACCGTGGAAAGGGACAAAAATCTTTCTAGCACATTAGGAAGCAGGTTTCTGCATGACATGTTTGCAACGACCTTGCCGCAGTGGTAACACCGGTTCCCGTCAGATCACCGAAGTTAAGCGCTGTCGGGTTGGGCCAGCACTTGGATGCGTGACCATCCGGTCTGCCGAGCGCTGCTGGCAAGCGGGATGTACTCAGTCCTTGTGAGGCAAACTGAGGAGCTACTTGATTGAGAAGTAGAGGCTCCGGTCTCGTAAACTGACATACGGCAGCGAGAGCGGTGTGCTGACCAAATGTCCATCCAGTGAAGCCTGTGGGCTGAGGATGGCGATGCGGCCGGTCGGTATCGTTAGGCCTTAAAAAAAAAATGGTTCAAATGGCTCTGAGCACTATGGGACTCAACTGCTGTGGTCATAAGTCCCTTAGAACTTAGAACTACTTAAACCTAACTAACCTAAGGCCATCACACACATCCATGCCCGAGGCAGGATTCGAACCTGCGACCGTAGCGGTCGTGCGGTTCCAGACTGTAGCGCCTTTAACCGCTCGGCCACTCCGACCGGCGTTAGGCCTTCATGTCCTGTTAGGAAGTAGTTATGTTTACACGGCAAGAATGTGGATTCTTGGCGCCTCAGGGGACTATACGTCTGTCGTATGGCATAGAAATACTTTTTTGTGGGCAAAGTTAATCCCAAAATGTTGTTTGCCAAATGACATGAGTTGCACGAAATGAAGTAGTCACAAAATCATTTTGTGGATACGTTTTTTAGAGTTGAAATCCAAATCCTGACTGTCATCAAATTAGGTTCCCAGTATTTTTATTCAAATATGGCATGGCTCCAGTGAAAGAGTGTAGTGATTCTACATCTACATCTACATCTACATCTACATTTATACTCCGCAAGCCACCCAACGGTGTGTGGCGGAGGGCACTTTACGTGCCACTGTCATTATCTCCCTTTCCTGTTCCAGTCGCGTATGGTTCGCGGGAAGAACGACTGTCTGAAAGCCTCTGTGCGCGCTCTAATCTCTCTAATTTTACATTCGTGATCTCCTCGGGAGGTATAAGTAGGGGGAAGCAATATATTCGATACCTCATCCAGAAACGCACCCTCTCGAAACCTGGCGAGCAAGCTACACCGCGATGCAGAGCGCCTCTCTTGCAGAGTCTGCCACTGGAGTTTGTTAAACATCTCCGTAACGCTATCACGGTTACCAAATAACCCTGTGACGAAACGCGCCGCTCTTCTTTGGATCTTCTCTATTTCCTCCGTCAACCCGATCTGGTACGGATCCCACACTGATGAGCAATACTCAAGTATAGGTCGAACGAGTGTTTTGTAAGCCACCTCCTTTGTTGATGGACTACATTTTCTAAGGACTCTCCCAATGAATCTCAACCTGGTACCCGCCTTACCAACAATTAATTTTATATGATCATTCCACTTCAAATCGTTCCGCACGCATACTCCCAGATATTTTACAGAAGTAACTGCTACCAGTGTTTGTTCCGCTATCATATAATCATACAATAAAGGATCCTTCTTTCTATGTATTCGCAATACATTACATTTGTCTATTCGCTGAATATTAATCAGTTTCTCCCCCTGATATGTACGTAACTCCCCGTTTTCATCAATTATAGAAATAAGCTGCATATAGAAGTACGTATAAACCAATGGATCACATGCAAGTCACCAACGAATTTCTAAAACAGAACGACAGTATTAATCTCCAGTTCATCTGGAGTTCATAGAAAGTCTTGACTTAGGGGAGACTGGTGTTAGTTAGCATAAGGGGCTAGCTGGCACATGACTTCTGTTTCTTCTCACTGTGTACCTAGAGCGCTTTCATCGTGATAGTGTGGAGAGACACGTCCAGGCAGACTGAGGTCGTGGTAGATGTTAAGGTGTCCCATCCACCGTAGCCTCAGTGTGCTTGGATGTGTCTCAAATCGAGGACCTCCGTTTCGTATTTTTTCTAGCTGGTGAGTAAATTTTTCCTCGGCTATGCTCGGTCCTTCTCGAAAGTGCTCGATACAGAGCAACAGTTCATTTAGCATTGCTGTGTGGCATCATTCCAGGCATGCACCTTGACTTAAGAAGTGTACTTTGCAGTATTATATACATGTAGAGTCTCCATATCCTTCGTTGAATTACGTCGAAAACTGTTGCAACTGACATTTAAATAATGCATGCGACTTCAGAATTTTTAATGTCTGTACCGCCAATTTATACATTTCCTCCAAGCTTCCGAATTTAGTTTAAAGTGCTTCTTGCAAAGTTCGTTGGTTAAGTCAACGGATAAGCCTGGAACAATAAAAACGAACTAAACTCCGTCCAAACAGGCCATGAAAGCCTAACGGTAACGACCGGCCGCCGTGTCATCTTCAGCCCACAGGTGTCACTAGACACGGATATGGTGGGGCACGTTGGTCAGCACACCGCTCTCCCAGCCGTATGTCAGTTTACGAGACCGGAGCCGCTACTTCCCAATCAAGCAGCTCCTCAGTTTGCCTCACAAGGGATGAGTGCACCCCACTTGCCAACAGCGCTCGGCTGACCGGATGGTCACCCATCCAAGTGATAACCCAGCCCGAAAGCGTTTAACTTCGGTGATCTGACGGGAACCAGTGTTATCACTGAGGCAAGGCCGTTGGCTGCTTGGAACAATGCCACACCGCAATGGTTGGTTGGTTGATCTGGGGGGGGGGGGGGGGGGTCCAAACAGCGAGGTCATCAGTCCCATATGATTAGGAAAGACTGGGGCAGGAAGTCAGCAGGGCCCTTTCAAAGGAACCACCGCAGCACTTGTCTGAAGCGATTTAGGAAATTCACGGAGAAATTAAATCAGGATGATCGGACGTCGGCTTGAACCGTCGTCCCCCCGAATGCGCGCCCAGTGTGCTAACCGCTGCGCCACTCCACGCTCACATCACAGTGCTAAATGAAATGACCGGCTGCACAGTTTACTTCCTTGAAGAACCGAGCACAGCCGAGAAAGATGAGAGTGATTTGGTTTCTCATTATGAATTATGATGTCGCGTAATCGACGCGCACTGCAAATTTGAAGTAAAATGATATTACAATAACGTAGAGAAAGAAGTTAAAGATTTTGCTGAAAACGAAAGAGCACAAAATTAGGACAATCGCTAGAAGGGCTTCGTTGATCTGTACATTAAGAGGCATCTTTTGCTAAATTTGGAGGCATGTAGCACGTGAAGAAATTGGTAATAAGAATATTACAATTTCTGAAGTCCAAGCATTATTCCCCTGTCAATTACAGTACTTTTCAATGGTACTGGACGAAGCATATGGAGACTTTGAGTATATCCGGGAACATCATATAACGACCCTACAGAGCGTCAAAGTTATAGGTGACGGTGAAGGATAAATGTATTAATTTGAGGTAAGGGTCCCTGTACCGGAAACGAACGAGTCGAAAGATATAGGCAAAACCGTTCCGATACCTCTGTCAGTGGAATACATGCACTGGTAGTTTTGTTACTAAGACCGTAGGGTAGACAACTTTCAGAGGTGGTAGTATGGACCTAAATAAGAAATAATATGCAGTAAACATGGGCTCTGAAATGCGTACCTGAGGAGAGACGGGCGCTTGTTTATCTTCGTTACTGAGAAACACGTCTCCTCTATGCCCCTTGACTTAACCGACGTGCTTTGTAGTATTATATACAGGGTAAATCATCTAAAACTTGTACCGCAAATAGTGCGAGAATGGAAAGTGCTATTGATGTGCGATTCTCAAAAATGGTTCAAATGGCTCTGAGCACTATGGGACTCAACATCTTAGGTCATAAGTCCCCTAGAACTTAGAACTACTTAAACCTAACTAACCTAAGGACATCACACACACCCATGCCCGAGGCAGGATTCGAACCTGCGACCGTAGCAGTCCCGCGGTTCCGGACTGCAGCGCCAGAAACGCTAGACCACCGCGGCCGGCGATGTGCGATTCTCATGAATGGGTTGGTAGTTAAGGGCTTGTATTGTTAGCCAACCAAAAGATTGTAACAATTTTTAGAAAGTATATTCTTTGTGCAAACATACGCTTTTTTAAATAGATCAATGTCTATAAGCATTAACAAACTAAAAATAGAGTAAACTGGATGTCAGTGGTGTTTGTTGCAGGACTCTAATGCAAGTAATTTACGAGATAATAGTATTTTGAAAAGTTCCCACACCTCCACTTGTACAATACCTGTGGTTGCAAACACTACAGAGCAACACAAGTGCATACACTAGTTATGTGGATTCTGACCAGTTATGAGACCAACTGACCATCATAGTTTGTCACTGTCACGCTTCCAGCCTGGTATGGAACGACTGCTGCACACATGCTAGCATTTCAACGGATATATCCGAGCAGACTGCAGTAATACGTCGGGTGTAGTTTTTATGTCCTTGTACACAGCGTCTTTCGGATTTTCCCAAAGAGAAAAGTCTACATGCATCAAATCTGGAAAAAATGGACCGACTTAGGTATATGTCCTCTGCGTCCAATCCAACGATTTTGAAACAGTACATAAAGACCTGTGGTACTTCATGCTTTGTGGATGGACAGCCATCATGTTGACATAATTGATTTCTCTTAATCTGCAGAGGAAAGTCTTCTAGCTCCCGTGGTAAATGGTATATTGGCGAGGAGGCTGCGATAATTCTGCACATCCGTCTATGGAAAACGGCCTATTAGCTGATGGTTCACTATCTCACGCCACACGTTTACACTCAATGGACGCTGACGTTCGAACTGGCGAAACCAACGGGGATCATCAACACACAAATAATGCGCGTTTCGGCGGTTTACCTGGTCATGATTATCAAACATTCCTTCATTACAGAACAAGATACATGGTACATCTGGTATATCCTGTCTTAAGGTCATTTTTCAAAAGTTAATATGATTCTAATAATCGTTTGCATGCACTTCTTGATGGACATAGATGTGATATGGATGAAACCTAAGTCGGTTGAGTATGCATAGGACACTTGCCTGACTCATTCCACTTCCTCGTGCGATTGCAGCTGCTTCGACTGTCACACACTAACTGAATAGGTAGTTCAAATGTCTCTGAGCACTATGGGACTTAACTTCTTTGGTCATCAGTCCCCTAAAACTTAAAACTACTTAAACCTAACTAACCTAAGGACATCACACACATCCATGCCCGAGGCAGCATTCGAACCTGTGACCGTAGCGGTCGCGCGGTTCCAGACTGAAGCGCCTAGAACCGCTCGGCCACCCCGGCCGGCAGCACTTTCCATTTCTAAAATATTTGCGGAACACGTTTTAGGTGTTGTATCCTGTATATAATATTACAAAGTACTTTTGTTAAGTCAAGGGACATGCCTGGAAACATTTTTCGATTTAAAATCTGCAACTTTTAAATGTATGAAGGAACAAAAATTAGAACCTCTGGAATGTGTCACAGACCTCTCATTTTAAGTGGATTTGACTGCTCACTGTCGACAATAAGACGCTGCAGAGTGAGAAAGAAATAATTTGTGATTTGATGGGGTTGCATCTTAAAAATAAAATCGCTTTCTGAAATGGACAAATTCTGACAAAATCACTGACCATTTCCATGAGCTCATTGGCCTTATGGCAAACGTGACAGTTGAAGAATTCGTTGTTCCCTCGAAACAATTACAAGGATAGTTTGCCAAACGTTTTGAGTACGCTGCCAATCTCATACTTGTTTTCGAGCTGTTTTCGAGACCGCTTGACGTTTCTGTTGAAAGTTCCCCTTTGCAGGTGCAAAGCGATTGATTTGCAGTGTAGTTCTCGTTTCCATTAAAATTGTCCAGTTCGCATTATCCTCAGGTAGAGCTCCCACTTCTCCATCATAAGCTTACAAAAGTGTAACAATATTTCGATCAGAATAAGTAATGAGAGATCGTTTTTCGATTACGAAACTAAAGAAGCCAAGACTAAGTGACAACCTGTCTGTCCGTATGCCCAGAATTTGTACCAGATAAAAGTTATTTAATGTCTTCAGTGTGACAAAAATAATTAAGTAGTCGAACACTGAAAAATTAGTTTTCTTTGTGATCTTTGTTGCGGGGAAATATGAAATGAAAAACCAAGTCATATGCAGTGCGACTGCATTGCCACTTAAATGCGACGCTTTCGCACTTTTCCAATTCTCACATTCAGTCAGCGTGCTGTGGCAGTGGGGGAAGTGTGCAGATAGGATGAGCGCTATGGTACTCATGACAAGACACGGCATGTGCGCCAATTTTTTGGCTGTCCCTGATTTAGAACACTCAACTAATTCTATTTGAATAACTACAGTTAATTATAATAATAAGCAAAACATTTTTTGAAGAATTCGTAGTTTGTCCATATATTTAGGTTGAGACTATTGTTTTTCCATTCAAGCAGAATTTATTTTTGTTCAAAAGTTGTTTATTAATGCGGAATGTATTTTTTGAAGAATTTATTCTTTGAAAATTAAGTTACCCCAAATTTTGATAAAACAGAATGTTTTTCCCCAAAAACTGCTGTGCTTTGCCTAAGTATTTCTATACACATCAGGTTATGCCAAGTCACCCCTAGCGGTGTGTTAACTAACGATACGCCAGGGGTTAGCTGGTGAAGTTGCAAGCTTTTAGGAAAACTGTTTTGGGGCTGCCTAATTATGTGTTTAATGAATGGGTTTTATGTGATTTTGGAGTCGAAAAGCTAATATATCCGACACATTCTGCAGAATCTCTCCAAGTAATGTACGAACATATAAAAAATCAAAACTCAAAATCTGTGCAACTAGATACTCTCCAACGTACTTTGGACAAAGTCCAAAATAACAGCCCTTAAGAGAAAAATATGTCAGTATACAGAAGAACATGTACATCAATTCTGCAGCTTCTATTAGAATTGACCAGGATAGTGAGAAATTCAGTGTTGAAAGAGGAGTCAGGCAAGGAAATTTCATACCTCCAAAAGTATATTCCGCAGACGTAACTTTCATGGCCTTAAACTGGGAAATCGACGAAGGAAAATCTGTTATTGGAATACTCCTGAATCATCTTCGCTTTGCGATTGC
This sequence comes from Schistocerca cancellata, assembly GCF_023864275.1. Classification (NCBI taxonomy): domain Eukaryota; kingdom Metazoa; phylum Arthropoda; class Insecta; order Orthoptera; family Acrididae; genus Schistocerca; species Schistocerca cancellata. Next base: position 169,793,224 of record NC_064634.1, read on the forward strand.
ATTTAGTGCAGATAAATCTCAATAACGAACATAAAAGCGCAAAAACGAAAATAGGCCTTAAAATTTGGAATGAACAAATAAATTAGTAATACAGAAATTAATAATGAAAGTCCTTCTTATTTAGAGCAGGCTAACGTCAGCGATTGGGTGGAAAAGGAGTAAAGAGAGCAACGAAAATGACCAGGAAGGAGTTTTGAAAACTGAGCAGACGTCCAACCTAAATTAACTTATGGAATTTTATATGTTCCATTAACGCGAATGATGGACATATGGACTGCATGTTTGGAATTACTTGGAGTCAAATGAAAACAGGTTGATGCGGAGGAAAGTGCTGCAGTGAAAGATGTAATTGCGAATGTGATGAAAATCGAAAACGAAATGATGATTGATGTGGCTTGTAGCCAGGCGAAATAGAAAAAATGCAGCAACTTCAAGAACTGTGTACAGTGGCACGAGGGTATAATATGTGCATACTGAGAGGCTATAGTGTCAGTGACTCATTTCTCAGGGTAATCGGCGATAAAATGACACTCTGGAAGCATAACTGTTCTCCGTTTGTTTTGACTCCTCAGGCGGTAACTGCGCTAAGTTTAGATGTGAACACAGTGTGCAACATTCGAGCTACGGTACAGCCATTCCCCACCGACAAAAACGAACTGTTGTTGAACAACTCCAGCCATTTCAAGGGGTCGCATTGTGGGCCTGCGAAAAGCCGGATGGACGTATCGACGAATTGCTGAGTATGTTAGGCGCAATGTATCAGTGGTTGTAACTCCTTTCAGCAGTGGACTGTGGTAATTTCCGCACTCGTAGGTCACGTTCTGGACATTCCTATAGTACAGACGAACCTTAGGATCCTCGCATTGTGCCAGCAGCTGTGGCCAGCCAAACGTCAAGCAGGGAAGAAATCCTGGCACATGTTGCCTCTAAAGTGTCACTAAGCATAATTGAGAACAGTCTCGCTGCAGCGACATTAAGATCACACGTGCCACTGGCCAGGGCGCCACTAACACAACAGCATCGCCAAGCGCAGCTACTCCGGCGCCATGAAAGAGTCCTCTGGAGAATGGAAAGCCGCTCTGTTGTCTTCAGTGATGAGAGTGTAGTGGAATGACAAGACAGCCAGTCCACAGTGACGGGTAACCGAAAGGCACGCGTTTACACACGCCGGCTGGCGTTAGGTCTGAAACAGGATACGTAATGAATGCTATAAAGAAAAGTACGTAGCTGCTGGAATACTTAACTTTAATCCATCATTTGTATACAGCATTCTGGATGATACAAGTGAGACTCTCTCTAGAAATGGTTAAAGGCGCCTTGCTAGGTCGTAGCCATGGACTTAGCTGAAGGCTATTCTAACTATCTCTCGGCTAATGAGAGAAAGGCTTCGTCAGTGTAGTCGCTAGCAAAGTCGTCGTACAACTGGGGCGAGTGCTAGTACGTCTCTCAAGACCTGCCGTGTGGTGGCGCTCGGTCTGCAATTACTGACAGTGGCGACACGCGGGTCCGACATGTACTAATCGACCGCGGCCGATTTAAAGCTACCACCTAGCAAGTGTGGTGTGTGGCGGTGACACCACAGAGAGTATATTCTGTCTGTGTGTGAGTGATGGACATACACGTGAATGGCGTAGATCTGATGAGCATCCTATTCAGGAGTTCGTTCGCCGACGATACACAAGTCCTACTCCAAGGCTTCACGGTGTGGGAGGCCATTAGTAGTAGTTTACCTTGTCGCGAAATTGAAGTGGATTATTCCTGTGAGTTAGTATGGGCAGAGGTCATTCTTCGCAACCAGAATAAAATAATAATTCGATACTTTTACCGACTTCCCAACCCAGATGATATAGTTGCTGAAAGGTTCAAAGTAAACTTGAGTTTGATTTCAAACACATATCCGGCTCATACAATTATAGATGTTGTTGACTTAAATTTACCTTCAATATGTTGGCGAAAATACATATTTAATGGGGGAGATAGGCATAAAACATCATCTGAAATTGTGCTAAACGCATTCTCTAAAAAGTATTTCGAGCGGTTAGTTCATGAGCCCTAGCGAATAGTAACCGGATGTGAAAACTCACTTGACCTCTTAGCAACAAATAATCTTGAGCTAGTAATGAACATCAAAACGGATACAGGTATTAGTGATCAAAGGGTTGTCGTAGCGAGATTGAATATTGTAACCTCCAAATCCTCCAGAAACATACCTATTCAAAAAAAAAAGGCAGACAAAAATTCGCTTGACGCCTTCCTGTGTGACAATCTCCACTGCTTCCAAATTAACAACATAAGTGTATACCAGAAGTGTCTTGAATTCAAAGAAATAGTATCGGCATCAATTGAGAGATTTATACCAAATAAATTACGAAATGACGGAGCTGGTCCTCCTTGTTACACAAAACTGGTAGAACAATGTACTAGAAGCAATGAAGAAAACATGTCAATTTTAAACGCACACAAAATCTCTGAGAATGGCCATCTTTTACAGAGGTTCGGAATTTAGAGCGGACCAATGCGAAATGCTTATAATAGTTTCCACAACACTGCCGTTTATCTACTAGTAAAGTCATCAGAAGATCAAAACAAATTCCTAAACAATTTAGAAAATATATCTGTATGGTGCGAAAATTGACAGTTTCAGTTAATAACGAAAAGTGTGAGGTCATCCACATGAGTGCTAAAAGGAATCCTTCAAACTTCGGCTACACGATAAATCAGTTAAATCTAAAGAGCGCTAATTCAACTAAATACCTAGGAATTACAATTGCGAACAACTTAAATTGGAAAGAGCACACAGAAGATGTTGTGGAGAAAGCTAACCAAAGACTGCGTTTTATTGGTAGGACATTTAGAAAATGTAACAGATCTACTAAAGATACTGCTGCGTGATGAGGGGTCCTTGATTGACGGAGTACATCGAAAAAGTTCAAAGAAGTGCAGCACATTTTGTATTACCGCGGAATAGGGGAGAGAGTGTCACTAAAATTATATAGGATTTGGGGGGGGGGCATCATTAAAAGAAGGGGGCTTTTCGTTACGGCGGGATCTTGTCAAGAAATTTCAGTTACCAACTTTCTCCTCCGAATACTACATTATTTTGTTGACGCCGATGTACATAGGGAGAAACGATCACTATAATAAAGTAAGGAAAATCAGAGCTCGCACGGAAAGATATAGGAGTTCGTTTTTTCCGCGCGCTGTACGAGATCGGAATAGTAGAGAATTGTGAAGGTGGTTCGATGAACCCTCTGCCAGCTACTTAAACGTGATTTGCAGAGCATCCATGTAAATGTAGATGTAGTCCAACAGCGCCAGAGCATCCCTGCTGCATAGGGCTAACGACAGTGTGGGACAGGGCGGTGCTCTCGCTGCTGAAGTACTGGTTGTTCTTCGTGTGTTATTGCCCTGTTAACTAATATTGCACTACACTAATTTTGGTCCGCTTTATCGAATGGACAATTAAAATCCCCCTTGAAATATAATTTTGCTTGTAACATAAAACAAACCTGTGCTTTAGATCGACAATGGACGTCACATTAAAAACGTGTCGAGCAACATTTCTTTGGGTTGACCCAGCTACACATAGCAAAAACTAAATTGCAAATATCTGCCGAAACATCAGAGGAAAGGCCCCTGACGGCTCTTAGGAGGGCACCGTAAATACGTATGCAGAACTACAGTGTTTAGAGAAAATAAGGACATACACTTTTATGTGACACAGATTGAAACATTTGCGTTTGAAATATGATTGAAATTACGTAACTGACAGTAATCTGAAACACAACTGTTAGAATGGGAATGGCATGTGAACGTGTATTTTATCTCTTCGTTTATGCGCTTTGCCATGCACTGAACTTTTATGACTGCGAGAATGTAACAACTTAGTTACGAGATCGTAAACTGTCAATAACCTTAAACCAAACGAAATCTGTATGAATTTAAGTGAGACAAAAACAGAATCTGATAACACTATTGATTTGAAATTAGCCCTGGTAATAAAACAAAACTTGAACAACTTGAAAATAATAGTCCCTGTACTTAATGAATGCTTTCTCTGAAGTAATAAAAAAATTTCCCTTTACATGCGCCATGGTAACGCTCTTCGCACTGCTCTTTGTTAGTACTTTAAATTGTATAGTTAGCAAACAGCTATTTTGCAAGTCCGTCGCTTAGCATACATTTTAATTAAAGCTAACATGACAGACAAAAACGTGTTGAGAAAAATAGTTAATCAAAAACGACAATGATCTGGAAACTCGTATTGACTTGGGGTAAGTAACAATATGGCACTAAGTTTAAAAAGTGTATTTTGACTCTTTGAAAATTAATAATCCTCAAAATTAACACACTCAATAAACTGATTATACATTGTGAATTTTAAAATTTTCCCGGCGAATTGACTGTTCAAACAAATTTCGGGCTTGCAGCCGGTCGTAGTTCAATACTTCGCACGATATTTCAACTGGGCACCTGCCAGTCATCTTCAGGTGAGCCGTCGCAGACTGGCGAAAACTTTTTTTTTTCCTTTATAGAATTTCAATTCCCCCCGAAGGGGGCGGGCTGGCAGCAGCTTAGTATGCCGCACTTCAGCCTACAAACTTTGTTAGAAAGATGAAGAGAATAAATAATAAAAACAGGCGATAAAATCGGAGACTTAAAGGGTAACATGGCGAAAAGAAATCGTGGAACTTAAAACAAAGAACAGAGGGATGATGACGCTAAGAAAATACATGCAAAGCAGACAGGTAAAACAATAGACACAATTAAAAAAACACGGCGACAGTCTGGTTTCTGTTCGCAAAAGACATAAAATTCACACCCAGCGACAGCATGGTTTCTGTTCGCAACACGAGAAAGACGAACAACACTGAACAGTCACTGGAACACTGCACTAAAAAGTTGGCAATTGTGACATACCACAGCCGAGAGCAGGTGGGGGGAAACTGGACAGATGATGGGAAAATAAAAAAGGGGGTGAGCCGGGAAAGGAGCTGATGGAGGATGAGGACCCATAAAAGGGGTAGGGGGCGCTGGGCAGACGCGACAGGGAGTGGGGTAGGCAGAGGAGGGGAATAAAAAAGGACTCGGGGGGGGGGGGAGAATGGATGTAGGGAGAGGTTTAGTGGGGAGAAAACAGGACGGAAGGGGGGAAGAGGGAGCGAAAACGTCGTCCGTTCCGCAATATATAGCGTACTGTAACTATTCTGCGCATACGTCGAAAACTTGATAGTTGAACCACACTGCCCGCCGGCAGCGCCCTCGCTGGTGGAATAGCGGAACTCAGTCGCCCTCTGCGTTGCTGCTTGCCACGGCGGTCGACGCAAACTGTCGTCTTCGGTTTGAGCAAATCGTGGAGATGATGGGATTCCATGCACTGTCCAGCTGGTAGCCGCTGTCACGGTTTAACAGATTTTCCGCCAGTCGTATTTCTACACATTCTTTAATAATGGAGCCCAGAAAGACGTTGCTGTGGACAAAATAATTGTTTTCTCATACTCCATTGAATGTCCAGTAGAAATACAATGTTCAGCAATAGCGGACTTGCTTGGCTGCAAAATCCTCCATAAAAAGGTTGGCCACCAAAGGAGACAGGGAACTACCCATGGCGACACCGTCAATCTGTTCAAAATATTCTCGATTAAACATAAAATAAGTTGAGGAAAGAGCGTGCCTGAACAGAGCAGTGATATCAACAGGAAACAAGTTACCAATCAGTGTCAAAGAATCTGCAAGAGGAACTTTTGTAAAAAGTGAGACCACATCAAAACTTACTAGCACGTCTACACTGCTAAGACGAAGAGCCCCCAGTCGATTGATAAGATCAGCTGAGTTTCGTATGTGATGTGAGCACTTGCCTACGAAAGGTCTCAGTAAGCTTAACATCTCGCTTCCTTACTGAGACCTTTGATGTGGTCTCACTTTTTACAAAAGTTCCTCTTGCAGATTCTTTGACACTGATTGGTAACTTGTTTCCTGTTGATATCACTGCTTTGTTCAGGCACGCTCTTTCCTCAACTTATTTTATGTTTAATCGAGAATATTTTGAACAGACTGACGGTGTCGCCATGGGTAGTTCCCTGTCTCCTTTGGTGGCCAACCTTTTTATGGAGGATTTTGAGGAGATAGCGCTTGAATCAGCTGCCCTGAAGCCAACAGTTTTTTGGCGGTATGTGTATGACACTTTCATAGTGTGGCCTCATGGAGAAGATAAATTAATGGAGTTTCTACATCACCTCAACTTCATTCATAGCAACATCCTGTTCACCATGGAAATAGAGGAAGATGGCTGTTTGCCTTTCTTGGATGTCCTGGTTCGAAGGAAGAATGATGGTTCTCTATGGCATTCAGTTTACCGGAAACCCACCCATACTGATTTGTACGTGCAAGCATCGAGTTGCCATCACCCATCGCAAACCATGAGTTTGCTTAAAACACTACTTCATAGAGCTCATACTGTCTCAGATCTAGATAGCTTACCTCAAGAACTCGCCCATCTAAAGACAGTATTCAGTGAAAATGGGTATTCCATCCGGCAGATTAACAGGGCACTAACAGTTAAAACTAGGAAGCAGGAAGTGAATAAAGAGGAGAACATGCCGGAACAATCTTTAGCTTTTCTTCCTTTCGTTGGCAACACTTCGTTTAAAATAGCAAGAATCCTCCGAAAATTTCAGGTAAAAGTGGTTTTCCGCCCACCATCGAAGATTGCGGACCTTGTGGGATCAGTTTCGGACAATCTGTTACTACGAAAGGCCGGAATTTACAAGATACCGTGCCAATGTGGTATGGCTTACATAGGTCAAACCACACGCACCGTGAAAGAACGCTGCACTGAACACCAACGTTACACCCGCCGTTTGCAGCCAAGCAAGTCCGCTATTGCTGAACATTGTATTTCTCAAAAATGGTTCAAATGGCTCTGAGCACTATGGGACTCAACTTCTGAGGACATTAGTCCCCTAGAACTTAGAACTACTTAAACCTAACTAACCTAAGGACATCACACACATCCATGCCCGAGGCAGGATTCGAACCTGCGACGTAGCGGTCGCGCGGTTCCAGACGGTAGCGCCAGAACCGCTCGGCCACCAGTTTTTTTTTTTTTCTTTATTGTTATTTTCAAATCTGGGTACAGGCAGGCCAGCAGCAGCATGCTACGCCGCTCTTTGGCCTCAGAGAAACACACAAGATATAAAGGAAGACATCGAGAGAAAAAAACATGATGGACATAGAAACGGAGACAATCACTTTTTAAAATACATGGAGTCGTTCACGGGCGTAGAGTCCAAGATAAAATTTGTTCAGACAATTGGACAAAGACGAATATTGTCACACGTGAACAGAGGTGCACAAAAACGAATAATACTGAACCACGTAAGCACAAAACGACGACACACACAGAACACGAGGCGTAGATCTCCGGTGCGCGAATGTTCACTAACCGTGTACGAGTCCGGGGACCTGCCAAGAAAGGAGGAGGGAGTGGGAGAGGGAGAGGGAGAGGGGAGAGCAGATGCCAAGGGCAGGGGAGATAGGGGGAAGGGAGGAATGGGGAGGGGAAGCACAGGGAAGAGGGGAGGAGGGAGGAGACGGGGGAAAAGGAAAGAGAAGGGAAGCGAAGAGAAGGGAGGCAGGGTGCCGAAAGGAAAGGACACAGGAAGTGGGGGGGGGGGAGGATCAAAGTTGGTAGGAGGGGTAGATGGAGGGGAGGAGGACATCATCAGGGAGGGGGAGCTGACGGAAGCCACCTTGGGAGAGGGTAAGGAGGGTGGAGAGATGGAGACTGGGTGGAACGTGGGAATACAGGCGCGGCAGCGGCCGAGGGTGGGAGAGGATGGGGGAGACTAGCAGGTGAGGAGGATCGAGTTTGCGTGAGGTGTACAGGATCCATATCCTTTCAAGGAATAGGAGGAGGTAGGGGAAGGGGATGAGATCGTACAGGATCCATGTGGGGGAGGGGAGACGGATGCGATAGGCGAGGCGGAGAGCATGGCGTTCAAGGATTTGGAGGGATTTATAAAAGGTAGGGGGGGCAGAGAACCAAGCCGGGTGGGCGTAACAAAGGATAGGGCAGATGAGGGATTTATAGGTGTGGAGAATGGCGGAGGGGTCCAGACCCCACGTACGTGGCGTTTCTTATCTGCGAGCAAATTATGAATGTGTTGCTGGAATTGCCGGTGGCGTCGTAGTGTGTCCGGGTCACACGTGCGGAGGAAGGCACGGTAGAGACGGCGGGATTCACGGAGGAGGAGGACGGCCTGTGGGGGTAAGGTAGGACGATGGGAGTGGATGGCGACAGTAGGGACGTGGGCCTCCACAGCCTCAGGCAAGGTCTGCTGGAGAAAGGAGGCGGCATGAGTTACATCATCAGGGAGGTGGTAGGTGAAGGGGTGGCTATCGACCTGGGTAGAGAGGGTATCCCGGTAGGCATTCCAGTTGGCATGGGAATAGTCATGGACATACTTAGGGGGAGGGTCAATATGAGGGTCGGGGCGGGGGCGACGACCATCTGAAACGGTGAGGAGGACAGGGAGATAGTCGCTACCAATAGGCTTAAGTCGGCCACTAGCGGCCGGCATTCTATTTCTACTGGACATTCAATGGAGTATGAGAAAACAATGATTTTGTCCACAGCAACGTCTTTCTGGGGCTCCATTATTAAAATGTTCAAATGTGTGTGAAATCTTATGGGACTTAACTTCTAAGGTCATCAGTCCCTAAGTTTACACACTACTTAACCTAAATTATCCTAAGGACAAACACACACACCCATGCCTGAGGGAGGACTCGAACCTCCGCCGGGATCAGCCGCACAGTCCATGACTGCAGCGCCTCAGACCGCTCGGCTAATCCCACGCGGCCTCCATTATTAAAGAATCCGTAGAAATACGACAGGCGGAAAATCTGTTAAACCGTGACAGCGGCTACCAGCTGGACAGTGCATGGAATCCCATCATCTCCACGATTTGCTCAAATCGAAGACGACAGTTTGAGTCGACCGCCGTGGCAAGCAGCAACGCAGAGGGCGACTGAGTTCCGCTATTCCACCAGCGAGGGCGCTGCTGGCGGGCAGTGTGGTTCAACTATCAAGTTTTCGACGCATGCGCAGAATAGTTACAGTACGCTATATATTGCGGAACGGACGACGTTTTCGCCTGCCTTCTGTATCCGCCTTCCTTCCCCCACACAGCTCCTGTATGAACTGATCCCCTTCCCCCACCTCCTCCTGTTTCTCCAACATCTCAGCATCCTTTACATTGTCCGCAGGCTTGATCCCCCCCACCCTCTGGTTTCCTCCTTCCTCTCCACCCCCCGCCCGTTGCCGCGCCTCTATCGCTGTATCCCTCCCTCTCTCCACCTCCACACTCTCCATCTCCTTCATTAGGACAATTTCCTACGCCTTCCCCTCCCGGATGACGAACTTCGCCATGACATCTACCCTTCCTTCCAACTATAACCTGGCCTTGTTCCTTCCCCCCCCCCCCTCCCCAGGGCCCCCTTATTTCCTCTTCCGTCCTTCTCCCAAAGCGGATTTTCCTCCTTCCCCCCACTCCCCTGAGACCCTGCACCCCACACTTGCCTCTTTCCTTCCCACATCCCCCTCTACCTGGCCCTCTTCAGCGCACCCCCCCGCTCATCTCCCCCATCTCTTCCCCTCCCTCCCTTCTTCCAGTCTCCCTCATCTCCTTACACCTGGCCGATCCTCTGTTTTGATCATCATCAGCGTGCCACATCAGTGTTGTGTTTAGTGCTGTTTCTCCTGTGCGTCAACAGGTGTGATTTTAATTGTGTCTTGCCTTGAGGTTCGCCGTCAGTGTTTGTTATGTGCTATGCCATCCGTCGATACCTTTTATGCTCCAGTCATACTGTGCCTTGTGTTCTTTTAATTGTCACAGTGTGTGACTTTTTGTGTGTGCTACTTTTAAACAGTTTTCACAGTTTATCATCATTTTACGGTCACCCCGTTTTTTTTCTATTGCCTTCCATGATGTTCCCCCTTTTTTTATATCTATGTTCGCCATATTCTCTCCTTTGTTATTTTTTAAATGTCTTCTATTATTTGTTCTATATCTTTCGGCCAAAGAGCAGCGCATATGCTGCTGCCAGCCCGCCCCGATGGGGAATTGAAATACAATAAAGAAAAAAAAACGTTTTCGTCAGTCTGCGACACATTAGCAATTATCTTTACAAAACCATTGGTTGTGAGTGCTATCCTTTGTATTAATCATCACTTATGAAAACTCGCATTGCATTAGTACAAAACAACTTTCTTTAGCTTCATTATTCCGACTCCTATTGAAATTCCTTTTATGGGTATCAAACATCATAGCATCTTGCAAATACAAAAAATCATTACTGCACCTACCGAGTAATAAGCATATATCCAGCACACATCAGATACAACATGTGTTTATTCTTGAGAGTTCACCATACATCTCTCGATCGAAAGATGCTCTAACACATTACCCACAACACACTGAATAAGCGATCACTGTTGAGCTGCGATGCTACTACATAATCGATATTACATTTGACCATGTCTGGTTCAAAATAATATTTTCTTACAAAACTTGAATTAATTTACACTGTGTATATATATCTTTCAAGATGTCACAGATGCCCTGTTTTTCCGAAAGGTTCCATGAAGATTTCAACGCTAATCATATTAAGAGACGGTGCCGAGTGAGGAATATTGTTTTGGATATGTTGTTAACGTCGTCCGCTTACATTAATGCATAATTGGCACTTGCGGCCTAATTATTGTCTAACCCGCTCGAAACAACCAGCCGTTTCCCGAGTGATGGCTGGAGCGTCACTGAGGAGGGAAATCAGCTCTTCAGGAATGTCTCTCGCGGTCCTCCCCACCCCCACCCCCTCCCTGTCATTCCAATAAAGAGGAATCCATAGAAGGTCATCAACATCTCTAATACGATGTCCATCTCCTCAAAATACTTCGAAATTTTGCACACATATTTTTTCACTCCCTATATATGTCATTGTGATTAAATTTCTGCGTGGATACACAATAAAGGCAAAGGGATCATGTGAAATCGTGTCTGTGGTGTCCGATGGACGTGGACCTTTGCTTCACGTGGAAGTACCGCACTCCAAGACAGCGGAGGCCGACAATTCAATTATTCCTTTACGATTTTGTCTTCCCGCTTAGACTTTATTTACTGCCTAATTAGTATAATGAATTACTGCACACTGTATTCTCTCCTATTGTACTGGCCATTGTATTATTACTAGCGAATAACGAATATTTACAGACGAAAGCCGAGTAAAAATAAATGTTACTGAGAGCGAGGTATTTCTGTTTAGACTCACGTGGCCTTCCGCATGCGGCAGACGATTTGCACATTGCTGCGAGACGGCTCAATAAGACGCAGGCCCTTACGTCTCGGTGACTCCCAAGGCCGTTAACCTCTTAATTGCCGCGCGTGCATAATGCGCCTGCACGGCCGTGTGTCTCTGTGCTCGCCGCCATAACTTACTTACCTCTCTCGAGGCTACGCCTCCAGCCGAGCTGCCCCGTGTGGGCGTGGCCAGCGGTTTGGTTTCGCTGTGCTGACATTCCTGCGTGTAGAGCGTTACCTGTTCTCGAAGCAAGGAAGGAATATTAGGATCTAATGCACCGTCGCTATCGATGCCATTAGAGGCGGAGTAAGAATTCGGATTGTTTCAAGGAGGCGGAAGGAAATTGTCCGCGCCCTTTGAAAGGAACCATCCCGGCATTTGCCTGGGGCGATTTAGGGAAATCACGGAAAACCTAAATCTGGATGGCCGGACTCGGATTTGAACCCTCGTCCGCCCGATTGTGAGTCCAGTGTGCTAACCACTGCGCTACCTCGCTCGATTTACCAGTTCTCAGTATTAGTTGGTTCGAAAACCGAGATGAATTAGAAGTTGTAAGTCGCTTCATAGTTATTAAAGCTTTAAGTAATCTAGGACTAGACTGGAAAAGCTATGTACCGGCTGTTTCAAAATGAATATCGGGTTTTTAAGGCATTTTAGCATTTAATAAGGTCAACTTAGAATTATAAATAATATATGAATTGAAAAAGCAACTGAGACAGTTTCTCGAATGACTGTTCAACGTGAGCACCATTCGTCACACGGCACACATCGAGTCGATAAGCGAGCTCTGCCTAAACCTTCATCAACTTGTCTCGAGTAATTGTTGCAACGGCAGCTTCAGCCCTTACGTCGTGTAGATCAGCTGGTAGGTGAGGCATATACACATGATCCTTTAACAAACCCCAAAGATAAAAACCGCACGGAATCAGGACGGTGGAACTTGGAGGCCATGAGAAACAGGCTCTGTCATTTGGCCTCCGGCGGCGAATCCAGCGGTCGTGTACAACGTCGTTTAATTAGCACGTACTGAATTATGGAAGCGAGGCGGCGCACCAACTTGTTGCCAAATAAAGCTTTCTGATTCAGCTTCTTCCAGTGCAGAAGAGACCCACAGTTCTAGCGCATACGAAATCCAAGCTACAGTTGCTTCAGTGAAAAAGAAACGCCAATAAATTTTAGCCCGGAACATGGCACAAAAAATATTCAATGTAGGCGAGTATCGCTGCAATTGCAACACCTCGTTGGGATTTACTGATGCCCAGATGTGCACATTACGTGTGTTCACATTTCCACGTAGATCAAATGTCAGTTCAGCACTGATGACGACACGATCCAGAAAATCTTCATCGTCATGGTGCTACATTTTCTTTGCAGAGTTGGCTCGTAAACCGTAGTCTATAGGCCTTACAGCTTGTAACAACTACAAACAATATGGACAAAGTTTTAAACGTCTCCTTAAAAGTTTCAACACAGACGTCACTGGAGTTATAATTCGCTACTAGCCTTCCGAAACGATTTCTTGGGCTACGCGAGAATTACTCGCTCACTTGTTAAACACGTTCTTCAGGCAGTACTGGTCGTCCCGTACTCCTCTCTTTGCAAAGAGAGCCAGTGTCTTCAAACTGATGATACCAGTAACAGATGTTATTACCACTTGGAGGATTATAACTTAATACGCAAGGTATGTTGCACTGTAACAACTTGTTCAGTTCTTCCAAACTGTAAGACACAAAAGGCTTTCTGCTAACCAGTCACCATTTTTCCTACTAGCATTACCTGATGGAAGACGCAAGAACGCAAATAACACAGGGACTACCAATATCCCCACTATGCCGTCTGAGCATTAATCAAAAGAAAAACAAACTCAGAACTGGAAGGTCATTCGAAAAGCAATATGTTTCACCCTCCTGAAGGTTTATATTACTAATTTAGTTTTTGGTGCATTGAAGATTTATCACAAACACGTCTCTCTTGATACGACTTCTTAATACTTAAATGTCAGCTGACAACTTCTGGCATTAAAGGCCCTGAGGAGACTCTGACACGAACGATAATACCGGTTGGCCGTAATTAAGCTTTCCTTATTTAACACGTTATAACATGTAAGTAGGTTGTTTATGTTTTCTTATTGGCAACGTTACATAGCGTTCTGTATGAAAATCGCTGGCTGTGCTGTGTGCAGTCTGTGGCTAGTTTGCACTGTTGTCTGTCATTGTAGTGTTGGGCAGCGGCAGCTGGATGTTAACAGCGCGTAGCGTTGCGCAGTTGGAGGTGAGCCGCCAGCAGTGGTGGATGTGGGGAGAGAGATGGCGGAGTTTTGAAATTTGTAAGACTGGATGTCAATTATGAATATTAAGCTAAATACATTGTTTGTTCTCTATTAAAATCTTTCATTTGCTAACTATGCCTACTAGTAGTTAGTGCCTTCCGTAGTTTGAATCTTTTATTTAGCTGGCAGTAGTGGCGCTCGCTGCACTGCAGTAGTTCGAGTAACGAAGATTTTTGTGAGGTAAGTGATTTGTGAAAGGTACAGGTTAATGTTAATCAGGGCCATTCCTTTGTACGGATTTCTGAAAGTCATATTGCGTTGCGCTAAAAATATTGTGTGTCAGTTTAAGCACAGTCATGTATAAATTTTTCTAAGGGGACGTTTCAAACACCACAGGGCGCACAACGACGTGTTGACTTCGCTCTCTGCTTTCTCGCAAGGACTGAAGTTGTCGAGGGCTGGCCTGGTTCATCCTATGGACAGACGAAGCTCACTTTCCTCTGACGGATGAGGTGAACACAAAGAATTGCCGACTATGGGAATCTTCACCTCCACTCACTGTGCATGAAGTTCCTCTGTATGGTTAATGTGTCACTGTCTGGTGCGGCTTCATGGCTACGTTCGTCATTGTCCCATTCTTTTTTATTGCGATATGCTTCGCCAGCGTGTCATACCCGCCTTACAGGAGGGAGACGCATTGAACTCGACAGTTTTCATGCAAGATGGGGTCCCACCCGCACAGCGCAATTGAAGTTCACCTGCTTCTCCGAAACACATTTGGAAACGATCGAATTGTCAGCTGATCGTTTCCAAATTCTTGGCCGGCGCGACCACCTGATCCCACTCCCTGTGATTTATTGTTGTTGGGCTACCTGAAGAACAGGGCTTACCGGGAGAACATTCAAACGTGAGCTGATCTCAAGCGCAGAATATCAAGAGAGGTGGGCAGCGTAACTACGGACATGCTTCGATCTGCTGTGCAGAATGCGATCCTGCACTTTCAAGACTCTTCTGGCCACTGAGCCCCCTTTGTAGCAGTAACGGTACCGCTAAGTAATCGTATGATGTACTGTAACTAACATTAAAAGTGTTTGAATTGAATTGATTCTGCATTATTTCTCTTCCCCATGCCCCTGAAATTAGTGCCACTAACTTTGGTACCCGTACTGTAATTAGTTTTCGTGTTATAACATGTTAAATAGGGAAAGTTTAATTGTAACCACCCGGTATTGGTAGCAGTAACCCGTTGTTTTTATGTGATCGTGCGGTAGGGGTCGTCTCGTTACAGAAAGGGAAGGAAATGGTTTCGCTTCATGGCGTATGCTTGTATTTTTTCTACCTTTCGCATTTGTAACAGGTTTTCGGACCATCAATACTATCTGTATTCTTCCTTGTCTCAAACTGTTGGTGGTTTTCTCAAAATACGTCGTCAATTCCGTTGGTGTGTACCTTAATTAAAGGCATACTTGAGCCGTAAAAATTGCACATTGCCAACAACATATACCAGCAACACCGCGGACTCACGACAACATTAACGGATACAGTTGCCCGGCAGTATCTGCGGCAATACATTGCTGAGCCAGGAGCGTTTGCAAGGGCCCACACTGTTTCCAAAGAGTACACGAATCCGAGTTAGTGGCAGTCGATGCGGCTTTGTTACTTTCGGGCATGTCTCGAGACAGTATGAAACTCATGGTATCACATACAAACCATGTGTATCAACAGTAGTCTACGCCTCCACTCCTCCTATGCAACGTTTTTGTCTCGCAATTGGAATAGGTTCGAAAACTTCAGAATTTTTTGTATGATTAATCAGTCGTGATTTCGAACTCATGGGTAACAGCTTTCCAAAGGTTTTTACAGACTGCGATCTTCGTATACGTTAATTTCGGCGTCCAGTAGCTCTGGTCGTAGATGAATTGAATTTATAGAATGCATAGTCTTCTCATTTGTCCACTTTTCCCTTGGCGTAGAGACCAAACAGCTGCAAAACATGTGGCTATATTTGGGTGTATGTACATTGTTTCCCCTCAGATACTTGACCGTCGCGCTGTTACTGCAAGAAGTAGGAAACAAACGTCAGCGCGAGAAAGAGCCATTTTAAAACAAGAATAGACGTACATAGTTCCCTGCAGTACGAAATATTATCCATCCTTGGTAATATTCTCCAGCCATACCGCAAAACTGCCATCAGTTACAGTTACGTTACAGCAATTTTGACGGCAACGTCATTGCGGCCAAATATTGTCGTAAAATATGACCTGTCTAAACCAAAATACAGCTAAAATTTCTGCGAATGAAACGAGCAGCAATGACGTTTATATTTCTCACTTGTCACAAATACTTGTCTGTTAACTTCCGAATTTGTTACAATTTCAGAGGGTGTAGTTAGATAGGAACCTAAGAGCACAGCTTAAACTGAATTTGCTGCGAGCTTCAAAGAGACAACAAAAAAGGGAGGTATACAGTGCACGTATAATGCAGATTACAAATGTACCATAAACCTGCACGCCGGTGAAACACTGCGCTTTCCGACTGGCCTTCCAGTCCTGACTTTTCGTTGGCTCTCTTGGTTACAGGTCAGGCAGCGTGGTAGGCATACTGCTAGACTCTCGTTATTTCCGTTCTTGCTACGAAAGACACAGGAATCAGTGGATGTGAACGCGCACAGGTACAGAAACAAAACTGTTTGAGTTATTCTTCAGTTGATATACTATTTATAATTGTAAACTGAATGTCATAAATGCTATAACGCCTTAAAAGCCCGAAGTTAGGTTTGAAATAGCAGGTACTAAAGGCTCAACCAAAAAACACTGAAGACCAAAATAACTACAATACCAAACACGGGTACTTCATACATCTACCGCCATTCACTCTACAAAGGCCAGTTCATCTGGACGTCAAATTTCGCCCCCCCCCCCCCCCCCCCCCCCACTTTCGCCTCATCACCACCACCTAGCAGCCACTGCAGCAGATTAATGATGCATGGAATTTACACTACTTGCTTTTTGGCCGGTTTTCGGAAAATAAAAAAAAGACTTTTTGTCTACATTACGCTTTATCATTCTCTCCTTCAGTTTGCTTCTCGCAAATAGTGATGGAGAAGAAAACCTCCATATGGCCCGTAATTTCTCTGATTTTCTTCTCGACGGTGTTTTACAAGATCTGTGTGCGAGCAAGTAATATGTTGCCCAACTCTTCTTGGAACATTCGCTCTCGAAATTTCAACAGTAACCTCCTCGTAATAGACAACGCTGCTCTTGTAGCTCCACACGCCTGCAGTTTATTGAGTATCTCTCTATTTTTATCACGCCTCTCGATGTACAGTTATGTCAGAGATGCGTATAACTGTGTTTGATTAAACAGAAACCAAATATGAAATGACTGGCAACAATCTAGCACAAATACACTGAAGCGTCAAAGAAACTCGTGTAGGCATGAATATTCAAAAACAGACAAATGTAAACAGGCAGAACACGGTGCTGCGGTCAGCAACGTCTATATAAGACAACAAGTGTCTGGCGCAGTTGTTAGATCGGTTACTGCTGTTACAATGGCAGGTTATCAAGATTTGAGTGAGTCTGAACGTGGTGCTATAGTCCGCGCACGAGCGATGAGACACTGCGTCTACGATGTAGAGATGAAGTGGGGATTTTCCCGTACAACCACTTCACGAGTGTATCGTGAATATCAGGAATCCGGTAAACATCAAAATCTCCGACATCGCTGCGGTCGGAAAAAGATACTGCAAGAACGGGACCAACGACGACTGAAGATAATCGTTCAACGTGACAGAAGCTCCACCCTTTCGCAAATTGTTGCAGATATCAGAGCTACGCCATTAACAAATGTAAGCGTGCAAACCATTCAACGAAACATCATCGATATGGAGTTCCGGAGCCGAAGGCCCGCTCGTGTACCATTGGTGACAGCACGACACAAAGCTTTACGCCTCATCTGGGCCCGTCAACACCGACATTGGGCTGTTGATTGTTGCCTGGTCGGACGAGTTTCGCTTCAAATTGTATCGAGCGGACGGACGTGTGCGGATATGGAAACAACCTCTTGAATCCATGGACTCCGAATAGCAACATAGGACTGTTCAAGCTGGTGGAAGCTCTGTAATGATGTAGGGCGTGTAGTTGGAATGATATGGAACCCCTGATACGTTTGGGTACGACTCTGATGGGTGACACGTACGTGAGCATGCTGTCTGATCGCCTAAATCCATTCATGTCGATTGTGCATTCCGGCGGACTTGGAAATTCCAGCAGGACAATGCGACACCCCACACATCCTGAGTTGCTACAGAGTGGCTCCAGCAACACTCTTCTGAGCAATTTTGCAAAAACAGACATAATTTCTGATAGGATAGCCGCAATCAGTGATTTTAAAATGTTACTAATAATCCGTCTTGATTGCAAAATGTTTATTCATATGACCGGCTTCGGTTCCTCTAGAACCATCTTCAGATCTGATATTTCGGTTACAGGAGTGACGCAACATGTGAAAGTTGCTCTGTTTGGACGGGTTACTCCTGTAACCGAAGTATCAGATCTGAAGATGGTTCTAGAGGAACCGAAACCGGTCATATGAATAAACATTTTGCAATCAAGACGGATTATAAGTAACACTCTTCTGAGTTTGAATACTTTCGCTGGCTACCAAACTCCCAACACAAAATGTTTCAAATGGCTCTGAGCACTATGGGACTTAACTACTGAGGTCATCAGTCTCCTAGAACTTAGAACTACTTAAACCTAACTAACCTAAGGACATCACACACATCCAAGCCCGGAGGCAGGATTCGAACCTGCGACCGTAGCGGTTGCGCGGTTCCAGATTGTAGCGCCTAGAACCGCTCGGTCACCCCGGCCGGCCTCCCAACACAGGAACATTATTGAGCACATCTGGGATGCCTTGCAACGTGTTGTTCAGAAGAGATCTCCACCTCCTCATACTCTTAAGGATTTATGGACAGCCCTGCAGGATTCATGCTGTCGTTCCCTCCAGCACTACGTCAAACTTTAGTCGAGTCCATGCCACATTGCTCTGTGGCATTCTGCGTGCTCACGGGGGGGCCCTACACTATACAGGGTGAGTCACCTAACGTTACCGCTGGATATATTTCGTAAAACACATCAAATACTGACGAACCGATTCCACAGACCGAACGTGAGGAGAGGGGCTAGTGTAATTGTTTAATACAAACCA
This sequence comes from Schistocerca cancellata, assembly GCF_023864275.1. Taxonomy (NCBI): domain Eukaryota; kingdom Metazoa; phylum Arthropoda; class Insecta; order Orthoptera; family Acrididae; genus Schistocerca; species Schistocerca cancellata. Next base: position 169,812,068 of record NC_064634.1, read on the forward strand.
TACAAAAATGCACGGAAGTATGTTTTTTAACTCAAACCTACGTTTTTTGAAATGGAACGACGTTAGTTTTGTTAGCATATCTGAACATATAAACAAATACGTAATCAGTGCCGTTTGTTGCATTGTAAAATGTTAATTACATCCGGAGATATTGTAACCTAAAGTTAACGCTTGAAACCTCCGACGTTCAGTTGCGTGTTGCAACAAACACGGGCCACGGTCGGCGAGGACATGTCTGCAGGGACATGTTTACGATGACGACCGTGTTTACGAGTGTGGCTGTAGTGCACTGTTGTGGTTTGGTCTAGCTGTCGCAGTGTCCGCGTGTAGCGCTTGCTGCTATTGTTATTCTGCATTCGTCTCCGCACGCAGACCAACTGTAGTACACCGTGTTACCAGACGTCTGTGATAGTGTAGTGTTGTAGGAACTGTGACCATGGTGTATTCGAACTCTGAAAAGGCGGAGAGGATACTCAACTATGGCGAGTGTCGACGAAATGCAGCTGAAGCCTGCAGGGTGTATGCAGAACGGTACCCGGACAGAGAGCATCCAACATTGCAAAACATCTACCGCCAACTGTATGCAACAGGTATGGTCGTAGCACGCAAACGGGTCCGTAACAGGCCCGTCACAGGAGAAGCGGGTGCAGTTGGTGTGTTAGCTGCTGTTGCCATGATCCCACACATGAGTACACGGGACATTGCGAGAGACGGTGGACTGAGTCAAGTGTCATGCGCATACTGCATCGTCACCGCTTTCACCCGTTTCATGTGTCGCTACATCAGCAATTACATGGTGATGACTTTAATCATCGAGTGCAATTCTGTCAATGGGCATTAACAGAGAATGCGTTGCAGTTCTACCTGTTTACCGATGAAGCGGGTTTCACAAACCACGAGGCAGTGAATCTACGGAACATGCATTACTGGTCCGTGGACAATCCTCGCTGGCTCAGACAGGTAAGGCGACAGCGACCGTGGACTGTAAATGTACGGTGCGGAATCATTGGCGACCACCTCATTGGTCCTCACTTCTTTGCAGGGGTCCAAACAGCTGCAACATACATCGCGTTTCTACAGAATGATCTGTCAATGTTGCTCGAAAATGTCCCACTGGAAACGCGTCGACATATGTGGTATCAGCATGATGGTGCACCTGCACATTCCGCAATTAACACTAGGCTGACCCTTGACAGGATGTTCGACAGGCGTTTCATAGGACGTGGAGGACGCATAAATTGGCCAGCCCGTTCTCCTGATCTTACACCTCTGGACTTCTTTCTGTGGGGTACGTTAAAGGAGAATGTGTACCGTGATGTGCCTACAATCCCAGAGGAAATGAAACAGTCCGCAGCTCGTGGTCGTGCGGTAGCGTTCTCGCTTCCCACGCTCGGGTTCCCGGGTTCGATTCCCGGCGGGGTCAGGGATTTTCTCTGCCTCGAGATGACTGGGTGTTGTGTGATGTCCTTAGGTTTTGGTAGTTCTAAGTTCTAGGGGACTGATGACCATAGATGTTAAGTCCCATAGTGCTCAGAGCCATTTGAACCATTTTTTGATATGAAACAACGTATTGTGGCAGCCTGCGGCGACATTACACCAGATGTACTGCGGCTTGTACGACGTTCATTACGCCAGAGATTGCAATTGTGTGCAGCAAATGATGGCCACCACATTGAACATCTATTGGCCTGACATGTCGGGACACACTCTATTCCACTTCGTAATTGAAACCGGAAACCACGTGTGTACGTGTACCTCACCCCTCATGGTAATGTACATGTGCGTCAGTGAAAAAGACCAATAAAACGATGTTAGCATGTGGACGTAATGTGCTGTTCCAGTCTCTTCTGTACCTAAGGTCCATCACCGTTCCCTTTGGATCCCAACGTAATTCGGTGCTCTCCGATACACACGATCGAACAGCGGAGGAGTGGTGCTCAAGCGTCAACTTTAGGTTACAATATCTCCGGATGTAATTAACATTTTACAATGCAACAAACGGCACTGATTACGTATTTGTTTATATGTTCAGATGTGCTAACAAAACTAACGGGGTTCCATTTAAAAAAAACGTAAGTTTGTGTTAAAAAACATACTTCCGTGCATTTTTGTATGGTTTGTATTAACCAATTGCACTAGCCCCTCTCCTCACGTTCGGTCTGTGGAATCGATTCGTCAGTATTTGATGTGGTTTACGAAATATATCCAGCGATAATGTTAGGTGACTCACCCTGTATTATGCAGATGTACAGTTTCTTTGGCTTTTCAGCGTAATTCTTGCACACAGTCATGGTCTCCACATTTAGCTGCTATGGCCAAATTACACTCCTGGAAATTGAAATAAGAACATCGTGAATTCATTGTCCCAGGAAGGGGAAACTTTATTGACACATTCCTGGGGTCAGATACATCACATGATCACACTGACAGAACCACAGGCACATAGACACAGGCAACAGAGCATGCACAATGTCGGCACTAGTACAGTGTATATCCACCTTTCGCAGCTATGCAGGCTGCTATTCTCCCATGGAGACGATCGTAGAGATGCTGGATGTAGTCCTGTGGAACGGCTTGCCATGCCATTTCCACCTGGCGCCTCAGTTGGACCAGCGTTCGTGCTGGACGTGCAGACCGCGTGAGACGACGCTTCATCCAGTCCCAAACATGCTCAATGGGGGACAGATCCGGAGATCTTGCTGGCCAAGGTAGTTGACTTACACCTTCTAGAGCACGTTGGGTGGCACGGGATACATGCGGACGTGCATTGTCCTGTTGGAACAGCAAGTTCCCTTGCCGGTCTAGGAATGGTAGAACGATGGGTTCGATGACGGTTTGGATGTACCGTGCACTATTCAGTGTCCCCTCGACGATCACCAGTGGTGTACGGCCAGTGTAGGAGATCGCTCCCCACACCATGATGCCGGGTGTTGGCCCTGTGTGCCTCGGTCGTATGCAGTCCTGATTGTGGCGCTCACCTGCACGGCGCCAAACACGCATACGACCATCATTGGTACCAAGGCAGAAGCGAC